>NC_141401.1:20643056-23043056 GCF_034619465.1 Leptosomus discolor | reverse complement strand
TTTGGTCATTTGTAGGATCTCCACAGTAGATGTGCAATTGAATTAAATTTTTTTCTGACTACCAAATGTGAGCTACATACTCATACTCATAAACTGCCTACCAAACATGAGCTGCATGATCAAACTGCATACTTTCTTGTGCATGTTCTCCACAGCAGCTGCTGCACAAACAGACATTATGAGCCAACTTTTGCCTTCTTTCAAATGGCTCCAGTGGTTTAAACCACTGCATGTGCTCAGAATGCAGTTGTGTAGAAGTTGCCTTTCCTTACACAGAGATGGATCCAGACTCCATTAGACTCCATTAGTGGGAGCCTTCAACATTAATGGCTTTAGCAGATTTAATCTCAAGCCCATGGTCAATTTTATAACCCTACTACAGTTTAAGTTCTGTCTTGTGCCCTCTAATCCTTTTACCAGTCTTGTTCCTTGTTGTTTAACTAAATTCCTTCTTCAAAGTGTGTCTGTCAGTTGAGAGTCACTATACATTTTGTTTAAGCTGCTTGCAAAATTTTTAATTAGAATAGTATAAGTACTGAATCCCTCCAAAGATTTTTACTTGGCTTGCTTTTTTCCATCTGTTATTTAAGATTATGCAATTTTCCAGGGAAATACCCTTTTGGAAGACAGAATGAGGTTAGCAATGCAAGCTTCATAGTGAGTTTAGAGAACATTCGCTAAAAAATAAATTTAAAAAAAAGTCTCAAGATAATACTACTTTTATAGTCCATGCAGTACCCATCATAGATTTGAAAGAAGGTAATTATTTTGCCTAGAAGGTTCCTGTGATAATACTGTGATACTGAAAATATGATAAATGTTGCCTTTTTAATGGAAAAATGCACATGTATATAGCTATAGTCAGTCAATATATAAGCTATGAAGTGAATTGAATGCATTTTCAGAGCTGTATTTACAAATTTACAGAGCAGTGTGTAATACTGGTTCTTCAAAGAAGTGACCGCATAAATCTCATTCTAATTTATTTCCTCATGCCCAAAATAATAATGGTTTTAAAGAAACTAAAAATCTGAATCATTACCTTACTTCTTGCGGTTCCTAAGTGCAGACCACTTCTAGGCTTAAGAGTTTTCCTGTCAAGGCAGTTTTAAACTGACAGATTTGATATAACAATATATCCCTTTTTTTCCAATTGCCTGGAAAGCCTCAGAAGCAGTACTTTTCAGAAAACCTAAAGAACTCCATAGAGAGATACAGTGTTTTCACTAAGTTTTGGAATAAATTCTGAATTCTTTAATAGACCCTGACGATGGGGATTTGATGAACTGCAAGCATTGGGTGCTTACAAGCTGATAGGTTTGAACTTGAAAAGACACAGGTTTTGGAAGGGGAAGAGTTTTACATTCAAGGAATTTTGCATTTCACTAATTATAAACTCCAGATATTACTGTGCGGTAAATACCACAGGCATGGATACAAGGAGTACATTAGAAGTTTGCAAAACGTACGAAACTTGTTCAGAACCATGTAAACAGCTTTTGTAAATTATAAAAATTATATTATTAGGTTTGTACCTCAGAAATGTTCACGTTATTTTTCTTACATGAGGAAAACAATAACAACGGTAGGTTTTGAGTTGCCAGGTCACATAGGTACCATTTAACCAACTGTTAAGTGGCCAGAACAGAAGGCTGCCATTAAGACTGCAATGCAACAAACAAGACTGTAAACAGAACAACAGTGGCTTTTTTTGAAGACCTGTCAGCTTCACGAGCTAAATTATATATCACTGTCTTGTTGATTTGAGATAATTATTGGAGTGGGAAGGACGGTTGGTTGGGGGCAAGGGGTTTCATAGTAAGCTTGACAACCTACCCAAGAAGATTCTCTCTCTCTTACCTGCTGGTATCTCTTGGTCTTAAGGTTTGAGATCCTGTGGTTAAGTTTTTATGAAAGATCTAGACTAACATCTTAATCCTGCTCCACAGTTCTTCTGCAGTTGAAGTTTTGCCATTAATTTTAGTAGAGGACTGATGTTTTCATGGAAGGCACAAGGCTAGATATAATAATAGCACTCAGATAAGTAATTAGAAAATTCCCACAATGATAAAATAAGGAAAAGGAGAATTACAGTAGCAGATTGGGTCATACTGTAGTGTGTAGTCTGTCATTTAATTTGGAATTCATGTACTTTCCCAGCCTTTCTTTTAACTTCCTTACTGACTCCAGGCATGCCTTGTTGTATGCTGCCCATTTGGTTGTGCAATTCTTTTCTGAGAGCCGAAAGCTGAATCTGCCATTTCAGTTGCTTCGGTACTAGGGGTGTACAGATGTATCACTCCGACAAGGACTGCTGGCAGCTGTGAATCACAAAAATGGATAATGCAGCTGGAGGTGCAGGCAGAATTTTAAGCAGAGTAATAAAGTAATAGTTAATGTCCAAATAAAATTCATATGTGCATAATAACAACTTTTTCTATGCTATCAATAATTCACACGTTGACAAAAACCCTACTGTATATGTTTTAAGTATCTTCCTGATGCTAATATTTCACATACATAGTTCACGGACACTTTCAGGTTAATAACACTGTTCTTGTGCCATACTGTTCCACCCTTGGGATGTTCCTTTTGCATGCAGTGTGTGGTATTCCACACGTGAATGGTACAATCATACTGGGTTTTTAATGTACAGTCTGTATTTTTACTCGGAGGTATTTCAAAGTACCCCCGACCTGCATCCTTTCCTGGTCAAATCAGCAGGTTTCCCCAATATTTTTTTAACTGAGTACATTTCTGTTCAGGCATATGTCAGTTTACTTTACAGTAATAAATTACTATCATAAAGATAGCTATTTATAATGTAGTAGCATCTGGAAGCCAGTCAGTAGTCGTTCTCTGCTAACTGCATTATACTCTATCTCTTCTCTGGAAGCAGGAGCACTCCTACTCGCTGTTACTGTAAACAACATGCTGAGAGTTAAAAGATCCTTGCATGAAGTCAAACTCCATCCCTTTCTTTTGTGTGATGGCATAGACACTCTTTTTATCAGTGCACATAGTGTATTTTATTAGGCTGCTCTCATCAGAGATTAAAAGTGTTTTCCCAAAGAGAAAGTAGGAGGTTTGATAGCCCAACAGCTGCCGCTTTAAATATAGCTGCCAGTAACTCGCACAGGAAATACGAGGAGCTAATAAATACCGCCAGGAACCATTTGTGGGTTTCTTACAAGTCTGTGTTTAGGTACTAGTTGTGTTAGTCCATATAAGGCTATCCATTGCTGTGAAGCCACAGGAGGAAGAGGGGGTATGCCAGATTAGAGGCTGAATCATTACCACCTATGAAAAAGAGCTTGTCTGTGCTCACTGCAGGACTGTAGGGGGGGACGGGACGGGATGTATTTCTTCCCCCAAACCCACCAACACAAGCACTGACAATAGTTCTTTACAAACTGATAGCAAGTGTTGCTCAGGCTTGTAGTGCTTCTTCTCCCTAAGCATATCCCCCAGGACGACATCTGTCTTCATGACGATTTGTGGCCTCTGCAGAACCAGTGGTCTGTCAGTTTGCCTTGCAAGTTAGGGAAGCTTTTCAGTAAAATAAGAAAGAATAACTTATTTAATGAATCCTACATGCAATAATTGAAACAAATGTTGTGAATAAAAATCAAAAAGACCTTCTA
The DNA here is from genome assembly GCF_034619465.1 of Leptosomus discolor. Taxonomy (NCBI): domain Eukaryota; kingdom Metazoa; phylum Chordata; class Aves; order Leptosomiformes; family Leptosomidae; genus Leptosomus; species Leptosomus discolor. The sequence continues at coordinate 23,039,412 of NC_141401.1, read as the reverse complement.
ATAGTTTCAGGGATTTTTTTCCCCAAAATGTTGTGCTTGTTTTCATGGGGCAATCCTATCACCCTATTCACAAGCTCAGCTGTAACTCTTCAGCAAGTTGTGATCATAGAGGTTGTTGGCTGAACATTTTTGCAGATACAGTTTTTCGGGAGGTTGCGTATCTGTTTCTAAAAGCCATCATTTTCAGATCTTTACTGTACTTTTTCATTATCTTTCTCTCTGCCCTACTGAGGCGAGCTCTTGGAAGCCTATTGAGATCTAGAAATCCATCGTGTGCTCTTGAAAGTTTGACCCACAATTGGACATCAGTTTTGTTGAACTTGTGGTCTCCACAGTATTCTGAACTTTTGATAGAAACCATGTACAACTTGCATGGATATAGTACTTAAAAGATCCCAGATATCGCACGTGGCACTGGCCCTGCTGTCTGTCTAAGGGCAGGCTGTCCCCACCGTAGTCAGTTCTTCTCACACTTCTAATTTCTGAGGACTTCTAAGTCACTCTTCATATCCTCTGTGAAGTCACTTGTCTTTCCCAATGAGCACCACTCCATTTCCCCCTTACCCCATTCTTCAGAGCGAAATATGCCTGTTCTTATCTTGACCAGCTTCTTTTTCGGCTTTCTTCATGTCAGGGCAGCTCACAAGAATAAGCAGAGCTATTTTTTTTTAATCTGCAACAGTCTGGAGTACCTTTAGGGTAATCTGAGCAGTGTGTGTACATGGTGTAAATAGTAGCTGGCCTTCCTCTCTGCTCTGCTTCGTGTTCACTATGCTTCATACTTAAAGCCAGTATCATGACCCTGGGGACTGATGTTTATTCAGTCCTGGGACATGGTGTGACAGGGTCAAGTGAAGCAAGATGGAAATATAGCAGGACAGAGCTGAGGCAGAAAGTTGTGTGTTTCAAATAGGTGCTAAATACCACAGGTTCTGCGTGTATTTTGAATGCAGGAAAGATGGCGCGTTCTTAGCATGCACGTCGTCTTCTGGAACTGGAAAGGTACGCATGGGAACACAGTCATTTAGGTTGGAAAAGACCCTGAAGAGCATCAAGTTCAACTGTAAACCGAACACTGCACAAGTGACGATTGTGTGACAGGGCTGTTGGGAGAGTTTGGCTTGTTTAGGTTTTCGTTGCTTGGTTTGGGTATTCTGGTGCAATTGAGATGAAATAGCTGCAGTCATTTTGCACATAACATTGCTTGTACTTCTTGGTGTTTCCAGATCTAGTATACGTTACCTCAAATAATAAGAAATGAGGTTTCCTTTCCATTTCAGTTCCCTGATCTTTTAAAATTTCCTTATAATATATATATATATTCTCATAGCAAGGATAAAAAATACAAGTAAAGAGAAAGTAGTGAAACTTTTTGTTCTTGTGAACCATACATGCAATCATAATAAATGTAGTTTATCTCTTCAGAGACATGGGTCATCCAAATTGAAGTTCTTGAGCTATCCTGAAAGACCAGCTTTATTTACAGGGAGGATTCTTAGCTGTACATCTGGTATAACTCCACCAGCATGTACAGTGGGGGGATTCCTGTCAGAAGGTAAATGATCAGTGTGTGATCAGTAACACCCCGCTGCCCGACTCTGTTCCTCAGACAGCACGGTTGTACATTTGCACTAATGTCACCAAGAGGGATTGTGTGAGCTTTGCTTCTTTCCACCTAAGCTCTTTAGTGTGCTTCAGGTAGTGACTTTGCTAGTGGAAATGAATGTTTCACCAGACTTCTGTTTTCAAAGATGGTTTTGATCCAAATTTTTAAAAGCACTCAGCTGCCTCTGAGAAAATAGGGCTGAGGTTCCTCAGGCATTTAAATTGCTTTGAAAGTATTACCTGAAACTTAATTGTTTGAAAAGCTTAGAGCTTTTACAGTTTAGACAAAAAATGAACAAAACAAAAAAAGAGCAAAAGATTTTGTTCAATATTTAGGTAGTATATACTAACAGACATTAAATGGTTAAATTTGCCTCAGCTCTGGATTCTGCCCTAGGCTCTACAGCCAGTCAGCCAGTGAATTACAGGAAAACAGAATTTGCTCAAACCTTATCTAGAAAATACCCTTTTTCTGGCATGGTTGTAAGTGCATACTTACCTTTATTTTAATTTTTTTTTTTTTTTTTTTTTTACATAAAGTTTTCCAAATACACTCTGATAGAGCATTCTTCATCTGTGGTGACAGTCTTGTAGCTGGATAGGCAAAGAGGAACAACTCTTGCAGAAAAGGCAGAACTTCCTCCCTGTAGAGTTCTGCCGTCACTGAAGCGCTGCCAGTCTTTCCCCGTTCCTTGCTGATGATGGGCTCGTACCAGCTGGCGATACGGCTCCACCGTCAGCGGCTTTCTGACTCGGCAAGAGCTCCTGCTCTGCTCTCTTACAGAATAGCAGCCTGAGTCCTTGGCAGAGCTGAAAATTTACTGCCTCACAGTTTCCTTCAAACTACTCTTGTTATGAAAAATACATCTCGCTTCACCATCTTCTTTCAGTCCGTCTGCTTTCCTAGCTTTGGTCTGCTATCGTGTTTGTTGGGTTCTAGCTACTCTGTGATTTCATCATTTAGGCTAGAGGAGAATTTAAAAATAAAAAAAATCCTGTAATAATAGTTACATTTTGGGCACATTTTGCATTCGCTCATGCTACCAAAATTAAGCAAAGAAAATATGTGTAGGGCATAGGTGTGTCTGTCAGGTAACATAAAGGAAGATTTCTTTCTTCAGTGTTTTATTTTACGTCAAGTGAATGGGGAAATCAGTGCTGCTACTGTCTAGAGAAAAGTAGATGGAGTACCTGTAACCTCATGATGCTCCCTGACAGATCATTTCTCCAAATCAATTACGCAGTTCGTGGCATTACAGAAAGTCTGTTGAAGCTTCCATACTAACTCTGTTCAAGATAAAACATCGAACGCCCCCACTGGAGGTGAAGGCCTCTTATGGAGATGGTCAGTAATGATGGCTCTTTGGCCGAACACACTGCACACTAGTGAGAAAACTGAGACATGAAAAATGCCGTCTCTGACATCACGAAGAACTGGAGAATAAATTAAGTTATTTTTGAGCCCAAACGGTCTAAATTAGGTGTATGTGTCAAAGGTGACAAATATGGCAGTTCAGAAACCGCTTTGGTTTTATGCAAAAAGTTCTGACATTGTTCAGCTCTGAGAAAACGTATCTCTGTTGCTGTTACTACTCTGTCTGCTGTGGAAAGACATAATATCGCTCTTCTTGGGCCTTTGGAGCAAGGGGCAGAAGAGTTTGAACTCGCAGAAGTTGCAAAATGAAGGTATGTTTTATATATAACATCGGGCTAAATCTCCTGTCATTTGCACTGATGTAGGGTTACTGGTAAAATATGATAAAGCCAATATCTGGAGACGCAAATCTCAGGATTTGCACTGTGCAGGTTTTATATTGCTGCGAGTAGATAAGACATTTTCCAGTGCACCAGGGAAAGTGCATGAGAAAATAAATGAGCTTTTATTACTGTATTTAGTGGGCATGAATCCAGTCTTTCAGAACTGAGGTTGGATACTTTAGATCTCTGCAGTGCCATTCGTTACAGGTTGGCTTCTGTTGGGTGCACAGAACAATCCATTAAATGATTGCAAAGGAACAGTGAGCTTTTTTAAAAGACAGGCTATAGTGAGCTAGGGCTAAAAGCTGTGCTGGCTGTAGGAGTTTTCACTTATACTTCATTCAGCCCACACAGATTGCTTCAAAATTTCAGCAAGAAGGTTGTTACCCCCATCCCATTTATCAGCTGGCATACTGAAAGCCCTGGCATATTACTGCAACTGAAAAACTACAGGAAAGCTATGAATTCCAGTATATTTTGAGCAACAGAAACCATACTGGTTTTGAGCTAACGTATACATTTTCTCTGCATACGTTTTTCAGAATATTTTGCAGGTATTTATTTACGCCTTTGAGTATGTCTTGTTTCAACTGTGTCTCCCTGAAGAAGCAGACTTTATATGTCCATGCAGAAACAAGGGGAGGGCAGTGAGATGTTCTCTGAGTTAGATAAAAGATACAAGAGGACGTAAAGCTATGACCATCTCTCGACCTTTGCATAGGTATCATGTGCAGTTCATGGGTGTTAATGATCCAAACTGAAGTCCCCAGTCAGTGTGGACCTGCCCTCTCTCAGCCCCGGTCTGGCACAGACAGCATCGGCTGTCACTCAGCTGCTGGTGGGCAAAGAAACGCTCCTAGGGCTGTCTGGGCTTTGGTGTACGGGCCTGGTACTGATAATGTATGTCACAGCTCTCTGTCGACAATGATATCGAACCTGCCTCCCCCCAGTCTCTGCCAGTCCTTCATATGCCCTTTTGATCTTTTACAGCTTGTTTTAAGAGAGACTTTGGCAGCTGGTCCTTGTTTCTAGTGTCTTCACCGCAAGATACTTTTAGTTATAAACAACGCAGACGGTGTGTAAAGTATCATTAAGCAATGGTCTTTGCTACCTGCAGACAGGATGATGGACGAGTTACCCTCAAGTTAATCTTGACTGCAGAGAAAGATGCAGCAGTTGAACTTCAATAGGTTTTAAAACTGGTTTAGTGAAGAAAGAACTGCAGCCACTGCATATCGTTAACCTGGTTTCAGCTTAGTCCAGTTTAAGCCAGTTTCTGATAGTCTTAAGAAAAGAGCAATTGGGCTACGCGTTGCAGCCCATCACTTCCAAGTCTCTTACATTATTACCTCATGAAAAGAAAGAAGTATCTTACAGCTGAGCTGAGCACTGCCCAGTGAAGATGGCATATTCTCATTGTCCCCACGTACATAGCATAGTCAGAAGAACCAGGAAAACTTACTTTTCTTGCTGCACAGCAGAACCAGTGAGCCTGTTTTGCTCTGCAAGTATGCTGCTGCCGTATGTGAAGGCTTCCTCCACTGTGCCAGGCATATGTGCACTGCAGTGTTGGTGTGAATATTCCTTTGGAGCGTATTCCTTCCAGGGCGCAACTTGGCATGGTAATGTCAGGTTTTGTGACTACAGTCTCTCGAGTCAAGGGTCAAACTTACATACTCTTCCTGCATGTTGGTCCTGTAACATTTCTTCTGATCAAAATAGTCTGCTAAATAGGTTTCACTTGGCCAGAAATTGGGAGAGGGATGGGGAGCAACGAATGTGCTGTGTCAGCAAAAGCAGTCTCTAACAGGAATTCTTGTGTAGTCACAAAGTTGTTATGGAAACGCTTCACAGCTATACGTGATCCATGTGTGCAGAGAGGTAAGGCAGTGTTGTCTGAGGGGTGTTGTGCATATATCTTCCTCTGGGATGCAGATTTCTGGTTTCTAAGCCTAAAGCAAATTTCATATAAATATTTAATATGTGGCTTATTCTTAATTCATTTGCATGCTTACCATGAACCAAAGTAATACGTAAATGATAGCTGTGGGGTTTGTCGGACTGAATATGGTCCTGATCCCAGACTTCTGGGCTCAGTGGAAAGATTTCTCTGCCTTTTACAGGCACTGAGGCACTGGGTTATATCCCGAACTGTTTAGTTAAGAGGGAAACCTCTATGGATGTTATTCTCATGTACACGTATTCCAAAGGAGCATTACATCATATCATGGCTGTTAAATTTTTGTTGGGGTTTGGGCTTTTTTTAAGGTAAAAATATGCATATAGATCAAACTATTTTGGACTTTCAACTTGTATTGCTCTATAGCTTTATTACAGGGACAGGTCACTGCATCTCTGAAGACCCAGAGATTTCCTTGTGATATCTTTACAGTGAGGGTATAGACAATACACTGATGCTACGTTTTGGACTTGTATACTTTCATGGTCTGTTAATAAATTGCAATTTTAAATGTGGCCATTGGAGCGTGAGAGAATGTTGTTTGTTCTCTCTCTCTGCCATCATCTGCAAATTGCTTAATAGCACAAATAAATGTTACATAAATGTTATGGTTTTCTTTTAAGCAGCAGAAGCAATGTAAAAGACAGATAACAGTGAAAGGCTTTCATTCGTGGTGGTTGTAGTCCTGTTAAGGTCTTGTGTGATTACCAGGTTAGATTTGCTGTAACATGCAGATTCTGTTCAGAGCCTTTTAAGATTTACTGATATTTTAATATCATGAGGTTAGGCTAAGAAATAAATTTTGTTGCAGAGAAAATATGATTGTTCTTACAGGATTAAAACTGGGTGGCTGATACTGTTACTGTCTATAGCCACAAGACCTAGTGCTCTGATGGACTTGCCACCCAGAGGGCAATGGCATTGGATCTGCTCGTGTATGAACTCCTAAACCCATAGCAGCTTTCAGTCGGCATATCAACCCACCAGATGCCTGAGAGCAGTAGCAGACTGCAGTCGGATTTTAATCCCCGTTCTCAAACGCTTCAGAGATGGAGTATGTGTGATGGTAGGTTTGTACACCGTGCCAGGGAACTGCCTGGCGTGTGCTGAGCTAAGCCCGTCTGACCCTGCTGAAGTACAGCAGTAGGTCTGACGTAACGTGCCTGCTCCTCAGCGCTCTAGAAGACAGGGTAGGCACGTTGGCTTGGCACGTTGGCTTGGCAGAGTGAGCAGCCATCAGCATGAGCCTCCCCTGATTATCTGACATTGTGACCCCCGGCAGCTCTTCTCCAAAGGCAGGTTGGATCCAGTAACGACCACATGCTTGTACGACTTGGTGTGTTGACCTTGACCAAGTGGGTCGTCTTCAGCTGTTTCTTACAAGCTTGTGGAAGCAACAAAAGTAAAAAGTCTTGGGTTCAGCAACCCTTGATTTTTACTGCTGGCACGTGCTCAGCAGGGTGTTGTAAAGATAGAAGGCTTTGCAGGAAGCTCTTTCAGCGTGTGGGCAGTACAACTCATCTGTCTGCAAAAAACTACACTGACATATTCTGCTGATTAGATATTTTTTCACCAGTAGCCAACAAAAAAAATTTGCAGCTGGCAAAGCCAGCAGTTTATGCAGCTGGTATGGATTTGTCTTTTCCTTTCTTGTTTCTCTCTTCTGTGTTAGACTTCGAGAAGTGAATTAATACTGGCCTTGAGGCCAGTCCAAAATTTACGTGGTATTTCAGTCCTATGCAGTTAACTTTGATCATTTATGTAAGACTGAAATAATATCTGTTTGGTGTGGGACTGGTTTGCTAGGAGGATATGAACGTATTTTTAATTATCAAAGACCTTTGTCATCGCAGATTGATATATCCAAAGACATTTTTCTCTTTTATGGCTATTCATGTTTTCTACCGCTTGAGTTTGTTTCCATCTTAGCAAAATGAGAAAGAATCAAAAGTCTCTTCATCTAAATCTTTTATTTGTACTGGACTGAAAAGGTATTGAATTGTTTATATGACAATCAGTAGCTGACAGATGTAACATCTCTTTCTAATGCCCTTTGTGCAATGTTTCTTAATGTAAAAAATAGTATAACAAAAGGAAAGAAAATCTGGGACTTTGGTTTATGTCCTTTTCTAGTTAAACAAGGTGAAAAGTTGAATTGTCACAGGTGAACTGAGATTACATCCTGCAGCTAGAGAGAATGTAAAGAGAATTTAAAGAAACCTTTAAAAAGTCTTACATAGTATTATCAATTCCTATATAAAATAATTTAATATTTTAAATACTGTTTAAATAATTTATCTGTATTTAAAACTAACCTTTTAAAATTTTACGTTTGGAACTTTTTTGGCATTAACACTTAAATAAAAATTTTTAAATATTAAAAAGTCTTTTAAATATTCAATACAATTCAATATAAAAACAGAAAAAGTAATATACATTGTTCACACGTAGTATTGTACAGGACAGCTGTGCTCTAGAGTGAGCTTTTGAATTTGTCAGACAAGTCATAGCTTAGTTGTGGTGAATCACCTGCTCATCCTCTCTCTGGACTCGTAAGATTATAACAGATCCTTACCATCAATATGGAGTCTTTAATATTATATGCACATACTGTATACAGTATTTAATTTCCATCTCTATGCCCAGAATTGTAAATAAGTGTTTTTTCCCAGCATTTAGATCAAAATATTGTTTAGCACGTACACAAATATATTTGACACACATAATTTGACAAGAAACACAGCAATCTTGCTCAGCTCAGATATAGGAAAATTTAACTCATAGATACAAAATAACATAACTGAGAAGTAGTCACTGTTGTATTTAAAATCTATAATTGTCTTATTACCAGATGTTTACAGGTTGTGTTAACGGTAGGAAAATCCGGATTAACTTGTACCCTTGGTGCATTTTCATTAATCCTGCCAATGATAAAGGCAGTAGTGGAGGCATGATGCTGGTCTTACAGCTACCTAGTCTAACACCTGGTATCCGCTGACAGTGTTACAAACTCAGTGTTACAGACTTCGGCAGGACTTCCCTAAAGGCCAAAAAGCAGTCTCTAGTGGTTTTGATAGGCATGTCTTTCTACTGATAATGAAGTTTACGGTCAAACTGTAAGTTCCTTTCTGCGTCCTTCTGTCAAGAACTCCTGTATTTAGCAAGATGATTTCTACAGGTACTGTAAATGGATTCTGAGGGGTACTCTCATGCTTCCTACATTACATGCCTCATGTATTATGATTGCAATAGCTGTGTCCCATTGTACAAGGTAGTCCCCAAAAGTCTTCATTTCTTCTTGAAAAATTCTTCTCCAAGAGGACCCCAAAACTTTACAAAGACTAAATGGAACACTATGTCGTTACTTAGGATACTTGCAGAAGGAAAAAAATACCAATGCAAATCAACATTCGCATCAGGAAGCCTAGTCTAGAAACATTACTCAGAAGAGCAGCACATGCCGCATGATGGGTGTAATTATTCACAAATGAATGAAACTCACATTTCAGATTTTGGACTCATAGTTTCCTATTCATATGCAATATATAAACTAGAAACTATTTGCAGGAATTATTGCAGGGCTAATTCTCAATAATTGTTCCTGACAATACAACTTCCTCACAGGTAACTCTGAGACATGGTTTCATGATGAGCTTTCAAGAAGGACTTGAATGCTTTGCTCATGTCTTTGCAGTGTGAGATTCTGAATGAACCTTCAGGAAGACAGAATTCACAAGCTGTAAGAAATATCCTGCCTTCCTTTCACTCCTCCTGCCCTTTTCTCTGGCATGAAGGTGCTTGACCAAGGAGTTCACTCGGGTGATGGACTGTATTTGTGGTGACTCTGGGCTTAGTTTACATGAAATTTGATTCTCCTGCTTTCAGGGGAGCAGACTCTGAAATGGAAATTGTTACCTAGGGAGAACAAGCATTTCAGCCACTTTATTTTAATTAATCTTAAGAGATAAACTGAGGCCTCGAGTTTATTTCACAGTAAAAACATGGTACAATAGCAGGCCTCCGTTTGTGTCTCTGAAGACCTCAGCCAAAAAGTCAGGATTCTGTAGGATAAAGCAAGCAGTCAATGCTAAAGTAACCCTCCCCCACATCTTTTACCACTTACATCACTGGTCAGGAATACTGGTGTGCCAGCAAGAGTCTCATTCTCAGCTGTTCTGTACACACAAAGTTTCAGGTCCTGGTATTCTCAGCTCAGCCCTTTTCATTAAGATATTGAAGTCACATGAAAACTAAGATATTTTGACAGAGGAATATTGGAATCAGAAATAACATAAAGTGATGAACTGTTAGTTTTGCCTTTGCAAATGTCTGTCTAGACTTAAGAAAATTTCTATTTTTAAGTCTTAAACTTTCCTTGAATGTATATGGAGTGCATATATCTAAATGTATATTTATACAGTTCATAGTTTATATCAGACCCACGAAAGCTTTGTAATTCATTAGTGCTCTTCAGATGATAAACTGAGCAGAAAAAGTGCAGTTTTGTTTTAGAGACATGTTATGGTGACTCAACAGAAGGAGGTCTATAAAAGGCTAAGCATACAACAGGTCAAACAATTTTTAAATTAAAAGCTTGATCACAGGATTTTGTGGCATCTTTTTGCTTTAGAGTCTTCATTTATGCTTAAACCTGAAAGACACTGAGCTACTTCTTCTACACTGGAATCCAGTTAACAGTAAAGAGGCAAGCGTGTGTGGTATTTTTTTTTTTTTTTTAAAGAAGAGAGCATAAAGGCATCATAAATCCTTCATTTTCTTTTTGATAGTTAAAAAAGGTCATCAGGTGAAAGAATGTCTTTCTGGGGAGAAGGAAGAAGTAGTAAACACCAAAAATTACTGTGAAGCCTGTTTAAGAATTCAGGCCAAACTTGATAGATAAGGACAAGTTATGTGGTGTGTCATCTTAACTCTCAGGTTTCTGGTATCTCAGACAAATTCAGAATCCTGTAAAGTGACATATGTTCTATGTAAAATGCATGGAGGGAGTTACGGGTCTGACTGGTCATGAGTGAGCTGGAGAGCTACATACCACAACTCGGTAAAGAAGCAGTAACTGAAAAGCAAACTATTTCTCCCTTTTCTCTCTGCTGTTTGAGCTTCCATGTATTTGGATTTAATCCTCTCCTAAACAGAAATGTTTACGATCACTCATTCAAACAGTTAAGATGGACCACCTTCTATCTTCACAACAAAGTCTGGGAGAAGTGACATTGCTGGCATTGCCTACCTGTTATTTTTAATAGCCAGTCCAAAAATGTGTGAGATGGTGGCGTAATACCCTGTCCTTCCCAAGGGACTTGCAGCCACTTTGCATCTCCCACCGAGGAGTGCTCAGAGGAGCTGTGCACAGGCAGCCCCCGGAGAAATCCTTGGCTTCCCTTCTGAAGTGGTGCCACTCTTCCAAAAGGAATTCAGGACCAGAGGGGGGGGGCAAAAGAAAGCGGACAATGAGGAGCAGTATACTCATTAAAAACAAGCCATCAAACAAAAACACACTCTTATTTGCTACATATCATACTTCAGAGAATCAGATTATAGTTGGCAGTTAAGCAAAATCTTTAGACACAGCCTCTACAAAGTTTGGTGCAGACATTAGAATACCAATTGTACAAATGATTGTGAAGACTGAAAAAGCCATCAAGCAGAGCCGATCCACTACAGAGGCTGCAAACTTCCATTCATTGCAAACGGCTTCCTCTTCATCCTGGTCTCTGAATCGGTTTGCAATGTACCTGACCTCCTCCAAGATCTTAGCCAAATCCGGGTCACCTTCAGAGGGGTGGCCACTGTGCAGCAGGTTTTCTTCATCTGTTGGTGAGCAGGTCATCCTCCCACAGATCACCCCTGAATCAGTGGTAGGCGTGCAGTGAACCCCTTCCAGCCCCCTAAACCCGATGTATAGCATATTCCCATTACTGGATTGCTGTCCACTCACAGTGTTCATCTCCACACTTGATAGGCTACATCGACGCTGTTTATGCTGACAGGCAGGACGCACTTTATCTTCCCCTGGTCTTTTCATCCTCAGAAACCAAGCACACCAATTGAGAAGGATGATTCTTGTCTGAAAGAAAGTTTTTGAGAATAAGCATCTCTTCCCACAGCCGCTGTATGAAGCAGTGGCACTATTTGGGCACTGTGGTATTTTTGCAGCCTGAGTGACTGTCTGGTCTCTGCTTAGTGTGCACAGGAGTTCTAGAAAACGGTGCTGCAGTTTTCCAGCTGATTAATTTGCCAGTCACTGGGGCTGCTTTCTTATTCTAGCAGTGTTGTTGATTGCTGTAGGCTGATTATCACTAGTGGGAGTTGGTCACCCTCTGATGGGAGTCTCTGTAATGTTGATTTCTCCTTACACTGGAAATATGGCAGCCTTTTCCACTTTTACTAGAAACCATTAATTTAAAAAAGACAAATGAACACTGAAGAAGAGTTACTTTTTAATAGTCTTAATAGTGCTGCTTTAGATTATAGTCAATAAATCACAATTCTTTGACTCATATTTGTGCTCTGATATTAAATTCACATGACGTTACTGTTTGGAAGGGGCTGCTAAAACTATGATGCTATACCGGACTGAACTGGACCACCAAGCTTTACCATGTTCTGGTTCTTTGTTGCTTTCCTGACAGTCGATTGTAGATTTTAGAAAACAGATCTGGATATAGCATGGAGAAAAGATGGAAAATTTACTTTGATTTAAAAAAAAAATACTTTGCAAATTTAATCAGTGTATCATTTTATTGTTTTCCACATTGCTTAATCCAGCCTTACAGAAAGTGCAGGCAAGCCAGAGACTGTTCCAGTTCAGATGCAAGCTTCTGTAATTTATTTCAATCAGCTTTTAAGAGCTCATTCCAGTGTTTCTTTTCCAGACCACTAATGAAATACTATTGTCTCCTATAACATGCAACTCTAACACTGTAATTAATATCAGATTTGGTCCATTTATTCTGACTCTGGATTGCCACTCAGAGTAGATATTATATCCAGGCAAACATTCCAACCAGAGATAGATCTTGCCCTGTTACTCTATTTACACTGCCAAACTTCTCCAAGAAGGATAATATTCCATTAACTGAGGGCCTGATCCACCTGTATCCAAATAACATTTAATGTACTTCAGCTTCTCAACACTAAAGCACACTCCTCAACCTCAAGTACTCTCTTTTCTGAGGATGTTTGGCTCAGTACTAAACATTTGTCCCCTTTAGGTCATCAAACATGAGTCCAAAGATATATATCTTTTATTATCTTCCTTGAAATTTATTTTAAAGTCACTACCGCAGAATAGGCCAGAGAATATCTCATTATCTCTTGTTCTCAGGGCACTGCTGTATGCACATTCTTTCTGGCTGGGAAGGATAATAACAACAGATTGTTCTAGAGAGGGAAAAAAAAAAAGGTCTTTCCACCTTCAGTAATGCCTGATGCTGCCATGAGCTGGGTGAAGTGGACACTTATCTGATGACACTCATCAATATGTAGTCATCACATCCCAGTGTAATGCTCTCTCTAAAACAACCACTCGTAGATTATAAAGAAGGTCTTATGCGCTTAGAAAAAACTTCAATTTTTCTTTGCACTTTACAGATGTTCTTGAACAGTGGTGTGATGATGAGGATTTTCAGAGCTAGTTTCACTTCCACTTTAACAGCCACCTTTATCATGTGCTTTTTAGGCTGTTGACGTTTGTGTACACAGCAGCTAAATATGTAGCAGCTGCACAGTTGCACCCCGAGGGTCGTGTATTTCATGCGTTTGTAATCTCCATCAGCACCGTACTCTGTCCTTCTACCTGTTTCACTTCTGACATCGGCAGCTTACTTGAAAATCACCTTCATTCATGTATTTAGGTTTTAGCAAAATCCTGAGTCACTTCTAGCTGCTGTGAAGAAGATTCAGGATATAGAAGCAAGTTGAGGTATATTCATTCTGTCTGGCACACACAGACACTCTTAAGAAGCTAACCACAGGAAACATATCTGTACATCTCATTTCTGGTGAAACTACTTTTAAAAGCAAAATGTTTAGGAACAATTTATATGTTTTTAACAATAAGAAATAAACATAGGTCACGAGCTACTCTATCGTATCCCTGATCTGGACATTTATGCAATAGATAATAAAAATCAAACCTTACCCATTTAGGCATTTTCCCCCCATCTGGATCATGATGATGGTATTGTAGAACAATAACAGTGACAACAACAGAAAGTCCAACAATAATCATAGTACTGGCAAAATACTGAGCTGCAAAATAAACAGACAATTACAGCAATATACTTTGGCTGATATTGCTTTGTAGCTATTATAAGGGGTGTTCATATACACGCAGACATAGTGTTAAGTTCTTTTTCCAGTGTACTGATACACATGCTACTTTAGGTACTTGTGACCGATTTCTCCAAAGCAGAGGGAGCAGCCGTTATTTTGAGAGCCTAGCCAGCCTTTAGTAATTGTTTTTGTGGAACTGAGCACCTGCCTTTATCTAAGCAACCTTGAAAAAAATTGTCCTCTAATTTTCTTTCACCAATATTGCAGAGACTGGCTAGTGCTTCTTTTGGAAAGTATCTCTTTCTGTTTGAGCAATTCCAAAAAAGGGAAGATTTAATCATGTTTAGCTCTGTGTTCCTAATGTCTGGCCAACTGTGTTGAAACTGCGACAACTTCTTCCATGGAAAACTGACCTATGATTTCCCAAAACACACGTAGCTTCTCTATTTTGTTCAGAGCAGACTAAACTCTGAATAAGAAGTTGTATAGGGGATTGCACACATCAGAACCTCTCATCAATTGGCAACGTTTTTCTAACTCCACTGCAGTAGGGCATCGTACAGGTGGTAACTGGCCTTACCACTGGCCTTCATGCAAAGTCACTGCACCTCATTTGACAAAAAATAAAAGTGAGTAACAGCTGTGGTTAGCTTACCAATTAAGGGCACAGAATCAGATGTTGCTGGCATAATTTCAGCCACAAGTAACATGAAGACAGTGAGAGACAGTAAAACTGTTATACCTGAAAGATAAACGTGAAGTATAAAATTAGATCAGTGGCTTGTAATTACAAGGCAGTAAGAAGCAGAAAATTAATCTGGAGTGTTCTTTGAAAGATGCATTCCTACCGTTACCCTCGCACCAGCGCGTTAATGGTGCTCCTATCCTTTCTTGTACTACCTCAAGTTCAGGGTAGCAGTGCTGCCAGACTAGTACCGATGCTCTCATGGACGTATGTATATTTAGATCCTTGTAACTGTTCAGCTCTTACTACCATTCACTAAGTAGCTGAGGTAAATCAAAGTAATTCTTGCTGCTTGTTTGCTTTAGAAATATGGTGTGATTTTGGGTATTTAGGCATCAAGTATGGGCGTGGAAGCTACAGGTGGTGTAATGCATAATATTCCTGAAAAACAGATCTGCTGCCTTGGACAGACTTTGATGTCTTTTGATATTTGCTCTTGGTTTCTGCCTGTGGATATGCCCAAGCAGTCTTGACTGTTGATTCTTGGAGTTTGACTTCTGTTGCTCAGGGGTGAGTTCCCATCTTTCTGAAACAAGGCTTAAGTCTTTTCTCAGCACTAGTCTTAAACAATAAGCAGTCATTGTCAGGTGGAAAAGGAATTAGGAACAAAGAATTAATCTTAAAATATGGGACTTCTTGACTAGGGAGGCTGCTACTCAATTAAACGACGTTCTGGAGAAATGTCAGTTTTGTTTCTACCTTTTAACAGCTCTGTTCAGTTAGTGCATTTGCAGTTTTGTATGGGGCAAAAGGTTTCATTATATATTTAAGCTCCATCTTAAGGATCAAGTACTGAAAGTCATCAGGTTTGTTTCACAAACCAGTACTTTAGTTAAAATTTGCTATACAAATTAGAATAGGAGCAGTTAGAATCAATCTTTCTGATGAAGGCTCCTTAGGCTCTTGATACAACTCACTATTAAAAGGAAATATTAAGAAGAATTCCTTGTTAAAGTGTTCAAATTTGTAAACTTAAGCTTTACTCAGTAAATGTGGAGGTTTTTCTTCAGCAAATAAACATCAAAAAGTTAAAACCTTCTTCTTAAGGAAGGTGGTCAGGAATTGTCATGCTTTTGCTTGGTTGGCTGGAATTTCTCTATTTCACAACTTCAGTGTACCCCAAGCTGAGAGCAAGGGTTAAACATCCCACAGCTTCAGCATCAATCAGTAAAAATAGCTCGTAAGCCAGAACAGGGCACACAAGCTATTTCTCCTTGCCTACTGAGACTGTTTAAAGAACTTTAAAAATCATAGAATCATGGAATGGGACCTTAGAGATCATGTAGTTCCACCCCCCCTGCCATGGGCAGGGACACCTCCCACCAGACCAGGTGGCTCCCAGCCCCATCCAACCTGGCCTTGAGCACTGCCAGGGAGGGGCAGCCACAGCCTCTCTGGGCAGCCCCTGCCAGTGCCTCACCACCCTCACAGGGAAGAACTTAGGTTTGTTCACATTTACAGGATCATAGTAAGGATTTACCTAGTGAGATCTTTTCTCCTGAGTCTGCTGGAAGCAGAAACACTAACAAAGCAAGTGCCGATATCAGTACACAGGGAATAAGAAGATTGAGTCCATAATAGAGAGTCCTACGTCTCATAGTGACTGTGAATGTTACATCTGGGTAGGGTTCTTTACAACATTCATAAAAACTCTCAGTTCTTTTCCCAGGAACTCCTGTGTAGGAGGGAAGAGGAAGAAAACCAGAAATTAATGTGAAGAAACTGTGTATTATGTAGTGATTATTTTTAAAAAGGATAAATGTAGCTTTCTAAGTTTTACTATAGGTGAAACTACTTTAAGCTTAATTCCCAATTAAGTATTTTTTATCAGATAGTAAAAGAAAATCAGGTAAAAGATATTGAATTCAAGTGGCAACTTTGTCACCTACTTTTTAATGTTGATTTTCATCTCGCATCTGTTCTGAGTTTCAAATGCCCCGAGCTAGGTCATTTTATTAATTTAATTTCTGCCTTCATTTCCCAATCATTATTCCATCTATTTAGCAGTGGAGACAAGGCTGCAAGTTCACAGTGTAAATAAGAAATCTAGAACTTACCTACTAAATCCCACTCTCCATTTGAAATATAGCCAGATATATCTGCTTCTTGCATTTGTAAGTCCAAGGACCAGCCTCCATAAGTCCACGATCCAAACTTCAGGTTACACTTCTGAACATCAAATGGAAACCAGCGCACGTCTATGTAGCATGAGCTTTTAAATATGCCTAGATTGGATTTTAAACAGGAACACTTAATTTAAATGCTTGCTCCACATAATTTGGTGTACATTTTGTAACCAGACCTTGTTTTACATTGCACCCTCTGTTTTTGACTTGTAAAGCATATTTAATCTCAGTTGTGTCTTGACATATAAATAGCAAAAGTCAGTCATAGAAAAGAGAAATAACTGCACCATTAATATATTGATGTTACAAACTATTTTTTGAACTACACTTCCATTTTGGCACATAGTGGGAGAATATTTAGAGAAGAGCTCAGATTTCTACCTACTGGATTTCAGACAGAAATGAAGTAGAATATGCAATCTGTTTCTCCTATTTCTTTTACTGAATAAAATAAGAAATCCTGCAATATTATTTGTTGTCTTATTAGATT
Organism: Leptosomus discolor; assembly: GCF_034619465.1. Taxonomy (NCBI): domain Eukaryota; kingdom Metazoa; phylum Chordata; class Aves; order Leptosomiformes; family Leptosomidae; genus Leptosomus; species Leptosomus discolor. The sequence continues at coordinate 23,022,433 of NC_141401.1, read as the reverse complement.
TACATGATCTTGATTTATTCAGAAAAGCTAGCTGCTTATTTTTCACTTGTTGAGTCAGGCCCTGTCACTTAGCAGCTTTCAGACCTGAATTGAAAAAAATCCCCACCAAATGAACAGCTTAAATCAAAAGAACAACAGGCACACTCTTGAAATCCTCTGGGATCTTAGATGGAAAAGCTAGTTTGTCCGGAAAGCACTTGGCTCTATTGCAGTACTTTCTAAACTTCAGATTCTAGGAAGAGTTAATTCTGATACTTATGCTAATTGAGTTTGGGAACAGAAACAGCCATCTACTGCTATAGATCAAGAGAGTCAGTGATATATTTCTGTTATCAAATAAATATCAAACACAGACTACTTTCAAACTAAAAATTGTGTTGATGAAGCATCTGGTGAATCATTTCAAATAGATGATCCATCCAAGATGTTACAAAGCATCTTGCTGTAAAGTTAACATATTAATAGAAGAAATAGCTAAATTCATTAAAAAGATTTTTATTAAGAGGCATTACCATGGCTTTGATAAACAATATCTTTTTATATGAAGGGCTTTTAATTTTTATCTTCTTTTATACTTCCAGACTTCTGAAATAGTACATTATGAGAGAAGAATTTACGTAATTGCAATTAAAAAAGGTATCTTGTAGTTTTCATACAGAAGTGTTAACCATGTAATTCATAATGCATCTAGGCTTAATTCTATCAGATGATGCTACCTAGATAAATAAAATATCAGAGAACTGATGTCAAATTCATAAGTGGTCTGAGTTATCAAAATTTATGATATGAAAACAGCCTACCTGGTGGCAGATACTGGCAATGTCCTGAAGAATTGACTAAAACATTAGTGTGAAATGTAGCATCAAATCTTTCATCAGCACTAGAACAGGGAGGAAACAAAATGGGTTATATGCTGTTTGACTGGCTGGAGAATATCCGAGACAAATGCGTTCTTCAGAAAAGGATTATTTCTCCCCAAAAACTTGTCAGCTGTTCTCCTGTCACCAGTTTTCTGCAGCTTCAGAGTAACTGGCCTGATACTATTGGATTTGTTCCTGATGAACAACTGTAAGTGAAGGTGAACCACCTCATTCTTGCTGCTCACTTGTCCCACTACATTCGTTACAGTGCCTTGGCTCTACTGATTTCCATTTGGAAAGTAAGCACTTCTTAAAACCCTCTGAAGTAACTGCACAGGGAAGTCTGTTTTGTTGTCTGCCTTAGCAGCTAATGAATAGTGAGGAGATGGATACTCCAGTGTCTCAACCTACCCCTTTGCATGGGTGAATGTTATAACTACACGTCACAAATAAGGCTGTATTTGAAGAAATTACATTTTAAAAAAAGATCTGGACTGGTCTGTGAAATGTGCAGACAAGAAAAAACTAAATCCAAAGAATTTCTCGCCCATCTGGAGTTGCGCTTTTTCCTGTGGCGAGTAGAAGGCTCAGTGTCGAAAATCTTTGCAACTATTTAGTTTGAACTCTGAAGACAAGCAGAAAAGTCTAAATATTGTGTATGTAGCATGAATGGAGTCTAGCCCTTGAGGGGAAAAGGCAATTCAATTCTAAGGCAGTTGAGTTAATGTAGGCCACTCTCCTTCAGCTTCACAGCTCGTGGCTGGATTCTCTGAGTTTGTGTTGCAGCTGCTCTTCCAGTCGGAGCACTAAGTGTTCTTCCTTCTCATCTCAGTTGCCTGTTTTCATGACATCTGTAAGAAACCAGTACTGCTAAGATCTCTACTGATTGCACTGCTAAACTGGGCAGAAATGGATTCAGAGGATGCTGGGGAAAGGGGCAGCACGAAAGATAAGCAGACGTATATTCACACAGGTGCTAACGCACACACGTGCATAATTCTCATTTCCTTAGAAAACCACACTTAAAGACCTGCAGCAGGTTTCTGTATTAGACATAGACATTGCTTTGACTGGAAATGAATAAGGGCTACATGATGAAACTCAAACAAAAACAGTAGTCAAATCTGGGATGTAAAGATATCCATGCCACACAAATTACTTGTAAAGTGGAAAGTAATTACTAAGTAATAAAATTCTTAGCCTCCTAGGCTAGATTCCGTTCTCTTCCCCTTGAGCAGAGGGCTGTTAAGCACCAGAGGGTTGCTTCTAAGACCTTGCTCCTGCTTCTGGTATTTGGCAAAAATAACATTTTTGAAAGAACACAAGTTATCGAGGAACCTAGGTTTTGTTGCCGTGTGATTTTGCCTTTCATAAGACACGTTCATAAAAGAATATCAAGAGGTACTCAGACTCAAATATGAAATTACTTTTTTCTGAAAAAAGAACAGCAGTGCTTCAATTGGGAATGCACCAAGTAGCTAAGCCTTTGCTTGATGAGACTTCGGACTCAAATATAATGACAGAAAACCATTTCTGCTGCATTTCTTCTTCAGGGTATAACCGCTTGAAGGCAGACAGTGACTGCAGTACATTGAGATGACAAAGCTGTACCTAGCAGACATAATCCCACTGGGACCTGTCTGGAGGATCTCGGGTTTATAAAACTGGAAAAATGAAACTGTTAAAATGAGACATAACTACCAGAATTTTTGTTATTCCATGAAGTACTGAATGCTATGTGGCCATTTGGAAAATAATACCCCCAGAAATGAGCACTGTAACAAGTCTAGTAAAACTAACAAAGTGGAAGAGAGGTGTACATGACACTAACACAGTCTTTCCTGGAATTTGTACATAGGCCAAGATTTTCTTCCCTCAGAAAAACTACAGATGAACTGGCCCCGCTCTCTTTACCTTGGGCTAGTTGTAAAATTTAATACAGCTGCCACAAGTTTCTCTGCACTAGGCTGCAGCAAGATGCATAAGGACTCTGACATAGTGAAACATGCATTCGTTGTAATGGAAAGTGAATTTATAGTTCATTAATTTCTTTGTAACTGCAGATGTATGTCCCTGGTGAAGTGTATAGAAATTGAAAGCATCTATCTCAAAATGCCATGTCACTATAACAGATCGTCGTAACATTCCCAATGCATTTTCATACAGGAATCAGAATATGTTTTAAATAAATTTGCTCTCTGACTAAACTCTGAATAACATTTTGGATTAAATATGTGTTTGAAATAGAAACACTGTAGAATAACTACTTCATGACCATGCCATAGTTAACAATCCCAAGATTCAAAAACCTGTATTATCAGAAAACCAGCATTTCAGTATTTTGGGTTATTAAGTTACCCTTCCCATTCTATAATGCGCTTCAGCTACAGTTAGCATGTCTGTATTAATATTACTAATCTCTAAAAAAAAATGCCTATTTCATTTTAGATATACTTCCTTAAATATTGAAGCATAATTCCTCAGACATACGGAAAGTCTCTAAACTGCTGTCGTGGAGTACCAATTTTACGGCATACACAGTGTGTTATTCAGCAGGAGAATGAAAATGAGTGCGTGATTTGTTGGATTCTCCCAAGAATACTGTCATTTGTGGAATCAAGGTAGCTAGGAATAAATGCTCAAGAGAACATATTTGCATTGAAAAATACATTAAGCAAGATTAATGTTGAAAAAATACCTATCTGGGTTGCATGCTGCTCCACTTTGTGTACAGAGCATTTGAAAAGTTTTTAGGCTGGTGTCTGAACAACTGAAGCACTAATTGCCATGCTTAAACCAGAAACAAGGAGTAATCTTGACAGGCAGTTACCGTAAGTATGGTGATCACTGGTGGAGATCACCTTAAATCATTTGGTATTAATCATACTTTTGAGAAAAGCACTGCAGCATACTGTAAGCAAAGCAGTACTGTAGGCCCTAGAGAGAAGAGCCTAGGTGGCTGACAAATGCTGTCCCTGGGTGCTGTTACCACTTTATTACAATTCAGCAACACCTGTGACAGTGACGTTGATCATAAAGTTGATCATCAAATGGCAAAAGGGAGCATAACTGCAGCTGACACATTGGGTACAGCTCTTCTCTAGGTCTTGTTGCAACAGACAGCAGCTCCTGAAGTGGGGAGGGAGAACCGGGTTAATAAACACAGCAGGGTTGTCTTCTTAGCAGACATATGGCAGAGAAAAAGAGGAAAAAAGCCATCAGGAAGACAAAAGGTTCGTGTCATCTGCATGGGCAAAAAAAATAACAACGTACCCTGGCTACCACAAAAGGGCCAGTGCAACATGTACAAAGCAGATGTAAGGTCTTTAGGTCTTCCCAGTACCTGGGGAACAGCGCACTGGCCCACAAAAACTGCAGAAAAAGTCAAGTTGTTAAAGAGCAGACAGCTCTCGGTGCTTTATCTTTTTAAACTAAATAAATTCCACAGTGGGTGCTACCATTTAATGGTGCGGCCAAAGAATCTCTCAATGTCAGCCAAAGGTTCTGGAGTGGATTGATGGCAATCTGTCTGTCTGTGAAATAAGCCCAACTCAGAACAGGTCGTTTGAAGAGGAGAGCAGCAAATACTCTAGCTATTTTTGTAGCAGGAAGAAAGAGTGACACCAAAACTGGACATGGGAAAATGCAAACACACTTACTGGCATTTACCTATGCTGCCTCTAGTGAAACCCAAACTAAAACCAGACAAGAAGTCAAAAGATAGATTTGAATTCACCAGTAAACATTTAGACCAAACAAATAATTTAAGAGGAAATTATCACTGGCTGTTCCATTAAACATAGCCAGAAACGTTTAGTTTTCTAATCTCACAAAACCCAACTAGAATTGGTGGCAGGGAGGATGTCACTGTTTACAAAGTATTTGCAAATACGACCTTCTTTTTTGTAAACAGGAGACTGGTAATCTTCCAGTATTCCAAAAACCTGGAAAGTTTTGGAAAAGTATTCAAAACCCTAGGCATTTTGATGAGATGATTATGTCATTTTGCCTTGCCTTATCTTTGTGATTGGACAGGGTACTAGGTAACCTCATCTAGGCTCCCTTTCCCATGAAAGGCTGGACCAGTTTATCTTCTGAGATCACTTCCAACCTGGGCTATGCTGTGATTCTATAATTCTATGATCTTCTCTCCCTCCCCACACACAAAAAAAGTGTTTACCTGTTATAGAGAAGAATATCTGGCTTCCAAATCAGTCCATCAGGAAAACGGACATTCTTCACTCCCGGGTATTCGGACACGTTCCACTGTAGATAATGATCCGTCCAGTACTAAGACATACACAAAAAGTAAGTTAGGTCATCTCACCCACTGGTTTACTGTCCTTCTCTAGGGACTGGATAGCGTGAAACAATAGGTGTTCTCTTGTTAAAAACGTACTGTCTAGCTTCAGGCAGTGAAATGTTTGGAAAGGGTGAATTAGGCCACCTGGAGCTCGATGGAAAGCATAAAAACCTCGTTTTCAATTCATGCTGCAGTGGCTGTAACAGCCTATAAAAGCAGATTGGGGGTGCTTGTGTTTTATTGTTCATACTGTCTCAGGTGCCAATTTGGGAAAGAAAATATTTTCTTTCACAATTCATACATTAACTTCGATTATGTTTATCTCGATAGACAACTTTGTGGTCTATTACTAAAGATAGACAACTTTGTTGTCTATTGTTGGAAATGCCCAGGTTGTAACAACTTGATTACAGACATGAGGTAGAGCAGCCAACAGCCGCTGCTGAGAGGGTGAACAGCTGAAAGGGCAGAACGGTCAGTACTAGCGTGGAAGGTCTTAGCAGCTCCCGTGGCCTTAAGTTAGGCAACCTCGGAGGCAGGTGCTCGGCAGCACTGCACTGTCCCACAAGCCTCCTTCTCGGCTGGCCCTTAGCTGCCCTGCGGGCTGTCCATGCTCCTTCCCACCCGTCCTTGACTGCCAGCGTAGACAGGGAGTCTGTCACAGTCAGAGCAACGGGGGTTTGGTCTCTGCTTAGCGGTGCCAGATCCCGGATACTGTCACTGCAACCCAGGGTCGTGCACAGTCATGAACAAAGCACTGCCCCAAACTGCAGGCAGCTGAGCGCTGTGGCAGCTCTCGCAAGCTGGTTACCTCCTGTTCTCCTGAGAAATACGAGCATGAGCTATGGTCTTCTCCTGAAACTGAGGCTGCACTTCACCCCTTACTAAGCAGATGACATGTCAGGATACAAGGGTGGTTACTGTTGTACACAAAAGGTATAAATAAGAAGTAAAGTTCATTTTGTTTCACAAAATTAATTTTTTTCTTACAATTTCTACGTTCATTATATTGTGCCTCTCTCTGTCTCCATATTGTGTTATTTACATTAACTTCCCATAGCTGTAGGCATCACAAAACTTACAGTGAAACTGTCCAGATTTATAGTGCTGTTGCAATGCCAAATGCTACATTTTAAACGTAAATTTTGAAATGGGTGTGTAAATGTGCAATACTTAGCCCTTCAGCAGTCTAGTGGCCCTTGTCCAGATTATCTTTGACAGACATGAAGGTCAGAAAAAATTTCCCGTGGGTATTGTGGAGATCATGTTATTGATTGTTCTCATGGGGTATTCACACCAAGCTGCTCTATGTAATTCCTTGCATCACTGTCACAGGCAAGTTTCAGTCTGAGACACCAAACAGGTCCCCAGTTAGCCTAGGTATTCACTTCGTTCTTGTACCTCTGGCACGTGTTTGTAAGTGATGGTTTTGATGCAAGCAACACATCTAATAGCATGCATCACACATCGTTTGTAAAGCTTTTACTATACAATTTCTTGGCCTGTGCTTCCATGTTTATCTCATTCATTTTTGACTGTGAATTTGTAGGGCCTTGTCACCTGGATGAATGATCGGGGTTGTCCATTGCTTTTTCCTTTTGCTTTACAGAGAACAGTTTTTACAGAAATATTAAAACAGAATATCTGATTGGCTCTGCTCATAGTTTTTTCTTTTCAGTGCCTGCTTCATTCACAGTTCTCTAATTAAACTCTGTATTGCTCACATTCATCTATACACAGCTTCTATAAGCTGATCAACTGCTTCTCGTGCTTTTTTTTGGGAAATTTTACATCCAGTTTTCTAGTAAATTGTTTTACAAGAACGTCACAATAGACAAATGCCAGTGTATTTTTGGAATGTAAAATACTGAGATCCCCATGATACCTCTATTTTTTATAAAGTCCAGCAACGTAAACAAACGTGCTGTGTGGTTTTGAGGCATTTAAACCTGTGGGCTGCTGTTGGCTTTTGGCGACTCTTTCTCAGGAGCTGACAGAACAGGTCCCTGTCTGAGCAGCGGCTGCAGGGCGGGGGCCTGCAGGCTGCTGCCCGTTGGGTTGGTTGTGTGCAGCAGGCTCTCCTGTTCATTTCCATCTGAACTGCATTACAATAATTTATATCAATATATCCAATAATTTCTTATTCTAACTTCTTCTGGGAGTTGTTGAGGCCGATACGCTGTAGCACAGACAGTCCAAAGAGCAGTAGGAAACTTACTGTTCAAGTCCCTGTCAGGGACAATGTTAAGCAGATTGCACGGCTGCTCTGTTCAGCCATGTGTACAAAGTGCTTACCATCCAGCTGGGCACGAGCTGCCTCATCTTGTTTTAACTGCAGAGCTATCATCGCCACCGTAGCTGAAGTACGTTTGATGCAGATTAAAACAGCAAACAGCTCAGGGTGCTTGGGCTGGCATTGATCTGTGCGACTGGGCAAGGCTCCTGCTGTGACTCAGATCAAGTTTAGGATTTTGATACTGAACAGTATGGCCATGGAGATAGTGGTTAGGATCAACAAGTCTGCACGTATAAATACTAGATTTATATTCCCCTTTCTCCCAGGTTAGTTTTTATATTTAAGTGTTTCAGTGATGATTACATAAAATATATTTAAGATAACATCACTGATTATACCCACATATATTTCAAGAAAGAGTGGAGAGGGAAATTCAGGGGAAAACTTACTGCAGACCATTTAGCATAACAGGATTATATATGTTTGCCTTCAGCATGTTTTGAATCTGTCTAGTATACCATTAATAGACAGTATGTTAACACATCTCTTTTTTTTTTTTTTAATGCGTACACAGGCCATGAAGAGTGGCTACGTTTTTTGTAGTAATCAAGTGATCTGCTCATTGCAGTCTTAACATGCTCCACATACAGAATGTGCTAAGGTGAATAAATCAAAAGAAATACAGAATATAGGAAAGAATTAGGAATTTCCTTAGGGGGCAAAAAAAAAACAATTTCAAAAAGGATAAGGATGCTGTGGGATAAAAGTGAAGGAAAATAAGTGATAGCTTCTTGAGTATGAATCATCATCTGTTTGCATGGTTAGAAATCATAGCAACTGTTGTCATTGTTGCTCAAAGACAAAAACATATTATATTTGAGAGTTTTGATCTTACTGTGCAGCAAACGTGTAAAATAACAAGAGCTGAATACTTCCTCCATGTCAACTTTTCTTTGTGAATAAATAGAATAGCCATGCTATCCTTTGTAGGTCATCAAAATAGTCTTTCGTTGATTTCCTAAGGCCTACCACAGTGCAACAGAGGTGCTCCATAAGAAAATGTACAATAAAAGAAAAAAAGAATACATTTAAACTGAATGAGCTGGTTAAAGAAACTGAAAGGTGTAAAGTTTCTGCAGAAGCAGCATGATTATTTTGAATAATAAAACTCTTTACTTAACCCAAACAGTTCAGCTTCTGTAATACAGATGGGAATTCAACCAACAGCAAATTCTCATCCTAGCTGCTACAGCATGGAGAAAGCTCCCCATAGCACCTGCCTTTGTAAAGCACACATTTATGGTAGAAATGTTTTCTGGAAGCATTAGGAGCCCACAGTAGTCAGCATGGTAAGAAGCATCTTGTTAATTCTAAGTCTTAATTTAAACTAATGCAAAAAAATAACCAAGTCAGAATAAATCTGTGTAGGCTCCTTTGCTCAGGAGCAACTCTCCCGCTAGTTAACCTTTTAGGGAAAAGCAATTCAAAATACTCTTACAAAGGTCTTGAATACTCTATTATCTGTTCCATCTATTAAAAAGTGAGTGACACTTACTCCTGCCCAGCAATGCCAGCCATGAGTTAATGGGGGCAAAGTTGTCTGCTGTGGTATCTAGTGGCGGCAGAAGTTATGGTTAAGTAATAAGAGAGGAGGTGAAATTCTGTGACGACTATAGCAACTGAACATTTCAACAACAGGTAAAATAAAGCTACTGTTTGAAAAATGAACACCCTATGTGGGCAAAACAAAGTGGGAAACCAGGAAAAATTACACTGTTCCTAGCTCAGCGTTAGGAAACTGAACTGATGTTCCAACACCCATTTTAGTCACCTAACTGAGACACAGAATTTAGAGAAGTAACATAAAAAACCTCTCATGTTCACAGTTAGCTGCTGCTGACAACCTGTCTTTAAACAACATTTTGAACAGCATGGCCAATTTAAAGTCCTCCTGCAGTTTCTTGAGGAGATAGCAAAGCAAGTAGGGTGGCAGAGACGTTCAGTTAGGACAGTGGCAGCAGCTCTCCGGAGACACTGAACCTCCTTGGAACATTTTTCTCCTGTATTAGAAGAACCATCTGATGATTTTCAGAGTGCTGAGCAGAACAGCTATTACAGATGAAATGCATTTCTTGTGTGTATCGTTCTCTTTCACAAATGATCTACCAGGACATAATGGATTTGTTGAAATGAGTGCCAAGGCACTTGGACTTACCGTTACTCCACCTGGGACTCTTAGGACACCATTATCTTGTGATGATCAAGAGTTCAGCGCGACTAAATCAACTACAGTGAGTTAGGAATTTATCTAGATGTAATGACTCAAATTCTTAAAAGTTTTCAGAAATACGTGAAACATGAAGACCTAACAGGTTTCCATGCAGTTTAGCTTTGTCCACTATGTAGCAAGATACAGAACAAAAGCTTGAAAGCTTCCTAAAATTCAAACCCCTCACCAGATTAAACTCAAAGGACAAACGGGGAAAATGTTTGTTTTAAAACTTACCATTTGTAGCCAAATGTTTGTTGTTAATACTTGATTCTTTTCATCCTGGGAGGAAGGAGAGGGAGAGGAAGAAGAAAAAAACAAACACAGCTTAGTACCATACAGGTAAAAACACAGTATGGGGGTTTTTCGATGTAAGCTCGGGGAACACTATAGGCATCTTAACACTGCAGTTCATTAAAGAGTTTAATTCTTCACTTCTCAGACTCAGGAAGACACTGGTGACCTTATTTCTGCGGAGGTACTGTATCAGTATCCACCTGGGTTGTGTGAAGCTAATGGAATATACTCTATATACTGTCAGTGTTACACATTCACCGAACTGAACGCACAATCCCTGTCCCAACACCAGTCAAAGCTTCACTTAGCCTAAGGAAGTGTCATAGCAAGTTTCAGTCACCTGTGTGGCAGCAACTGTCAGAGTTGCTCGTACGTCTAGGCCTCTGAACTTAAATCTGTCACTCTTGAACTTAAATTTTGTTCCAAAATGGCCAAAGAAAAGGTTTAATCACATTTCATACCAAAAAAAAAAAAAGCTTTCTTTTTTTTGATAATACTCTCTACTAACGGTCAATACTCTACTTTTTTGCTGTTGTTTGGTGGACTTCTAACTGAACAAAAGTGCTGAGAGACCTTTAATTGAAGCCAATCTAGAGCAGCACAATAGTAAAAAGTTACACAGAACGTAAAATCAAATACAGTGCAAGGGACAGTGGCATTTTTAAAGCAAGTGAAGCCTTTTGAGGAGCAGCATCAGCAAATGTATGTCAGGGTTACCCGTTTGTGTGTAGTCACAACTATATGTACAACATCAGGCAAATAAAAAGATTTTAAGTAAAGATCAGCATTGTGCATGAATAAAGCCTGCCCTCCAATGCACGTTCCTCCCTTCCTTTAAAATGAAAAGTAAAATAAAATATATAAAGAAGCACAGACCACAGCTAGTGATTCAGCACTTTTCCTATTTTCTGCCTCATCAACTCCATGAACCTTACTTTTTCAAAAGTATCTCAAGTGAACAACTCATTGAAATGGCATCCTGGGGCAACAGCTCTCTTTAACCCTTTGATTTCAGGAATACATTATTTAGTTGCATTAAACTGGCATGCTGAAGGCATTGCTGAAGGCATTGCTGAAGGCATTGCTGAAGGCATTGCTGAAGGCATTGCTGAAGGCATTGCTGAAGGCATTACTGAAGATGTCAACCAAGCAAAGCAGTAATTCATTTGCAATAGTAGCTGTTATTCTCTAGCCATGCAAATTAATTTGGTGCCTCTCTCAACAACCTGCTTATAGTGTTACAGCACAACAAAACTAGTTTGCATGGGATCTTTAATTCATCAATAAAGAAACAATCCTTAAGAGATCATTCATATCACCATGAACTAAAGTCTATAGGCAAGTGTTGCAAACTAAGGACATGTAAAACCTATACATGTTTCTATTCTTCATAGCCATTTTTAGGTCATATGTAAATACCACCAATGATAACTTACCACTAAATCTTTGATAGCGTTTTCTCAGAACTCTGTGTGCTGTCCCAGATGAACGTGACAAGTTCCTATAATGCAATGTCCCATCTGTTGCACCTGAGCAAAGCCAAAAGCACCCCTGCCGTGTGGTTTCTCTGCGGGGCAGACAGCCATTGTATTGCTTGGCACAGGCGGAACTGGCTAGTCAAAGGCGCAGAGCAATGCAGAATCCATTATGTTGTGGGAAGCTTATTTCAGGACTATCAGCTGAATGGCATATGCTCTTGCATGGTTAAATTCTGAGTTAAACTCACATTTTATTCCCAGTGTGATCTCCTTCTCCACATGAATGGCCCCAGCCTTAAATCAGTGATGTTTCAAAAATTCCCTTTTCAGTAGCAGGAAAAGATTGCACTGAAGCTGGAGTACTGCTGATGGTTAAGCTATTGATACGCCGTAGGGATTTATGTTGAAGCCCTGAGCCAACAGCATAGTCAGATGAACAGTTTCAGAAGAACCAGAAAAGAGCTCTGCTATCAGCCAGCACACATCACAGAGGCAGGCTGGAGAGCCACCACTGAGCAGTCAGACTAGCGGAGCTGAGGGGCACAGCAGACTTTGAAGCCAGCTGTGCTGCTGGCAGAAGACTCGGCTGCCTTCCACTGCCAGGCACCTGGGTACGTGGCAGAGGCACTGTAGGTTTGCTTGCATGAGACTCTGCAGGGTATTCTGAAAGCCAAGAGTTATTCTGAAGTGTGATCTTTCACTCCAACCTAGCTCCAAGAGGGTATCCTGAGAGCATTGACTCAAAAGTAACTTGTCCAAAGAAGACAAGCCCTAAATGAAGATGGCCCACCCTGTTTTCCTGGTGTTTCTTTCTGTTATTTTAAACATTTAGAGCCTGAAAGAGTATATTTGAACAAAATAACTCCCACTTGGATCACTATATTTAAGGTTCCATCAGTGTTTGAATCATAAATCCCACCATTGCTCCTCAACTGTAAAAACTTTACTGCATGCTGAGACTTGGTTTACACTGGTGGGTTTTTTAGTGTTGTTTGGAGCAAATGGCTTCCAACATTTTAATCATTATTGGATTGACTTACCCATCACTAGAGGAAAGATTCTGATTTTAAGGGTTTATCCCTCTCTGTGGTCCCAAGTGAAGCTGGTAGAAGGTGGGGCCAGGAGACATCCTGCAGGGTTTCTCCTGGCTAGGGGAGTTTTTTGGACAGGTTTAAAAGCTTTCCAGCAAACTGCATTAACACTGTTTTTCATTACAGTTGAGCAATACTCCCCCATAAAATGATGGGTAGGCTTGAAGTGCCTAATAGAACTTCACCAGTTTTTGTCACTTTGCAATATTTTGTAAACACTTACTTACAGAAAAAGAGCTGAACGCAAAAGCAAGGCAGCTCCTATTACAAACCCCTTCTACTATGAAAGAGCCAAGGAAAAGGACTTCACAATATATTCTGAGATGCTGGGACAATCAGTCAGAGAATGACCAGAAACGACATCACGTTGTTTGGGTTAGTGTGGGATTTTCACCACCAGCTACTTTAGATTACTGGCTGTTCAGATAGTACTGGCCAAGTAGCGCCGCTAATGAAGAGTTAGGTTTTATTTGTGCAGTGGGAGGCTACTTCAGTCTGCTTGATTCATAACTGTAGTCATGATCTGTGAGGGCAGATGGCAAATTGCTGCTGGGCTGCTTATCACATTGGTTTATGGCAGTAGAGTTAAATGAAGGGGAAGTAGCTGATATGAGGAAAACCTGAATGGCCCTTCATTCATTTTTGAAGGTAGAGAGAACAATTTCTGGAAACTTTCGAAGGGAATTGCTATCTCTATCCTTCCATTCCCATCACTGGTTTTGTCTGTCTCTTCAATTCAAACAGTCCACCAGACTGATCACCTTTGGCAACACGGTGTCAGATTCTCACATTATCATTCCCTTACCCTGTGTTCAACAGAATATATCAAAGAAGATATGGAAATTTGACAATGCTTTGTGAAGGACATTAGCCTGAACATTACAAACTTTGTAAGGAACATTATCTGCTGACTTTCAAAGGGATGTCAGCACATCTAGTACCCACACTAGAAAAGCTATGCAGCAAAAAGCAAGGGGGAAAAGAAGTAAAATAAGCCTGCGTGCCTATAGACTGGCATGCAGACAGTGATGTGCAGCACCCAGCAAGAAACACATACTTCCCAGAAGACTTGCATAAAGTTATGTCCTGATGAAAATCTATTGGCTGAAGTTCTTGCACTTCAAATCCATATTCTTTATTTTTACATGGTTGAATCTCACCTGAATTGTAGAAAAAGTAATGCCTCTTTGAACTGGGCTTCAATTACTATGAACCGTAATAAAAAAGTTTGTAAACACATTTTAAGACATCCCTTGTCCTAGCAATAATGCTAAGTTCCCAGTTGGTACTTCATAGCAAGACTGAAGTTAATAATTGTAGACTGCAGTTAAAAATGGGCTGGCAGACAGTGAGAGACACGTAAGGCACTCCCTATATAGATTTTCACTTCTGTTTCCTTGAATGTCATCCTAACGAAACCAGCAGGTTAATCGCTTCGTTAGCTCTTATCTCATTGTTTCAGCACTTACTCACTAAACATTTTCAACATCTTCTGATCCACAATGTCACATTACTAATACCTAATGGCATTTTTTCCCCACATCATTTAAAAGCTTATTATGTTTAATTTTTGCTTCATGCAGCTTGGGGTTTTCTTCTTCTTCCGTTTTAGTGTCATGCATTGAGCTCACTAAACTGTATAAAGTGAAAAAGCCTGAATTCTGATAGGATTAGGACTGAGAGAACGGGCTGGAGGATGAGTTAAGCGCTCATAAAATGGCCAGTAGACAAAAGATTGATGCTATGGCTGTACTTTAGGCAGCCATAGTGACAAGATGAATCTGAGCTCCTCGAAACTTATGGAGAGTAGTGAAGGGGCTGGACTTCTCCATTCCTGGCCCTCTTGCTGGTGCACACCAGCCTGCATGGCCAACCTCCCGGAGAGGCCAGAGCAGTGTGTGGTCCAGCTTCATCCACCTGGAGCCCATCTGAAAGCACCACAGTGACCTCGCATTCTTTATAACACTAAGTCAACATGGGGGACTATTGCCATTATCCTTTTCTCGTGCACCAAGCTTAATGCTAAACTTTTGTGTTAAAGGTGGCTCAAGGCTTCTTAGTGGTGCAGGCAAAATTTCATTTTGCTATCTCAGCGGTGAGGATGAAAATCAGTTACTTAAAAAAGCCAGCCTGATGCTTCTGCAAGGACACTGAAAGGAGAACTGCATCTGCTTGCCACAGGTGGGGACTGTTGCTGCAGAGAGTCTGGATCTTGAAGAATGTAGTAGAGAGCGCACAGTCAGGCTGCCCCATAATGGGGGCACATTCATCACCCCTAAAGCCTAAGGCATCACCTACATTGCACCTGCCAAAAGGCAAGTAATTAAAATGCCAATTTGGATGGAATTAAGGAATGTTTGGGCTTTTTGCATAGGAATAAAAAGCAACGGGAGAGTTGGCAATGTGAAACAGGTTTTTAGGCAACATAAAGATGAAGTAAAAAGCAGTGTACGGGATTTGCGAGGTGAAAGGGATTTGAACTCCTGATGCCTCTTCCTCACCTGACTTCCCTTTCACCACAAAAGGAATACGTTAGTGCACCTACCCTTCATTTCTCCAGTGGTCAGCAGTATACCTTTTTATCATAGTAAAATGCTTTTGAGTCAGCTTACGGCACCTATTGCCAATTTTGCAGAAAATGCTGTATAAACAGCCATTACCAATGCATAAATGGCATTAATATTATTCCATGATCCAGCAGGTGAGGCTCAATTCCAGAAACAGGCCATAGAATATTTCTGATTTCTTGAAAATGGATGCAAAAAGTGCAAAATGATTCAGTAAAAAGTCAGAAGTGGGAAATAGAATTTTTCTCTGTTTCACTGCGTTTTTCTTGAGACCATTTTGGACTTAAACACACATTTACATTTGGTGTTCAGTGAGATTTTTATATAAAAATAGAGCTCTGCCATCTATGACCTAATCTTGTAGTGGTACAGCCTTCTGCTGGGAAGCAACACTCCTTCAAAATTACAGCAACTGTTTCAAACCGTTTGAACTGGTTAAACAGAGATTAAGATGATGTGTCTAACTACACAGCCCGCTCAGCATGGTGGGTCAGTTCTGCATGACTTGGCCTTGGGCTTGTGCTTGCCTTAGGCCAGTTCCCTTTACCTCAGCTGCTAATTTGCCCTGATTCAGCTGGAGCTAAAAACCTCCTGAAAGCTGGTCTTCATTATTTTATGCTCAGCCACTTCCTGCTGCTAGTGACCTTAGTGAAAGCTGAAGGCATTTAGGCCATCACCTTTTCTTCTCTGCCACGTTCCACTTCAAAGCCAAATTCAGCCCTGAGGCATCGTCACTGCTACCATGATATCTGACGCTGACTTTCTCACCTTCCAACTCAGACTCTCTCTGGCTCTTTCAGCCTTTAGGGATAAGGTATTACAGCTGTGCTCAGTATCTCCTGTAGCATTAGTTTTACAGTTAAATCTCTGAAATCCAGCCTGAAAATGTCTTCCTTACTTTGTATGCTGCATGATCTTTGATTTAATTTCTTCTAGCTCTTTTTTAATCAAACAATTAAAATCTTAAGGCAAACCAAAGTATGACTAGTTAATTAAAGTGAAATTTGAAAAGAAAATTTATTTTCTGTTAGCTCTGAGGTTTATTAGATTTGTGATGGATGGCATATGAATTGCTCTTCGTACGCTACATGCTGAAGGTCTTTGAAATGGAGAACTGCTCTGTAGACTTGCTTGTGACTGGGGAAAGCGGAATTTTGGTCCCAGAGATAACACAGACTGGCACAGACTGCTGCCACTATCCATTTTTATTTTTTTAACAAGGCTGACTTTGGACCGTAAATTCAAAGAGGAGCAAGGCAATAAATGACTCTTCTGGGACTAACTGAAATACTTACAGAGGTTCCCTGTAGGGTGACCCCTCCTCGCTTTTGCCCCAGCCCCTGTTTTCATTTGTGATACAGTGAGTAAAGTTTATTAAGTCTCTTAAATCTCTAGCCAGGAAAAATGCAGGGCCAATCTTCGGCATATTCCCAACACAACCTGCTGTCCTAAGCACGTCCCGTAATCTTGACAGATAGATTGGCAGAACCAATCCCAGATGCAGTGACAGTTCCTCTGTTTCCTATTTGAGTTAAAAAAATCAGCCTCTTCACATCATGTGAACCTATGCTAGAATGTACAGCTGACAAAGAGAATGCAGCTGAAGAGTGTTTGTGAACGAGTTGAATCATCCATGCAAAGTGTTCAGGCTAATGGCTGTTGTATATATTGGCTCAATTTTATAAACAAATTTATGAATATTTGTAGGAGAGGGCCACTGTTAATCCAGTGAAGTTTCCCGCATGAGCCAGGTGGGATTAAGGTCTGGCTCTGCACTCCCATTCTGTTTATTTATTGTTCTTGTTTTGGTTTAGAACCATGACCTACATTCAGTGATTCCTCTGTCTGGCCATATTTACTAGAACTATTTCTTGTACAAATTAAGGAATGGGCCACGCTTACTAGAAATAAGATGGATAAACCAAACATTCCAGCTGAAGCTACCTCTGTTTAGCAGAGAGTGCTCTGTGATGGCCAAGAGCTCATATTGTTATTACTTCAATTCTGTGCAGCTTCTCACCTTCAAACTATGACCTATCTTCATAAATATTTACTTAATCAGAGTGTGATGTTTAAAGTTCAAGATATGGAAGATTTCTTTCCAAGCGATATCTATTTATGTCATCTTCCTTTGAAATGCACACATCCAGGCTGGCCTACGTACATATATACCTGTCATGCAGTTTTCTTTATTGCCTGGGCTGTGGAGTAGAACAGTGCCAGCAGTACTTAAAGCCAGCCAGCTATGCTGTACTGGGTCTAGCTTTTGGGTATTACTCTTACAGCATGTGATACTTCGTATTTTAGAGTGTTTTCCTGTCTTGATAGTTTGTAAGAGGGCCACTTCCATCAAGAACATGTGAAATTGTTCAGACTACTTATTATCCTTGGGGGAGGAGGTTATTGAATTATTATAAATGTGATCAAATGAGTAGAAAATCAACAAATGCTCTTTAAAAAATGACTTTGTAAATCTTCCCTCTAACCTACAAGTACCTTATTTTCAGCAAATTAAACACAAGGAAAATGGTGCCTCGCTACAAATAGCAATGCAACAGTGCCAAATGAATACTTTACAGTACTGCTCTGAAACAATTACATAGCATTACAGGTTTCAGCACTGCTATAAATACCCTTAGCAGTGCAGTCTTTGCACACAGTTATACAGCTCGATGTGTAGCAGCTTAGACTGCCACATCTGCTGACATTCGTTCCAGGTGTTTGCATGTAGTAGCAAGGATAAGCAGAAGAGACAGAGCAGAAACAATGCAGCGCGTTACCACAAAGGGAAGCAGGCATCTGCTGTTGGATGCAGAGGGGTCCTGGGACGGGGTGTGCAGAGGCGCAGGCTTTAGCCATGGCGAAGCCCATCATGGTGAGCTCCTGGTTTCATGCAGTGGAAACTGCAGTAGGACGATCTGTGAGTCACCGGCAACACTGGTGAGAAACGGCATTGCACAGCTGGGAGGAAGGGAATGGGAAGGGGGGAAAGGAAATCTCCTGGTGTGAGTGGGGGAGAGACGCCTTGAGCACTAGACTAGCTACAGTTCTGGTCTGTGTTTTACACTGGAGCCAGCGCATATTTAATACAAGGTTTGCTATGAGCTTACCCGCAGTTACGATTCAGACTTAGTGACTGTAGAGCTTGACCTATGTGTGAGTCTGAAAACAAATTGGGGATTTTTTTGAGGATCAAAAGATGTGTGGCCAGCAGGTCGAGGGAGGTGATTCTGCCCCTCTACTCTGCCCTCGTGAGACCCCACCTGGAGTACTGCCTCCAGCTCTGGAGCCCCCAACACAAGAAAGACACGGAGCTGTTGGAGCGAGTCCAGAGGAGGGCTACCAAGATGGTCAGAGGGTTGGAACACCTTTCCTACGAGGACAGGCTGAGACAGTTGGGCTTGTTCAGCCTGGAAAAGAGAAGGCTCCAGGGAGACCTTAGAGCAGCCTTCCAGTACCCAAAGGGGGCCTACAAGAAGGCTGGGGAGGGACTTTTTACAAGGGCCTGCAGTGACAGGATGAGGGGGAATGGTGGGAAGCTGGGAGAGGGCAGGTTTAGACTAGATACAAGGAAGAAGTTCTTCACCCTGAGGGTGGTGAGACACTGGAATAGGTTCCCTAAGTAAGTTGTAGATGCTCCATCCCTGTCAGTGTTCAAGGCCAGGCTGGATGGAGCCTTGAGCAACCTGGTCTGGTGGGAGGTGTCCCTGCCATGGCAGGGGGCTTGCAACTAGATCATCTTTGAGGTTCCTTCCATCCCAAACCATTCTGTGGTTCTGTGATTTTCAGGTACGCGTTCTGCATGGGTATTGAAGCCTGGAGTTCACCTGTCCCATGCACTGTTCAGGTGCACAACAGACAAGTATGCTTCTGCTTAGAGCTAAAGTTCTGTGAAAGTTTTAAAGGTTTCTAGTGCTAAAATGCTAAAATGTTACGAAAGCATTCAGTGCTGCTGGGATAGGAGTAGATGCTCTTTTTTGGCCTTTTGAATATCTTAATTTTTTCTTTAAAATAAAAATTAGAAAAACATCGTTTGAATTTTACATGGGTTAAGGTTCAGTTTGGGGTGCGAGATGAGGAGTCCAATTGCTTTGCCTAACTCAATTCAGGTGAAATTCTATGGGAGGAGTTGTTTGGTTTGGTTTTTTAAATTGTGCCATGTGTGCACTATTTTGCAAGTCTGAAAAGCTCCAGTGGTTTCTCCACACCAACTCATCTTACATGCTTCTGCAAGAAGTATTTGCGCTCTCTCCAACAACTTCATCTTGCTTTAGAAGAAAGGCAGAGTTTGCTCAAAACGTACACAGGTCTTCCCAGATGGATGCAAATCTTACACAGCAGAAAAGCTGCTGGAGAAAGAGCACAGAGGAACCATCTTAACTCTGGGCAGAGCAACTATTTGAGGAGCCTCCTTAAAATGTGGGACTGTGTTTCTGTTCCACATATACTCTGACAAGGTCTGACAGTTGTGCTTGCCATTGACTGTAATAGGGCTTTGTCCTGGCAGTGGGCTTGAGATGTATTTTCACTGAGTTTCACAGAAAAGAAACGGAGATTATAAATATGTGTAAGAGGCTCATGATGTACCATTTCTGTTACCATGGGGACATAATTGTAATAGCAGTCTTTTTTTCTTTTTTTTCAGTGCATCATTGTTAACGAGAGATTTTATTTAGATTTGAAAGCATTCATCTTTGCAAAGATAAGCAGGGATCAGGCGCATGAAATGAGCAGGGTACAGTATAGCTAATAACATACTTCAGCACATCTTGTGTGAAAAAATACTCTTCTGAAGAGCAAGAGGGGGAGGTTGCATTTTTTCAAGTTACCTTACGAATTCCTATGATTCACTGTAGGTTTCACTCAGTTCAATTATTAAGTATAGCATAGAGCTTAAAGTGCAGTTACATTTATTGCGAGCATGCAAAGTAATAACTGTGTTCTGTTGCTTTATTTACAAATAATTCTTGTTTTCATTGTATTCCGTGGCAGACTCCCATTGAGAGGAGAATTAGTGTTAAGTACTGGCTCTAGGTGCTGATTATCATTGCTAGTCTGACACAGATAGGCGTCTCAGCTCCAAACACATGCTGGGATCTGGGAACTACCAACCATTCTATGGGTTCACAGGCTCAGAGGGAATAATAGAGCCCTGGTAGCCCCGCTCCTTAGCGTTAAAACAGGAGGGAACCAAAGCGTTTGAACTTGATTTATTTGCCTAGAGGTTAGCTGCAAAACATAGAAGTTGAAAGGTGAGGTTGTTACACCCAGATGTACCAGTAATGCCAGGACAACATTATATCAAAGGATTTGACTTTACTTTTATTCTTGCTAATCAACTTTAAGTCATATTTGACTTTTTATTAAGTCTTTCTCCTCAAAATGTTTGTAAGTTATATGGAAATGCTGTTAGACCATTTTGCAAACTAAAGTGGAAGGAAAGCAGGTGTTTTCTTCAAGGAGAGAAGAGAAAGTTAGTGGGAGCAAGGAGCTGAACACAAAGCTGTCTCTTCCTCTCCCTTTGTGTGATCAGAGCACACAGCTCCAGCACCAGCCTGCTGCTGGCATTCTTCTACCCTACTTTTGTGAATAACAGCAACAGAACTTTCCACACCTGACCAGAGCATGTTGTCCATGTTTTAGCATCAGTTCACATGCTGAAACTGCAGAACCTTTGAGGAACACCAGAGCCACAGAGATCGAGGCATCTGACTAGGACACAGCCATGAGGACTATCTCTGCGCACTACAAATGGACATGGTTAAAGCCAGCTTCAGAGGACCAGTTAGCACAGTGCCCTTACTCATCCCAGACAGTCTCTCTAACTATACTATCTTATCTCCATCTTTCCAAGTGTAGGCAAATTAAGCAAGAAGGAGTACCTCCAGAACTCCTGTGATATGTAACATAATCCATTATCCTCAATGTCTTGGGGGCTTTGTTCAATCTAGGATACAGCACAGATATCAGCATGGCAATTAAAAAATCCCGTGGAGAAGGGTATAGTACAAAATACTTTGCTTATCCTGCTGAAAGTCTCTGTAGCTCTTGACACAGAAGTATTATAAAGACACCTTAATCACTTAGGAAGAGAGGATGAATCAGAAATTCTAGCTATGCCTTACCTACATCCTCTGAGGGTCACATGGTAGTCCTTATTTACAGGGTCTTCATTTTCAACTTTCCCTAAAAATCCATATGGTCCCCACTTCTCTCTAATGCCTGTAAAGAATCACTGACAAAAGTATGGAGAAACCGTGAGCTTGGCTGACAGGAATACATTGATGAAAATCAACTGTGCGTCTCTTTCTTCACAAATGCAGCAAGCGTCATGACTGAAATGTCAGGACACCTACACAGTCCTTCAGGCTGCTGGGTTTTGCAACACAAAAGAGCAAACTCTCTCCTATGAAAAGAACATTTCTGTCTGGTGGGGTCAGAAATCAAGCAAGCACTCCAAAATCCATAAAAATGACTATTTGAATTTCTTGAGCTGAGTGGTTCAGTCAAACCTACTGGTGCTCATTATTTTTTCGGTCTCCATTCTTGCATTGGCTTGCACTGGTGGTAGTTGGTAAAAGGCCTGCTTCTTCCCTCTCCGGTACCCAACTGGCACAACTGTGTAGTTATTGAGAGTAATTGTGGGGATGCCAACCCCAGAAATATGTTAATAGTCGTGGCTGAACACAGAAAACTAGCCATTAGATGTCCAAAGCAGTACTGCTGTATGAACAAACGTGTGAGTGGGTCCACCAGCTCTGCACAGGGTTATCAGTCATCTTCCCTGCAGGCTACTCCATTAGGAGGATCATATGAGCAATATGGAGATGTAATTATAGGCCGTGCAAATACGGCTTCACATCACTACCAGAGGATTTTGGAGAGATGAACTGGATATATAGCATCTTCTTATGTTGCTGCCAATGAGCAGCAACATGGCTTCATGCCACGTACTTAGCACTTCCCAGTTAGCTGTTGTTGAAGCCAGTGCTAACAGCCTTTCCTTTTTACAAATCAAATTCTAGTTTCAGATACCAGGCATGAACATGCAAGCGTAAGTGAAGGTTAAATCCAAATATAAGTTTACTTCGGGCTTCTTCTGGTTGTTCTTGGAAAATAATTCTTTTAATTTTGAATAATTTATTTTATTATATATTTTATATGTAATACTATATTATAAAATTAAATATTCAAAATAAATTAGTTAACACATTAAAAATAAATCAAGTAATTAGAATTCTAAGTGAATTTTAACAGATTCCTTTTTCTATATAAGCGCTTGTACGTATATGCTGCCTGCTGCCAACCCATTGTGAGATCCTCTTCCTTTTTTTTTTTTTTTGGCTTTTTTGTAATGCGGAGATATATTTAGATTGGGAACAGTTGGATTGTTTAGTAGTCTATTCAGGCGAACATAGCGAGGAGTTCAGGAGAAACTGAAGAATTCACATCTGTATCATCTAAAACTGAAGTAATTAACATTGGAGTGTTTCTGTGTTAATAGGCTGTTCGTGGATAGAAGGGTATTTGCTTGCAATCCATTGGCGATACTTTGGTCAACCACTGTCAGCGCTATTAGATGTGTAAATTACTGAAAAGTTGTTATAGTATGTGCATTTCTGAGAGAAACGCAGGCACTGTATCCACACAGGTCTGAAAATACAGCCCTAAAATGAAACAGAGAACAGAAACAGAATACCCCTTCCTCGACTGTTCAAAAGCCATAGCTCATCAGGACTACCATTTAAAAATGTTAGTCCACAACTGGCAACCTCATCTAGTCCCCATGATTCTCTGGGAACGCAGTGGCTCCCAAGGATGGTGTCAGAGGTGAGGAGCATTGCTTTAGCAGCGCTTCCCTTGCCATCATCCCCAAAACTGCCCCAGTGCCTTTCCTGCCCACTTGTGGACCCCCACAGATCACGTTACAGGAGCAGGGCAGAGGCCGTGACGGTTGGGTGTGGGCTGCTTTTCCCCAGGTAGTTTATCCAGCCCACAGCATCTTCACACAGCACTTCCAGAAGCCTTCCCAGAAAATAAATGGGTCCAGCAGGGGCAACCACCCTCATTTGAGCTCCTTCCTCAGCGCACGTGGACACTGCAGTCAGAGGCAGATCAAATCCAGGAAGAACCAAGTCACCTGCGATCTTTATGTGCCCGGTAAAACAGGCCTTCCCAAGAAGCACTAGATTTATAGAGCATGTAATTAGTCTGCGTGTGCATAAGAACCGCAGCAGACGGGCAAAGAGACTAGACTGCACACACAGAGCGCGTCGGCTCGTGCCGTGGCTGGGACTGAACCTGCAGGTCTCCCAGGAGCCTCGGAACAGGGAAGTAGCTTAGAAGTCAAAGAAGGTTTGAAAATGCTGATCTAACACTTCACTTGAACTTTGTGGAGCTAGATCCTCAGCCAGTGCAGATCAGTGTAGCTCTGCTATCTGAGGACAGGAACATTGCTAAAGGAAAAATAGGAGTCTTTCATGGGTCTTTCAAATGTTTTGTACAAATTTCCACAGACTGTAACAAGCTGATCCATATTGGTCAAAACAAAGGATATAGACTTGTGTATTAAGTAGTGACATGATGTATTGTCTAGTACTTGAATATGACAGAAATATTGTCATTTTAACTGTATAGAGTCTTTAGAAAAGAGGAACAATTCTGAATATTACCATATCCATTTCAGTCCCCAAACTTCTGTGATTTAAAAGCTTTGTATAAGAACTAGTATTAGCTAGCTAGACCTGACTCCCAGAAATTATGTCTTGTGCTGTAATTTTGTTTTATTAGCTGATTACTTAGACTGTTATTTGGAAAGATTGTTCTTCGTATTTCATGGGGAAGCAGAATACTCCATTTTCTGTTATAATCCAGTAACCTTCATAAGTATTAAACTAACTAAAAATATATCAGAAAGCATATCCCAGCATGGTTCCAGTTTTCTAAACTCTCAGGAATGAATCATGGTAGAATGGAAACGGCTGCAAGATCAAAGTGCAAATAGTTTCTCCCTTTAGCATGGAGGGAATAAAGATCAAGCAGCAAAGTGAGAGGAAAATAAAGCTTAGAGAAACTTTTTCTAATGTAGGCAAATGAATGCTAAAAATTAAAAGAATAATGCAGATTTGATGAGCTTCTGCCACAGCCATTGTTGCAAAGAGGCTGCTGAGGTTTGATAAAGAGCTTAGGAACTTCTTTAGCACTATTTCTCAATGAGCCTCTTGATATGGTTGTTTTATTCATCTTTCCAGATTTAAATTTATTTCTTTTCTCTCTTTTTTTTTTTTTTTTTTTTTTTTTTTTTTTTTTCAGGGAGATGTTTGTTTTATAGTCCGTTTCTTTACAGAAGCTGTTCTGCTTCTTTGAATGACGGCATAACATTTTTTTAAAAACTTTAAGATATTTCACATTATTATCTTGCCTGGTGGATCCAGGGTATTTTATTGCAAATACTGAGTTGCAGATTCTTATGCAGAGCCCTGTATGTAAGTCATTGAAATCACTTAAACTGTGTAAAATGAAACAAGGACGAAAGCCCTTGAATACATGAATCTAAGTCATACAGTAACCAAGGGCAATGTAGGATGAGCAAACTGTGACTGAGTTCAGATAAACATAAAAAAGTTTGCATGCTTTAATTTTTCCTTTGCTCTGCACAAGTGACTTGAACAGCCTAAAGGAACAGGATTTCTTTTGAGATTCTGCTGCTGCTCACTACATACAAACAACTATTCAGCACTTTTCTTTCCCCTAACTAGAAATTTAAAAAAAAGAAACAAGAGAAGATGGAAAATAAGCAAAAACTGTTGTGTAGTAATGCTTTAATTAGCTAGTAAATGTCTCAAGGAACCATGAAAGATTCCTGACTAAATGGTGTTATGCAACATAAGTAAGAACTTGAATATTCATGTAGATAAAAAACTAAATTCAACTTTCCTAAATAAATTATTAAATGTTGATTCTTCTGCTAGTAAAAAAAAAGAATATATTTAAAATAATTTATGATTAGAGTTGACCAAAATGGACACATTCATACCCACCAAAATGTTCGTCACCATAAGTCTTGCTACAGCAGTCACAAGCTAAGATAGTATAAATCCAGCATTCTCCCAAGTTTAGCAACTTGGCTCAGATGGAGATGAAACTAGCTTGGTTTTTTGCTACATATATGACAGATTTTAAGTGAAGATGAACCATGGGTAGAGGTTTATGGGTAATTAGACGAGCTAATCTAAATCCCAAGTAAGTATAAGTCATCTAGAAAAATGACTACTCAAAAAATTCGTACAGCTAATTGCTCAGTCCCAGAGGCACTGGCACAAGCCACAGGGGTAGGGACAGGAGGCCAGAAATTAGTGAGATCATCTCTTTCAGCAGCAGAGTGCCGAGATCAGCTTAGGACACTCACAAAATGGTGCCCCAAATTCCATATAGGAAGTTGGCATAAATTCTAGATTCAAACCAGAAAGCCCCAGAACACAGTAATGTTTTCAGTTGCAGAGTGAAATTGCTGAAATTCCTTAGAAAAATCTAAGAAGCCATATTAATGAAAATTAATATCAGAAGGCCATTGGTCTGATCCCAATGCAATAATTCTTCTAGTCTTAACTTTAGCATTTTTATGCTAAAGTTTTATTTGACACTGTCTTGTATGCTTCAACAGTTATTATGATATGAACATTTCTGATATTAAAAGAATCTAGTCTATTAAAATATAATTAGCTGTAAATGTTTTGGACTAAGATGGTCTTTTCAGCTGTGTTTACATATAATCTAGTACAGGGAGAGTCCGTGACTACAATTATAGACGGAATGGTAAAAATAATACAGATATCTGCCCTCATACAGAGGCAGTACCGACCTGCCTTTCGTTCCAGTTAAGAAGGCACTTAGGGACCAAATTAAACTCATTCAATACAACCAAAGCCTCCAGCAGATGGATTATTTCCAGTGCATCCAAATATTTCTTAAAATATAGTACTCAAAATTTCACATAATTTAGGCTTTGAAAAAAACCACCACACATCAAACTGGGTCAAACCAGTTCTTTTACTCGTCTTTTACAACAAGACAATGTTAAATTCTAGCTTTGCCCTGAGTATTCTCTAAACTCCTCCCAAATCGATGTCATCTGCAAATTTAATAAAAATATTACTTATTTTATCTTCCAGATTAAATGAAAAGACTGACTCAGTATAGGTTCCTGGGAAACCTCACCATGTAACCAAATCTCACCATGTTGATAGTGAACCACTGACAACTGCTCTAAGCTTTTCTAATCAGTTCTGCCACGTGGGTTTACCAAGGCCTTATTCTCTAGTTTTCTGCCAAGAATGTTACTCAGAAAGGCTTTATTAAAGCCAAAATACACTTGTATTTTGTACAAAAAGTACTTGCTGCAAATAGTCAAGAAATCTGGTGTACTTCACCAGAAGTATCATTATGCTGTGTACCAAATTTTGTTGAAGGAAAAGTGCCCCATTTTTCTGGAAGTGTTTTTTAGTGTTGTTCCCAAGTTGGAACATGGGAAGTTCTGCTTAGATGTTAGGAAAACAATTTGACCGTGATGATAGTTGAATACTGAAACAGGTTGCCCAGGGAGGTTGTGGAGTCTCTGTCTGTGGAAGTGTTCAGTACTTGACTGGACACAGTCCTGAGTGACATGATCTATTTAGACATATTTGGAGCAGGGGGTGGACTAGATGACCTCTGGAGGCCCCTTCCAAACTAAAATAAGACTGTAGGATTCTTCTGCTTGTTCAGATAGCAGTAAAAATTGAGTTTGAACTATCCCTGCATATCTCAAATGTATTCCAGTTCTTTGCGTCTGTGTGTCTAAGCAGTAATTTGCTGTGTAAATGAATGAACATTTTGCATTAATTTCTAAGGATTCATCTTCTGACTTTTGGGGACAGAATTCCCTCAGATACGTTTCTCTTAATTGTGTTAACTTACATTAGATACAAGTATGTCTACTGTAAAAATGTCAGGCTAGGCACAAAATTCGTACCTTCATGGTCAATATACTTGTTTTTCTGGGACATTCACTATTCTGCATGAGATGTAGCAGCGTAGGAACAGCACTGCTGCTGTGTCTTCCTAGTAGTCACTCTAAACCAATAGGTAGCAGCTGAATATTATCCTCTGATGCTGTTACTGGAATGGATATTACAAGAGAAAACAAGAATGTTAGAAGGTGTTTGCCTCCACATAGTGTTTAAAAAAGTGGTGCCTGTAGTTTTATCCAGTGTGGAGATTATACAGTATCAGCATATTTCAAGAATCTGTTTTGCAAAAATGCATATGCTGGAAGTTTTTCCTAACCATTAAGTTAGGTTCATACTCCGTGCCAGCACTGAAATACTAGAAAGGCCGAAGACAAAGACTAGCTTTCTGTGCAGGTAGTGGGGCTTCCATGAGGTGAGAAGTAGAGAAAAATAAGTAGCTTCTCTACATCATGTTCCTTTTTTTTTTTTTTTTACCTTGTACTGAAGCTATGACCTTGATCAACTACAGCCATTCATTAATCCCTCTTCCCCTCCTGCCACTAAGGTATGCAGATACCCGTAGTATTTCTCTGTTAAGATTTTGCTTCTGAGCTTATTCTTCATTTTTTTTTGTTTGTTTTCTTAAGTCAGATATTTCCAAACATTTTCTGATTCTGATCCAGAGAGATGTTTATTATCAGGCTATTTGTTCAATATCTATTGCTTTCCTGCAAGGAGTTTTGAAACAAGATTTTGGCCAATTGGGGAGGAAGTAGGTTATTTTTCATTTCTTTCGTCAAATTGGTCGGCATTTCTCATTTCAAGAAAATTGAAACAAATAATTATAAAAAGAAAAGAAGCCTCGTATTCCATCTTCTGATATGATAATAACTCAAATGTCCTTGAAGAGCACTTCTGGCCAGTTGGCTGTCTTTGTTTTCACTCCAGGATGATTTAATTGCAAGATTGTTTGGAAAGGTTTAAGAGCAGTGATTTTCCTACTAAGGAATACAGGAATAAAGCAAACTGAAAGATACCTAGGATCTCTCTCTTGAAAGTTCTTATTAACTTGATGCGTAAGCTTTTTTTAAGTCCACTCCTTTCAAATCTCTTTCTTTCCATTTCTCCCCCCATCCTCTTCCACCTAAATTCCACCTTTCTTCCAAATTCCTTTGCTGGCTGTCAGGTCTACCAAGCACTCCCACTTCTCTAAGCGGTCCCTCAGTTTCCTAGCTCTCCTCTTCATTCACATGTCCCCAAATTGCATTTTTCTCATGCTGCCACTGCCACTTTTCTTTCCCCATTTAGCAACACTTTGTATAATTCACTATGCCAGCTTTCATTCTCGTTAGACAGTTCATTAACTCTTATTTCCTAGTGAACTAATCTAAGTTGGGGCAATTGGCACTTACAGGTCCCTCATTATGTAGTCCTGATGCTAGCATGCATATGAATATGCAATACCAATAAAAAGGAGAACGTATCTGCAAGCATAGTTTAAAAATAATTGCTAGTTTTAGAAGGAAAGTTTTAAAGTAAAATGTAAGGTAGGAAACATCCACTCTGCTTGGAAAAGGTTTCATATATTGTCTCCCCTTTCCTATCAGCAAAATCAGTAAGGAATAGCAGCAGCCAGGATCCAGCCTGACTCAATCTGTTCTGACGGGGATTTGACAGATCTGCTCTGGATAGGCCTAACTCCCAGTACAACTGGTATCGGCTGAGAAGCCATTAAAGTGAATATATGAACTACAGGGAAGTATGATGGTGACATGTTTTGTTTCTAGCTTGTTAAACCAGTAACTGTTATTGCAAGTAGCTGTCATTCCCACCAGCATTTACTTCTTGTTGTCAATAAAAGAAAACCCATTTGTTTTATGCTGTGAAGCTTAATTTACTTCATGGTTGGTTTCTTTCTTTGCCTGTCAATCCCAGAACTCTGAGAGAGAAATGCAGTCAGTTTTATAGCAAGCAGAATGAGCTGTAACTAAACTGCCAGTGCAAAAACTATGGCTTCTTACTGATTATGAAGGGATTTTTTTTGAAAGGCACATAGGATCAAAAACTCCCTTTTGAATCATATTAGCCAAGACTGCCAGTCATTGACTATACTCAGATTGGCTAGTGATCTGTGGATATTTGCCCTTCAGTTTGTGTGGTTTTAATTAAACTTGACAACTCCAGAAGAAGTTAACTCTCTGAAGTTGACCACATGCTGGCCTTTAGCCATTTGTCTCTCCAATAGCCAACTGCTCCTACAGTAGTCAAGGACGTGGTTATATCCATGTCAGGAGTGTGGGGAAGAGAGAGCCCCACTATTAACTCAGAGAAAAGCAAAGGAATCCTTTATAGTATAGATGCAATTTAAGTAGGATTAAAAACCCACAGCATCAGGTTTTTTATGCTGGTTATCAAAATAAACCAAGCACTAGCAAAGAGTTTCCTGAACACAAAGTTGTACAAAAAAAGAGTTGTACAAAAATCCTTTGATGGGGACTGTACTGTCCTGTACCAAACGAAAAGATCCTCTGGCAGCTGTGAGAATGCACATACTGCAGCAGGAGGTCATTTCCCAAAAGGGAGCTACAGAATCAAGCCTTGTAAACTACGTTCATGGGTGGGAAGGGGTTTTATTGAAGCCTGGTTTAAGATTCAGTTGAAGCACCACATGCTGAGTTCTGCAGAGATACATTAAAATGTGGAGTTTTATTCAGGTGCTCAGTTTGAACAGACTGGCTAAGCTTTCCTGAACATATTGGTCTATTACTACCAAAGATAAAAATCTAACTAAAACCAGAGGTAGACAGAATGTACAGCTACAGCTGAAGACACCAGCCAGTAAGAGCTGCTGCAGAAGCCACTGAGGGCCCTGATGCACTGGAAAGAGGAGCTAGACCAAAGCTCCATCTCACAGATGATATGGGGCCAAGAGAAGTGGTTACTTCTGCCCTGTCCTCCACATTCACTGCCGTACAGGGCAAAAGACCCATGAAGGTCTGAGCCAGCCAGAATAGCTGCAGCAGTAACACAGATGGGGACCTTCAGGCATTCAGACCTTTGAAGCACTGTCTGTCCCGTCCTGCCCTTTGTTCTCTTCACTTCAGCTTCCTTCTCTTACTTTCTTCTGACCTGCCTGGTCCTCATGACTCCCACTGCCCTCAGAATACCTCTTTCTTAGGGTTACCTTGGCATATTCTAAAGGAATCCAATTAGAATATGAATCATTAAATTAATGTATTCCTTATTAACACACATCATTTATTTCTTTTGTGTTGTTCCTCACTTTTATGGTTTTTCTGTTGTCTCTGTCCAAAGCCATTCTTGCTCACTTGTCTATTTAGACTGACTCTGTGCCACGAGGTACCTACTACTTGTGTCTGCAGCATGTTAAGCGCAAGGAGGTGCCCTTTTTCCAAAATCTCTAAGCCTGCCCATAATAAAGATCATTAGTACCAAAAGCATGCCGACATACAGTTAGTGGGATGTTAGTGTCATCTGTTCTATCAGCCCACTGGTACAGGCTTCTATCTCACATCAAAGTGTTGGTCTAATACCTGTCTGTCCCCTCCTAGCTTTCAGGTGCCCGTGCAGTACAGCCACAGTCTGCATCGAGTTCAGTCTGCCAGCACCTTTTGAAATTGTGGTACTCTGCGTAACACATGTTCTTCCCTCACCGTCATTCAAAGAATCTGTGACTCCATATAGCTTCTGTTCTGCTCGTTGGTATCATATATAAAAACTCAGCTGCTGTAGACAAGGACAGAACTGACATATTTTGCCCGTTGGCTTTAGTGGCTCTGGCACTGAAACAGCTCACTGACTCCGACTGCCTACTCTCACTTCAGCAAGTAGTAAACATCACACTGGAAATACACATCTTAGTTTTCACCTCAGGTCTAATAAATCTAAAAACATGCAAAAATGTGCATAGAAACTATGAGCATTTAAACCTGCAGAGCTGTCTGTGCGTGTGCTGACCTTCAGACACTAAATGTAGTGTCTGGATTTTGGCAATCAGCAGCTGGTAAGGGAACAGAAAGGAAGCCCCTTGTCATGAATAATCCTGTCTTTTTTTTAATTTTATTTTGTTATGCCTTGAACTTTAAGCATGTGATGGAAAGATAATGTCATTTAGAGGTTAATTACTTAAAACTAGTAATTAACCTCTTTATTAGTGGCCATAGCTAGTTGAATTTCGGGAAAATGTAAACCCAATTATATGTAGAGTTTGATCTCTGTGCTGCTGTGACAGTGAAGCTTAAATGACTCATATTTGAACCCAGAAGATCCTAGAGTGCATTTCGCAAGCCTGCCAAGCACTGCAGAGGAGTATCTATTGATATACCCAACAACTGTGGTTGCAAATAGAGCAGCTAGAATTTAGGCATATAGAATGTAGCAATCTTGTCTAAATCAGATAAGAAATAATGTAACTTGGATTTTGGCTAGGACACCCCTCTTCCTCTCCCCCCATCCCATCTCCAAAAACAAGCTCTTTAGCGACCACCAGAAACCAAGAACTTTGGTTTTACATACCTCACCCCCCAGACTACACTTCTTGTTGGTTCTAAGTACAGCTAAGCATTCAAAAGGCAAAGTACGTCCTTTGAGCTTCACTTTAAATATTTCATACTGCTAAGAAGGTTGGGAAACACTGACAAGAGATCTAAGAAAGAGGCAAACTTTACTTTTAAGTTTACGTCTTTAAAAAGGCAGTCAAAATTTGTCTTTGTGTCTTGAATTATTTGTGCTTTCCAGTATCTTGCAGTGTTCCTTTGGTATCACCAATCTCCATTCTAGGAAGGAAAAATCCACTCTTTTAAGGAACTAGTTTCCTAGAAGGTTACAGACTTACCACATCCATGATCTGCATGAGGCTGAGAGTGAAATAGACAGTGAGTGGCTGGGAATCATTTGCAACCGGTCGCTCCAGAGGGTTGTAATTTTTCAGCAGCTCCTTGTAAAGCTTCCTTTGGAACTCTCCTTGCAGGGACTCTTTGGGCACAGAAATAAATAGATAAATAATTAGAATTCTACATCAGAAAGCAAAGCTAGGACATAACGCTCTTTTCCTGCTATCAGATATTATGTATCTATTATTTTACCTGCTGCATTCCTAGAAAAATGCCACTGTAATTTATATATAGTTCATTAGCTACTACAACAAAATCTTATCACACATGTATCACTTTCTTTTTATCCCAGGGGATGAAAAAGGGGGGATGTAAGGGGGATTCTCTCTTTGATCATTTCTTGGCTGGCCAGCATTGATAAATTCAAAATGCTAATGGCGCTTTGTCAACATACATATACGGTCCAGCAACAAGAAGTGATGGGGAGGAAACACACTACTTGTTTTGACACCTGTCCTGGCATAGGTGTAACCAGGAAAGCAGAACACAGATACGGCAGAGGGCATCAGCAAGGCAATGGGAGAAAATGGCCACAGGTTAGGCTGAATCCTGCTCTCAGACTGCTTCGGATTGAGAACTCTTTGGGACAAGTACTCCCCGCTTTGTTCTCTGTTCATGCAGCTATGAATGAAGGGGGGGTACACGGTTCGTGGCAGAGGATAGGCACTATGTTAACATACGGGATCACATTCAGGGATTTCTGTCCTTACACCTCAAATCCAGGGAGGGTCTTTATTCTGCCGATTTTCTATGGAGGGAGAGGGAGCAGGTCCACATGGATGAAGCAGAGTAGACCAGGGACAGAGGCAGTTTCAGAATGAAGGGAAATCTGGGTCAGGGTAGGAACGGGTCCTCTGGCTGCGAGCCCTCCCTGTCCCCACTCCACACGGACTTTCCTGTTCCCTGATTTCTAGTCCTGAACGCCCCTCACAAAAAGCCACAGTCTCTGCCCTTTGAGTGCCTTGACGGGGTCCGCTCCCCCATCCCCGTTGCTCTGCCCATCTCCCACGTCCCTTCCCGGCAGCTGCTAGCGCCGACAAGCCCGGAGCGCGGCCCGGGACAGAGGACAGCCCCCAGCCGCAGGACGCGGGGAGAGGGCTGAGGGGGACGGCGAGGGGCCGGCGACGCGCCGTGCCGCGGAGGACGCAGGGCAGCCCTGCCCGCCCGCCCGCCCCTGCCGCATCCCGCCCCGGCTCCCGGCGGCTGCCGCGGAGCTCGCCCCGCCCGGGGCTGGCAGCCCGCGGGAGCTCGGCGTTCACTCACCGCGCACAAGCCCCGCCGCCGCCAGCAGCCACACCGCCAGCTCCTGGAGGCCCATTCCTGGAGGCAGAGCCGGCGCGGCGACGGAGGGTGACAGCGGCGGCGGCTTCTCCCGCCGCCAAGCCCCGCCGGCCCCGAGCGGCGCGGGCAGGCGCCCAGCAAGGCTGCGGCGCGGGCCGAGCCGCGGATCCGGGCCGCTGGGAGCCGCTGGGAGCCGCTGGCTGCTGCTGGGAGCCGCTGGCAGCCGCTGGCAGCCGCTGGCAGCCGCTGGCAGCCGCTGGCAGCCGCCGGTGCCTCGGGGACCTCCGGCTGCTCGGCCTCTTCCTGCGCCCGCACCGGAGCTGGCCCCTCCGGTGCTGCCGGCTCGGGCCGAGCGGGGGAATGCTGCCGGCCCGCCTCCGCGTCCTGATGGATTTCCCTCCCTTCCCTAATCCTTGAGCGTCCCCGGGCCGGAGGGGAGGGAGCGGAGCCGCTCGCAGGCTGTTAGCGCGCTGGGCAAAGCGGCCCCGGCGTTATAGAGACGCGAGCGGGGGCAGCCCCCTCCTCCCCTGCTGGGCAGCCGCAGCCCTCCCCGCTCCCCCCGGGAGCCTCCGCCAGCTGACGCCCTCCCGCAGCGGCGGCCGGGGCTGCGGCGGGGCGCGGGGTGCCGGCCCTCCCCGCCCGCGGGAAGGAGCCGCCGAGAGCGAAGGCGGCGGCGGGCGGGGCGGGGAGCCGGCCCTGCGCGCCCGGCGGGGCGGCCCGGGTGCCCGCGGCAGCCGAAACGCCGAAGGGCATCGGGTCGCTGAGGGCCACGGAGGTGCCCTCCCAGCTCCCCTCACGCCTCAGCCCAAGCGCTCGGTCGTTCCCCGTTGCCATCAGCAGCGGCTGCCGCTGTGCAAGGCGTGAATGAGCCCCCAGGGCTGCCCGGTGCCCCGGCCAGGAGAGCCGCTGCTGGGGCGAGGCGGGCGGCGGGAGGGGAAGGCAGCCAGGGAGGGGATCCAGGGCAGGGCCGGGCCCTGCTGGCCTTAGCCCGGAATTGGGCTTCGGTCCCGTTTTGGGGAGGGGGGAGATGGGCAAAACGATGTTGCACGCACGGCTGTTCTATCCCCGGCAGAGACGCAGGGCTGGGGGCTCAGGTGCTGGATGTTTTGTCTAGATGTGGGAAGAACAACCGTGGCTGAGGGTGTTTAGGGCTTGACAAACGCATGACTGAGTAAAACAATGCCCGAGCTCCTGCTCGATGTAAGTATAATGCACCACAGTTGGAAAGCAGGCCTAGAAAATTCAATGCATTTTGTGAATTGTCCAGCTCCCATTTGCAACTTCAAGCACATTTTTGAGACCATTTCTTTCAGTCCAAATCCCTGCCCTTCAAATCCAGTTGCTGCATTAAATGAATGTCCTAAGCAGCTGCATGTAGGGAAGAATGGTATTGGAGAGTGTCCTCACTTGCAAGGGGTAACTAAATGCTTGTTTTGCAAATAACCCAGCAAATGCCATTTTATTAGTCCACGTTAATTCTCAGCTTTAAAAATCCAGTTATTCTGTTTTGGCTGGAGCACTGACTTAATTTATGTAGCTACTGTTTAAATATTTTTAAATGTTGAACACAGGACCAGAGGAAACTAGGGGCAACCCGAATAGCCCAGCACATTGGTGTATCATGTGCTCCAGCCGTACCATACAGGAGGACAAAACATTCCTCTTTTCAAATGAGCCAACGTGCTGAACAACTTTGCCAACGGGTAGCGGAAACCAGCAAGTGGCAATGGTAACTCTCCAAATGCCAAGCCATGGCCGATGTACGGTCATACGCTAACAAAGTTCTCAAGTATTTTTTTTTACAGTCCATCTAGGTTGAGTTTATTATTTCTCTTTTTTGTTTTGTGGTGGTTTATCTTTTTTCCCATGAGATCTTGACCTTTTTGGACCAGCTAGCGGTCAGGAGCAAGTTGCTGGGGGAGCTCTGTGTTATTTGCAGAGAGACCAGGTGTTATGATCTATTTGTACTTCAGCCCTCCCATGGCAGCGCTCTCAGTACCTAGATTTTTGCCTTGTCTCATGTTGGGAAGGAAACTCATTTCCTTTCCTCCTGCTCCTGCTGTCCACTGCTGTTTTGGCACAGGTGCCCCAGATCTTTCTGGGTGTACAGTAAACAGCATAAAATGTTCAGGCAAGAAATCTGGAGAGGAAATCTACTGATGGTTCATGGCTGACCTCTACTGTTGGCTAATTTTCTTTGCTCTGAACATTGCTTTGTTGACAACTGCCTCACCTTGGGTGGTGAATGCAGGGTCAGCAGTGAAAGCCCAGTAGGAGCATGCACAGCCCAAGGTCCTCAGGGCTCTGCCACAGGACTCCAAAGGTAAACCCTTCAGGGGATGGTGCAGAAACCCCATATTCCGGTAGTATAAGCACTGAAAGAATAATTCCTAACTATTTCTTGGATAAATCTTGACTTGTTTTTTGTTTGTGGCAGTCTCATTTGATTTTGATGTTAGCAAATTAAATTTTATGGCACTTCAGAAATTCTCTTTTTTAGATATTCTTTAACAACAGTCAGCAGCTCAACGGTGTTCAATCAGGTGCATTCCTTCTAAAGGGTTTATCTTTCTAGTCAGATATACTGGTGTGAATGCACACAAATGACAGGAAGGAGTTATGTTTGCGTTCTGTAGACATCCTGGCTAATAAAAGTTAATTTCACAAATACTTATATGGGTTGATTGTCTAGAAGCTAGCAAAGAAAGATTAACAAGCTCTATACTGAAGTCCTCTAAAAGCCTTCATTTATGGCACAAGTTATCTTTGTAAAAGCCTATTGTTCACAACTTAAAAGCAAGCTGCACAGTCTGTGGCCAGCAGAGGCTCTCTTCTTTGCCTCTGATGCCCACCAGAGGTAAGACCCACTCTTCTCTGTACTTCAGGTCGTCTTTCTGTTGTACGCTATCCAGCCAGGTGATTTGAAGGGAGCTGTTTCCCCTTCCCAGATAATAACTTCTTAGACACAAGGATGAATGCAAGTTTGGTTTACAGTTACAGGCTGTAGAAACTCTTGTGGGTCTCCCAGCCCACCTCCCACAGCTGGGTGCTTGCCAGAACACAAACAAGCCCTTAATATCAGTTTGTTTCTCATATATGTTGCACATAATTAGACACAGTCAATTGTGTGTCTGTCTATTTGTGAATACCCGATATATTCGCGGAGATAACGGTATGCACAGATCATGTATCTTCACATGAAGGTCAGGCATAAGAAAATGTTTGTGGTAATAGTATCTGTGTAATACCAGCCTGCTGTCTATTGTCCCTTGATCTGGTAAGCAGAGAAGTAAATACAGCCATGTACAAAAGGCAAAAGTCCTCACCGAAGTGCTATTGCAGATGTATTTAAAGAGTCTGAGTGAGTCACAGAGCTGCTAGAGAAACAGCTACAGGATTCTGAATTAATGTGTCTATAGAAAAGACCCTCATCATAATTGTAAGAGGTTTGTTTATACCCAAAGAGTATCTTCCCAGTTTCATTTATAAGGCTAATCTCATACGTTGGTTAGTTAAAAGAACCAAGGACTGAAGAACATTCAGAATGACTTGGGTAAACATCAAACATGTTGCCGTTGTCCAGGGGTTCTAATATCCTGCAGCGTGAGGAATAGCCTCTTTTTCTTTTTGCACAGATGGGCAGAAGCGTGCGCCTTCCCAGTGTGACAGAAGGTGGTAAGATAGCCCTGAGATTAGGCTGATAGTGGAGAAGTGACCATCTTACACTATCTGCAAGTAAAGTGACCGCAGCACTTTCTGACTCTGATCTAATTATTGTGCGACTGCAGTGACCTGGGACTTCCATATCAGAAAAAAATCTGCTTTTCCTTCTTTTTAGAGAAGAAGGTAGAACAGGCTAGGATTTTAAATGGTAACGTACAGCGCATGTGAGATGAGACGTGCTCACATTTATTTGAATGTTATTTGAATTAAATTACCTCTTTAGTTGTTACCTTTTTTTTTATCTTTGGGTAGCCTTGGTAATTGCATCTAATGTCGTTAGTTATTCTCTGTTGTATATTTTGCACAACTAGTAGGCTCAGTGATGGAGAATGTGTGTGTGATGACCTTGATTTTTTTCTATAAAATGTCCTGAAGCAATATATTGCATCTCCCTTGCCAAGATGTGGTAGGTATTTCTGATGTTGGGTTTTTCTATTGAAGGACAAATTAGTGATCTGAAATCTGGTTAATTTTGTAGTTAAACTTTATATTGTATACACCCAGTCTTGAGCAGAGATCTCTTCCCAAATTCTTAGCTCCTACACCAGTACGTGATTTCCCAAAAACGATCCATTCCTCAAGTGGTCTTTTGTTGGGAGGGATAGAGAAGAGCACGAACTATTCTGTTGTTTAAAAATAACGAAGCTGCTGCCCTCTCACTTTGTAAAAAGTAACTACAGGGAGAGCATTGCTGAACAGTGCTCAGATGCAAAGAATGAGGATTTGTAAAATTTGCCTAATGAATTTGCTAACTAACTAATAGGGCCCATGGTCATTTCTGTAATGCCAACATATTTCAAAATCCAATCTTGTCTTTTATTACTGTTAGCATACACTCACATTAAAGTGTGAGCATAGTTGTTAAACAACAGTGGCAGCGCCACCGTGGCCTTGTGAATGAAATACCTCAAATGGATTAACTGCAGAGATTTCTCAGCATATCTACCCTACAGGTGCTTTTCTCTGTCAAAAGATATCGCAGGTTTTCATTAACATCATGTTCAGCACGTTTCCACTTTGGTGTCTGAGTAAGAAATTACTCGTTCCTCTCATTTCAGCCTCTGTCAGGCCTGAGTCGTTTTGTAGTTTCAGGGCTTGGTGTTTGTTTCTCACGGACACAGAATTCACAGCATTAC
The DNA here is from genome assembly GCF_034619465.1 of Leptosomus discolor. Lineage (NCBI taxonomy): Eukaryota > Metazoa > Chordata > Aves > Leptosomiformes > Leptosomidae > Leptosomus > Leptosomus discolor. The sequence goes on along the minus strand of NC_141401.1, from coordinate 22,984,292 downwards.
AGTGTCACTTTGGCATTTTTTTGCATGAGTGTGAACAACAGAAAGTTGGCAAAACTGCTTTTCTTCACCCTGGTTGATTTTAAATAACTACATAATTTAGGGTTCACAGAGCTGATTAAAGTTGACAAGAAATCTGCATTTTAGGCCTGCAGCTTTAACAGATCCTCATCTATAAGCATCTGAAGATCAACCTTATTTATCTTGTCCTAAAGCAACACACTAGAAATTTTTCTTTGCTGAAAAAATTACCATCTGCTACAACTTAAATAACTGACATGAATTCCACAAACATGGTCATTTGATCTGTAAAGACCGTGCTAATAAGGCCTTTGACCATAAAGCTAAGCTCTAATCCTTTCAAAGACAGAAATGTTTGAAACGTGACTTTTTTTCCTGGCAATGCTAAATAATGTTGTATCAAAATGGAGAGCAAATTCGTTTAAACTTTGGAGTTATAGTTGAGGCAGGGGGTATGAAACAAGTCGGTCTTGGAAAGCTGAATTTTTGCAGATAAGATTTCTAAAAAGAGAAGTCAGGGTGCACTCTTCTGCTAGAGAATACTGAATTTTGTCTTTTAGGATTCTGATGGTTATGTTTCAGTTCATCAAATACATACATTTTTAATATGGCTCAGGGGAAGAAGAGGATTTTTTTCCCCAGATCTCTGCATTTTGTCTTGCAATGCACGGATTGCAAATTCACAGTTGTATTTCTTACATTCCGTAACACCAGCATTCCCTAATATTCCCTCCTAAGCTTCTCAGTATCACTCCTGAGGTAAATCGGTCCAGTCCATGTATGATTTATTTTAACTAATCACTGGTGAATGTGAAGTTGATTTTTTTCAAGCGCGTGGAACAACAAATATATATCATCTATTTTAAATGAGACCTTGTCATTTCTCTATAGTTGCATCCTTTACACTAGTGCGACACATTTACATCAACAGCAGGCTATGGAAGGGCAACTGCCATGATGAGACACTAGAGCAGGAGAGGAATTCGTCACTCTTGGCTCCGTAGAACGGCAGCCAGTCATGGCTCAGTGAAAAATGCTGTTTGTCTCCAAACGGCCGGTGACGGCTCCTTCAAGGAAATGAATAATTTTTGTTGTCAGAGTACAGCATATTGGGAGGCCATGGATCCTTCAGAGACAGGGAGGTTTTCAAAATGAGATTTCCTCACTGACTCAAAGAAACTCTCAAAGAAGCTACCAGATTGTTTCACCGATGAAGAGCTGTGGACCTCCCAAGGGAGGAACTGAAACTACTTTAAATACATGTTTTGGTGGAAAACTCTCTACAAATAATTCAAACCACTACGTGTAGTCTATTTTATCTGGATTCCTTAGACAGAGAAATCCAGACTGAGGTGCTGCGTGCCCACAGGCTGAAGAAGACCGGTTGAGGTTTTGCCGTGCTCAGGAACGCAGGCCAGGTGTTCAGCGCAGGCAGCACAGCGCCGAGCGGACCGTGCTGGCTTTCCAGACACGGCAAAGGCACGCAGCAGAAAGCGCCCGCTGGCTCCTAGGCCTGCTGAAACAGCCCAGTGTGTGGGAGTAGTGGGTCCCTCTTCCAGCTGGACTGCTGATGTTATTGTTTGTGACAAAGTGAGTGGGACTTTTCCCCACTCGTTCCTGGTTTGAAAGACGACCAACCGGTCTGCTCATTACATCAGCTGCAAAGGCAGTGACTGTAAGTGGGTGTACTGGGTGTCAATAGCGTAAATCACGAAGCAGAGGAGCGCGCTGTGGCTGTGGTAAGTGGAAGCGAACAAGCACGTCTAAAGCCCTGTGTTCCAGCCCCCAGTACTTGGCACTTGACCAAAACGAGGCCTTGCTGAACAGCTAGTGCCGGAGTGGGGCTGATCACCAGAAAGGGAGTGGTATATTCGTCTTATAACCAGAGATGTAAGTGACACATAGAAAATATAGCCCACAGTCATATGTGATTCATCTCCTCCTCAGCGCTGGAGAACCTGGCAGAATAAATGACTGACTAATGGTCCCAGCATAGATATCTGAAGTAACCATTTTATGAGCAAGCTGGGAGGTAGCAATGAAAATAGGCACATGCACAGAGGAAAGACTTTTCCAGTAATAAACCTGCCTTGTATTTTAGTGATAGTTCTCAAAATAAAACCTCCCTGTTTTCCAGTGAGATCAAAAGGGTTTTGTTAGTCATGAGTGAATACAAATTGCTTTCAGTGTTTTTTTCTTGAGCTAGATTTAAAAGACCGTGGTTAGTTCATACAGTTATTATGGACGTTTTTTTCTAAAACTTCATTTTAATATGACAGAGAGGATGAAAAAGAAGTAGAATGGGGCCATAAAGTAGAGAGAGGAAGGAACTGCCTGGTGTTTTCAGTGATTTTAATTAGGTTGGAAGATTTTTCAAGCTTGGATAAGCTTTCAGGTATTTCCTTTAGCATTTATTTTGCAGAAGGAATTTTAGACCGCTGGTCGTTTTAATGACTAATTATAAGATAAAAGATATGACAAAAATAAAGTAAAAACCTGACCTAAAATTTGTCTGCCAATTAGACCAACATATTTCAAATGTCTTCTTACATTCAGAGATAATCTTGCTTCACACAGCTCTAGGACTTTCTTCTGCATGTCTTGCTAGCACAGATACAAGAAGCCAAATCCCTCGTTTTGTAACTCTATTGATGTTGAATCGATTCATTTGCTATGTTATTAGAGCATGAGAAAAATTGTCACTTACCTGAGCCAGGCAAATAAAGCAAGAAATTTACGGGAGCTTATTGAAAGCTTTCTATTTTCGAATTTCAAGTTGATTTTTTTAACCAGAGATGTTTTGATACCCAGACTTCTTTTAATGAAACTATCAGAGTTTTGTATATTTATGCTCTGTACATAGAATGTCTACCTGATTGATTTTGCTAATTTACATCAGTGAATCTTAATTTTTAATTGAAGCTATTGCTCCTAATAAATCCTCCGGGATGCTTACATAAAAACACCATGGGTCTCTTTAATGGCTGTAATTCAAGGCTAACTTTTTATCACGGTCAAAATTGTTATTCTGGATTCCCACTTAATTATGACGATAATGCAATGCGGCAGGTCAGAGGCAACAATGATATTGCTAATGCCAGGCTGCAAGGATAGGTTATAAGTAGCTGAGATGGCTTGTATATTTTAAGTAATAATTTGACAGTTTGCTGATGCATTGTCTGTGGTCCTGGTTTTTAGAACCCAAACGTTCACATGTTGATGACCAGAAGATAGAGTATGTTAATAATAGTACGGTTTTCCAAAGCATATCAATGATTTAGAGCGTACGTTATATTTTTTAAAGAGATTCTGATCACCTTGGAGCTTAAGTCTTGGGAGAACTAGATGAGTTTTTATGCCGGTTTTCTAAGCAGGCAGCTGCATTTTATTCTTAGAAATAAAATAAATAAATAATAAAATAAAATAACCAATAAATCACCAGAATGTTTTTCAAAATTTTACCCTATCACTTGTTTAAATTTTAGTATTTAAAGTTTAAAAAAATGTGTAACAAACTCATTTAAACTATTGATTTTGAAAGTTGTGGATGTCAAAGGCCAGAAATCCCCAATTAAACGTGTTACAAAAACACGATTTCCCCAAATTTCTCTCGCAGAGTGGCGATGAGCTGAACCTCTCTTGTGTAAGCCAAGCACAGGTGCCTACCTCCCGCGGATTGCCGTAGGGTATTTGCGGCCAGAGGGCTGGTACCTGACTGTCAGTGCGATCCTGAGAGTTTGCTGGACAGCAGCTTGGCAGTCACACGCTGGACCTGGTTTGAAGTTGAGTCATTCCTGTAAATCATTGTTTCTCTAGTTGGTTCCAGTGGATCATCCTGTTTCTCTATTGGGTTCTGAGCTGCTCTAGGTTTTCTGCTGCTTTCTTATCCCTGTGAAGCAGTTTGATTCATGCATTACATCACCAGATTCAGGCCCAAATTCCAGTTTCGTTGTATCATTTTTGTAGTTTTTAGAAGTGGTAGGATTCCTTCCAGGAGGAGGAAATAGAGTGGTTCTGTGCATGTGGAAGTGCCCAGATGATAAAGAGCAGGATGCTGATAGGGTTCCCACCTGAGGAAGGCTGACTGGGTTTTAGGATCGGGGAGAGGAGAGACTGAGGTGCTGTCTTGAGAGCATTGGCTTTGTTAGAATGGTAGCATGCTCTCTCATGCTCTATTTTTTCCCCTCCTTTTTTGAATTGGGCTGGTATCTGCTCAGCCAATATTGCTTACCTTTAGTGGATGGATTGGCTGAATTTTGAATGAAATTTTAATATGACATTTGCTTTGTTAAGAAAGTAAGTAATTGTAGAACCACTGGTTTGGGGGTGTTTTTTTCTCTTCTTTTTAATGAAGTCTGGGGTTTCATAGAGCATCTTATTGTTGGTGCTAGCACCCATTAAGGTTAATTATTTAAGAAATGTACTTCTGTAATTCATAATCTCCAGGGAGGATTATTGAGATATTTTCAATGCATCCAATTTCTTCAACAGGGACTGCATAGATCATGAAGAAAACAGGAGTATCATTGTCAAACTGATGAGACTGAGACACAAATCAAGCTGGAAGAAGATGACAGCCAGGCAAGTTTTGAATTTTTCTTTTTGAACATCCTTGCTAGAGCCACATAATTTTAGAGAGTCCTCCTTTATGAAAATTTCGTTAAGTTCAAACAAAACAAAATGAAGTATGATAACATACTCAGCAGAGCTCTGCTTCTGAATCTCCACTTCCTTAGGCCTGCAAGGCTTAACCACGTCTTTCCAACGTTACCTTGAGCTATGCAATTTAACTGGAAGTCTATTGCTTTAATGACCAGGAGCTAATGAAAGGAGCCCAGAGCTATGCAAAGCTGAGGTACTAACCTGCAAGGTGCCCCGTTTCATTCGGGTGCCTAACAGGCGCATGTGGAAAACTTGAGGTGGGCTCTGTGAAGAGCAAAGCCGTGAAGATAAACTGGGAATACATGCAGGGCTTAAATGTGTTTCTCTCTCTCTCTCTGTGTGCTCAGGGCAGCCATGCCCTATCTGTCTGGAGTACCTTATAGAAAAGAATTCAAAATTCATTACGGAAAATGACTATTACCGTTTAAATTGATGCTTGTATTATTGGTGGAATTGAGTGTAATTAGAAGGCATGTTTATGTGTATGACAAGCCATCACTAGTTAAACTAAATTATGCTATTGCTAAGACAGTAGAATCTTTTGTGTTATTTCAAACTGCAGATTATCTTATCTAGAATAATTTTCCTGACATTTCTGACAGACTTCTGTAAGGTTTAGGGTTCTGGGCAGAAGCATTTAACTTCCTGAATACTTTGTTTGTAAGACAGACCGAAGAACCTTTGTCTTTAAAAATAATTCTTTCCTCTGGGAGGGAGAAAATCTCCTTGTCATAAATTTTTCTTTTTTTTTTTAACATAGTGCTATTTATAAAAATTCTTGAAGTGAATCACTGAATTCTGAGCTTTGAAATTCTTTGCAAATAGCAGCAAAGAAACTTGCCTGAAGTATAAAAGAGCAGCAATTTAAATATTAACTATCAGTTGGTATTTCACAACGCTTCCCACATACTCATTTCTAAAACACTCAAGCTGCAAGCTTTGTATAAATAGCATTTATTTACTGTCATGGTATAACTGAAAGTTTGATGTTTGAGGAAGGTTTACACTGGTAAGTGGGAACTAGTGATGGCTGTTACATACTTGCTGTATCGTAGCTTCATGGTGTGATCTTGAGAGGTGACTTTGTGTCATTTCCTCTCACTTGAATTGTTATAATCCCTATCTAACAAGGATATTGTAAAACTGATAATTATTTTATTATACAACAAAATGGTATTGGTGTGCTTAGACATCACTAATGTGTAGCAAGAACATCTGTTTACAAACGGTCCTTCAGCTCCTGGGAATTTGAAACCATCAGGTTCAGTAGTGCTTGAATTAAAGTTAACAGAGAACCAGGCTCCATTCATATATTAATTTAATTGCCTTGAGTGAAGGAAAAAAAGTCAGCACAGAAAGGCCATTACTTGTCTGGAACACTTATCTTGCAATGGGTTTCTTTTCTATCGGTTGGTTACACTTTCTCTTTTTCTCTCTTGCACTAACCCATTACTGCCTCTACATGTACTCTTTTTTTTGGTTGGTTGTCTTTGGGGGTTTTTTTGTACCTCGCACGAAGATAGTGATTTGGCCGAGAGTAGATTATCACAAGAAGCCTTAGCATGAGTACAGACTGTTCTGGAACTATGGGCTATTGGCTAATAATATCATTGAAACCACAGTCACAGAAAGGTGTCTGACACATCCCACGTGAGCCGAGCATTTCAAGTGTGTCTTATGCTCATGTGAAGACCAGGTTCGTTGTGCACGAAGCTGCAGATTTGTTTAGATGCAAAATATAACATGTATTTCAGATACCACATATAAATACGTGTAGGCTTTTCAGCATTAACAACTACATGCTTGTGTGAGCAAGTGTATAAATAACAATTGAGCTTGTTTATCATTTGCAATTAGTCATGCCACATGGCCTCAGGGTGCGAAGACCCTGAGAGCCAGACCCTCTGCCACTGTTCCAATGCGCCTTGCCTTGTTTCTCTGATGCTCATGAAGCAAAAGGCTCTCAAACGAGCACAGTTGTGCATTTTATTTATTTCTCCTTCTTAAACTTCTGAATGGTGATTCAAATATCCTCTTAGTGAAAATCTTGCTGTTCTAATACCGTAATACTCCGTTTCAATCCTTGCCAGATGTGAACACAGATTATTACCTTGCTGTAGTACAGATGACTCCATTCCTGACCCTGTTTAAATCTTCCCTTGAATCCTCAGTTGTTCCCCTGTCACCTTGATGAGGACTCTTTTCACGTGCAGTGACAAGCAGGAAGAGCTTCACAGTCACACTGAAATGTTTGAGCCTCCTTGGTCTCTGCTTGGGCCTAGATCGTGTGCATCAGACAACTATCCTCTTGTTTATGGAGTTCCTCCTACTTTGTCATGCTTTATTGGGAACCAAGCTGTAGTAGCGCAGGGGGAGGAGGGCTTTCTTCCCTGGTGCAGTGTTTGCCATGTGAAGTTCCTGCCCGTTGGTGTGTGCACAGGGGTGAGGCAGTCCCAGCCTGTCCCCAGCAGGCCACGAGGAGACTCGTGCTTTACTGCATCTGGTTTTGCCTTGGTTAATGGATTTGTCTTAACAACTGCTGTCCATAAGGCATGGTCTTTTGACTTACTGAAATAATTTGTGTGAGTTTCCTACCTGCTGAAATCCTTCCCAGAGCTGTCAGTTCCTGCAGACATGCAGCCTGACTGCCTGCCTTTACCTGATGAGAACAGTGACATCAGGTGCAGTAGGGCCACAGGGACAGAATAATAATTCCTTGCTCACTTTTTCCTCATTATTTTTTTAATTTAACACGGTGTGGTAGTTACTACAGCCAGGGCAACCTAACCAATGTAAATAATCAATTTACCACTAGATATTTTACTGAAATAAAGGGCACAAAGCTATAGATAATGGGCCCAAACTAGCCTAAAATCAATCGGGAGATTCCATATCCCACTGCTGGGCGCTGTCTCGCAGGGTCGGTATTATTTGGATTTCCCTAGTCTCCCCTCACTCTAGATAACGGAGATATGTTATTACTAATTATTACACCATCCATTTTTTGTCTCATTAGTCTATGATAACTGGAAACCCAAAATGTTAAGTAACGGTTGAAATTTCGCTGTTAATGATGTAGCATGATACCAGGAGACCATACCAGAGACCAGCAATCCTTTTGGTTTTGCAATAAAACATTATACATGCAAAAAAGATAAGCAAGTAGTTTACTGTATGCTGTGAGCTGCCACATTCGTTTTAGGGAGATTAATCTCACAAAGGAAACCATATGTGGAATTGGGTCACAGTGCTTCACGTATTCAAACTTGTAGAAGATACAAAGTGATCAATCCCAGTAAGATCTTTGTAAAGTAAATAAGGTTTATTATTTATAGCAGTAAACAGGTTAGCATTTATCTTTTCACTGCATGGCAGTTTTAACTTCTATTGTTTTCAGTTATTTGCATTTTAAAAGCTCTACTTCGAGTTGTTATACCTTCCTAGAATTTTGTTGTTTGTATAAGATACTTAAAATGTGCTGAAACACAATTCTCAAAGCTAATGAAGAAGAAAAGAGCATGGCACAACATGGAAGTTCAGTGTTATACATGCAGATGTGTATATAATCTAATATGCGATTATTGAACCCTTTAAGGTATCCTTAATGGAGATAGCAAGATCACAAAAGCCACCTAGCAAAGTAGATGCCTATCTTGCAGTGCTGATATCATTGGGAAATGGTAGCACAAGAATGAGGCAGCAAAGTCTGTAAAATCTGTCTTCATTTACAGTCTGCTTCAACTTCAGTTGCAAATAATGGAAGCCTGTTTACTGCAACGGCGTTTGAAAATGACCCTTAGCGGAAACTGAAGTCGGGTTTAGTATGAGTAACTGTTTGGAGTATGTACAGCAGTGCATGAGGGGTGTTATTTTCATTCCTGTCACTCGACAAGCAGCAAGTCTCCTTTCTCCCCGCTCACCAGCAATTCTTACTCATCCTCTCATACAGTTCAGGCTTTTTGCATTATGACATTTAATACTTCAGTTTTCTTCTTAATCTAGATCCTGGGTTGGTATACATCACTGAGGCTCTGCTGAGCTCAAAACATTTTTTCCTTGACCTATGCCAGCAAAAGTTATGGCTCTCCCAGATATTTTGCAATGTTTGATGCTATTCTACTGTATTTATTTATCGAGGTAATCCTTGCATGGATTGAAAGCAGCTTTTTGTGCTAGGCCCCGAGCTTCATCTGGTAGTAACTGCTCAGATTGTCCGGTGCTCTTTCAGCCAAAGTTGGTCTTGGAGGGGGAGGCAGTGCTGGGAGAGAAACCTCTTCTGCACGTCTGCAGCAGCTCCTGGGGTGATCCATGTGAAATGCATGTTGCTTTTTGAGCTTTGCTTGGTTTAAGATCTTATGCTTTAGAACAGCTGCCCCTGAATTTTTTCTGAGCTTGGGAGTTTGGGGGTTTTTTTAATGCTCTGTGTTGAACAAAGTTCTGCTGACACAAAAGGTAGCAAAGAGCTTTGGTCCCCACTCAGCATTCCTTGTGTAGTACCCAAGGGAGCATCACGATTGCCCTCAGAGAACTTTGCTTAACTAGACGGCTGCCTTTATTGAGATTTTACAGAGTGATGTCTTTAGAATGTTCTTTTTTTTTTTTTCTTTTGACAAAATGGATAATAAAGTTAAATACTTCCAGACCCATCTCAGTGCTATTGCAGTGTTTATGGATCGCAGGTATACGGAGCATCATCTTTCACTTGCCAAGAGCAACAGTGACACCCTGTGGCTAATTCAAAAGAGGACTTGCACCGAATTCCATTATTGTTTCCCTTCAAATTTGCCTCTGAATTTCTTACACTGTGGGGAGTACCACAGGAGGAATCCGTCCACACAGGAGGGCTTCATCAATTTGTCATGTGTCTCTCATTAGACATTTCCATTATTGGAATACATCTCTAACGAGCACTTTCATTCTAAGATACAAAGAACGCTTTCTGACCCTGATGGCTAAATACTTGGGAAGGTAGAGCAGGAAATGTAGAAATTGAGAAAAGAAGAAAAAACTGCATTTCTATTTAAATGGATGTTACAGCAATAACAGCAGTTTCTGTTGTTGACATAGTGCTGTTCGTTATCTTTCCTACGGCTTTTCTCTAACGTGGAAACTGTCCACTGAACGGTATCGGTGTGGAAGGACAAAATAGCCACAGTATAAAGCTGTACTACGTGAACAACTAGGTGTGGGAGTTAGAATCATCCTTTTAACTTCTTGCTCACATCGTTACTTTGGTTTGCTTAATGAGTCGAAATAACCAATTGCTCTGTAACTACTGACATAATTTTCTTTCCAGTTAACCGTTTCACTGCACATAGCTCTGCTGTGCTATCACCTACTGATGTAAAAGGCATGTACCCCAGTTAAAGAATTTTTACTGAGTTTATCCTTTGACACTTGCTTTGTCATTCAGGCAACATAGCTGACTGAATGGTCTGCGCACTGCAAGTCGTTTAGGCCTCATGCATGCTAAATAGCTGACAAAAGGAACATTTTAAAACTTACTGAGAGGAAGTGGGCTTCTTTTGGCTGGTTGTGGTGGTGGTGGTTTTTTGGGTGGTTTTTTAGAGATGTAGGAAGGAGATAAAAGTTCAAGAAATACTGGGGAAAGATCCCTGTGAAACTTCATCTGAATATTCTGTAAAACGCAGATTGCTTTAAAAAATTAATGGACATGCAGGGAAGAATGTAACAAATTAGGTTTTGTGTCCTCTGTGCTTGAAAGTTAAGCCCATTATGTCTTGTCCAATCAAGAGTCCTTTCAGGTTAGGTGTTTGGGTAGCACGGCGGTGTTCTTTAAGCGTTGGAATAGTCCGCATTAGTCAGAGGTTTATTCTTGAAAGGTTTCTGTAAGCAGGTTAGACAAGTGCCTATGACAAGTATGTTAGATGGAGTTGGCCTTATCTTGAAGTGGAGAGATGGAGCAGGTGGCTTCTCAAGGCTCCTCCCAGTCCTTCCTTCAGAGAGTTTATGGTTATGTCAGTGTACTTTGTGTTTTAAATAGTATTTTGTGCATATTCAGTATTATACTTTCCCAAATACATTAAGTCTTGTTTTGTTTGCTTGAGTGTCATCCAGAAAAACACTGCCCCTTCTCACTACCTTTTTCTGTTGGCAGGCTCTGGCAGACCTGTGTTTGGTGCTGTACAGGTAGTGACCCCTAGCATGAGTACTTATGCTGAATAAAGCAAGCACATTACTTCCACCCTCTGTATCCCTGAAGGACTGGCACATGGGAATGCCACTGGAGACCAGCATGGGAAGTAAAAATGAAGGGGCAGCTCCACTTTCAAGCACAGCTGTTTCCTTCTATTTGTTTCTCTGCAGGTCAGTTTTCAGAATCGGTTCCCGCTTTGCAAAATGAAGTTTTCATAGACCATAGTGTCTGTAATACTGTCCTCCTGGCTTCCTAGTTAGTCCCCTGGGGGCGTGCTGTTTCTGAGGAGGGGATTTTGCCATCCAGCTTTAAGATGATTGAAAGATACAGGGACTCTAATTCTCCTGTGAAGAGCTCGGCTGTTACGTACCAGATAGAGCGCTCCCTGACAGACTATGCAGACAAGACATGGTTGACCTATTTTGTGCAGAAAATAAATTAAAAAAAAAAAAACAAAACAAAAAACAAACAAACAAATAAACAACAACAACAGGAAAGTAACTAAAGGGAAAACAAACCAAAAGAATTTATTTTTCCAACTGTTCGAGCAGAGTAAAATGCAGCAGGCAAGTAGGAAGCATGAATTGTGACAAATCAGTTAATGTGCCCATCCTCGTGGGTTCTGTGTTTTGTATCAAATACATTATTGTCTGAAACTCTCACTCTTTCTAAAATCTTCAGGCCTGTTCTGTGCTTCATCAGCAGGTAGTGACTCTTCCTTGCCTTTGCCCATGCAGCTACCATTCCATCGCTCCGCGCTTCTGACTTACTCTTTTTCCCTGTTACTTCTCCAGATTTTTCAGTCTTTCTTCATACACATTTTTTCCATTCTGGCTTTTCCTCAATTTTTCTGAAGAACTCTCTTGGTCTGGAATATGTGACTTCCTTTCACAACTGACTAGTTAGAGCATCTGAAAGGGATGGATGAGGGCAGCCTCCCCTTGTGGCCTAGCTCCCTGTCTCTGTGTCTCTTCCCAGCATACGAGTCCCCATAACCTGTGCCTCCCTCCCACAGCGCACTTTATACGGTTTGAAGGCACTGCCTGACAGTAGGTTGCATTTCAATATTGTTTTGTTTGGGCTTTTAGTTATTTGCTTTAGCTGAGATTTAGGAAAAAATGTTTTCACAAGAGCAAAAGTAAAATTGAATAGGGTTTTATGTGTTGATTTGTATCTGGATGAATCAGACAAGATTTTTACCAGAGAAACATTTTATTAAAGTCCTACATAAATTGTTTCTCTGATTCCTTGTATGATCTTCATATCATACCAGATTCCCTCAGGTACGTATTTCCAACTACAGAAGAAAAAAAAAGTTGGGTTTTTGTTCCAGCTCTTTTTACTTCTCTCTTTGTTGTTTTCTCTTTTTTTCATAAAACACCAGAGACAGCTTTTCCACTGCACATGGCTAAATATGTAAGAATAGATAAGAATACGGATGTGAATAATGAATGGATTTTTGAGACGATTCTTAGGAAATATCTGCAAGCATTTCATTGTCTCTCTTTAGTGAACTCGGCTTTCCCCTCAGCTGACATTGTAAATATATTTCACAGCACACGGGTGGTACAAAACAGGGATAACAGAGGCAGTTTTGTTATCAGCGAGCATTGGAAGCCAGAGTTGCAAAAACTTCGTGTCTCTTTGATACATTCAATTACTTTCAGGAAATGGATACAACTTAGGTGCTAATCCTGTAAAGATGTGTGCATTTGCTTGATCTTTACACACCACACTGTCCTACTGAAGTTACTGAGTTTTCAGGTTTTGGACTAATTTTTATTTTTTTTTTTAATATGGTGACTCTGGGCCAAATGTTTTTTCATGGAAGTGATGAGAAATTGGCCACTGATTTTTCCAAATAGGAATATGGTTTTGTGGTACTGGCCGAAAGAAAGGTCCATTAAAGACAGTGCAGAGACATCCTATTAACTTAGGTTAACAGTAATGCTTGTGTAAATTAATAGTATTTTTGTATATGAATTACTGTTAATAGTACAAATTAATAGGATACTGGATGAAGTCTTTTATTCTTCTTAAGTGCTTAATCCTCCATGATTTACAACCATAAGGAGCAATATCAAGCTATTAATGAAGATATAAAGTCAACGGGGGTTTTTTCCTGTCTTGATTAATATGCCGTCTGGGTGCTGGGTTTTGTTATGTAACCCGTTCTGGGAATGGAAATAAGCACCATTATTATTTGGAAATACTGTGAATGCAATTAGCAATTTGAATCTGCTAAGTTATTAAAGTCTACTTAAATTTGAAGAATCAGTTGTTTACTAAGCAGATCATAAACTGCATTTTATTTTACATGACATTCTCCAGACTACTTTAGATTATCACCTTCTCTTTTGTTTTGAAACCTTTCAAGTTTTTGCCAATGTAATGAAACAAGTCACAGGAACGCATGCCCAGTTATAAAATACTCTATATACATCTTTTACCTTGTCTCAGCTCCACTTGGTTATTAACTTAAAAAATCACAATACTTAAGACCACGTGAGTTAAGTTTCTTGAATCATGAATCATCTTAGTCTACAACTACATTATATAACTACTTAATTTACACACACATACACACAGAGGATATTTGCAAAACGAAACAAAGATTTTCTGATGGCATCAAGGTTTTGAAAATTGGTCTGTTTAGTGCCAATTCTGTCTCCCCAGGAAGTCAAGAGAAGAGAAAGTCACTGTAAAAATGTCTGTTGACTTCGATTAAGTAATTTGTATCAAGGTGGAGAACCTTGCCAAACTGATACTGAACAAATGATATCAACTTGGGGTTTTTTAGGGAAAAAAAAAAGGGGGGGTGGGAGCTATATATATATATACACACAAATAAAAGCATATACCTGCCTAATCAAGCCTGCGAAACTGGGGAGCACTGGAATGCCTTTAGCAAATTAGGTGCCAGCTTCACCAATATATTACTCCAGTTTTACACGGTGCTTAATCTCCTGAGAGCAACTAGAGTAGTGCAGTGGCAAATCAGCACCTCAGCCCTAAAAGCTTGCTGTCAGTTGATCCGTGAAGAGCTCGCGTTTACCGCTTGGAGTAAGCGTACGGACCTGTGCAATAGCAGCATGTCATTTGGTACATGCATTTGGTCTGGGTTACAGACTGGAACGAGATCATAGTCTGCCTGTTTAGCCGGGTAAGCGTCAATCTTGCAGTCATGGTCCAGCCTCTCCCCATGTTGGAACCTCCTGCTTCATTTGGTGGATCTGCTTCTGTAGGTCGTCTCTGTCCAGCTTCATTTTTGCTTCTAGAACTTGCCGTAAGGACCCAATGCTCTCATAAATAGCTGCAAATCCTAATTGCAGGTGAGAATTAAATTAGTCCATAATCAAAAGCAAGACTATTGCATAATTACTGTCAGAATGCGCTCCCTACCATAACCCTCTGCCCCACGCTAGGAAGACGGCAAAAGTTCTGAATTAAAACGGGACTGTAATTGTGTGCTGATGGCAAAACCACCCCTGACTGCAGCCATCCTGTGCCTCTGTATGCTCTGGGGAGAGCACTTCTAATCTAATAAGGTGTCACCTCTTGTTGCTGTGATTGTCACACTTAGTGAAAATCTTTTTTAATGGCCCAAAAGTCTTTAAACTACTTCAATACAAGCAAAGGCATTTTCGCCTATTATTATAAGTCAATCACTGTTACCACAATTCAGATCAAAGAACTTGATAACTATGGTCCTACCAGCATTAACTTCAGCTTTCATTTCTTTTATATCTTCATTTATCTCATTTTGGAGTTTGCCAATGCGAATATTTATCTTTTCTTCAGTCTGTTTTGCTTCATGTGCTTCTATGCTTATCTTCTGTATTTCTTCTATTTTGTCAATTTTCTCTGCCATTTGGTTGAATTTCATCTCTATAGCTCTTTCACTCATTTCCTGGAACCGGGAAAAAGAGTTTTAATTATTTACTCTGCATATGACATTACAGTGGTCTTTCCCAAATATGCAATAGATATTAATTAATTATCTTTTTTGTGTAATTCAAAGGTGTAAGGAGTTACAATTTTTTATAAAATTGTTTTAACTGACTTGATTACTGTAGGCTAAAATATTGGTCTATTTAGAAGTGATCAGATTTATTTGAAGATCATAAGGCTGTGGGGATGTTGTACTTCTCATCATTGAAAAGACTTACACAAATATGGAGGAGGTCTGAAAATCTCACTCAAATAATCTCTCAATTACATCATCTTAGTTATGAATAATGCTTTTGAATACTTCCTGAGAAGTATGATTAGGACATTTTAACAAAACTTACAGTGTTTTCCTTAAAAGATGATGAGAGTTGGTCAATTTTTTGCACAAGCTCTTTTTCCATCCTTTCATGTTCCTGTTCCAGCCAGCTACGTGCAGACAAAATCTGGCTGCTGAGTTCTTCAGTAGCATTTTTTAATCTAAGAGCATAATAGAAATTAGCAGATACAAAAGAGCAGAACTTCAGGTCATGCAGCAGCGACTTTTTTAAGAACATCTTCATTTCAAGAATTAATGACAATTTAATACATTCTTAACACCATATTAAGGTGAATCTTGGAACTTTAAGTCTGCTAACTGGAGAAGGTGACGTTGTTTCAGAAAATAAAGATGAAAAAGCACAACAAAGTAGCAGTTATTTATACAAAACACATCACAGTATTTTGAGGCATAGTAGATGCATATTCTTTGCAGCATTGAAAACAGAATATGGTCATCCATCCAGATTATAATCTTCGTGTCCATAGGTCTTAAATCTGAGCAAAGATTTAATAATCATTTATTTTAGTGGCAATGCCGGTTCATACAGCCCCACTTCTGTCACCTATACTCACCTCAAGTTTACACCAACCAGTTGTGCCAATGAAAACTGTTTCTGTAGACAGTCTCTTTTTCCAGTGAATATTTGAAATCTGGATCTATTCTTTCATCTGGTTTGCAAATAGTTTTACTGACGTAACTGATGGGGTTGCATGAGGACGGCAATAAGCTGTAAGGAGTAAGGATGTGGATGGCTTAAGCCAGGACTGCCACTGAGTGAAATGCCTGGAGAGGAGTTAATATCTGAATTTAGTATATCCCTATATAATATCTAGTAGCAGCAGAGTGCCTTATCATTAATAATTAAGGTATTTGAGTTAGATATTCCTATTGGAAGCCAGTGTGAAGCAGTAAGGCACTGTGAATGCTATGCCTTGCTTCCTGGTTGCTTGAGCTGGACATTTTGCCCTGCTCTCAAGAGCCACCTCCAGCATTCGTTGCTCCGTACAGTTCTCGCAAAAAGGTACCGGGCCACCCCTACAAGAATCCTTAGCTGTGTTCGTTAATACAAGTTCTGCCTGAGTAACTTAACCAGGGCCTTAATGGGCTTTTCAAAATTGCTTAACCACATTAGGGGCAGAATTCTTCATGAAAGCAAGTCCCACTGGACAGACCATTGTGCTTTTGTAATATCTGTTGAGCACACATACATGTTTAAACAGGTTCATGCTTTTGTGGGCCGGAAGATTACTACAGGCAAACTCGGAACACTGATGCCCTGCCCTCCGGGGCGCATGGCAGCAGCCAGGTTTCCCGGGCACTCACTTCGCATCCAGAAGGTGGAGCTGTTGGTTGCTCTCTTTGTAGGCAATCTTCAGCTTTGCTTCTTGTTGCATTATCGATTGCTCTACTCTACTCAGAAGATGAGATATCTGAAACAAAATTCAGAATTTACTATTTTTCAACGGCATTTCATCCCAGTCTCATTTGGGACGTTTTCAGAACAGTAGAGGACATCTTAGAGAAGGGCCGTTTTTGCTGACATCTTGAAAATCAGTGAATTTGCACATTTTAGTATATTTTTCATTATAAAGTATCTCGCAAGATAGAAGTATAATCATTGTGAAAACTGTAATTTTCCAGCCACAAATAATTTGAACGGTCTTGCCTTGAATGCGTCTGCCTGCTCCCCCCCTTGAGACAGCTGAATTTACACGATCCATACATCTCCATGTGGCCACATAAGCGGAGTCAACGAACGGCAAAGCACTCCACCAATACTGAGCGATACTCTCCATCACTTCGTGTATAATGGCTACTGCAGTGATAAAAGTGCTGGATTTAACTGGGGACAGGTCATTACTAACAGAAAATACTTCTCACCAAAACAACCATCCCAGTTTTACGAAACATACTGTTCTGGTTTACAAGGTCTGTGACCATAAGCTCCTAGCATGCTGGCGTGCTAATTTACTATACTGAGTCTTCTGAGAAAGGTAAAGTGGATTTTAACCATTTACCTACCGCAAAGTGAAGATGTAAAATACTTTTGTTGCCCAAGAAAATGGGAAGGCCTTGAGATGGAGATATGAAGAATCCTTTTCCTTAATGTCACAACTCTCTGCTTGTATCTAGTGCTCACTTCCATTCTCATACTCAATGGAAGAGAAACCTAACGGACAGATTAATGGATTCACAGAACCCCAAACCAGTTTTGTTTAGCAGACCTTCAAAAATTGTGTTCAAATACATACAAAATCATCCTAGGAAGGCCAAAACATACAGGGAGAGACTGATATTTGCATTGTTGTGGTAGTTTTGTAGAGCATCCATGTCATGTTTACATCCCAACCTCAAGAAGCCATTCAGGAATAATCACTGACTTTTGCGCATTCCTGGAATCCTTTTGGATGCCTTTAGATACTAGCCCCTTCTACACAGCATGCTAAATGCAGCAAATTAAGGACTTTTTTTTTCAGTTAGACCAGTACAGTATTGCAGCTAGGTACCAATATTCAATCTAATAAGGACTGTGAGCAGATACACCTCTCCATTTGTATCTCATTGTACTTCCACATTTATCCTGTGACCTCCCAGGATAATAATTCACAGTAATGGAATTATTAGTGCATTAGACTACAACTCTTACCCATACATGGATCACTTTGGTCTAAATACCATACCTGTATTTCTGCCTCTTTGATTTTAGATTCTAAGATCAGCTTGGAGGTGTGTTGGTCTTTACTTAGGCTCTGAAGTCTTTCATACGTAATTTTATGCTCTGCAGACAGTCTGGCTAACCCAGCATCACACCTGTTTGAATAGATAAATACCAAAGCAACAGCTGAATAGAATATAAGGTCCAGGCTTTTTAAATTATCCATTTTAGACTGGGCATTTCTGTGAAATTGTGGGCTGTCTAGCAAATCGATGTCTTTTGAAACTGTAAGAACGCTGATATATCTCATACTATTCAGCAAACTGCTCCCCAGTGGGACTAGAAGTCAAGTAGTCTGACATACATTCCTTGTATTCCTTCTCTTGGCACTGGCATAATATGTGTAGACTGTGTTGTTATCAGTCAGGGAAATCACATTAGAAATGCAAAGATGCAGATTTTCAATACCTTGTATTTTTGTCATATTGCAAAAAAGACATCTGTTAAGGTGTGCGTGATTTCGCCTACATGATTAGAAGCCTAAAAAATTGGGGACCATTTTTTCATTATTATAGCTGTGTCCCTCTGAGTTTTACATTCTTATTTTTATTTGTGAAATAGCAGTATACAATTAAGATGTGTAGTAAACAATACGGGGCAAATTTTACTGTTATTAGTCTTTATTCAGGTAAAACTGTCATTGAAAGCAATGGCAATTTTGTCTCACAACAGACTATAAAATGCAGTCCTGGAACATAATAATTATTGGTTCCTTCCTTCACATTGGAACATTTCCTGATGCTGTAACGTTTTCAGGATAAATGTGCTATAGTATATGTGCATTTTTCTACCACATTTCAAAAATACTTTGGTCAGGTGGATTTCATCTACAGTAATACAGTAAGGACATTAACTGAGCTGTAAAAAGATAAATACTGTAATTTCAGGAGTAAGACCTCTGTGAAGATGAGTCATGTGTATTTTTTTTGTTAAGGGAAATATGTAATCGGCAGTTACCAAATCTGATCTACGAAACTGATGGAGGTACAATGTGAGGGAGAAAAAGGCAATAAAATGCAACAAGCTGAGGCACGTTAAGTCATCATCTAAATGAACGACACGTTTTAACCTCTCTTTAGTCACATTTCAGTTCCAAGGCTTTCATTTCAACATGCGTTTTCATCACCTCGGTTACAGTAACTACCATTATCATTAAACATGAAGGGAAAGTAACAGCTAAAATGACAAACAGAGCATTTGCTTAGTCTTACAATATGATTTCAACATGAAAATAATCAGTAATGCAAAAGAGCACATAGAAACTATAACACTTGTGGAAATTAATTTATAGTTTAGCAGTTCAGCATTGAGATCAATTAGTAATACCTGTAGGAAGACCAGCTAAGGTTTACACAGCAGTGAACCATACTTCTGGGTCTTACAGTCAGAGAGCTTCTTTAGAAAGACAAGAGAAGCCAAATCTCTCTGTGCTGTTACAATCAGAGAGAATCAGAGGAGTGAAACCAGCTTGTATCTAGTCACCAAAAGCCTATGGGCTCAAAAAAATGGTCAGTTTTGTTTCTCTGAGGCATGACAGAAAATGTAAAAAGCAACAGCTTTGAAACTACAGTAGCAAAGGTAAACAGTAGGCATCTGTGATTGGTTTTAAGGCAAATTAGTGTTTTCTGTTTAATCGCAGTGCATCTCTCTTCTTTGTGGAACTCAGTTACATGATCAAAGGGGTCTCATAGTTGTATGGTAACTGAAACATTAACATTCTACCATGTCAATTTAGTGTCAGCCTGGTATGTATTAATCGGGTTATTCCCTTTTTCTACAGGGATACTGTAATTCTCACTCTCGTAAACAAAGTTGGAATAAAGTTTAAATTCCATTGCCTGTAGTAATGCGATGTTTATCCTGCTATTTGCTTTTTTAAAAACAATATTCCATATATTGAAGTGATCAAAGAGAAGTCTTTTTGCTAAATATATTGTACACACTCACAAACACCTGATTAGTTTTGACCTGGAAGAAAACATTGGTGTGCTGCAGACAAGAAATGAGATTCTCATGTTAGTGCTGTGAGTATACATTTTGAGTTAAAAACTTAAAACAGTTAAACAACTTCAGTCCATGCTTCTACTTGCTTTCAAATTGGGGAGGGAGGCAATCATAAGTTGAACATATGGAAAACCATGGGCTTTCTAACACTTTTGATTCAGCTTTCTACTGCACAGTGGGTCCGAAGAAAACCAGCAGTCTAAACAAAAGGGCATATTATAGTTTGGCATTTTTCCCTGTTTAAAAAAAAAAAAAGGAGGAAAAAAAAAAGGCACACTACAATCCCCATTGAATTTTCCATACCTCTGAAAGCTCTGCTTTGATACTTCTTTATAGATTCATGTTAAAATGATAATAGAATTCTTCTTAAAAATAGAACTACATGTTTCTGATTTAAGTTTCTGGGTGAAGTAATCAGACTATCTATATAGATGAAGCCAGTGGACTATGGATATAACAAAGACAGAAGTTGAAAACAACTTTTGAGGTTTGGTCACCTTAAAAGCACGAGGAAAGAAATGAGAGATATATTAAGATTTCTAGGAAGAATACTAGTTTAAAAATATAAGAGCTGTCTATAAAACCATTTTGTACAAATAAATGCACAACGAATAATTCTCTGTCTTCATGTCTGAAATGCTGAAGCTGCCTGAAAAAACAACCCAGTGCAGTTTTTCATGGGCAGTTGCACACGTACACTGTTGAAATTTGGGGCAAAGATGCACTAGAACGTGTTTGGTTTACTACTGTTTGATTTTGGAGGACAGTTTCTGAAAGCTCTGCTTGCCAATCTGTGCACTTATATGAAATTAGTAAATGAAGAATAAATTGAGAGATTGCCAAGTATTACTCACAAGTTCAGAATACAGTATAATTCTAGAAATCAGTAATGTTTTATATAAACAGTGAAATTATCAAACAACTGCCTTCCAGGTTGAAGTAAGCAAAAGCAGTAGTTACTTTTCTGGCACACTGAAGAGTATTTTTGTTGTCTTTGATCTCTAAGAAATCAAAACACAATGGTTGCTGTATTCGGTATCACCAGGGACTAGATAAAGCTGAGAACTACACCAATGCTCTGCCACGGGATGCTATATAAATATGCCATAACGGTACAGACAGATTTTTAATGTTCCTGTTCTATTATAACAGGAGATGTTTCAATTAGAGTACCAGTGTTTCGGTGAAAAACAAGTAGCGAAAAGCAAGTTGGTACATCCAAGAGGTCCGCTGAGCAAGACCAGCAGAGCTGGTGGGTTCTGAACAGCCTGGATCAGAGCGCCCAGATCAGCCCTCACTGATGCATCTCCTACACAGCACGTAGCCAGAGTGCAGCACATTTGCGGTGCTGAGGAAGTTCATAAATGCAGTGCATCCCAGATGCATCAGACTCATTTGCTGTGCAGTGTAGGAAAATCTGCCTACGTGTAATGAGTCCAGGGTGTCTGAAATGAATCAGATCCATAATGTATATAAAAAATCATCCATATATGCAAAGTAGGCCAAATTTAAGCATGCTTCATTGCCATTTCTCTGGATGTTTCAGCTGTCAGGAAGCTTCTAGAGACAGCTACTGCTATGGTCCTGACCAGGCTGCTGTATTCAAACTTTCCAGACAAATGATCGTAGTCTGCAAGTTATTCTGCAAGTAAATGATAAAGCACTACTCATGAGTTTTATGATCTAATATCACTAGAAATAGAATTGGTAAATCTATGTTATATAAAATTGCCACCATCAGGGACAGGAGGCTGGAGTAATGGATCTATCGGCATGTAGGTCATTTTCTGCTGAATGTGTCGCTGAATTTAATAGAGGTAATATTTTTCTTAAAGTTAATAATAATGCTCATTCTTAGGAAAACATATAGCATCATTCATGGTGAACACTGTAATGATACTTTACACATTCATCGATAAATTATGCTTAAGGGGAAATGGCCCAGAGACATGAGCTGTAATGTGTATTCAGTCGTCCTCTGCTAGGGGTATTAGTTGATTCTGCGATGTGGGTGAGGTCAACTGTAAGGTCTGTCCAAACCTCACTCTTCCAGAGCTGTGGGTAGTGTGGTTTTGGAGCTGTGCTTCAGAACTGCATGTGCATGTAGGGATCCCTGTTCTCATCATTAAAAGCAGCAGCCGTCAAGAAATAATGAGACAGTTGTTCGATGATATATTGGCATGATACAGAACAGTTGGTGTTAGGAAATAAATACCACTCTGTCCAATATTGAAGTTGAATAGGATGTTTAGTACGCCTGTAATCACTGGAACTGAAATTTGGCCAGAATCCTGAGATCGGCACTAAAATTATTACAGGACCAAAAGGCTCAGACTTAGGTGATGTACTATCACGGGGCACACAGAAATGGGTCACACTGGTTGTCCATCTGCACGCTGCTAGCCTAGAGCAAACTTGATGTACTTGGCGTTAAATTAGCCTACCGCCCCTGCAGCCCGAGCCATACACAGGGCCTTGACGCTGGCCGAGGGCTGATGCACAGTGAATTGGTAACCCACAGTTATTTGATCGTGTTTCTAAGGTTTCACTCTCTGAACTCCTCCGAAAGCTGGCAGAACTAGATGTAACAGTGAAATTACATTAGGTGAGTTCAGCTTATTTTATATCAGGAACATTGGCTGGAGTAATCAGAAAGCGTTTATCCCAGGGAAAGTTTCTGGTAAGTGTCCATATAGTGCCAACAGCATAACAAACTGCCGTCTTGACCACGATCTCCAGATATTGCTATATAATTATTCACAGGAACACTAATTTTCAAAGTAGAATATGTCTGTAAATAGAGGCAAATAGCATTCTCCTGTGGAACACTGCTTTAACTTGATTTCTGATAAAGGGAAGCTTATTTTCTTCCTCATTCAGGGAACATTTCTATGTAGAGAGCATAATGCTGGATAGAAGGCAACGATTAAAAGACAATAACCTGATTCTCCTATGGTAATGAATTCAGCTATCCAACATTAACTGCACAGCCTGACATAGGGCAATCAGTGTACTCTTATGCAATTATCAGATAAATTGCAACCCAGGCACAGTACAAGGGCGTTGCCCTAAGTAAATAAGGGAAGAATCCTGGCACAGACTGTGCTAGTCCACCACTGATCCCCATGCCAAGTACTCGGGACAGGCAAGGGCCCCACTGAGAACCTCATGCTGGCAGGTGTTTATTCACTTGAGTTCTGTTATTTTGCTTCACGAGGTGTCAGTAACTGTTGCTCCAAATACGGACCTCAGGATGTTGTACGATCTCAAAGTGGACTTTTTATATACAGAAGCAGGAAAGTCTAAGCATGTACATTTGGCAGATATTTTTCAGTGAGATAGATATCTATGTGTATATATATATATTTCAATCCCCTCTCTGATTTGACAAAATAAACTTGTCTAGTTCATTCCTGTTTACTAAAGGACAGTGCATAACTTTAAAAAAAAAAAAAAAAAAGTATGTAAAACCTCTCCAAAGTATTCTTTACAAAAATGGGCTATGAAAGTTACAGTGGAAACTTCAAACAATTAAGTAATTTATAAGAACACTTTAGTTCAAGGAAAATCCCTCCCTGATTATTTTTGTAGGCTGTTGAAGGTTATCACTAAATCGGTTGAAGTACAAAAAAGAAAATTACCTGCACAATATAGACAATAGGTCAAATTCAGGACAAGTATAATTCCACTAAAGTTATTAGCCAAGCTACTTCAGGCCAAATTAGGTCCTTTTTCTATAGCTGTATATATCACAGAACGGCAGGGGCTGGAAGGGACCTCTGGAGATCAGCCAGTCCAACTCCCCCACCAAAGCAGGGTCACCTACAGCAGGCTGCACAGGGCTGCATCCAGGTGGGTTTTGAATGTCTCCAGAGAAGGAGACTCCACAGCCTCCCTGGGCAGCCTGTTCCAGGGCTCTGCAACCCCAAAGTAAAGAAGTTTTTCCTCATGTTCAGATGGAACCTCCTGTGCCCCAGTTTGGGCCCGTTGCCCCTTGTCCTGTCACTGGGCACCACTGAGAAGAGCCTGGCCCCATCCTCTTGACACCCACCCTTTAGGTATTGATAAGCATTGATAAGGTCCCCTCTCAGTCTTCTCTTCTCCCGGCTAAAGAGCCCCAGGTCTCTCAGCCTTTCTTCATAAGAGAGACGCTCCAGCCCCCTCATCATCTCCGTAGCCCTCTGCTGGCCTCTCTCCAGTAGTTCCTTGTCTCTCTTGAACTGGGGGGCCCAGAACTGGACACAGTACCCCAGATGTGGCCTCACCAGGGCAGAGCAGAGGGGGAGGAGAACCTCCCTCGACCTGCTGGCCACACTCTTCTTAATCCCCCCCAGGATGCCATTGGCCTTCTTGGCCACAAGGGCACATTGCTGGCTCATGGTCAACTTGCTGTCCACCAGGACTCCCAGGTCCCTCTCTGCAGAGCTGCTCTCCAGCAGGTCAGCCCCTAACCCGTACTGGTGCGCGGGGTTATCCCCAGGTATATCCTCTGTCTTTTGTGTTCAGCTATACAGACACGTCAGCGAATGTTGTTGTACTGGGGTTTGTAAATGTGTCATTGATGGCACAGCCTGAACTCTGTGTAGTTGCACAACTGAAACCTGGAGTTTCAAGGAGCCTGTAAAACCTCTATTATTTTATAGTTTTCTGTTCCTACATGTCAGATCGCCTATGTAGTTTCTACTATAGCTAACCAATAACAGAATGCAGTTTTTTACTTCTAAAATATATGCAAAAAATGTGTGACTACTCTGTTCTTTACAAGTGCAGATTGTTCCATGCTGCCTTTATAATTGTGCTAATTAATTTGTTTCAAAGATAGACCAATCTAACCCTAATACTTTTTAAAGCTGAACCAAATCCAAATTCCTAAGGGATTTGAGGTAATTTATTAAAAACTAATTTCAGGAATTAAAGGTGGTATTGTTAAGTTTAGTATGTAATACTGGAATGCAAAGGATTATTATTCATTTTCTTGAAAACGACCAAAATCATCCTGGGAATTTTGCCAAAGTTTAATTCAGCCCATTATCATTAACATTCATCCTTCAAGATTAAAACATTAGCTAGTCTCCAACATACACTTCCGTGTTGACTTTTACCTTGCAACTCTTCCCCGAAGATCTCCTAAACCAGAAAGCTGCCGCATTTCCAGGCTCTTGAGGGTAGAATTTGTTCCATAGCTGAGATTGTCTCTGACCCGTATCTGTTCCTGCAGCATCTACAAAGCATTCACGTGCAAATATAAACTCAGTATGCCACATTTAATGTACGCTTAAAATGACACTCGTTATTTTTCAGTATTTCAGTAACATCAGCTACCATCTTTTAATTACTGTATTAAAAGCTTTATCTTGGATTGTACTAAGCCAGATACCTTTTAGGTCATTTATTATTTCTTATTCTGTGCCCAAACTGCACATCAATACCATAATATGTATAAAGTATAACTTGACAATGGAATGGAAACTTAAATATTAATTTTTATCCTTTTTTTTCCCCATCACACCCCTGTTGCTCATAGCAGCAGAGGTCAGACATGAAGTCACGTATCTGCATATGATTAGGTCATAAAAATGAGCAGTTGGGTTTGGCTACTTGGTGTTGTCAGTGAGTCGGAAGCGAAAGAAAGTTTATTACAGGGCTAAGGCATTTCCTAGTGTTTATACAGCACAGCCTTTGGCCTGAAGTGGAGCTGGGTATTAGTGTCACATTAATTCATTGTTTCAAGGTTTTCCAGTGCAGCTTTTGAAAGCAAGCCTATTAGTACCACAAAGGTTTCTGTGTTTATATGCTAATATCCTGTGCTATTTTCATAGCCACTGAAAGAATTACGTAATTTGCAAACAGTTTTTCAAGTTATGAAAACAATTTATGGGCTTACAGGATCTTCAGACCTTGTCTGACCTTTACTTACCCTGTGGTAAACTTTCCTATTAGATTAGAATGAGTAAGTAGCTGAGATGGCATTAGCCCTGTGAAAAATTCTTAACATACCTCAATGTCCCGATTAAGTTGCCTCACTATCGCCGTGATGTTTCGGATATGTTCTTCCAAGAGTTGTCTAGCCAACCGGTCGCCCCCCCCTTTGTTCTGCATTCTGTGCAGAGTGGAAACAATGTCCTCCTTAATGCGGAAAGCGTGTTCCACAAGAGCCGCCGTTGTTTTCTCATGGCTTAGGATTCTGTCCTCCAGCTGATCCACCAGGCTCGCAGACGCCAGCGGGACCGCTGTCAACACCTGGCTATGCAGCGGTATGTTTCGAACCCGTCTAGTGAAGAAGAATATCCAGATATTGTTAAGTTCTCACACAAAACTGCAATGTCTTTCCACCGGCGACACTGCGGTACTATCTTAGTAGCAGTACTGGGGAGAAGCACCAAAATACTCGCAGAGAGAAGGCCCACTGCTACAAAGAAGTGGGTGCTGCGTCGGCTACTGCGTGTATCTGGTACAAAGGCAGGCCAGGCTCTTCCCCTACCCTTTAAGGAAGCTTACAAAAGCACAGGATCTTGAGAAAAGGACATTAGCCTTATAAAAGTATTTACAATTCAGAAGTATAATTTGATTAAAAGTCCAGATTCAACCCCCTTTTACTGAGTTTCGAAGCAATGCTATTTGTCTGTATGGTTTTCAGGCTTAATCAAAGCAGTAACTGTAGAAGGCAGATATTGCAGACCAAGACTAAAAAGGAGTAGCTTCTGTCCATTCCTTTTTTCAGTCTCTACAGCCACCCTTAATACCATACAGAAGCTTTTTCCCCCATGAACTGGACAGGACCACATGTAGCTGTAGAAACTGAGGGGAGACCAAAATTATGACAAGCTTCCCATAGTCTTAGAAGGCAATTTTTCCCCCAAAATAGCTTACATTTGGGTACCTTGAATAATTGTCTAGCTTTTTCAAGAGCTCTGCACTGCATAGCTTCCATGGAAAGCAATGGAGCTCATGGGTGCTTAAAGTAAAAAAAAAAAGAGGCTGCTAATGCATGCAGTCTTTTCCTGCTGCTATACTCTGTAAAGAATAAAGAAAATTTTCAGAGGCATAAGTGGAAGATACAAAGTTCAACTCCACTTTGAAAGAGGAGATCTTTTTCTTGGAACTCTGTTATTTGCTGTATATTCTCCATGTTGTTTCCTGTTAATGAGCCAAATTAACGGTTTACTTTCACCATGATTATATTGATAGAGATGTGTAAGGACTCCGACAAAGGTCACTTCTGACTCTGAGTTTTCACACTTAGTCCATGCTTTTAGAAGACTGGATAAAGTACAGTATTCTTGGGCTTCTACTCAGTCACAGTTTAAGCTATTTAATTTCTTTGGGAAAGGGTTAAGTAAAAGCTGAGTCAGGAATTGTGATTTGGGCCGTGATTTGCATGAGTCTGAAGTATTTCACTTTGCTTTGCATACTGATGCCAAAGTCCCAAGTCACAGCGTTACTATATATAGGGAACTGAGACACACGTAATACTCTGCAATGTGAAGATTTTGGGTTTTACATTTCAAACTGTACCTTTCAGAAGGGGCAAGAGTTGGGAAGATTGGGCTTCGCTGGGCCATTTTCTGGTCAATAACTTACGTCTGTTGAAAAAGTACACATTGAATTATTTAATAGTTTATATCTAGCACTGAAATTACTTAATGCTTCTGCTTTAAGTGAACCTTTAAGTAAAGTTTAAGCTTACGCTGACAGCTCTGATCTTGGCGTTCACATATTGCATATGGAAAAAATGCAAATAAAAACCAATATAAAAGAATGAAAACTAAAAACTTCTAAAAAGCTTTTTATGGTGAAAACGATACTCTTGAAAAAGGCGAGGTTGGAAGCCTTGAAACTGAAGCCTGCTGTCGACCCACAGAACTGGTTTGGCAGGACAGAGGCAAACAAACTTCTTGTCCCCAATCTGTCTACTGGTCTCAGACATCATCAATCAGTGAATAAAAAAGTAAGATCTACAGGATTATCATAATGCTTAAGAAAGTATCAGCTAGAGAATGAAATAAAAATATGTCATGGCAGCAGATTGATTATTAGGGGTAAGGTGTTTTTCAGGTAAAAGCATTGGCAGTCAGAAACCTAACTAAAATGTGTTACATCAGCACAGTCTAGCAAAACTGATCTTTTATTAGTTTGTCTTCAAATCTAAATGACCACACTTTATGTGGTAAGTAAATTCTTCCGTGGTAAGAATGTAGATTCTGTTTTTAACTTTTAGACAGCCAGCCAGACTGTGGCAGACGTTCAGCAGGGTAGGTCTGTTAAATAGCTTCAGAAAGACATTTTAGATATCTTACTGTAAGTGAGGCCAGGACCTGGCTCAGTAGCTTTGTCCACTGACAGAAATTAAATTAATGAAAAAAATTGTAACCTCGATCAAATCCCAACTATTCCACCCTATGTAAAACAAATAAACATTTTAACTATAAAGAGAAAGAGCATGGCCTGAGCCTGGATTCCTTGGGAACCTAAAATCCTCACCGAAAACTAAAGGCTGATGTATGAAAAGAATTTTGCAATTGCTGATGAAATCTGGTGCAATATGCTTTACGAACAGGAAGAGAAAAATAGGGTTATTGAAACAAAATAGTCAAATATGGTTCGTAAAGAAGTGATAGGACTGTCCTCCGAGATCTCAAAATGCAGAGCATGTTTGTGCTTTAGAAACGTATGAAAGCACTGCCTAAAAGCAGAGAGCAAACATTGTCACAGTATGTGTGTTCTATTTATAGCACGGTGCTTCAGAAACTACAAATCAGAAAAAAAATAGTTTTAAGAGAAGCTAGGTTGCTGAGCAGCGATGACACTAGACTGGAATTCAGAAGGTCTGATTCTAATTCCTTGCTCAATCTCTGATGCTGATGACTTTGGACAAGTTATTTCCATGCCTAATGACTCAATTTCCCTAGAGGGAGGACAGAGATAATGATACCTACCTCCTTGTTTAAGTTCTCACATGCCTGTAAGTGAAATGCATGGCATAAGAGCTGGGTATCCTTACGACGAATCTGCATGCAGAATCCCGCGCAGACCCTGGCTGTCCAGTCCTGCAATCTGTTCCTCACACTCGTAGGTTCCCAGGTGGGTTTTTTAACCACTGCCACCGCGCTGCAGGGCGTCCCCCCGAGCTGTACCACCAGCTTACGCGGGAACCGGGCACCCCGTTCTCAGTAGGTCTGAGCTCATTTACTCTTAGTCCTCCGGGCCATAGCACATTTTAATGATCTTGATTCAGTGAAGCATTTAGACACAATTTAACTATAAATACAGGAATATCCCACTGATTTAAGAAGAGTTATGCGTATCACAGCAGCAAAGCACTGGATGCTACCTAGAAAAATGAAGAACAAATATTAAAGCCTGTACATCTAGGAGTATCTTAGTGAAATACACCTCATAAAAAATAGCCAAACAAAAAAATGCTAAAGTGTTTTAATCTTACCGCCTTCAGAATCCATTTATTATCGACTGAAAAAGATGTTTGCAGCAGAGTAAGCACAGGATTGCTTGAAGTTTTTCCTTTTTCTGCCAGACTACCATTAGACATGCAGCAAATGCAAATGTCTGGAGAAATCGTGCACATGAAACCAAAGTTACACAGATGGACTTCTCATTCATGCGTTATTGCTAACTTAAGCACATCACTTGGTACACAGTGAAGTATCATCAGTTATCAGATTTCTTGATCTGATCCAACAGGCAGAAAGGGTGCGTTAAGATCTTGTTCAGCAGTTGTACAAAACTTTTCTGCAGTTTGGAGCTATTTGCAGTAAGCGGTTACGGATAGGCGTCAGAACTAATGACAAGAGTGTGTGTAATACCAATTTAAACTAATAAATATAAAAGAAAAAAATAAGATGAGCTGATGTGTAGATTCAAAGGAGTGTAATTTCACATAGGTCAAATTTTAATGGCAGTGGGATCAACTTAGATACTGGTTGAAATACTACCTTCAGGTGCTTTATTTGTTTTTTTCTAAATTATGTTGCCTTCTGCTTGATACTTCTATAGCAATTTAACTCGTGATATATTAACCCAGTAAATTTTGGTTGATCAATTTAATTTACTGAATATTCCAAATATACTTATCACATGGATGAGAGAAAGATTTTTCCCATTTGTAAATGGTATGCCTGATTGCCAAAAATAACAGTTCACTTGATACCTATGGCAGCTTTTCCATACAGACACAGGGTACTTCTGTATTGTTTCTTGAGGTCACTGACACCAGACATGTAAAAGCTTGAAAAAAAAATCATATATGGGACATGTGGAAGAAACACTTCCAGCAATGCGAAGTTCACTCCTTGCTATTTGTACTGTGGCATCCCTTCCCCACTTCAGCGGGCTGCCTTGCGTGTTTATTTTCTGTGGGTTCTCCATTTCTCCCAGTTTGAAGGATAATCGCACCCGTAGCGTTCAGTTCTCCGCCTTCCACTGTAACCTGTGTCTAGTACTTGCTGTAATGCCTGTGCCCCTCGGAGCGTTTTCCACATTCATTCTCACAATATGCCCGTGGGGTAGGAAAGCATCATTACCCTTGAGAATATTTTTTTTCCTTACGTTGCTGGTAGAAAAGTGAAGCGTGGGGCGGGGGTTACGTGACTTGCCACAAGTCACACGGGAATCAAAGCCGACCGAAATACCTGCCTAGGCAAACACTTTAATCACTCTTTTCTTCTTAAAATAGAAACCGCTCTGGTTGCTATACAGGGAGCACACGGCAGCACCTCCCCGGGAGCCGCAGGATCCTGGTGTTACTCTGCAGCACTTCGGGGCCACATTTTGGAGTAAGTGGAGAAAAAAAAAGTCCCCGTGTCGCAACTCAGCAAAAAGAGAGGTCAAACCCCGACTGAATCAGTCACATGAACCGAACCCGTGCGAAACCCCTCCATCGCGTTTTGCGAAGTGGCGGGGTGCAGGGCGGAGGCTCCCCGCTGGGAGGGGGGGTCACCGTGCCAGCGTGGCCCTCAGCCCGGGCCGAGGGTCCCCTGGAGACACGGGTCTGGCCAGCTCGGGGGCTCGGTGGTGCCCAGGCAGCTCCGCAGCATTCGGGGGCCGGGCAGGAGCCCGGGCCGGGCCGGCCGCGTGGGTGCGCGCCAGCCTCCGCTCCCGCGGCTCCGCCGCGCAGGCAGGCCCGGGACCCCGGGGGGGGCCGGTCAGCGGAAGGGTCACCCGCCAGCGCGGTGACGGCGGCGGTACCGCGGCGTGTCCAGCAGCCCGCGGGACGTCACAGCGCAGCCGCCGCTGTGGGGCCATGCAACGCGGGGGGGACGGAGCCGGGGCAGGCTCCGGGGCGGGCGCGGGGCGCCGCGCTCACTCACCGGTGCTGGATCGGGGCAGGGCAGGGCGGCCCGGCCCTCCCCGGCATCCCCGAGCCGCCTGCGCCCCGCTCGTGAACGCGCTGCCACCGCTACGGCGCCCGTTTGCGGAGCGTCGGGGCTGCCTCCGCGCAGCCGGGGCGTCCGTCCGTCCGTCCGTCCGTCCGTCCGTGGCGTGGCGGCCCTCCGCCGGCCGGCCGGCTGCTCGGAGCGGAACGGAGCGGAGCGGGGCCGCCGCCGCCGCCGCAGGCCGGGCTGCGGGCGCGGGCGCGGTTGCCAGGACGCCGTCACCATGGGAACGCGCTCGGCGGGGGGCAGCGCCGCGCCGGCAGCCCGGGGGGCGGGGGGCGGCCGGCGCAGCCGGCGGGCGGGACGGGCCCCCCCCCCCCCTCCGCCCTCGCCGCCTCCTGGCGGGTGTTCCGCGGGCGGGAGGGCGGGGAAGGACCCCGCGGGCAGCGGCGGGCCCGGCGGGCAGCGGGGGGGCGTGGAGCGGGCGGCCGTGCCCGCGCGGGGCGCCCGCAGCGGCGAACACCGGCCCCCGGGAAGAAAGTTGGGCGGTGGCGGAGCAGCGGTCGCTCTCCGTTTGTAACGGTGCCACGGAGCTGGGAGCGTGGCCGAAAGCAGGGGGTTTTCCCGAGCGAACCCTCGCAGGACGCGAGATTGTTAAATCCATGGCGAATACCAGCTCCGCTTGTCACGTTTCTGGGTTGTATTTTCAGAGGAGATCTAACGTGTAGCTTCAGTGGAACTTCGTGTATGGCAGGAAAGATAATCTGTCTGTTGGCACAGCACAGCAGAGGTGTATGGGCTAAGAGAAAGTATTACTGGAAAAACAAAGTCCGCAGAGGGTGTGCCTGCCTCTGCTTTTTTTTCCTGCTTGTGTCCCTCCTTGGACTTTGGTACAACCGCCTTGGGTAAACAAAGGGTAAGTAGAATCAGAGACAAGCTTACAGCTTCAGTTCACTCTGAAACCACAGATTGTCTCTTATTTTGGTTGAAATACAGACAACATCTCATGCTGTTGTAGAGGCAAACCATTGCAGGACTGGGGATCTGGCAGATGCGGAGGATCAAAGTGTTAGAGCGTGCACGTGCTATTGTCAACAGCAAAGCGGGGGCTGAATCCACACTCTGATTGACCTGTTTATTTTAAAGTCATTCCCACATCAAAGGATTGGGTCAGAAACAGAACATGCCATATAGGTGCTTTCAAAATGGGATAGTAACCAACTGAGAGTCATGGGATTGTGGGATAATTCAGGTCAGAATGGACCTCGGGAGGACACTTGGCCAACCTCCTGCTCCAGGCAAGGTCACTGATGAGGCCAAATACAGTTGTTCAGTGTTTTACCCAGCCTGCTCTTGAAAACCTCCAGGGATGGAGACTGCCCAGCCCCTCTGGGCAGCCTGCTCCCGTGCTTCATTGGCTGCTTGGGGGAAGGAAGATTTCCTTATACATAGTCTGAACCTCTCTTGCTCGCTTTTATGTTGTCTTCCCACCATGCAGCACTGTGAAGAGTCTGGCTTTGCTGTCTTGATGACTTTCTTATAGGTACTGGGGACTCCTATTAGGTCCCCCAAAGTCTGCTTTCCTCAGGCTAAGCAAGCCCTGCACCCCCAGCCTCTCCTCAGGGGCCTGGGCTCCAGCCCCTGACCATCTCACTGGTCTCTGCTGAAGTTGCTCTAGTTTATTGATGTACGTAGCTGTATTCTCTGACCCGGCATTTATCTAGACTAACTTTATGCTCCTGTGTTGTTTTTGCGCACCTCTCTAGTGATTTTTCTTGCTAAAGGACTGCTCGGATATTCAGTGTTTTCTTGAGTATGTATGTCTGCAGGAGCAGGGCTTGAAAGCAAATTGTTATTTAAAGCAAATTGAGTAAAATTATTTTAATGTAAAACCATGTCAACGTTGATACCTTCTA
Organism: Leptosomus discolor; assembly: GCF_034619465.1. Classification (NCBI taxonomy): domain Eukaryota; kingdom Metazoa; phylum Chordata; class Aves; order Leptosomiformes; family Leptosomidae; genus Leptosomus; species Leptosomus discolor. The sequence continues at coordinate 22,951,219 of NC_141401.1, read as the reverse complement.
CTGCAGTCTTGAACATCCAAAGGTACGTCCGTGCTAGCTCTCAGTCTGCTTTCTCCCTCTAGCCCTTGTCTGGCAGCAGCGTGGTGGGGCCGAGGGATAGGGAGGTGGCACGTAAATGCTTGTCTGCTCTTACGCTCTTCCCTGGGCGTCCACACAGGCCACCGGCCAACACAGGATGCTGAGGCGAACGGTCAACACAGATGTTGTTTTCATCTTGTGTTATCAGAGATCATTATTTTTGTACTTCTCTCACTTTCTTGATGATCCTAACTAAAGCAGGACTAAAGTGTGGTATTTTATATAATCGCATCTTTGGTGTAATCGATAATGAGCATGTAGATTTATTTTCTTAAAGGCAAATTCAGATCACTTATCGCAGCACAACATCAACAATAACGTTCATTTATTCTGGAGTGTTCAGCTGTCTCACTCATGAATGAAGCCCCATTTTAAATAATCATAGTATTACAGAATGGAGCACTTTCAGCTGGAAGGGACCTTGGAAGGGAACCTGGTCCATCTCTCTGCTCAAAGCACAGCTAACGTTGATGTTAGATCAGGTTGCTCATCATAACATAAAGTTTTCATCTTAAAAGCTTGTGTAAAGTTTCAAAAAATCTCCCTCTGAGGAAAAAAAAAAAATACAATCCTTGTACTTTTGTGGATGCGAACCTATGTAGCTTAACTGAAGTCAGCCACAGGAACACAGGAGGCAGTTAGCAAGTCCTTGTGGACTTCTTCCAGATTTATACCAGCCTTGCAAATAACAACATTATTCATACATTCTGGGTTGCAGTTGGTGAAAAATTCAACTCCACGGGTTCTGAGTAGCTCTTACATCTGAGGCTTCTCTTAATCAGACCCAGAGTAAAAGAGCCATATGGTATTTTTCCTCAGGAAAAAAAACAAAACCAAAAAACAGTGGGTGAAAAAGGGCTGTTGACTTTGTTAGTGTGCTTTTTACACTAGTGGTACTTTAGATGGACATGCTGAGTGTGTTAGTGAGTGTTTTCTGAACAGCTGTGCTTCTCGAAGGCCAACAAAAGAGAGGGAAGAGGGAAAATATTGTGTTAGGTACAGGGAAAGGGAGTGAAAGAAAGCTAAAATGATGATACTCTTTTCTGACACAGACACCTGTCCTAATCGTTGAAGTGATTTAATCACATTTTAAGTCATAAACCTCTGCCTTTGTTTTATACACGGTGTTTTCTTTCTCCCTACATTTCACAAGAAGAAATTGCTGAATCCATTTTTTTATTTTCTATAAGTAGAATTCTACGTTCACCAAGTGTAACTGAAGGCAGAACATTAACCATCTGCATTTGAGCAGAAAACATTAGGATTATAAAGTGCTTGTTTATTCTTTGGAAAGCAGATAGAGGAAAAAAATGTGTTGAATTTTTAAAGTTTCCTTAATTTTATACCATTAGTTTTTCTATGACAGAAATCCTTCATCTTTCTAAGAAATACCAGATTGTGTGGTTTTCTAACTAAAAATATGATGTCTTGTTACGGGTATTAAGCCTTATTTTAGTGGCTTTCAGGCATTAATGAAATTATTAATTAAATTATTCTGGTCAACAGAAGACAAACACGTGGCTTACAAAACTTCTTCTAAATAGGTTTTGTAAGTATGAGAAAAGCAGTAAAGCCTTTTTTTTTCTTTGCTGCAGCTTTAACCAGTTAGAAAGCAGTCAGGGCAGTGCCTGTTTCATTACAATTTCTAAGCTTTTCCAGGTTCACTGAGCTCTCGTAAGAGTTACTCCTCTCTGAAGCCACAGTGATGTTTTTAGAATGGAGGGCAAAGGGAAGTTGTATTTTGTGGTGTCTCCAGAGGCGAGGACCATGTTCTTTTTTCAGACAGTTTAGTCTTTATACATTTCAGCATCCGCCCGACTCCTGTTCAGTGCCGGCACACAGCGTCACTCGGGCAGCGGTGGGTGGAAACACACGTGTGAGCCACCAGCCACGCTATGGAGGCAACAGCGTCTCTCCTGTGGCACCGCCCGGGGCGGCACGGGCTCCCCATCAGGTGACGGCAGAGAGGCTGTAGGCACTGCCGTCAGCGCTGAGCCTGTGCCCACCTCTGCCGGAGTCCTGAGCGCTGTGCCTGAGCGCCGTGCCAACAAACCCCCTCAGGCACCGAAGTGAAGCTCGTCCTTAGGTGTTTTCCTGCAGCTTAGCACCAGTGGTCAATACCAGGAGGATCAAGCGCTGCAACTGCTTGCAACCACCAAACGTCCTCAAAATAATTCTTGGTGTTAGCACTTCTGCGCACAAGCTGGGAGGTGTTACTAACCAAACACAATGCTGCCAGACAATACACGCACTGAAAAAGCTGATGAGACTGCTTGATGCAGGGAATTTTTCGTAAATCTTTTCACATTAGGTCTTTTAAAGGTAACCTGTCCATGTGAATTTTATGCCAGAAATGTCACCACCTCTAAGTTTTGTGCATCATTTAAAAGTACATAGATTCCTTTTTTTACTCTGCTGAAGCTCCTCAAAGATGAAAATGTGGGCTCTGCCTTTCTCAGAGGTGACTATTGCACATTACTGGCTGGAGGAGCCCAGACATGTGGGCCATTCAGGCTCACCACCACTGACACTTGAAGGGAAATGCCTTCCCCTGCTTCTGAGCGTGGATGTTGAATAAGTGTCATTCACTTAATATAGTCAGCTTGGGAATTAGATGTTTATCATTAAAATAAGCAGAATTAACCAGCTATGTTTAAAAGCATGAAAAGAGTTCATTGTGAATTAGACTGCTTGGTACACACAGTGCTCAGCAAAGTTTCACATGGATGCAGAGCACCGATGCCTTCAGCCCTAAAATTTTTGTGGAAAGTCCTCTTCCAGTCCATCTAGAGTAGATGGACGCCAGTAGCACGTGTGAAATGCAGAGAACTTGGGAGCAGTTTCACAATTAGCCATCCAGTGTGAATGTACTTCTTTGTTCTTCTTCTACAACTAGTTTTTCTACTTTTTTCATAGCTTGTTATAAAGATGTTTGTATGTATGTAAACACACGGAGATACCAATATATATGTCTTAAGAAAACGAACCTAGCTGTTTAAAAAGACCCGCAACCAAAGCAAATAGAAACCCCTGCAGAACCTATATAGATTCTCTTTCTTTTATTGGCCCTATATACGGTCTCTGGATTCTTGCAGATTTTTTCACCGCTTTTTATCACAGTCTTATAAACTTCGGTAAGATTTCCATCTTCTACTAGGCAAACTATTTTTGTCCTATTTCCATAAAACTGCTGTTACCTTCTGTTGGGAATCAAAGTGTGACACTCATCTCCTGTGAAGTTCGTCTCACTTTTAGCACTATCAGATGCATTTTTTGCTTTAATAGCTGTGGCAGCTCATATTTACCACCCAGCTACTTTCTCAATGAAAATATTTCCTACCCCTCGTGTGGATGTGGGTTAACATCCAAACAATACGCTATGTAAATCACACAGTGTAAACCCAGCTGCGCTAAGGAATGTTTTGGTAATCTTCAAAACCGAGGGTGAAACATGCCCAAGGGGCTGTTGTCTTTCATCCAAACCACCGAAGTTTGTGGGACCTAAGAGGGGGCCAGGTAAATAGTTGAAGTTTTGTCCCATTTCTGTATTGAGCACATCAGGGTGGTTCGAATTTGTCCCACTTCCATCGGTCACGTTGAACGTTGGCAAGCCCGCACGCTGCTCCCGTGGCCGGATCTATGAGGACAGAGCCACGTGCCTGTGCTGCGCGGCACTGCCCTTCCTCTGCGGGCACAGCTCTGGCCGCAGAGCCAGCACCTGCCTCGGAGCAGCCAGAGCCATGCTCTCCTCCAGCAAGTTGGAAGCGAATCCGCTTACGCCTAATCTCTAAATTAGCTTGGAAGCGAGTCTTTATTTTGTTTATAAAAACAATAAAAATGGAATAAATTTATTCCGTATAAAATATTTTTTTCCAGTAACTGCACTTCTTTTTAGTCAGAGCTAAACCAAAGCCCGGTAATATCCGATGATGAGCAGCAGGGACCGTACCTACGGAGAGTGCTTTTCACGGTGGGTCAGGAGCAGCGTTAACACGCGGCTGGGGGTCTGGCTGTCCTTACGACTGGTAGATGACGTTGTTCCCATTTTAGTTACATTCTCGCGTTTCCGTACCGCTGCAGACTTGCAGCAGTGGTGGTCAGAGGTCCCTTGAAGTCAACGGCAGGGTTTCAAGCCCCAGGAGAAGCATTTGCCGGCAGGCCTGCAGCCCTCGGCCGCGGGTGGGCTGACCTCCTTGGCCCCCCGGAACCCCCAGTCCCTAGAGGCCGTGCTGGCGGCGCTCCGGTCAGCACGGCGGGAGCAGCTGGGGGCAGAGGGCAGGGGCCGGGCGAGCACCCAGCCGGTTTGGGACTCGTGGGGCGCAGCCGGGCCTTCCTCGGGGACCCGCCTGCTGCCGGGGCGCTTCGTGCTTTCCGGGAGCGCCGGGGGTGAGACGCGCGGTAGTTCCGCGGGTGCTGCCACGGGGGAGGGGGGCGCTTGGCCGGGGCGGGCGGGAGCGCAGGCCTCGCGCGCGCGCGCCGCCGCCGCCGCGCCGGGATTCCCTCAGGGAATGACGTCCCGGCGGCGCGCGGCGATTGGCTGCGCCGCGGTCGAGTTCTCCATTTATGGACACACATCGCCCGCGCGGCCGGCACGGGGCAGCCGTTGCCACCGCCGCGTTCCTTTCGCCTTCCCCCGCCTCCCGCCGGCGCTCGCGGGGCCGCTGCGCCGGGGCTGCCTCCCGCCGCCCCGCCCCGCCCCGGCGGCGAGCTGCGCGCGCGGGGAGGGCGGGCTCGCTCGCTCGCTCCCTCCCTCCCTCCCTCCGTCCCGGGGCGCCGGCGCGTCTGGGCAGAGCCGCGGGCAGCGGAGGAGCCGCGATGGTAGGCGCGGGGCTCGGCGGGGCTGCGGACTGCTCTGGCGGGCGGGGGAGGCTACCGGCGGAGGCTACCGGCGGCGGCGCTGGGCGAGGGGAAGCGCGGCTTCCTCACGCTTTGCCGGGAAGGGGCTGCGGGCAGCGCTCCCTGCCCGGGGCCGCGGCGAGGGGGCGGTTGTGTAACCCGGCGGCGGCGTGTGGGCAGCGGGGCTGTGCCAGGCACTTGCCGGGGCGCAGCCGGCCCGGAGCTGGGGCCCCTGGCCCCGCGGGTAGGTGCCGCCGGCGGGGCGCGGCGGCTTCGCTCTGCGGTCGCCTCCCGAGGCAGCCCGGGCCGGTCCGTCCCCTGGGGGCAGGGCCGGCGGCCCCCCGCGCCCTCGCCGCAGCGCGAGCCTCGTCTGCCGCCGTCTCCCGCCGCTTGGGCTCTGAGGGAGTTTCGCCCCTTGGCGTCCCCAGGCAGGGAAGAGCTTGTGGGAAGGGGCCGCTGCTCGCGGGGGTGGTGCGCGCCCCCCGCCGCCCCCCGGGCTGTCGGTGCCGTGACCGCGCAGCGCCGGCGGCTCCGGGCCCTCGCCGGCGGCGGGCAGCTCGACGCCCGGAGCCGGGGGCTTGGGCCCCGCCGGTGCTGGGCCTGCTGAGGGCGGTGTGGTGGGGGGTGCGGTGTCGGCACAACGCGTAGGTGCCAGGCTGGCGGAGAAACTGAGGTTCAGCAGCTGACCCTGGTTTGCCCGTGGTAATTGACCCCTGGTGATCGGTAATGGCTTCCGTCCTGAAGCGATCCCGGTGGTGATGATGGCTACCTGTTACACAGGAACGTGGAGTGAGTAGGGAACAGCGCTGTGCGGTGGTAAACTGGGCTGAAAGCTGTAACCTTGGAACGAGTGATACATCAAAACCTGTTCTGAAGTGGAATACTAAAGACCTGGGAGTTAAGATGCTTGGAAAACTTTTGCATTGTTCCTGCTAAGGCTTAGCTAAGGTTAAACTTTAACGACTGACCAACCTAGTCCTTGTGGATTTAGAGCTTTACTGACTTATGTGGAGTGTTAGCTTGGGCCCTTCGCTCCCGATGTCGTTTAAAGGGTGCTGCTCTTAATACCAGTGCCTTTGACTTCCTGAGGCAAGTACGGTTGTGCCTGGTGACTCCTCTGTGGAGCACAAATCTTTGCTTTAAATAAAGCGTTGTGGAGGTTGGGAAGCTAAAATGTTTGTCACAGTCAGGGATAGTGATGCTACCAGCTCTTACAGTCCTGTTACTGGTAAGGAGCTCTAAGTAGGAGAGGTCCATGTGTTCCCTGTGAGGTGGTTGTTCATGCATGTGGTTCACATCAGCTCTTCAGCCATAACGTTTGCTCCTCAGTATTGGCTGGGTCACAGACACCGGTGGCACTTGTGGACTTCTGGTAGAGATTGTGTCGCTGCTTCAGCTGCTGACATGTTAAACAGGGTTGGAAGTCCTTGGTGTATGCTCTTCAGAGATGCCTACCTGTTAGCAGTAATGCTTTGAGATCAGCGAGTCTGTCAGTTGATCTGCTGTGGACTCCATTAATTGCATTTTAATTAAAGGTTTTAATCACAATATGGTTCTTGTAAATACACATAACTAACTGGTAACATACTCAATGAGTACTTTATCAAAGTAAGAGAACTGGTTTCTTTCACAAGATAACCTTTTCAGGGAACTATTCAGCCAATTATTCTCCAGCTTTTAATTTGATAATGAAGTGCTCTTGAATTGATCTTTTCACTGTGACACCTCAAGCTGATGTGAACTGCATTTTTTAAGATTGTCCATAAGTAACGATTACAACAAAGCCAGAAAAGATTGTTTTTAAAGGTATTGCTTTTTCTAAGAATTATGCCCAAACAATTGTTCGATAATCATTTACAAGGTAGTATTTTGTAACTTAGAAGGCTGGCAGAAGGGTTGGCTGGCAGGACTTACAATGACTGCTTGTGAACATGAATTGTGCTACTTATATATCCTCAAACTTTATACTTGTTCTGTGCTGTATATTAAAAAAAAAAAATCACACTATTTCCTTTATTTTTGTCTTGACAATTTTGGTTTCTGTGGAGGGGAGAAAAAGCAGAATGTCATAGGAGTGCTTTGTCTTCTCTAAATTCTTTTCTGCCATATCATCTCTGTAGGCCTTAGAGTGGGCTTCTGTTCTGATAGGGTCCACAGTGGAGGGTGCTGAGTTACCACTGACATCAGCTGTAGTTTCATGCTTCTCGGGCAGTCTGATACAGCACAGCCCGTAATGGTGGTGCTGGTGTACAAGTGCGTTCTTCTTTAGCCTCTGCCGTGGTGCGTTGCCCTGCTCAGGTCTGCTGCCAAGACTGTGTAACTCTGCAACTTAACAATATGTACGCGCTTTTTTGCTGGCTTATTTTTAGTCCAGATCAATATCTATATCCAGTTAACAGCGTGGTTTCAGGAGAAGATCTGCAGGCATGGAACGGGTGAGCTGTTTCGTGGCTGTACACTGCAGTACAAGGGGGGAATGAGCAGCAGTGGAGCAAAACTGCATTAAAACGAACAGTTTTAGGGAACATGTGGCAACTGTTGAAATTTTTCTCTTGAAATGCATCTATTTTGTGAACTTTGTGTTTCAGTTTTTAAATTAAAAATAAACTAGACCCTCTGACAGCTTAGCTGCAAGTCTTGTAAGCCTTGAAAGATGTGAAGTAAAGTATAAGATCAGGTCAACTTTATGCAACTTTTGCTTTTACATTGTGGGTTTGGACCTTCATAGTATCATTAGATAGTTTATGGAGATGCATTGGGGGTTCTTACGTGGAGTTGGATAGAGAATATGTATATCATGTTGCAAAAATAATCCTGTCAGGTTAAGGTGACAATGTGATCTTGAACCTTTCAGTTAAAGTAGCTCTGTAGTCTTCAGGGAAAGATTTTGCCCCTGAGTGCTGTCAGCTGGCTTTGACTGTCTAAAGGATAAAACACTGAACATTCATCAGCAAACATAATAGAGTTTCTAAGGCATAAACTGCTACCATATGTATAAAAAACCCCAAACAAACCAAAACCAAACCAAAGAAACACCCGAACAGTGATCAGCTTTGCCTGCTTTTGCATAATCTCTCTTCTAGATTACTTCTGCTGAAGTTTGGTGCTGCTTTGCTGGAGAGGGTGGGAAGGGAAGGCTCAAAGAGAAAGAAGCATGTTCAGCAGTATCTGGAGTAACTCACAAATTGTCGAGCAAGCCAGGGTTGTCTAATTCACTTATGTTAAGGAGAGGAAAAAGAGTGTTCATATGTTGCCTCTAAGCAGCATTTCAATGCCAAGCATTTTTCTGTAGCACTGCAGTTTGTGTCTTCCTGTTTCTACCTCTTCAACAAAGATGTAAAGTTGCTTCTTAAAAAGGAACCTTTTTATAGCAGTTCAGCGTAGCTTGACGTTGGTAGAGGTCAGATGTTTACAGCTGAATTGAGCAAGATGCTGGGGATATCTTGATTACATGTAGTGCCTATGAAAGTCTGCAGGAATGAAAATGGCTCAGCCTGAAAGAACTTGCTAGCCTTTAGGAGCTGGTCCTAAAATAGCTAATGTGTGATGTGAGCTGGGACCTTATGGTATCTTGGGTCTTTTTCCTGCCAGAAAGTCATAAGCAAGACACTGCTGCTGTATTTGAAGGGTGCTTTTCTGTCTGGTGCTGCAGACAGTAGCATAAGCTCAAACCTTGCTCTCTGCCAAACGTGGAATAGCGGAGAGGGTAACAGCATGTGCTTTGCATTATGTCTAGAGGTGCATTAATGGAAAAATCTCCCAGCTATATGGTGTTTCTGTCTGGCTGATACATAAAATATAATAAAACACAGTAGCATGTTCAATAGCAAGGCTAGTGATTCGTGCTTGATGTGGTTTATTTGTTGTTTAGGTTTGTTTTAAGTTGTTGTGTGCATGCATGTGTCTGTTTCGTTCTAGTTTAGACCGCTAGAGTGGTTTCTGGATATACTGTGTTTGTTGGAGCACTTTTTCAGAAAACACTGATGTATGCAGAATGTTACCCAAATGCAGCTTTTACAGCTGAAAACTGGGTGCATAAGTGTGTATATATGTACATATCTTAAGCATTTTTCTCATAATTTGTTTTGCCTGCCAGAGTAGCTTTTTCCCCCCTCCACACCTAACTAGCTTGTGAAGGAAACGGGGTGACAATGCCATTAGTAGTTTAAACTATTTGCAGCCACTGCAGTTGAAGGGCTAACTTGCCCCAAAGCATGGCTGTGTATGTGGAATGGGGGAAGTAAAACCAAGCATTTTAGAGCCTTTGTGATAGCTAGTCAGTGAAATGTTGTCAAGTTTTACTGAGTTCTCAGTAAAATCTTAGTAATATTCTCACCTTAACATGGAAAGTATGTTTCTGTGCCTGCAGCACTAAGAAGTTGCGCATCTCACTGGAGAAGTCTTCTTGGCTCCTTTTGTAATAATTTTAAATATTTTTCCTTCATAAATACCAGTTTAATCTCTTCCCAGTTTTGGGAGTTAGTGTAAAAGTGACATTGATCTAAATGGTCATGCACTGCTCTATCCAAGTTATATCGACAAATAATGTGTTTTCTACTTTTCTATTCCTAGTTTCAGCATAAGGAATCGGAAACACCTGCATGTTGAGATTTGCCTTCTAATATAGTGTGTATGTGTTACTAATGTACAGATAGAGAATGTGTAAATAAACATCTTCAGAGCCACAGGAGAATCCTTTTTATCAATAAAACCTAGTTAGTTTTAGTTGCTGCATCCGATGACGAAGGGAGCAAAAACATACGAGGTAATCTTTCCTTCCTAAGCTCCTAGCTCTTACGCTTGCTTTGCCCAGGACCCTGGGTGACCTCAGGAGCGAGCTCACTGTAGGTACATGAAGAGTTCTGACACGGATTTTTGTAGTTCTGTTGACAGAGGCTGGCCCGGGATCTGGCTTACTGCGTTGGCCTGTGAGTTGTCAGGCTTTTGCTTACCCTTTGGTTCTGGTTGTTGCCACAATAGGTGGCTTATAAGTGACAACTTGATCTGCTTTCCTTTTCAGTTTCCTAAAATGCTATTGTAATGCAATACTTCAGTCTGCTTTTTTTAGGAAGCTGGATTCTGGATCTAGATGGTGTGTGGCTACTGGAAAGCATTAAGAGCTATGTCAGAAAGGGATTTTGCACCTAATTAAAACAGGTTTTGTTCTGGGAGTTAGCAGTGCAAGACTAGAAGGAGTAAAATCAAAGCAGCAGTTCTCAGAGCCGTGAAGAGTGTGCCTATGTGTGTGTTGTACAAAAATAAGGATTTGCAAGACAGTTCAGTCCCTCTGCAAACACAGAAATCGCCAGGAATAGGCTTTGGCAAGAAAGGGTTGGCTTGCACTACTAACTTTTTGAATGTAGCCACTTTGTACTATTTGAAGTTTAACCTTGAATATGAGCAGCAAAGGTTTACACCAGTGTGAAAGGCTAAACCTTTGGAAGAAAGTCATCTAAAGGTTTTCTTAAACATTTTCTCATCTGTTGGAGGTCGTTCCTTTCCTTGCTATCCTGTTGTCTGCCAAGGAGCTTTTCTGGTTACTGCTGGTCACCAGCAAATGACCAGCATTTCTATTACTCCTGTGGAAGTGTCTTTTCCTTTTTTTTTTTTCCTTAGTGGTTGTGTGTGGAGAAGTATTACAGGTGTATGGGCTGCTTGCTAATTTTTGAAACTGCTGTAGCCAGAGGACTCTGTTAGCTGTTGTATGTTGTTTGGCTTTTATTATTTCTACTGCATGGGTGTAAAAGTATTTACAAATATCAGAAGAAACATGGCAGAAAGTAAACAAGAATTTTCTCCTGATCTTAAGGTCAGAACCGAGAGCTGTCTCTGTCTGGCAAGTTATTGAGACATTCAGCTCACCTAATCTTCAGAGTCTTGTGCAACCTTAGCCTCCTGTTGCACTCCTGGGGGAGCTTGGATCTGAGTGAGCTGTATTTTGTCAGACCTGCCTGGGCTCAACTCAGTCTTTCCCATCTTCTGCTCCCTTCCCCCACGTTCCTGAGATGCTGATCACTGGCCTGCCCAGGAAGTACAGCTATCGCTCATCTCCTGACTCATGCTCATCTCCTAGCTTTCCTGTCCTCCACCTACTGATTTCCTACCCTCATCTGTTCAAAAAAAAAATGCAGATACCCCTTGGGGAGACCAGGTGTGCTGTCATGTCCTGGCAGGGCATGAGATCCATTCTCTCTGCCTGACTAAGTCATTACTATGGTAGAAAAAGGTTTCTTAGTCTAAAGCATTTCCACACACTGAACCTTACAGGTGTTTTCTGTCTGCTTTATTAAATATGCTTCGTACAAAGGTGTAAATGGCTTTGGAGTTGGACTGCTTCATGTGCAACAGCAAGGACATCCATCTAAGCTCAGGATTATTTGCTGTAAATAGCCTAGGAAGAGAGGTGTGGTCACGGACCTTTCTCTGAAAACATAATGGCATTTAATTAGTATTGAAACAGTTGGTTTGGGTTCGTAAACTGTGAAGTGTATTTCTTAAAAAAAACCCTGAATTGAAATGTTTTTAATTAACACTGAAAATGCCTTTTTTAAACAAGGCCAGTGGGAGAGCTGAGAGGAAAGCGGTGTTGGCAACTGGAGCATGAGTCAGTTATCACAAGTGATGCTTATTGGGAGGCATACCTAAGAGGTGCTTTCAAGTATGGAGAATTACCTACTAACATACCTTACTAAATTCAACAACTAAATGTGAACTTTAAAGTTAAAGCCAGGCATTAGCAGTTCTTGAGCATGCTTCATGATCAACGCTGTTCTGGAAGCATAACAAGGACTATCAACAGGTCTGGAGCTCCGCTTTCTTGTCATCTGGGTGGTTCTTCAGCTGCCAGAACTGTCTCTGGTGAAAGCCGCTACTGGCTGTCAAGGGAACAATGTGAAAGGTGACAGCTTTATACTCTTGATGTGGGATGAGGATAGCTCTTTCTTTAGCCTACTTCATCAAAAAAAGGAACAGAAATGGTTTATGCAAAAGCTTCTGCTTCTAGAAGCTATTTTGATGCTTTGTTCAGCAATCTGAAGTCGTAAAGTAGAGGTTTTTGTTGGCATCCTTCAAATAGGACTAGCAGTCTCGTAGTGACTAGCTGCACTTGTCCCTGTACAGGAAGCATGAGGGGTTTTTTCCTTGCCAGCTCAGAACCACTTGCTGAATCACCTTCATCAGCTGAGCCTGAGTCTGTAACCACTTCTCAGTCAGCCTCGTCTAATTTAAGTATTGAAGTCATATTCAAGTGTGAACAATGCAGCCTGAAATCCTTTGTAAAACATGGCAAATATTCTTAACACGCAGGATTTTAAATCTTTCATGCTTGTGCCTTATGAGATAATATGCTACCAGATGTTTGATCCTGCACCTAGGACAGTCTTCTCTTCTCAATCTGACATTCCACAACACTTGTGAGGCTGTGAATTCTAGGCAGTTTACCAGTGTGTGCTGTTACCTTTGGCAATGACTTATGTACTTTCCTGTGCTTTGAGTTGTGTATTGCTAATAGCAGAAATACAGAAAGATGGAAGTTGGGACCTCGTCAGCAATGTATTTGCAGTGCCAAGCAGTAGTCAAGAATTTGTCTCGTCTTGTTTGGGGTTTTTTTCCTGCCTTGAAAGATGCAAGTCTGCACAACTGCCTCAGTGTTTCCAAGTTTGCTTTTGCAGGAACTCTTAACCCTGTGTTATTCCCAGCTTTGTAAAGAAGTGTGCTGATGGAAAGGGTGTTTGAATTTCTTTTAACAAAGGCTGCCAACTCGTGCAAAGTCCTTTGGATTATGACCCCTGTACACTCTGGTAGCTCATTTGGTATGAAAGCAGTACTGGTCTGGGGGGTTAGTAGGAAGATTGCAAGGACAACAGTTTACCTAGGTATTGTAAAGGTGTACGTACAGCACTAGCATTCTGTTAGCTGTTGTGGTTCTTCTGGCATGTTCCGAGCACCTTTTGACCGCTCAGGTTTTGGACTATCTTGTTGCAAAAGTTTCAGTATATAAAGTGGAAAATACTTCGCAAACTAAGTGAAAGCAGTGTTCTTAAGGCATGTTGAAGAAGTACTTTCATTAAACCTAATCTTAAAGCCCATTTCATGGTACTCAAGAGCAAGTGTATACTTTTGAGTATTTGTTTTTTCTTTCAGTATTTGAGAAGAATTTGATTTGTCTGTTTATTGATTGTGAAAGAATTTGTTTTCCTGTACTGCATCCCCAACACTAGTACATACCTAAAGGAAGGGGAATGTGCAAAAATACTTATGAGAGTAATTGAAAAGTTATGCTTATAGCACATATCAATTAAATAAGGATTTCAAATTTGGTGAGATTCATTCCAGAAAAGACAAAGCTACAAAACTGCCTGTCCTGACATTCTGAGCACAGAGGTACTAGCTGTCTGCAGAGTCCGAATTAATGAGTAATTCTATAGTGTCTTCTGGTAAGGCCAACGAAACATGGATTTTGCATAATTTTTTCTGCTGTCTTGGTATTGGCACTTAAATTGCTATCTCAATGTAGATCATGGTTTTTGAAGGAACTAGTGATAGGTGAAAAACTAATTGGTTACAGGAATCTGTTATTGTATTAGACTCATTTAGTTCCATCACTTTTGTTGATTCTTGGTAGTACAGTTTATAGAAGCAAGTCAGACTGAGATAAATACTCCTGTCAGGAAACTTCTGATATCTTTCATACCATAATTAGAATTAAAAATTTGGGTACTGTGGAAAGTGATGTATTACAAAGCATGATTTTATTACATATAGTTTCTATACCAGATAATATCCTGCTAACAGTGTTCTTCTGTAAACTTGATTAGTTCCTGAATTCTGAATTGCTTTAATCCATGAAAACAAGTATTTGACTTTACTAATTAAAATATAATAGTCCTACTAAGAACAGAATTACTTTAGCTAGTTGTTTGTTTTTTTTTTCCACTTAAAAACTATGCCTGATAGACAGTCATGTTTCCAGGATTTGATGCTGTATCGGTGGTAGTCTCAAGCCTTTTTCAGTGCTTCCTCTCAACTTTAAATATACACTGGGAACTACTATATTGGTCAGTAATTGCTAGATTCGACAAACTGAAGATTCCTACAAAGACATTCTGGTCTTTGCAGTGGAAAAGTCAAAATAACTTCTCAGGGTAGGGCAATTAGGATATTTTCAGTTTTTGAGGGTATCCTGCCTGGTTTTTGTGTAACCTGTAGGGCTTGAATAGAGTGGAGTAAGGTGCCTTTTTGGCATTGATCGGCCCTGGTGGAAGGGGAGGTATAGGCCTACTGCTAAAGAGTAGCAGATTAAACTTGCTGAGAGGTCTATGTCAAGAGATAAAAATGCCTAAATCTGTCCTGAATGGTTTCCAGACTGTTAGCCATTTACTTGCTCTGCAGTGGCTGTTGGCTTTTCAGAGCATCTCTTCCTGCGTCTCCCTTGGGTGGCCAAGAGCTCCTCACTACAGTTGCTCAAAGCCCATGTTTGCTAGCTGCCCTGGTAAGCCCAGTGCTTGTGTGCAGAGGAATGCTTTTTGTTCAGCTCAGCGGTGGGACTCAGCAGGCCCCAAAGGGCTCCTGTTTGATGGGCAGCGTCACATTCTGCTTACCAGTGGCTGAAGGCGAGGTCCCTGCAGGAGCCATGTTTCAGAACCCTGTAAGGACCCAAGTCCCCTTCTGTTGGTGACCCTAGGTTATCGGAATAGGCTGTCAGGAAATGGGCTTTGCTCTTAAAGTTGGAGTTGCAGTAGCTTCTACGGACTATGCTATTTGTTGTGGGTTTTTAAGATGAATTAGGCTTCAAAGAGGACGGGGAAAAAAGTGAACTTGAATGTTGTTTGTAACAACTGGAGGTCTAATGTGAGATTTGGCCTTCAATGAGCAAAAACTTGAGTTCAATTTAAAGCAGAGTTGGGGGGGAGAATGACTTCACTGTAGCAGAGGCTGCTGCTTTTGCTGTTTTGCTGTGTTTCACTTGTTTTTTGTGTCAGAATTGGGTTGCAAGCACAGAGTTTAAGGCATGATCATTTTCAGGTGAGAGGATTGGGACAGGTCTTCAGCAGAGCAGGTCAGACTAGAAGTGTACCTAACCAAATGAAAGAGGGCTTGACAGTGCCTGAGCATCCAATATGTGGAGCTTGAGATAGTTGGTAGAAACAAGTACTCAACAAATAAGTCTGGTTTCTTAAGCAGCTTAGATATTTGCCTATAACTGTTACTCTTGTCTTACAACGTTATGTGATAATGTGTATCTGCATGGCAGGAAAGTTCCAATGTACTGGAGACAATAAAAATTTGCCCAGTTCAATACTTGCTTTGAATAACAATTATATCTGCACATGTGATGCTACGTGGCTAACAAAACTTATATTTGATACAACCAAAATGGGTTCTGTTGTTTAAAAAAGTACATACAATCGTGGAGATCAATCTGTTCTAGCCTAAAGCTGCCTTCAAGCACCAGAACATGTATTCTCTACAGAACCTGCTACAGTCTCCACTGCCCTTGGCCTTAGTCTCAGGAATATGTTTAACAAAGTGCGTCAGCCTCTTGGGAGGCTACAAACTGGTTAAACTTAAGTAACATATGGTTGTAGAGAGTGGATTAATTATTTCATGTAGATAGTACTATTGTTAGCTGACAGTTTTAATATGGAAAGGAATATTTAGTTTACCAATTCCTAGTGTCAGTTACCAAGCTGACTTCTCCAGAAGTCTTAAAGCTGTTCCCGTGAGTACTACTCTTTAAAGCTTTTCTAGTGGTAAATAGGAATTCTGGTTCCAGGGCTCTTAATGCCTGAAATACCAGCACACCCAGTCCACAGAGAGCTGATCTCAATATGCAGAATAAGTTCATGACCAGCAGTGGTTTCTTCCTGTAGTTTGCTTTGTGTTTTTATTCTTGGGTCATTCTAGGAACACTTGAGAGGAAACACAAGAACAGTGGCTACTTATTCCCATATTTGGTATTGTTCTAGACAAAATCAACATCCTCCTTCACTAAAAGAGGGGTGATACAGTTTCTGGACAATAACCTTCCTAAAACCATAGGTTAGTCTTGGCAGGGTCACATCAAGTCTACTTTCTTTGTAGTGGTGTACAGTGCAGTTCCCTGCGTGGAGTTATAGTGATGTTAAGCAGTTAGGTGGCACTGATGGAATGATTAGGGTAAGTGGGCCTCACCTTCACGGTACTGAAAGCTTGTCTTTGCACAGATACAAGTCCTAAAGCAGGGCTTCTGTTGGTCTGTACGTTAGTAGTGGTGTATTTGAAATTATAAAGAATTTGAACTAGTGGAGGTTACAAAGCACTTCTAGTGGAATGAACACTTAGCCTTTAATTGCTGGTAGTGGAGGAGGAAAGAGTAATTAGAACATCAGTATGAGTTTCACCTCCTAACTTGCTCCTTGGTGGTTGTTGCTGTGTGTTGTTTTTTTTCTTTTTTCTTGAGACCTGTACTTGGATGGGCTCATATTGTGTTCTGTATTCCCAGAACAGATATGGAGGTGGGGGGGAACCTCAAGCCCTAAATCTATTTTTTAAACAGTCACTAATAAAGCCATATTGAGAAAGAAACACCTACAATGTACTTCAGAAAAGCATTGTAATCCCTAGAAGGATACTCCCTCCTTGCTGCTGAAATAGCTAGCTGACTTACCTGCTCCCATGCAGTTCACCAATAAAAATCAAATTAATTGACAGCAGATTTTGATCTTTAGGAGTCCTGAGCTTGACCTCTTTAATTATTGTGATCTGTACTTAAACTCAGACTAAATAAAGTTCATCTGCATGTGTCAGACTGCCCGAAATTCAGCTATTATGGATACAGTCTTGTAAGAACTAAAACCTTCCAATTCTGGATAAGAAAGGAATACCTGAAATCCATCCAGAAGAGCAGAACGCAATACAAAATTCTAAATCCCTGTTTCAGTGGCATAGGATAAGTTTATAGACTTAAATAATTTTTCTCCAGTTCAGAAAGTTTCTTCTGTGGAAAGGGATTTGAGCTGTTTATTCTGAAAACAGTCTTAACTGTGTGAAAGACAAGTGCTGAAGCAAGTATATTTGGGTGTATTGACAGTACAGCCTGTACCCTTAGTGTATAGGCAGATACTTCTTAAACCTTTTGCTATCGCTATGGGTGTTCTGACGAATCTGTTCTGGAGGTAGTAGTTTGAATGTCATGGAGAAGCATGTTGTTACCATAATTAATGAATTAGTTATGAACAGGTATTTAGCCTGACACACCTCGAGAGTGTTCACCTACTGAAATCAGATTTCCTTTTGTTCAGATAATTTCTTAATGACACAGGCTGAGGTGGTTTTGTACCCGAGGCCATTAGGTAACTTTTTCACTTATCCAGTACCTGGGTCTGTTCCCAGACCGGAATACATGTAAAATTGAAGCAGCAGCTAGCAGGCTTATTCTGCTGCTATACGGTAGGATTTTTCTTGATGCCAAGTGTGGCTGGAGTCCAGCTTGGGACTGCGAGGGACAAAGCAATCTGAACTGCTCCCCTCAGTTACAATCATAACGCACCTATTGTGGTTTGTACTGGATCTCTGATACTCAAGAACAGTTAAATGGCTCGTAACACAGCATGGGGAAAAAGAGACTTCAGTTGAAAATACGGGTGGTAACTTTGTGCCATGACAGAATGTACTTCAGACTTTGGGGAGTTCTTCCCAGTCTGCGCTTCAAAATATGTGCCTGGAGAGTCAGTAGCTGGGATGTTAACTACCTGTTGGGAGGTAGCTACGGTCATGAATTTTATATCTGAAGCAGATAGTATTTTGGAAGAGTTTGCATTTTTATTTCAAAATTATTTTACCTGGGGACTAAAATTAGATCTTAAAGTTGGAATTCAAGGTTATTGTTTTGTTTTGTTCTTTTCCCCAGGGCTTTGAAAGTATTTTGTCATTCTGCTCTTTACAGATGTAGAGTAGTAGGCTAACTATGAAATACTAATTCTGTTGCTGTTTGTTCGTTTGAGAGTGCAGGTGTACAAACAGGAAAAGAAAAAACACAAAAAGGAAGTTAATAGCATCTGATTGCCAAAACAGAAAAGCACCAATTCAGTAGCTAAAATTATATTCAAGCTGGTGACAGGATACAGTGAACAATGAAGAATGTTTTTTACATTCTGTATCTAAATGTGTCCTTTTAGGGCTTGTTTGGCAATTTTTCTTGACCAATTGAAACTCTGGAGGCGGGTCGAAGTCTGCCTCATTTAAATGAACCCACTTACTTTTTTTTTTGATGTGATACCTCAATGAGATGCCTATTCACTTGTTTTTCATTCTTGGTGTTTTTGAAGACTTGAATGTACTCAAAACCTAAAACTACTCAGTTTTTTAAAGTTTAAATCAGTTAAGGCAAGTCAGGACATAGAAGTATTAGAACTGGCAGGTGGGGGAGTACTTTCTGTCTATCCATTTGCTACTCTAGCTGTAATAAAATGTACCATTTTCCCCTTTTATTCCTGTTCCTGTCTTCCAGTTTCTAGAGTGACAGCATATGAGAACCTCACTGAGGTACCGAAGCTGTGCAGAGCCTCTGTGATCACTCTGTCTGTGGATGTTGTTTTGTTCTGGTGCTATTTTAAAAGCCATGTGACTTTGAAATGCTCTGCCTGACTCTGTGATCTTACCTCTTGGCTTATGCAGTTGTCTTCCACAAACTTTCTCTACTACATCTTTAACTTTCAGCAAGCAGTTATGGAGGTCCTCTGTCTTCAGCTGCAAATCCCGAAGGGCAGGCTTCACTTTGTTACAGACTTCCAGTGTGATTTCTGGGGTTTGTCCCTTAAATGTTATCTGTAATAGTATGTAGTATGATATATGCATTATGCCTCTACTAGTAGTTCTAAACAGGCTTAACCTTGCCCAGATAACAGTTCTTAAATGGTGTGTGTGAATATTGGAACATTTTCTGGTCCCTTTAAAGTGGATTTCCATGGTAGCACATACTAAAGGGAGACTTGCAATGAAACACAGTGTATAAACGCAAAAAAGTTCTGTTTTGTGCTTTGGAATAAGGTGATGGAGATGAAAATGGATGTATAAATGTAACCTCCATTTGTGAACCTGGTTGTATGAATAAGTCGTGTTAATTACTTAAATGCCTATATATGAAATGTGACTTTTAAACAGTAGAGTAAAAATTCGTTTTTGTCTTTGTAGTGCTCCTTACAGTTACTGCTGTGGGGTATTAGGGAGTTTTTAAGAGTGCAATAATATATATACGCACACGACTCAATTTGTGCATTAGCACTAAGTTGGCAAAACACCCCTGAGGATAAATCTCCAATAGGAATCTGTGGAATAGTTGGTCTTAAATATTGCCTATATACTACAGACCAGAAGTGTGGGTTAAAAGATGCAGGAAAGCCCTACTGTCATGCTACCTATTACTGCACGATTTAAAAAGCAGACATTTTTGAAGCTGCTGTCAACACTACCTAAAAGCAATACAAATACTTTAGAACTGGACTCCAGAGTAAAAAAACCCTATTCTTGCAAAATGTTTCATGGCACCTTTAATCCCTACAAATAACTGAAACCTCTTTGGCGCTTTATTTGAAAGGCTTTGTCCCTTCTGTTCAACCAGTGGGCCATTACTGGCTCATCAATGACTAAATTACTAGTCCTGCGCTCTCTATAAATTTGGGCTTTACCTGATGCTCTCCCATGCGAACACCGTGTAAATCGGCGCTTGCTGAACACTGAGATTTGACAGGAGCAAACTCCAAAGCAAGATAGCTGCAGGTTTCCTCCTGTTCGTTCTTACTGTGAGTGGAAACGAAATGATTCTGGCAGTCAGGCATTGCACAAGGAGTATGCAGAAGCACATCTGCTTATCTAATGGTTAATTCTTTAATCTGCAGGTTTTAAGAGGTGCTTTCTTTAAGTGGATGAGGCATGCTTAGCTGCACAACAGAGTTTTTCATAGGGTTGTTCAGATTAACGTTTTGCAGGGGAAAGAAAAAGGCCAAGGCAGAGGGTTGGTATGGTTAAAGATCACATGCCTGATGTGTGATGTGTTCTTCCACTATTGCTTCACTAGATGACACATAGAACTGTGCATATCAAAGGAACCTTGTAGAAAACAAGCTATTCTCAGTTACATGCTTTGGTTTATTTGAAGTATAGCAATGGCATCAGTGGGGGTTTTGATAGTGGGAGTGCGAATCCCAAACCTACATCACTAAATGACCAGCCTTATCCCTTCAGATCCCAGCTCATTTGCTGAAGTGGTTGAAGCGTTCTGTGCCGTGCGCCTTTATCCCCTTTTTGTCATATCGCAGGCCAGCATACTGCCCTCGGCCTAGGCTGGGGGGGGCGGCCCAGCCCTGATGAACACCAGTGCTGTGCCCAGTAGCATCAGAAGTGGTCGGAACTGGCCTGGCTGTGAACTGCGTGCTCCGCGCCTGGCTTCACTCCAGGTCTACAGCTACTTCTGAGTGCCACAGTAATGGGAGGAAATGTTATGTGTTAGAACCTGACAGTTTTTCACTAAATTAAATTGAAGTGAAATCAATAGACATCCGAAATGGAGTGAGATTTTATGGTACTGCGTATAAAACCTTAAGATTTAATAGGAAACTGTAAAGTGGGTTATTCATCTACATATTTAAAAACTAGCTGAGGCATTCTGGTGTGTGCAGGCTTTTAGATGCATGCTTCTGCATTTAAATGCCATACAACCTACAGGAGAGGCACTTTTTTATTGCTTATAAAAAATTTACAAATTTTACTAACAAACCGTTTTTACTAGTGTGTTCTCTTTTATTTTGAAAAACTTAAAGAAAAAACCTTGCGGTGTCCCTTAACACAGGTGATTTGAATAGTTTTTAACTGGATGTATTGACATTGGAGTGAATATGAAACACTAGAAATTGTATTCTCAATAGCAAAACAGCAAAGACTTGCAGATTTGTTCAGTTGCTGGCAGCTTTTATACCTTGCTTTTTTAAAAAAAAGTCTGTATAGTGAATTACTCTGGTCTGGGATTTGGTCTTATTGGACTTAGTTTTGTTGATAATCTTTTGTGTGTGTTTGTGAAAGGTTACCTTAGAGGGTGTGTGAAGCTCCGATTCCATAAGCAATGAAACAAATGTCCTTCATTTCAGGGTGGCAGATTACATGGCATCTATAACTCAAGGTTTCAGCTAGTCTTCCAAAATCTGAAATGTGCAGACAAGGAGGAAAACCTAAGATGTGTGGATTATGACCTCCTTTTTTTTTGTAACTTTAAAAAAGGACACGATCTATAAAAATGAATAGGCTACCTCAGAGCTGTCTTTCCTTACAGTCCTGCAGGGATAAACATTCATAATTGGCCTAGATACTTTTTGCAGAAGGAAGAGGAGAATGGTTTTCTCTTCAACAAGACCTAACTAAGCATAAATAAAACTGGCAGAATAGGCAAGTTATTACAGATACCTGGATATTTCATGGTTCTTTGTTCTTTTTAAATTATGTGTTCATAGTTATAAGAATATTGTTTTTGAAATCCTCAATGCGATTTAATATTTTAGGTGTTGAATAATTCATGCTAAACTTTGTTTACGCATTGTTTATGGCACCAAAGAACCTCAAGCAAAAAGACTTTACCACATTCCTTTATTCACAATTATCCTCTAGTTAATAACAACTTTTAGACACAATTGCCTTGGGAAAAATCTTTGCTATGCCTAAAGACTGGTACTATGCTGAGCCTCGGCATTGCATTATGAGGGCTGCCCACATCTTTCCTGTTCCTGCATTATTTTTTATCCATGGACAAATGTTCCAGCACTAAGTTTGTTTCTTGTTTGGGTTTTTATTTCTTGTAAGGGCCCTTTATTCTCAAGTCTGTGTGGACACTATGGCCAAGTACAAGCAGCCTGACTACAGAATGAGCTGCGCTGGAGTGTTTTGTGAGGTTTATTCACGGAGGTTAAAGTGATGTTTGTCCTTAAGAAACTTTCTGAGCACTGACTACTTCAGACTGTGCTAGAGTGATGGTTCATGGTAGTATCAAGGGATAGCTTAGTTTTCTTTAATTATCAAATACAGTAACTGGCACGGGTCACAAGGACTTGTCTGGGATTACATAGAGAAAAAAAACTCACTTGGAAGAATTTGCCTGTAAATTCATATCTAAATCTTTTTTTCAAAATAAGAAAATAGATTTTTATGAAAATAGCCTCATAAATGTAGAAGCATGTACTACATCAGTGCCTTGCCATCTTCTCATGTGTATTCAAACATCATAGGTCCAGAAGTTTATGGCACTGACTTAAATTCTTGGTCGTCTAAGAATCTCACATAATCATTTTCTCATGGAGTTTATGGAAAACACCAAGTATGCAGTAGTAAAGAAAAGGCAGTAGTTGTGGTCTGCAGACAATGACAGTGTCTTTGTTGCTGCACACACCTATCTTTCTGAAGTATCAGAAGGTTGAAGGTCTGGCCTGCTGCTTAGCCAGGACTTGGAGCTGCCTGTTCTGAACCATTCTCAAGAACCAGCTGAGCTGTGGATGTCTGCTGCTTCAGAAACCAAAGGTGAGCTGAGACAGGAGTGAGTATTGCTCACAGGAAAAAGGGAGAAAACCAGGCAGCTGTGTAGGAGCAGAATTGGAGATTGATCTTGGACAGTATGAAAATGGAATAAAGCTCTTTGTCCCTTCCAGCAACTCCAGTGAAAGCCTTGAAAATGGGCCTGCAGGTTTAGAATTATACAGCATGTTGAACCTTTAGTTGGCACCAGGGAAGTCTATAGAAACTATCAGTATTTCTTATGAAATTGGTTTTTGGTACTGCTCCTGGAATGTTCCTGACACTTTTTTTCCTTCTGGTTCTCAAGCTTAACAGCCACAGTGTTCCTAGGTTGGGTGTGAGGAAGGCAAAGAAACTGGTGTGGAAGGAGAAATACATTGGAAGTGTCAGTCAAAGTTCATGACAGCCCTCTGCGGAGTAATGGGAAGGAGTGCCGAGTTGAATTCTAGTGGGTACCTATTCACAGGGTATCTCTGTCCATGTGCATGCCTTGTTCGGGATGAGTGCACCACTGAGGGGTGTGTGGAGGAAAACACTCTTACTGACGTGGTACAGGCTAAAGGTATAGCTACTGATATTGCACTTGGGTCATACTTCTGGCACACCACTTTAAATTGTCTTTGTTTTCAGCAAGATAGAGTCAAAGGCAGCATTTATAGCATGGTTGAAAGACCTTGAACCACCTCTGTTGTCCTGATGGGATCGTAAGGAATATATTGCTTAGCAAGCTGCCATGTAAGCTTAGAGGAAAGTTACTTGAGTGCAAGTTGGTTTTTGAGCCAGAACTTTATTTTTAAAGGACAACAAATCTTGGCTTTAATATGGAGTATAGAAAAAGTTAAAGCTGCCTCTGAGGGCTTCAAGAGCGTGATGAATTGCAGCAGCTAAAAGTTAAAGTATATTAATAACCTGAGCATCTAGTTTGTGTCCAGGTTATTCAGGAGTGGAGGGAAAGAAGCAATATTAACCTCACAGCTGCCTTTTCTAAATCAGAATGCTATGCTTAGATGAAAAGTCATTCAGCTGGTTTTAGTTTACATTTGAACTTTCTTGGGTTTAGTTTATGTGGGTTTGACTCAGAGCTCAGAGTTTGAATGAGCCGAGGAGTTGAAAGCAAGGTACATCACAGGCATTTAAGTTCGGTGTGGTTTTGTGTTGAAGCTGTGCAAGCCAAAGTCTTCAGCCACAGTTTAATATCTGAGACTTAAGGGGTTTTGCTCGAAAATCCCCCCCCCCC
Organism: Leptosomus discolor; assembly: GCF_034619465.1. NCBI lineage: Eukaryota > Metazoa > Chordata > Aves > Leptosomiformes > Leptosomidae > Leptosomus > Leptosomus discolor. The sequence goes on along the minus strand of NC_141401.1, from coordinate 22,927,536 downwards.
CCCTTTGAAACCTTGCAATTTAGCTTGAATTTTCATTATGAAGCTTAGCATTTTGCTTAAGATGATAAAAGCTAGCTAGTCTTCTGTTTTGGAGATAACAGTAAAACCATTTATCATCCTAAGGAATATAAACAAGTAGCTGGATTAATTGTGTTTAAAATTATCTGATAGAGATGTTCTTTGAAGATTTAAATGAAATCTACAATTTGACAGGGATAGATAACAGAGGTTCTCCTCCCCATCTACTCTGCCTGATGAGGCCACATCTGGGGTACTGTGTCCAGTTCTGGGATTCCCAGTTCAAGAGGGACAGGGAGCTACTGGAGAGAGTCCAGCGGAGGGCTATGGAGATGATGAGGGGGCTGGAGCGTCTCTCTTATGAAGAAAGGCTGAGAGACCTGGGGCTCTTTAGCCTGGAGAAGAGAAGACTGAGAGGGGACCTTATCAATGCTTATCAATACCTAAAGGGTGGGTGTCAAGAGGATGGGGCCAGGCTCTTCTCAGTGGTGCCCAGTGACAGGACAAGGGGCAACGGGCCCAAACTGGGGCACAGGAGGTTCCATCTGAACATGAGGAACAACTTCTGTACTTTGGGGGTGACAGAGCCCTGGAACAGGCTGCTCAGGGAGGTTGTGGAGTCTCCTTCTCTGGAGACATTCAAAACCCGCCTGGATGCAGCCCTGTGCAGCCTGCTGTAGGTGACCCTGCTTTGGTGGGGGAGTTGGACTGGCTGATCTCCAGAGGTCCCTTCCAGCCCCTGCCGTTCTGTGATACAGATGATAGTGATGAAGGGAACTGTAAATTATGCTGAATACAGATTTGCGTCAATGCAGTTGAGGAGGAGTTAACACTTACTTGGATTTGGCTTCATTTTTTGGATGCTTTGCATCTTTTCACTGTACTTGAGTGTTCAAATGAAAAAGATATTTAGTCAAATGAGGTGTCTTCAACAGAGAAAATGTTAACAATTTTCTGACAGGAAGCCAGGGTCAGACATAGTAATGGAAAATCAAAGTGGAAACAAAACTACACTGCACTGCTACAGAGATTCTTTTAAATAAAATTAGGATAACTTATCTGCAGTGCTATGCAGCAGTTTTTCTTCAGAGCTGATACTTGGGTTTGCTTTAACAGAAATGGTTTGAAACTTATATATTTATGATGCTGATACTGAATTACAAGGTGTAACAGATATTTAAATTTGGTCTTTCATGTAATTCTGCAAAATCGGTGATAAAGTTACAGGTTTTGTAAACCAGCACCAATTCAAGCCTACTGGAGTGCATTCACAGCTGCTTTGGTTAGCATCTCTGCTCAAAGCACAATGATGCCAATACAACATCTGTGGGACTGAAGCTAGTAGGTATCCTGATGGTATCAGTTTCTTATAGCAAATGCATGAAGAATGCTAGTTTGCAAATGAACTCGCTTGTTCCCATGTCTAAGGTAAAAGCCTATAGCTACAAAGATAGCTAGATGTCTAAATTAGTGTCCAGTAAGTTTTCTTGCTCCAGTAATTTGAATGCTAGATATTAACATTAAACATTCTAACATATTAAAAAAAAAATTGCGAGGGGATAGCTGTTTCTGTTTTAAAACCTGTCTTTTGTAGGCTAATAGGAACTTTACCTATTAAGGGAACTTCTGCCCATAGTAAAACACAGATACTGCAGATGCAGGGATTGTACACATGCATTGGTGCAGCCTGCATAATAACCATCAAGACCCAGTCTCCTAGCTGTTGGAGGTTACACTAAAAAATGTTGGGGTAGACACTTCCCTTCCATGATTCAACTAATAACCATGGTGTTCCACTAGAGGATAATGAAGTCTTCATATTCCCAAAGCATTTCTACCTGTTCACCTCTTTGGGGCATCTGCTTCCTTGGCAGAATGAAGTGAACTACTTAGTGGAGACTGCATCTATTAATTTTTAGTTTTGTTTTGTTGGATGCCCTATGGATTATTATGGAAGTATGAAAGTCCACAGAGGCAGGATACAAGCTTAATACAAATTAGAGTAAATAATTTGAAGCATGGGATCTGACAGGAAGGAGATAGGACAGCCTTATGAAATCTTAAACAGGCTAGGTTATTCAGAAAAGTGTTCAAAGAATAGCGTTCTCATTGTACTGACTAGGGAGATACTGTAGTAGAATCCAGTGAAGTAAAACTAACATATTTGTTAAATAAAAGTAAGCCAGTTATTCTATACGACAAAAGTGTTTTTCATGTAGTTTCTTCTCCAAGCTGCCCTGGACTGAATAATCAAAACTGGTTTAGAAAATTAGTGCAATAGCAAATATTACCTTTGTTCATAATGTCCATGTGGAGGATATTCTGGTTATGAGAATCTCTGTTAAGGACCTCGATTGGACCTGCTTGTCATGGCATTGTGTAATTATTGGTTAAAGTAAAAATCAAACCCTGCCAAAGGATGAATGAACCTGTGAATGAAATCATCCCTGTTAAGTGCTTTTGTTATGTGTTCACTAAATTCACACTTTTGAGTCTTTACTTTGAGTAGGTCAGACTTTTCCTGCTGTCACAGCATACTGTGCAGAAGAAAGATCTCTTTGCCCCTGGATGTTTTAGGTTTAGTCCTTACAGGCATAACTGAAAACCTGGAGTGGTCTGTGAAGTTTTGTCTTTTGGGTCTTAACATAGAGTAGAACCATAGAATCGTTCGGGTTCAGAAAGACCTTTGAGATCCTCAAGTCCAACCATAGTGCTACTCTACCAAGTACACCCCTAAACCAGATCTCCAAGCAGCACATCTAAACGACCTTTAAACATTAAGTGATGGTGACTCAACCACCTCCCTGGCATCCTGTTCCAATGTCTGATAACTCTTTCAGTGAAAACAATTTTCCTAATATCCAGCTGAAACCTACCCTGGTGCAGCTCGAGTCCGTTCCCTCTTGTTCTGTCCTTACTTACTTGTGAGAAGAGACCAGCGCCTTGGTGTAGGGTGAGGGGAGGAATTGGGCTGCCAGACTGGCAGTGGAATGTACTTTCTGATGGGACTCCTGTGAGCTCTAGGAAGCATGTGCCTCTGAGCTACCGCGTGGTTGTGTAGCCATCCTCAGCCCTTATGCTGGAAGCCGATAGGTGAGCACTCTGCAGATCGGGCTAGGGTGAATGTACAGCTGAGAAAGTGAAGTAGTACCTGTTTGTGAATACAGTGTGTGAGACTTGTTGGGTCTGATGTACTGCTTTTCATGAGGGTTTGCTTCCTGTTGCTTTTTGATTAACAGCAACTTTTTGGGAGTTGATGTGAACTTCCGAGTCTGGCCCATTGGAAAGATGTGTAAGTACTTCCTGAGGTGGAAAGCTCAAAGGAATTCTTGTTTGTATTTATGTGATTAAACAAGGAAACATTTGTGTCTGCATGCACATGAAATAAATATTAAGGTTGGATTGGTTTAGAGAGTTAAAGGTTTAATTAATGTCTCAAATAGCGTGTCTACCACAATGTCTGAAGTAAAATCTGACTTCTTGCATCAATAGCAAAACATGAAAGCTAACAAAAGCAATTTGTGGGTTGAGCCCTGTGTGTCTTGCCACCCAGGTGCCGGCTCCGCTGCAGGTGAGTGAGCACCACTCCCTGAGCCTGTCCCTGCTGCTCCCAGTCACTGCTGCTGGGGTAAACAGGAAGCGGCTGTGATCCTGGAGCGTTTACTCAGTGCTCTGTGAAATTAAAATAAACATAGAAAGCAATTTTTACTTGAGAACCTCCCCCACTGTGGGGCTTCTCCTGGCCCCCCAAACAAGCTCCTCCAGCCCCTGTGACCAGTGAGAGGAGTTGACAGCTTGCATGTGAAATGGGCATACTGGTGTGGGGGGAGCCCTCCTGCTTCTCCCGGAGTGAGCAATAAAAGCTTTTCAGCTCTGCACTGCATATCCCACCTCCCTGTGCCACAGCTGTCTGGTGGAGCTGGACTGCCATCCCTGGGGCTCTTCTTGCTCTGGTGGTCCCCCCCAATATGGCGACCTGTGTAGAAATCAATCACCTGAGCTCTACAGCTGAACATAGTCCAAGGACAGGTTGTGCAATGCTTTAATCCAACATGAAAGGAGATATTCTTGAAGCCACCTAATTGAGAAAATCCCAGATAAACCTAACTATATACCTTGAAATTCTGCAAGCAAGGCTTTGGCAAATGAACTCTTCATCATGGGCCACCACCCTGGTACAGTGCAGCAGGGATTGTGTTGTACTGCCCTGCTCGTCCCAGTTCAGACAACGCTATGCATACAGGAGGGCAGGTCCCAGTTGTAACAGTTGGGAAGATCAAAGCAAATATCTCAAAAATGGGTCCATTTGAAACCTGTGGCCATTGCAGTGCCCACATTAAGAATTAAGTAGTCAACTGCTCATTTATTTTTGGCATCTGGGCAATTAAATGTTATAACTCTGAGCCGTGTATTACACTAATAAAGTTTTGTGGTGTCAGCACAAATGTGCTTTTTGGTACACAGTGTTGAAAACCCAGTCTTGGCCACAGTTATCTGCTGTGTTGCAGCTTTTGCTGTTTTGTCATGCCTGTTCTAATAAAGAGTGTTTTTCTTTGGCCTGAACTGACACAGGCACGTGACACATGACAATCTCCCCTTAAAACAAAAAGTTTGTATTCCCTTGAGTTTGTAAATAAGTTCAGAAAATGCCTGTATATATACCTAAAAGGGGGAAAACCCCCACCAAAACCCAAAAGAGACTCAACTGTAGTTTTTCAACATTATTTTAAATTCAGATGTGATTCAGCAGGATGATTTCACTAACATCCTTATTTTATAAATCAGTCTTTCAATTTTTGTGGAATTGCTACATACTTTTCCTCAACTAGATGAAGCTGTGGGCATAAAAACATCTGATTTGATATTCTTGGTTGAAAACAGCAGTAATAAAACAAGGTCCATGCCAATTTGCATATTCTGCCCAGCCTCCTGTATTCTGACCTACAATCCATTAGCAATTGATGAGATGAGGACAAATACACCCAACAAAACTGTAGTTCAATAACTTATTGAGAGAAAATAGTATAGGTGTAGGATATAATATTCCTTATTATTGCTGGAGCGTGCTAGTGCATCATACTGGAGTTCAATTGGTTTGTACCCAGAGGTCTTAAGAATTTGTGCTAAGCAAATAAAAAAAAAAAGTAGGTTTGGAGGGATAGGCAAGTGAGAGTGTCCCCGTAGGTAGTGTGCTTTGTAAGTTAATGAAATGGGCGTGTTGGGGCATAGATTTTTATTTTTTTAATTCAGTCTCTAAGCCAATGAAAAATAATCTCTTTATCGAGATTGTTTCAGTGTCTTTACATATTTGGAAAGGATAGTTTTGCTGTTTGTAAAGAAAAATCCCTTTCCTCTGTGTACGAGAGCTGGCCCACTGTATTGAAGTGGTATTTTTAAAGAGCTTTTTTTTACTGGACCATTCAGGCAGTAAAGGGTGGCACTTGTGGATCAGCGTTCAATATCCGAGAACCTTAAAAAAGGCATATTGAGGTAATATTTTAGCGTGAATGAAAAGGATGGAAACCCCTGCGGGTGTTAGGCTGCAGGGACAGTTTGTCCTGCGCTGGGCCGTGCGCTGGGCCCGGCTGTAAGAACAGCACCGGGAGAGGCGTTGTGAGCCGGTGGTCGATGGCTGCCGGCGCTGCTGCCGGGCGAGTCCTCCGGGCGAAACAAATGACTAGATTTCGGTGGTTTAGTAGTTTTAACGGAAAAAATAGAGCTATCGCGATGCCCCAAAGAGGTGAAAGGGTAGAAATGCTTTGGGAATATGAAGACTTCACTATCCTCTAGTGGAACACCTGATGCAGAATAGAAAGAAAAAGAACGTGAAACAGATTGTGACCCAAGTTTGACACATCTAGTGTGTTAAAAGGTGTAGAAATATGTTGTGATCCTAAGGGAAAAGTCAAAGCAAAAGTCTGACTGGTAGACGCATAGTTCTTAATCTGAGTAATATTTCCAGTTAGTGCAATGCACTATTTAAGACATTTACTGTCGTTTTACTGCATAAAAATTTCCTTTGGTAATGTTATTTGAATGAAACTAGTTGCTGAAAAGGAAAGATTTTGTGACAAGAGAATAACGTTACAGTTAAAGTTTTATACTACGTTTCAGGAAAGATTCAAAACTAATAGTTTGGCGTCTCTTTGGCGTGCTTCATGATTACTAGCAGTATTGCTATTGAGCATGTTTTTCAGAGGTAAGTCGTGGTTTATTGGGGTGTAACTAAAAATACAAGCTATAAGTATTTTCTGTTGGAGTATATTATCTAACTGCTTGTAATTAAAACCTTGAACTGATTAGGTATTTGTTGTTGGGACCGAGATATTTTCAGTCATTTGAAAGTGCTGGTGACATCATTGGAAATTGATTCGGTGAATGCAGACAGTGGATTTGTTCTAACTGATACTCTTCAGTCACAATGGAGTAGTAACTAAATGGTGTTTAAACAGGAGCAGTTTTATTCTCTGGAAATTCTAGTGATTTCTAGATCTTTAATACTTGGGAAAACGTATTGATTTATTCTTTCATCCTTCAGCGTTGTCTTGTTGGCTTAACAATTTAAATACTAAGTAATTAATGCAGAAATACTGCCATCCACTTCATTTTCTTTTCTGCATAGATAAAAAGAAGCAAAACCTGCAGCTAAAAATAAGATTAAAATAGTTATTTTTCTTCTCTTGATATTTGCTGGTACACCGGAATCCGGTAATCTTTTGTGGCAGGACTGCGTGTCTACAGAAAGGGAAACCGTGACAGAAGGAACAGGTAGCATTGAAGTCCAGTCAGAAACCAGGTCTTCCAGAAGGCATAATGACTATTGGTCCTCTTGTGTAGAAAACAAAGAAAAATTGTATAATTCAGTTTAAGACTACTGAGCTTGCTCCCCCTTCTGCCCCCTGCAGCAGTTTTGTATACATTAATGAACTAACAAAGGGAGACCCTCAGGTGCCCGGAGGAGTGAGTGGCAGCAGTTATCTGCTGCTCCTGCTACTGACTGCACCTTTGTGTGCCAGGGGATTAGATCTGGGGAGATGCTGTAGCCCTCCCCTCATTAAGACCTGGATCTTTGTGGAAAGCAGAGGGGTATGTGGAGAGTTTGGGCTAACCAGCCGTAACACTGCATTGACCAGCTGACTTGGTGAACTCCAGAATCCATGTGCCCTTGGTCTGCTGATGGGAACAGCCGTCCTCGAGTGGTTGTTGTAGAGGGGTGATGGGAGGCTCCAAGAGTGGGCAGACTGCAGAGAGAAGTTTTCCGATACAACCCTCTGTCACAAAGTTGTCAGCCAGGGGTGCTGCTGGGAACAGACTTTGCCCTTAAGCTCTCAGGTTCATGTCTTGGCAGGATCAGTGTGATGAGGAAACAAATACCTTCATTTTAGGAAGAGCGACTTCCAGCTGCTGTTGGTGTGCAGCCCTACAGAGAGGGCAGTGACTGAGCAGAAAGGAATTCACTGGAGTGGCTGTGGCCTGTGAGCATGGTTTGGTGCTAAAGCCTGGGATTCCGGGAAGGGAGCGCTGACATCAGCTAGAACAGGACATGGCTGGGGCGGCGTTATTGTAATATGCCACTGGTTTTACTTTCTCCAAAACCTTCAGCTGGCACCAGTACAGCGTGTACCACACTGATCAAAATGCTGTCTGCTGGCAGTGCACATGTGAGACACTGGTCCATGCCTAGAGCTTCTTCGTCCTGCTGTTCTCGGATTTTCCTCTCTCTGGAAACCAGATGGTAGGCTCCCAGCTGACTGCAGCTTCTTATTTAGTTTCAGGATGATCAAGGAAAAATATTTTCAGTCTGATGCTATAGGAGAGGCTGTTGCATTTTGTCTGAATTTACTGATTGAGTTTTCAAACTACATATTTCAATTAAAGACCATAATATTTTTGTAAACAGGACACACAGAGGAAGACTCAGAATAAATTCATTATAGACAATTTTTTTCTGTTGTTTTAAAAACCAAGCCAAAACAAAACCCCAAACAAACAAAAAACCCAAAGAAACAAAAAGGAAAAAAAAATGTTCTTTTTCCTGGAGGGGTGGAGGAGACTTTGGGGACGTTGCAGCTGTGGAAAATCATGTGGTCTTTGGTCTCTGAGATCCCAGTTGCTGTGTAGCATTTTCAGGGAGGTGGTATGCAAATAATCTCAGAGCATCTCTTTTCCAGGGAGCTATCAGGATATCAGGTATCAAGATATCAGGAGGAGGAACCAGCACCCATCCTTTTTTTGTAATGACGGTGAAGGAGGGAAGAAAAAGTTCACATGCACATATATGCCCCTATATCGTACAGGTGCCAAAATTTTAATACTCTGTGGAACTGTGATAGAAAGTTTGGGTTAAAATGTACAGTCGTACATAGTGAACTTGTTTGTTGCAATTCTTCTCTCGCATTTCCTTAACTGGCATAATACGGATATATGGATGTAAACTGCATATACAGTGTACAGATTAAGAGTTGGCGTGCATGGATCCTGCTCATGGAAATGATTGGAATGGGGGTGTGTGTGTGAATATATACACACTCATGGACTAAATGCTGCAATTGCAAGGTCTGTCCTCAGTCCACCACGGTCACAGGAAATTTTGCTATTCCTGCCACGAGGAACAAGTCAAGCTTAGAACAGCTCTGGAGACTGCTCAGGAAGTCAACTGAGGCAGTTAATGTCTGAGAGCAAGTCAACGATATTAAGCAGTTAACAGTATTGCATTTCCTTGAGAAGATTATTTCTTGGAGCGTTAGGCCACAGCCTCCCAAAAAGGTGTGGGGCAAGCCAACATGAATTTACGGGTCATTAACTGCTTTCTGCTGTCTGCCCGCTGTCTCTGTAAGTTGTGTCAAAAACTTAAGCACATCGGCACGATCTGCTCTTAAGTCCATTCCCATCCTTATTTTGTTCTGTCAAGTAGCTGCTCCTTTTAAAAAGTATTAGTGAAAATCAGTACTGATGCAATGCACGATCCTCACAGTCACCGAAGTAACTTTTATTTTATTTCGGGAATGTTCTGTTCTTTAACTTGCAAGAATGCTGGTGTCTCTCCTGACTCCTGAAAAGGAGCATAACGTGTGTACCCTGTAGGCACGTCACACTCCCATGACCTGCGCTCTGTTACCAGCAGGCGTGTGCTCTGGTTTCCCTCTCATCCCCTCCTGCGCGGGGCTGCGCTGGTGGGGGCTGCGGGGAGGTAGAGCCGTGGCTGCTCCCTGGCTCCAGAGCCCAGGGCAGGAGGTGCTCGTGGGGAGGTGACCCGGGGCCAGGCCTGCTGAGGGGCAAGGGTTTGGGCAAGTGGCGTCTGCTGCAGCCTGTGACCAGCTCTGGAGTCAGTCCTTCTGGTCACGTTGGGCCGAAACCACCCTTGTAGGACAGCAAACATGGAGAACTGATGACTGTTCCCCCCGAAATCTTTTTCTCAGTATTTTGTTTCCCTAGCTGTGTTTTTTGGGGATGTTAACCTGCTAGTAGTTTCCATTCCTTAATATGTTTTCAGTATTTTTTAGTTCTCTGTATAAAATATCTGTCCTGCTGCTGGATGTTCAATATTTCTGCTTTGCTATTTCCTCAAATCTTAAAGCACTGCTTTTTGTCTCCCTTAATATTTTCCTCATGTTAAATTTAAATAATTTGCCTTTTATCTTTGTCCATCTAGCTGTTGCTGCTGTGTTCCTTTAATTTCCTTTCTGCAATAGGGTCGTATCATTGCAGCCAGTATCTCTATTTTTTACTAAAACTTGATATACAAGAGCTATTTTGGAGCACTTTTGTCTACTACAGCTTCTCAGTTTTGATTATCGCAGTCGAGGACCAAAATTCACATTAACTATTTCTGCTATATTCTGTACTGAGAACAGCAGACTCTTTGACGTTATAGAAATATGTGGAAGACTCCTGTAAATGGATTATTATACAAGTTTGCTATTTTGGAGGATGATACAATTGCAAAAAGTTGTGTTTCTTTTTTTCTTTTTCTTGTTAGATGGAAAAACCGGTACAAATTATGCATGTATGAGACTAGTGATATGCCTCCGTTGGGAGAAGCATTGATGTCAGGTGTAGAGTAAATGGTGTGCAGGTTTTTCAGTTTTGTGACATCTTTGGTTAAGGTGATGGCTGCGGATCATTTAGTGTTGTATTCATGATACTGATCTGCATAGGTAAGACACAGGCCTCCAAAACTACGGGGATTTTATGCAACAGTACTCTGTCATAGCTGAAAAGGGAAAGAAAAGGTTGTGCTTGTGATCGTTTGACACCCTTACTCCTTTGTGGAGACTGAGAATCCCTTCCGCACTGATGGAGGATTGATGTTTTCTACCGAAAAAAGCTGTCAGATTCAGGATGGCAATTTTTCCATTTGTGGGGACCAAGGATGGTTATTTATGGTGTGTAGGTTGTTGTAGTTTAGACAGAGTTCTGATGCAGAGAGAGAAACTCTTTTTCTCAGGGGCAGAATATACAGTGTCTTCTGATCCCTTGTTTTTAGTGCTTTATTTTTAGATGTACTATTTTTAAATGGCTTGACATACAAAAATATTTGCCTTTTTTTCCAGTTAAAAGAAAGCCCTGTTGTGACACAGCATGACTCAATCTTTTTATAACCACATCAAATATGTGTTGCTTAGGATAATGTAAAAAGATACAAACAATAATAAAGGCAAAAATAAGAAACCAGCAGTTGCTATTGTAACACAAGGTGGAGGGTAGCAAAAAAATGTTCTGTGTCTCGTCAGTATTTTTCGTTCCAAACAAAACAATAATATGCTTTAGCTGTATCATACCGAATGTAGTACAGACAGTATAGACAGTATTTAGGATATAGAAAGTATTTTACATACCCTCTCTTGGTATTACTGTAGCTGTTGTCTTAATCTGTTAAGGAGTGGGTGTTAAGGGAGATGTACAAAGGGAGAGTAGAATTAATTTTGGAGGTTCTTTAGAGTCTTGCTTGTTTTGATGCTGAAAGTTGTTGAGGTGGAGAGCACAGTGCTGCCTGGTCTCTAGCCAGGTGGTAACTGTACAGTAGGCTCCTAGCTCACAGGGTCATCTTCTGACTCATAAATATTATTCTTGTCAGTGCAAAGCAGATCTGATTTTGAGCCTAAAACAGCAACCAGATGAATAATAACAGCTGACAGCGACGCAGTACACGCCTTTAATCCCAGCTTTGCCAGCCCAGCCTCCATTCCCAGTGCAGCAGCAGGTGCTGGGTTTGGAGTGCGGGTAGAGCCTGAAGGGGCCCTGGCAGCCAGGTTCTTCAACACTTGGGTTTCCATTTCTGTGGCTTTTAGCAGGCTGTTGATGTGTTTTTTGGTTGGTTTTTTTTTTTGTATTTTTCTTAATCTGCCAAGCTCGTCTTTTTTCAGCTGCTTAGGCTGTCGTTAGCGCTGAAACAAAGACTTTCATGTGCTTATTTGTTGTACAGCGAGATCCCATCCTTCCCTGAGAAGACCTAAGAGAAGCCAAGCTGCTGCTTGCTGACGTCCGAACTGCACGGCTAGGCCCAGGGCTGGACCGCCAGCTCTGAGTCTCTCTGTTCACCCAGATCCGGCTGTGCCACAGGGGAGCTCTGCTGGAGGCACTGAGTCCTTGCTGTGGCTGGTACTGGCATCTCCGTGGGCCCTCGTTCTGCTGGCTCTGAGGTTCCTGGTCAGTCCCAGGAGACCTGACCTGTCCTGGAGGGGGTAGAGGCGGAAGCCTGTTGTGCGAAGGGCAACAAAGGGTAATTGGGAGCTGGGTGAATTAGTGAGTCCTCCCTGCAGAGCAGGTTCAGGTGCAGGTGGACACCAGGTAACTAGGTCAGGTGTAAATTGTCTCCAGATCAGAGTACTGCAGTTTTATGTGGATGGTAGAGAGCTCTAGCTCAAATAAAGGTTAAATTCTCAAGAAATATGCAGTAAGAACAAATCATTGGTGTTTGCAAAGTGGGCAGCTGAAAAGTAATTTTTAAGTATATATTTGTGACCTTTCGGAAATAGGCAGCTTGGAGAAAGATGAAGAGTTGCTTTTACAACTACTATGATGTAGAGTTTTTTCAGATGATTAGTGACAGGAAGATTTTTTTTTTAAAAAAAAATTATGTCAAAACTATATAAAAACCAGTTAACTGTTAGCTGGACATGGTTGTAGTACCAGTTGGAAGTGACTGAAGTTGATAAATTCAGGTTAGACTCTATAGTCACCACTCATGCTTGGAAGAGCAAGAACTTGGGGGTAGGTGGTGTCCTACAGAAAGAGAACTTTGTGTTTTGTTGTCCAGACCGAGGAGGCACTAGCGACTGCGTGTGGTCATCCTACTGGTGTGAGGTTCTTGGAGAAGGGCGAGGGAGAGCAAAATGGAACCACAGATGCAGTTAGGCACTACTACAGCTTGGGCTTATTTCTGGATCCTAGGGAGAAGCCTGACAACAATCTGGTGGTGGTTTGCAGCTTCTCTGTACTTGTGTGGAAGGCCACGCTTTAAGGGAAAAAAAGCGGTGCCAAACTGCTGATGGAAACAGCCATTTAAAATGTGATACAGTCTTAGTGTGAACTACTTAGTGCTGCCACTCGCTGCTGGCTTCCACGCTGTTGCTTCCTTGGATACTCAGGCCGCTGCCTTTTGCTGAGCTCTCTGCATCCTTCTCCATTCGAGTGTCGGTGAGCTGTCGTGCTCCGGTTTGATCCCGGCTGCGCGGGACAGCAGTGGGGGAGCGCTGGGGAGAGCCGCTGGCAGGGCACGCCGAGCCTGGCGCTGCCCCTGCTGCGTGCGTGCTGATGCACACTGCTTTTGGGAAAGCACCCTTTGGCCTGGTGGTGTGTGTGGCTTAATCACAGTCAACAACACTCGCTGCCTTTTATAAAGCCTGCTGTTCTGCAAACTGTGTGTGTCCTGTGGCTTCGTGAGCTTTGTCCTCGTATGGAATTTACTGGGTCTGATGCTGTAGCTTCCAATGAGAAGCTCGATTGTTTTCCCACTCTAATTTCTGATGCATTTTCTGTAGCTTATATCTGATACTAAACCACATTCTGTATAGCTTTGTGAAGAATGTGATTCTCTGTATTTATTTTGATACTGTACCTTTTTGTCCATCCTGCCAGTTCCTTTTTCCAAGTGTAATATCACAAATAGCTGATGAGTACACTGAAGGAAATTATGCTTCTCTGTTGGACTTCTGTTTTCTCCAGTAACCAACCTTCAACGGATTTTTTTCAGTCACATGTTTTATAATGATTTCCAAGAATTAATTTGTTCCTTCATTTTCTCAGTGCTTCCAGATCACTGCTTCCATTGTGCAAATACAAAATTGACAAGATTCATGCAAACTAAGCTGGTTTAAGATTATTATTTTATTGAAATTCATGGAAGGTTGTGGATGTTCAAGAAAATTGCTGAAATGTTGTGTTTTCAGGCATATTTGCCTCTGCTGTACTATATATATATATAAACATTCTTTTATTTCAAGTTTGCAACTGTTCTTCAGTGTTGTTAGCAGTGATGGAGCTGCATCACTGGTAGCAATGGCTGGAGTCATAGTAGAAAACACACATAAGGCCACAAGTTCTGTGCTGTCTGCAGTAGTAAAATGGGTCTGGTTTTAGGCCAAGTTAATTTAACTTGAGGTAAAAATACAGTTGGTCCTGGGTTTTTATGTCAGTCGAGATGAGGCTAACCTATAGGCCTGACTCCATTTGCTGGTGTACATTACGCATTGAATCTGTGTCTTCAGTTAGGTTTTGTTGGGTTTTCCCCCTGATGGATGCAGTGAGGTTGGTGGGAAGACATACTCTGAGACTAGTTTAATGAACACTTTAGCCAATCCAACTTAAAATAAGAACCTTGTGCTTCCCTGACTCGACTTGTGGTTCCCGGTCCTGTGCCTGGTGTTGGTACAAGTGCGGACTGTTCACGTGAGGAAACACGGCAGCAGGCGCACTGTTGTGTCAGTACAGTTGCAGAGGTTGTTTGCTAGTGCAGAAGTGTGTACCGACAGAAGTTGCACCTCTGTAAATTGGTAATGTCCTCTTTCAAAATGCCTGAGTGCAGCCAAAGTGGTCAGAGTACCTATATTTTCTTATTTAATCGGTAAAACTATGCATTATTTTATTCTACAAAATACCTTAGAATAATAAATGGCTTGTATTCTGATGATTCTGATTCATCCCATAACCTGAGAGCAGTGTAGCTACATCACATTGTTTGAAACTGTGGTATTAAGAAGTGACAGAAAGACACAGAATTGCAGTTTTCTCGGCCACATCTTCCTTGACAACGTACTAGATAACTTCTCAGTGTAAAATGTGTTAATTCCAGCATCACTAATTTTGGTACTGCGTAAGCAATAATTTAAGTGAAAAAGGCAAGAGGGCAGAACTCCGTTAGCATTCTCTTCCAGGCAGCAGGAAATAGGTTTGGGTTTGGAGAGCAGACTTACAGCTGAATTAATAGCATTGATCTAGACTGGATTTAAGTTTGTTTGTTGGTGTATCCATAGAACCTAACTCTATTCAAATCAGCTGGAAAACTCCCAGGTTTTGGTTTCAAGTGGTACAGCTTGAAATGTCACCCGTTTTCAGTAGGATCCTGAAATAGTAACTCTCTAAGTGTGGGGAGAGGTTGTCTAGGTGTCAGTTAAGTATGGTGACTCACATCAAAAAGGACTGGTTAAGGCAGGTGGCCGACGAGCTGCGGAACGTCACCGAAGACTTGCTGCATCAGGCCCGCGGCTTCCATTTGTGTAGCAGCATCTGTGCAGGTTTCGCTGAAAAGACTGAGGGGTGGAGAATCCACGGCACTCGGTTTGATAATAGTCCCTGTGGTAATTAGCCTCACTTCTAATAGTTGCGCTGTAGGAGTGTAATTTTTGCATCCTTAGCTTCCAATAACTGCATCTCAGTTGGAATCATTGTGGGGTTTTGTCTCTGCAACGTTTAGAAATGTCTCCCATCTGAAATCCCTGCTGTGTGTAGACGTTCACAGAACTCCATGGAATTACCTTCTGATTTTTGAGGGCAGCGCAGTTCTTTAACAGTTGGGAGGCAAGTCCGTTGACATCATTTATGTGTGCTTTTATACAATGCCTGGAGCAAGGAATAGAGTACAATGAAAGAAAAATATTCCGGAAGTTGGAATTTGAATAGATGGGTTTCGGTTTATTAATGCTAATGAGAAATGTAGTAACCTATTTTATGCTTATTGTGCTTTCCTGCAGGGCAGCAAAGGACACTACAGGTACCACTGGCAGAGCCACAATGTCAAGCACAGTGGAGTGGATGATATGGTCCTTCTTTCCAAAATCACGGAGGATTCCATAGTGGAGAACCTAAAGAAACGATACATGGATGATTATATTTTTGTATCCTTTATAAAAGTGTTGTTTTTAGCTGGGCCCTGTGGAATTGCTGAGCCAATGTGAAACTAATTCTATGTATGTATTCTTTTTAAGCAGAGTAGTCAAAGATGTTGAGCGTTTAATGTGACAGTTCACCTGAGATTACACAAAGTGCTTTGTAAACTGAGCTAATTATGGGGGTTGAAATTAAGATCTGAAAAATGATTTTAAGTTACTCTTTTTGATATTTGGAATTGTTCTTTGAAGATAAGCCTGTGGCTCCATGTATTTATACATCCATGTGACCCCTGAAGCTACTGCAGTAATGCTGCTTCTAAGAGCAAGAGTTAATAGGTTTGAGGTGTGTATGTGTGTCTTGATGCCATGGTGTCTTCTATACCTCCCAAATTCTAACACTTGCAAAATAGCATTTCTTGTGTGACATAACCACAGTCAGAGCTTACTCTGGAATTGTTAGTACTGTGGATCATGGGCTGATGGAAACAGGTGAACATATGAATGGACATCTGTAAATCTCCATGGTTTGCACTTAAAAATTTTTTCTGTGATTAATGAAAACATGGAAGATTTAAATACCCGAACATAAGACTAACAAAACCAGATTTCAGCACCAAAGGTTTGCCTTTTTTTTTTTTTTTTTTTTAAATTCCATATGAAAGGAATTCCTTGATATAAGAATAGTCACTGTTTCATTTTTAGCCTTCACAATGTGGTATGAGCTGCAGTAGCGAATCTGGTAAACACTGGTGTCATGGTTTGAGGCTGGGCCGACCACTAACGAATGACAGACACTCTCTGTGAACCCCTCTCCCTTCCCAAAAGGGAAAAGGAAAGAGAACAAGGGAGAGAGACTTTACAGTTTGGAAAAGAAAACTAAAACAGCTTTAATGAAACAATAACAATAAAAGAAAAGATAATAATAAGAATAAGGAAATAATGAAATATATACAATATGTACAAAACCAACACCGAACCCAACTCCCCCCACCCTGATGACGACACCTCCCCCCCACGCTGCAGGGCTGGCACTGGGGCAGTCCCAGGCTGGACTGGGCAGCAGACAGGGATGGGATGCAGGAGCTGGACTCAGGCCCTTGATTCTGGGATGCACGGATCGGGATTGACGGCAGAAGAACAGACAGAGCCCTCCTCAGACGTCGGCCATCGAAGAAGAGAGGAAGAGAGCGAGACCCTGGGGACCCCTCAGCTTTCCACTGACCGTGCCGTCCGTGGGGTGGAACACTCTGTGGGTCAGGTTTGGGTCCCCTGGCCGGTTCGCTCCTCCCTGCAGGGGCGGCCTTTTTCGGGCTGGGGACCGTTTTCCCTCCCGCAGCCCAACACGGGCACAAGACTCAGCAGTGACCTTGGTCGCTCCAAGAACCAGTCCCAGCCGGGGCCTCTCTGCAGCCCATCCCTTGGTGCTGGCTGTGACCATCAGGGACTGGCACTGCTGGAGCAGTCCCTGGCTGGGGACACGTGCTGCTGGTTCAGACAGGGCCGTCAGTTGGAGGAGACTGAACTGAAAAGTTAAAGCACTAAACCAGAATTAGTTCTGGTTTAGCCCAAACCAGGACAACTGGTCAATATGATTATGTACTAGAAGGTGATTCTGTTTCTTCTGCTGCTGTACCCAGGTTTTCATACTTCCTAGTTGTGTCTGGAGAATAGTTTCCTTGAAGAGTTTAACTTTTTTTAGCAGAAAGGGAAGGAAATATAACATCTCCTGGCTATTTCCATATATTCAGATGGTTAAGAGCTAAATAGCAGCTCAATTTAGCAAGGACTGACAGAGGAAAATCGATGTTGCAGTTGTGCTGACATTTCCATCCAGAACTGCAGGGGTTTTTAATACGCATGCACGTGTGGGTTTGTGTCCTCTTTCTATGAAGTGCCACATCATTACTAAATTTGCCTTACAGAAACATGATAAAGATGCAGAATATTTTTCAAATTATAATATTGGGGCAAACTATAGCGCTCTTCCTGTAACACGAGCACTTTTATCCCTGTGGAATGCTGCATCTTCCGTGCAGTACATTGACAAAGTCTTCAGCGCTCTGCGCTGAAGAAATGGTTTTATGTTTTTTTTTTCTTATAAAAATAAGTGAGATTAACGTGGAGATGGCCTTTCTCCTGAAGCAAGAATAAGTATGTTTTCCAAGGGGACTTGTGGTCACGTGAGGGATCAGAGTCTTCTTTTAAAGCATTATAATTCCTTTGTGTAGGGAGAAAAGACTCCTTTTGCAGTTCTGCGAAGGCTTTTCATTCTAAAATGGAGACCATCTGTTGAATCTGTGAGTTGTTTGTATGTCCACCCATGAATGAACATTTCTCTGTGCTATGTTGTATAGAGATGACCGAATCGTCCCAGAAAATGCTGGTATTGTTTACCAACAGAAAACTGTCACTTCGGATGTTTATACTGACACAATGAACGCTTGGTGTATTATATTCGAGACCCAGATGTTGTCACTCTTCTTTGAATTAAATTAAAAAATGTATGAAGAAAGCATTGCAAATTAACAATGCAGAAATTATGTTCACTGAGTTATGCTGCTTCTTTAACAGGTTACGATTTTGTTCTGTGGCACTACAGTAATAGATTCTTATATAGGATAATCAGGGTAAATTTGTTAATTTTTCTACTTTTGCATGGAAAGCTTAGATAGTAATTTTGCCTACGAACAATTCCAGATTGTTAAATGAAACCCGCAGTACAACACTTTGGACTCACTGACATGGGTACACCGCGAACTCCCAGCTCAGTGAACCAGCCAGTCCTGCCTGTAAAGTCCTGTCGGTTGCTCGGTGTGTGTATGCTGCAAATCTAATTCTGAAGGTTTCTGAAGTACTTTGTAAATTTAGGTACGCGTGCCCCTGAATGCAGAACGGTGAAGTACTAACATTCGAAATGTTGCAAAAACGCTTTCTGGGACTAATAATAGCTTGAAAATGAGTGTCATCGTATCGGTCAGCCTGCGGGATAAGACTCCTAGAGGCTGTTAATGGTTCCACTCGTAAAATGACCCAACGTACCGAATTACCTAATTCCCTTAGCTCCCCACTAGTACGTGTAGCTGAGTAATTGTCCAGTTTAGCTGTTTCCATCTGGCTGTGCATGCTCAGCACTATCTCTGTGAGATCAGACTGTGTGACTATGATATCCTGCAGAGGTCAAAACAAGCTTTTTTAATACTGACAGTACGACCTCCTCAGTTACAGAGGAGGAAAACAGTTTCAATATGCTGTTTCCTTTCTGTATTTTTATTCAAGGTGTGTTGTGTTTGGGTCTCTAATACATGTTTCTATACTTAGCTTGTCCTAAAATAAATATTTTGATAATACGAAAGCATCCCATTGAATGATATGTTTATATTCTTGTAAGCCTGCTAATTTCATTCTTACTAAGAATTGGTGTAACCTGTGGGGTTTTTACTATTATTTGAAGCGTGCTGTATTATGTAATAGATGGAAAAGTTATTTGGCAGTCACTAGTGGTAAGATAATACTTTATGAAGCTGTAGTTACCTTAACATCTTTTGAATACAGACATATATTGGCTCTGTATTAATCTCTGTGAATCCATTCAAGCAGATGCCATATTTTGGGGAGAAGGAAATTGAGATGTACCAAGGAGCAGTAAGTAAAGCAGCCTAAAATGTACTGCAGTGTTCACGGGCATGTAAATATTCTTCTACACTGTTAAATTCTTGGAAGTATTTGTTTCTGGGTTTTGGTAGCATTGTATTAGCCTGGGAGAACTTGGCTGATATCCATTACCGTATATTGAGTCTTCAGTTGAATTAATCCCCTGGAACATAGGATTAGTGTTTCAAGAAAATACTGGTATTGATTAACTAATCCATATCAGGTTTCTCTCCTTGACGTGTCCCTCCTCCTGCAAAGGCAGTTTTTAAGCTATTGCGTGCTTCAAGTGTGGTGCACAATACAAAATGGCTGTCAGCGGGTTTGGAGGCTATGGCTTTAGAACTCTCAAAGTGAACAAGAACAATAAAAACATTGAGATGCCAAAATTAGATGCCGCTTTTGGAAATACACCTCGAAGAGTGAGTCAGCACGAGGATGTTAGGGGCTTAAAACTTGGTTTCCTGCCCGGCTCCAGTTAGGCATGCCCATGGATTAGGGAGGCCATTCGGTTTGAAGGGGCTCGGTGGATGAAAATGAGACGAGCAGCACCAGGCTCTGTGTGGCGGTTTAGGTGGTTTATTGTTAGCGTATGACCACTGGTGGAACAGGCCTAAATTACGTGAGTTTCTCTTGGACAAGTCCTATATTTCAAGCACAGACCATTTTTAGAACAGGGTGTTTACGATAGTTCAGGAGAAAATTGCGGATGAGAGAAAGATCAGTAACAGAACCCAGAAACTTTGGTTTGTTTTTATTAAATGAACAAAAAAATCCTGCGGAAAAATCAGTATAAAGTGGGATTCAGAATTGTTTTTCCAGGAAAAGGAGTTCTTCTAATTTAAATAAAAATCTGTGTTGCTCTTTCTGCGTTATTTAATGCTGTGTTGAAAAATCATTCTCTGTTTCCCCTCCTAGGCGCAGTATGAAAACCCACCGCACATTTACGCTCTTGCAGACAGCATGTACAGAAACATGATTATTGACAGAGAAAATCAGTGTGTCATTATTAGGTAAGAAAAAGATCTGTGAAAACATATTTTATCATCATCTTTTGTTGTTCTAACTTCAAGAAGCAGAAAAGTTTATTTTTTATTATATCAATAGTTATCATCTATGTCCATGACCACTGAACATTTTGGGGTTTTCTAGGATAGATAAGTACTTTCTGACCCTTCATTTTGTTTTCCACTGAAATCCTGATGACATCTTAACCACAAGAAATCTTTATCACATAGCCAGCTTCACACCCAGTACCAAAACTGCAATAACTTGAATTACTGCATCAGAGAGATGGATTAACAACTATAGCAGCCACAGGTACTGTTAAATCCAGCTCTCACACTGACTATGTTTACCATACTCTGGTTTTAGTACTATGTCTTTTCTTTTCCCTGTTAAAAATAAATGTATTTTTGTTCCTTTTGGAATTCTGCTTGCATTCAGTCAGAGACAAAAGGAGAGAGGTACTGGAAAATTCAGTTTTTTTCTTCACTGTTACTCTATTTTAATTATTAGGCTGAGGGAATTCACTGTAGAATTATTACTGAACTTTTTTAATGACAGGCATTACTTAAGTCACAGTCAAAGTGAGTTTTGGGTCCAAGGGCACGCTTTGTTCCCATCTGTGGGTTTAGAGATGGTGTGTGATAAAAGAAGGTGTGCAGAGAGCAAGAACTGCAGGGTATTGGAGCTGGTACACGGTACCTCTTCTGCCTTCCCTTCTTAAACAGAAAACTTCAGAGGTTCACTGTAGTGCACCTGGAACTGCACTTCACCTGTGGCAGTGCTCTCCAAAGTGTGGTGCGTGCATCCCAGGGGCTATGCAGTGAAAGCCAGTGGGGTGCGGAAAGAAAATACGAGACCTTCCGTAGTAGATGTATGTAAGTTATAAATAGATAAATTATATACATGTATTGGGAGCGTGTGAATGATGGTGTGAGCGATCAAAAGCATTTGGAGATCCCTGGCCTATGAGACTTTCCCAAGAACTAGGGAAAGGAAAGAGGAGAAAAAGAATAATTCGAAGGGAAACTGTCATTACTTTATTAATGATAGCTTTTCTTAAGCTTTCTGTCATCTCTCTGTGGAAGACGCTGAGAGGCAGCACTAGGAATTGAACTGCAGTTGAATTTAACAAAAGAGAGGTTTCAAGATGGAATGTTTTCTTTGTCCAGGGGGCCCTCTCTGGTCTCCTCCCCAGGGTGGCGGTGTGCCCTGCAGTGTCGCAGTCCCAGCAGGCGGAATGTCAGTGGTGGTCACCTACCTTGTAGCGGCGTGCGCTCCGTCCCTTGGGGGGAGCCTGCCAGGCACGGGTGGGTAGTCGCTGGGGTTTGAGCTTCAACGCCCTTGTGCCAGCCGCTTGCTGATGTAGTGTTGTTGCAGGAGTACTGTAAAGAGCTGGGCTTAGTGTGTGGGTCCGACGTGGGGAGGTGCTCCATGTGCAAGCATTCCTGTGCCCTACTGGATGATCCAGTGAGAAAATAGATTTCATATTAATATATCTCACTGATGAGCTGTTATGAAAGCTTGTGAGGAATCAGTGTTGGAAAGTTATATTCACTCTTTCATTTCTTTGAATTTATGCCGGGGATCGTGCACACGTGAATCCCTCTGAGTATCAGCCAAGTGTTTGTAGGTGTGTGGAAACCAGAGATCTTACACGCAGGAAAGTTGACCCGGCGTTCAGTTTGCCGCACCGAGCTGTGCTCCCGTCAAGGCCTCCTGCTCCCGGGCCCCTGGCTGCAGCGTGGTGCCATACGGAACGAAACGCCCAGAGCTCTTGTTCTGCCCCTCATGTACCTGAGCTGGGCTCTGAGCACAGTCTTCCTGTTTGGAAAACTGGCGCCTGTTGCCACGCTGGAGTTGTTAGCCCTATTTAAGTCGAATTCAGACCTGTTCGGAATGGGTAAAATTGGGATTTATTTTGCTTTTTGAACAAAGTGACATCCTGGAGCCTGGGATGTTTTACATGAAGCCAAATTTACAGTGAAAACCTTTAAACTGCAGTGAACTGGGATTAAAAAAACCTATTTTCTGATCCATTGATAATGCCTCAAAATGCAACGGCTGCAGAGGGTCACATTTTCAGAGAGCCGAGATGCAGGTCTGAGATACAGGCTTTCACGTTTAAATGCACGTCAGAATTCTTGTGCTTGAATGCTGGATGATGCGCTCTTTGAAGCGTCCGCATTTTGTACGTGCAGCGTGAACTGTGTCTCAGTGTGTGCACAGCCTATTAAAAATCTGCTGGGATTAATTGAAATCTGCTGCAAAACTGAAACAAGAAAAAACCTGTTTGCCAGGGACGTTACAGAGAGTTCCTCTTCCTTCCTGCACGTTTAGTTTTTACGATGATGATGATTACGAAAACTGTAAAAACAGCGGACTAAACTTACAGGTAGTTTTCACGATGGTATTTGATTTTTTGGGATACTTAGAAGCTATTTTTCTGAAGTCGAGTAACTCAGTCATTCGCAAAATTGATTTTGTTTAGTTTACATTTCATTTAAACTGTTTAGATACATCCTGTATTTTCTGATTGTAATGTCATTGCTATTTCTGACTGGAGCTGGCTTGAGAATGAAGTTTCTTGAAGTTTGGAATTTGTATGCTTACATTTTATTTCACAGACCAGAAGGCATGGGAATTGCTCACAGACTGGAAGCTCCCAAGATGGTGCAGCTTTTGGGTGAAATGAATGTTCTAGCTAGCTTCATGTCTACTACCACACCATCAGTTTCACTTAATAGCTGCCAAGGACTTTACCATTTCTGCCCCTAAACTGGTGATTCTCAAAAAGTTGAGATCTAGTTTTGTCTGTCTTCAATTCCACAGAAGTCTGCTGAACCTAAGCAGTTTCAAATGAACCTTTGTGTTTCAGATAACCATAGTTTTTGCCATAAAAGTTTGTCCTGTGGAAAACAAGTGGTGATAACAATATGGTTATGCTAAGGTGCCTGTTTGCTTCTCTGCTTCTCAACTAGTCTGAATTTGGAGTGACTTCACTGAAAATCCCTGGTGGAATAGAAGGAACAGAGCAAGCTAGTACAGAAACAAACTCAGGTTTTTCCTTCTTTCCCCCACTCAAGATAGCAGGTTTCCCCGCTAAAGAAAGGTTTGCAAAGACAGAAGGTAAGAAGCGGTTCTGTGAGATGAAGTGTAGGCTGGACTGGTTCAGAGTTAGGTCAAAGATGCTACATGGGGCCTGTGGTGCCCATGGACTCTCGGGAATGGGAGACACAAGGATGACGGGGAGGGGGTTGGTGCACACCTGTGTCTTCCTGCGGCATGTGGTTTGGGCACCTGTGGCATCTGCCTCCAGACCTGGGAGGGGACATGATTCCTAGAGCCTAGACATCGATTTCCAGGCAGGTGAAGGAAGGGCCCTGCAGTGTCCTGCTGTAGTTGGGACCCTGTGTGTGTGTGTGTGAGGGTCACGCACCCTTTTGATGGCACATTTAACTCCAGAATGTCAACTAACGCATTTGGACACTGGTAGAAAAAAATCTCACCCTCTTCAAAAAGTCAGTGAAAGAACTAAGAAAGCAGATCCAAAAGAAAATACAGTTTTCTGAAAGGCTGAATAGACGGCTACCAAAAATAATCTTGTTACGTGATAATACTAAATCTGAAAAGGAACACTGTTACCAAACAGCCTTTACAGGGCCAGGGCAGCCTGTTTCCTTCGGGGAGCAGTTGCAGCACGTGTGCGTTCAGAGGATTCCGTGTGTGCACGGATTCATTGTCACTGAGGACCCGTGAGCGAGTCCGAATGGCTGTTAGCGGGGCGAACAAGGAGGCTGCTCCTGGGCTGCGTGGGGCTGGGCTGCACCCAGGTGCAGAGCCTGTGCTTCGGTGGGAGGAGGGAGCAGCCCCCGCAGTCGCCTTCCAAAGAAGTTTACTCGCCTGAGCAGCGCAGTTACGCTGGAGTTGGGTTTCTCGTTAAGTTTATGTTTTACTGAGGCACGATATTTAATTTAAGCGTCTCTTGAACCGAGCTCACAGAAGTACTACAGCAGCCTGTTCCTATTTCTGCCTCACTTGCAATGGCGGCGCTTCCAAACTGTCAACAAGGAGTTGCCCATTCAGGACTTTAATTATGAAGGATTGTCTGTTGTGGCTTTTCATTCCTTCTGGACTATCATTGTCCTTTAATTAAGAGAGTGGAGGTTATGATTAGTATTTTTCTATTATGTAGCAATAAATGTGTCTCTTCAGAGAGTTCTTAAGGTTTTACCTTTCTATAAAATTGAGGACTTTATTTTCACTTTCTTTCTGTGATCTCTGCCAGGAGATGTTGCAGTTATTTTAAAGCAGTTTTTCAGTCCTCCTTGTTTGTAATTTTAGTTAATATTTGACATCCCTGTGGCAATGGTTGAGTACAGTAAAGCTGTGTATGATGCCTGCATACGTGGAAAGACAATATGAATGTATGTTAATAGAAAGATCATTTACCGCCCTGGCTGGTTTTAGTGAACAGCTCACGTCTGTCCTGAGTCTATTTGGTTCCAATTTGATAGAAGATTTCTAGTCAGCTTCTGTATCTCAACTTTGCAGGAGACTTGAATGACCGATCATTGTAGAATGTCTGTACAGAATCTAACTGGAAATGTGGTTGAATGTTAATGAGGAAGTGGTAGAAGCGTAGGTCTAACGCAGTAAGAGAAGTTAGGTAAAAGCTCTGATTTAGAAGGGGAAGACATTTCATTGAAGTTATGCTGCTGAGGTTTCTCTGAACATAGAGAAAGTAAATTTTCTATGGAAACAAACTAAAAAGCTTATCTGAACACACCAGAGTACTTTACATATGCAGTGTTCTTTACTGGTAGATCCAGGAGTTCTTCATAAAGATTTGTTATTAAAATTTCTACATTGTCCTGGCGATGTAGGTAAGTATTACTTGTATGGTTCTACAGCCAGGGTTATGGTATTAAATGTCACTCAGAAAATTAACTTTGGAGAGAAGTATGAGACTGTGTATCCAGATCTTGCTTATCTAACCCTAACCACTGATTGTATTTCCTCTGGGAAGGAAGGAAAGAGCAAAAGATTTTCCCTCTGCATTTGTAGCTTTATTCTGATTTCAGCTAAGTGTTAATTGACTTTGCTGAACAAAATGTCACTTTTCTGAAGTAGCAAATAGTGCTATAAGAAACAATATGTCTTTCAAAGCATTAGTTTTTTTGAAAGTGATTGAGACTATGTAATTTTTTATTTTTAGTAAGAAAAGTCTCTGAGACAATGCAATGCCACAGTCCACATACTTTAAGCCATTGTAATAATTTTTTCAGCCTTGAAAAACCTCCATACTTGAGACTACCAACCTAGAAAATGATTCTTGGATCTTCTTGAAATAGTTTTAATAGCAGCAGAGCAGGAAGGTATATGTGAAAAAGCTTCAGTATGAGAATCATTTGGCAGGAATGCCGCTGTTTCCCTGTTACAACTGACTACCTGAGCTCTACTGGGGGCCAGATACCATCCCATCAGATAAAGTTACTTTGGTTCATAAATAATGCGTCATCCTGTTTTATTCTAGTTTAATTGGAGCAATTTAGCAGTCTGTGGTCAATAAAAGCATAAACCTGAAAAAAATCGCATGCATGCATAAATCAAAAGCAAACTCTGAAAGGCAGCCTTTCGGCCAGATGGATTTAGTGTAGAGGACCACTTATGTTGAAATAGAGACTAACGATAAAATGCAGCTGTATTCCTCCAGGTTAATATCCATGGCAGACACGATGGAATGAGAAATACAAGGCACACTTATTTTGAACAAAGAGGAGAAGGATAATTTATGCATCAAGGAAAACCTTACAGAAGTGTGTTACTTTTTTCACTGTGTGATAAATAATACTCGATCAGCTTTATTCAGTGTTTGGCCCTGGATCTGCCTCTGTATTGGACTGAAAACTGCGTGTATAAACTGAAGAGTATGATTTGGTTGAGAGTGATTTGTCTGTCTTGTTTTACAACAGGATGAGCAAATCTACTGCGAGCAAATTTTGAAGAAATGCTATTTTAATGATTGAACTATTGCTGAT
Organism: Leptosomus discolor; assembly: GCF_034619465.1. Taxonomy (NCBI): domain Eukaryota; kingdom Metazoa; phylum Chordata; class Aves; order Leptosomiformes; family Leptosomidae; genus Leptosomus; species Leptosomus discolor. The sequence continues at coordinate 22,901,495 of NC_141401.1, read as the reverse complement.
CTGAACTTGTAAATACAGTTTGCCACCCAGCAACTTCTGTCCCTGTGAATGCAGCAGAAGCCAATAATACAGGCTATTTTCTTGACGTGTAGGAAAAGGTGCCTTGGCATCATAGAAACCGTGGTCCGCACTTCGCCGATGAGATGATCAAGAAGTATTTTTTTACCTTTTCAGGTTTCCTGTCTGCTCTATAAAACTGCAGTCAGGAAAAGAGAAAAGCATGAAAACCTTTCTGGGGTGGAGGAAAAAAAAAAAGCCTTTGAGTATTTTTGTGCTGTTTGGAAGCTTTAAAGGTGTAAAATGATATTTGCATCTTGGCAGTTTAGGGAGCTTTTTCAGAATTAAACCTTTGGAAATGTCTCCATTACCCATGCTGATAAGAAGCTGTGAGTTGACGTTCTCAGCCAGTCCCCTTCCTGTGCAGGACATGCTGATGTTTCTCTGGCAAGCGTCTCTCAGATTTGTGCAGCAAAAGATGTACATTTGATCCATATCCAGGCACAAGTAGGCGCAGGATAGAAGAGTCAACAACATCCACTGCAATTATTCAGGAGCTTAAAGATAGCACAGATCTTCAGACAAGGAAAAATATATTTCAAATACCTTTATGAAATGGATCCAACATCCGTGTGTTGGGTTTCTTTTTATTGGTATAGTTGTCCAGGTCAGGGTAAATTCATTAAGGTCAAAGCTGACTTGCACCAAGGTTTATGTAAGTCTGAAGGAATTCTGTTGAAATGAAGTTTACTTTAAGGTATGAAATAAAGCATGAGATTGGGTTGTCTGGCATGCCAATCTTCTTTCCTTCTTGAGAAGCTCACTAATCGTGAGAAGGCAAATCTACTGTTCTACACATTATTCACCACTGAAGTAAAATGTTATAACGGAAGGAAGGAATTGTGAAAACCAGCATGGAAGATTTAAGATTTCTTGTGCCCTGTGTCAAGAGGCATAGGAACAGGAAGGTAGTTCTTCCGTCATTCAGGATGTGATTAATAATGTATCATTATTTCATTCAGGAACACCTAAAACAAAAGACTCCTGAAATTAAGTAGGTGTCTGGCATGGCATTCAGAGCTTGCATTTTTGAACGAGTTTTTGTGTTAAGAGCTGAAATCCCACTAAATTCAGGTGGTAATTGAGTTCTTAACACACTTGTTCTCTTTTGAGCATCTTGTTTTAAATATATTTATTTCTCAACTTACATAGTTTTCTGACTTTGACGTCCTGTAGAGAGTCTGGTGTCCATGCAAGATGATGTACTCAAAATTACTTATTCACAAACACATCTGAGGACTATGCTACAATACTATATCAGAGTCTATATATTACCAGCTTGCCCGACGTAAATATGGCGCATATTTACTATTATTCATTGTTAAGATACCTAGTCTTGGTCAAACAAGATAAATCTCAAATTACTCCGTTCTAGAATTATTTAAAAACTAACTCTGGTGTGTTCCTTTTTTTGTAGTGGGGAAAGCGGTGCTGGGAAGACTGTGGCTGCTAAATACATCATGAGTTACATCTCCAAAATTTCCGGAGGTGGCCCTAAAGTACAGGTGAGTTGATACAGGGTAATACTGGAGCGTAAGGATAGTCCAGGGATTTACTTCAGAGGCAGACTGGCAAAGATAGGTCTGGGCAGACACCAGCAGCCAAGGCAGACTCTGCTGAAGACGCTTGTAGGCTTGCTGCTGGAGATAAGTGCAGTCCCTCTGCAGCAGAGACAGCCCAAGGGGACCGTGAAGTGCTTGCTTGCAGGTTGCTGGGCTGCCTGTGCGATGGGAGCCGTCTGAGGGAAATCCCCAGGCCAAGAGTAATTTCTGCTCCACGTTCTGTAGCTCTCCCGCTGCATTATGGCTACGAGCATTCTTTTTTATTATTGTCCTTAGCCAGATTAAGAGCAACAACCAGTCTCCTTTTAGTAGGCGTGTGGTTTTTTCCTCCTGTGTTGGCATGCTATGGAAAACTGAACTGGCTTTTTGGGGTTTTATTGCTTCCATTAAATCTCTGACGTGTATGCGTGCGTCAGAGAGCCAACGGCAGGAACATCATCTTGTTTTCTGAGGTTGTCTAGTCAGAATCAGAGTATCTGAAAGCTAGCTGAAACAACAAATAATTGCTTTTGTTAATAACTATATTATTGATGTCTGCTCTATCTATCAAAACCTATTAACTAGAGCTAATGGAGTGAATTAGCTGTAAAACTTTCCTTAATGACATTACAGTGTCATTCATTGACAGGCAGTGGTAGATAGGTAGTAGCTGCTTTTACTAGTCCACTCTTTTTGAGTGCTTACTGTTACTTTTTGCTTTATTGCATTCTCTGATGTTGAGGATGTTCTTTCTGCTTAGTTTTGCACAGCAGTGATACTGGGAGCGTTGCAGAGAATAATTCAGTAACCAAGACAATGATCCAGAGAAAGTAGGCATTGTTATTTTTGGAATAAATACACCCATACTTTATAAGTAAATATTTTGTTTTATTAAAAAGATGCCAGCTTTTTGTACAAAATTTAAAATTATTCTTAGTGATTTCAGAGTAACAGTTGACAAAGTTGGTAAGTTGCCTTGAGTATTTATTTTGAAATAAAATTCAGTCTTCTGATCACAGCCCAGCATGTGTTGGGTTTGTTCCAAAGTGAACACCTTGTCCATGCTTCCAGCTCCTAGGATCAGATAAGAGACAACAGTAACACACTTTATAGCTCTCCAAGACGGCTCGGTAGCAGCGGCGTCGGTCCCAAAGCAGGTTGCTGAAGCACTTGCAGATTGCTGAATTTCATGCTGCTCTGACTTCACCGGTTGTGGTTCCAGACCCCCCAAAAGATTTAAATGCTAGTGTGTAAGAAGGAAATTGTTCAAAATCAAGAGGATGGAAAAAACCAGATCAATTTATTGGCTGTGTTGCTTGGCAAAACAGTGAACACAAGGAGCCGTTTTTAGCCTCAGGCAGTTTGTTCAGTTTTGTAGGGTTTTCTTTAAAAAAATAAGAACTAGAAGCTCTGGAAAAAAAAGACTGTTAGGTTCTATTCCTTATCTGATCAAGAGGATTTCTTACAGATGCCAGCTTTCTTGCTTTTTTAATATATAATTTAGATGTCATGGTTTTCTAGAAAATGTCTATTTCTAAATCTATTTCTTTTGTTTCCTAAAATTGTAGCATGTTAAAGATATTATTCTACAGTCCAACCCTTTACTGGAGGCCTTTGGGAATGCAAAAACTGTACGGAACAACAACTCTAGCAGATTTGTAAGTCCCTCTACCTTAGAGATTACTTTATCCTTCCAACTTACAGCATTCAGGAGTATAATATAAACTGACTACAAATCAGGTAAATCTGAATAAAACATAAAATGTGCTTTAAAACACAAAGGATATGTTGAGAGGCCTCTCTTTCATTCTGCGTAGGTTGTGCATTTGTTTCTCTTACAGTATGTGCTGGTCACAATTTATTTATAAAATGTTCAGTCTGCAAGCAGATGACTTCCCAACAACAAACCGGCCAGTTTCCAGATCAGTAAAACAATGTGCAGTAATAGGTGTTTAAGAAAAGAAATTGATCACTTTTTTAAAAAATAGACAAAACCATCCGTAGAGTTGTTCCATGGGAAATGCCTTTACTAATGCATACAGCAAGTAGGCAGGAACTGGTTTCAGTCTGTCATTGAAAAACCCTCACGATTCTATTGTGAAATGACTGTTTGCTGGATAACGTGCTGCAGGTTCAGTTTTTAAGAGTTATACATAGGCTTTATGAATCTGTGATTTCTTCCTCGACCAGTGTGAGTGTTAATGCAATTCATGTCTCCCTGAAAGCAAAAAGTAATGGCTTTACCTTGCCTCCAAGCAGAACGCTGTCTTTGCCGTTGGTCATAAATCTGTTCAATGTACTTCCCCTATAGGTGAGCCTTATGGTTCCCTTTACACTGGGCAAGAGTCTCAGCAGGGAAAGGAAGCCACCGAGTTCCTCTCTACATTTGCATTAACACATGATGTATTACCCCGAGTCTAGTGCTGTGTAAATGCAGGAAGAAAGAAAGAAAGAGATGTGATAGTTCAAGAATCTAAGCTTAAGTTGTACCTTGAGGCATCTGTGTCACTGCACCCATAAAGACTAAATATCCTGGTAACCTTCCTTGAGATACAGTAGCAGTGCATGATTTTGTTTGTATTTACTGGTCATTCAACAGTTTTGGTTGTTTATTGCAGGGGAAATATTTTGAAATCCAGTTTAGCCCGGGTGGAGAACCAGATGGAGGGAAAATCTCCAACTTCCTACTGGAGAAATCTCGCGTTGTAATGAGGAATCCTGGAGAGAGGAGTTTTCACATTTTTTACCAGGTCAGAAGCGTATAGGTCCTTTCCAAGTTAGTTAAAATAACTAGGACGAGGTTTTCCTTTTGGTTGAAAAGCCATTCTCAACACAGTGAGATTACTGAAGGCACCCTCAGGAAGGTGATCTGGGTATCACTGGGAAGCTTGGTAGCATGTTACGACATCATCTAACAGACCTACTTAGCTGCCTTTCAGCTCCAGAACAAAGGTACTTCGATATTTCAAAGACATTGCTCGGAAATTGGTTGTGAACTCCCATATGGAAAAGTCCAGTAGAATATAATAGAAAAAGAGAACTTCCCAACAGATTTCTGTTTAAATATATAATTGTACCTTCTGCTCTGGAATTCCATAGCACAGCTGTGAAAGAGAGATTGGATCCTCAGTTCTAGGATGTGTCTATTTGTTGAATCCTCCAAGGGTCTCTGCTTTTTTTGGGTTTCAAAAGGCTTCTCTGACCTTCCCTGGTCCTTGGCATGCGAGTTCCTTGGCTGCTGAAGGGCCGTTGGTCGAGCTCTACGAAACTCGAGTCAAGGCAGCGCGTTGTAAGCGACTGTGAGCAGCTTCACGTCAAGCTGCAGTGCCATTGCCAGGATGGAAAGCCGAGTTGGAGCTGCAGTTGCTCCAGGAGCAGTGCGTTCTCCTCTTCCGAGGTACATGAACAATCTGCACTGCCCTGATTTTCCTCTGTGGCTTGGAGAGGCTTTTTGACACAGGAGTTCAAAGGCTATGGGGTTTTGACTCTGCTCTTGGGAGGTTAGTTTGTTCATTCCTGCCTGCTGCAGCCGTGTCTGTGCTCAGCTGTGCAGGCTTTACCTAGGACCGAGGAGCCTCTCCTCTGGCGTCATGGAGTACAGCAACCTTTTTTAACTGCTCTGTTACTTGTTCTTGGCCTAAATGATGCAAAGAGGTGTGACTGGAGTCCTGCTTCAAATCAACACAGCACTGGAGCAGTTCAACACTTGCTTAACGTATGCCAGAACGGGCATAACGGACCTTGGCCTCGCCGTGGGAGTCACAGATAGCGCTAGGTCAGTTAGTATGTTCTGTCAGCTCTGCCTGCCCGTCAGCAGGTAAGGGAAGCAGGTTGTTCCTGAGGATTTAGGTAATACATTGCAGATTGGAAACACGTTTGGCCTTCTCTTTGTGAGGTAAAGATAATGAAAGGCATTCAGGCCAGTCAGTTCTTGCTTTTTATTAGATGTGGAAGTTAGAACTAAACCATTCGTGGGAATGGGAATGAGAATCTTTGTGTTAAACAGTTAAGAAAGCAGAGGAAGGATGCGTTCCTGGCGCAGCGCTAGCCATATCTCCCCCAGTAATTTCAAGCTCAGTCACCTGTTTCCGACCTGCCTCACCTCTCCTGAAGATTGCTGTATGATACCTAATTTGGAGATTTTTAATCTGCAGCTAATTGAAGGGGCCTCCTCGGAACAAAAAAGCAGTCTTGGCATTACCAGTATGGACTACTATTACTATCTGAGTCTCTCTGGATCCTACAAAGTTGATGACATCAATGACAAATCGGATTTCCAGGAAACACTGGTGAGTTTTTTACTCTAGGATTTGCGTAGTGGTGGATGTGTGTTCATTTCTCTGTCCATTTGTAGCAAAGACTTTGATGTATTAGTGTGGGAATGTGAACTTAATGTAGATAGAACTGGTTTTCATTATATTTTTACCCCAAGGAGGAGGTATGTTACCCTGAAGAAGTCCTATGTTGCAGCCTAACAATCCTGAGAAGATAGGTACTCGTTATGGAAAGGCATTTTGTTTTCCGTTTGTCCTTTTTCAGAAGGGTGCAAATTTAATGAAATTTAATTGAGTGCATATAATCTGCAGTATGAAAAATGTGAAAATGCAAACAGAGTAAGGAGCTTCTGATAGAAGAAAAGACGAGTGCCCTGTTTTAGCTGAGTTCTTAGGGGTCACTGATCTTCCATGCCTATTTAAAACAGTGCCACGGCAAGGCTGGGGAAAGGGACTTAGCGTAGCTCAGGGATCTTTATTGAGTGCTGTTGCTAATTCATTGCGTGACCTTTATGCAAGTCCTGTGAACTCGCTGGTCTCCTGCTATTTAAAATTTACTATTTAAAATAAGCATATTAACACATTTTCTTATTTATATAGGTAGCACATTTAAGGGCTTAAAAAAAAATCATTACTTTTGTATTCTAGCTGATTTGGTATTGTAGAAAACCAGCCAGTTGAGAAGACATTTTGTAGGTTATCATGTGCTTTCGACTCAAACCCCCAGTGTTGTTTTGGATTATTTTCTAGTAAGTGGCTGAAATTCACAGTCTAAGCCAGACTGTGCTACTGTTTAGAGTCATTCAGTACAGCATCACAGTTCTTAGTCTGCTGTGTGGAAGGAATAAAATCACTAAGTAAGTTCATTGTTTCCTATTTTGCAGTGAAAGTATGTATTTTGAGTATGACACTTAAGAGCAGGTGCTTGGTTTTTAGCAACTTTAATTTTTCCAGAATTTATTTTGCTAACCTCTTCTAAATGGTGTAGGTGCTTCTGTATTTAATTAAAACAATAGAAAAATGCTGAAGTAGGACGTCTGGTGCCTTTTGAAGCTTCGATGCAAGCTGTAATGAAATTTGGTTGCCTCAGGTATTCGAACTGGGTTGAAAAATTCAAATTTTTAACATCAAAATTTTAAAAGGAGTTCTGTGACAAGAGTCACTGAACAGATTCTTTGACTGATTTGGGTTTTGGTTTTTCTTTTCCTTCCCTTCCCAGCATGCAATGAGTGTGATTGGCATCTTTGCAGAGGAACAGGCACTGGTGCTGCAGATAGTGGCAGGAATACTGCATTTGGGAAACATCAGCTTCAAAGAAGTTGGCAACTATGCAGCAGTGGAGAGCGAGGAGTGTAAGTACCTCTGGAGGCTGTTAAGCAGCAAGGGGCTGAAACCGAGATGGCATAAGGTGAGGTGCAAGCTTCAGCTGCTTGTCTAGATTCAGTGCATCATTTCTCCTAGGGCAAGGCTGCTAACTTAGATTCTCTGTTATTTTGACATGGTCCTTATGTTTAGGAAAGCTGCGTTTGTTTAGTTTTAGGTAAGTTAAATATGGATAAAGTATTTTGTGCAGTCAACTTCCCCCTCGACTGTATTAGTACTCTCCTGCTATTTGTTTTAAGAAATTGAGAAATAAAAATTACTAATTTTTAACCTTAATTTCTCAATTTGAGAGAATAGTAAGTGAACCCAAAAAGAACATTTTGTGGCATTTTATATATCCCAAGAAAAGTATAGGATTTTTGTACGCCTTATGATTCCAAATGAGCTACTGTGCTTCCATTTAAATTGCAGCATTCAATCTTTCAGTGAAATCAGGACACTTAATAGCCAGACAAGACAGATAGTGTTTTGCATCAAAAAGTAACAAACTGAAAAGATGTGAGTTGAAAATAAGTTGGTAAATGTGAATGTATTTCTGTGGTGAGCCCTGTACACCGTATTTCTCTTGCTCACTGGGATATAAATACAGAAGTTGTGTGAATAATACGTTGGAAAAAAGTAGCAGATAGAATGAATATAGAACTTACTCAGAACATACTGCATTTTAAAGAAGCCAGAGAAGAAATAGCAGTGTCTAGTACAATTTCTGCATTATGAAGTTGAAAGTTGGATTCATTTCTCTTCCCATTAATCCTCCCCCCAGTTTACTGTTTGTCGTAGCCAACTGAGTAGCAAAGCATTTATAGCCTGGATAGCCATGAAAGATAAAACACAATGAAAGACCACTGATAAGTCATGCTTTGCGTAAATCTGAAATAATAAAAAGTTTAAGACTTTGGTCAATAGTGTTCTTGTTATTACATAGCCAATTGCAGAAAAACACGCAAAAGCCATTCTTCAAGACACCAAAAACTCTAGTCTCTTACTCTGAGTCAGAATCAAATCTATACAGACCATTCTTGACAGACATGAGACAAATACTTCTTTAAAACTGCCAGTGATTACTCTCTGTTACAGTGCTTGGTTATATTAATAGTTGAAAAAAATATTCTCATTATTTATTCTAAATCTTCAACGTTACAAATCATGCCAAATACTACTTGTTCTCTCCTGGATGAAGAACACAAGTTAAACCATCCCTCTTTACACTTGCGTTGTATTGAAAGATTTGGTTTTCGCTTTCTGGAAACTGATGACGTGTGAACCTAGTCTCTGTCAGCTTCTCTTCACAGATTGTATTTAAAACTCTTCCACAGAATGCTATTGATCACTGTTGGAGGATCATTTTATCAATTACGTGCACGTCCTGCTTTATTGTGAACTCTAGAGGGTAACTCTGTGATCCCAAACTAGGGAAAGTAATCAGGCAGCTGAAGAATGTGAAGATATATCGAGTCATGCCCAGCTACTCTTCCCTCACCGTAGCTCATTAGCACTGTGAAGGAAGAGTTCCCAAGGTGTACGTGCTGGTTCTTACCATTATACTGTCCTCGTCAATTCTTACAGTAGTATTGGCTAAATACTTACTCTGGCATCTTCACAGGAGATGTGAGCATGTTTGGTCTATAATTACCTACCCTCTTCTCCTTTTTAAGCATATGATGTTTGACCTTTCCGTGTGCTCTTCAGCCTGAGTTCTCAGTGAGTTCCCAAAGATGTTGCCAGTGACTCAGCTTTGGGTAGCCGCGTGGTTCCTAGTACCCTAGGGTAAATTTACTGAGCTTGCTGATCGTAATAAATAAGATTTCAGAAAGCTGGCAGTTATTTGCCATTTTAAAAATAATTTTGCATTAATGCACGGAAGGGTTTAGCGAAATCATGCTGTGACACTACAGATGCGTGAAGCACAAGTGACTGCTGCCTTAGTGATTATTTTACATCCTCATCACGCCAGTAAAGTAGATGTGAAAGCAATGGAACATGGAGGAAACGCTATCAGAGGATTATGCGATTTAGCGGAGGCGCGGTGCCGACTCCCAAGAGCTGCCCACGGGAGCTATTCCCGTATGCTTTCAAGCCGTTTCTCTTTTTCCGTTCCTTAAGGTGCGTGGCACCTGCAGCTAAGTTCGGCACCACGCGCTAAGAACGCAAGGAATACTAGGCTTGTGGCTGCCTGTTGCACAGATGTATTTTTCTGCTTTACTTTTGAACAAGAGAAACCAGAATTTGCCAAGTACTTGCAGAATAAGGGATGAAAAAACCAAACCTAAATAAGTGGCAAGGCAATTGAAAACTTTTTGCAATATCCTAACTTAAAAGAAGAAAGGGAAAGAATATTAGGAAGCAGATAGCATATTCTTTATGACACTTTAAGCATTTTATGTCTTTACAAAGAATTTTCAATGCTGTTGATTTTATTTAATGTGTGAGCTCTATGTTTTATTTCCATCTCCTCCAAGAGTGATTTGTTTGAACCACATAGTTCAAAACTATGACCAAAGCCAGTTTACGTGTTTGAAGGACTGAAGGTACAGAAATAGCTGACTATTTTACTTAAAGGTGGTTTATCTTAGTTGAAATCCATGTATGTAAAGAGCTGAAAATGTCCTTGGGGATCTTAGGGAGATTTTAAAGACCTAACTCCCTCCTCTTTTTAAGCTGCATGCCCCCATGAGGTTTATTACAGCTAATTTTTTTCCCCTTTGTTCTGTATTGGTTTAGTCTGTAAGTAAGTCATAATCCGGTAACCTTGATCTTTCTTGCAGTTTTGGCTTTCCCCGCTTTTCTCCTGGGCATTAACCAGGACCGCCTAAAGGACAAACTGACCAGCAGACAGATGGACAGCAAGTGGGGAGGCAAATCCGAGTCCATTAATGTCACGCTCAACGTGGAACAGGCCTGCTACACCAGGGATGCGCTGGCCAAGGCCCTCCATTCCCGGGTTTTTGATTACTTGGTGGATGTAAGTTGGATTTGGTTGGTTCTGCTGAATACCAAAACATGTACAAGTACACTAGGAGCGTTCCTTGCAGTGCTCTTCTTGTCTGTCATTTCTTTCACCCAGTGTGTTTCTTTGCCTAAACCTTAGCAGCAGCGCTGAGCAGGGCAGTGGGAGCACGAGCAGAGGTATCAAATAGAAGGCACTAATGATGTGACAGACGCTACACTTTGAAGAAAATGAGCTGTGCTTTCAGCACTGTATTTCCTCAGTCTCCCGCCACAACTGTCCCACGTGACACTGGGACATCTCCTTCCTGTCAGCATCCGTGCTTCTCGGAGTCTTTCGTTCCCCTACATAGTGACCCCCAGAATTAGTGGGTTATGGTCCCCTGCTGTCTTACCCCACCGTGCTGCAAAGAACCCCTTCAGCTTCCCGATGTTGCGGCAGTTGAGCAAATGGTCAAATTCTGTTCTCCGTGCTGACGCACTCTTGTTCCGTGTGAGCTCCTGGGCTGGACTGGCAGGTTAGAAACCTTAACTTTGGCCACAGATGCTGGCTAGGGGAAGCAGAAGTCTCCTCCGTGGTGGCGCTGCTAGTGTCTCGGAAGGCTCCCTCATCACGACAGCTCTGTACCTCCCACTGTGTGTGTCCAGCACTGACACTGCACAGTAGGGCAACACAGAAAAAGATGAAAAGAGTCATGGTACCGTCTGCAAAATGCATCAAGTCTTAAAGCTGTTCTTTTTTTGTCAGCTCTTTTGCTTTAGCTGAGCCAGTTACACCAGAGGGGAAAATTTTTTACAAACAGTAGATCCAAAGGCTCGCTAACCTGGAAAAGAGCAGAGTATGCTGTTCATTTCCTAGCTGTTAATAACACTTTATTAAAAAGTGAAGGTAAAATACCCTATTACATCATATGTTTGTATTCCGTTCTAATATGTTCTTTTTGAAGAAACCCAGTATTTTGTGTAAAGATTTAAGGATGTGAATATATCTTTTAAATACGTAAACTACACTTTGTTTTACATTTTGTTTCTGTTTTATTAGTCTATTAATAAGGCTATGGAGAAGGATCATGAAGAATATAACATTGGTGTCCTTGATATTTATGGCTTTGAAATATTCCAGGTAAGGCAATGCAATATTCAGGGTTTGAGCTGATCTGACCTAGAAGAGTTTTTTGTTATTTAGAGGGGAAAAAGTCCAAAACAGAAAAAACCCAAATCCTGTGGCCAGAAAAAATGCAAAAAAAACCCAACCCAGCTTCCTGGACATTGAGTTCTCACTGGTAATGTCTCACTTAATAAACATGAACTATTGAAGAAACTTCAAAGGAAACTAGGTCATAGATCTTAAAAGAAAAATTTGAGATTACAGGGAATGTCTATAAAGTCAGCAACCCATCCATCATTGACAATATTTCTTTGAAGCTTATTGCCAGCATAAGAACTAAGAATTATTGTATATAAAGCTCGAGACTAATTTTTAAATTGTTTCCTTTTCTGTAGAAAAATGGTTTTGAACAGTTCTGCATCAACTTTGTTAATGAAAAACTACAGCAGATTTTTATTGAACTGACCCTGAAGGCAGAACAGGTAACCAGACATTTATTATTCTTGAATTCATAAATGAGCTGTTGCTTTTTCAATTGGTGGAAAAATTGAGGTTTTATCATCTGCTAACAATAAAATTTGCCTTGTTAAGCAAAACAAAGAAAAAGACCCCAGCCCTTTGTTGTTGGCTAACCCTAAAGGTGTAAACCACATCAGCTACAGACACTTATTTTCTAATGCAGTGGTACAGAAGCGAATCCATCATATGGTGCACTAACGCAGTCATGTGATTCTGCCCAGGCTTGCTGCATTTTCTGACTCATTGACAGGAATGGAAAACTGCAGCTTGGTTCCATCCCTCTGCTTTCATTGGACATGACACACACTGAAATGGGAATTCTTTCCTTCATTTCCTCCACACCCTTTTATATATATATATATATATATATATATAAATGGAGTGGATTACTGAAAATTGAAAAAATACTTCTGAAAGTATTTGCAGTTCTCTGCTCGCAGTCTTACTGCAAAATCTCACTTCACATGGATGTGAGCTCCTGCGCGGGAGGGCAGGCAGAATGCAGCCCAGACAGCAGCGCTGTGCCCAGTACGAGCTCAGGCCTGGCACCAGCTTCAGGGCAGTGTTCTCAGAATGCACATGCACGATTGCCTCTGTAGAAAAGTGACTGGGCATTACGGTTGAGCACACCAGCGACCTGCTGAGTGTCCAGCTGAACACATAGGTGTGCAGCTGAGTGGGCCAGTTCAATCAAATTTTAATGTGAGTTTTTTCCCCAGTCAGTCTCTAGATGTGTTTGTGGTTACAGTAACAGTGTACAGAAATAAAAAGTAGAGCTGTGCCTCCATTTCATGTGCTGTTTGCGGGTCTGATCCTTGAGATGCCTGTCCCAAGCTCAATATTTAAAATAGACTAGGATATGGATGCTTAAAAGTACACTGTCTAGATACTGTAAAAGTCACGTTGCTACTATTTGTGAAGTGCTTTGACAATAACTGCACTGATGAAACGTGCCTGCCCTTCTCAGTAACTGCTCAAGGGCTGCGAATGACAAAGGAAGGTGGAGCGAGAAGAGGGAAGGATTCCGATTCATCTCTTAGGCAGCAGAGAGCTGGATTTAGCTGTCGTTAGTCATTAGGGTCATTTCTCCCACCTCCCCCCAGTCATGCATTTGACAAGTCTTTCTGAACGTAAGTAGTGCCGAGGTTGTGTCGATGTAGCGCGTTGGAAATCCCGTGCTAACATCCACGGCGCACAGGAGTATCCGCATCTTTCTTTTTGCTTAACAGGAAGAATACGTGCAAGAAGGAATTCGATGGACACCAATAGATTACTTTAACAACAAAATAGTGTGTGACCTTATAGAGAACAAAGTGGTAAGTATTTAGAACAAACAGATGGAAACCCCAAGATTTTTCTCTAAAGTATTTGGGCAACTGCTGTCAAGAACGTTCGTAGGAAAAATGCAAATACTGTTGTTCAGTTACTGAGTCATACTCAGCCTATATATAAATCTTACATAAGATGTCTTATAGGAGCTGTAAGATATATGTCATCTGAGATATATGTTATCTAAGAGATCAGCCAAAAAGAGAACCGTAACAGCGTGATTGATGCGTGACTAAAAAATACAATGATGGAAACGAAAACTTTATCCACCTGAATTTGTCATTAACTTCGTGACATATTCTACTGTGCAACAGATAAGGCGCTCTGTGTCCCTGGGAGATGTTTTTCATTTTGGGGAAGCTACAATACTACCTTCCTTTGAGATACTTTGCAAGTGAGGCAGAGACAAGCAAAGAGGAGAAGTACGAGGGGGTGTTGTAGAGAAAAGAAATTTGATGTCATTGCCCCCCAGAACGTTCTGCAGTGTAAAGTCCTCATGTTCTGATCTGGGGCGACCACAAACGTTAAGTTGTCCTTTAGGACAGCAGTAGGTTGTTGTTCAGCTCGTTCTTTGTCCTCGTGTAAGCCAGATAATTTTAGCAGTAGTTCAAGTACTATAGTGACTGGTGCTTAAATGTACACCGGATTTCGTCCATCTCCTGTCTGTATCAGAAAAATGATGAAGAGGATAGGATTTCTGTCACAGCCTGAGATATTTAGCTCAAACTTTGTCAAACTACAGCGTGTGAGTTTAAATGCTTACTTCAGAGATGGGTTTATTTTTTGGTGGAATGAGAAAGAAGATTGCTTTGTGAAGGAATTAAGAATTAGAACAAGTGTTGGGTGTTTTGGGATTTTGTTCTTTTTCTATTTTTTTTAACAGCAATCCTTGTTTTCCCCATCATTTCCCCTGTCACTATCATTACACAAAGTGACATCTCCCCTTAAACTACTTCCATGCTTGTGTACAAATGATTCTCTGCTGTGAACTCTACTGAGTGGGGGAGAATTTTTCCTGCTGTGACTTTGCCCTAGTGCTTTTGTAGCAAAGATAATTTTCTGTTTTGGGGGCAAAACCTGGCATAATAATTCCCCCTCCCCCCCTCTCTTTTGCTATTTTTGTAATTCTTCTCCAATGCATTAGAATCCCCCAGGGATTATGAGCATTTTAGATGATGTGTGTGCCACAATGCATGCGGTGGGAGAAGGAGCTGACCAAACGCTGCTTCAGAAACTCCAGATGCAGATTGGGGCTCATGAACATTTCAACAGCTGGAACCAGGGATTTATCATTCATCATTATGCTGGAAAGGTAATGTGGGAAATCATCACTGCATTCTGCATCATGCGTTTATACAGTAAAAGAACAGCAAGGAGAGGAAAGGGGAAGCCCTGTGGAGGGCTGTTTGGGTTTTAAATAGCCAGGTTATCTCAGGAGACAGCATCCTCCTTTCGCAATGGTGGGAGCTTAGAACAAACCCGCCCTAGCATGTATCCCTCACTTAGGAGAGATGAGTCTGGGCCTTGCTGCTGTCAAACATACAAACCAGAACTTAGTACTCAATATAATATAATAAATAAATGCCCCATGTCTTTTATTAATTATCTTAATTGTTGGTTATAGTAGCAGTAAATGTAAAGAATTCACATATAAAAATGATCCTTAGGTGATGCCATAGCAACAAAACTCAGAATATAATGTGCAGTTCTGTCTTCTTTGGGTATATGTCTCAAACCATTAATGATTTCCTGCAGTTATAGATAATAACAGTAAACCTTTATTATGCAAAAAATTTTCTTCAATAAAATTGAGTATTAAATTCACTTGTGTCATACTCTGGTCACTAGCTCCGTAACAGTCTTTTTCACTGAATTTAAATGTATGGATGAAATCCCTTTCTGTTTGTTGCGGAAGAGTTAACTAATAATTTATGCGAGGATTTAGGGATCATTGTAGTATCTTCTAAGGTATACCAGACTAACCAAAAAGTTCAGAACAGCTACTGATGAGGACAGATTTTAAATTTTCTTTAATTATTGGGTTCTCAACTTACCACAAACAATCAATTTCCACCTTGGCCCAGGTATCTTATGATATGGATGGATTCTGCGAGAGAAATCGGGATGTTCTTTTCATGGACTTGATTGAACTCATGCAGAGCAGTGATTTGTACGTAAGCAAAACTTGCTTAAAGCTAGGAATGACGTGTTAGTTCAGATGGATGCCGAGGGCCTGACTTCTCTACTTTGCAACTTGCGAACTCGTTTGTGTAAAAGCGGAAATGGAACATCACTGCAGTAGAACAGTATCACTTGCATTATTGTATTGACCTTAATTTTCTGCAAATCTGAATAAGTAAGGTACTGCAGTGTCAGAATCAAATGTATAATGACAGCCATTTGGTCTGGCCTCAGACAAGGCCATCAGTGATTTGGCATTCCCCCAGAATAGGCACTGTTTTAACATATAAAGTAACATCTTTCTCTTATGTATTTTAATTAATTTTAATTTTTAAGAAGTGTGCTTTTCTTCGAGTCTAGAAGTCTGGTATCATGTCTTCCAAGACTCACTGAAATAGCAAGGGAACTCTGTGAGGAATTAAGCTCATGGAAAATACTAATCTTAAAATAGATTTGATATAACTCCAGATTAATAGAAATAGCTATTTATATTCTGCTCAACTATCAACTTTTACAGCATATTCCTTGATGTTCCTGCATTGAATTGTCTCTCTGTGCCAACACCGTTTTATTCATTCTTTCCTAGGCCTTTTATAAAGGCTCTGTTTCCTGAAAATCTTCAAGGGGACAAGAAGGGCCGTCCTACCACTGCAGGCAGTAAAATCAAAGTATGTCCAGTTTCGCTCCGTTAGCGGGTGCACGTATGGGTGTGTGTTTGTGTGTGACACCTAAATAAAGAGAAAAGTAGCCTTTGCTGGTTTTTACTGTCCAGACATTTTTCAGGGTAGACAGCAGGAGTATCTTGATTGCAAAGTGATGCATTGTTTCAGCTGGTTAGAGTCATGTTTTGCCCAGCATCACTGGTCATTACACGTTTTGTTCAGCTGCTCTCTACGGCAGTGACTTTTCCTAACGAGCAATTGATGGTGGTGATAATAGTGCTTGCATGTGCATAATGAATGAGCCCCTTCACTCAGCCACTTCATGTCCTACAATGAACTACAGATAACTGGTCTCTTTATAGTGCAGAAATGCAGCGGGGCCTGATCCAACACCCGCTGAAGGCAACAGAAGTCTTTCTGCTGACAATAATGTGCCTTGAATAAGGCAGCCAGTGTTAGAAGGCGAGCTGCTTTTTGGAGGCTGCTTGTAAAACGTACGCTTAGATTGCGCACTTGCAGACTTTGGAAATCAATATTTCGTTAACCTCTTTCCTCATATTTCACCCTGACAGTCAAGTTCACCTGACGCATTCCTTGTCACGCCGTATTTTTATATAACGGTTTAAATGCGTTACATAGCTGGAGATAACGGTGCCTTCTGCTTTTCACGAGGCACATATCCCAGGACACTTTGGTTGTTCTGGAGAAAGACCAAAGTCAACTGGATCCAGTCAACAGAATCATCATCAGATGCTTGATAATTTTTGGAATTCTTGTGCAGAATTTGCCCTGTTCAGCTCAGGTCCTATTGTTTTCCCTCAATTTTACAGAAACAAGCAAATGACCTCGTTGGCACCCTGATGAAGTGTACACCCCATTACATCCGCTGCATCAAACCAAATGAAACAAAGAAGTCTCGAGACTGGGAGGAGAGCAGGTATGGATAAGCAGAGCATGTGATGAGAAACAGTGCTAATAGTCAAAAAAGCCACAAAAATTCATAATTTGTAATCACTCAGCCTACAGAAACAGAACTAGATACTCTAAAACCTTCAGAAATGAAAACTGGCTTGACCTCTCCTCAACTTTGAAGATAAGCTGTGGTCCCGTGGTCTAGATCAGCAGTTGGTATACGCAGTTCTTAGCTCTTCTCATATCTGTTACAAATAATCTGTACAAGTAATCTGCAGACTTTGCATAACAGTAGCACAATGGGTGTTATTAAAGACTGGGGTTTGCGTGTAGAATTTGCACACAAAATGCATTATACGTCAATTCTAACTTGGCTTTGTGCTTTGAGAACAGCTTCTGTTTGGTAGCTAAAAAGCCAGCAGGATGCCTGTATCTGCATTTGTATATCGAACTTACCAAAAGGTCTCTATAGCCACGAATGCAGACGGCTCCTTTTTTACTACTTGACTTTTAAGTTTCAGTAGCCAGCTCTTTAAAGAGAAGTCACTAGACTGTCATATTGGGTGGTTATATAGACATTAAATAGGTGTCTAAATCACCAGTTTGGTTTATTGCGTCTGTTTTAAGGCATCTTTATGGGATGCTTTGTAGCATCTTTCTAGTATCTGAGAAAAGATACTCTGCTTTTGTTGCACCGAGGTAGCTGATCTGTACGGTACCTATACTATGCGACATCCTAACATAGATAACATGTATTGCTGTACCAAGTACTGCTGGTATTGGTGAAAGTGCTGATGAAGCCAGTGGTTATTTTTATCCCAGTGAAACAACTTGCAAAGTCTGACAAAAAGCCTTCTTGCCCATCCCACCACCCCAGCAGCCCTCCCTTGCTGCCGTTTGGCAGGCAGACTGGCACGATTGCATGCAGCTGTAGAGCACTTACAGCAGCCACAGTTGGGCCTGCACTTGAAAGTGTCACTTAGGTCTTGGCAGGAAGCGTAGACCCTCTTTCTCGAGCTTTTCCACCCCTGAAAATCCTACTGTGCAGCACTTCATTTTACACCGACGCTGTGGACCAAAGGAGGAAAGTAAGCGATTGTGGGAAAAGGATGCCTAAAACTTTTGAAGATAAGCCGAGGGCCTTTTAACATCAATCATTTACATACTGGAAAACAGCCCTGTTATTGTGGAAGGTGTTGCTAGGAAACCACTGAGACAAACAAACAAAAACCTAGTCCTGAGAAAAGGCCAGCTTGCAGGAAACCCCTTTTGGAGCAAAAACGAGCAAGATTTTTTCTCGTTTTCCCATAGTGAGGATGATATTTGGCAAATGCAGCAGCTACTGATAACAAATGAAATACAAAGACTTGTATGCTGTCAGTTGGACACAAATGGAAGTAGTTCTTACAAAGGGTTTTTGAACAGGGGTGAAGGATTACCAAACATTCTCTCCCCTTTCAAACGATCATTTCCCATATATTATACTACGACCTCATCCAGGGTACACGTGCTGTAAGTTAGTGACATGTCTGGGGAAAAGAAATTTATATGCCTATGACAACTCAAACTTAATTGTGTTGTTTCATCATTTGACTGTGAGAAAGTTCTGTGTTGAGGGAAGTAAAAAACATAACTGAACTTATGTGATGTTTTGCTGAATGTTGGTTTAGGGGGTTTTTTTGTTTGTTTTCTTCTGTGATCATACAGTGCTGTATCATACACCTGCTGCCGTAGTAGATCTAATCTGGTTAGTAGTAGCATATTACTAGATGGTGAAAATGTTGCTGAAAAAGGAGAAACCTTTACAAAGCCCGTCGTGCTTCATGCTCACAGAAGCCATGTCACTCCAGCTTTGTACTGCTGTTGAATAATTCTGGAATATTTAGCACTGAAACACAGAGCTTGTGTAATTTCTAAACCTTGCATAATACCTTAGTTATTCCAAAAATTGGGGTGTTCTTGAAATGTGTTTTTGTTCAGGTCCTGGCACAGCCACTTGGACTTGTATTCAAAATTGCTGCATTAGCTGAATTCCCAGACCCTGACCTGCTTGAGGTTGATGCCTGGAGGAGGATTTTCAGTGTGCCTTTTCTCAGAAAGAGAAGGAAAACCAGAAAATGTCTCAAATTCTCTGTGGCTGGACACTAATACTGGCAGGAGAGAAAGAAAATGGGAGTAATACCGTTGCTCCAGTGCATTATTCCAGATGTGAAGAGGAGGGAAAGCTATAAACAGGAAAAATGTATTTTTGTCCACCAACTTTCTACTGTACCAGAATTCTTGGAGTGCATACAAAATATACTTTATTCCTTGAACACAGCAAGATTAAAATATGCAGTATTATTTATTATAAGCTAAAAGAGCAGTATCACTTATCGTTTAGTAAAATCTCTCTAAGTGTTCTTTAAAAAGAAGAAATAACTGAAGGAATTTCAAGTTTTTTCCCTTTATATCAGGGAGTCATGTGAAAATGTCTCAACCAAAAAAAGGGGGAAAAAATCAATGGGCAATACACTTTATATTGAAATTTAACATTTAAAAATAGCTAAATAACACTGAATTAACTGAGAGTTTTCTAGGATTTGAAAAATCTTTTGTAAAATTAGAGAAATAGTAAGCCAAACAAAATTAAATGGCTCCTTACAGGCTCACTTGTTTTTGATTGTATGTAAAGAAATGCTCTTTTATATACTGTTTGTTAAACTTGCAGGACTAAAATCTTAACAAAGCTCGTATTTCTGACTGAAAGCTAAAGCTTCTGTAATTTGCCCTATAAAAGAACAGCAACAGAAGCCCCTGAACACCCCATTTTGGAGTTAAAAAATGACATTGCGTCTTCCAGCCGTGTGACTTAGATGAGGAAATTAAGGAAGTGCAGGAGACCAGCAAGAGTCGTTTGTTGTTAAGGAAGCTGACTGCAGTCCCCCAGGTCAGCTCTCGGAGCGAGCGTTCGGTAGTAGGCTAGCAGGGCCTGTGAGAAGGACCATCAAATACAATGGACCCCAGCTCCAGAAAGAGGCAGAGGTGCCAAAAGGAAGCTTTTTTTCCTCTTGCTGTATTTATGCTTTGAGGTTCGTGGGCACATACTTGTTCCCTGTTTAGAACCTAAATGCACGTGTTTTGCGGAAGGGAACTGTCCTGGTGTTGGGATAATGATGTTCACGCGCGCAGCAGAGTCCCTCCACAGACACGAACACTCCCTGTGGGACTGGCGCCAGTTCAGCCTTGGTTTGTAATTAAAGGATGCCATGACCAAGCTTACCAGGCGCGCTTTGGCCAGCCTCGTGCCTATCCACAGATCCTTCCCTTGCAGCGTGGTAAGATTAGGAGGAACGTTAGCTTTTCATGGATGTAGCAGCCTGGCTGCTTGCTGATTCTTTGGGTAAGGAACGTTTGGCATCTGGGGCTTTCCCCAGCCATCAGATTTGGTCCTTTCTCCAGAACAACTGAGAAAGAGCTACTGTGTGCTGCTGATGTTTGAGCTATGTAAAACATAGGTAAAACCTACCCTAACAAACACACAAAACAACTTCCCGCTCCCTTGGATACCAGCTATGTAATTGTATAGGTAATAGTTACTTGGCCTTTTACGGGCAATATATACATAAATTTATACATAAATTAGGAGATGGGAGGTTAAACTAGGAAAAAATGCTATGGTAAACCTGCTACACGTATTTCAGTCATGTAGTCCGCCTTCAATATTTTTCCTACCTTGCAGTGTGCATGGTGACATGCAAGAACAGATTAATGTCCTTGTGCATGAATTTTAGAAGTCAATAGTCTTTAAACGTGATACAGGCTTTTAAGAATACCTCAATCCACAAATATGCTGAAATAAAATGGATTGTAAATCTTGCATTGTTTCTGTCCACAGGGTAAAACATCAGGTGGAATACTTAGGTCTGAAAGAAAATATTCGAGTAAGAAGAGCTGGCTATGCCTACAGGCGGGTCTTCCAGAAGTTTTTGCAGAGGTAGGGTTATACTCATTTTTGAAGTATTACATCACAGTTGTTTATACGATGAGGAGGCAAACAAGAAGTTGGAAGTTTTGAAAGCTTCTCATTTCCCACTTACCCTTTCCTTTTTCCTCCGTTTACCTTGCTCACAATCTAGGTTACGCAGAGATTTGAAAGCGTCTCAAAGACTGGCTTTGTGTCTTTTCGTTTTTCTGTAAACTTGCCTGAGACCTCAGTTCTTTTTGTAGGCCTTGAGAGGGTTCCTCGAAGCTAAAAAAGGGTTAAGGGAACTTAGATTTAGGAGCTGCAGAGCCTGGAATCTTGAATGTCTAGCCGATAGCCTTTGTTTAACAGGTCACTGCTCTAACTCTCACAACTCTTCTTTCCCGATGACCAAAGGTAAGCAGAGACATACCTGCCTGCCGTTCAACCATTCCAGTGTAGAGAGTAACCTTCGCTTAAACCGCTCCTTGTAGCCTTCACTGGTGCTCAGACAGGTGGGGACGGGTACAACTCAAACCACCGTGTCACCCGAGATACAACTGAAGCTGCTCACTGAATGAAAGAAGTCAGGGCTCTGTAAGGCCAATCCTTTTTTCAGTGTCTTAGGACTAGCTGTTGAGGTGATTAACTACCTCCACTAGCTAATAAAATCCTCTTAAATAAAAGCAATTTCAAGATTTATACAACATTCAGCTTCTGTCTTTTAGAAAATGGAGACATACAGCTCATAAATGCCCAAACTGCAGCATTACCTGACAAATCAGCTTTTGTTGGAAGTCTCTGTGTTACATTTGAGAATACAAACCAAACACCCCAATCAGTTGTTGCAAGGAATGGAATATAGTTAATCAGCACAGAACGAAGCCGCTGATAATACTTCGTGATAATACAGAGAATGTTCTAATCATCTAGTAATAGACAGACCTAAAATATCTTAACATATGGACCCAGTTTTCATCATGGAACAATTTTAAGTCCCTTTTTCTTCACGCTCTTTAAGCACAGACATATATGTACATGAATATGCTTCAGGTTGCATTGCTTAACACAGAGTGTTGCTGCGCCAGAGTAACAGCTGAATAATGTGTATTAAATCCAACCTCCAGAGTTGTTGAACACTGGTGATGAGGGCTGTGCAGGTCTAGAAAACTGCTCGAGAGGTCTGCAGAAAGGAAAGCTACTTGGTACTTCTGGAAGGTGACTAGATTTCTGTACTTCTCTTCACATATAGAGATCCAAAGGCAACTGAAACCATTCTTTATGGAATTCATCCATTTGTTCCAAATGAGTCTTGTTCAGTTGAACATTTGGTTATGAGTAAAACTCTTCCTGCAACCTTTCCATTCACAGTTCCCTAGCATCCAGAACAAGCTCTGTTCTGGCACCCTGCGTCCATGTGAGTAGAAGTGGGCTGAGGCATGGGATGGACAGGAAATGCATGCTCGTACACTGGTTTTCATGGGGTGTTCGTTCCTTGGCAGCTCCACAGAAGTGGAGATTTCTGGGCTGAATAGACTTTTATGTACAAAGTTTACATTTGCATGCAAAAAGCCACGGTCCCTGAAAAGGCCTATGTGTTTCAAAGCATAACCAATCTGAAAGCTGAACTCCATGCTCCCCTATTTAGACATAGGACCCAACTGCTTACTGTGAATGTATAACAGATACATTTTGGGGCAGTCATGATCTGAAATTGTTTCAGAAGCCTTTTAAGAACACATTTCAGCACTTGTGCTGAAATCCTCTGCAAGATCAAATTACAAAAGCTTGAAAAACCTGGATGCATGGATGATACAATGGGAAGCATGCACAAGGACATTAGAGGAGAGTGCTATTTCTGAACAGCAGTGAACAACAACAGAATTGTCACATTGTAAGAGACATGCTTAATTGGTGCATGTTGTAGAATAATGTCTTTCTGCCCTGTAGATGTGTCACACCAGTAACGTGTATGAAGTTAATTTGAGTTTATGATAAAGGAGAATTTGAAATCTATTCTTATTTTGTACCCAAGAGCTTTAATTCTATTAAAAGGTCTTCAGTCATGTGTTTCCCTGTGCTCTTCTTACAGCTCATAAGATGTAGGAAAGAATTTGTAATGTGCTGAAATGCAGTGTCAGATTCTGTTGTGTGGAAGGCAGCATTTCAAATACCTTTATTAACATCAGCTTCTTTAAATTCAGACTAGGTTAGACCCACCTATACCACTATCCTGTTGGCAGTACATGATGAACCTGCAAAAAGGGCTGTTAAATAAATAAGCTGGGAGTTATTTTAACTTACATGATAGCATCATAGTAGGCCCTTTTGAATCCTACTGAATTATTCATAAGTTAGCTTTCTCTTTTCATGTACTTGCTATTCAGAGGTGTTTGGGTTTTGTGACACATTCCTTTTTAACTGCTTGCTATTTTTCTTTGCGTGGTATTGTTGTTTAAGTCGCATGACACTTTCTGCTTCCTGGCTAGAGAAAATTTTAGATATGACAAGACTGAGTAATGAATGTTCCCTTAATGAATTTTCTAACAATTCCTTTTGTTATTTTTGAGAACATTTTATTAGGAGCTGCCTAATCTTCTTAAGAAACAAGAACTTGGGAGTTGCAACAAACTGAACTCCGTACTTTAATCACTTTTTCCATTACTTTAACAGTTACTAATAAGCATGATTTAGCGTATATAACTGAAGTACACTTAAGGCATTAAAAATATTGCCAAGAGTAAAGAACATAAAAGATTTAGGGGCAAAATTTGTCACAAAATATTTAGCTGTTGTCCATTCTCATTGCCAAAGGAGTTGAAACAGCTGCTGCTAGAGAAATTGCTTGTCCGTAGACACACTTGAGCCAGTGAAAGCCCATCAGTGCTCCTTGGTGGGCAGTGGGACAAGGCAGCTCTGTAACTGCAGCCCGTCAGATCCAAAAGCCCAGGTTAAGCCTGAAACAGTGGACAGTGTAAAAGGACCTGGCACCCACCCATTCTCAAGGCTTACAGACAGTACCATGAGACAGAAGGCTACTTGCCTCTTCCTATCAAAGACAGGTTATTCCAGCACCTCATCCCTCCTTCCCTAGGCCTTTGTGTGGTCAGTTCCCCATGTTCCCATAGGTAGCACCAACATCACTGTCTCCTCCCTTTTGTACCAGAGGCCAAGCCAAAGGCTTTCTGGGATAAGGGCAAGAATGGCTCCTTGCTGTTGAACAGGTGGGTTGGGAGCATGAGCTGGCCACTTGCTTCGAAACAGAAGAGGCCTTTGTGAGAATGAGACAGAGAAGGCTTGAGTGGGGCATTAGTCATGTGCTTGGGAATGAATCTAGAATACCAAGGATGTAGTATTAAATCTGAACCCTGCGTTATTAATAGTAAATAACCTTGCCCTGGACTTCAGGAGATCACAGCAGAAATTTCTGTCATTAACTCCTGCAGTAATACCAAATAGTAACTTAGCATCTGGAAATGGGAGACTCCTGGACACTGTTGTCCTTCTCATTGCAGTTGTTTGATCTTGCTAAACAAGTAACATCTTAATACTGTGCATCTTCCTACACCCCAGGCTTCTGTAAGTCCTGCTGAAATTGTCAGCCCTCCTCGCAGGGTAATACTGACTAAGAGTCCGTGGTATTCTGCTGCGGCTGTTTGATGTTGGGTTTTAATCTCCACTCTTTGGTGGTTAAGGTATGCCATTCTGACCAAAGCAACCTGGCCTTCCTGGAAAGGAGAAGAGAAACAAGGAGTTCTTCACCTGCTTCAGTCGGTCAACATGGATCCTGACCAATACCAGCTTGGAAAATCCAAGGTCTTCATCAAAGCTCCGGAGTCTGTAAGTCTGACAGAACCTGAGTCTTTAAATATGAAACTGTTTTGCTGAAATAAAAGGCCTGCCCACTCAGGAGTTGAGCGAGATACCTGCTCGGCTGGGAGAGGCACGTGAATGTCAGTCCAGCTGGGCAGGCCTGTCACGGGTGCCTTGAGGCTGTGAGGGATTCTAGGCACCTGTGTAACGGGCACAGTATGTGAGGATCCTGGGCGATTGGGACACTAACACAAGGCGCGTTAAGTGCCTCAAGAAGAGGAGACAGGTTATGAAGATACTTTGGTGTCAGGTTGTATGTGGTGACATTCCCTCAGAGAATTGGTCATATGAAGGAATATCATGGCATGGAAACACATCTGTGACCATTAGCCCAAGAAAACGAGTCCTCTTCTCAGTACAAGAACCGATGAAAACAGAGCAGCCCCCGGTTAGAGTAAGGATACGGTATGCATCGAGCAAATCAGTGTTCCAGAACGACTGCAACCTGAAGTCCCGTTCAAAGAGAACATTAGGCAGGCATCGTAAGGCTGTTTTTATTCTGTGCTTGCTAAACTGCACGAAAATCTGTTGGAAAAAAGTTCTTAGATCACTACTCAGGAAAGTTGTCAAGGAAAAAACCCTGTGCTCTGCTCACCACCATGTGTTCCTTATTTATCAGAAGCCATTGGGCTTGGTTTGTACAGCATGCTTTGCAGTTGAGCATTAGGTGGTTTCTTGGTGCTTTACCTGAACTTACCTATAAAAATAAAAGCCCAGCACTCCTAGTGCTATCATTTTCTTTTACAGAAACGTATTTTTTGCTCTGTAGAGCAGCAGTACATCAGGCAATGACACTGCTGTGCCAAAAGACATGGGAAGGTACCTGTTAAAGGAAAAAGATAATACTTCTCCAAGTCATAATAGAAATTGTGTTGTTTCTACCATAAATAGGGTAAGATGGTGTTATCTTTGTTCAGGAATAATGGAACTTTATCTTCCTGCCATCTGAGAGCCAATAAAGCATATATAGCGTTCAAGGTGTAGGTTATGAGAGCACTTAGGTGCACGTGGCAGAGCAGGAAATTCTCGTATAGGGTTACTCCTTCTTAGCCATTGCAAGCAACCCCGTAGCTAGCCAGTTAGGAGGAAGTGCGAGCTTTATCTGCCTTCCTCTGTAGCCTGTGCCATGATTTATTTTTTTAGATTATTGAGAAATCTTTTACAAAGTCGCTGCAATTGCCATGGACATTAGCAGATGTCTTTGGTATCTCTTCTTGTCACATTATAGTTGTGACTTTTAGTCCTTTACCTCAGGTTTATTATAGGGTGGTGGCAAATACACATTCTGGTCAAGTGTCTGTCTGAATTAATACAACTTAGTTGCTTATAATTACAAGGAACCAGAATTAGTAATTTAAGCAACATCTTCCAGTCCTGTGTTCATTATCTTACACTGTAGCAAACCAGATTTCCTCGTTTTCACTGTGAAATTGTTTTGCATCCACGCCATTCATTGCAGTTAGTTACAAACCAGCTACAATCTCTGCTTGGGTGATAAACAGTTAAGGGAAGAAACCAGGACAGTTTTTGTGTGATGGCTGTTTTCTCAATGTTATGCTACTTTATGGGTAAGTCAATCCAAAATTTTAAAGTATTTGTTTTCAGTTTTATGTAGTAAATCACGTAAGGAGCTGTCTTCCATTCCTGGCTGCTGAAGTACCCCCTAAGCTTGGTATTTTTGTCCCTTATAAAAGCACAGATTTTCAGCAGTCATATCTTCACAAATGGGGTGGGTCTTGTTCCTGGGTGGGTTGTTTTTTTTCTTTTCCAAAGAAATAAATTAAATAATTTGCTAATGTCTGTCTGTCTGCTGTGTAACAACCAAGTGCTCACATAGGATTGATGGGTCTAGTTCCCCTTCACTCTAAAGAACTTTAATATTCTGTCCTGCAACATTATGTGCTACTAGGTTGTTTCCAAGAGGAGGAAATTGTTTGCTAGTGGGTGCATCTTCCCATTCTAATGCATTTTTGTGGTACCAAGTCCTGGTTGCACATCTATGCCATTTAATGACATACCTGGGAGTTTTACTGAAGGGTAGTTCTGCAGGTTAAGACAATATGAGGTTGAGTGGAAACAGTAAAATGTTTTTGGGTTGCATTTTGATTTTAATTTAAAATCAATGCTTTCAATTACTGTATACATTTTCTTTAAAAAATTATTTATTGAAAAGCCATGAAATCCATTTTAAGCAGGTACTAAAAATAGCCTGGGCCTTTTTAATTTCAAGTTATAAAATTTTCTATGAGCTGAATATTCTAAAGCTTGATTTATATCTTTTAGTATCAAAGAATCATCTCTCATCTTACTGAAGTATTGGCCAGGGTTATATTACTTTTGAGAAAAATAATCTTTTAGATGGTAAATGAAAGTTTTTCTTTCTACCACTAAAGAGAGCACCTGTTGTAGTTAATCAGATGGGAAATGTTTGATTTGCTTGGGGGTGTGAGGGCAGGCTTTATAATACATATTTTGGGAAAGAATTTATGCAGTATTTTTATTTCATAACTTATGAACCATATTTTAACTCAACTTTTTAATTGAACTTCCTTAATTGTGACCTTCAACTGCAGTGATAGACTATTTTGCGTTGAGATTTTGCAATTAGCATTCATTGTTAGAGAAATAAATGGTGACCATTCATGAGAGAGGACACCACTGCTGTTACCATAACCTGACTTGCGCAAGGGCTTGATCGCGCCCCTGCTGAAGCTGAGGAAGTTTTTGCATCAGGAGCACTCACACTTGTGTGCTGAAACCCTGGCTAGTGCTCGTGTGTTTGTGAAGAGATTTTTTTGTTAAATGAGTTTGCTGTAGATGGAGAGTTGCCAACTGTGAAATAAGGTTTTATGGGTGGCAGAAAGGAGGCTTCATTATTTACATTTCCATCAAACACCTGAATAAATAACTGTACAAGAACAAGTGAGGTTCTGCGGAAATGGTTTGCACTAGATCAAGTTTCCTTTTTAAGATCAATATGAAAACCAGTATTTTTCTAGATTTGTATGGTTTAGGGCAGCAAATTAAAAAAAGCCCAGGTTTGCTTCTTGGTATACTTGATGGTTTTTATTAATTTTATCTCTTTTGAAAGCGAGAAGAAAAGTCCTTACAAATATTTAACACACAGTAGAGGGAAATAATAAGCAACAGACATGGCAGTGGACTGATTTACTACTCTAATGGTTAGCCAAATGCTTTTGCTTCTGATGAGACAAGAAAACATTTAACTAAACTTCAAGTATGTAAAAAGCTGTAGTGAAATATGCTGTATCCTACAATAATTATGAAGTTGTTCTAATGCATTAAATTTACACATATTTTAGTGGGACCCAGGAAATTCTCAAAAAAGGGGATGCCCTTCCATTTTTGTTTGATAAGTCAGCATTTTCTCTTGAATTCTGACAAGATTTTAGACCCGAAAATCTTGTTATGTCGTACTGAAATACAAGATCATAGTTGTAAATCCCTGCAGCCAGCCGACAAACTTCACCGCTGGGAAAGAACTGAGCCAATGGACACAAGAGTACAGAATTCAGACAGGGCAGAAAGTTGCATGTGAATACAGTGCATTGTGTCAGACATTGCACAGATCCCCGTAGACATGGTAACATTCTGATAAGAGAAATACCAATTTTGGAGAATATGAAGATGGAGGCTGGATGGATGCCCAGTGGAGAACCTTGAGCTGCACCAGTGGAATAATTCAGGGAGAATCCATATTCCTCATCCTTCATCGTTGGCTATTAATATTAGTGGGTAGACTGGTAAGAGCCAGAACCACCCAGGCATCAGAGATTCCTTCTGATCTCAGATCCCATAGTTCTGGTAGAGGCACCAGCTTGGATCTAGAGTGAAATGCACTGGAAAGTGGTGGAAAGTTAAATGCAGCATTTTCTTATGTGAAATGTTTGACACCCCCCCCCCCGTCTCTTTGTACAGCTGTTTTTGTTAGAAGAGATGAGAGAGAGGAAGTACGACGGGTATGCTCGGGCCATCCAGAAGGCGTGGAGGAAGTACGCGGCCAGGAAAAAATACGTACAGATGAGAGAAGAAGGTAGGTCATAACTTCTGATGAGAGGTGTTTCACACATGGTTCCAAGAACAGAAAGAGTGCCACAGGAGATGAAGTTATCTCCCTCTCTGTAGGGCAAACGGTTGCATTGCAAATGACTGTCTGGGAATGACTGCAAATTGTTGGACCTAGGGTACCACCGATGAGGTTGGCTGCTCTGCATGCATGGGATTCTTGGACTACCCCGAGTTTTGCTCTCAAAACAAAGCCCCACTTGAGTAGGACAAATATCAGAGATGTTCCAGGGCAAGCAAGAAAGGGAAAGCTTCCCACAGTTACACAGGACCTAGGTGGTCTGTAGATGATACAACTCAATCCAAGGACTGTAGTGCTTAGTTGCATGTGTGA
Source organism: Leptosomus discolor (assembly GCF_034619465.1). NCBI lineage: Eukaryota > Metazoa > Chordata > Aves > Leptosomiformes > Leptosomidae > Leptosomus > Leptosomus discolor. The sequence goes on along the minus strand of NC_141401.1, from coordinate 22,872,347 downwards.
CCTGGGTTATCCGAGTGAACAACATTCTGGGTTTGGAAGAGTTAACCTTTAATTTCCAGCAACAGGTGAGAAATTCCCTAGTTCCAGAAGTGCTCCTGATTCAGCAGAACTGCTGAGCTTGCCATTAGTGTATTTCACTGGGAATGGATTTAATAATCACATAGATCCTTCTTTTTAAGAATTTGTATCAGTGCTTTAATATTTTTTTCATATTATAAACAATCTGGTTATCGTTTCTTCCCAAGAAGTTCTGCTTGAAAGAGGTCTTTCAGATTGTGAGTTTAGAAAATTTAGTAAATATTATTAATCTGTGTTTATTTTTGGTGTTTAAGCATCAGATCTGTTGCTGAACAAGAAGGAGAGAAGACAGAACAGCATTAACAGGAATTTTGTGGGAGATTACATAGGCATGGAGGACCATCCAGAGCTACGCCAGTTTGTGGGCAAACGGGAGAAGATTGATTTTGCAGACACCGTAACTAAATATGATAGACGGTTTAAGGTAGGTTTAAGAGCAACCTCCACTGATGATTAGTGCTGCTAGAGTTACAGGTCTCTTTACCACCCTTTAACAGAAACTCCACCATGTTAGTGCCATACCATCTAGGATGTCAGTGTGAAAAAAAGGGTCTTTGACTTAAAAGACGCGTAGGGAAGCAGTTCCACCCTTGTGGCTATTGTCAAACCTGTTGTCCCGGGATGGAGGCTTTATGGGACTCGCTGGGCAGAAAGCTCCATCGGTTAGGAGATGGGGAACAAAGCTCCCTTCCTGGCCTGTGCAAGCTGACTCTGAGGTGGTGTGATTAATCACATCAGTGTGTTTCTCCACTTGAACCAAAGACTAACAGTCTTGCCCCAAGTCATGGTACATTCTCTATCTTTGGAACGGCATCACAGCATTAGTGCCCTGATCTCTGCAGAGCTATGCATTTTCAACCAGTTTTCTGTTTCAGAGCGTGAAGAGAGATCTTGTCCTCACTCCCAAGTGCATATACCTGATCGGGCGGGAAAAGATAAAGCAGGGTCCAGAGAAAGGCCAAGTGAAGGAAGTGTTAAAGCGAAGGATGGAAGTGGAGAGAATTCTTGCTGTTTCTCTCAGGTCGGTATCTTGAAAACATCCTTCCATTGACAGAAAAATTTGTGTAGGACAGGGTGAAGATAAGTTAATTGATGAGGGGTGAATTTCTTAAGCTGTATGAATTGAATCTTGTAAACAAGGAAAGCTCAAGCCTTATTTTTGCTCCCAGCCCTAGTAAGTGCGTTATAGCAATAGATGTTTGTTTATAGCCAGCACATAAATGTTTTCTGACTAGTTGTTGTTTCAGCTGGTAGCTGAGTATAACCTAACACAAACCAATACCGATTCCGGGCAACAAATGCCCTTCAAATATCGAAATAAATTACTATTTTAACAGAATCCAAGTCTACACTTGGGTACTGTGCATTGGTAGCTACTGCAGAGGTTTTTAGTATATGCTTATAAAACGTTCCCATTAGCATAGACAGAAATTGTCTCGCAGACATTACCTAGTACTTAAAACCAGCAGATTATTTCACATTTTTGCAGAGTTCCTCACAGCCATTTCAAGATTAGGGAAGGCTCTGCAAGACGTGTCTGCTCACCGTACCATTTTCAAAACCTGTGGTGTATTGTTATACATCTTTATAACAAGAGTTACAACAAAATAACTGCAGTAGGTCTGGGCTGAGGAAGAGAGTGGAACCTGTCTTTTTGGTGCTCCAGGTTTGCACTGTGTATTGTGCAGACCTTGAACAGATTGCAGCCAGACGTTTGAATTGGGCCTGTGGCGTTCCAAAGGCACAGCCACATTGAGTCAGCTGAAAGGAAGGCTGCCTGCCAAGTCAGGGAAAGCTGTTACACTCCTCTCACACGTAAATACCAGTTTCACAGAATCTTCTGAAGCAAAACTAAACGTGCTTAGTTCCAAGGAAATACGTATTTATCAGTTTCAGTTCTTATCTGTACTATTTTTCATGCTATATTAGATTTTAACTAAATCAATACAAAATGAAATATGTTTTAAATGGAAGGGGGAGAGAACTGGATTCTTGCATTGCTATCTAAATAATACCTCTCAAGAAACCCATGTGGAACATACTGATATAAGGTAGTATCAATACACTCATACGCAATAAAGGCAGCAGAATAATCAGCGCTATTGACAAGTAGTATCAGCAATTAACACTACATAACAATTTAAATTGCTAAAGGAGTTGCAATTTAAAGTGCAGATGCCAACTTGGAATTTGTTCAGGGTACTGAACAGCCCCTACTCTCATGGAAATGTTCTTGCGTTTTTAGCAACAGTAAGTAACTGAGCTTTATCGTTCATCTGGTGAGGAGTGACACAGGACATCCCAACAGTATTGTGAAGTCATGCTCTTGGCCGAGTCAGCAAAAATAGGACCACTGACTGGATAGTATTTACTGTAGGCCTTGGGCTTTTCTTACAGGTCTCATTCAGAACTGGCTAAGGCCCTAGATTTGCTTGATGATAGGAAAGGAGGTCATGCTCTTACTCTATTTTTATACGTTTCTTATTGCTATTTTAAATACTAATTAGGTAAGTTTGTAGTTTTGTCAAACTACACGGAAGATTGCAGATGGAAAGGAGATTATGGAGTGCACAGGTGGGAGGCAGGTTTTTAGAAAAGCAGGTAGGGATACAACTCATCCTTTACCTGCTGCCTCAAGTGGGTTAGAACTGTATTTTCATACCTGGCAGTCAAGAGCATCTCTAGCAGCACTAGGAAGCTATTTTTAATTCTGCATTAAAGAGGTACTCACAGTCTGTAGAGGAAGTCTAGTCCTCTTCAGTGACCAGATGAGAAGTGAGGATCAGAAAGCCAGGCCTGCTCCCCCCTTTCAGATTTATAGAGTCAGCAATCAGGCAAACCAGCTGGGAGAGGGAAAGGGAGGGGCATGCTCTGAGTGGAAAGCTGTTGATTGCTCCGTAATTAGGGTCAGAAAACAGAGATGAGGGCAAACAGACCTAATTTTCTTTGATAGAAGGTAGAGGCTTTTTTTTTTCCTGAGCTGAATGCTCTTTGAGTTCCTTATATGCTATAATTAATTTACTTTTGGAGATACTCTGAACTGTATCGAAGCAACACATATTTAGATTTAGGTGAGTTATCAGCACCTTCTTTGTGTGCTGTATGGCTATGCAAACCAGGGAAAGAAGCAGTTTCTTAGTGACAGGTATTAACTCTGGCTTGCCCTTCACCTGGCTGCCAAAGCCACCCGCCTGGTTTTCCACAGCCCTAACCACTGCAATGCAGACGTTCACACTTCTGACTTACGTATACTGGGTTTTAGAAAAAACAGTGAAAGCTCATAATAAATATTAATTCTAAACCCAACAGGATATGAAAGGCCCATTTCTCCAGAGAGGAATGCAAATGGAGAGTGCCTTTTTCACTTAGTGGGTGATATCTAATGTATTGAAATAAATTGGTGATTATAAATTAGTGTTTCCTCATATTAGTAACAGCAGCAGAAGATTGACCAACGACATTGACAAAAGAGCAGAGAAGCTTTGGCCTCAGGCTCCCGGCAGCAGACTGAACCACCATGAAAGGGAGCCACGCATTTTCTGCCAGGAATACTTACTAATATCTAACTAATGCTCCTTTCTTCAATGGTTGTACTCCATTTATTGAAATATCATACCAGTGGTAATTATTTTGTGATAAGGTTAAGCAATTCTCAGCTCTGCATAGTTGTCAGAAGTCCTGTGCTGTCTCTTCTCCTTGGCACACATCTTCTTTCCTACACTAGCCAGCACTCAGGTGGCTGCACGGGCTATGGATGAGACATTGCCAAGTCAGGGATGGAGACAATGAAGCTACCAGGGCAGGGCAGGGCAGGGGATGGATTCTGGCACGAGGGAAGGAACAGAAGTGCGCATGGATCAAACTGTGAGGGGCAGAGGGAAGGCGGCCCTTTCTGACAGCACAGCACTGTTCACTCGATTGAAACTGCTTATGAAATCACACACGAAATTAGAGGTTTCTTGTCACTTCTAATCCAATGCGAACGTGGGCGGCTGCCCAAGGGCAGCCCCCTCCCTCTGTCATGATGCTCCCACTGTTTCCTTGGGGCTGATCTAGCACTGCACCCCCACGCAGGGACCTGGCTCTGAAAGCTCACCCAGCGGGGTGCTCACAAGCTGCAAAATACCGTTATTTACTGTGGGACCAGCAAATTGAACCCGGGCAGCCCATGGCTGCTGATATGCTGTTCGTGTCGGGGCGTGAGGGGTGACCCACGGCCTCCGTGTGCAGGTCTCACCGGTTCATTTGGAAAGCTGTGGTTACACCCCTTCGTAGGGACGATGCAGCAGCAGCCACTCACCACTGCAGTTCTAGCTAGGCAGTCGGCCAGCGTGCTGGTAAAAGGAGAATGATACGTGTAGGGACAGGCCGCAAGCATGCAGGAACGAGCAATCCCGGCTAGGATGCGACAGAACTGGTTTTACTGGGGCGACTCTGGAAGGGCAGAAATCAGCCTTGCAGATCACTGACGTGGACATCATTTTCGGTGAAGTGGTTTGCAGCCTCTTCAGCAGGTGTGAGTAGGAGCTGATCCAAAGGCGGCAGTGGGACCCCAACGTCTGCGCGTTTGGCACTGGGTTAAACCAGTTCAAGCTAAAGCCAACAGAAAGTGGAAAGCTTTCATTCTGAATTTGCTTGCTCTGGATTTGTGTCTCGCTTCAGTAACCTTCAGGTTTCCAGTTCACCTCTAATCACAGGTTTTGCTATTGTTGAAGAGATGGACTTTAATTGTAACTTCAATAGCGCATATTCTTTTGCTAACAGTAATTAGTGTAAAATGACTAAGTGGTATTCTTGTCTCTCAAAAAAGGATCGTTTCAGATATTCCATTATCAACTCCTGAAAAAAAAAAACCAAAACTATTCTCAGAAAGTAAGACTCTATATTAATGCTGCTTGGACTTTCTTAGGGTTTTAAAAATTAACCATGCAAATGTCATTATAATGCAGGCTGTTGATGAGAGTTGCTGATAAGATTTTAATCTGAATGGTATATGATCTGATTTCTTTTCAGCACAATGCAGGATGACATTTTCATTCTACATGAACAGGAATATGATAGTTTGCTGGAATCAGTCTTCAAAACTGAATTTTTAAGCCTCTTATCAAAACGATACGAAGAGAAAACACAAAGAAAACTACCTCTGAAGTTTAGCAATACGTGAGTTATGGTTTTTTTCAATGGGTTTTTAAGAATAAATAGTCTTTGTTCTTGCTGCCGAGGCAAACGAGTGAGTGCTAGTTGAGCTCCTGACAGTGTGCTTTGTTTTAATACATGAAGAGGCAGCACAATGTAAAAATCAGTGTATGTGCAAGGAGACCAGACTTTCTGATTAGCTCCACAGAGTAATAGGTTAGGATTGTACCTGGGCCATCTGCCACTTTGCACTGTGTGCACAGAAGAGTTACCTTCATTCTGCTGCACACGGCATCAGGCTCAAGGGTCTGCACCTTTGCACCTTTTTCTTCAAAGCTCACTGTACTCTCCACCCTCTCCAGGGCTTCTTAAACTTCCTTTGAGTAGCTCTACCAGGAGAGTTAGAACAGCAATTAAGAACAACATTTTAAAAAGCGTGAAGAGATTTAGTTAGGTGCTTTATGTCAGCTAAATTGCTTGGGAATACAGATTCTCGGTCTGAGCTTTTCATTTCTATATTTCTAAGTTATCTGCTGCCAAGTAATACTGTCCTGATTTGGCATAGAAATGCTTCCTGGTTTTTTTATTCATGTGCTCATATTAGACTTGAAGTGAAACTGAAAAAGGAGAGTTGGGGGCCCTGGAGCAGTGGTGGTTCTCGACAAGTGCAATTTATGCAAGGCCAAGGAGATATAGCCGTTCTCAAGCCAAGTAATAAAGTGCTGCAGATCAGCATCGGACCAGGGCTACCAAAGAATTCCCGTGAGTATGAATTTCATGTAGAAATCAGTGACTGGTTTAGAAATTTAGAGAACGACTGACTCTTTCTCTCCTTGCTGGCCTGCAGCCTCAGCATGTTCTTTATTATTTCTCTGTACAGAAGATCTATAGATCCTAACGATACAGCGAATTCCTTGCTGCTCTGGAATGTTGTTACTTTCGCTGTATACAGTTTGTGAAATCCTTTGCCCCGCGGCAGAAGGAACTGAGGGCTTCTATCATGTGACGTAGTACAAATGGCACAATTAACCAGACATTTTGGGGAAGTGTTTCGCTCTGCTTTGAGCTCCTGTAGCTCCTACAGTCTTGCTGATGCAGAAAGGTCTGTGTCAGGACAGGGCAGGTTGTGATGTGAGGAAAGGTAGACTCTGTATGTCACCAAAGGTTGACCTGCAAATATACCAGCCTCTCAGGTTTTGTGTCTACCTTATTCTCATACTAATTGCTGAAGTATAGTCAGAGGCACTGCCGTGCCAGCTATCCGTGGTTTAGAAACAGGGTCATGAAGCTGATGGGCATTTGGGCGTCACTCACTGTAGTCTTGAGACAGCTTTACTGCGGCTGACCTGGATCACAAAAGGGAGAGCATGCCTAACGCATCCTTTTTGCACCTCAAGCTTTATAACCACCTGGCCAGCACTGTAGGAGTCAGATTCATTCATTATTCCTAAAGGTCAGCTCTTTCTGGTCAGAGCAGGGGTCTGGCAGCCAGAAGGACTTACCTAATTAACGTAACTGTGAAAGGGTGATGAAATGTTGCTGGTTTCTTTTAGGTCCTACTAGACGGAACCTTACCCAAAGTAGAGGGTATTCCAACGGGTCTCAGAGTCAGACTTACCCTATGAGAGCCGCACCACCTCCTCCTGGTAAGTCCTCTTAGCCCCAGGCAAAAACAAAACTCCGGATTTGGGCTTTCAGTTTACCCTTGTCATCTGGTAATTTTTACCCATTAAAAAAATCATAGTAAAGGTTTAAAATCCTCTTTAAAATATCCTGTCTGGAAAACATACAGTGCAGGCATTTTACGAAGTGTATGGTTGCAGACAGCCAGACTGCTGTTCTGCCAGAGAGATCCTGGCTGGCATGGATGCTGGCGCGTTCAGCCACTCAGTACGAGACGCTGAATCTGAAACTAACCCCGTCGCTGTCTGCACTCCCCGTTCAAGGGCAGGAGCTATACACTTACCAAGCCATCGACAGTGCTTGGCAGTGAGACTGCTTGCAGTGCCAGCAGACAACAGCACACAATGTATGTCTCGTGGTCCTGCCCTCCTACCTAACGCCTTTTGTGTCCGCTGAATGCTGGGAGGGACCAGCTGTGCCGGCGAGCAGCACGGCTTTTTCTGCATGGGGTTGATGTCATCAGGGTGTTCCACTTCTGCCCCTGAGAGATATGATTAATTTAGCCTGTGAACTCATCAGCAAGAACAATATTCCATTGATCCAGCATTTCCCAAGTAGTTTTTTTTTACTTACACTCCCAGAGTACTTTTTTAAACAAAGCGTTCCCTTTCAGTTGGCTGCTGTTTTTTGAGAGGCACAATGCTAATGGTGTAAGCTGGGGGTGCAGCCAGTCTCGGTCACTGAATTAACTGGACAATTCGCAATCCTTAGAGCCACAGGAGTCAAACTAAGGGCTGCATGATCTGCAAGAACTGCTTGTAGTCAAGTGGGAAGTCACTGTAGTTAAAGGAGTTAACCTGTCTGCCAACACAGATAGCAGGTACGCGTACCGGAGGAGTTAAAGCAAGGGAAGCCTGTTTCAGTATTTTCAAAAAACTCTTTCAGCAGTTTTATAGCTATGTGAAAAAAGACAAAAAACATTGTTTGAAGAAGCCTTGTGTCTGCAGACCAAGCCCAGCCTTGCCTCCTGTAGGGAAGGCAGTTTGGATGTCGATTTGCACGCAAGCCCAAGGCACCGGGGGATGCCCGTACCTGCAGTACGGCCTCTTGTAATCACATCCCCCCAGTGCTCGTGGCAGCTCCTGACCAGACGTGGCCACAGAGAGCCCTCCTTAGAAGAGCCCGTCTCTGTGTGCAGCAGGACTCTGGGCTGACTTTCTGCCTGGGACTGATGTCATCCGGGTGTTTCACCTCTGCCCTTGGGGAAAAAAAAAGGTAGCCTGTGAGCTCTGGGGAGAGAACAATATTCTGTTGACCCACCATATCCCCAGTGTTCAGCTGTGGGGTTCGGCTGTTGGTGGACCAGTGAAACCACGCTGTAGCGTCCCAGCAGGATCAGTGTAACTGCTGAAGTTAAATGCTGTGTTGAACCTGACGCAGGTTAGGGTATCACGTTTAAAAAGTGAGGAGAAGTCTTTCATACAGACCTCAAATCAATTACCATAATGTGGGTTTCTGTTTCTTTGGTTCTTTGAATTCAAACTCTTTTCTGAAGTAGCTAGTTAGAGCTGGAAAAATAAGATTGAAGACAGGTGTTACAGAAGAGTTCTAGTTAGACTGTCCAGACATTCAAGGAGTCTGAGGCAATTGCGTGATCCCGGCACGTTCCTCCATGAAAGTCACAAGCAGTTCTCTCCATCCTGCTCTCATAATGTGGGGAAGTAACACTGTGGGCCATGATCGGTGTCACTTGAAATGTATTCTGCTGTTTTCATACCTGGTTTTAAATTAACGGTCCAGTAGCTGAACAGGCTGTTACGTATATGTCCAGAATAAATCAAGCCTTTATTTATATAACCATAATACATGTCCCATGCTATCTTGGGTCCCAAAGCCAGTTTTATGTATGAGTTTATGGCTACTTAAGCTCTGCCACAGTATCAAGAGACTATTAGAAGCAAAGACCCGCTGTTGAATGCAGTAAGGTTTCTCCAGGCGTCACAATGATGAGTTCTACTCCCTGCACAGCGATTCATTCTCCTAATTTTCAACAGGCATAATCACAATGGGAAGAGGAGAGGATCACCCACAGCACTGAGCAATCTGATTTTTAATACAAGCATAGCTCCCATTTTATTCAGTGGGGGTTTCAGGAATGTGAAGCACGCCGAATTGAGCTCCTTGGGCCCTGATCCTGCAAATAGCTCAGATATGGGTGGGTTTGTTTTAAATTCCAGTTACAGGCATAATTATTTAAAGCCATGTACCCTTGTCATCACCTAGAAAATTCAAACTCCTTTTGAGCTATCAAAGTAGCAGCAAGGCTTTTTTAAAAACAAAAAAAAACCCCAAACAAACCGTGAACCAAAACAAACCAGAACAAAAGAAAACAAAAAAACCCCTTGGTTGTTAAAATAGACCAATGTTTGTAACAACTTAAAAAACAGTCTACCCAGGATTCAGGGAATTGGACGAGATTTGAACTCCAAAAGAAAAAGAGACCCCCAGCATCCTAGCTAGCTTTAGATCTTACCTGGATAGGATTTTCTGCAGTATTTTAAACAGAGGCGTGGTGGTTACACCCTCGCTGACATTAATAAGGCTGAATTCAGCTGAGAGCTAATGCTCTTGCTTGCAACATTCAAGGCACGTGTCTCAAACTTGAGCACCAGTCCGTGAAGACGTGGACCCAAAACAAAGTGCCAGCAGACCCGAAACTGTGTATGACTCCAACTTCAAGATGTCAACATTATTTTATTTTCAAGTTCTGTGATAGCTGAGTCTCGCTGACAGCTGGATCTGCCACAAGGAAAAGGTTACCTTTATGGAGCTGCACTTTGGACTGGATGTGTTCACACTCTGTTTACTTCTAGGTCAGCAGCAAAACGGAGTAATAAATGCCCCACAGTTTGTACCACTGCCCCATGTCCCAGGAAATCAACGGGCCAATCAGAAAAACCTGTATACAAATATGACACGACCAACTTTACCACGGCAACTGTCAGGAGGATCAGGCAAGATTTCACAGCAACCAGAAAGCTTGGATTTCCTGAAAGTACCTGACCAAGGAGCAGCCGGGTAAGATCTTACATTAAATCTTGGAAAAAAAGTGTCAATTTTTGTAAATAGCTTCCCACACTCAAACTGTTCATGACTGACAAACTTATAGTGTGTACGCAGATGACCAGATTGTGCTGTTGAGCTGTGCTCAAAGGTATCATCATCTTACACAGGATTTCGAAACATATATTCCATCGTAGGCCTTTAGGAATGAAGGTGAACCAGTTCTAGTTTAATACCTTCAATTTGCATGGTGCCTTCTGCTTAAGGATGTTGAGACACTTAGCAGAGCTTAACTAGGCCGCCTTTCCCTTTACGGATCATAAACAGTAGGTGAGGAATTTTATGGCAACTGGTACGCCCAGAAATGCTGGCTAATAGCCCTTTCGTGTCGCCTTTGACACCTGACTCATATACTAGGGTTGTACTATTTTTTTGGGAGGAAGGCTTGGCATGTGACATTCCAGATTATTTCAGCATCATTTGGACTTGTAAGCTGCAGCCTTCCAGAATTATGATGATCCTACAAGATTTCGGGGGTGGGCGGGTCTTACTGTTGTAACTGGGTATTTCCCAATAGCCAAGAGTCAAAAGCATAAAAACAATCACCAGAAGTAGCAGAAAGACAGAACCAAGAAATCAGGGGCTTAGCATGAGGGATGCAGAACAGGTTGTTCTCAGTTCTGAAACCAGCTGCTGCAGGTCTTGACTGAAAATCCAGAAGCAGGCAAAACCTCTGATTTGTGGCAATCATGAAGACAGAAGTCTTTGGTCAAATATTTATGGGACCTTAGTGCTCCAGAATATTAAAGGCCTTGCAAAATTTTAAGTTTTTCAGTGACAGAACAGTTTCTACTTGAACTCAGCCCTTATATTCCACTCTCTTGTTAGAGCATTAGTGGAGCTTTACTTTAGCGGGAATTTGAGTGCCACTTAATTGTCAAAGACTGCTGCTATTCAGCAATTCTAGCAAAAAAAAAAAAAAAGGAAATAATCTGGTTTTGAATAAGCTATTTGTGTTTCTTCTTGCTGATGACTTCCTATTTGTGTGATTTAATTCTGATGTAACCAAGTCTCAGAGAAATTACTATGAGTAACATCTTGTTGTCCCAGAGCATATTAAATCAACAAGGACAGTGACATTAGCAGATAGAATAAAAACCCGCTGTGGTAAGGTGTAGTAACTTTGCATAGTAATGGTTAGTGCAGCCACAATTCTGTACTCCACAGCTCTGCCAGTGAACATACACGATAAATACCTCCTTGTTAATAGGAAAGCCCTGTGTATGTCGAACAAGCCATCATTCTTACATCTGTCCAAATAATACTGAGGGGAAAAACAAGAGGAAAATCGGTCTTTTCCTGCTGAGAACTCTTATTTGCAGGTTCTTAGTACATTACAGTTCAACGTCCTCCTCAGCTTCTCGTCCTGCAAATGGCCCCTCTCATTCCCTCCCTTCCGACAGATGGTTACCTCCCTCTGTAGTGAGACAGATAGCCTCTATAGCCCAGTTTCCCCCAGTCGCACCGGTGCCCTGACTGACTCATTGCAGGGGCTGAGCCGTCGCTTACCGTGACAGCTAGAGCACCACGTGTCCCCTGGAGGTGATGTAAAAGTGTGAAGTAAAACCGAGGACACTGCTGGAGTAAACGTTTTGCCTAAGGAAGTGCTCAGGTATTTACAAATCTCCCACAATCCCATTCTAATACAGCATCCTTTCACCCTGATTCATTGTCCACTGTGGCACTGCAGCACTGACAAGCCATATTCAAGGATTTGTGTTGTTGCTCACTAGCACTTCAGCAGTCATGGTGGTTTTTTACTCTGAGATATGTCAGTTGTGACCCAAGCTCCCAGGCCTCACAGCAAATCGTTTCGCCAAATATGGAAGAGCTTACGCTTGGGGTAATCTGGGAGAAATCAAGATTAAGTCAAACTTTCACCAGGTTTCCACCTGACCTTCTGCAGCTCCTTAACCTATGTCCTCAGACCTGGAATATTCTGAGGGATTAGATGGAGCCCCTCAGTCCCCATCTCCAGTGATCCACGTGAATGGGGGTTCATAGAGGCAGCAAAAAATTATGTCTTTTTAACCATATCAACAGCAACTTTTTGTACCAGCAGACCCTTCTCACCTGTCAGTCAGCAGACAAGCTCCTTAGCAGATGTTCTGCACTAAAGTCTCCTGTTGGCCTGAGCATTCTTTTTTTGTGTGTGATCCAGCTGGTTGCAGCACTGATCTAGCATGTTACTTTTACGGTGTTGCTTCTAGTGAGCATTGGACACTTTACAGAAAACAGTAAGTGTACACAGAATGGATAGATTTTTCAGCATCAAAAGAAGCTCACGGGGTTCTTAAGTAGGGGCTTTCCAGGTCCTGTACACCAAGAGCAGGGGTGGTCAGCCCTCCAGTAAAACTGGGCCTGTGCAGCGTGTCTTTCCAGTTGTACTGGTGGCAGTCGGGTTTCCTCACTGTGCACCAAGCGTTAGCCATAAGCTATCGTGTGCATATTTAGAGCATTTTTCTGTTTACTATTGCTCTTCACATAAGAAAGAAACCAGAAACAAGTGGCCATTGCTTCTTAACAATTTCCAAACTGTCAGCACGTGCTAACAGTTTCAGGCACATTTCCATCCTTGTAAGCTAGTAACTTCCATGCCTTTAAGTGGTGAAATTTTCTCATAACATCTTATACTATTAAAGCCATTTTGCTGCCATTAGACTTTGACTTGGGGCTGTGGTTTCTGTACCAACAAAACCTGTAAGCCATAGGATAAAGCCACTGTGATGTCTACCAGGCAACTGTGACTGACACACGTATTACAGTACAACACAGCAGCCACCGAGTACACAATGCGATAGGAACTACCATGTTTGTTGGGTTAAAAAGCTCAGCGGCATCATACCGCAGTTCCTGACGCTGGGGGTACACCCCAGCAACCCCATCTGTTTCAGGCCTGTGTGAGTTTACAACGATGACGAGCAGATGTTAAAGCTTCTATTAGTTACTGTTTTAAATGGTGATCATGATCCCTGTAGTCCAAGGGAAGGAAAAAAACCCCAAACCAAACAAAACCCCACAAACCCAACAAAACAGCTGTGTAAGAACGCCACCTTCACTGCCTGCCCAGTTTCACTGATGACTGGGTATGCTCAAAAGTGGTAGGAACAAAAAACCCCTCAACAGCCCCAGCAGTAATTGCAGCCAGCACGGGCAGGGAACAGGATGGCTTTTGTGGCAGTCGGGCGTCGCTGTAGGAAGCTACAAGTAAGGCAAAAGCGCACGTAGTGACATGGCTTATGTTCTGAGGAAGTTGGGGAGGGAAGGGGATGCTGGGGAGCGAGGGGTTTGGGTTTGTTCTGTTCTTTTGGTTTCGTTGTGGGTTGTTTCTGTCAAAGCAAGCCACAGCTGTAGGCGAAGCGTGGTAGCAAGAGGGATGCTGCTGTGTAAGGTAAAGGAACCGCTGAAAAAGGGCCTGGCAAAGGCAAAGGAACCTCTAAAAAAGGGCCTGGCAAAGGTAAAGGCACCACTCAAAGGCCTTGGCAAAGCAATTTCTCGGGCCATAACATCCCGCTCGATGAGCTGCTGCCTGCCGGGCACCCCCGCAAGGCCACTGAGCTGCAGGTCAAGCGTAAAACAGTGTCTGGGTCAGAAGTGGCGGGAAGCGCCCGCTCTGAGGGGTGCCGGGTGCAGCCCCGTGAGGGTGATGCCAGACGGGCGCGAGGCGAGCGGGCAGTGACGTGGTTTTACCTCGGCGTCACCTCGGGCAGCGGCGGGCTGGCCCGGGAGCGGGAGGGGTTTGACGCGGCCTAGTCCGCGCTCCGTGAACGCTGCCGCCGCGTTCCGCGCGCGCGGGCGGGAGGCCCGTGGGCGGTCGCCGTGGCGCTGACGCACTCGCTTGCCGCTCGCGGCGTGCGTCGCGCCCGTCCCGGGGCGCGTTCCTGCGGCCCGCGCCGCCGCCGGGCGGGCGCGTGAGGCGCGCGCGCCCCCTGCCGGCAGCCTCAGGCGCCGCCCAGAGGGGTCTCGCTGAGGCGGGGCGGGGCCCCGCCCGGTGCCTGGCGGGCGGCGGCTGCGTGCGCGGGATGCGGAGCGGAGCGCGGTGGCGGCAGCGCGCGCGCGCGCGCGCCCGTTCGTTCTCCGACCCCGGACAGGGCCCTTGCGCGGGAACTAGGCAGGGAACTACGCGCAGGGGTTTGTGCACGGGAGCGTGCGCGCTCGTGACGCAGGTGCGCGCGAGGCGGCAGCGCCGCGGGAAGGGGCTGTGACGCGCCTCAGCCGGTGCCGCCGGCGGGCCCGGCCGGGCGCCGTTCCGCCGCCTGCGGGCGGCGGCCGCCCTCGGGACCCGCCCGGCCCCAGCAGGGCCCTGCCGAGGGCGGGCCGTGGCGGCGGCAGCTCGGTTCCCCAGGCCGGGCGGGACAGAGCCGGGCTCGCCAAGGCGCGGAGGGGCTCGGCCTGGTCGGTGCCGTTCGGGCGTGGCTGGCCTCGGGTTGCTCCGGTGCGTTCACCCGCACGACCACCCCCCGGGGGAGCCGTACGGCAGCGGCCGAGCACAGGGACCGCGCACGGCAGTGACGGTTGGGCGCTGCCGGCCCGGGCGTGAGGGGCTGCTGGGTGGTGCGCTGAAAGCCGCGTGTCGCTGTGCGCAGCAGGTGCCTTCAGTTCGCCCCGACTGTTCCTTTTCAAAACGGCAAGCTCTCGTGGTCCCTGTACCCAAGGAGTGAACTGGAAGAGCTGTGAGTTTAATTAAATAGTTAAGTTAGTGTTTCACAGCCGTTATAGATAAAGTTTTTTAAGGGTTAGAATTAGGTTAATTTTTTAGCAAAGCTGCTGAGAAGGATGCACTGCTACGATCACAGCTTTGCTTTACAGCTGTCACTAACATCCCACTACACCTTAGCAAACGAGCTCCTTGAAGGTGTTCTTGTTCTGCTGTGGTTGCAGACAACCTGAGCAACTTTTCCAAGACTTGCTCCAAATCCTTTGGTTTCCATGCCTGGGTCTAGGTGTCACAACACAGGCATAGGCCAAGCAACCTCACTACATGCTGAACAACGGGAGAAACTCCTCTCCCCTAGTAGGTAACTTGAGAACTGAAGTGCTGTTAACCCGTACTTCAAAGCTCGTTTTCTGGTGCAGTTCACTACACAAACTGAGAACCAGACAGAGATAATAGTGACAAGAATTAAGTCTAGGCCTTCATATGAGTAAGTATAACTCTTCCCTGCACGAGCTGGGTAATGTTCTCATGGCATTACATGACATGCTCAGTTCAGTCTCCTCCACACCACCGCAACGTTTTTAGTCATTCAGCGCATTTATTTATTATTTATTTTAAACTGACATATTGCATCTAATACCTCTGTTCTCTCTTCCAGCCTTTATTAGCTGATGAGCTGGCAAAATGCATTTCTTCCCTCTTTCCCCTTCCTAATCTTTGGAGTGGTCACAGCTGTGACAGTCTGTGCAGCACCTCCCCTGCTGCTTCAGAGTTGACTAGAACAGAACAAGTCCATAGACGGCCCTGGAGTCTGAGGCAACTTAAAAGAGATGCAGCCTCTCTTACAGCTTAGTCACAAGAATGGTAAAGTAGCAAGCCTGTGAGCTAGAACTTTGTTTTTCATACTGGCAACTAAATCTCTGGTGAAGTTGGGGCACAGGGAGAGATAGGGCAAGCTGTGTAGATGCCAAGATATGCATGAACTGCATGTGCACATTTGTCTACATTCCAGCCTGAGCACTAAAATGTCCTCTGTGCGTGAACTGGTTTGGCAGTGCCTGTTCATCCATTTCAGCAGGAAAGCAATGGCGACTCTGTCCCTGGCGCGGGGAAGTCTTACATTGCTGTTTTAATTGCTGTGACATTTAAGAGACCCCCCTCTTTTCCCTTTGTTCTGTGGTACCCTTTAGAATCGAGTCATTAGGGCAGCGGGGCTGATGAAGCTTAGGTTCAAGGCATAAGCTTGGAAGCACGTTAACATTTTTTTCTCCCGTTAAGTGTTCGCAGGCAGACAACAAACCGCCCCCCCCCAGCCGGAGGGAGGCCCAAACCGCAGCCCAAACCGAAGCCTCAGGTCCCGCAGTGCAGGGCGCTGTACGCGTATGACGCTCAGGACACGGACGAACTCAGCTTTAATGCCAACGACGTCATTGATATAATTAAGGAAGGTAGGTAGAGCTAAAAGGGTTTGTTACCAAGTACTCAAAGCCCACAGGCACGCTGCCAGGGGTAGGTAAAAGGCGTGACTTTGAGCCACCCCAGTTATCCTCCCTCCTTAGGCCTGCAAAGTTCTGATAGCTCAAGGAGCAGAGAAGTCTCCACCCCCCCACCCCCCAATCAAACCTGTTCACTTAAAGGCACGTCAGGGACAGATCAGGGACGTACGTGTTACCTGGTACTGCAGCGCTGCCACTTTAGTCCGAGAGCACTTCTGTGCAGGCCCCGGCTGAAAATTACCCTAAACCCCACAGCTACAGCACAAGCACCAAGGAGTAATAAAGCAGGTCCAGCTCTTCAGGTCACCAAAGCAACCTCCTAAGACACAGAAGGCACAGTGATGTGCCCAGCAGATCAGCAAGCTCAGCTTCCCCAAATCATTTCTTCTCCAGTCCTTCAGAAGAAGGTTCTCACTATGGGGAACAGCTTTGCAAAGCTGCCTCAAAAAGTTTTACAGAACCTCAGTACTCACTTCGCTTTCTTTGTCATAGATCCTTCCGGCTGGTGGACAGGAAGACTACGAGGGAAACAAGGGCTGTTTCCCAACAATTACGTCACCAAGATATAAAAGACTGTCAGACTGAAGTGACCAGTGGTTGAAGATGTTTTCCCTTGCCTTCAGGACACCGTTCTTGCCTTCAGGACACTGAGGACTACTGTTCTCAGCAGTATTCCCACCAGTAAAGTTGTACACAAGCAGGAAGAAAGTTACCCACAGCACAGACTTCAAGCTTTTGTCTCAAGAGCATACAGCAATAGACACACCGACCAATTATTTATTGTATTTAAAACCTGGTTTTAACACCTAGTAAGTGAAGAATGCTAAACCCTGCTGTCTTCCTGAAACAGAAAAGGTGCTCTGCAGTCTGGGACCAGGGACTCAGAGCGGGGTGTATTTAGTAAGTGCCTTCAGCTGAGTGTCGGTAACCTTCTGAATGATCTACTGAAGATAACGTTAAATGCAGACCCTTCCGGGGAACGTGTTGAGTGTGCTGCTACCTGTCGAAGGGATTGAGGCTCGTTTGGGACACCACCATCTGAACACCTGCTGTGATGTGTACAGAGGTGTCACAGGACTGTTTGCGTTTGCTGACGTGTTTAGGGACTCCAACAGGCTCTAGTAACGTATGCTGAACAATGTTGCCTTCAAGATTTATATTGTAATATGGCTGGCCCATGTTAGATTTGTTTAATGCTCTACCTGTTATAAAAAGTGTCTTTATGCAGAGCTGTACATTTATAGAAACAGATCATATACTGTATATAAAAACTGAATACGACAGAAACATATATGAATGTATGATGTAGAATTCCACTGTCCTTATTCACGACACAGCTCTCCTAGAGTATGCCAGGTACTCACAGATATGCACTACTCCCTTGCAGTGGCCTAAGTCTGACTGCCTCCCCCCGCCCGAGCGGCCGGTGCTTGCCCGTTCCCAGCCCTCGGGCTTTGTCTGCTGAACCTCCATCAAATAAACCCCAAGCAGCAGTTGGCCGAGCCGCGCTGTGCCCTGTGCCCTGCCTTTTCGGTCACGTGTACAAACGGAGCCCTTCGCAACGACGTCCGTTGGGTTTTACTGCACTGATTTCTGAAGAAAAAAGCCCCTTCCTCTGCTCCACGTGAAACCATCTCACTACTTGTTAGGAGTTATAAAACCCAACCTGCCTGTCTTGATAGATTAAGCAGTTGCAGGAGCGTTAAGGTACAGCTAGAAGGCTTGGATCCCCCGCCGTCTGCGCCACTGCCCCAGTCTAACTGAGGCACAGACTCCATCCAGAAGTGGCTGTAGAAGCCGTCTCTGGAGGCCAGAAACAAGGGCCTTGGTCCCGGGGGAACGGGACAGCACAAGTGCTCCAGCACACTCTTCAAGGGATGCTTTGTATGAAGCGCCAGGCTTCCTGACCCAGGGGAGAGACAAGGCTCCTGCCTGAGGAGGGAGAGGGTGAAGCCACCGGTCCTTCCCCCAGGGGGAACACTGAGGTCTAGGCCACTTCTGTAGTGGTGGGTCTTGCCTCCTGCAGCGAGGCCAGCATGCTCATGGAGGAGACATTGGGAAAGGGAGGTCATGAGCTCAGTAGAAGTTAAGAGGATACCTAAGGGTCTGTAACTTAACCTTGCTTATATAGGGCTAAGTTAATAAACCGCCTGAAATTGAGGCAGAAAAGGTGTGCTACTTCCATGCTTGTATTCCTTGAGCATACAGACACTGCTGTTTGTTAGAAACAACAAAGGAAAAAACAACGTTAAGTG
Organism: Leptosomus discolor; assembly: GCF_034619465.1. Taxonomy (NCBI): domain Eukaryota; kingdom Metazoa; phylum Chordata; class Aves; order Leptosomiformes; family Leptosomidae; genus Leptosomus; species Leptosomus discolor. Next base: position 22,853,979 of record NC_141401.1, on the reverse strand, counting down.
ATAAAGAAGAATCGATTTATGGTGGCTTTGACTTTCTCCCACATACAGAGGTTCATTGGGTGGGGAAGGTGGGGGGTGGGTGTGCAAACAGGCAATGAAAAGCTTGGGGTTTTTGTCCAAGCAGCAGAGGAGGTTTTAAGAGCTGAGCTGATTCAAAAGGTCTTCAGTTCCACACCTACAGCCCCTGCACACCATGGTGAGCAGCCACAGCAGACGCAGAATTTCCCTACCTTAGCTCCCTTTGTTTAGGTACGCTGTCTTATGTTCACTCGAAGATGTACAAGGCTAGTGTCTGTTACAGCCAGCCGACTCCTTTCCCCAAACATGAAGGCAACAAATGACAAAAAAAGGAATTCCTATATGCTTCTTTGGGACAAGGCACTGAAATAAGTACATCCCTTTAAGGAAAAGATGAACTGTCTGCCTGCTTTTCTGACGAGTGGCTACCACAAGTTACTAAACATAACCCACTATAAAGCCTGGCGATTCTCACAAGAATCATCATCCACATCCATAATCATCAAGTGACCTCAATCATCTATTTAGTCAAATGTCCTGCTTGGACATGAGACTGCAGGTATGTCTGGGTAGCGCCTTGAAAGATTCAGTCGCCTTGTTTTTTTTTAAAAAGAGAGGAGCTTTATTTCTAGGTAGAGTTGTATTACAAAGCAAGGTTAAAATGTCCCCTTCCGAGCGAGTCCGAAACGCCCGCGGCAAGGCTGCCACGCCACGTCCGAAGAGCAGTGGTTTTGCCTCAACAGGCAGGTAAGGACAAAGTGCACATACCATCAGGACTTGGCTGCCGGGGGTGTCACAAGAGTGGGGAAGCCAGGTCCTTGATTGTCTCGCTGCTCAGCTGAGGGGCTGTGCTGATCATCAGGAGTTTGCTGCTCGCATACTTGTTCTTTATAGCCTGCAGAGGCAAGGGAGCAGTACAGCAGATTTACACATACAGTATTTACGTTTGGGCAGGTAATCCAGTGTCAGCTAGCCCGACTGCTTGGAAAACAAGCAAACAAAGGGACAAGGTTAGAAGTGAAGCCGCTTGCAAAGCAGCAAGAGCAGTTTGACTAAAGCGTTCTGAAGTGAGTACTAACGCAACGTCCTCTCACAGGCTTGGCAGAACAGCACAGGCTCTAAGGTAACGGACAGAACGTTCACCTAAGGAGCCACAACACGCACACCAAAGGTATTTCTAAAACATTAAGAAGAAGATTTCAGTAGTTATACTTACAGTGTATTTTGCTAACTTCTCATTTACTTTAACCACATTCTTGGCCATATGTTTCATAGTCATTGCAAGGCTGTCTTCTGTGTAGCCCGTGTAGTACTGCTGCTTTGTGCCCTGCAGCGTAATGGCAAGAATCGGAGAGTGAAGAAGGGGGGATTGCTGCTCCAGGCACAATCACCTCAGGCAGCAGTGCCCTGAGCTTCCCGCCCTAGCCTTCAGTAGTGGGAACTCCAGCACAGTCAGGTGAGGCAGCAGATCCAGAATAACTTCTGGTGTGCCGCAGAAGCCTGGGCACATTAGTGCCAGGCACCACGCTGCTAGGCCGCAGAGGATAAGAGCAGCAACCCTTGCAGGAGTTACCACTAGCTGAAGTACGAGTCACTATTCACGGTCCATGATTTCATTATTCTACATGGACCATGGGAATTAGGAAGATCTACTGTTATTTACAGCCTGGCCTTCCCTAACTCGGTACTTTCAAGAGAAAAAGCCTTTCATACCAGTGTTCACATGGAAAAACACAGCAGCTTTCCAGCAGTATACTCCTTTTTCTACCTGTAACTATGCATCAGGCTGTCCAACTGCCATTTCATCACCAGCATTATTACTGACCTAAACAGAATTTCCTGAAATAGTTGTTTTAATGGTCCAAGTCAATCAACTGAAGGAAAAAACCTCCTAGCAATGAGTCTGATTAAAATACTCACCCATTCGTTATGTCCCAGAATCTTTTGGGACAAGCATAACGCAGCAGCTGCAATCTCTGAAGGACGATGGTGAACCATGTCATAGTCTATCAGTGTCAGCTCCATCAGGTACTTGGCTAGCGTGTGTTGCTTCGCATCAGCCTGCCAGAATGAGAGCTCGTTAATCCACAAAGTTCCACTTCACCTTACAACAGTAATTCAGGATTGTTTATTGTATTCGTTAACTGACAAAACAAAAAGAGTCAACCAAAATCTTTATTAAGGTCTATGGACCATACTCTCTAACAGACACTCATCTCAAAATTGAGACCAGAGTCCAAACCAGTCTGGTCTAGCAGCCATTTGGAATTTGGACACAAAGTGAGGGATTTTAACACAAAACTGCAGTATCAGGCACTGCTGTGCCCAACTACAGATACAAGTGCTCCCTCTGTAATACACTAAGGGGAAATGGAAAAAAAAAAAAGGAGTATAAGGTTATTCAGGAGATCCTTACTAAAGCGGTCAGCTAACTTCCAGTTACCCAGTGGTCTGCTGAGGTAGGTGAATTCACGGAGATGGAAAAAAAGGGGTCAGGTCAGAGACACTTTGACTCCTAAATAATACAGTATTTGCATCGAAATATTACCAAGAACTGCAACCCTGCTCGCCTTTTACTAGGGAACACCCTGATCACCAGACAAAAGATCACGCCAAAAGCAAGGGCTCTGCTCTAGGCATTCCGTTTAACAGTAAAATTACTGCCACTGAGACTGAACGCAGGCCCCAGTACGTACTGGCGTGAACCACTACTGGCTGCCACAGTGACGTTGTTGCGTTCCTCCACAAGGTGGAGTTTCATAGCTGAGCATTTCTGGATCCAGCGTGTAAGCAGAAAGCAAGTAAGATCACACCATAAAAACGCAGGAGGCAATCCCGGTAAGACTTTGCACAGATAGGAAAGTTCTGGACAAGGAGGACAAGTACCCACCTCCCCAGCTTTTGATGCTCTTCTTAGGAAATGAATTGGAAGAGGTCGCCCCAAGTCAAAGTTTAACTCTTTAAGGATCATCATCTCCATTTCTCTAATTTCATAACTGGTGTAGGCATTGTCAGTAATGTAAACAAAGTCTGCCACATCAGGAGAGTACATCTCTTCGTATTTTGAAGCTAGAAGCAGTGCTGTCACACCCACCAGCTGAAGCCTCTTACGAGGTACTGGATGACTCTGCAATATAGGAATTTCAAAAGCAGGCCCCAAAATGTCAAACTCCAGATAAACAGATTCTAATTTATCAGTTTAAAATACCAGTGTGACAGTGCTCGTTCTTGTAACGTCAAAGAGATTTCCCACTTTGAGCGGGAAGTGTCCCTTCAACAACAGGCTCAAAATGGACCACAGCCTCTGAGTTCAGATGCTACATTATACAGAGCTCTTACACAAAGAGCAGATTTCAGAGTTACAAAGGAAGGATAAATCCTAAACTCCTTTAAAAGCACAGTCATTAAACAAGTCTCCAACCCAAACCTGAGTTGAAAGAGATCCTACTTACTTGCAAGAAGCGATCCATAATGGCCACACACATATACAGTGTTTCCTGCAAAAGCTGGAATCTGGAGTGGACCTGGACAAGCCAGTCGACTAAAATCGCCCGCATGCGCCCGTTGATCGTCTTCCCGTCGAGGTAGTGCGGGCGGACGGCCTGCTGCAGCTGTCGGGGAGAGAGCTGCGTGAGCAACACCCCTAACCCCCCCCCAGCAGCACAGCCCCAGCACGCCATACCTCAAGCTCTCTCAGATACAGGTAGATATCTTTCACGTAGTCACTGCACAGCTGGGGATTCCCCCAATCCTCAGCATCGATGTCTTCTACGCTGTTGAGCAACACATCGGAGAAGGCTTGGCACAAATCCTCCTCTTGCATGGATACATCCATCGGGACAGGAGACAGAACCTAAGAACAGATCATAGCGCTTACATAGCTACTGTTTAAGCTGCAGTGTTCCTTTATTTCCGCATTTTTTCAGGTACTAATACAATTTCTTAAGATAAAAAGCAAAACTGAGCTTGCTCTCAAGTGTGGCAAGCTTTCACTCAGAAGCCAGACACCAGAATCAGCAGACCTTCCAGTAATCGTCGGCTAAAGCAGAAACTTCAACCAGTACTTCAACAGCCAGTTCTGCCACCTTAACATTAGCCTTTAAGCACAACATGCATGAAACCACAACCTCAGTAGGGAGGCTTTGCTTTTTCAGCAGAGAAATGAGATACACCTACAGGTAAACTATTCTGAAGTCAGAGCTCTAAGTTGCAAATCCAATGAAGAGTCAGAACAGCGTCATTACTTCCTACCTTTGGAACATCAGTTTCTTTGAATGCCTGATTCGCGGCAGCGGGAGGTTTAGGCGGTACAGTTACGTTTGTCATTTTACCAGGTCCTTTCGTAGGTTTTATGGCTGCTTTGGAGCATTCTGTTTTCTGTAGTGAAGACAGTTACCATTAGTACAGAGCTAGTAATTCCTCTTTTCCTTATAGGCAGATTTTAAGTGTTCCCTTACCTTAGCTATACGTGTTCCTCTTGTTGTAACTTTATTCCCTATTTCTTCCAAAGCAGCCCTTTTGCCAGGAAGGTGAGTTTTGGTTTTACTTCTGAGTTCAATCACACCATTCTCCACCCCTCTGGTGACCTAAAACAGTAAAATTGCAGCTTAAGAGTCAGAGACCAGCTTTATTGAATTTTCAGATGCCAAACTCCATTATACACTTAGCACCACTATACCAGTGCGCCTCTGTGCATGCTACCCACTACTCAACCAGTTTTTGTTTCCTCCCCGTTCACACACGCTCAGAGGAAGAAGTCCCCTCTGTACAGGTTTCAGAGTACTGTACCCTCTGAAATTGCGTTGGGAGACTAGAGCAATGCACCCCATCTTGTTCTGCCTCACCAATAGCTTCTCAATGTTACAGTGCCTACATGCTACTTTGCTATTTATTGCAGTTATACGCTTCGTAACTACAGCAGTATTCCCATGAAGACGGACAAAACCATTTCTTTGTTACATACGTACCACGTGAATTAAAAGGTTACATTACGCATAAAAAACCAAACATCCTTTGTTATGCACAGCAAAGAAACCACCAGGTTTCAAGAGTTTCTCGTGAAGTTTAGTTTAAACCATTAGACAGTCACCGTACGAAAGAGGCTCTTGTGCTCCCTGTACCTTCCAGTTAAGCAGCTTTAATTTCTCCCTTCCTCCCATCCCCCCCCCCTCCCCCCCCCCGAGGGGGAGGAGCAGGCGGCCAAGGCCAGGTGCGAGCTGTGGGCAGTGCCCGGGAAGCGCCCGTTCCCCCCAACGCGGGGGGGGCGAGGGGGGCCAAGGGGGCAGGAGGCCCCCTCGCCACCGCTCCTCAAAGCTCAGCGCGGCTTCCCACTCCTCTCCTCACCCACCCCCACCCCGCAGCCCAGCGCAGGCCGCGCTCCGCTCCGGCCCCTGCCCACAAAAGCACGGGGGGGCTCCCGGGCAGATAGGGCGCCGAGAGCCGCCACCCCCGCGCCTTCTGCAGGGCAGAGCCCCCTCCCGCGCCGCGGCCCCAGCACCCAGCGGCCTGAGGGGAGAGAGCAGCACGGGCCCCTCCCGCCTCCGGCCCCTCGCTCGCTCCCCCGCTCGCGCTCGCTCTCGCTCCCGCTCCCCCTCTCCCTCTCCCGCCCCCGGCCCCGGCCCCGGCCCCTCGCTCGCTCGCTCCCCCTCTCCCTCTCCCTCTCCCGCTCCCTCTCCCCCTCCCGGCCCCGCAGGCGGACGCTCACAGCGGCGCGGCGCGTCGCGGGCAGCGCCATCGCGGTGGGGTCGGGGCCGCTCGCCTCCCCTCACGGAACACCTCCCCGGCTCGAGCGAAAGCACCGCCTGCCGCCTCGCGCCGCTGCGGCTCCCCTTAAACCCGCTCCCGCTCTCCCATTGGGCAGCTTCGTACGATGCACGCGCGCCATTGGTCCACCTCCTCAGGCCCCTCCCAAACAGGAAACGGTTGAACAACTTCCGGCACGCCAGGCACCGGGGGGGGGGGGGGGCGGCGCATGCGCTCGAGGGCAAGGTGGCGGCCGCGCAGAGCAGCCGCGGGGCCTCTCGCGCAGCCGCGCTGCCGTCCCGGGGAGCGCTCGGCGGCGGGAGGCCGGGCCGGGCCGGGCCGGGCCGGGCCGCCACCGCCGCGGAGCTCCCGGCTGCCGCGAGGCTGGTGCCGTGCAGGCGGGGTCCGGGCCGAGGCAGCAGCAGCAGCTTCTCCCCGCGGGGCGAACCCCGGCAACGCCGGCTCCGAGCGGCCTCTTTCGGCCGAGCAGCCCGATGCTCTGCCCTGCGGGGAACGAGGCTGGACAGAGGCGCGTTACTGCTTTTATTTTAAATTTCCCAGGGGACTCGAGGCAGGCAGGTCAGCCAGTCACAGTCAGGGTAACGACTGTGTTCAGAAACTTCCCCTCTGCAGCCTCAACTAACAGAAAAGTCCCTAATTCAACTACTCTCTCCCCAAATTTGTATGTTTACCCACATTCGTGCAAGTTACTATTCTTACACCCTTCGTAAGGGCAGTATTCCCACATTCCCACGTTCCAGATGGTTCTGTTTATCAACATGTTTAACTGGCTGAGTGTGGGATCAGTCACTGAGAATTTTTTCTTAGGCAGTACCTGTATGAACACATGTATGCAAAAGCATTACAAAGGCAAAACAAGGCAAAAGGGGAAAAAACCAAACTTGCATAAGAAAGATTTTGAATGATGCCAGTCTAACATTTTATTTATTGCATACAAAAAGATTTCTTTTGACAATGGAATTTTATATGAAAAGTAATTTGATGCATACTGTCGAGAATCTTATCTTCAAAGTCAAAGATGCTGCAGAAAACTTAAGGCAATGCATCTAAGCATATAAAGCACAGTAAGTGGTGGAAATTTTCAAAATCAAAAGCCCATTCTTTTTCCTTCCCTTAAATGATGGTCAACTCTCTGGAACAGAAGTAGGCTGCAGGTTTATTAGCCCCTGCAACAGCACGTGAGCTCAGAACGCTCTGATTCCTGGCAAACACCTGTGTTCAACATCACATTACAATGTTATGCGTACATTTAAAAGCAAGACAATGTCAGCAGCAGTTATAAAACAAGTCAATTCATGGACCACTAAAATACCTCTAGTACCAGGCACCCAAATACGGCGCATAAAAGATTTCCTAACAAAAAAAAAAACAAAAACAAAAATAAAAAACCCCAAAAACCCCACCCCAGACCTGTGCTTCTTTGCCCTGTAAGGAAGCCAAAACGGATTCTGTCACATACCCAGGGTCCCATTCAGTTCAGAGGCCCCAGGTTTTTTGTCCCATGTCTCTCAAGTACCTTCCTTGGAAACTTTTAAAAGTGAGGGTCAGACTTAAAGCATCAGGGGTCAACTAACTTCTCTCCTGTTCAACAGTCACTGAAGAACAGAAAGTGTCTGTTCAGTCCCTCCAGTTCCTTCTATTCCTTTTTATCAGTACAGCTTCAGAACTGCACACTCACTTTCCATGTCCTACAGCCAGAGTATCCAAGAAGCTCCAGCACAAACCCCTGTCAGGTTTTGGAGCAGTCAAACCCTGTGTTGCCTCTCTCCCCTATCCCCCATTGTACAAGCACAAAGTGGTTTTGAGTTCAGTTTCAGCAATGCAGTTAAGCTTGACAAGGTCCATTTACCGTACATGCTGGAGTAACATTCCTCTCCCTTGAAAGCCTCGGTGCCAGAGGTGTTACGTTTGCTGCCAGCGACAGACACTGTGCTGGCAAATGCTACTCCTGACAGACTAAAAAAAATACAAAAGGGAAGCAGCTTTGACCAGACAAAACCAGGCACCCAATTAGATAAGCTGATAGTTATAAATGGATCGCCTTTTTTAGTGTAAACGTAACAGTTCATCTTCTAGTTTATTGTAAACCATTGTACACTGAATCTGGTTACGAAAGACAAAGACAAGAGAAACTGAAGGTATTTATTATTCAATCCACTTACAAAGCAGGTGGCTTAATGCAAGCTTATTGACACGTTCATATATGATCCCCGAGGAGCATCTTTTCCAAAGCGACAGTAACACTGTCTCAATGTTTCTGCACACTTGCATTTTGCAATGTTTAGCACATTTAAATAAACTATAACCTATATGTGAAAATGTTGATGAGCAACTCGAATCCTGATGTGGATTAAAACCTCCTCCAAAGGCGAAATGTTAGTACATTATAACTTAACTCTATATACTATATTATGCAGCAAATCTTAACTATAGAAAATATTTCAGTGACGGACTGTTGGTAATTTATAAAGAGGGAATCTATAATCAAGGCAAAAACTAGGTAACCACAGAATTTGTGTCTCAGTTTCTACAGAAATTTACAGGCTTTCAATTTACTAATGAAAAATAAAACAAGAGACAAGTGGATTTAGCTAACTAATTATTATTTAAAACTGATAAAAATCCCAAGACAAGCCTGGAACCCTTAGAAGTTCTATGAATGCATGTATATCTGCCACAAAAAAAAAAAAAAAACACAAAAAAAAACCACACCAAAAACCCTGCAGCTCTAAGTCCTTATTGAACAGTTTTATTTAAAAAAACCCAAAACAAACAGCAACAAAAAAACCCCCAAAACCAAAAAAAAACCCCCCTCGATGTGTGCAGATACTTCAACTTAAATTAGCAGAAGACCAAATGGATTCTAAGCTCTTCTTCAATTTCCCTAGTAATTCTTTCCATCTGCAAGTATCTACAATCCAGCTAACCGAAATCAACATTTAGTGTTCACTAGGGCTGTTTCACAGCAGCAAATATTTAAGTTAGGGATTCAAATTTCTAGACATAGGAAGAAAATGATAAATACAATCTGAACAGCAGTCTAAATGTTTAATATTGACATTCAAATATATCTGCATTGTGCTGAAATTTTAAAAACAAACACAAAAATCCGATTGGACGAAACCTCTGTGATGAGTATGCTCTATGTATCAGTAAACTGAATATAGTTCATATTCTGTTCCCAGTATTAAGGATGTTATTTGACTCAGAACTGATATTGTAAATATACAGCAGCCATTTGTTCCTAATTCAGGAATGTCTCAATACATAATATTATCCTTTTCTAGATGATCTTTATACATTTAAACTAAAATATATGATCGATTAAATTAAGGAATCCGAGGTTAGTAATGAGTGAAATCATACTTTCAAAGCTCGATACTATGTAAAACAAACCGAAAAAAAAAAAAAGAAACCTCACAATTCTACTTACTAAAGCAGCTAATCTTGCCTGCAAGTTTGGGGTCACAAAGCCCATAATATGTGCAAACAAATGCAATACAAGGAACCATGCAAAAATACAGTAATGAATTAAAAGAAAAAAAAAATGCAAAACCTAAAAAAAAAGTTTTATAAATACACCGAAACTCAACTGTCTTCTACACAAACTGTAGGTCTAGCATTAGTTGTACCATATAGCAGAGCCAGCACTCTAGGATCAATGCTTCCAAATCTGCCCAGGTAAGTCATGCCATCTTTGGTTGACTGCAGTACCGGGAAGGACGAGAGGGAGGACAAGAGTTCTGGAAAGCAGGGTCAACTTTCGCTAGGCAGCTGGGCCTCAATGTCCACTCGGCAAATGGGGCACTTCTTGTTAGTGATCAGCCACTGATCCACGCAGACCTGGTGGAAAAGGTGCATACACGGCAGGCGCCTGTCAGCGGAACAGAGACACAGAAGGGTTAATTCAGCATTGCCACGGCAACATGCCCACTGGAGAACCGGTGCGTTTGGCTGGCCAGGCCAGGCGTCTATTCTTTTTGCCTGTGCGTGTTTTTCTGGCCTTCCCAGTTCAGCCTGCGTTTGGGCTGGTTCCAACGGATAGGGACAATGAAGTCAAGCATCAGCTAGCTTCTCCTGTGCTACACTGACTTCAACCGGTGATAGCTTAAGAAGCATTACTCCAGAAAAACCTAAAATTGACTGACAGTCCTGATTAATTCAGGGTATCAGCTTGGGCTCATGTTATAAGACAGGCAATCAACTTATGGAAGACCATAAGAAAATAACCTACATCCTACCCAAAGACAATACACACTGAATAATGTGTTTTCATTAGCAGCTAGTTTTATTTACTGTTTCAGTGACAGATAGTCTTCAATGGTAACTGTTAACTCGGGGAGTACTGCAGAGCGGTGTACTGTATTCGAGTGGGGTCTCAAAGCCGGAATATTAACGTTATATTCTGATATTCAGTGGTGCTGTTTACCTGACATCTTCGCCTTCCTCCAATATAGACAAACAGATGGTACACTTTTCCTCTGTGTCTTCTTCTGTTCCTTCATCCCCATCTTGTTTGCAGTGCAGTTTCCTCTGTGAGAACCAATCAGTTGTTACCTTATTAGTAGAGATGACATTATTGGCAAACTGAGTAAAATCTGTTTTTAAAACATATTCAACACATACTTCTTTGAAAACATTGCATAATATTTATTCAAATGTATTTGAACCAAAATGAATCAAGAACTAGCACTTGGAGCAAAATTACAGGACATTTCAGATTTATTTAACTACTGTTAACTACAATAGTCTACTGGACCGTGAACATATTAATTTCATATTGTTGCAACCAGCCCTTTTACTTGTTATCTATATATAAATATAATCATTTCATTCATGAAGAGGCAAACAAACAAAAAAATTCCTTTCAAACCTAGTATCTTAAGTGACTATTTATCAAGTCTGAAAAAACACTATGTAAACGTGGATGGGATTCTATATTATGGTGTAAAAACTCCAACTGAGACACACTTAAGTTGCCAAAATTCTGTACCAGATTCAAAACTTCCTAGAGTCCCAGTCTTCCTCATGTGATCGAAGTAAAGGTTAAAATGATACATACCAAGCAGGTAAGCATCGTGAAAAATTTACTGCAAAAATAAAATCTTCCTTGATTTGATGAGTTATTGCTGAAGTCTGCTGACAGTTCAGCTATTCCCAACAGTTACTGCATTGCTCATAAGGCTATTCCTAACTGCCTGACAAGTTACTAAATCATATCACACCACTTCTGTTTATTACAGCAGCTCTTTATCTAGGGACCAAAGTGTTTATTTTCTCTGTGAAAGAAGTGGCTTTGCTTACAGTCCTTCAAACTGCAAGATACAGAAAACATGCAGTCAGTGAAGCGAACATGTCTGCAGATCTGAAGTAAACGTAAATGCTATGACAGTTTCAAAGAAATAGTACAGACAGGCCACAATTCGAGAAAACCTCACCTTTTTGTATTTATGTGGATATGTGCATCTTTCTATAGTTCCCTGTGTTGCTCCACGATTAACGTTGCCTAATCGTTCCTCCAAGTGAATCAGCTCCTAAAAATTACCAAGGAATAAGCAGTATAAGAACTGTTACTTCAACTACCTTGAGTAAATATCAAATTTATTCTAACCCGTTTGCAGAATGACAAACTCTCGATTCCCAACTTATTCAGATACAGGCAAAGCAAAAGAAGAGTGTGTTGTGTGGGGAAAAGCAATGGGTATCTGTAGAGAAACCCACACAACAACACCTGATATTTTATATTATAGGGAAACACTGGTTTAGCACTAAGAGTTAGAAATTGTTTGTCAGCTAGGAATGGTTACCAGTATGTTCATATGTACTTGTGTGTCTAACGAGGAAAATTCAATTTAAATGCACTACAGAAATATTTGCTTTCTACAGTCGTTAAGGCTTAGAAGAAAAAGAAAAGTTGCTTAAATTGAAATACAATGACTGATTTATTTTTCTCCAGCAATGAGTTTATTAGAACCATGAGATGTCACTGAAGATGTTTTCAGTGGACTCTGTCATTAACTCTCTGCATCTGATACCTTCCATTTTCTCTCTCTTTTTTTTTTTTCCTTCCCTCCCTCAGCTTCAATCCCTGCACTACATAACAAACAGGCCACCACTGTTAAAGTTGCCAAGTTTCACCCTCACCAGGAGGATCCCGGCACGGCTATTCAGAGACACCACTACCTTGTACCAGCAGATCATGTGAATACCACATCCTACTAACTGGGGTGGTTGGCAGAGCCAGCTGTACTGTCAGTTAGTAACCAGCTACGCCTACATTGTCCAGGGCACCTTTTACTGAGTGCCTTGTCAATATGCTTTCATCCCAGCTCATGACAGGGAGGGCATTCTATAAATAGAAGCTGTTTTCTTTATGATACTTTCACATCTGTATATAAAACTAGCTCTACCATACACCCTCCCCATATTCCCTCATGACACATTTTGTTTTATTCTATTACAAACCTCAAAATTGCCCCTGAAAGGGCCTCTGAATGATGTTCCATCCAATCCTGATGAAATGTAACGGATGTGAGGGTAGCCCGCCATGTCTGGTACCTATTCAAACAGCAGATGTTAAGTTAAACCGCTTCAGAACAGTTTCAGTATTTTACTGTTCACTTTGTAAAAGTTAAGACCCTTTTGCTTTTCTTGAATCACTTATTTATACTCCTCATCTTGAGCATACAATTCCAGCTGATGGCATAACACAACACCACTTTCAGCTCTCTAAACATAACCAGAAGCAAAACAGAAGTGAGACTAGATCCTCTATTAGAATCTCTCCACATCTGCATTACGTATTGCTTGGTCTCACTTTCCAAGTCTAAAATCTTAACCTACTTTGTATAAACCGCCATAAATATCTACCTATTTTTGTAAACAACACACCTAAAAGCTACACGTGAAGTTATTACAAAACGGACTTGCTATAGATTCTCAAATATAAGTTTTTGGTACCACAGAAGAAACAAGGCTAATACTCAGTCTGGAAAAAACAGCCAATACCCTTATCTTACCCAAAACAACTGAACATCTTCAGACACTTCAAATTCAGAGGCAGATAAAAAAAAACCCCAACACTCACAACTTGCATCTAAAGTCACAGGCAACTCTACATACACTCCATATTCAAGCATCCACTGACTTCTTTGCATACTAAGAGGTACAAGCAGTGAACAAAAAAATACCAGTGCCCAGTGATATACCCTACGGGTGCTTCGCACACCAGCCCTTGTCATACAGGGAAGCAGACAGGTAGTTAATATACCAAGGACCAACTGCACAGCAGGGCTTCTGTGTTCCGTTTTTACCCTCCCAAGATGAGCAAATAATGGTATTGACTTTTTGTCAGAAACATACGAGCAGCAACTGTTAATGAACTGGGGGGGGGGGAATCAAACCCAAGCCCCCAACACAGTCAGCAGATTCAGGTTACTTTATCCGGCAGAGCGCACTAACACAAGGACTGTAAGCAGCAGTTCATCTGGAAATAACACCAAGTACTTCGGTACTATCTTCCTGCGTGTGCCATCGCTGGCAACGTCTCTGCTGATGTATATGACAGCTCAAAATTCATCTAATGAGGCCGTCACAAGTCAGACATCCCAGGTATTACTCATGGAGTCAGGTATTCATGTGTGGCTTTTCTTGTTTCCAGCAGACACTTCTCAGCTTAACATCTATCACGGTGTAAAACCGAATTAATGCATTGTGAGAAAGCACACGCCTAGACCAAGTTACCCACGCAACCTCACAGACCAGTAAGCTACCTTTCTGTATTTTTCAAATCCAGTCTGGTAACTAAAAGCTGACAGGGATAGAAAAGATTTCTCTGCCCTAATTAAATTTTTTTCAGAAAAGAAAAACAGTATCTGATTATTTTAAAGCAGTTTACATAGTGCTTGTTAAGTGATGGGACACGTAGTGCCAATATAAGCCACAAATACCTCCCCAATATTAGTACCAGATTTTTACAAACCAGAGTAATAGAAACTGAAGATTTAACTTTCAGAGTATTTCCAGAATCCTAATACAGGGGGTGCCTCTCTCGTCAGAAGCCTAGATATTCTGTTGGTCTGGTACTAATCAGAGCTGGGGATGGGAAACAAGCAAGACAGGATGCCTGCTGCAAACTCCAGCAGTGTGTCAGTTTAGATCCAAGTGGTTACACGAGATGCAGAGTGTGTTTACAGAGATTATATACTAATACATGAATTCAGCATGACTGCAAATACAGAATTTTGTATCGTAGGGTATGTATATCCATCTGCATAGCTGAACATTTCCTGTAAATAACATCTGTTGGTGTCACAGGCCTTCCTGTTTGACAATATAAACTGTGACTGGAACAAAGGAATTTGGGAGAGTTTTTTTATATAAAAATATGGTAATTCATAAAAACTACACTGTAAGAAATCTATCTCAGATAACCATTCTCCATTTGAGTGTGTAATTCTACTTTGTCTTCCAGTCACAGAAAACGCATTTAAAGAATTAGGTCACTCATCCACACCCTGAACGTACTTGTTGTCCCAGGTTTCTACTAGGCATAGACACGTTTGGCATCATTTAGAAGTTCCCATTGCCTATTCTTACATTGTGAGCTGACTGCCCCAACTCAGAGGAAAGGAAACTCCGGACAAAACCTAACCCAAGTGTCAGAAGTTACTTTCCCCGCTTGTTTTTTTGATTCACCAGGACTTGAAACCAGTCTGTTGGAAAACATCGTGCGGATCCTGCATCATTACAGGAGCTGTAAAGTCACAGGGACACTGCTGTAACGCAATAATTACAGTTCCCATTGCCCCGCAGGTCAGTTTTCCAACTGCCGCGACATGCACCCAGACAGGTCTCCCATTTGAAACAAATTCTGCTACTGGAGATATCTAAGAAACCTACTAAATTTAATTTTGAACACTACAAAACCCACAAAGAATTCCTCAGACATCAGACCACAAACAAACTACTGGACTTAGACAAGAGAAATACTGGGTGGGACAATACCTTTCCACGCTAATAAATGGGTCTTCATATTATTCTGATGGGGAAAGGCATAACTTCTCTGCAAAACTATCTGAACTAGGTACAGGCTCGCTTATAAAACATTGCAAGAGTGCAGCTCACATTTCTGGCCAAATAAAACACTGTATTTTGAAAAAACAGCTCTGTAAGAAAAAAAAAAAAAGCTCTTTTACACCTGCAGAAGAAGCAGTCTGCTAACATAGCAAGATACTCGCTAATTACATTTGCGACTACAAGCTGGAGGAAAGATAGGCAAGAACGAACTATCAATAAGGCCCAACTGTCCTGTTTTGGCTGGGATAGTGTTAATTTTCTTCCTAGTAGCTGGTACAGTGCTGTGTTTTGGATTTAGTGTGGGAATAATGTTGATAACACACTGATGTTTTAGTTGTTGTTAAGTAGCACTTATCCTAAGGTAGGGACTTTTCAGTTTCCCATGCTCTGTTTAGAACAGTCTAACTAAAATCCCTTTGACAGTTACCATCAAGCTTCAAATGCAAAGAGAAGATTTCAGCTCTCTTGAAACAGCTCCACACAAAGATGGAAGTGTGTTTTCAGTAAGCTTTCATATTTAACGTAAGAAAAAAGGAAAAGCCTAAAGCTAATAAAGAAAGTAAAGAGTTAAAGGTAATGCCAGTCTGCACTAAGTGCTTGTATATGTTCTTTTGGATACAGTCACATTATACCATACTCTTTGAACCCATATACTCTGGACTTGCAAATTCCAGTACAAGTTTGCCAAGCACTTTTGTTTCCTGCAGAACAAGTATCAGCCGTTTCTGGTTTTGTGCTTTCCGTTCACACTTCTCACTACCACAAACATTTGCAGCAACTAAAAAATTCAAGGCTAAGTCTGAACAATTTACAACACACACATTCCGAAACAGCTAACCTGCAGGAAAGATTTTCTTCCTTGCTACCTTCCTTCAAACACCTTCCATCTCTCCAGGACCTTTTTGACTTTCAGTTGCCACAGTCAGTGAAGAGATTCTTCCCTTTATGGTAGTACTTATCTTGTCCACACCAACCTTTTATTCAATGGCTCCCCTTAAGTATGACCTTCACACATACTAAAACAAATCCCAACAATAAGCTTATCCAGCTAACTGCTTAGGTCCACATCAATACTCAAAAAGAAGTAAAGCTGATCAATTAATATCTTAATAAGACAAATTCAAACAAGAGAAGCTGCAGCTTTCAGAGAGACACTGTATGAAGGAACAAGTAATGTGCACTGCATAGCTAAAACCTAACTGTATCTGTGTCTGAGGGCAACATAAAATGAGCACTCTTCAATTGCCTATACTCTACAAAAAACCTGAAGAACAGTCATTCATGTTTATGTCAAGAAAAAGTAGCAGCTGCATTACAAAGTCCGTTTTCTTGTTTGAAAAATGCAGTTAAATTTGAAACAGCTAATGAAGGCTATTTAATACCTAAAGTTCACCTTGAACTACTATTGCTACGTTAAGATACAGCCTTAAGCCAAGTGTTCAGATACGTTACAGAAAGTTTGATAGCTTTTTTTTTGCACAGAACAGCTGCACCCCTTAGCGCTGTGATACCTGTATGATTACACTCTGAGGGATACTATTCTGACCAGCACACACGTGCCATAATGTACTTGGGACATATTTGCCTATACTGCCAATTCCCTCCCAATTTTTAAAACCAAGTGTAAAGATGGCCTTAACCACTCTGAGTCATTCAACAGTTAAAGGAACAAAACAGGAAGACTCTGGAATAAAAGAAAAAGGGGGGACAGCATATTAAAGCTGGATGCATAACACTTGAGAGAGGTTTTTAGATTATGATCCAGAGATCTTCCTCTGACTGGCAAGCTGCAGTCTAGGTTCACAGATAAATTCAGGAGTCTCCCCAAGGCTTGTATCTACCTCACAGAGATTTATTACACCATAGCTAGCACTTGGTCAAGTCCAGATAATTGGACTAGTAAGAACTATGGCCGGTAGTTCATTATGAAAAAGTCATGTTCCTTTCAACATCCACCTCAGCTTATTAAATCACAGAAATTCCCATTCTGTCCACCCAGATGTGATAACTGGTGCTGGGCACCGAGTCAAAAAACCTTTCAGCAACAGTGCCGAAAGAGCAGCCAAAGTCATTCAGAGTAAACAGGAATTGAAGTGGCATCTAACAACAAGCACTGGCATCAGAGAAGAACAGAGGGACAGATAAAGCCTGTCTCCTGTGTCCTTCTTGTTTGAGGTTTCATTAGTTACGCCAGACATTCATCTTCAGTTGATTCTTCTTCAAAATGTTGTTTAAATTCACAGGATGGGTATTTGTCCAGAATGGCATCCGTCGTAAACATAACTTTGGCAGAAGATCTTTCCCCAGCGCATACACGGCATTAATGCAGCAATGATGGGAACACAAACTACCCTAAGCCAGGGTCACCCTTAACAAAATAATTGTGTTAAATCAAGGAGGGAAGCAGCCTAATCCTTGTCTACCTAGATAAGAAGGAAGCTCTTTTTAACTGCTTTTCATCTAGGATTCCTCCTGAAGCAACATTTAAGTAGGTGAAAGTTTCTTCAACCACGCTAAGAGAAATGGAGATTTTGTTGTTCCCCCTCATTTGAGCTGTCAAAGCTGCTGAACACTAATTATCTCCCCCAATATATCTTTATCATTTTGTTTCCCTGAGGATTAAAACTGCAGTTTACATTCCAGCACTGACTAGATGGAGATTAGATTATCTGCATCCAAATAATATCTGGACTCGGTATGTCAGAGTACTAGTGTCATTAAAGACCAAATAATCCGTTGTGCCCTTTATGGACTGGCAGTAGTTTGAAGGGTATTTAGTAATCTAGAACAGAAGGACAAAAAACGCACACTGCCTTACTGGGCAGCATACTACTTCAGAAAGTGGATTCAACGCAAAGGAATTCTTTTAGTTGAGCTACTGCACAAGTTATTTCAAAAGACTCCCCTGCTCCCCCGCAAAGAATGGAGAACATCAACATTTGATGACATCTGCATCAACAATACAACTAGTGAGCCTTGTGAATTGCCACTTAGCACCCTCTGTGCTTACTGAAATAAGAAAGCACTCCTCAGAACATTGACCACAGAGGGACGCCAGTCACAGCTAAGCCTCTCTTCCCCTCCCCCTATTGCTGAAGTTACAACGAAAACACTCAGGTGACAGCTGAAATTAATTTGCTGCTGTTTAATAAAACCTAAAATGGCACTTCAATGTTCAGCTAAGTTTGTTAGAGAAAAACTTCACTATTTCCTCTACATTCAAAGTCAATTTTGCTGACAGATCTGCTGTACTCACACATACGTGCAAATGAAGAAAACTTTGGCTTTCACTATTGCCATAGAAGGGGTAGAATCATCAAAAGGCATTTGTAACGCTCTGAACTCATTGTATATATTACTTCTAGCATTGCTCTAACCCGCCTTTATGTTCTTCTAGTGCATGTAATCTGAATACATTTCAAATTAGTCAGAGACTCCGAACACAACTTCAGTCGTAACGCTCCGTTTGATCAGAGCAAGGTTCAAAACAGACCCCGAGCACTGGAGAAGCCCTGCTTACAGCAGTCCGTACACTGTAACACGTGCTGTCAGTGCAGTGTGGACAAAACCTCAAAATACATCACCCTCAATTCCGTTTCATCCAGAGATTCATGAATTACTGTTACAAGGACCAGATATCCCGACACAAAGACATGCACAAGTTTCTGTAAAGAACCCTATCTCATCCGACACTTTTAGCAATTAACAACAACAGTAACTGAGCAGAAGGGCAAGACACCCCTAAAGCATTTTATCACAATTCAGGAAATACTTCTGAAGATTGTCTATCACAGCTTTCTTCTATTCTACTGCTGAAAAAGAACATAAACAGCGGTGTCCCAACTACTTGCTTGTTTAACATTTTTGTTGTAGGAATATGCCTATGAGTGTTAAAATACAGTTAAAAGTTTTCATCACACTAATATAAGGATCAGCTGAACTCTGAAGTTTCTAGAAACTTCACAGCAACAGTAGAAATAAATCCCATAACTGACTTATTAGCTCTGATCGAAAATGAGATAAGATAGGCATATGTTTAGCTCCTAATGCAATTACAGTTCCCTGAACTATTAGAAGGGCCCTTTCCCTTTGAGAATTTAAAGCACCTGCTGTTATCTGTTACTACACACGAGGTGAACGTGAGAGAGGCAAGCCATTTTTCATCCACCTGAAAAACCAGACACCTAACTGAAGAAGAACGCAGAAAATCTAAATGTGAATAGACGATGCACAGGAGGTAAGGTTACACAGTAAGAATCTTGTTGACTACGCTAAAATACTGGATTCTACAGACTGCTCTAGAAATTTCATCTGTGGCAAGTATGCAAGCTGTGCACCAATGAATTACCTACCTTAATATAACAGGGAAGTACTTAAGGATTATTATCATGTTTTTTAATTAAATAGCAAGGAACAAGCAATGTGAGACCCGACTATGAAGAGATAGCTATTACAGTATCAGTCGTAGATTTACAGTTCAATCCCTAGATGTCAATTCTGGCTACTAACAGAGGAATTCTGGATGGACAAGACTTGCAGGTTGACTTTTAATTACAATTCTAGCATTTGTTTACACATGAGCTCACAATTTTGCTTAGGTTATCCAGCTTTAAGAGGTTAAACAATATGGGTTAGCCACACAGAATACCGCAGAGAAACACTAAACATACACTGTTAAACTAAATTTGTGTCTCTGGGAATTTTCATTAAACAAAATTAAGAATATTTTAAATAAACCCACAAACATTCTTTCAAAAATAATACTCTGTCAAAGTCAAGAGAGTTATGCTTGTTTTCCTTGGTTTTCTACCGTAGATTAAAAAGAGTTATGTGTAACAAGGCACCAGTTTATCCTCACACCTCCTGTTGCTTTTAACATTTCATGCTACAAAATCATATACTTTAATCACACAGAATTTGGTTGATGAACACCACATATTATTTGAAAACAACCAAATCTCTAGCTGTGCTGTATATACACCTTAAAAATAAAGCACCAGTTCTAATCCTTGTGCATTGGGTGGAAAGTTCGTACCTTTAATAATCCAAAACGCATTAAAGAAGAATCTGAACTCTAAAAATCAGATGCAGAGGGTCAATGCGTTGCAATGCAAGTGACAATTTAATTCAAATAGGTTTCATTTTACAAGAGCTGAAGTTAGAAATGTTAGTGTCCTGTCCTGTTTTCTCTTATTAGACATGAGCCTGTTCTAGCTCCCTGTTCAGGAGCAACACACAGGAACACTGGAGTATTTTCTTCTTCAGCTGAACCACTAACTTTTGCAGCAATGTATACATGTCCAATTAAATGCATTAAACCTTAAAATAATCTCCAAATTATTACAATGACCAATGATCATAATTTTTTATAAGCTATCTCCTTACCATTAGAGGAAGAGCCCCTATTTGCAAGTGATGAAGTCGAGGAGGTGCATGGTAGTGGGCCAAGTGAGGATGCAAGGGCCCTGGAGGGTAAGTAGCTGCAGTCACACCAGCTTCAATTCCCAGTTCCCTGTCACATGAATGAAAGTGGCATTACAGTAAAAGTACATCTTCACTCCTAGATACAATTCCACTGCTTTGGAAAGCACACAACTCAGGACAGCTACCATCGAGTTTAAAAAAAAAAAAAATCTTATGTAAACCTGTTACTTAAACTTTGCTAAAGAATCATCTCAATCCTACCATACTAAACGTTGGTTTTAAATCAGCTGTGGAGATTTAGTGTGATAAACCAGTAGAGACAATTCCACATTTATTGTGCCCAGGAATTCTACCAGTGTGGAGTCTTCTCTGTAGCTTGTGCTGTGGGAACAGCAGCCATCATGCATGCACTCCATCCCCAATGGTCAAAAGGATATATATATATTTTTTTTTTTTACTAATAATATATCGTGGAACTTAAATGTAACCCTTATGAGTCAGCCTGATGCAATTTTAAGTAAGTTCAGACAAAGAGGAGAGAGAATAAATTAGTTTGTAACTCAAATCCAAACCTCTATTTTACAAAGAACAAAAACGTAAGAATAGCCTTCAGCAATGTTTTACTTGCCTATTTTGAAATCAGTTCTTGAAATAACTACCTAGAGTCAGTAACACTCAATTTCATTTTAAAAGCAATGGATAACCCCCCGAGAGATACAATCAAGATATTGAGTACTCAGAGCAGTATTTCAAAGCCCTATCAACATACACAGGTTTTTAAACTACAGGTGCACGCAGCACTTGTTAAAATCACAGCCAGCATTACCAGCACCGTGACCAGCACATGATGGTCCTTTGTCCCGAGTGCTAAAGACACAGTATCTGATTGCTCACCAGGCAGATCTCTCTGGAGCTTGTCGAGGATGGGAAGACATTGTCTGAGGCACGTGAATGTGATGCCCATGACCATAGTTCGGATGCATTCTGTGCGGATGCGGAGGAGGCCGCTCATGAGCACGCCTAAACAACGTAAACCAGCCACAGTTAATTTCACATACTTGTTAGTATCAAGAAAGCAACATCCATAATCAAAATGTTACAGACTGAATTACTAGAATGCATTTAAAATAAAAAAAATAAAACTCCCCATACAGTATTTTAATTTCAACTTCAGATACAAGTTAGAAACTAATTATAATATAGAGTTCATCTTCAAAGACAAAGCCAGCTTCAGCTACTGTGATCTACCCTCACTTGGCAGCTCTGACACAGAAGGACCGACAAAGTGTTTAACCCGAACCTCAAACTGCAGGCAGGAAAGCAAAGGCCACGTGATGGTCATGTCGAGATTCAGAGTCATTCACAGCTACACTGCAGTTTATTTCTAGTAAAACTATACCAGTAAAAGTAATTAGGGGACACTTAATACACTAATCAGAGGACATAGTCTTTGAAGCATGCTTGTGTCACAGCTCAAGTAGTAAGTGCACAGTTTTTTCCATGCTAGCTGGTATAAAACAACTACAGATCCAGGAAAAAAAAAAAAAAATTCTTTAAAAATTCCTTCTGGCTGACTTCTGTTACTTTACCACTTCCCAGTTACTGAAAGAAATGGATTGCTACTTTTCTTTCCACTGCTTTCAAGGCAGAAAGTACTTTTTTTATTCAACCTAGAAACTTGGATTTTGCCAAAAGCAGTACACAGCCTTCAGATTCAGTACCAACTCAAACTACCTGCCAAAGTAGATGAGATACTTTGTAAATTTACATGTCTAGAGAAGTAAAAAGTTACTTAACAGCGCACTATTCTAATCACTGTAAATTGACACTCCTCCAGAGAAACCTAACATCATTTATACAAGCCTGACAGAAGTACTCGTTTTCTGCAATGGTACAGACCAACACGGGAAAAGATCTACCAGCAGAACCTACTCCTAGTCTCATCTCCCTTCGGTTTATCAAGTAACAGTGAGGAAAAATCTGAAAGAACATACTTTAATAAAAAACCAGAGCAAAACAACTTTTATAGTTGATAAAAACTGAACGTCACGTAGGCCCATTTTTCCTAAAATGAGCCTTAAATGAAAAGAATCACATTTGAAATTATTTCTATGAATGTAAACCTCCTAGGCTGTCTATCCCACCATGTTAGTATAAAGAAGATGAACAGATTTAAACCAAACAGAAAATCCGTGTACTACACAAACGCAGCGCACACTCACACCCTGCCTTTCGCACGTTTTGTGGCCAATTCCCAGACCCTAAGGAAGCCACAGCTGTTGCACCTACACCTGAGACATGAGAAGAGGACTCTAACCCTTCTCTACTTCCAATCCTGGAGAAGCCCTGTGTTGTTAGGCAGGAGATATACAAGCTAGACTATCCCATATCCTGTATCTAGAAGCGAAAGATGGAATAACATCTTAAGAAGAACACTTTGAGATGCTGGGACGTGGAACCAAAGGAACTGCAAGCCTGCTGGCAGTATTATCAGTCTGTGTATTAAATAGCAGAGCAAATAGACACAAGCTGCTGGTTGTCAGAGTCTAAACCAATTTGTACGAGGTTGGGCCAAGACACCAACAACACTGATTTTGCATGTAACTTGTACGAGGATTACAGGGGAAAGAGAGACCAAGGGTGGAACAATTTCATAGGATCACGAAAGAAAACTACAAAGGAGAGATCCCACTGAGCAAACTGACACTGTCTGACCTGAGACTGGTGACTTCCGAGAGAATGTCACAGAAGAACGCATTATCAACGTTTGACTATAGTTTCTACACATACAAAGACAATTCACTAGGCGAAGAAATGCCAATATTTACATTTCCAGTTCCCAAACTACTACAAAGATTCCAGAACTGGCAAGATAGCTACCACTATTATTTTTTCCTTAAAACAATTTCTTTAATTATTATTAAAATTTGTAGCAATAAATTGTTTTAATAAATTTATTAATAATTCCCTAATTCATAAATTAAATCTAATGAATACCTTTCTTCCTGACATTCACTGGCTTGAATGTTTCAGAATTAATGGTGGGGTATCATTGCATAATCACGGGCGTACACAAGTGGTACGCCTGTGTGTTTAGGTTAGGGTGACTCGAGGTGATGCCATTTGCATTGCAAAGATAAAAGAACAGGTGTGGTTCAGACAGATCAAAATTGTAGTGACTGAGAAAGCAAGGTTATATTTTACTTTCCTGGGGGACGGGGGAGGGGAGGGGGAAGTCTGTCATGTGCCACTTTGTGAGCAGTTACTGCCTGTAGATATTTTTATGAATTACCCAGAAACTGCCTCAAAAGTTGCAGTTAACACAAACTTTTGTTTAAGCATGAACTTCTAAATCAGTTTTAAGTTAGTCACCAGTAGAATTTGTATAACAAAGTTAGGACCAGCAACTAGAGAGCTCATTCTTGAAATTCTCTTGGATATTTAAAAGCGCTATCTCTAGAATTAAAATAACTTGACTGCATACCAAGCCAGAACTGACCTGATTTCTGTCGGTACTAGTGTCATGAATCTAGTTTAGCCACAACAGTAGCATCTCTTAAACAGTATCACCAAAGCTACATCTCAGCATTGGCCACATTCTCATAAAGATATTATTCAGTCTCTTCCTTCTCTTCTAGAGACATAATGGCATAGTAAGGCTAGGTAAGTATCTAAGGTTAAATCTGAATTAAACTTGGTAAACCGTCTCTTATGATAAATTGTCCATTTTACACTACAGCATTAGTTAGATAAAAAGAATCTTATTACTATCACCAGGGCAAAACACACTGCCAAGGAACAGATTTGAAAGGAGCTTATGATGTACTTTCTAGGCTGTCCAGCTTGAAAAGGAGTTCCTGCCTGTCACCTCGAGGATGAACAATGGGCAAGAGAAACATCGGCTTCCCTTCTCCTCCATGCCCATTCACGCCTTACCTGGCGACACTATGGAGAGATGTAATGGAACAGGTTCAGTCTTAATGCTCACGTGACTGTGACCGTAAACACACTTCTTTCCACGGTTTAGTACTAACAGTTCCTAACCATGCAATTAACAGTTTGAGATCCACATGCAACCTTTTACAAACCTGAGGGAAAGGAATTATATGTTTAGATATTGTTCTGAGTACGTTTGTGACATACGTTGGGTGTTGCATCATTCTTCTTCTCTGGACCTCCATCCTCTGGATCACTTCATGAGGATGTAGCCTTTGTGCTGGAGGTGCTGTTGCAGGGATGTGATGGGATATAGGCTGGTGTGTGGCAGGAAGATGCTGTGGTATTGGAGCAGCTGCATTCGCTAAAGGATGAGTTGGTGGTGGAGGTGGAGGTGGAACAGGATGAGAAGATGCATGAGAGGAGATTGAAGGATGGAAGGGATGCACTGGATGAGGGATAACGTAATCTACTTGAGGTGGAGGTTGTGGCTGTGGAGGAGGATTTCCGTGAGAGTGAGGACATGCAGAAGCTTGATGGTGAAGAGGTCTGGTCAAAGAAGCATCTGCAATGAAAACATCAGGGGCTTTTAGTTTGGTCAGTAGCAGCTTTTGACTTAAATCTGTTTTAAAAAGTATCTTCACACAGGTGCTTTGACATTACTGCCCCAGCGTAAATAGTGGCGAGATGGGAATACGTGTTTATGCAATTTTTAACTAAGGTGATTCCGGCAATACACCCTACAAGAAACCCACGCTTTCTGCAGCCAAAAGTATTCCACTTGCCAATGTTGGTAAAAAGGAAAAAAAAAAATCCGTGTGATGCATGCTAAAAAAGGTACATACGGTGAGAAGTTTTACTTCAAGTTGATTGTTCAATTTTTTAAAAATTCAACACCCGCACCCCAAGTCCACTATTCTGTAGAGACAACAAAATCCAAAAAAAGAATCCAACAAATGAGTTGACTTTCTGAGCTTGCTCAAGCAGAACTCATTGTGGGGATGGGATGGGGGGCAGACCAACGAAAAATAAGTAAGAAGGCATTGCTGAAATACAAAGGCGATGAAAAGTGTTTTCACAGTAAATACAGTTTTTGAAGTCTGAAAGTTAAGGTCACTCGAAAGAAAATATTTTAACTTCACTTTCATCCTGTTCAAATCCTCTACACAATCTGAACTGTTTAAATACATTTCTTAGTATGTGTTTAGCTAGGCCAGTTCTAACACCAAAGCAAGCAGACCGAGTTGTCCTATGCTGCCAGGGAAGCTGTTTTCTTGTTTGTTTGGGTCGTGTCCCGTGTTCCATCCCATCCCCCCGCCCCCGAGGTCCCCAGTACTCCTCAGTACTTACAAGGAGAATGCATGTAGTGCCGACAAGAGGAGAGCGAAGCCTGTGGAGGAGGCTGGGGCTGGGGCTGCGCAACCATACTGGATCCATATCCGTCGATTGCTATCGATTGGCTTGGGCCAGCACCAGCCTGGTGTCCATAAATTGCAGTTCGAGATGAAGAACCAGGACAGCAGGGGTCAAAAGCAGATGTTCCATGAAAAGCACCACTTCCATGACTTCTTATACCACTGCTGCTTAAGTCTACTGGCAATGCCTGCTGCATAAACAAACCATCTTTTTTCAAGCCATTCTTCAGACATTGAAAACAAAGTCACCCTCACACATAATGTGACAAAAAATACAAATGCTATCAGAAGCAACTGGGATCCAAATTTTTAAGTTTTAAGGGTTGACTCTCATATGTTCTTTAAATATGGTTAACATTTCTTATTCTTAAGTTCTTCAATCTGGTGAGAGACTAAATTCATTGCACCAGATTGTGTAAAAAAAACCCCAAATCCTACGATGCATAAATCAGTGAGTATATGGGAGCTACATGCAGTGAAATACTTAGAGGCAAAAAACAATCTTCAGCATTTTCAGTTGTGCCCAATGTATTACAAAAACAGAAACCAGACTGAAAGTTCCGCATTTTATAAATTAAGTTTGCACAGTATGGTTCTCACTTTTAACCATATTGGTTTAGAGCTCTGATTTTAGTTACTTAAAAAGTCTTAAAGAACAATGCTGTTAAAAAAAAAAGAGTTGCTCTTCTATAAACAGAACATTAGACTTGCTTTTGTTCTTCCCTTAAAGCAGTTCAATTATTTGCACTGCAAACCTGCTGTGAACAGCAGAGTATATTTCAAGGTATTAATGTTTGGTTTGCTTCAACAAGCCACTATCATCTTACAATCACCAACAGGATGTCAGCTGTCAACGATTACTTGTTGGATTATAACTTTCTGTAAAAAAAATAATTATTTTGCATCCATATATTATGGCTCAAATGTTCCTTTTCGTTCCCTTCTACCACACCTGCTACAGAACAAGAGAAAAATCCATATTTCAGCATCCTATTCTGTTCTCTCCTAACAACCTGAAATCGCAAAGGGAGAGGGACAATAATGAGACGTGCCTGGTCATGGTAGCTGGTGCCAGAACTGCTGCTTGCTCCACAAGGTGCAGGCACTGGAGGAGGCCTTTCAACAGGGCAGCTGGAGTCACCGAATGAAGGAGACAGCGGAACAGCTGGGTGAGGGTTGTGGTGGTGGTGGTGGTGATGTGGAAAGTGGTGGCCATGCTGCTGGAAGCAGCTTGTGTGCGGGTGCCCCAACGCATGATGAGTCTGTGAAGGTCCTCCACAAGGAGAATGCTGAGGGCAGCACGATGGTAACCTCGGCATGGCCGGAGGGCCAGTTTCCAGTGTCGTATTAGATGCAGTTCTTCTCATATCGTCTTGAAGATAAAGAAATTAATATTGAAGTAAAAGAAATTAGCAAAGCTGATCACTGTAAAGCAGTGTCTTAAACAGAAAAAAAAAAAAAATCTTTGTACTTCACAACTATATGCTTAACCAATTGAAAAACCGTTCTAGACTAAAACAAAACAAACTGGATACAAAAAAGATTTAGCTAAGCCTGCCAAATGAACCAAAACTGAACGCTTCAGGTGGATGTACTCATGGGAACCACCAGAGGACGTGTGAACTGATACTTGCCTTATTCCACTGATTTAAGCCATTTTATCTGTAGGGAAAGGGGGAAAGATTGTCCCTGTGGTCAGCATGCAGACACCTCAAATTTTTGTGCGACTGTGTTCAGCTCAGGCTTTTTGTACCTCACCTCACTTGC
Organism: Leptosomus discolor; assembly: GCF_034619465.1. NCBI lineage: Eukaryota > Metazoa > Chordata > Aves > Leptosomiformes > Leptosomidae > Leptosomus > Leptosomus discolor. The sequence continues at coordinate 22,826,578 of NC_141401.1, read as the reverse complement.
AGACAGGGGCAGAGCACCTGTGTTTCAGAGATGCTATGAGTGCTACCTGCACATACAGCTCTAATATAGGCCAGTATCTACACAGATCTGTAAAAATGTGCTTCCAGTGAAGTAATCTACAGGGGGAGGTTCAAGGAATTTGTACACATCCTTCACTTCCTTACAATAGACCTTAAAAAAAGCCACCCCTGTAACACCCTGCAATGGAAGACTTAATTCCCTGTGAACTACGTTCTACCTCCTCAAAAAGTAAGAATGTGGTTCATTAGGTATAACCACATCATTCCAACAGGCAAAAGCAGAAGGCTCCAGCACAACTTCCTTCATCTTTCGGGAAAAATCAATGATTTTTTTCAGATTCTTGTCCTCTCAAATTGTAACGGTTATGTTCAGTAAAAAAGTTCCCGTGACCTTTAATCTAGAGAATGCAGATTAACCTCATCAACCTTCTTTGTACTAGGAGGCAACTGAACAGTATAGAAAGCTCCTCTTATTCTGTACCTCCAGCTGAAGTACCAGCAGTGCCGCCACTGGGAAGACTGGAAGTCGTCTCTGGTGCTGCAGAGGGCTGGCTGTTGGAGACGCTGGAAGCTGCATCAGAGGCCTGCTCTGAGGTAGATGCACTAGAACTGTTACTGGAAGCAGAACTCACAATCTGTGGCTCCACTCTAGCCGATGTGGTTGGCACAACTGTCGGCTCTACCAAAAGAAAAAAGCTTTCATGTTCTTTAAGTGTTAAAAGCTGCCGGGCTTTTTTATTGTTGTTGCTGTTTTTTAATTGTTTTACAAGTTATTTTCCATTCTGGTCTTGCCAAATGTTAAGTCAGAACACAAAAGCCTGACATGTACAAAACGCAGAAGTTAATTCTGTTTCACTCGTGTAGAAAAAAAAAAAATTATTTTTGAAAAAAAAAAATCAACTCAAATTTTAAGAATTAATATAAAATCAATTCCCAATCAGATATGACATACTAAGTTTTATTTACTGAATAAAATATTACTAGGAAGGAAAATAAATTACTGTCATACTTTATGACAAAAACACTTGCTGAAGCATTTCATAAATCCCCAGGCAAACTACTCCATGATTACGTACTGCCCTTACCATTTTTTAAATGTCTGCAAAATGCAGAAAAACTTGTAGATAGCCAACCAAGAATGACACATCTAAACTAGTAGCACTACTTTACAAACTTCAGTCATTCTAGATGCCCAATACTAATGGCTCTAGGAAGATAAACTTGGGTTTCAGTATCAATACATATTAAAAGCAGATTCATTAAATCAGTATTTGAGATTTCTGTTAAAAGTACTTCAATGTTCATTTTGCATATTTAAAGGTAACAGCTGGCAACATATTTAATTGGATCCAGAGGAATACACCAAACACTTGCTGAATCTTGTTTCCTACTACACAATTGTAAACAGGTTAAAATTTAAAAAGATACGTGGTAGCTTAGTGCAAATTTAGTTTTCAAAAAGTGTGCCTTTGACTGCAAGTCTGAAATTTCTCTCTAATTGCTGACAAGGCAATGACATGGCTAGGAATATGAGATACCATAAAAGGGAGTATTATCAGAAACGCCTCAGGTTTTTTTAGTAAAAATGTCTGCATGGGTATCAGGAAAAAAAGATATCAAGACACTTCAAATACTTCTCTCACGCAGTCTCAAACTGAAACAGGACTAGTTTTCAAGATTGCTCTCTGTATCTAGTAGGTATATCAGCAACTCAGCGAGCAAGGGAATAAACGTATCTCCCTTCTTGCAAGTCTTCCAATTCATCACATTAAAACAACATGACCTGATACTTGCATTTAAAATTCCTTTGGATTTTAATGTGGCATTCCAACATACTAATTTTATTTAAAGGAAAGCATTTGGGGAGAAACGTATAAATGTTTAAATTCAGAAAAAAACAGCAAGTATCCAGGACGTGTAGCCTAACATTGCTATGGGATCACACTGCTCAAGACTGGATGTTAACATATTCTGAAAGCAATCTCGTAGAATTCTCAATTCTATCAGCCTCAGTCACCATGCTAGCCTGTTACTGTTGAGACTCACCATCAGCAATACAGACAATTCTGTTTCTTCCCAACAAAACCAGTAAAAGCCAGTGGGTTTGGTCAATCTCAAACTATTAGCTAAGAGAAACTTAATTTCAACACACTTGACGGACATTAATCCAGGAAGACAGATGGAGGTATGATCCTTGCGCTCAGGAAGGTAGCTAGCAAAGTTTTAAGATCAGTACCTCTGAAGACATCAATAAAGTGATGATAAAGTGCATAGCCGCCTTGTAACAATGTTAATTCGGGATTTTTGTCATTTTACACTTGTTCATGTGTGAAATGTGATGTCTAATCTCAAAAATAACATCCCTGAAATCCTGGAAGACTCATCTTGGGTATTTCCTCTGAGGGGGAGAAACAGCTAGTCTTAAATATGTATCTTACAGAAGTGAAAGTTCATTCAACAATAATATTTTTAAAAATAATTTGGTTCCTGAGTTTAAGACTAAAGTCTATAATCTGAGTTTAAAGAGTAAATTAAGGAATAGATGCCTATTCCCCTTCAATCATACAGCTGTTGGGATATTTCACAGTAAATCCATAAAGAATCTGTAAATCAAGCCGTCCTCTTAAGAACCATCAAACACCCAAAACCAATTCCAAACCCTTCCAACTCTCCAATCCACCCCAAAATTCAAAACAACTTGAAGAATAAGATATTGGAAGATAATAGCTTGTGATGCACTCAGGGATGGAACCACAACAGGACAAAATGTTCTGTTAAACATTAAAAGTAATACGCACCTAAGAAATCCCCAAAACCACCAGCACCACCAAAAAACAACCCTGCAAAAATGCACATGAGCTTTAGTTTTTTCTTCTCTCCACTTCTGACAACACTTGAAAGTTGCTCTTATGATTTTCAGCAGGAATAGACTTTTAAGTGTCAGCAGGTTTTAATGTTAGGGAACAATGAAAGGTTGCAGCTTCAGAAACCTGACATACTTTACTAGTTTGGTTTTTAGTTTTCTTTTTAATTATTTTTATTCCAAGGCCTGAATGAACAGTAACTACTCCAAAGCATAGGCAGTGATAGATTTTCCTTTTATAGTGTTGTAGTGAAGTAAGCACATATTTTTAAAGAAGTAGTTCCAACCTGTTCTGTAATTTCTGCCTGGTGAGTCAGTCCTCAGACACACACCCAAGTCTGTTTTGGAAGGAAAATTGAATCTACTAGACCCACTGGGAACGGCTAAACTTTTAAAAGGAAGGCTGCAAGAGGATTTTCTGACAGGCTTCGAAATTCATTTGTTTAGAATGGAGACTTCTTCCTAGAATGGTATAACTGATGCAATTAACTCCACTCCCCTTACACTGATCATCCTGCTTCTGAAAAAGGAAGCTATTTCTCAGATCAACGCAACTTACCATCTTCATCCACCGTGAGGTCCACCACTTCTGCTGCATTCTGTCTCAGTGGCTGGATGACTGTGGAAACCCTACTGCGGTTCCGCTGTTCTTGAGGTCGTGCAGCGTGAGAAGTAGAGCTTTGTCCCCAGTGCGATCTTGTGTGTCCAAGTGTTGAACGAGACCTTAGAAAAAGGTTAACGCCTTCAATATTGACCTAAATTTTGCCATTATTAAACTCTTCTCCTCACTGTTTGAGAAGATATGTGAGGTAGTTTTTATTATTATTAGCAAAGCATTTTGTTATGTTGAAATGTCCCACTACTCCGCCTTCACTAGATGTGTACTTACAAACACTACTGCAGCCCTTACCAGATAACGTAATGGCAAATAATCCAATAGGTAGAGTTTAAAGGTCTTTAAACTATGTTCCTATAAAATCATACAGGTAACTTATACAAAAAATCACTGTGAAACCCTACAACCACAGTCAGGCAGCACTTGTATCTGCTGTTACGTTTTTGACTTTGTGAATAGCAAATGAAGGGTCTTCAAATCCTGTACTATTCCTGTGCAGTCTGAAACAGCAGATCTATCAATGACAAAACTGTAAAGACAATGAAAATTTGTAAACATTAAGTTCTTTTGCACGTTAACTTGTGACAGAATATTTTCAGACGATAATCTCTATAACTTAAATTTCCAAAATGTCCCCAAAGTGCAAAATCTCTGGACTTTTCTCTCTTGAATATTTTTTCCCTCCTTCTCCTCTAAGAATGAACACAGCTTTGTGTAACACTTAAATGAAATGTGGCTTGAGGAGAGGAAATCATATGCCTGTAACCATACCTAAGGAAAGGGGCGGGTTTTATCTCTGTAGTATAACACTTAGCACCTATTCTATTCAATTTAGCCATACAAATCCAAGCGCTCAAATCAGTGACGCTTTGGAGTTTAGGCTAAGAGGATACGGTCTTTAATTAAGGAAAGAATATTTTTACAGTATTGTATCTACCAGTTCACTTTCAAAAACCTTTGATTCTCCAGCATTTACATAAATCAAGTGGCTCTTGTTTTCCAATTTGGAAAAACAATGCACTCAGACTTCAGAAATTCAGGAGAGGAAAATGTGAAGAAAAGGGAATGACTTCACCAAAACCAAAAACCCACTGCTCGAAGCACCACGGAGCTCAGTCCACACTTCTGTTCTGCCTGTACTCCCTTCACCATTAGCTGTGGAGCTCACTAACAAAGATCAGTATATTCTCCTGCCGTGCAGAAAGCGTGCTTGCTGCAGTCTTCTCAACTGGCTTACGCTTCAATTCCACTTCAGTAGTCACTGTAATTTAAAGATCAGGTTGGCTCAAAAAGGTGCATTTTCTTTAAAGTTTGGACCTACATAACGTCCAAATGGATTTGTGTGTGTCCTACCAACACACCAGAATGAAATTTACCTCACAAGCTCCTTTAAAACCTTTAGTGTTACTCTCCGGTGACCCACGGTGCGCTTTGGCAATACAAGGAGAGGTTAAGGTCTCACCTCCTACTTCACCTTCCCCTCCCCTTCAGTTAACTGAGTTCAGGTTCACGAGAGCACCTCAGGTTTGGCAGTAAAGGACTGAAAAACTAGCTGTGGAATTGTATGCAGGACTGCCAGTGTCTACTTCTTTACAGGAACACCTGCTTCATATCAAACCAGTGCAGTACCTATCACACCCATATTTTTTTGGTTTTTTCAACGCAAGCTGTAAATTCAACAATAAGAGATTTCTTGGATGTCTTCTTGCACAGAAGAACAAGCAGACAACACCACGAAGCATAAACTAGAGACAAAGAGAAATAAGGCCTAGCATGTAACTATGAAGTGAGCTAATAATCTTCAGAAGTTTTTGAAACAGGTATGATTTCAAGCAAAGACAGAGGTGGAAACAAAGGACTACTGAATCGAAACAGTCTTTAAGTTAGAGGTCTGGGTCTTTATTTCCTTGTTATGATTAAACAGGGCATTATTCTGAATGACTAATTAATATGTTAGCTATATGGCGCTGTGTATATTCAGCCTGTGGCCGAGTTCATGTAATCCCAAAATGATTAGGCTGGTCGACCTCTGAAGTAGGTATGACCAAATCGTTTAGTCCATTTAATGCCAAGCCAACTCTCAGCCAGATCTTAATAGCTTTTTCTTCATCAGAAAAGGACCGACAGTGAAGATGTCATAGCACTTTGGTAGATATTGTCTATCTCGTACTCCTAGCTACGATTCCAGCTGCTACACTGCTGCTTGAGACTGCAGTTTATTTTACATCAAAGATCTACTTTCTCTATGCTTTGAAGGTGACCCTATGTTGATGGATAAGGGAGGAATAATTATCAGTACGTAACGATGTTTTGATGGAATATAGTGCACTGGGCAAAATGAAGGGCATGGAGGAAGAAACTAACACACGGATTTCCGCATTTAATTTTCTCAAACCTGAGACTGCGTGCAACGTAAGAAAAAGTGACAAATTTCTACACACACATGACCAAGTGAGAATTGCACGTGCTACCAACTGCGTCTCACCAGAGACCACTCAGAAAACAAGCAGAATAGGGTTAGCATCTTGATTTCACAAGGCAAATAAAAATCAGACAAATACTTAACCAGCTCTGGTAGCAAAAGCACCAACAAAAGGATGTAGTCACAATGTTTTGGGGTAATTTCTTGGTTTAAACAACGAGTAAGATTTTTTGGGTCTGCAATTCTTAGTTGTGGGATCAATTCAAAGAGACTGCAGCTTAACAATTCCCACTAAAAGTGTTTTTCTAGAAACAAAATTATCTTCACTGGGTCTCGTAAGGTTCAGAATAGTTTCTCCAGGAGAGAATGAAAGTAAGGAAGGGTTTTTCATGAGCACTCTCCTCCTTACTTCTAGGGGAGCAAAATGAGTGGGTATCCACTGGGCAATTTTACACTGATGCTACCGATGAAGTGTACTCTGTGTGGTTTAAGATCAAGCACTACATATTTGTTGCTAAGCAGTGGTGGCCCATTACTGCCTTCTCCAGAGACCACTGCCAGTTTTATCAGATCTCCTTACTTTGAGGAAAACAGCAATCATCAGAGTAGGGTTTCACCAACAGAGTGGAGGAGGATGACAAGAAATAAATGCTGTAAGGGAGGAAAGAAAAAACTAAACTGAATTCTTAAAACCCATACAATATTACACTCAAAACAAGACAGCAAAGCTCAAAAGCGAGCACAAAATTGTACTATTTGCTGTCACGACAAGCAAGGCAGGACCCAAATAGTCTGGTGGAAGGCACTGCTGAAAGAAACTCTTTCTCTCGCACAGCCCTACCTCTCTACAGCTTTTTCTGTATCTTCTCCCTACTCAGCATTACTACCTTTTTCTTTGAAACAATTTGTTTGGGGTTTGTTTTTTTTTGTCTTTAGCTTTTCCAAGTCTAAACACATCTTGAGTTTCTAAGGGATCCGGGTGTGCTGTCTGGAGAATGCTGGCTTCCTTCTTTCTTCCAGTAGTCTTTTTGTCTCCCACAGAAAAACCTCGTATGACTGAAAGGATGATTCAGGAAGAGACAGATCAAACACTTCATGAATTTTCTTTCCTTGTTTCTGATCTTTAGTACTAAAATGCCCAGTAAGCTTGTATGCGCACTCAGCCATCAGCTGACCTTCAGGTATTAGCAAGTTCATTCATACAAAAAAACCCCTGTATTCAAGTGCATCAACTCCTTTCAAAGTAAGTTTCACCTGTAAATTGTAAATAAATTAAAATATTCCTATTATTTATACACGACCATTTGTTTAAAAGTGTTTTTTTTTAAATACTGCTTTTTATCTTCCATTTAGGAAGGCAGAGAAAGCAGCTTTTACACGCTTAAATATCCCAAGCATAGATTCTTACCACAGTTTAAATTTGGAGCCTATTATTAATCTTTTGTTTACTAAGGTCAAGATTAACACTTCAGAATTTTAAGTTTTTTGAAATTGTCAGGTGTAAAGTTGCAGCTTCCCTGCAGAATGTTTTGGATAAAGACAAACGTTAAAGTGATAACCTCCAGAACTTATGTAAACTTTTTAAAATTGAAAATCTTTTTCACTACTATTAATTTGCATTCTGTAAGTCCATATATCATTCCAGGGATACACTGCTCCACTAATAACTGAGTTCTGAAAAAAATACGAGCGTTAGTTAGTACAAGAGTATTCAGTGTATGCAACAAGCATCAAAAAGCTTTGCCGCAGATTTTACAGAAAAAAGGTAGCAGTACTATGAAATGTTAAAAGAGGTTTCTTCATTTCTGTGTTTCTGATTTGACTTTTTTATTTCCATCCGAAACCACACTTTTGCCTTTAAAAAAAAAAAAAAATAACAGTAACCTCTCTCATCTACACACAAGTTATAAAGAGTAAAAGTAACCACTTATTTCACTCTGAACAGTATTCTGAGTTTGGTAAACAACCTTCATAATGTTCAGTTTGCTTACAGCATTTATATTTATAATTTTATACTGAACTATCATTTAGATGTCCCAGGGCTGCCTTTGTTCCTTACATTGTGGCTGGCAACTCTAATATGCTTGAAAACCAGGAAAACTCACCTTGGAAATGCTCCACGTTGAAAGTATGAAAGACTAGTTTAGAATTTTCTAACATTTCAGGCTCAAGATTTGAATTTAAGACTCCTCCCTCCTCACAGCAAACCCCCTAGAATTTTTTCCTTACTCTATACTTTTGGACATAGAATCATGACTTTTCCAATACAAAAATAAATCCCAATTATTTCTTTAATCTTCTTTTCAGCTGAACATTTTCAGTGATGTCCTTTCTCAACTGCTGACAGCAAGTACAGTAAATAGAGAGCAAAACTTAATTTGACCATTCTGCCTTTGAGAAATCTGCATGTTTGAAGGGCTAACAAACTGAACAGGCCAAAAATTTAAATTCACCAGAAGGGCCCTTGGTTAATTCTCCTTCTCACTTAAGTCACCAGTAAAGACACCACTGACATTAACAAAACTGAGGTGGGGGGAGGGGTGCTGCCACCATTTTGGCTGTAGCATTGCAGAAAGTAAGGAAGGAAAGATGGAATTTTTTCAAGTCTTTTGTGGCTCCTACACAAAACGTTTCTTATTGACGTTAGGAAGAGAGAAAGCTGCCTATTTTTTGAAAGCACCTTATCGTTAATCAGGTTTGAATTAGTGTTCTATAAGCACAATCACTTTAATCTAGCCTGATTTTTTTACCCTTTAAAGCTTTACAGGCAAGTTCTAAGAGGCTAAAGCATTAATTGAGCTAGCTCACCTTTCCAAGCATACATGTTGTCTCCTAAGTTTTAATGACTCTTTCCAACAAATAAATCCATGTGGATAAATCAAGTATTTCTAGAAACATGGTTCTAATCACCTCAAGACAGAGCATCTGTTGATTCTGCAGCTTTTGTTTTCTTTTAAACAGAAGGAAATACAAAGAAACATATTGCTGAAGAAATGAATTTTTAAAATGTTGATTTCTCTCATCTCTCCCTGCTTCCTCTTTGCCGTAGATTCAGGCTGCATATGTTTGTGAGTATGACACCCTTTGTGTGTCAGAGTTTAACAAAAAATGTAGTTAGTTCCAAGTGCTCATGCAATCTACATTATGCATGCATTTGTCTTAAACCACCTCACCAAATCCAGATTAGTAGAAGTGTCAAGCTTTGGCAAAACTGTGGTTTGGCTTTTTCTATTTGTTTCTGTTTTGGGTTTAGTGGGGGGGTGTGTTTCTTTCTTTTATTTATTTTTTTAAAAAATGAAAAACGCATACTGTGCTTCCTGGTTAGAGTTTCTGTGACATTCCTTACGGGCTTTTAATAATATAGAGCCTTATGACAAACCTGGAGTCAAGCAAAATTGTATTAATAGAAGGAGATGCAAGTCTCACCTGTAGCTTTCACCGACAGTGACAATCTCCACTTCACTATCGGTTGAGGTAACATTTATTTCTTCATTAGCAGTGACCTGGGGAGTGGAGGATGCTTCAATCACCACAACATCTTCATCAATACTTCCTGATGAGGGAAAAGGAAAAAGAAAGTTTGTATACTTCATCTATCTCAGGAGCTGTCATTTTAAGAGACTAATTTTTCCTAGACTTAAAACACATGTAGATAGAGAATTTCACGGTGTATGTCAAAACTGCAGGTTGAGCTGTCAAACACAGGACCTAATTATTAACAGCAGCAATTCTGCTGTAAATACTGAAGTACAAAAAGGAAGGAGAAGATTGGGGGGGTGTAGATACACAAGCTTACATTCTACAATCAATTTAGAGATAAGTTCTGATAGGAAACATTTCCCACTTCATGAAGAATGATTAAAGTTCCAGCCTAATATATGGGAACACTTCCCTACAGCTGTAAAGTGACAGCAACAAGTTTGAGCCGTCTGAGATATTCCAATGACGTTACACACATCGCTGAGACGTGGTGGGATAGCTCCTGACTGGAGTGTAGGAAGAGATGGGTAGAGGCTCTTTAGGAAAGACAGGCAGGGGAGAAGAGGAGGGGGTGTCGCCCTGTATGTCAAGGACCAGCTGGAGTCCATGGAGCTTGGCCTGGGGATGGACAAGGAACAGACCAAGAGCTATGGGTCAGGGTCAGAAGAAAGGCAGGGGAAGGCGATATCATTGTGGGGGTCTGCTAGAGGCCACCTGACCAGGATGACCGAGCGGACGAGGCCCTCTACAGACGGACAGAATTGGCTTCACATTCACAAGCCCTGGTCCTCATGGGGGACTTCAGTCACCCAGGTATCTGTTGGAAGGACAGCACAGCAGGGCACCGGCAACCCAGGAGGTTCCTGGAATGCACCGACGACAATTTCCTTCTCCAGGTGGTAGAGGAACCAACGAGAAGGGGTGGGCTGAAAATGTTAGTGTCTAAAAAACAAAGTTTCATGCTAAAATTGAAAATACAGACAGGCCAATTACTCAAAATGAAAAAAAGGCAGCTAAGGTCATCACCACATTCAGAAGAATGTAAATGTCATGCTTTTCATGTCTGCAAATCACAGGCAAATAAGCAACAGCTTGCTTACCCAGAACTACCTTAGCTGCTTCTCAGACAAAACCAGCTAGCCAAGCGGCTGGTGCAAGGTCAGTTAGGAAAAAACACACAACTATTTATCCCATATCTTTGTGCTTCTAAACATGCACTTCTCTGAATTACAGTAAGTTTGAGATCACTCCTGGGGTCCACATGTCCTCAGGCTCTATAGTTATCGAAATCTGATGGGTACAAAAGCAGGAAGATATAGCCTTAAGTATGATTCGTTACTTCTGAAAATAAACAGCACCTCCTTGAGGACAAAATCACATGCCATGTAACTCCAGTGTGCGTCTCTACTGAAATACTGACACTAGCTTATCTCCTGAAAACCAAAGGGAATTCTCAACTGAATATCTACACAATTCAGATACTCACCTTCGTCATGGTTCAACAGTTGATTTTACTTAATCTTTTTTTTTTAAGCAAATCCTTAGTCCCGATGGTTTTCCAAAATAATAAAGAAAATCTTTAGGAGAATACTGAAAATTGCTGTGAGTAGGATATAGCTTAGACATAGTTCAACCATATGCTATTTCCTACTGCTCATGCTTTCTAATAGCACCCTCCCAAGTCAAAAGCACAAACTGATCGGGTTTTCGTCCCACAAAGTGCTTTCCTATACAAGGATCCAAAAAACCACTCTTTCTTCAAAATGAAGCAGAAAAACAACTCCTCTAAACTATGTAAATATTTGTAAGGCATTTAGTAAGATTATATTGCTAGGAAAAAACTAAGAATGTAAGTTATGATTATACACAACTTTGTAGCCCCTTTTAAATGAAGAGAGCTTTCAAGCGAAGCACACTAAGGGGAAAAGTACAGGTACGTGAACTTCACTTATTTTAAGAACACTGCAGTAGTTTGGAGAACAGTATATACAAATTGAAACAACCAGCCATTACAAACTGGTTTCACTACATTCGTCTGAACAACAGAGTCAGCTGAACAGCAAAAGTTCAGTAACATAAGCAACACTGAAGTAATTTTCAGAATCCTCATCAAATAGCTCTTCCATAGCCAGACACCAGCCACAGAGCCATAGTAGTACTAAATGGTATGAAAACCCAATCTTTCATTGTCAACGGGACTTACTGTTTTTCTTCTTTGCCTCTCCTCATACCTTACTACAAGGAAGAAAACAGAGTTTTTGAAACATCACAAACAAAACCACACCAGTTTATTCTGATTTAGACAAGCTCATACATGGCAGAGCAAAGGGTAGTGTTAAAACAAAAGTTGCTGAAATAATCTGTCAAAAGGAGGTCTCAGAGGACAGCCTCCTTGACAGAATACAGGGTGCCTACAGCACATGAGCAGCAACACAGCTGCCAAGGAAAGCCCCCTGAAACTTCAGCAAGCCCACATATAAGGGATTTATCCTAGCATTAGAGCATGTAATTTACAAGGCAATTAGAAATTAAAACTGTGGTGATACTAGAGAACTAGTGAAATGTAAGATGTCTTTTTGAATGTTCTGTAGTACCAAAGCTGGTGGGGGGAAAAAAAGAGTTCACTGCCAAATGCACTTAAAATTCAAGTCTACTCGAAGCCAAATCCTAGCAAAGCTATGATGTTTTGCAGTTCCACATGACGTAACTTTGCAGGTTAAGTTAGTGTCTGAAAATGAACTTTACTGGTATATCAGTCAGGGTAGTTCAAGGTGGCTGATGTGAATTTTAAGTGCACAACCCTGTAAAGCAGAAGGAAGCTTTCTTTAGTGAGATGTGCGACATGCAGAAATAAACCAAATGGATTTTCAGAGGTTTTGCTGTATTGTTTCCAAAAACATTTGCTCAAGAAAATTTTGAGGCACTCGCATGTCTCAAATATTTACCACATACGTAACTCTTAGGAGCCGTCTGGTGAATCCAAGGTTACACAGTAGCAGTAAACAGCTGAACATATCTTTAAGGTGTCTACATCTTTAGATCTACATGGGAATATACTCGGTATACACAGACACCTGTAAAGTAAATTTCTTAGGAGGGGCATAAAACCAACAGAATTTGGTATTTCAGTAAATCCCAGTTCTGAGGTACTGCACAATGTACAAAACATACCAACAGCCAAGGGAAAACACTCACAACAAACCAAACAAAAATCCAAACCCAGAAATACACCAGCTGATAAAACACTTGCACATCTTTCTCAGTATTACTTTTCAACCCGTCGTCCACTACACAGGATATTTTATATGGTCCACCATGATAAGGTATACTTCATTTATTGGCTTTTTTGCATGTACCAGTCACTGACCAGTCATCTTCTGTCTGGAATGAACTTCAAGGAAATTTGACCTTACTTGATAGTATAAAGAGGAATACCTTACTCATCAATGCATCCTCTAAATGATTGACCCTTTTAGAGAACAGCTAAATCTGTATAGTGAGCATGTCACTATACTAATCCTATACTCCTTGAAGGTGATTTCCCTTCAAGAAGCGTCACTGGACTGTTGGCAGAAACATAGTTATGTAGCTCTACGAGAGGTGTTCTGTACTCCTTTCAGCATAATACCTACGCCTATAAAACAAACAGAAAATTATCCTCCTGCAGGTGCACACTACTTCTCTCTCTCATCTCCTGAACAACAAAACACAACAAGCAAGTTATACTCCAGTTGTTCGTGACTACATTAGCCTTTGGGCTACCACTGAAAGACTCATTCTACATTTTAAATGGGCTGGTTAAAAACAAAACCTCTACTGAAAATTACAGCAAGAATTTTATTAGTTTCTACTGAATTATAGTTCTTCCCCTACTCACATCCACAAGTAGTATTTTATAGTGCATGTAAACCACCAAATTTCAGTTTGCAAGTTTTGCATACCCCAACAATTCAGACCCACCGACAGCAGTTAGCAGTTAGGTTTTCTATATGACTAACAATCAGTAATGTCTCTACAGAAGCTTTTCCACTCTTTTAAAAGCCTGTTTTATGATAGAAGCCTACTGCTCAACCAGCCTAGGGGAAGGGATAAACTACACTGGCTTGAACACAAACTTGAACATGCTCAAAATGAAAATCATCCCTTAAAAAAACCAAAACACTCCCTCCTCCAGGCCCTACATCACAAAGACAGTAAATCTGTCAGATTACAGTACTTTATTAAGCAGAATATAACTTTTAAAATAATAGAGTACTGTGTAGTCCAATATTTAGGTAACTGAGCATATCTTTTCCCCAGAAAGTTGTAAGATTATTTCAGAACTGCTAGGTGCCATCGACAGACCACAGGCTCTTCTGTAAGCAAGTTTTATAATCAAATACTTTAATAATCCAGAAGTCATAAGCAAGAGATTACGCTTTTTGCAGTATAACATGTATAATATATACAATTATACTCTGTGTATAATATATATAATTATACTGTTACTTAACTCTGAAAGATCATGGCATAACTCAGAGATTAATCAATCTTCATCAACACAAGTACCCCATCAAGGACATGAACAACATTGGTGTAATATCCAAATTTATGCTTGGCTGATTGATGTCCTTCCCGGAGGGTATTTTACTTCTGTTTTGCAATTAACATGGGGTTTAACTAGGTTACACATTACATGTAAGACAGTGAAGGAGTTTTACAGTATTAAATTTCAAATGAGCCTGATCAAGCCATAAGTAAAACCAGAAGGGATTTAAAATAAACAGTCAAGTTCCAGTGACAGAGATGACTTGTTCTGATTTCCAAGCTTTCACTGGATCAGGACAAGGGCCTGCTGAGGCTCACACTCTCTCTGCCAGCTGCAGCAGGCAAAACTAGGCAGTCAGAGTAGAAAATCCAGGCTACAATCTTCAACTGAAACCTCTGGCACCACCAAACACGCACAGCAATGTTACAGAGGTCAGAGAGCACTTTCTCGTCTATTCACTGCTCCTGGACACCTGTCAGTAACTGCATCTAATCTCTTTTTGAACTTGCTGGTACTACGTACCGCTACAGCACCTCGTGCTGGCAAGTTCAAGATAATTCCCTGGACAGTAATTCAGCTTGAAATGGGTAAAATACTAATATCCTACCAGTGTCAATGAGTACTCCCTCCTTCAACTTTCAGACTTCTTTAACTAGGTGTGGCCGGCACCTGCTGCTCCCGACCCCTGGTAATACAGTTAGCACAACTAAAGCCATTTTACGAGGCAAACAGCCATTCTCCGTGACCAAGTGGGTCACGTATTTGTTTCCTTTTCCCTCATTCTCAGGCTCTGAAGGTCCTGTGAACGAAGCAGACAAACCAAACAGATTTCTTCTTCCCCTCCCTATCAGCCTCAAGATTGCTCGGTGCCAGGACGACGACTCCCTTCCTCGCTGGCCTTGAAGGCGCCCGGCCCCTGGCCAACCAGGTACTGCTGATGACCCCGTCACAGAACAGGGAAGCATAGCAGCACACGGAGCACTGTCTACAAAATCAAGCAGCTCCAAGTCCCAAGCAGGAACCTGGACCTGAACTGCTGCTGGACAGTAAGAATTGTGATGCCCCAGTGGCCACGGACACCCCCGCCACCGTCTGCTGCCTCCAAGGAGTGAGTGACTCGTATTCTTTTATATGATTTTCATGTCTGGATTATGATGGTTATACTGATACAGCAAACCACATATTAAGATTTTTACCTGATCTGCAGAGTCCAGGTGATTAGAATTATTCATTAAGTTGTATTATAAATTCTGTATTACACTACTTATAGATTGTACCAAACTGATTCTGCTTGTAGAAATACTGTGCCATTCTAATCATCAATTATGTGCCTATACTAATCATAATATCCTGCTAAGAATATAAAGCTTTAATTCTAACTATGATTTAGTACCACCATCATTCTGCCAAGGATCCTTAAAAGAACCTGCCTGTCCCCTTAGTGTGGGTGACACTAGGTTAGAAGACAGTTTTTCTGCACCTCAGACTTATTTGGAATATACTTTCCAATAGCTGTGCATGGTGTGAGAAATTTTCAAAAACATACAAATTGCTCAGGAGTCTGCACCCTGGTGGAAAAGACAGTCAACAACCAGAATTCAGGGGATCCTGTCCAACTGTAAGCAATGCTAAAATGGGCTAATCCAAAACTCTACTGACAGTTCTTAACCAAGCATGTAAATCTTAGTTCTATCAGCAACGCTACAGCAAGCCAATTCTAGAAGTAGCATCTTTTCAGCATAGAAAGCTGCAGCAGCTACAGGGAAGTGCTGAAGTGAATTCCACCCTAACTTCTATTTCTGTAGCTATTTAAAGCTCCAATTCACAGCAGACAGACATAGCAACAATGGTTAATGTTGACTGCTCACAAAGTTCTTCCTCAACCCCTCTCTAGTAAAATGCACAGTAGAAAAGATATGTATGTACTTCCTTGTCCACTAATGCCATTGAAATAAAAACTCTGAACTAGGAGCTGCATCAGTTACTGTGAGAAAAACGAGTGTATCCTGTAGTTTTAGGAGCGATTAAGTAACTGAAAAATAATAAACTCTAACAACAGGCAGATCATTTCCACTTAATACACCTTTATCTTGAACCTGTTAAAATAATCCGAACATGAAGGGGAATACGTTTAACATTTTCACCAGCCTCTGGCTTTTAAAATATCGGATGTCTATATTCAACACTATCGGGAAACAGGCAACAAATATGTTAGAGGAATAAAGTCAGTCCTATCATTCTAAGCAGCTCTGAAGAAAAACTGGAGCAGCTTCTCATCAGCATTACATTCTAAGTCAAGAGGCAAGGCCTGTCTAGCACTAGCTGCTCAAAAATATAAAGTAATATGTCAGACCCTGAAGGCATTTTAAGTGCTATTAGGTGAACAATTTATGACAATGCAAAATTCTACAGGTTTGGAGTTGTTTTTTATAACAACACTTTCCCATTTCCCAGGGTTCAGCCTTACTACCAAATCAGAGTATGTAAGGCTAAAACCTTGTTTCACTTTCAGCTTCTGCTAGGTTTCCCTCCACAGATTGGCCACCTCCAAACGGCACCCCCAGCCCTTTAAATCCTGAAAACCAAATACCTATTACAAGCATATCAGGAAATTTGTATTACAACGTTACAGAGCTCAAGTTACAGTAAAAGTTTAAATTTTGCCACCTTTGACAAGGAAAGTCAAAAAGGATTATCTCTCTCAGCGTGTATTCAGGTCTTCCAAGGGTTAGAGAGAAGCTTACAAGCTACCTAAACAAAACACGGAATCAAAATCTGCATTTCACAACAAAAATGTGGCTGCTTGCAGTCATTTTAACTTTAAGTCCAGCATTTCAATTAAAACCAACTAATCAACATTCAGATTAGGATATACACCCCTGAAAGCACTTGCACCTTCAACTGTAACTGTATCATTACACTACACATAGTTGATTTTACAGTGTTGTGCCCCCAACTCTCCTCCGTCTCCTGAATGAGCTTCCTCTGGTCCTCTCAGAGTTAATGAGTACAACTGCCTTTCATGGCAAACAGTTGGTAAAACAGTATAACCTATTCCCAGGTGTCAGGATTTCTACCTGTTCAATACTCTCCCACTCCCAAAGCACAAAGTTCCACCAGAAGAACAGCTGAAGCCTTCACAGAAAAGGAAAAGGAGGAAAACCCCTGTATAGTGTTGTTTGGGGGAATTTTTTGGTAAACATTTGTAAAAGGTTTTGTTAAAAAAAAAAACACCACCAAAAAACCCAACAACAACAAAAAAAATTAACTCCCCCCCAAACCATACACAGCTCCATTCATATAATTTTCCAAAAATAGCCATGTTAGTTTTATTAGCTACAAGAACTAGCCTACTAAACACTTATTTTGTTAAAAAGATCTCTCACTTTAACGTCTTGCAATAATCAGAAAGAAACATTTTCTAGAATAGTACATACTAATTAAATTTACTGGTTCTTTAAATGCGCTGTATCTTTAAAAAAAAACATCTGTACTGGTTTTGGCTGGGGTAGAGTCAATTTTCTTCCCAGCAGCTGGTGTGGGGCTGCGGCGCGGCTGGGTGCCGGTAACACAGGGGTGGTTTAGCTGCTGCTGAGCAGAGCTTGCCCAGCCAGGGCCTTGGCTGGGTCTCACCCCACCCCACCGGCGGGTGGGCTGGGGGTGCAGGAGCAGCTGGGAGGGGGCCCAGCTGGGCCCGCTGACCCCACCGGACCGCAGGGATATTCTGTCCCGGCCGGCATCACGCTCAGCACGGAAAGCCGGGGAAGGAGGAGGAGGAAGGGGGGGACGTTCGGAGTGACGGCGTTTTGTCTTCCCAAGTAACGGCGAGGCACGACGGAGCCCTGCGCTCCTGCAGAGGGCTGGACACCTGCCTGCTGCTGGGAAACTGCGAATGAATCCCGGGCTCGGCTTTTCCTTCACCTACCCGGCTGTTTCTGTCCCAGCCAACGAGGAGTTCTCTCACTTTCACTCTCCTGTTTCCCTCCCCATCCCGCCAGAAGGGGGCGGGGGGCAGCGAGTGACCAGCTGTGTGGTGCTCAGTTGCCTGCTGGGCTTAAACCATCACGACATCAACATTCAAAGCCAAGAAATATTTTGTGAAATATCCTTAATACAAATTGCTATTAAGCAGGCGACAAGACTAATCACTTTGGCGCCTGCCTATTAAAAATTCAGTCAGTACCATATCTTTTAAAATTGTATTTTCTTTTCTGATGATGATTATTATTATTACTATTCTCCTTCCGTAACCCTGCTCATTAGTACTTTTACATATATACTGCAGGCTTCACATTCTCAGCAGAAGTTCTTTGTCCTTCAGTATATTCTGTAATTTCAGCAGATGCCTATGTAACCTTCACATGCCAATCTAGAGAAAAAAATTCTTCCCCAACATTAACAGGCTGGAGCAGCGTTACTAGCAACACAAACCCTTTCCTCATATAGAAACTCTATCATGCTTGCCCACCGTACAGAGAAGTTGCATATCTATTTTTCCAGCTGGCCCCATTTCTGTCCCAATTAACTCAGTAACTAGAAGTGCCTTATGATTCTACGACAGAACAGCAGAAAGCTACAGAAAATGTTAACTACACTTTTAACTTACTAAAAATAGGACACTTTCATACAGGAAGTCTGCTCAACTTCTCATTTTATCTGTCACATAAATAAAATGCTCAAAACCTTCCCATCAATACATATTTTCACTGGGAAAAAAAACCACCATAGTATTCACATACTATAAGCCAGAATTCCTTCTCATCTCACTGCATGTGTCAGTCCTGAAGTACAGCCACCATAGCACACATTCTTTAAAGCACACCTTATTTCAATTACAACTGATGGCACTATTTTAATATAAAATTAACTGGTGTGGAGCTAAACGATTTTTCATTCATGATATGAGAATAAACATAATGTCGTAACAAATGAAGTCTGCTTTTCAAGCAGTATAAAAATTAAGCCATTGGACAATGTACTTTCTGAAATAACTAGATGACACAAATTACAAGTTCCAGCCTTCCTACCACCAAAATAACATGACAGTGAATGACTGAATTATCAGAAGTTACCTGAACAGCTTGAATATTCACTGATCATTACAACAGTTTTTAACGAGATCTCTCTCCAAAAAGATTCTCTTGAAATGCCTATGGAAAGCGTCACTATGGAAATATACTTGTTCTACACTTCAAGGGAAATAAATGAACAGAAGTGGTATTAATTGAACTTGTATTAAAAAACGGCAGTAGGTTTTAACAGTTCAAGTAGACAAAAAAAAAAAAATATTGAAAATTATCTCTTGAAATACATTTATCCTGGTTAGAAACAGATGGTTGCCTAAGCAGCCACACTTTCTCAGCCATACACCAGTTTCACCACTGCGTGGTGCTCTGTGTGGAGAGAGAGTTGTT
Organism: Leptosomus discolor; assembly: GCF_034619465.1. Classification (NCBI taxonomy): domain Eukaryota; kingdom Metazoa; phylum Chordata; class Aves; order Leptosomiformes; family Leptosomidae; genus Leptosomus; species Leptosomus discolor. The sequence goes on along the minus strand of NC_141401.1, from coordinate 22,807,235 downwards.
GATGGTCCTACATCATTTTACAGTTACATGAAACTCCATCCTCTCTGAAAATGAGAGGAAACGATTAACTTGGAAACAGAAGTGTTAACACAGTAGTTTTCCAAATTGGTTTTTAATATGAATGTATGCATACATTAATTATTTACAAATCATACCTCTCAATATGCTTGAACATGTGTGTCAAATGTAACTTTTTTTTAGACTTAAAAAAGTTACATTTCTGTCCCCACAAATACGCTTGAAAATAATCAAGGCTGTGCAATAATTCTTCTGTTTCAGAGTTATTTATGCAGCCCTAGCACTGCATAAACAAGATTTTTGCATTACAAATTTTACTACTTGTATTTAAACAGTACATTAAAGAACAACACACTAATTATTTCCTGCTACAATAGATAACAAGTGATAATCTAGTCTTTAGTACTCTGGTTCTGTTCAAGCATAAATCCTGCCCTAACACGAACATACACACTTTTTTTTTTTTTTAAACCTGTCTTTGTATTTTCAGTCATTTTTTCTTACAGGAATGATCATCACAGTCTGAGATATGGTTTCACTTTCTAAAACACATTCGTCACATTAACACTACGCTGTGTTTTATGTATCTACTTCCCCATGCTCTCTAAAAAGCTGAAATGATAAACAGGAGGCACACCTACAACACAGTGAATGTTACTGGTTCCAGTCTAGGGATTGCCTTTCACTTGGCAAATATAAGATGAAAGGGAGTCCAAGAAAACAGTAGACAGCAAAAAAAATTCCACAAACAACCCCAACCCCCCCCCCCCACTCCAACCATTCAAGCACGCCCTCAAATACTGTGTCAAGACATACGGGACAAACATCTATGTAAACCAACTGCAAGATCATTGCACTGAGTTTATCGAGGCAAAACATTTGGTATATACACAATACTTGCCTTCCCACAACTTCAGGCCTTAGAATGTTCTCTTATTATTGCAATACTAAAGCTACCTTAAACTGAAACCTATTTCAGGCTCTTATCACAATAATCAATTTTATTTTTTTTTCCTTCCAGTTTAAGTTGTCAAGTGCAGTTCATTAGGTATTCGCAGATACTTCTACATTCTTCAACTAGACAGAATTGTTATTCCCACTATCAGTTAACAAAGCTATAATAGCTAAAATTTTTAATACAATTCAGCAGCTAAAAAAAAAAATGGAGCAACTCCACAGCATGTGATTAATCAGATTCAGCAACTTTCCAGTACATTGTTTAGAAATCATTAACTTTACCTTTTACACTAAAGTTAAAGATTCTAGATTTGTTGTAATTTTACTGGAAGCTCTGAATGTACTCTTCCCATCAAGAATTTATGGTGTAATGTTCACATTACTTGCAGCAAGTCTATTTGTCGTATAACTTCTATAAAAACACAAGAACAGCTGCTCCAAAGCACTTATTAAAAAAAGCATATTGTACATGATGAAAGCTCATTAATAAAAAGGACCTCAGGGATTTAGTTTTACCTGAAGGAACAGCTGTATTGTTCTGGTGGTTTTCACCAGGTGACACAAATAAGTCTTCCTCCCCTTCAGTAGATGAGCTAGAAGAAGATTCACTACTGAGATCATTCTCACTGGAACTACTAGAGCTGGGTAGTAAAGCGTACTTTCTTCGAGCTAACACCTCCCGTTTTTTCCTCTGCATTAAAATCCGTTCTTTTTGGTTCTGTGTCCGCTGTGACGAACTCGTTTTCACAAACCTCTTCCTATATGGAAGTCTTCTTAAAGAACTGCTGTGAAAACAGGGCCTTTTCATTAACAACCCAGGCACAGAGTCTGCCTCAGTCCGGGGCCACTTTTGTGACCTCACGCTATGAGTTCTACTTGTGGTGTTCAACACTGCCTGAGGGTGTCTTACGGGACCATCCTTTTCTTCATCAGATGTTACTGTGTCAGAGTCTCCGAAATGTAGGCTAGATGAAGGCGATGAGATACAGTCACTAAAAGAAGAATCATTGTCTTCACTCTGCGTTTCTAGATGCTGTCTTAATCCTAAGATTCCTTGGTTTTCTTTGTCAGGACAATTTTGAGTATATGAAGGACCAGCCTGCTGGCTCTTGCGTTTTTTTCGCACCACAATACTTTTGTCTTGGTCTGTACGGTTGCCATTCATGTCCTTTTGCTTTTGAGAATCACCACATAAGTGAGAGAACTCATTCCCTACTTTGCTGGCAATCATTTCAACTTCTGCAGTGAAGCTTTTGGCTGCCCCAATAGGCTCAGGGTTCAAGAGGATCCCCTTCAGACTCTCCTGTCTCTTTGGTGCATCAGAAGGAACTTCACTCTTCATATCCGCTTCTAGAGTATAAACTATATTACATTCAGGAGTCCATTTAGACATGGAAAGTTTTAAGAAAGGCCTAGAAATAAAAATAGATATGCATCAAGAAAAAGAAGCATCACACTTTGAGAGCAAAACTGATATAAGAGAAAAGCCATTTACTGCTAAGACTAACCACCCAGAGGGAAAGGCAAAACAGCAGTAACTGAAATACAACTTTCATAATATTATTACTGCTTGACAATATAATTTTGAATTAAGACAGAACTCTCACAGCTTGCACTGAAGGGAAGTCCTTATAGCCAGTGAACACATTGTCACTTGCACAGAGCAAATATTGATGCATGTCACCTGCAAAATGTCTGGATGATGTCTGGTTTACTGATGTCTAAGCACGAGAGTTTTACAGGCTACTGCTGACAGCGGTTACACGAGTTTCAGCTAAATAGCTCCCACAGCCATCCACTAAACTGCATACCTAAAAGCAGCCTACATTTTCCCCTATACCTGTATATATGGATGGTAAATACCTTGAACACAGCATGTAGTACAGTACGGTGACAACTGAGCTATAAAAATCAGTAGCTTAGAATTCATGGCTCTTTTCTGACACAAAAAGCAATAAAACAGGAGAGATTTTTAACCTTATTATTTTGGGGTAAAGTAATAGAAATCCACTTATAACCTAGAGTTTCTTTAAAAGACCCACCACACATGAACAGTACCGTGTACAAAGCCGTTTTCAGCCCGTGTACTTTTGACTCTATCCTGCAACAGAAACTAAGCGCATCACATCACATGTTCCCTTAACAGCTGGCACCAGGCAGGCTCCCCTCCCTGTCACAACACCAGGCTGTCAACACACAACAATGCAGCATTACCCTCAAAGACTTTTTCAAAGAGAAACTTTTGTACTGCAAGACTCCCGAGAGACACAGGCAAGAGCAACCTCAGTAAGACATTCACCTTCCACCTGCTGCACCTGGCACCTCTGCCTTCTGTTTAAGCGTACAAAAGGAAGTGACAAAAGATTTTGGTTCCCACTGTGACAACCACCGAAGCACTCTGCTGTAACTAATACCACTTTCTTGTGCCCCAGATGAGTATCAAGGCCATAGCAGACATTCGACGCTTGTACTGCTTCAGCAGTTAAGCGCTCCCTCCCTCACCACTTGTTTGCAAGAACACCTATGCTCTTCTAGAAGAAATGTTTGTGTGCTGCAGCAGAACACAGAGCCCACCAGTCTGAAAAATAAATTTCCCGACCAGACCAGACACCCATCAGCTTCATCACAGCAGCACACAAACAGCTATACCTGGCTTAGAGCAGGTCGTGCCGAACTACCAGAAGGCTGCTTAAGAACAATACGTGCAGCTATACCTCATGTGGAAATGAGGCTTCTTCAGCAGCATGGCTGGAATATGCCTGAAGCCACAAAAAACGTCTAAGGCAGCAACAGCGAGATCTATGACAGGTTAAGTAGCACTGCCTGTTCAGGTCCATGATCTCATGCCTGAACCTCCAAATTCTTCAAAACGAGAACACATTCTTACATCTGCTGCTAATGCTTATTTACTTTGTCACAGAACAAACCAATACAAGATTGGGACCACAGAACGAACAGAGTCAAATCAGCTTTTCTCAGATTGTTTCACAAACTGATGCTTTCAGGAGCAGCTGTGAGCTAGTTGTTCCTAACAGACCCTGAAGAATGACTTCTCAGTTTGCAATGGGTATAAACTGATGCATTATCCCAAGCAGCTTGTGTTCTCTTCACAGCCACAAGCAACTAATCTAATTCTTCAAGAGATGTAATCTGGAACGAAACTTTTGCACAAAGCATGTATGCTGCAGTGCTAAGATCTAAAGAAGCTGTTAAGTTCACCAGATCTTTCTGGAGGTCAAGAATCTTGTTGATCCTAGAACTTCAGCTGAAAAGATCCATTTGAATGTTCTCACTGGAAATCCTACAAACATTTGTAACAATTACTGTTAAATGTGAGGCCTATACCCTGTGAAAACTAAGAAAGCATTGCTGTTTTCTACTGGAATTACAGCAGATAGGTATGTTTTACATCAAGTCAAAAGCTAAGTGCACGCAAGTTGGACTAAACCTCCTCTTGTCAGTATATACAACAGGACAGGCTTTTACTTTCACTTCATCAAAGCGCAATTCACAGTAGGAAGTATTTCTTATTTTCAAGTGCTAAACAGAAGACTGTTACATCCTGGACAGTATTTTTTTTTTTTAAACTGCAGAAGTTTTAGTGGAATGCACTATATAAGGCTACCCTCTTCTCTAGGACCAAAAAAAAAAAAACTTACAAAATTGGAAAAAAACTTGGAATAAACATTAAGAGTGTAAGAAGTCTACACAGTAAACAAAGAAGCCTCTATTAAAGCTGTGGAATTCTGATACCCACCCTTCTCTGCTCCTGACAGCTCCTGAGGAAAATACCAGCTCTCACGTGTTCCTCCCTATGCAGTATTTACCCTCACATACATGCACCATCTTTCTTTGGAAAAATTAAGAGACTTTCATTTTATAAAACTTCTAACAAGGACAGGAAATTAGAATTCAAACCTGTTATAAGCACACAGAGAACAAGCGGTATATAGTGTTTTTCTCCTCCTCACAAGGTCACCTCTAAGCCAGTATTTTTGGACTGTTACTTATGTGCCACTGTTGCACATAACATTTAGTACATGTATGTAACACTTAGAAATGTAACATTTAGTCTAGTCAATCTTTTCTACAGTCCAAAAGCAAACCAGCCCCTCCCATAATAACCTCATATTTCATCACAAGTTACTTTAGAAAATCCAAGTTACTTTAGAAAATCCACAAAATACTCCAATTTGGAAAAAAAAAAAAAAGTTAATTTATTGTCTTCAAATACTGTCATAACTTACCATCACATACTACATGTCCAGCCTATACCCAAGTTTCCTTTTAACATGATAAATTAAGGGGACAATTTTACTTAATTCTGAAGTTTTGTTAAGAAACAAAAATCTGAATATTTTCTCATGACATAAGCATAATCAGGGGCTGGTTTACAAAGGACTATGTTCTGCTTATTGCAGTGCTTCCCCCTGCCCCACTGCTTTATTGTTAAACTCTAGTGTGGAAATCTCCATCAGTATGAGTTTCGCATTCTGAATGTGATTATCTTTGTATAAGCTCTATTACTTTAGCACAGAGGCCACTGTGCTGAAATACAGATAGAGCTATTTAACTTACAGAAAAAAATGAAAGCAATAAAGTTTACTCTTTGAGAAACCTCAAATCACTGTAAGATGACAAAAAAACCTCAACCACAACACAGTGAAAACTAGTGCACCTGAAATGCTATTTACTAGTTCAGTTTCATTCCAACAAGCAGCCTAGTTCTGATGGACAGTTAACTCGGATTCAAACATTTTGTACATTTGCACTCTTAAAACCATGGAAAAGCCTGCAGTGACTCAACTAAGTAATCAAGAACTCTTTGATTTTTGCTAACGAACACAGAGCCTGAAGGACTGCTTCCTCACAGGAAAGCTGCTGGCTTCCAATTACATTAAAAATCACACAACAGCTTAAATGTGAGTGTATTTCTGAAGCGAATGGCAGCAATCAACAATGGTAAATAATCCGTTCTTTCACTATCAGAAATGCTATTACAAACTTTTGAACAAAAGATTCGACCAAAAAAGACAGAAGCTGGAAGAGCTTACCATTTAACTAGACTCCACTTTCAATGGTTAGGTATAATACCCATACTACATATTATGTCCAATGCTTTTACACAGAAGACAAAGTTTAAGAGGGACTACAAAAACCTTACGCAAATAATTAACTCATTAGAACGAAATCATCTGCTGTTAAACATTTAGAAGGTCCTACAAAATCTCTCTGTAATTCAAGGTAGTCCTCAGAAGCTTTTCCAAAGAGCAGCAAGATGCAGTAAGCCCCCTCAATCAACATCAGTGTTCCTCCTTCCTAATCCAAGTATTTGCCTATTAACTTACAGAATTGAGACTTTAAGCAGAAAAATGAGGTAGCATCTTCTTTTAAGCCATTTTAAGCAGACTCAATGAAGAGCTAAGACAGCTACCTGAAAGCTATAGTTATTCTCAGTTCCCCTCCAAAGTGTATGACTCTGTTCAGAATCATGAAGCGTACACAACTTTTATCCATTCATGTCAGAAACTGAAGACCTTCAATATTAATCACACCAAGTCATACAACAGTGCAAGAAAATTCACGCAAACTGGGGAAGTCCCTCGAAACTGCCAACTCAGAAAATGAGCGCAAAGTCTGAGATCTTTATAGCAGACAAGTTTATGATCACATATAAAGGCAGACACATTTCAGTTCTAAAGATGGAGCAAAGTATTTTGCCATTAAGAATGAATTCCATTACTAGCAATAAAAAATATGATAGCATTAAAGCCGTATAAAACAGTGAAATAGTTCATTACACAACATTAATTTAATTTTTGGTGTCAATTTGGTTGATGAATACATGCAATCTAATATATCATTACTTTGAAAATGTATTTTCAGTTACATTTTAAAATATAGTCAACTCCCTTCACCACCATCAAGAAACAATCTCCTTTTTAGGTGTCAAAATCACCTCGATCAATCCTCTCAAGCTTGGCTACAGTCAGTACACTGTGCTTTGACACTTGACCAGCCAACCACTCTGCAGAAAACGCCCATCTTGAGCACACGCTTCTTGCATAGCCCCAAATTACTGGCCTCTGTCCTGTTGGTGTGATACACACACCTAAACTCAGCTAGTCAAACACTTTGTTCAGCAAATACCTAGACTTCTAGCCAACTTGATGAAAAGCAGTGAGCAAAAAACCTTCATTTACAAAGCACTTAGTAGGCTATTTCCTCACTTTCCCCACCTCTCTCATCATACACACAGTAATTTCCCCCTGTCTGATGCACTCTTCGCCGCTCAGACCCTAACCGCACTTACAGGCAACTTGGGTATCCAGTGGGGTTGAGCCTAGAGGCCTGTGCAGACAAAAATTCTTCCCAACACAACAGCTCTCAAGACTGCCAAGAGCTTATGGAAAACACTGTTGTCACAATCTCAGAAAGAACAAAGCAATTCTGCTTCCATAAAAATTCTGTGCTATCTTGGACCACTTATGTATCCAACCCAAGTGCCTGTAATTCTATAGAATTAAATCAGGCAAGAGAATATTTAAGACTGCCTCAGAAAGGAAGTTTCTATCAGTTGCATTTATAATTCCTTTTTTTTATTCAGTCCTAACTCTTACTTTCTGTGCATAAATTCACTGAACTCACAATTAACTTCCCTCCCCTAATATGTGGCTTTTATCAGATTTTACTTGTAATGCTGTTTTTACTCTGACATGCTAATACTGGTACTGTTATCTTTATGAGAAAACACCTCGCTGCTGAGGTCTGATATGCACAAAGAAATCGTATGTTGCGCATACTGTTCCCACCACAGTACTTTTTTTGAACTGGCAAACGTGGCTATTGAGAGCTCAAAGAATGGACCAGAGAACGAACGTATCACACAAGCTGTAGTTTGGGACACCGACAGCCACTTCTTTCTCATTTACCATTTAAAAGATGTATTTTTATTCTTCCAGCAGGGCTCTTCCATCAGATAAACCAAAACAAGACACAGGGTAATGAAAAAGCTTACAAAATCCATACAAGCCCTTCAGCCGAAGGGAGATGACCGAAGCACTACTACTTGGCTTTCCCAAGGGCAGAGTGCCAAACAAGCCCGATTCACGCACGACCCTGACAGGGAACGGGAAGCCATCTGAGAAGCTGCACCCCCAACACACTCCCATGAAGATCGAATCTCAGGGGTGCCATACCCCGCTCCAACAAAAATAAAGAACTCACCGAGCAGTTCATGGAACTCGTTAGCCAAAAAAGGGGCAGTCATGCCCTACTCATTTCATTCCTATCGAGCAGGGACAACCTGTACAACGCAGACTAAGTAGCAAAAATACAAATATCCAATATTCAGTTCCACTATCAGCAAAAAAAGTACCATCAGATTTTGACACTTTATTGCACTGTTCTTCATTTTCAGTTGTTCTTTATTCTCACCACTTCACGAGACAAACACTGCTCTTTTAAAGCTTCTTTTAACTACTAAATTTTAGCATGCTACATATTGGTACGCTAATCTTTGCCAGAAAAGAAAGCAATTGATAGTTAAAGATCTATTCACCTTTATAAAGCAGCAACAATCACAAGGTAATCTGAAACTCTGTTATGTTTGCTTTCATGTTATGTACCATCAAACACGTCTTTATTCCCAGGACAATATGAAATACCATCGCAAACCACTCTCAATTTATTTTGTTTGCTTTAATGCAGCCACAGTGATGACAGACACCGATTTTTGGATGACAAAGTTACTTGAGAATTCTCTGAGCAGAATACTTACCTTTCACCCTACATAAGGATACAGCACTTCAGAATAACATGCATAGTTTATATATACATATATATATTTATATATATATACACACACACACACATACTAACTGCACGATAATGTTCTGGAGACAGGTCCTACAGTCTCCCAAAGACACTCCATTACACCCAGCCTAGGCAGAACAGTTTGCCTGTGCTTTGCAGAGTGGTGCTACAGTGACATGAGCCACAGCAATTCAGGCGGGCTTACATGCTCCTTGCAGCCAATTCTAGGAACCATCACTAGCTTGGAAAGTCTACCCTTAAAGTGAAACAGTATTACTCTTACTAACCCTTGCAAAGCCATCTCAAAGATGAGTCAAGACCACAGTAACTGTACTGTAAAGTACTGTAACCAACAGTATCCATCCTCTGGACAGGCAAAGTGTCTTAAATTTATCTCTGAAAAAAATAATCCTCTGAGACCTTTAAGGTTTGTTTCCTCATGCATAAGTCAATTCAGATCAGTAAAGCAATTCCTTTGCAACAGAAATGTCAGGCCACCTACAGAATAGCTCCAGAAGGCCTCTGTCACACCCTGTTATCATTCACCTCTTCTGAGACCCACCACCACTGCATTCTTATGGAGAGACGACTGGAAGTGCCTGTCTCTCCCATCTTCTCCCAGGATCCAGCACAGGACAGCTACAAACAGAAGAGCTCTTCCCTACAAGCAGATCTATGGCCTGGCTCCAGCTGGAACAGACACAACGCCCAGGGCAGGGGCAGCTGGAAGCACCTCAGCTCCCCGAGCTGGCAGGCTAAGAGCAGTTCTGCAGAGAGCCCCAACAAACAAGTTCGTTCTCCTGCAATATGCCACAGATCAGCCCGGGACCGTAAGGCACCCGTAGGAATCCCAGCACCCATCAAGCACCAGCAAAGGATGAGCATGCACAGACCCACCTGGGCAAGCAGGTGGATTCGACAAACACAGCGTTCACAAGCACATTCTTCAGTCTAGACAGTTCCTGGCTCTGTCCTAGGCTTAAACTCAGTTAGCTAAATTAACGCTATGTAAATCATGGGTTTAAGACATAGGCGTCATGATTTAGGAATGTTTTGGCTTCAGTCAACTCCAAGAATAAGGAGTTGTAGCATTATAAAAGAATATCAAAATACTTTCTTTTTTTTAATTGGATCTTCTTCCAGAGACAGCTAGAGAAGTTCTGAGTCATCCATCAAAAATAATTTAAATATGTATTTCTTAGTCTCCCTGGCAGTTTTGACCTTTGAAGTATGTGTAACCATTCTTAACGCAGTGTCATTTTGCAAACACTTCTTGATAAAGCTTTGAGGAGCAAAGTAAGACATGATCTTTGCTACAACTGCTAACAGGAACCTTGCAAGTGAGAATTACGAAATTAATCATTAGGATAGTTTTATGCTGTTCTTCAGGAAACCTGTGAGAAGTAGGGGATTTTCAGATACTGAGCTGAAGACACCTAATAGTTTAAGAGGGAAGGACAGTGCAGCAGACTTCTCCACTCTTTGGCCAGTAAGGCCAGGTGGCAACGGGTAACAAGCAAGCATTTCCCTCGACAACAGCCAAGTACTACGACTGCACTTTGTTGGCAAAAGAAACACAGAAGGAAGTCTCTTGTTAGTAAAATTGTGAACCAGCCCTATCAGATTTCACTTGGTAAACACTTAATAAGGAAGACATCACTTTAATGACCAGTAGGTACTTTTCCAAATATGATAAAATATATAAAACAGCAAAATAATCTTGTCCACAAAATTTTGGGTTAGTGAAAGCCACGTTTTCCTTTCTTCCTCCCCCTCTGCTCCATTAGGGGTCTCTCTGTCAGGCCTGACATCAGCCCATCAAGAAAAACACCCATCGAAACTTCAGCCTGAAGGAAGTTCACTAGTGTAACACTTTGGCTGCAGATACGTTTTGTGTTTCTTTTAAGAGCACTGCAGACTTTGGAAGCAGCTGGTCACTGTCACTGACACCGACAGAACTTAAGAGAGCACGACTGGGAGTAACCATCCTACCCCAACGTTGTACGTGTGTCCCATACGACCTCACACAATATACATATTTCTAAATCTCCTCTCAACCTCGCTGACATGCAAACAGCTAAAGCACTATAGATCTGGTGAGAAACCTCACCTAAAGGAGGCTGCACACTAGCAAAGCTGTGGGGAAATCTTCATACAACATCTGCCTGTGGCAAATCTGTCTCTCTATTATTGTTTACAGGTGACTTAAATCATCCCATTCCCTGTCCCATCCCTTCCACTACAACCTGGATCTTCTCAAAAGAATGTCCTCGCCATTAGAGAAAATACAAGCAATATAATGAAAGGCCCTTCATCCCGGAAAAAAAGACTGTGAGCTAAACGTTGCTGCAATATGTCCACCTGCACCGAAAGACAGGACTGTTATAACTGACCTGGGTACGTAACAACAAAGTTACTAATTTAAAGTGCAAGTCACAGATATACTAAGGTACACTCATGATACACGTTTTGTAAAAGCCATTGCTTCATAAAAGACACATTCCTGAAAGGTCAGAATGTTCCCATCCAGATTTTGAAAGGACACGCGAAATACACGAATACTCAGAGCTGTTGTTCACCCCCAGGCTCCCAACACTACACACAACCACAGCCGTAGCTGCCAAGGCTTCAACCATCAATAAAAATAAACAGATTTTTAAATAGGTGAGACTTCAAGAGTTTTAAAACAGGAAGCTTGGTGTCTTATATACTTTTATTTAACTAAAGTGAAATGCAAAATGTGCACGCACCCATTCCTGCCTTAAGAATCTTATAATGTGGATGACAGCATGAGACAGGTGATCAGATGTTCACTTTATCAAATGAACCAAGATCACATCTTTCCCTACCAACCCTTGCACATCAGCTAGAATTGGTGATAATCCTGGCTAACAGCTTTTCGAGTTGTTTGGGTTTTTGTTCCCTCAGGTAGTCTCTCTATCCAACAAAGAGATGAGTAAAAACATATAAATTGATGGAAAACCACTTTGATAGCAAGGACTACGGATATGTAAACCATAAGAAGCTTTAATTTTTGTTTTTAATAGTGACAAAATATTCCAATTCTTTAAATATTAATCTTCCTCAAAAATGTTTCCACCAAGTATCCAGAATTAATCTATCTTTGGAATTTTCTACTATTTCAACAAAGACAACATAAGGCCTTATTTCACCACTTGAAAACCCAGTTATCCTTTATCAGTTTATAACACAGATACTCCACCATGATAAATGCTACCTAGGACTCCACGTCGAGCAGCCAATTATCTGTTTTGTCAAACAGTTGTTTCTGAAGTAATCATGTTAAAATCTAATAAAGTTGGGCTATTACAGCAAGATCTTACCACCTCCATTGTATCTTCTTTTGGAGGAGTACTTGAGTACGAGGAATTAGAGGGTACAATTCAGTCAGTTAAAGCATCTAGGCCTTGTTTATGATTTCAGAAAACCATTTCAAGCCATGGAAGCGCTTACTCAACACAAAAATTCCACGAACGTATGCTCGGTCCTAATCACCAAAACGCAGGCACTTAAAAAAGTACATAGATCCTTCACACCTGCCCATTTCAGCAAGAGTTACAAACCTGCGTACCTCTGAAGATCCTGGCCTACATTTTTGAATGAACACTGCTTCCTTGTTTATCAGGCAAAAAAAATCTGACCATGTTTTGGTTTGTTTTGTTTTTTAAATATGGGTTAAGAAACAGGATACCAACTCTGCAAACAAAACAAATGACGTTATAACGAACGCTATTACGCACGCAAATAAAACTCATTTCCGCAAGGGAAAATTTGTGACAAATTTTCAGGGAGACAAAACCTAAGAGTGCCGCGGCTTCCCGCAGCGAAGACGCTGCTTTGTGCGGCAACGAGGCGCTGAAAAAAAAAGAGATAAAAAATCAGCGCGAAGTGCCCACCCGCCCGACTGCCCCCCGCGCCCCTCCGGGACCGGCCGCCCGCCCCGCCGCGCCCCGGGGACCGCCGCCGCCGCACCCGGTGCGGGGCAGGGCAGGGCGGGGCTGGGGAGAGCAGCGGAGCCCACCGCCCCCCTCCCGGCCGCGGCGGGCCCCACCCGCCGGCAGATAACGCCCGCAGGGTGCGGGGCAGCGCCACCGCCCCCCCCCCCCCCCCCCGCCGTACCTGAGGCAGCAGGGCCGGGGCAGGAGAGGCGGGTGCCGCCGGCGCCCCGCTCAGGGCCGGAGGGGAGGAGGCGGCCCCGGCGGGCACCGCAGGGACCCCGCGCCGCCGCCTGGCGCGGCCCAGGAGGCCGTTGCCCGCTCCTCGGCGGCGCCCTGCCCCGCCGCCCGCTGCTCGCGGCGCCGCCGCCCCCCGCTCCGGCCGCAGCCGCCCGGGCCCTAGTGACACGCCGCGAGGCGGGCGACGGTCTGTTGTTGCGCAGCCCCCGCCGCCGCCGCTCCCTAGACGCAGCGCGACACTCGGCGCTGCTTTACAGCAGTCCGCAAAGCGCAGTCGCGCCGGCTCGCGCCCCTCCTCCCGTCAGGCGCCGCTGGCGGGGACGCGCCCCCTGCTGGCGGAAGCGGTGGCGCGCGGCGGGGTCCCCCCGCCCTCCGGTGCCCGCGCCGGGACCCCTCGGCACGGAGACGCCGCCGCCAGCGCCCGCGGCCCTGAGGCGGGCAAGGCCGGCCCGCGCACCCGTCGGGAGGGAGGGCCGGCGGCAGGCCCGGGCCCCGGCCAGCCCCGCTCGCTCGGGGGAGCGGCGCTGCGGCCGCTGCGGCATTTTCTCCTCCTAGACCTGGTACAAAAAGCACTCATTTTCTACCCAGAGGGGCTTCTGCCTTCCGCATCGCGGGGTCTGATGGCTGCTCGGCTGCCGCTACGCCGTCCGAGTTGAAGCGGGAGCGGCCCGGCCTCTCTGCGGCACCGCCCGGGCTGCCGCGGCCGCCCGCGCTAGGTCCCTGCGCCGGTCCCCCGCCGCCGCCCGGCCCGGGGCTCCGGAAGCTGCTCCAGCAGGGCACCGTGCCGCCTGCGGCGGAGCCCGGCAGCAGCGCAGCTGCCCGGGAACGCGTACACACCGTGTTGGCTCTCGTTAGGCAGAGGGCTTTGACGGCACTGCCTGCAGCAGGGCACTTCGCGGCCTGGGAAGAGGCGAGCCTGCCCCCTCCGCCGGGTCACCGCGACACTACTGCTGTCAGAGGACCTTGGAAGGAACTTCTCGGGCTGAGGTGGGCGCCTTCTGCACGGCCACCGAGCCTCACCCTTCCCCAGCAGCACGGGAGGCATCGCAACTTTGTGAAGTCTCCCGTTCCGCAGAAAGCCGGAGCGTTTGTTCACTTTGTGACCGCCCAAGTCTGCCAGAGGCCGCGGTGTCTTTCTGCCAGAGACCTTCCGTCAGCGTTAGCATGCACATCCAAAACACTTCCAGCCTAAAACACGGGATAGAGGAGGGTTGTATACTGTCAGTGACCCACAGATACACGAACCCCAGATTTTGGGGCAGAAAGGTGCAGTCTGACCGAGCAGCAGTTGAAGATCTTACTCAGAATACACTACCACCAGTCACCAGTACGCCATAGCGCTTACATGTTTGGAGGTGCTAAACAACCATCGTGCATCATTACAAAATCAATGGTCATTGGGAAAAAATGCGGTTTGAGACTATTAATTGAATGAGTTTCTGAATGGAATTTCCTTAAAGCACCAAAGTGGATAAAACAACATAGAAACTATTTCTCAAACAAGGGAAAAAGGCTTTAAGGAAAGGCTCTACTTCAGTAAACACCTACCTCAAAAGAAGATACATTTCTGGGGGCAGGAAAAAAAAAATTACTAAGCAAAGGAATACCCAAATATGTCAAAAAGTATAGCAACAAAGTGCAAAAGGTGTCAGACCACATAAATGATATGAAAATAAACCAAGTTTTTCAGCTTTATGCATAATGTGAGAGCACAGGAAAAAGTGAGACCCGCATACAGCGAAGGCAGGGAAAAAAAGCATCACAGGTGATTTTGCGTGTTCCAAAACCCAAATAATAATTCATTTCTGTTTTCAATCGAGACAAAAATACAGCATTAACTTGCTACCTTTTTCTGCATTGTTTTATTTTTGGGGTGTTTGGCTGGTTTTTGTTTTTTAAAATCAAGGAAATACAGTATGTCACATCTGGACTTCAGTAAACAACGAACTGGGCTACAGATGAGAGAATCACTAGAGCTGTGGAGAGCAGGGAGCAGCATCAAAATTAGAAACGTGACTGAAACGCTCAACAGGAGATGCCACAGACAGTGGAAAGAAGGTCGTCTCATATTCGATGGGGGTCACTAATGGCTTGATTTTGCAAGCAATTTTAGTATTTTTCATTAATGACTGGAACCGAAGTCAAAATACATCAATAAAAACCTGCTGGGGGGGGAAATCAGGACAATCCATAGGAAGAACCCTGTACGTAGGAATGACCCTGAAGATCAGGCTAATAAGAGCAAGGTGAAAAAAAGCAGAGTAGAGTATAAAGAATGAGCACTGGACTATTAATGACTAAAAGTGTTGGTATATATTGGGTATTCGTCAGGTAGAAGGCAGTAGGATGAGAACTGCAATAAACTGCGTAATTAAGGAAATGACCAACAGCCAACAATATGATGTAGACACGAAAAAAGCAAACATGTCTGTGCAGTATTTTAGTCTAAATATTTTTCAGAGAGGAAGAGAGTTTCAATGCTATTGTAAATACTATTCCTGATGTAGTCTTACAACTACTTCACCCAGCTTTTTCTTATATGGATTCAGGGAAGATGAACTCTGAATAGGTCACTCAAGGGAACATGGCATATATAATATGAGAGGAAGTTAACGAAATTTGGCTGGATTACCCCAAGAAATGAAACTGAGGAGTGTTCTCTATAAGCTGATCAGAGGCTAATACAAATAAAAAGATACACCCACTGGTCATGCATTTACCTATTTACTTAATCACTGCTGTGAACACTCACGCCAAAGATGACAGAAAGGTAGTTCTTGACAGAGAGAACGTTCAGAGACATTCTGTGCTCGCTGCTTAAAGACAGACAAAGACCATTTCAAAAACAAAAAACAAGGGGCTATAGCGTGGCCAGAAAATTCAGTTCACAAACTAAAAAGCAATGCAAGGTAAGCATAGATAGTCTTGATTTTCTCCCAGTGCAAAGCCAGAGCGGCCAGATGACCTGTAAATGCTTTAACTGTCCATGATGTGGTAGACCTTTCCTCCTTGGGTAAATTAAAATAAAGGCAGAATTCCTAGGATCTTTATCAGCTATGATTTCCTAATTCCTATTTCACTATGGGCTACCAGCTGACGAGAATCTAGGAAGTTGTGGGCCAGCCCACCCTTACATTAACACTTGATAGACATCAGGTTTTGTCAATTATTGACCGGTTATTAACATAATTTTTAAAGAAAGGTAATGGAGAAAATGCACCTCAATGCCTAAATTATTCACAATTATTTTAAAATTGGTTTTAAAAATTATTTCTAACTTCTATCTCTGCCCTTTGATATAGTTATTAAAGTGACTTCTGCCATTATTTTCAGACCTCACGGGGATAAGACAGTTGTCTTGAAAACACTGTATCGATTCCCTGGAGAAAACCAAAAGATTCTCCTTTTCACACTCCTTAGCTACAAAAAACCCAAAGGTGGAATCGTTTCACTCTCAATCACTAACGCAAATTTCAGCACAGCTTTCAGGCTGTGGTGTGGTGTCATCACCTCATACTGAACTTTTCAACTTCTTCTAACTGGAGCTAACCAAAGCCATTTGCATGCGTACCCCAGGGCCTGGCAGAACTAAAACTATCTCATCTCAGCTCAAAATATGCCAACCAGCAGAAGACTGCACTTGACATTTCTGGCAGAAAGACAAAAAGCCAAGCCAAGCCCTACCCTGAGGGACCTTCAGCAGCTCAGCGTCCCGGCTGGACGTGGTTCCGTGCAGCAGTGCTGTCGCCGCGGGCTCGCTCACGGACGAGCGCTAGGCACAACGAACACCCGCTGCGGGGGCGCGCCCCCGCCACCCCCGGCCAAGGCGCAAGCTGGGCACCGGCAGGGAGAGACGTCTGGGCACGGAGCTCCGTGAGCAGCGAGCCTGGGGGCGGCCAGGACAGGGCGAGGAGGACACCCTGATCAACCTCCTGCCCGCATACAGGAACGGGTCTCTCCTGTCACAAACGCTGCCTCTGGAGGAGTTCGCAGTCACCTGCAGCCAGGTACTAATCCAGATGAAACTGCCCATCCTTGACATTCACATCATAGGTAGTTGTGCAGGCTTAACATGGACCACACTTAAGCTTATATTTAAATGTCCGTAAGCGTTAAGTCAATTTACAATTACTAGTAATGCCAACAAACTGTAAAGCCTCTCCTAGTAGTATGTTGTGAGGATAATACAGAAAAACATATCACAAAAGTTGTGGGGCTGATACCCAGATGATACAAATTGTCACAGCTCCAATCGGTCCAGATGATGATCTTACCAGTGAAAAACAGAGAAATAGGGAAGAGATAAAAAGTGCTGCAAGATTTGTATTATGAAAAACCGCTAGTAGGAAACGAGAGAAGAATGATGCAGCTGCAGAATCAAAAATAAAACTCCACAGCTGTCCGTGCTGTATATTTTATGACGATAAACACAGGAAATTTTCCTATGTGATTGATCTCAGAGCTTCCAAAAGCTCTGGAAAATAAACCACACCACTCAGGCAACCATGTATTTTTAAGATACATGGAAGAACAAAATTACATTCTAGATATAGAAACGACCCACTAGTCAGACGTTGGATTTCATATTGTACAGCCTGATAAGGCTTTGAAAGGTTAGAAACAGCATTTTTGCAACACATTACTTCAGAAATTATGCAAATCTCTACTAAGGTCTCAAGCAGTTAGATATTCTAAGATAAGTTAAGTACTTAAGTTGTCATACAATTAAGAAGGTGTGGTATATGCAATTACTTAGAAATAGCTACTTTGTGGACGGTATTTTTAATGTCTTTTTCTCATCAAAAGAAACAAATACACCACTGACCTGTTAATAGCAAGATCACATGAGATATTCCTTTGTATTCTTTCAGTGCCTGTACAATAATGGGGCCAAATATATTTTCGCATTTTAATGATGAATCAGCAGCTATTTTTAGGGCAATTAGCTCTAAAACAAACAAAAGCATCCTGAATTTAATGATCTGATTTTACACTAAGAAATTCAATAGCCATTTCCTAGCATGTACATATACTTTAAGTAGTAAAACAAAGGAAAATATCTGTGTTTGATTTCCAAGCAAATTATGTTCTTTTCCTGTTCTGTAGAAGAACTATAACAAGAGCTACATAGAGATCAGAAACTTATTTCTACAACCTTCTGACTGCTCATCACACAGTATATCAATAATACATCAAGAAGAAAACCATACATTCAGAGTGGAAAAAAGTATTTTTTTATATCAGTGATGCACATTAAGTTATCAGTGATTCTTAGTTTCAAAATGTATCTATTGTCAGGCATTCCCTGCAAATGTCTCAAACGTAATTAATTATTCTTGCTTTGTCTGCCGAGGGGAGAAACAGTGCAGAAAACATTCCAGCTAATCATTTTTAAACATAAGTTTGGTCAGAGGTTTGACTACAGTCAGATTGATATCAGGAAGTACCAAAAGCAAAGTTTGAAGTTGTAGTAACCAGGCAATGTAACATCAGAACTCGGACAAACTCGGTGCCTTTCAAAGTACACGGGACTCTTCCTGTTGATCCCAGCTAATCGAGCCTCAGCCCAGTGTCTCTCTCTTTTTCAGAAAGGCTTAGATCCAAAAAGGAACTGAGTCACTGCATCATTTATTGCTGTAATCACTAGCTTTGATGTGGTCAGCACCCAAAATAAGAATCCAACATACTGTCAAACTTGGAGTTCTAAAGCAAAGAAAGAAAAGCCCGAAATCAGCGTGAAAAGGCACCTTGCACAGCCCTGGCGCTGAACCCGCACGTCGAGCACAGACCCGCGTACAGCTTTGCTGATCGAGACACAAACCACAGCGCGTCTCAACGGAGACGGGACCCTGTTTAACTGCAAGGACCCTATTGGGAGGTGGCCTTTAGCACCCCAACCCCTCTCCTTTCCTCACACCAACAGCTCTTTAGAAGGGGCGATGGACAAGCGGGTGGCTGTGTGAGGAGGAGAAAACTGGGACAGCCTGTTCAACTCCAGGTGAATGCTCTAGCCAGGAGGCTTCCTTACAGGGAAGAAAGAAAAAAAAAAAAAGGCAAGGACTACTTCTCTATGTTTTAAAAACCCTGAGTATCGCTGCATTTTTACAGAGCCCAGTCACGTTAACACTGCTCAGAGCACACCGACTGCCTTCAGCCACGAAAGAAGGTGAAATATCTAGCGCTTGGTCCTCAGTGTGAGGTTGGCAACAGCCTGACTGGCACTGTTGGAACTGGGATAATCTGCGCAGCAAAACAAAGCAAAGTTACAGAGCCCAGGAAAAAAACATAAAAATCTAAGGACATTCACAACTTTCATGTGTCTCATGTACAAGACAGACAAAAAAGAATTTACAGGAGCAGAGTTTTGGACTTCTGTCTTTGTTGTCATTTGAATGTGAGTATCTGGGCCAAACATTTCTCCTCTTTGAAAGTCAAACCTTACCACAAATTTCAGAATCTAATGGTACAAAACAATCTTCTTTTTAAAAACTAGTAATGTTTCAAGAGACTACAAAAGGACAAACAGAGTATTTTTCTTTAAAAAAACAATCAAACAAACAAACAGGAAATTAGAAACCAGCCAACTTCATTAAAATTCCTGGACAAACATGATTTGCATATGACAATCTATCAAACCAACCTGATTTCCATTTATGGCTCCACAGACATGAATAAACTGAAGATCTTCACTTCAGCGAGGCTTTTGACATTCTGTTCCACTGACATTTTCATAAAGAAATTTGATCTGGACAGAAACGACATAAATCTGGTGCAAAACTGGTTGTACTCAGAGGATCACTACTAGTAGTTTACTATAAAACTAAGTTTACATCAAATGAAATTCCTCATACACTTCAATATTGTAGTATCTTTGAGTAAAGGTTTAGAGATTATCCTTATAAGCCTGCAGCTGACACCAGCTCGGGAGGTACTACAATGAGCAGATGCCTAGAGTTTGAAATCATTGCTGGGGCAGGGATTCTACAACCCCAAGTGCAATGATCAGAACTGTTGTCACCACGATACTTCAAGAGGTTGTGGAAAGATTAGACAGAAGCTAGACGGGTGCAACAACAAAAGGTCATGTGTTTCAGACCTCTGATCAAAAAAAGGAAATAATCCATGCTTTTAATCAAAAAATAAAAGGCAGAGCAAACATACGGTAACAGTCTTAGCTTACGTAAAAGAACGCTGCAAAAAGAAAGGGAACACTGTCCTTTATACTCACTTTGAATAAGAAGGCTAAATTGCAGCAAAAGGGATTTAATCCAGACATTTGAAAAAGGATAGTTAAGGACTAGATTAGACTGCCCGAGGAATGAGTGGAATCTGTGTTTAATGCTTTAAGAACAGGTTAGGCAAACATCCATCAACTTGTTTCATAATAGCTTATTGTGCTTTGCGGCAGAAGGATGACGGAGAAGGTCACTTTGGGCTCTGTTGTTTGGTCTGGGGTTTTTTTGGCTTTTTTTTTTTTTTTTTTTTGCGAAGGACGGGGGGTGGGGGTGGGGCAGGGTGAGATGTACAGCTTTGACATCTCCATAACATCAACTAACAAGCAGTGAGGTTCAGGTAAGTCAAGCAACCCCTGTAAAACAGGGCGAGTGCTGTATTTGTTAGCCTTCTCATCTCTCCTGAAACTGGACACAGCAAACTTGTCTTCACCAACCCTAGAGCCTAACCGGTGGGTTGTGCCTGTATTTGCACAACAGTTTTCCACAGCAAAATCGACAGCACTGCTGAATTCAAAATAATATGCAAATGAAATACATTGAGGACTTTTCCATGTTAAATGTTATGCAAACACTCACAAAAAAAAAAAATGTTTCTGTAGTCTAAAGCCAAGCTAAAGAGTTCATTTGCTAACCTCAAAGGCAATCCTAATGTAGTTGATGTTAATAAAAATGGTACTGAAAATAGCATAAGCAAGAATATATATTCATTTCTTCAGATTGTTCATTTTATAAAATCTGGGTACCAAGTGCCACAGCAGCATTATACATCTAAAGCATACACACAGTTATCAGTCCAAACTGTGTTTTCTTTCAGACTTCTGTGCATGCTTAACTTCTAAATACATGGATATTAGTCTTTGTTAACTTATAACTCATCATGCAAAGTACTATTTAAATACTTGAAGTGCGTTTTGAAAAGAAAGAAAATGGTGTCACAAATCTTTGTAGGATTCAGCAGTTAATTTGCACAAAAGGTTGTTTAACCAAGATTTAGTAAATAAAATGAACCCTCATTCACCCTTCCATTTTTATCAACATGCAATTTCTGAATGAAGGGACAGAGCAAGAAGATTGTTGTGACTTAAACTGGTTTAGACATGCTTAAATTCACAGATTCTGCCTCATTTGAAGATTTAATAGCAGCTGTAACATCTAATATTGGCAAAATAACTTCAAGTGTTCCCTACAAAAAGTGAATGAAACGGTAACAAAGAGGTAAGACCTTCCATTAGCTGGTACAAATACAGCCTAATAAATCATAACAAAAAGTACTTTGTTAACCATTTAAAACATCAATATTGTGCTTCTAGCATACTTCCAATAAAAAAAACTGTTACACAAATAGATTTACTTCTCGCTAGATCGTTCTGCCTCTAGCCTTTAAAATCATTGGAGCGATTGACTAAAGGAACTACTTCACCTGAAGAAAACTGGTAAAATCAGCATATTTCCTATACTCTAACAAGTCAGCGGCCAGAGCAAGTAAGAAGGTACAATCCAACTTCTTAATGCGAACGGAGAAGCACCAATAGTATATAAATAAACATTTGCTTTTATTTAGGAACAGAATATTAAAATAACCAAAGAATTATTCTGTCACGAATCCAATAAACGCTTGGCTACAAGAGCTAACAAACCGAAACCGCAGATGTGCCTCAGGAAAGCTTCCAAAAGCCCACAAAACGAGAAAAAAACCTGCAGCAGCTTCCCATCCCGGGACACCACCACCACTGCCCGGCGCGGCGGGGGCGCCGAGCCGCTGCCCCGAGCCCCGCGGAGGCCTCGCTAGAGCCTTATCCCGCCCGCACCGGAGCGAACTCGCTGCGCGCTGGCGCTAACGCACGCACGCAGCCGCTTATTAAACTTTTTTGTTGTTGTTTTCTGCCGAAAAGGCCCGCAGCTGCACACAGGGAAAGCCTTCAAACACAGGCTCTCGGGACAAACCAGCAAAACACAAGCCCGCAAGATCGCGGTTCGCGTTGGGGCGTCCTCGGGCCGGTCCCAGCCCAGGAGCCGGCGACACCTCCCCGCCTCAGCGCGGGCCCGCGGCCCTACGCCTCCCGCCAGGCCCGGCCCGGCGCAGCCCCACCGCCGCCCGCCCCGCCCCGGGGCACCTCATGGCTTTCGGCGCCGCTCCCTGCAGAAGCGAGAGCCCAGCCCCGAGCCGAGCCGAGCCGAGCCGAGCCGAGCTGAGCCGAGCCCCGTCCCGTCCCGTCCTTCCTGGGCGGGCCCCGCGGGGCCGAAGCGCAGCCCAGCAGCCCAGCACCCCCACCCGGCCCGCCCGCCGCCGCCAACCTCTCGCGGGGAGGTCCCAGGGCCAGGTGAGCCGCAGCACGCCTGCGCGCGCCTCCAGGTCGGCCGCGGCCTCCATCCGGGTACTCGGCGGCCCGGCCGGGCGGGGGGGTTTCATTGTGCGTGCAGCTGCCGCGCTCAGTCGCTCTAAAATGGCCGCCGCCGCCTCCTCTCCCGCCGCCGCGGGGGCTCCCGCGGCACCCGCCGCTCCGGCGGCGGTGGCGGCGCTGCCCCCCACTGAGAGCAAGAAGATCACGGACCTGCGGGTCATCGACCTCAAGTCGGAGCTGAAGCGGCGCAACCTGGACATCACCGGGGTGAAGACCGTGCTCATCTCCCGGCTCAAGCAGGTGAGAGGCCGGCATAGGCCGTAGGGGCCGGCCCGGCCTGGCCCGGCCCGGCCCGACCCGACCCGCTGAGGGGCTCGGCCCGCTGCTGCTGGCCGCACGGCTCCGGGGGCGGGGCCCTCGCGGCCCCGCCGGCTGCCCTCGGTGTGGGGGGCGGGACCTCTCCCCGTGCCGCCGCCGGTGTCGGTGGAGGGGCGAGGGTCTGCCGTGACCGGGTAGCCCCGCCGGCGGCGCGTGGCCGCGGCAGGGCGGCACGCCCCTCTCGGGCGGCGGCGGGGCCGGGCCGGGCTCGGCTCGGGGTCCCGGCTGGCGGAGCCCCGGCTGGCCGGCGGAGCTCGCCCCGCGGCCTTGCGGCCCGCCCGCCGCCCCGGGCGCTGGAGCTTGTCGGGCGGCCGCCGGGGCGAGCCCTGGGGCTGGTGGTTGCTGGAGGGTTTCTGTGCTTCCCTCCCTCCTGTTTTGGTGCTGCCCTGCGTGTCATCGTGGATGTGGTAGTGGCCTTCTGGTGTTGTGTTTCCAAAGAGAAATGTGCTGCTCCGTGGGAAGCTCCACTTTGAAAATGTAATTTTTAACAGCTTAAACTCTTGCTGTTGTTAGTGTGCCCTCCCTCTCCTCCGGCTTTTAAGTGAAAGGTTTAATCCAGAGTGTTTTAGAAAATATTTTTTGAGACTGAAAAAAATGAGTATTTGGCTCACTGACTTCTGCTGAAGTTAAATTGTCTAGCTTCCCATAGAAATCTGTTAAAAACTGTATTTTTTTGTCTCATTTAGGCTATTGAAGAGGAAGGAGGCGATCCAGATAATATTGAAATAACTGTTTCGGCTGACACACCCACCAAGAAACCAACTAAAGGCAAAGGTTAAGATCCAGTAATATACATTAAATTCTTAAGCAGTTTTTATTGCATATATTGCCCTATAGAAGGAGCATAGAACTGCGGCCTGTAGTTCAGATACAATTGTGACTTTGTGGTTTGTGACTTCTGTCACATAAGGCATCTTTTGCCTTACCTGTCTGTTTTCAGTCACTGTATATAGATTAGGTATATATGAAAAAATATATATTTCACTGTATATATACGCTGTATGTATAGGAATGCTAGGTATATATGGAAAATGGGCGACTTAAGAGATGTGTTACGAGGTAGCGGCTGTCCTGCCTGCAGATCCTGCAGACTTGTGTTCTAAGTGCCGGGACTGGGTAGACGATCTGTGAGATTTTTGGCATGTGCTGTGTTAACAGACATCCTGAACACGGAGCATTACAGGTGCAGAGCCGGGGTAGGAGCCGCTGGGTGGCTCTGGTGCTGGGTGAGCAGCTCTGGGGCGTCCGAGAGGGTCCGTGCAAAAGCCGAGGGAGAACCGAGTGGTTGTTGAGCCATGAGAAAGTGCTGGGCCTAGGCAAGTAGTGGGTGTGCGGTAATATGGGGTGGGGGGTCACTGCCTGGAGAGGACTGTGCTGTGTGAGTTCATTAGCATACTTTTTACTGAAGACAGGGTTTATAAATAGGAACTTCCTGAATGGGCTCTGAAGGCTCACTGTGAAATGTCTAATTAAGAGATTTTAGTTCTTCTGTTGTGAAAAGTAATTATTTAGATTCTGTACTGATCTGTTTGGCAGTGATTGTGTCTGCTCTTTTGTTTGTTTGGTTTTGTTTTCTTTTTTGTTTGGTTTTTGTTTTGGTTTGGTTTTTTGCATAAGTATTTAAATACTGTTTTGTGAGTTGGGGTTCTGGGGGATTTTTGTTTGGATTTTTGTTTTCTGTTGTTCTGGGAGTATCTGTAATCAAGTAATACTGGGAAAGGAAACATCCATTTTATGCATAGCATGTATGTTCGTACATGTGCTATAGATACCTGTTTTGGAAATGATCAATCTTCTTATACCACTGTCACTTGCCTTAGGCTGAGTTTTGTGGTGGAAGTGGTTATTCACGCTTTTGGCTGCTGCCGTGAATGGAAATTTAATAATAAAATTTATTTGCTTAGAAAGTTGAATAACTTACCTGTACTTTTGACACACTAGAAAAGTGAAAGGAAATAAGCTGTTTGACAACATGGTTTCATTTTCTTCCGTGATACTACTTTATTCCCTACTCTGGAAAGGTAACTGATGCTTGAGAAAACTGCACGGAAGCTAAATAAGGAAATGCTTCCACAGTTTTTCGTGTAGAGATCTAAATGTCTAGTTGTTCAGCTGCAATGAACATTCCCTTACCTGCTGCTTACCCTCCTCCTGTTCTCCAGACTAATATAACAGTGTGTGTAATGCTCTTGAACCAGCTGCTTGTTTAGTTATACTGTTTTGCTGCTGCAAAGGTAGTTTGCCTACTAGTGATGCTGCTGCCTGAGGCAGGGCTTCAGTAGCTGTTCCCAGCCACTTCTGTGGAACTGAATTGTAAAGCGTACGTATGACAGGTGCATTCTTGGTCAACCTCAAAGTAAAATAAGACCTTCATGAAATTCTTACCTGCTCACTTTGCAAGCTCAAGAGTTTTTCCTCATTGCTTTTTGGGTTACAAAAGTCTTATGAGCAGATTTTGTGCCAAAATTATGAGAGGTTCATGCTGTATTAATCTTCAAGTGTGGCACAAGAAAAACTCACTAATTTGTCTAGGGAAAAATCTTACTGATTTACTTCTAACTGTAAGAAAATACATGCTTTAGCTATTCCTTGTATGTGTTAGCTGCTGATTCTGATGTTATCGCCCTCTCTGGCACTTTCTGCTGAAATATGTTACAGAAAGTATCCCTAAAATCTTGGAAATCTAACACTTCGAAAATGTATTCCCTAATGTAACACTAGAAGACTTTCAAAGGCATGTAGGAGATGCATTTCTGTCAACTGAATTCAGTAGGGCTGAATTTTCACTTGGAATTGTCTCTCTTGACCCTCCTTGTGCTTGTCCATGCTCTTCGCTATGAGTAGTGTTGCCTCCTTGTCTGGTTTTTCTGACAGATCGCTCTAGGCCTTTTGCTAACGCTTGCTTCCCCGCCCCACAGCTTCAGACTAATACTAATGTGTCTTTAATTATTTTACTGCTATCCGGCGGTAAAATTAGCAGCACTACTAGTCCTGTATTTTTTTCCCATGCTATCACTGCCGTACAGAGGGGAGGAATATTGGATGTTCATTTACGAAGAAAATATGGCCTCAGAAAAGGCCAGGGAGTGGGAGTGATGGATAAACCTCCTTACTGCAGCCAGAGAGAGGTGGAAGGGAGGGAAGAAGGAGGTTTCCTTTCTGAAAAATCACAAACTGTGTCTGACTGCTGTCGGTTTTAGATCTGAATGTCTTTTGTAGCCAGTTTTACTGCAACTCTGTGGAAAAGGTGAGATGTCTAATTCCCTAGCGCTGTCTGTTAGAAAAACTTGATCTGGAATATTGATGCAGGCTGAATTAGAGAGGGGATAATGTGTGTGTGTGTGTGTGTGTGAGCGATACGTTTGTTTTCCCTCTTGATGCTTTTTTTGTGTTTTTATGTTGATAAAAATGGAGAGGAACAGGAATGAGCCTAAGAGTGGGACTTGCTTTTGTAGAACAGGGTTTTGTAATGGCCTGATAAATTGATTTATCAACTAAGTATATGCTGCAGTTTTTTACTGGACTGTGACAAGCCTTTGACAGTGATGATACAAAGCCAACTTGCAATGAGATAGGGAAGAAATGTCTGTGAAAGACTATGAGTAGAAGAATAAGGCCTTGACTAAACTGGTTTGAATGTGGACCTTCTTTCTCTCTTGAAACAGACAGCAGCTTGCCAGTGTGCCCTACCAAGTTCTGCAGCATAAGATACTGTATCAAAAAGGAGTCATATTTAAAGTGGGGCAATTACTGACCTGCCCAAAATTGAGATAACATAGAGGGAGCCATGTGGATCTTCACTGGGAAAGTGTATAATAGGAGGGTTTTGCATCACAACTTCTTGCAGAAGGATTCTGTAATCCAGCAAGAATCCTTCATCAATCCTGTATGCGAAGTTGGTCAAAATCTGTCACTTTTTCCAGAAGCGAATTTAATTAAACGTTTGGGGTGAAGAACTGCAGAAGAGCTATACAGGTGGGATCAGTTGTTTTTGCCAACTGAAGTTGGAAAGTTTAAAGATGGAACAAATACCGAGTCCTCCATCTTTAAGTGCCTCAGCTGTGCCTCTCTACCCTGGAGTCCAGTAGCTATGGACAAATTCCGCTTTTTGGAAAAAGCTGTTCCCAAGCCTGAACATTCTGCTGCTTGTTCTGGTATCTAGAGCAAGTTACTTTACGGCTACTATGAAATATTTTTCAACTGTTTCTGATGTGAACATTTATTTGAAGTATCTGCAGTCAAAAATATTGTAGCACATTGATACATGACAGCTTGGTGATTGAAAGTTACTTTTCTGCCAAGTTTTGGAATTAGTGTGGGTGAAGAACAGATTTATAGGCTAATTAATTTTAACCTCAGAGTATTAGTGTGAGCAAAGATGCTTATTTGCTGCTTGTCCAGTTTCTAAGGCCAGATAGACACCTATTCATGTCTGAAGTACCCCTCTAGTTTCAGACTGAATTTCCAATTTGGCAGTACAGTTTCTTAGATTAAATGCTGACAACTGGAAGCCTGGCTTATATTACTGTGCAAATAATTTTGACTTCTTTATTAAAACTGTTTAGTTAGTTAAAAAAAAAAACCCAACCAACCCCCCCCAAAAAACCAAACCCAACAACAATCAAGTTGTACACTGTTGGCCTTCAAAAGGAGAGTGGAGCGGGGGAAATAACATGTCCTTCAGGAATGTTAAAATAACTGTTTTAACAAACTGTCAGTTCATTATTTCTTCTTCTGTCTGAGTTGTTAACATCTGTTACTGTAGTTCTGTGACTTGATTTCTGAAACACTGTGCTGTGCCGTGAGCTTGTCCAGGGGTAGGTCAGAGTCTTCTTTCCCAGTGAGTCGTCACTGGAGAAGGATCGGGATTCTCAGCTACACTGAACATAGGTGTCTTATGGCCATGTTACATACGTGACGTGATCTGCAGGGTGCTAGTGCAAATGCCTTGATTTTAATCTTGGATAACCTGAGTTTTCAATTTTTTCTAAATATTTTTTTTCCTAAATAAATTTTCTAAATTGATCTTTTTCCAAAGCTGCTTTGACTTGCTTTTTAAAATTATTTTATTTTTCTTAAGGCAAACGGGTTGCTGCTTTGTCCCTACTTCTCAGTGGCTTGTTCTGTTGATCTGCTTTGCAGTTGCTGAAGAAAATAGTAAAGATTGAACTTTGACTTCCCCAGATGTTCGGGGGGGTGGGGGGGGGGTGTGCAGGGGCTGCCTTTGCACACAGTGCTGTTGCAGGACTAATTAGGTCTCTTGATATTACAAGGCATGTCTGTCTTAATTGACCCACAAAGTAGGTTTGTTAATTTATTATTATTTCTAGGTATCTGACTGGTGGCGTTCAATAACTGTAGATATCCCTGCAAACTTCAAAGTATTTCTTTCAAGATTAAACCAACTGTTGAGACCCTACCCTTTCTCAAGTGTTTTCCTCAAGATAGCATATATTACAAAGAAATGAATACATTCTCCTCTTTTGAGGAAAGATGTATGTAAATTATTTGTAAAGAGAACATGCATTTTAAATTAGACTTTCTTCTTGCATGTTAACGAGTAGATGATATAGAGAAAAGAATCTTTCTCTGGAGGGAGGGAATTGGTAAGCTAAAATACGTGAACTCAGTATTGATGATAGAAATTTAAGATATTGGAAGCTGAAATCAACACTTGAAAAATAACACGTGGACTGAACCTTAGAAACAGTTTGCATAGATTGTTCCAATATTGAAAAGTTGTTTTCATCGTTTAAGTTATGATATATCGTGTCTTATTGAAGCAAGATAAAAACAGCGTACAACAAACTGTAGGTAAGGCTTCCATGTGCCCACAGATAGGAAGAACTAGTCATTGCCAAATATTTCCTAAGTCATTTCATTAAGGTGGGAGTGAGTGATAGCTTTTAAAGAGCTGTGCTAGGAAGTGTTATGAATGTTTAATCATATGATTACAAATCTTATGAGCAAAATGGTCATCCTCTGGAGAGGATCTGACTTTGTGAAGTACATCCTTTCTAAAAACCCTAAACGACTAAGAGAAGTATCCTGCAGACACTGTAGAAGATGTAAATATTCTTGTTACCCTATGGTACCATTTAAGAATACTGAAATGTAAAATGATAATTTACTTTTGTTAGTGTTGTGGTAAATGAGACTATTCAAATTGCAGTAGAGCTCTTAACTAAATAATGCTATAAAGAGTTTATTTCATTGTAGAGACTTTCTTTCCCCTTCCTCCTTTTTGCCTCCTGTCCCATGTTTCTGTTGAATCTTTAGCATCAGGCATGACAGAACCCTGTCGGGGGTTTCAGCAGGAATACCAGAAGAAATGCAAACACTGACTCTTCCAAAATTTTATGATGACTGTGTCACTACTTCTGCATGAGATGCAGATGTCTAGTTTGTTTAAGACTTGTCCAAAATACACTTTTCTATATTCTATATATGCTCAGGTAGCCTGAATTTCTTACGTAGAGGATCATGAATAGGTGGAACAAGCTTATGCTACTGTAAGGCTTGTAGATAAGATGAAAGCTAAACCTGCATAAAGTTAAACCAATATTTTAAAGATGCTCCAAATCTTCTACTTCTAAGGAGAATATTCATTCTCTCTGTAAATAGTCTGTTGCAATTTTATGGTGTGTAGCAATTGCCATTGCCAGAAAAGGGATTGAGCATGGCTTATAAAGGAGTGCCACCATTCCAAGGTAAATGAGTATTTGTGGTGTTAGGCACCCAGATTTGTGGTGAGGGTTGCTTACACCAGTGACATTCTGTACATGGATAAACCTGTACAGAAATCTTATCCTATGTTGACAGCTTGTGTGACCTGAGACCTGCTATACCTGTTGTCTGCAGAAGGTCCAGCTGTTCTGACTGTGATTGTTAACATATGTTTTGATCCCAGTTATTTTCCTCAAAGTGATAGTGGTCTTAATGAAGTTCACAGAAACCGTGAGTTTCTGGAAGGTGTTTGGTGCAATCTGATTTTAGTTATGTGACATTATGAGCCACGTCTGCCTTTCAGCAGCCCATTGTGGATGAGTATCAGTGTGGAAGAGTGTTAAATTTTTGAGGACACTAGTTTTTTGGCAAGCTACTGTACCAACACCTGAAAACTCTCTGTATCAGAACCTTAGAGTGCCACTTTTATGCAGTGTGACTAACCAGATCAAAGTAACCCGAGACACAGAACTGAGAGGCAAAGCAAACTTCCTGCCACTTTTTGGGTTGAAGCTGAAAAGTGAAGGTCATTTTTCAGGTCCCCTTGTGCCTTGGAATACCTCTGGTACTCAGAGTCAATGGGTCTTTCTGCAAAGACAGACAGACTAAAGAAAGGCTAATGAAAACACGTATTCCTGTCTGGCTTGACCTAGCAGCAAATAAAAGGTATGGACAGCTTCATTACTGGAAGGTGTAACTTCCTCTTGATGAGGACATGCCAATGAAATATAGTTCTGTAGCTGCTGCTGCAGAATGATGGGACTAACTTGAGGTAGCTTTGTAATTTTTTTCTTTCTCTATGCCCTATAAAGTCTGGGTTCTAATTCACCTGCCAGATTTCCGTAGGCAAAATGATTGAATTTAAATAGCTTTCGTGGTAGTATATGCTGGGTAGTTGCTGAATATGTCTAGCATTTGCTCTGTGTGTTTTCCTGTCTCTGTGTGTGCTTAGCTGGACATGGGATGCAGGAAAAACTTGGTCTTTCAGGTTTAACACACGAAAGAATGGAAATGCGAGAGGGGCAGAACAGAAAACAGTTGAATGTATGTAGAAATCCTGGCTGTTTCTCACTGCTTTTTATTGATATTGAAGCTATCTGTAGCTGTAGATTCTATCACAGAACGCAAAAATAATAATACAAAATTTGGGTTAGCCTTGCTGTCAGGCATCAGCTGTGATACATATCAAAACCTCTCCTTTCCAGTGTAAATGCACTCCTGTTTCTGAGGAAAGCTAACTTCCCTAAGTATGTCTGTGCTGCTGGCTTTTTTGCATGAGACTCTCCCAAATCTATTGCATTACAACTGTAAACCAGAACTGCTTTTTTTGTTTTAAATGAAGTAAAATTCAGGATGATCAGCAGATCATCCTGAGTGCCATTATGCAGCACATGCAGGACAACCAGGGGATCAGGCCCAGTCAGCATGGATTTATGAAGGGCAGGTCCTGTTTAACAAACCTGATCTCCTTCTGTGACAGGGTGACCCGCTCGTTGGATGAGGGAAAGGCTGTGGATGTCATCTCCCTTGACTTTAGTAAGGCATTTGACACTGTTCCCCATAGCGTTCTCCTGGAGAAATTGGCTGCTCTTGGCTTGGATGGGCATAATGCTTTGCTGGGTGAAGAACTGGTTGGATGGCCGAGTCCAGAGAATTGTGGTCAATGGAGTTAAATCCAGTTGGCAGCCGGTCACAAGTGGTGTCCCCCAGGGCTCAGTACTGGGGCCACTCCTGTTTATCATCTTTATCAACGATTTGGACGTGGGGATGGAGTGCACCCTTAGTAAGTTTGCAGATGACACCAAGCTGGGTGGAAGGGTCGATCTGCTTGAGGGTAGGGAAGCTCTGCAGAGGGATCTGGACAGGCTGGATTGCGGGGCCGAGGCCAATTCCATGAGTTTCAACAAGGCCAAGTGCCGGGTCCTGCACTTCGGCCACAACCACCCCCAGCAGCACTACAGGCTTGGGGAGGAGTGGCTGGAGAGCTGCCGGGCAGAGAGGGACCTGGGGGTGTTGACTGACAGCCGGCTGAACGTGAGCCAGCGGTGTGCCCAGGTGGCCAAGAAGGCCAACAGCATCCTGGCCTGTGTCAGCCATGGTGGTGTCAGCGGGAGCAGGGAGGGGATCGTGCTCCTGTGCTCGGCACTGGTGAGGCCGCACCTCGAGTCCTGTGTCCAGTTTTGGGCCCCTCTCTACAAGAAGGGCACTGAGGTGCTGTAGAGGGTACAGAGGTGGGCTGCCAAGCGAGGAAAGGATTTGGAGTGTGTCTCTCATGAGGAGCGGCTGAGGGAGCTGGGGTTGTTCAGCCTGGAGAAGAGGAGGCTGAGGGGAGACCTTATCGCTCTCTACAGCTGCCTGACGGGAGGTTGTAGCAAGGTGGGGGTCGGTCTCTTCTCCCCAGTAACAAGCGATAGGACAAGAGGAAATGGCCTCAAGCTGCACCAGGGGAGGTTCAGGCTGGACATTAGGAAGAATTTTTTTACTGAAAGGGTTGTCCGGCACTGGAACAGCCTGCCCAGAGAGGAGGTGGGGTCACCATCCCTGGAGGTGTTTGAGAGACGGGTAGGTGTTGTACTTAGGGACGTGGTTTAGCAGTGTTGGTAGAGCTAGGACAAAGGTTGGACTCGATGATCTGGAAGGTCTCTTCCAACTGAAACTGTTCTATGATTCTGTGAAAATCAGTGGCATTTAGATCAGAATGTGTAGATCTCGTGTTTTGCAATCCTAGAAGTAACTTCTGCCATGTGTCTTTCCCTGGCAACTAGTGCGTGTCTGAACTCAGCACAACGATAGGCTGTATATAGGGGTGCTGTCAGAGTGCTGCCCTTCAGTGAAATCAGTAAAACCAACTGGAATCGAAGCAAAACCGAAACAGTAGTGTCTCTTCTTGTCCTGTAGCTCAGCAGTTTCCAGCTTTGAAATGCGATTTAAGAACTGTGTGTGAAAGACTATGGGTATTAATTGCTGACAGAAATTTACTATTCCAGGTAGCAGAAATGTCCATACTGTATCATACCTCGGCTTATGTTCTTCTTTTTATTCCTTTTAAATATCTGTAGAATTGATTTAGCCATTCATTAGAGGATGAAGGGATGAGGGAAAATGTGATGTCAAAAAATAAAGCATTAAGTGCTGCTTATGACTGCCATCTCATTTGCATCTTGAATGGACACTGAGTTTCAGTAGAAGACAGTAAAGGCACTTCCTAACAGAACTGCTTTTGTACCTTGAGCTACTGCAAACCATTGCATAGGCTGATCTTTGATAAAACGAATTGGAGAGACAGAATGCTCTACAACTGTTGGGTTTGTGTGGAGATATTTATACCTAGTGTTCTTTGGTCTTGTTTTTGCAGAAGATTAGGGAAATGCAATGGGTTCCAAAGGGAAGTGTGTCTAGTTGTCATGTCCACAGAGGCATCTTTAATAGAGAAAAGTGCACATGTGCTGGAAGAACAGAATTCTTCAACAGAACATGCCCTTAGTACAGTAAAGAACATGTAGAAAACCCAAGTGCTTCACCTGACGCAATTCTTCTACTGATTGTTCCCTCTAGTGATGAAAAGCACTGAAAAAGGTGGCTTTGAGAGGCTTGCAGTTGCCATACTTGTAGATACTCAAAAACACAGCCAGATAAAATCCTTAGTAATCTGATCATACTGGGAACTTAGCTCCACTTTTCAGCAGGAGGTTGAGTGGACTAGATGACCTTTAGAGGTCCCTTCTAACCTAAATTGCTCAGCGATGCTAATTATCCTATAAAGCAAGGCCTTTCCAAAGTCTCAAGTTAAGGCTAGTTAACTCCAGTAATTCCAGAAACGTACAGTTTAAGGTTCTCCTGAATTCCGTTATCACTCAAAGTAGAAGGGCTGGTATTAAAATCACGAACTGGGATGTAACAGCTTGTTTTTGTAACAGCTTGTTTTTGCAACAGCATTGGTTGTTCATGCTCACTCATCTGACATTTTTTCTCCTCACCTTAAAAATACTAAATTTTGGGAGGGTTATATTATTGTGAATAGTTCAGATAAACTAGAGCATATAGAAAATAATAAACTAAGGCCCAAAACATAATCAGTATTGACAGAAAGTCTGCTCTGCGTAGCAGCTCTAGTCATTACCGTTTCCTGTCATTTCAGGTAAAAAGCAGGAAGCTGATGAATTAACTGGTGATGCTTCAATTGAAGAAGATTCCTTTGTCAAGGTAATAAAAGTATGTAGATTTTTTTTTTTTCTGAGTTTGTATTTACGTTTAATGTTTGGCTTTATTTTCTAGGAAAGGAAGTATGTCATTTTTTTTCCCAGTTTGCATTTTAAGTTTACTGTTTGGCTTTATTTACCCAAAAAAGCTTCCATTTTCTTTGCACTAATTGATGTGGAAATTTGGAGCATTGTCTTTAATGTGCAATGCCTTCACAGCTGTGGTGCCTAAGGGTGTGAAGGTGTGGGGGGTTTTAAACATACTATGAATTTTTTATTATGGATGCGATACAATATTTTGCAGAAAAAGTGATTCTAGCCATGAATCTTTCAGAATATAGCTAATACCCTTAGTTATGCCAAATATTTGTTGTTCACACCAAAAGGAAAGTGAACTGGAGACTCAAGATGCAAGTGATCAGGATGGAAATGATGAATTAAAGGACTTTAAAGAATCTGTTGAAGATGAGAACTTGAATTCTAAAGAGCTACCATCTGCAGAAAAGAAAAGATACCATGACCTGGAGCCAGCAGAGACAACAGAAGATGCAGAAAAGGATTCTGAAAGTCAGGTACTTTTGCTGTATTTTACATGCTTTTTTTTTTTTTTTTTTTTTATCCACAGAATGTTCATTTTTCTAAGTGTGTTCGTAGTACTAGGAAGCCAGAACTAGTTTTTCAGTTTGTCTTGCTTATCTCTAAAAGATAATTTCTTTGTACTGCTTTTGTTTCTGTTCTCCTTGACTTGTGTTTGAATAGTCCTGAAACAAATGTGGCATGGATTGATAAAATTATGTCCATACAGATCTCCGAAGTGGCCTTTGGTACTATTGGTGACATAGGTCTTCTGAACACTGAATTGAAGGGTGTGAGAACTGCTCGTCGTGGTTCACCTTGCTGAGTGTATATCCCCTTAGCTGGAACGTTTTCTGAGTTAACTGAATCTCTTGCCTCTCCCAATGTTTAAGTGTCTTACAAATGGTTTGCTGAGCAAGTCACTTGTATTTTCTCCTAGGAAAATGAAGGTCAAGACATAGAAGATTACACTTTCCCACCTGTCCATGTAAGTTCCAGATCAGTTCTATTAAGTTGATTTTCATGTCTGTTTAGTTGGAAAAGGTCACTTCAGACTGGCGTTTTGTTCCAGCATGCATCTTAAGAGTCAGATGATGTAATACAGTAAAGGTAAACAGTGCGGGAAACTTCCATTCCTGTTTTTTTATAGTGCAGATAATTGTGGTTTCCGAATAAGATATCCTATTTAAATGCAGCTTCCTGCCTACAATTTGGGACCGTTCAGTGCATAGACTTATCAAGGAATATGTTTGAAACTCTCTTAAAAATACTTCAGAGAGCTGTGCCAAATGCTAATATAGTATATACAGCCTGTACCTGAGTTTAAAACTCCTGTTTTAATGTAGAGATTTGCCTTTGGAGAATGTTTGGGGAGGGAAGGGGGTGGGTGGGTGGGTTGGTTGGGGTTGGTTTTGTTGTTGTTGTTGTTAATGACAACACCTGTAACATCTTCAGAAGTTCAGCGACTCATTGTGAGTTACATGGAGTTGATGTCTGAAACGGGACATCTCGAACAGCACATCTTGCTCAGTGAGGCTAATGATAAATAAGTAAATACCTATTGAAATCACAGTTTCGTTGTTAGGTACTTAGAAACGAGGTAGGCTTCCTCTGCTGACTTCTGTCCTAAGCTTTTAAAGCTAGGGATGGATTGCTTGCATTTCATTGAAAGTAGTAATTGGCAGCATGACATCCACTCCGAAGGCTTTAGCAAGACATGGGACAGTTTAGAAACGTCCCGTTGAGTTAAGGGGGGAAGAAAATAGCTGTGTGTTCCAACCAGTTGCAAGCTGCAAGTGTTGCAGGTAGATACCAGTGAAGTTTCACACCAGTTTTCAGTGATTTGACAAGGGAGATGCACAGGCTTGTTTCTAGATCATCTTTTCTTTGGAAACAGTTTTTGGTTAATTAATTTGCCTTCATACGATAGAAATTCTGTGGAAAATATGAACTGTTTTGCTTAAAGTTTTAAAGTAGGAGACATTTAGTCTTGACTTCCTTTTCTTGCAGGATGGTGAAGATGAAGAAAATGAGAAAGGTATGTTTAACGTTTAATAGAGTTCAGAGGTCTCTGGTCTGGTAGAGCAGGCGACTTTGTCTTGTAATAGTCAGTCTCTTTACTAATACCAGGCTTGTCTCCAGCACTAAGTATCAGTTGTCTCCCGACATTATTAAGCTCAGCACCTGCAATCGTTGCAGTCAGTGGGTTTATTTCACTCCTAAGAGTTACCTTACTCTTAAGAGTTGGTTACAGTACTTATCAGTTACTGTGGTGGATGGATAATGTAGTTGTAATACTATGATTCTTAATGAAAAACCCCATAGTATTCAAGGACTCTGATTTTAATATACGGTAAGTCTTGATGCAAAAGCTTCCAACTTGCACTGCAGTAACTGATGTTTAATTGAGTGAAATGATACACCCTTACACTGAACTTGAGCCACCAACAAATATGTGGACCATCATATGCTTGGCTTACTGTCACTTAGAAATACCAGTTGTATATAGGATGGTAAAACAAGTTGTTTGGAAACCTGTGGAGTGGCTACCTGTTTTTTTTAAGCTGTGCTCATTAGTGAAACTATAGAAGGAATGTAATGCACTTGGGCAAACAGACTTCCTGGACAGAAGTCTTAAGGATTCTATATATTGTGGACTGGAAAGGACACGGAATACCATCGCTTTACACAAGATGGAATAAACACATTACTGAAGTTAGAGGATAAAACTACAGGCTCCACGTTTACGAGGGACCCTATGGCTGAAGTGTCTCATCTGTGAAAATCCAAGAATACGGTTGGAGATGCCTGTGTGGGACTGAGATGGAAAATCTGTCCAGTGGATGAAGACTGAGAACCGTTTGTCTACGAACTCTGGATTAAAGCTCACTCCTCCATGTTCTGCAGCAGCCTTGTGCAGCTAACTTGACTGCCAACCAACTCGTTGGAAAGGAAAAGCAAAAGAGAACACCAGCGTGGAAGACTGGCTGGAATTCTCCAAGACTGTAATTCTTTCGGATTTGGGAAGGTTAGAAGTCCTAGAACCAGGAAGATTCAAAGACACATTAAATCAAACTGTGAGCATCCAAAGCAACTATTTTCTTCTGGAACACTAAATCCTAAACTGGAAAATGGATACTTCTTATGAAGAACGGGTATCTCCAGGATGGAACCACATTCTGCCTCCTAATGTTTTGGTATTTGTCTCTAGAAAATGTGTTTTGCCATGAAGAATAAGTGATCCTGGGTAAAGGATTTATATTTGTGTTAATACACCTTGTGTTTTTTTCTAACCTTCCATCGGTGCTAATAACTGGCTTTGTATTTTCTAGGTCCTATTCTAGCTTATGCATATGAAATTGTTTAAACTTCTTGTTTTGCCATATTTATTCCTGTTAAATCCTCTTAGATAAAGCAGGTTCTGGTGATGGTACACAAGAAGTATCTAAACCTCTTCCTTCAGAAGAAAGCCTAGCTGAGGCTGATCACACGGCTCACGAAGAGATGGAAGCTAACACCTCTGTGAAAGAAGCTGAGGATGATAACATATCGGTTACAATCCAGGCTGAAGATGCCATCACTCTGGATTTTGATGGTGATGACCTCCTAGAAACAGGTAAAAATGTGAAAATTACAGATTCTGAAGCAAGTAAGCCAAAGGATGGGCAGGATGCCATTTCACAGAGCCTGGAGAAGGAAAGCAAGGACTATGAGATGACTGAGAACCATAAAGATGGTAAGAAGGAAGACTGCGTGAAGGGTGATCCCGTCAAGAAGGAAGCCAGAGAAAGTTCAAAGAAAGCAGAATCTGGAGACAAAGAAAAGGATACTTTGAAGAAAGGTCCCTCGTCTACTGGGGCCTCTGGTCAAGCAAAGAGGTTTGTTTTTCTATGTCAGTTCTTTACGATACTGAGTACCAGCATTCAATAAGATCACTCTACATTAAGGGGGTAGCAGCAAGAATCTTGTAATTAGTATCCTATGCTCCTGCCTATAGATTTTTTTGACCGCCATAAGTTACTTTTTAAAATTCAAGATCTTCGTATAGACACTATGTCCTACTGATTGCATTGTCGAATTGTCAGCATTTATTTATTTTTTTCAAATTGACGATTTTTTTTTAAATGTCCTTGTGATGATGGTAATGAACAGCTATCAGTTCTAAGAACACAAAATGAAGTCAAGTCCCCGTCCTGAAATCTGGAGAAGATTGCCATATGTCCACTGAATAGAGTTGTCAGAAAATCTAGATCTTCAGGCATCTTGGGGAAAATCAGTGCAAGAATCCATGAGGGAATCATTTGTTCAAATATACAGTCTAGCCCTTTTTATTTTTATTTTTTGAAATGTTAACTTGTCTGTTAGTATTAGTAGTATAAAATGCAAGGCTTACCAAATTCTGTGTTTTCAATTTTCTTCTGATTTTTAATTTGCTTCTCTAGCTCTACTAAGGAATCTAAAGAAAGCAAGACCACGTCAAAGGATGATAAAGGTAACTACTACGAATTAGGGTAGTATTGTCTTGAACTAAATGCTTTGCTGTTTGAGGAATTGCTTGCAACATATTAAAATGGCTTATGTGATTTAACTCATCCATCTGCAGTCAGTTGTGCTAGAGGTACAGTAGTCATTAGCTATGTGTGTGTGTCGTATATATTTTATGCCAGATTCCTCATAAGATCAAAACCGCTTATTCTAAAGACTCAATGAAAATATGTTCTCCTATTTCAAAATACTTTTGGGAGCAAATTCCACTTAATGTTTCCCAAGTCTTTGTTTTGGTGAGAAGGTGTGGTTTTCAGATAAGCCTGCTGTAACTTACATACAAGGATTTGGGTTGATGTTATACGCAGAACAGGCAAAAAACAATTGCAAGTACTTAAACATTGAAATTTTTGGTCTTGTTTTTAATTCTAGCTCGTTTTTAAATAAAGTGAACTCTCAACCAAGTATAACAGCTGAGATGCCAGCTACCAAAACTGCCCTTCTGGCTGTTCAGTGCATCAAAGTTGGGCCTATTTATCTACCTTGGCGCTTCTGGCCGTTAACATAAAACCGTGTATTATGATTACAAGTGCACGGGACGGAGCTCAAGAGCACGTTAATGTCACTAGTTACACTGATGCTTCATAGCTGAACAAATGCTCCTATGTCTCCTTGTTTTGCCTACTACTCTCTGCCAAAAACCTTTGTCACAGAATCTCTTGCACGTCAGTAATGGATGCATGCAACTTTACCTGATAAATGAATTTCTGAGGAGAAATTTTTGTGACAGGCATAATTCTGTAGATGCATGTCTTACCATGGTAGTTATATGCTTACAATGAAATGTAATGAAGATACAGCAAATCTGCTTTTGTGTAGCATATGTGACAACCGTAACTGTCGTAAGGCTGTCAAAATACATAGCCAAAGCCAGTATAGTGGCTCTTCGATGATATTTACTGATATTGTAAGTGTATCATGGTTTATCAAGATATCTAGGATTATCAAAATAATCCTAGTTTGACAATAACTGAGATTTGTTGCCTTTTGCTCTTACTTCATCTTGATACATCGAAGAAGGAAAACTTCTTTTTTTCCTCAAGGTGGTTAAATTACCTTTTAAAACTCTGCATACCACCAGATTTCCCAGCTGTTTAGCTGGAGATCCAGCTCTGGTCTTGCCTGTATGACTGGCTGTACTTCAAACACTCAAAAGCAGTTCATGCATTTAGCAGCAAGCAACAAGCTTAATTAAAGAATGTTAGACGAAAAGATGTTTGGAATAAGATTACATGAGTCTTCTGAGTTCTTAGTTCGTTGTTGTTGTTGCAAAAATGGCTACTATTGGGGCAGGGGGGGCGGGTTTGGGGTGTGTGTTGGTGTTTGAGGTGCATAATGTTTTTCTGGCTCTTTCGTATTTTCCTTTGTATGTGGGAAATCACTTTGGTGGGTTGCATCCAGTTCTACATCCAGCAGTATTTTTAGAAAGCTGCTCTGGATGGAGGGCAGATACTTCAAGAAGTAGTGGAAATTGGCCACAGTATTCCAGGATAGGATTAACAAAGTCTCCCTCCTCTATCTACCATTCTGCTATCTCTTTGGTAAATGGGAGTAGTGTGAAGGTGTACTGATGAAGGAACAAAGGTTGGGTGCTAAAAAAAACTTTCTTGGATGGAAGTTGTTGATAAGAACCAGAAGTTGAAGCTAAATGTCCATACCCAAATGAGGGGTAAAGCATGCCTTTAAGAAAGAGTTGTGTGATTTTTCTAGCTGTGTCATTTGGGTATGAGTTAGCTAAACTGTTGGTCTCAATACCTGGGTAAATGAAATCTTATGGCCTATATTTTTTTTATATAGAAGTCTTTTCAAGAAAGGTAACCGGATAAACAGTTACTTAAAGGTAACAGGCTAAGTTTCTCTTTTCAGCAACAGTTTAGTTCAATATTCAACGTACCTTTGTCTCCTTAATTTTTTGGCTGTTCTGTGAAACTTGTTTCAGGAAGTGCAAGCAGTGTTAGTGGTAGCAGTGGAAGTTCAACTAGAAACCTGTGGGTCAGCGGACTGTCTTCCAACACAAAAGCTGCTGACTTGAAAAATCTCTTTGGCAAATACGGAAAGGTATTTTGTGGGGTGTAATACCATGTGTGTTGTGTGTGTCTCTTCCCCCTCCCCTGTTCAGTTACAGAAATTGAGTAATGCTTGATTTAAATAAAAGTCTGAGATGAAATGTCTAACGAGTGTAACCTAAAAAACCCCAATACTTTCAGCATCTAAAGTAAGATTGCATGCTTACAGGAAGAATCATATGTTAATTTTGTAAGACATTTTTCTTCCTGTTGAGGTAAGATAGATGCAAAAGATTTATTTTTTGGTTTTTTAATTAAATAATGATGGCTCTGTTCTTTTGCAGCAACTTTGTTTGACTGTGAGTGTAAGATAATGTGCTAACCAGTAGAATTGTAATAGAAACAGCCTTTATAGAACCTGCTGCTTTGGGAGACTGTTTTTAAAATGTGTTCTGAGGGCTCGTGAATGGGATAAATAGGTAAAAAAACGCGACAGTTAATGTCTGTCGTTTTAGGGACTCTTTTAATGACTGAATGAATTTTTTTTACAGGCAGCTTAAACACACTCGGTCTGTTTTCCTGGATTTTGGTTTAATTTAACGTACAAATTGCATAGAACAATGCAAAATCCATACAAACTAAGCAATCTTCTGAAAACAGTTTTTGTTGCAGTTGTTTTCTCAAAGGAGCTGCTGATAGCTGTGCGACTTTATAGTATTTGTATAAGCCTGTGGAGTTACGACATTATTGCATCTGGGGAACTAGTCAGCCTCTTAGCAGTGTGAATATCAAGCGTGTATATTGCTTACTGGATATGTGACTTTTCTAATTAATTTAGTAGGTAATTGTATTTAATGGCTTCACAAGTGTTGGAACCTGAGAGTATATTTTGTTACAATTTCCAATTCTTTAGCTGCTTTTGCTGTAAAGGTGCTTGGTACCTGTATTTCCTTAGCTTCCCAGTTTTAAATTAATTGGGAAATATTTAATTTCTAAATGGTGGTACCATTGCAGGCTGCTAGAAAGAGAAAATTGTTGCATTAGAGCTTGACTACATCAGGAAGCCTGGCTCCAGTAGTTGCAGAACCTCCAGCAAGGAGCAGGAACACAAAGCATAATGCTTTGTCAAGAAGCAGGTGTCAAAGAGCTGATTGCTAGAATTGCTTAATTGACACATTTGCTAGATACCTTTGGCGAACGGGCTGCCTTACTAAATTGCTGCATAATACTGCTTATACCCTCCTGCTGTTAACTGGCAGCTGCTGAGGTTTTGGGGGGCTCATCTGTCAGAGGTGCACCATCAAATTCAGCTCGGTGGTGTTTCTGTGAATGGATTTTGATGGTAACTGTCAAAAGAAGCTCTTGGACAATGTGCACGAGGTTGTGACTGGTCAAGACAGGACGTAAGCGTTAATATGCCTTGATGTGGAAGTTGGGATAAAGCTCTCAAAGCTCCAGCTTCCTGTGGAATTACATGGAAACTTGGAGCGTCAGTCTTTCTAGTGGGGTGGCGTTTTTGTTGCTGTTGGGGTGGGTTGGTTTGTTTGGGGTTTTATACGTTAGGGTAAAAATATTATTGGAATGCCAACACGTTCTTACTAGAAATGTCTCTCTCAAAACCTGAACTTTACCTGTTCATGTAGGTACTTGGTGCAAAAGTGGTCACAAATGCACGAAGCCCGGGGGCAAAATGTTACGGCATAGTGACGATGTCTTCTAGCACAGAAGTGGCTAGGTGTATCGCGCACCTCCATCGAACAGAGCTGCACGGACAACAGATTTCTGTGGAGAAAGTAGGTTTAATAAGATGAAAACTTTTCCCAAAGTAGACCAGCTTGTGCAAGAATCTGTATTAACCTGTTTGCTTTTGGGGAAAAAATATAGGTGAAAGGCGATCCCTCCAAAAAGGAGTTGAAGAAGGAAAGCGATGAGAAATCTGGTTCGAGTAGAAGCACGGGAGATAAGAAGTCTGCATCGAGTGATAAAGCCAGCAAGTAAGAAATTTCACGTGTCTTCTGAAGTTGTGAAAATCCTTTCCGTTGAATTTTGCTCATTGCATTTGTGTATTTCTTTCCGAACAAGAACTCCATCAACCAAAAAAGAAGAAAAGAAATCTGAGAAATCTGAAAAAAAAGAAAGTAAAGAAGCAAAGAAAACAGAAGGTAAAGATGAGAAGAGTGATAATGGAGCAAGTGGCCCTAATCAAGAATCCACTAAAAAAACTGAAGAAAAGAAAAGAATAAGTATGCAATATAGCCATGTTTCCTCCTGTTGAATCTGTGTGTCTGACTTGTTTGGGGGCATGTTCTTGCTCTTACCAGAAACCAGACAATCAAACACTTGTTCTTTCTTTAGACACCAGTAACGTGTGTTACTTTAGAGCTGATGTAGGCGCTTCCCTATTTTATATTCCTATTTAATTACAGACATATGCTGGTATGCTTCTCCTACCAGTAACTGTTCAATGTAGAGATTTAGAAATTAAGGAAAATCTGTAATAGGCAAATAGGGACAGATGTTGTGTGTGTTAA
Source organism: Leptosomus discolor (assembly GCF_034619465.1). NCBI lineage: Eukaryota > Metazoa > Chordata > Aves > Leptosomiformes > Leptosomidae > Leptosomus > Leptosomus discolor. The sequence goes on along the minus strand of NC_141401.1, from coordinate 22,764,212 downwards.
ACCTTTTTCTTTTTCTCTCTTTTTTTTTTTTTTTTTTTTTTCTTTCTTCTTCTTTCTCTCCCCCCTTCACTAGGTGGCAAAAGCCCAGGTCAAGTTGTAGTTTTAGACCAAACAAAAGGAGACCAAGGCCACACTAGGACAGTTAGAAGGGGAAGGTTTGATAAAGTAAGTATCTATAGATTTGATGCAATCCTTGTCTGATGTGATACTGACTTACAGTTGATATTTTCACTGAAGAGTCGATAAACTGTAACAAACTGTTAAGCTTAGATAGAAGCTTTGTCTGCTTTGGGAAGCTAAGTAGTTAATGATACTTGAACATAGCATCCAGAAATCTCCCTAAAGGAATGAGACTTCTGAAATAACCATTGTAATCTTTATCTATAGCCACAGATATTGAGGAACAAAGAGCGTATTATTCAAGATAAAGTGAAATTCAGGGAATACAGGGGTAGAAAGGATATCTTGCCTTTTGAAAAGATGAAGGAACAGAGATTGCGAGAACACATGGTTCGATTGGAAAGAATACGACGAGCTGTTGAACTCCGAAGGTAGTAATTCAACTTTTTGCTAAAGGCTATTTTATACATTAATTGATCAGATACTATATTTAGAAGTCTAATCAGAATGCATTTTGTCAAGCCCTTTACTCAGATGTTAAAGTCTGGGGCTCTACCTGACAGTATCTTTATATGAATTAACAGGCTCCAAAATTACTCTTTAATCTTTTAATAGCCATGTATGTACACACCTAGCTTAGTGTTTGGTCTGGGGGGGTGTAGCTCCTGTTACTGCATGCCAGTTTTCTGTTCGAGAAGTTGACTAGGAGATGTGTTGGGGTTTTCTTGTTTGTCTGTTTTTAAACAGAGAACTGTTGTACATCTAAATGACAAATCAAGCGTAATGCAATCTTGTCTCTTTAAATAAAAGGACCAAATGGCTACACTACTCTGCTTTTTTCATGTGGCCAAGAGTTTGGAAAGGATAGTTAAATGTCTCCTGTTGTTCGCTGGATTTCCCTAAACAAAGGAATTCCCAGCAAGCATAAAGCTTTAGGGAGAAAATGCCTTTCCTGCCTCTTGTAAGCTGTGCTGTAGGAGGTGGGAAGAAGGAAGCAAAATGAAGCTGTTGACAAGTGTACCTGACCTGTGCAAGTTGGAGTGTTCATGTTGTTCTGTCTTACTTGGGGACAGAAAACAATAAGTCAATTTTTTGTTAGCTTGAAGAGGGCAAGAGCTAAAATAGCATTTTTTTTTTTAAGTTCCAAATCCTATTCTTTGCTAAGCTGTTGTCTGCCAGATGACAACATAAAAATACAAAACCAGCACGAAATACGTCAGGAATGATGATTCTTGATGCAACTTTTCCTCGTGTCTGTTGCCTGCTAAAACACATTTGGCTGCCAGAGGCTAAAAGGAGTAGACTTCCAATACCAGGGCACTAGGACTTCTGTCAAGAGCTTTCTTTCACATAGTTTTCTTTAATGTCTGTGCCTACGGTGATGTTAGTTTTGGATGAGAAAATGTTTCAGATGAGTTTTTAACCCCCCCCCTTTTTTTTTTTCCCTCCTCTAGGCGAAGAGAAATTGCTGAGCGGGAGCGTCGGGAGAGAGAACGCATACGGATAATGCATGAGCGAGAAGAGTGCTTGCAGAGAGAGAGGGAGCGGTTAGAGATTGAAAGGCAGAAACTGGAGAGGGAAAGGATGGAACGGGAGCGTTTGGAAAGGGAGCGTGTTCGTATCGAACAGGTAGGCGTGTGTGTGGTTTGGACTGTAGTGCCATAGTATTTCGGAGTTTAACCCTTGCGGTGAGTTTTGTTCTTCACCCTTCCGCCCAGCCCATGAGAGAACCAACCAAACATTACATAATGCTCGTTTGCTTGACTTGTGAGTAAATGGGTGCCAAATTCTTGTTATACTGATTTATGTGGTGGCTGTACGTGTCTGCCTCTCAGACTGAAGTACAGCAGATAATATTGCCCAGACTAGTCTCCCATAATTTTACCAGATTTGTCCTAGAGAATGGCACTACAAACTTAATGAGATGTGTTTCTGGGCAACAAAGACAGTACCAATACAAGCAATTCCCTGGAGATATTTCTATCTAACAGCCAATAGCTTCTCCAGATCTGTTGTCTACTTTTTCAGAGAAGTATTCCTTGTGCTCTTTAATCATAGAGGCTGTCCAAGGATTAACTGTATCAGAGAGCCTCTAATAGAAAGCGATTAAGTATTAATTCCACGTACTTGCTAACTGTTCTATAGGTAGCTCTGATAAAGAGCGATGTGGTTTGTTGTCTTTATTCCCCCTTTCCTTTCGTGGCAGGAACGTCGAAAAGAAGCAGAGCGTATTGCTCGTGAACGGGAGGAACTTCGGCGGCAGCAGCAGCAGCTTCGCTACGAACAGGAGAAGAGGAATTCTTTGAAACGCCCACGGGACGTAGATCACAGGTAATCCAGTGCTCAAAGCGGTGCTTTACAGCCCTTGGTAAACAGACATAGCTGCTGGCCTTGCTCCGGCTTGAAAACGCGTTGGTGCCTGAAACAAGTCCTAAGAACTGGATTTCTGGTATTTGTTTGGTTTTGACGGCAGTTTACGCCAAGCACGAAACATCCCTTATCTGTAGGGGGGAGGGTTTGAAATGGGAGAAGCGTGCCATGAATTCATTCTTACTGCACGAAAAAAGCTTGATGCGATTCAGTGCATCTGCTGAGGAAAACTGGTTTTCTGCCTCTTAATTGTTGACATTTCTAGCTTCTAGTCTGTTAAGAATTCATCTTTCTGGTAAATGGATGGCTCAGGAAGTCAACGCGATGGCTTTTAACTTTTACTGGAGCTGATCAGATCTATCACTTGCTGTTTGAGCCACGTGAATTAAACTGGCTTTGACCTTGATTTGATTATTAGAACAGGACCGAGACCTTAGCCATAAAGTTGACCTGTCAGTGGTACCACGGAAGGTAAATGTAGGTCGTCGTGGTAGGTACGGTAGCAGAACGCTGACATTCCTTCACCAGAGGAAGACAGACAGCTTTGGTTTTCAAGGCCACTGATGGTACACGTTAGTGCCTCGCATTCTGATCATAGAGACTGTGTATCAGAGGGTTTCTAGGAAGCAAGGCTGTGGTGGTTCCTACGCTAGTCTGTCCTGAGAGAGCTGTTCTGATTTGTGGATGTTTTGGATGTTTTGTGGGGTTTGGTTTTCTAGAGGGCAATTTTTTTTTTCCTAGAAGGCTGTTTTCAAGGCATAACGTTGCAACAGCCATGTCTTTGTTGGGGTTTGGTTGGGTTTTGTTTTGAAACTGCCCAACACAGTATACCATTGCTTAGATCTTACTGGCTATTGTGTTGATATTTTGTCTCTTTAATTTGCACTTCAAGCAGAGGGGTGTTTGGGTGGGTTTGGTGTATTTTTTTCTTAAATGATTTTGTTCATTTCTATTTAAAGAGTCTACCTTTGTTAGTGACTTTCCAAAGGTCAAACGACAGACAACTGACTCTTAACGCTTTTCTGCACGTTCGGCCTTGATTTGGATACATGTAAGTGATGAGGGTTCGTTTGTTTTGCTTAAAGGAGAGATGATCCTTACTGGAATGAGAATAAGAAGATGGCTCTCGATACAGATGCACGTTTTAGTCATGGTTCAGATTACAGTCGCCAGCAGAACAGGTTTAATGATTTTGATCACAGAGAACGGGGACGATATCCAGAAGGTTCTTCTGTTCCATCATCTTCTTTCGATAGGTAAGTTTAGGTGATAGGGCAGGTACTTGCCTGTCAACCTCTCTGTGGACTTCGCTCTTACCTGTTCAGAATTTAAAGTGGTGCTAAAGGCTTTATATGGTTCTTATGTGATAAAATTGCAGTAGTGTCCTGAAATTCCTTGTGTCGTCAGGACTGGCTGTTTGATTCGGGGAATCCAGTCCATTTTTCTCTGAGGACTTTCAATTAGCTGCCTGGTGCTCTTTTCTGGGTGACATTTTGACAGGATTTTTGCGATTATTGCTCTTTCACATCTAGTTGTAAGTGGGTTCCAGTGGAGTAGATCTGTCCTACTTAGTAACTTACCTCCTTAAGAAGCGAGGCTAAAAGCAACCAACTTAATGAGAGTTAAGAGCGTTACTTCAATGCGTTGTGTTCGTCAGGATCCATACAACTGTGCAGTCAATGCTGGTTCCAGATCCAACTCCACGTTTCCATTAAATGTCTCCAAGAACCAGTTAGAGACTTAAGACCACACAGTTGTAGCTTCTAGACTTCCATTTATGCTGCAAGGATCTCGAATTTAGCTGACTTGGGGAATCTGGCACTCCTTCTGCATTACACTAGGCAAAAAGGAGGCCCTGCAATTGCTTAGATTGTACTGACCAAAACATGATAAATGCAGAAAGAAATGTAAAACTGGCTGTAAGAACCAAAGCTCAAAATGACCACTGTAGAATAAATATCGTTTGGGGTGGGAAGGATCTCTGAGGTGTATACCAGATGTGTGGTAATAAACGTGTAGTGTAAAGATGAGTGATGTTTGTGTGTACTCATGCACGTCCTTATGTGTGCAGAGAAGTGGGAAAACAGGAGACAAGCCAGTGACTTTTTCCTGCTTTAACAACTTAGGCGAGACCGTTTTGTAAATCAAGGTGAAGCAAAAAAGACTCGCCCGACGGCACGAAGAGAAGAGCCCGGGTTTGAGAGGTATCCCAAGAACTTCAGCGAGTCCAGAAGAAACGAACCCCCACAACCAAGAAGCGAACTTCGGGATACGGACAGACGAGAAGTGCGGGGAGACAGAGACGAAAGAAGAACGGTGATCATCCATGACAGGCCTGAAATGCCCCACGGTCGGCATCCAAGAGAGACTGGTTCCAACCCACCTAGGCCAACCAACTGGAAGAGCGAGGGGAGCATAAGCACAGACAAACGGGACGGCAGGTAAATGTGCTGGCCGGCCAGCAGACCAGTGAGGGCACCACTTCTTGTCGAACTCGCCCGTGGTGGCAGTTCCTCAAGAAGCGGTGGGTAAAGGGAGAATAGACCCCCTCGTAAAGAGCGGCAATAAGTCACTTTCCAAAAGCATTAGGAAAAAAAATAAGTGGTGTGTGGTTGTCAGCTAGACTAAACCTCACCTCTCAGCTGCACGGTGACTCCTGCAGTCTGTTCTTAATCGTGTGCCGCACCAGAGAGCGAGGGTGCTTTGGGGCCAGAAGGGGCGTGTGAACAAACAGCCTGTAAGCCGAAATGGCTTAGAGAGCCCCAGAGATCGGACAGAGCCTTCCCAGGAGCTGACCGCAAGTTGCCAGGATCCTGAAAACCAAAAAAGGAATCTTTGAAGTCTACAGTGCTGCCATTTGGTACCATTTCTATTGTACTGAAACCAAAATTTTGATAAAAGCCATTTTTACAGAAGCGAGAGGCCAGACCGCTCCGGAAGAGAAGTGTCGGGACACGTGAGGGGAGCGCCGCCCGGCAGCCGCAGCAGCGCCTCTGGGTACGGCAGCAGGGAAGGAGAACGCGGCGTGATGGGAGAGCGAGGCGGAGGACAAGTGAGTCCCCTTGTGTTTGGGTGCCTGAGAGGCTGGAAAAATGACCCCGTAGCCTCATACAAGTCACTCGCGAGCATTCTGGCTGTTTTCAAGTTTAGTTTGTCTTAAAGGTTCTTTTTTGTTGGGTTTTTGAATAAGCCAAGAAATTGCAGAAAACATACCCAGTTCTTATGTCGAGCATCTTACAGGCAGACCAGAAGATTGACCTGACACTGCCTGCTACTCCCAGTGCAGTTTGTCACTGTGATCTGTGAGGTGTTACTGAGAGAGAAACCTTCTGTGAGACCCGTCTTTAAAGGCTGCAGAGGAAATTGCTCCGTGCTACCAAATCCTGAAGCATTTAAAGCGTTTCTCTTTCTGTAGCTCCATAGAACATGCTTGTCATGATTCTGTGAGCTCAGGGCAGCCCTGGGAGTAAAGCGTGAGCTTCGCTCCCTGCGTATCCACTCGGTCGTTACTGCAAATGAGTCTCTTTTCCGCATCTGGAGTTACTGTTATCCAGACTCTCGCAAGCTCGGGTTAGCTGCCTGTGTGCGGGAACCTCAAAAGATGCTTGACTGTACAGCAGTGCACGCTTCACCGGCTTGAGCAGCTCCTTGCCTTTGGCTCACAAAATAGGCCTTTCCTTCTCAACATGACCCTGGCTTTCTCGCTGCAGCACTATAACGAGGACAGACACGTGGTGGAACGCCACAGCCGCGAAGCCGGACCAAGGAAAGACTGGCACGGCCCCAGCTCGCAGGGGAGCGGGTACCATGACGCCAGGCGCATGGGAGATGGCCGCGGAGGAGGCGGCATGATGGCCCCGCATGCCAGGTACAGAACCCGCTCCGCCCTCGGTTCCCTGCTGAGCTCCCAAAGCTTGGGTTAGGCCAAGGGTGAAAGCCTCAGTGCCAGCAGCTTTTGGGGGGGGGCGGGGGGGGGGGGGGGGCTGCTGCTGCCCGACCCCCAAACCCGCCTGGCCGCGCCAGCCCGCAGCCCCCCGCTGTCCCAGCGCAGGGGGCAGCGCTGCGCAGCCGCACGGAGGCCAGGGGCTGCGGGCACAGCTTCTGCCCTTGCGTGGCTTCAGGTCTCTCTTGAGACTTAGAGTTTAGCAGGCGAGTGATGTAACAATGTTCTTACCTGTACGCCGAGAGTTTGGATCCTTACCGTAACTTAATGCTTTCTTAAACCCTTTGTTTCCAGTAACTCCTCACCAATTAATAGAGTTGTACAGATCACAGGCAATTCCATGCAGAGGGGAAGTGGCTCAGGATTTAAGCCATTTAAAGGTGGACCTCCACGAAGATTCTAAGATCTACAGCTGCTTGGTTTCAAGATAACTTATTGAAATCTCTTGTAAACTTTCTCTGATTAAAAACAGGAAATCTTGTCTGGATGTCCTGGTTAAATTTTTTTAATTTAACATGATTACTTTCCTCTCAATTTTGGAGGCATTTTAATAGTTACGTTGTAATTTTGGATAGTTTTTTGTGTATCTTTGATAAGCGTTTTCCCCGAGGCACTAGAGCTGTGTAAAAACAAATTGGAACCAAACTATTTGTTAATCCTGTATAAAAGAATAGTTTGCAGCTGTGTGCTCGTAGTTTGATTTACCAACATTAGCTCTGTGGTGTCATGCTTTCCAGTTAGCTCCTTATCACAACATACACAACTCAACCTCCATTTGGAAGGTTGTCCAGGCTCTTCTCTCTGCTTTCTAATTTGTAGAGAAATAAGATTGTTCTTTCATTACTGGGTATTATGTAACCTATTTTTGCAGAAGGTACTGTTACATTGAGTGCATTTATGTGTATTCTTGCAAATGTATTCTTTTGAAATAAACCTTCATATTCTGTATAGCTTCTAGTAAGTCTCTGAAACAGTCTTTGGGGAAGGAAGACAGGATTAAACAACAGAGATGTTGGTGTGGCAAATCAAACGTGGGTGCCGTTAGCTTCCACCTAAAACATCTTCAATTGCCTCCTTCACTGTTACTGAATAGACAATCCAGAAGCCCACGTGAGAGCACAAGCCAGACTAGCGCCAAAAACCACAGGACCACTCCTGGGAGGCCTAGAGAAATAGAAATAATTTTACAGTTTGTTCTTTGTTATAAAAAGCTCTGACAGAACGTGGATAGAGGTTTTTAAGCCAGACCACCTCCAGCTGCAGTCGTGTTCGGGGCACCTGCAGCTGCCCAGGGAGGGGGCTGCGAGCGAGAGGGAGGCTTCTTTTCCACAGAGAGTGGCCTGGGTCAAATGCCCCCCGACCAGGCCCCAGCAGAAGTGTCCCCCTGGCAGCAGCAGTACTGGGGGGTTCAGCCAGTTTAAAAAAAAAAAAAGGCAAATCTAATCCACTACCCCTCTGTACCCAACGGGGTAGGTAGGAGAGGGCCTTGCTAACAGCAGGTAGGAGCTTGTAAAGTAGTACTTGAGGAAGAGCTGGACGTTTTTCTGGACCAGATTTTCTTTTAAAGAATTATTTCAGTTACAAACTTTAAGGCAGGAGCCAGTAAGAACATGGAGATGGTGCCCAGGGATCTTTGCCACCCTCAGCTGCAGTCTGGGTGCTGTGTGGAAGAGTTGCTAAGCACCTGCAGTGTTCCAGAGGAATTAAGCAGCAGAAAATGAGTTAAACTAAATTGTTTTTTAAGTAAGTAGCCCTTCACAAAAGAGGGGAGGAGAGAGAAACCTGGGATAACAGCATTTTCTGTAAGTCTTCCTTTGCGAGAATTCACAACTGACAAATATTTAAACAAAAGAAATGCACTGTATCAGGGCACATTTCCTAAATCAGTTACTTGTCTTGAGGCATTTAATACATCTCTATTGTTCAAGTCTTTGATTTTTCTTCTAAAAGTAGTTCAAGTCACTGAGGGTTTTTGCAGGAGCTTCCAAGAAAAGGTACAAGTTGCATTTCTAAAAGTACATCTCTCTGCCTGCAGGCTGTGCTTCCTGAGGGGTGGTAACAGCTGCCCAAGCGATACTGGCGTAGCAAGGGATCAAATGGGAAATACAAACATTTATAACCTTCAAAGACAAAGCTAGAGCGAGGTTCAGAACCAAAGCTTGATGTGACCTGATCGCTCGCCTACAGTAAATGGGGCTGGGGGTACGTGCCAACTGTTACATTTCTTGACTTTTTTTGCTTAATTAAATGAAAACGTGATTGTGTATATGTAGATGTTTCACTTAAAATACTGAAACAAATTAGGATGATGGGGAAAAAAAAAAGTGATTGAAAACAAACTGTCAAAAACTTTGCATTTATAAAATATTTAGATCCACAGCAATCTGTCCTTTCCTTTTCCAGAGCAACATTTTTTTTCCCCTAGGATTTCATCCAATCTTTATTATTAGGAAAGAACTTAAATGAATGTTTATTGAAGTTTGCTCACTTAAATTTGTTTACATACAATGAATTTCAAAAAGCCTGTTAACCAAAATAAATCTCCATAGGGTAAAGACCTTAAACTAGAGAGAGGCTGATAAAGGGAGACACTTTTTAAAAGAGAATAGAAGTGAACAGGGTGTTTGGGGCACACAAACAAAAAGGAGTATTAAGATACAGAACTGGACTTCTCTGAAAATAACTGAAGTACTCAAAATTAATTTAACAATTTACAAGGAAAATGGTGTTTCCTTAATCTTTAAAAAAACACATTAATACAATATAAACAATGAAGGCTTTTAAAACGCAAACATTCAGTAGTTGAACTGGTGGGTAAGGGGGTAACATCATGATAAACAGGGGTTCAGTCACAGACACGGGTACAAACAACACTGCATGACGAGATTTGTGTCATGCACGGCTAAAGTATGACTTTTAAAAAAATTAACTTTTCCCCTCTTGGTAAATCTGCAGTAGCTTTTATTTTTGCATTTCCTTTTAAAACCAGATTTAGGGATCAAGGTAAACACTGGGTGACCAACAAGCTTACACCTGAACTGCTGATTTAACACAGCAATTGCACTGGTGGGTCTAACCATGGCAGCTTGAAGACATTACTAATATGGAAATCTTCTGGAACTTTCCTCAAATACTTTTTTAAAAAATACATATAATTTAATTCTAAAAAGACCCAGTCAAGACAGTTAACGTAGTAACAAATACTTAACACCAGAGAACTAGGGGCAACTTCTGCAGGATTTGTTCTGGTACGTTTCCTCTGTAGTTTCTTCCATCAGGTACATGTCAAGGGTGCTTAGCCAAAGCTGTACAGGTAACAGCTCTGTATCTATCATCAAACAAATTATTTATGAAAACTTTGAGAAGAACTTGTCACTGAAAGCTGGAATATGAAAGATAAACCAAAACTTTGTCATTTAACGTTAAAGCTCCATCAGGTCATTGTGTGGGAACTGATGACTGTGTTTTTCACTCCCGTGTAAAGAAGGCAGCTGTGGGGCGTTAACAGGGGATGACATGTACGTAAGAACTAGTACTGAGCAAGTGGCAACAGATTTAGGGTTTATTGCTGTGGAACAGGACAAGACACCTGATACTTTCTGTAGTTTTAAGCACCACTATCACATCTGAGGCTGGACCGATAAACAGTGGTTATACACGGCAAAAATACCGCGGGGAAACCAGTCACGAGTGACACGATTTGTCCAACCCCGCCTGGTGGCAGCCCGGGGAGAAGGACCACGGGCCTGCCTTGTGCACGGCCAGCCGGCAGCAGCAGCAGAGTCCTGCTTATTTAGCAGCAGCTGTACTGTAACGGTGGGACCCGTCGCACTCTTTAACAGTCACACAAGGGATTTCAGGGTGAAACAATCGCTACAACAGACTGGGGTCTTGAAATCATTGTACCTGCGGTCGCTTTTCTTAATGGGTTCTCAAAAGTCACTTTTGCTTGCCAGCCTCAGTGAGAAAGCAGGTAAGAAATCCAGAAATGCAAGCATACTGCTGTACACTAGCCAAAATGCAAGGGTAATTATTGGAAATTACTTTAAAAGCAAATGAAGTGTAAGTAGTTTCAAACTTCCCAAGCACGTTCGTTGTCTCTATCTGCAGTGGTCTTGCAGACAATCAACTGCTGTACTTTGTCAAGCAAAGTAAGGATTTTATTTCCACAGCAATAATTTCCCCTAGAGTAACTACAACTCAATTGTGACATCTGCCAGGACTGCGGTTGGCCAGACCCCCCCCCCCCGTTATTTCCTCACCTCACGTAGAGCCTGTTTTCAAACCTCCAGGCTGAAGGACTTCACCAAAACTCAGCTGTACACAAAACCAGTCACTGACACAAAGCAGGTCCTTCTGGCTCTGGTTAATCTGCAATAACAAAAGCCCTGAAATCAAGAGCCCAGTTGCTGCCCTGACACCAAGACACTGAAGAGAAAATAAAGCTCCATTGGAAACAGGTGTAAAACGCTGAACAGGTACCATGCTGAAAAGCCAGCAAAGCTGAAGACACAGTTAAATTCAAAACTGAGCTTGTTTTTTCTCCAAAAACACAGGATAATCTAACGCTGGCTTTCCTCTTAAAAAAAAAAAAAAAAAAAAAGAAACAGTGTAGATTAGACTTTACTTGGTCTGAGATTTTTCAGAACAGTATTGGTCATCAGCTTCCTCTCTATCCTTTTAAAGTTCCAGCAAAGGTGGAAGTAGAGGCTTTGATTGCAGCTGTTTCTGTGCTTGCAGAGCTGATGCATGTTGGTAATTAACCACAAAAAATTTTCATGAATTCTAAGACTGGCTTGCGTAAGGCTACACTGAAGTGCCATGTTCTGTCTCATGGCTGTACCTGGGCGTGTGAAGCTGCACTGCACAGACATTTAATAGAGTGATTTGGGACAGACGTTAAGCATCGCAGTTAAACTGCTCCAGAAGTTTAAGTGATCCCAAGCGGCGTTCAGCCACCGCGAATCACATCAGTCATGACTGGGAGACAGCCCTGACCTGTTGCTACTGCAATTCACGAGAGCGCACAGTAAAAAACCCAAATGTTGCCTTGTTCTGCTTCGGAATAATTCTTTTCCTAATATTTATTAAATCCTTCCAGTGAAATTTCTACAGCAAAGGTTTGCTACTGATGAAGCGGTTGGTTGGTTCTAAAAGGTGACTGGAGCACATACAGCCAAATACACCGTTCGCTTAAGAATCAAATGTCAAGGTGTCGGGGTTTTTTGTAATACTCTGTTGCGTATAGACGTATCACAAGACAAGAAGAACATTGTGCCAAGTCATTATGTTGCTTCAGAAGCTTTTATGCATTCTTTAATTTCCCAAGACTGCAAAAGCCGGTAGAGCAGAGAACAGCTCAGGGTAGTTGCCAAGTCCGTTAGGGAAGCAGTCACCCCATTTTCTGTATTTGTCACATTTAGAGCACGGACAGAAATAACCACGCCAGCTTCGTTACAGCTGTCACACGTCCTAAATCCCAGTGTGACACAGAACATAACAAGTTACCTGGAGGAGTCCGTGTGACATGACCTCAGCATTCCAGCGGCGACTGGGAGCTGGCGGAGGAGGGCAGGGGTACGGCTGGGGAAACTGCCTTGTGTCCTCACGAGCGGCGTGACCTTACACCAAACCAGACGGCCTCTCCGCAGCAGCTGGCTAACAGCTCCTCTTGTGAAACTCCTGCCTATTCTGTGCTCATTTAGATGCAGTGTGTAACAGCACTAATATTCTCTTATACCCGATTTCATAATTCCCATTGAACTGTGTGGTTTACCATTGCCCAAACTTACGTTTTGGTAGCGGTAAAAAGCTTTGTTTAGAGTTTTCCTTTCACTGTTCTACAGCTCTTGTATTTAAAAGCATCGTAGTGGGTAAGTGTAAGTACCACTTTTGTCAGCGTTATTTCCGTTTCCGAAGGCACAAGCGTTACTATCCGAGTGCCTGGCCGTGTCTACTGGATTACAAGTACAAACATTAACTCCTCAGCTTCACAGACCAGACCACACCAGGAAGCCTTAAGAAAAACCACTTGATGCCAATATTAATGACTAGATGCAGCCAGTTCATATAAAGGGGAAAAAAATTGTCTGTTTTCATATTGTTATTTTGGAGTTCCCCAAAACAAGCGCTGACAAAACCCAAGGATGTACCCACTACTCAGCTTGTTTAAGTTTACGGCTCTTTCTTCTAATTGCAGTTTTGACCCTTTCCTTGGCACATGCCAGGGAACCAGAGCAAAACTCAACAGAAAATTTCAGACCAAAATACCAGTTACCCCAGCTTGTTCTGAAACACATTTAGAAGAAATCTCTAAGTGTTAAACTACGTCAGGGGAAATTTTCAAGACTGCTCAGCATCATCTTAACTTCGAAAAAAATGACAGCTGAAGTCTTAACTCAAAGTCTGTGAAGTTGTACTGATGGCTTTAACGAGAACAGAGAACATGAACTTGCAGCTGAGCCCCGCCAGGTACCACCCTGCGTCATCCAGCTCTGTGGTGGAGGATCTCGGTCAGTGCGAGCTCAAGGTGTCACGTGAGGCACCGCCCAGGCCACTTCCCATCTTTAGGAGTTTCACAGGAGGTGCCCCCGAAGCTGGATGGGACCTAACCTGCGACTGGGTCAGCACTAAAGGACAGTTAGAGACTGATTAAAGGCACATAACACTTACAGGAGTTGGTGCCCCTGCCTGCCCCCAAGATCTCTTCTCGTTTGGCTTAGTGTCTGACTGTACCTAACGCGCCTCTTGCCCTCAGTTTTGGCCCCAGCGGGACTGCCAGCCGCAGCCCCCCCGCTTCCTCAAACGTGTGACTCAACCAGAGATGAAAGTCCTTACTTCACATTTCATCAACAGATTGCATTAGAGAAACAAATGCCTTTTATTTTCATCACATTGTAACAATAAATTAGCCTCCTGTTTGTGCGAAGCTAGCAAGGGTTTCAGTTAAGTCAAGCACTGAAACTTACCTGAATTGTTCCCTACGGATTTCCCAAGCCCAACAATGTTCTGTCAAAGTTTTTCTGGGCTGTCAAGTGTAGGTAAACATGGCACCTTGACTTCTAAAGATTATTAACTAGATAAAGTTCTTAACCTCAAAAACCAAAGAATTGCTCATTTCACCACATGAAGCTTCTCCCTAAGTGCAAGTAATCCCACAAACTAGGAAGGGAACTGCAAAGGCAGTGAACTGTCAGCAAGCGGTCTAGAGCTGCCTCACCAGGCAAGTGGAGCTCAGTGACAGAGCTGACAAGGACCAAAACTGAACCGCAGACAACTGACATTTATTAAAAATATTTTGAGTTACTGGAGGGTCAGAATGGCTAATCCTGACCGAGAAGCGTTACGAGAGCGAAGCACAGTGCGGGCAACTGTGCTGCCAACCCACCATGCAGTAAGCATGCTGGTCATCACCTAGGTGAGAAGATGTGGCCGCAGCACGCTGTGCTACAGCTAGTTATGTCTAAAGGGACAGCAATATTACGGAAAAATCCCTAAATAGCCTCCAGAGGTGGTGGAGGGACTTCTACGTTCCAGCCTCTTTCCTCCTCAGCATTCCGTTGCAGCGCTTCTCCCCCATCAGAGCAGATGACAGCTGAGCTTCAATAGATGGCTTTTCTGTGGACAGCTATGAGCACAGCTGCGAACCAGAAGGAACCACACGGGAACACTATGGAAATCAACATCAACGGGGCTTCCGAGTCAACGGTTCCGTATGAGGCGGTGTAACTCACCGCACCAAACATTCCCACTCAGAACTGCGCTGCCAACAGTCTAGTGCCAGTGACACCGAAAAAAGAGTTACTGCACCGAATCACAAGACAAAATGCACTTGGTTTAGTTCTTGCATGTTATTTTGGCTTTTCTCCAATGTGCTTTCTAATGAGGCTGCCGCAGCAATTAACTTGCATTTCCCGAGGCACCTGCTGTTTAAGGTTACAACCTGTACAAAGTCTACTTTTTTACACAAAATAAGTACAGCTCAATTCAGTATGTTGTACTCAGGGATGTACTTCGTATAAACTTCAGAAACTACGATAAGCACCTTACCGGTAAGAAAGCTGATCTACGCCACGAGCTCGCTTTGGGTTACACATCTACTGTAGCAGGAAAGAAGAAAGGTTCCGTTAAAAGTACACCCGCTTCACCTTGTACTCAAGTATTTCCTGCTGAATACACCAAAAGATGCAATTTCAAGAACTCAAGTTGCCTTTTATTACATACTGGAAAATTTTTTCAAGAACTTGTGTATACAAGTTTGGAGAAACATTGGACAACAACGTGAAATACCAAATGACTGCAGAGACTGGCTGGCAATCAATGCGAGTGTACACAGACGAGCACAGGCTTCGCTTCCAGCTTGTGTGCCTGGGAGCCACAAGAGCAGCTCTGGAGAGACAAGCTGAACACACACTTCATCATATTGACTAGATGGCAGCTACAAAATATAGGCTTGGCAATTGTGTTCAAGTGAGTTTTCAGGAACGCTACTTTCATCCTCTGGCGTTACAGCCTTCCTCGGGATCTCTGGGTCGCAGATTCCGTAGCAGTGTCACAGAAAAGTGGTGTATTTGAGCATTTACAAAGTGCCTTTTAGAAAAACATTTATCACTACGGCAGTGCTCTGATTTTTGCTCATTTTTAAGAATACTTGTATTTAGCTTTTTTTATTTCACAACTACAACACAACAAAAACTATGATTCTGGTTTCTGTGCTAGCCTTTACCTAGTGGAAAACAAGTTCTAGTCTACTTTTCTGGACACTTTCTAGTATAGTACGTAGGTATTTGGAGCATGTGCATGCTAAACTTTATAAACAGATTTAAAAGTATAAATCTGTACCCTTTTGTCAGAACATGAGCTTCAAAAACAAAAGGCAAATTAAGTAAATAGTAAAAAATGTCTTTCTGGTACTCCATGAATACTTTGTGATATTGTTTTCCAAGCTCACTATTAGAGATAAAAGCAATCCTGTTCAGTTTTTCTGATCAGCAGACACTGTCACAGATACCAACTGTGGTAGCTGCTCTTGGCATGCTTAGTCACAGTAGGGTATCAATTAAACTTCCAGGTGTATTTCATTTTGCATATTAACAAGATCATCTGCTTATAACTTCTGCTTCTAACAAGCTCAACTCACACAGAACAATGCCCTGGATTTCAGGAATTCTTTACCTTTTTCCCAAAGCTTCAAGACCTGTAAAGAAAAAAGGGTATGAAGAGAAAGCTGTCTGAATAGCATGCCTGCCACCTCAAATAACCTGAAACACTTTACTCCTTCATTGAAAGAGAAACCGAATTATCTGGGAGTCCGGACTTTGTCACGAGCACTGACATTTCACTCTTCTTCCTCTATGACCCAATGACAATATTACTGTACGACAGTGTGTTAGGATTCAGGCACATCTGTCTGAAACTGGAAATGTTACATGAAATCTGCTAATACGGGCGAGTATCTTAGGCAAAAAGACATACTCGATAGCCACCATGCCTGCTCCAGCTAGATTTGTTCAAAAAGGAATTTAAAGTGGCAATACTGTCACTGAAAATAATAAGATAACAAACACTTAGCTCGACATATTTATTTTTCAAGGTCAATAAATAAATGTAAATACACAAATTTGGAAAAAATCTTAGTAACAGAATGTTTTTAAACAACATTCTGGCTTAAAGTCCTTGTTATTGACACTATTGGAATATTTTCTGATCTGCTTAAAGTAGATAAGTCATTATGTTGGTGATCCTCCATCACATTAATTTGTCTGAAGAAGTTAGGCTGCTGCAAAGGAAAAAAACATCAACCTTTGCTTTGACATAGAAAATTATCTGAACTGCATATATTAAGTATTAAAATTATTTTTCTGGGCATGACTTCTAGAGAATAGAGACATTTTTAAATTTACAGTTTGTGTATTAGAGACCTCTTACCGTTCACTACATTATTATAAAAGGGAAAGTGTAACAAAAGTGGAAAAAAAAAGAGAACAAGGCATGGAAGAAAAATGTGATACAAACTGGCCCTTTAGTTAATAAGACATTCTTCCGTGATCAGTCTAATTTCCGTTCTTGCTTCCTGACAGATTTAGGTGACGACTGGTTCCCATCGCCGCGGCAAGTCTGCCCGAAAGACTTTTCAAGCAGCTTTTTACCGGTGGACTTGGGTTCAGACACCCTCTCTTACAGCCGTTCTCCAAACACCCGAAACCAGGAATGACCTATCCCACCTGGCTGCCTGAGCTTTCCCCTAGATTACTGCGCGCTAATGCACTTACCCAGGCTCAGAGCATGAACACCGAACTTGTCCAGGAGAAGCAGCCTTTTTGAAAAGCTTCTACAAATTGCTAAATAGAAATTTTTATCAAAAAGTTCAGCAAGAGGGTAATTGGTATTGACTTAATGGAAGTGGAAGAAGATTTGTGGTTCCCTCAAAATTCAGCAAGTATTCTGTTTGTGTTCTATAAATACTACAAGACACGACAAGTTTATTTGGTTCCCATAAATTAGAAAAATCTGGTTTCCAAAAATTCTAAATTAGTGATTTAAAAAACAAAATATTACACCTGACCACCTTTCCAAACAATCTCAGAGAGCAGCCTCGCTTTTCTCTCACCCTTCAGAAGTGTGCTTTTTTAAGGATACATGATTTATAAAACAAACAAAAAAGTGTGTTTTTAACTACAGTACACTTGCTTAAACATACAAGTGGACATGTTAACGTCATGTTAAAGTTCAAGGTACTTCTGGAAAAAAGGCAGATAGTTAGTTATTTTAACTCTGCATTCTTACATAGAATAATGATTATTATAGACCTTAGTTTCCTCTCATCAGTCACCTATCATATGGAGAGGTCAATAAATAAGAATTTATCTGGTCCAGTTTACCTACAAGAGAAAAAATACTAAAAGAAAAAGAAGTTACTTATAAAATTACTTGTTTAACCCTGATAACATCTGAGTTGCCATACCCAGTTTGTAATTGCAAGAAAAGCAAACAATATTCATCTTGCTTATTAATAAATGCCCCATTTTCCATGACAATTTTTTGTGTGACGTCTATCAAGTCACATATTCTTGGGGCAAGAAAGCTGGCCAGGAGGTGCAATAATAGCAGTAACACAGTATAAATCTGGCTTCAAAAAACTAAACATACCAGATCCAGAAGCAAAGAAATCTGGACACGTGGAGGAGGCAGTGCCCAGCTGTTATTTGGGCTCTTGTGTCGTGAAGACTATACCCAGCCTAAGATATAGTTTCACACCATGTAAGTAACACAGAACTCTTGTTGTGCTAGTGTACAGCCTTCAGGGGAAAGCCTCACACAAAATGGATTACCTCCTTTGCTTAGAGTAGAAGATAAAATAGCTTACTAACTGATGTAACGAGTAATGGATGTCACTATGACACAAAACTTGCCATGATTTGTGTGTTCAGCTACAAGGTGCAGTATTTCTTATGACTAACTCAAAGCACAGCCGCATCCAACTGTGATTTGGAATCCCATCTTGAGCAGCACGCACTATGACTTTGAAGAAAGTCTGTATGATTGTTAAAGTCACCCATCCTCTCTTGAAACGTGAACAAAATCCATGGGGTAATCAGGCACAGGCGGCATGTAACGGGTTTGTCTTCCTTTTTATTCCTTGTTTTTGCTTCTGAGGACATGCACTTGGCTCCAGGCTGAATCCACTTTCTGTTACAAGAGAACACAGCTATTCTTCTCTTTTTCTCTCTCTTTCTCTCGAGGCTCTTTACGTTTGCGTTCATTACTCCCAGATTGTCTTCCGCTCGCTGGAGAAGCAGCACCTTGCACCTGCTATGTAGAAAAAATAAAATCTTGAATAAAGCAACTATGAATGTAGATGCAGGTTGATTTATCACTCTGTGTTCAAGTCCACAAACGGAAGTTTAACTTATGCAAACAGCAGAATCCAGGTAGGGTCTTTTTGTATAAATACTCCAGAACTGCCACAAACCTTATTTCTAAAAAATTAATTCAGCTGAAAATGTATTTCAAATCCTGTGTGTCTCTTCCATTGCGTCCACATATTCAGATCAGTTGTTTCAATAACAAAATTTGGCTGCAGGTGTTTTCTGTCACTTCTATATTACTGTACTGGATTTTTTTTTCCTAGTTTCTTTTACAAGGACATAATCCACACTTCAGGAGTTGCAGAATAACATGTTGGTTTTGACAGCTAGATACAGCAAAGCAGCAGCTCTTCGTGACTAGAAACTAGCTAAGAACTTGGCAAGGGCATTGGTATACAAAGGCCAGGTAAGTTTTGTTAATTCATCCTCCGTTCCAGCTGTTAGCCACTCATAGCTGCAAATGAGCATGCTGTTAAGTCCTGTTAAGCAGGTCCTTCAGTTCATTCCACCTTTTTGCAGCCAGCAATAGTGAATCTTTGCCTTAGAAGGACTGATGATTCTATTAAAGCAACAAGCAGGGGAACTAACAGAACTTTTAGTTGTCAAAATTCTTGTTTCACACTTAACAAGCACCTCAGTTAACAGTTCTGGATCGCTTCAGGCCAAAGATGGCCTTCACACAGATTTGTTCTTAGATATATGTCAATAAAAGCAGTTTTAAAAGCCTTCAACAGTTAAGAACTCCCTGAATCCAGAACACCAACTCAAACACAAGAGTCAGTTATGTGGCAATTTTGTATACACATGTGCATGAATCACATTTTCCAAGCATTTTGAACGCAGTGATGGAACAGAAAGGTGTACTGGGAGAAACTGTTAATGTCCTAATTGGAAACAGGGCTGACTGGATTTGCATGGTATCACAGACTGAAATGCCTAAAATGTAAAGCAACAAACTTCTGCAAGACAAAATAAAGACAAAACTTCAACTACTATCAAAAAGCTCCTACCTGAATGCCATTTTGCGAGTAATGTAAAAATATTAGTGGATACAATCTTTGTAACCTTACATATAAGCTCATTCCATGAATTCAACTCAAATAGTCTGAACGAAACCCTCGTTTACAAGGTTCGGCCTGCTTTCAAGTACTGAAGTGCCAGCAACTGCTGTATTGGCGAGCGCGCTCCGACGAGCATAGCCTATTTCTTACGATTCCTATAATTCATCTCATCGCTGGCTTACAGAACGTAAACAGCAGCCTGACCAGTCTGAAACATTTACAAACCTAACTATGAAGTTAATACTCTCTAAAACTCGCAGTGATATTCTTTAACAGTGCTTTCTTACCTGGACCTGAGCAGCTGCTTGCTCTTGCTCCTGATAGTACTGAGAGGCTCTCCTGTCCTCCTCTTCCTGGAGCTTCTTTGCTAGCTCTAGATCACTGATTCCTTCTGGGATCTGTTCCCAGTTGATCTCTTGATTTTGCTGCTCTTGTTGTAGAGACAATGCCATCAGATAATCCTAAACAGTAAACTTGTTTATTAATGCCTTCACACAGAAAAGAGTCAAGTCCTATCAAGTGAGTTTTTCAGCACATGCAGCTACAGAGTACCACCACTTTTCTCCCAGCCTCATCTTCAAACACCTTTACCTCACGGAAAAAAGGAATTGGTTTCAGAACCTGTTCGTAACCTGAACTGCAGAAAGGCTGAAAACAGCTACTTTACATTTCTCCTTTCGCAGTGCCTATGTCACAGCATACAAAACAAAAGATAATTGAGAAAAAAAATTGCTTACAGGTTTAAATGCCACTACCTGGACAGCAGCAGAAGAAAGAGTATCAGCTCTTATCAGTTCTAGGTAGGAGTAAAGGCTTTGTAATTTGCTATTTCTAAGGAACACCCTGGCTATGTGTGACAGAGTACCTGCCCGCCCTCTACTGAACAATGTTGAGAGCACATTGACAAGGAACACCAACTCCTAAATAGATGAGAAAATAATCAAAAGGTAGTTTGGGATATATCCAAACAGACAGCAACTCAAGATATTAGTATAGCCCTATTACTTCTGCCAGATTCTTTATTCTACAAGAGAGATACAGTGCTTGAATTTGTTAAAAAGCATCTGCTTTTTCATTTTTTCCCCAGTATGTAAGAATCATCAATGGTAATTATTATAAAGATAACCTTATTTTGCATGTTCAGAAACTAAGATTTTCAAGAAGCTTGGTCTTGCTATGTGCTTATGCATTAACTGGTACAAGTAAGTCCTGTCTCAGACACAACTTCTAGAAACTTGTATATGGTCAAGATTAACAAATAGCCTCCATCACGCACGATCTGCTAGGGTCTTTGTCCTACATTCAGCAGAGCAGACATCGGAAGGCAAAGTTCAGTTATGACATAGTGATGAGCTGAAATGGATTTGTTACAGGGCAGAAGCATCACAGTGCTGTTTCTGTTTCCATACACAAGGCAGATGCGACATTTTGCTTAAGTTCTCTGCAGAAGTGGATTCTGAGACAATAAAATCAGATTTTCCAAACTATTAATGGTTGGTCTTACTCTTCCTCTCTTAAAGTCATGCTAATACTTCGAAGTAGCACTTCTGAGAACCCCAACCTAAGTAGCTAACAAATTTTTTTATAGTCCTATATATGCATGGCTACACACACGTACACGTGTGTAAGTATACCTATGTGACTATGAATAACTACTATTTGTTATATGTAGTCACCAGCAAGCAGAAAAATACAACAGAAAGGCAGAAATCCAGTACTTGATCTATTTGATCCTGCTGCCCTCTGTAGACAGTTTCAGGGTCCGATGGAGGCCGCAGGTGGAATTCAGAATCACAGAAATTCCCATCGCCATCCACATTGTGTAAGCTCTCCCAGACAACCTTCTCTTCTGTAAGAAAGCCCTGGTCTGTCACCAGCAGGTAAAGCTGACCCTATGCAGAAGAATAAAGAACACTTGTAAAGCTAAAAAAAATTGGGATTTTTACAATCTGATATAGTTAGCTGGAATGATCAGCTAATACAACTGTTGCATTCCAGTAAAACATTCATTTAGATTTTTTAGCAAGCTTAAAATGGAAATGAATCTGTATACAGCATTAAAACACCAGATACTAGTAATTCATGGCTAAAGTAACAGCCACACTTAATTTCTGTACTCCATCTCATAATTCTTCATTATTAATGAAAGTTCATATTGACTAAAAAATACAAAACATGACTATATACCTTGGTAACTCCTTGGAAACACACCTAAGATGTATAAGACTGGCAACATAAGCTTTAAATCCCAAGACAAATCACATTAAATTCCAAAGGCAAGATCTGGAGACAAAGGTGATCTTTCAAAAAAATCCAAGAGGCATTACCTCAAAACGACCACATCTCAGACTTCACTTTTTATAATGGGGTTTGATACAATTTGATGTTTAGTTCAATTGAAAAAAAAAAGCCAACTAAATTTAAGATTCTTGCTATCATTTGTCATCAATAACTGCTTTTATTGGATTTTAGCCTTTTTACAGTTCCAAAAGGCAAAATTTCTCGACTGCAAGCTCTGAAATTATAAAATGGGCTGGTCTGGGAGTGAAAGAGACAATACTAACAAGTCCAGAAGCCAAAGTAGGATGAAATGCAAGCTTAGGGTGAAAGAATGGGAGAGGAGCTGAAATCAAAGGGAAATTACAGAAGCAGGCCTCAAGTAAAAGGAGATGACGTGTGAGGGACAGCAAAGCAGTACAAAAATCCCTGTTTACACTTCAATTTAAATTAGATTTTAACCTTACCCTTCCCTTTTTATAATGCTTTTAGAATTATACTCCAAAGCAAGATTACTAACCATACACACCACATGAAAACTGAAGCTTCCATTAGTATTACTGAATGCACCAAATCAAGATATTCAACGCAAAACTTGTTGCAGTGTTTTAGCTGTAGGAACCAATGTTGTTTATTGCGATATCCACAAAAATTTGCTGTTTGTATCACAGCAGCACACAAAGGGTTCTCGAAAGACCACTGTGCTAAAGATGGACCAAAACACAAGAGGCAGTTCCTGTCCTAATGATTTCAGATGTTAACAGGCATAAAAAGAAAACACTGGCCCAATTCAACAAGCACAGAACCAGCTCGCTGACTTCTATCAGGCCATTAAAAGACTGTCTGTAAGAGATGCTGAAATTGAAATCAGATGTCTTCAATCCTACTGAGCTGACAGCCATCCCTTCTGCAGCTGGTAGGTCATACAAAAATAATATTTGAAGATTCACATGCAGCAATTGTGTTAATATTACCTAATATCACCCGGCAAAAAACCCCACAAAAGACACCACTGTATGTTCAAGCTTTGGAATGGCAGTTACCCCAGCACAGGTGGGCTTACACACATAAACACAACTGTCAGCAACAAGTCTGATCACATAACATGATCTAAGGAATCATCTTTCCCTCTGAAATCTGCCTAAACCCTGAATTTTTAATAAACAAAATATTAATATTGATTTATATTAATGCTAACATAACGTTAATTTATATTAATATATTGAAATAAAATTAATAGATAAAAATAAATTAAAACTACTTCTGATGATTAAAAGTCACCTGAAGAAAAAAAAAGGAAAGAATGTCACAGCATTTCTAATTTGCACAGGATACCTATTTCACAGCATCTTATATATATATATATAAGAAGTCTTTAAAAAAAAAGTTAAAAAATCATCACAGAATCTTTAAGGTAAGTATATTTGAACCTTTTAAATTTCATTTTGACTAGCACGTTGATTCAAACAAGACCTAAACTGAAAAAAAGGAGGGGTCAAGTTTTCCTCTATTACTATGCCACACATTTTGAATTACTTTTTAAACAGCTCAAACAGTGTAGCTTAATAATAATACCAAAATAGGAAAATGTTAACGCTTTCATAACCTCCCAACTGTGTAAGCTGAACTTTCCATGCACAAATATTAAAGTCTATAATCACCTTTATGGGATTAGGATCTAGTCTCTGTCACTGAAAGATATTTTAAAGCTAACACTTGTTTGAAACAGTGAACTGTTTCAACTGTAAATACAATTCATATTCTTACTTTCTGTTTTTAAGTCTTCCTCAGTTGAACTATACCTGAGCACTCATTTTAAAAACGTCAGAGTAAAAAAAACCCAAAGGACGTTGCAATACAGCTCCCTGAGGAAAGGCAATAAACTGCATTACGTACCACCACATTACCTCAACAATACCATTCCAATTCCAATACCAATTGCAGAGTTTAAACCCCACATTGCTTCACTCCAGCAAACCCTAGCAAACCAACACACACAGGCTCCGTAGCACTTGTGAAGAGACAGTTCCTTTGCACTTTAGGGGAATGAAAGAACAATGGGAAAGCACAGATCATCTGTCTTTTTTTTTTAATCCAGGGCTCTGACCTCTACTTCATACCAGTATAATTTAACAGAATTTGTCAAAAAACCCAAACAGATTCCCAAGGACCCCCATAATATTGCTAATATTCATGTCACTTTTGGTAATAATTGGACAACTTTCCATTTCATATACAAACTAAGAGGAGTCAGCTCTTTTTGTATCAGGTATAAGGTAGCTACTTGTCTCTACAGATACGACTAGAACTTCTGTGGTTTTGTTCCTGCTGCTTGCAACAAGCAAACAGAGGCCCCATCTACAGACTGGTTTTACAGGCACCGTTTTAATGCCATGCATGTTCTCTTCCCAATCCTAAAGGCTCACAGCCTTCACTGGCACACCCAAATTCCACTGAAGGGATTTTATCACATGAGAAAACTCGTTACCATATGACCTTCACGCTGCCTGCAAATTTGAGCTGCGCTGAGTAACAACATGCCGGGTGCCAGGAACGAGCCAGCCACCATTCTCCAGCACTTACTAGACCACAAGATCAGTCCAGCTGCTAAGAGATAGTGATATACAACCAGTATAACACCGGGATTTCTGACTTGCTGCACCCAGTAGTTTTACAGCACGTTTGCAGCCTCCCAAACAAAGTTTCTACCCTGCAGCACCACTCAGTGCAACACACAAGGAAAAGGGAAAGAAGGCACATAGTGACAGAATCAGTAAGAATTACTCAGTGTAACTAAATAATTCTACACTTCACTAAAAAATTTGGAAGGAGGCTTGAAAAAAGGTAAGAATTGGAATGAGTTTTCTACTTAATAGATCATGGTCCTGATTACACATTTGGTTTCTAGTCAGGGTTAAAGCTAAACCAGGATGATCAGCACACCAAGGGCATGCCATTAAGCTAATAAACGTACATAAATATGCTTTGCCAGCACACCTTGCCAAGAACAATACCGTACTTCACAAGATAAATGTGTGAAGAATTAATAAAATCTTAACTGGACGTTTCTAAAGTATTACGAGGTTTTCTTTTAGGTTTATTTTTAAATGTGGGGTTTTTTTTTAATAAATACACAGCTTCATGGGTTTACACTGCCCCCCAAAATACCAGCACATAATATACAGCAATAATATCTATCATAACTGTTGTCAATAGGAAATAAAACAATAAAACAAAGTCTCAAGTGCATAACTGTTAAGGTAAACAGCCTACAATAAAGTTATGAATAATTGTTTATCCTGAGAATCAATATCTAGATACTGTAGACCAATGCCCAGATTTTATAGTTTCACATATAAAAAACTGGAAATAAAACTAAGTATAAAAGCAAGATTATTCTCCTGAAAAATGATCTCTTACTCTTCTGGTTTGCACTAAAAACTCTCTGAAACATAAACAGATGCAGGCTGCAGGTGATGTAACTGGTTACAGGACCTCCTTTCCTGGGTTAATTTCACAACCAGATTAAATAGTTAAAATTAATGCTTTTAAACTACTTGTTCTCATGCCAATTACCAAGTTTCCAGCAGTTTAGAAAACTGAAAAGAAAAACCAAACACCTGTCCAATAGCTTCACAGAGTAAAGACGAACATTTTAAGCCTTATCCTTTATGTAAATGTTCTCTTGGACTTTGGATCAGACCCCTTTGTTTTTATGAAGGTGTTTTATGTTGATATGAATGAGTGCTATTATGTTGAGATTAGTCTAATCTACCTGAATGTTTTACCTGCTAAAGCAAATCAAGACATTTTTTTAAAAGTATACACCATTGGATTCAACAACAACCCTCAGAATAAAAACTGTACACTTACTAAAAAATGTAAAAATATTTAAACATATTTTTAAGTAGTTATATATGTTGCCTCTACTATGCCAAATTCGGACATCATCTTAAATGCTCAAGGAAAAAGTGCACTTATTGCCATGAAATATACTTTGTGTTTGAATAAAAGTCTGTGTTGAGTTCTGAAACGGAAACCCAGCATTTATAAACCAGAAAACACAATTGCAACACACATACTTAAAAATCCAAACAGGTGCCTTGTTACTTTTCAGTAAAGAAAAGAGGTTGTATTACAGTCACATCAGTGTGCAAAACGTTCCAACTGAACTAAGGTATTCTTACCAAACTGATCCCCTCTTTACAGTCCTGTTTTTCCTTGATCTAGGGAATAATCATTTGATGTATTTATTATCTGTGTAATGAAAAGCAAAGGCAAAAAAAAAAATCACATCTTTAACTGCTGAAAATGACTACTGTATATCACATCAGCCAAGACTATTAATATGCAACTAAAGGGTCAGGAAGGAGAATAAGCGACTACTTGGGCAAATGGACAGATAATAGTGAAAGAGATTGAGAATCTAATACCTGCCATTATTAACGCATGCTCACCATACTTGGGCAGATGTCTAATATATTACAGAATTGCCACAGTTGCTTTTTCAGATGCAATAATGAAATTTTAAGAAATACGTCACAATTTTGCTAGAAACAAACGTGATCCTAATACTCAAACTTCTTTCAAATCAGAAATGTCAAAATATTTAATTATGCAACTTTCATTCAATTTTCAGAAAAGGAATAGACTATATTAATATAAACTGAGCAAACAAATTATACTTGAACTGATGGTCTATTCTGAAATGCAATCTGTGAATCTTCACAGTTACACTGCGATATCAACTCAGCAGCTTTAAAGAAAACAACACTTAAGTCTTTAGAGGAAGATTACTTCAAGACTTGTCACAGTAATTTCTGAAAAAAAAAAAATCACTGCCACTCTTCTACTATTGTTACTTTACCCATCAACTTCCAAGATTTTAAAGTGAATGCTGTATCCAAAAATGAAAAATTATTATCAAATGAGCCCTTTCCATTTAACTCTTACTCCCAGAGTCAGGAATTTGGAAGATACGTAAAAATGGCACAATAGTTACCTGCCTGAAGATTAACCTTTTAGAAGTGTCAATATATTAAATTCAACTGGAGCATTTCAAAACAGTAATAAATATTTTCAAAAACAGTGACAGCAAACTAGAAAGTTTTCCCCCTTTTGCTTTTTCTCTTGTTCAGAAGTCAAATACTCTTTTTTAGATAATAAGCATTTTTTAAAGTGTTCTAATACAACTTGTAATCTATTATTATCCAGCTCAAAGCCTGAAGTATCATCTTCATCCCCATAACTAGTGTAGAAATAGCTGCTAGCAGCAAGCTTTGGCCTACAGTATATAACAGTAATGATACCTCCCTAATCTACACCAGGTATTCATAATGTTGCTGTATGTTCATAACCATTCTATTTCTGATCTTGCAAGAAGCACTCAAGAGTACTAAAAAAACCCCACCTATTTTATTATTTAGTAACAATTAAAAAAATACTAAAAAGTAAGCTACATTTGCGATGTGACACTCCAGTTCCGTTCCTTACAAGTTCCTTTACTATCCATGAAAAAAAAAAAATTTAAAAAAATCTTGGAGTCAATAGAAACACTGGCCACAAAGGAAGTATGAGTAGATTAACCAGTGTAACAAACATACTAGCTGGGCACAAGTGTGCCCAATGTTCCGAAGGAGTTCTTGCCACCATGCATCATCTTCAACAGCAACCTACAAAAAAGTTTTCAGAGCAAAAATGTAGGAATTCAGAACACTGCACTGTTTATTCACACTTCCACATAACTCTCACTTCAGTAAAACAGCCCTCTAAGATATGCAATCCAAAAGCAAGGTAAATATCCTTTGATCTGTCAGTGGAAAGCTACTCTAAACTCAGCATAATTGGGTAAAGTGTTGTCACTGTTAGTTAATCTTCTACTTTTAAACTGATACTGTGTGTCAAATAATAAATACTGCAAACTCTTTGTAATAAAGACTTAAACCTCAGAAAGTTCAAATTACATGCACAAAGGACGTTACCAGTCTTCACCTCTCCCATTTCTGCTCTAAAATATCCACAAGAATATCCCTTATTAAGGAATGACAGGTAAACACATATATGATATCTATTATCTCTAACATAAGCTCACCAGATGGGATGTGGAAAGCATTCTAATAGAACTTAAAAAACCTAATCCATTCACCAAAGCACTACCAATATTACAAATGGCTCAATCACAGTATGTGGCACCAATATAGAGCAGAATTAAGACTTTAAGGGTTTGTCTATTTTACTAGATAAGCTGGTATGCTAAACTTCAAAATGCCTCAAATTTACGAATTTTGCTTTTTAAATTATTTCAATATCACCAAGTATTTCTTTTTCTTAAAGTATTCCTTAATTCTAAAGCTGATCCTAGAAAAGATAAGCACCTATGAGAACTTAGAACAGGTTTCTGTATTTCATTTGAAAAAGCTTAGCGATCTGTTTTTCTTCCTTCTTCCAGTAAGTACAGTTAAGATCAACCTACATTCTACTTTCTTTGAAATGTAACACACTAAAATCCAAGTCCTTTAACTAAAATATCGGCCTCAAAAAAACCCACTGAATTTAAGAAATATCCCCAGTGTACCAGTCACCGTATTAGCTGCACATGAAAGCTTCCAAATAAACGTTTAAGTATTAGATTCATTAGAATAATACTTAACCAGACTAATGTCTCTAAGGGAATTTCATTATAAATTCTTGCCAATTATTCAAAGCGTAAATGTTTCTAAAGCCACACAAGTTCCATTATACATCTATAACTGCTATTACACCTATAATTCCCTTTTGTTTTCTTCACAAGTGTTTTGTTTGTATGTTTCCATCTATTGGTTTGGAGGGGGAAGAGGGAAGGGCAGCATTAGAGAAAGACAAACAAATTGCATAGATCTTGCCCTAAAAGTTCTACACCTTAATTTTCTCTGGCATGTGTTGTGCCTTCAGTTTTCCTAATTGATGGACATTTCTCCATAGTCCAGCTACTGCTGAATACTGCTTAAGCCACGAAGTAAAAGAAACTCCATTAAGAACTGCAGAGCTAGCATTAAACCTAGTAAAAGGAAAGAGTAAAGTAGCCGAAAAATCTCAACTCTGTGACAACAATGCATTTGGCACTCCTATGACTATCCTAGAGGTCCAAATATTTTTTGGATAGTTAATCTTGGCTAAAAGCCCAAGCCAAGTCTATTTCTGACATTTATCAGCAATCCTGGTTAACGGGAGCAGTACCGGAAAACTGGAGGCTTGCCAACGTGACGCCCGTCTACAAGAAGGGCTGGAAGGAGGATCTGGGGAACTATAGGCCTGTCAGCCTGACCTCGGGGCCAGGGAAGGTTATGGAGCGCTTCGTCTTGGGTACACTCACACAGCAAGTGCAGGACATCCAGGGGATCAGGCCCAGCCAGCATGGGTTCATGAAAGGCAGGTCCTGTTTGACCAACCTGATCTCCTTCTATGACCAGGTGACCCTCCTAGTCGGTGAGGGGAAGGCTGTGGATGTCATCTGCCTGGACTTCAGTAAGGCATTTGACACAGTCTCCCACAGCATCCATCGGACAAGCTGGTGGCTCATGGCCTAGACAGGTGTGCTCTTTGCTGGGTTGGAGACTGGCTGGATGGCTGAGCCCAGAGAGTCATGGTAAATGGAGTTAAATCCAGTTGGCAGCCAGTCACAGGCGGCGTTCCCTGGGCTCAGTTTTGGGGCCGGTCTTGTTTAATATCTTTATCAGCGACCTGGATGAGGGGATCAAGTGCACCCTCAGCAAGTTTACAGATGACAAAATTAAGCGGAGTGTCAAGCTGCTTGAGGGTAGGAAGGCTCTATAGATGGATCTAGACAGGCTGGATCGATGGGCTGAAGCCAACTGTATGAGGTTTAACAAGGCCAAGTGTCAGGTCCTGCACTTGAGTCACAACCCCCAGCAGCGCTACAGGCTTGGGGGTGAGTGGCTGGGAAGCTGCTCAACGGACAAGGACCTGGGGGTGCTGGTCAACAGCCAGCTGAACATGAGCCAGCAGTGTGCCCAGGTGGCCAAGGCAGCCAACAGCATCCTGGCTTGTGTCAGAAACAGTGTGGCCAGCAGGAGTAGGGCAGGGATTTGCCCCTGTACCCAGCACTGGTGAGACCACAGCTCGAGTACTGTGTCCGGTTTTGGGTGCCACAGTATAGGAAAGAGGTTGAGGTCCTGGAGCAGGTCCAGAGAAGGGCAATGAAGCTGGTGAGCGGTCTGGAAAACATGTCTTATGAGGAGCACCTGAGAGAACTGGGATTGTTTAGCCTAGTGAAGAGAAGGCTGAGAGGAGACCTTATTGCTTTCTACAAGTACCAAGTTGTAGTGAGGCCGGTGTTGGTCTCTTCTCCCAAGTAACTAATGACAAGACAAGAAGTAGTGGCCTCAAGTTGTGCCAGGGGAGATGTAGATTGGGTATTAGGAAAAATTTCTGTACTGAAAGAGTGGTCAGACATTGGAACAGGCTGCCCAGGGAGGTGGTGGAGTCGCCATCCCTGGAGGTGTTCAAAAGTCATGCAGATGTGGGACATGGTTTAGTGGTGGGCTTGGTAGTGTTAGGACAATGATTGGACCTGATGATCTTAAAGGTCTTTTCCAACCAAAACAATTCTATGATTCTGTGAAAGAATGCCTACTTATATAGCTACTGCAAATAGCTAGGTAGTTTAGAAACAGACAGAATGGTTATGGCTGACTTTTAAAAATAAAGATATTCTTTCTTTATTAAAAATGTTTCTTGATATCTCAAATTCTGTAACGTACCACTCACGACAAATCCAAGGCAAAACGAACAACACTGTTTAAAAGTGACAACCGCAGGAACTAAAAGCCTGTAGGGAACATGGAAACTGAACACTAGCTGCAAGTGAGGTAACCATAATGACTATGAAACACAAGAATAATGGCCCACATGCCAAAACTTAGCATTTCAGAAGTCTAAGACAAGGACAAGATTAAAACCATAGTGAATTAGAAGCAGTAAAGCTTAAATACACAACTAACAAATAATACTATCCTTCAAGTATTTTAACTCAGTATTTCATAGCACTTGGATTTAGTTCTTACAGTCAAAATTCAAACACAGGTTTTTACTCACTGCCTTAACCTGTTCTGTATTATTAATATTGGTTAAGGATATTTAACTCATTGAAGTGTTGCATTTTATTTCTTTAAGGAAAATGGTCTCAACTTAGAAGTAGATGCCTACAAGTAGGAAGCTGATAAAGTGCTGACAAACGCACACCAAGTTTTGGCCTTTAAATACTGGGCCGCAGAAGACAGTCTACATTCTACAAATTCTGTAGTCATAACTCACAAGTTCAAAGTGATACTCGTTGACTGTATTTAATACAAAGAATGTCTTATTTTTTAGAAGTTTTAATAGACAAAAATAAATTATTTCCAGGAGGATTTAAGTATTTTATCTGGAATATCCTTCAAAGTAAAAAAGGTTAAAGGTTTTCTGCACCTTTAGGTACCGTTTGTACCCAGAAAGTACATCTGTATTTCTACTTAGTATTTTCTTTTTAAAACCAAATTGCTTTGAGATGGTCCATCACCCATTTGTCCATGTCCCCACCCCCATAACGAAAGCAACCATAAAACAATGTATGGGCTTATATGACAAACTACTACCAAATATTGGAAGAGCTAAATTTAGGAAAATGGAGAGAAGCAAAACTATACTTCTTAAAATTGTGACATAAATCAGGAAATACAACAGTTATAGTTTTGACCATTCACAAATACATTTTTGTTTATTTGTTTTTAAATGGAGAAGGGAAGATCCTTTTACCTGTCCTACTGCTTTAAGAGAATATCATTGTACATAGATTGAAAACAAATGTTAGATGTGCTCTAAGAAGCTATTAGGAAACCAATTGTGTTACCTGTTTGTAGAGTGAATCATCATTTATCAGGACTATTCAGAGTTTTAGCTGAGTAGTTACTCAAAATGTCAAAGATAAGCACTGACAATCAAAATTAACAGGGGGAGAAAAAAAGGACTAGTACTGCCAAATGGAAAAGTTACTGTCATTCACACGAGATATATGACATTACAATATAGTAGATGGCAAAAACAGTTTTCCTGAATGTTTTTGTATGTTACACACTTTTTTTGCTTTTATTACTATTATTCATAAATGCAAGTGTACACAAAGTTAAAGTCTTATTAAATAACAGATAACAAAAATATAATATCAAGAGTTTTATACAAAGGTAAAACCTCATACATATGTTTGAGAGAAATGTCTAACTAAGGATGATTTGACATTGCAAGTCAATTAAAAGTTTATTTCAAAGTATTAACATTTATCACTGGAAAAATGGGAATTACTAAAACTTAGGAGACAATTTGACTGTGCCCCTTTCTACCCAAGTCAGATACATAAAAATACACTATCATCTTACGAAAGGCAAAGTTGTGTTAGAACGAAGATGCTCCATAAATGACAGTCAACTTGCCATGCCAGATTCTCCATCCCACAGGAGGAGTCCCAAAAGCATTAATCAAGTTGCCACTTGCTTTTCACATCCTGGAATACTCCCTTCACAGTGCTCACTGTCTTGCTTCCCCAGTTTAAGATTCAAAAAAATAATCTCTTCCCTAACAAAGGGAACCAATATTGTAGCTCATCTCAACTTCTCCAAATGTTTGGTATTTTTAACACTGTGATGAAGCTACTCATCTACCGGCCCAAGTGTAAAGCAAAGCTTTCTATCCTCAGAAACAAGAAATTAAAATAAATTAAATAACATTATCATTGCAAATCATAAACCATGAGTAAATTCAATCCATGTAAGAAATGTATGTCATTATACATAACTACAAAGGGAGTTTACACAGGGAGCAAACTGAACATAAAGGGAAGAGCTACAAGAAGATTTAAAGTAATAATGGATCCTAATAGCTAACACACGGTAATCAATTAATTCACAAGTCACATTTGCTACAGACCAATACACTGTACTTACATATAACAACAAACTGGAATTTATTTCTACTTCAAGACAGGGGAAAACCAAGATTTGCTCTGAAATGAGAATGCAAACCGCAAGAGTAAAGACAAAAATGTTGAATATACCTTGTATTTGGTCATGGTGCTAAAATGGTTGTTCCTGAAGAACACACAAAGCTCTCCCTCCTGGACAGCTGAAGTCAACTCACACAGTCCATGGTATGTCAACTGTGTAGCTGTGTTATTTAGAAATTGCTCAGCTACAAATCCTACAAAAGCAATACATACTGTTATGTGTGTCTATTACATACTTCCTAATAGGTAAAACCTGGTTACAATGGTAATTTGGAAAAAATCCTATCTCCTGTATTGCCCCTGTATTGCCACAAATCTAACGGGACACATTCAGAAACAGGAAAACAAGCTGAAAGTTCTAAAACCTCAGCATTGTAGGCAACCCTCTCATGTTCAGAAATGCTATATCCACTTCTAATATTACTGATTTTTTTTCCCTGTCATGATGTAGTATATAATTCATATCCTAATTATAGGAGATAATACATAGCCAAGTTGCAATCTGAATGCTGCCCATAATACCTCTCCATAAAAGGAAGTTCTCTCCAGCTTTTAAAAAAGTATATTTAATAGACCAAGAGAATGAGGCTGATCCCTGGTTAGGAAATTGCAGAGAAGTTTAGAAGACAAGCACAGTTCAGACAGAATGCAGCTCTTCACACTTGTATCTCTACATACAGAGACCCACATATAAAACACGTAACTAAGATTCGATAGGGCAGATACTTTGATAAAGCAAAAAAAAAGTCACCCACCTTCACTAACCAGTTCACTGTTGTCTGACTGTTTACAAGAAATGATCTTCTCCACTAGCTGATTATAACTGCAGTTACCAACCGCTTTTACTATGTCAGCAACCTGGAGCAGGAAGGAACAGCACACAAAACAGAGAACTTACCTTTGCGAAGAACAGAACACAACTGTAAGCCTATGGCAATTTTTCATAAGAAAACAGAGTTCCAACAAAGAGAGGACATTATCCCTCTAAAAGTACTAGGCCAAAAAGTTTTAGCCCAGATTCTTAAACATTTTGCTGTCTCAGATCCCATTTAAAATCCTTAAGTTAAACATCAAAAGCTGTTGCTAATGCAGACGGAGAAGAGAATGGGGCATCAGTTGGCTCAGTTGGGTGAGGGAGGAAGTTCAAGGGGATAAGAGAACAGCAGCTTTAATGAACAAGGCATGAAAAGAAAAAACAAAATCTAAGGCAGATTACTGCAAAGTCACCAGTTCCCCCCCTAAGGAAACAGTACCAGTTTACTGTTTATTAAATAATATCATTAAAAATAAGTGTTTGTTAAAGATGCAGTTCTCTAACTGGTTCTAACATCCTCAGCTCTCAAAAGCAGCAACTAGTAAATCAGAATTAAAAAAAAAAAAGAGGAAGGTAACCTTGTATTCCTTCCAAGTGTTCTCTAACAAGCTCTCAGAAACAATGACTGGAACACCATATCTGGCAACTTCCTACCTCCCTCAGAACAACAATTCTAATCTACACGGTCATGAATTCAGCATAGAAGGTTTTGAAAGTTAGCTTGACTATAACCTAGTCTCTGCAAAGTTATTACACTAAAACATGTACAGTCTGTATTCACTCCTCTCTGAAGAAAATCCAATTTTTCTGACTAGATTTAAAAAAATCCATTACCACTATCATTATTCCTGACCTCAGTTAAAATTCTCAAACATCCCCCCTCCCCTCAATAAAATCAGAATAACTTTTTTTTTTCAGTAATTCCAACAGAATATAAGTTACCTGAGGGTCCACTAACCATCCATGGTACAAGGGGATATCAAGAAGATCAAACACTATGCATTCAGGTGTGTATTCAAACACTCGTACACCTGTAAACTTCACATTGACATCCAGACCCGTCTGTAACTTATGGAGAATTGCCATCGCATCACTCATATTCTGACAGCAGGAAGAAAAAAAAACAGACAAAAAACCCAGATGACCAAACAGCGCTTTGTACACTTGACAGTTACTCTTGTAATCCTTCATCATTTAGTACTCATCAATTAAACATTTTTTAAAAATTTACAGAAGGGGAAATCAGCTAAACAACTGTTTCAATGCATATTCACATTATTCATTCTCATTGTGCCAAAAGAGATCTGCAAAATAAGAACTCCAGAGAAGTCTTCTTCTGCACTCATCAGCTGCTTTTTAGGCAGCTCCTATTTCTTTCAGCTCTATTTCCCATAGCCACAAGCCAGAAATTTGCAGGAAGGACTGGATTATAAGGTACTCTAAGTGACTCTCTTGAGGTTTCTTCTCCTCTTAAGTCCTGTCAACCTGAAGCACTTTCCATCACAATGAATGAACAAAACAGACCTAACACAGATCTACTTGCCAACTCTAATTTGGGGGTTCAGTACTGAAAGTGGTGAAAATGAAGTGGTAAAATGAAGAATCTGGGGTTTTTTTGTTTATAAAGAGTTTTGCTATCTTGTACTCGGCATACCTTTAAATGGCCTGTAGATTCTAATGTGGAAACAAGTCATGAAAGTAGCATTTATTATAGTAGTGCACCCAGCAGAATCCTGAAGGGAATTATCACATTATTAAGATCCAATCAGATAAAGCAAAAGTGAGCCAAAGAAAAAGTGCTTTGTGAGACAAATCTCTTGAAACAACAGACAACTAAGTTTACTGACATGTAGGAAAAAATTTTCCAAGTGAGAAAAGTCCACAAACAGTATCATCAGAAAGGATTTGCAGTATTTGCAAAAGATTCAGGGAAACTGTGGCACTTTTTTGTATGTTGCTTGTTCGGTTTTTTATTGGTGGCTTTTGTTTTCAGGTTTGGTTTTTTTGCTTAGTTTTGCAACATTCTGTTGCTTAAGAGGAATTCAAGATTGCAACAATAGGGAAAAAAGCATGATAAAAACCAAAAATATAGATTGGAAAGGAGACAGAGGCAGAAAAGACTCACAGACTAAAACCACATTGTTAGAGACAGTCGCCTCTGTGTTGTCTTTTAATGGTGACAGTTAACGGCGGGAACCACAATTAGTGGAATCAATAAGGGAAGACAAGAAACCTGAGAATAAGGATGACTGACTATAAAGGATGAATAATGAGAAAACTATTAAAGAGCTAGGTAGGCTAACAAGGCGTAAGTGGGGTACACAGTGATGAGTTATTTTATCAAATTAAAAGCAACTTGCTGAAATGCAGGAAAATTAAATAATTGGATCCACTGAACATTAACATAACCAGTACATTAAACTGAACATTCACTCCTACAGCACTAATGCGCTGCAGGACACAATAATAGAGCAGAATGCCAACACAAGCCTGTATATCAGAGCATAAGGCAGACCTTAGTATTTTTAAGAAGTCAGTTTAAGAAACCAGTCTATGCATGTGGTAACTTGGTAAGGAATGTACCAGTTAAAACATACAACGCTAAGTGAAGCACCTACATCATTCAATACTTCATGATCCAATTCTAGGCAGAGTTTTATATCTGTTGCAAAGACAAATGTTACCTACATCTCAAAAGTTTTAGACATCTCTGAGCACACAACAGAATTGTGAAACAAAACTGTTACGTAAAAATTGCGTAAGCAGATACATATATGTAAAATAGTCTCACCTACAGATGTTTGCATAACACTTCACACATGCAACAGCATGGTTTCATTAAGGCATATAGCAAAAATTTTATGTTCACCAACCTCAGCACTTCAGCCAAAGTAATTAAGCTTCTTCTCTTACTGGTATGCAAGTTTAAATGTACTTTTTCTCTTAATAAAATGACAGTAGAACAATAAGCTTGTTCCTGCTCTGACTAATTTCAGTTTAGATGCAACTTCTGAAAAGTCCCAAAGTTTATAAACAGACATACTTCCTTATTACTAAGCAGATTTAAACCTGGGAAGCTCTCACAAGAGTTGAAACTTACACAGAAAAGCTGATAAACTATCATTACCCAGTATCTGCACTTTAGAGTGGTTGCTGTGAATGAGAGTTTCACAGCTTATAGCCCTGTAACTGCACCGTCATGTAAAGTTCCTATTACCAGGAAGGTAACAGCTCCCACTATTTCACTACATGTTGCTTCATCCTTTTGACAATTTTGCTATGTCACAAGATTGAGAATTTAGCAAGATTTTTAAGTAACTCAAGATCCAGCTCAGACTTTTAAAATTTTTTTAAAAGTTTTAATCATTATAATAACAAACCAAACCACCTGACTTCAAAAGTGCATTTCATTAGTAGGGTCCAGATATCAAATCATAAAAACTTATCTGAGGTGCCTTGGCAGAAATAATGCTGTACTCGTACTCTGCTAAATGAATAGGAAGAAAGTCTATAGCAATCCAGCACTAGCCATTGGCACATTCAGATCATACATCTACAGTCTTTAGTTGCCTTTATTTTGTAATGTTTACTTTGTAAATAAAGCAGGAATACATCAAACCACCCAGAAAGCTGCAGAAGTTTCTCACTACAATTTGAACAGTATCATTTCTATTTCCGCTATTTCCACACCTTCAAAGCAACAAGCTTCTAAGAAAATGAATGCAAATAAGTAAGGATATAAATACACAGAACTGCTGAGCTTAGAAGGGACCTCTGGAAGTCATCTGGTCCACCCCCCCTTCTCAAGCAGGGCCATCTAGAGTCCACTGCCCAAGGCCATGTCCACATGGCTTTTGAGTATCTCCAAGAATGGAGGATCCATAATCTCCCTGGGCAACCTCTTCTTAAGTTGTGCATTAGAACTTGTGCTTTTTTCTTTAATCCAGCTTTCATTCAAGTACTTAATTAAATGCCTCAAGTACAGTAAAAAAAGGTGTCACAGCTGAAATAAATGTCTTGTCATGATGTTGAAATTATACTAAAATCAAGCATTACAAATCCAACTGTCCGAAACATTTACTTGCATTCTTGTGTAAGAAAATACATTGTTTTAGCCAAAGAATATTAACTGTGTGACAAGATAAACAAAATTATGATTAACACCAAGACTTAGTTCCAATGCTTCTGAAATGTACTGATTTTTTTTAGACCCAGTTGCCTAATTAGTTTCTTTTTCCCCCCCTCACGTGATACCACTCATACATCTACATTTAGAACACTCCTAGAACAGAAAGGTTATCTAAAATTGTACAGTTAAATATTTAAGGAAAATGTTTGTGACATCTACATAGTAAACCCCTATGTCTGAGCACAGGAAAATCACAGAGATTGTACTTTTAACCACGTATACAGTTTCCATCACCCTGCTATAAACTGATTATACCAAAAATCTTCTATAGTACAGAATTGTGTGGAAAAAATATAGCTGATTGTTATTACAAAAATAATTCATATAATTTCATACAAGTCTTTTTGGATTATTATTAAAAGAATCCACATTCAGTCTTGATTCTAATTTCAACTATCCCAAGAAAATCGATTTGGTTTTCAACACTGAATGAGAGCAAGAAAAAACAACCTCATAATGAATAGAACTAGCTTGAAACCTTACTCCTATAATAAATTTGAATCACTTTTCCACGAGTAATCAAAACCAGCTGTAACCACAGACAGAGCTTGAAAGATCTACTCCAAGACAACATAAACTACATCAATATTTTTCTAAACTAACAGCACTATCTTTAACATAGACAGTTCTGTGATGACATAAAAACACTGATCAGTGCAAATAACATTGCCTTTCACAATATGGAATCAACCTCTTTTTGTCCATCATGACTTCAGAACAGAGACCTCGTTCTTGCTTAGTTTACATCCTCAGAGAAAGTCTAGCAGGCATCACAGAACACAGCACACTGAAGGATGCTTAATAAAAGACTTCAAAGAGCAACCACTCTATTATACACTTGATCTGTACTTCTGTGTCATAATTCCTCAATAAAAACAAAATTCTCTCATTACACTCATTGAAAACAGAAAAAAAACCACCATGTTTGTAATAGATACCAAGTCTTCCTTCACCAATAGCAAGTATTTATCAATAATACTCTACATCAAGCCTAGAAAAAAAAGGAAAAACTAAGTATGATGATTTGTATGCTTCTGGTTTTTAACAATATGACAAGCCTTAGGTGAGAAAAGAAGTTTTAGCTCCTTCAGACATAAGCCATTGTATTTTAGGAGCAGCTCCTTACCTGCTCATAATTTAGACGCTGAATTTCAGATATCTCTTTAGGTTTTGCATCAAGAATATAGTCTCCTAAAAAAAAGCAACAATAAAATTAAGTTTATTGCACGCTCAAGGCTTCAACATTTCTATGAACACTTCTGATTGAAGCTGACTGATCATAAATACCACCACTGAAGTTTTCTATCAAATGTATGAGATTGGGTTGTTTTATAACCTGAATTACAATTACGGAGTAAAATACGAGCATAAAAAATACAGTATGATCAAATTAAAGAATAAAATTCAAATAGCCGATGTTGTTACTAAAGCAGCATTTCATAATCTCTTGGGGTATCACACCAATCTCTTAACTATTCAGAAATTTACCTTCCTCTGTGCCTCAACTTAAAAGTATAAAAAGGTCAAACTGGTCACAAAAAGATATGTAATTGCATAACAATTTAAAAATGCAACTGCTTATCCTGACTGATACTATGAATATTTTGGCATATGTTTCCATACACCAATAATTCTGAAAGGTTTGTATTCCACCCGTGTCTACAATACAAAGGTAATTAATCAGTTAACACACTGCAGTTCAAGATTTATAACTGTTTTAGTGACTTGTATCCATAAACTGCCTCTCCCAAATTTGAGATTTTATTTCAATGCTTTTCATATTTATTCCCTTGCTCCATTCCTACAAAGTGTGTTTCTACTCATAGAAAAATATCATTACAGGTTTCCTAATTTATCACCTTCTAAGTTAAGACTGTTCAAAGTGGTTGAAGGGTTTTTTCTTTTTTTTAAGCTGTAGAAGAACCATTTGGCAACTGCTAATACTGTTGACTGAATAGGAACCTAAATAATTTGAGCAGGTAATTTCGTTAATCAATTTAATAAGATAATTCCAGAAGCTAATATATGCCTCCAGGAAAGAACACAAACGTTTAGCCAACTGTGATTATGTAGTTACTTCAGGTAGTATTCTGTCACAAATACAATTAGAAGAAATTTTTTCATCCTGCTTAAGAAGAATCAAACCTAGCTCAAACATTTTATATTTGCTAGGCTACCAAGGGAAAGAACCATGGTACACATCGCTTAAGTACTACTGCAACTGAACTTTCAACACCTGGATCGTTCAGGGCTACCAAAGTTACAGATCTGTCAGATGGAAACAGCTGCAGTTTTGCTGAGCACTGAATCTGATAACAGAGTAGTGCCTGCAAATGAGCCCCCAATCGCTGTGACAACTAAATTGATTTTTCCTGTTATTTTAATTGGGTCAT
This sequence comes from Leptosomus discolor, assembly GCF_034619465.1. Classification (NCBI taxonomy): domain Eukaryota; kingdom Metazoa; phylum Chordata; class Aves; order Leptosomiformes; family Leptosomidae; genus Leptosomus; species Leptosomus discolor. The sequence continues at coordinate 22,724,146 of NC_141401.1, read as the reverse complement.
ACTACCAAGGATTAGTTACTACAGACAATTAAAGGCACAGTTGACTTACATCCTGTCAACTGTAACAAAACAACATTTTAAGAGACATGAATAAGTTTAAATCTACCAATGCCCTGGTGTACTAAGCCATACCAACTGCATCACTAGACTCCACTTAGGAAAGCAGTACAGAAAACCTCCACAAGCAATTAAGAAAAAGCATGAGCAACTGAATACCATAAGTAGTCTTCTTGAAGCATGCGTTCAAGAAAAGCTGAATAAAATAGTAAATAAATAAAATGGGCCCCCTACATTACCACTCACTAAAAAGTATAATCTATAATTGAAAAATCATTTATTGTAGTTACTAACCTAAGTATTCCATCAGCTGTTCAGCCGTTATGATTTCCATCATTGGCGGCAGCTTAATCTGTGAAAGTAAAAGTATATTCTCTTGTCAAAACGTCAAAACTCTACAATTCTGAAAGTATCACTAAGGTGTTTCTAGATAGAATTCTTCTGATCTCATTTGCCTCACCAATTTACAAGAGCATTAGCATACTGGAACCAAGAACCTTCTCAGAACCTCTACTAAGTAACAGCTATTAGAAGAGATTTTAAAAAGGCATTTTGGTTTTTAGAGAAACCACATGCACACAGCACTTTCTCTCACTTGCAGCGCTCTGTGTAGTGCTCCTTACTCCCACCAAAACATTTCACCACCATCCCCCTCAACTTCACAGGAGTTCACACCACTTGCTGTACTAGCTGAGCTGCAAGCATCCAGGACGAACAGACTGGGAACCACAGCCACACTCAGTTGAGAAGGTTGTTGTTGGTTGGTTTCTCTTCAGGTTTTTATCTCCTCATCCTCTCTCTCACCAATATCTTACCAACAAAAGTCTAGAAAGTCTGGTATTTGTTTTATCAGGAATTTTTTAATCAAGTCCCTCAATACCAAACACCGTTCTCCTTGACAGAGGTAGAAAGACATGATGTGAAATTGTTAACTTAGGCTTAAGATTTAATAGGTTCCAACTACTTTGCTGGTTGTGAAGGGGAAGGAGGAAGCAGAAAGCCATGAGATGGAAGAACAATACATATAAAGCCTTTGATGCAGCACCTGAAACTCAAACACACAGCAGAGCAACACACTACACTGTTCACACCGTGATGGAGAGGGTTTCCTTCCCAATCCAAGAACTGAGCTATTTTAATAACTTTCCAGAAGGAAAAAAAAAAAAAAAAGGTGTGATTGGACTAAATCTAGCTCACCACCAATTTTAATTGAATTTGACAAAAGGCAAGTGTGTTAAATATATGGATTTACAAGCATTTCCATTACTTTTAGAAGAAGAAAGAGACCCAAGTTAATACAGCCTTGTTATTTATACACTGGCTAAGAAATATGCCCATACTTGGGTCAGAATTGGCCACACAGCATATGCCACACATTGATCGACCCTGTAGATGGTGGACGTAAAGAAGCTGACAGTACTGGCATCTGGGGAAGGAAGGAAATGAAACTATAAACTATTAGTAAAGCAGGAAATTAGTGAAGCATTACAAAAATTAAAACCATATGAATTAAACAAGAAGAAAAATCAGTCATGCATGCACAGGCACATGAATTTTTGAAAACATCTTTTAAATGAGCAACAACTGATTGTAACTTATAAAATTTCTTAACCTCTTCCCAAAACTCCTCTAAGTTTCACTAATACTCTTTGATCCCATTCATAATATTCACACTGAGTATCCACATAAACATATTGTGCCATGTACAGAACAGGAACACAGGTTCAAAAAGTTGACTCCAACTTCCAGTTCTGAATTGGCAGTGTTCAAGGTTCAGCAAACATGAGCTGTGCACCCCCCTGAGCTGGGTCTGGCTCGGTACGGCTCAGGCAGATGGATGCCACAGCACAGCACAGGATTCCTTGCACTCGCTGTGCCTGCAATGCTTCTGGGATGACAAGATGTAGTTGTGCCAGTATAATAGGAAGCAAAATCAGCATTGCTTCCTCAACTATTGGCAGGGCTACTGTGATGATTCCTTCAGGAGCAAAGCTAGCGCTTTTCACTCTTTGTTTAAAACTGTTCCTATCAGCTCAGCCAGCAGTGGTTTCTGCTCTGGACCACATCTGGGAAGCTGAGTACACTTACACTAAAAATGGCAGCTGTAAAGCACAATTAACATGGGTTACCTATATTTGGGCTCTATGTACTCAGGGCATAAACACATTCATGTTTCAGACTTTATGGACTGAAAGATGTATTTGTATCATTGGTTAACAATCTGAATTTCCCCTTATAACCATAATGCTAAGCAATTTTATTTTGTTTTTACTGCAGAACCAAAGCAAAGTAGTTTCACTCACATCTGTAGAATCTCTCATAGTCAGGTATTTTAATAAACTAAAATCTCAAAATTAACTGCTTAATTAAATGCCAAACAAAGTTAATGGATTGTTTCATGGCATAATTTTAGGGCTGGCATGTTTTGTGGGATCTTGATCACACCTTGAAAGTGGGCTAATGGGGTTCCAACAGTCAGAAGCGCTTCTAAACAGAAAACAGAAGCTGTCTTAAGGATACAGAGATAACATGACATTTCCTAACTTTTCAGTGCTTCACTGCAACTGCTTAAGCTACAGGAAACGTACAACAAAGAGGAACCGGGAAAGAAAAACACCTTAACGAAGACAGTGAACTCATACATAACCACAGTCATTCCCCACATAAATCAGACGAAAACAACATAAGCAACAGTAGTGAAAGCTACTGTTGTCCGTAACAATCTATTATTTTGAGGGACAAGTTTTCTCAATAGGTTTCAATGCTTAGTTGCTAGATTTTACGTTAATTTTACATTGTAGGAAAAACATGTTCCATTAACCCGTATGTATTTCCTGTACCCCTCTACTGCTGTTTCCTGGTCTTTTGCCCTGATCTCTCTTGCTAACTCCAGCTACTTTTCAGTTCCCACATTCAGGAGCAGGAAACTAAATCCTTCTCGCCCAACTACAATGTGAGGTACAGTCGGGACACTTTCACAATTAAAAGACAAGATTGATAAACGAATTTTCATATTGAACAGTTTGTCTAGCACAGCTTATACAGTTTCCCTGCATTAGACTACAAATGGAAAAACTACTAATTTAAAATATTTTCCACTGTATTACCCCACTGTTCAGAAGGGCTTAAAAAAAATTAAGTCATATAGTCCTGCACAGAAGCTAACACTTCTGAAAACACTATGCATATAGAAAGGGACCATGCAAATTTCTAATGGCTTATTATTTATAGTCTCAGAAGATGTTTATCTAAAATACACAACTCCCCTGAACTCAGTGTTACAGCTTCATAAACACATTGCGCAGCAGCCTGACAGTACGCGCTGCCACGCGAGACCCTTAACATCTCCCCCCTCAACCAGGGCTCCTTCAGGCCCTCAGAGCAGCCCTCCTGCTCCGGAAAACGCCGAGCCACAGGCCTGCTGCTTCGTGAGCTCAACTCATCTCACGGATGCAGGGAGGAAGGCTGCCAGGGCCTGCTGAGCAGTCAGCAGCAGCTCACCGGCACCTCACCTTCGTCGGCTGAGCGAGCTCATCTGAGCAATCTGTGCAAATTCTGGCCATACGGCGGTTCAGCTCAGCGGCAAGAACAGGCAGATCACATGTACAGGGCCAGTGCCAGCCCTCAGAGCAAGCACTACCATTGCGGACTCCGACACACCAAACAGCTCTCAGTGGGAGCGCACTGTACTGGGCTCCTCTGAAAAAAGGCTGGTTTCATGAGAACTTAAACCTAAGGATTTCAAACTAGAAATATCTTACTGTACCTCTTCTCTGCACCTCAGTTTGGATACATCTAAGCATAAACGGTTATATAACATTTACTCACATCATTGTTGCCATCACCTAAATAGGTAAAATTCACACAGTTTTAAAAGTTACCAAAATTTTAGTAGAACTAGGCATGTGGGGAACAGATCCCCAAACCTTCCATTCGTTGAGAGGACTGTGATAGAAAAAACCTTTAAAAACACTGTCAAATATGTGACTGGGATTATTCTCCTACATAAAAAGCTGCAAGGACAACATGTTCCATGCTGCTCACTTCTCAAGACAATATATTTGTATTACATTATGTTTCCCCTTAGGCTTACTTTATGTTCCAAAACAACTTGTTTCTCTATTCCCTGGACATTTCAGATATGGAACTTCCGTTCAACACTTTAAGGCTGACAGTTCTTCAGCTCACAACATCACATCCTACCCAAGAAACACACAGCAGAATGAGGTGGCACCCTTATTAAGCTTTTGGCATCTGATGATCACCACGGAGTACATCCTGAGAAGGGCTCCCCCTCGACCCCCCCCCCCCCCCCAATTACCATTTAATGCAATGCAAGAAGTTATGAGAAAGTGGCACATGAACTACCTCTAACAAAGATCACAAGTAGTACTCAGAAAAGCAAGCTTTGTGCTGTAAACCTTAACTACAGAGTGAGCCACAGGCACCAGAAAAAACTGAGTGGTCTTCAGATTTAACCAAGCTGAAAGGCAGTGTCCTAGGCTACTCTACATCAGAAGAGACCACCCATGCTCGCGCACACATTTGAAAATGCTTGTTTTGATACTCCTGCTTTCATTTCCATCACAGAAGCCTAAGTAGTTACCACACTGTTTTGCACAACAGTTACTTTTTCAAGTTGGTATTGTACGGCTTTGGTTTTCTTCTTCCTTAGAAGAGTATTTCTGTACACTTCTGTAGGCAGAACTCCTTGGCTCTATCTCCTAAAGGCTAAACTGCAAGTTAAGCTTATACAGGCAGTCTGCAAAAACACTTCAAAAAGAAAAGCAATTTCATAATTGTAACATTTAGAAGTACAGCTTCTACAATCTGCCACCTCAAAGTTGTTATGTCCAGACTCTTTTGAAAAGAGTGGATAAAAGAGGTAGCAGTTTTATCGCAAGTTTAGTTCCCAAACCTGGTACTATCAAAAAGGAACCTGAACAGTCCCAATGGGTGTTACTATTCCAGAATTTCCAAACACCCAAGCATTGCTAAACCAGTATCTCACAGATGAGAGCATATAGATGCAGCACTCTAAAAGAATAAATTATTTTTAAGTAGTCTTTATACTTGCATCTTTAAATAAAGATCTTATCTCTAATAGCAAAAATACCTCCAAGAGGCATAAAAACTGAGTAACGACTAGGAACAGACAAGAATCTTGCTCCATTAATTAACAAGATCTTCATAACCACCAGGAAGAAATGTTTTGAGTATATGGCACATCTACCTAAGGTACAGCACATACAGAAGTCTTCTTGATATTGCAGTCCTTTAAGCACATTAACAAACTACCTGAAGTCTCTCTTTACTCAGTGAGGGCTACCTCAAAAAAATGTTTTGAATGAGGGCAACTGAGACATACAAACAGAAGGTCACAAAAAAGTGTATTTAAAACCATACTCTAGTGTGGGGTTAAGAAGCTTGCATTTCGAGGAGCTGAAATATCTGAAAAGGTGAGTTCTCTTTAATACATCCAAATATTAATCTGAGTTTTTAGGCATAAACATGATGGCCTACAGACCCTCTGAAGGTTTCACGCTTCTTACTAAGTGGTAAATATAGATTTTGGTTCTAAGCTAATTGATTATGTGCCACTTGTCACAGTTACGTGATTTCAACTTTCGCTACTGCACAAGCAGCACAGCTGATACAGCACTGGATTTCAAGGTTATTGCTCCTGTCCAGGAATACGGGAAGCACGTAACGGGCCATGTAAAGAGATGTGTTCGTGAAAACTTGAAAACTAGTACTGCAACTACTGTTTCTCAACTTTGAGCACTTGCATATATTATCTGAAGTTATTGGAGGCCATATCTACCTACAGGACAACCAAAACTCTCAACCTTGTCAGAACAGACTTCTGAGAAGGAAAGTTGGTGGTTTATACAGGGAAGAGCAATCAAAGCTTAACTTTTACCTTGTCACTCACTGTTACAATTTTATTTCCCCTCCTCATCTCCTTACTCCATCTTTTTCCCTGCCACATAGCTTCTTTTCACCTAATACTACGGTGTTCTCGCTCTGCTTTCATTCATTTTCATCTCTTGGTCTGCTTCCTTGATCCCAAATTATAATTACCTCACCCAATCTAGTGTTCATCTTGGTTCAGGAGAAGTGAAAAGAAAGTAGATGTCCATCCTCAGCCTTGGTCTGTACCTAGCTACTGCCAGCGAGGTGCAGATGAGCTGCCACAAGCTTGCCACTCCAAATGAGCAAAGATGGTTCTTGACTATAAACTGGGAGAAAGAAAGGCTAATCTGCAGAGGCACTAATTAGGAAAATCAATTATAAGCAGGGGCAATATACAACCAACTAACAGGAAAACCCTCAAGCATATAGAAAGTCATGTGATGGCAGTTTCACCAATTTAGCTGCCTGTCTGCAACCTATGTAAATTCTGCTGAGGTTTTAGATAAACAGGCAGAATTATAAAAAACCCTTCCTGTAATCCTAGCAATAAAAAATGGTAAGGAACGCTCAAGAGGCATTTTGATTTTCACCTATTTATAAAACTGGATATCACCTTAATTCTCACTAATGTAATATCTGATCAAAGCAGAATGTCAGTTAAAATTCTGGATGGAGGACAGAAGAAGAAAGCAATCATATTTAAGGAGGCAAAGGAAGAATGCTACAGAATAAAACCTCCAAAAACTTGAATGCAAAAACAAGAACAATGCTCTCCCATTTATATGCTTTCATTAAACGAAAGGTTAATGTAACTAGTTTCTTTCAAAACACCACCACACAGAATGACAAGGAATGACAAGTTCGCCGAGGCCCTCCACTCACCCCTAGATGTTAAAGAGGGAGCACAGAAAGCGAGTGCTAAATACTCAAGTCTAAGACAATCTTCACACCCTCTTGAGGATGGTAGAACCTCCCTAAGACAACACCTTAAAGTCACACACAACTTCCCTGTACTGCTTTCACCCATGGCTAAATAGCTACATCAATGTACCCCCAGCTTTCCTCCTGATATATGACCTATTATTCTACTCAGGAAAATGCACAGAAACTGTAACTCAAACAAAATCATTAATCTTCTGGAAAGTCGCCTTCCTTCACACAAATTTCTTCTTATAACTTTATTTCTATCTTGACCTTTTCCTATGTTACCTGTTATACCTGTGAACAGGTTTCTACTCCTCCAGTACCAAATTGCTTCCTCTTGATACTACAAGATACATAAAGCTTTCCTGATCTATGACCTCATTCCATCAACTTGCCAATCTTTTGGGGTTGAATTACCATCATTTTTTGAGAAGTACCTCCTCCTTGTTTTGCAATGCACACCACCTCACAGCTCTTCTTCAACAGATATTCCTTTCACATATAAAAGTTAATAATTACATTACACCTGAATCACTTGAAAGTTGAAACGTATTATTTTAAGACTAGGGGAAGCCCATACCCATGATGGCTATTGGAACACAGGAACTTCCAGGTCTCCAAGCTGTACTTGGTCACGACCTGATTTACTCATTAAACACAATCTATGCTGCACAACTGTGCAAGTGTATCCCTATTATTCAGACAGTTACTTGTACAAATCTGTATTTTGTACAATTCTGCATACACTTCATTATACAAAACTAACCTATTTTCCCAAAATACCACCCATGTTTTCAGTGCTATAAATAGTAACGCACACTTACTAGAAACCAGCCCACATCTGCAAGCCACATACTGCTCGTTTAGCAAAACATGGTCCAGATTTGAGTTCTATTTTAAGGCGACAACAAAGTCAGTCTATATACGACAGCAGCACCCAAGTGGTATACTGGCAATAAACCACAAGCCATCACTTATTTCCGAAGTTCTCCATGCGAGATACGCGCGTCACAACGGCAGGAAGCGGGCGCCGCCAGGAGCACAAGCTTCCAGCCGTGCAGGAACGCGGTTTCGGCACAGGTGCCCCCCGCACGCTCCCCGCGCTCCGCCAAACGCTGCGCTCGCCCCGACGCCGCCGGCGCGTCCAGGTCACCGCGCTGCCCCGCGGCACCGCCCGCCCGCCCCGCCATGGCGGCGCCCCCGCACACACGGTACCTTCCAAGCCAGGAGCAGCACGTTCATGATGGCCAGCAACGGGCAGGGCCCGTTCTCGTTCTGCGTGATGACGGGCGTGTTCTCCTCCTTCCAGCGGACCCACTTGATGTGATAGACCGACTGGCCCGGGAAGCGCTCCTTGGAGGCGGAGAGGAGCTGGGAGCCCGCCGCCGGCCTACCCCCTTCGGGCTCCGGGGCCGGGTCCCCCGTGGAGGCCCCCGCCACCACCACCGCCTCCTCGGCGTCGCTGTTGAGCTCGGAGCTGCTCGGGCAGCAGGAGTGCAGGTTGGAGAAGGACTCCAGCGAATCCAGGCTCCGGGACTCCTCCCCCGGGGGGCTGGGAGCCCCGCTACTCCCCGAGCCGGCCCCCGCGGGACCGCTCTCCGAGGCAGGCGCCACCGCTCCGGGGCTCTCCGGCACTGCCAGTCCCGCGCCGTCCGCCGCCGGGGGGCTGCCCTCTGCGGACAGTGAGGGAGACGCCGTTCGAGGGGCCGTGGCGGGAGCGGGGGCCGGCTGAGGAGAAGGGCTGCGCCGCCCGCCGCCCTCCTCAGCTGCCGCGGGCCCGTCCCTGCAGCCGCCCTCGCCTGCCGCCGCCTCTTCCAGGAGGAGCGGGCTGGCGGCGCCCCCGCCGCCCCTCTTCAGCGAGCCCGGAGGCGGCGGGGGCTGCGCCAGGCTCTCCATGCCCGGCCCGCCGGCCGCCCGGTTCCTTCGCTCTCTATTGGCACCGCAGCGGCTGATCCTTCGCCAACAGCGCCCAAGACGCCATAATAGCAGCGGCGGCTCCGCCCCGCCACGGACGTGTGGGCGGGAGGGGGAAGCAGCCGCGGGTCACGGCGGAGCCCGGGGCGGGCGGGGCGCCCCGAGGGCGAGGCCGGCGGGGCGGGGGGAACCCGCCGGCGGGGCGGAAGCCCGGAGACGGCAGCAGGGCCGCCGGCCGTTGGGGAAGGGGAAGGAAACAGGTGGGAAGGGCGCGCGCCCGGAAGGGGCGGCACGGGGCGCGGCAGCCGCGGGGCAGGGCAGAGCCGTGCCTGCGTCCCGGGGCCCCGCCGGCCGCCCGGAGCGCGGCGGCTCCCAGGTGCCTTGGGGCGCCCCGCTGGAGCGGTGCAGGGGAGCGGCGCGCCCGCCCCCCCCCCCCCCAGGCAGGACCGCCGCCCCGTCCCGGCGCGCGGGGGTACGGCGAGCGGGGGTGGGGCAGAGCAGAGGTCCAAGGGCCGCCCCGCCTGTTTTGCAGGCAGGCGGCGGAGGCGGGGCCGCGCCTGCGCGGGAAGGGCGGCGGGCAGCGCCCCGCCCCCTGGTGCCCGCCCGCCGGCGGGGGTGAGGCGGGGTGGGAGGGCGGCGCGGGGCGCGGTGGCCCGGGGGGCTCGGCCGTCCCGGGGGCTGTTGGTGCGTGTTGTTACCTGTCTGCGGTACAGGACCGTGGTGGTGGGGGGGTGTAGCGGATAAAACGGTGGATAATTTAAGAGCTCGTGCGGTTCTGTGACCCAGGCTGCACCCCAGTGAGCCCGTGTCCTCTCTCGGTGGAGCCCTTCGCTTTTAGTCACCGATTTCAAAGAGTTTTGGAAATAACAATTTCTCTTCTCTGCTTTCAGCAGTTCCTTTATCTGAGCTCTTTGTAGACAGTTGCATCAACTTTCGCAGCCTCACCTGAAGTACATTCGATGTAATCCTGCTTTCTGTGTGTGCGTTTGCGTAACAGCCCTTCCCAGCTGTGACAGCTGTGAGTAGGGGAAGTTTCTGGGTTTTGGGGTTTTTTTTTAGATCTGGAAGGGTAATAGGAGTGGAAAAGCACAAATAGAAAGGCGTGATAGTAAACCGAGAACCCCGAATACAAAAACAAAATATTTGAGTTCGCACTGGTGAATGGAAAAATTAGTATATTGACAAGAAATGAACCATTTTGTCTCAACGGCTCACATTTTTATTGTCGTTGGAGGATTCTCCTTTACATTTGAATCGCGAAGGTTGTTCCAGACACCCTCAAAATGACAAGATCCCTGTTCGATGGAGACAATCCCTCACACTGTGTAGAGCATGAAAAAAAGTGAGCGACCTAAAATAAAACTCGAGGAGTGAGTAAATCAGTTTCTGCAAGGAAAAACGCGTATCTGATAAACGGCACCAGCTGATGTCATGAATTCACGCTTTCGTCAGACCTCGCTGCGGGGAACGGCCCCCAGCTATTCCCACACCGGCTCGAGGAGGCCGGAGCCTGCTCGGCAGGTACGAGCGAGGGTCCCGCACCAGCCCCGTCCTTCCCTCCGAGGACGTCGATCCCGCTCACCCGAGCGCACACCGGCGCCCCCCCGGCCCCGGCGGAGCCCTTCGCGGGTCCGTGAGGCTGCAGCCGCCCCGCGGGCGACCCCAGGGCGGTGCCAGGCTCGGGCCGGACCTGCCTCAGCCGGGAAGCCGCCGCACCCGGGCGAGGTCCCGCTCCTGGAGGTGGCCCGGGGCGCTCCTCCCCTGTGCCTCGGGCGGGAGCCTCGGCCGGAGCCCGCCCCGATTCGCCGAGAAAACACCACTATGCCGCGGCCCGGGCGGGCCCAGCGGCGGCAGCCGGGAAGGCACCGCCCCGCCGGGCCCTGGGGCGCAGCCTGCGGGCACCGCCCCCGGCGTCCCGGCCCCGCTGAGCTCCTTTCCGTCGGGCCCCGCCCCGCCCCGCCCCCTTGCGTGGGAGGCGGGGCGGGGCGGCTCGCGCGTTCTTGGCGTGTTCTTCGGCCCCGCCCCGCTAGTGGCGTCGCGCGGCGGGCGGCCGGAGGAAGTCGTGGCGCGGGGGGGGAGCGGAGCGGAGCGGAGCGGAGCGGAGCGCTGCCGGGCGGGAGGGGCGCCGGGGCGGGCCGCCGATCCCAGCCGATCCGTTGGACGGAAGCGGTCCCCCAGAGCGGTGGGGGACAAAGCGGAGGGAGGCGCGGAGCTCGCCCCTCCTCATCCCGGCGCCGACTGGGGCGGATGTGCTGTCGGTAGGCGGTGGCGGGGCCTGGGCCCGGTGAAGATGGATCTGGCGGGGACGATAATCCTGCTGTGCTCCTGTGCGGCGGGCGCCGGAGGTGAGGAGCGGCCGGGCCCGCCTGGCCCCGCGGGGCCCCGGCCTACGTCCCTAGCTCGGGGCTGCCGGCCTCCCTTCCTCCCCACTCTCTCTGCCGCGGCGCGGCTCGGGGTTGGGGGGTGGCGGGCCCCGCTCCGGGGGCGCCGCGCCTCAGCGCCCCGGCGGCAGGCCGCGGCTGGGCCGCCGGCCGGGGCTCTCCTTTCCGTTGTCCGCTCCCGGGCACGGTCCACCGCACCCTTGCCTGGGCCACTCGCGCCCCCCCCTCCCTGCCGCCTGCGGCCGGCTCGGCGCTCCCACCCCTTTCACGGGACTTTTCCCCTGACCGAGGACCGAGTCAGCTGGTTTTTCCTCCGTTTTCCTTCGGCTCCTCTCCCCCACCGCGCTTGGCTGTGCCTCCCACTGCCCGGTTCCCTTCTCTCGGCTCCGCTCCCTTGGGACTCCCCTCACGGTCCCAGCAGCTGCTTCCCGGTTACCTTCCTCCGCCCCATCCCTGGCCCGCAGAGGGGGCCAGGCGGCGGCGGCGGGGCGCGGGCAGCGCGGCGGCTCCGCCGAGCTGTTGTCTGGGGAGAGGCGGCGGCGGGCCCCGCCGGCCGCTCCCGGGTGGGCCGGGAAGCTCCGCGCCGGGTGCGCGGGGGCGGCGCAGGTGTCCCGCTGCCCGCGGAGCGGGGCGCGCCCTCCAACCTCGCCTTCCCTGCGGCAGCTTCCCTGTCGCCGAACCCAGGAAGCGCGGGTAGGCGGAAAGTTCAGCGGGAGGAGAGAAAGGACGAGCCCGGGTTTTGCCTGAAGTACGACCGTAGCTGCGAGGAGGGTCTCCCCTCTCTGCTATGCCGGAGAAGTACATGGTTATGTTGGTGGGGGACGTGTAACGGTGGAACGGCTCCCGTGACGAGTTTGTTTTCAGCGTTAGGAAACTATTAGGGTGATTTCTTGACTGCGTCTGGTAACGTTTCATTGGTCAAGTCACGGTAGGGAGAGTTTCAAATTTTTACAAGAATAGGCACTAGAAAAGGTGGACTTGGTGTTTCTAGAGAAGGGTGGGTGGAGCTTCCTCTGTTTCCTTTGCCAGTTCTGTTTATCTCGCTCTGCATCTGTGTACATCAATACTTAGGTTTATTAACAAAGACTAGCTCTAAATCCTGGTCTTTTACATGTTGTCAAAAAAGGAACATCAAAGTATGTGAAAACTTTAGTAGGCTGTTCTTGTGGCTAAACTGAGATAAAGAGCAAGCTGACTTGTGTGGTCAGAAGTCATCCTGTTGTTTGTGATTGGGAGTGGTATACACAAAAGGCTTTGACTTTTCCCTCAAATTCTTGTAAATTGTCGAGATATTTCAGACTTGATTATTGGCATACTTTGCAAGGCCTCTTTGTTTTCTGAACTAAACTGTGCTCGCACAGAATTAATTCAAAGTCATTCATTAACCAGTCCTGAGGGTTGTTTCCCTTGTTTAATTCTAAGCAGACAAATATCCCTTAAACTTAAAATCACAGTAAGCATGTGAAGTACAGTCCTCTGGATATGTAGAAGCAACTTCATGAAGTGTATTTTACTCTAGAAATTCATGTTAATTTTTTTCTTTGAGAGAAGAATGGGTGCCTTCAACATTTCTGGCACTAGAAAGCACACCTCACTAGCAGGTAACAGAAGTGTGTGTCTTTTGGTGTTTAGCAGTACAGGTAAATCTTTACAGAAAGCTTCATAATGCTGTATAGGAATCTAGAAATGATGGCCAGTGCACATCTCCAAAATAGCCAATGAAACTTCTTTGGTAAAAGTCTCAACATAATTATGAATGATTTGTCATAACTCTATATTGAATTAAAATTACTTTTTAATATTAGAATTTTCTATTTTAACTATGTTCACATTTCTAGAGTTTCTTAAGTACTGTAAATGTTCTTACTGAAAAGTAGAGTTCTTCATTTGCATGCTTCTAGGCAGGCATTAATATGTGTGAAAAAGGGCAAGTTCATGATTCTTAACAACGTTATTGTGAGAGCGGTACAAACTGGGAACAACTAAAAAAACCCCAACAATTTACCTGTTTCATTTGTGTACAGTGCATCTTGTGCTCATTAATTTTATGCAAATCTTGAAGTTATCTGTAAAGTTGTCTAGTTTTAAGCCGTATAGGTATTTAGTGATTTTTTTGAAAATACCATTAATCTGCACTTTTTTAAAAAAAGCTCTTCTGTATGTTGAGTCTAAGACTGCAATATTTTTGCAGGATACCCGAGTCTGAACTCTTTCAGAATTATGCAAGGCTTTGTGCCTGTATGCTGTATTTATACTCTACTATAATAGTCTTTAGATATTTTAGATATAGAAGGTGTATTACAGCTTAACAGAACCAGTTGTAACCTTAGTTCACAGTTAAGTATGAATCACAAAATCGATGTTTGAAATATTAGGGTACAAGACAACTTAGATGGTTTGTTTGAGGAGAAAGGTTAGTGAAATCTTTGTTTTGTTTGAAAACGTCATTTTCTTCTGTAGTTAATGTTGTTCTTAAAACTATGTGAAAGGAATGCAATCAAAAGCAGTCACGAGCGTTCCTGCACTGATGAAGTATACTGCAATGTCTGTATTATGCTGGTTTATATCTGTATGGTTTGTGGTGAAAACAGAAAAGTTGTCAGCAGTTTGGTCTAATAGGCCCCGAAACACATGCTTGATCAGGTTTTGGTGTTAGATCACTTTTAGGGCTCTCTTAGAATTTTTTTCCTTTCTTTGCTACCACTGAATAAATATGACCTTCATAAAACAAAGGGTCCAGTAGGTCAGTTTGAATAGTTTCAGTAATGTGCAAAGGAAAAGACACGCCAATTTTTGGGGTTTTAGTAATTGGGAAAAGGTAAAATTCATCTCAGGTAGATACTATATACTAGAAAGTAAGATATATGTGCCTTGAATTTTAAGAATTCTTTTTAAAACACAAGCAAATCTCAACATTTTCTCCAATACCCTTGGAACTTTTTGCTTTGAGGAATTCATTCACTGGCTGTTACTGTTAATAATTTTGATGTGTATAAAGTGGTACATAGTTGGGGCAATGTTATTTGCAGCTTTTAGTAGCACACTTCCTTGCATGTGATGCATGTGGGTATATTAACCAGTACTTAATTATCCATACATAGTGATGTTCTTTGAGGAATGGAAATAACTGATAGAGCCTCCCCTTCTACCTGAGGGTCACTGAAAAAAAAAAAAGGGAGAATAGGAAATATGGAAAAGAGCACTAAGGAGACCCTCAAAAAGCTGGGGTTTAACAAAAGTGATCATGCTTTGGCTAGACTGATAGGATGCTGAACATCATTGCAAACCTGTTTGTTTCTTTTCACTGGTACAGCACTCTCTTCTATGTTGCTAGGACTGACAAGCTGTGGTTTAGTGTCTTGCACTGCTGGATGTTGAACTACGTATTTCCCAGTAAGCGGGGAGAAATTCTGGGTTTTTTTCTGGACACATGGGGGAGTTGTGGGAAGGCATTTATGAGCTATCGGTATCTGGGTGATTTAGTTCGCATCCTTGCCATAACTTGAGAAGGATACTAGCCTTCATTGACATGGCACTTGGCCTCCAGCATTTATCTGGGGTTTAAAATAACAACATTACAGATTTTATATGGCCGGATGAGACAGTGTCTGGTAAAGGCAGCTGTCAGATGGCTTTCAGAAATGCCTGTGGTAATGAAAAGTAAGTAAAATCAGATGTTTAGATAATAACTTTGAAATACTATTGCCCAAAAGCCTAAGTTTGCCATTTATTTTTGTTTTTAAAAGGCTCTAAAGGTTCAGTTATGCAGTATGGCAGAGCCACTGTAATGAGTTACTGCTGCCTGGTGGTCCTGCCCTGGCCATGCATTCCCACCTCGCCTTCGCTGCCTCTTGCGTTAGATGGCGTGAGGAGCCGATACAACCTGGTAGTTTAAACAAGTTAGTAATTTCTGCCAGCCGTGTAGCTGCTGTTAGTTTATTGTGCAGACCTAAGCCCAGTGGGGAGGAAGAGCTGGGACTTGCATGGAGTGGGGAAGAAAAAAAAAAAGGCAGCGGACATCTGTGTACTGCTTACACTGGTGGTGCCCTAAGTGTGAGTTTTCAGTGAAGGGAAATGATCCTGACTTCTTGGTTACGTGTTTTTCTTTCACCAAAACCTAACTTGACCAGAAGAGAAAGTGTATTTTTCAGCTGAATTGCTTTTAGTGCCAGCACAAGGGAAGAGTAGAAATGGAATGGGTGATATAGGGCAGCAGGACCTGCCTTTTTGTTGGCAGTTATGAAACTACAGCCTGAATAAATTCTTCAGTGAAATTCAAGTCGGGAGGTATATGGTAGGATTACTGGCTTTTGGTATACTTAAGCACAGATGTGCTAGATCTGAATCCCATGTAAAAGGAACATTTTTTTAAGAGAAATAAACTCTACACTGAAGCGAAGTACAACTTGCTTTGATTATCTTAATTAAAATTATAATAATAAGTCTCTTAAGATATCTGCAAAATCAGTGATGACACTGGCAGCAAAAAGAGTTGTCTGTTAAGTTAGCCTGGCTGCTGAACAATTTCTGATAGTCTATCAAGTCATATTCTGTGCTGCTTTTTCCACTAACAAATTTGAGTTGTATTTGAACTATTTGCCTTTGTCATGCAAGTCTTAATCTGAGTGGTTTAATACAAACTTCACTATTTAGAACAGTGCATGCTTGATTTATTCTCTTATGGGAAGTTAAAAGTTGTCATCTTTTACTAGCATATGTGTAAACTTCACAGATGTTTATGTTTACATAAACTTCCAGTACTGTTTATGACCAGTCGTCTTTATGCGCATGAAGCTAGCTTCTGTAAGGATTTCCTCCATGATCTTACCAATACTGAGGTTAGTCTGACCAGCCTGTAGATCTCCCTTGAAGATGGAGGTGACATTTGTCTCCCAGATGTCAGGAACTCCCCCTCCATCACCATAACCTTTCAAAAAGGTGATAGAAAGCCTCAAAATGGCATCAGCCAGCTCCCTCAGCATGCTTGGATGCATCCCATGTGATCCGATGCACCTCTGTATATCCAGCTGGCTTAAGTTCCCTGGCTCGTCTCCTCTGCTGTGAGTAATGCTTCACTCCTACAGCCTGGGAAGGTTTTGTCTAGGGGTGAAGGGGGGAAAGCCTTCGTGGTCTTCTCTGGGAAAGTAACCATGCTGAATGAACTACACAGCACATCATTTAGCATAGACCACCAAACAATTGCTATGTAACAATTGCTGCCCGAGGTGTGCCAGGAGGATCATAGCTAAAATCCCACGGGTGATACGTTTTACCCCTTGCATAAGCTCAGATAGAAGGTGAGAATGTAGGTACGCCTCAGACTCCTACCTGTGCAGTGGGATTTGTGTCTGTTCCGAACGACAACTAGGTGCTTTGTGTACAGCTCTCGAGGGATGCTGAAGAGCTGTAGAACTTCATACACAAAAATCTTTTACATGGACTGTCACCTTGAGATGTTTGCCTAAATGCTCTGCCTAATGCTGTTTGAAGTCCTTCCTTTTATTTGTTTCTAAGCCCATGAGAATAAAGCTTTGCTCCCGGAGGGTTTTTGTCACACGAAGTGCCACATCTAGTTTAGCAAGTCTTTAGAAGACTATCCTGTCAGGTTCAAAAGCCATCCCGTTGTCCCTATTGGATATCTGTATCCTAAAGGGTTCCTGTCCACTAGTTTAAGAGTTTAGATGAAGTATAGTGTTGGCTTATTCCACTAGGTTGGCTGGAAAGGCGTCATGCTGTCTTTTATGTTTGGGTGATGGCAACATGATACATGAAATTTGCAGAGCAGCTCCCGTAAACCGTATCTAGATGCTCATGGTTCAATGTTCCTTACTGCAGCTTCCTGACCATATTCCTGTTTGAAAAGATCTTTGTCTTGCACTCTCTATTTAAAAAAAATACTAGTTTTCCAATGGCAGCAAAATAATTACAGTAGTTTGTCACAGAGGTTGAGATCTGTGTGTGTGCTATTGTAATGATTTGTTGGGGTGCACTACTTTCAGATTCTGTGATAGACTTCTTCCTTTTTGATATAGAATCTTCTAATTACAAAAACTGGAGCTAGCAGTTGTACCTGCCTCATGCACCTCAGTGAAGTTTTCTTTCCAGTTTAACACACTTTTGCCATGGGATCCTGTAAATTCTTGTGTTACCAAGGCTGAATTACTTATTAAGCTACCTTTGTGAGGAAGATAAGTTTTGATATGTAGCTGTTTTCTTAAGAAGGAGATTCATAGAATAGTTTGGGTTGGAAGGGACTTCTAGAGGTCGTGTAGTCCAACCCTCCTGCAGTGAGCAGGGACAGCTTGAGCTGGATCAGGCTGCTCAGAGCCCCGTCCCACCTGACCTTGAATGTTTCCGGGGATGGGGCTTCTGCCACCCCTCTGGGCAGCCTGTGCCAGTGTTTCACCACCCTCATTGTAAAAAATGTCTTCCTTGTATCTAGTCTGAATCCACCCTCTTTTAGCTTAAAACCATTACACCTTGTCCTGTTGCAACAGGCCCTGCTAAAAAGTTTGTCCCCGTCTGCTTTACAGGCCCCCTTTAAGTACTGGAAGCCGCTGTGAGGTCTCCGTGGAACCTTCTCTTCTCCAGGCTGAACCACCCCTGTTCTCTCAGCCTGTCCTCGTAGGAGAGGTGCTCCAGTCCTCTGATCATTTTTGTGGCCCTCCTCTGAACTTGCTGCAACAGGTCCATGTCTTTCTTGTGCTGAGGACTCCAGAGCTGGACACAGTACCTGGGTGGGGTCTCACCAGGGTAACGTAGAGGGGGAGAATCACCTCCCCTGCCCTGCTGGCCACGCTGCTCTTGATGCAGCCCAGGACAGGGTTGGCCTTCTGGGCTGCAAGTGCACATTGCTGGGTCCAGCTTTTCATCCACCCACACCCCCAAGTCCTTGGCAGGGCTGCTCTCAATCCACTCGCCCCCCACCCTGTATTGATGCCAGGGGTTGCCCCAGGTGCAGGGCCTTATCAGGTCCACATCAGTTGCAGACTTTGAATGCTGTAGCGCTAAGGTTGTACGTGCTTCTGGAAGTGAAAGTGGATGTTCATTTTGAAGCCTTGATTTCAATGTTGTCAGAAGTCCCTTTTTAGAAAGGATATGAAATAGCATATGCTGGAGGTGACCTGCAGCTGCTTTGGTTCAGCAAGAGGAGAGCAGCAAGAGTGTTTGTGTTAAAGTGAGTTAAGAGTGTTGTGCACTGTGAGACTACTTGAAACATAAGGGGGTTTTTAAGTTTTGGAGAAAGGGAAAAGAAATAACAAGTTTCCCTGGGTGATCGCAGAAAGTGTATACATTTTGGTTATGAAAAAGAGGGTTTGCTTAAAACCGTCTCTGCTTTTGCTTAACAGAGAGAAGAGTTATAAGGCTTTTTACTGTCAATAATTTTTTGCTGTCTTGTCACAATAGTTGGCACTTAAAAACTATTCTTTGACTCAGTTGAGTCCAGTCTCTCAGCTTTCCACACGGTCGTGAGACCTGGATTGGGTGCAAAGTATTCTTGGGTCTTCAGTAAATTGTCATACTTAGAAATAAATTTTTGAAGTGCCTGAAGCTGTTCAGAGAGTACCTTGCAATACTGAGAAAATGGCCTATAACAATTCAAGGAATGCATTATTAGAAGCCTTCTACCACAGAAAAGTTGAATTTAACTTGTTAAATGATCTTGGGATTATGAAGCACAGAAGTTTACATTCTGCAGTGTACTAACTCCTTAGTTTTGATAATTTTTTTAAAGTGAGTTATTAGTATCATATTCTAGATTTAGGTTAATTTTAAAATTAAAACTTAGCTAAAGTTGTAGCTTCTATCAGTTAATTTTGAAGCTTGTTTTCTTTAATGTTGACACTTTAGAGTCCTAGACCTGGAATTGGAAAGTATGTACATGTAGTCAGGCCAGTGTATATTGTGTGTCAGTTTGATGTAACAGATGGACTCAGGCTGATATTGCTTAGTTTATAGAAGTTCTTGGGCCGTATGAGGTGTTTCTGCTTTATTTTGTGAGATTATGTTGGAAGTGATTAGAAAAACACCAGGCAGGGACAACATCCTTCGTCCTCAAAATTCTTCATGCTGATTGCTGAAACTTTGGATTCATACTATGTCTCATTTAGGTTAGAAATCATGTAGACTTGCTTAAATCACACATTTTATAGATGTTTAAGACATCTGAGAGGCTTCTGGAAAGCTAGATGAGAATTGACTTGTATTTTGAGACTAAGGGTGAGAGGAGATTAGAATGAAGTTTTGTTATTGGACTATATTTGCAGTCAACGATGAAGAGCCAACACTTGCAGAAGCCTACAGCGCTGCGAGGAAATTTGAGTGCGATTTATCTACGGTATATCATTGCATGAATTTTAAAGTATATGGCGGTATTATCTTGTGCACATTGCTCCTAAATGCAAGCGATGCATTTGGAAGTGTTAATTTACTTAGTCATCTTTCATGTTGCTCATTGAGCTTATTGGTGATCAGACATTTTAATGCCTTTAAAAGAAACAAGAGGCACTGAGAAATCTGTGTATTAATTTAAAGAAGATTTCATTACAATAAATACAGGGAAAGGTAAATTTGTATTTTTGCTTACATAATTGTATTCTTAGTAGAATAACAGGTTTTCTTCTTTGTGAAAATATAACATTCCTGAGGCAAAGCTTTGGGATATACTTATCTCATTGGGCCCTCCTGAACCTTGTCAGTAAAGATATCTGAAGAAAAATAATGTGTGAAATCTGAGAATTGTCACATTTAGGTTGGTCTGAGGTTAAACTGATTGAGATATCTGGCTTTTTCTTGCAGAATTGAGAATAATGGAGAAAATTAGAGATTTGACTTTCAATTTGATCTCTCAAATGCTGCACTTTGATTTTTCTTCGGGAAGAAGAAGATGATAGGCCAAGTCAGGTTCTTGAAGAATCGAGCTAAACTGAATAATTTGTTCCCTTCCTTAAGGAGGAGGTTGAGGAAGGAGGGCTT
Source organism: Leptosomus discolor (assembly GCF_034619465.1). Classification (NCBI taxonomy): domain Eukaryota; kingdom Metazoa; phylum Chordata; class Aves; order Leptosomiformes; family Leptosomidae; genus Leptosomus; species Leptosomus discolor. The sequence goes on along the minus strand of NC_141401.1, from coordinate 22,703,978 downwards.
TGAAGCTCAGTGAGGAGCCAGGAACAATGGGGCAAACACTTGCATATGCACAGTTAAGAATAACATGAGGTGGAAAAAAAGTGACAAAATGGAACAGAAAATGAAAAAAATAGAAAGGCTTATACATCCTTTAAGCAGAAACTGGTCCATAATGTTATACCATTGACTGTGGTTGCCCAGCCTTTAGAATGTAGTAGTAAGTACTATCAGGTGTGGTTCCTGTGTTACGGAAACAGATCTTACGCTCTTCATGAGGATATGCTTGAAGATTACTGGTTCAATCTGTAACTGGAAAACCAGCAGCTTGCATGTTCTGTATTCTGATTTCATATTCTTAGTGTAGATAAGATGGTGTTTGTGTACCACAGCTTTCAATAGACAGTTCAGGTTTTACATCAGATCTGTCTCTTCATAAATGAAGTAGTTGACAGTTGAATTTCTGTCGCCTTTTTGTGAAAGGTGGTGTGTTACAGCTAGTAAAAATGATGATGATACATTTGCTACACTCAGTTTGTATCATCACATGGCATCTCAATGAACGAAAAAGTGAGGGATGACTTGTTTCAATAGAAAATGTAGTTTTCTGAAACACCTTCTAAAGTTTTGGAATACGCTTCATCAAAGTGGTCGTGTAGGGAAGAACTTGTATGGAAATTTCTGCTGGACATTGACAGTGCTGAAACACTCCTACAAATACGTTTGGCAATATATTGCTATTGCAGGCGGCTGAAAGGAAAACTTGACTTTTTGCATAGTAATGCTGTAAGAGATGGTGCTTACCTTTGGGTGATTTGGTACATGAAGTAGTTTCTGTAATGAGTAGTTGATTTGTTCTTCAGAAACAGTTGCTTCTGTGGAGTTACAAGAGAAGAATTGATTGTATGTTGTGTAAAGTGTATAGAAGAATACTGCAAGGCTTTGTGACCAGGGTGAATGTTTTTGTGCTAGCTCCTGATAAGTTGTGTATCAAAACATGCAATTACTCCTTAGAGTTTTGAAATGTTATACATCACTTAATATCTTTCATTCTTTGCTGGCTTTAATGTTTAGTACATCAAGAAACATGACATAATTTGGGTCATATATAGTCTGGCTTTGAAACCAGAACCACTGAAATGATCTCATTCTTGGCTGTAGATTCTAGATGTAGATATCTAAAATAATTCCTTATGATTGGATATTTTAAATAGAAACTGTTTAAAGACTGTTTTTCACTGTGTATGTAAGACACTGTGTGCAGTACCTCCATTGTAAAGACACAGTGGTTTATTCCCCAAGTTGTGTTTTGGTTTGGTTTGAGGTTTTTTTTCTATTTCTCCACGTTATTTTCTGCTGTTGGAACTTCTGTCTCTTTTGGTCTTTGATCACAGTGACTGAATTGCTTAATCTTAATTCCTTCCACAACATCTGTGTTTACTTTTGGCAGGTAGATGAAATGTTTTTCATGCATAGTGTTTTAGTGCTGGTGTTCAGTATGAAGGTGTGGTAAGACTTGTGAAGAGTATCAGTGTGGAATGTGCAGAGACATGGGATGGAGCCCTTGGTGGTGATCAGGATATGAAAATAAACTTCTTGTGAAATATGTACTGTACTGTCAATTTATTCTGCATACATTTCTATGATTTCTCGTGATATATTAACTGATAAGAAGATGAATCCTGGCTGGGAAGTGTACTTATTCAGAAGAAGTGACCAAAATCAGAATTAACCAAATGTCTGTATAGTGGCGCCTTGTCTGGAGGAAAATAATGCTGTGTTAACTACTTTACAGTTTCAGTTCTTATGATTGCTGGCCCGTTGGCTGCTTGATAGCCAAAAGTACATCTCGGCAGTGTATCTGAGAGGTGTTTGGGCAGCGCAAGGAGTTTTTCTATCCTGTTACTGACCTACTAATGCTAGCCTTGGAGTGAAAAATACTGTCTAGTGTAAATACAGAGCTGATATGGTGGCACTCTGTATGCCTGTTAGAGATCTGCGAAGAGCTCTCAAATGCTAGTGCCTCTGGTCAGTTCTGCGTGTTCTTCCTCCATCAGGATGGGAGGACCAGAACCTTCCCCTGTTTTCTGGCATGCACTCTTAACGTGAGTCAGAAATGTCGTTTTAGAAGGAAGTGTCCAAAATAGACTAATTGGATCTATGGCTTTGGAGATAGAGCTGTAGTAAGTGATACAAAATGATGTGTTGCTGGGTGGCATAATTTGCACTTAATTTTCCTGGGTGTTTGAGGATGTGGAATATAAACATTCTGAGCAGATACTTCAGTGTCATCGGTGCAGAGTGAATCTGGGAGCACAGTTCTTCCAGGGAAGCAGAAGAAAACTGTTCAGCTGTTGCATTTTTTTGTGTTTGGGTCAGGGGTGTGTTTCTGAAACATCTCTCAAGCATTCCTGTCTACAGTGATGTAGTTTGCATTGCGGAGTAGTTTTGGAGTAAATGAACTATACTCATTTTGATTGAAATGAAAGTGGAGGATGCTTTCCAAGGTCCACCCTAAATACTCTTAACTGCAAGTGTGCATTCAGTCTGTGGGACCAGAGTAGAACGGATCTCAAGTGTACAAAGGAGAAAAAAGAAAGCTAAAATGCCCCTAATGTGGAAACTGGGTCCTCATCACCGACTGTTTTGCACCATAGATCTGACATACCTGGTGGTATGGTTATAACCTTAGTAATTTCTCAGACATGCTAAACCTTACTTTTTTTTGTCTTTTCAGGCCAGTATGGAAATCCTCTAAATAAGTACATTAGACATTATGAAGGGTTGTCTTATGATGTGGATTTGTTACACCAAAAACACCAGCGTGCCAAAAGAGCAGTATCGCATGAAGATCAGTTCTTGCGCCTAGATTTTCATGCTCATGGAAGGTTAGTGGTATTTTAAAACATATTTGGTTTAAGTATTTTATTCATATATGTGTTTTAATGTAAATGGTGAAGTCCAGTCATCAAACCGATGTTAGCTAGAATACAGTAAAATGCAATGCTTACAGTTTCTGTGAAGTATTTGCTCTGATATCCAGTATAAGTGTGAAGTTATAACCACTCATTCAAACTTGTGGTCAATACCAGTGCACTTTGAAGCTTAAACAATGGAATCATACTGGGAACAGAATAGTAGTCGATTCTGAGTTTATAATGCAGCTTTGGCATATTCTTTAACAAAAATTTTGCCAAAATGCCTGAGGAGATTTAATTAAGAAAAAGTAAATTTCAAATTGCATTTGAAACTACAAAATGGACCAAAAAAGGTGTTCTGTTTCATGTGCAACGGTGTCATCTGTTTTCTCTGCTATTGTGGAATTTAGCAATTATTTGACATGGGGAAACATAACTGCTGTTACAAGAGTTGCTTTGCCTTGCGTTTAACGTGTGGTTGTAAGATCCAGTGCAAAAGTTAGATATTCGGTGTGAGTAACTGCAATATAATTTGTGGATTTCACTTAGGAAGATCTCTTTGTATTTTGGAATTGCCTGCTTTTTGTATAACTGAGGAGAAACAGGAAGAAAGTTAAAATATTTGTGTCTATCTTTGTTTCTTTGACTCCTTCCTTTGCAGCACCACTGTCTTAATATATTTTCGGAATATGTAGTGACCTTGCTTTTCTACTTATTTCAGTTACAATTTCAGTAGTTGGAACTTGATGAATATTTGCTAGCCATATGTAGAAAAATAGGAAGTTTGTCAGAGCAAAGGTAAAACCAGATCTGAATCTGTGTTTGGAATATTGTTTTCCGAGTAAGTATTCTGCTTCTGTGCCAGCTTGTAATTTCTTCAGGGAATGAAGTGTTGCTATTGGAGGTGTATGGTGTAATGACTGAATTTCAGTGCATGCTCCCAAAAGGCTAGCATTAGGGTTGTATTTGTAACTGCTGTAGAACTGCGACCCAAATCCTGAATTTGAAGTCCTGTCCTTAAAACCACATTTTTCAGTGTGATTTTTAGTCCAGGGAATTTTATTATTTAAAGAAGAATCATATTGCTGCTGTCTCTGCTGTAGCTTCACAGGTAATCTCTAGTCTTTGCTATTAAATTGTTCTAATAAACAAGGCTGCAGAGTAGCATGTTCCAGAGGCTCCTCATATTGTAAACATCTCCACTTTTTAAATTAAATCTCCAGCAACGTTGCAAGGCAGTTGCAGTTTAGTTTTGGTCTGATGCTGCCGCTCTCAAGCTGCAGGCTGATGGTTAATTTAGGCTTTAGTATGTACTACTGCAGAGAGGAACAGGCCTGACCGTGTTCCCAGGATCGTCTTTGTGCTGGCACTAGTAGTCCTAGAACCATGCAAGGAATAGGATCTGGCAACTGATCCAACTGAAAATTATTTGGCAAAAAAAAAAAAAGAAAATCAGGATGACTTGAAGGGTGATGGAGGGAGGATGAGACCGTTCTTCCTGGGAGCAGCCCACATTTCAGTCCACTTGAGCAGGTTCATCTTTTCATTGGTAAAGATCCCATAATACTGTTCTGTAAAACAGAGCTCTTAGCTTAGCCTGGGCGTTTTATCTGTCTTAATAAGGTGGGCTGAAAATCCTTATCATATAAAAATGTTAGCTGCAGCTACAATAACGAGGTGTAAAAGATTTCCTCTCTCTTACTTCATGGATCTTAGTCACACCAGACCTTAGACAAACAAGTTTATAAAGATTTTGATAGCAGCTGCTATTACTTATGGAGGAAAGTGTGTTTATATGTGGAATTGATTCTAAATCCCTGTGCTCTGAAGCACAAGTACATCATTAACCGGGGAGGCTGAATGGAAACTTACTATAAGGTCACACGGGTCCATCATTTAGGATTTTGATAGTTTCCTGTGATGTATCTAACACTTGCTGCCAAAGACAGGGTAGTTGACAGGATGTAAATTTAGTCCACAAGTTCCTGTTAATCTGAGTGTGTTCTTACAAAATATTTTCATTTTTCTTTACATGAGTCAGGAAGGATCAAGTGAATTGTGTTGTACTTCGTACGGTCTATTCAGTAGCTGTGAAGGTGTGTAGCAGTTTAAAAATCTGCGTAAATAGGATTGCCTTTTTGTAGTTGCAGCTACTTCATTGTGAGTAACTGTTTATAAGTGGTGAATATTGTCACTGAAAATGACAACATTAAAACCTTTCTATCAGATATTCTAACTACTTTGTGCTGAGGTAGGAAATGAAGTTTCGTCACCTATATTTAAATAAAACAGCACTAAGAGTCCATGGGCTAATCCTAAATGGTTTAGGTATTTTGCAAAGCTTTAAGGCATTCGGTCAGCGTGAGGTTTGAGATTCTGAAAATTTAAACCAGATTTTTGAATGACCTTATACCAAAAGGTTGGTTAAGACTTTGTCTAGGTGGTTTATTGGCATACAGCTGTCTATCTTGCCTCTCCTTAACTTACTAGATACTAAACAGCTGCTATTTCTGAGTACTGAAATGATAATACTTTGTTTTGAGTTGGCTTCTGATGAAGTGGCTGCTTTCTGTGGCCAGGAAATGATGGAAAAGCTGTCCTAATATTTACTGCCATTCTCTGCTGGAAACAGCAAATGCAGCTAGCTGGGCTGCGACAGTTCTTATGCTGTATCTCTGGTACCAGTTTGAACTTTTATAAACCTAATCTTTCCATTTGTGCCAGAGGAAGCACCTGTTGGTCACGTGGCCAGTCAAGATGGGAAGATGATTTGGCTGGTTATTTTTCAGCCACATTAATTCGTCATTCAGTTCAGTCTGTAGGAAGAAGGTGCGCAGAGATAAGCAGAAGTGGCGAAAGGGAAGATGCAATCCTACCCTTCTTGGTGGCAGTGCTGACATAGGCCACGTTAGCATTCATCAAACTTACAATTTCCTTGTCCAGAAAACAGCTGACTGCTACAAGTGGTTTATGATTCTGTAAGCAGCTTCTGCTCTTGTCAGTAGACTGGATTTGAGAACTGTACTTCGCTGTACCCTTTTGTTGAAAAAGGAAAAAAAAATATTGAATTTAAATACTATATATTGGTACCAAGTTAAAGTGACCATTTATCCATGGACTAATAACAGTTTAATAATTAAATAGATACTGTGATGATGGCGTTAGACCCAGAGTTACCTTTTGTCACACCAGACTCAGTAGTGTTCTACAAAAGGGTGTATAACATGCCATCATTGAGAAACCCTGCCTTATTTAACCTTCATCTGAAGTTAAATGCTACACAGTGTACTGTTAAGAACATTCATTTTTTGTAACTTGTGTTGCTGGGTAGTCTAAAATACAACTTGTTATGGCAGATGTAATGAATTAAAGCAAACCAGCCGCTGCTCAGTGCTGAAACACTAGCCTAACGGGGCAGTTAACGTTGCTGAAACTGAGCTATGGTACCTCTTAATTCTGTTGATTCATAAACCTTGTAGTTTAGATGAGTTGATGTTACTGCTTCACCAGTGATGCAAAATGTGCTCATTTCTAAAATGCTTCAAATTGGAAGGAATATGAATGTTTAAAACAATCCTGGTTGTGTATCATAGCTCTGCCACCTGCCAGTTTATACTGAGTGTTTTAGTGTGAGTTAATTTAAGGTACCCTTTGAGTCCAGAAGAGATTCAAATAAAAATGAGTACACAGTGTTAATATTAACCAACTAAGTTCCTGGTATAAAGTAGCTTTTGAACCCGCTCCACACACACACACCACCCCCCAAAACATATGTGGAATGATTCACAGAAGAGCAATGCCTTTGGCACTAGCTTGAGATAAAGTGAAGGAATTTAATAGGGCATAACTTAATTTGGTGTGTCAAGGTCATACCAGTAGTTTTGGAAATGGGGTTGGGACATCAATAAAACTGACATTGTACTTTATACCCAGTTTTGACTTAGTCACAAAGTGCATCCTTGCACTTGTTCACTTACTGAACACAACCCTTCCCAGGCAGAGAAGTTGGAAAGTTGTTTTCTTCACTTTTTCAGTGTAAATGTTTGCAATATGTTAGTGTAGAACATCTTAAACTGAAGTCATATCAACTGTAGAATGTCAGAAATATACCAGATACTTCATTCGTAGTGGTTTCATTTTGAGGACGGAGCTTGGAAAACTTGCCTGAGACCTGATATTCTCTGAACTATACCTTTTTACCTAATGACAAAACTGGGAGTTCCCGAGACCTTGATGCATTCAGAAGAGTAAAGGAACTACATCTGTGTAGTGTTTAACTGTACTGCTAGTCAGCTTTTTACTTAATGAGTTCCCAATAACTTATGCTTTCTAATTTTTTCTGAACTTATCCTGTTAATCACCTGTCTACACCCAGTTCCACTCTCTCCCAGATTAGTTGATGACTCTTGCTTGGGAAAGTTGCCTATACAACTTAAGTGAACACTTGAATTTTCAAGTGGTACTTGAACACATGATAACACCTGCTTGTTGGTGAATTAAAGATACATTGAGGACTTTTCAGATATTTTGCAATCTAGCTACATTTTGCCTTAGACTTTTACCTAAAAATTCATTTAAAAAAATACTGTAAGTTGTTAAGTTCAGACAGTTCCAGTTTGTTGGAATATATGGTCTATACATGACCCTTATAATAGGAAAACTGTTACTGGAAATGCTTGGAGCATCACTTCTTTGTAAGCCATACAAATAAAAAGACCTTTCATATGGTTACGCTTGTGAATACTAAAGCATTCACTTGTTGAATATTGTTAGGTTGTTCTATAAAACCTGAGGTGGTTTAAAAATAATGGGCTTCATTATTTTTAATGCTTCTCCATGTCTTAATTTGGGCTTATAGGCCGTGGCTGCAAAGTCCAGGTTCAAAAGAACCAGCCCAGCATATTCAAATCTTAAAAACTAGCTCAATATATGGTTAAAATAAAGTAAATATTAGATGATTATGTCAGTTGGTGCAACTGGAATAACCTATTCTTCAGCCTCCACCACCTTGTACAGTTAATCTGGACTCAAGAGTACTTTCTTCTGCTGTGCTCCAAAATGTAATGGAGTAATGTATTTTCAGCTCAGTCTGCATAAATGCTTGAAGTTTGCATTGTGATAGTCAGAAACTTGAATGCCTTCTAGTGATGAAACACACACTTTGCTTCCGCTGCGTTAAAAATCAGTGATGCTGGTTGTTTGTAGTGATCCTTGGTGATCATTAGACATTTCCTTCTCTTGTTTTCTTATTCACCAGAATGTTCTTGCCTGTTGTTCTGAGTCGCTACAAGGACATACCCTTATGTATCCAAAAGAGCATGCATCCAGCTCTGATCTGTAACTTTAGGACTACAACAATAGGTGGTTTTTGGAGGGGAGGGAGTTTAGAAAAATCTCATTATCCTATCCTTCTTGGGTTTGCATGGGGAGGGAAGCAGGGAGAAGAATTTTTGACTTCATGATTCTATATAAAAATGCTACTAGTGTGCATGTGCCTAATGTGGCAAGCCCAGTGGGCACCAAGATTTGGTCGTTATTACCTCAAATAACTTGACAGCTAAAGTGCCTATCAGTGCTTTCAAAAGTGAGCCTGGGTTCCAGGAGTCAGGAAGATGCTGTCAGGCAAGCTTCCACAGCTCGAGGTGGTTTGGCCTGCCTGTGTCAAAGTGCTGAGAGTAGTGTTTGATCGATAAGCAGCTGGAAAAAACTGCATCAGTCTCCGTACTGCCACTAGCAGGGTACTGCATGTAACCTGCCTTCCCCCGTGCCCCCAGTAGCTAATGAGCAAATTTCTACAGTGTCTTTATTATTAAGAAAACACCGCATAAAGCTGTGTGTTGCAGAGCAAACATGCAATTCAGCTGCTAGGTAAAACTGCATTAGTTGTCACCCAGTTTGGGATAAAGTTCAATAAATAATTGGCTCTTAAATATTCTGCTACCTTTTACAGTGTTTTGCGTTGAGCAGAGGAACTTTTATAACAATGAGAGCTTTCGTATTGTGAAATTGTGGGGCTTTGGGTCATAATCTGTGCTCGTTACGTCATTTGGCAAGGCGTATTTGTGAAGCCGTGTTTGCTGATTGGCTTTAATATTGATTTTCTGTGCTTTTTCATAATTAGCTTGAACAGCTATCAGTCATACCTTACTGGAGCTTTCTGGTACAGTCATGAATGGCAGGAGTGGATCACAAGATTTCAGAGTTCTTAAGTATGAGGGTTTTTTAAATTCTTGGTTCTATAGTAATCTGCAGTCCTTTGTATTATCCTCATTATTCAGAGCTGTTAAACGTTTGTGTTTAAGATGTTGACTGTATTTGAGTAGGTTACAAAAATGAAGCAGAGGCTGATATTGTTTGATATGTTGAATTTTAAAGATGACATTCTGAGCATGCTGCCACGCCGTCTGAGGTGGACTGAAGTAACTGAGCTAGTTACTCTTGGGTTAAAGAGGACTTTAATATTGTCACTTTCTGTTGTGGGGTTTGGTTTTTTTTTTTAATTAAACACTAGGTTGTCTCTTTATGGCATTTAGTTTATTTTTGAATAGTTTTGTACCTGTGCATACAACATGTTTCTGAATTAATGAAATGGCTTTGTCTTCTACATTCTGTGAGTCTGTCAGAACATACAGCTGATTCACTGTTACTGGGCTAATCTGAAAATCTGCTGTGTCTGGTTTTCTGTTCCACGTGCACTTAAACACCCTCCTAAGCAGACTTTTAAAATAGATTGTTTTAGTAGTCATCAGATAGGACTCACTGGTTGGCTTCTGTGAGACTTATGTGAATTATTTCTGTGAATTTTACTAAGTTAATTTTTTGCAAGGTTCGCTTACAACAACTCATTTTAGGCTGTCCTAAATTAAAAAAGATAAAAATCTCTTTCGTTCTTATTGTAGTCTTTTCAACTTTATTCAGTGCTCTGTGACCATTCTTTAATCATCCTCTATCTATTGTACCTTTTAAGTTACACACCTTGGCAAATAACCTGCCAGGCAAGAGATTCATGAATTTGGTCTCGCTTTCTACACCTGTTTTGTCAAAACAAACGAACAAAAAGCCAACCAAACCACCATATGTTGGTGCTTGTAGGTAAAGCGGAGAATTGGGAAGCAGGGACCCGAGTCCTTACTCATTTTTTAAAATGAAATTAATCTAAGAAACATTTTAGAGGCCGGATCTGTGGGTTAAATGTCGTGCATTTTATGGGTTTAAATACAGTGAGCTGGAATATGTGTAGCCCGCAGGAAAGAAGGCATTTAGTGTTTCACTCAGGTTTGTCTAGGAAGTGCCTGGTGCAGTGGCATCGGACTGGTGAGGTGCAGGGTTTACCAGCCGTACTGCTCCTTGGTAAACAACTTTAGTAGACATAGCCATATTTTTGAAAAGCCGTGTTCTTAAAATGAAAAGCAGTAGACTTAAATGAAAGCACTCAAGTGATGTGCTTCATATGTGCTCCTGTTATCAGCTACTAGATTTCTGTGTCTGTATTTGTTTCACTAGGAAAGCTTCTTTCTGACTTGTTTCTTAGTTTGAATTCATGTAGTAACTTCAATGCCTTGTGATTTTATTCTAGTATGTCCTTACCTGTTATTTTTTTATCTCCTGTTTTTGAACTATGTTAGAACATGGCACTGCATATGAATATTCAACTTTAGGTAAATACAATTGAGAAGGTGATTTTGGATAAACAGGAAACCAAGTGACAGAATCTGCACTTCCCAAAAAAGTTTTACTGAAAGGGAAAAAAAATCAACCCTGGGTAAAGACTATTCTGCTCTAAAAATCTGTACACCATACTCCTCAGGACTGAGAAATACCTGACTGACTTTCTTGGAGTGTAAATTAGCCAACGTGTAGCTACTTGTAATCCTACTTGGATGGCTTCTTTTATCTGAGCTAGCTTATGTGTTTGCCGCTATGTACATCAAGAATAATCAGCGGCAGATTGTTTGGGATGAGGGCTGCATCCTCAGTTGTGTTGTTCTGGAATAACAAGCTTAGCAAGTCAGACTTCTGAAGGTCAGGAAAGAAATCTCTGAACAATCACAAGTGCCACCCTAGAGGTGCTGATGGAAAACAAACATAAGCTGCCAGCATTCTAGCTGGGATTGCTGAGCATTGCAATGCTGTAGAGATTGATTTTTAGGTAGATACTAGAGGATGGTACCATTTATCTGCATCTAGGTGGGTAACAGAAAGAACGATAAACGTGGAGACCCTGTCATCTGCTGTTTCAAAGCTATGTTTTCTTTAGTGTCAGTAGCATGACCTTGGGAATTGTCAGTTAAATGGTGATGGAATATGTTGCGTGGGTTTAATAGTAAGTGAAAACAATGTAAAGGATGATAATGTCCGTAAGGGTGATGGTTCTGTAGGCTCAGCTTTTGAGTAGTTTAAACCTACCATTAAGTTGTTAAGCTGTCTTCTATTTAATATAGTTCAGGGCTGGAATGAGTCTGACAGTCTGTGGGAACCAATTTTAGGTTTTGTGCTGCCTCATGTGGAAACATTTAGAAAGAAGGACTCAAATTATTCTGGCCTTCCATTTGTAGACCCCCTTCCATATTTTAGAGAACAGAGTCTTTGGCTTCTTAAATGGGGGAAGTAAGGATAAAAGACTTGCCCCTCAAGCAGAGTAGTATCTTCTAGATCCTGACTTGTGAGGATGCGTGTGGAGGCACGGCTGCAAGGATTTTCTGGTTCTTACTGAGATGAAAAAGGTATGAACCTAAATGGGCTCTCCTTGTACTTCAGTCACGTTACGTATGGCTGCCAGCCCATCACCCTCTGTTTCCGCTTCCCAGACACTTCTTCCAGCTGTGGAGCAACTCCTCAGTCTCCTTTTTTCCTTCTTTTTTTTTTTTTCCTTCTTTAAACAGTCTCCTCTGGTCACTGAGTGATTCTGCCTGTTCAGCCTGCCACTAGTTACAGCAGTTTGACTGAGGAAAGGTAGGAAAGGGAAAGCACCAAGTGCCATTGTGTGTACTACTGATAACAGCTCTGTCTGCCAGTTTTGGAGAAGTCTGCAGACGTGCTATCAGTATCCCAATATATTGGACATTCCATCATGGCAAAGTCACTGATCTTAGAAGGTAACACGTACTGAAAAGAAATGGAATAAGAGATTAAGCAATAACTCTCACGTGTACATCTTTATGTTCATTCTACCAAGTGCTGTCAGTAAATGCACACAGCTTTTTTTTTTTAAAAAAGTATTGGCTCTGTGATTAGAGCCTAGGACTGACATAACTGGAGCCCATGGGAAACTACTGGGTTTCAGTGAAGTGTAGTGCTCTCAACTATATTCTTCTTTAATTATCTCCACGTTGCTGAACATACTTGCAAATCTGACGTAATCTCTCTGAGGTAAACTAAAGTGAAATCTACCTCTTGATAGACTTTGGGGTGCTGCCATTAATGAATAAGATAGTTTATTGTCAAAGCAGATACGACAATATAAACAGTTTTACCAAAAATTCTGTCTTCAATTGAGCAACCATACAGCAACCAAGTAATGACCTGCTACTCTATCAGTTTTCAGATACGTGTAAGTCAGAAGCAGTAACAAAAAAACAAGGTCAAAACTTGGTCTTAGTTGATTTAGTTCTATTCTGGAGACCGCTACTGCTGAGGAACATCTTATGCAAGGTAGTAAGTGTGAAAATAAGAAGCACCGTTTTTCTCGGAGTAATCTTTTGCTTGTTATGTAGCTAGGCTATGGAATAGCTTAGTTTACATTGGTATAGGTGCTGGGACAGAGAACTCAATGAATGCTGTAGAAATGGTAATTTCCAAAAAGCTTATTTGAAGCTTCTTGTTTCCTCCATTGTGTTTAGTTTTAGAAACCATATTCAGGAATGATATAGTCAAATTTGTTGAACTTCTCTGGAGTCTTCTGTCCTCAGAAGAATTAATGAAGTTACTGGATTTAAGTCAGGAGAGAAAACTGAGATGTGTCTCCCACATCATTTTGAGAAGGCTAGCAACTAGCTTATATCCCTTTCAAGAAAGGGGAAGAAATACTAGCTTTGAAGAAACTTGGAGTGGACGTTAAGAAAACTTCTATATTGGGGGAGATGCTGAAATGGATTTTCTAGGGTCTTTGGAAGTTTCTTACTGAGAAATTAGGGTGTTGAACTGGAGGTTTTTTTGGGGGGTGTCCTTGCCAACTATCTGTTTGCTTGAATTGGTCATGGCAATTTGGAGCCTCCCTGCCTATAAACTGTCATCTTTGATTCACGCTTGTAAGTAGTACCTTAAGGTATCTCTGCATATCCATCAAAATGGAATCTACTTTCTCTACTGTAGGTTTCATGTCACATGTAGGGTTTTATGATTACTGTTGTTTAAAGTTTGGTGATTTGTTAAAGTTGTTGATTCTTGGAAGTAGAGAAGAATTGATGCTTGTTTCCCACTAGCTCCCCCAAGTTGCCTCTCTTTTCCCCCCTCTGTTTTTTGGTGGAGGAGAACTAAAGGAAGGTTTATCACTTCATTTTTCATTATTAAACGGGTAAACAGACCAGACAGATAATCCTGTTCCCGTCAAGCATGTTTGAATGACCAAGAAAAGACCTGTTTAAAAATAGCTGTGAGATGATCAGGTTATCTAATAGTTTAACTAAATTAAGAAATCAAATGGTCAGAGAATTGTTGTGACACACAGCTGCATTATTTTGTATTTGAAATAGATGTCTAATCCTGCAAATAGAGCTAATTTTATTAATACTTAATTAACAGCATGGGTTAGAATTTGTGGTGTTAGTTATGTACTAATGCGGAAAGTGAGAAGGGGGGGAAAATGAGAGGAGAACAACTAGAAGCTTCTTAATTTTAAAAATAGTGAAACTTTATTTGGTACATATAACTTCTAACGGTCCATTTTGAAGTGACAGGTAGGGTAACATTCATGGGAGGGTGTCCTGTGCAGAAGGAAGAACCATTCCCAGCTTTGGACTCTACTGAGCTTCCCCTTGCCCCCGCAAAAGCGCAGTCCTGCAGTGCCGGCCACCCAGGGCAAACTCAAACCTGACCCTAAAGCGGGATTAGGTGATAGTCCACAATGGTAGTCCAGAACTGCCATGCTGAATGTCCCGCTCGTTTGTAAGGATGAGGATGTAGATGACTTGGCAGTTGAGGAAAGTATACCCTGGGTGGCTTCATAATGGAGGCCTAGGGCTAGTTCCTCTCTCTACTTGGTGCTATTTTAGGCTAAAGCTGGTAAATTACTTTCATTCTGAGAAGTCTGGTTTTTTCCCCACTCCGTTGACATACGTGGGAGTTAGTATAGGAGAAATGCCGCATTGTCTTACATAGTGTACTTCAAAATGATAAAGAAATTGCTGATGCAGTTGATTGTTAGAGATAATAATTGTTCCTCAGTTTTATTTGAAATTTACATAATATAACCAGAAGAATCTAATTTTAAAGTAATTTTTTGCACTTGTGAGAGAAAAGTGCTGTATAGATGGAGTTGGGTTTTTTTCAGAAGACCTACTTTTTTCACCAGGAAAAAGTAATTTCAGCTGTAATAGGTGCTCTTGCTGAGGTTAGTAGATACATCGTCACAGAGACAGAATTACAGAATTCTTAGGGTAAGAAGTCTTCTATCGAATATTAGAGAAGGGAGGAGAGCTATTCTAAAGTACCCAGGATCTCTTGTTATTTAACTTCAGTTCAGAGGCACTTGAAGAGAGTCTGATCCATCCTCAGTAACTCTGGAGAACTCAGTCACAGGGAAACTAAAATGGAATTCAAATCTTGTAATACCTTGAGCAGCGCGTAACAACCAAAGTGAGCGGAACTTCTTGAGGTACTTGGATGAAGTTCATCAAATTCTTATCAGTGCTAGTCTTGATTTTTTTTTTTTTTTTTTCCTGTGTGTTCATGTCTAACTTCTGCCCAGAAGAGCCCCACAAGGTGGCTTAAAGTTTTGGGGTTTTTTTCCTAGAAAAATGTCTTTCCTGGGTTGCTTGGTCATGTTACCTCCGTATCCTCAAGAACCTCTATGTTACCAAAAGAGTTTTACAGAGCTAGTAAAGAGTTTATTTTTTGTCTCTGATATTATAAGCACTAGCGAGCTGTCATAAAACATGTCTGTCTGTCTGGGGATAGCTACTAACTGCTAACTGGTGTGTGTTCGTCGGTGGCTCCAATACTCAAGTGCACCTGTGGTGAACTTTCTTCCTTTTTAACAGGAGAATCTGCCCTCATAAAATACATCTATAGTGGAACTGTAATATGGGCACTGGTTGGCTTGGCACAGAGCCCAAGAGTCACAGGGAACTGCTGAAGTTTAACCTTCACCTTATAGTAGATACTGCTAACACATCACCAGAGGAGAGCACTCACTTTGAGGCTTTATTAGTGCTCTGGCAATGATAAGAAATAGATAGTTTGATTGTGAAATACTGTTTGCGTTACAGAATAGGCAAAATGAGTCACTGGAGCCCTTATCAAGTTTCTAAGTGTAGTCATGGCTTTTTTTCTTTCCTCTTGAATTATGCATCTTAATGTACAATTGTTTCAAAATACTTGTAACTGTAGTGTCATATTTAATGTGCAAGTGAAGACTGAAGATCTATTTTGTATAAGCTTCAGCTGTACTAAAATAATTAAATTTAATCAACTTTACACTGTGGTGCTTAATTGTTTTGATTATTTTGCTGTTAGAACAACTGGGTACTAGCTTTCACTGTGGAAAGTTAGCTCTATCGTTAGTGTACTGTGTGTACTGAGAGACTGCTCACAGTTTTTTAGGTGAAGACTCTGACACAGATGTGGTCAACTTACCAGAGTTGCTTTTTGTGAAACAAATTAGTGACATATAATATTCCTTCAATTTCATGATTGTGCAGAAAGAGAAAAATATAGGAAGAAAATCAAGAGTAAAATTGGAATGACTGAAGTTTCAACAGCTTCTCTGATCTATATTTGCACAATGTGCTTATACAAACTTTAAGCGAATACCAAATGAAACTGAGGCAAGCTAACGGTTGTCACAGGTATGCATTCGTATAATGTCAGGCATTTTAAAGCACTTCAGTTATGTTGCTTGACTTCACTGAATGAAACTTTTGTTTTCGTACAAAGAAACTGTAGTATATTTCATATAAAGATTTGCATTAAAGAATGTAGTGTTTTAGTTCAAACCAGATGATTCGATGAGTGGAGCTGTTTACGTGGTTGTGCATGTAATTGTACTGATTTAAGTATTTTTATATTAAATGTTATTGTCCTTATTTTTTGAGTTTCAGTTGAAACAGTAATTAGCTCACCTACATTTCATGTACATTATTTAAATGTGGCAATGAAAGTAAAATAAGTTGATGGTTGTTATCTCTTCTGCTTCACGGTGCTGTGAAGTAAAATAGTCGCGTTTTCCCTTAAGCTATGTCTGTGTCTTCTGGAGGAATGGGAAGAAATGTGTAGTCAAAGTCAGCAGTTTGGGATTTATGCATTTAAGTCTAGCCCTGTTTTCTGGCTTAAATCTAGTAAATTTAGCTACTTTATCAAAAGCATCTAAATAATGTTGCTTAAGAAAATCCTTCTAGGCTATAGTCTAATTCTTGTCAGGGTGTGCAAATTGTTTGCACGAAAATGTTGAAGGGCTTTGAGTGCTTTTGTAACTGAAACTCAAAGCCAATTTACCATCTTGTTTTATTCACTTTAGACACTTCAACCTTCGAATGAAGAGAGATACATCTCTTTTTAGTGATGACTTTAAAGTAGAAATGTCAAACCAAGTAACTGATTATGATACCTCCCATATTTACACTGGACACATTTATGGTAAGTACAACACTTTAAAGTTACTTAAGAAGGTCAGAGAGCTTTTAAGGTGTGGGGGATCTTTTGTTGCATTTTTTTCTTATTTTGTGAAACCGTTTCAGAATAGCTTTTGATTCTTTCCTTATTGCTGAGGGATGAGGTTATGGGATCCACATGAACCTACTCACTGGGCTTACTCTACTTTTTTTTTTTTCTTTAATCGTCTTTATCTTTCTCTTTCAACTCAACTTTGTACTTGTCATGAAACTTGTGAACCAAGTTAGAGTTGAGTAAATAAACAGGCTTGTTTCTGGCTCTTGATTTCTGTTCAGATCAAGAGTCTTCCTTCCAAGTAGCCTGAAATTTCTGAAGATATATGGCTTAAAGTTCAGGATATTAGTGCACATTCTAATAGAATATAGTAAGTAAATCTGGGATCACTTAAGTGAATGTCTTAAAATTCGTGTTCTACAAAGCCTATTTGTACTTTTTGGTGTTCTCTCTTAACAGTTGTGTGGTGTATCTTCAAGATACTGTTTCCAGTTTCAGTATTGTGGATGAACTTTGTAAAATTCTTGATAATTATTAATTAGAAATTAGTGCTGGTTAATTAGAAGAATGAGTACCATTCTGATAGATTTGATAGTGTGATTCTAAACCCTCCTTAGTGGTGGAGTATATAGACATCCTTTTAGTAATCTTTCATTCTTTTTATGGAAAAGGCTTGTTGGGGTTGCTGCATGTTGTAGCTGTCAATTAAACTTTGACAGTTGTACTTTTCCAGATTGTGGCCGTTTCAAACACAAATTCACTCCATCCCCCATTTAAACCTAGCTACAGTTTTAAGTGGCTTATGCTTGAAGAGAAAAATGGATGTCTTGAATGTAGAGAAATCTTTCTTCAAAACCTTTCAAAGTTCAGTATAAGCTCTATTTTTTTTATAATTGTACGAACAGATACATAGGGACAAGACTTGGATATAGGATTGCATGCTGTATATGCGACCGCCTTAAACTATGGAGTTGAATTGTTCATTATATGCTTTTTAAACATGTCATGCACCTGATTAGGAAGCTATTGAACTTAGCAACTGTGATATTGGGATAAGTGTACTTAACTGTTGAATAGTGTCTGAATTTTTAAGACTAAGGCAAACTTTGTAAAAGAATGTCTTACTGCTGTTACCCAGAATAGTATTACTGTGTAATTCATACAGGTTTTTAGCGGCTGGGAGGTGGTGCACAATCAATATAATTATGCCAGTATCACGCTTTAGCGTTGTCTGCTTAACCCCTTGGGTAGTGTGTGTGCTTGGAAGTTTGCACAGGACTGAAAGCTTTCAGAAAGGTATAAAAAACCTAATGCACTTTTTCCCTTAACAGGTGAGCAGGGAAGTCTTACCCATGGGTCTGTTATCGATGGAAAATTTGAAGGATTCATCCAAACTCACAGTGGGACCTTTTATATTGAGCCAGCAGAGAGATATATTAAGGACAAAACTCTGCCGTTCCACTCTGTCATTTATCACGAAGATGATATCAGTGAGTACTTCCATTTTGTGCTGTAGATGAAATAAATTTTTTTTATTAAATGTCAAAAACTGTAAGCCATTTTTAAGCATCAAATGAGACTTCAGCTTGCATATGACACTGTGAATCATTCCGTCCTGAAGTGATTCATATATAGTTAATGGCGTGGAAGAGATTTATGGCAAACCAAAGTGAGCCTTCCTTATTCTGCCATTTTAAGAAATCCTTAGCAGTCACGCTTAAGTGTATAAGCAATGTATTTTCTACTCGATGGATACACTTTCTTCTGAAAAATGCGCTTTTAAAATGCTCTATACTGATTGTTCTTCTCTGTGATTTGGAAAATAAAGGATAATTAAAGTTCAAGTCACTAAGCGGTTAGCTACATCTAGTGAATGTGGTACTTGTGGGAAATAAGCTTCCCCTGCACGTGTAGGTCGCAGATGACTTCGGAGAGCTCTTTAGAAGATGTGGAGGGACCCAGTATTTCCCGTTTTACACAGCAGCTGGTGGAAGTGTACAGAGAATACTACTTGAATTTGGAGAGTATAGCCCCAGAAGTCTAGCTTTAGTTGTACATGCTCGGAACTACTGCAGTGTAGTTGTGATTCCAAGTTTCAGTACTTCCAAGTAGATGTTGGTGGAGAGTCATTTCAAGATTACCGTTTGGTTATTGAAGCTTACAAGTTGTGTGTTGCACAGTAACTTTATGTAGGACTTCAACCTTGCTTAAAAATCAATTTAAACTATAACTTCATTTAAGAACTTGTCCTATCAGGCCATTGTGCAAATCCTAGAAGACTTGAGTTTGAAATCTCATTTGGAATTGGATGAAGAGTCTTGGGTCACTAAGAAATGACTTGAACCACTCTGATGATGATATATGTATAAATCATTTTCAAAGTACATCATAATGAGACTGTGTTGTGAAAAGAAATCTCAAAAATAGGAAGATAGATGAGGAAAATCTGTGATTGTGATTTGGCTTTATATGTTGTCATTGTCTCTGATAAAAAACCCACAGGGTTATTGCACAATACTCTGGTTACTTCTCCTGCGTGAATGCATGAAGAGAAATGATCCTTCTCTGCTAAAAACTTGGCAAATTTTGTTTATTTTTTTCTGTTTGAATAAAGCTTCTGGAATACAACTGTATTTTACATTCAGTGGCAGTATGTATGCTGTCTTTGAGTATGATAAAATTGCTGTGAGCTAGCAGAGATTTTGTCCTTCCTGTTACCCATTCTGTAAATATGATCGCCAACCCAAAAGCAAATAGAAGATGCGTAATTTTAAAGAGCTTCTGAATGAATGAATGCAGTTACTGAATTTTATGTACATTGTGAGCTACGCTTGTTCTCTGACTAAATGTGTATCTTCCTGGTGCTTACAAGACTGATATCTGAGAATAAAGTAACTTTATAGGATGGTGTTCCATATACTGCTTTTGATTTTCAAAGAGAAGTTGCAGCATGCGTTTAATTCTCAGCTCTGCAGAGTGTTGCAGGTGAAAGTCTGAGAAGGGAGTTTGCCTTGCTAGCTGCTGTAACAGAAGAGTGGTGGGGAAAAGTAATAAAAAAAAAAAGTAGAAGCCTAGTGTGAAACCATAAGATAGGTCTTTTATAACAACATTTCTGTTGTTTTTGTACTAATTTGTACATGCTTCTGAATTCCTTGGTGTATTTCATAGGTCTCACCAAGCAGTGCAGTTCACTGCTAGATAGTGGGAATATGGGACTGCCAGTGACATAGCAATTTCTGTCAATAAAGTCACGGTCTGCTTTATAAAGGGCTTTATTAACCCTGTTGTAGAACAGAGGGGGAGGAGAGACGTAAAGGGGCATAACGCAGTAAAGTGATTTGTCCATTTTCCAAGGGGCGAGACAAGCAAGAAGATTGTCTCTTGTCCCAGTTCTTTATGCTGTAAATAGTGGGTGACTAAAAATACTCTCTTTGCTGTTATCAACTAATGACAGAAATAGAACTGTACCTTAAAGAAGCAGATAATTTGATTTTATGAAAGTATTGCTGGTTTATAGATGTGAGAGCTGAAAGAAGCTAATGATTAAATTGGTTCGTATTAATGTCTTATTAAAATGAGTGGGAGCAGGATATATATTTTTTTAATATTCAGGTGATGGTATGTTGGCTTACACTGTTTTTCCTCTTGAATCTCGTGCATCAAAGCCATCAGTTAGAAACGAAATCAGATTACCAAAGGGGACTAAGCCCATTCCAGAGAGCCCCATTAAAGCAGCAATACAATGTGGCTTCCAAATCGCCGAGTGACGGTCGCTGCTTGCTCAGCCTGGCTGAAACAGCCCATCCTGGAGCTGGGTCTAAGCAGCAGGATTTGAGAAGCGCCACTCCTCCCGGTCGCCGTCAATGCAGTGTCTGATGTGCACGCATTCGGGTTGGGTAGTTTGACTTTTTTCAGTGGTATCCGAGATGCCTCTAGGATTTCTGTGGTCTGAAATATCTGAAGTATACAACTGCTTCTGTCACTTGCTGAATAGTGCTTTTGAGGCTAAATTTTTTTTGCCTTTCATGAGAGCTGTTTTTGCATTGGATTGCAGCTCCGAAAATACCCCAACAACAACCAAAAAAAAGCTAAGCTTTACAGTAGCTTTAAACATAAACAAAAGCATGCAAATCTGTTGGTACTGCTCTGATCTAAAGCGAAGTCT
Organism: Leptosomus discolor; assembly: GCF_034619465.1. Lineage (NCBI taxonomy): Eukaryota > Metazoa > Chordata > Aves > Leptosomiformes > Leptosomidae > Leptosomus > Leptosomus discolor. The sequence goes on along the minus strand of NC_141401.1, from coordinate 22,683,098 downwards.
TGTGAAATAGAGTCAAAGTACTAGCATCTCACACAGCACAAAAGCAGCAGAAGTGCTCGCACTTCTAACTCAGGAGAGACTGGGGGAAGAAGTCATCCTTGTTTTAATTTGGGATATTTTTTGGTCACCCATGTTTCAGCTTTTGAAACAATATGCTTTTTAGTGCTTTTCAGAAATCACAATGCAACATATGATTAGCATCTCAATGAGTTCTTATTCAGTAGTTAAACAAAAGGGTTTTTTGTAAATGGCGATTATATTGTCAACTTTATAAGGCAGCTTTGTCTGTTACAGTGGATGTGGTGACCAGTGGAAGGCAGCCTTCTATTCATAACTCAAAACACAACTTGAATGGCTTTAGTTTCTAAACCCCTTTTGGTGAAACTATTTTATAATTTAGTGCTAGAAAGATGCAGATTGCTGTTTTCATTAAAATATTTTGGAAGCTTTTCTTTAAGGATTAGGATTTCATTGGAACTGTATTTACTTTATTTAAATCATATGCTTCAAATGAATCCCTGAGTTCATACTGTAAGATACAAAATTGGTATTTCCTCAGGTCAACAGCAGACAGGAAAATCCTGTTCAGACCTTAAGGAAAATGAACATGTTATTTAATTGCCTTTATGATCTTGGAAGAATTATACAACTGAGAACAAAGTGAAGTATTTTGTAATTTTGCAAAGCCCTGTCTGCTGAATGAACTGACCATTGCAAACTATGTAGTATTAGTGAGGACTTGGGTTTTTTTTTCCGTATTGTCGTTGTCAATGTAATAAAGGTCTGCTTGGCAGTTGGGATGGCAGCACAGTGTGACAGACTGCTTAGAGTGAAATTTGTAATAAGGATTTTTTTGTATCTGCTTAAATGTGAATTTTGTTCTGACGCTGTTGCTTTTGCTAGTATTGGGCAAATCTCTATGGCTGAGAACTGAATTTTCATTATTTTTAACGAAGTTTGATGTCATGTCCTTGCCCCAGATGCCTAAATCCAGTATCCATTAAGTAGTTAACCTAAATGTTTAACAGATCATACTATTTACTGACAAGCAGAAGAAAAAAATTCATGCGATAAGGAATCTCTTTGTGGTAGGTAGTGCCTTTTTAAAAGGATAAAAATTCTTATTTTGAGCATCTGTAATTGCATATATCATTAATAGTGATCTGACATCTAGTTAGAATAAAATATCCTTGTCAAAGTATGAAACGACAAGATTTTTTCTTGGGTTTTAGGTTGATGGTTATTATTATTATTACATTCTTGTTTATTAGTTTTTAACATCCTGTCAGGATGTGCAAAAATTGAAAGTGAAAAATTGCAAACTGGACAATACGGGAAAAGAAGAATAAAGTGTTTGTTTTGCCTGAGGGTTTTTTTGAGTTAGACCACCGATCCTGTAATTAAACTCTTGTTTTGTAGATCTGATGGAAAGTAGGCTTCTAGTTTTTCTTTAACTCTGCATTCACTGTAAGCAATCATTTCATGTGGAGGCATGTAATTTCTCTTGACCAGTTCACAGGGTTGTGGTAGGGATAGGCTAAGCAGCTCTTGATCCCAAAGAGCTGGCAGAAGGCTGTACCTCTCAAAGCCTTTGAAAGCATCACAAGAGCATGGACCAGACTTATGCGATGGGGGTCAAAGCTGCCAGAGTCATCTGACAGCATGTGGATCCTGCTTAGCTCCAGAAATGGGACTGCTGCAGGGGATGGTGGCAACACAAAACCTCCAAAGATGAAGAGGGAACAGTGCCTTCGTGGCTTGGGGGGGATTTATCAAAAGGAAGCTTTGTGTGCAACTTTCTGTGTACGCTAGACTTGGTTCCAAGTGAACTCTCCTATACTAACTGCCTCCTGTGCGCAGCAGGGTGCCTTCAGAGCTGGCCGGGGGGGGGGGGGGTCGTTTCCAGCACGTGCAAAACCTTGGCAATTGCTGTTGCGGACTGTTTCATGTTCAATTCTTTATAATATTAACTGTCATGCTTTAGCTGTCATGCTTTTAAAGTGTTTCTCACTAGATTGTTACTGTTGAAGTGAGAAATATTTGTTTGAATTGCAGTCAGTATTAAAAATGTATTAACGGATTTCCCTAACCTCTGAGAACAAGATACAGAGGGAAGACTGCTTATTTTGTGTAATGCACCGAGAGCATTGATTTCTAGTACTGTTCTGTCAGTTGTCATAATGCCACAGAGTATGAATAGAAGTGTGGTGATAGCAGAAAAAGGCATTTTGTGTTGGTGCAAAATATGCTGTGCAGTCATGTTTCTGGTTAATTTCTGTGGATTCCTGCAGGTACCACCTGCAGGAGTTACTTTAAAGTTACGCAGGTTTTATGTAGATCCACGATGTGTGCTGATCCGTGCATTAATCCCACCCTTGTGTAACGTGCTTTTGGCGCAGACCTAAGTGGTCAGCGGTGTGAAATTGGGTAGTGGGTAATGAGGGTTTTAGATTAAATACAGTAGAGGTTTTTTTTAATACTGTGGTGGGAGGAAAAAGTGGTACTGGAGATGGAGCAGGGAAGGATCTTTCTATAATCCTTTGCTCTTAACTCCAGTCTGGTGATAGTAGACAGGATCCCAGAAAGTACAGATGACCTCAACAGTGAGTGAGCGGTGCTTTCTCTTAATATTGGCTATAGCAAAGCCAGTGTTTCACTACATTGCTAATCAAATTGGGTGAGGAGGCTTACAGTAAGAGCACTCTTTTCTCATTTTCTCTCTGTTCATTCTTCTGGCACTGTGTTAGGGCTAACCACACTGAGAGGAATCTGATGAGACAGCAGTTCGAAAATGGTATTTGTGTGGTGTTAGAAATTGAAATGTGGGAAACTAGTATGCAGAAGATCATTAAATAAACTTAGTAGGTTCTAATTATAGTACTTCATGCACATTTCGGTAAAATAGTGAAAGGGAAAGTACCAGCTTCTTCAGAAGTCTAGGATATTTTCAAAAACTGAAGTACCGCATAGTCATTGTAGTTACCTCTCAAAAGGTTTTTTCTTTTTAATTTAAAGAAACAATGTTGTTTGAATCCGAACAAATTCCCTCCCTACCCAGTATCAAGAGTTGTGCTCGTCTTGTTCACAAGCACTGGTCACAACAGAGTGGGCATGAAGTTGACCAAACAAAAAATTATTGTATGTTAGAGTGGCTTCTCTAAAATTCAGGCTGGAAATAGGTTTTGAAATATGATACTGTACTTGGATACCCTTACGGTAGATTAAAATTAATTTGCTAGTGAGATAATTAATAACTGTTAACACTCAACTATAATTTTTCAATTACACTTAGGCTGAAACTTTCTTTGCGAAGAAGAGTGTTTATTAAATCTGGTTCTTTCCCACCAAGCAAAGTTTGCAATTGCAGTAAAATACTTTGTACCTGGAAAAGGATGTAATTTGAAGACAAAGATGTGAACTATGTTTAAATTAGCCTCATTTGTTGTTACCTAGTTTAAAAAAAGTGTTAAATGACCTCAGTTGTTTACAATACTTGTAAATATGTGATTGAGAGGAATGAAGGTTGGAAGACTGCTTTTATTTCTTGATCAATCCTTTTAAGCTTATCTGTGGGTCCATTGGATTTGGTCTTTGGGTATTTTGGGGCATAGACTCATATAAAATGGTTTGGGTTTTTTCGGAACTCAACTTTAGCTGTGTGCTAAGGATATGATTTTTTGGTTGTTGTTGTTATTTCTGTTTCCTATTTCCCCCAGCTTTTAATGATTGAAATACAACATTTAGAGCTTAGTGGTGTAGGGAGAAACTCTGAAGCAAGTTGATTTTGTGTATTGAAATAGTTTAGCAGTATCTTGCAGTATGACTGCAGGACACAGGTGTGAGAACCATAGATAATTAAAGGCACTGTCAGATGAAGCTGTACCAAAGTGCATATTGTAAGAGTGCATCTGCTGTGCTCTAACTGCTAACAGGCTTTGACTGCACAGAACCAGACTAGAGCTAGTCCAGAGTAAAATCCCGTGAAACGCATATAGTATGGGCATCAGGTACTCTGTGCCAGGTGTTAGGCTTTATAAATCTATTCCTCTGTGTCTGTTCCATTCACTCTCTGATTCTGGATCTTCACACTTTCTTAAAAAAAAATAAAAATAAAACAAACCAAAACACAACACCACGAAACAAACAAAAATGAAAAAACAACCCACCAACAGCTCCCAAAAAACCAGCAAACCTTGGTAAAGTTTACGCATCTGACAAAGCCTGCACCCTTTGAGATGATGGTAAAACTGTGGTTTGCCCTACAGAAACTGGTTCCTTAAATATTTATGTATGTAGCTCCCATAATCTGTACTCCATTGTCTGTTACTGGGGCACTAATTCATAAAGGGGTCCACTCTGCAGAGAAACTGAAGGGTCCAGAGCTCTTCCCTTCAGTACTTCTCTCCAGAGGAAGCTTCTGCAAGTACAGGTTCCTCACAAACAGTCCAGACCTAACTGTGTGTGTGTGAAACACGTTCACATGTGGAACGAGATCTGCATTGACAAGGATTGGAAGAATTACCTTTAGTAAGCAGCCAACCGTATTCTCACTGAGCTGGTTTGGGTCTCCAGCATGTTCAACTGGTGCATACCCAGATAGCACTACAGGTTGGTTTGTAAAACTTAAACCGCTATGGTAAGGAGGTGATGTAAATGTTTCTTTTCAGCCTTATGTTACCTTGCATTTAAGTTTTAAATATATCTGTGAATTTTGTAAACTGTAATTCTGTAAGTTTTAAATCTATACACACGCATGTACACATACTCACACTGACCTCTTATCCTTAATTGTATTGGTTACTTGCCAGAATAGAAATCATGCGTTCACCTCGTCAATGAAATTGCAAGCAAACTCATAATTCTGGAATTGTAGAGTTGAAAGGATCATTAGAGTTTCAGGTTTTGTGTATTGGTAGTTAAGTCGCATAGTATAAAAATTTTCGAAAATTCTGTGGAAGATGAATGAAGTAATAGAATCCTCTAAGAATGTGAGCAAGGCATCTTAGTTTCAGTTTACCAAATAGGATGAAAAAACCCTTTCTCTTATCCAAGCATTCTTCAGTATACTTGCTGTCTAATAATTTTCTATTGCGAGTTCTCTTTCTTTCTAAAGCTGCTGTTAGTCCAAGCTAATCGGTACGAATGTGTAAATAATAGCTCTTGTTCTTATCTTAAGATACTGCTCTTCATGTTTTCTTTTGCTGTATATAAGAAAACGATGTTACGAAGCAATTGTCAGTTTTCTTTGTAAAACAAAGACTGTGGCTTAGTAGAAACGTTTAATGAAAAAGCTGCTTAAAGCTAGAACCGTAGAGTGGTTCCCTCAAACCGCACGAGCAATATCGGACAGAGTAAGCTGCGGCGATACAGCCACATTTTGCACTTGTACTTGGAATTTGAAAACTCAACCTGGCCTTCCTCTTTTTAGAATACCCACATAAATATGGACCACAAGGAGGTTGTGCAGATCATTCGGTATTTGAAAGAATGCGGAAGTACCAGATGACTGGTAAAGAAGAGCCAACAGCAGAGGTACCACGCGGGCTAACAGACTATTCTTGATTAGAAATTGGCGTAATAACTTCCTGTTTCTTGTATGTTGTCTCTTACTTTCGGTCAGTCGTCATCCATCAACACTGAGGTATTTGAGTTATTGATAGAGGTTTCGTATTAACATAATTTTTCTATTTTTTTTATCATTGCTTCTACAGCATAGATGTGCTAGCTCATAGTCTTAATGAACCCTACATGATCTCCAGTTTTTCAACAACTGGTATTTTAGATGGATGTGGAAGTCAAGCTTGAGATGAGGAATATGCTTTATTGCAGTTGAGAAGGAAGAGTTTCAAGATGCCTTGATCTCTAAGTAATATATTGGTCCTTAAAAAGTAATAACTTTTAGATTTTCAAGTTATGTTAATGTAACATGCTTTCTGAGTGCTTTCAGTGGTAAATGAAGTGATATGAGTGGGAGGGTCTTACTAGCAATATTGAAAGATTGAAGGGGTTCCAGCATGCTGCAGGTTGCCTGTCAGAGCAGCTAAGCGGCCTATGGAAGGGGCTCGCCTGCCTGTTTACAGTCCTGCAGGTGCTTTTGCCTGCAGGTTTGCACCACTGGTCATGAAATGGGATTTTTTTCCCCAGTACTTCCCAGTAGTCAATTATTGAGTTTCTCTTACTGTTAGCTATGTTCTGAGCTGTTTCAAGTTTTGGCATCATTTTGTGGTGTCAGTTAAGTATATGCCAACAAAATGACACCATATGGCCTATTCAGTAGTATCAGCAGCTTAAAGTTTATTTACATTGTGACTCCAGAAACTATCAACAGCGTTACACAATTCAGTGTTGGTAACAATAACCTGCTTTCCCAAAAATTTACGTGTAAAACTTGGAATGGGCCATCGGCCAGTGAATACCATAAGGCAAATGTGTTAGCAGATACTGCTCTGACTAATAAAAATAGTGCTCATTATTTTAACCTCATGTTTAGCGTGCCGTTTGTTCCATGCTGAAGTGCTTGGGTGTTTCTGTTTGCTGAGGTAGCTGACTAAGGTAATCACGATGTGAAATAGGGAGGGTGCATTTAAGTCCCACGGCGCTGGTTTTTTTTTCTCATCTACGAACTGTTTGTTCCTCTTAGAAAAGGATTATGAAAAATTCCAAAGATCACGAGTCAAAAAAATCTGTTTCGCATTGACTGCCTTTTGTAGTGTAAAATGAGATGCACAGAAGAGTTTGACTGAGATATTAAAAATAGATGGCGTACTTGAAAACTGGCTTTAACATTCTTAGTTTAATTCAAGATTCATGAAACTCTGTGGGTTAAAGAAAAAAGAATGAAAATCTGTTTGTATTAGGGGATTATGTTTAGAAAAATCCATCCTATTTTTAGGTAATCTATTGCAGACTGTAGATCTACAAAACTAATATATTTCCTGTGTATATGTAGAAGCCTTTTGAAGAGTCCAAGAACAATGGTCCACAACTTTTAAGAAAAAAGCGTGCCACTCAGGCTGAAAAAAATACATGTCAGCTGTATATTCAGACTGATCATCTGTTCTACAAGCATTATGGAACAAGGGAAGCTGTAATTGCACAGGTATTTCCAATCCCCTTGTTTTAAATGATCTGCTTTTACTCTGTGTGTTTCTGATAACTTTCATGTAACTTAATTGTGTATAATATTGCTTATCTAGTTTAGAGTGTCTTGTTTCATTTGTTACAGTGGTCTTAACATTACTGAAACAGCTTTTTTTATTTCACTGAAAAGATGCTGAGTGTCTGTGACAAAAGTCCTGGGCACTTGTGCTTCCTCTAGTTCATGGCAACTGTGGTTTGTTTAGCACCTCTGAGCAAGATTTGCAGTCTGACTTTTCTCAGTTCTTACGCAAAAAAGTAATGCTTCCTGAAGAGTTCTTTTCTGCTTGACAGCCTACCAAGTCTGTGTTCACACTGGCATAGCTTTCCACTTGAAATTTTAGTTCAAAATGCTGTGAGCTAATGACACTGAGATCTGTTCCTGTAGTGGCTGATGTAGTGGAAGGTTAAAAAAGCAGTGGCACCTAAAGACAGATGCTTTTCATTTGTCAATATATTATTAACTGGAGAAAGTTTTGGGTGTGTTTTTCTGATCATTTGCTGAAAATATAACTAACATGTTAACGTATGTCTCTTGAAGTCTGAAGTTTCACTGCTGCTTGCAAATCTGACTTTTACTATTTATTCATCACACTGTACGTAGCAATTCAATTTGAGTAACGTTTTCCGAAGCTCTGAAATCATCTTCAAAATCAGGTTTTCAATGAGTTAGCATTTCTATGTGCTCTTGGAAAGGTAAATGATCAAATTTTTCACATATGTGTTCTACCAGAAGTGAAAGAATAAGTTTGTAACAAGTAAATTTTTTCTCAAAAAAAAGAAATACAGTACTTCGAATACAGTTTGAAGTACCGTGCTATCTTACAGCAATGAGTTGAATGAGTATAACAAACAGGTGTCTGAGTAATGGACAGAATTATGTGTAATTAAAAAAAAGAAAAAGTACTTTGCTGTTAGCTGGCATGGTGGCAATGCAATTACAAGGTTATGTAGTGATTTATTTCCATTAGTTGCCATCAGCATTTGATTAAAATGTCCTGTTAGGGTTCATGTGGCACAATATCTTACATGTAAAAGTATAGGCCTTGCAGTGGTTGTTATTTGAGATTAGCTATAGCGTATGGCATAGATCTTTGAACTGTAGGTACTTCCATTTTTGACAGATATCCAGCCATGTTAAAGCGATTGACACAATTTACCAGTCAACAGATTTCTCAGGAATCCGTAACATCAGCTTCATGGTGAAACGAATAAGAGTAAGTTGTGTTGGAAATACTTTTGGCTTTACTGATACTGCTCTGAGGCTGTATTTTTCAGAAGTCCTGTTGCTGTTCACTTGTAACCATTTATTGTTAGTAATTTCGTAACACAAGTGTCTCTGTAGTAAATGGTTCCCTAACCCATTTATTTGGGTTGGTTTCAGTGTTTATTATCAAAAGCCTGCTGCTACTTTTATTAAGCTGTACTGATTTTTTTATAGGAATCAACTGCTTTTGTTTCAGCAGTGTTGACTGTCTGGCAAATAGATTGTATTGCTCTCCAAGAACTTTAATACCAAAATAGAAAATGGCTATCTGGGTTGAAAGTTCCTTCTAAAAGTGATGATGTAAGAGGACAAATATAAACTTTTGGGTACTGATGGAAAGGAAAAAGAAATAAATAAGAGAGTGGGGATTTACTACACCAATGCAATTCTTCCTTTGTTGTAGAACTTAGTTTTCCAAATATTGGGGTGGTAATTTCTCAAGGCCTATAAATCTTCAGCAACATCTTTAATGATTTAAAATAACATGGTATTGACAACAGTAAGCCTCTTAGCTGGTAATTACAAGTCAAGTGAAAACTAATTGTGTCTTACAGTTTGTTTCAATTTACTTTTAGATTAACACAACTGTAGATGAGAAGGACTCTTCCAATCCCTTCAGATTTCCGAACATTGGCGTGGAGAAGTTTCTGGAACTGAACTCAGAGCAGAATCATGATGACTATTGCTTGGCCTATGTGTTTACAGACCGTGATTTTGATGATGGAGTCCTTGGTCTGGCTTGGGTTGGAGCCCCTTCAGGTAATTCTATCCAAACCTTCAACGCTATGAGATAAAGTATTGTGGACAGGTACAAGGAATAAAGGTAGAAACCGTGTCATTTAAGTTGACAGCAAATAGGCACAAATCTGATACCAACTTTTCACAATTTTGGTTAGGTGTGGTTTGATTTTTCTGTTTTTATTTTAAATCTAAACTGCATATCATGAGTTGCTTCAATTAGTCTTGCTGTCTTTCTGGTGAGCAAGACGTGAACAATAAAGAAACATGTATTTCTTCTGTTATACAAAAGTGATATTGCTTGGATGGCTTTTTATTTCTGATAGGTATGAGGGACTGGTCAAGTGACAGAAGAAAAGTATTTCTGCTATATATAAACAGGGCTTACAACTATGCAATTAGAATTTTGTAGTAGAACTACACTGTAGAATCCTTAGGTTTTCTACATAGTTTTGGAAGCAATTTTTTCTTTATTCTTTTTTAATGAAGTAAAAATCAGTGAGACCTTGTTCTGGGAGAGTCTAGAGTAATTAATGTGTGACTCTTCCTGAACTGCTTCTCATTAGCTTCAATCTAGTCTTGTATTTTGTGTCTGAAATACGTCTCTTGATGTAAAAAAAACAAATAATGATCTTCATTATTTGTGCGATGTCTTGAGATGTTTGTCCTGGATGTACTGATTTTATAGGATCTATTAGTTTATAAAATGATACATTTGAAAGCTGTTAGTATTTAAATTTGAGTAAATACAAATTCTCTAATTATAGTTCAGCACAATTCCAAATGGTGGAAACTTTCATGGAAATCAAAATCAGAAATTCAGAAGGAACAGTCTTCCTTTGTTTCTTCCCTAGAGTGATTTCTATATAATAAGGGATTAGGCTGAAGAACCACAGATTCTGTAAGACTTTGCAACAGACTGGATACTCTTGTGAGAACATTATCAAGAGCTTTAACAGAATTCTAGTAATTGTGTAAGAATCATTAAACCATCCATGAAATGTAACTACACATTCTAACCTCACTTTGTGTACTGCTGTACTTTCCTCTAAAGCATACGTGGGTTGTAGAGTACTGGAGCTATGTTTAAAACTGTCATGGTATGACAGTCTGAGTTTGATTTTAGGAGATGAAAATGCTCAAATAGTAGAGTATTCAGAGAGGTAACAGATCAGTGGATGCATGAGTGTAGGAAGTATGTTAGAGGGACCTGTGTGGACTAACCTTCATGACTGTGGAAGAACCATAGGAAAAATAATACACAGGTGGCCTATGCAAATGAGAAACTAGGTCTGTGATGACTAGTCTGGTACACAGACTGAGCAAGCACACAGAATTCCAGAAGCACTGCTTCCAAAACTAAATTTAATTGACAAAAATTAAGTTGCTTTGAGAGATTTCCATTGTTAACATAAATACACGACATATAAGTTAAAAGGTGGCCAAGGCGGCCAAACAGCATCCTGGCCTGTGTCAGAAACAGTGTGGCCAGCAGGAGTAGGGCAGGGATTGTGCCCCTGTACCCAGCACTGGTGAGACCACAGCTTGAGTACTGTGTCCAGTTTTGGGTGCCACAGTATGAGAGACATTGAGGTGCTGGGGTGAGTCCAGAGAAGGGCAACAAAGCTGGAAAACATGTCTTATGAGGAGCGCCTGAGGGAGCTGGGATTGTTTAGCCTAGAGAAGAGGAGGCTGAGGGGAGACCTTATTGCTTTCTACAAGTACCTAAAAGGAGGTTGTAGTGAGGCCGGTGTCGGTCTCTTCTCCCAAGTAACTAGTGACAGGACAAGAGGTAGAGGCCTCAAGTTGTGCCAGGGGAGATGTAGATTGGGTATTAGGAAAAATTTCTGTACTGAAAGAGTGGTTAGACATTGGAACAGGCTGCCCAGGGAGGTGGTGGAGTCGCCATCCCTGGAGGTGTTCAAAAGTCATGCAGATGTGGTGCTTAGGGACGTGGTTTACTGGTGGGCTTGGTAAGAGTTAGGACAATGATTGGACCTGATGATCTTAAAGGTCTTTTCCAACCAAAATGATTCTATGATTCAGAAAGCAAGGAAACTTCTTTAGAGTGTTTTCTAGACACAATTTGTTAGCTGTAGAATAGCAGAGTTTTAGAACACTGATAATGCCTCAGTACAAACTCAAGTTACGGAAAAATTTGATGAAATTGAAGTCACAATTTCAAGACTTTTCCAAACAATAAGTTTAGTGCACTTGATTGTTGGCCATCTAAATATGGGTCTGATTAGCCCACACATCAAAAGCATTTTCAGCTTTAGTTTGTAAAATGCAAGAATGAGTCACTTTTGCTGACACGGCTATATAGCTGATCTTGAGCATTTTAAAGAAATGCTCGTGCTGTGAGAGAGGATCTCCTGTGATTTTACTGTGGGTTTTTTTACTTAGTGAAATCCAAACAGGATGTAGATTGAGGCTACCTGTATTGGACATTGCACCCTGCTAGTCCTGTGCTACAGGTGTGGTGAAATCAGGGCTTGTCTGCAGTGAAAGCCCAAAATAGCTCTTACTTAATAGCTCTTCTAAAACAGCTAACTTCTTTTGTCAATGTATCCATTCTGTGCTGAGAGCATTAGTGTGGATAATTCTAACCTACTTTCAAAGTCGGGTTAATATTAATTACACAGAAGAACTCTTAGTCTGCAAGTGCCCACTGAGGAGGCAAGCTGTTTCATGTTCTAAGTGTCACTGGAGAAGTAACACTGTAATTCTTTCCTTAAAATACTAACTGTTGTACTTTTGTCTAAATGCAGGGAGCTCCGGTGGAATATGTGAGAAGAGCAAACTGTATTCGGATGGGAAGAAGAAGTCTTTGAACACTGGGATCATCACTGTTCAGAACTACGGCTCTCACGTTCCTCCCAAGGTTTCTCACATTACTTTTGCTCATGAGGTTGGGCATAACTTTGGTTCACCTGTGAGTATTACTAGTGATCTGTTAATTCACTTTCAACCGTTTTGAAGTGCATGATTTGCAAATGGAGTTTTTATTCCTTCTAAACAAGGAAAATATGATCGTGACTGCCCGTGCATATGTGCATGCATCTTGTATACAAACAAAAACCGAATTGCCAAACTAAGCCCTCTTGTGAGTATTTGACAACAGTGATGCAACAGTGGATTTTGTAAGTTGTTTATTTCTACTAGTTCAATCTCTTATAAAGGGACTATGGTATTATTCGCGAAGAACTTCCCTGGGTTTTATTGAAGACTTAGGGTCACACACATCTTTTAAATGTATTTAAGTTTATCCTAGAGAGGGGGATGAATCAATGCAAAATTGATTAAGATGACACTTTATTCAACGAGTGAAGATAGAAGTGGCTCTTTTTTGTGTTCAGTTATTTATACTTACAAGTATACTTAAGAAAACATGGAGAGGATTAAGATACCAAGAACAATCTTTTAGAGCAAAATTGTCTCCCAGTCATTTAGGGACATGATTTGTTTCTGGCAAGCTGAAAGCATGAGGCTTTTGATTTTGCTGGAGATGAGAACAAAGATTCTTGGTTTGGGTTTTTTATTTTTAAACTTAAGTATATAGGCTTTCTACTCTTGGAAGTAAAACGAAATCAAGATATGGCAGGAATGATGAGTTTTTCCAAACAGATGTTCACATGTGAATGCTTTCATGTGCCTTGAGAAAATCCCTGATACTACTCTGAGTGGGAAGAAGCCTTCCAAGTATAACTGAAAATACAAGCACATGAAACTGAAAAACCAGTCCCACCGGGTGAAATGTCTTTTGGATCAGCCTGGAAGATGATTCTTTTAATTTTACTCTAAGTTGCATTTGATCCAGGGAAATGGGTAAAAGTACGTGTTTGGTCCTACCAAACTGTAATAAATGATACTGTTCTCAACTGTGGTGAAAATTTCAAAATTTACCTACTTTTGGAGATGTAGGTTGTATTTCTGGAAAGCTGGGTGCATCAGAACGGGGTTAGAGTTCCTCTTAGATGTAACAACTTAGTGTGGTGTCGGTCTGCTAATAGCTAATGTGCCAACCTGTAATGCATTTCATTCATCATGCTGGATGTTACACAGATCTAGTCACTGGCTGACAGAAACAGACTTGAACCCTATGCTGAAGATTTCTTGGCCCCTCCCTCAAAACACGCAAAAGGAATGGACTGCTGTTTCAGTTGACTCTGCAGAACACTTACTACCCTTCTGTGATCATAAAGCCACTCTCTTTAGGAGATGGCAACTTTTTTGAGTCAGTGTTCGTTCCAGGACATGCACTTGGGGTATACGTTACCAAGAATGCAAATAAACTAAAATTTAAGAGCTTAGATACTTGCTACTGTTGTCTGGGGGAAAAAAAAAAAACCACACAAAAACCTCAGAACAAACTTCTGTTTTCTGTATACTTTTTGTATTCCAAGAAACCTTAAGAGTGTAGGTTGGTGTTTTGTTTTTATGAACCTTTTGTTCCCACTGTGTTAAGGTTATCAAATCAGGTTACTTTTGCACGTATGTAAAAAGATAGCAAGAAATTAGAGAAGCTGTCTTGATAGAAATAGTTTTAAAATATTTGTTTTGCAGCATGATTCTGGAATGGAGTGCACTCCAGGAGAGTCCAAGAACTTGGGACAGAAAGAAAATGGCAATTATATCATGTATGCAAGAGCTACATCTGGGGACAAACTTAACAACAACAAGTTCTCTATCTGTAGCATTCGAAATATCAGCCAAGTTCTTGAGAAAAAGAGAAATAATTGTTTTGTTGGTATGTATTTAGTCATTCTGAAAGCAGAATGGCTAAGCTATTACTATTGTCCTTAATCAGAAAATTATTTTATTTTTATTTTGCTGTTTTATTTATCTTACTCATTTTTGGGTTTAGTTTACTGAAAGATTCTGTAAGTAAATAATTGAATTTGAGATCTGTAGTACTGTGTCAAGTTCTGGGCTCCCCAGTACAGGAAAGACGTGGACATACTGGAGTGAGGCTGGCAAAGGGCCGCAAAGATTATTAAGGGATTTTGGAGCATCTGACATATGAGGAGAGGCTGAGAGAGCTGAGACTTAGTCTGGACAAGAGAAGGCTGGGGACTGGGGGTGCTCTTGACTGTCTTTGTAAATGCCTGATGGGAGCAAGTAAAGAAAACGGGGCCAGACTGGTTTCAGTCGTGCCCAGTGAAAGGACAAGAGGTAAGGAGCACAAATTAAAAAACAGAAATTCTATTTAAACGTAAAAAAAAAACTTGCAGGAATTTTCTTTCTGGAGTCTGATGTGTGAGCTCTCCCAAATTTTGTGAGATTGTGCAGCAAGTAGGTTTTGGGTTTTGGAGTAGCAGTAGTTCACCCCAGCACCATCAGCTTTTGCCTGAAGGTGCTCAGACTGTTGAAAGAGGAGGAGTGCAAGAAAGGATGCTGCTCCATTGGAGACTCAGCAGAAACGTTCCTCTTAGCACTGTTGATTTCCTGTCCACACAAGAAACTCCCACTGTTACCAGAAGAAACCGTTTACTTGGAGACATGAATTTCTGTGAATTGTAGGAATGACCGAGCGGGTGGCAAGCAAATAACGCAAGTTGACTTGAGCCCTAGGCTGAAGTCCATCTCGACCAGGCATTTTCAGTCACGATTAGCTGGATGTTGTGGCGAGTCAATGTTAACATTTATGAGTCTATTTGCATATTCTTTGTACTGCTTTGTACATACATATACTGGCATTTTTCAGAGTCTGGTCAACCCATCTGTGGTAATGGACTGGTTGAACAAGGAGAGCAGTGTGACTGTGGATACAGTGACCAGTGTAAAGATGAATGCTGTTATGATGCAAACCAATCAGAAGATAAAAAATGCAAGTTAAAACCAGGCAAATACTGCAGGTATTGTGCATGTCTGTTACGGTACACTTTAATTTGGGGGATTTATTGGTAGCTGTAATAAGTATTTTAGAATCTGAATCTGTCTACCTGCGTTATTCTTAAAGCATTTGTTTTGTTTCAAGTGCCTTATGCAGTGAGGGAGCAGTTCATGAGCGCAGTTATGCTGCGCAGTTCTTGGTGCGAATTGTAGCTCGCTTTCCCTTTGGCTGTTCTCTGGCTTTTCAAAGCCATAGTACAGTACTGTATTGTATAAATGCTGACGTAATACTCAGTGAAGGCAAATGTGTGCTGAAATGTTGTTACCTCGATTGGAAATGTGTTGTGCAGAAGTCTTGCAAAGACTGCCCGAGTCAGAAAAACCGTGACCAGGATGCTGGTTTTGCAGTAGGTACAAGGAAGTACTAATTGCCTGGAGGGCCCTGGAGCATATGATGGAATTGGATCCTATCCTAGTGCCATTTTTGCAGCATTGCCAAACTGGAAGATGAGAAGGATATAGTTGATTTTTTTAAATGCTTGGTTTATGAATTAAACTGGTTTTAAGTCACCTTATATCTTGGCGTAGTTGCGTATGCAGTGATCTATAAGAGGAACTTTTTAAAGATCATGAGACTTACAGTGAAGTAAGTCAACTTCTGTCTTTTGGTTCTGTGACTTAAGGTACATGTCAAATTTTAAGTCTTCTGAAAACTGAAGTGGATTTTTTCACATGAAAGGTGTGAGCCTTTGTTCCTCCCTAGAGACAGACCTAAATCTAACATCTGATGAGACTCTTAGCCAAAGAAGAGGAGAAAATTACTATTATTTTTAACTGTAAACCAGCTTAATTTTTTAATGCAACATACATGATTTTGTTCTATTTAAACTTTCCTGTCCGAAAAATGATGTTTGCCACCCTGGGAGTGGAAGTAAAATTAGCACCTACTGTTAAAGTGTGTTTGACAGCACAGACATCTCCTGTGAATTCATAGTTGCAGTAATTTTGCATGTCTCGTTTTTGTTTTTTCCCCTTGCAAATTCTTATGATTTCTGCCAAAACAAAGGTCATACATTGTCTTGTTTTATAATTGGTTTCTGAGATTTTGTTTTATGTTGCATCTCTGGTGAGGAGCTGTTTCCTTCAGAGTATACCAGGTGCCTCCTTTCTTTGCTGTCTTGCATTCAGCTGACTGTAGTCTCGCTTTATGCCTTGCTGGAACAGTCTTCAATACACGTTGCTGCATCGTTTCTGGTTTAGGATTCCTTTTTTTCCACTTCTAGTAAGACTGAAAATTTTGCTGTACAAAGAGGTTTTCAAAGCTATGTAAAGCAAATGGAAGTGTCAGAACGGATCACATAAATAACATGTTAAAATACCTGTTAGGAAAACTATGGTACCTATCCAGCTGCTTTACGTGTCTTTTAGTCTTCCATGTGTGACACAGAGTGATTTTTCTTAGCATGCAGTAGTTTTAAAATGGAGGTCCTGACCTGCAGAAGGTCTGTGCTGCCTTCTGATGTCCACTGCACACCAAGGAGCACACTGAAGAGAGTTGAGATCCAGAATAATCTGAGATGAGAACTCAGGAGGCTTAGTTCTAATCAAGTAGTTACTTATGTTTTATAACCTTCACTCTTCTGCTGCTTGTAATGGTATATGAACTCAAACACAGCTTCGGAAAGAAAAATGATTTTTTCCTGTGTTTCACCGGGTGTGCTGGTGTGGTATACTGGTGTACGTAGCCGAAGGGGCTCAGGTGCTCTGGTGTCTATGACAGAAAGGAGCCCAAGTGTTGGGGGAACCAGTGAAGCTATATGGCTGCTTTGACAAATCTTTCCCCAAAACTTGTTTGTGTGCTGATTGTGATTTCTGGTAGGAGATCTGACCTGTCTCCTTCCCTTTCCTGGTTTATTTCAACAATGGAATGGGTATGGCTGCAGTAAGCAGAAGAAAAATTTCTTAGGGATGTTAATTGTTGACAGGTGACTTATTACGTTGGAACTGATACTGTCAAACTAACCAGTTGTTCCTGAATTGATTTTGCCAACTTGCTAGTTGAATGTTTTATATATACAAACTTTGAAAAGCTGTTATTTTCTGTACATTTCAGTTTAAAATGTGCTCGTATATAGTTTAATAGGTTCCTACAGTGACTAAGAAATCTGTATTCAGTGCAGTAACCTCTTGTTACCTTCAGGGACGGACAAAATAATTTTCAGCACCCATTTTACGTAGCACAAATCAGAAATATGCTGAGTGATTGAGCAGGCTTCAGGATGAACAGTTCTTCTGGAATCATTCGTGCTTTTCCTTACATCTGTATTTTCTGTTCACTTCTAGCCCTAGTCAAGGCCCCTGCTGTACTGCCCAGTGTAACTTCAAACTGAAGACTGATAAGTGTCGGAACGATTCTGACTGTGCAAGAGAAGGGATGTGCAATGGTGTCAGTGCTCTCTGTCCGGCGTCCGAGCCCAAACCAAACTTCACCGATTGCAACCGGAACACCCAAGTTTGCATCAATGGGGTAGGGGGGTTGTTACAGTCCTACGCAGCTGCGGTGGGTTGTTGCAAGGCGCTGTCTTAGGAAGGGATATGGCTTCACTTAGTGGAGAAGAGTGTAAGGTTAATCTTTTTCAGTTTGATTTATTGGTTTCAACCGGAATAAGTGTGAAAGTACACCAAATATTAAGAAGCAGGCAACAAATACCAAGCTAGCTTTACTATTTGAGACAGTTCCACGTACATTTTTTTTTGTAAAAGTCAGGAATATCGAAGTGCTTTGTTTCCCAGTTCCATCTTTCATTTTTTTTTCAGTCTTGGTCAAGTAATTTTGTTGCCTTAGAAAATTAGATATCCTGTCAATACATGTTGAATTTGGTTTAATGAAAATATACAGTTCCTCCACCCATGTGCACATAACACAGATGTGCAAGGATACAAAATTAATCTGAACTGCCATTGGTTTCCTGGGTTAGAGTCCATGGCAGTTGCTATGAAATATTGATGGAAAGTCTCTTATAGATTGAGGTATGTTTACTTGGAAGCGGAAACAAGCAAAATTGTCCTCTTAGAGCTGTAAATTGTGTTGCTGTAAGCGTCTGTTTTCTTCAGTCCAGGTTTTCAGTCAAATGATACTGTTTATAATAATTTTTCATCTAATTGAGTCACCTTAAAGATAGAGGAATTGTCTTTATATTGTTACTTGATTATGAAACAAGATTATAAATACACTGAAATTTTTTTAATTTGAAGGATTCTCTGGCAGTGAAATTAAATACAGACTCTCCTGCCATTAATTTTTATTCATTGTTATTAATTTTTTTTTCTGAGAGAAAATATTTTTGAAGACATGCTTTTGATTTATTTTCCTAACCACAGTTTTGAGTAATCGTGTTTCAGTGTGAATTGCAATGCTGTGAGTGTTCTGTGGGCTACTCTGAGGCCCTAGAAGAAGAAAAGTATTAAAAAGTAGAATAGGGTAAACTACTTTTAAAAAATAGTAGCAAGCCTAAACACTGCAATTGAATAACTATAATAAATTTTCTATTTTATAAACTTTAGAAGAAATTCAAGCTATTTTTTTATTGATAAGCATCTCTAGGTCTATGACTGTGCTTTCAGCTATAAATTAATATCTTTCATAATGTGGGTGTGCGTAAAAGTGGCATTGATTTTTGTGTTCCCATGCTTTTGTCTGAAACAGCAATGTGCTGGCTCTATCTGTGAGAAGTATGGCTTGGAGGAGTGTACATGTGCTAGTTCAGATGGCAAGGACGACAGAGAATTGTGTCACGTCTGCTGCATGAGGAAAAGTAAGATTTGTCTGAATTGTAAGCCTAAATATAGCATAATAATATCTGAGGAATCTTCTCATGGTGTTTATATTTTAGTTTTGGTTAACTTGAAAGTGTACTGGGATTTTGTTCGTACTTAGTTTCAGATATTCTGTTGTATTTTGTAGGAAATAATAATTTTGGCTTTTTTACAGATTAATAGAAAAATTTTTCAAAAGCATTTTGAACAGCTAAGCACCGAGGTATTCATGCACATCTGTTCAATACAAAAATGGTTTGATTAATCTTATTTGTATTCACTTTCAGTGGACCCAGCTACTTGTGCAAGTACAGGCTCTAACCAGTGGGAGAAACACTTTGGTCATAAAACTATTACTTTGCAACCTGGATCTCCTTGTAATGATTTCAAAGGCTACTGTGATGTGTTTATGAGGTGTCGGCTAGTAGATGCTGATGGCCCTCTAGCTAGATTAAAGAAAGCAATTTTTAATCCGGAGCTATATGAAAATATTGCAGAATGGATTGTGGTAAGTATTTTTTTAATCTTACCAGTCTAATATAACATTCCCTTATTAATCAATAATCCCAGTTAGTAAGTGTTGCTGTGTACTCTTAGCATTCTTCAAAGTATCTTCCAAGCGCAGATACGGGCTGGGCAGTGAGTGGATTGAGAGTAGCCTTGCAAAGAAGGACTCGGGGGTGCTGGCGGATGGAAAACGGACTCTGAGCCAGCAGTGTGCGCTCACAGCCCGGAAAGCCAGTCACATCCTGGGCTGCATCCAGGGAAGCGTGGGCAGCAGGTCGAGGGAGGGGATTCTGCCCCTCTGCTCCACTCTCCTGAGACCCCACGTGCAGTGCTGTGTCCAGCTCAGAGGCCACCAGTGTGAGAAAGACATGGACCTGCTTAAGCAAGTTCAGAGGGGGGCTGTGGAGATGATCAGAGGGCTGGAGCAGCTCCCTGTGAGGACAGGCTGAGAGAGCTGGGGTTCTTCAGCCTGGAGAAGAGAAAAGAAGCTCTGGGGAGACCTTGTAGTGGCCTTCCAGTGCTGAAAGGGGGCTGCAGGAGAGGTGGGGAGGGACTCTGGATCAGGGGTGTGGTGACAGGACGAGGGGTAACGGTTTCCAACCGAAAGAGGGGAGATTGAGATGAGATGTTAGGAAGAAGTTCTGTCCTGTGAGGGTGGTGAGGCACTGGCAGGGGCTGCCCAGAGAGGCTGTGGCTGCCCCCTCCCTGGCAGTGCTCAAGGCCAGGCTGGATGGGGCTGGGAGCGACCTGCTCTGGTGGGAGGTGTCCCTGCCCATGGCAGGGGGGGTGGAACTAGGTGGTCTTTAAGGTCCCTTCCTACCCAAACCGTTCTATGATCATCGGTCCTTTAGTAGTTTTTCTGTAAGCACCTCAAGTGCAACAGATAAGTTTGAGGGACTGAAGGCAATGGAAACAAGTAACAAATGCACAGGTAAGTATTTTGCATTATACCTCTGTTCACTGTCTGTTTTGGTGTTAATGTTCACATTTTTAATTTATTGTGTTTTCCCATTTTAACTCTTCATATTTGAGTGCTCTCATTTCTTTGAAGGAACTAAATAGTCATCTCTAGCATTTCTTATTTTTGTTGCACTAGATGACGCTTTCCTAATGTTAGACTGGGAGGAGAGCTGCATAATCAATTTTGTGTAAGCTGTTGATCATTTTAGGCTTATATAGCTCTCTTGTAGTGTATCTTCTGAGAAATACTCTGCTGATAATAGAACAAATCTGAAGTATTTGGGGGTTTATGTGTAAGAACTTTGGGGACATTTTTCTTTAAAATGTTACGGTCTTTTAAGTGATGTTTCAGAACAGCTTTTTGATGACTTCTAAAAGGCAAAGGAAAGCCATATTCAATGAGCCCTGTCTCTTGTGCATGTGTACCAGCCCCCCCCAGTATTATTTTTTTTCTGTGTTTAGGCTTACTGGTGGGCAGTGTTGCTTATGGGAATTGCCTTGATCATGTTAATGGCTGGTTTCATTAAGATATGCAGTGTTCATACTCCAAGCAGTAATCCAAAGTTGCCTCCTCACAAACCACTTCCAGGTGAGTACACCAGGTAACTGATTTTATAGAGAAATGGTTTATCCTCAACTATTTTGTTCTAAAGGGAAATTTCAGGTGTCTCATCCTGTAGTTCTTAGTCTAGGACTGAAACTACAAATGGAATTCATGCCAGTGAAGCAATTCATAAGAATGTAGCTCTTGCCTTATTTTCCTATAATATAATATGCATATCAAAAGAAAGCTTTGAAGACTTTTTCTAAGTCAGAGTTCCTTTTATTTCCTATTCCATGCTAAATTTTGTAACAATCAGCCTGATTAAGGAACTGCTGTTGAGATAATAAAACGTATTCTGTAAATTCTCCATGTAGTTAATCATCTATTTAAAACCTTGCACGTCAAAATCTGAAGCCTTTCAGAAAAATAGCCACATGTAATTTGCATGGCCAGGGCAACTTTTCTGGAAATAGTTGGGTTTTTTAAAATTCATCTTAATAGTGTGTACCTTTCTTTGAAACAGGCACTTTAAAAAGGAGGAGACCACCTCAAACCACTCAGCCACCACAGCGGCAACGGCCCCGAGAGAGTTATCAGATGGGACATATGAGACGTTGACAGCAGCTTTTTGCCTTGGTTCTTCCTAGTGCCTACAATGGGAAAACTCACTCCAAAGAAAACCTAATAAGTCATTGTCCCCGGTCTAACTCTCAGAAATTGAAGAGGGAACAGAAAAAAAAGCATGATATGCCCTTAAAACGAGCGAATCTTCCAGCTCAAAAAGAAGAAAAGTGTTTTTCTTGCATATTTTTAATTTAGTGGCACAAAGTCCTAGAGTATCATGATTCTTTCCCCCTTCTGTGCTCTTCATTGCTGCATTCTTCACTTGCAGGCAAATATGGCTGTAGTAAAACTTCTACTCAAGAATTGAAAAAAAAAAAAATCTATTTTTCAACTGCCAGACCAAGCTAGGAAGCTAGACCATCTCAGCATTGGAGACATTACCTGTCAATGTATATACATTGTTATATGCAGACATGTATTTCTAACGTACACCCGTACTTGTGTGCAATTGTAAACAAGAGAATTGCAATATGGATGTTTCTTTGTATTATAAAACTTTTCCGCTATTAATGAAGAAATTACTGTTTAATTGACATACTCAGGATAACAGAGGATGATGGTGTGTAATGGTCAAGGATCCTGTGATGCTTTACACAGCAATTTTGAATCAAATCAAACTTTTTATCGTGATCAAACTTGTTGCAAGCACTCATTTCATCTTTATCAAACAGCTGCTAAGACATAGCATACAAGATTGAATGGTCTTTTAGAGGTATAACAGGTATTCTGCAAACTTTGCAAATGCCGGAATGTTTCGAAAATGTTTTATCTAAGTGTCTAATTTCTTGTAGCTCAGCATAAATATTTTTAATTTGTCTGATTATTCAGTTAAATAATGAATAGTTAGATGAAATATTTCCATGCTTTGTTAGAAGATTCTGCCTGTTATTCAACTTGTTTTAAAAATTGCAACCAGTTTATTTGGGCTGTTCAGATATTCTTACAGTATGATAATTAAGTTCGTGTTCTGAGGGATGTGGAAAGAAAGAAAAGCTGTAGATTTTTTTATTTTCTTTTTTATTTATCAGATATTTGGATAACTTTGGCATGATACTGTTGATGGATAACCACTAAAATAGAGTGACTTGCCCAGCTACCGTGGCAGAGTTAAAATTGTAGTTAGGACTACCAATTTCCCACATTTCATACCAGTAGCGAAGTTCAACAGCACAATGTCCCATTCCAAAGTGTTTATTTACGAATGTAAATAATTGGCATTTTTGAGAGAGGAAACAAAAGATGTCTTAAGGTGCTTACTGCTATGCAGGAGACGAAAGGGGGCATTACAAAATGTTTAAGCTTGTGATATATTTATTGCTTGTTTTCCAAAAGCACCGAGCTAATTAGAGATGCAAATGGCTATAATTTTCCTGGCTTTGCTTAGGAGAGATTTTCCTAAGGGTTGGACAGGCTTCCTTTGTTTGTTTTTTGTTTTTGTTTTGTTTTTAAGAGTATAAGGTTTACACAATCATTCTCATAATGTGACGCAAGCCAGCAAGGCCAAAAATGTTACAGAATATAATGGGATCTCTTCCTTGTAAACTTGTACAGTATGTGGTAACTTTTTCAAAATACAGCTTTTTGTACATGGTTTAGAGACAAATTTTGTACATGAAACCCCAAGTCCAATAGACTATATAAATAATTCTAAATGATCTTAACTAGTTAGAAGTGTATGTAGTTGCTTTTAAGTCATTTTAAATACATTTGTTTTAAGACTGTGCAAAGATTGGAAGTGGGTTTGCATTTCTAAAATGGTGACTTTTATTCAGCAAGAGTTCTTAGTAACTTCTTGAGTGTGGTAGACTTTGGAACATGTAAATTTTTTGCCTGTAATGTTATCCTGTGGTAGGATTTTGGCAGACAAATGCTGCCCTATTTTATTTTGAGTCTAAGTTAAATGTTTTCTGAAAACAGAAATGTGCACTGAACTCTCCACTGCAAGTCAAGATGTGGTAAAACCGAAAGAAAGTTCCAGACAATGAAATACTACTGTCAATTTCATGTCCACTGTGTTTTATACAGTATCTTTTTTGTTCACTTTGGAAATTTTTACTAAAAATGCAAAAAATAAAGTATTGTGCAAAGATATGTAAGGTTTTTTGAAACTTGAAATGCATTAATAAATAGACTTGATGAAATCAGCTTCTGAAGATCCATTTACTTTTTGAACCCTGAAAGCAAAAAAGAATACACAGCTTTTACTTCATTTTTGGCTTCTGCTGGAAAGGGGCTGTCATGCCAAAAAGTAACTGCACTACCTTTACGCTATCGAAGTGCACCTCCCAGTTTTAAAATCATACAGTTAAATGTAGGAGTAAATGTTTCTGTGTAACCTTTTTAAGGAAAAGCCCTAAAATTACCTTTAAATTACTTGTGTGGTCACAGGAATAAAGCTTTCTCTGTTCTTATCTTCAAAATGGAAGCTAGTTACTGGTGGGATATTCAAGGCTGGCACCGTAGCTACTGTACGAGACCTTCTGAAGGAAACGTTTCTGCAGAGGAACGCTGGCATTAAAGTGCAGTGTTCGAATGCACAGCTGAGGGGTGAGACTGCTAAGGTGTGTTAGAACCGCTAAGCGAGGTCTGTGGGTTTGTGTGTGTTGTGTAGTTGGTTTAAGTGATAAGACTGCTTTTAAAGGCCAGGTTCTGACAGCTAGGGGACTGCTGGGCATTCTTGGGGGTGTTTGTTGGGAATGGCCTGCTTAGACATCTGTTTCCCCAACTGAGCAGCACACACTTTGATGTAATCAAAGCATATTCATAGCTCCTTCCTTGCAGTACTTTTTATTTTATTTTTTTTTTCCCCATGACTTTTTTTACAGAAGTGCTTCCCTTTGTAGCTAAATAGCTCTGTCAGGGCAAAAGGTATTAAAAGAAAATCAGGAGCAGAGCCCTTCTGCAAATCAGAATCATGGGTGCCTAACAGATTCGGTGGTGACTGCGTTTAAATTTGTGCATAGAAACGCAAACCAAAGGGGTAGAAATGATGCCCAGGCATCTAAAATATAAATTCTATGTGTATTCTAAAATGTGTTTGGGGGAAACAAATGAGTACATAAAGAGCTGTAATTTTTCTAACTAATATTTGACCTAGTAATTGCTAGTTGTAGCTATTAATTTGTTCATCTTGTATTTCTTAAAGTTTTAGTCATTAAATGTATAGGTTCCCTTCTGGTGTAGAAGCCTGTACAGTGAGCATGGTGTGATGTGAGAAGGGCAGCAAACTCCTCTTAAGCTATGAAAAAACTTTGTGCCATACTGACTGCAAGTCATTGATATAGTCTGCCTTTTAATTCACGTTCCAATATTTCTTTCAGGAAAAACGCAAAAAGAAAGGAAGAGATCTTTACTTCTGAATATTGGAGGTTCATTATTGCAGAGAGGTGTTAAAAGGACCACAGTGATTACGTCGTTCTGAGCTGTGCTTGCTCTGACAGGAGTAGGCTCCTGGTGGCTTTCAAGGTCTTGATTCAGTTTGGAGTGAGACGGGAATAATCCCAATGAGCACGAAGTAAGGCACTTGCAGTTGTAGGTTTGACTTCAGTGTTATGTTCAGGCTTTGTAAGACTTTTGAGTGTGCTGCAACTTGGGCTTTATTTCGGGTTTATGTCAGAAATTAGTGTAATGGCTATCAAAACACAGGGACAGGTTTTATCTGGACATGATTTCTGAAAAATTACATCCGATTAAGTATCTTCCTGTCTGCCAGAGTTCAAATGTTGTGTTCTTTTAATTTTCCTGTTTGACTTTTTAAAAGTTTTCCAGTTGTCTTATCTGAGGATATATGAGCTTCTTCCGGTTGAATTGGAGAATGTTTTCCCCAGAAACTTTCGAGTCCTCAAACTGCAGTAACCCTGTTACTTGAGTTTCAGCACACTGCAGACATCTGACTTTTTTTTTCCACCTGCTTTTTCCTGAACTAAAGCTTTCAAGCTTGTTTCTCCAAAAGTATAGATCCCTTTATCAGCCTTTTTACCAAGTAAGTGATAGTAATGTGAAAGAAATGCCAATTTTAACATCTATAAATGTTTCTGAGTGTGTTAGGATGTGTAACCAGAGGGAAATCATGACTTGGAAGGTTCTGTGAATCTGTATGTTTTACATAATGCAAATCTCAAAAGCTGTCTCACCAACTCTAGTGCTTTTTTTTCCAACTATAGCAAAACACTAACTTTGTATTTTCTTCACTGGAGAAAAAGCACCGTCCAGTTCTTTCTAGCCTTTGTCTCTTGCCCTGTCATCCTTCAGTATCAGCTGAACAAAGCCTTTTTTTGAGGGGTGGGGGTAGGATTTTGTTCAGGAAGCTTACAAACTTCACAGCTGGTGGTAGATGCAATTCCAGTGACAGTGTTTCAGTTCTTCTATAAATAGACAAGTGTTTTATAAACAAAACAGCCCTAACCATACGCAGTAACAGTGGCAGATCTTTAGCTTTTTCCAGAAGCAAAAATTGAATTCTAGAAACAATCTAGGGAGATGCATAATTTGAGTTAGCCACACGCATACTTTGCGCTCTGTCTCATTTTCTCATTGTGCTTTGGAAAACTGAAATGGCCACACTGTCATTTGTTCCTTGTCTGTCAGTCTTCAGGACACAGTCCATTTAACTTCATACCCCTAAAAATGCTGTCACTGGGTCTCTAGAAGTTTGAGTCTCTCCAGTGGATTGTAGCTACTATGAATGTAACAGACAAACAAACAAAACCCCAAAACACCCAAACCCTAACCAACCAAACAAAAAAAACCCAAACCAAGCAACCGTCATCATCCAAAAAAGGTCTGATGCTTACCTGACTTTCAGGGATACTTATTGCTGAAATTCACCCCTTCTGTGTGTGCTCCTGATTTCTTTTGGCTATTATATGGAAGTGATTGGGTTTTATATAAACACAGAACATATTACAGCGCTTTAACAAAATAATTATGTTAGGAAATTTAACTATTGGGGATAGCAACCTGAAGTATAGAATTGTTTGCGTTATACTTTTTTATGTAGAACATGGAAATATTTTTTGTGTTTAAAAAACCAATTTGTTCAACCTTTTAAAGCACACACTTTCATTTTTAGTGAAGATCTAAAGATTCATTTACATGGAATTTGTATCTAAATCTATAAATATTTCTCCTAATCAAGATGCTGCTCCAAGTAGCCATTTTAAATATGAAAATGAAATCTGAAATCTATACCTCAGAAGGGACAACCATTCTCATTTGAAAGGTATGTTTCAGCTCCCATCACATTTAATCAGCCTTTCTGTTTCTCTATGGAATATTCCTGTTTGTTTCCAGGAATGGTAGTTACTGAAAACAGCTTTTAAAAGTTAGATGTTAATATTTTGAGTGGTCAGCAAAGGTGCCTGCACTCAACACTTGATCACTGTTCGTTGTTGGCAGAATTGCTGGCTCAGCTCACCTTGTTTGTTGTGCTTTTAAAATAAATCTCACTCTAATCCTGATAACATCCATATATTTTAATTCAAAATTCCCTGCAATATCTCGGTCTGGAAAATATGCTTTGCTCCAGGCCAGGCCTTAGGCCTATCTTGCATATTTTTTGCCATTTAGAGAATATTTGAAACAGATTACATTCAGAATACAGAATTGTAGAAACATAATTTTTAATGAATCTTGTGCTTAGCATTACACAGTGGCAAATGAACTACTCTGACATGCATAGTGGTTTCTATTTCAGTATGTATGCACTAACCATAAAATTAAAATAATCTGAGACAAAGTTTCTTTATGCAGTTTATATTCGGACATAGGAAACAAGGGATTTGGATGTTTGAATTGATAATTTTGTTTATGTGCACTGAAGAGGTTTGAGGGTTTTACCATCTTCATTTGTTCATGCAGTTTCTGTTCATGCTAAAATCTGCTTCACAGTGATATAAAAATCCTAGGTCTTACCTGAACAGGGAAATATGTTAATGCGAAAGTTAACTGAACTTAGTTGTGTTAGAACTGTGTGTGGTATACTAAGCATCGTTAAAATAATTAAATTAGTAGTAATTTGAATCAGTACTTTAATTAAAATAGTTAAACAGCAAAGCATTTTCCAGTAGGACAAAGTTTAGTATAGCATTTTTGGATGATATAGCTGTTTGGCTTGTCATATGGTTATGACAGATAGCTCAAACATTCTGTGTGTTGAGACACTTTTCAGTTTTTTAACACCATAAAGTAGAAAATTCAAACTCTTTGTTAATATTATCTATTTGGCAATTTTCTTCTATCAATTAGTTAACTCTCCATTAGGAAATAAATTAGGAAAGTTTTGACTGCTAGCAGTCATTGTTAATTTTTCAAAGTATTGAATGAGAAATGAGACTTCTTTTTTCCCTTAAATCCAACAAATTTTTCAAAGGCTTATGGTGATGAGTCTTTCAAATATTTCTAGTAAGCAAATGTTTTTAAAAACTTTAAGCAATTTAAAATTTACAGTTGCCAGTGATGAAATTGCTCGTTGATCACTTTGAGAGTAGGCTCGTGGATGAACAAAGTGCCTATTTCAGCTTACAGTTGCATCACTAAATCTACATTTTTTTTAATGTATTTTCTTCACCACCTCTGAAACTACCAGGATGTTTAAATTTAATAGCTGCGTATTTTTAAAACGTTTTACTAGATGTGTAGTATTTTGAATGTATTTTCATGAGTAGTTGGGTTTTGTGGCGTTGCTCATTTTCTGTTTTGTCTCCGAAAGCGGTCTTCACACCTCACAAAGGTTTTCTCTTGGGCTGGATGGAGGTGACCGTTGTCAAAGCTTTGAGAACAAAATGTCATTCTAGAAAGAGAAGAAAGCATGTGAGCATCACGTTACTGGGTGCTTCTATATACCGGTGTGCTCTCTGGATACACCGCATCTGACTGGCTTGGTCCTGCCTTTTACAGAAAAGTGTTTGATTGTTTTTATAGGCTTGTGAGGAAGGAGTTGTGTCTGGCTGACAGGCAGTAGGGACAGAGGAAAAGGAGCAGGCAGCTCCCGTGTCCTGAGTGCGTTATGCCTCCACCTCTTTCCGCTACGACACACAGCGTGCTGTTCTCCACAGCGTTCCCTCACAGTGATTTGGTCTTTGCGTTCTCAGGGGCCGTTGTCGTTGGTTCAACTCTTACTATTACTACCAGGGTTGCACGATTTGGCCTGCTAGTACTTGGCTGGACTACTAATATTGAGTTGTGAGGTTGCTAAAAATCACTTACGTAGGATGCTAACAACTAAATATGCTACAGAAATGTTTTTCATGTTTCAAACTCAAATATGTTGGAATCTGGTATTATGCTGCTCATAACTGTCTGTTTATTAACTACTTCTTAAGTTTATGCTGTTATGTCTAAGTGTCATTAGATAATCTAACAGGAAAATTTATCATGGATATCAATGACAAACATAAAGGTAAAGGTACATGGGAATAAAACATTGTCAATGGTTTGTTCAAGTGCTCAAGAAAGCACAAGACAACTCAAAACACATCTTGTATTTACTACCTTTTTTTAACATTGAATTTCCAAGATTGCTATTTCTTCTATCACTAGGTTTGCTCGTTCCAAGAAGACTGAAGTCTCCACACTTTTCTTTGAAGAAGATACTTTTCCTTGAATGTTGTTTGTTCATCCTTTTAGAATCGCCTAATAATTTTTCATTCCCCCCTCAAGCATTAATACAGTATTTCAACAGTAACGTGTCGTTTCCATTCCCACGACAAGCCCAGATCGCACAGACCAAACCCCATCACATAATCAGCATCCATTAAAAACTTGACACAAACCCCCACTTCTGCTTGCAGCAAAAGAAACTCGTAAGGAGCTTTAGGTACCTGAAAATACCAGCGGTTTTTTGTTAGTATAGTAAGTACCCACCTCAGTTACCCATTTCCTAGGATTTCTTAAGTGGTACATCACTAGTAATTGGCTTGTACCATGTTATTGATACAGCTGGTTAGAAAAACTAGTGTACCTGGTAGAACCCTATCACATCCTTCATGCTTTTTTCTCAAGGGACAAAAATCTGTATTTAAACAGAACTCTCTAATTTGCAGTGTATACTATGCTTTAAGTTGCTTTGGCAGCTGGGTCAGTACTGATTTGGGATCATCGCTTTTAAAACAGCAGGAGATCTTCTAGAAATTATTTTTTTTGTGGTTTTGTTGTTGAGGTTTTTTTTATGGCAAAAGCATATGCCAAGCACTGGGTTAGGGGAGGAAAATACCTACAAAATACGTTTTCAGGGGGACAAAGCCCAAGAAAATCTGATTCCTCCTCTGCCCCCCAGCACACACAGATTGTCTTATGAAAATGTCTCTTTAAATTGTCTTATTTGTCTTTTGTGTCAGTATGAAGGAGATGCAGCTCTGCCAGTAAGTATTGTTCCACAGAAAGTCTGCAGTAGTTATAACTGGTGCTGGTAAGAAAGAGACTGTAGCAAGCAAAAACCCCCTTCCGACACTGAGCCACAGCTACAAGGTAAGACACTCTTCTCATTAACCTTAATTAAACTCCTGAGTTAAAGTTTCTCAAAGGATTAAAGCAGTGGGAATCATTACAAGTTTTGTTATTCTGTCTTCTGGCTGAAATTTCTCTGTGTGCATAAGCAGTTTCAAAAGTGTTGTTAGCCCTGCCGTATGTAGAGAACAAGGCCATTCAGATTTGGTGATCCAGTTTCAGAGCAATCAGCATGGGAAAAAGAAAACACCCACCCCCCAAACCAAACCAAACCACAACAAAAACCCCAGATGCAGACTTCAGTTCGCATTCCTAATTTTTGTTTTCCTCCAGAAAACTGCTCTCTGTTGCCGCTTCAGAGTTCAGCTGACAAAGATCACATCGCTGAATTCATAAGATGGAAAAAAGTACAACCGGAGTGCAAAAATTACTGTCAAATACCAGTGAATATGTGGTATGTAGAGGCACAGATAGTCCTTTTGTTTTCCAGGACTGCTCACATGCTGTTTGCCCACTGCAGAAATTTCAAAACGTCTGTAGTTGAAACTTTCCTTGCACAGTTTATCGCTCCAGGAACCTCTTATACAGCCTGCACAGTGTAGTAATTCATTATTAACTGTCATACGCTGGACTGTCTTTGAAATGAATGACACACAAATAAGGGAAATTTAGGATAATACCTTTAAGTCCAATGAATAATCAGATGACTGTGTAGACTGCATGTGGTTGTTCTAATAAGTACTTTCAAGAATGGTGATGCTGAGTTTCTATGAAGTAGGTATTGAAAGTTAAGTAATTAAGATTTGGCATAGTTTTTGTCTAAGTAAGGAATTGAATTTTTCATGGCCTTAATGTTGGAGTCCGTATTTATCTTACAGTAGCTTGTTTCTTTGAAATTTCATATGGTCCTTATGGAGCGAGATAATCACATTCTAAAAATAAGTCAGAAATTGTCATCAATTATTGTCAGTAATTGTGTAGAAAAAGTGCATTGCAGAACTTGTTAAAATTCTTCCTTGGATCTGTATGCTAACTCCTTCTCTATCCTCTGTCCCCAAGTATCAACAAAATTGCCACCCAAAGTTGTTGTGCCTTAAACTCAAATTAGTGGCAGTGGTGAGCCAGACCATTTCCCAGTATTCATTTCTGACCTGAAAACAAAGAAATTCTTTAAGTAGCTTAAAAATCATACAGTCTGGAGGGTGGAAAGCCAGAAGTTGTACATGGATAAATTCACCTTTGGTGTGAGTGCTGGGACTCCGATGCTTGTGTCTGAGTTAAGATAACCTGTGTGCCAAACATCTGTGGTGTTACTGCAGAAAATAGTGGTGTCGCTAGACTTACTTTTGCTGTGTTTCCCCTGCTTTCACTCTTATTGTCTTCACTGTAAGTCCTGGTCGACGGGTGCCTTTTGTCCATGGTATTATGTTTTGCACTGTGTCCCAGATATTTTCCCAAACTGCTGTTCCTTCCCATTTGAAATTGATCGTTATTAGCTCACCAATATCAGTGTCCAGGGTGATGAGAAAGGAGTAGGTTTTATTCCCATTAATACCTTCAACTCTGCAGAAAACAAAACCAAAATAACGCTGTGTTAATTATTGTCGATTAAAGTGAAAAAAGGTAGTTTCTCTTCTCTTTAAAACCAAAGAACAAACTATGTTTCCTCCTCATTCTCCAGGAGGGAACACTACTGTCTCTAGGATACTCTTCCTCCAGGTGCGTAAAGTGGTGAAATAGGACAACTTGCTGGAAAAGAAGCAGAAGTGCGAGAAGCTTGAACAGCTGGTGAAGCAGTAGTGGTTGCTGACAGCAAAAGAGGTGTCCCATAATAGCATCTACATTATGCCTTCTGTCTGCTAGAGCAAGTGGTGACCCGCGCTGTTGCCTTTGCTTTTGTTAATACAGATAGCGTCCATCATGAGAAATACCCAGAATTCTTTACCTTAATTACAGCTGCTGATTTGTTTGTGTTTTCATTGATTAGACCTCCCTGTGTTAGCCGTGGGGTGGACCAAATGTAAGTGGACAGGATACTTAATGTTCAGGGAAACTTTCAAGGTTACTAAGTTTGTTTTATAGACATATTTCATGCAAAACTGTACGAACATTGTAAAAGTGCGTGATTTTTAGGGAGTATGAGTGGAGAGAGGACAATTTCCAGGTCCTCTTCAGTTATCTGTGCTAAACCATTTCACTCATAGCATGATTATGTACATGATGTGGTATTATAAATTGGCACCTTGTTTCTCACTGGTGCAATGATATGTGGTATCAATACTCACAGTGTGATGGGAAGGTTTTTAGCATCCTCCTTAGTGCCTGTCAGAGAGATGGTAAAAGTTGGGTCTGTCTGCTTGCCTTGGATTTCATTGATGAAGTGGATCTTGAACTGATAATGGTAGACTGTAGAAAGGAAGTAGTTGCAAAGTGATTAAATTAATGGTCAAAGAAGAAATAATTTCTCAGGCAAAAGAATTTTGTCTTTCAGAACAGAAACTCAATTGATATTCCATTTTCTTTTTTGAACAAATTTCTTGCGATTAAGATACCATTTTTTCTAGTTGTTGCTGTGCTGTGTAATCCCTTAGGGTGTGGGGCCCTGTTGCTCTATTTAAAAGAATGGACAAAAAAGGTAACCTGGGCTGAGTTCCTTTTGTAGGATAAAACATTCGTCCGTGGGAAATATTTCAGCTTTTCTGAAGTTTAATTGTTAGAATTTCTGGCAAGCTCCCTATCTAATCAGCAGACAAATCCTTATGACTGGACATGCCTAGAGATGCATGATGCAGATTGAAGACCTTAGGCGTGTAGTCAGGCTTTTTCTCCAGTCGGCCACGAAATTGCCCTGCAAAGCAGATGACTCGCAAACTTTCCTTGTCTGCATGGTGACGCATTGTGCTCAACATGCATCTGGTAGCAATGTGACCTTGTTCAAGCTTATTACTGTAAGAAAGATGTCATTAACACTTGGAGTTTTGGTGGGTTTCTCGAAGAACAGCGTTTAGGAAAGTCTTTGAACTGAATATCGTCGGAGTGAAGAATGCGTAAGAAATCATCAGTGCACTGATCATGAGCCGTTTGACGTTTAGTAAGCCTATACATCTTTGTATGTGTGTGCACAGATAGGGGTGGTGGTTGTGCAGCTCTGAGTGTTCACAACGGAAAGGGTTTGCTAGAAAAGCTGTATCTTTTTGTTGTTCATAGTCATTGTATGTTAGTGAACAGGGTATTTTCTTTTGAGAAGGTGTCACTCAGAAAACAAAATAGCTGATTCTTTGCTGCAAACCTGATGAGGACAAGGTAGGCAGGGAGGCTTGTTTACCAATCACTTTTATTACTATCGGGTCTTTCAGTTTTCTCCCCATGTAAAAATGGATTGTTCTAGTGTTTGTGCTGATAAAGCCTAGGTTTTTGCTGTGGTTACGATGCTCACTTTAAGGAAAAAGGTGAGCATATTCATATAAAACTGACTCAGGGTCCCACCACAGCTTTATTATAGATGTTAACTTCTTCGTAACAACTATTTTTTTGTTTGAACTGGATTAACATACGTTCCAGAATATGCCATTAACTTAAATGAAATGTCAGATTTCATGGAGATGCAAAGGATTATGAAGTCTAATGCTGAGTTTCTCAAACTCCTTCTGTTTGGGCTTCTCACATGATCTTCAAACATTTTTTTAAAAGCCTTACAAAGATGACTTTGTACACACCCTCCCACAGTTGCTGCCTTGTTTGGGAACGTTTGTGAAAGGAAACCGTTGTCTGGGGCACCGATATCTGCGTATGTGCCAAGGATGTTGTTTTCAAGCAAAACCAGTTCCAAGCATAAAAATGCAAGATGTTTTGAATTGGAATCTAAGCCAGAGACACAGATATTTTACTACGAGCTGAAACTGTCTCTGTGTCCAGAGAAGGACACAACACAGGGATGGTGTTCCTGTGCCCAGGTGTGGTGGTAGTGGATGCTGCATTCTCAGAGCAATTCGCTCTTCTGATTCTGATGGTGACTTGACTGTACTGCAGCAAAATCACATCAGGGAACTAGACACGGCCTCTAGAATTTTTAAATCTACTTTAAGTGGCTTCCTGAAGCATTTCAGAAAGTATAAGCTGCTCTGAGTATCAGTCAGGGCTGAGCAGGCCCCTCTGAAGTCATCACTGTGTACTTCACAGCTGTGTTAGCAGAAGACTTCCAAAAAACTATTTTAAAAGTACCTGAATTTTGGGTTTTGTTTTTTTTCTCAGTGATTTTTTTCTCTTTTTTTGGATGTGGAGGTGGGTTTTTTGTTTGGTGTTTTTGTTTGTTTTTTTCAGATCTGTGATACAGCAGTTGAGTACGGGGCCCTGTGGGGAAACAAGATGTGTAAAGCAAGGAGCATTTTTAAGCGTTTCTCCTCAGGACTGGAAAGCCCTTGAGCATCCATGCCGGGGGTGCCCTGTCCGCATTCAAAGTGCTGCCCCAACCGCAGTGTCTGGGGTGGGGACAGGCGGGCTGACCCCCTCCAGCTGGGGGGAGGCACCCCTTCCTGCCCCAGCGCTGAGGGACCCCCCGGGCCGCGGGGCCCTCCGGGGGCAGGCAGGGCCCGGCACGGCCTCAGGGCTGTGGGAGGCGGCGGGCACGGCTCGGGAGGCAGCGGGCACGGCTCCCCTAGTCTCCTCTGTGCCTGCCGGCCTGCCGCTGCCAGCGGGAGCCCTGCCCGGGCCGCGCTGCCCTGGTGCTCCCCACACGCCTCACGGGCAGCGGCGGAAGGAGGTGGTGAAGAGGGTGAGGAGGAAGGCCAAGCGCCGAAAGTCCTTGGGAAGAAGCATGTCTCTGGCATTCATCCCCCACAGTCCTGCTTGTTCTCACATCAAAACGTATGTAAACCTTCCCGCCGCAGGTGAATGTCTGCTCGACAGCAGCAGTCGCCTCGCGGGCTTTCTGTCCGCCGAGTCGTAGCCAGCCCTCAGCCAGGCCCAGCCATTTTGTAACGGAGACTGGCGGATAGGCCCTGTTTTCTTGTTAGGCTGCTTCCTCTCTGCCTGGTGATACGTGCCAGAAACCACACTGATTGTCTCTCTGAGCTTAGGAAATTATTGCTTTGTGCTCTCAATAAAGTAATTTAATGGAGATAAAGCTGGAGTACCAGTCACTTTATTTTAGTGCTACAGTTCTGCCCTGTAAAAGCCTGTGCTGTTCTGTTGTCTATCCGTTGCTAGAAGAGTAATAATTTATATGTCATCTTGTTAGACTAATTGCAGATAAAATTTGGGCAAACTTGGAACAGGAGGTTTTACAGGCCTTCCAGAGCAATTATGCTGCTTTTTTGGCTTGGCTGTATGCCTGCATACATCACAGCAAACTCGCACGGGCCAGTAGTACAAAAATCCTGTAGATCAGGACCCTGAGCATCTCTGAGGCCTCAGCTCCTCAGTTAGCCTGTGGCAAGCACGCAGCGTGCTTTTTCCCACAGAAATATTAAGTGTCCGGATCTTGATGAAAGGGCATCGAGACAGCCTACTGGGATCCTCAGTTGTCTCAGCAAATTGATTATTCCAGTGGATTTTATAAGCTTTAATAAATAAGTAAACAGGATCACAAAGCTTAGGCTCGTTCTCACACTTTGTGATCAATCTGGAGACTGTAACAACTATTCCCACAAACCTTTGAAAGGCATATGTGCTCTTGTTTTCAGAAAGAGTCGTCTACTTTTTGGGAGCCTTTCCTCCCTGATGTTGTAGCCCAGGGTGTTGCATCGGTTCTTTCTACAGCTGAGGCACATTCCTTTGTTGAAAGTGTTGATGTCGTTACACCAGTATGCTGTGCTTTGCTTATCGTTGTGAAGCAGAGAGTCAATGAACAAATGAACTGACCTCTCATGGGCACATTTCACAGTTTGAGTGATGCCTGAAAAAAATGCAAACAACAAAATTTTGCATGCCCTTGATCCTCTTTACCATTTCAGCTGCAGAGGAGTACAGTAACCAACTATAAACATATGTTATTATTTGTATGTTTCCCCCCCCTTTTTCTACTAAAACATCATGATTTTGCCTCAGAAATCATACATTGTAGCAACTTTACTTTTAGGATCATCCAAAAATAGTTTGTCTGAACACACATGGTAATTAAATTGAATAACTTGCTGCTTAAACTTCTCTAGCCTGACTGTTTAAGACTGTGAATATGAACCTTGATGATTTCGTTGTCCTGGCTGTTTTGGTCAGTAGGAAATACAGTATCAGGCTATATGCAGTCTTTCAGATCATACCATGTTAAAGACAGCGGTCTCATTCTGAATGGTTGAACACTGTTGTCTTTTGGATGCTTACGTGGTAATGTCGTATTTTGTCCCTATCAGAGTCACAAACTCATGTTGAATTGAATTTTGCTTGCAGCTACTGCTGGGGGAAACGGAGCAAAAAATGTATTAAATGAAAAATATTATTAAATATATAGATCTGCTCTTATGGGAAGAAAGTATCTTTTTCTTCCTGAAGTGTCATCAAATTACAAAAGCTATTTTCTTCTGTATAATCAGGATCTATCATGATGGCCTGTTTTTATATGTTTTTCCCTGGTAAGCTTTCTAGCTAAAGCTTGATTTCACATTTGTTATGAATTACCTGCTAGCAAGTCAGGCCTGCTTTTAGATGGTGTGATGATAGTTGAGAAATATTTTTGCGATGCAGTATGCTGGGTGAACAGTACTCTTTCGGGGTTTTTCACTGAGCAGTTCTGGTTGTCACTGTGCATCAGTACCTTTTTTCAGTATGTTGCATCAGTTTCTCTATATGTTTCTGTTTAGGTACATTGGAAATAAGCTTCTATTTATAAAACCTAGCCTGGAACACTGGCAGGCAGGTCCTAGAGACAGCATTATCTGCACAGCTGAAGGACGGGGAGTTGGGAAAAGATTGAACTATAGGAGGTGAGTAGTACCGCCCAGTGTTTTATTTGATTTGGAGTAATTAATTGCACCTAGATGAATCTGGCTTAATTAGAATAAGTTTTCTCATTTCCTTTACTGCTAAAACAAATAAATACCTTTGAAATTATTCAGAAATGCTTGACAGCAGGAGGCTCATGGCCTCGTTTTCAGAAGTGCTAGGCAGCCAGATTCCTTAGTGGAATCTGTAAGAACAGTTTGAACTCAATACATGTAAAAATGAGAGAACCAATTTCAAGAAAACAAATTTCCTTGCATATAATGGGAGATAATAGACCCATAAGATGCTGTTTAAGACTGTAAAGATATGTAAAGTTTCCCAGAGATACTGTTAGTGCAGCTGCAATGCTGCTTTCCCGGTTTGTGCCGTCGGTTCTTACCAGTGATCCCGTACTGTGCGATGTGGTTATACACGTGCATGATGTGACAGCCGGGCTGAAAGGTGCCTCCGTTGGGGTAAAAGTCAAAATGAGCCACAGGCTGCTTGATGCCCACGCTGAGACCCATGTGCTGTTTCGTGAATGTATGAATTGCGTCTACGAAGTTTGCATCATCTGGAGATAAACGGTCTGTTGGTGACATTCCTTCAAACAAGGGGCCAGCAGGGTCAAGGCCTGCAATAAATGCAAATGATCCAGTTGTGATATAGTGCAGATGGGCTGTTCTTTTCCTGTTGTAAGAAAAGTCTGTGATAAATTTAAAAACAGACAGCACTGGTCCTTCACAAGCTCTTTCACGACAGAAGCCATGCTGGGAGCACTTGTCCTGCAGAGGGTATGTGGCTTCACCAAAAGGTAAAGTAAACACAGGCGCTGTAACGAACAGTAGCTGCCACGTGCACAAGGACACAGGCCCAGAGATAGATGTGTTTGTTGTGGAC
Organism: Leptosomus discolor; assembly: GCF_034619465.1. NCBI lineage: Eukaryota > Metazoa > Chordata > Aves > Leptosomiformes > Leptosomidae > Leptosomus > Leptosomus discolor. The sequence goes on along the minus strand of NC_141401.1, from coordinate 22,645,410 downwards.
AAACCATGGTCGCTACTGCTTTGTTGCTTGAGGGATGTTTACCTAATTTTGTTCTTTCGTACTCTAGAGGTCATGTGTTTCAGAGGCCCTTTTGAAGGCACCAGTCCCACAACGAGGTTGACTTTTAGCCCACATTTGGGACCTGAAACTTTATAAAGCTTCACTTATTGCTTCAAAGAGCTATATGTCTGGTAGATACTGTTTATAGTAATTTTTCAGGTTCAAAGATCTACAAGGCAAATTATTATGGTGTTCAGAAAAATAATATTCCACTTAAGGAGTCTTGCTGATTTTTAGTTTGCTAGAAAGTTTTGTATGGTGCTCTTTTTGGTTGGGAACTGATTTATGGAAAAGGACTGTCTGTGGAGTTTGAAGCTGCTTTCAGTTTTCACAACAAGCTTCTACGTTTGAGATCCTTCAGTCGGTACTGTGGACTAATGTAGTTGCAGCGATGTAGCTGGGCAAGGCTGAATAACAGGCTACAAGTAGGGATGTCACCCTGAAGGCATAAATTTCCTTTTATTTTTAAAAGCTTTTATCCCTATGAGTTTTTGGAGCTTACTGTTACAAGTCTGGATAGCTTTTGCTGCAGAATGCATGTAGCTGTTAAATAATGCGTTTTAATGTTTTTTACTTATCTGTTATCAAGGTTTGATGTACAATATGGATTGAACAAGCAGCGCTGATGAACTAAAGTCCTTCAGTGTATACCCAGGTGTTGCATGACACGTGGTGTAAAATCACCTTCTTAGCATGCAGGCAGCGCCACAAGAGCTGATGGTATAAGGGACTGTGGTATGTGGCAATGAATCCACAATCAGAATTGGGACTTCAAGCTGCAGCCATGCATATTTGCCTCACTCCCAGAGCAGATTAAAGTGCAATGTTTTCTCTGGTAACTTAGATGTAGGTGGTATGTGCCTCCTGTAAAATGCACTTCTCTTTCGGGTTTGGGGGTTTTTTTCAGCCATCACTGTGCATTAGATGTGGCACTGTGTACAGCATATCAATAACCTTATAAATGTGTTTTCATTACACTCATAATTAGTACAGTTACAAAACATTACAGAAGGTTCAAAATGCCACTGGTCAAAACAGTCAAGTGTTATGGTTAACGTTGTTCACGTTAAGCCCCTATTAGGGACATTCTAATGGTATGCTTCTTGTAAAAGGTAGTCCAGGATTTGTTGTCCTATCCCTTTTGCCCCAGGAGGACTGACTTCAATCACTGTAGGAGCAAGGTACTACAACCAATAGCTCAAGCACAGTTAGACAATTTTCTTACGTAGGTTTCTTTTTCAAATGAGTTGATAACAATGAACAGCTCTGGGCCAAGACTGACCAAAGATCCAAGGTTAGTGGCCAACATTTAATTGAAGGTGTTACTGGCAATGGATACAAGATAAATTCAAGCAACAGGCAACTTGAAGCATTGGTTTATGATTTGTAGTCCCCACACTTGTCTGTTCTGTATGCTGTAATTTGGACTGAGGTAGGAATGATCAAAGCTAGAAATATTATAATACTTCATTTTGAAAAGTGTTTTCATCAAATTTTCTAAATTAATTTCTGAACCAATGGGATGAAACTTCTAAACTGTGGCAAATATTGCTATTCAACAGCTAAATATTGATATGACATTCATATGTCAAATGTCTATGTAACTTAAATCAGTTGACTGTTACATTTCTTAAAGTTATAAGTCTTTTACCTGTAATTCTTCCAATCTTGTTTGTACCGCTGATATAACTTCCAGCAAATCCTGAAACATGGGCTCCTAGGCTGTACCCAATTAGGTGAGCATTGCTTCTGGAAAATTGAGTGGATTCCTGGAAGACAGCAGCAGCTTGGTTTAGATGCAGAAAATACTTTCTACAAGCTAGGAATGCCATGACTTACAACGTAAGAAATTTGTATGCTGATAGTGGAGGTCAAAAGACGTGCATGGATCAGTCACTAAATTTCTTTGCTTGCTGAATGTTATTCCTTGCCTCCTTTCCAGGCAGCAGGACAATGCCAGACATTTGGGCACTGCTATATAGCTCAGGAAAACCATCAACACAAAGAGTAGGGTTTTTGTTGCTGTTTGTTGCAAGTGATGCGAATGTGCATTGCCTTTTGTCTGCAGCATAGGACTTTCCTCTGACTATAAAATGTTGTCTGTCCTCTAGCTTCAGTGTAAAACAGTCCTTTCTAGAAAGTGCTGTGCTCTTTTTGCCCGAGATACTAGCCCAAGCCAAATTAGAAGCCCAAGCATCAAAACATTGATCAGACTTGCTAAGTGATATGGCAGTGACATTTCCTGGACTGATTTGTACAGAACTGGGTATCTGATCTGAAACAAGCCTGTTGAAGCAGAATTGGCCTCGGGCCCTTCTTTCTACCTAATCAATACTATCTAGATCTTAAGCATTTCATCTGAGCTGCAAGGCTCAAAGTTTTTCTGACTTGTAAAGAAAAATGTGACATATTTTTCTTGCAGAAAAGGCAAATCTCTGCTTTAATTCTGTTGTGGATGCTGCCTGTCGCAGTGGAGTGGTTTTGCAGTCTCGATACCCGTCCCTTGTGAAGATGAGGTGAAGCTGGCAACCTTCTTTTGAGAGAGGCAGCTCTTAGAAATCACAAGACCCGACCAATTTTCTCAGTAGGAGTTATTGATATGGATGCTGTTGAGATTGTTACTGATCATGCCCTATTAATTCTTGGACTAAGAGCTCTAAGATTTACTTTATTTTGATTCTTTATTAAAATGTTGCACAGCGCTGCAGTTTTTGTTACATCCATTGAGGATATTTCAAATACTTGCCTGCCTCTAAGCAGGCAGAAGCATAGCAGAAAGGTAATTATGGTAGTTGGAATGAAGGGGGGATTAACTGTTAAACTCAGGAGAAGTGCTTCTCGGCAGAAGGAAGGTTGACTGCTTGAACACACTCAGTTGAACGCTGTGAAAATTTGTGCTGTGTTTAAATTGTGGAATATATCATGCTACAAGAGAAGCTACCTCCAATGCTGGAGCAAGAAGTCATTTGTTCAAGCCTTGATTTATTTGCTCACACTGGAGAAATCACAGACTGTCTTTATTGTTGACAATGTCGTCTGTCCTCCTGGGAACTGAACAAAGTCCACCATTGGATTCAGTCAATAATTAAAGAGCTTCAATATAGGACTTTGGGTTCCAGCAACTTAAACTACATTTGACCAAGAGCTGAGGTTTCTTGTAATGTCACAATCAAAAATAGTGACTCTGGCTCTTCTGCCTTCTCTTTTGTGCCTGTTGTCCCTAACTGGGTATGGTATCTGACAACTTCTTGTAGCCCTGTCAGTCCCGCTGAAAGCAGCTTAGCCCTTCAATGGTATTTGTTATAAACCTTTCAACTTTGCAGTGTATTTCCCTTCCACCTTAAGCATCACTGTTTTTAAATTCATGTATTCAAAAATTCATTCTGAGGTACAGAAGTATAATTTCATTTCATATTAGGTAGCTCAAATTAGTACTAGAGTTAGATTAAATAAGAGTTGCTTAGGGTGCCTGGTTTGCATGAATGATTCTCATGCTAGTGTTTTTCTGCCTTTTCTTAAATAGAGTGCTGGAGACCAGTGATCCCTTGCAGACTTGTCTGCAGCCTTTTCAGTCCAGCCATGGCCACTGCGCTCCCTGTGTAGCAGGAGTTTTGATAACTAGTCACTACGCTAGCGTGGCTGGGTACTCACTACTGCCTCCATGTCATCTGCTTTGTGGGGCGCGTCTGTCCTCTTAGAAGGTCTCACTTTACATTCTGGATCTCTTAAACCATTATTTTAGAATGATCTTTGGGGAACTGAGGAAAAATCAGATGCGATGTTGTACCTGAATTCTGCATTAAAAGCAGAAATTAAACACAGGTAACAACCTTATTTACTGAACTAAGCACTTGCGAATGATACTTTGTCCCTTCCTTCAAAGCATGGGAGACTGTCAGCCATCTGCAGACATGCTAATTGAAACAAGTAAGTAGCATGAAATTATCTCAGCTCTAAAGATATGTCAAAATGTTTTAATAAACAAGACCACTTGCTTGTTTCTCTTGTATGATGAATATTTTATGAAGTCATATGAAGGTTTATGGAAGAAAAATTTGCAATATATTGAAGAAATGTTAAGTGATTGAAATGAACAGCATTAACCAGCATAGTATTTCAAAAAGGTGGTAGAAGCATAAGAACAGGTAAACAGGTCCTTTCCAGAGAAACATGTGTTCGTCTGGGGGCTCTTACCTCCAGCCATTCCAGGAAGCCTGCTATCTCCTGTCCTATGTAGCGTGTGTTCTGTACAGCAATGGGGTAGTGCTGGTGAGCAAATGTAAGCCAGTCTGCAATGATCACGTTAATTTGTTTATGCTGAGACTTCAGAGCTGCTGCCATTTTCCAAATCCAACTTTCTAACATCCCATCCACCTGTTTCATTAAAAAAAAGAAAAGATGATGAAACTTTTTTTAAGGGAAAGCAGTCTCTGCCAAATACTTCTTGTGAAAAGCTCAAGAAAACAAAAAACAGTACAAGCAAGGAGTGCTTTATGCTGATAACTAGGTTTTAGGGGCTTCAGCATGCTTCAGTGCTGAGAATCTTTGAGTTTTGGTGTACAAAAAAGAATGAAGATGTGAACTGTATAATAATTTGTCTTGTAATATGAACTATTATCAGTGAAATGACATCTCTTAATATTTTCACTCATCCTGAGATTATTGGTATTACTGATGAAAAAGGACAGAAATGCCCAGAACATTGCTGATTGCATTCAAGAGCAGCTGTCCCCGTAAATTTAAGCTAAAAGTGTTGGAGAGGGAGGGAGGATGGAGGGTTGCAGGCTAGCAGGTATGTACATTCTACAGCCATTCCATTTTGAGATCTGCTTTTTTTTTTTTCTTTTCAGTCATTCCTTAAGGATCTGATCATAATTTCCTTTCTGGCATCAAAGACTGCTAATGATTTGGTGGACCAGAGTTACTAATCTACTAGATTTAATTGTTGCTCTAGTTGCACATATTCCCTCAATGGGTAGAACATCGTTCTCTCTTCTGGTGCTTTAACAGAATTTGGGAGTCTCAGTTGTGGGTTTCCATACATATTCCTCTAAACGCCCAACACCTCTGCATGTTGAGTTAATATAAACGATAAACTGCAATGCAACAGCTTCAGGTCCATAGTTTGTCTTTGGGGGAGGGTATAGGTTTTGAACAAATTCTTATTTGGGAGGCTTGGCTAAAGTAATATAGGGCAATATTTCATCCAAAGTCAGCTCTGCTGTTACTTGAGAGAGATACGCGCATTAGGGTGGTGGTCAAAGTTTCTTTGGATATTTGCAGATGTGCAAGAAAGATCCGTTTTGCCACCTTATGTGATGACATTGGTTCTATAAGAATCAAGGATCTGTTAAAATGACATCATTTCTTATCCTCCCTTTTCTTTTGCTTCTTTTTCAGCTGAGAAGCCGATCCAAAGTCACTCTTAGTACTGCTATGCTTTTGAGAGAGGTTTTCACAGTGGATTTTTTTGTTTTACAGTTTAACTGGAAGCAGTTCAGTGATAATTCATTGACGTTGAAGTCTTCATTTTCAGCTGAAGGAGCTTATAGAAAAGTTCTCTTTAAAGGTGTATCTGTGAGAAAGATGTGGGGAGATTGTGTGCACTTCTTTTCAGTAAGTCTGTAGATATCAGGCAGTGAACGTATCGGAGAAATGAAACTGGTATTCATCCTCCAGAGGCATAGCATGTCAGTTCAGCCGCTGGTTTGAACTCTGCTGGCTCTAAACCAGGGCTGAATCTAATCCTTGGCATGGAACTCCCATATGAAAGATTGCTTGTAGACTGTTCCTTCAGAATTTCAGTAGGGAATATTCACTCTGTGTTATTTCTAGCCATGATTGCTACCAGGGAAATCTACCATCTTTCTAATCACAGCCTTTCTTCTGAAGTTACTTTTGGCACTAACAGAATGAGAAGGAAAGTATATCAAATCAGATGTAGTTTGAATTAAAAATAAAATGTGAATTCATACCGACCAGCCATGGACTATCATCACCAGAGGAAGAGAGGCATTGAAACTGCATTTGTCAAGAGTGTCCAACTGATTAAAAAAAATCTGACAGCCTTCTTCAGTTGAATTTGTATAGAGTCGAAATTTGGTTTCTAAGTTTTGCTGATCCTTCCTTGTTCTAGTGTGCTGACTCTGTGGTCCCAGTGCCTCTGAAATGAAGTTCATAACAACAGTCATAACAGGATGGGATCTAAAACCTGAAGAAGTTGCTAGTAAAACACAGTTTATAGGACAGAGTAAACTAGAAAGATTGAAATTCAAGCAATGTGTAATTGGTGCCTACCCCAGGTGGGCCTGAGCTGTGTATTTTGGCTCAAAAAAAGGGATCTCTTTCAAAGTTTGAAAAGTCTAGATGTGCCTCTGAGTCCATCTGTTTGATTTACACAGGAAATATTGATCTTATTGCTGCGGGCTCTTCCAGGATGCATAGGTATTTTAAAAACACAGTACAGGTACCGTGGCTTTACAGTGTCAGTGCGTGGACAGGCAAGCACAGCCACAGGCTGTTAACTCTGCAGCGCTTGTTTGCTAACGTGCATTTGCTAGTAATTGCTAGGCAAGCAGCATGACCCTAAAATAACTATTTTATTCAGGGCTATAGCTCTGCTTAGAGACTTCGGTGACTGCTTAAAACTATTAGACTGCATCATAAATGATCCTTTTTCTCTAAAGAGAGGAATGCTCTTGTTCTAGTTGTAATATTTTTGGTGGTTTTGTTGTTTGGTAAAATGTCTCGGTACGTATAGGTCAGCATTTTGAGAAATGTCAGTTGCCTGGGATGGTATCTGTGTTTAAGAAAATGGGGACAGGGTGAACTGTGGTCTTATCAACATTACGAGCTTAGAAGGAAAAATTTGAATATAGAGAAATTGCTGAAAAATAAAGTCAAATAAAGCAGAAGCTTACAAAAAGCACATTGTGACATGCAAGCCACGTGTTTCTTTCTAGTAAGACTTCAGACTGTTTGTTTTATTTATCTGAAAACAATCCATATGATAAATTATTATTTAAGCTAGAAAAAATGGAGTTATTAGAAGAAAAGATAGGTTGTGATGAGCTGGACAAATGAGAGGTTACAGTTCTTTGTGTTGGAAAGGGAACTTTGAGTGGAGTTTACTAACGGAGTTCCTTGGGGACTTTTTTGGCTATTTTGACTGGTTTAGTATTTTCATTAAAGAAGCAGAGGTGGAAAACACTAAGAGCTAGGTGCCCTCGAAAATACAGCAACAGGTAGAAATCTCATACTATGAAGTGCAAGGTCACACAGTTGACAGGAATTTCTCTATAGATGGGGCTCGTAAATTGGAAGTGACAAAAGGGTAAAAAGACCTGACTGTAGTAATCAATAACAAAAGTGACTGTGAGTCTGCTGTGATTTGGCTGTGAGAAAGGAAAACAGAATTCCAAGATGCATCAAGGAAGATGTTTTTAGTAGGAAGAGAGAATGTTAGTGCCAATAAGTTCAGGCACTTGTTAACCACATACAGACCAGTGCACATAGCTCTTGTTACCACGTTCAGGTGATGCCAGTTCAAGCTGCAACAGCTGCTCAGCAGCACCGCTAACGTGGTCAGGGAAGAGGCTTTTGTTTTAATTAGACCTAACAACTCATGGAATATTCTCAGAGGTGAAACCAAAGTATTTTATTCACTAAGAAGTTAAATTGATCTATGTTGGAACAGAACTCACATTAGTTAAATTTTAGGGTGGTGGTTTTTTGCATAAAAGTTGCTTAATATAATATTATTATTAGAAATCCTGTACTGTCTTTTATCTTCTAAGTAAAGACCTTAACTTTTTTTGTACATCACAACTCTTATGTCTGTAGATGTTTTCAGAAAACATCTAAAATCATAGCATATCCATTTCTGTATTACATCTGTAAATGTATCATGAGATTCTATGACATTGTCTTGATAAGGTTTTGGTAATTTATGAGGTACTTCTGGTCCGTTTACAGCCAAGCCTTTATCCTGCAAGCGCATTTAGTGACAGGAAACCCCCGTATTTATGTATATGCAGTAGTATCATCTTACAGTGCACAGGACAAAGAACCGTACTGTGAAAGCATGCTGCTTTTAGATCAGACTGTATTTTTGCCACATGTCAGTTTTGTTACAAACTTTATTCAAGATTTTATTTTAGTGTAATGATAAGGTGTGATACAAACAGTGTATTTAATTTCGTTAAGTGAATGGCAATTCTGGCAAGAAAACACCCAAACTGGACCGCACTGGATGCGCACTGTTTCCTGTTTGTTGCTGATTAGTGTACATTCCAAGTAGCTCCAGGCAATGTTAGGTTTCGTAGCTAGGAATCGTTATTGTAGAAAGTTGTTCAGCCTTTTACAAGAGCTGGAATTTAAAAAAGCCTCAAAGTTAGTGAAAGTTTGGTTGTCAAAATCCTTAGCTTCGGTGTCTCATTTTGGTTTAATGGCTTTTTTAAGTGTGATAGCTAGCTAGGACTGAGTCTGATCATTTCTCTCTTACAATGTCTGCTTAAGAACATTTCTGTTGGATTTTTTTGCTGGGAGAGTTTCTGTGGAAAGTAATATTAGGAGAAAGTGAATCTAGATAACCGAAAATTGGAAAGAGTTTTAATGATGTTGATATTCTTAACCTCCGGTTTATTCAGGCTTTGGTGAATAGTCTCTACACAAAGACAAGTATTGTGCTCTGTTTTTAGCACAACAAGAAAAACAAGAAGTAGTAAGTTGTGCCTGTTCCATTGTGTACATCCTTTCTTTGTTTTATGCCTTGTTTTCATTTTCTTTTCATGCTGTCAGTGTTTGTGCAAGGCAAAGGCACTTTGTCACTCTCCATATTGTTTGTACATACTACAGAAAACAAGCCTAATAAATAGCTGTTTTCTTTATACGGTGACTGTGGAAGTGCTGCGGTGCTTTAATGGGTGAGCTTTTGCCTTGCCAGTAAGTCTGAGTGAGCGAATTAAAAATACAATTTGAACATCTTCATGGCTGTTAAAAGTTCCAATAGAATCTGTTGTGTTATTAGACAAAGAATACTTCAATCCATTAATCCATGTAATGACATGGAGAAGGCAGGAGAGGCTGAAGAGCTTGGTGTCTACAACAGACTCTTGCTAAAAGTGTCGTACCAGTGACTCGACGGCATGACCGGAGGGAACTGCAGTTTCATTGGTCGGTTTACAAAACCAACAGAATAAAACTGCTAAAGTTTTTCTGTGCTTGCTGCAGCTAAGAGTGCCAAGATCTTTCTGAAACTCCAAAGAGTTTCTCTTTGGAAAATTGGCCCTTACCCAGGTGAGTGAGTTGCTGACTTAATTTCGTTTTTCTATGAAGATCCTACTCTAACATGAATCCTTTCAGAACAAGCAGTGAACACGGCCACACTGATCCACGTGCTATCATAAATTACCTTCATGCAGAGCAGCATGGGAATCACGAGCAAGAAATGCTCTTGTGACTTCTTGGTACCCCAGAGGAGATTCAGCCCTTTACCTTTCCTAACTTTTTGTCAGTGCTGTTTCTGTGAGGTGCGGGAAAGACTGTAACTGAAGGCTGGGTTTGTAAATACCTCTTAACTGTAATACAGCAAAGTTCCTTGTAAAACATTTTGGAGTTAGTTTTGGCAGACAAACTAAAACACTTTTAGATTTGGCCTGAGATAATCGTGTTTTCTTACTGAAAAGTAAAACCAAAAGAGTCATTACCAGTTGAACAAAATTAAACTCTTTTTAAATCGGGATTTTAAAAAAGTTTAAAAAAAACCCCAAAACAACAAAAAACCCCAATCCCCCCCCAAGACAACCCTGTATACCTGGTAGTAATCTAGTTGCCATCTGAGTGCAATGCATGTTGGGATGTGCAAGATAAGAGTTCAGTTATTGTTTCTCACTATTAGCATTTAATTATTATTTGCATTATTAATGCTTTTGCTTTAGGTGATGCCCATCCTGCTTCTAATAATGCGACATCCAAACTAAGAATAACAAGAAAGCTGGTAAATATGAAGAAATAGCTGATTCTGCAAAAAGAGGTCTTGCAAATACTACTAATAATGATAATTCCATATGGACCAAACTTAAATTATTTGTACTAAGTCTTGTGTTTACCTGTAGAAGCAGGTTAACCCAGGGGACTGACTTGGATTGAGTCACCCCAAAAGATGAGAAGGCATATGGTTTTCTTAACTATGGAATTTTTGGAGTCTCTTCTGAAATTTACAGATGTAATAGTAATGCTTTAAGACTTGTAAATGAAAACTTACTGCAAAGGTCTGGACGCTGGCCAGGGTTTGAAACCGTGAAATATCATATGCTTTTTTTGGGAGGGATCCAGAATCTAAATATATTTTTCTATATCACATCTGATTTGGCAAAAAAATACAACTACAAAATATCTGCTTCATACCAAAAATTTTGCCGAAAGATGTTGGGAATCATGACAAAGTACGGCAGGACTACATAATGTTAAGAGCAAAATTTTAATATTTGGTAGGTTATACATTTTAAATTAATCTTGCAGTACAGCATAAAAAATTTGATTAAAATTGGCATTCCTAATTAAGGAAAGTAGCTTTTCTGACTAAGAAAAATAGTGTTCAGCATCCTTCTTCTTGTCATGGAACTCTGCAGGAAGAGTTTCTCAACACGGTCTCGTTGAGGAGTGTTCAAGAGAATGTTTCAATGGCACTCACCTCATCCGTAGTCATTTGAAAAATTGATTAAGTAAACCTGAACAGAAGCTGAACTTTCGGCTGCGAGTATGTTAAGGATACTTGAAAATGATACCTGTAAGCATGCATACATGCCCCACTACCTGGACACTACGTATTTTTTTCTGATTGCCTCCTGACCCTTACTGCAGTGTCCCTTCATGTTCATGGATGGGTTTGCCTGAGCATTAACAAATCACCTGTATCTTTTGGATGGCTTTCACTGCTTTTTGTACATGGAAATGTCTCCAAAAGAGTGCTTCGGTATTGTGATGTTGTTTTAGTGTGACCAGTATCCAACACATTTAAGAAACAAATGACACAATTATTGTGGTCCCCAGAATTAGAGAATTCTGTTGTGAAATTGAGCAAAGGCAGCGACGTTTTAATGATTTTTGTTTGGGCCATGGAAAGTGGAATATATCACAGATCTCCTCATTTCCAATAGCCAGAATTTTATCACTTAAAAGAAGAGCTAATGACATGAAAGTGTTCAGGTGTCTCAGTTTGACAAACGCTTGCCTTAGAGCTATTCCTGCATAGTCGTTGGTGTTCCTATTGGATGTGGAAAATCTTCTTCGCTAGCCCCTTTTATTTTGTTTAGCAGTGCCTGTCATAACCTCCAGACTCTGCTTTCTAGGGAAAGCCATTTGCTGCAACTGACACAAAGAAATGGTAGAATGTGCATGATAAAGGACTCCTAAATCTGAAAATCCTGCAAAATTTAAGCAATACTGTGTAAAATGTAAATAAATTGTATGTTTCAATTGCTCCGTGTTTACCTAAGAATTTTATATCTCTTTGGACAAAGTTTCTTGTACAATAGCTGACACAAAATCAGGACTGGACTCCTGCTATTTAAAAATGTATCTAATCAAAAAGATGATGGGAATAGATTGTAAACATTAGGCTAGCATTTGTTTGCTTTTCTATTCCTGATTTACAGCGGTATCTTGAAGCAGGGTGTAGTGCATTCTCTGTTTTGTGGAGATTAGTAGTTAAGGTACTTGCATATAAGATGATTTTTATTGCTTCTGTCAGATCAAGGCTTTTGGATGCCATTGACTAACAGTTAAAAGTTCTGTCTCATGTAGTTCCTAGGTGAGAACTCTAAAAGATGGAATGGTTGTTTTTTTGGAAATCTAGGACTTTTTGCCTACTCCAGAGTTCCATGCAAGAAAAGGCAGTCAAAACTAAGGTCTGTAGATTCCTTGGTATATTATCATTGTGCTTACATTTTTTGTATTCTCGTGCAGTTCCTTTGTATCTTCACTCCCCCTAACTTGCTCACCTTGCCAAATGTAAAGCAGGTATCACTCACAAAAGAATGAATGGAAAAATAGCAAGCGAGTGTGAAAAATCTACAAAAATGAAATTAAAAATGATGAGGTCTGTTTAGAAAGAGACTTTTTGGGAAAAGCTTCCCTTTTTGTTCAAGTTTAAATGATTAATCTCAACATCAGATGCACTGTCTGAAAAGTATCACGGTTTTCTGAGCAGTCATTTCGTGTTTCTCCTGTCTTACACGCATGCATGCCAAAGGTAAGTCAGCAAACTCACCAGGAGTGTGGTTTGCACCCAAAGAGCCCTAAAGGGAGAGGAGAGGCCATTGTTACCCCTCTGATGAAAGCTTCGTGAAGCGTGCCATTCAGACTGACTGTGTGTTTCGGGGCTTTCAAATCATCCAGGTAACGCTACTGGTGGCTGGCGTTAGTGGCCCCTGGAACTGGGATAAAGATGTGTTTAGAAAGAGGCTGATGTAAGAGTTCATTGGAGCAGGCACCCTGTTTTCATCAGGGAGGCCATGATACTGTCAGTGGAAGGTGGGCATAGCACTTCCTGTGCAAAAACTAGCTCCTGGGTTACTGGGGATGATTCTGGCTGAGATTCTTCACCATTAAAGTGCAGAAGACTCTTTTTTTTCTTTGAAAATCAGACCCATCCAATGTCTAACAAAAGTCAGATTTCTAATTCTTTTCTAAATCATGATTAACATTGGGCAAGCTCTTTCTTTTTTCTGGTGTCTAAATACAGCTGATCTTTCCTGAACTCATTATTACCACTGCTATCATGCTTTGAAGCACTGTGGAAGACACAGTGGTCTGGGATAATCCCTAAAAACTCATCCTGCGGTTTAACAAAGGGAAGGTTGTTCTATTCTGCCCTCCCTGGACCTCCCAGGTCTGTGTTCTTTATTTACCTGGGCTATTTGAGGAGGGGGTGAAATTTGTTTGCAGATGTGTTTGGCAACTACAACGTTAGAACTGTCAGCAGAGATCCGTAGCCACAGCATTTTCTGGTTACTTCTATTCAGAATTAATTTCTGTAGGTAATGTCTTGTTCACTAATAGCATAACCATGATTTTAAAGTTATTAACATGTTAGTAAGGAGCTTAGACCTAGATGATATTTCTCCCTCTTTTTTTTTTTTTTAAAAAAAAAAAAATTAGTGCTTTCCAAAGGAGAAGTAATTTGAAAAAAATACCCAGCTTTGAATTCATGGTGCATACAAGAACTGTAAAATCTATTCAGAGTATTCAGTATAGATCATTGTTTAGTACAATTTGTTTGCTTCATGGCCTAAGACATAAAGGAATGCAACCTACTCTCAGAAGCTGCTTATATCAAAATAATTCATAAAAGACCCTTGTCAGTTCCTCTTAAATTATCTACTTATGGATCTCTTGCTGCTGTTTATTTGAAATTTCCTCTCTTTAATGCATTTGGGCAGGTGGTAGAGACAGACACAAACAGTTTCAGTTCCTCAGAGTGCCTTAAATGGGAGTATTTGGGGATCTGGAGAATAAAATGAGAACATCAAAACAAACGTCTTGCTACAAAACCTTGGAAAAGATGATGAAACAGGTTAAATACCATTTTTTGGTTTCTGCTTGTTGTGTGCCTCAGCTGTTCAGAGACTTATCTCTTCAGTCACCTATGAATCAAATAATGCACTTATGTTTAATGGTTTCAAAAGAGAGAGAAAAAAAATACAGTGTGACCTGTCCTTTAAGAGACAAAAATCTAGTATGTTACCCTTCTGCTTTTCTAATTTATTGTTTTATTTCCTCGTGTATTAGGGTATGTATTTTTATTCTTCTTGTTGCTAAATTTGTGTTTCTGTCATTGATTTTGAACACTGGGTTGCCTCAGAATTTTCCAGAGAATCACCTCGTTTTGATTCTTGTGCCTTACTCTTTTAATCTTTCTCTTCCCTGTAAACACCTTCATTACTGTGTGAAACTTCAAAACTTATTTTTTCACATGTCCTTTATTTAGAATCAAGTATTGAGTAATGGTTAGAACAGAAGGCAAAGAAGTAACACCCACCCCCCAGACTGTTAACTGTTCCTTTTGTCTTTTTATATCGAGTGAAAACTTCATGAAGGAATGCTGATTCTCAAAAGCTTGATGTCTCTTTTGTTGTCTGATTAAGTTAGGTAAATGACTTTTTCCTCTTTTCTATCCATCACTGTCCCGTAATTTAAAAATACTAGTTAGTTCTCTATTAAAAATAAAAGTTTAAGTGCAATAATCAACAAGCCTGTGAGACTGTTGTTACAAAGAATAGGGAAACCAGCGCACAAAGAAACCAGCAGTGCCTCTTGGTTTAGAACTCAACTGGTGGGTTCTGGGCTGATGCCCTGTGCAGAAAAATGCATCCAAATCCCTCTCTCCTTCTGGAAAAGGGTGCAGAAGGAGGCACCAGTCACACAACTATTGAACAGCTTGCATTATTTATGGGGTAACATACGCTGGCCTCCTAGTTTCCTCATCTAAAGTAAAATACTTCTAAATACGAACATTTAAGTCCTACTTATGCAATGCATAATTGCTAAATTGAAATTAGTATCTCAATGGTTTAATCTGACTTAATCTGAATTTTACAAACAAAAATATTTCAAAATCATTACAGTATGTCTTTCCAGGAATGCTTTGAACTAGCACATGATCTAGATCTCAGATTGTTACTATAAATTAGTGTTAACAAATAATTCTCTCCTCCATCTAACCAAAACTTTCATAGTTTCAGGTGAGATTTACAATCAGGTCAATGTTGGAAAAAATACTTTCGCCCTCTCTGAAAATGCTTCCTTTCAAATATATGTGTTGGTTCTGCTGAGGTGCTCAGATGCCTGATTTGGAGCTTCAATTGCTTTTTCTTGACAGCAAAAGCAGAAAGAAGAAATAGTCACTAACTGCCTGGGTAAAATATATTTGTTCATATGATGTTATCAGATAGAGGAAGGGGCAAATGAATAATGACAAATGTGAAGCCAAGTAGATTGGGCTTCTTCAGCCAGGAGAGCAGACAACTAAGAGTGATACGGTATAGAGGTCCGTAAAATCATGAATGGCAGGGAGAAAATAGAGGGGGGATCACTTGTATGTCCCTCCCAGCACAAGATGTAAGGATTATTCTAATGACAAGTATTTTGGTAGCTGAAGATGATGAAATGGTTCTCCTTGAGACATACAGTTAGTCTGTGTCATTTCTGTCTGGGTGTGATGGTGGGTGTTAAGCATTTATATAAGGTTAGCTGGAAACTGGGAGTGATACGTGAGAGAAACCCAGTGAGGATTACTAAGCACACAGACACCACCACTTACTCAGGAGATCCGTGAGCTGGAAAGGGTTGAGGATGGGGAGAGCAGATGGGGGAAGTGCTATATGTATATGCAAACCTCCCCTGCTGAGTGCATCTGCTTTTGGCCGCTATTGCGGGTGGTTAAACTAGATGGACCTTGGCTTTCACCCCGTACAGCCACTCGTAGGTTTGATGTAGAGCTACCCAGCGTTACTTTTAACTGAGATTTTGGCTGATTTGTGGGGGGTTTTTTGTTTTGTTTTGTTTTTGTTTGTTTGTTGTTTTTTTTTTAAGACAGAGACAACCTGTGAAAAACAATGGGTTTTGGAAAATATTTCAGTTGAAAACTTTTTACCCTCTTTACATCCAAGTTATCAGTGTTAATATTTGCTGCTGTTCAAAGTTACTACTTGTCTGGAAATACTTGTTAATTTTTAATAATTAAAAAAATGTTGAAATCAGCCTAAATATACTGATCAATTCTGATTTATGTTGAAATGTTTGGAGCTTTGATTTGCAATTTTGTTGCTGTCGAAGTTTTGGTGTTTTATTTAGATTGGTCTGGAAAATGTCCTTGGGATATGAAAATATTTTCCTGTTCAGCTCTAGTAAAAAGTCAAGTGAGCTCTTACCCTGGAAGAGGTGGACAAGAGCTAAACAGGAAATACAGATCAAAGGATTCAAAGCTGTACGTGTTCTTGCTTGTAACATTGTGATTCAGAGCATTGTTTTATTCAATTTTATTTCTAAGGACAACTACTTGTGTGCATATCCCATGGAACCATTTCACATACACTGACACTACCATGACAGGTGTAAATTTTTTTTTAAGAAAAAAAAGTCAGTCTTGCAAAAGATAAGACATTTTTGGAGTTGTATTTTAGGATAACTGTGCTGGAAGTGGGAGTTCATTTTCTTCCTATGGCACTACTTTTTTTGCTGTGTGATCCTGCAGTGAAATCCCTTGTGTGGTGCCAACTTGCGATGTCAGAAATTCAGCCTAACTTCTGGATCACAGCGTTCTGTAGGACGAGAAGAAATGAAATACATGCAGCAAGAATGTGTGTTTGAAGCTCAGGAGAAAAAAAATAATGGGGAACTTGCAAGAATGAGAAGATCACCATTAGCATCTTTAGAGTATTAGCACAGGAAGGCATTACTGAGCGAACCTCGCTTCCTGGGCCGTGGGACACCCCTCCAGGCCAGGCTGCTGCGTAAGAGCTGTATTTCCTAGAAGGCAGAGCTGAGTGGTGGTTGGCACAGTATTTGTCTGCACAGCCTGGTCTGCAGGGGGAGGTTGGTGAATGGTAGGGTTTGGTGCTAGCTCTGCCGCAGACTCCCCGTGTCAGTGTTAATGCTTGGCACCATCCTGATACTCAGAAATCCTGTCAGGGAGTTTGGAGAAAGGCAGTGGGAGACGAAGAGGTCAGTGTTGCAATGGAAAGGAGGGGGGAAAAAAAGGGGAGGGGGGGTGTGGAATTTGGATAAGGTTTAGCCTTAGGACTGTGCTACCAGTTACCAAGAGATGTGCCGGCTCTCCAGCACCAGGCAGCTCGTTTGTTAAGCGGGGGAATCTGCCCAGCTTGAGTGTAGTTAAATCCCAGTCTACCAACGTGGCCTTTGTTCAGTTGTAGGAATAGGACTAAACATTCCAAGGTCTCAGTCTAAGAGTGGTGACTTGGTACCTGATCCCTTAAAATTTTCGTCGTTCCAAGAAGTCTGTGTTTGAGAGGAAATATTGGGAAAATTTTAAGGGTATGTTCTTGGGAGCTATATTTTGCTTTAATCACCCTCTCCCCTTTCTTCTGTTTCCTTTTCTCTTGCCTCCAGATATGGTCCTGGTTTTTTCCATTGTGTCCTTTGTTTCTTTTGCAGTTTTTGTTAGCTTTTTTTGGTGGCGTTTTTTGTTGGGTTTTTTTCTCTTTTTTTTAATAGAGTTGTTTTATTTATACTGGTTTTGTCTGAAATCTGTAGTTAAACCAAAATAGCTGAGGGGAAATCCTGTTTTTCCTGCATATAGGAACTGTTTGCTTTGACAATCACTAAGTGTGTTCATCTAAGCAAGAGTTTGATGGTTTCACTTGTATAGTATCAAAAGGCTTTGATGATTTTAAGTGTATCCTGAATTTCTCCAAACTCATCTTTTGCAGTGGATGCCTGTAGTTATTTCTTCTAAAACCTCTGCAGTGCACACTTTACAAAAGTTCTCTGTGCAGTTATGTCTAGAAATGAGACTTCTTATCAAACATTTGATTTTTTTTTTAAATTAAACCCTTTAAGAGGAAATAAAATTTACTGTGGACATATTTGAAAGTAGATTCTGCACACTGAACCAGTGTTAGAGTTTTAATTGTTGCTATCATACAATTTTTGTTAAGGTTTTCCTTGTATAGAAGAACCGAGTCCAGATTATAACAACTGCTATTGCTTTAGTCATAGTCTACAAAAATTTCTTGAGTACTTTTGTCTAGTACTCTAGTACAACTCCCTCTTTTAATAAAGTGGTTACTCAATGGTGTCCTTCAAAGATTTGTTGGCATAAGTTTGGGGTGAGTGATCATCAAAATTGGTAAAGCTGTTCCTGAGCTCTGCAGGCGTTTCCAGGAGTCCTGTGAAAACTGTTGTGCCAGACATTATTTTGTGGAATATTTAATACTGCATGCATCGTACAGTGCAAAAGGTCATTAACAAGATTAACGGCGTATACAACTTTTATTAGGAATTTTATCCCTTTTACCTATAAGGCCAGATGCCTTTGCATGCTGTGATTCCAATCATAGAGACAAAATGTACAAAATGATCAAAGATGTGTTTTAAAAGTCATGATGCTAAGGTCCTGTAAGTTAGATAGCTAGGCAGCTGATTGTGTCCCATTCAAAGCCTCGAATCTCAATTTCAAGTGAGAGAAAGCTGCCTCTTGACAGCACTGCAAGGGCATGCAGTCCTGCCATTTTAGCCTGCTACTACAGTGACAGTGAGAATTTTGTTTCTGGGCCTCTGGCAGTATTTGGGGTTTGGGTGTAAAATTGCAACTTTGGGATGGGGAGAGAAAGAAATACTTGGTTTGTTTCCTGGTGACTTAAAAAATTGTAGGTTTTGAAGCTGTTCTGAGTCCAAAAATCTGGAAACTGGTAGCAGTAAATATGTATTAGAGGGCAGTAAAGTAGTACCTAGTGATATGTTAAGAGTATAATTTGGTTCATAATTATCTATTATAGCGATGTAATTTGTATAATTATCTCGCATAGTATTGTGTAAAGTGCATACACACACAGAAACATACAAATATATATTTAAAAATCTATTCATAATTGTTAGAGGCTATGTATAAATACTACAGTGCAAGTATGTACTTGATACAAGTATATATGACATTTCCCTCGTTATTATAGTATTTAATAGGAATGACATATTACTTTGGGCATTTGTATTGGAATGTTCAAGTGTTTGATATTCAGAGTCCGTACACCTAAAATGTCTATGAATGTTTCTGAATCTTCGCTGTGCATCCATGCATTGCTGAACACTTTCTACAGGCCCAGAGCATGGTTCTTATTGCAGGTGAAGGGCGTGCTATCAGAACAGCTGCAGTAGTTTGGATAACCTTGAAAATCCTTGTCTACCTACAGGGTGATCAAGCTAGTTTCTTTCTGAATCTTTCTCACAGTATAAGCAATGATGCCTGCTGATTTGAGCTGAAGAGGTGGTCTATTCAGCATATGTAGCAAAGGAATCTGTAATTACCTGGAGGAATGGAATCTTCCTGTGAGTCAGGATCTCTCATTTAAGAAGCTCCGTCTTGCTCTTTCCTGAGTATCTGTAGCTTGCTTTTTGCTATGACCTGGTGTCCATATCTGTATAGATGGTTTTACTGTTTAAGAGGCACTGCCTACTTGAAAAATGCATTCGTTAATGTAAACATTGTTCTGGAGACACAAATGAATGCGTGCCCCACTTAAAACCCAATAATTGACACCTTTCAACCTAGGAGGAGAAAAGATGTCATTTAACACTGTGATATCTTGAGCCTCCAGTAAAGACAAGTGGTGAGCACTGTGCTTTGAATAGCCCTTGCTAGCTTGTGCTCCTCAGCACCGTAACGGTTTGGATCTCTGGAGGAAAGGGACAGGCTGGCTTCACAGGGGCAGAGGAGGAGGAAGGCATGGGAGATGCTAGGACTGGAAGAATCCTCTCGGTCTGCTGGAATCTTCCCCAATTCACCTCAGTAAGACTGATCTGAATAAAGCTGGAGGATGTGGTTGGTTCATAGACATAATTTCTGGATCATCTTTCTTCAGTCAATTTGTTTGTGTTAAGTGTATGAAAAAAGAAATAATAAAAGATCAGATACCCATAGAAGGGCAAGCACCAAAAGCAAGAGACACACATGGGCTTTTTTTGGTTGGTTTTTGGGTTTTCTTTTTAAAAAGGATGTCTGCACAGATAAAAAGGTTGTTGAGCAAACAGTGACTAAAATGATGGACCCTTTCCTGTGTGTATCCATCACAGAAAGGCAGAGACTGATCCTTTAGACATGATTTCAGGAAATTATTTATGTTTGTCAACTAGCTTTCATTTTAATGGGTGTTGCAAGTACTCGGCACCTTATAGGACTGGGCTATTTGTTTTCTTAGATTTCTGTGTTTCTTGCTAGCCTTTAATCCTTTCAACTCGCTCTTCTGAAATCTGTTCTCCTTTCCTCCTTCCTTCTGAGCCAGGACGTTTTAGGTGCTGTTTACTCACTTGAAGCCTTGGTTAAGGTAAAGCAAGAACTGGTAAGATGATTATTCCTGAAAACTCTGTGATCAGGCTTTGTGCTGCGTATAGTTTTGGCCAGTTTTATAGGTAGTCTGAAAACTTCTCACTGAAGGCATCTGGAAGGAGGGAGAAAAGCCACGTTTAAACTAGGGGATAAAAGTATATGAGAAGTACAAAGCCTCATTCTTCAGGGCATAAGTAAACCACTAATTTCCTGGATAATTATTTTGTGTGGATGATTCAGTATTGATTTCTCTCTGACCAGACTTTTAGAGTATCTTTGGTTTCACTGTTATGTCTGTTCCTGTAGCCCTAGGTGTTTGAGCTTTGACAACAGTATGTCAGATTGAAGGAAATTTTGACATTCACTTTGTGTTGGATTATTTTTTTTATTTACATGTTTGTTGTTTATCAGTTGCAGAATTACATGAACCAAACTGTGAAGAATGAAGGTGCTTTCCGTATTTTAATACATCAAAATTGATGATCAAAATCACTGTGTTCCAAAGTGAATTGTAGTACAGTTATGTATTTGTTTTCTGGGACACATGAAAGCACATACGATTTTTTCAGTTAATATGTCTTAATTATAGACTGCTAAAACCTATTGCAAAACAAATGGGAAAATGAATAAATGTATGAACCGCAAGTATTATTTGAAAGTTTGGGACTGAAGATGCAAAAAGTGACTCCCAATAACTTGCACTAAGTAGGCGTTGTCAGCAGAACAAACTGAAAGCAAAGGGCAGACAAACGAAGGGTTCTGCGGGGGCAGAACAACCCAGGGACACTTATGCTGGCCATGATGGTTTTGGAGAGTTTCTGTCTCCCAGTCAGTCAAAGCCTTTTTGTGAACAACATGTTCCTGATGATAAAAACTATACTTTGAGCAAAAATTTTTCCCCATGACATTGTTTTCCTACTCGGGATGGGGGTTTATATTATAACTGTTCTCCATGTCCGAAGTGCAAACTGCCTTAATTTGTCAGCTGCCCTTGCTCATTCTCTCTAGACTCCTTCCAGCTTCACTAATGTATGAATATGTGACGAGAAATAATTTTCTGGAGTTTCTTTGATCTCTGCTTGTGATAGCTCATTGGGGAGAAATTTATCATAAATTAACTAAACCATGAATGAGCTGTTGAAATTCTTCACATGTTATTAGATTTGCTGGTGGATGGGTAATGAAACAGCCTTGTGTTCTGTCACTGACAGGGCAGCATATAGTGCAAGTGTGCTGAAGCCAAGTTTGCTTTGATCCAAGCCAAGATCCAAGTTTGCAAAGCAAACTGCATCTGCTTTAGTGGAGAAAATTCAACAAGCATGGACAATATTAAATTTTACTATACATTTGTGGGGTTTATAAGTTGGAAGTATGAAATCTTTCCAAAAGGAGTGTCTGTTTTGTTAAATGAGGTCTCATCTTCCAGGAGCAGAAATGTAGAGATTTTGATTGTGATGTTTGCTGAGATTAGAACAGAAAAATCTTCAATAAACTTAAAGGTGAGTGAGGATGGGATGAGTAAACAACAGATATATTAAATCTGACAGCCTGGAAAGCACAAACAAAAGAAGCAAGAGCTCGGTTGCCAGATGGTGAAAAGGAAGTTGTTCAGAGTTGATCACGCAACAGCAAGGGTAACAAAAGGCCTGAAAAATTTCTTTTGAAATCAGTGGGAGCTGAGAGTACTTAGTACCGTTCATGAGTGCTGACCAGTTTGTGGACTTTTACCTCAAGAGTTTTCTCTGCTGTTGTAGTGCTTAGCACGCTAGAAACGTGAGTCCACTGGACAGCTTTGCTTGCTGATCAGTGACATGGCTTCTGACTGCTAAACTGTTGTCAGCTTTAGAGTTCCTATTTCTTTCATGCCCAGGAAGTGAGAGTGAACTGTACTATATATGCACATATGGTGCATGTATATATATATATGCCACATACATATAATACATATATGGTATAAACCATATTACTACAACTGCTTTAGTGAAAAGGAGATGGCGATCAGCTGGCTAGTTAGTGGACCTCAGTCCGTGGGTGCTTTCCTGCAAGATTCACGTGAGAAGTTCATAGGAGGCTTGTCCCCTCTGTGAGAAAGGTTGAATTTGATTGTCGAATTTGGCTCCCTAATAAGTAAGCTGATTTTCCAAGTAGTCTGGTCATAGCTTAGAAGAAAAAGGACGGGTAGACAAGTGACAGTAGCTTTCAAATCTCAGTAAATCAGCCTCTGAGTTAGCGCGCAGACCCTTGAGAAAGGCTATCTCATGAGGTGCCATCACTTAAAGCACTGTATGCTTGACCATCTCTGAACCTGGATACTTTGCATATAAGTGATTAGTAATATTTTTTGGGAAGTAAGCAGTGGGGTATGCTTTGTGGGTAAAGTATTATCTGATTCCCTCTCTGACGTACACAGTAGCCTCTCCAAAGTCAAGGTTAACCTCTCTGTAGGCTCTGCATTGCCCTCTGCCACTTCAGTGTTACAAACTAGTCACCTTTGGGAACATCTCAGATAACATGAGGGTAAAATTAATCTTAATGTGTATTAGAAAAATTCTGATAGTGGTGATAGCTACTTAGTTTAATTGATATGGTGGCAGGCAATAACAGGCTTATAAAAGATTTTGGCTTTGAAAAAACGCATTGTTTTTGAGACTTCATTACATGAGAAAGAAAGCTTGTGTCTGATGTCCAAATTCTGTAGTCATCAATGCTGCTGAGTGATTCCATCTGTTTGTTTTTCTTGTACAGAAATAGTCACTGACCCACCAAGGAGTAGAACATGTTAGATACCTGGTAAAAAGCCAGGAGCAGCATCACTGATTAGATCCAATAGCCTTGTACAGTTGTTTCACAGTGGTTTAGGAAGAAAGGAATATGAAAAGAGATTATTTTAATTTAAAACATGGCAATCAATGTAAAAGAGAAACTGATGTACTTATGCCATGTCGCTCTTTCTAAGTGTAAATGATTAGGTTGAGCCTATCTACATTCTACTTGTATTTTAAGATGTTCATTTAACAAGTCTTTTTGGACTCTTACATAAATAATACATGTAATGTACACATTAGTACAGCAGAGTAATTTCCCTGAATGGCATAAATCTGAAAATTATTATTTGCATTCTAAGTGTATTCAGAGGCCTATTCAGAATAGGAGCCCCATTGTAGCAAATGCTACCAACCATCCAAGAAGATTAGGGGAACAAGCTTTTGTTCCCCTGAGAACCATATTGATTTAGCAGGATTTTTCATGAGCTTGGCTCATGTCCTTTTCATGTCCTTAAGCCTCACTTCTGAGGTCTTCAGGTACGTGTCCCTGTAAATTAATTTTGTATGCCCTTAAGATAATCTTATATGTTCAGATGGCACATTGGAGCTAATTTTTAAAAGAGATGCAAGACTGGATGTACCAAGAACCAACAAGAGAAGGTATATATCGCCGAGAGTGGAGGCATTCAGAATTAGAAGTTATTGCTCCTAGAGGTACTAGGTGGTGTTGGCACTAATGAGCTGGTGAGGATCTTTGTGTGAGGTTTGCTGGGCTACGATGCTGTGCTGCCTGTTGTAGTGTGCTGTGATGCCAGGGTGGGTGCCAGGATGTGCACTGTCATGGTTTGCTCTGCAGGGAAATAAAACTCATAAAGATTTTACTGAGATGTGTGCATATCGGTGAGGGTGGAACCCCCTGCTCCCAAGGCAAGGCCCAGGCCTGGTCCTAGGAGTTGTGCATCTGCGGAGGGGGAACAGAGCACTCCAGGGTCCCACTCCTCTGTTCCTGAGCAGTAAAGCTGTGACTCTTGACCTCATCTGATTTAGTTCACTCAGCCAACATGTGAAAATTCACTTTTCTTTCTACTGGATTAGTTTGCTGTTGGCTTAGCCAGCTAAAAAGATTCTTGGAGAGATTGGATAAGTCAGCGTAAGGAGTAAGAAAGAAATGAGATCACAGAACTGCTCAGGCAAGTGCTCCCAAAAACTCCAAATGTGAAAATCAAAACAGAGGCAGGACACGTTTAAAGACTTAAGCAAAATGTTTCTCACCCAAAAGCAGTGATTGTAGAAAAAATTACATTTTAATTTGTTCAATATTATTCTGTGAAAAATATCAACATAACCCACTCGAATCTTCCCTTATTTTTCTATTAGCATAAGAAAAAAGTATTTTTGAAAGTGCCTGGAAAGCTGATTTTGTAATCTCTGTGTTCATTTGACTAGCACAAAGTATGTAGGCTCAGAAGTTAAAAATTCTCCAAATAATTACAGACCAATTGTATTTGGGCAACAATGTGAGACTTCGTAGAAGTGGCTGGGAAAACCTCGTGAGACTCTCAGAGGACAGCTGGAAGCACATTCCTCTTTAATGCTCGAGAAGGGACACAGCAGAGCCAAAAAGTCTCATGAATGCAATATGGGGGAAAGGAATGGTTCTCAGTCCAGAAATTGCAGTTTCATACATTCACAAGCCCAGAAGAGAGATCAGTGGCCCAGCTGAACAGCCAGATAGCTGGTTTTGCTGCTTGGTGAACAGCTGCCCTTGCTGAATATGGCAAGCCTACAAAAAGCACTAGAACAATGTTGGAATGAGAGATTTTTCCAGCCCTCCTGTGGCAAATAAAGGCATCAGAAGATGCGTAATCAGAATTACCATGCGATCATTTATGAGAACAGCTGTGTGAGTAAAAACCTAATGGTCATCCTTTCGCCACTCTTGCCCAAGGAGCTGCATTCAGGCATGCAGCAGAAGGGGAGGAGGCTGAACCGTGGGCTTGATCTTGTAATACCCTGGGCGGGGGCACTCCACAGGGCACAGCAACAGCTGGGTGCCGCTGCAGATTAGAATCTTGTAAATACGGTTGTCTGCAAGTGCGATGAGACAACAGTATCTGGAGAGAAGGAAGCCCAAGTGCACAACCAAGGAGATTACCTTTCTGTGCAGAATTGGATTTCTGCCTAGGAATTCAGCTCTGCATTGTCCTCTTAACTACTCTAGTTTGTCAAAAGCTGCTTTTCCATATTCTGCATAGGTGGTGCATGTAACGCTGTAACTCGTGCTTCTGACTTTGGTTGGCATGTTTTATCCAGTATCTGGGAAAGAAAGTGGGACTGCTATTCATATGTAAAGAGTTAGACACAAAATGGGAGATGTTGTATAAAACAGTATAGAACCGTAGAACAGTTTGGGTTGGAAAGGACCTTTAGAGGCCATCTAGTCCAACCCCCTGCAGGGAGCAGGGACACCTTGAGCTGGATCAGGCTGCTCAGAGCCCTGTCCAGCCTGACCTTGAATGTTTCCGGGGATGGGGCTTCTGCCACTCCTCTGGGCAGCCTGTGCCAGTGTTTCACCACCCTCATTGTAAAAAAAAAGTCATCCTTGAATCTAGTCTAAATCTACCCTCTTTCAGCTTAAAACCATAACTCCTTGTCCTATTACAGCAGGCCCTGCTAAAAAGTAGTTGAAAGTCCTTCCAGAAGGACTTCTTTCTTTTCGCTATATATAAATCCACTTTGCAGTTTAAAAACATCTTTTCTTTTCTTTTTAACTTTTGTAACAATAGAAACAAAGCTATTTGGATGCAGTTTCCTTTGTATCCAAGACCCTGAACATGCTTCAGAATGTACAACTGTGTTGCAGAAAACCGGTGCTTTAACACTTGTTACAAAGGAGCGTATTACAGCAGTGGACAGGCATCCTTGTCTGCATCCATCTGTACCAGGGAAGAGGTTACCACCTACAGCTTTTTACCACCTCCCACCAGCCAGAGATTACCACCCTTACTGTTCTGTTGCCAGTGCTCCAATGTTGGATCATTGCCTGTTTGCCTCAAGGAAGATCAGCCAGGCTACCTCAGATCACCAATTTTAGCTGTTTAAACTACCCTAATTTGTGTTGCTTGAAACAAATTAGGGCTTACGTGAACTGATCTACTGCCTAAGTTGTTTAAAGGTGGTTGCTCTCAGAAAACGGTGGAAGCTGGGGGAGTGCTACAGGCCATTACCCTTGACTAGAAACAGGATGTTTGTTCATGGCCTGGGACACAAGCATGATCCAGTAACTTCCTGAAGACTCCCTTACTGAATTTTTCTTGATTCCTTAGGATTTCAAACTGGAGGTCAGGCTTGTGTGTAATCCTCATTCAGCCCTACTGTGGACATTATAACCTTTTCACTGTAGTATAAAGGTATAGAAATTAGCTATAAATAGACAGAACCTATGCATTTTATTGTCAGCATCTCAGCAAGCAGTAATATTAATTTATCGAATTTCTGTAGCCAGAAATAATATAAAATTGTTGCCTTTTATTATATGTAATATATAAATATTATATACAATATGTAAAATACAGAAAGGTCCATAATGATCCAAATGCCCTCTTCTGTGTAAATCATCATTTGGTTCATCTTTAGTGACCAACCTGGTAGCACAGTCAAAAGGGTTACACAGATAAACAGAATTATTTGTCTCTGAGGGTCCTGCCTGAACACCAAGTAAGTAATTTATTGATTGTTATTTAGCACTATGTTTCGGTCCAGCTTAGAATCCTCAGAGCTAAAGTTTTACATAAAGTTATAATATGTCATAGTTTGTGTGGCTAAATCACAGAAAGTGGTGATATAATATACCCAGCCAGAACATTTTGTTTTCAGTGTCTCCTCTCCAATTCAGTGCATCATTTCCTTTTCCCTCTGGCCCACCTCTTCAGAGCTATGATAATATCCAGTAAACATTCATACCAGTTTCCTCATTTTTAAGAAAACACATTGCTTTTAATATTTGCTTTAGGAAATATTTGTAGCCTCCTATTGTATTGTGCTGTTTTATATGGATTGAGCAAATCCACATGTCCAAATACAAGATTCAAATCTTCTCTGTCCTATACCAAAGCAACCAAACATAGTACAGTGACATGTGTTTTATTAAAAAAGATGGTGTGCGTACTGCTGCACATAGGAAATTCATCCTGGAGTTGGAGCAAGTTCTGGAGCTGGGGACTCTCCAGTCTCCCTGAATGTCTCCATGTATTGACACCCTGAAAAAAAAATAAATCATCACCTCTGCTAGCTTGGTCATTATAACTGTGCGTGATAAGAAAAGTGATCTCAGAGTGGACACTGCTTTTTAGGCTGGAATAATGTGAATGTTTCAATGCCAGCTGCCAGCACTGCCTTTGTCCACTGCAGAGTCAGCTTCAGCCAAGTTTCTTCTCATTTGCGTGTGCATCTCGGCTGAAGAATGGTAAAAACCAGAAAATAAGCTGAGCTTCACCAGCATCCTAATGGAACCAAAATTTCCTCGCAGCTGGTGGTAGGCCAGTGAATACTGCCGAATGAACCCCACAGCCCTGTGACAAGGGGGTGCCTACTGAGACCTCTTCACCATCCAGTGTTCGGGTTCTCCTTGGAGATCTCCATTGAAAAACACAGAAGAAAATCTATAGGAAAAAACCCGGTCTGTTCCAATAGTGTGACAGTTCTTTTGGGGTTTATCAAAGGCTCATAAATTTAATGGAATCAGCATGGACACTTGGACACATAATTTCTAGCTATGGAAATCTGCAAAGACTATTCTGCCCTTTACTGACAGGGAATACTGATAGCAGAAACATTCTGTAACATCTTCATATTGCCATGAGGAGAGGAATATGCATGAAGTGCATTCATACTCATATCTGCGACAGTGTGGGAATTAATGGTGTGGTAACAGAGAAGCAAAGGTCTGAACATCCCCGTGCCCTAGCTCAGCATGTTGGACTCTTCTCTGTGCTGCTGGATTTTATTGTTCTCTCTACAGTACACATCATGCATCTCAGTTGTAATAACCGTTTTCTTTCTGTTCTCTAATCAGAGAAGAAATGAACACAGGAGGGTTTTTAGCCAGGGAGTTATGGGTACTCTTTTGCTTTCTTTAAAAGCTAACATAACAGATTTGATCCAAGAAGTTCTAGAATTAATAGAAAAGCTGTTTTTCAAGATTGGTAAAATGCTATTTAAAAAAACCCAACAAAATGTTGCTAGCAATAATTTTTGCACTGTGCGACCAGACACTTGAAAATTTTATTTTTCTCTGTACAGAGTCTAGGGGGGAAAAAAGGGTATATTTGCACCTAATTCATCACAGATATAGTTCTTACGAGACTGATACTATTGGGCAAGAGAATTGGTGGGTTCTAGGGGAAAATCTTGGTTAGTGAAGAAAACAAGGAAGGTAAGTCTGACTTAGAGACATGTAATTATGTAGATAGACACCGGGTTAGTAACTTTCACTGTTGATAATGACATTTGGTAATGAGAGCTGTTACTTCCCAGCAAGAAGTTTAGGATAATAAAAAGCTGTGAATTGATTTGACTTGACATATTTAAGAAATGTAAATTTTACAAGAAAATACTAAATGAGTGAAGTCATTGTACTGTAGGTTCTACTATTTCCTTCTGAATTCCTTAAGAATTTTCTGGGAATGTTGTATAAGTGTTTCTCAATAGGATTTGAGGAGGTAAGTTTGTCACTAAACCAGCTATTTCCATGGTTATTCTGTAAAGTCTTAGTAATTTAAGTGACCTTGCTTTAACCTGAAGAAAGAAAGAAAAAAAAAAATCACTTCCATCAACAACTGAGAGTTGACGTAACGACCTGGATGAAGGGACAGAGCACACCCTCAGCAAGTTTGCAGACGGTAGAAAACTGGGAGGAGTGGCTGAGACGCCAGAGGGCTGTGCTGCCATTCAGTGAGACCTGGACAGGCTGGAGAGTTGGGCAGAGAGGAACCTGATGAAGTTCAACAGGGGCAAGTGTAGGGTCCTGCATCTGAGAAGGAATAACCCCACACACCAGTACAGGCTGGGGGTCGATGTGCTGGAGAGCAGCTCTGCGGAGAAGAACCTGGGAGTCCTGGTGGACAGCAAGTTGACCATGAGCCAGCAATGTGCCCTTGTGGCCAAGAAGGCCAATGGCATCCTGGGGTGCATTAAGAAGAGTGTGGCCAGCAGGTCGAGGGAGGTTCTCCTCCCCCTCTGCTCTGCCCTGGTGAGGCCACATCTGGGGTACTGTGTCCAGTTCTGGGCCCCCCAGTTCAAGAGGTATGGGGAACTGCGGGAAAGAGCCCAGCGCAGAGCCACAAAGGTGATGAAGGGGGTAGAACATCTCCCTTATGATGAAAGGCTGAGGGAGCTGGGCCTCTTTAGCTTGGAGAAGAGGAGACTTAGAGGTGGGGTAACCTCATCAATGTTTATAAATATGTGTATCTGATAATAGATAGTCCATGTGCCACTGTGTTGAGTGCTGGTGAATATTACTTGCTTCTCAGGCTCCTGTAGCTGTCAGCTGGAGATATATCACACGTTTTCCACGGGGGCCAGGTCAGTTGTTAGAAATGAAAGTGAAGCCATTTGTCCTCTTTCTTTTTCATTTCATTTTGCAGCACCGTCACGGACTTTGTTCAGATTTATGGGAGGCTGCCTAGACTAAACAGCTGGCATTGCAAGCAGCAAAAGTCACTCTCTAGTCAGTTCATTCTGAATTAGAGCCATCTATTACCCCTTTACAGTAAGTTAAATAACTCCCATAATTTTCCGCTACAGATTCACATAAAGGGCATGTTATTTTTTTAAAAAGAGGAATACATTTTCTTTTACCTGGATCTGACAAATCTATAAGCAAAACCTTCCATTAACTAAAGGAAGAGTTTCCTTTATTTTGCACAGGTTCTCTCCTAACCTTTCAGGTAATTAACTGTAATTATGCTGCTATGTAATTATAGTGTTTATATTCGAAGTATTCTGAATTCTAACTTTATGCAGCAGTTATTCTGGCTTTTCAGTAGATCACTCTTCTGTGGTGCTGTGCAGTCCTGAGGTAGTGCTCTGTGTTGTAGCCACCTTTTGGGGCATGTCTGTTGAAATGTAGGGAGAATTATTCCTTAAAATGAATGTTCGTTTTGTCCTAAGTGTACCTCTTCACAATCTTTCAGCTTTATTGCTTCTTTTATTAGCAGCTTTGCGATTTACCTGCACAAGGGCTTTTTGGGAGTAGAGGTAGGGGTTATTTTGATTTTTATTAATAAACGTAATGCTCTCACACACAGGTATAAGCTTCTTTATGGGGACAGGCTCTGCCCCACATGCATTTTGTAGCTGCCACCGTAGCTGGACAGACTTTTTCAGGACAATTAAAATAATTGGTTAACGTAAGAGCTTTGCACTTGGTTATACAGCCTCTGTCATAATAACTCATTTTATAAAACCATCCTGGAAGGTGCTTCCCACCCTTGCCAGATGAACTTTCCTAGTCTGCCACACTGAACTGACCTGGAATTTTCACATCGACATATTTTTGTGTCTATTTCCTGGTATATGAGACTGTGAACTTCAGAACACACTGGAATTTTCCCAGAAATCATGAGAGAGATCACAAGGGCAGGGCAGCATTTCTGATGGGGCTTCAGTATGTTTGCAGTTCCAACGAGAATCAAGTGGAAATGAAATAAATTTGTCCAAAATTCTTAACCTTCCAATTTAATTTTAATTGCTTTTTATCTGTTAGATTCTTTTATGTCATCTGCAGAATGGTTCCTGGTGGAACTGACGCATCTTTTTCCTTCATGTGTG
Organism: Leptosomus discolor; assembly: GCF_034619465.1. Lineage (NCBI taxonomy): Eukaryota > Metazoa > Chordata > Aves > Leptosomiformes > Leptosomidae > Leptosomus > Leptosomus discolor. Next base: position 22,614,693 of record NC_141401.1, on the reverse strand, counting down.
CAGAATAATTCCTGGGTCCCTAATATAGTTCTCTAAGCTCAGCTTTTACTGGTGCATTTCAGATAGTGAAATGTTACTTGTCTGAAATACAGCCTTGAAATATTTGTGGATGAGAAAAATATCTTTTAAATATTTTCTTCCAAATTCTAGATAGAATTAAAATATTCTTTCTTATTATATGAGAAGTGGAGAAAAGAAGGACTATAAACTTGCCATTAGAAAATGAAATTCTAGTCCACATTCACCTACCTCTTTTGTCCCTGACACAAAGGTGAAAGAAGCTAACCTTGTATGAGGCCAGAAGTTCTCAGCTGAGGTCTGACAACCTATTTGTATTTCTGCTATCCTGAAGTCCAGGTGGAAACAGAGTAGTCTATGGTTGGTTTATAATCCTTTAAAGGGATATTACTATCTGCTGTAATGAAGAGCAGCTCCCAGGCCAGTCTCTGTTGGGTGTGGCATGAACGTAAAATGGGGAAAACAGTGAGAAAATCCTCAGATTCCTCGTTCTCTTTCTCCAGTAGGTTATCAATAAAACGTAAAAGCTGTCTAAGTCGTCATTTTGCTACAGTCAGTTCTGTTTGGACCATATATTCCTTTGGACAGGAACCATGTCACATAGTGTGTCTGCACAAAATCCTCCCGAAGGGCGGAGGCTGCCTAGGGCTAGGTGTGGGACAGCAGCAGCCGCAGACCGAAAGAGCTTCTGCTAATTCAACTCCTTTATTCCTTCAATCCAATAGCTGTTACATTCTGTTGAATGTCGTTTGGCAGTAGAACATACAAACGAGTTCACTGTCGCGTTTCGGCCTAGGGCAGAGCGCTGTTCGCTGGTGCTCATCATCCTAAACCTCCCAGGCAACAGATAACAGTTGAGTCAGTTTTCCTCATCTTGTCTCTGCCAGATGTGAACGTGTCAGCAAGTAAAGAGTTTGACCAGCGTGCAGGGAACGTGCCCGGACCACCCGGCATGGTTCCGTAGGTGGTAGGTAGGGTGTAGGTGTGAAAACGCAGTGCTCACATCCATTACAGCGGCAGCCTGTTGGCTTAACTAGTGCTGTGCTTTGCTCTGTGCCACTTTGGGAGGTGACTCCAGCTGGAGGCATAAATTAAACGTCAGTATGTCCCTGAGATAGGCATCAGATCCATTAAGAGTTTAACTCCTGTCTCTGCTTTATTAGTTTTGGACTAGACATGCCTAGGGCATGTTCACTGAACGTCATTCGTTTGATCCAAGTGCTGTAGCAGTCGTGCACGTGGTACTGGAAGTGAGCGTTTAAGGGAGGTGCTGCTGACTCACAGACCTGTCAGATAAAGCAGCATTCGGAGAGGACACCATAGCTGACCTCTTTGCCAACTTGAATACAAAGGTAACTTTGAGTAGGACTGTGCAGACCGAATGTGTTTATTGCAAAAGAAGGCAGAGGATCTTGTGGAGAAAGAAATAGGGAGCTTTGAAGTTTGCAGTCACAGACAAGCTTCAAGTTACTTACGGGATGTCTAATAAAACTATTGCTCAGCAAAATAAGGAGTTTGTTTGGAGAACCCTCTATTTGTATTCTCCTGTTTGTCATTTAATCTAACGGTAAATTCTACACTTTGGGAATAAAACATATTAGTACATGGGGCAATTTGACGTGCATCACAGGAACTGTTAGCTGAGGCAAATCGTCTGTGGTGCGTTGGAGAAAACAGCACCTTGGCCAAAGAAACAAGAGAACTGGAATCTGAGCCAGTGATAGAGCTGAAATGAGAGAAAAACATCTCTTCAAACACCAAACCTTATAGAGGATGCTTAAAATTTGCCTAGCTGGTTGGGCCTTCCTCTAAAAACTATCCTGCAACAGATTAATTAATGCAGACAAGCTTTTCGGTATCTTTCTTCTTTTTGCGATGGAGACAAATCAGTTTCTTTATAACAGCTTCTGATGTTTCAGACAGTCAGAGATTATGACAGGCTGAAATACTTCTCTGTATTTAATTATCATGTTTTTAGTTTGAATTTATCAGGAGACTGGTTGAGTAAAGTCTGCAAAATTTTCAGGCAAAGGAATCTTCTAAAAATAAAATGTTGTTAGCAAGATATTCAGTGTGCATAAGATGAAGGAGTTTATAAATAGGTTTAGGAAGAATTGAGCTCATTTAAAATAAATCAAAGATGGATTTTTAGGGATATGGCTACGTTTCAAAGTTATTTTAAATGAGCCAAAACCCTGACTGCAGAGACTTTGTCTCTTTCTTTCTGTGGCACCAGCTATTCTCCAGAGCCCTGCAATGGAAGGGAATGATACGAGAAAGCATGTGTGGTAGAAAGCAGGCACAGAGCTGTCTGCCAGCAGGAATCAAGTGGTCTGTCTCACCCAACGTTAATGTGCAGCTTCTCTCTTACTTTTTTTTTAATCAAAGAAGTGTCAAATGTAGCCTCCCTTAGAAAGAACAGGGCGTACCTGAGTGGGGGTGGGTCAAAGGAGTCAGTCGGCTGGGCGGGTGGTTCAGGGCAGGAAGGTTTTCCAACGCAAGCTGCGATGGGGGCCGTGCCTGGTGGAGGGACATGGTGGGGAGCAAGGGGTAGCTGGCAAAGAGATGGATTCAGTGTAAAACACTCCGTTGTCAGGCAGCTGTGTTTCTAAGGTAAAGGGAAATTTCTTCAAACAAAAATTTCCCTTTGAGAAGGTGGAGATGATTCTGTATAAACATTTTTATAGACATACCATCAAGGGAAAGAAAAAAGGAGAGAGAAAATGTACATGTTGCTACTAGGAAAAAAATGCTTTTCTGATAACGATAATTTCTCAACAGAATCTTACTGTGCTAAAAAATTGTAAAGTGCTGTATCTAATTTCTTGCCACTTGTTTTAAGTTTCAGCCACCAGAGTGTAAAATTTGTTTAGACATTGTAAACAATATTTAAAAAAAGAACTAAATTGTATAGATTAGATGTAACATAGTTTAAATCATGGAAGTCCTGCTCAGCTTGATAGCCACTCATCTTAGTAACGAGACCTTTTAAAGTTGCTTTTGAATGGCAACCGATCTGGAAATGCAGAAGCCACAAAAGAAGCTGACCTGTTTCCAACTTCTGAGATTGTTTTTCACATTTTGTGTTGAGTATATTTTAGCTTGAGAGTCTTGTTAATGCAGTCGCCTAGGTTGACTGTTAGGATGTTGTTTGAACAATTCAGTAATGATGGCACCGTAGTTAACTAAGGAAAGAGGTAGGGTTGCTTTAGGACATTGTTTTCCTAATTTTTTCGTAGGTGATAAAGACAACAAGACGGTTAGATAGCTCAACATTAGAGATTTAGCATGAAAAGCAAAGTCTGAAATTCTGTAGTTGTTTGTTTTCAATGTACTTAAGAATCCCCTGGATTTTCTTGCTGCCTTTACTATGCTGACCCTCCAGGTTCACCAGGAGACGTACTGCCTGACTGGAAATGTCAGACAAATATCAGAGTATGCCAAAGTAGTTTCATGTAGGGTCAGATTCCTCCTCTGAGCTAACAGCTGTTGTTCTAAAGTATATTTGATGCCTTAAACATTTGAACTGATATATGATAAAAGTATGGGAAAAGTTCAAAGATGTTACGGCAACGTAGGGCTCTCAGTGAAAGTGATTTAGAGATAATGTGAATAATCCTTACTAAGTGAAATTGTGAGTGAAACGCATTAACATTCATACTCAGCTGAGTTTTGTTTGGTTATAAAAATTCATTATACATTTGGTTATTTTCATTTTAAAGTTGTTCAGTGAACAGGGTAGTACACATGCCTTCTAGTCTCAGGATGCCAGAATCATGATCTCTCACGGCACATTACCAAAAAGAGAGATTTTAAGAGAGATTTTGTACGCATTTTTGTTTTCAGTTCTCTAATACTGCTCAATTTTTTAATTGAAATGCAAGCTGCAAACCATATTGCCTAAAATAAAATACGGTCCTTATTCTTTGAATCTGTCCGGCTCCTGTTTATTTGGTAAGTGGAACCTCTAAACATCCATCCAGGGCATCCCAGGGTCCTCTTAACTACCAGTGCTTGGCAACCTTTACTTCACTTTGTAACCTTAGGACTTGACAATGATCCAACTGTGTTAGAATCATCACAATCAATCAGTTAGAAAATGTTGTTCTTTTCCTTTCTGAGTGTTTATTATGAGTCAGCAGTGCTTGTTGCTGTAGAGAGGTTTGTCTTACTGAATCAATGAGGGAAAGTGTTCCTGATACATTTGACATTAATTTCTCTCATAATGTTTAAAAGGCTTGATTTTAGTTAGCTGTCTAGGGAATTAGTTCCAGAATTCCCATTATCCTAATTAGTTTAGCAGAATGACACAACTCAGTGCCCCTTCAGGCAATTATTTCACCCTTCAGCTGGTGGCATGATACTAAAGGAAATACATCATGTGATTTTTGCATTCCCAGAAATACACCTTTTAGCTGTGCCCTGATGTCACAAAAATCAAGTGTCTAAATAATGAAAATGCTACAAATGAGCATTGTTGCAAATTACGAAAAATGTCAGACATTTCATGGGCAGTTAGTGTCACATCTCTGTTTGCGGCCCTTCCCTTTTGGAAAGTGGAGATCACAAATAAAAAAGCAGCAACCTTCATTCATCTTCCTAATGATGCTGTTACTGAGGGAGCAAAGACCAGAGTTTTGATGCTATTTCTATATTCGTTTTTGAGGAAATGCATTGCTGTTACCTTCTTTGTAACAAAGAAAATGCCTTCAAGAATGGGACCAGGAGGCTTAAGAGGCAAATTCCAGTCCTGGCACTGAATACTGTCTAACAGTACCTAGAAGTTGGGGGGTTCGGTGTCTAATTTAAAGCAGAGGTAATAATACTGATCGTGCTAAAAATCGTGACCATAAGTATTACTGGTGCTTCAGAGCTGTAGAGTTCTTCTTTAAAATGTTGAGGGGTACTTTAAGGGTGGCAGCCTTAAATGAGGGCACCTCCTGATCGGGATGCTATCAGCTGTTAGCTTTCAGCTGGTGGCTTGCCTGTCTAGCTAATGAAGAGCTGCCGCTTGTCTGGCTGCACTGAGCTGGGCCTTGGGTTTTTGCAAACATTCAGTGTTTGTTCTGTGTTTCTCACTCTCTGCTTTTCACTTCTGCAAGGAATGGTAGTTGGAGACACAACTTGCTTGTATCTTTTAAGACTTCTGCTTGCTTCCAACTTCTTGCCATAGAGGATTGTGGCTTGGTTTTGGAAATGAATCCTTTAGGTGCCAGGTTCCTACGTATTAGGTTCTACAAGACATATTTTACTAGTTTGACTTTTTACAGTATGTTTCTCTTCAGCTCCTCTTAAAATTTTCCTTACTTTCTGTAGAAAATTTATCTCTAGACTAATGGTCATACTGTGGATTATCTTGTAGTCTCAAAATAGCTGATTTTAACACATTTCCTTTCTCCCCTCTTTCAAATAAGCCCTTCTACTGCTCTGTAGCAGTGCTTTTTACTAATGAGAACTGTTGCCAGGCTTCTTGTTATGGCACTTTGTTAGAAATGTGCCTAACGCACAAAAATGATGGCTTACTGGGCTTTCATCAGCTCTTAGCCAATTCGGATCAGTATTTTATTTGGAGCTCCATGACTTAGTTCAGATCTCTCTAATTCTCAACGGGGGGCTGCTCACAAGGGGAAAAATTGAGCTTTCCTATAGACTTGTCTTCAAATTCCTACATAAAACACTAACTTAAAAGAACAGTGTTGTAACTGAGATGGGGTATGAATTATTTGTCTGTAACCTGCTATATAGTTTAAAATATAGCACCGCTGTAATAAGTAAGGCCAGATGTCTTAATTTTCTCTTTAAGAGTCTGTTTAGACATTTGTAGAATTCCTTTGTTTTGGAACAGTTTCATCATATATCTGCTTCTGTAGATCATTTCGTACATGGATCAGACATAATTTTATCTAAAGCCTAGTCACATGCAATAGACCTGTGTTTCTAAAGAGAAGCTGTTTCTCTGAGTCTTTCAAAGATGTTAGCAAATTCTGCACCATATTGAGTGCCCTTTGGCTGCAGGTAAAGAATTCAACAGCTTGTGGGAGTGCTAATTAGAGCTAATAATAACTTCAGTGACCTGCCTTGGCTTTAAAATGCCTGACAGAAATTACCCTGTCCTTGAAGGATAGAGATTTTGTTTAGGGACGCTCATGCCTTCATGTTTCTGTGTTTAGTGATCACACACAGTTAACGAAGGGGGCGCTTGTATGTGAATGAAAGAGAAGTGGGTAGTGTTGGGGAATCAAGAGGGAAAAAGGCAAAGAGAGATCTCAGATATGTTACACCAGAATTCCATTATCAGAGGGATTTCTCTTGTAGACTATGTAGCCTTGTAAAAACCAGAAATAATAATAGGAAAGCAAATAGAATAGGAACTGGATTATTCATAATTAAACCTTTTATGTCTCGTTTTGGTACTTTTTCCGTGGTTAGTTTGCTGAAGTATGTACAGAGGGTCTGAGGGAAATTAAAGCTTTAATTTGGGTAAGTACCCAAAAAGCTCCAAGGTACGAGATTTTTTATTTGATGAGCTGATATTTGGAAGATAAAAGGTACGATTATTTTATGAGCTGATATTGGGAAGATAAATTAGTGGGTTTCCTGATGACTTTTTTTTTGCTAAAGTGATTTTTGGAAATCAATCAATTAAATTAGACGGGGGAAAGGGTCTTCAAAATTCTAATAGAGCCAGGAATTATAAATAAAATCACTGTAGTCATACACAGAAAAGCAAAGGTTAAATTCTGTTTTCTCCTACACAATAATCAGTAGAGAATGCTTCACAGAAACTGCTGGGATTACCCAAAGTTTTAATGATGTAAATGACATCAGAATCTGGTCACTGTAGTCTTTAGGATTTGAGAGGAATTTTTAGAAAAATCAGTAAATATGCCTGGGCTGAATGTGAGAAGTATCTTCCACTGTTTTGTCAGTTCCAATAACGCTATTACTGCTGCTTACTCGTTTTTAAACTGTTTAATGTTTTAGGTTTTTTGAATGCTATTAGTCCAAAATTAGGTGATGGGAAGCCTGATATGGTAGACTGCTTTTTTTTTTTTTTTTTTAATTGAGGATAAAAACTTAACATTACAAAAGAAACAAAAACCCAAACCCAAACCAAAAACCAGGGACTCAATGGTTAGGGTCTTTAGTTCCTAACTAGACATATGGCTTCAGTGCTGCCTGAGCAACTCGAAGCAGGCACCTTCCCCATCGTGCTGCCACCCGCTCCTTGCTGACTTCCTGTAGTCCCCATCATGGTCCCAGCACAGCTGGTCGCTTCGTTGCACAGTGAAAAAGATCGGGCAGCCAATCCAGCTAAAAAGTAGAATCACCAGGAAAAAACAGGGGTTTTTTCAGCTGGATCAGTTCCCAAGTTGTTTTGCTCCAGGCAGCGATACTGGCACTTACGAAGCGCCTGCAACGGTGGCCTGAGGAAAGGGCTGCTGGAGTAGTTAATGTCACTGAGTATGTAGTGAACTACAGCCTTTCCCTTTGACTTTAAAACATTTGCCATCACTGAACACTGGTTTAGTACAAAACTCAACAGTCAAGTATTTGAGGCCTTGATTTTCCCCAGAACTGGATAGATGTGGAATGTCACCCCTTCTCTTCTATTAATACAAATATTTGATTTTCTCTTAGATTCTTAATTTGGCATAACTCATGTCCCAAGTCTCATTTTCATTATACTGTTATAGGACATTTTAAAAATCAAAGGGCAAAGATTATTCACTTTTGATTGCCTTATTCTGGTCAATTAACCTTGCTCAGGAACACAGTTGTGGACTGAGGGACCAACTTGCCGCCCAGCAAGAGGGAAAATGTTGGTTTACTGCGTTTTCCAACTACCCACACCGTCAAAGAGTGTACAATATACAGTCAAGATAGAAATTGCCAGAGAATGTCAGCTCACAGAAAATCCATGGGGAAATCTACTACCAGCTTTAATAAAAATTGTTTTCACTTAGAATAATTTAAATCATAATTAATTTTATCTAAGCTAAAATCGAAGAATATTTTAATGAAATAAAGGAATAACTGAAACACATGATCTTCCATCTGGAAATTTTAGGGATCCGGAGAGTTCTGTACTACAACAGTTAAGTTGCGTGGCTGTGTTTACTTTGAAAATCGAAAATACAGGGAGACAGTAGCTGAATTGTTACTTAAAGTAGATTACTGAGTAGCTGTAAAATAAATCTTCAATCACTTGTTAAAGACCCAAGACTCATTTGTTCAGATTAATCTGGGCTTGGTCCAGAATGTCTAAAGAGGAGATGAGAAGCAATGCTGTGCTGGGGTTGCAGAGTGCCAAATGCTGATGTGATGCATGCTTTGTGAGGAGCCCTTCTGCGCTGAGTACCTGGTCCCTGAAAGGATGTGGTGTAACTCTCAGATGTCTGTGAATTCTGTTCTCTTTGGTGTATCAGGATTATCATAGTCAAAGAATCCAAAGCCAAAAGTTGTTTGTTTATTTATTTATTTGCCAGCTTAAGAACTAACATTGATACTTCATAGATGGAAAGTAACTAGTAACTTAAATATTTCTAGTAGGCCCATAAATATCAGCTACTTGGTGGTATTCAGGGGAGTAACATTTCTTTTAAATGAATGGCTAGATAACATCTTAAGGCCATGCAGGTATCCTCAATGGAATTCATTGACTAGCACTTAATGTTTTGTAAGGGTGGAGATTTTTTATGGATATACACAATCTTCATAAATTGAACTAGAAAGATAGAAAAGGGCACTGAATCCCAAAGAGATAATAAACAAATCCAAAGTGCAACTCTTATGAATTTACTAAAATTCCAGAGATGGTCTGGGAGAAGTGCAAAGATTCCTCTTGGATGAAATAGTATGTCACACTCCTGTTCTGTTTTTATTCTCTTAAGTACCTCGGCAGTAATTGCGTTCATTTCTGCTACCTAAAATTCCAGATAGAAGTAGTCAGTCAGTGTAGTCAGCAGCCCTTCCCATTGCCATTTAATCTGAGCTGTGACTTAGGGAGATTGGAATAGTGAGCCGCACAACTGTCTGTTTTGGGAGCTGGATCAAAGACTGCAAGTTTTGTCCATTTGCTTCAGTTAAGAATCTCCACTGCATCTTAGAAATGCTGACTCTACCAAGCCAGAGGGTGCTGAGAGACATATTCCTTGGCTGAAATTTCTTAGAAAAGTTACGGTTCCTTTAAAATAACGTATTAAAGTCGAAGATCACATTATGGTCACATAGCCTGTGAGAAGAGACCAAGGCTGTTAAATGGCATGCGTGAGGATCACGCAGAACTCCTCTCTCCGGGAAAGAGTTCAACGATTGCTATTGGAGGTGGAGTTCTGGCAGAAAGGAAAGGCACACAAAGTTTTTTTGAAAGGGAGTATCCTAAAGGTATCTGTGCCTAGGAAAAATGTGGAAGCCTCCCAATGCTCTCTGTGGGACGAACTATTCTATTGGTGTGGAACGGAGGCTGAAGGTCAGCAATTCACGTGTAGAAGGTCTCATGTTTAGCACATTTGATGGTATTTGGAGTGTTATTTACTGGCCAGAAGAATGCTTTCAGTGTTTCTTTTCCCTGTACTGACCTTGGTGTGCCCTAGAGAGGATATATACAGGTCAACTGGAACCCATTGGAATACCGTCTTTTTGGTGAAGGCAGTGCCCAGATAGTCTCGCTGTGACACTGCGGAGTACTGTAGTATGCCAGCAAGCTGGGGGAGAAGGAGGTACTTGCTACCCAGTGTGAGTACAGACGGCAGAATTGCGATCGTAGTAGTCAGTGGAACAGAGAAGAGTAATTTCAGCACTGCCCACGGGCCTATTTTGTTTAGGAACCTTTTTAGAGCCTTATTAGGCTACCTATAGACAAAGATTTCTGATACAAACACCTCAGTCTAGTATCTCAACTTTCATGACTCTTCAATGTCATCCACTAAGAAAGCAATGATTTATGATGTTCCTTACAAAAAAATGTTCCAAATTAAAAGAACAAGCTTTAATTTTTATTCCCAGGTAAGCAGAAGGTGAGCATGATGGATAGAGAGTACAGCAGATTTTTAGATGATGCGCCAGCTGGCTTTCTGTGTGGTTTCTGGCACTGCAGAGGTCCAGTCACTGATGCTTTATGCTGATAGCTGAGTTTTTTATACTAATGATCTAGGTTCCCTTCTTTCTTTTAGGTCTAGACTCTGATTTTGTAACTTGTCCTGCTCATTCCTGCACTAAAGGAAAAGCAGACCAGAGAATTAACAGTAATCTAGTCATTTGCTCTGTACTCTGGAGGGAGGAATGCGTCCTGTCCGTGAAACTCTCTACTGCTTCTTGAAAACTGTAATGAAGACTGCTTTGGGGTTACTTTCAAGTGTCAGAGAAGACTGGGTTTTTTTGTCCTGGTTACAGTTGGTCCTTAACCTGCGCAGCAGATCTGGGGAACCCTGCACAGCTATAGTCTGTGAAAGCAGTCTGCCAAAGTTCTTGAGGGTGAATCTCTGCTCTCGGTCATGCTGCATCCAGCTTACTCTCATTTGCAGGAACACATGAAATGCAATTAGGGCTGTCAAGTTTCTTCATAGTTTAGCTAGGTACGGTTATGTAGGTGGCAATCTGTTGTCATAGGCATAAGCTGTTTTAGTCAAGAGCGTTTATAAATTCGTGCAGATGTTTGAAAGATCCGAAAACTGCTAACTAGGGAATTGCAGAAGAGTGATATTGCAGCATTAATAGGGACTAGAGTCTAGGATTAGACATTGAAAAAGAACTTAAATAGCTAGTAAGGGCTTGATTCAACAGCTGTAGAAGGCTTTTAGGATTCTTATGTGATGTAATTCAGTAAGAAAGATGCATGGTTTACAAATCATGTATCTGGCACAATAAACTGGAGGTTAAACCTTTTCCATGTGTCTTAAAAACTTTGCTGATTCATATTGTTATTTCTTCATCACAGTTCAGGCACTGAAAGCAACATACTGCTTCAGTAATAGTAATCAATTCCAGAAATGCAGTTGCTTTCATATCTTTCTGAAAATAATGATAACAGTTTAAAATAGTCTCCATCATTCTTGCAAGTAATTAAACTTTTTTAAAAAATTCCTTGGAAGATTGTAAGCTCTGCGGTGAGTGTTGCCTGAATAAAACCATTCAAAATATTTGTTTGTAGGAAATAAAAATTTCCCAAACAATTCCCGCTTAAAAATAAGGTCAGAGTTTCTCCTGTGTCCCTTCCCTTCCTGTTGCCAGGCCCTAAAAAGGAAACCTTGAAGGCAGCAGCACTGTCACCTTAAGTTAAAAGAACAAGCAACATAAATATGAGAACTAGCAATTCTACTTCACCGCAACACAGAAAATAACGAACTAGAAATATAACGAACCAAATTACTACTCTGTTAAATCATAAACATTTCTTCACCTGTTTTTTGTCTGAAAGTCCATAAAATGTAATTATTAGTATTTTTATAATCACTCATAGAATTCCAATCAAATGTCCGTTCTGGACAGGTTTTAGGTTGATATCATGACAATTGCTTGGACTATAAATTAATTAGAAATTGAATTGCTTGGTAAATAAATCAGAATGTACTTTGATAGTTTCTCAGCATAGTCTTTTTATTGCTATAACTAAGGAGCACACACAGCGCTCCCACCTTGATTTGACAGAATCCCTAATTTGAGAGGCTTTTGGAAACACAGATTGGCAAACATGGAGTTAAACCTTAACTGATGTCCTCCAACATCCCTTATGACCCGTTGTTGCTGAAATGGAGGAGAGTGGTGCTTGAAAGACTGAAAAAATCCTTCAGGCAGGTACTACAGATTATTTTCAGACTGAGATGCATAAAGTAGAGCCAGAAGTAATTTAATATACACAAGTTTTTAAAATGAAAAATTTCATCTCAGCAGTGTTTCTATATATTTGTTTACAAAGTTAGTGCTAAGATGCGGGAAAAGGTGCCAGTGTAGCAGAATATTATGGGAGTTTGTCAACTCCAGAGGCAAAGCAAGATCAAACATGTTCATTTCTTTTTGTCCTTAGACCTCCTCTGTCATCCTCTCCCCCATGGCTCAGTACCTTCCTCTGTAAGCAGTCTCCATCAGTTTCACTTACTGAGTAAAGCAATATGCAAAATCAGAAAATTGTATTTGAACCAAAATAGCAGATATTTTGAGGGTTTCTCTAATAAAAATTGATCTTTCAGGTGGGACCTGCTGCTTTTCTTCTGAAGAGCAATATGTGTTTAAATACCTTCTCCACTCATATTCAATATTTCTAGATTTCTCTTTTGTAATTTCTTTTCCGTTATTTACCTGATAGCTACTTGTTGCACTTGGAGCAACACCATGAAGTCTGAAGGCCAAGTAGGGGCCCAAATATGAACAGTATTGTTGGTCAAAGATTCAAATGGATTTTACTGGACTGGACAAGCAAATCGCAGAGGGCAGGAGAATGGCTGAGCATTTTTAGGCAACAATGTGGGTTTCCACAGCCACGAAACGTGGAAACGTGTATTAGAAGCATGTCAGCACCAGCAAGAGCTTTAGTTGGCTGGTCACAGTGGATATGTGTTAAGGTGTGCAGTCCTGTGCGGTGAATGCTTCTGGGGAATATTATCAGTTGCAACAATTTTTTTCAAAATTAAAAGGAACAAGCAAGAAGGATGTCATAGTAATGTAACTTAAAACACAATATGTATTTCTAGGGGAAAGGATACAAGGTGTGAAAGCAGTAAATTTTTCTGCTTGGAACATAGATATTAAAAATTTTTTTTCAAGAGTTGTGATTCACACTTGGCCTACTGCCAGAGCAGTGAACTTCATCACCCAGTCTTGGCATGTGCGGATAGATGGCCCCTTCTGTCTCTTCTGCCAGTTATTGCTGGTGCTGCCAGGGAATCTTAATCATGCTGCTTGGAAGGGGCTGCTGCCCGTCCACCTGCTGCCGAGCTATCGCACTGCCCAAGGAGTCCAGCCTGGCTGCAGCAAACACTCTCTTAGCTCCAGCTGACACGCAGGAAAAAAGGTCACTGTGCTAAGGCCGCTCTAGGGGCCCGTATGGTGCCAGGAGCTCTATCGTCAGTGTTGCTCTGCTGTCAGTGCAAGCCTGTTACTAACCCTGAAGCTGCACATGGGCTGGGCATAACTACGTTTTCCAAAGCGAAATGTGCAATATAAACCTGGAGTGAACCACAAAATAAGCCGAAAACAAAAATGTTCTCTTTAATAATGAAGGGTTTTATCGATAGTTATTTTCTATTAAAACTATATATCTATATTGAAAACCAACTATAACCTTCTTTAGTTCGAGATAAAAAGGAAGAAAATCAGTTTAGCAGTTAGACTGCACTATCTATCAAGAAATGTTCTGTACGTTCAAGTTTCTCGGGTGTCATATGAGTTCAACCACTGTTCATACAGTAGTAGTCAGAAGAATGTAGTGCCCAAGTCAAGTGAATTACAGCCCTGTGGTGAATTTAAGCTCCTCATTAAGATGTTCACTCACTTGCATTAGTAGAAATATTGAAACTTGTTTCATGCATGGATAGTTCCTTTGTCAATTGAGTTCCCATTATTGTCTCTTTTCATGCGAAAAAGCAAAGGGTCTTCAATTAGTTAGACTACCTTTATGTTTTGGACTCTGGTGAAAATTTATGTCTGAAATTATATTTCTAGATTTTTTCCAGGGGCCAAAAGGAAGAACAACTGATTTAGGTGGTAGAAATTTTGGTAGAATCCTAAGACTCCTGAGAGTATTGCAAATGCTGTGTACATACACAGTATTTCTGAAACACAGCCACTCAGAAAATGACAGCAAATACATTTGTAGCACTTCTCCTAATAATGGCATAACATAGATCATTAGTGTAACTGATTAGTACCCTAATGTCTGAACTTTCAACTGCCAGGAGTTCGTGGACCAGTATTTCAGTATGTCATAAAATTTAGCTCCTGAATCCCTGTTTAAATCATCTAACTAGAAGTGACCTGAATTTCAAGGTGACTGGTGATGCACAAACTCCACTGAAGTAAATTAGAAATATTAATGGTTTTTAGTCTTGTTTCCATAGGCTGCAATCATGGTATATTTGTGCATATGAAGAGGAAGAGAAAAAGAATCGTTCGCTTCAGTAATTTTTTGAGCCAATTTAAATCCAACTTTATAGAGAAAAAGAGGTCTTGGATATTAAATTCCTAATTAAAAATTAAATTTTCTGAAACTCAACAGCTGGATAGAAAAGAGAGCCCCTTGTACAACACATTTGCAATTGCATTAACACAGGGTTCAGGTAAACATTTAATTCTAGCACCTTACTTATCCATAAAGTTTAGCTCTTGCCTTGCCCTGTGGCTGTCATTTGGAGACCACCACTGGTTCATCAGACAGGGGAGCGCAGAGAGGACTGGCTTGTGCTTGAGTTCATCTCATGCAGACATTTTATCCCTGAAATTTGTTCTTGTTTGAGCACTGATACCGAAGGTAGGAGAGTAGCAGCTTCCCACTTGGTGCAGTGATCACCACCTGATCCCTGGGCCCGCCTGCACTAGCTGGTCCATGGACACTAGCATAGCCGTGACACAGTCACAGCGTGTAGGCCGAGCAAGACAAAAAAGGCTGGGTAGCAGCCGTGAGGAGGTGACAGTAGTGCAGGGCTGGGGAGAGAGACCATGGTGTGCGTCACAGACTGATGAGGGTCCTAGCGAGGGGTCTGTAAGGTACATGAGGAAGCCAAAGTGAGCTGGGACATCTATGGGTACCATGAGGAACACTGAGTCATGCGGTAATTCAGGACTATAGACATGCTGTAGACATGGGGAGAAGGAACTGAGAACCTTGGGACAGGAACATCATGGAAGCGTAGATGCCTTTTAGGGTATGAGGAGTTTAGGATCTGTAGTATCTGAGTGACTGGAAACCAAACACAGTTCTTCCACTCATGGAAGCGTTCATCTTAAATCCAGCCACCCATCCAACCATGGTTTGCAAGTAGTGCACAATTTATCAGATACTTCATTTGTCTACCCGAGGAGAGTGGAAGGCTGAGCGTGTTCCAGTTGTTTGAACTTGTAGTTGGACACTTTAGCCAAGGAGTTTCAATCAGAGGAACAGATTACTGTGCTGTTCTGTCACATGAGAGGAATTGAGTTTGATATCTTAGCTTTCTGACTATGATGGAAAATTGTAACTTTCTATCAAACTAGAAGACTGGATTACCAATATCCTGTGAGCTTGTTGGCTTTAGTCTGTGTTCTTCTGTCATTTAGTATAAACTCAAAGCACACAATTAATGGAAAGTCAAGGGCCAGATTAAGATTACACTGAATATGCTTCAGGGAATTAAAAGGAAGGTTTTATCTACATTTTTAGTATTTATTGTAAACTGTAAAGAAATGTTAGTAAAAGGATATTCACCTTCAATGTCAAAGGTAACTATCTCAGCAGACTTTAGTTCTCTGTCTCTGCAGTTTAATTGGCTTTTGACTCTTCTGTGTTTCTTGTATTCCTAATAGTTTTTCAGCTTCAGGTAGAAATTATTATTTTGGTAGTTTTTCAAATCTGATACGGTATACTCCATGTACGCTGCATTTTACTCAGGAATTTTGTATAGGTTTTGGAGGATTTGATACACACACACACACACACCCCCTTTTATATCTCCATGATAAGATTGGGGAATAAAGAAAACATAACAGCTGTTCGGATTTCTGTATCATCCATTCCCATGGTCTATGTTATAATCTTAAGGTGTTCACACTGTAATACTTAAAATATAGCAGAATTGGATGACAACAAAGATGTTACTTTCTCTTTTGGGCAAAAAAAGCCCAGCTCAACTGCCAGCTGCAGTGCTAGCTCAACAACATGCATTTTCACATCAACTACTGTAGAATTCTGCTCTACACAATGAAGTGGAATGATGGACTATATTCCCACCTAGTTTTATGCTTCCACGAGAAGAATCAAAATAAATACGAGCTTACATTGAAATATTTTTCACATGCTTTTAGAAAGAATCATCTTGGCTCAACTTTAGGGATGTTATTTTTAGGTGCTTATTCTGGTCTTTTTCTGGGATGCTGCTTTTAGGTAATGAACTTTTGCCAAAAAATGCTAAACTTATTTCCTGCTATATAAATATACAAGACAACCATGGCACTGCAGGAACACTCTGTGGCTTTTTAAGAATAACCTCTGCGTGTGTTTTAAACGTGATATTTTGTTTGCTTGGTAATGCAGTCCATCTTATGCTACATAATTAAGTATAAAATAAGAACCTATAATATGTCTTTATGTACATAACTCAAACAAAAGGTTTTACATACACCTGTCTACAGTGATTTACTGGCTTCAGTATAATTGCTATAAATACATTTTTTGTAATGTAATTTCTTTTACTGTGTAGGTGGCTAGAATGATACAGAGAAATTGGAGCAGAGAGTTGTTTATTTGCTGGTACTAATAAATGAGAAGGACTTTACACAGTGATTGCTCTTTTAGAGAATGGTTCCCTTACAGGCAATTGCTTGTGCTAAAATTACATGCCAGACGCTCAGCTTTCAGAAGGCTTTGTAGCTCCTTATAGTTATACTGTTCGTTGCTGCAGTTCCTGCCAAAGCAAGAACAAGCAAGTTTGAAGGTAGAAGGAAACTCAGGTAAAATATATACTGAAAGCTGTCTTCACTTGAGAGTGAAGGCCTCTCATGTAGGGCTAAAAACCTCACTGCCTTTCCTTCGTGAGGATTAATGCTTTACTGCTATTTGTATATGCCATTGTGGCAAATGAATTTGCCTCATTGAGAAGTAAAATGAGGAAAAAGACTCCTTAAGGTTGTTAGGTGTGGCCATCACACCAGAGCTGATTTGGGGAATGGCAGAACTAGCTGAGCTATCCTGACAAATCAAATGGTAACAGAAATAAGGCACAGTTTCGAGAACAGGGAATTACATTATCTTCTGGACAAAGCTGGTGTGGCTGAGGTTGGATGGGGGAAGGAGAACAAGGGAGTGAAATGTGCAGAAACGTACATTAAAGTAAATGGGTAGTTGGAATTAGAGTTACACCGATTTAAAAGTGACAGGAGGTGAGGATAACATAACGGAATATCAGGGCCTTTAACCTTGTAACTGCTCTGTAGCAGAGCTACTTAGGCTATGGATAGCCTCTAGAAGAAAACACAGTAGATTTTTTTTTTCATTTTTAGAAATGCTTCTTAAATCAGTCTCTTGCTTCAACGTGCTGTGAACTAGGCATATCTGCTAGTGCTAGTATGACATGTGACCTGTCCTTTGTGGCCCTCAAGCGAGGTTTTAAGCTGCAGAAGCAATGAACAAACAAGTGAAGTCCCTTGACACAGGGGTACTAGGTCACGAGGGTAAAGGGGGATGGAGAGAGTGAGGTGTCTGACCTTGCTGTAAATGATGCCACAGATAGTGGGGGTAGGAGAAGGTGAGCTGGCTGAAGGCGAGACCTGTGACTGAAAGAATGGGGCTGCAGCGACTTCCTCTCTGCCTTGCGTTCGTGTCTAAGGTGAACTAACTTTAAGCACACGGTGAAGTCTGAATGGATCTGGGCAAAGGGAATGTGAGAAGCCTCAAACTAAAGTTAGTGCTCTGGTTTTTGGTTCTCAAAAATACAGAATTTGATCAGGGTTTCTAAATAGCTTGCTAAGGTTCCGTGACTGATGAGGATGTGCAGACCTTGCTGCCTGGTAAGCCAGGCCAAGTTATGGCATTAATTGGAATTTACAGTTCTCATTGTGTTTTAATTCATGGATTTTGTATTGTTCAAAATGAAACCCAAGGGTAAGTTTAACGTGCAGAATCAAAGAAAAGTGGTCCTGCCTCCTGTAGAAAAGTGGTCCTGCCTCCTGTAGATTGAAATCACTGTGCCTATTACATATAAAGCATTTCTATAGCAAATGGTTTCTAAAATTGTTAATACAAATTAACATAAACACGAAACACAGCTACTGAAAGAGGCCATACTTGTGTGAATGTACATATCTCACTTTATTCCAGCTAAGGAGAAAGCTACATTTAGCCCCTTCAGACTTAGAGTATTAGAAATGCTGTTAGATAAGAAGGAAAACTAGTGCTTGCTATATATGGCTCGGCGATGAAGGCAAACCTGGAATTGTCTTTGTCAATCACATTAGAGGGGTTCTAAGAAACACAGTTGTGTGATGCCTTGTCATACTGAACAGTCACACAGATACTGACATAATGTGCAGTGTCACAATGCTTAGAAAATGGTTGTACAACCATGTAGATGATAAAGGTCCTCCACAGTACTTGTCTATAAAACATACTGCTGGTGTATCCGTGTCAGTCAAAGATACTCGTCACACCGGAGGTGAAAGGCAGCCTACCTTAGGCAACTCGGGAAAATGAACGCTTCACGCTGTCAGATAGCTAGAAATGTTTATTCATAGTAGGAGACTGCATTTATTTTGTGGAATACTTCCAGCCCAAGAAGATTGTAACTGATATCAGTTCAGTTTATATTTTCAAACTAATATATTTTAAAATTAACTTCAGCAGAAGTTTTGTTAAAGGTCAGATTACGTTAAGTCTGCAGTCTCAAAATGTATAAATTTCCACTGAGAAAGGTTTGTTGTAATTACAAACAACTACATTTTCCAATAAACACAGACAGTTATAAATGCCATATTTTAAGGGAATGTAACACTCAAAAAACCCCAAACCCCAACCCCTGATGACCAGACAGTCAATACTACTGAGTTTGAATAGCATAAACATTTTTTTAAGAGTTCATGATCACTATTTATGCTTGATAGGACATTACCTTTTTTCTTTCCTCCATGGGTATTTGCTGGGGTGATGATGCAAGAAAGCCACAAAAATGAGAGAAGTTGCAAACTTTTCATTTCTTCTTTCTCTGAACGAGAGTTGGGGCATGCACTACTAAATTCTGTGAAGAGATTGGTAAAGGAGAGAGTTATCAATGCTTTGCAAGAAATTCGTTGCCCGTTAATCATTAACCTTGAATTCTCCTGTCCGCTGCTCCAGTCTTTCCTTTTATGGAAGTGAAAATGGAATTTGCCTGTTTTCAGCCTCTTCCTTTTTATTTTATGCCACTTGTGGCAGAATAATTTGAAACTGGATTCTCCTACCTTGCTCAACAGTGCTCGGCTCTGAACACAGCGGACAGGAGGGCATTTGTTCCCTGAAATGCTGCTAAAGGCCATGGGTAGCCAGCTCAAATTTGGTTGATCAACAGCTCGGTCTGAACGCATTGCAAAATAACTGTAAGAGCTGAAGGTTAATCTAAATATTTCATTAAAATACACAAATCCCGGTAAGGGAAACATCAAAAATCTATATATAATAAACACTTCTCTTATTTCAGTGATAAAATTGGTACCAGATTTTGGATGATCGCAAAATGTTTCCTTTCAAATTAAGTGAACCATTTTTATCACGTAAGTAATTTACTAATGAAGCACGGTTAACCGACACCTCTCTCCACTTCGGGTAAAACAATCATAAGGAAGTGTGTGTCGTAAACGTAGGAGTCATTTCAGAGAAGGAGTTACTGCTAATATGGCATGGCTTATATTGGAAATCAAAGCGGAGTATTAGTGACAGCAGTGTACATAAATGCCACAGTGAACCGGTGTGTACTGCAAGGTGCGACAGGGCAAAACCCACTCGTGGATAGGCTGCCAGTGTTATCGCGGCCTGGGATCTCACACGTGAGCAAGACAAAATGTCCTCCGGGCCTTGTTAGCATCAGTCTGGAGCAGCCGTTTTCCCCCGTCAGTCAGTGTTACTGAGACATACTCTAGCTCATTTTAAAGGAGCCAAGTGCCCGTTATGATGTAGCCATCAGCAGGGGCTGCAAATCGACCTGCATTTCTGCTAATCACTGGGTGCCAGCTTGTATGGGTTAGCGTTGCCAACCTCCACTGCTACCTGCATACCTGAGCTAGGATATAATTAGCCAGGTATATATACTATACCTCACTTGTGTGCGTTGACAGCATTGTGGAATTTTCCTTAGAAATAGGTCTCTGGCACAGGAAACTTTCTCCCAGCTTCTGAATGATTAAGAAGCCCTCGTGCTCAAGAGGGAGTGATGGTGTAAATTCTTTGCTAGACTTTGTTAAGGATTTGCTGTTAGTAATAGCAAATAGAGACAATATTTTGAGAACCCTAGAACTATCTGTGTCAGACTGACTGAAACAGAGCTGGTAAACTTGAAAAGTACATTTTGAGTATTCAGTGACCTGCAGATTTTTTATGAAGCCTCTTATCATGATTAATAAATCTAGAATGTGTGATATGGTGGCCATACCATCCCCAGCCTGAGGAATTTTGCATTGTTCTGTTATATTTATAATTAAGAACTATTTTAATGTGTCCTAGCTAAAAGATTTTTCGCTCTTTTAGAAGACAGTAAGTCTCATGGGACCCGTATGCCATAGCAGAACTGGCATATTAAACTACAAAATAAAGTATTCTCAGCAAGGAAACTGCTGACATTTTTTGATGCATTGTTTTGGCATACAAGAGCATGCTTCGTGGAGAGTGGCCCACGGTGCTGGATGTTGCATGAATAGAGGAGAAAAATACAGATCACTTCCTTTCCCTACTCACTCCAAAGAGCTTCAAGTTAGGGTAAGGCAGACAGCTAGAAAACCCTACAAGCAATCTCTAAGGTCATACCAGTCACCACAGTTGGCAGTGATCTTGGCGCACCAACATCTAAAGGGTTGTCAAGACTGATCGATCAGTGCGTATGTCTAAGTATATTAATAAAGAGGGAATACAGAAACTGAGGTGATATGATCAAAATGACTGGCTGATAAATACTCTTTGCAGCAGTATTTTCAATGGATGTGAACAATGAAAGGATTTGCAGTAACTGAGACTGGAGATAGAACTTGGACAAGAATTTAGGCTGTGATGGTGGACAGGAAATGCTGTATTTTTGCAAAGGTAACACTAGCAAAAATTGCCAATGTGATTTAGCACAGCCTTGCAGTGAACTTAGAAAAATGTAAGCTGAAGATGACGTGAAGATTACAGAACTGACTGACAAGTTGAATGGTGATGCTAGCCACGGCCATCAAGAAAGTAGAGAGCATTTAGGGGAGAAAGATTATAAGTTTTATTTTCTCCAGACAGGAATTGTTCTGCAACAGGGCGGTAGATCTGTCAGGTACAGAACAGGCTGTTGGCTCTTTGTGAGGCGATTGCTTGGAAATAAAGACTACAGGGATCAGTCTTTGGGTTTACTTCTCACTAGAGCACCCATGCAGGAAACCAGAATGGCATTATGAATGTGTTATGGAGGACTGCTTAAAGTGGTGAAGAGGAAAACTGCGAAAAGGAGGAGTTGCAAAAGCGGGAGGAACGTGCCTTCCTCCCTGCTGTCTGCGTCACTTCGTTTGGCAATCCTGCACCAGTCATCGCTAGTATTAATTTGTCTTTTCAGTGTGGACAGAACATCAGCAATAATGGTGAGAGACCTAAGCAGTGGTGTGGGAATAATTGTACAGCATTTGAATGAGAGATTCCACAGTCCGTATTCAAGATGAATTTATGTAGCGCAGAATTGCATGCTATGGCACATTAGCCTACAGAGAGCAGCGTGATAACGTTCTGGAGGAAGGAGCTGCTCCCAATGGCCTCTCTAGCACTGTCACACAGTGCATTTTCAGAGTGTGGTTTTGGGGTTTTTTTCCTAAATCTCTTCTCCATTTGATTTACATGAGTAATTCCAATTACCTTTATTATCTACTCATAAAGAAAAGAATGGCTCTCCTGCAATGTAATGAATGTTAAAGGTAGAAGACTCCTGATAAATAATTTCCCTGTGAATCCAAATATTGAAATCATAACTGTTCCCATCTTCAACATGTTTATCTGGTCACCTGAAATTACTTACTTTGCTTGAGCTGCTCTTTCTCAGCTTGGTTAGTTGTTATGTTTATATACCATATATAATATCCTGTGAATATATAACCTCAATTGGTTTAGGAATTAGTTCCTTCTATAAAAAATGTAACAAGAAAGAGTCTTTGGTACATTATAAAAAACCAGAGGGAGGTATTTGTCAAAAGGGACTGTGCAATAGCTACTCAGAGTTAGGTGCTGCATGTTGCATCACGTACCGAAATGGCTTTTTTCAGCCACATCTGAATCTGTATGAGGTGCGGTGAGTAGGAGCTGCAATATTCTGGCTAAAAATCATTGTGGAAAAAAGAGGATGCTTTGGGTCTTCATGTTAGTCCACTGGTCTATGATAGAGAATGCTGTCTGAACCAAACTGACTACTTCTGAGGCACTCAGTGTCTGCCGGTCTGCCAGGGCAATGTGAACTGTAAGAGTGCTCTGCTACAGTTCTGTACCGCTGGACAAATGGCAATATTTCCAATGGCTGAATACAACACAGGTGCTAGAAAATTTGGGACCGGAAATCTCAGGGACTATAAAGAAAGCTGGGAGATTGATGTAGGAAAATGACACCTGGAAAATGCAGGCTACGCTGCATCCTGATGTGACTTTCAAGAGTGAGTGGAAGGTTTATTCTTCAGAGTTGGGTATGTTTGTTACTTGTGCCCTGGGTAAGGCAAGTGGATAGTCTGGTATTTGCAAAAATATTGATTCTTTAAAAAAAAAAGTCAGAAATTGAGTTTTTAAATGTAAGGTTGAAATGTGTTAACCATAAAATGTAAAGGATCCATTAAAAAAAAAAAAAGTGAGTAGATCTGATCTGTTTTTTGTAACACCCAGCATTTGCACATTACTTCATGTTCTGCATTGAAATCACTCGTACCTACTGTAGTGATCTGGATTTATTTTTAATACTGAATTTAAAAATAGATAATCCAAACTGCTTTGCTGTGAAACAGAGAGAGCACGTATTTTGTATTGCATGGAGGCTAATGCTTTGCTTACTTTACATGAAATAGAACCTTTTCTTAAACACACATCATCCAAAACCAAATTTTTAGCTTATGTTGCTGTGTTTAGATCTAGTTTACATATACTGTAAGAGGGCTTGATAACCTTCTCTCTTCTGCTAGAGATGCTGCTTGTACAAAGCACACCCAGGAGGTATACTTTTAATCAGAATCCCCATCTGCTTCTTGGCTAATGTTCCAATTATAGTTAGACCTCTTGCACATATTCACGTCTATGATAAAATTGATGGTTTCACTATTGTGAAGCAGCATGTGACTAATGGTGCATTTTACCATGCAAGCTTTTGCTTAAATATATCATTCTAATCCAGTTAAATAAAGGAACACAGAGCAGAAATCTGTCAGGTGTACAGTCCTGGTTTTTTCATGAGACCACACTGTTCGTCAAGATGGTTTTCATCAACCTGAAGACCAATAACGCTGTAGTACAAGATGTTTTTTCAGGTTTAGAAGAGATTTTATGGGCCAGAACTTCAGCTGACATAAATTGGCTTCTGTGCAGCTGTAACAGTTTTCACCAGATGAGGATCCACACTGTGTTCCTGTAATTACCCACTGGCATCTGAAAAAAGATTCATATGATGCTTATGCTAATACGTCTGAGGTTATAGAGCAAGAAAATTTTTGTGTGGTTGAATTTTTAATGCAATTTTTTAATGCAGAGTTTATTCTGCCTGTTTCAACTTTCCTAGGATTTTTTAATATCGAATAACTCTGAAGAGACATTTTTAGATGGACTTCCGTGTGTGGATTCATGGCCTATGTCAAATGTACAGCAGCTGCACATGAGTCTGAAACTTCCTTTACAGCAATAGCTATTGAGCCAACAGACTTTTCAGTCTTAAGTTCACAACTAAATAATTGATTAGCAAAATTTGTTTTCTGATATGAAAGAAAACTACTCATTTGCGTAAGCATATTCTTGTGAAATATGAGTTTCTTCTGCAAGATGCATTTATACTCTGTAGCCCCTGATAAGGTAGTCTTCAGCCAGGATTCATCACCCCAAATATTGTCTGACTTTCTTTGGATGCACAGCTAGAATCACATTGACTAGGAATTGCATTCTTGCAATTTTGTCTGGTCACCTGAAATCACTTACTTTGCTTGCTTTGCAATTTTGTGTTCTCGCAAATGTAATGCATTCTGTGTATGTGTGCCTTTTAGTAATTTTAAAAATACGCTCTGCTAAACAGGTTGTATTATAAACAGCTGTAAAAAAAGAAGAGACCCAAATACAACTGCCAAGCATAAATGTAATTGTACAATCAATGGGTCATCTGCTCCTACGTCCAACTATTAAAAAAAAGGGCATTTTTTAGCTTGTTTCCCTGGGTGTTAGCCTAGTGCTTTTTGTAACAATGCATTGCTTGTTTAGTTGCCTTAGAAGAATGCTGTTTCTTGGCTTATGCGTCTGTCTGTCTTCCTCTTGGGTACACTGTGTTCACTTGGGCTATGTATCTGAAAGCTTAAAAAATCAGAAAAGCACAGACTAGATGAACCAAATAAAAGGAGAGAACAAATCCCAGTAAATCTGGGCTGCTCATGGTCTTGCATTATGTGTAGAATATTGTGTGCTTGCGTATTACTTCTGCCTTAAAATAGGTAAGGAGCTAGCCTATTCCCTGACTTTCATTATGATTACTTCTATTCTTCAGTAGACTGGGCTAAATTTCTGCGTGGTTATACACTACTGGAAGGGGTAATACAGCTGCAAACTTCCACCTGCATTCTGTCTTATTTTGGATTTTCACTGTTGTCAGTGCCCTGTTTCAGGGATGATTGTATGGCCTGTAAAATTTTACATTGAACTTATCATCATTAAAGCAGATTTTTCATAGAGCTGTGATCTGTAACATGTAGGAAAGCTTCCGTGAATCAGTACTGCAGTGTCCATGCTGTAAAGAATAGAAGTGCTTTTGGAAACCCCAGCATGCCTGCTGAGGACATTTCCCTTCACTGGGCTGTGTAAGAATCAGCTAAACCCGTGCGACAAACCTCATTGGAAGACTGACACCCAATCCAACTGTCAAAATTTTTTTTTTTTTCTTTCCCCTGAGGATTGAGCTTTATGGTTTTAAGCAAAACCAACACAAGTGCAATGCTTTTGGAAGCTGCCTTGCTTGTTCACCTCCCTCACATCAAACAGAAGCGCATCTGAAAGAGATGAATACAAAGGAAAACCAATAATGCTCTCTCCCTTCCCTTTCTAGCTACTGTGCTTAGGAGGGAGAGTTTTTAACAACAAATAGAAAGCAGACTTTTTCTGAAATTGATTGATGGTTCTTATGAATAAAGAAGACAGCAAGAACAAGACAACTAGGGCTTATTGTAGGCAACATATTTGAAGAGGATACACTTGAAAGCACTTAAAACAAAAGGCAGAGAACCATGCCAAAGTAAAGGAACTTGAAAGACCTTAAACATTCAAGTGCTGATTGATGTTGACTCTTAGGAGTTGACACGCTCACGAGAGCAAAACCTGGATCTCCATGGAGCTGCTGTCACTGAAATTGAGTCTTTATGAGAAGGGAGGAACAAACAGACAAGAAAGCTGAGAGAAGAATAGGATTAAAATACATTGAGTATATACAAACAAATAGATCTGAACAAAGAAACAAAAATGTTTTTCACAATAAGGAAAAACAGTGAGAAACACAAACTTGTCATCTGAATAGATAAAAGTCTTTACAGCAGAGCCAGATTAATCGGTAGTAAAAAGTATTGCCAGGCAATCACAGAATGTTAGGGGTTGGAAGAGACCTCAAAAGATCATCTAGTCCAACCCCCCTGCCAGAGCAGGACCACCTACAGCAGGTTGCACAGGATCACGTCCAGGCGGGTTTTGAATGTCTCCAGAGAAGGAGACTCCACCACGTCTCTGGGCAGCCTGTTCCAGGGCTCTGTCACCTTCACAGGGAAAACGTTTTTCCTTATGTTACTGTGGAACCTCCTGTGCTCCAGCTTATACCCATTGCCCCTTGTCCTGTCACTGGCCATCACCGAGAAGAGCCCGGCTTCATCCTCCTGACACTCGCCCTTTACGTGTTTATAAACATTGATGAGGTTACCCATACTCCAAGCTAAAGAGGCCCAGCTCCCTCAGCCTTTCATCATAAGGGAGATGTTCTACCCCCTTCATCACCTTTGTGGCTCTGTGCTGGACTCTTTCCTGCAGTTCCCTGTCCTTCCTGAATTGAGGGGCCCAGAACTGGACACAGTACCCCAGATGGGGGCTCACCAGGGCAGAGTAGAGGGGGAGGAGAACCTCTCTTGACCTAGTGACCACACCACCCCAGGATGCCATTGGCCTTCTTGGCCACAAGGACACATTGCTGGCTCATGGTCACCTGCTGTACCTGCCGACTGCATGATTTTCAACACCTGTGTCTGAAACCAGTGGGTCTGGCCACCAGAGCCAGGAGGCATTTTCAGGGGCAATACTGAAGGTCTAGGTTAAAAAAAAAAGAAAAAAAAAAGGGTAGGGTAAGAGGGGACCTTTCCTTGCAACATCCTTTGTCCCTTTCTCACCTCCCCTCGCCCTAGTGTCTCCTTGCTCTGACTTGGGAGCTAGCACGTTTTGGCTTTCTGCATTGTGATAGCCTAGTCTTCATTAGCAAGTGTAAAGAATGGGAGAGTGAGGAAGTATATTGGGGGAAGCAGACTGGTTGAGGTGGTTAATTATTGACCCCAAATGTTTTGTGTGTTCCAGTGCCTGAAGCAGCTCTTGCTAGTCTTAGCAGAAGTTAGATACTGGATTGGGTAGACCCTTGGATTTGATGTATTGTAGCAGTTCCTACATTTCCCTAAGATTAGAGAAGATTATAGGATAGAAGATTGGATTACTTGAGGGATGAAGAAGCCTTAAATACTTTGAGCATCAGTTAGGATAAACATACATTTAAAATCTTCTCCAAACTTTCTGCAAATCCAGTGAAAAAAACTGCCTGAAAATATTTTCAGGAGCTTTGCCTTCCAAAAATGTCGGGAGCTAGGCAGAAGAAAGGAACAGTAAAACAATATTGCAAGTATTTAATCTTTTCGAACCTTAACATTTCAATTCAGGTTCATGTGCTGTTTGGCATATAGATTTGAATCAGTTTGACTAATCTTAATTGATTTAGGACAAGAAATGTGGTCTTTTTAATGGGATTTATATCAGCAGATTTTTGTAATCAGCCACCTGCTTTTATTCCTTGGCAATTCTGCAGGTTTAACAAAGGCATTTGAAAGTTCACTATGGCTTCTCAGCCTGCTTACTGCTGCAGTGGAAGATGTAGTCCTTGGGACTGGATTTTATCAGGGTTAT
This sequence comes from Leptosomus discolor, assembly GCF_034619465.1. NCBI lineage: Eukaryota > Metazoa > Chordata > Aves > Leptosomiformes > Leptosomidae > Leptosomus > Leptosomus discolor. Next base: position 22,587,428 of record NC_141401.1, on the reverse strand, counting down.
GCTGGTGGCAATCTTTTCTGGAAAATGCACGAGTTTATGCTTATTTCCTATGCTAGGATGAACATATCTAAAATTTTCTCTTTTATTTCTAAAGGTAGGGCTATAAGACTCACGTGGAATTACTTTTTGTCCCAAGTGACCGGAATTGTTCTGCAAATCGACACCATTAAAGCACATGACTGTCAGATACTTGCTTGTAATAAGCAGTGTACTATCTGCAGATTATGTTTTCAGCCCCTGAGGGAATGTGTAGGAAAAGCTTTTGCCAGGTGTAAGCTATGGATCATTTGTCATTCTCTGACAGTGAAGAATCTCAGACTCCTTCATGAGCACCAAACCCCAGCCCCTTAAAATACAAGTTGGTATCTTAAAATAAAAAGACCAAATGTGCCTCTGGGTAGGAATGGTTAACTACATGTTTGCATGACTAGCTGAGTAATACACATGCTTAATATACAATAGTGAGTAAAATGTCACAAATTAAGCTGGAGGAGGATGGCCTGGCAGTATCTCCCTACATATGCCCTGTCAGGATAATCACAGTTTAATTTGTAAGAAAACAGCTGAGAAGTCAGAGAAGTCCTTAGACAGAGACTTTGGCAGAATCCTTCAGACCACGGAGGATGCTTCTAGCTAGTTTCTCGCTAGTCTATGCAGTCAGGTGGCCTTCTGCATCCCCACTCCCTCCCTCCTGGCTGCTGGGCACAGGGATGCTGTTGTTCCCTTCAGTCCCACAACAGTTTTCTATATTATTGGAACCAGATTTCATTTAACAAAAGAAAGGACTGCGTGCCTCATTCTTCTTCTTGGCAGGGCAGGAGAAGGTAGTAAGGGATTATTTGGAGAGGTATGGTAGATATTTTACTGAGTTCATTTGAGAAACAAGTTTCCTAGAGACAGCTATTCCCCTTTGAAGATTTTCCCCTGTATGCTGTACTACATAAAATTCAGTGCTGAATGATCCATTGTTTATTTCATTACAATTGTATGTTGGAAATTAGCTTGCTCTGGAGATAACTCGAGCAACGGGAGAAGTTCAGCTGTGGTGCTACAGAATGGTGAAAGAATCATTGACTGTTCACATAAATAGAAATTAGTTTAGCTCAATAGAAAGAATTGAAATACTTATTTCTCTGTTAGTTCTGGAACTGGAGATCTTTGACATCTGGATTAACCATAGGATAATTGATTAAGTACATTGGCATTCCAAAGTCCATAGTTGTTGAAATGATTCACAGCAACAAATCAGTATTAGACTTGAAGCGACTGTGACCATGAACTCAAACAATTACTTGGTAGCGTCCTGTTAATACTGACGTTCCACCACTGAAATGAGAAATGGGAAGAGCTATTAAACACTGCATTTAGCACAGATGCTTCCTATTATAACAGATTAGTAAAAGTTCAGTATTCAGTGGGCCTTTAACACCCACCCTCCATCTGTGGTATTCATTTTTAGCATTGTGAAATAGGCCAAAAGAGCAGGCATGTAATTAAAAAGAAACCCCACCAGGGTGTTTTCTCTAGCTTCACTTTCTTTTTTTCTGACTGTGTTCCTTCGTTTGTATGTGGAAACATTTTATGGGGGGCAACATAGATAAAACAAAGCTAGTTCTCCATCTGGGAGTCACACTTATTCCAGCCAAGTGCACTGCAAACAAACCCTTGAGCATCTGCTACATACATAAGTGCTAATTGAGAAAGTGATGATGTCAGTTGCGTAACGATAATATTCTTTGCCAAATGACCAGTTTGTGCTTGTGGCTTTTAAGTAGCTCTGGTTCAACAAAGTGCTTGGGAAGTGCCTTTGCTTTGAAGAAGAAGCTGAGCAAAGGACCGAAGGTGAGCTGTGCTGAGTGACTGGATGAGCACTGTGGGAGTAACAAGGTCAATAACCAAGAGAGTGGCTGCAGATCTGCTCAGATAAAATGGTAGTAAAGCTCATCTTTCAGTAACGTGTTTGGGAGGTAAGAGAGGAGAAGGAAGCAAGTGTAACAGTGGCTCTGCCCACAACATGTATTGCAAGCACATACGCATTTTACTGTGTAAACCAACTTCTCGAGTTTCTTTCATGCATGCTTATTCAGGGTTGAATGTCAGCCTTCATTTCTCATTCACACGCATACAAGTGTTGGATAGATGACATTTAAGACCTGGGAGTTGGGGATTACTTAAATGTTTATTTTCATTCTGTTTTCTTCTATACTTCAGTGTGAGTTTGCACCAGAAAAGGAAATTCTGTTTGCAGAAGTCCATGATGCCTTCTGAGACAGAACAACATCCAGTACAATGTTAAAAGACAGGGGTACAGTATTCCATAAAAGCAACTTGAGAGCTCAGAAACCTTCTTTACAGTAAGAGAGGTACTTAAAAAGTTTGGCCTACATAGTTATTGAAAAGAATTTTAACCCCCCGATCAAGAATTACAAGTACCAAGCTAAGAAGTAGATTTTTCATGTGACAATTGCACATTTTTACAATGAGGGGAATACCAGGATCCTGTTGTCTGCTGGGGGAAGAACCTCACTGCCCCCAAGTACCTTCACTTTGGCTGAAGTGCTAAGGAGTCAGACCAGGCTGTCATAATGGTTCCTCTCATGCGGAGCAATTCAACCATCTTTCAGAGACAGACCAGGATGTAATCACAAAATGTATCCCTAATGCAAGCTGCAGTTCATTGATCCTCCCAGTCTTCCAAGTGTTAAAGTGCATAAATACAATTTGTTTTCTATGCTTGAAGGCTGAGAGTTACTTAAAAGCTGTAGGACATGATTTAATGGGAAAATTACCATTTCATTTAGATTTTGGAGTTTTTGGTTTTTCACTAGACTATCATTTAGATGTTTCTTTTCCAAACACTAAGAATGCGTTCCTGGGTATGACCATGTATCACTGTGGCTGATGCTGGAAAAAGTATAAGGTTCAAGACAGTGAGTTTTCAGTTCTTTTTTGGTCTTCAGAGATTTGATTCATCCAAACACTTTAATTATAGAGTGATTTCTAAAAAGTTCAATTGAATTTCTTCCTTAAGAGTCAATTCATGCTTAAGAACTGCTGGTTTGGGATTTCTACGTAAAGGTCCATTTTTGAGATATAGATTCTGCTGCCTGGTACACCCGTGCAATTCAGAGTTGTTTCACCATGGCAGACGGATTTGTATTCACGATGCTGATGGCAGAGGTTGTCCTAGATTTTCATCTCACACATAGATTGCCTTCATCTCCCTGGGTATAGTCCCTTTGCATAATGTTGTCATAAAGCTGTTGGGGCTAGCAACAGACATTCTTTGCTGGTTTGGGGTGATTCTGCACTGGTGCAAAGCCGTTGGTGCAAGGTGCAGTAAGCTTCTGCTATCATTACCTTTCTGATAAAGAGCAAAGGGAAAAAGGACCCTGAGCTGTTCTCCAGAAACATGGTTCAAAGGTCCAGCCCATTTACAGCAGATCCTCAAGGAGTGTTGCTACGCGGTTTTTTAATTTATTAATGACGAAATCTAACAGCATGGCAGTAGGTATTGTAGTTTTCTGCTGTTTTCTCTTTGCTGTTGTTCTGTCTCCATGCTGCTGAGAATTAGTTCTGTCTGTCTTTCTGCGTCTTTATCTATCGGCAATCCTCTCCCTTATTCTTTAGTTCCTCCCTGACACTGGTGAGCCATGGTTCAAACTCACCTGGCTGTGAGGTTTTCAAGCGATCTATATGTCTCCCACTGACTAATACTGTTTACTGTTAAAAGGAGTTCACTTAGAAAAATAGTGTACTACGTCCTGTGCAGCATCAGGCAAAGCTGGTAAAAAAATACCCCCAAAGCATGGGCATTTAGTGCCACCATTAATACTGTTTACAGATTGGAAAGCAAAAAAGTGAGGATAAGTAGCCTTTTGCTTTCTCAAGGTATTTTTTTTTCTGAACAGTTTTGTTGTCTGTTAAGAAATGTCTTTAAACAATTCCACAACATTCAGCTTAAAAACATAAGCAATAATATTTTATCTAGCATTTAAAATACTACATGAGGAGCCAGGTGTTGGGATCTGGTTTCTTTCTGTGTCCCTAATTTCCTCTTAGCTCATTGGTAATTCACTCAACTTTCCACTGGCTTAGATGACCTATTTGCTAAAGGGAGTTTACTAATACTTATTTTTCTGGAGTGTGATGAGGCTGAATGAATCCTCTGTAAATTACATTGTATTTTCTGGAAGAAAGGTGCTATATAAATCAAAGTAATGGTTTTGTATCTAATTGAATACTTCAATCTAACAGATGGGAGCAAAGCTTAAGAAAAACGTTGAACATTTTTTTTTGCTTGCATATTTCTGCTATTTTTATATCTCAGAACTCACTTTGAAATGAATGCCTGTTAAACAAACATAAATGTTAACAGAATACATTTTCCCACACACAATTATATGTTCCCACATCAAAAACTTTAACTTCAAATTTATTGTTTTTAGACCACACACATTACCAGGGCAGACTGTAAACACAGGGAGACAAACAGCCATTCCATGTGCTGTCAGGGTGTAGCTCAGCTTTGCTCCTTTGCAGGGGGCATCGCTTGCTTCTCTCACCTACCCACATCCACTGGGGTCCTGCACATTCAGCAGGGCAGGTGTTTTGTTTCTAATGAAAATAATAGCTCCAAAAAATTGTTGACTGCCTGTCTTTTACAATCTCTTCTGTGGGTTTTGAGTAAATATTGGTTGTTGTCAGCAAAGGGTGAGGTGTGCTGTGTCTCCATTCCCAGCAAAACAATGACCCCGCAAGGAGGCTTGTGTCCCCGTCACCTGCTGCAGTAGGTAACGTCAGGCTTTTTGTTGTTACGGCCAACAACAAGCTCAGATTTCTTTGCACGAGGCTCCCTGCTTCTGCTCCGGTTCCTGCATTTGCCTGAGTTCATGCCTCTGCTCTGGCCTTGACTGCGGTTTCAATCTGTGCTTCTGTTTCTAGGGCTTCTGCCTGGGGAGCCTCACAGTTGTCTTTCCCAAAACCTTAAGAGGTGACATGTTACTTGTTCAATAACTTGAGGGGCAAAGCACAGGTGTCGCTCTGTGAATTTTAAAGCTGATGATCAGGTTTATGCTGATCAGAGAATTGGTAAACAGTCTAAAACGGATTTTCTATGGAGAAGAATAGCCTCATTGCAAAGGCCTCATCCATGGGATGCCAACTTTTCTAAGCCCACACTTGCTGCGGCACCAAGGACCTATACCACCATGTCTGTGTGTTTCTTCACTCTGTGGTGTGGTATGAGACCCAGGGCAGCCACCACTGGCCTGCAGTGCCCTCCTGCCACCCTCGGCAAGCGCACAGAACCAGGCAGCTAGCCTTTCCCCTCGAGATTTTATTAGTTTAGTTCAAGCAGGGCTCAGTGTCCTGCTATGCATTCCTTTCTTTTCTGTGTTCTAATTATAACTTCAAAATTATTATTTTTTTAAATTTCCAAATTCCATTTGGCATCTTGTACGAAAATTTCCTGCAGAGAAAGAATTCAGACTATTGGATAGAAACCTTTCTTGTCACATTCTCTCACAGATGGTCCAATCTGCTCAGCAGTTCATGCCTGACAGCTAGTTAATCTGCCAGTACAGGAACACGCATTTAAAAATGCGAGTTCTGGATCAGCCTCAGGTAATAACCTCAAGTATGTTCTTTACTCTGAAATTGCACGTGTGCAATGGCACACAAGCCACATGTAAAGAGAATGATCCTGTTACTATCACTTACATGTACTTTTGGAGAGAGAGCCATGTTTGGTGCATAGTCAAAAACACATGAGAAGTGTCTGCCTTTCCAGCTAAGGTATCTTGCAAGCTTGGTCATGGTAGTACAAATTAATTTAGACAGACACATACCATTCTCTTCTAATCACAGTGGATAGGGAAAATATATCCATCGGTGTTTTGATTTATTTTATTACTTCAAATCAACAGAGAAGTTTTCATTACCTTTGCTAATTGGAGGGGAACACTTTAATGAGTGATGGTCTACACAGAAAGAGAAAGGTACATTGACGCAGCCCATCTAGCACTCAGGTAAACTGGCACAACCAGCTGTCTCTCTGCAGCAGCCTGGGCTGTGTAGCGGTGCCCAGGGCTATGGCTGTGACACTGGAGGGCCCTACAGAATTAGCTGTGCCAGTTCAGGTCTGCCTTTGCAGTCTAACCACACCACCTGGCTCCAGGGAGACGTTCTCCAAACAGGTCAGATGGCCCAAGAGAGACAACCTCGCCTCTGAGTGCTTGGGACCCCGGCTACGTCTCACCTTCTTCCATCTCAGGCTAAAAGCTATGAACAGCATAAAAGGGCTGCAGTACCCAGCGTTCACAGAGCACGTCTGTACATTCGTGGCATATCCCACCCCCCAGGTAGGAGGCTTTGGGGACAGGAGGGAAATATGCAGAGTTCATTTGTTTAGTGCTGTGAAGTTTTTGGCAACGTTGGTGCTCCTTGCTTAATCCAGGAAGCCAGCTTGGACTGAGGCCTGCGGGGTTGGCAGGTTTGTGTCAGAACCTGTATCCAAGCTCAAAAGGTGAGTAAAAATCTTACGCATCCTGAGCTGGTCTTTCATGGTGCCCCTTTAAAGATACAGTCTAGAAGCTTGCCGTAGAGCTTGCTATTAACTAAAAACATTTTTGGACAAAAGGAGCATTTTCACAACATGTTTGTGTAGTGTCTAGCATGGTGGATCAGACCCTCTAGGGATCACCTGTATGTGGGCACTGTTTAACTGACAATACCAATTCCCCTATTGTTTTGCATGAAATAGGTTGGATAAACCGTTAAAATTTAGTATTTTTTATCAGTGCTGCTAAACCGTTCTTGGTTTCCTCTTTCTCTCTTTTGTAATTTATATTTTTCTTGGACACATTGAAGAATTCAGTCCCTGCCCTCCTTAACAATGTGAAGAGTAGTGTTTTTCAGCTATAAGGTATATTGTAGAAGATAACTCTCTAAAACCTAGATGTAACAAGAAATGTTTGTTTTGTTGCAGTACAGTAACACAATGCTTTCAAACCTTCACCAGTGGCTTAGGGCAATTTCCTAAAATGTTATAAAAGCTGACTGAGAAAAGCAAGCCTATTCATGGTAGGTCTGAATTTGCTATTCATGGACTTTCACCTCCTCTGGAAAAGAAGAAAGGGAAGTGGAAGTCAAAAGATTGAAAGACATTGCACTAAACAAAACATTTTCAAAACTTTGTCAAAGCATTGGATAAATGCTTTACACTGCATATTTGTTAGGTCTACAATCTATTCTGGTTAAACCATCTTACTCCAATGTACTATTTCTAAAATTACTGAATTACATATATAAGTTTCTTGTCATGAACTCTGGGAAGTCTCATCGTGAAAAGTGGAATAAGAACACAAAATACGTTGTGGATTTTTTGTGTTACTGGTGCATTACACAAATGCATAATTCATTATAATTGCAGTAATTTGGCTGTGATACAGAAGGTCTAATAAAGATGCATCTTTGCTCAGTACCACGAATCTTGTATCTGAAACATATTTAAAATGAAATTTGTAACTAAAAATTTGGGATTTTTTTTTCTTTATGGAACTACAGGACCATTTTAGTCCTCTCATTTTTTTTTTTTTTAGAAAGAGTGGTTATTTTGTTTCTGACAACCATATGCCATATTGATTCTTAAAAAATTGTGTCTTCCAGTCTGTTTGTTCCAGACTAGCGAAATTAGCAAGTGAAATTCTACAAACGTTATTACACTTTAAATACATCAGTTTTTTGTTATTTCAAGAGAGATAAAACTGTATTTCAAATGCTCTGAAATAACAGTCTCCAAATGGCAGCAAACAAATTCCTTAAAATGCTACCTCTATTTTTGCCTGTCCATTCCGTATGGTATGTATCAAGAGATAAATTAACACAAAAATTCAAATGAGTCATTCACTCAAACTTTAAGGCTGAGTATTGAGCAGAACATTTAATGTCACATTTTCCTACTCCTTTCTGCTGCAGAGATAGGAAATTCAAATCAAGAAATCAGGATGCCATTATATTTTTATAGATCATATATCAATGTAAAGTTTGAGATGCGTGCAGAATATTTCCGTATTTTTTTTTAGTGAAAAAAGAAAAGTCTTCATAAAAGCTTTTAGAAGTGTCCCTAGGGATCTCAGTGAGGTGACAATAATTTTTGTTACGAATTAATCTTAGAAAATTTCCCAGTACCAAAAATCCTGAACATTTAAAGAAATACTGCAACTTTAAGAACAGGTCTAAATACTTGGACTAGCATAACCCCAGGTCTGACTTTCAAAGGAACTAAATATTCCTCATTTTAATTGACTTCCAATTAATTTCCTCTGAAAGCAATCCTTTTCAAAAGAAGTGGGGACTTGGCAATAGGGTAATTTCCAGAATAATCACTCTTCAAGAGGGCATTTAAGTTCATGCGTGAACACGTATAATAAAATCGTAGAATCACAGAACAGTTTGGGTTGGAAAGGACCTCAAAGACCACCTAGTTCCAGCCCCCCTGCCATGGGCAGGGACACCTCCCACCAGAGCAGGTGGCTCCCAGCCCCATCCAGCCTGGCCTTGAGCACTGCCAGGGAGGGGGCAGCCACAGCCTCTCTGGGCAGCCCCTGCCAGTGCCTCACCACCCTCACAGGACAGAACTTCTTCCTAACATCTCATCTCAATCTCCCCTCTTTCAGTTTAAAGTCATTACCCCTCGTCCTATCACTACGTGCTCTTGTAAAAAGTCCCTCTCCAGCTTTCTTGTGGGCCCTTAAGCACTGGAAGGCCACAGTGAGGTCTCCCCAGAGCCTTCTCTTCTCTTCTCCAGGCTGAGCAACCCCAACTCTCAGTCTCTTCTCATAAGGGAGGTGCTCCAGCCCTCTGATCATCTTCATGGCCTCCTCTGGACTCGCTCCAACAGGCACATGTCTTTCTTACGCTGAGGACTCCAGAGCTGGGCACAGCACTGCAGGTGGGATCTCACAAGAGTGGAGTAGAGGGGGAGAATCACCTCCCTTGACCTGCTGGTCACACTTCTTTTGATGCACCCTAGGATACAGTTGGATTTCTGGGCTGTGAGTACGCATTGCTGGGTCATGTTGAGCTTCTCATCCACCAACACCCCCATGTCCTTTTCTGCAGGGCTGCTCTCAACCCAGTCATCGCCCAGCCTGTGTGCAGGACCTTGCACTTGGTCTCGTTGAGCTTCATGAGGTTCACACGGGCCAACCTCTCAATACTGTCAAGGTCTCTCTGGATGGCATCCCTTCCCTCCAGTTTTATTTTTTTATGTAGACTTAGGCAGAGTTGGTCTAACTCAAAGAACTGGTATAGTTTCCAGAATCTCTTTGATATAGCTCTAGTTCTTGATACCCTTTTTCCCTTTTTCAAGGTTTTGTTTCGTGTAATGGAAAACTGACTCCCTTTGAAAGGAACAAAACACATAATGAAATTAAGTTCTTACTTGGAATTACAGGATATGTGTATCATGGTTTAGATTTCATAGCAGAGGATATCTAGGCTGTATCACTGGCAGACGACTACAGCTGTCGTCCTTAGAGAGCCATTAGTAGTGGTATGGAACATATCACGTACAGTCAGTCTTCATAAGGAATTTTGACAGCCTAAGGCGGGCAGGTTGGACATACAGTATTTTGCTTGTATTTGCTTACATTTTGAGCCATGTATCCCTGTATTTTGCTAATACGTTGTCAGGGGAGCTATTAGTCTGGATTACATGGTGATGATTTCATTTTATAAACCAAAGCAAAATAAAAAAAAAGAAAGCAAAAGGAATTGCTTTTGGGAGAAGATGATGCCATTGCTTAGAAGAAAAAATTACCTGATGTTAAATTAAGTGCTTATCAAAATGAATAGAACAGAATATGACAACAAAGGATTCAGATAATAACTTGAAAATAAGGATTTGCGTAATATTTCTTCATTTATTCAGTGCATGTGATTTGCTAAGTCAAAGCCATGTAAGCAATTTTATGTTAAACACTTGGCTTGGTAGTGATAGGTACTAGTAATGAATTACACGTCCTAGTTACTAGAGATGTGATAACAGCTGATACTGTATAACTTTGGCAGTTTCCTAATGTACCAAATAGGAATATTCAAGTGTAAAATATCCATGTATACCATCATTTGAAAGCAAACACTTCCCTACAGGGCTGCTTAGTTTCACTGGGGCTTATGGAGAGGAGCAGTGCTCTTCTGTTAAGGAAATTGTTTTTGGATTTTGCCCGGGCAAATTGGGTCCACTAAGGCTAGTGGGTGCAGAGAAGGAAACCCCCTGAAGATCTGACTTTGGAAGAGCTGGCCCTGTATCACAAGGAATGAGCCCAACATGTGGCTGGAGAATTGCGCCAGGATGCTGCGCGGCCAGGTGCAGCGATGCTTCGGCGCTTGCTGCTCCTGGGCTGGCGGTGCCTGGCCCTGGGGGTGCAGCACCGCTGATCCCGCGCTTCCCAAGCTCCGGCCGTGGAGCCCTCTCACCTCCTTTCCCAGCAACAGCAAAGTGCCGTTATGATCCTTTTCTGGAACAGACTGCTTGAGGAGAACAGCTTTCAGTCCCGGAAGAAAGTGAATAAAATTCCTTAAAAAATTGGGCTGCTTACAACATATGGAAGCCACAAATATATTAAAAGTGCATGAGCTGCGGTCGTTAATACGATGCCTTGTGGGAAATAGGTTTCATTTCCCCATTTCTTTCAAGGTTTATTATACTGTTTTGACAGAAACTCAGATCTGTAGAAAATGGAACATTTCAAAAGCGAGTATGTTCATTTCCCTGGGCAGGCACACTGGTCACCTGAAGGAATACTGATATTCCTCCTTTGGGGATGACAAATCAGAAGGCCTTTTAAAAATACCCCCAAACAATATTTTTGTTGCACAAGTATTAGGGAATTTTTGTGGTGGGCTTTCTAGATTACTGTGGTATAACAATTTTAAATATAGGCAACATAAGCATCACATCTTTTAACTTCAGCTGCTAACTTGAAACCAGAAAAGCATCCTTTGACTACAGTTCTTGGACTTTGTTCAGTCAGCCTTTGAAGAAACAGAATGTTTTTTTGTAGAAATCAGGACCAGACTTAAACACATGGGGCAATTTGCATGCTGAATTTGAAGTTAAGATTTGACATAACAAAGGCTATTACAAGAAACTATGGTGAAGTTTAAAATAATCAGAACAAAGCTAAAGTTTATTGCCAGTACTGTTCTTGCAGATCAAAGCTATGCTAATGCGGTCTAGAGTTACTTTAATATTTTGTAGCCTCTCATTCCCTCGGTGCGTGTTTTAAGCACGCATATCACTCACTTTTTTAATAAAATAACTTGAAAAAGCCTTCTGCTTTGTATTGGCCTCCTGAGGTAAAAAGTCATAGAGATGTTAGGTCTCGCATTGCTTGCTCCAGCTTCATTATGTTTGATGAAATATCTTGGTCATATCTTGTAAGATGCAGTACTTCCTCAATAACTGGATTGCTGTAAGGAAAGACTTTTTTTACCTGGATAATGAAATTGTTTCCTAGTTATTTCCCTGATCTTCTTTGTATGATACATATAGAAGGTCGGCAACATATTGACAACTACTGCACAGCATGATGGAAAGCTCTGAAAAGGAATTCTGTAGAGATGGATGAGTGGGATCTTTATGCTCTTCCTGAAAGATGTGCAGCTTTTCATCCTCTGTGCAGGAAGAGGTGTGTGTGTATTCTAAACATAATTATGGGTCAGAGTGTAAATGTTAGGCTCTGTGAACTCCGTGACCAAGACCAGACCTATCAATTATGTCAGTGGGAGGGTACTGCCAAGATCAAAAGTAGATTATAGGCCTAGCTAAGTCTGCACTCCTGCAGCTTTGCTGGTGCAGCAATCTTGATGTTCTGCCCTAGCAAAGAGCACGTTACTAATGTGGGTGCAGCACATTCCGGATTGCTGTGAGTAAAAGATGCTCCCCTGAAAAAAATTGTTGTCCATCTGACTGTCTCTGCACTGTGGCTTTTGCTTATGCAAACGGTCATGTGTCAGTTTTGTCCACGGTCATGCCAAGAGTAGTTACCAGCTCTGATTCATGATCACTGAAGCTGGGCCTTCAGTAAAGGGACTAACAGGGGTAAGCTGGGCCCGTGCCCTGTGCCATGGTGGAGGGGTTGAGCATCCATAAGATTCTCTGTGCCACATGGGGCAGGGATAGAAACAATTACTCACCTGGGACAACCCCAAATAATCCTAGGACATCCAAATCCCTAGTCAGTCATCAAACTAAAATTGCAAAGGCCACTTTTTTCTCTGATGTTTGCTTTGGTATGGAAGTAGAAAAAGCAACTCCTAGCAGAAACCTAATTTTCCCTAAAACCATTGGATGGAAAGTTCTTTGGCTTCCTCATGGGATATAAGACAAAATGATTAGTTTAAAATAAATTAAGGCTTTTCAGTCTATGCAAGACAATATAATTACTCCAGTTTCTTCATTTTTGCCCTATTACAGCATGGGGTTTGTAACTAAGGGATTGCAAGGCATCCGATGTAGAAGGATGGAGAGACAATGAATGCATAATCTTTGTTACACAAAGAAGTAGAAAGTATTGATCAAAAAATGCTCTGAGGCAAACCAATCAGGGACCCATTGACAGCAAAATGACCCACTCACCTATCTTTCAAATGAAATGTAAAACTTAGGTCCACATCATTTGTGGCCATTTTAAACACTTGAACGTTTTTACTGAAGTCTGAATGCTGTTAATTTTGGTCTTCTGGCCAAACTCCAAACCGAGTAATTATTCTGCTTTACTCCTTTCCTAAATTACAGCAACAGCTTCACTGGGAACAAACACATTCATAGTTTGCTGACCTAAACTGCTCTTATATTGCTATGCACTATTAACCGTTGCTGCTTTTCAAACCATGCCTGGCTGCATTTCCATGGTGGATTAAATGAACTCTGGACAAAGCATGTATATCTTTAGCTTGTTTAATAGGCTTTGGGAGAAAAGGTGCTGTATGTGTAAATGCTATCATAGAAATTATTCTAGACCCAGGATGTGCACGAACAGGGGAAATTGTTGGCATTCAGTGTACGATGTAGCTGGATGCAGGACAGAGACTATTTGGGAACAGAGGGTGTGTGTATGCTTATGGGTTGGGAAGCTGGTGGTCAATGATTATCACGAAAAAGGTACTTTCACTGAGAAGCATTGCAAAGTTACAGAGCAAAATGGGAAGCAAAGGGAGAGTGGAGATTTTCTGAAAACAGGAGCCTCAGTGCTTTGTGGATACCTGTTTCCGTACAATGAGACTAGGTAGCAGGATGCACTTTGGTGGGGCTTTTTTCCAGAAGTAAAGGAGATAGAATTATTGAGAAGTTTGATAAATTATTCCAGATATATTATGTATGGTATCTTAAGGTTCTGTATTTTGCCCTAATTATGTTATAGCTCTTTTAAAAAGGTCCCTACTCTGCCTGAAAGGTGAGGGAAAGCCTGAAGTGTAAGATATGAGCAAGTGGCTTTTATAGGCTTTATCTTCCTACTGTGCTGTTTAGCTACAGCATCATCCTTAGTTTACAGTGCTCTGGAACCTGAACTACTTGCCTGGAGTGTTTTTAAGCTTAGATGCTCAACTGCACAGCTATTTCAAAAAAAACCAGCGTATAAACACAGTGAAATGAAAAAGTTATTTATGTGAACCTGTTCTAATTGTGGGAGAGCCACATGGCAAGAAAGTACTCTTATCTAATCCACAGAATGGTTACAGTGGCAGCAAGGAACAGATTTAAACTCCAAGGCCTTGGCTTTCATTAACCTTTGTCTGTGTTGTGAGTAGAAGCACTGTCTGATCTTTTCATACAGCCTGAAAGCAGACTACGCTGTACGGCTGGAGCATTTTCTTTCTGTAGATAACTTGAGTTTAGCAAGTGCAAAGCAGGGCTGTGCTCCCATTCTCCTAAGTGTAAGCAGCTTCTTTCTCCTTCACCAGTTATCAGATACATAGTCAGAAAAAATCAGAAATTTATTTCTAGCACCAAAGCTATTACTAAAATATATTTCTATATGCCTGGAAGTCAGATCAGTACTTGGCAAAACTGAGAAGATACAAGAGAGCTGGTGAGATCTTGTAGTCCAGTGGCACAGACATTCCAGGCTCCTGTGCAGCTCCCCACCATCTCTGAGCAAGTGGCTGTATCACATCTGTGCTGAGTAGCAGTACCGACCTGCTCAGGACCCAAGTGGGAGACTGTCTGGGTGAACATGTTTACCAGCGGTGATACTGGGGTGGGTTCAGCTCCCCAGTGGCTTTCTGCCTCAGTGAACGAGGCTGCCATCTCCAAACTGCAGCTAAAAGTCTGAGCATTAGCCTTTTGGCTGTGGATTTGTAAAGCGTAGCATAAACCTGTGAGGAGGGTCAGTATTCAGAGAACAGCAAATACACACACACACATATATATATATATATACATATACACACACATTTTAAAGTAGTATATGCTTTGGAATAAAGATGCTATATTCAGTGTGTTATAGTCAGGTGGTCATGGTGAACTTGGATATTACTGTTCAGTATCTGTCAGTAGTTGTGTGACTGACACAAGAACTCTAAATCCCTACATTTTTCCTTCCCTAACATTGAAGCATTTATACCAGAAGTGCTCAATTCATTGCTTGTTATCTGAAATGATTGTCACGCTTCTGTACATTGCTAGGATCTATTCTGAGTGCTGTTCGGATGGATTGGTGCTCTTTCATTTTCTCTATTGTGAAACTGTACTGAAAGTACAGTGTTTTTTTACAAACATGAAAGTATCAGTTCCCTCCAAAATGTCAAATTTTGTCATCAAGAATAAAAAAAATTGCATTGTGCACATTACCAGTCAAAGGGACTGCTAACCATTGTGGATGGTCTCCCAATCCTTACCAGACATTAAAAAAAAAATGCATTTAGAGAAATTGAAGCATCTTTGAACAGCCTGCCATGAGTAAAATGGGTTCATTTTGCAACAGACTTTATTTGCTATGAATAATTTGATAAGCTTTATTTAACTGGCAGACACAACAATAACCAATCATATCCCATTTCCCACGGGCTCTGAATCACGTTAGAGCCCTTTTGCACTGTTAAATGGTTACTAGTTTTCAACATCTGTTTTAGCCAATCTTGCCAAGCATCCATTCATTGATGTTATAACATGATGTTAAATAGTTCAACCTACAAAACAGCTTTAGGATGGTGTCTAAACAGCGTTTAGCTGTCTCTCAATTTGGATTTTTTTTACTTTGTGTGTCATGTACAGAACTTTAAAAGAAAACACAGAAATCTGTTAGTAAAAGAAAAAGAGAAACACAGTGACTATGTCATTATCAATTTCAGCAGAATTACAGATTCTCATTTGGATTTCAGCAGAATATAGGCATTCAAATCACTTAGGAAAATCAGCATTTTTTAATTGAAACAGAAACAATCCACAGCCTTTTCCTTCCTTTCAATAATAGTCCAATTCACTGATGTTAAATTATATTGGAAAACCTACTAAAACCTCAGTAAAATGTACGTGTCAGTGTACATTCTCATTCTGATGTAGCAGATAATGGAAACTCAACACTGCAATCTTTGGGTCCCAGGATGAGTCAATTCTTTTTGACTTGAAGGGCTAGCCCTGGACATTAAGAATAACAGTAGATTCCTAAACCTCCCATATGAACCAATTAGTCTTTTCACCAATATTCTCATTCATGAGCGACAAGGGATGTTGTACTGATTTAAGCCTTCATTCTAATATCTCTCTAAAAAAGCAGCTTAGTAAAACAACTGCAGTCTGAACAGAATTCAAACCATAATTTGCTTCTTATTATATACAAAAAACATGTGCTTACCCAACTTCGTCTTACTTGATGATATGTTCCAGTTTGGCACAAACTATTTTATAAAATGAAAATTTAAAAAGACATTAATGAAGATTCTCTCCTTAGAAACAGTAGATAGATATCACAGGCAACCATCTCTCAATTTTAAATCCTCTTCAACAGAAGGCACAACTCTCACATATTTGAATGGCTGTTTTTTCAAAATTGGCATGTTCTTCAAAATACTGCTAAATAAGATCATTGTGTACCGTATTCTTGTGCCAAAATACACAAAATACACTATATAAGTAACTCGCATATGTATTTAGGCACCCAGGACAGGATCTTAAACTGGCTTTTTTTAACTGTAAAATAGCAAGCCTCTGTTATGAGCTAAATGCTATTCTCTGTGCGAGACAACCATAACATTTATCTGCCCAGACTCAGCAGAACTGCTTCTCTCAAATTATAGCAAACTGTCAGAGACAGAAGGGAAAGACAGAAAAGAATTGGGCCCAGATCCTGGCCATTTGTAAGTCAAAGGCTGATCTGTCATTCCCTAAAAGAGGCTGGTATTTTGCCCATAATGAACAGTTACTCTGAAGCTGGCTTTATGGCTGAATGAAAGAATAAGGAATTGTATATGAGGGAGATCAGATTTCCTGTTATGACCCAGGATGCATAGGCTGGTGTGCACGTAAAAATGTGCACAGTAATCTTCTACACACCGGATCTTCTACAGGAAAACGGGTCCATGTAATAAGATGTGAATTTTGAAGGAAAAAGAAATAAAAATGAAGCCCCAACACGGGATTTAATTGGTCAGATACAGGAACAAACACAAAAGGAAAGGTTTATATGATACACAGAAGCAGTTAGTGGGCTTGTTATCTTACTATCAGTTGTGACTGAGAATATTGTAAGTCTGTTTTGCAGGAATACCCTTGAAAGCACAATTTTGTGGAAGCCAATCAACCTGGGCTCCAGACAGAAAGGTTCTACCTCATTAGTTTTCTTGCTTTTTTCAAGGATACGGTGTCCCAGCTGCGGCTGGCATGGATGATACAAAGGATGTAATGCAGCGCATGTTGAAACAGAAGAAAGTGATTCTGTGCTTTAATGACAATTGCCCAACAGGAGAAAAAGCATGTAATGGATGAAAGTCCACCTTTGAACAGGATACTGAGTGTGATTATTAGAAAATTGTACTTTTCCTTAAGGATCTGAGAGAGACCTCTTTTGTTTATCCCTGCATCTAACTACAGGGGATGGCAATATCAATTTTAAAATACTCAATTGCTTACAAAACCGAAACTGAAGGTAAAGAAATTGCAGAATAGTACAACTATGTCCTAGGAGACTTACCTATCTAAGATTATAGTGGAGCTAAATGATTAGTCAGGTACAATGCAGACAAACTTAAATTAATACTCTCAAGTTTACATAAGTGTATACTGCACCTATTAAGAGCCCGTTCACAGTAAAACTGAGCTAGAGGATTTTAAGAATTTCGGCTCCTTTCATGTTGAAAAAAATCACTTGTACAGCTGTCCCAGTGAGTTACAGAAATGAACCCCTCAGAGGGTTTGAGATGAAAAGGGGCTTAGTTGAGAGTTTCTGAAGAATGTATTTCCTAGCCTAGGGAAATAATACGAAAACGATGCTTGGCTAAGACAAGGACATTGCTCTGGTTTGCTTCCCCAAGGGAATTTGCCTTTTGGTTTAGATGAGGGAATCCATGGGCCTTTAACCACTGTTCTGGAGACAGCTCCAGCACAAAACGTTCACCTCTCCAAATTGCAGGCCTGGCATAGCACTTTCCATATCTCTTAAAGTTTCTGTCCTGTTAGGAGCTCAATCACTCTATGTTTGCAGAGCAAAGTGCACTGAAGTCTCAACCTCTGAGGCACTTTAGAGCCACAACTCTCTAGCAAAGAAAATATTCACAGCTGGTGGGAAGGAAATAAAATGTGAAGAGGGAGAAAAGACAGAGAAAAGAGAGGAGGCTGAACAGAAGTACTGAACTTTCATCACTAGTTTGTGAGATAAATGCAGGCCACTCTACACAGTAGACACAGCTCTAGCTTTCCAGATTTCATGAAGAGGCAGGAAACTCAGGGTTATAGTTTAATTCATATCCCTGGATTTTACTCCCCCCTACACTGCCCTCGTGTGGTCTTAGTTCCAGTACAAAAACTCTGCTAGAAGCACAAAAACTGACACTTGGGGGTTTGGAGTAGTGTGGAGCCAGTTGCATCAGATTTTGCACCTGGTTCAGGTGCTTAATTCAGGGGTTTTTAACCAAACCTGGGCTAAAATCTCACAACGTTCTGGGCTAAAATCTCACAATGAAGGTAAGAATCTGTTGTAGCATTGCCCACCAGATACTACAGGGTGATTTTGTGCTCCCCCTCACCCCCTGCAATGTCTGAAGAAGATCTGACTAGAGCCGGTTGGAGCCAACCGGTTGTGGCTGTGTGCAGTGTTGCAGGCTGTTTTCCTCTCTTAAACAGACAGGACTGCCTGACTCTCAAAGTCACCTCTTTGTCCTGCCTTGTGCTTTTTACCGTATTGCACCCGACTGCTGCCAAAGTAAGGATCCTGCTTTCCGAGGACGGAGGGCTCCCACTGTGTGCCGTATAGGCACATGTAACTCTAATAAAGTCAGGGGCAATGTGCTGTCTGACGCTGAATTGTGGCCTATAAATATTTCTACACCAAAGATTTGCTGGGTAGTGTTTTACTTTAACTGCTGCCCTAACTAATGCTAAAATGCAGCATGGAGAGGGCACTCAGCCAGAGCTCTGGGTTCTCTTCTTGGCTTGGCCACAGTCATGCTCCATCTGGTTTGCTGTCTGTCACATGGGAACAGTAATACTATAGAAATTCCCTTGTAAAGTGCTTATATAGCTACAATGCACTGTGTAAGAATTATTACTGTAGACTTCGGGAGCCAAATTTTGACCTTTCCATGTGCTTATATGTCATCAAATTGCCATAAGCCTGTCTGAAGCAATTATTTGGTGTCCCAACACCAAAACAGAACAGGAGAGGATCGATTTAGACAACAGCAGGTCCTAGCAACCACTTCATACCAGTCCCTCCTAGGAGAGGTGAACTGATGGAAGTTCATCTGCGTGTGATTTAAAGAAAAATCTCACGAGAAGCAACGGAAAAGAGAAGCAAGTATATGATGAGGCCTGTTGGGCCATGTGACCTTGGCTGTCTCCTTGAATCCTTTTCTGCTTGTCAGTGAATGCCCCTTTCCTTCAGTTCAAGCACTCTTCTGTTTAGGCAAACACAAATAACAGCTATGTGCTTTTGGTCAAAGGGAAACAACAAAGAAGGCAGAAAGAACAAAAGTAACTTTTCCATGAGAAAACAGTCTGATTTTTCACAGGGTGTAGCAACTCAGAACAAAATGGCTAATGCCTCTGCTACCAGGCAGAGTTCTTACAGCTTTGCAAGAGGGAAAAGACATGGTGATTTTGTGTCAACACACCCTGTGCTCTGACTTCCATATTTAAGAAAAAGCAAAGGGAGCAATACCCTTAGAAATTAGCAACAGAATGTGAAAAAAATCATTTTCAGTTATGAGTCATGATTTCTCAACAGTGCATCCGTTATAGAATAAAATAGTACCCAACATACCCTGATTGTCACTATGTAGGGCCTCATTAATCACTGAGGAAACATTTTTGACAGTCATAAAACTGAAGGTACAATTATTTGAAGATGATCTGATAACTACTGGTTTGTGGAAAGGAGGTTGGATTTTGGCAACTCCCTCCAAAGAGAATTCCAATCTGGAGAGAATATGATTTGCAAATAGCAATGAACTCTACTTTCTAATTGTACCAGAAAAGGAGGCATCTAAAATACAGGTCTGTGAAAACAGAGATTTTACAGTCTTCTATTTGTTCTCCCTAATTTTCTGCAAATTTCTTGTGTTCGAACCAGTGCTACCCGTTGTTGGCCCCAGTCCCCTTTCCCAGTGGCACTCTCAGATGTTCATTATTGTCTCCTTCTATGCTAAGTTATATGCAGATTGCCACAGATGCTTCTAGCATCCTTGATCACAGTGATTATCAACAAATACAAAAGTGGATTAGCGCAGGTTAACAATTAGCTGGACACAGAAACATGGGGAGAGAGCAGGATGAGTGCCCTGCTGAGTAAAACGTATATGGACAAACACATGAGATTTTGCAGCTAAACTTTGCAATGAGTAAGTTATCATTGTAGAAGGTACATTTCATTCATCACTTGTGGAAATAATCTGGTGGCTGGAAGATGAAGAATCTGCCATGCATTTTGGTGTTGCCTAGAATTTGTAGACACTTGTGAATTGCTTTTTTGCTTTATGTTGTAGTTTCTTAGGTGGTGCGTGTAAATGTGCATGTACCTTCATTCCTTAGGGATGGTCATTATTCTTGCTCCTCTCCTGCCTCCCGCAAGCCACCATCAATGAAAAGGGTTGGTTCTAACGAGAGAACTCAACTACCACGTATTAATTTTAGATGGCACCTCGGATATGCTGGCAAGTCAGGTTCCTGTAGATCCGCTGTGCGTATTAACGTTGTGCTAAAGCTCATCTTTACTGTATCTGTACGCCGTGTTTTGTGCTCTAAGAACTCTGACAGCAATGCTTTTGACTAAATCCACAACAAAACTCTGTTTAACACTCAGCAATCGGATCTCCATTATCCAGTTGGACTGTTCGTTTGGGTTAGGCCTGGAAGTTTTATTTGGACTTAAACTAGACATCAGAGCAGAAAGGAGAATTTGAGAAGGAAGAAGGAGCGAAGAAATGTTACTACTTTTATTTATAATAGAAGGCATTTTTGTGTGTGCTGAGAAAGGAAAGGGAACAGTTTTAAATCTAGCCTTTCGAGATGTAGCTTTCCATGTTACTTTAAATTTGGATCACACTTCAGTGTATTTTTAAGGCAGTCCATCCCCCACTTTTAAAAGAGCAGCAAATCGCTGCACAGCATTCTGGCTGTGCAGGGGCGAAGCTTTCCTGATGCTCTGTTCTGGTCCTATGACAAATTAACAAGCCAGGGCACAAACTCTTTTAACTTCAGACTTGTTACAGTCCCTTTTCCTACCCCCCAAAGCAGCCTCTGTTGTGGGTTGAAAGCTAGTGCGCCCAAGCAGTAACTTACTCTCCACCAGTCGAGATGATGAATTTGCAAGACAGAAAATGTCACCCAACATTTTACTGTTTGGACTATGGGCCAAATTTCGCTTGATTTCTCTGGTGTGAGTCAGGAACGGCTCAGTTACCACAGTGTAAATTGGATAAGCCCTATTGGCCTCAGTGAATTGGCTGAATTTGGCCCGTTGCTTTACAACTGTGCTATTAAAACAGTCAATCTTCTAGCTGCAAGGAATAATATAAAAAAAGAAATTAAGATTTACCTATGTTGGGCTGTGGTCTGGATAGCATTGTAATGGGATAGAATATCAGACTTTATCTTGGTTTGTACTACGGGGCTGAAAACACGTGTGTGGCAGCACGGGAGGAAAAAGCAGCCTCCTCGTTATCCTCAGTGCATTTCGCAGCAGACCAAGGCGTCTGGGCAAGGAGACTCTCAGAACCATGGCAGCGCTGAAAAAAATTGCCTGAAATGAGGCGTAAAGATGAATAAAGAATTATTTCCTTGGTTTAGCTTGAAGAAGAAAGTATTTTTTTCAAAAAGCAGGAAGATAAATTAGAAAGATTTGCATCTAATGTGAACGGTTCCATGTATCTCCAATTAACAGAAAAAATACATCAAAATTTATGATGAATGATACATCGTCTTGGTCCTGTTCTCATTATACATACATCTGAAGTGGAACCAATGCCATTTATGAATAATTTAATTAAAATAATGACAAGTGTTATTTTTGTATCATACAAAACTGTAACATTAATTTAATAAGGCTGAGAATCATGAAATGCAATCTTAATTACTAGAAACTAGAATAAGCAGCTGAGCTGAGGCAGACAAGACAATTAACTCTTTAGAAAGGAGTTAACAGGTGCTAGGGTGGAACTAACATCCTAAGAGAGTTAGCACAGTCATTACTTTGAAGTGCACAATGTTTTGGAATAAACCATAAAAGCAACATAAGATCTCTTCATTCTGCATGTCTTTTGAACATGCTGCAGCTCTTAGAATTTCTCCCGGTAGTTTATGTTTGTGATGTCTGCCAGCCCCAGGGCTTAGCAATACATCTTCCTGCCAGCTCTCCTTCAGAGCGCTGGCTGAGGTGTCGTCAGGCGAAAGGACAGACTGGATGATACCCCTGGATCGCTGCAGGCATTTGTGTCGTGCTATCCCTTTCCTGGCTATAACTACCAAGGGCCGCTTGATGGTGCGTAAAGTTTCTTGCAGCTTGCACTCTCCTGGGAGGAACTTCACTGGCTTGCCCGGTAGAAACCTCCTTCTGATTTCCCAACTGTCCCCTGCTTTAAGTTGGGGACATTTTTTATAGCTTCGTCTCTGGTCAGGTTTTTACCCCTCAGCCCGATGTATTTAAAGAAAGCAAGCATACTCTTTGTACTGCCAGAATAAGCAAAGAAGTTGTTAGAGCCTCCTCTTGTAAGGCGGACTCACCTTTCCCCTGATTATTATTTCTAGTCTGAGTGCAGCTCTCTTTAATATTGGTACCAAAATTGTGCAAGACTTTTTGGCTGGTTGTAGGGGAGAACACTTTTCAAACTGGATCACCCTCTGCAAGGGTGAACATTTAGTCCAAGTTCAAAGTCAAAAGCATCAGAAAACTGAGAGTTATCACCCTGAGGATAAAATATATGGCGCTTTTAAACCATAAACGCTGTGCTCGACAGCATTTCTGTTACTTACAGCAGGCCAAAATGACACCGTCTGCTCTGCGAGTGGCACTGCTTTTTTTCTCAGTGTGTTCATTTCTCTGCTTTCCATCCTCTGGGGCCTCATTTCTGACTCATCGTATGAACTGAGCAAAAGGAGAATGGAAACTGGTAGCCGAGGCTTCATGTTTTTCTTCTAAAGTCCCCCCACGCTCGCTCTCGTCAGCCGTGCTGCCCCTGCCCGCCAAGGGCCAAGATTTCCCAGGTCTGTAATTCTCTAAGTTGCAACAGAGTTACAGAACAAGCAAAAGTGTGATTTTGTGCAGCTAAAATTCTGATCCCAAATTACAAATGTGATAGACAAATTTAGACGGCGTTTACATTTTCTGAATAAAGGGGGTGATTTTACCTTCGCCACAGTGTTTTAAGAGCTCAGATTTGGAATATAGAGTAGTCATTAAATTGGGTAAAATATTCATCACCATCACCAGTTCTCATTTAAAACGAGAACGAAAATAAGTTATTTACCAACACTGGAACTCGCAGACTGGGAAAAAAAATCTTAATGAAGTGACATCTAGTGGCATCACGGCGACATGGCTGGAAGGGCGGGAGAAGCTGGCCCCAGCGCAAGGCTGGGCACAGCCTGGGGAGGTCAAGCCCGTGCAGGTGCGGCAGTAAAAGCCAATGCCGTGTAGTTTTGAAGGCAAAATACCTGAACACGGCGTTTTACAAACTCTGCTGTTAGCCGGCACTTGTCTCCCGGAGAACAGGGCATCCCTGGCACCCAGGGCCAGTCGTGTTCTCCGTGAGAAGTGGGACCCCCTGCAGTCTGTGAAATACTAAAATTTGCACCAATGGGCAAGGATTTCTGACCCTACATTTTCATTCCAGATTTAATAGTGACCAACTCTGTGAACCTAATTCCTCTTGGCTTGAGTTTCTCTGCAAACTAGGGACAACATAGGGAAAATATTTGTTCCAGCGTGGCTTTCCAGCAGTGCTTTATTAGGGCTGTTCTTAGAAAATGTTTGCCATTTTCAGACGCAAAATGCTACTAAAGAGCTTGATATTGTCAGGCATTTTAAAAACAGTCTTCTAATGGCAGGTAGTTGAATTGATCGTGCACAGGAGATGGAGAAGCTGGTATGCTGCTCAGCCTGAAGGGAAAGAAAGTGAAGCCATGTACTGTTGAAACAGTTAAACGTAGTCTTTCTCAGAAGTGATGCATTTGGAAGATTTGGAGGGGATAACTCTGATTTCACCACTGTCCCACGAGCATAAATGGTATTTTTTAGCCAATGTGTTTCACCTTTTAAAAGCGGACATGGCCGTGCTGTGTAGCCTTTTTTCTAAATCGACGTAACCCGACGTCTTTCTCCATGGCTTCCCTAAGAACACCAGCGTGCAGGAGGGAAAGCGTTCAGTGCACTGCGTACCAGTACAACAGAGCTGTCCTGGGTTCCAGACAGCGACTCTGGCCAAAGTCCAGTTTACACGAGTAAACTGGAGGGGCAGATGTGATCAGTCAGGATCAGGCCGACTGACACAGCTATGCTGACAGACGCCTGGAATGACAGTGCTGCTTCTCTCACCTATGCACAGAGCAGTAGAATGCTGCCAGGAATGGGAGCACTTCCCATCTTTGTATTCTGCTGAAAACTTTTTCTCCTAGCTTTATTAAAAATTAATTTTTTTTTTTTCATTTTTAATTGCTAGCACAAATTTTCCTGCTCTTGGCATTTTCCGCATGTATCAAAGTTTCCCTTCCCTTTTTATTTTGTGTTTTATTAACTTGAAAGTTAATAGTTTTTTTAATATAACTCCAGCTAGAAGGAATATAAGGAGAGTAGAATTTGGTGGCACGAAGTGCTGAAATAGTACAAATTTCAGCAATATCTGAAATGTCTGTTGCTCCTTAGTTTGAATATATAGTATCTGATAGGTTTTATTTCGTTCTGTGCGCACTCATCAGCTTTGAGTCTCTTCAACAATGGCAACTTAGTAAGTCACATTTACCGGGAGCGCTGATGTTGGTATGCTGCCACGATCAGTTTTCCACAGAAGGTGGATATACCAGGGCTCTTAAATATAAACAACTAGAAATATGACTATAGCTTATGAAATTTGCTGTTCATATGTAACATAACTATGTTTGTCTTGGAGATAGTTTCTATAAGAAAACACGTGTATTTTGTCCTAGAAAGCAAAACATTGTTAAAATACCTTGCATACTAAGGATTGGATCACAGTTTCTGGTGGTTTGCATGGTACATCTCTTATTTTAAAAATATATTCTTTCCGTAGTAAGTTTCAATGATAATCAGTAAGGTTTGACAGTAAGTACATTTTGATGACAGAAAATAGAATTGAACCTTTGTATGGACAGACACTGATTTCCTGATGGGCAAAAAATATCTGATGACACTTCAGAACTGACTGATGGGGTTGTGTTTGTACATAATTGATCTGTATTGAACCACATAATTAAATTCAGACTTTGACTCAGGTTGAAGTGCTTCGTGCAACTATGAATCCATGGGGGTTTAGAGGTAAGAATGTAGGAATCAAGAAACTTAGAAGGGCTGGAAACACCCACTTCACCGAAATGAAAAGCCAAACTGCATGGAGTTTTGTTTTCAAGTGTGAGTCCCAGAGAGATATTGGGTTTAATCTCCTGCACCCCTCCCCAGCTCCTGTTCCTTCTCTCCCTTCAGCCAGTACCAGATTATAAATGGAAACAAAGGCTTCATGCTGGGTCTAAGCACATGTCCCGATTCTAGTTCCTCAAGAAGTCTGGGTCAGGATTTTAGTTCTTGGTTCTGGCCTAGTGCTTGATGTGTTGGGGTGCTACATGAGCCATTAACTTTTAACTAGTGTTATGAAAACAGGGCAGGGGGCTCAGTTTGTAAAGGTTACCTACAGAATATGTTGCAGTGGTGGCCAGAGGAAGATCTAATGCTGGAAAACAGAGAAATTACTTCCTAGTTTCTGTAAAACCAATGACTACTGTGTTAGGGACTCGAAGCACGCTGGCAAATTGCCTGGTAGGGCAAATAAGGACACCTCACAATCCAGAGTTCACGATCCTTCTTAAACAAGAGGGAGAAGCAATTTCTTGCATTTTGTCATTAGACAAATATTCAGTCGTCAGATCTAACAGTGCTGAGTATTTTACTGAAACTTGTAGACATCAGCCTGCACTTTCCGTATGTTCAGGGTTTTACAAACTGTTTCCATTACAAAAAGAGATTGATGCTGAAGCCGGATAGTTAATTGGTTAAATCCTTTTTATTTACCAAAAAAAGGTAGGCAAAACACTGTTCCCCTCAACACACTAAGCAGATTCCTTGTTTATGCTTTCAAATCTTCTTTTCCAGAAACCACTCTGTTTACAAAGCTGTCTGTGAGGAGGAGGATTCTTTTGCTCTCTCTTTACTTTTATGTTGTTTCTGTTGTGGGGTGTATTTTTTTTTTTTAATTTTATTAGGGCAAGAAGAGTGTTTTTCAACCATATAGAACTTCAGCCTTCAAAGGGCCTGTTCATTTCTGCTATCTTCTGTGAAGGTGAATTTCCTAGGTAGTCTATATTTTGCATGGTATACTAATTATTGATACTAATCATGGATCAGTAGAAAGCATAACCTCCACTGTCTGCATAATAATGCAAGTGTTGGAAAGTTGCTGTAATCAGAAGAATGGGCTCCTCTTTTTTGGTTTTTTGTGTTTGGTTTTTTTTTTTTTTCAGGACAGGACAAAACACATATCCACCCACTGGCCAAATGGTGTGCTAGAACGTGCTTTACGAAGGGATGAGTATCAGCCAGTCGGTTTTATGGAGGGAAAAGCTGTCTGTAATGAGAGGTTCAGGACACCAGTTGGCCCAGCTGCAATCACTCCAGGCAGACATTGCCCCATGTATTATTCAGGTTGTCACATCAGTCACAGGTCCGCTGAAAGAGGTTAGATAGGTGATTCTTGTGAACTGATACTGAGAGACAATGCTCAAATTGTTTTCTTAATTTTGGGTGGCATCAGCTCATGTGAAAGTTGAACTAGTGGAAAAGATCAATTTAGGAGGTCTCGGGGTCCTCCCAAACTCTCCTCCTGCACTGCCACGCAGGTCATGTGCAGCACAAATGCTCGGGGGCGTTGCAGGCGGGAGCTTTGACGGCAGCGCTCACGCTTTCTCTATAGCAAACTTGGGAACCAAGAGGCTTTTGAACACGTTAGCCACTTGAGTCATCCCAGAAGGCTTACGTGGTGTGTGCCACTGCGACTGTTAGTGTCCAAACCAGCTGAGATAAACCCTAGATTGCACCTGCTACAGTCACACCTCTTGTTGGCACTGTGGAGGAACCCAGACGGAGCCGCTGCTGCTTACCTACCCTTCCTAAGCACCAGTGCTGCACCACAGCCTGTTTTTCAGCAGCTGCTGGGAAACTGGGACAGAAGGTCCAGCAAATTAACCATCATTTTAAAGTCTGCTGCTCTTCTATGGAATGTCTGTCTCGTGATTCTTCCCCTTGCCCTAGAGTTAGAGCAGCTTTATGTGTGAAAAATCATCTTGTATCCTGACCAAAAAAAGAAAGAAACAAGAATTTCTAAATTGCTAAATATTTCTTGTGTGGCAAATCCAAGCATAAAACTCCTCGTTACGGATCAGAATGGTTAAACTGCTATTGTGGAGAAATTAATTTTATATATTTTTAAATAAAAAAGTCCATCTTGTCTGACTTGTCAGGGCTTTATAACCAGCAGAGGCTCAAGTGCGTTTCAGAGAGGTAATTTTTTCACTTGTACTTTTGTTCTGCGAAGCGCAGAGCAGAGCGTGCTCTGGAAAGTGGAAGAGGCCAAAGCCACGCTGCCAGCGATGGTCTTACCTCAACCCCTTTGTACAAAGCGCTCTTTAAACACCGATTTGTCTCATCTTTTCCACACACATGGTACACTCTTTCTCTGAAATACAGGGCATGTATTTCCCTTTTTGGTGAGCAGTGTTGTCTCTTTGAAACTACCCCTGAAGAGTGTCTCTGAGAGCTTTGGAGCTATAACTCTGCCTTGCAAAATTTGAAAAAATAAATACTACAGTGTTTTTCTTTCTTAAATCAGTACCTGATTCTCCAGATAACCCGGGTTCTACATCAGGTACTTTTTTGCTCATTAATAACGGACTGTGAGATTTCCTAGCTAGCTGTTAAGAAATCCATTTATTGGAGTAAATTGGTTACACAGTTGTCTAAAATTTAAGGACAGCAGAATGTATTTCAGTAGGCAGAATTTAAAATAATTCTGTAAAAGATAAAAAGGCAAGCTGGAGGGTATAGTCATTCTGTTAAACTAACCTCTCCTTGCAAGTTCTTTGCATCCCCATTGAGCTGATCGATACCGTGTGGGAAGAAGCTTTCTTTAGAAAGGTGCAGCTGAAGGCTCAGCTTGGGCGCCGTTAGGTGTGTGCCATTTTACTGAAGCGACTGGGGTCCTGTGCAGGGAGCAAGCTCTCAGGCCACTGGAGCTCACAGTATTTCCCAATGCCTGCAGAAACCTCTCCATCTTCTGTCCTCTGCAGGCATTACAGAACAAACACGGATAGCAAACAAAAAGTACCTTTGGCTCTTCAAACACAGACAGTACTTGTTTGCACTAGGAGACGGCCGGCCTGGGAAGGAGTAAGCAGCGCCTGCTTCTGCACAGATCTGCCACCGGCTGCCTTGCTAGAGAAGGCCACGCTATATCGAATTTTCATACTCCATCTCTGTAATTGAAATGGAAACATTTCATTTGTAATGAATATGAATGTTTCCATTGGTTTCGGTGGTCTTTAAATCAGGAGCTTGCTGTGTAATCAAACATGGAGAGAGGATGAGGAGATACATGTTAAACAGAATGGTTTTGGCTGTAACACAAAGACTGAATTATATTTAAAAAGAAAACCTGGTTGGCAGTTAAGGAAGACTGTTTGATGATGTTTGTTTCTGACTTCGGAAAGGAGAAGAGCTTGGCAAGGAAACGTTTCGTTCTAATCCTGGCAAGCATGTTCATACGCCAAAAATGCTGTTTTGTCTACTTTTCATTTTTCTGAATTCTGTAGACATCAGAAAATATCCACGTGTGTGTTTGTGGACATTTATTCTGTTGTGAGAATGTAGATTCACCATGTGCACGTCACAGCTATATCGTACGTACGTGTCAGAAACTTAAAAGTTTTCTCAGCATGCATTCTGAAGAGAAAAATACCCAATTCAGCAGAAATATTGCTGTGATTTTCCATTCACTTACACGACTGCACTTTCAGTAGTGCAACCCTAATGCTTTCATGGGGCTCACATCTGATTTACCACATTGCAAATGAAAACAGGTCTATATCCTTTTGCAGACTTTAACTGCGTGTTGATAGGTTGCTAATTTAGTTGGAGAGCCATAATCTCAGAAGAATACTAATCAAATTATGATTATAAAATACATCTCTATTTCTTGAAGATATTTTTTGTAATTCGTTTGTCACCTTGACTGATCTGTGCTCTGGGTTTCAGTCTGCTGTAGACTAATACAAATGATCTATAAAGAGCTGGAAATGAGGTTTTCTCAGGAATTTGAAGTTGTATTTACTAAAGGCAAATACATCAAGAGCCTGGTGATAGTAAAACTGAGCCATGCCATAGTTTTCTAGATGGCTGTAAGCATATGCTGTATCAAAGGGGTTTTGTCTCAGAATTTTCTCCTAGAGCACCTGTAGCAAAGATTAGTGTGAATGACTCACAAAACATGTATACATAAACAGTTTTAAACACCTTCCCATACACTGTATGAACCAACTGCCTCCAAGAATATAGCATTAAAATTATTAGAACGTCTATTTTTAAAGTATCAGTACTTTACATGTATTACATATTCATTTTTATGCTTTTATATGGATGACACACCCTGAAGAGAAACTCCAAATCCATATTACATTGGAGGTTGAAAGAAATAACTTACAGTTCCTTCACAATCAGTGCAAAACTTCAGGAAAAAATCCTTCATTAGAATGTTGATGTTTCACATCTTAACGTTGTTTGTGGGACCTCAGATGTACGTTAGACGGTTCACAGAGTCTGAGATCTAAAGCAGCTGACAAGTATCCTTTTAAGATGGATTCAGTGCATAATGCGTCTCAACTAACCTGGCTGAGGGGAGCAGTAAGTTTGTGGAGTCCCCATTTCTGCTTCACCGCTTAAGTTGCAAGAGCAACTTGCAGTATATTTCATACTGAGGGGCAGTGAATAATTCTGCCTGGTAGAATTCTGTCTTCACCTTACTTTGGTAGTGATTTTGTAGTGAGGAATGTCCAACCCTTAGTATCCAACACAGAGCAATGAAAATTATACGCACAAGTATTTCAACAGCTTGTGTAGCAGCTGGCAAATGATGTGTAGGAAGGTTTGTTCTCTTGTCCGTGTATGTGCTAAATGCTTACTGGTCCCCACCTTTTAAATATGAAATACTAAATAATGAAATTTAAAGTAGTAGAAGCTCTTGGGAAAAATGTGCTTTTATGTAACATGTGTCTCATATTTCATTAGGCAACGAGGATACACTTAAAATGTCAAGACAGGACTTAAAACTTAATCTTCGCTCCCACACTAGACATTAACTTGGACTTTGTGTGACTCCAACGGCATTCAAACATGTTTTGAAAAACATTGGCTGGCCAGCTGTCTATAATTACCAAAGGAACCAAATAACATATCAGTAGTAATGAAACCCTATCAAATAGTTTTACTAATCAACTTCAAAACACAGCAAGTATAAGAATCCTGTAGTGGAACTTTTAATAATTATTTTCTACCACATGGAATAAACAGGAATGATGAAAATAAGTTGTAGCATATGGTTTAAATGTTGTAGGACTGGTAAGATATGTAGCAATGTACTAAACAGAAGAAAGTACAATCTGAGAAACCATACCTTTAAATTAAGTTTATGATGAAATAATTTTGTATTGGAATAACTTCTTATGCGTTTCCAGAGGGAAGAAGAATCAGTTTACCTACATCCCGTTATCAAATAAATTCTGTAATGCATTATAAACGGAAAACTCTGAAATTAACATTTCAGAATTTCTCATATTAAAAATCTATAGCAATTCATCATTTGACAGGCAACGCAGAGATTCTAACTGGGTTATTTTACAAAACACTGAATGTAGAAATTACACAATGAGATGCTTTCTAGTCCTTGACACGTGCCTGTGCAGCCACACCAAGTAGGTGTGCCTGTTCCCACCGCTGTTCCCTGCTGTTCCTGAGTACCTATTTGGATTTCCTGGAGTGCATTTGGACGTGACTTGCTGCCTTGCACCTGTCTGACGACAGCCGGGGCGCTGACGGAACCAGCCACCCTCCCGGCTGTGCTCCGCGTGCGCCAGCCAGGTGCCATGGGCTGCAGTCCCGGCTGTGCTCGCTCACAGCTCCCCTCACCAAACAGCCCTTCTCCTACAGCTCCCTGACAGCGAGTTCAAGACAGGATGGAAAGGTTCCTATAAAGGAACAGGGGAATTTCTAGAAAGCTGCAAAAAAAAAATTATAGAAAGTGAAGGGAGAAGTACTAAAAGCATCAGGAACATCCCTAGAAAACAGCATGTGAATTCCTAGAACACTCTGTGGAAGTTTGAAGAAAGTGTAGGAAAAATTCCTGGAAATCAGACAGGACATTCCTAGAAAGTACCAGGCGAATTCCTAGAAACTATCAGGATTTCTAGAGTGTAGATGGTGAAGCCCTAGCCAGTGCTAGGGAAATTCCTATAAAGTAGTGAATGAATTACTAGAAAGCAGAAGGTGAATTCCTAGAAAGCATCAGGAATAGTGCTAACACAGACTGGTGTAACTCCTAGAAAGAAATCTAAGAGAGCTCTTGAAAATTTCCAGAGTAAAGATTTTCCAGCAAGCTGCAGGAAAGTCCTTGGAAGTGCCAGAAAACACCAGCATTGGTTAAAGATCCAGTTATCTTTATAACTCTTCAGAAAATATAATTTTTATACCTTTAAGCACAGTATCTTGCTTGGTTTGAAAACAATGTTTCATTCTGGCCTCGGCTGTTCTTCCTTTCAATTGTTTGATTGCAAATGTTCTCTCTTCCATCACGAGGAATTGCTATTTCACAGTTAGCAGCTTGTGACTTCAGATGAAAGAGAAGGAATTTGAACCAATGAACTTCAAGGAAAAAAAACGTGCTGTCATGCAAATCTTAATAAATGAAGGACAGGGAAGAAAGAAAAAATAATACAGGCTCTGTGTAGACTCAGTGAGATTGTTTCCATGAGAAGTTACCGGTTCTTAATGAATTACATGAATCTATTAAAATATACTGTCCCTTTTTCAGTGTATAATATCCCAACTTTCTGTGCAAAATACATGACTAGTCTGACTTGAAACGATTTAGGAGGGTGCCAAAATAGTAATCAGATATAGAGACATGGGAAGGGAAAGGTGGATCTCCAAAGCAGTGCCGGCCTAGACCCAGCTATTTGTGCCTAGTTGTGTGAACACGCATCCCCACCTTTGCCCTCCAAAGTCGTGCTGACCGAAACGCTGTTCCCTTCGTTCTTTTGCCACAGCCTGACCTCGCAGATTGGGCCCCCAACGGCATCTCTGCCTGGCCCTGCTCTTGCCTGTGCGCTTCCCAGCATGAATTTCACCAGCTCCGTTTACTTCTCTGCCTGCTTTCCCATCTAACCAGAGCTCCCCAGCCGCTGTGGGGCACGGAGGTTTGTGAGCGAGGAGCACTATCGGGGTACTTGGTGGCTGACTAACTAGAAGGAGACCTTCTTTAGGGAAATTTCTCTTCATTTCAGCAGACTTTGTGCCTGAGCAGGCCCCGCAGGTTATGCTAATGCGAACATTTAACAAATACATATTCCTTGGGGAATCTAATAACTGGATTTTCATTCCGATGACTGATGAATACACCACAGGGCTTGACCTGGCTAAAAGCATTTAAAATATTGGCTATGTTGAATAGTTACAAGCCGACATATGAATCCCTTGGGGCGTAATCCTTCTAGATAGGAAGTTCCCCATTGTAAATGATTTCCCTGCTCTAAGGCACCAGACTTTTAATTCAACCTTTACTGCAAATGCGTCTGGTTAATGTCAAATTAAAGCACCCCAGGAAATCAGTACTTTTCACTGTATTTGTTATTTATGTAAATCTTTGGACAGCATCCATTGCTCCAAAATCAAGTTAATTAGAAACATAGAGCAACAGGCGTGAACACAGTCCCAGCAGAGCGTTCTACGGCTGATGCCAAACTGTTAATCTTTATTATTCGAAGACATTGTCCAGATTTCACCCTGTGAAATCTTCAGATGCCAGATGAAGGCACAGTCTTTTATATTGAATCTTGCCTTTTTCCTGAAGACTATTCCTATTCAGCAAATTTAGGTAAACATTGTAAGTCAGGTTGATGTAAAGCTAAATCTGTGCTCTGTTGACTTGGTGCTTTGGCCTGCGTTTGCAAGATTTGGGTAGATTCAGAGGTCAGAGTCCACAGCTAAGGCCACAGATGCTATGCTGATTCACTCATCTATGGCCTGTGGACTGTGATTCTCTGAATGAATGACAACCCAACGTGCAAATCTGCTGCTTCTTTGTGATGTTTCAGTGACATTTTATACTAACATAAGGCTTTGTAGACTTTGTAGACCATTTTCCCCATGCAGATTTGCGTAGCTTTGACAAAACATTTCTCTGCTTGGCTGGAACACTCACTTCCAGCATAATGCAGCCCAACATGTTTGCCCAGAAAACAGCAGAGCAGCATCAGCAGTTAGTAACCATGGCTAAGGATACAGAGAATTTAGGAACTATCATTTGGCTGTTTTTTTCTCCTATGATGAGTCTATTTGGGTGAAGTAACTCATTCTACATCAAAATGCTTTTCTGAGCTTAGTTATATTGGTTTTAAGTATAACAAATCACACATTACCTGCCAGCATAGTCAGGCCAGCGAAAGCTATAACGTCTGTGCACCTTAACCACAGTTAACCAACTGCCTGTGTGCTGAGACTGCGACAGCTAGCGTGATGTTTTGATTAAGTAATATTCAGGCAGAAGAACAGGCCGCTGCAAGTGGCTTTTTGGGACTGAGCTCCCCCACATGTAACGTGCCACTCAACCAGCAGAATTGCTTGAGAATCACAAGATTCCCTGAGACAACCCAACCTGAGATCTGAAGTTGCTGTTTGTACCGTGAAGTTTCCCTTAAGTAGGCCACAGTGAGGACAGCGAGGGAGGAAGCTGGCTCTTCGATGGCAGGCACTGCCACGGCAGTTTGCAGCTGCTAGTTTTCAGGAAAAGAAGCTTTCAGGGAAATGAGATGATGGATTTGCAGAGAGGAGCTTTTACTCTGTGATACTGGTTTTGAAACCAGTACAGGGGCTGAGAAATGCCACATGCTAGACTAAGGTAACTAGGATTCAGCCCCCAGTTGCTTAATTAAGCATTATAAATAGTAGCAACTAACAGCATACTTTGTGAAGGGAACACAAAAGTCACTACAGGACAGCCCAGCCCCCAAACTGGGCCAAAATGATGGTGCCAGCAGGGTGTCCCACCTCGACCAATTAAGTGCAGGAGCAGGCGAGGCTAATTAGCCCGGCTGAGGCCTTGTTAATGTGTTTATCTAACTGCCAGCGCCCAGGCTGGTATCTCCAGCGAGGTGTGCTCAAAGTGCGGTACTGCCTTTGCAGAACAGCAGCTTTTTTAGGGAACAAGTCCTGCTTGGCTACCTAAGGACACAGGTACGTGCACTCAGTCAGAAATTTGGGGAGTTTTTGCTCCGAGTCATGTGGTTTGTTGTCTCTCTCCCTCCCTTTTGGCCCCAGCTGCATCTTGTTTCCCTTGCCTTCGGCTAGTATGGCTGGTCAGCCTAAAAAAGCAGAGAGGAGGTCTGCTGTATTCACAAAACACCTGCCAAGTCTGATGAGGGTCTGAAGCCTTGTGCTTCCCCGGGTTTGTATGCTCTAATAGTTCTTCCAAAATACTTGACAGCTTTTGAGCTTTATTTCATCATAAGCAATCATAATTTTAGGGATCACTGTCTTTTCTCCACAGATCACAGCCGGTGCCTGTTTGCAACCTGCTTTCTGCAATGCAGGCAGCCCCGTGTCAAGGAGACATCTGTGGTTTCTGCTCGGAGTGCCCTCGGGTAAGAGATACGCCTTTTAGAAAGTACTCAGTGCCTGGAGTACTTCATTGTTAGTTAAAGACTTAGGCCCAGCTTCTGATAACTTTTTCATTTCATGTAGAACAGACAGTGATTGTTTGGTGGCCTGGACTTTGGAGGAATTTGAGGCTAAACTACAGGCTATTTTTCAAAAAATCAAATGCAAACTGTGCAGGGAAATAAAAATTTGTATCACTTATTTCAAAACTGAATTGACTAGATTTTCTAATCTATGTGCCTCTTTTGGTTTTGCAGTCATAAGGACCTGAAAACTATAAAAAAATTATAATCCTGAAAGTAGTGGTTGGTTTTTTTTCCAGATGGGGAAGATGGTTATGATAGTCAAAAGTATCTTGGAAGAGGTCAAATATGGCTTACATATATAAGAGGGGTTAAGTAAACCGTGTCAAGATTTTCTCCAACATGTTTCACTGAGACTAAATACAACATGTCATCAGGTCTTTATGGGCTAACATTTATAGCAAGTATAAATTGCCTTGAAATGAGAGCTATCTGCTGAGGGTTAGCTGCTAAAAATGTTTACCTCTGTTTATAGTTTTCTAAATCTGGGTTGTTAATAGATGTGCAGGCAATTCCTTTAAATATTACACATTTCCATTATTGAAGCACACTATTCTCATGGTTTATTTACTGCTGACGGTGCTGGCTATTATCATGAGATAAACAGCCTAAATATTGACTACCTAATTTTAGTTGCCGTGATTGTAAGTGGGCAACTACTGAAGTATGCAAGTACATCTTGTAAGACTAGATCAAAACAATCTAGTATGAAAGGAATGATTAATTATCCATGAAATGTGTGAATCCCTCAGAAAATGCAGTTTTATCCTAGGAAGTGTTGAGATAGAGAAAGTAGGTAGACATTTTATGTGTGCCCATGGAGAACCTGATTCAAAACTCACTAAAATCAGTGGGCTTACTTTCAGTGGGGAAAAAAGTCCTAATTTAATGAACTTCATTAATTCCTATAGCAAATATGGACCTTGTCAATTAATCATGACTGCAGTTCAAACCCATGATCCTCCAGCTGGCTCCAAAGGGTCGGGGAGATTTTTCAGGAACCTAAAAATTGTAACGCATGTCTTGAATTTGGAGATATGCTCAGTCCATTTGGTATGATTCAAGTTTAAAGTGTTTTGAAGTATGTTTTCATTTTCTCATGCGAGCTTCAAACCATGGCTAAGTATATTTTTAATAATTTACAGAATTTAGAAAATTTTGGAGTATTGTTTTCGTACTCTTATGTGTACTTCAAATCGTGAATGATTTTGCTTTCAATCACTGTTATTAAAGCTGAGGCAAATTTGTGAGAATGTGATTCGAGTTGAGTTTTAAGTCTTCCTCTGAACATATGCAAAACAAAAAGAACTTCTGGAACACAAATATGCAGATTGCCTTGTAACAGTATTTTCAGCTATCCTGGGAACTCATTAGTTTCTCATTATATCTTTGGTCTAAACGTAACTTTCTATTAAGTAATTAAGCAATGAACTTGGTACCCTGCTTCTCATAATAATATGTTTAAGTATATATAATTCTCTGTTGGTAAATGCTACTGTGGAAATATTGCTCTGATTAAAAATCATAGTTCATAAGAAACAAATTAGAGTGACAAGAAATCTGTGGTCCCACAAGATCAAATGCCATTTTACAGCAACGTTAGGCCATGTACTAAGACCATATGTTATATATAGCTTTCAGTATTAGTCTACACAATTAACCTCTCTTTTTCTCATGGTATAATCAAATATTCTGATAACGTTTCATTTTCATAGTGCTCCTGATATGACGAGGGTAGAGAACGTACAGCCCAAGTGGTCTCTTCATTGCCTGGCTTACATAATTTTTCTTCTATTTGGTCTCTGCAATCTATTTTCTGGCCATATGTTATTGTTTAATCCGGTGACTTTTGTTTGGACTAGATTTTAAATTCCTGGGCTCCTGAACTTGTTTATTGTAACACCCACATATAAACCACCTGGAAACTAGAAAATTTCAATAAGTTGACATCTTTTAAACTTTTTATCCTTGATGATGTAGTGTTCATGTTGCTTCTGTTGTTTTAAAAACTCTTCAATACTGAAAAGATAGAGAGTTTGCAAAGGAGCGGAAAAAATAAAATTAATAGGGGAAAAGTTTAAAATATCCCGACGTGTGCCTTTAATTCTGTTCTTTTCAGAGGCTGAAAAGAGGAAAATTAAAATATATTACAGTTAAAATCTTCTTTTTGAAAAATTGAACAAGAAAATATTTTGGTTTATTTTGAAGCTTTCTAATAAATAAAAAAAAATGTAATTCTGGATGAAGACCCAGTCTTAATGCACATTTAGTAGATCCCAAAATTTTGGCCTGGCTACCATTCAAACAATCGTGCTTCCATATATTTCACTCATGCCAGTGGCCTGCTTTATTGCTGTTGTATAGATGGTCTTCTCTGAACGTGGGTACACAGACCATCACTCAGGGTTCACAGCAAAATGCTTTTTTCCAGTACAAATCCAGAGGAGGAGCTGTGTGTAGGGTTCCATAACTTGGATGCTAAAGTCAGAATGTCTTCGCAATTGGCCTGCAACTGTTAGGGACTGATAGCCCTCCTTGCCACAGCCATGGCTCACAACTTTCTCCACCCTTCTGTAGAGAGCTTACTTTTGCAGTATGCAGGACATGGAAGTCATCTTAAGGGGCTGTTTGTTTTTCATGGGCAAATCTGTCTCTAATTTTTTGGCCCTTTGATGCTGCAACACAAAAAAGCAGCTGTCCTTTAGGAAATCTCAGGTATTGACTACGGAGTAAATCGTTACGTTGGATCGTTGCTGACATGAGATATTCCAATGTGCTATTTCAATAATGAGCATTTACTTTGCTTTAAAGATTTTATTAAGTTTCCCAGGAGGCCAAAACATCCAATGGGCTTACCAGTGAGCTTTCCAGCTCACTCCAGAGCACTTAGCTCGTGTTTCTGTACGGGTCACTTTACCACACTCTGGCTCCTTCCCTGCAGCTCTGTTAGCCGGTAGCAAGCGGTGTAGTGGAAGCAGCCCATTTCCCCCAAAAGCCTCTTGCGTACAGAGGTAGCTGTTCTTTTCTGTCCTTAAAAATACTTCAAAACTGGTGGCACGGGGTTTTTTATATGAGTACCACAAATAACATAAAAATAGAACTGTAGTTGGAATGTGAGCTACTTGGCATGGGTTAACATGTTTATTAAAAATCTAGGTATTTTGGATAGTCTTGTGAGATACACCTGCCCTTTTCATGATACTCCCCAGAGATACTAGTCATACTGTCCAAAAGCAGCATGAACTAGTTCAGTCTCATACAAACAATATAATTAAGGCAAATTTGAGCCTGGTAGTGGGATATGAACATAGTAGTCCTGCTCCAATCACCTTTCCAAGTACACCACAGATGTCAAATATTGCAATTATTGGTGCAGTTAGTGCAAGGGGTTTATATCTCTGGATATAAGTAAGTTTTTTGTTTTCACTGTTAAATATAAAATTGTAGAATCATGGAACAGGATAGAATCATTGAATAGTTTGGGTTGGAAGGGACCTTTCAAAGGCCATCTAGTCAGGGGTCAGTCTTGTATTTCAAATA
Source organism: Leptosomus discolor (assembly GCF_034619465.1). Lineage (NCBI taxonomy): Eukaryota > Metazoa > Chordata > Aves > Leptosomiformes > Leptosomidae > Leptosomus > Leptosomus discolor. The sequence continues at coordinate 22,548,946 of NC_141401.1, read as the reverse complement.
AAATCCACCAATGCCTGAGCTATGTTGCATGTTCTAGGATTTCCCTTGAGGGAAATCCAGATCCTATGTACTGTAGATATCCCTTAGGGAGATAACTATTGTCCTGGCAGGTTGCTGTAAGCAACATCTGATCAAAAGCAAGGAAAAAGAGTGTAATTGTCAGGTGAATTGTTGGAAGCCCCTATTACTAGCAGTGTACATTTTGAAATACGTCTTGAAATTGCCTTTTTTTTGGTTTCATGGAAATAGAATATTTTGGATGGGGCCTGGTCCTCAATGGATATGGAAGACCAGTGGCACACAGTCAAGACATGAGCCCAAGAGAGAGAACCAGAGGCCTGCTGCCAGCTGTACTAGAAAACCAGGTAAAAGAATTGGAGGAAGAAAGGGCTACAGAACCACTTGCAGGTAGGGTAAATGTTTTAGGTAGATTTTTGTCCTTTCTTTTAAAGCTGTGCTGTTTGGTTTCTTGTATTTCTCTAATTTCCAAGAGCCACCTGTGATAGTAAATGGGGCTTATGATGGCTTCCAGTATTGTGGAGGTTTTAGTTCTGTATTTTTGTGAAAGCAGAATGACATGTGCGTGTATTGATATCCATATTTTGTTCAGCCACCATATTTTCTTGGATGAGAAGCCTCTGCAGTGCTAGTGGTGTTTGCATATACATTACGTTTTCAAATGGCCTGCGTCTTTGAAGCATTCTCCTGGGAAGAATATTCCTAGGTGTGAAGACTGTGTTTCTGAGTCAAGGTTTGTCTTGTTGCTTTCCTCCCCAAAGACTTGCTGGAGCAGCCTTTGCACTTGCTTTATCTCCTGGGATTCCATGGTAATCTGGCAGCTGGATTCATGTCTCTTTATTTAGCTGTTCTTCAATGTTAGCATCTTCAAAAACATGTGTTGTTTCTATAGCCTGAAAAACATGAACCCACTGGGGATTACACGTGTAAGAGATTAAATTCTCTCCGCACGGAAACCAAACAAGCTTTCTTACTTAGATGGCAGAATGGTTATGTAGCAAAATTTTTCTGCAGCGTGTAGCCATCAACGGCCAATGTAATGAACATCTGAGATGGAAATGAAGATAAAACAATTCGTGTCTTGGTATTTTCTGCAGTTTTAATGGAGAGGTCCTTAATGCCTCGTGTGAGTGGAGCAGAGTTCATAGGGCTGGAAATTAGTTCAAGGAAGTTGCTTTCCCTTTTCCCCCTTGAGATTTGCATTCTTTTCTTCCTCCCTTTTTTTTTTTTAAAAATTTTTATTTTAAATTTTTTTTACTTTGTTTCAGCAATCTGAAAGCGTTCAAATCATCAAATCTTGCTCCTTTGCTATGGAAAACAGCACCACTCCAGTTTAGTCCCTTTATTCTCAAATACAATTTATGTTATACTTCTATTTAATAGACACTGACAAGACACCCTACTCTTTAATTTAGCAGTGTTTGTTGCCAAGCATGTGCTGCTTCTCTGGCTTCGTGTTTGTTATTTGCTGCCTCGGTCATGCTACAGAAAGTGTTGCATCTGTTCAGTTCTGGTTGAGATTGTTCATTTCCTCCTATTCAGATGCTGACTTTTCAAGTCTTAACATACTGTTGGCTTGGTTGGTTTTTCATTCACAGCCCTTTTACTAACTGGAAGCCAGGCAAGGTTTCCTGAGACAAGTTGTGCAGTGAAACAAAGCATTTCTGAGGGTGTGGAAAGTATTCTTTACCTATTAGGCTATTATGTGCCTAACGCTGAGGAAAGAATAGTATTAATGTGCCCAAACTGGTCCTCTTGGTGATACTGAAATGTTGGAATCTGCATCCAAGACACACATGAGTTTTCTGATAGGTGAATAAAAAGACAGTCTTCTTATGGTGTTACTTCATACTGTTGTCTCTTTATTTTTGTGTTTCCCCAGTAAAATGTACACTATTTTCTGAAGTAACTAAGCATTTATCAGCCAGCCTTTTGACTGACCTCTGACCAAAAAGGCTTGCTTTGTTTTACTGACTTTTTGAAGTTTTCTCTCTCTTCTTTATTATCACTTTATTTGTCAAGTGTAGCATGTAGCAGGATCCTTACTTTCAGTTTCTGGATGGTTGGAACAATATTTGGAGTGTGAAAGAAAAGCTTGATTTCTAGTAATTTAAAGCAGACTGCTCAGTCCCTAGGCAGATTAGAGAGGGACCATATCAGTCTGTCCTCTCCTGTCATGGAAAATGAGCTAACGGGGTCATCCAGCCAGAAAGCTTGGCTATAGCTGATTTAAGGTGCTGTAATATTCATATTCCCTAACTAAGCAACACCTTAGGGTAGCTGTGGTCAGCAAAAAGAGAAAAATGACATAAATGTGTCACGTCTATCTTCAAACTATATGGATTTTCTTAAATATTTGATTCAAATATACAAAGAAACACCAATGGCTAAAAATGTTTACCTACTATTTTCTCCTCTGAGACTATGCTGTTAGAGTGCCAACAACAGAAAGACACTAACACTCACGGTACAATAAGTGCTCTTTTTAACAAGTTGTAAGTGCAAACTAGAAGAGAAACATCCAAATTAACTGATGTGCCTAGAATATTTTTTTCTGGATGATCTCGTACTGTTTCTAATAGTTGTTTGAAAAAGGAAGGCTTTAGAAATTGTACATGTTTGAAAAGAAGTAATCGGTTATGCAATAACAATTGTACTAAACAGAAGAAGAGCAGCTGTTACTGGAAGTTACGGTTAATTGTTGTATTTTCCAGCACAAGGTTGTTTGGTGGGAACAGTGGGGGGAAAAATGCAGGCCGCTGCCAAAAAACAAGCGTGTGAGGTGAAACTTGAATTTGCTCTCATGAGAACTTTCTAAGATTCATAAGTAACTGAGAAAAGCATGCTGTATTTAAATCTCTGGAGATATATTGTACTGTATAGAGACAGAGCACAGCCCAGTGTTGGCAGGAGAAAGAAAGGAGAACAGAAAATCAGAAAGTCTGATGGGAAGGTAAGGGGTCATCAGGATGGATGGAGGATAAAATGCCTGCTGCCATTTCAATTGGTTTTTTCTGACGTGGCTTCCCTAGTAAACTTGAGGCTCCTGATCTTTCCTTCTCCCCTTGTCCCCACAGAACAGGTTTTCACGTGTTTTTTTTTTTTTAAATGAGACAAGCAAAGCACGTCCTCGTTACAAACCTGTCGAGTAGAAGGTAGATGACTTAGCTTGGGGCGTTTGTAAGCGCTGCAGGCCAAACCCGACGTGATGTATGCGTGCCTTAAATGCAGTCTCTGAAGAGGGACTCGAGCAAAATACCCCTATGGGTTCTGGCCGTCCTTGGACGGCGGGAAAGCTGTGGCAGACAGCACGCTGAGGCAGCTGCAGCCTGGAGGAGGAGCAGGTCCAGAGGTGAGGGGCCTGGCGCTCTCCTTGTTGCACGGCTCCTCCTGGCCCGGCAGCGCCTTTCTCTGCTGCGGCCCTGCTGCTGACCCCCGAAACCTGCCACGGGCTCTGCGCTCTGCCAACACAGCTTGTTAGTCAGCACGTGCTTCCAGCAGAAGTCTATAAAACACCGTGGGTCGTAACGGGCAGCTGTTTAGTTCTTAATACGTCCTCAGGTGCCAGAGGGGAGGGTTTTTTTTTTAATATAAATAAAAATAGTCCTGGAATGCATTTGTTAGGGATTGAGTGTGTTTATTTTGAACCACGCCAGATTCATCCAGTTCCAAAGTCAAAACTACAAGAAAGTACAGTTTCCACTACACACCGAGCTTGGTTCTCTGAGCGCTTATCCTTGCCCGTATGGCCTCCCCTGGTGAATGATTCCATCGGCTTCTATGAATCCACATGCAGCAGGCAGCCTTTAACCCAGTACTGTTTGCAGGACCACTCTCCAAGCTACTTCAGTACGAAGTTTAGCTCTGAACAACGAACACACTGCCCCCCAAAAAAGAAAAAGAACGAACTCAGCCTGAAAATTGAGCAATGCTCTGAAAATGAATTTTTTCAACATTAAAATAATCAAGCCTGACTACTAGTAATTCATTAACCAGCACATCTTACAGCTGGAAAAACTCTTTCTTGTTGCCAGCTGTTATATTAATTTAACATGAGTGTGACCACTGAATATCAGTTGATACCAGAAAATTTTGCGTAGTTTATGCAAAGTAAAAATACTTTTTTGTTTTGCACAAAAGAGATAGTGGTGTCTGTGTAAGCTTAGGGTGTGAGGTGATTATTATTGTTCCCATTATATTATGGAGATACTGGTCATGGTTCTGTATACTCAACTAAGTTTTGTCCCTAAAGCAGGAGTTCATTCTCATACTTATAAATGTAAACTATGTCAAATCTGAGAGGTCTATAACACCTCGTTCCTGAATGAAATTCTGGCCTTCATGAAGTAGGTGTGAATTGTGGTATTAGTACCATGTGTCTTCAAGGAATTTACAAACATATTCAATGATTAATAAAAGTTTAAAAATAAGTTTGAGCAAACACAGAATTGATGGCGACTTGTTGAGAGTATATTTTATATATTGCTGTGCCTTCCCGCTAGTGTGTCACTGCTTGCAATTTGCATGTCAATAACTTCTGACAAGCAGTGCGCAGGAATGGCATAGGTAGGAGAAACAAGATTCCATGTTGATTTACAGGCAGAACCTGTTGTGATCAGAAGGATTTTGAGGAAATGTACTGCTTTATGTACCTTGGCCAATGCACAGACACACAGCAAGTGTGGGCTGGTCACTGAGTAGGTTGTATAAACAAACTGCCCCTTTCTCATTCCTGACCTGTATTCTGCTTTTCCCCATGTTTTCCCTGGTGCATTAAAGGCAGCAATATCGTGAAGCATATGAAGGCTACTGACTGTGCAAAATTCTAGCACAGTAAGTGATAACCTGCCTTCTTTTGGACAGAATTAGTTGCTTCTGGTTAATTAGCTGTCTATTTTTACTTTCTGCAGAGGTATTTGGTGTCAGATGTTGGTGTCAGTGGAACAGTAAGCGCCTTTCAGGCCTGAGGGCGGCCCTCTGACTGTTCCCACCTATGTAATCCCTCTCCAGACGCAGATGGTTGGCAGCCGCCTGGGAGTGCCCCTGCCAGGTATCACCAAGGGACGAAAGACAGCACTCATCACAAGGGGGAGCAGGAGGAGGCTCAGCCTGCAATCGCTTTTACGCACCATCTTGTTTTATGTAGCGCAGTTTATCAATGTACAGGACAGATGAACTTGTCTGCTCTGACAGCATAAGGTCTAGAGTTAGGAATAATTTCTACATTGTACACTTGATTCTCCTGTACGTGCCCCTGCTCATGTTGAGGGCCGATTCTGTAACCTCTCCCTTCTTGTTGTTGCAGCTCTGCAGATAATGATACAAGGCGGTCGGATGTGGATGGGTGTAGCTACATCAGTTTTTAACCCACACAACAGAGAAACACTGACTCAAATGAGCATTTTGCACAGGGTTGATATGGTCTCTGGGCAGACTGAGTTCATTACATTGCTGTAAGTTTTCTTCAAAAATGTAATTGAAGGGGGAATTCTACTCCCTAGAGAATACAGCATTATCTGACTTAGAGCTGCAGCGAGCAAAGCTTTGCTTGGCCTGCTAATTCTGTCCCTTTGCTGCCATGAATTCGGCCTGGCATACCAGGGAGTGTGACAGACGTGCAGTGACACAGCCTGATCTGCCCAAATGCTGAGGCATGTTCTGACCACAGTATTTTACAAACCACTTCTGTGGATGCCTCGCCACAGTTTACAGGCTGTTATTACTGGCAGCACAAAGGGTTCCTCCCTTCAGGAGCGATATCAGAAAATAGTGTGGAATTCCAGGGAGCAGAGCTCTAGGAATCCGAGGGGAAGAGCACTCTAAAGTGAGCCATTGAACTGATAGCCTGAAGTTTTGCCATGAAAATAGCTCAGGAACATCACTGAATAGGATGTCTATTTATTCAGGATCACCACCAACGACCGTATAAATACATATACATATTAGAAATATACTTTGGTTTAATCAGATACATTCAATTCACAATGATTAAGCAGAAATAATTTAATTTTTCAAGGCTGGATATAAATGGTGTATGTCCAACCGCTTCTCTTTAGTAAGAGAGAACTTGTGCTTCAGAACTCTGATGTGGAGCTGGCCTTCCTTGGGGAATTCGGATCTAGGAGTAGGTCTGAGACCAATTTCTAATTTTAATTGCCACTACCAAAATAAAAACTACTCCCACAAAGCAGATTAAATCCCCCCCATGTAGATCATCAGCAGAAGGCCTCTTTAAAGCTTATACAGACATAGGCCTTGCGCTGACCTCTGCACAGCATAAGCCTCTGTTGCTGGCCCATCTCCACGGGAATGAATTTTATCCAGAAAGCACAGCGGAAGAGCTTCAGATTAATATTCTAGGTTAGGCTTTTAATATTGGGTAGCATAAGGGTCAAGTAAACAGTTTAAAAATAACTGAACATTATTGCTGTGAAAAACCTGTACAGAAGTACAGCTTTGTCTTTTTGATATTTATCTTATAACACACAGTTTTTGCCCTTTGTGCTCATATTCTGAGATACTAAACCTGATAAGTTGATTCCCTGCTGTTCAATCAGTGGCTCCCTAAATATTTAGTAAGTTATTTAAAACTACTTCAACTGGCATTTAGGCAACTCAGGTATTGTTTTTACTTTTCAAACAATTCGTTCTTAAATAATGTCTGTAAGAAGTGAGCAATGCTCTTACACCTTAATTCAGCACTGAACCAATTAACTACCTATGCGTGCAGTTTCAGAGTAACGATATCTCATCTATTTTCAGTTAATTAGGCAACATGATTGAGATCATATGTGTTGAATTAACAGGTCAGTGCACATCTCACTGCAGTTTCATCTAGGAGATAACTTGATCTAAAAGCCGTATGAGAACAACAACATTTTACCCTTCCCACCCCCAAGTTCCCAGTTCTGAACGGGATCAGCCTGATGTTTTGAACTTGTCTTCTACCCAGATTTTCTGCTTTGAAATGTGAATTTCTAACTGAGGCATACAGGTTTTATAAAGTGGTCCAAACAATCATTTTCACAAAAACTGCACAACAAAATGAGATAGAAAATTCTTCGCTTCTTACTCCATATTGGTCAGTTCGTATTTATCATACGCATCATTTTCTTCTGGCTGAATATCTGAGTGATGAATTTCAATAAAAACAACATAGATCATTGCTCCAAGTACACCTCCCAGCATAGGTGCAACTATAGGGACCCACCACCAATTATTTCCAGCCCTGTTAAGAGGAAAAAAAAAAAAAGTAGTGAACAAGAACTATTTGTTACTCTAGTGAACATCCTACCTTATATTCGGCAGTGAACAAACACAGTGGTGTGACACTCAGGCTATACTGTAGGCCCTGCTGGTTTGTCTCGCCTTTCTGTCTGTCCTGCCCATGTTCTGACTGAAACGCTAAGTAACAACCACCAGGCACGAGGGTCTACGTGCTGTACTCGCCCCTTGGAAAACAAGGCCTCTTTACTGCGTGTCTGCTTTCGGGACGGGATATTTCCTCCCTTGTGGAAAATGGGCTTCATTGACTCCCAACGAAAGGAGCAGGGATGTATTTATTGCACAGCAGTCCTGACCGATGCTGTTGCAAGCGGCTCATGAATAGGTTTTTGGAAGTGATTAATGCAGATGTATGTTGCAAAAATGGGTTATCTTGTCTGCATGGAGATTTGCAGGTTCAGGCCTGCAATGGTACATACAGTGTTCCCCTGAACAAGTATAACAGATTACACTTGATTTTGAGAATATTTGCCTTAAGGAGTGTAATAAAACACAGTGACTGTAAAGTGGATTATACTTAAGCAGAGTGGTCAAGATTGAAATTTCAGGTTGTAGTGCCTTATCTCTGCATTTAAAATGTGGGGTCTTTCAGTAAGAGGTAAATAAGCATTTAGAAGTTTTATGTGCCCAAAACTTCATCTCTTTTAGAACTGCTGTGTTCAGTAAGAAAGTCGGGCATATTGGCTCCACTGAAATGTTTACATTCACTTGGCACAATTAGGAGGATTTAATTTTAGATGTGTAAATTTATGAACGTTTTTAAGAAAACAAGTTCACCATTACATGGTAAAAACCACAATAAATAACAAACTCTTTATGCAGGAGACTCGGGCTTGTAGAATTGCTCTCCCTTTCCTGGAGGTCCACGTTCAGACAGTAAATTACTGAGCATTGGTTTCAGAGCACAGACTTTCTTAACTGTACTGGTGCATGAAGGTGTTTTGTTTTGATAACATTCTGTATTAATTGAATATGAGTCTGCAGCGAAAACCCAGCCACCTCACTTTCATGCATATTGAAAATGGAGAAGTAACATTTTTTTCTCCCAGAAATACAAAGGGACAAACTAATCTCCAAGAGGAACTTTGCAGGAAGGTGCCAGGGGAATTTTTAAACTGTAAGGACAATCATTCAGCACTCAGTTGTATAGATTTATGCAGAAGTGAACTTGGGTTAAGTCACAACACAGGAATCTGGGCTAATCTCACAGTGCCCTACTGATGATCATACTATTCCTTGTTCAGAAATGCCTTGGATGTGTATGTTTTGCCTTTGGAATTATTTATATTTTGCCCTAAGGATATAAAATAACTCCTGATACTGTTCTACTGCGTTTATAGATCTGTGTGTTGTCATGAACGTCTGTTGAGGCCCTGAATCTCTGGAATAAGCACGGACTAAGGTTTTATTGATTTAACGAGCACAACAAAATCTCGATCAGGCACATATCCCTCTGCGTGCCCGCGTGTGCACACTGGCACACAACGAAGGGGTTTCTCGGCAGGTTTCTCTCTGGGCTTGTTCCAGGGCCTGACATGTGCCTCGCTGGCTCCTCAGGACCTTCTCCAAACCGCGGCCTGCCCTTCCCAGCAGCCGCTGCCTGCCAGCCGTGCTTAGGCACCCTCTGCTAGGAGGGTGGGGGTAAAAGCCTTTGCAGGGGGTGATGCCGGAGCTGGAACGAGACGAGGACACAGCTGAGCGCCAGGCGGCCGTGGCGCTCGGTCCTCCTTCCCTGACGCCGGAGCAGGAGCTCTCTGACAAGCGCAGGCAGTCTCAGCTCCGTTCCCGCCTGCCGCGGCTGACAGCTTGGCTGCCGGGCCGCAGGAAACCGGCCAGCTGTGCCCTTGTCCTCAGCGGGTGTTCTGCGGGCGGGCGGCCCCGGGCGGGCAGGGCGGCCCCGGGCGGGCAGGGCGGCCCCGGGGCCCGGGCGGGCAGAGCGGCCCCGGGCGGGCAGGGCGGCCCCGGGGCCCGGGCGGGCAGAGCGGCCCCGGGCGGGCGGGCGGCCCCGGGGCCCGGGCGGGCAGAGCGGCCCCGGGCGGGCAGAGCGGCCCCGGGCGGGCAGAGCGGCCCCGGGCCCCGCGGCCAGCAGGGGTCAGCGTTACCGCGCCGGGACGGAGCGAGGCGGGTGCCGCATCCTCGCTGCTGCCGCCAGAGCCGGCCTCGGCCTCGGTGCAGGAGGACCCGTAGTAAACCAGGGGCGAAGCAGCCCATGGCTGCCTTCAAACGCTGGTGGGGAGTCCTGCCCTGTAGAGACGTCGCTCACTGGCTCGTGGCCGCTCGCTGCCCTGTTGGCGCTTGCCAAAATCCAGAGTCTGGTAGTTGTGCTCAAAGCTCTGTCTGTTTTCTCGCTACAGACAAAACTTCACTACTCAAAGCTTTTCTTAAGCTTATCAGGATGTTAATTAAGCATGTGCTTAAGAAAGACTCCGTGGTTTTAGGACAAATCATCAGAAACGTTTGGGTCTCTTAAAGTCAGCCGTTGTCCCTAGTGATAGGGACAGTTGACATCTGTGGCACTGAACGGGTTGAGGAGCAGTCTGCAGGAGCAGGCCACAGTGCTGACTGCGTCTGCTGTGTGCAAAACGGTGTCCCTATAGGGTGCTGGACAGACACCCTCTTTCCAGCAGAACAGCTTCTAAGGGGAACCTTCAACTAAAACCAATCCAGTTGCGCTAGCTAGGGAAACCACACCATAGCTTGGTCCTCTAGCTTGATTCTCAGGGAAACTGCTCATTCAGGTGCCTTTGTGCAAAATGTAACAATGGCAAAGTCTAGAAAACCCCTGCTCAACTGCCTCCCTATCCTCGCGACTATTCCATGGTCCAGCAAAAGAGCTCCCCTCCAGTCTACTCACGGTTCTCTGCCTGAGAATGTGATAAAACTAGACTATATTAGACCTGTAAGCACAAAGAAGGGTAGGGGAGATTTTCCCCCTGTGAACTGATTATCCCAGTGTTTAGAGCATTTGCTTGGGATCAGGGTATAGAAAGTCTCATCCTGTATCTGATCTATTCCGAAGTGAGGTTTTCCTGGCTGTCCCTGGCTGCTCTGTAGGCAGCACTCAAACACACACTGACCAGGGCAGAGTGACTCAGCCGCCTGTGAAATGCTTCCATCCTCACTCCCATGAATGTTCAACGTCTCTTCAGTATTTCCTATTGCTCGGTTTGCGCAGCACTCCCTTCATGTCACTGGGGAGGTTTCGTGCTTAGGTCCCGCTTCCCGGGGGTGCATTTTACTAGAGAGCTTGAGAGAGCTTAAGCACCTGCCTCAAGGTTGTGAATTCCAGTTAAGTGGAGACATCCAAGGTTTAGCTGCCAACTGTTGCTGCAGCAGTTAAGTCTTTCATGCCCATGTAATGCCAGCAGAGCATCAGGAGGTTCAGGATCCCAGCTACAATCATTCAGGCTTCTCCCATGGCCTGTAACTGATCCAAAGCTTTCAGATACCTAACAAAGCTCAAGTTCTTCCCAAGTCCTACCTGGATCCGTGATATAAATAGATGAGAACATATTCCTATGGTATCATTCCCTTGAACCTGGTTATAACCGTAGCCTTATACCTGAAGGCAGTGAGGAAGACTTCTTCCTCGATTTATACATCCCTGAGACTGCTGTAAGTTTATTGTGGCAATGACCAGAGATCTCGTCTCTCATTTTTTATGTTTCCATTTTTAAATTTCTTAGTATGGCCTTTACAGCAGGGACGCATTCCTTCTCCGTATATAAATCCTAAAACTAAATTAGGGAAGAGCCCAGATGTACAGATGTTGATTTTTCTTGTAATTTCTTAAATATAAATGAGTAAGACCTTACTTTTAGAGAGGAGGGGAGTTCGCAGGTATCCTGTGACTAGAACACAGCGCAATCAGGCTTCTAAACTTTCTCAGCGATGTAATAGCCAACTTCGTAACGTGTTACAGGTTATAGCACATGACACTGTATTTAATGTCATAGTCAACAACTACTTATAATGAAATAGGCATGAGAGAGGAGAATCCTGGGTGTGGGATGTTGCTCTGCGTGCTGCTGTTGTAAAAAAAAAGTGCAGTTTAATGGTACAGTGGTAACAGCTGCTGGGGAGGAAAAATTTGGGGGTAACCAGGCGAGCTTGCCAGAGCTGTGTTAGGTCTGAGCTTTGGATCTGGCCTGTGGTGTGACTGTGTGCTTGTTCCTTCTAAGCCATGCCTGGCTTTTTTTTTTGTACGAGAAGAACTTTGCTACTACTTTCCTCTAAGGCATGTGATTTGTGTAGATGGAGGTCATGATAAATAAATACAGATTATTTGTACTTAGTGAAGTAGCTAAAATGAAATCTCTATTAACCAAAGCTCTTTAGTGGTCCACAGTACTTCTGGGGATTCCTACTTGTAAATAACTGGAAAAACAAACTGTGCAAAAATAACCCAAAAGTTCTACCTCCTGATGACAGAGTACTCTTACTTAGATATCCCAGAGTGCCTCTTACACTGGATATGTGTAAGCTGTGGATTTGATGCGCAACTAATTAGCTGTGCATTTGGCCAGCCAAGAGCGTGTGTGTGCGTGCGCACATGCATGCACAGGGACTTGAGAGTGCTCCGAAATGTGGGAAAGTGAAGGGAGCTTGCTTTCTTTCACTCCTTGCTCCCAGGCAGGAAGTCAGGATTTTAGATTGTTGTGTATTTCTGCAATAACTCAGTAGTAATAATAGGCTAAATCAATCTGATATGTCTGTGTTTTTTACAGTGCCCAATAAATATTCCCACTAACTCTCACGATTTCAGTTTTTTTCCTGAAGCTGCAGGACAAGAGAAGAAAGCACTCTTATATTTTCAGTGACCTCTAAGAATCCCTAATATTTTGGGAAGGGTCTCCTTGAAGCAATGATTGATATTAGAGATAATGCGTGTTTGATTTGCCCTAGGAGCAGGAAATCTTTTTAAAGCCCAGTTCCTGGAGGATGTCTGGCTTAAAGTGCATGAATAGCTGCTCCTGGTATGCAAAGAATTGCCTATATGTATATAAAGTACGACCTGGTACCATGTTGAATCAGGATCTTACTTTCCTAGGAAGCAATGTTAGCCAAGAGCATTTTACCTCCTATCCAGGCATACTCACGTGAACACTTCCATCCCCCATCCTGCAACGGCCGTGAACAGCCTCGGGCCTAGATCCCTGGCTGGGTTCATGGCGCAGCCACTGTTCATTCCCAAGGAGCAAGTAAGAACGATGATAAGAAGTCCCACTGCGATTGGCTCCAGGCCCTTTGGGACGCTGTTATTTCTGGTGTCAAAAATAGCAAATATAGCCAGAAGAAGAACAGCTGTTGACATCACCTGGTCAATGCAAAGAAGAGAATATTGAATAAATATGCGCAGATTCCTTCCAGTGATGAAAAGAGGGGCTATGGCAGCTCTGTGGATTGTGGTGGCTTACAGCTGGTATTTAGATTGATTCCACTATACAGAGTAGCAAAATTTGGAACCCAGTGCGTGTCTACTTCACAGTAATGAGAAGTTTTTATATCTGTGCTGAAAAAAAAAGACAAGAAATGTGCTGACGACATTTTTAAAAAAATATCTGCAGCAACACGGTGTGGAAAGAATAGAGGATTTAAAAGGCATCTCCCGTGTGAGGTCTGATGCTTTGTTTCCACATATTTTCCTGTCAGCTTAGCCGTTCCATTTACTTGGTAGTTCTGCTATGCCAATACAATCAGTGACATTGATATAAAAGAGTTTTAGGTGACTGTAGCTTATTCTGATAAGTTAGACTAAATATGCACCTCTTGCATAATATAAGGAAAAAAAAAGTGAAGTCTGCAAAGTCAAAAAAGAGGAGCTAAAAATAGGAATTACCTAAATTAAGGTTGCACGTGTAACTGTAATGCGAACTCTGTGTTGCATATGCTAACCGAGCTGATAAATGAAATTTTCTTGGAATTACTTTGATGGAAGTGCTGCTCTGCTTAAATCAAAGGCTTTGTAAAAGTCCATTTTGCTAATAATTAACTTTGGGGAAGAATGGCCGAAAGTGTCAGTGACACCAAAACATACAGTCTATACTGATTTAAAGAACTTTAAATTTGGGGTATTTAAAAAGTATTTTTATTTCATCGGGTTTTAATTTCGTTTTAAAACGTCCATGAGTAAGAGTTGTTATGGAACAGTCTGTTGACTGATCCAAAGATCAGAATTGCCTTTCTTACAAAATTTCAAAACAGTGTTTGGATGTTTTTGAAGCCAGATTGCACAATCTTTGGGTCCTTTACGTAAGGAATTCCTGTGCTCCACCAGGCCCTGGTTTTTCATAGCTTACTTACACAGTGTTTATTTCACGTATGCCTGAAGAAGACAGGTGAATTGATTAGAAGTAGATAGAAGTTATGAAACTTCATTTTTCACTGTTGGATAAGTGGGGTTAGAGGATACAGATTTGCCATAAAGGGGAGATTTTTTTCAGATTCAGTCATTTGAAAAATCACAAATAATGCAAATCTATTTGCAAAGAGAAGGTTGGAGAGAAGGCCTATGGTAGCAGAAAACTCAGTTGTTCAAGGTGTGTTAAACTGGCTGCATAAGCATTACTTAAGGAATAGTAAGTCCACAAAATGGGCTTGGTTTTGATGTAAATGGACAGAGCTCTGCTGAAGTTTATGGACAAACATTGATTTATGCCGGGGAAAACCTCTTACACATGTATTGCATGAAACACACATAAAGTACGACAATTAATATGTATGTGAAAAGAACAGCTTGAAGTTATCTTGCTCGTAAAATACGTCTAAACTGTAACCCCTGCAAACAGCATTGCCTTCTCATTGTTACTGCACACAGCGACATGTGACCAAAACGGTGAGATTCGTCGTACCTGTTAGAGAGCTATGTATATTTTTTTGCTGCTTGGTTTTACAGTTGTCAGTGTGTTTAATTTGTAGAATCAAGACAGCAAGTGCACTTACCTGATCTGCAAATCCGTTTATGAGGGACAGATACGGAGCTGGGTATGTGGCAAAGATATGTGCTGTTGCATTAGGTCCTGTGACTTCAAGCGTTCCGTTGCTGTACTCCATAAAGGCATCTATAGAAAACAGCCATTACCTGGTTGCACTTCTCCACACACACACACGGTTTTCTAGGGCTAGAATGTATGTGACAGGTCTGTGCACTTCACGTTCTCAACTGGACCTGGTCATTTTTTCTGGGAGCATGGTTAGTGGATTTGAGGCGATGTACTAATCGTACCTTCCTGTCTCATCTCTCCTCCTTGTTTATGTATCACAGCTTTCAGAACGGGGCAGTTTTTCCCCTGCTCGTTGCTCCAACCAGTGCCAAGGAGCATTTTCTGATCCTGAACACAGTTGCATTATTCTGTAAGAGGTGCTATATTTGGCATGCTGCCCTGAAAAATGCAGAGTGTCCTGATTGTACTGTTGTGGATTCCCAGCCACCAGGAGTTACTGCTATTCCACTTAACCGTTCTGCGATGACTTCTGGGAATGAGCTTTCTGAGAGAACACCTCTTCTAAAGGAGTTTGAGTTTTTCACTCCACGTGGTCTTTACACCCAACAGCTGTGCTGGTCATCCAAGATGTGAGGGGAGAGGCTGGCCCCAAAACTCCTGTTCTTAGTGTGTTTAAGTTAGTGTATGTATATTGTAAATAGATGTATATTTATATTAGTATATTTAAAGCACGTTTTAAATAGTATAATGTGACTTCTGTGTCAGAATAATTTGCTGCCTTGGCAAGCCCTGAAATGTTAGAAATAGGAAGACACTAAAACAAAGCAGTCAAAAACCTGCAGACAGACATGAATAACAAACGCTGTGCCTCTGTTTCACTAATGGATCCACTGATGAGGTGATACTTGTGAGTAAAGAAACAGCTCCCCATCTCCCAGGGAGGTCATGGTGAGGATGTTTAGCTTCTCCTAAAGCTAGCAGACAAATCTGTTTCTCCTTGCCCCCGTTTTTTCTAGCTTTGCTTAAGGCCATGACGTGGGTGCAGAGAATATTTAGTTGTTTGCTTTGGTCAGGCTCTCTCATTTGCAGTGTCATATTATGTTGATTTAACTATTAGGGGGGGAAAAAAAAAAAAGGATGAGGAAAAGATGATTTCTCAGCTATGGATTACTTTGTGCAGCTTTAGAAAGGCCTCATGTTCCGCAGCCTAGCCTAGCCTCACGCTTTGAGGGACACTGCTGAAAATGAAAGCACCACGCTGGAAATGAGTGTGTGGGGAAGACAGTGGTATTGAGCTCCTATGTCTGCTTTTCTCCCAGTGAGTTTTCAGTGGACCTCAATGAGTACACGACACTCCTGCAAATTGCAGGAAGGAAAAAGTACAGAAGAGGTTTGGGAATTAATAAGAACAAGAGAGGGCAAAGTACCTGCGTAGAGATAGGGATATGAAAAACTCCTGCACTCCGGAATAACAGGAAGAAGTCTCTAACCCTAATCCTAGGCTCCCAATTTTGATTCCCTCTCCTACTGCTACCCTTTGGCAGAACACAGTGAATCCACCCCCAACGCCATGTGCCTGGTGTATTGCTGCATCCTGGCCACAGCCCTGGTCCTGACTGCCTTGAGGAGGACTCAGGTTCAGATGGAAACGCTGTTCTGGAATCCCACAGTTTCCAGATTCTAACAGTAACCTTAAACCAAACAAACAAAATACTCCCCTGCCTTTCCCCCCACCCCAAAACCCAAACAAAAAAACCCCCACAAACCAGTTACCACAGTTCCTAGAAATTTTTGTGCTCGTGATCACTACTGGTACGGAGCCCCTAGCTGACTCAGAATACGCGTTTCCATTTTCGTTCTTCCCCCGTTGCACCTAGAGCCAGCACTGTCTGCAGACATCATGTCCGTAAGGGAGAGGCTCTGGAGGAGGTGGGCTGCGTCAGGAGAAGCAGAGTTTTGGAGTGGGTGATTGAAGCAACTGATCTGACTGAGCGGATTCATCAAGTCAGGGAGTCTGTTACTAAGTTTTTTCCTTTTGTGGCACACTGTGTAAAAGAAACATGCCTCAAGGACAGGGGTAATTTTTATTTTCTTTTTTTCCCTTCTAATATGTGACCCCTTTATTGCTCTACCTGGAGTTCATTGCCTCGGAGAGCTCCCTCTCTAGGGTGGTCTGCAGTTTAGTCGTGAGGGACTCGATCTCATATCCTGTAACCTCAATGAACAATGTTGGTGATACTTGCCTACAGGCACTTGGATCAGGTCTTTAATGTTTCTAATCTGCTTGGAAGATGAATAGCCCTATATCCTGGCTATTAAGTAATTTAAAAGCCTTACTGAGAAATACATGATCTCAGTGTATCTGATTTCCCATGAATAATTTTTCTAAATTTCAGAACATTTCCTGAAAAGTATTGTTGTTTCAGAAAAGTTGTAGAGCTGTAGGATATCTGGAATGTTTGAGCTTTTTTTTTTTTTTTTTTTTTCTTCAAAATCTTTATGCTTCTTCCTTTCTTCTTTATGGCTTTAGCTTCAGTCCTGCCATTAACCCTGTGTGAACAGAGTCCTCTGCCTGCTTGGCATTTGTTGAAAAACTGGGGCCTTAGAAACTGCCTGACCTCAAGTTTATCCTGTGAGCACGCCTAAGGTGTACTCACCGTAATAAATCCCAAAGACAGCTGCTGCTCCAACGAATGCTCCCAGGAGTTGTGCTAATATGTAAATTGGTAATTTGTTCCATTTTAATCGTCCAGTCACAGACATGGCTAATGAAACAGCTGGGTTTATGTGACCACCTGAAAAATAAATCACAAAATAAGTCATCTGGATGACTCAGATACATGAGAATAGGTGAAGGATTTGTAAAAATGTGGGCACTTCTGAGCACAAGACACTAGTACATGCTTTTCTAGGTGTTATTTTGCATTTAAATGCTGACTGCAATTAAACTGAAACAAGTTGGATGAAATTAGAGGGGGGAGGGGGGAAGCCTCCAGCTTCCCTCGTGATGTTTGCAGACGGTGCCATTTATCAGGTTACCATCCTGCAGTATATAATCTATAGACAACTTTTCTAGAAAAAGCCTAAATCTGCTCTGTCGGTCGTGGTGGGAGGGTCCATCATTCTGCACGCATTCTCTCTCCTCAAGGGCTTTGGGTTTTTATTTTTAAGGGGCAGCAGAATATTCATTCAGTTTAGCAAGCATGTGTTAAGATTAAGGATTATTACTGGCTTGATCGTATTTCTTGAGGCAGATCTGGAGTAGTTTAAGTCATGTTTATGTCCCTGTCTTCAACTTGGGGTTACTTAGGAACTCAGTTTTCATGAACATAAAATAAAATGATGTTAGGGCTGTCCAGCTTCATGCTGGCTGTTGGTGCACTATGCCCAGATGGGATCTGGGGACAGCAGTGCATAGTTCTTCATCACGTGTTTTCATCAAGCTCTTACATCCTCCAGAAAGGTCCATGATAATGAAGCTGATAAAGTAGCTGTGCTGAAATAGAGTTCTATTTCCTGTGGAATTTCCTTCCTTTGTATTGAGGGGTAGCTACACCTAAACTCACATACAGAAAAGATTTCAGCAACACTGGAATTCTTTGTGACAATTTTAGTTTCTAAATTATATTTATTATTATGTCACATGCTAATCACTTCCCTCAACATCTTTTCTTAACGTGGAAAAAGACTGTTGACTGCTTTTGGAAAACTGCAGAAACAAATATGTAGTTGATACTTAAGAATTACAAATTGCCAAATAAATAAACAGATGAAACAGTGCTCCACCGTAAAAATAGTGTAAACCCCATTTTGCAAGGACATAGCGGATCCGCTACTTACCTTCCAGGTAAATTCTCGTTTTGGCCTGTATGGTTATCAGAAAAAAAATGGCCTTTGTCTTTAATAAAATAACTAAAAGAGCGTGACCTTTGTCTGTCAAAAGCTACTGATGGAGAAAGGGCCTTTATGTACAGTTTCTGTGTTTGTTTGCACTTCAGGTCAGTGAGCCATTATCTTATGAAATCCAGGCACCTTTGATACATAATGAACTGACAAACACAGATAACAAGCTGGATAAAACCTTCTTTGTATAATTTCCAAAGCTCTGACCTAGTAGCACCAGTCTTGAATTAATTTTGAATTCCTCACTGTGTTTCAAATTCTTCAGCACCGAGCAAGTAGATGGATGGCACCTTATTTAACAGCCCTTCATGGGAATGTTGATAAATTGTT
Organism: Leptosomus discolor; assembly: GCF_034619465.1. Classification (NCBI taxonomy): domain Eukaryota; kingdom Metazoa; phylum Chordata; class Aves; order Leptosomiformes; family Leptosomidae; genus Leptosomus; species Leptosomus discolor. The sequence continues at coordinate 22,530,467 of NC_141401.1, read as the reverse complement.
GTCTTGTCTTCTATTCTTTACTCTGGTTGGAATGAATAATTTTCCTTTCTTTCAACACCTGATATTGTTCCCCACCTGTATATAATACAGGGTGATTATGATGGCCAGGACAAGTCATAATAATATTAGAGATGTCTGATTAACATTATATCTGGAAAGGAAAAGTCTAGTTGAAGGCTCTCATGCTGACACAAGGGAGTTAAAAGATTCTTGGTGCCTGTGCTACTGGTAGTCTTCTGGTTAAAAAAAAAAAAAAAAAAAAAAAAAAGTCTGCTTTGGACAGCGTGTTGCTCATTCTTTTGCAGTTACAGTGATCACAGTCATGAGTTTGTCTGAAATGTCAAGTCGGAAAAAAGGTGGGAAATTATTTAGACATTGAGGAAAATTAGATGGAGGAAAAGCAAAACCAGGAATTTTCCTAGATAAAACAGCTCAAACTCACCAAGTGTGCAGACTACATATTTTATGTTACCACGAATTTAGAATTTCTTAAAGAACTGAGGCAAAATATTTTAGCAGTACTTAAACATGAAACTTCATGGCCAAAGGGTCACAGCATTTGCTAACAAATTCTATATAGGAATTGATATTCTAAAGGGTCCACTCGTAATCATATTTTGGATAGCCAGAGCCCATTGAAATATCTGTTCTTATTCTTTCATGGAGAAAATGCACTGCATGCAGAATTCTTTGTCATGGGAAGAACAAGGGAAGCACAATACTGCAACATCTGCGACTGCTGTGCCCTGCTGGGATTGCACTCTAATCTTCTACACAAAGGAGGTGAATATCCCTTAAAGATGCAAATGTAGGACAGGTTATAGCACCTTTACACGGTTTTTTTTCATGGTACTACATTAGAAGAGATCACCTGCCTACATGTAAACGAAAAGCTGCAGTTTAAATTTGTTCAGATAATAGGAATGTACTGCTGAATTAACTTTGTGGTATTAAGGAACCATTCTGCTCCGTTTCAATGACAGTAACAAGACTGCCTGTTTTGCAGCACCTTGAGCACTTTCTAATGTGAGCTTAGAAACCTCCTCGTGCATGGTGTCTCTGTAAAAAATTTGTAAAAGAGAAGAGAAATGGCCACAGTAATTTCTGCTATGGCAGCTATTTATAATGGTCTAGTTATACTTAGAGGTATCTGCCCAGGTCGGCTTTACCCTCTTTACGAAGGGTAAGAAATGTCTCTATGAGAACTGGACTATGTGGGCACCATTTGCTTTAAGGGGGCAATATAAACTCTGCATATGACATGGGATATTGTGCATTATAATATACAACCCATAATTTTGTATTTTAAGGGGAGAATTTAAACATTCAAAGCAGTTATGCTAATGTTTCTAGTATTAATTTGGCCAAACGGAACGGTGGAAATGGGAGACAAAGCACCATCCAATATGGCGTATGTAGACACTGATCAGTTAGCCCAGCTACAGGCAAAAGAGAGATTCCTGACCAATATATATGGAGCAAATGTTGTAGCAGAAACAAAGGGGCAAGGACGGTACGTTGACAGGGTGTCACAGAATGTGTCTCTAGTACTGAATCTTTTTGCTGTTTCTGCTTTCTGTGATCTGCTGCTTCTGCAAGTAAGCAAACGGACAGGAGCAGACTTGCTGCTGCCTGTCATAGGGTGTGAGGAGATAAGTGGTACTCTGTAAGGTGAACCCTGCTCATTATACCCATCAGTGGATCATTCTACCTTCTACCTAGCTGGCAACCGTTTTAGCTGGTGACTGCTGGGTTCTGTAAGCTTTGCATGGTTATTTCCTTAAATGCAGTGCTTATGCTGTCCAGGATCATCTCTATGGACAGAATTTTCAAAGGAAGACCAAGCAGATTTCTGATTTGCACAGACCGCTTTTCATAAAGGCCAGAGGTCTGCCAAGGTTTGCACACTATAGTTCAGATCAGAATTTGGTGGAAAATTTTGTCAAACACAAAGAATAGAAGGAAACAAGAACACAAGATATTTACTTTTCACAAGGGCACGTAGTGACAGGACAAGGGGTAATGGCTTTAAACTGAAAGAGGGGAGATTGAGATGAGATGTTAGGAAGAAGTTCTGTCCTGTGAGGGTGGTGAGGCACTGGCAGGGGCTGCCCAGAGAGGCTGTGGCTGCCCCCTCCCTGGCAGTGTTCAAGGCCAGGCTGGATGGGGCTGGGAGCAATCTGGTCTGGTGGGAGGTGTCCCTGCCCATGGCAAGGGGTTGGACTAGATGGTCTTTGAGGTCCCTTCCAACCCAAACTGTTCTGTGATTTACTAGTGAAACTGATGCAGACTCTGCTGTAATGGTGCTTGCTATTGCTAGATACACACTTATTTATACCATGAAATTAATGATAGCTTTAAAACCATGGCAATAAATGCTATATAAGAAAAAAAAAAAGTCACTTACCAGAAACGCCCCCCGACACATACACTGCTATGGTGACTGCCATTGCAAATCCAACCGATACCGTCATGGGCCCCCCATGGGCTCCTCGGCTCAGGACAGCCTGTCCCACACACCCGCATCCCAGCGCCTGCATTTTGAAAGAGAAATGTAAAACCACGAGTGTGTCTGTCACATGTTGTTGGTTAGTTTTCAACTCTTGCTGCTGTCCAAATATGGCTGAAAATGTTGTTAAATATTGAAACAATGCTAGAAATCGAGATGAGTGGCATGTGTGCCATTGTAGCCTTTACCGCGACGAACATTTGCCCTTTCTATTCCCCCGCTCTGTGGCCAGGAAGAATGGCTGCTAATAAGGAGCTCACTCTCCCCAGAGAACAGTTTTCAAGTACAATGATGGGATACTGATGGGAACTTGGAGACAAGAAGATCTCACTGCCTCTGCCACAAATCTCTGCATCTGAAAGTGAACAGGGAATTAATTGTGTGGTAAGTTTTCAGTTGTTGTAAGCAATGAAAAAATTACTCTAAAAGCTTTTAATGTTTAATGCTGAAACTCTGGAATGAGACAACTTTCTGGAGATTAAATTGTGTGTCACCATTATGCTGCCTTGCTATCAGGTATCGGTCTATCAAAATATTTCACTGGCTATGCCGCTTGATCAATTAACTGAAGTGGGGATACCTGAATAATTCACATTGGAGCGTTCTCAAGGGATTTAAACTAGCTTCCATTTTATGTTGGTTCCCCTCAGAATGAAGTTCAGCAACACCTTGAAATGTATGCTTAAAATCATGTTTATTCAGTTCTAAAGCTTCTGCTTAGCTCTGAGGTCCTACTAAAGTTGGTAGGAAAAATTTTCAAAGGTACACAAGGCCTTTAGTTTAAGGTAGAGTCGCTGTTCCATTTCTGCCAGAAACCAATTTGTGTCTTTGAAAATCTCCTTTTAAAATATACGCCTAATGTTTTGCTGAATAAGGACCCGACAATCTGTGAAGATCTCAAATAATATCTGTAGTCTGAAAACTTTTGCTTCTCTGCAACGATAAGCGATCTGAATCATACCATTTCTGGGACGTGACTAGATTTATCTTGAGCAACCTTAATTACTTTGCTGTTAAATTAGATCTATACATTTTATATATATATATTCTTCCTTTGACAGTACATGGGAATTTGACTTTATTATTCTTCCTATAAAATCATTCCATTTTAGCCTGTGCTGTTGCTTTGGTTAATCTCCTTGCTTTGCTTTAGTGTTCTGCCATTACTGATGTCACTAATGACTGTATTGCAAATATTCATCCTAACTATGCATAGTTGAACACATAAATTTAGGGTTTTTCGAAACACTTATTTTCACTTGCAAGGCAGTTGCATTCAGAAACTGCAAAGTAATGGGAAAACCTCTCCTGCCTCAGAAACAGGCTGTACCAAAAAGATTTGGTGGTCAAGTTTTAACAAGCAAGTCCTGCTAGAATCGATGCAATTTAAACAGGTAAAATCATACTTTTGTTGCCATTATTTCCCTAAGGGTTTTAACTAATACCCAAACGTGACAGAAAAGCTCTCAATAAAATTCCGCTCTTAACCAGCTTTGCACTGCAGCCAGAGTTTCTGTTATAAAAGTGCCCCGAGACTGAGTCCTGCCCAGGTGCAGTTCTTGCCTTGGGGTTATAAGCGTGCGAGCAGCTGTCAGGTGACGTGAAGGTGGGGTGGGTTAGCTGGCAGGGGTTTATTGGGCTGTGTAATTGAAAGCTGCGGTCAGCTGCTGGGCCACGGGTGACACAGGCTGATGTCAGGCATTCTCTCACTGCTGTCAGTGTGACATACCGAGCCATTCAAACGGTAAGCAGAAATGCATGCACAGGTATCAAACCAAACCAAAACACATTTTAGTTGTTCGCAGCTGAAATTACATGGGTTTTCTAAAACTTCTCCTGAGACAATTCTACTCATCATGTATTTATATGTTTAATTAATATGGAAAGAATGGTGTGCTGGAATTTATAAAGTTTAAGATTAGGGCACAGGTCTAGAGGAGGCGGAATTAGCACACCCTAGCCTTCATCTTCCAGACTTCTCAAAGGGAGTATTCCAGAAATTGCACCAAGCAAGGTTTTGTGAAAGATACGGCCCAGATGCGGAGCAAGTTCAGCAGGCTGGTCTGTGGCCCTGTGTACGCTGAGGTGCAGTCTGTATTCAGGCAAGCAGTTAGATTACCAAGTATGCACTCCTGTTCTGAAACGGCATAGACAAAGTCTTGCAGATTCAAAGAAAAGGCCATTCTTTCGAGAATATTGCCCCTTTCTGGAAGGACGATGGAAAAAGAGGCCAGGAGTGGGGGAGATGGGTATAGAAAAGGGTAAGGGGCAGTAACCACCTCTGTGTATATCAACTAGAAATTCCTAAGAAAAAGGAACAGCTCTATAGTCCTCTTGCATAATAGCTTCTGCTCGGTACGTCACAGGGAAACATGCGACTCCAGACACTCCATTTCTTGTGTTAACCAGCTTCGGAAAACTCAGCCTACAAACAAGAAGCCATACAAGCCAGCTTGAACATGGCTGCACTGGCTTCTGGCTTGGTGGATGCTGGTAAATGACCGTCTGCTTGCGTACGATGGAGGAACACTACTGCAGGCATAGTCAGCGTGTGCCCATTCTGGGCTGGGGAAACGGGGAACCGAGCCTGCAGATCTGAACTGTGATATGACAATATTATCTCCATCTGCTGTCATTTTAAGAAGGAGAGAAAAAAAAAGTCTCATACCTACTATAGCTACGTTGACATAACTGGAAACTATCACCTCATCGTGTAATTACATGAGCAGCACTTTAATACCCTGTGAGTCTTTGCCTGGCTGAGTTAAGACCAACTAGATCATCAAGTTGTAACTAAATATTCTAAGTTTCTAGGCCAAGCTCAGTCATCAGCTGTACCCACACAAATTCATTGATCAAAGCACATGGAGTCGATGGGTGTTTAATTTACATTAGAACATAGCCAGGTCTCTTTATCTTATCTTGTCTTGTCTTATGTTACCAGGTTTTCATCTTAGCAGTTATCTGTAGCCTGATCTGCTTAAAATTACTGGAGTAGCTTCAGTACTGATTTTCTTCACAAAGTAATTAGATTGCTGTTACAAATAACATGTTTGGGTGTGGAATAGCTGTCTGCACATTCTCTGCCAAAAAACTTGCTTCATAGACATTAGATCCTTCTCTTTGTCTTGGGAAAAAGGCTAATGTTAGGAAAGGAAAACAACTGGCCTCCAAGGAGCACAATGTCCTCTTACCCCCTGGAAGCTTGCAGAACTTTATCTCTATCCCACTTACCAGAGACTAAAGATCATTTTGCTTCCGTCTGCGCTATTTTCAGGATTTTTGCAAATGCTTGTAATAGCATTTTTCAGTGTAAATAGGATTTCCTGCAAGATCTGAATCCAGAATTTTAGGGAACCTATTTTTCTACATGGCCTGTAAAGCTCTAGACATTTTAAAGAAGAATGCTTATGCAAAAAAGGCCCCTTCTTATCAAACAGTCTAGTGGTAGTGTGCATTCACAGCCATACACTCGTACTGTAACATTAAAGAAGCAGCCAAGTCTCCTGCTTTTTAGCAGTGTGGAGACAATGACGTGTGTTTTGTTACATCTTGTACATCCCCAGCTGCCAGTGGGGTACCAGAGGTGTCCCTGCAGGCAGAGTATGGCCTCAAGGGCCACCCAACAGATGATGCTCTACACGAACACAACAATTCAGTGTGCTACAAGGAATACAGAGCCAGCAGTTAAAAAAAAATCATATTTTAATTATAAGTTGTACACCTTCCCTCAGGAAACGCTTGAAAAAGAGTTCAGAATTTCTATTTTAGTCGGTTTTCAGGACAGAACCATACTTAACCACAGCTAATTATGACGAATCTCCAAGGATCCTTCCACCAATTCACAGTTTTCTGTAAGGATGCCTTTGTTCAGGTAAGGCAGCAACCCTGCCCCTTTCCCACGCCACACTCCCGCCTGTGTTCTCCTACTGTTGCCCAGCCAGGCATTCCCTACTAGCCCACAACTCCTGCTCCCCTCTTCCAGGCTGGACAGACCTGCCGTACTGCTCTGGATTCGGCCACAGCCGCACGTGTTCCCGCGCAGTGCTGGGAAGGGGACGGGCTCTCAGGGCAGCGCAGCGCGGAGGGCTTAAGCTGTGAGCGTCCTTCTGCTCTGCTGGAGTTCCCTGTTCCAAGTCTGTGGAAACAGAGCGATATTGCTGGGATGCTCGAGGACATGAGAGCCAGTCCTGCTGTTTCACTGCTTGGGGAAAACCTCCTTGGCTTCTCCAAGCGGTCAGACTTAGCACCACATATTTAGGCCATTAAAAGCAGGTGGGAAGAGCCAGAGTCCTTTGGGGTTGGGAGGAGTGGTTGCATTTGCCCTTCACTAAAGGTAGGATCTCTTTGACCAAAATTGCCCACAAAAACATTAAAGCATTGTTTGTGGTTTACTGTGGTCTTGTACAGTTCCCCCTGCTCCCCATTAATATTTCCATATATGGTTAGTTTGGATGTTGTAAGTAAACTTTTCAGATAAAAGGCTGATTACTAAGTTGATGGTGGCCTTCTAAAGGTCTTTACTTTGGAGTGTATTTTAGAACTCACTTTCATTTCCAATCTCTTTATTTATGAAGCAAGTCTGCTTGAGAATTTATCCATTGCATTTTGTAATAAGGTGGTTTATAACGGATTAGACACTCTTTCCATACAGAGCCATATTTATCTTATGTTTGTGTATTATGTAGGGCCTTAATTCATGCTGGGCTTCTAAATGTTCTTTTAATAGGGGTGGTAATGCTAACAGCAACAAAAATGGAGACACTTTAGATCTACTAAAACTCAGGGCATTAGCTCTGCAAGAATTCAACTTGCAGGGAACTCCTGTTCTTCCAGGAAAGAGCAATCTTAATCTAATTTCACGTTTAATGTTTGCTATCCTTTGTTAAATCACATAGTATTTAAAATTTTTAAGGTGAGATAAAAATACAGCTTACCAGTCAAGTCATTTTTAAATACTGTAAAAACACATGGTTCTTATTTTATCATCAATTAAATATTTTGGTGGGGGCAGGGAGGATTTCTGTACATTGCAATTTAATCAAACTTGGAGTAATAAAAAAAATTGCTATATCCGTTCTTCTGATGATCTCGTGGGACACAACCAATATCCTCTTGGGTTCAAATAGATTTCTCTTTATGTTTTTCAGACTCGCTATCTAATAAAATAAGGCTTTGAAAAAAACCCTTATCATTTAGCTAATTAAATAGTATAGACATAAGCCTTGAAATGATTGCCATTTTGAAACCATTTTTTAAAAGACAGAAGGCATTACTACTTGGAGACATGGATGTAAATTTAATAAAGCTTTGGATGAATTGTGTATATAAAGCTTTTAAAACATATAAAGATCGGTTCAAATTGCTCTGTGGGAAAAATACAGTGAGAATATTGAGGGACAGACTATGCTGTGTTATATAAACTGATGCTTTTAAATTTTTATTATTGCTTTTGCACATGCAATAGGAGACAAATAAAAGCTTGAAATCACCTGGAGAGAATGCAAAGGTCTGCTTCCCTTATATTTTATTGTGATTAATATTGCATTCTTCATCCTGAAATGCTAAAATGTTTTTCTTTCCTGGATTATATAGGGCAACTGGCTTGAGTCAGTTTCTTCAGTGAAGATGACTTTTATTATCTTACTAAGTTTTAGAAATTCAGGAAAGAAAGGAAATGAAATATTTCATATTCACGTACAAACTTTCAGGAGTGAAACATGGCCCCTTGCAAACGCACTAGGAAGAAAAGTCTAGGCAAGGGAAGAAAATCTTGCCCTAGTAGCTTCTTGAGGAGAAAAAGAGCCTATTTCGGTGCTGCTTCCCTCCCAGGTTACTCATTTATTCTTGAGCTGAGATGTGCTTCTGTGCTCTGCTTCCTACACCAACTGAAAAGATTAACATCTTTCTAGAAATGCGTTTGGTCTCTGTAACAGCGCTGGGGGCATCATACCGTTCGGAGAGAGCGCAGGCCCAGGCGCTGCAGGTCCTGCACAAGGCGGTTTTCTGTCCTCCCCGAGGAGCGTAAGGGCACGTGTGTCCTTTACTCTTCCCCTTGGGTGCAGGAGCAGGGGGGCTGGATCTTTGCCGTGTCCTCATGTTCGGAGGTGCACAGTTATGATTAAAGCCTTAGTATGTTCCCGTCTTAAGCTGTTTTTTGTTGAAAAAAACCCTGACTGCTTTTAGTAGTAGAGAAACCTTTGTGGAATCGGCTAGGGGAACTGAGTCGAGTTTGCCTCAGACCATGGATGGGAGAGCTCACTAGAATTCACTATAGTTTATTGAAGTGTTGAGATTAGAAAGATATAAACACACTGTATGGCATAAACTGCATGTGTTATCTTTTATTCTGTTCTCTAACTGTTTATGACAAGTTTTTAAAGTTATTACTTTTATTACCTTTGTTTTTATTTGGCACAACTTTTAGAAAAAACAGCCTATAAAACATAAATTCAAGTTTTGCACTTGCAGTTGAATGTTAGAAAGGTGCAAGTTGTCTGTAAGGCTCAGGGAGAGTACCTACACTTCAGTCCTATAGATACAAACTTTCTGGAAAAAAGTGTATCTACAGAAAAGGTCTTGGAAAATTAAGTTCAACTTACTGGAACCTCTTGGTTAAACAATGAGAGCCGAGTTACGTGTTGGGGCAGAGATGACAACAATTCTCTTTTAAAACTTTCATGCAGGACAGAACATCTGAGTCACCTGAAAGTTTAGAATGTCATATACTGGAAAACTTAAGTTTTTATTGAAAACAAAGTATTTCCTGTGACTTTTCAGAATTATTTGCTGTAATAAATGTTTCGGGGTAAAAGAACAATCAGCTCTTTCATGCTGCTGCTATTCAGCTGAATTAAAGAATGACTTCAGCGAAACAGAAGTGTTGTCTAGAAAAAAAAAGTTCTGATAATAGTAAAATTACAGAAATAATACCAGTGTGCAAGAACACCTCCTTAACCTCAGCACAGCTAAGGGGCTTCGTTACCACTTTGACTTCCGTTTGCAATGCTGATTTAATACAGTTGCAAGAAAGAAGAAGAGTTTGCACATCTTCAGCAGAACCATCAGCAAAATTTCATCCCATCAGAATATCTGCCCCTGGTACAACTGCAGAAACAGAAAGGACTCTGAGGTGGTGATGGTGAGGAAAGGGAGCAGCTTGTTCCCATCAAATGAGTGGGTTTGGTCTGGAAGGGCAAGACTAAATTCTATGACATTAGATTCATGAGCGATCTCTATTATTTATGGGTTGTGCTATAGAATTGCTGCTGGAGGCCCTAATGTGGGCACCTCTGTGACATAAGGGCTGCTTTTCAGAACTCAAACATTTCTAAGGCCCGTGGTATTTGTAGTGTTATATAATATCTAAAAAGCTGCCGAGCAACATATCAAAATACCAATTGTAAGTAAGTTTTGATAACCTTTTTTCTCTAGCTTTGACAAACTTAAGTTCACTGTCTAAGAGCTAATTTTACGAGATACTGTATGCCAGGAAATTCATTGCTGATGGCACATGAGGTAGCTGTTAGAAGCTTCTGCTATTTAATTTTCTACCTTAAACAAAACTCGCTGTAAGCAATTTCATCCTATGCAAAGAAAGAGTCTCCCTTTCACAAAAATTTAGAATATGGAATTTATCTTTGTTTAAAATTTCTAAGTAGTAATTTTGTATTAAACGCTAAACACTTACTTAAGGAGCAGATGATCAAAAGCTACATTTGCATTCATGCAATAACATCATGTAAGGAGGATTCCAATGCACATTTGGAATAAGGGATATATATTATTGTACAGTATTGTAATTAACATGCACTGGAATGCAGGGCCACAAAAAGAAAGATACGGAAAAGCTGTTTAAATTCTAATCTTCTGGACTGACCAAATCCATGGAATGTCATACTTAAAGATTTTTTCAGGAATGACTAAACTCTAACAAAGCAGGAGTGATAACTTACGTAATGAAGGAGTCATAATGTGAAAACATGACAAAAAGATTTTGATGAGCAGAAGATAAGCAGCCTTCCTTCTCATTAGTTGGACTCTTTGCAGTGCAGGGTGTCATGCGCTCAATTCATGCTCATGCACTGCATCTTCCATGCACCCACAAACATCTGCTTCAGTGGAAGTTTTGCAAGAGGCTCCCCACCTCCTGTTGGAGACTAAGCTTTGGCACAACAATATCTATACTACCCACTTGTCTTTGTATGCTAGATGGAAGCCTGTTTTCTGGTTCAGCAAGGCAGCGTACACTGCTCTAGACTCAGAAGATACTGGCTCCTGGGCAGCTCCTTTCTGGGAAGCTGTTTGGTACGATGGTCTTGGGAGCAAAAATGAAATACAACGTGTGTTAGGAAAGCAGTAGCCGGTACAAGAAGACACGTGCCCCATTTGGCATCTCTTTTTGGGACTGTTCCAATTCAGGTACAGTTAATGGCGTAAGCCAGAGTAAATCTTATTTTGTTTGAGAGCAACGCAGCCAAGTTCCAAAGGGGAAATATGGAGAGAAGCTTGATTAAAAGCAGAGAGGCATTTGGATAGGTGACTTCCAGACAGACTCACTGAAAAGTCACATAAGCCATCTATCTGAGGCAGCATGGCTTCTTTTCTTGACTCTTTTGTGCTGGCACCCAGAGGTTGTCCCCAAGAGGAAAGGTACTGAAGCAGGAGACATATTGGAGAACAAAAAGCTTTCCAGAGAGCTCTTTCTCAAGGGAGGCCTCTGCAGCAGCACCAGCTACAGGAGGTTGAGACTGTGTGAGAGGCTGGGAAATGTGCCTGTGCATTGGCCTCTCTGTGGTACAGATGGGCAGATGCTCTCCCACCTCAGGGACCTTTTGCATAGGTGTACGCTGGAGGGAGCAGTCCCACAAGTTGGTTCCAAACACACCGTATAAAACCCACATTACTCTGTACCCATTTCCTGGAACACAGTTGTATACTTTTCAAATGTCCATCAAAAGCTTTATGGGTAGATTGTGGGTTTTTTTGTGGATATTTATTCTAAATTACAAATGGCACAATTAAACTTTGCAGGTTGGGGGTTTACCACATGACAGCACCAAGGAAAGTGCAAGAAATGGGCACAAGTTTACAAATAATCTGCAAATATAAATACCCAGCGTAATGTGTTCTGCAGTACTTGCATACTGCAATGTAACCTGTGTTAAAACTGCATCACTCCATTTGTTTTACAGAAATCACATAAGAGGCAAAGTGCAACATTTTCTCAGCTTGATGGGACCTTAGAGAGTGAATACGACATAGCTCAAGACAGCAGCCAAAGCCACATGCAATTTGCATTTGGTTATGGGCTGTACATTTGGGGTTTTCTGCCCCAGTCCTTGTAGGACCGTAGAGAAGCTGTACTGTGCCTTGGGGAATAATTCAAGGCTTGATACTGACAGAAAGACGTGTTCCCCCAGCAGAAGTGTCTAAGAGTAAATTAGCCTAATCACCAGCAGGATTACCCAGAGAGCCAACAGCAGCAGCTGCTCTGTACACCGTTGGATCCAGCTGCATGGCAGGGCGCTTCCAGGTTCCCAGAGTTGAGTGTTTCTCCCTGAACCCTCAGAGGCTGAAGCTGGGTGCTTTGACAAGCAAGGGGGCTCACACAGGCTGTGTCTGAATTACCAAGTCATGCAGTGCAAGCAGCTGGTTGAGAGAACCTGACCACGGACACCTCAGGAGGGATTACCTAGGAGTACCTCCCGTCTGATCCCCGGGACTGAGCACCCATTAGTGGTCAGCACCTTTTGCTGTGATTCTGGAGCCCACCTTCCACTTCAGCTTCATCTGAAAGAATTCAGTGTGTGTGCTCTAAGACCATGCTGCAAGGCAAACCACAGCATATTATGTAGGGATGACCAAGAGATGTTATCCAGACTGGATTCTCAAGGCTTGTTGTCTCAAATCTGTTCAACGTCGCAGGCAGAGCCCTTCTCACCCCCAGGTGAAGGCTTGGGTTTTGCCTGATGAGTGATCTCACTTTCCAGACATCCTGAAATCAGTTTTACAGTTTGTACATTTTCCAGTTTGGAACATAATGTTGCAAGGCTTGAGAGTTACAAAAGATGGTAGTTTAAGCTCTTAATAGTATGTGGTCTGTGACGATGTTCTCCAGAAAAAACAGAAATATGTGATTTGGAGGGATGGAATTTCACCCGGCTAACTTCCAGAGGTGCTAGGTCGGTCACAGATTTAGGTATGGTCAGTTAGCATTGACTTCCAGACAGAGCCCGTGGGTATTAGAAAGGTTTGTCCCTGCCTTACTCCCTGGTGCAAGTGCTCCCCACAGGCTGTAAAACCCATCACAGTGACATGAAATGGCTTTCAGCAAAGGTCTGAATCAACTGTGCTACAGGCTGTGAACTCTCGTCTCTGACTTCGCACAAGGATTAAGACCTAGTAACAGACTGGTGGAAGACAGCTATCAATTCTTTTGCGTAGATGGTGGCTGTTTTTCAAGGATTTCTGCCCTCTGACTTACCAGGGTGCCCCTTTCATTAGCTCCAATTTAAGTTAAGGGTTTAATATTTATCTGTTCTTAAAGAGAAACTACTCACTAGCTGGCAGAGCCTAAAAGCAATAGCAATAAATAACAGCAGAAAAGTCAGTTTCTTCACAATAAACGCTTTGTACTGCCACTAACTTGCACAGTCTAGGCAGAAATTGCGGTATCCAAGCACTGAGAAAGCTGCAGTTTAATCCATGTGAGGCTCTTCTCTGCTTTAAGCCAAGGCTGAAACTAGAAAGGGTAACACAGAATTGAGAAACTCAGATTAGCAACGACAGTTTTGTACCTTCATTTTCTACTATATTCATGTGGTGAACATACTAGAAAATGGGCTCTGGGTTTGCATTTCCTTCTAGTCTTGTGCAGCAGGACATAAAAGAATAGCATTTGCAGTCTAATCCACACTTTAATATGTTTTCTTCACTTGCTTAATTGTATTAATGGAAAGAGGAGGAAGATCTTGTGGTGAGGACAGAGTACTGGAAGTCAGGTGATCCGGGTCATACTCGGAGTTGTGCCACAGGCTTCCTGTGCAGTCTGCTGTAATCAGGTTCACTAATATATAAAATGAAGATAATGGCATTTCCTCCCCTTACCGGGGTGTTGTGACACTTAATTCATTAATGTTTGTAATGTGCTTTGTGCTCCTTGCTTCTAAATGTGCTCCTTACGGTAATAATGTCTTATGGGTGGTATTAAATTTGAGAATAATGTTACTTTAGTGCCTCTGCACTTCAGTTGGCTGAAGTGTAGTAAAGACCATTATTTTCATGTATTTTATGAGCTACTGGAATTTTTTAGATGACTTACTTGAAATTTAGCTAATATAGTTACAGTTATAAAATCTACTATGTCAGTACTATGCCTGCTTCTTATTTTTTTTTCTCTCCTTTCACTATGATGAAATATTTAGCAATCAGCAAGACTGTCTTGTTCAGACTAAAAGGAGGAAGAAAGAGCTTGGCATAAATACTCTGGCTGCTTGACTTCCAGCTCTGCTACTGAGCCTGCTCTCTGCCCTGGTAAGTCATAGGGTAGAGCTCTGTGTCTCAGTGCAAAATGCACAGAGAAATTGAGCAAGAAATTAAGTAAAAAGAAAAAAGTCTGGGGATATGAAAGTGGGGAGTTTTGGTATTTACCTAAATTGTAGCAGTACTACAGGACCAAGCTACTGTATCATTTATGTAGTACAGTTAAAAACAAACCAAAAAATAGTTAACTTAAAAAATCTCTGAAGGTTCAGCAATGCAACTCCCAATAAATTCACTACAAATCACACAGCTAAATTTCTATATTGCACAGGAAAATAACTCAGCTAAAATTCTCTTGATGTGCAACACAACATGTTTGTTACAGCAAATGAAAGTTGTGCATAGAAGTGAAAGCAGAAAAACTGCTGGGTTTTTTAAAAACAAAAGCAAGAGTATTGTTAACATTCATTGCGCGTATCTGGACTCTTCAGAATGTAGTACTTCACTGGAATTCTGCTCCTATATGAAATCAAATGCTTATCAGGAAATTGTAGTACATAAAGCTATCTGTTTTTAATAGCCAGCGATAATTACATCAGGTGAAGAAAGGAATTACACACTTACCCTAAATCGAAGCAATTCATTCAAGGCTGTACAATGTTGGTCAGGCAGTAACCACGCTGCCGGCAGAGTACAAGAAAAAGCACACATGTCCCCATACAAGCACTGTCTGACATTAGGTTAGTAGGAAGAAAGGAAAGCAGCTGACACTTACTATCAGTATAAAAGTTCCCAGGAATTCTGACACGGCTTCTTTAACCAAGCTGTTCTTCAAGGCAAATTTCTCCTTTAAACTCCTTTTGCTTTTCCGGCTCATTTTGGCTTCCTCTAGCGCTCTGGTTCCCTAGTTACAAATACACACAAATTTTTTTCTGTATTTGTCCCTGCTTCAGCTGAACTTTGACACTTTTACTTATACATTGAAATATGATATTTCATCTTGTGCAGCCAGTGAAATCATCTGACCGCAGGCATTGACAGAACCAACTCAACATGCCCTAACAATTCATCATGAGTTTTCCATCCTGTGCCTTCTCTGAGTACACTTCTATTTATACTGGTTAGATAATACCCCTAAGTTCACAATCAGAACTCTTCTTTTTTCTTGCAGAATGGATTAATCATTACCTTTCCTGCTATGTTACTTTTTTTTTTTTTCTGGTAAAAATGAAGAAAACGTTGCTCCTGTCACCCTGATCAAGAAGAAAGGCAAAAAGAGAAACCCCAAAGTAAGGAACTAAGACGTGGTTGAAAATTTCTCTCTGACCTAGATTGGGATTTAAACCATGCTCCTATTGGCTGTCCAAAAACTTTTCAAGGGGAGGTTGTAAAACAGAGTGAATGCTTGTGAGAATGCTGTGCTTTACCCTGTAAACAAAAGCTCCTGTTTTGTCACTTCTGAGGGATTTCAGGGGCTAACGAGGAATCTTACCTTGGTTTAGTACGTTCAGTTTGTATATTCATTCACGATGCTCTTTTTGGACTAAATGCCTTGCTCACTAGTGACCCGCCCTGTTTACAAAAGAGCAATGAGGCAGAATAAATTAGGAACATTTAATGAAATCTGCTTCGATCCAGTGGCTCCCTATAATACAGTATAGGCAAGTGAGGCACTGAGTTGCTGTATGTCTCCAATATGTTTAGCTTAAAAGTGCATAGGTGCTACAATACGAAGCATTATAACACTATTTTCCATGGTCTTAAGACATGAAGTTGCTGAGTATCTCAAAGAATCGGGCCTCCTAGAGAAAAATATTACACTCTCAATCTATTAAGCATCTTGAATGGTTTTATCAGATGCGATACTGTTGAGTAACACGCCATCTAGTTGATTTACTCGTATTTTCTGTTGTTTGACTTAACGCCAAAACCTTAGCCCTGTTCTGGTAGATTATTTTGGCGTGTGAGGTAGATGCTTGGTGCCTTGGTTTGTAGCTGTCCTAAACGTTTTTCCCCTTGGTGGTAAATAGGTTTAGGTCTGTCAGTACTGTTGTCTGCTGCCAACAGGACAGAGCTTTACAGGATTGGGTGAACGGGCCACTTCTGTTACCCCATCAGTGCCCTTCCCTGCCTCAAGCTAGGACCTGATGCGTGTTTCCTGCAGCTGCAGCCACCTTACTACCACCAATTTCATCCCTTAACCACCCAGTTCGCCCTTACCCCACAATTTCAATCCTTAACCACTTGTCCGTGTCCTTTTACTCACCATTCTCCATCTCTGCCTTCAAATACCACTCTGCCTTCAGCTGATTCAGAAAATGCTGGCCTGCGGAAAGCCACATAGCTGATGAATTACGAGATGACTGCGTCTGTACGGGTGCTGCACGAGCAGGGTAAGCACCCGTGCAGCAGCAGGCGTGCTCTGCTGTAGGACTGCTGCAAGTCCTGCACTACAGGGCCTGCCTGTAGTGCACGGCCACGCTTGCACAGCCAGTTGCAAGCTGCCTCTGGGAACCCCTGAAAATAGCCTGTGTATGGCAGTTTGAAAACCTTTACCCTCCACCACTGCAAAACAAAGACATTATTCAGGACCTTAATTATCACAGCATGCTGCAGTATATGTTTGTTTTGTCTGGGAGAGAAGTCTTTCAGAATTACGTATACAGTAGAACTGAGGGAGGATGCTAGGGAGGCCATTCATTACAGCAGGAATGAGATAAACTACTTCCTCTTTTCCAGGAAAATGAGAAATAAATAAATATGTTTATGAAAGCAGTTTTTAGTTGTTTGTCCATAACAGTTCTTTCTCTCATGCAGATGCAGGTCTGTGTCACAAAGTAGTGTGCAGATACCTTTTAGTTTAGTCTCATAACAGGTATGAAGGCATTAATGATATTTTTTCAGCTAACAACAGGGCAGTAATATGTCAGACAGAGAAACCTCTACTCATTTGTCCAGATTACGTTGCCCGCCTTTATAACAATTTTCTCTCTTTACAGGGTGGAGAACTGACACAAATATGTATATTTTATATTTGCTTTCTTCAGATTTTTTTCAATACTTCATGGAAATCATACGATTTAACTCCATTAATAAGAACTAATGGAGTTCTTATAAGTTATACCAAAGGTCCTCCTCAACTCCATAACCCAGACTCAAGCAGATGCTCTAAGCAAGTACAGAAGAACAGAGTACATAGGGGATGATTGCTCCCTTAGTAAATCATTCCGGCTTTTGACAATTGGCAATTGCTACATTTTGGAATAATTTTCAAACAGAAAAGGGTGCAGCACAGGATATTTGAATTAAGTTTCTCCTTTTATTATATTCAGAAAGAGGCTCTAAAGACATTTCCTGAATCTAACAAATAGGTACGTACCATTACAAGACAGACAAGTAAAATGTAAAGATAAACACTGTGAAAGCTTTGATGTAAATTACTAACCCATGTAATCCATGCTCTGTGTTACTGCCTTTTAGCGACATGCAGTGGACCACCTGGTTGAACACAGGAAAGAAAATACACTGTGATTACTGTTCTCTGCTGATCTCCTTCACCTGGGCCCTGCTCCCAGAGTCATAATGGGAAGGATACTGGCAGTGCCACCCATAAATACCAACAGCTGTATTGCCTGAGGTAAGAAAATGCAGGCATCCTTCAAAAATGGAGGTTGTATACCAGCAAGAAGCATAGGAAGAGCACAAACTCTGTCACATTAAATGCAGAACCAGGGCTGACCAAAAAGATTTTAAGGTTTTGGTAAGAATGTGGAAGTAATAATGTGAAGTTTTTCAAATTCTATCACCAGAGGAGTCCTGCAAGAGAGTAAGTAAAGCTATAGAGGATAAAAGTGTAGAAGTAGTATTCAAGGTGGTTAACACCACAGCTAAAAATCTAAAAGAATTATTTGCCTTGCTAAAGAAGTGGTGGGCTGAGCGTGAGAAACTGTCCCAAAATGAATTTTTGTTAGGAAAGTCTTCAAGAGAAATTGGTAAATTCAACAGTAACTGATTGCTGGAGCTGTGCAGTATTTCTGCCAAGGGATTCAAATGTTTAGCTACTGAAGTGCTAGTGCCAGTGTTTTTCGCTGAACCTGATCCTAATGCCAGCAAAACAGAACATAGGAAATGTACCGCTGATCCACTGCCCTTTCAAAAGGGTCCTCCAAGGCTGATCATGGGAACTACAAAACTGTCAATGTGACTTCTGTGCCAGGGAAATGAGATGAACTGTTGTAAAGAATAAAATCAATAGACACACAGATCAAGCTGATACTCTGTAGAAGCCTCAAATGGATTCTTTTAAGGGAGGTTATGCCTCACAAATCTATTGGCGTTCTTTAAAGACATCAAAAAGCACGTTGATATTATTGTTCATGCTTGAACGTGTGATCAGTGTAACCTCAGATTTCAAGACTGAGACCCTTGGGACCCTTATCCTAAGGCACTCTGGACTGAAATATTTCTTCCCTTCACCAGGATTCAAGCAGAGCAGGAATTCACACAGTGTATATAACCTAACCATTTTTATAGCAATCTTCACTCCTATAGAAATAGCAAAGTAAAGAATAATACGCATAGCCCACACAGTTTAAATCCCATGGGTAACAGTATGTACTATACTGAATGTTTAATAGTACATTATTCAGAGTATCACATAAATTGTTATTACTGATGTAATAAAACCTAAACTAACACAGCTGGAGAGACCAAGCCTATAAATACACCATATATTTTTTTGCATTGTAATAATATGGGCCACATTATTTTTAAGTCTAAATCTCCTGATTTTAGTTGAATTAGACAAAGTCTGAATGTGTGCATCTACTATGTACCCTGGTCAAATGTCCTTGCCTAGTTTATATTTATGTTTTCATACAGAAACTGCCGTATGGTCCAAAAAGGACGTTCTCTGTTTTATGGAGTGATCCTGCTGCTGGAGAACTCAAATACAAAAGCTGAGGTGAGGAAGATCTGAACACACCGTAACCCAGCAGTCTAAGCTCTCTGAGTACGTGAAACTCCCGTTTCTTTAGTTCTTGTGTTTTCTGATCAGCCCTCTGTCTCTGCTGTAGTCCCTAGTGAAAAAGTTCTCACAGGGGCAAACCTCTGCAACTGGTAGCTCAGGCCTGGCTGAGCCCGCCTTGGAGGGGGGCAGGGCACACATGGTGACCCCTTGAGAATTTTTCTGTTCTTTCTTCTCTGTTTCAGTGTTCAGATAAAACATTTCAGTCCAGATCATAAATATGCGATCAAAACCACACCAGGGATGGGTGTTTCAGGCTTTTTGCCAGTAATCCTTAAGGCCCAGTTCAAAGCTTGTTGAAGTCTACTGTTGCTGGCACTGATTGCAGGGAGAATTAGGTTGGACTTTCTGTAAAGCAGGAGCCAAAGCTTTTCTTTGGTCTCGACTGGCTGGGCACGCCATCACGGCTCAGTGCGTAACTGATGACGCTGTACGTTTATGTATTACACGTACTCAGGTCGCTGAGCGTAGTAAACGTGAAGATTTGTCGTACGGACACATCTGTGTCTGACACAGGCCCTGAGAGTTCCCGAGCCAGCTTGATCTCTGCGGTAGCGGGGCCCAGGCAGCGTTCCCCACCGCAGGGCTCTGCGACAGGCCTGCCTGTGCTGGCGAAGTGGGAACGGGGTTGGGGGAACGCTGGGCGGCTGGTTACGTGCACCAGTGCTCCCTGCCAAGCCGGGCCGCGCTTCCTCCTGCGTGTGCTGGGCAGGGTTCTAGGGTGAGCTTAGCCGGTGGGTTATAGCGTGGGCAGGTCTGACTTTCTGAGTGCAGCTGGAAAAAAGCTGTTTCAGGACAAGAAGAATTTTGCTTTTAAGGAATGGATCAATTTAGTACAGACAAATGCTTTGTGGCAGCCAATTCCCTGCTCTTTTTTTTTTTTTTTTTTTTGCATATTCCTATTTCTCTAACATTTCACGTACACAAGAAGTAAATGTAAGGGAAGACTGCTGACAGTACCTTTTTAAAATAACTTTTGTTTTCCAAATTCTTTACAAAAAGCCCTCAAAATGGAGATCAAAATTTTAGATTCAGCTTTGCTATTAAAAACAAAAGCTATCTTGGTAAATATATCTGTGCAGCACAAAGAAAACCTCAAAGTATATCCAGTGGGCTTTGCAGTGATCTAGTGATCAAAGTACATCCTGTGATCTTTGCAGTCTTCTGAATCCGAACAGCTTACATTGTCAAAACCTTTCATCTTCCTGCAGGGCACAGATTCCTTATGGCAACAGACACCCTGAGGCTGATGGTACCTACAGGGTTGTGAAGGGCAGGAGATCTGAGCCTGCCTAATTAATAAGAGAGACTGAACGTGAAAGCCAAAGGTAATGACAGATTTGAGTGCAGTGACACACGAAGGCCAGGTAGTGTGTTCGCAAACAGATAGACGTAGCTCAACGGGACAGCCAGTTCATGGTTCTGAAGCCCAACTGGGAAGGTGACAGCGTCTCCTGCGTCTGCCTCGCCCGCCCACCTACCTTCAGCTGTCTCCCACCCGACCTGGAGCCCCGAGGATGCTCTCCAGCCACGTTTTGACTCCCTGTTGGAGAAGTATTTTCTGTAAGAGCTGCTGTTCCTGGTGCCTTGTCCCCTCTCTCCTGCAGCAAGAGTCTGTGTTTGTTTTGCCTCCGTGCTCCACTCATCCCTTGTCCTTTAGTAGTGAGGTGCCAGTCTGCCTGGTTTTGGTTCTTTTAACTCCCTTTCACTCAGAATGTTTCACATTTGAATGTTTAAATCCTTCTGGGATTCCTTTTACACATTAAAAACTAACAATAGAGGTGATCAGTTTATCTTGGGCTCCTGTATAAGAATATTGGAGTGCCAGGCCCAGTTCCTTTGGAACTCCCCAGTCAAGATTTTTTAATTGAAAAAAATTGTTCTGAGGTTCATAGCAGATCCTTTGCAGGGAGTAGTTAGGAGCAGACCCAGGCAGCAATCTTTTGTTACTTCTGTGCAGTATCTATGGTCATTAAGGTAATGAAGCTATTAATTGAATATGTAAGTTCAGGTAATTAAATGTAAGACTTATTTCTTTAGTTTAAAGGGTAATAATAAAAAATTTAAACTTGCAAACTAGATCACACATTTAGTGATGATAAATGTGATCTGGAAAGTGCAGTATTCCAATATGAATTAGTTAATTGCATCCATTCATTAGGCGATATACATTAGCAGAAGGTCAATCCATTTGAGGCTTGATGTGCTTTACAAATAATAAATTCAAACAGGTAAATTGAAGAGAAATTCAAAATAGAAAGGGTTTTTTATATATTTAAGTTCAGAACAGAGTCCCTACAACTTCACACTTCACGGCACGTGTTCTTTACAGCCCGCTCCCGAGGCACTGTCACTCCCTGCCACGTCTGCTCTGCGGGAGGAGATGGGGGCTGTTTTACAGAGACTGGGCTAAACCCACCTGGTGGCTGTGGGCTGCCGTGGGTCGCTGTGCACGGGGTGGTGGCCAGCTGAGGAGCAGCTGGGAGCGGGGTGGTCTTGGGGTGGCTTCGGGCTCAAGGAGCAGCGCCTCGGGCTCACCCTGTGACTGGCAGAACCAGCCTCCTGCACAGCGGCCTAGTGAGGGACGTGCTACGGTTCAACTGCCGACTTAAACTGAAATACTCATTTTTGAAACTGGCCCCGTTATAAAGGGAGTCAAACACTGACAGTCTTTGCAAGCGTATTCTGTTTTATCGCTGTTACTGAATTACCTGTGGCTTGCTTAAATCCTTAAATTCAAGTTTCAATCTAGGACTGAATTTACCACAGCAGCAATTAACAGTTCTACTGGGTATAAAATGGCCAGTACCACAGGTGAGAAAACTGATCTGGTTTGCTCATTTTTAGCAAAAATTGTGTTAAATCAAGTTTTTTTCATTCCTGGACTTTCAGTAACAAAAATGGTTGTGCTTGATATCAGCACTTACTTTATTTTTTACATTAATGGTAATGCGGAAATAAGGAAAATAAAAGTAGATTTTCTTTTGTTTCTTTAGAACTTAAAATATATCAAGGCTCATTCTTAAACAATTATTAATAAGATTTATAAAATTAAGACAATTCACTGGGATATTTGAAAAATTTCTGAAACAGCATTTTATAGGATCATCACAGTGCTGTGGGTGTTGCTTTACAGACAATATTGTTTATGTATATAATAATATTTTTACCTTATATATGTATAAAATATCTTTGTCTGGAGCAAGGACTGACACCATCCTGCACACAATTCAAGGGCCATAATTCTTAAAGAGATCTTGAACAGTGAACCTCTTTCAAATGATCAGGCTCAGAGACATTTAGAGAATTGATTCAATTAACCTAGAGGAAAAAAAGTGCTATAATGTGTGATTTATGTTTGCAGATAAATTAAAATACAAGTATCTCCTGAAGAGCATTTGCTGCCATCATGGTCAGTAATGAAAATAGCAGGCAATTAAAACAGGACACCTGAGGCTGAAGCTTTTACTGTATGTATCAGAAAATGAAGTTCAGATTTCCTAAGTGGAAACCTGAGCTGGAAAATAACTTAGTGGAAGTTTCTTTTCAGTCCCTATTTTTCTTCTAAAAGTGATTTCTAAAGGACATAAGGAATGGGAAGGGACATTTACTGAGGCAGGAGGCAAAGGGTACAGAGGAGTAGGCTCTCTCAATCAATGCTGAATTTGTATGAGGAACCAGGGATGTCCTTGCTAAATGGCAGTGGGACAGCTGAGAGAAATAGATATAAAAAAAGAACTTACGGGTCAAATTGAAATAATTTTGGGGCAGGTTTTGAAGTTGATCCTGAAAGGGAAGTGCCTGACAGAACGATGTGGTCCAGGTCCTCCATGGGCGTGACAAAGTGCTCCGAGCCTGGAGCTCGCTAAGGAGCGTGAGAAACCCTCACCGACTGGCAGCAGTACGAGCGAAGAGCTCCGGGTTGTTGGCGCTGCTGTAGCCGCTGCCCCTTCCAGTGGTGTATCAGGATGTGCTTTGGTACAGCTGCTCTGCCCAAAAGAGGTAGCTGAGCTGCAAGTAGTTTCCCCCAGTCCTCTAGTTTTATGATTTCCTTTAGGCAATGGGGGCACAGTAGTAAAGAGCAGAAAAATACCAGTACTCTGACTGAGCAACCCAGGAATGCCTTAATTACATCTGTATTGTCTTCAACAGCGCAGCTCCGGCTTTGCACCCTCTCTAGCTACTTCTCTTTCCGCCAGGTGGTGTTTGTGTAAGCCGTGTCTATGTCCTTGCCTGTAAATAATACCAGTTGCTGGGCGAGGGTGGAGAAATTTAGCCTTCTAAATGAAACAAAGGTATTTCTTCAAATTATACATTCAGATTGATCTAAATGTAAAAATAAAACTCTTCAGGAATTATTTTGATCTTGGCTATATACTAGCCTAAATTCTAACACTGAAGTGAAAAACAAGAGTCGCTTGGTGGTTCTCCATTTTTTCACTAGTCATTTCTTCACAAAGTGTGAAGACAGTAATATCGTTGTCGTTACAATCTGAAATGGAACATATTTGTTTCCTGATTTGCTGTCTAAGTAGGAGTTTAATTAAAACTCATTCATGTGAGAGAAAATAAGCCAGTCTGACTTAACTGCCAGGTGATTTAGTATTGCTAATTCACAAAAACCCCCAGAAACTACAGGACTGCAGTAAGAATAAGTGGTTTCTCTGCCGTACCGAGGTGTTTAGGGACTGCAGAACTGGGGCTGAACCTGGGGTATTGTTTTTGTTCTTTCTCTTCTTGGCAATTGTTGGACTCGCTTTTTCCCTTTTGCAGATTAATTAGTTTACTTCTGTCTTCGTTGTTATTGCTGAGTTACTGTCCTAATGTCCAAGGCAATAAGGGTAGTAATGCCTTCCACAAAGAATGTACGCTCATATTAAATATTCACTTGCAGGATTGGAAGCCGTGACTCCGTTTGCTCTGGCAGAGTAGCCACTGTAGCGCTGAATCATCGCAGTGGCTCACCAAGCGGGATTCATCAGCGTCTCCAGCCCAGCGTCACAGACCTTGCTCCTAAGCCTGGTCAGCAAAGCTGCTGCTGGACTTGCTGAGACCTCGGGTGTGGTCCTGGTGCTGAGGCCTTCACCCTTGTCTTCCCAGGTGTGGAAGAGCAGCAGCCGTTGGCCGCTCGCTGTCGGGAAGAGCAACAGCACAGGTCCACCGTGTCCTTCTGGGCAGCCCCCGAGGCTGGCTGCAGACCAGCAGCCTGCAGCTAGGTGAGTACAGCGCCGTTCTCCGCTTGGGGAGTGCCAACAAGGCGTAGGGAGCAGTTAATCTAAAGGGGTCGGCTCCAAGTGCTCCTGCAAACTGCATTGCTTTTTGGTGGAAGAGGAATGTGGGTTGTGCAACAAGAAGTTGATGGAGGTTGCTTTAGCAGCTCCAGATTCTGTGGGTTTGAACTGCACCTCCACATGCGCTGGGAATCCCTTCTCACTGAAATCTCCTGAACTTTATTGGCTTGATTTAATAACAAAACTGTTATACAGTTTCCTCATTCCTGAACCTTGTTTAAATGCAGTCCCTTTTTAAAGGAGCACATCCCCACTTTGATTTATTTTAAACCAGCTTTTAGAAGGTGTCGTCCTTATGATGAAGTGTTAGGTCTGTGTTGCCAGTGTGCCATTAAAAATTGAATTTCTGACGTTCAAAGAGTCTCACTCATCCCAAGTGTCACAGTTTGACAGCTCTGCATGTCACATTACAGCACAGTATTATGGATCCACTTCCTGTTGGCGGGGGGGGGGGGGGGATGAAAAATGAGAGAAAGCGAAATCTGCAGTAGTCTTCTTCATTATTGAGCTGGAAATTTTTAGAAATATGCATGTTGACCCTGAAATGACTTAAATGGCACTCTGTGTCTTGTGCTGCCTGTCTGTGCAAAAGCAACCTTTTTTTCTGTGCTCCTGTACAAACACTAAGAGAATGCTGGGACAGCCTTTTCATTTGTCCACAAACTTGTGAAACATGAAGCAAGGAATATCTATGGAACCAACAAGCAGATATGGCAAGAAAATCAAGACATGGCCAGATCCTGTTTATTCTTGAGTAGGTCAATAGAAAGGTCATGGGGTATATTTCTTGCTGCTTTGTTTTGCCACCTTTAGACAGCTGTAGCTTTGGTGTCCTTTCCCTGTTTATTTATCTGCAATGTGGTAACTTCAAAACATGACATTTGATTGGTTTCAAAAGGTTGGGAGTGTTTGCATCAGCAAGCATAACTTTATTGATTTTGCCTAAAGTCACAAAAATGGTCTGGGCTTCATATGTTTTCTGTCCCTGTTTTTGACCAGGGAGAGTATAGGGCTTTGACCACAGATTTCTGATGTCCCTCAGCCCAGCCAGGACGCAAGCTCAAGCCGTCCGCTGTGTCCTCCAGCAAGCTAGGATAGGTGTCCACCACGCGTGTCCTGCTGGCTGCACACACACGATGAGTCTGAGGCAGTGAGTGGCGGATCTGGCTCTATTTATTTGGCCGCTGACTTCCCGGTAACCCACTGTACAGCACGCCCAACTTCTGCAGGATGTGGCCTCCCACTAAGAAGGCTCCCCAAAAACTAATAGCTGGGAACAGGTAGCTGTCGCTTGAACACATTATTCTTCCCTTTAGGCCTCTTCGCTTTGCAAAGAACTTTCAAGAAAAGAGGAAGCCCCAGCTGGCCTGCGGGACTTGCCCTCGCAGTGAGCACCTGCTCTTCCTGGCCGCTTGCTTGCTTCAGTTTGGAAACAGAGGTGCCCCTGGGTGCCCTCGCTGCGCGACTCCCAAGCCTCTGGGCTCCCGCACAGGCTGTCCATGCCCGCAGCGGCTGCAGAGCCCGCGGCCGTGCGCCATGGCGGCGGGAGCGGCTGCGGGGCAGTGCCCCAGCGCTGGAAGATGGAGGCTGCGGCGCAGGCCGGAGGGAAGGCGGGACGGCCCAGCCCGTACCGAAGGGAGGAAGCGCGGGACCTCGCCAGGGGATGCGAGGAACGGCGTGCGGCGCTTCCCCGTGCGGGGAGAAAGGGACGCCCCGGACAAGCACGAACTCCGCTTTGCGGGGCCGGCCCGCACGGACCGAGGGGAAGGGCGCCTCCAGCCCCACGGCGGCGCGGGCCCGAGGGCAGCGGGACAAGGAGCGCGCCCAGCGCTGCCGGCCTGGAGCGGAGCGGGGAGCTCGGCGCTGGACGGGGCCCGAGCGGCCTGCGCGGGAACGCCGGGGGCGGCGGCGGCGGCCCCGGAGCGAGGTGAGGGGAGCGCGGCGAGGGGAGCGCGGCGAGGGGAGCGCGGCGGCGGGCGGCGGGGGCCCCCTGCCGTGGCTGCGGACGGCGGCGGGAGCGCGGCCGGCAGGGGGCAGCAGGCGGACGGGGATGGCTCCGCCGGGGCGGCAGGTAGGCTCGGGGCGGTGCAGGGGGGGCTGTTTTCCGCGCATCCATCACTGCCGCCGGGGACGCGAGGCACTTTGATGTCAGTCGCGGCAAAAAATAAAAGCGAGGCGGTCCGGGGAGCAGCGGGCACGTTGTGCGAGCGAAGCCGGCGCGGACGGGCGCTCCGTCGAGCGCCCGGTGGCTGCGAGGGAGCGCGGGTCCGGTGGCGGGAGCGGGGGAGGGCAGCAGCGCGGCCGCCAGGTGCTGCGCGGGGGCCCCCGGCCGGGAGAGCGGGCGGCGCAGGGAAGGGAGCGGGCGGCGGGTGGTGGCTGGGCCGCGGGGACAGGCACCCTGCCCCGGCGGCGGAGGCTTCCCCCGCCGGCCAGCGGCAGCGCTGCGGGGAGGCCCGTGACCTCGCCGCGCCGCGGCCCGTGACCTCGCCGCGCCGCGGCCTGAGACCCGTGAGGGGCCGCCGGCCCCGCCACGCCTGCCCGCCCCCGCCCCGCCGGCTGCGGGCGGCTCCGCGCCCCGGGGGACAGCCGGCCGCCCGGGGCCGCGCTGCCAGGCGATGCCGCCGGCGGGTGGCCGGCCCGGCCCGGCCCTCCCCGCCCCGCCAAGGGTTCTCCGAGTGCGGCCCGGCCTCCCGCCGGCGCTGGCCCCCTCCCGCCGCGGCCGGGGCTCCCCAGGCGGTGGCGGGCCGGGGCTGCCAGGGCTCCCCACGGGATGCCCCGGGCGGGGCGGCGCGGCGTGGGGCCGGGGCTGGCCTCTCCCGGGCGCGGCACCTCCCTGGCCGGCACGGGGGAGCCCGGGGGGAAGACGGCAGTTTTAGCGACCCCCGCTCCCCCGCCGGCGCTGGCCCGGTTCCCCAGTCCCGCTCCTGCGGGGTGGCGGGGGAATCCCCGGGACGGGACGGGACGGGACGGGACGGGGGGGCCCGGCGGGGGCCTGCGGGGCGCCGCCGCTGCGCCGCGCGAGTGAGCGGGGCTGCGCCGCTCCCGGCCTAGGTAGGACGGACCTGCCCCCCTGCCTCTGCCCCCATGTCCAATAAGAAGAGACCCGGCTTGACACCTGCCTATATACAGAGGACGAGAGCGACGTCTTCAGCGCCGGTCTGTGGAGGGGGGGGGGACACCAACCCAAAACACACCGTCAGGTCAGAGCGGGGGGCTCGGTGGCGCTATAAAACCCCCCCAAGACTATGACTTCCAGTAAAATTGAGATGCCAGGGGAGGTGAAGGCAGATCCTGCAGCTCTGATGGCATCTCTGCATCTGCTGCCTTCTCCCGCTCTCAACCTTGAAATCAAATACACCAAGGTAAGTTGTGTTCGTTTGTTCCGGCGGGGAAATTCACGGCTTTCCCTCCAAAGGAGGGATTTTGCTTAAATCGGTTTCATTCTGCCCAAACCAACTTGAGAGTAGAAATAAAAAAACGCTAGAAGGCTGCCTTGAATCTGTAGTAAAGGAAACAGATTTTTACCCTGTAATCAGCTGGAAAACCACAGGATAATAGAAAAGCAAATTAGATCTGTTGGAACTGTCTTTGCCACTTCTCTTTAAATGTATTTTCTACAGAGCTGTCGGGGTTTATTTTCAGTACAAAATCTGTCGTTCTTAAATATGTTTCAGTTGCTTGTGATGCACTTCAGAGGAAGTCCCTGTACATACCTGTGTATCTCAATCAGAAAATAAAAATGTTTTCTTTCTTGAGTTACCCTGTGTGCCCAGGGGACTCTCTTACAATTCCTGGAGGACTCTTAATACTACCAGGCTGTTACAGCCCTGGAACAGGTCTCACCACTAACTTCTGTGATACTTGAATACACCCCTGAACAATATTGCAAGAGGGCATATTTCTTCCTCCTAACCTTTAAGGCTAATTTTCATAAAGAGAGCATTGCAAACAAACCCATTCAGTCCATGTAGAAAAATCTGCTGGTTTTTTATGGTGTATTATGGGACTAAATCGTTTTTGTCGATTAAAATGGGCTTTAAGAACAGTCATTTGTTTGTAAATGCAATTTGAATTTTTAAATTCGTTTATATATTTTGAATTTTTGCATCTTTAGTTAAAGTATCTTAGTATCTTCAGTTAAAGAATGTTTTCATTTCTGTTGGAGAAGTTTCAAATGTATTGTATAAACAGATTACAATGTGTCAGACTTTGTTTCTAATTACTGAGTAACTTAATAGGAAAATGAGCACATCAGCACTGGAAAAAAGGTGATAACATTTTTATCTACTGGAAATACAACTTCAGGAGCTTTAAAGCTGATAGGAAACTCATTTTGGCCGATGTAGTGTAATTTTTTCCTCCATATCATCACTTTAAAAGCATCTCATCTTTTCTCTTTTTTTAAGTGGGTGCCAAAACTAATTTGTCCTGTAATTTGTTGCAGCAATTCCATGTTTCAGAGGAATGTTTCAGAGGAAAGTAAACTGCTTTAGAGTTCATTACATTTTAACGCAAACTGTAGTATGCAAATTAAAAGATGTATATGGTTTCTTGCGTATTATTTCTCTGAAAGTAGCTTAAGTAAATAAGGAGAGTAGTTATTTGATGTGGTGTGGTGTTACACTTTGGGAGCAATCGTACTGTACAAATAGTATTTGGCATGATTTTTGTTTATTGCTGGTTTCAGTGTGAAATATGCTTCCTGAGCGTTTGATGGGTAGTACTTGAGAGTAGTATCACAGTCAGTTTGCATAATAAGTGTACTTGCATTTCTCTGTTCTCAAACTAGAGAATTGGTTCCAAAAATCTTTGAAAGAGGTAACAGCCATCGGCAATCATTTCTTCCTATCTGTGAGAACGTGAGCTGGATAGTAACCTTTAATAATTCAGAATATATGGTGCCATCATCTCAGAAATATGCAAGATGTTACACTTTTCATACTAATGGAACAAGTAAAAGAAAGTTATTTCAATATTAAGCCAAAACCAACGGCAACATGTTTCTTCTAAGCTTGGTTTTGAGATACCGGGTAATTCCTGGTTGCTTTTCAGAGAAATTTGGTTTAGGACAGGTATCGAATATTTCACTTGGCATATCCTCTGTCTCTGTTTTTCTGTCTGCCTCGCTCTTCCCTCCTTTTTCCGTGCAGGAAATACAAGTGATTTATAGATAATTGGAGTCTTCAGCTTGGAGTTTTGTCTTGGGCAGGACTTTTATCCAGGATCCACTTTCCCACCTATTACAAAGAAAAACAATCAGAAATTAAATAATGGATGGTAACTTGATTCTTTCTTTTGAGGGAGTGGTCACTTCATGTCTTAAATGACAAACAACTTCCATAAACAATAAATAACATTAGACTAAAGCACTTTAGCAAAAAAAACCCCAAAACCTCAAACCTTGTAAAGTCAGACATCTGTGAGCATTCCTAGCAGCCTCTCTCTTGCTTGTTAGCTGAGAATTTTAAATACACAACCAAGACGCAGAATTCTTGAACTCTTTATTGCAGCTGTCTCTGAATGTAAAATCTTACCCATTTGGGAGTTAATTCTTTATGAAAAATAGAGGTACCTGTGAACACTTAAGTGAAGTAACTTTAAAATACGTTTTGCCAATTAAATGCCGTTTCTGGAATGCTAAAATTGGCAAATAGACAATTTTGTTAGGATAGAACATGTTAAAATTCCAGGGATCCCTAAACGAGATTTGATAAACATTTGTAATATGTACCAGAGAAAAGTAAATTTATTATTCACTAATCTTTAAAACACTGCATTATCCTTGGAATTACTGTGAAAGCTCCTTCCAGGAATATAAACAAAACAAATGTGATTTTCATGTATTCGATTATTTAGCAGAATTGTTGAAATTTCTGACATAGTCCTCTGGTAGGTTTACTGAAGTGAGCAGAAAACCGTGTGTCAAGTCCTTCGAATCTGTACACCTGATGTAGCACTCAGAGGCAATGTAGTTTTTCATTGGCCAGAAAAAATACATTTAGTGGTAAAAATTACATGATGCCTTGTTTTTATCCAAGATGAGCAGCAGTATCTGTTGTGACTTCAATATTGGGAGTCAGCCTCTGCTTCTTTAAAAAGCCCAGCCATTAGAAATATTTTTCCCAGCTTTTTAATACCTTGGCATGGTCTCTGTGAAAAACAAAGTGGTTTAGATGTGTGCAGTAAGAACTGGTGAATAGGATGTGAACCAGACCTGAAGATGAGGGTTCAAGCACACAGGGTTAAGTTTTTCTGTGTGGCTGGCAAGCACTGAAACTGCTACGTGCACGATTACCTCATTTTCACTGTGATGACTCTAATTCTCTACTTCTGAACGTTAACGTTTGGGGACAGGTTGCATCTACAGAACAGGGGGTCTTCCAGTGCTGCATGGAGGTAGGGGGTTCTGCAGCCCTGTGGCGCAGCAAGCCCCCCTCAGGTCTGTCAGGAGTGCGCTGGCAGTGCTCCCCTCCATCCGTAAGGGAGCACGTAGGTAGGAAGGGGATCCAGCCCTCTGCCTGGCAACAAGTCCTACTCCTACAAATGTCAGCTCTCCCAGAATCGGCTGTTCCACAAATACCAGCCGTGTGAGATAAGCCGTAGCACGACGTCCAGTGAGGACACGTTATTAGCATGTTTTGTAAGGAAGCACGCCCCGGAGTCGGTGGCTCTGAGAGCCCGATGCCTTCTGAGGGCCATTGGAGGGTTCTCAGCTCAGCATTATATTGACACCTCCCTCTTTCACGCTCTCACAGAACTCTGTTCTCCATCCTGAGACTTGAGCGTCTCCCAAGTGTCTGACAGTAGGTGTGGAATGAGCCCAATGGACTGAGCCCTTTGCAGCATTTTCCTCCTGCTCTCTCCGTTTGAGGGGCTAAAGGTGTTTCTGCAGGATGCAGCCGTCCTTCCTTTGTTATCTTTCCCTTCTCAGCCTGCATCATGTCGGGAACACTAATCCAGCTGCATGTTTGACGGTTTGTTTCTTGCTTGCTAACTGATTTAAGTCTGAGAAAGGGTCGAGGAAATTGAGCATAAGGAAGAGTTGAAGAATTGTGGTTTTGAGAGCTTTTTGTAGAGGTGCCCTGAAGTTACAGCGCTGTGGCAGTGAAGAGGTAGAGAATTCTGTAGTAATAGCCTGTGAAGGGGCTGATAACCATATTTTTTTGTCCTGTGTAAAAGGGTTTGCCTCTACTCTTACGCTATGGGCTAAAATCAGGTTGGTTTCTAAACACAGACCAGGTAAACTACCCAGCACTGCAACAGAAAGCTGTACAGCAGTTTGTGTTACGTGTAGGGCACGTTTGTGTTCCCACCTGTCTTTCCCTGAATGAGCTCACTACTTTAATGCCTTTTGAAGTCAGGTTCCGTGACTGGTACTTGAAGAAATCAGCTGGCCTTTTGGGTCAGCACAGTGAGCTCGGTCCAGTTACAAAAGATGGGGCGAGAAAATGAGAGGTGTTTACATGAAGAATAGACAAATAGAACAGCAACTTCTCCCCTTGGTGGAACACTTCAGGATCTGATGCTGACACTAGATATGTCCCTCTGTATCACCATATATGAAGTTTTAGGGTATATACTATATTTAGATTTACTGTTGTTTAAATCTGCAGTTTGAGTTCTCTTCTAGCGTGTTCATGCTTTGTGGTTAGTGTTACAACCCATAGAGTAACTGCAAATTATTTATGCACTTTTTTCCGATTAACAGCCTGAATATAGGATTCTTTCTTTCCTCCCAAACCTTTAAGGTCTTCTGCACAAACCCAATTTACACAGGTTTTGCATGAGGGATCAAGAAACAATTGTTGTCTTATGCATATCCAGTCCCCTGCCTTTGCTTACTGCAACCCAGCTGCTGTAACCATGTTAATTCAAGAGCACTAAAAATACAGAAACTACCAGGCTGAAACTGGCAACGCCGAGATAACTCCTATATTACTGAATAGGTAACTGTTGTAGCAGTGACCTCTTACTGTGCTGAATTTTTAGGGAAAGACCGGATCTTTAAGGAAAATGCAAACCAGTTTAGTGCATCAAGCTGTACAGTATTATATTGCTGGCTAGAGGGAAATTTTCTTCTCTTTGTCGTCTGTAAGGTCAGATGATAAACTCAAAGACAAGAGCTATACAATTAGTGTTTTTCTCGTCTTTGCAAAAATGTTTATGATTTCAAGTATGCCAGTACAGAAGGTGCATGTACTTAAACCAGAAGGTCAGTAACAATCAGAGCCCTTGCCCGAGTTGAAGAGCGGCCGAATTTGTACCCTTGCTCTGAAGCAAACGAAGCAGAAACTTGAATATGGATCTCTGCTTTCTGGTGGTGGATAGGTGCTGATTCTGAACGCTATCCGCCTTTGGCTGTCCTTGGAAAGAGTCTTGCGTTCTCTCCTGTTGGGTAATTCACTTGTAAGTGTTTACGAGGCCTGAGAGATGCCAACTTGATAGCCCGTGGGTAGGACACTCATGGAGGAAAAGTAGGATTCAGGTCTTTGTTCCGAGAATACCCATTATGTTGGACCAAGCAAGGATTTGATCCAAGATCTATGGCTGTCTGGGTGTTGACCCTAACTGTTGGACTATTGAGTTGGGATAATGTGTCTTGAACACGCACTTTCATTCTGACAAAAAAAAAAAATTCCCTCTTCAATCTCCATTCCATTCTGTCCTTCAGAAACGTTTTCCACGGAAGTTTACCAATCCTGGTACGTTTCTGTATTAAATTTCTGTCTTGATGTATCTGTGTTTTCTGATAAATCCCAACAGTCCAAAAATTCTGGATGACCTCTGCTCAGCTTGTCCGTCTCCCTGTCCATGCAAAATCGTTCCCCACAGACCTTAATGGGCTCTGCCAGTTTGAAGTGACTCGCTGCCATAAACTGCTTTGTTCCTGGGAGCACCCCACTGTGGAACCCCTGTATCCGTTTGTCTTCCCTTCGTTACGGTGCACATCAGCAGTTGCCTTCAATAAGCTGTCCCTAGACACTGCAAGTCATTGGGAGCGTATCGTCATCTAAGTCATTTGAACTCCTCCTACCAGCAGGTTTTGCTTTACATTTACTACCTTTGGCAAATTTAATCTACCCTTGAGTTGCCCAAATGACTTCAGCCCTAGTGATACTTTCTTCAGTACTCTGATAGTCTGAACATTTTTATCTGCAAACTATGTACCTTGCTATTAATGTTCTGCAAAAGCAGGTGAACCAAGATATCGATTGGTAGTCACAGTAATGACAGTAATGAAGGGGCATCTTGCTATTAACCTCCTTTCCAGGGAGAATTATCCATTTATTTCCAGTCTTTTTATCTTATCTCTTAACCACTTTTTAATCCATGGCAGGACTTTATCTT
Source organism: Leptosomus discolor (assembly GCF_034619465.1). Classification (NCBI taxonomy): domain Eukaryota; kingdom Metazoa; phylum Chordata; class Aves; order Leptosomiformes; family Leptosomidae; genus Leptosomus; species Leptosomus discolor. The sequence goes on along the minus strand of NC_141401.1, from coordinate 22,496,809 downwards.
TCACCATATGGTTACTAACTTTCCTTAATAGCCTCTTGCTAAGGACTTTATCATCAAAAGCCTTTTTAAAGTCTAAATAAATTATATCCACTGATTCATCTTGGCTCCTCACTTCACTAACTATCTTCCATGAAATCTCACAGGTTTAGAGAGATAAATGACAAAAGATGAGTTCAGTGGTCCATATCATAAATTCTTAGTCAGATCCTGCATAAAGTCACATTCTTCTTTTACAGTTTTGCAGCTATCCTTCCTAAGACTGAACTGCAACATTGTTTAATTCTTTCCACTTCTAAAAAACCACAACTTTTTATCTGTTTGGGTTTTTAAGGAGTAGAACTCACTCTCTGAATCATCACTTTCAGTTCAGCTGAAATAAATGAGAGACAAAAAATGCATTTATACAGAGACAACGTTATAAGGAAGCTATGTAAATACAACATGAGCACAGGTCTGTGAAAAAAAAAAATCTTCAGAAAGTTGCCGTTCTGTGGAGTCTTCTAGTGAGGAATCCTCAGACAAGTGCTGGCATCCCTACTCAAGCACGTGTAAGTGTGTAAATCGCTATGTGAAGACTTACTATTACGTATTATGTGAAGAAAAATGAAGTCTAAAAAGTGATTGCCATCTAAGGGCCTAATCACTCATTACTTTTGTGCTTACTCAAACGAAAAGAGGAATTCCTGTTCAGACTGCATACACCTAATTGGTTTTTCTCCAAAACACACGTTCAATATTTCAGAATTTCTCTAAAACCGTATTTCTGCTGACCAGCATTTTCTGTTGCTTTTAATAGCAATTTACCTTTGCAACAGGAATGCAACACGTGAATTTTAAGTTATGCACTGTAACTGAGCTTTAGGAGCACTTCATTACTACAAGTATGATATGTGAAGCCACATCAAAGCGTTGCTGTGATAGCATTGCTGAAATAGCCTCCAACTGACAAAAGGAAAAAAGGACTTAATTCTTGTTCACTTGAAGTCAGTTCCTTTCCCAGAGAGCCCACTGAACCAGATTTTTACCTTATGACTTGAAACATAATACGTTTCAGCTTTGTTGGACTGAAGTGGGAAAATACTTCAGAGCAGAGACCCATCCACACCAAATTCTGTGACCCAAGTGAAAATGTTTAAGGCCAGCTCAATCTCGGTTGACTTCAGCTGGAGGTTAAAACACAAGGACCACGCTGACCACTAGAGTATATAAACCTTAATCTGTGAGGGATTCCTAGGTAATGAAGACTTTGAACTGAACTTGGAATCTAAAGGGCTGCCGGTGGGACAGCTGTGGAGAGGCCTACAGCAGGTGTCGTGGTTCCAGAAAGGCTATACTGTGCTGAGTTCCGTGTGGATTTCCAGAATGCCCCTGTTTAAAATGAGTGACTTACGAAAATCCATTTGGAAGGTCACAAAGATGTAGGAAGTGTTGCACAGGAGAACAGGCTGCAGCCTCTTTGCTGAATTTGGATGGGAAGAGGATGCCAGGGAGACACTGTCCTCTTGCCATGCTCTGGTCATCTAGCAATGACTACACAAAATCCCTCAGTTTTGACTCAGAAACTTCCAGAAAGTGCCTTTCCTTACAGAAATCCCAGACAGACTTATTTATAAAGGTTAAGGCTTCACTCTAAAGCGAAACTGATTTATTTCCAAAGCAGAGCTATTTACTATTTCAGGTAAATACAGGTATTATTTGACTGTCATATAAAAGCTGATCTTATCCTTTGGTGAATAGGTCAACATGCCTTATATTTGGCCTTAAGTGACTAGAGTGGTCAGAACCTCAGGTCTACATTTCATCTGAAATTGGTCATTCCAACTGGAAGGTCCTTCCAGGTCTGTACTGTGGCATTGTTCTCTCATGCTTCAGTGGGAAAACCACCACTCAGTCCCTCACCATCATCACCGCTGCCACCCCCCTGCTATATCCTTAGTGGCTTTTGGGCAATTCCCGGTGCCTCAGCTTTTGAAAGCTGGAAGAATTGAGACGCATTAGCATTTGGGATTTCTTTAGGAACTTTATCTCAGCACTTTGCAGCACAGTTGGGACTGAAGCACCCTTGTCTAGGACGTGGCCTTTAAATGATCTTCAGTGTACTGCTGTTTGGGGTTTTTTTGGTAAAGATGGTTCCCCACAACAAGTATTTTACCTGTTACCTTCTAGTCTTCAAACTAGTGGCTCTGCTTTTCTGCCCTCAGCCCTGCAATTAGATTTTAGCCAGAAATACAATCTACTTTAGTATAGCCAAATCACGATCCCTCCAAACAAGCAGCCACTTCTGGAAATATCTTCAGTCTCCCTTTTATACCTTTCATAGCCAGGTGGTTGTCGGAATCCACTGACGCTCCCACAGCCTATATTTGCTTATTTATTTAACTTGGGCTTCTCTTGGCTGGTTTATTTCTGTTGCCTTTTTGGTATTTTTCTTCAGAATATTTAGTATCAATTTTCATTTTTTATTTTGTGTTTTGCAGCCTTTTAAAGTTAGCACTTTGTAGGCCAAAAAAGAGAAACATTTCCTCTTGTATCTTCCTGCTTGGCCACCCCATTTATTTTCTTGCTTGTGCTTCCCGTTTTTAGCCTTGGGAATGCAAATCTTCTTTGACTCTTTCACATTCTTAAGCCTCCATGCTGATTCTATGGATTTTAATTTCCTAGCTTCAAGCAGGGAGTTTCTAAGTTACTTCCTCTTTAAAAAAAGTCTGCTTCTTGAAGTTTAGTATCCCAGAGAGTAGGGCTTCTTCATGTGCTTCTCTCCTGCAATGAAGCTGAAATTATTTATGTGGTAACCATTTCTCAGGGGTTCAGATACCATTTTTAGTCCTTGACAGGAGTATCTCAAATGTTGTTTAGATTAGGAGACAGAAGACTCTGTGTTCTCTAGGCACTATCTCAATGCAGCTCTCGCTGAACTAACAGGCAGTTACTTTGGTACCAGTCTTATTGCCTTCATATTCCTCATCCACTTCAGTGCCACTTGAATGTCACTTCAGTCAGTTGCTCTTACCCAGAAGTCAGTATTTCAGTCCTGCTTCATGGTCTGCACTGGCTCTATATCCATGGGTCTGTGTTATGGGTTATGTTTCTCTGCCAAGAAATAGCCACACGATTCCTTGCACAGAGAGCTACTCCCCCCCTCTGCAGCCTGACTTGTCCTCCCCACGTAGCTTACACCGAGAAATTGTGGTATGTTTCTGATAATTCTCATCCTCTTATGCTCAAAAAATACTAGATTTTTTTTTCCTCTTCGTGATACAGTCCAGATCACCCAGTTTCACACTTAGATTTCTTATGCTGGTTTATAGGCACTTGCATTTTTATTTCCTGTCGGATGACCTAGATGAAAATTGTGATCTTATTAGACCCTGTAAAGTCTTTTCAGCTCAACCACTAAAGCACTTCCCATGACGTTACACCTCACTCCTCTTTACCATTCCACTAGTGTAAAAGTCCTTGAAATAGTAATGAGTTTTAAACTGGCTTTAATACTTCTTTACACTGTCAAATTGATTTCAGAAGGCATTTATGTAACTGCCAGTTGGATACAAGGATTTTTTGTCTTCTAAGGAACCACTTCATTTTGTTGTTTGAAACATATTTGGAGTTTATTTTAAATGTTCTTTGCATCCAGGCATGAAAGCACTGTCCTAATTCCACTGGGTATTTTCAAAACTTACCAGTATACCATAACATATGCATTTTACATTTGCTTATGTGTTTTTTTTCAGCTGTAACAGAAATAGTTCAAGTTTATTCTTGAGTAGTTAGAATCTGCCAAGAAAATACCACCTGCCTTTCCAAATCAGGGGTTTTATTTTATTCTCTCCAGTTTCTTCGGTTGTGATGTGTGGTTGCAGCAGGCCTGTACCGGAACGGCCTGCACGGACCTTGTGATTTTTGGGACATCTGGCTAAGCCTTCACCCCCTTTTCCATCAGTGCTCGACATTCCGTTGGTCTTCCTCTTTTTGTCCTTACCGCGCTTTCTTTGCCACAGCTACTTAATGGCCTGTTCTGGCTTCTGTGATGTCTGGGGGATGCCGTTTTCCAGAGAGGTGAGACTCAAGCTCTGCTTTTTCACCTGTCCGCCTGAAATTGTGATATGAGACTAATGAGTTAGCTGTGCTGCTGATGACCTAATCTTGATGGCCCAACCCTTTAACAGTGATTTTAAAATCCATTTGTTACATTACTAAGGACATTTTTAGCTAGCATCACTCAACTGCAAGTGTTAATATTCTGCTTCTTCCATCGAAGCTTTTAGAAAGCATTAATTGATTCAGTCTCACTGTAAAACTGGTGACAAGGCTCCTGCACAGATGGGGGAGTTTAAATTTGTGGGAGTGTAACCATGACTAACTCAGACAGTAGGTCAGTCAGAGGCAGGATCTCTTGCTACACCAGCCAGACTACTAGAAGAGAAAGCCTTCTTTTTTATGTACTACTCTGGGAAGTGGAAATACAGATAAATTTCAGAGCCAGCATTTACACGTGGGTGTACGTCTACACCTCTATTTGGTATTAATTGCACGCTTTTCCGTGCACTCACCTGTACGTGTGCACACCGTATAGATGAAAAGACTCCTTTGTGCTCTTCGCTCTCCTTCCGTGTCCCTTGATCCGGAGTTGTCTTTGTTGTTACTCCCTTGAGTGCTGTCTGGGAGGCAGTGCCCTCCTTGCTGGAAGATCTGCCTAATGAGTTCAAATGAAGCCGGAGCTTGCGGTGCTGCTCCCCTCTGTACCTGTCTGTTGGGGGGAGTATTCCATGGGTGCAGTGCAGTGTCAGCACTGGCAGGCCAGGTGGTTGTCTGTGGTATTGTTTCTGTTCGCTTTCCAAAGGTTCTGTTTCCGTAGGGCCCTCCAAGACGGAGGGAGAAGGAAGGCCCTGCTTCCAACCAGAAGCCCAGTGCCCAGCAACTGGTGCAGCACAGCTCTTCCTGCCGTCAGCCAAGACAATTGCTTTCAATGTTTGGACTCTAGCTGAAACACGAATGTGTTCATGCTCTTGCTTTCTGTCTCAGTTCATTTCTCTCCTTGAGGGAGCAACAGGACAAATCCTCACTAACTTATTTCCTGGTTAGAAGCCTTTACCTGCTTTCCTAGAGTGATTCCCTGTGACTGGGAACCTTTGTAGTCTGCTCTTCCAGCTGTTTGCCTAAATGGTCTTCAGGGAGACTAAAGGCAGTGAACCTGGAATAACAACATTTGACTTCAGCTGGGTCCCATGAGAATTTAGTTATTACTTAATGGATTGAATCGGCGACATACCCTACACCAGCTAACTGCCCAAGGCTGCATGAGATTAACCTTCACAAATGGCGAGTTACTGGCATGCTCCTTGCAGAAAGCTGGGCGTTGGGTGACACGTGTTCACTGTAATTAATACTGGTTTTCATACCTTTACATGCCAATAGTCCAGGTAAACAATTTCTCAGATTCAAGTCCTGATGGTGATTTTAGCCATTTAGTGATCGTGCGTCATTGTGTTCACTACACTGAGCATAAATCCTGTCTCATAAACAGCAGGGAGACTAATGAGGTTTGCCCACATTCTGGTATCATTACAAAGGGTTCCAGCTGAGAAAAAGGGAATTTGGTTAGAAAGGGGAAAAGAAACATGAAGTTTAAAGGAAATGGTGGGGGGAATCTCAGGACTGCATATATGAGCATTTGTTTCTAAGGAAGGCTTTTTATTGACAAGACTTATAACCTACTTTGCTCATTTAAGGGAATCTCTGTATAGATTTTGGTTTGCCTTAGTCCATGTTTTTAATGCTGTATATTTGGCAAAAGTTGAGAGTCATGTTTTTAATTTACACACTCAAAAGTTATTAGTCTGCTTCTATTTAAAGGTAAATAGAAGAGCTCATTTTTCATGCAGGCCTGCACGTCTATATAGAATGGCTTGACAGTCATATATAAAAATGTTAAACTCTATTAAATGTTGTCATTATTTTGCTGTACCCTGAAGTGTTTTATTTGCTTGGGACTGTAATCAGCTCTTGCAAGAATGCTTCACATCCAATTTTAGTCTTAGCACCACAGTATACTTTGGGGTGTAAATTTGTCAGGTATCCAAGCACAGCAGGATACTTTGACGGCTTAAGCCCAGTTCTCCCCAATCAGCCTCATGAATAACAGAAAGTAGAATGGCCTGTTCCAGTTTGGGATATGTAAAGGCAGTGGCTTATCAACAGAAAGAGCTGGAGGAGAAATCAGAACTGAGCTCTGAGGAAAGGAAGCCTAGCTAAAGATTTCTTCTATCCAGAAGAATATTCTAAGGTAAATATATCACCGATTCCCAAGACTTTTTACTGACAAGGATTTCCAGCCTGAGATAGTTCCTTGCAGTATTGAATGAGAGGAGAGGTGTTGGGTTCCTTTGCATCTTCTTGAAGAGCAAAAAGCTTATAAATCAGACTTCTGGGAATTGTTATCTCACAGCTTCTTCTAACAAACACAACAATTTGTTTTAAAGGCTTTCACCAAAGATGTCATGAGTGGTAATCCCTATGTTGTAAGTGGGTACTTAATGTGATTTAACTTAATGCTGACTATGCAAAGCTATTCTCCACCAAAGCCCATTAAGAACATCCAATTTTCTGGTAGACTAACACTCCTGGTTACTATCGTAGAGATAAGTGACTGTTTAACCAGGACAATAAGGAATAGTTTCAAACTAAGGCCACAAAACTGAGTGGACATAGAACTGGTCTTTGTGAAAGTTCAGACTTTGAATGCAAATGTCACAAGCTGGAATTTTTTATTTTTTTTTTAGGAGTAGTTTGAATTTCTGTGTGTACAGATATGTACGTACAGGCACTTTTCAATCACCTTAATGAGCGTCCTGGTGAATATCATTATTTCTGATGTTAGTAAGTATGGTCTAGGTAGAAAAGGGCCAGTGCAAGCCATTTATGAGGATGAAAAAACCTGATAAATACTGAGGTTTATTTCATGTTGCCCTAAAGGGCAGATAATTCTAACAGTTTATCCAAGATAATGCTTCTCATACTGCATGCTTATTTGTTTGTTTGACTTTTGATGGATTCTGTACATGCAGAGCGACATGAAATGGCAGCATTTAGCAAAACATGCTAACAGTAATATTTGAAAATATTTGGGATGCAAAGCAGAAGTGAAAGCAAACTTTCCAGGAGCTTAAGGCTGCTCACTTGGGTCTAATATAGAGTTAGCACTTTGCAGGTCAGTGGCTCTGCTATTTGTCTCTGACCTAACAGATCTGGAGTTCTTCACATCAAAACCAAGTCTTGCTGAGCTGAGATCAAACGTGTTAAGGTAAGGATCTTGCCAGTGATTTATCATGCCAGGGAGGGCGATCAGGCCATAAGGGGCCACTGCAAATGAAGTTGACATTCCAGCAGTTTCTCATGTGTAGTTATAAGGTAATTTTCTCAGATGGAGCTTTTAAGTCAAAATAAATTTGCCCATTGTGTTTTTCTGTGTTGCCTATAGTGAAATTCTAGTAGGAGTATTTATTTATGCAGCATAGCTGATTTCTAAGTAAGTGCTTGCTCCTTGGTGATGAACATTTAAAATGGCTGTTCCTTACAAGTGATGGTCTGCTAGATTCTTTTCAATGGCAGAACATGTTTCCCATGTACAAACAAATAGATTGTGCTATTTTATGTCACAGATGATGCAAAACTCAGGAAAACTGTACAGACCAATACTAGTCTTGTTTGTACAAACCCCCCACAATTTGAAATGAGTGCTTGTGGAAGGGTTTCCAGGATCAAGTTCTCAATAGCCACAACTTCATTAAAGCCCAGTGACAGCCCAGTAGTTGATTCTGTAAACAAATACTCCCTCCTCTCCACTCCTGATTTAGTGGATTTTTAGAAATCTTTCATTATTTCATTTTTTAAGTTGCATTAAGTGACACCAAGGATCATACTCTATAAGTAACACTGCCATCCTTACCCAAATAGTTCAGTGATGGCTTTTCTTTGTTATTAATGGAAATGCAGAGCATACTTAATTTTTAGTCATCCTGGCTTCAGAAGCGATGTTTTCTGATGCAGTTAAGCAAAACAGTGAATGTTCTTCGGCAATTAAAGACAGCACCACAAGTGAAAGGATGAGTAAAGCTTATGAGCTTAGTTTCTTAGCAATATATTAAATATTACCTGAGCTATGGGAAACTGTTATTGCTCCTGTATTGTGCTACTAACAGAAGATAAATTCTTCATTAACTGAAAAAAAAATAAGTAGAAATTACTTTGAGGAAAGCCTTTATGTGCTGTAAGTAAAGTTTCTTCCCACAGGTTTAATAAGGCAGCCAAAAGGAGTAAAATGTTTGTGATGGGTGTAGTTCAACAGACAATACAATCTGAAATTTCTTCTCTTTAGATTAATTTTCTTGAACAACCAGGCGCAAAATAGTCCCTTTAATGAGACTGAATTGAAATAACGGATGCTCTATCAGCATGTGGCACAGTGAGAAACTAGAATAGAAAAGGGTATCATCACAGTTTGGCAGCCTGGGTTTTGTGCACCTTGGGGGGGTGTGTGTGCGAGGAAAGTAAGCATGCTACTGCATGTTGTTAAGACTTATTTAATCTTCTTAACTAATTACTCACACTTCCTAATTCAAAATCATACAAACAAAAACGTTTAGATAAGCTGGGAGTTTTTTCAAACGGGTGCCCCCTACAGCTTAGAAAATAAACATGACAGGTTTCCCCTGTCTGATGTGCTGCCATTTGCAAAAGAACAGACCCGGCTCCCAGAAAGACGGAAGACTAATTAAGACAGGAAGACAGGCAGGTCAAACATTTGGTGTGAGGGATTTGGGACATAGGGGAGAAAAAAAATCATGTTACATTCCACTTTCACAGCAGACTGACAGGAGGCTTCGAGCCCTTTCTCCGATTCCATTTGCTGCTCAGAGACCCTGGGTTCCCCCAGTTTCTCCTCCCAGTCACACCCGTTTCCTAGCATACCGTTCCCCAGACCTATGCTAACTGTGAGCTGGCTCAGCGGGGGATGCTTTAAGCACCTAAACAAGATGTCTAGATGAGTGGGCCAGTGCTACAGCCACTGGAGAGCCAGGCCCTTACGGGGAGGGGGGTGACTGAGCACCTCAGCCGGCGGGTATTGCCCTGAGGGAGTGCTTGTCCCTCTCCTCCCACCCCACTGCGACTGGAAAGAGACAACTTCTACATTCTGCCTTAGATACTGCCATTGGGTACTAGACCATAGGAGTACTCCTCCAGCTTATGTCTGCCACGCTGAAGCCTGACCTCATTTGCACACACTGAAATGTCACTGAGGCTTTGATGTGTTCACCTATTTTAAATACCTGGCTTCTGATCCAAAGTCCACGGATGTCAAGGACTGGTTTTGATTTCAGCAGGCTTGGCTCAGGCCTCGATACTTGGAAGTTACATCCAGAGAAGCTGAACACTTCAGTCTTCTCATCCAGCCGTGTACCCTTGGCACAGGACTCGGGTTGTGTAAACATAATTCCACTAGATTTTGACGTACTGCTGCACTGACGGCGAACCAGAGCAGCCTCATTCACTTCTCGTGCATTTTATTTCCAAATCCACTTTCTTTTGATCCTCCTGCTGTAGTATGTTTGTAAATGTTTAAAATTCCTCAGCCCTCTCGGTACACTCTGAAGTTTGGACTCTAGATTTCTTGAGTGAAATTTCAAGCTTGCGTGTGTGAAGGAAACCCCCCATTTGTGGCAGACCATGTCTAAAAGCCATGACATTATCCCCCTGGCTCAGAGGTCCAAATGAGTTTTAAAAAAGCAAACACCCAAAACACACACAGCTTTAGACAAAAGTTGCTCCTCCTTTTCAAATCTTTTTCTTTCTTTTTTTTTTTTTTTTTTTTTTGGGGGGGGGGGAAGGGTGTGAGGTAAGGAGAGGGAAGGATCCAGGACAACCCAGCAGCCAAAGAAGAAAAAGGAAAAAATCAACATGTTCAGGTTTTGTTTGGCCCTCACAGCCCTCAGGCTCTAGAGCAGGTGTCAAGTTTCCAGTGAAACAGCTTTGTCTCCCAGTACAAACATCCCTCCGGAGGCTGTTGCTGTTCCTTCCTTTTCATCAACGGAGCCTGATTTAGCTCCCACCAAAACCAGTTGGCTTTTTCCTTGTATTTTCCTGTGGGTGGGATTGGACCTCTAGTGGCCGAAAACCGGCTATGTCCGCAGGAGCTCGCGTACCGGCATGAAATTCAGTGCCAAGTTCCCTGTTACCCGTGTCCAGTTCACTGGTACTCTGCTTCAAACAGTGACAGTTCCTCCATGGTTGAAAGGCATCTCATTGCAAGACCCAAACTCTGGACAACTTCCAGAGGACCAAGAGTGCCCTGTGGTGACTATAATGAACGACACCGTGGTAACCGTTCCTGTCGGCACGCTCAAGCCAGCCGGCCTGCCTCGAGGTGTGTAGCTGTATCGATGGAAGGCGCTGCCCAACGAAAGGCTCATTCCTGGATTGCCTTGGGAAGCAGGATTCTGCACTGAGAATATTTGGGTAGTTTGGCCTCAAAGTCTGTAGCCCATGACTCGTGATTTGTGAACTGCCAGCAAGGAGCGGTGACTCTTGCTGTTCACCTGAGCAATCCACCTAAAAAGAAAATAAAATGGCGCTGTTGATCAGCTGCTGGCCAGTCAGCAGCCGGTCTGCTGGGGTTGGCTTGGGCTTTCCTGGTGCCTACTTACAAACCAGGTTTTCCCTGATTCCGTGGCCACCTGTTGGTTCCCAGTCACTCCCCAGAGCGCCCCGCAACACGCTCTGGCTAGAATGTGAGCGATTTGTTGTATCAAGACAGCCATAAAAGTGAAGAAAAACAAAGCTTGAGAAAATAAACAAGCTGCGCCTCTGATTGGCAATCCCTTCTGCTTCATTCCCTTGCAATTGCACTAATCGTTAGGACTCTTGAACTGTTTCCAAAGGAGAGGAAATGAAGTTGCTGAGATGGGAAAGGATATGAAATTTCCTGACCAGACTGAGGCGCAGGTGCCCGGTATCTGTGATGTTATGCAGTATTTACCAAGGGAAATGCTGCTGCTGGATTTTTTGCGTGCCTCTCAAATTGTTGTATGTCCCCACCACCAAAAAAAAAAGTGCCATTATGCATTTCTGAATGCCTCCAGCTATGAGAAGATGCTGAGGGCCGAACAGCTGTGATTCTTTCATAAAGTACTTTGGCATCTGATGCCCCCTCCCCCGTCCTTGCAGATTTAACGTCGAAGGCTCTCTAAGGAGTAAGTCACATATGAAAAAAAGATCTTTGATGGAATGAAACTATAACCAGCTACTAAATCAATTGAGCTAGGAAATTCCCATTCCTGACTCCATTCATCCAGAACCATATCTCCTGTGGGAAGCTATTATTATTTGGATGTTAAAATCCTCTTCCTGTACCAAAAACATTTCTGGAGCTACAACAGCACAAAACCATTGTTTATTAAATCCATGGGAAAATAATTCCACCTCCAAAGAGCTAAATGCTAGGCCACTGTCTGTCCACTGGCTGAAGTTCTTACTTATACAGCTGGGGACCCTGAAGAAAATCTCTGATGACATCATCACTAAGCAATATCGAATTAAAAATGTAGATCATCATTTCACTCACACATCATTTGAGAACATTCTTAAGAAAGGAAATGAAAAGTTATATTGTTGCCACCTGTGTTGATTACTCTTATGAATTAAAGGAGCCCAAATTACTTTTTTCTGTATGTTGTAAGGGAAGACAATACAAAAGAGAGAGCAGTGAGCATGCAGCAATCCCCAGTGGATTTAAAAATCAGTCCCATTTTCCAAATCTGGAGAGCCCTGGGGCTAGCCCCTGGGTGAACGTCAGAGGGAATTTGTAGTGCCACAGACCCAAACCGCGTTCAGCTAGGAGCTGCCAAGGAGGTGTTAGATCTGTGCTGCATGTTAAGTAGTTTTATTTGTACACACCCCCCCAAAGATAGTTGGTTTGTGCGTCTTCAGTGGTAAACGGTGATGAAGACACAAAAGCCAATCCATTTTCTTCCTGCTCTAAATTTTGCTACTACTAGGTTGCAGATTAGACTGTTCAGCCTGGTTTTGTACCCATCCCTTTCTCTTTGAAACCTTACCGCTCCCAATTACCTGCATGGTTTGAAATGAACATGAAGCTGCTAATTACTAGTAAGCCAGCTGGGACAGATGGCTACTTAAACAAGATAGATTATTGTAGTTATTTATTTGCAAAGCTTAATTTGCTTTGCTTTATGCTAGAAACATTTACTCTTGGCTTGATTTCCAAACTGATGAGCATCCAAAAATGCTATTGAACTGAGTGCATAATCCTTCTGAAATACAGGTCTTATGCAAAATGCAATGTATTGGTTCCTTTCAACTATGTGTCAGCAGCGTCTCAAAGGAACTTGAATTTTTTACTTTTCCTTTGTATACTTTTTTTGTATGATTGGTATCTCAAAGGCGCTGAACAGACACATGCCCTGTAGGATGGGTCAGATTGCTTCCTTGATTAGTCCTGAGGAACTGTGTCAGCAGGGCTGTATGTACTTAACCACGGGCAGAATTTGAACCTAGTAAATAGGTGGTGGGACCATTGTCTTGCAAAGTTCTATCAAAAGGACTACGAGAACGTATGTGTGTAACAGGAGGAGTCAGGTTGTTGTCAGCACCAGATGGGATGGGCCTGTTCTAGCAAAATGCTACGTGCTCTCCACCTTTCATTTGGAAAAGAACAGAAATCAAGAGACCTTTACAATGAGATCTCATGAGGATGATGACGCTCCAAGGGCACGTTCACAGGGGCACCCGGGAGCTTCCAACCACCCCTGTTGCACTGTAAGGCCTGTTTGTCCCACACACTTGACACACCTCACCCACCTGCTGCCCCCACTGCTGCCCTCTTCGGCGGGTCGCCTTGGGCAGCGTTGCTGCTGAACAAACCGTATTGATTGTCCTCCTAAGGCCCCCGGACACCAGCTGCAGCCAGATTCCTCACCCGCAAGAGGCAGCGTCTGTTTTGCCAGTTAGGTCTGTGCTTGGCGCCTCACTGTGCTGACAGGGACACCCAAGGAAAAGGGGAAGTTTGCCTTTTCTCTTCCTGCTCTGACATTGCTGCAGTTAGTGGCTCCACTAAGAGTGGATGGCAAACTAAACGTTCATGTGTTCCAAAATCTTTCAAGCGTTCCCTTCTTCCCTTTCCATTTTGGCATAGTTTTGTTGATAGCACCCAACAGGCCCGATTATTTAACTACTCACAATACCACATAGCAAATACGTGACATACTAGATACTTTTCCTTGCTGCAGATCACAAAAGGTAACACCAGGATTCAAACAAAAACAAATTACCTCAGTAACTCCTGGAAAACTCAAGTGGTTAATCAGTTACCTTTTATTTACATATATATGCTTAATGCTGAATTAAGTTGTAAAAACCAAAGGCTGATTTATAGCCCCAGTCAGCCTTAATTAACATTGATTCCAGGGGAATAGTAAACGTGAATGGCCTTCACAATTGAGGTTGAACAATGAACTCACTGGGTGTTGTCCAATTTGTAGCATGATTTACATGGAAGTGAGCCCTTCTTTTTTCTAGGGTTACCCCTTTTTCATCTGGTGTTTAGGATGGGTTATATATAATCCATAGATAGAAACATTTGCTGTCAAATATTCGCCCTGATTTAGAGTTTGCCTTTACCATGGTCACTATAAATAAGGCAGAAAAAACCCAATTTGAGGCTTTGCAGGGATTCCTTGTTCTTGCAATGTGTCATCGCTTGTCCATTTCATGGCATTTTTACGAAGTGGCCATAATGAAAGTCAGATTAAATGTACAGGATATATACGTTTAATCAACAGCCACTGGAGTCAGTAGTGCTGGAAGAGTTATAAAAGCCCCTGTGAATGCAAATTTATTGCAAAAGAATCTGCGTCTTGGTGGTAGGAATATCTGCTGAATGGTACTACCTGACACAGAACACCTAAAACTTTCAAAAGTGAATTATTTAAGTGTAAGGTTTTGCTTGTAAAGCCGCCAGCTGCTGGATTTCAAGACTTGAAACTGTTCCAAAACATGGGACTAGGTACTTTATTTGTGCACTAGAGTAAATACTCTGATTTTACTGCCAATTTAAATCTGCTCAGTTTACAGTAATGAGCTTGTATAGGCAATACCTTGTTTATAGAAAGTGGAACAGGAAGAAACTAACATTAACCATTAACAGTAGCAATTTCTCTTGCCTTCAGCTCTAACTTTATGCCAAATAGATCCTTCCCACGTCCTATCTGAAGTATTTGTTATTACTGTTCTTTTTCTAAATCTGTGGGATACATGAAGCGTTCAATCAAATCATACACCTTGTAGTTCCAGGCAACTTGCATTGCATCTCTTCTGTAATTCCAAGACACCATTTCTTATTCCTATGGTGAAATGGATTTTAAGAACAAATACGTCCTGTGTACTAGCAAACCTGATGATGGGGGTTCATCCCAGCAGAAGGTAGTTAACATTTTCTAATCTTTTTAAAAAAGAACAGACCGCTTCTATAAGGGAAGAGTACTGAATTGAGGTTGCCACCCCTTCGCAGGTTCTTGTACCCAACCTGACTGTTTTATTCTTTCAAGGCAGAGCACATGAGGAACCTATGTGTTTATGTGTGTACTATGACCTCAAACAAACACCCTTACATCTCCTTTGGCCATCTGCTCCTGAAGCTGCAAGCTTTTCTCCCTTCCCCTCCCTCCTCAGTGCACCCACACACACTCTGGGTGGGGAGTTAACTCCCCAAACTCAATGGAAAAGATGACAGTAAAATCCTTCTTCCACACAGGGCTCAGATCTCAGAGTTTCTTTGTTCCACTTACAGGCTAAACAGTGACAATGATACACTGGAGGATTTCGGCTTATAGTGTTAGTCACTAGAGATCCTACTGGGGGTTCTTCCATTGTCTTATGTTGGCTGGGTTAGCTCCAAAATGTCCTAACGGGGACCAGCACTTCAGTTTGCAAAGCAGTGTAGTCACTGAGCAGGAAGGCCCCACCCACGGTCTGAGACAGTCCAAGGGCGTGAACAGGTTCAAGATAAATAGCGTGCAAAGAAAGCGACAGATGGGTAGTGGTGTGGTAGGTCCTGGTTCAGCTGCCTCTGAAAACCAAAACAGAAAGGGGGGAAGTGAAGAAAGGATGGACTCTGAAATGGATGGAAGGGCACACAGCAACGTGGCTGAGGCTAGAGGCACGGGGAAGGTGAGGAACCTCAATGGAAACACATCTCTAACAGCAAAAGTACATGTAATTGTGGGTTTCTGTGCACAGTTGTTACATCACCAGGGTCTTTTCCAGGCAGGCACAGGTTCCTTCTGGCCATGTCCTCCGTCAGCCGGACATGAGTCAGCTCTGAAGCAGAAGCTATGTCACTGCAGTCACTGTGGCACTGCGCCTGAGCTAATAAGCCCTGCTGAGAAGAACACAGCTACATGGCTTCCATTTGGCTTGGGAAATAGGTTGAGCAAACTCATGTCTGGCAACAGAAAACTCCACAGGCGCATCATTGCCTTCATGTGCAAATATGAGTGCGCAATTTCTTTGCTTTCTTTAATATGCCCAGGCACACTGGTGTCCTCACCATGTTCTTTTCTTATAGGGACAATTTATACCCTTTGGTGGTGCAACTCTTCCTCTGGAGCTCTCCCACTGCATTTTCTCTTGGCTGTTTTTTTTTGCTAGAATAGTGTTGGGGTTTTTTTTTCCCCAGCTCAGTTTCTTCTTGTCAATTTATGACTAGCTCTCTACTTGTTTCCTTCCAGATATATTAGAGCTTTGGTGATCCTCTTTCCTTAAACACCCAGCATTTTGACACTGATGCTTTTTTTTTGCTGTCAGACAAGTTGTAAACACTTAAGTTAAAGTAAGTTTTAAACCATGTAGCTGGCAGGCTGCTGTGGCTATCTTCGTGGCACTACTCCAAGCCTAAAAGAATCAGCAGCTGATCTATAATGCTATCACGCTGTTCTTTGACTAGAAAAGACAGGTATTACATCCCATTAATTTCTACATGAAAAACATGTAATTTTTTTCTGCCACATCAAACTTTGCTATAGAGAAAACAAAACCAAAACCAAAAAAGGGACCAACAACATAACACATTTAAGCAAAGTCCTTATGTATGACCTGGCTCCCATTGTCACCCCGAGCTCATCTCGCTGACCCGAGCCACGTACAAAGGTAACAGCTTCTTTAGTGCATGGAAGTAAGACAGCAGAAAGTGCAAGAGTAAAGAGGTGGCAAAGTACCACCCTGGGCAAGCTGTCTGTGATGGTTAGTCTGCCTCATCAGTGGGGCAGACTTTTGTCCCAGCATCTCTGGTGGCTCCGTGAGGAAACTAGAGTGGTGTTTCACAGATCATTCATTCTTGTTTGGTAGCCATGATGTAAAAAGCTAGGCCAGTTTCTACCACCTGAATATCTCTGATTGATTGGAACTGAGAGTCCTGAATCTTTCAAAGGGTCCCTCAGCCTTCTGCTCAGATACAGTGGGAGGATCTGTGTGGGGTATGGGACTTGGCTTTGCTTTAACCAGAGAAAGGTCCCTGTCTCTGTAAACCCAACTTAACCCTCATGCTAAAAAGGGTGGCGAATGTTCCTTCTGTCTAGGGGTGAACTCCTGCCTCCAGTGAAGTCAGTGGTAAAATTCCCATTGATTTCAGTGAGGCCAGAACCTCCCTCTGTGTATTTAAAGCTGTATTTCGTGGAATAAGATGAAAGAACATTGATACCTGACTCCAGGGAACCCACATAGTGCCTGGCCTTTTTGGACACTTTTGTTTTTAGAAAGATTTAGAAAGGACGGGAAGAGTCTGAATACCTGGAAAACCTTTCACTCAGCCATCTTCCTAGAGTGACTTCTTTCATATTTGCTAATAAATAACTGCATCCTGTTCTTGAAAGTCATTCAGTAGAAAATAGCAGGCACGTATGCAGCTACCAGTAAAAATCTACTTTAAATAAACTCATTTGTCATTACCTCTCTCAAGACAGCTGTTGTCAGCACCATTAAAATTCAAATTTGGTTTACCCGTGACAATTACAATTATGTCAACACTGAGAGAATTTAACAATTTCCATTGTTGCAAGCAGATAAGCAAGTTAATTCTGTGCTGCAAGCCATCACTGTAGCCATGTGTATTGAAGAACTGTGATGTTTGAGATTATTCAGCCTTGGCTGGGTTGTATCAGTGACCAAATGTTTACTTACTGAATTGAATGATTACTCCAAATCCTTGTCTCCAGCAGTTTCAAGGCTTTTTCTCTGATACAGGTATTTCTCTTTTTTTAGTTTGCGTGTTACAGTTTTTGAACCGAATTTGAATGTCAGCCACGTTATTTAGAGTTTGAGGTTGCTTCTATAGTAACACTGCCACAGAATACAGAAAGACATCAGGGGCTGACCCTTGGCTTGGGCTCTTAAAACCAGTGGTTTTCACAGGCATAAATAAGTTTCAGCTCTTTTGTATTAGAATCTGCAGCCTTTCACAGGAGTTTGTTGTTAAATACATTGCTGTTTGATCACGTAAGAGGACTGATGACTTTTCTTCCTTTTCTAGATTTTCATCAATAATGAGTGGCAAAATTCTGAAAGTGGAAGAATATTCCCAGTATATAATCCAGCAACAGGAGAGCAGATCTGTGAGATCCAGGAAGCTGACAAGGTAATGCATCCCGTGAATGGGCAGATCAAAGCAACAGGTCCAGAACAGCAGTGTTAGAAGGTCCTTTTATTAATCACAGTTCCAAAACCCATCGTGTGACTAAGGTTATACACCAGCGAATTTCATGAGCCTGGTAATGTTATTTACCTCCTTGCCTTTGTTTTTTTGTTCTTACTCCTTGACAGGTTGATACCGACAAAGCAGTGAGGGCAGCCCGCCTTGCTTTTTCTCTAGGTTCGGTCTGGAGGAGAATGGATGCATCAGAAAGAGGCCATCTTTTGGATAAGCTGGCAGACTTGGTTGAAAGAGACAGGGCAATTCTTGCTGTAAGTGGCACGTGAAAATCAACAGTCAAATCACCTGTTATTCTGAGAGCAAGTTCGTTCATAACTGTGTTAATATGAATTATATTTGAAAGCTACACGCGGCTTGATGGCTAAGATCGCTGTCTACTTAAGACCTGATCCAAAGCTCATAAAAGTCAACAGGAGTCTTCCAGTTGACTCAAATGAGCTTTAAATGGGACATCAGACAGATGAATGGGTGTGTGCACACGTGTACGTCTGTTTTACGTGCTTGTAACTGTTCTGAAATAAAAAATGGAAGAGTGAGTGAAGTGGTTTGTGCAGATGTTAATGAAAAGGCAGGTGAGATGCTCAGTGACGCTCCACTGGTGACATGAATTCTGGGTACTGCGCTGTTTCGCTTGCGTATGAAACCACCTAAACGGTGGCATTGTTAATGTTGTTTTCCGCATGTCAAGTGCTTTGAACTAAGCTGGTGAACATCTTAATTCCAGCTTTGTCAGCACTTAAATCATCTTACTGCCAGCCTATACTGTAAAATCGCCACAGGGAGAAGGAAGTGCACAGCAAATCAAGTTTGCTCTGCCTGTCATTTGATTTTTATTTCTAGAGCCAAATTCTTTACTGAACCGCACTGCAGGCAGTGCCATTAATTGCTCTTGGGGATCTAAGTCAGTGCAGAATTAGGCCTCCATTCTTCTCTATAGAGACTCACTTGATGGTTGGTGCGTTACACGTGGGCGTACTTGCCCATTCTTAACGATTTCTATTAGACAGCTATTGAGAATGAGTTAAGCTACTCAATGTCTTAGGGTATTTTATTGGATTCTTTTTGCTAAATGATCTTAGGAACCTCTAAGAGGATAGCTTATAAGATACTTTTAAAAATAGGAATATTAACTTAAAAATAAGGACATTAGCTTGTTAATTTATGAGCTTCCCTAGAGGAGAGTTTGTTTATTTGATGGCAATAAATAAACTGGCTGTACAGTATAGATATCTCAGACCTCAGCAGGCGTCTTGGCAGCCATATAGAGAAATTTTTATATTCACATCAATTATGTAAAGAGGGATATGTCCATTCTTCTCTTTATGGATTCAGATCATTAATATGGGGTTACAAGGAGCCCCTTCTCAGCTGTTATCATTAACATAACAGAACCTAGTTTGACAGGCATTTTTATCTTGGCTCCTGATTAAAGCAATTTAGCATTTATGTATTTGGACCAAACGCAGTGGCTATTAGGTCCAAAATACACACAGGCACATGGACATGCATGTGGATACACACACAAACCCACAAGACAGACAGGCACGCGCGCGCACACACACACACACACGCATACATTCTTAAAATCACAGTCATTCCAGACTACTCCAGAAGGAACCAGGTTGTTTTTTTTTTAAGGAAAATGCTTTTTGTTCACATTTGCAAAAAGAAATACCAAAGGCCGTCAGAGAGTTGTTCTGAACCTCCTGGGTTAGGACGATGCCAAGGTGTAACTTGTTGGTCTTCATTAAAGTCTTTGTCATGATTGAGGAGCTGTTAAGACAATGAATACTTAAGTACACTAGTCTAAAAATGCTACTTATGTCTCAACTTTTTCTTGTCCTCTAGACTATGGAATCACTGAACAGTGGCAAACCGTTCTTGCAAGCTTTCTATGTAGATCTTCAGGGAGTCATAAAAACCCTGAGGTATTATGCCGGCTGGGCAGACAAAATCCATGGAATGACCATTCCTGTAGGTAAGGGGGATTACAGCACAGGTATGCACCTACACCTTCTCATGGCCAAATGGCTTAAGGGGTTACAGCTTCGTGAAACGTAGAGGACAACCTCGTTTTGGTCTTACAGCGTGCAGTGTGTCGCTGAAGCAGGGGTTTACAAGTCAGCAAGGGCTGCGCTAGGTGACCTGCTGCTGTTCTGCCCTACGTACGCATCCCAAGAGTGTTTTGTTTCTTCTGCCTGTGTCCATCTGAGAAGGAGGTAGCTCGATACCTACCCTTAAGTGTTGTTATAAAAATGGATACGCTATAAGCCTGGCACATGCCTCGGAACCCATGAAAACAGTGTTAGCTGCCCGTTTAAGAAACGGTATGCTTACGTATATAGCGGGTTTATATGTCTTGTTACTGCCTGGGCAGATCACTTTACTTGGGACTAACACTGGATCCAAATTCCTTTATACTTTGTCAAAGTTTATAATGTTGCTATAGAGAACTGCACATATGTGTCAGGTTATTTTGTTACATATGCTTCTTCACATTATTCAGTGGGATGTGGTTTATATTGTATGTACGAGATAAATCTGTATGAGTGCTAGGAAATTGGCTATTCTGCCCTTATTTTTTGCTAAAGACATAAGAAAAGAAAAACTGCTTACCATTAATTTTATTTAACAAGTCTCTTCCTCCTGCCCATCCCTCCCAGCTGTTCAACAGACCCAGGCTGCATTTTCTGTTGCATATATATTCGTTTGCCGTCTGGACTAGATGTACCAACTGGTATAATTATGCAAAATGGCACATGACAGCAAAGAATTATTTAATGCAGGTGCAGTCATAAGATAAATGTACTCATCTTTTACCTGCATAAAATAAATCTTTGGAAAAACAGTAAGGAAAGCCAACATTTATTCCCTGGATTCCTGGCTTCATGGTGCACTCTGTTCGTTGCGCAGACATGTTCATGGCACTGTACTGAAGGAGACCGGGAAGGCGACTCACCAGTAAATGAATTTTGCTGTTGCCTATCTATTTCCATAAAATCACATTCGGTAGCACCACCTCTGCAGAACGCTAGCTTGCCTCCATACAACAAAGCTCAAAACTACCAAAGCTGGGCAAGCAGATAAAGTGAAAAGGCAGCCCCAAAATTTTCAGGAGGAAAACAGATCATGTAACTCTCCTTGCAGCATTACTCATCATGGTGTTGCAGCTTGTTAACACTGCAGTCTGTACTGACTGATGTTTATCAGCACTAGTATATTTTCACCAAAGAAATGACACTATTTCAGGTGTAGACTCTCCTGTAAGGACTCTTGAAGATTTCCACAGTCATTTAGGTAGAGATTCATAAATCCTGGGTTTGCTGCTTGCATTTCACATTTAAACATGCAGAAGTGCAGAGCACACCATAAATTCATATATTCTGCAAATTTCCTGTTCCCTAATCTCTTTCTCCCTGGTCAGTGAATGCCTCCTTCTCATTCGTTAGCCCTGCAGGTACACAGAATTTAGGTCAGTCACCAAAAGGCATGGCCAGGTTAATGAGAATAAATTTTCTCTGCTTATTCTTGTCCTCAAGTAGCATATCAGATGAAAACCTTGATTTTTTTCAGTGGGGTGGGCTATGCTGGCAGAGAGGAAGGCACATTATCGGCATGCCTTCCTAAGTGCAAACTTCAGTGCTAACAAACACAGTTAACCAGCAGTGTAGAATCATAAGTCTATTCACAGGTTTTTCAGGGTATCAGTTAGTTCTTCCTCTTGGTTTAACACTCCTCTGTATTCCTTTAGTTTCACACCATAAATTTGTCAATCTCACAAAGCTATTTTAGAGCAAGGCCAGTGTTAAACAGTGGTGCTCCTTCCGTTCACTTACCGTCAGCTTATCAAAGGAAACCAAACAAGACAACAAAACCAAAATAAAACCCCTATTAAATCTCCTCTTTCTGTTCAGTGTGCTAATAAATCTGAAACCTCCCAATCTTTCATCTGTTTCTGTTGAGGTTTTCTTTTCTTCTAAATAAAAATAGGCAAGTGATAGACAAGTAGAAGAAGAACAATTCATTTTGCAGTCACATTCCTTTTGGTCCCGGAGCTGCTAAACCTTCCGACCGCCCTTTGCTTGCTCCCATGCGTAAAGCCTTGATGAATTAAAACAGAATGAGACTCGACTAGAAACTGTTAAACTAATAAACCGAATGCAAGCAAAAAGCTGTAAATCAATATATGATATGATACAGCTCAAAGAACCAGCTCCGCTCTCCTCACCCACTTGTTTGCCATGTCCTGCTCTATGGGCATGTGACTGTATTATGATAGTTCTGCAAATAAAATACCCAGGATGGAGACTGCTGATGGCAACCTGAGCAAACACATCTGTGGAAGGTATCGGTGTCCCAAAGTGAGGTCGCTGGATAAATGAGGCTTTCCTTCTGATTGAAAAATAAAAATCTTTGGGCCAGGTGCTAAGCAGCTGCAGGTTGATCTGGCTCTATCAGCGAGGACCGAAGAATGCCAGTTTACATCGGCCAATTTACATCAGCTGAGGCTGTTGGAAAAAAACCTTCTGAGACCAATTTTTAGATTGGACGTGGGATCCCTCTCGGGCAATGCTCCTCTGGCTGCCAGCTAACAGAAGGATAAAAGTAACAACCATCAACAATAGCATCTTAGAATAAGTGTCTTTAGCATGACTTGTATAAACTGATCTTAAAACTCTAAAACGTTTTAAAAGTCTCCTGTTTAATTTCTGAGCACAGGGGAGCTTTCTATGCTCACTGTTCAGAAAAAGTGATTCACTTCATCCATCTTGAGTTATATTGCCATGGTAACAGCTTATTTTATGTTATGGACAAGGCGTCTCGCAGGTACATCTTTGGTCTGTCCAGAGGCATTTGAAGCTTCTCAATAACTTCAAGTCACGTATGTTCGCAAAGATGCTGTTAGAAAGCAACCTCAAAAATCCCATCTTACAGTAAGTCTGTGGGTGATGAACTTTGGGAGTAGGTGTCAAAAAGGGCAGCTGTCTAGAGTGTAGTGGAAGAAAGCAGGGCAAGCAGCTCTGCCTGGGAGGTAATGTTCTGCCTACAGTTGGTAGAATGAACCACGATTTGTCTGACTTTTGGCAAGCGGGTTCAGGTTATCTATAACTTTATGTTATGAAGCACGCAGGCATGTGGCAATGATTATGCAGTGACAATCTAAAGTCAGACAGTGCTAACCTAACTGTGTTACTGTTATGTTGTCACCATCCTTCTGGCTGAGAATCCACCTCTCACAGTACTACCGAGTACAAACTGGTATTTTTAACTGACTCCTCTGTGTTCCTCTTGAGCACTTAAGACAGTTTTGCCTGTATATACTTCTCTGTATTTTGACTTCTACTTCGCTTCTGTCTGGTCTGATGATTCTTCCTATGGTCTGTGAACCACTGCTAGCATCCATGAAAGATGACCTAGAAAATCCAGCTGATCAAGTCAACCATTTGTGAAACAAGTATTCTTATCTCCACTGGGAAGTTGTTAAGCATCTAGTGACCAAAACGGTGCAGTGACATTTTGTCAACGCAGAGCAAACTGACTGATCAACTGTTTTCTTCCTCCTTTTCTGATGTGAACTCTCTTCTCTCACTCCCTCTGTATTCCTCTGTTCTTGGTTGCAGGCTGTCGTTACCTTTCTCATAATTGCTCTGTCTCTGGCCCCCAGCTGATGTATTAGCTACTCTAGCTCAGGTTTCTACTGAGCAAATCCTGCAAAGTACAGAAATACACAGACCTGAAAAGAAGTGATTTCCAATCAAATTCAAGTTGAAGTCTTTACTTAAACCCAAGAAACTTTATGGATTAACCCATTTATTGTTGCCAGATGCACAGTACAGGACATTGTAGCAGGTTCCCAAGATGGACGCTCCACTGTGAAGTTAGGTCTTTCCCCGGTGTTGAACCAGGCCGGCTGCAGCTCCGGACTGAATGGGGCAGAGGCCGCAGCCGCCTGCATGCTCTGACACCGTGTGAGGGAAGCACATGCCCCTGCCTTGGGCAGTGTCAAAAGGAGCAGAAGCACTGTAATCTCCCCTCCTCTTACTCCCTTCCCCCAGCTGACCATTCCTATCCCGGTAAATCATCTCCTGGTTTTGAGCCTAGGTAACCTCATCATTCTCATATATTTAGCTGAAATTATGTTTGTAAATAAAGAGATTCAAGTTTTTCTAGTTGCCCAAGCACTACAGGCCAAGGGCCACATTCAGCTCGTGCCTTTAGCATAGCCCTTCCCTCACCTGTAGCTGCACTGAAAAACATTTGACCTCAATTCAGAAGTGGTTTGAGCCTGGGCTGCTTTATACAGCTACAAGACTTAACTGAGGTACAAAAGTGCTGTACAGCTGCTTTGCACGGATGCAGGCCAAGCACGCTAACAAAGCTGATGGTTAGACAGTACCTTAACCGCTCGCCACACAGAGCAGGTCAGTTCCCTGCTCGTTATCAATTGGGAAGAAACCTCCGTGGTACCACAGCATGTATAACCTCAGCGTGTGCGCCCAGACCACAGCCAAGTGCTGAAGCAGCTGCAACCCGGCAGCTCTGTGACACCACGCGAACTGCATCGGCCCCCGTGACAGTCACTTACAGCAGCCGTGCGGAATGAGCCAGCACAGAGACCTGCCGTCCCAAGCAGGCCAGGCCAAGTGAAAGCTCCCCACAGCCCCCCGGCCTGACCCCAAATCACAGGTCTGTTTATCTCGTGACCTGACTCAGGCTGCCCTGAGCTCAACAGTGCTTGGGTTAAGGCCTGCAGAACTAGCGTAGCACTTGCAGTAATGATACCTCTCACCCCTGGAGCTTTTTGCCATTTTTGTTCATCAGGATCTTAAAAATAATTACCAGGTCAGAGAGTTAAATTAAGTCATTCCGTTTAGCCTCGTACCATACACACCTGCTGTTTGTGAATATGCAGTCTGCTTTTCCTGCATCTTTGCTGTTAGGATCAATCTTGGTCCGCGTTCTTATTTCTGTCAAAAGTCCAGTGAGAAATGCCCATGATCTCCAAATTTCCAGTGACTTGGTTCCTTTATTTATTCACCTCCACCTTGCCCAAAAGGTTTGTGAAAACTTTCCTTACTCTCTGCTGTGTTGTTTCCTAGCTGTGTCCAACTTTTCTCCGTCAACTTAAGTTGGCTGTCTGTTTAGCTTGGGGCCACCTCTGATACAGGCCTTGTTCTACAAGTCAGCCGTCGGAGCATGGCTGTATGATGACCCCTTTAGTCTCCCTCGTGTTGTCTTCTGCGGTAAATTATGCTCCATTACACATCAGTCACAGGCTTCCCCTCTTGATTCCACACCTAAAGACTGTGGTGTACCATTCTGTTATTCAAACTGCCTGTGTCTTCGATGGAAGACGAGCAAGATGTCCGTTACTTTATTATCCCCCATCTGCTTGTGTATTGCTTGCTTGGTGTTCCTGTCTTCCAGCCATGCCTTTCAGGAAATTGCCTTTCTCGCCCTTCCTTCACATCTCTCACCCTGAAATCAGCAGAGGCCAGTAAGTGGCTTCCTTGCTCTTGCCCTTTTTTTGTGCGGTACAGCTTGTCCTCCTTCCCAAGGAACAAAGCAGGTTACTTTCTGATGGGATGCCTGCTTCCTTTGTTCTACAGAAAGAACAGTTAGGTTGCTCCTGAACCTAGGTTTCCCATGCTGGCTCATGAAAAAACATTTCCCTGACTTCTTTATTTCTTTTACTGCCATCAAAGGCTGATCCTTAGAGCTTTTTTCCCCCCCTCTCTTTTTTTTTTTTTTTGTTCTGCCAAGTCAAACTGCACTTGAGAGTAACCATGCGCATCTGTTTCAGATGGAGATTATTTTACGTTTACAAGACACGAACCCATCGGAGTGTGTGGACAGATCATCCCTGTGAGTATCTCTACTAGCGCTTTCTATTTATTTTCATTTGAACCAGCTCTCTTTAAAGACACATAAAACATGGTCCTCAGCGATGTGTGTTTTCCATTACGAAAAAAGCTGAGCTCATATTGTTGACATATCTTTAACAGCCTCCCTGCAAATGCTTATTTGAACATGCTAATAGGGTTTAGGCTCTGTTATTAGGAGTTAAGTTCTCAAGTCATAGAATTCTCATGATTAAAACAAGCAAAGCAAAACACAGTGTTAATATGCTGTCAGTGGTTATGGATGTTCACACAACTTATGGAAAATTGATGCTTTGCTGTGGTAGTCTTTTTATTTATTTAGCTTTTACTGTGATTTAACAGGCTCCTCCGTTCCTGGGAGAATGTGATGCATTTTAATTCCATTCTTTCCTGCCGTTTCTTTTACAAGGCTGGAGGAGAAAAGGAAACTCCAGGAGACATATCATCACAATTAACATTGTGTAGCTAATAAAAGATATGAAATGTTTGTTTTATTTGTTGTGAGAGAGAAACACAGCATTTCATCAAATCTAATACTCCCCCTACACCCCAATATACATATTTAATACACTCTTGCTGAACACTGCATGGGAGTGACACTGAAAAGCTAACTTTTTCAGAAGAACCAGTTAATCGGCTTTGGCAGAAATTTCAACGGGAGGCTCACATATAGCTATTAAAATATTGTGTGGAAGCTTTTTTCCTTGACAAAGCGCGGGGGAACTAATCATCAGGACATTCTCTGAAATTTTTGTTGAGGCTGTTTTTCTATTTTGTTGCTATTAAACACAAGCCACTAAACAGCAACATGCAGCAATGCCATTGAAAGAGGAGCAGCGAGACAAGATACCTTTAGCAATGTTAAGCCCTTTTTCCCTACTTATATTTGTTGTTATTTCATGTCTTTGTCAAGGAGAGGCTGTTGTATTTGGTGCTCTGTAGAAACTCAGAGAAACATGCAAACGACTCAGGGAGTCTATGGCTACACCTGTCCTGCAAACACCCACGCACGCTCCCCCCTTGACTCGTGAGTGGTCCTTACACCCGACTGATTCCACAGCCCTGTCCCCAGTCTTCAGACGAGCACATGGATAAGTGTTTG
This sequence comes from Leptosomus discolor, assembly GCF_034619465.1. Classification (NCBI taxonomy): domain Eukaryota; kingdom Metazoa; phylum Chordata; class Aves; order Leptosomiformes; family Leptosomidae; genus Leptosomus; species Leptosomus discolor. Next base: position 22,470,048 of record NC_141401.1, on the reverse strand, counting down.
CAAATGACAACTGCACCATCTAACCCCAAAGTTCCTGGGCGCCTCTGAGGCTTGTCCTGTTGCGCTTAACTGACCTGTCTGTTGCAGAAACTTGGCCACAGGCTGCAGCTCGTGACAGAAGCAGGATTTATTTCGTTGAGATTTGTAAACCCCTTTGTTCGGGGTACCCAGCCGTCTACCATACTTGTTCATTCTCCCCCCGAAGTTTGTCCTCCCGAGCTTCAACGTGGCTGTCACACGCGCCTATTCTAACACTGCTGCTAATCTGTTCGGCATTTTCTCCACAGCTATCAGTCACAGAGTACGGCCTCTGGGCCGCTGCATGCACTTAGCCATTACACTAGCAAATACGTTATTACAAAAATCAAATGAAACAGCAAGCCTAACACTAAGCTCCTCATCCTCTGTCACATCCTAGCGTCCATCAAACACATGCTCTTTGGCAGCTCCATAGCATAAACAGGGCCGTATACTACCCTATAAAGCTCGTTAGAGCTCTCCTCGCAATACCATTAGAAGTGCAGGCTGTCAGCACGCTGCTGGCCCTGTAGCTCCCCTCCCAGGTTTATATACTGGAGATGGAATTAAAACATCACTTTGTCTCCAGAGTTTATAAACAACTGAGGGGGTAAAAAATTGGCTGTTCGGTGAGGGACAGACAGTTGTGTATTTTTTCAAGCTAGCCAGGGGCTAGAGAGATGTCCGTGAGAGTGGCAGCTGATATGCATCAGGCAGGAACATGTTCTGGCCAGTGGCTGACTCTTTGTGACTGATATTTTCTGTTTTCTTTCCAAAGGAGATTATTATATGCATTTATAAGAGTGACTGTGCAAATGCAGTTATATTTTATTACTTTGGCATTTCCACTGAAATCAGCGGGACTGTCCACTTAACCTGTTAGGATCAGACCTTGCTGCAGAAAAGCCTGTTGCTCTTATCTTCATCCACAGCATGTTTGTGCATCCAGCTAATATAATTCACTACATCTTCTGCTGCAGTTAAATGAAGTTGAAATTAATGATGATACAAAATTTTGTATCAGCAAAGAGTGTTTCCCAACTTGTTCCGTACTGTTCTTTTAACGTCTTCCATATAAATTGCTCAGTAAGAAGTTTTCAAGAAAATGAAATGCTTTGACCAAGCATTGACATGTTTTTAATTGTAATCCCATCAATTAAAGATTATATAGCTTTGAGTATAAATTTTATATCTTAAGATGTATTCAGGGATAGGAAATTTACATCTTCAACATGAACAAACAGTTCTTTCCAAGCGTATCAGAAGCAGAAACTATTTGTCATGGGGAACTAAAAGTGCCAATTGCAAAACAGTAAATGAAATAAAAAGTTGTGACTAAAAAAATTGCGATAACAGAAGATTCTTTTATGGAGGCTGCGGGTGGGGGCTCTGTTTCTTTGAACAGGAGAGAAAGAACTAAAAGGTCACTGTTGTTGCTTTCTTAATGGCAGTAATTAAAAAAAAAATCCTTGCTTTGTGCTGGGAAAGATTTATGTTGAAGATCAGCCTGAGAAATAAGTGAGGTAGCAGCTTGACATCTTGAAAACAAAACACCACTGCAATATTTTTCCATCTATCAACTTTTATTTTTTCCTACAGTGGAACTTCCCCCTGCTGATGTTTGCATGGAAGATTGCTCCAGCTCTGTGCTGTGGCAATACAGTAGTTATTAAACCAGCAGAACAAACACCACTCAGCGCTCTCTATATGGGAGCCCTCATCAAGGAGGTAAGAATAATTGACAGAAATAATGTCTCTGTCTCTCCTTGTGGGGAAGGAAGTACCAGCACATGCCTGGTTTAACATGCTCTGTCAGTTTTCATAAATCATGCTTCCCTTCATTCATTCCTATTTTGACAGGCTGGCTTTCCACCAGGAGTCGTCAATATTTTGCCAGGATTTGGTCCAATTGTTGGTGCAGCCATAGCATCTCATGTTGGCATTGATAAGATTGCTTTTACTGGATCCACTGAGGTAAGGTGATTCATGGGTATGTGACTGTAAAATGTGAGTAAATACTTTGGGAGATATTACTGAGTTCTTGAGCTCCATTTCTCACTGTCACCGAGTAAAAGAGCTGCATCTAAAACCAGTGTCCTTCCCAGATAAACTGATGTAGCACAGTACTTCCAAAGCAGAAATGTCTCCTTTCCTCCAGCCCCTGCTGTGCTCAGCACCTCAGCACAGGAGATATGCCTGGAAAAATATTGCTGGGATTTCCTGTGGGCTTATGAGGATGTGAATCACATGCAAGTAGGCAGAACATCCCGTATATATTGCAGCACACGTAAATGCTGCTTTAGCATCCATAATTTTTGTATCTTGGTGTACTTGAGGAAAAGGGGAGAGTAAGGGGACAAATTTGGGCAAATGTACTTCAACCTCAATGCCACATTCAAGTATATTGAAGATGAGGAGGAGGTCTAAAGAGGAAGGAGTGCAGGGAGAAAAGGAGATTGGGCACAGTGTCTGTTCGCAAAGTGATGGAAAGAAGCTTGGCCACATGAAGGGAGTGAGTTGTCTCCTGGATGCCAAAATGTCTTGCTATGAGTCTGTGATAGAATCATAGAGTTGTTTTGGTGGGAAGAGACCTTTAAGATCATCGAGTCCAACCAAACCCAGCACTGCCAAGCCCACCACAAAACCATGTCCGTAAGTGCCACATCTACGTGTCTTTTAAACACCTCCAGGGATGGTGACTGTACCACTTCCCTGGGCAGCCTGTTCCAGTGCTTGACAGCCCTTTCAGTGAAGAAATTGAAGAAATTTTTCCTAATATCCAATCTAAACCTCTGCTGGTGCATCTTGAGGCTGTTTCTTCTTGTCCTATTGCTTGTTACTTTGGAGAAGAGACTGACCCCCCCCCGCCTCGATAGAAACTCCTTTCAGGCAGTTGTAGAGAGCAATAAGTCTCCCCTGAGCCTCCCTTTCTCCAGGCTAAACAATCACAGCTCGCTCAGCCGCTCCTCATACGACCTTTCACCAGCTTCGCTGCCCTTCTCTGGACACGCTCCAGCACCTCGATGTCTTTCTCGTGGTGAGGGGCCCAAAACTGCACCCAGCATTCGAGGTGCGGCCAGTACTCACCAGTGCTGGGTACAGGGGCACAATCCCTGCCCTACTCCTGCTGGCCACACTGTTTCTGACACAGGCCAGGATGCTGCTGGCCTTCTTGGCCACCTGGGCACACTGCTGGCTCACGTTCAGCCGGCTGTCAACCAGCACCCCCAGGTCCTTTTCTGCCGGGCACCTTTCCAGTCACTCATCCCCAGCCTGCAGCGCTGCGTGGGGTTGGTGTGACCCAGCTGCAGGACCCGGCATTTAGCCTTGTTGAACCTGATGATGCAGATGTTACAGAGGAAATTGTCTGAAGACAAGGCTGTAATCTACAGAAAGAGTAACGAAGCCCTCAAAACTCAGATCGTGTCTCGCTCTCAAATATGTGCAAAGCTGGCTGTTATCAGGATTGGGGTGGGGATGATAGAAGTACTCCAGACTGAAGTCACAGGAGAAGGGGCCTTATCTCATCGACTGAAGGCAGACAGAAAGGAATCTCAGTGGGAGTTTCAGGGCTGGTTATATTTAGAGAGTGCTAAACCCGTCCCTTTTCAATTCAAAATCTGACAAACTATTGTATGGAGGGAGCTAAACCCCAGGGACCCAGTCTCCCTTTGATATATTGGACTCCCACTCATGGCAGTGGGAGGCTTTATGCATCCCAGGGATACTGCTCTTCACGGTGAGTCAATTTGGTTTTGATTTGAGTCAATAAATTCACTGACCAAGCAGCCCTACTAGGTATGTGTGGGTATCTCCCTGGTGGGCCCAGGGATTGCAGGCACCAGCTCAGTTATTTCAAATAAATTATTCTGGGGGAATTTTCTTGTAATCAAGTTTGGAAGTCACCACACATGAGCCTAAATTGCCAGTAAAATGTAGCTGCAGTAGTGTGGCTAATTTGTACACACAGAGTTGTTTTGCAATTACTATAGGCCTGCACATGAATTTTTTATGGCAATTTTAATTACTACATACACAGGTTACATTCTAAGTCAATGGCAACATCAGATTTCAGATTATTCTGTGGGATTACTATAGTCATTACATCTTCTGTAACCAATTTATATTAGCATCCTGGAATACCGAAAACTTTAATGTGAGCTGATTAACCCCCATAAATTAAGTTGAAACAATTGTTTTCATAAAGATATGTGGTCTCTGTTTAAGATAAATATTCTATTATACAGGATGTTGCACTGTTTGGAGGAGGAAAAATACAGATGGGTTAGGTTTCAAAGTTGTCTTTTGTAGCCAAAATAAATTTTTATTGTAGTTCCAGACAGCTTTAGTTTTAATAGGCGTTTAAACTCAAAAGCTGTGGGTTTTATACTAACTCAGTGCCTACCTTTAAAAGCCTTACTAATAGGAAGTGAAAAGCATTACAGAGATGAAAAAGCAGTTGTCTAAGAACCTAAAGCAAGAACAGATGGAACATTTTAATGCAGAGTTAGTGTAAACTATTCCATATTGTTTCTGATTTCCTGTAACACTGAATTTTTGTACCAGCAAGTCAACATCGTAGCGTTTTAAACACAATGCTGTGATAAGAGCTGTACTACAGAGTCTCTGACTTCTCCAAAACAGATTTCAATTTCTAATGAAATAATAATGGAAATATTTTGTCTCTCTGGTCTTGTCTGAGGCATGTCAACTGTGCACTCCAGTGATGTGGATTTCCGATAGCCATCAGATGTATAAACACCATGGTACTAACTTCCATTCCCCCATGTCATCCAGGCGCTAGGTAAAGCAGTTAATACTTTCAACTTGAGCAAGTTGATGATAAAACCTATCAGTACAAAAGCAAAAATCAAGTTTAGATGTCCAAAGCACAGGTTTTTCTCAAGTTTTCACCATGAGGTTGTCCCGGAAAAAAATATAAATTCTATATCTTTGAAGTATATACTCCCCATTTGCCTGTAAAAATCACAAAACCCAGGCTATTATTATCTATTTCCTGCAAAGTTTTTTTAAAGGCAGAAAACAGACTGGTCTTCCTACGAAAAATTTAATGCTAATGTCTTCTGAAATTTGTGGAACCCAGTCTGTAGAAACATGAGCCAAAAGGCCAAGTTCATGACCTTAACTCAATAAAGCCTGAAAGAGCCAGACCAAAGATCCATCCAGCCTAGCACCTTATCTTGCAGCATGACCAGTAACAGATGCTTACGGAGAACAAGAGCATGTGAGGAGTGATCCTTGCCTTGCTGTAGCCTCCCAGCTTCTGGTAATAACCATTTAAAGACTTTCTGAGCCCAAAGGTGCACGTGGACAATCGCATTTCATAGCGACCAACAGCCTTGTCATCCCTGCATTAGTCCAGTACCTCTTGAAACTCGTGACTATTGCGAGGCCTCAAGCCCACACCTACGCAACGACAACCCATAAATGACTGCTGATTTATGGTACTGATTTCTAATTTATGACACTGATCCAGTTTGCACTCTCTATTTCTTTTCTGTTTCTTAGATTCTCTAGTGCTTTGAAAATGGGTTGTAAGTACTACTATTTACTTTTCACACACCACCCCACCTCCCAAGTAATATGTGAAAAAATCATAAAGAGCTATTTTTCTGTGGTACCATCACTGTTCAATTTCACTCCTCTCCCTCTGTCCTTTTGATCCCTCCTTTTATGGGTCAGCTCATGCACATTAAGAGAGTAGTCTGCCAACTCTTTCATCCCTTAGCCTGCCTACTTCTTACAAAACACCCTCCCATGGATCACCCCCTCTCCCAGTCCCCTAGTGTATGGCTGTCAAAACTCTTCCCTCTACAGCTCACTAAGAAGGGTTCTGCAGACACCCGGCAGGCTATGAATTTCACTTTGACAACTGTCACACTAAAAGAAAGAAAATCATACTGAGTATGGAAGCAAGCCTAAAAATATTGTGCCTTCTAAGATTCCAGCAGCTTTCTTGGCTTCTCTGCTTGCTTTGGTTCATACTCGTCAGCAACTTGTTTGATACGGGCATCTTAACGGAAGTGTTTATTTTTACTGTGTTGTTTTTAGTGAACCAGGGCTAATCCGTGATCCCCCTTAATTACAGCAATCTCCTCTCAGGCTTCACTGACAGGTTTTTTCCTCGTCTTCCACAATCAGATGAAACTTAAACTGCCCAAACCAATCTTTCTTCCAGCCAATCTGACCATGTCAACACTTGCTCCTATCCCTTTCCTACCTTCCCTTGAAGCTCATAATCAATCTAAATATCTCATTTTGTCTTACTGTATTTCTCCTTGATCTTTCTGGTCCCTAGCTGTAGGGTGAAACTCTCACTCACCCAGACCCTGGGAGTCGTTGCTGTAAAGCTCAGCTATCTCCCACACCATCCCAGTTGCCCACTACACATGCCTTTCTGTTTTACGTTGCCCCTCTCTGCCTCAGCTTCTTCACTGTTCAATGGACTCCTGCCTATTTGAATTCCTTTTAGAAAATTACTAGCAACAATTAAAAGAAAACTCGGTCGTTTATGTTTTCTGAGCTTTTCTGACAGCTCAGGCTGTCAGGCTTTACCCATGTGCCTGCTATTGGGCTGCAGAGCTCAGAAGTACAGGAGAGGTTACACAGGTCTCCTCTCTTCCCCAGTTAAATGAACAGTGGACCCTATTTATTTCCAAGACAAGTGCTGATGAGGGGACAATTTTTACACAGATCAGAAACGCAGAGAGGTTCTTCATTTTACCTTCTTATTTTCTGAAAGAACTTCTGCTGAGTGGCAAAGGTGAGAGGCCTTCAAATAGCAGAGAAGAGCAGCCATCAGAAGCTGCTTTAGTCTTTCTTTGCCTTTGTTTCCACTCAAGTCTGTGAATTCAGTTACAGGCTTTGCCCATACAGCCGTTTGGACTGCTGCGAGCTGTCTGGCTGTGTCTGTGTGCTCTAGCTGAACAGGGACTGCACAGCCATTAAGTTCCTGGTGCCCATGGAACAGTTGGGTGCACTATGTTCTGGGCTTGAGCTTAGAGATGATTGTGGAGAGCAGAAGTTATACATTTAAAAATATGTGCATTTAAAGCATTGGCTGGAATAAAAATTGTGTTTTGCTTGTTGCAAAAGTTTAATGAGTTCTAGTAACTTCTGTTCAAAACCAAATGTGCTACCTCCAAACCAGAGTGGCTTACAACTCTCTCCAGTTGTTAAACGCTCTCTAGATGAGAATTATAGATAGCACACAAAACGTTTGAAGCCCTGGCCAACAAGAAATGTATCCCAAGTGGCTGGTTTCCACTTTGTTCAAACTATGACCCATTAAAATGCAGACAGATTAAAGATAGGATTCAGGTCTGTGTTCATGCAGTTCTGTAGGGTAACGCAAATAAATATCCAACAAATTGGTTTGGATGCCTGTGTAAACAAGAGGTCTATAAACAACTGCAATAAACCCCAGCAAAAGAGTCTGCATTTTGCTTGGCAGAATGTTTTCTTTATGCACTTAGATTAACAAACCATGATCTCATCATTAGTCAACAAGATACTAGAGAGACCATCAAAGCAAACTACAGGAGAGTCGAGATTGATTCATGCCAAACAAATGTTTGTAGCTAACAGCTGTATTACCACTGATTCTAATTTACTCAGCAGGATTCTGCTTTCATTTCCGAAGTGAGATGAATGTCACAACGCGTGATGTAGACAGAATGTCTACCTACTGCATGAGCAATGGGTTGTGTCAGCTCTCCTGGATCACACGATCTCTTGCTGCGTTTGGGTACCATGAAGAATTACATCCTGGCGTTTTCTGCTTTAGCTCACCAGGCTACACACATGCCCTGTTCAGCACAGGGAGGGTTTAGGGAGGCTACATGATCATTCATTCCTGCTTCTGCTAAATCTTTTTTTATCATATCTTGGACACCTTGTGCCTCCTGAATGAAAAGTAGTTTCCCTTTTCCTTCCTTGTTTTTTTTTGGTAGAATTTCGGGAGCTGTCTTTGGACAAGTGTTGTGCCTCTTTGCCTGTAAAACGTGCATGTCAAAAGGACTCACCTCCTTAAAACTGAACCAAATAGGGTGGTGTATCAGCCCTGTCAAAGTTAACAGGAGTTTAGCTGTGGTCTTCATGGGGCCAGGTTTTAACACGAGGAACAAATGAGCCATTTATAGCTTAGGATTCTCTCCAGGAAGTTCTATTTGGGATTGCCTTTTTACTTGTGCTGCGCTGTTCACTGTGTTCTTTTCAGGGCTGCTCCTGACACAGGGCATTACACAGTCACATAAAGCTGCTCTTCTTCATGTCAGTATTTCAAAATTCACTTGCCTTTGCTGGAGGCATACCCTGAACATGCCACATGGTCCTAAAATGTTCCTCAGAAAGATTTTGCATACAATGTGGAATTTAAAAAAAATCAGGCAGACTAAGTAAGCAGCAACATGGGTTCGAAGGTTTTGCCAAAACACTGACATTCAGTGCCTCAATAGCTGGAGAGAGAACACTGCAATTCCAGAAAACAGAACGTTTCTGTCTGCTCATACCGTCTCCCCAAAACTTAATCTCTTGTAAGTTAAAACACTTACTGTTCTTCAGATATCCTCTCAGTGTCCCAAGAAAGATATAATAGCAAAGACGAGCAGCCCAGTTGCTTAAAATGCCAAAGTAACCAAAGAGGTACGACTCCTCTGTCAATTTTTGGACTGTTTATGGAATCCTTTAATCTACATAGCTTCCAGTGCAGTCATCTTCACAGCCTTCCCTGTGGCAGTGTGCAAGAAAATTACATGCTGTTCAGCTAAACTGCTATTCCCCTACATTCAGGTGTTCCCCAAGGACTTAACATGCACCTGCGATCGAAGGAAGGTTCAGAGCAGAGGTCTACATTCTGACGGAGCTGTCGAGGAAGTATCACAAACCTTGGAGGTTTGCTTTTGACTCGTGAGATTTCCAGTGCTTTAACAGCAACAGGCAAACCCAGCTGTACCATTTAGAAACATTCATATCTGTCTGAAAACAGAAAATTAAGAGATCGTGAAGGCAACAGGCTTTTTTGAATTTCCGCACAAAGTATTTAAAATGTGGCTGTATAATCCTCCTCTTGAAAGAGGCATTAAACTCCCAAACACAGAAGGCATAAATAAACAACAATTAAATGTTTTATATCATTACACACTCTCAATGCCTAACGTCATACAGGTCACAGTCCAGAAACAGAACCTTCCAGGACTGTTCTTCCAATTGCTTTTTTGCACAGGAGTGCTGCAAAATGCTTCTTTAACTTTGTTTGTTGTTCTGCATAACAAATTGTTTTCTTTGAGATGGGCCAAATTGCATCTGCCTCGCCCTCCATGCAGCTTACAGGGTTACGGTACTTCACAAGCTATCCAGGGATACTCCTGATATCAATCTTGAAGCCTATTCAAAACAAGGATGGGGAGTCAGGGCTTTCTCTGCCAACATTCCTGCTGCATAATCGCTCGGCTCCATTATCTGTGGGGGAGTCCTCTCTTCCAGTGTTCCCTCGCCAGGCTGTACTGCCTGTTGGGAGCTCACAGATCGAGCGGAGAGACGCCGCGGGAAGCATGTACTGAAAGAGCAGCACTATCACTTATCCCTTTCACGCTGTCTTTCTCCACAAAGGGAGGTCACTCACAATAGGCTGCCTTTGTCACTAAATAACCGCAGCGCTGGTGCCTTCCCTAAGCCTTTTCTCAACCTGTAAGTGCACAGGGCACAGTAGGAGCACAGTGAACAAAAGTGCTGAGCAGCATGAGCCCCACCATCCTGATGTCTGTACCAGTTTCTAACGGGAAGGACATAGCGAAGCTGTCTGTTAAGTTTATACTTGGGAACTTGACAACAATCTCCCTGTATTAACAATACTCTGGACCGTACTTTTCCAAAGTAACACCATTGTCTGCAAGCCCTTTGGACTTTAATATTCGCCATGTACATACTATTTGGACTTGCATATTTGCCAGTCGTTTGTTTGCATAGAATCCTTTCAAAACCTTTACTGACATGGACAAAAGAGTTTTGACATTAAAGTGGCAGAATGGAAGGCAGAGAGATGGTAGGCTGGACACGTTGCTGTGGCCTCCTTGGTCTGTTCTGCTCTTTGTGAATTTTTGAGAGGCAATAGGTGGTGGTTGTTCTTTCCAAGAGGGAGGTTCAAGGCGGTGAGGGTGTGACTGGCATTGGCTGGCACTGGCTATAAACACAGCACTCTCACTAGTTCCCAGTGTACATTTTCAGCACAGTTTGAGAGATTGGAATTTCCAGATGACGTGCTCGATGTATGTGGTGGGGGTGGAGGGCAGAAAGGGTCCTTCTTTTTCATGTTCGCTCCTAGCTGTCAGTCAAACATAGCAAAAAAATCAGCTCCAATTAAGGGGATATGCAAGGAATTTCATGATAATGTCAACACTCCATTCCATCAATACAGAGGTAAAGGAAAGAAGCTAATTTTAGATATTGGTATTTTTTATTTTTTTAAGAAATAACCTCAGTCACAGTCGACTGTGGTATCACCAGATAAACAGTTAATCACAACAGTACATGAAGTGGTTGACAATTCCTTCATTATCCTGTGGGGTTTTTGCTTTGTTTTTTCTGTGGGGGCCCTGGTTTCTGTTTCATTTGCTTTCTGATTACTCCAGCGCTGAGTTAACTTTCTCCTGCAGACTGCCTTCAGTTCTCCAAGAGGTTCAGCTTCTCATCCATTAACCCCTTCCTGCAAGGAGTCTCACTCACCTGACCTTAGAAAGAGAAAACAGCTGGAGAGACCAGAGTACTATGTGGAGAAAACAGTCCAGCTCTGGACTCACTCCCATCTCACTTCACATCTGACTTTCTGTGTGACCTTAAAACATGTCCCAGTTAAAAGACAGCAATGGTCTCAAGCTTCTCAGTATTCAATAGAGACTTTTAATCCTGCGTTTTGCCAGGATTACTTCCTTGGCTGCAGAATGGGCATAGTTACACTGCAACAGTATCAAATCTGATCTATTTTGGATTTATTGATCCAGGGAGGGGAGAATTTCCAGGGAGCACAGCTGCCTTTCCAACTGTACTGATGTGGAAACACATCAAATGTGTAGCTGTCAGATTGCTACTCCATTTAATCTACCTCATGTTCCTTGGCGAAATCTGCAGTGTGCGCCTGCTCCAGCCACAGGGCTGCACTCTGCTCCAGCTGACCCCACAGTCCACAAAAGACATTTTGGAGCTGCTTTTGACGTCCTCAACCCATTTGAAGATTATCTGTGGTGCAGCTGAGGGTCAGGTCTGGGATGGTGCTTTTGTAACTTCTTGCCCTCCTTGGTGTTCTGCCATGTGCTGTTAATCCTGCAGGAAAGGCTGATGGTTTCATCAGGATTTGACATATTCTGGATCATGATTTCATGGCCAAATTACTTAAACCTTTGGGCACTGAAAACTGGATTTTGAGGAGAACAACTGCCCTCCTACAAACAGGTCGGGTAGCAGTTTAGTAACTATTAGTAAGAGTGAAATAAATTCTAAAAGCAGTGATCTATGACACCTGGACTATATAAAGCAGTATGATAGCAGTGATTACTAATGAATAGTAATAAGCTTAACACATGCTTAATACATACTCAGATATCAGATCTATTTTTTCCCCACTAAAAATTATATAACTAAACCTCTAATCTAGTTACTAATCTAAAACCTTGTGAATGTGCCAGTAGTTTCGATGGGAGGAATTCTAGTTCCACCAATTTCAGAGTTTTAATTCAGCCCTCCTAAAGCACCCTACCAGAAATCCCCGAGCCGTTTTAGCATGGATACAAATGGGTGAAGGGTACAAACACTGTGCATTATCCCCTCTTGATTTCTAGAAAAAAACCTGGAAAGCTGTCCACTGCTGACGAGAATCTGTTTGGATTGAAGAACCTGCTGGATTATTTAAAGCTCTGTTCCAGTGACAGCCAGCGTTGGCTGTTGAAGTGAACTGTATGACTACATTCCCTGTAAAATGTATCTCCATTTCCTTTCAGGTTGGGAAGCTGATCCAAGAAGCAGCTGGAAGGAGTAATTTGAAGAGAGTTACACTGGAGCTGGGTGGGAAAAGCCCAAACATTATTTTTGCAGATGCTGATTGTAAGTCAGCACTTCCATATTTTTCTTAAAAACATGTTTGTGTGGTGTCTTTTTTTCTTTTTTTTTCCATTTTAGGGTATATATTTCATACAAAGTGAAATGGACCAATATAGCTGTATCTAATTGCACTTTTTAATCTTACAGAAGCAGCCTAAGGTGTGGTAGTTTTTATAAAAAGGCATTTGCACCCACAGATCCATAGACAGTAAGAAAACAGAAAAAGTTATAACCAAGCATATAGAAACAGTGTTATTCACAGTCATGGTCCCATACACATCTGTCATCCTAAATTCTGCAGCAAGGTCATTTAGTGCTTTAATTCTGGGAATTCTGTGATTTATTTTTTGCTTCACAGCAATGATAAAAAGGGAGGGCTTTAATTTACACTTGAGTTGCTAATCTAGTCAGTGCAGTATTCCTTTTTAAGCTGCTTTGGTAGTACCTATAAATGAAGATTATTCAATTTTTTAAATTTTCACAACTGAAGAATTGTGTATTGAAATATTCTCATTGCCACTGTCAGCAGGGAGCTCAAGAGTTTGGCAGCTGGATGATGTTATGCAGCTGAGATTTTTGGCACCTGAGAAGGTACAGGACAGCTGTTTAGGATAGGATAAAAACATAGCCTGGAAGTTTCTGCTTAAATGATTATCAATGAAATAGTTAAAAATGTTGATATTTAAATTGTCAGCAGGAGGTTTTGAAGTTAACACCCTATTAAGATCAATGGGACAGTTCACACCTTGCTTTGAGCTATCCTTTCAGGCTGTGTGCAGGCACACTGTACTCAATACATTTTCTGAGACCTCTGTAACCCAAATAAATGGACACATAAGGATTTGGTCTTTTAATTTAAAAGGGGAAAGCGAATAGCAGAATGATTTTGAATAGCATGAATTGCAAGAGTTGGTTACAATCCTATATTGTTTTCAAAACTTACTAACGTCTGAAGGACTAGGGAAAGCTTGAGAACTTTCAGCAGCTTTTCTACATAGAAATATTTTACCAAGTTGGGGGTCTAAATTACAGCCGCAGTCATCCCGATAAGCTAAAAAGACTCCTGTCAACCGGAGCCAGATGCAGATGTTGCAGCCATCTGTAGTTACTCATCTCTATCTCCCACCAGCAATCACTAGATCTCAAATGTCCCCCTAACCTACTAACTCAGACTGGATCACCCAGACACTTCTGGTAGAGGGATACGAGATGGAGGCAGGTCTGTGGTATGGCCTTCCACGGGGGAAGGACGAGTGCTCCCAGCTGCCACACAGAGCTGTAGTTTGTCTGTGATCTGCGCTATCTGCCAAATAAGGCTGAGGACCCGGGGAGAAGTCACAGGCAGTAAGGGAATCACAGGGCACGGAGGAGAGCACAGTCTTGTTCAGGACTGTCTGTTCCACAGTGTATCATCCCAAAGCTCTCTGGTCTTCCCGTAATTACAACCACCAGCACTTGACCTGAGATTTGGACTTCAAAGCTCTGATTATTGAAGAACAGCGGACGGTTTGCTCACCATTCCAAAGAAGCTGTTTGTTCTGTTTGAGGAACGCTGTGTGCCAAAAGTTAGCAGAAAGCAGGACAAAGTTATTGAAAGTTTAGTGCACCAAAAAAACAGGGAAGAATGGTGCACCCTCATGGTGAAAAAAAGGTGTTAACAATAGAGGAAGAAATATCAGTGAATCAGTTCATCAGTTCTATCCCCTAGTGTTTTCAATCTCCATGAAGCTGTCTGGGAAAATTTGAATGTGGTCCAGGGAACACCCTATATATTTTTTTTTAAAGACCACACTGAGGGCAGAATAAGACCTTTCTGTTAGCTGGAGTTGTCTAGGACATGCTGAAAGTAAAGCACCACTGCTTTGTTTATTCCATAAAAGATTATACTTTAAGCAATGTTCCAAAGTGCTACAGCTGATAACAGAGTTATTACAGTGCTGTAGGGCATCACTGTTTAAGGATTAATTCAACATTTTTCTCTAGTCAGCTATTGCACCCAATGGGAGAATTTAGCTCTGAATGCCTAAATATGACTGGATCCTCTCTCCTGCTTGGACAGCGGATGTATTAGTTGTACATCCAAGGAAGTTAGAGTAGAAATCAAGGGTTGATTGTTCTAAATTGACCTATATTTTTTAAGCCTTACCCAGTCACCTCTATAAGCCAATAAGATGTTTCTGTCTTGCAGAAAAGTAATGTGGCTTTTTGGGAAGTGTAGGTCTTGCCATGACCAAAGTCAAAGTGTCCCAAGTACTTGGTTGCCTGTAACTCTCCCATATGCAGTATTAAACCCAGTGCAAACTTGGCACCACAGACAAATTTTCCCCACCTATACTCACCCCAGTCAGACAGACTTCTATAATGCGGGACACAATCTGCTTCCTAGGGTCTCCTAAGAGTTTTAGTTGATAAATCACATGTTGCTGGCATGCAAGACATCGGTGAAGTGGTTCTTTCATACCCTACTCCTATAGACTGCTCAAGTGCTGTCTTGATTCAATTTTTGCAGTGGGATATTAAGCAATATTTTGTGGCTTGTGTCACAAGATGGCATGTGGAATATATTACCCATGGACCCTCCTTTACCTAGACAATGCCTGAAGTCCCAAGTGGTCCCTTGCAATCTAGTGTTTCTGAAACAGTTGCAGTGCTCCTAATATCCCTCCAGTATAGCTGTGTCCAGGGTGGAATAAATGTGGAAAAAAAATCAGCTTTAGACATGTCTAAAAACTCGGTATTTTCACAGGGATTGTGACACAAAATGAAATGAATCTTCTTCCTATATGACCTGACACAACAGTAGTATGTTTTGATTTGGTCACTATTTTGTTTTTTTTAACCAAATCCTACTTCTGCTCTGAAGTTTTGGAAATGTGGCACTATGTAATACCTATGACACTGGTGCAATAGCAGATGTGTCAATGCTGTTTCAGAGCAACATATGCTGTCTTGGTTTTTTAGTGGACTATGCTGTGGAACAAGCTCACCAAGGGGTCTTCTTCAATCAAGGTCAATGCTGCACTGCAGGCTCACGGATTTATGTGGAAGAATCAATCTATGAAGAGTTTGTTAGAAGAAGCGTGGAACGTGCAAAGAGGAGAGTTGTGGGGAGTCCTTTTGACCCAACTACGGAACAAGGTCCACAGGTAAAGGAAGAATGCTTCAGCTCTACAGCCCAGCAAGTGCCTGGAAGCATTTAAACTCTACTAGGACAGAGGTCCGTCAGTGCATGCTCACTCACAGCCCAGGGTAGCTGACATGATAAACATTTTAAAGATTAAAATTCTAAAGGAGTAGATAATCTGTGCAGCTCAGAGGTGTTTCTTGTTAGGTAAAAACTCATCTTAACCATCAGTAGGTTTGCCTCCCAGCCTTAACAGCAAGATTCTGATCTTCAGCCTCCAAGATACAGCTGTAAACTATGAGAAGATCTCAAAAGTCTGCAGGCACTTGTTTTCAAGAATTGTCTACAACCATAACTGTGCTTGTAGACCACTAGAAAGACAGGAATTCTAAGCAAAAGATGGACAGAATTAGAAATAGGTCTTTAAAAAATGTTTCTGCTGCTGATAACCAGCTGGGTTTATACCATTTTCAGGAAGTTAACCTGGGACAAAAAAGAATGATCTGCTTTGTTTGTGCTCATAGACCAGGTTGCTTAGCAAGAATGTGGGTTGAGCCACACACATAAGGGGACGTATCCTTACGGAGACTGAGGCCTAGGTTACAGTCAGCAGCTACTTATAGATCTTTGGCATCTCCAGCTCAGAGTAGTGAATTAAGCGTGAGTCTACTCACTGGGACGTGATTGCCAAAAAAACCAATTTTGATTTGATCATCAAGTGCACGATCTGCAAGTCAAATGGCTTCTTCTCTCTTTCAGATTGATAAAAACCAGTACAACAAGATCTTGGAACTGATTCAAAGTGGCATTACTGAAGGAGCAAAACTTGAGTGTGGGGGTAAAGGGCTGGGAAGAAAGGGCTTCTTCATTGAACCGACGGTGTTTTCCAATGTAACGGATGACATGCGGATTGCCAAGGAGGAGGTATTCACACACACTGGCAAGATGGCCTAAACATGATTTTTTTTTCTTTTGTTTACTTCCTGAGACAAAAGCTTTAGAGCGAAAATTACACCTATGGTAAAAAAAAAAAAAAAAAAAAAAGGCAAAATCTTTTCAGAACTCCGTATGCACACAGCAACTGATGACATCATTTGGGTAAAGGAACTCAGGTTTTGTCGTTGGCTGTGAAGTCTCCATCCTCAAAGAAGAAATAAGGGAAGAATGGATGAGTTCCAGTGAGGCAACAGCTTTGGGAAATTCATGCAGTTTTACAGACAGCTATTACCACTATTAAATGTTGCTGTGGGAATTTGTAAAGAATACAACAGGAGAGAGAATACAGTTTAAAAAGCAGAATAAAACAGGAATAAAATGCCTCTGAGTAGGCTGGTTTATTAATTAATGATTAATCTTTGTTGCAGATTTTTGGGCCCGTTCAAGAAATACTGAGATTTAAAACCATGGATGAAGTGATAGAGAGAGCCAACAATTCTGATTTTGGGCTGGTAGCTGCTGTCTTTACAAATGACATAAACAAGGCCCTCACAGTCTCTTCAGCAATGCAGGCTGGGACAGTCTGGTAAGGCAGAAGTTATCATGCTCCTGCTCTTGGAGATAGAGAGTTTGACTCACTGCCATTGTGGCACCTCAGTTTTGCACTCTGTGTCTGAAAAATGTTTATCTAGACCATCCTAGTGGTGAATCACGCACGACCCGCGATAGGGAACAGCTGCAAGGAGGTGGTGTGACGCTGCTCCCTGCGGGTGAACGCTTTGGAAAATGGGAAAGCGCCTTGCTTGACTTTAGCATGGCAGCCACGCTGCTGAGTGACCTTACTGAGAGCAAACAACGCAGAGTGTAAACGCTCCTTTCTGTGGAGCAGAGGAGTATTACGAGTTCTCTGCTAAATGCACAGAGAATCGTGTACTTTTACAACATTAGGGAACTGAGGGGACACCTCTTCTTTCTAGTCCCTAGGAATAGGTAATGCCACCTCCAGTTTAATAGCATGCCGTTTGGTATGTCAAGCCTGGGTAAACTAAAGACCCACAAGAAATCAGGGAGAAAAAGGACAAATTCAAATCTAATAGCTCTGTGTTATAAACCAGCACTGAGGCTTGTCAGCAAATCCGCAGTTCATTACTAAAGCTGCGTCCAAGTGTCCGGTGCCCTCCTCCGGTCCCCACAGGCCAAATCCCATTCTCCGTATGGGTAAGGAGCAGATAGTTGGGTTTGGGGCATAAATCCTTCCTTTCTTTTTCAACATGAGACAAGTTTGTTATTACTCGGAGGTATACGGTGTCCTTAGCTCCACAAGCTTCAGCCTCTCCCTGAGTTGTCCAAAAGTCTCTCTGACAGTGCAGCTGGACTTAACACCTCTTCCTGTTACAGGATAAATTGCTACAATGCCTTAAACGCCCAAAGTCCTTTCGGAGGATTCAAAATGTCTGGCAATGGGAGAGAGATGTAAGTATGACACTGCTGTCTTCTAAACTGTTTTCAGCTCTGCAACTTAATAAATGTTAGTGAATCCTTCCATGCAAATTAAGATCAGGAAATCTCCCATCTGAGGATCAGGGCATAGTATAAGATGACTGATAATCATTGCCAGTTCTAAATGCAATTGATTTACATGGTAAGAATATGTTTCTGGAACTCCCTTCTTATTCTGAAAGGAACTGAAAATTTCTGAGTATTTTTTCTGAACTTGTAACCTGTGTTTCTGAGAGTTTTTCTTAGCCATATTAACCAGAACTTTTGCAGAAAGATTCTCTTTTTGGTACTGCTGTGTGCTTGTTGACTGGTTCAGTGTGCTCGTTTCAGAGATGTTTTGCCATATATTTTGCCACTCTTGCTATTTTTTTCCTTTCTTTACTTTTCCCTATATTTTTTAATATAGGTGCAGCTGAATTTTATTAAAATGTTATCTAACTCTTCCAGATATATAAACAATGTTAAATTAAATCAGGCCTAGAGAAGGACAGACAAAGGTGTTTACATCCTTTTCAAAAAATCACCATCCATTACAAAGCTTTCTGTCTTTTCTTATTTCATTTAGAACTAAGTGCCAGATATTTTGAAATGGAGCTCCACGTTCAAGTACTGTCCCGTGTACCTAATCTAAAGTCTTACCAGTTTCTAATTCTCATTACAATCACACGGAAGTTTAGCAATTGCATCAGCCCCAGATCGGTTTCGCGTACAAAGGACTCAATTAGTTGCTGTGCAGGAGGCATGTACACCAGATAGGTCTCACCTAAGCTTTCAAAATAGCTTATGGCTAATGGCAAACTCAGCAGTAAAACTAAAGTGAGGTCAAACTCTTTAAAACTTTAAATATGTGAAGTATACAACTTGATCTATAAAATAAGCTCTATGTAGCCTGAAATACTTTCCCTCATTAGGGAGTACTTTGAATAACACATTCATACTATTCTCCACATTCATGAGTTATGAGGTGATCTCACACTGGCATAAATATGTCAGCTCATCTAACTCTTATCATTGTGAAAATATTCTAAAACTACTAAGCTAGATAGAGCACATGAGTAACTCGACACTCCAGAGTGACCCCATTGACTTCAGGGAGGTTGACTGGGCAAGCAAAATATTCACGTATTAGTATCGCAGAGTTTTTGGAAGAGGGGAAAATCAGGCAGCACTCTATCTCCCATGGAAAAACCTACAGTAGTTGTACACTTGATTCCCATCTACAGCTTTGAAAATATTAATCATAAACAATAAATGTTTGGAATGGCAATCATCTCTGTCTCACAAAGATGCCTGAAAGCTACTTATCAGTAATTATTCTACTCCTTTCAGAACCTCTTTGATCAGATATGAACTTCTAATTCACGTTCCCCCTCCCTGCATTAATATCTGCATACTTTATATTAAAATGCCATGGTTTCTTAGATCGCTGTTTTTAAGGGATACATATTACAGCATAAATAATGTTGACTCAGGCAATTAAAGGAAAAAGAAAAGAAGAGAAGGTGTTCATACATACATGTGTCATTGCTAAGCTAATATACGTTGAGCTAATATGTTACAGCCATATTTTTTATATATATATATAATTAATATATAAATAATACAGCCAATCATAATTGTGCCACCGTGCTGTCTGTGCTAGCACTGTATTACCTGGCACTTATTTTGTTCCTCCATTTAAATTCACAGATTTTTATCACACATGGAGAAAAAAATGAACACAGAAAGTTGAGCTCTGCTATACTCATTTTACGCTCCCACAAAACGTCGCAGGGTTATGTGCATACCAGCAGAGAACCAGAACTCACATACACAATACAACGGATTTCTGTTTACATTCAGGCTACTTACAATATTATTGTATTCTTAAAGGAGTCTAAAAGAGGGATTTGTTTTACAACTACACTTCTTTAAAGCTTATCACTACCTGAATAGTGTCAAATTTAATTCCTGTAACTAAAACTTGGGTAACTCATCCCAGATAGCCACATGTATTAGAACCCCCCCAGATTCTGGTCTCTGTCTGAATGTCTTCGAGAGAGGGAGGTGCCATTCTACTTCAGAACTATCCTTTAGTGTAAAAGGAGATATAATTGTCTGGATAGCTCTGAGGTACAGCAGTGCATAGTTGCATTCCCAAAAAGAAGTGCCAGCAGGAGAACAGCTTGGCATTATAATTCTTTTCCTTATCTTTTTTTCTCTTGGGCTGAGGGAGGGAAGAGATTATGTAATACTTCTTCTTGAAGAGCAGTTTGTTCCCCTTCCCTCACACCTACACAACCAAGGGATAGCATCGTGCAAACTCAACCCTTTTCACAGACACAAACCTTATTCTCACCCTGATACAAACTGCAATCCAAGAACACCCAAAGTGGCCATAGCACGGCATGTTATTGCTCCCTACTTCCCTATATGAGGCTTTGGGGACAAGGGAGCACTTTAACTGAACACACACTGACTCGTCCTCTCTGCATGTCTGGAATAACCCATCTTCCTATTCAGAAAGAGCAACTTTTTAACTTTGGAAAAATACTTGCCTTAGAATTCATCACAGTTGTCTACTTCTAGACTTTTGGCCAGAAAACAAACGCGTAAGGCCCTGAAGCCTTGAGCTGAAGAAACAGACGATAAATATATTTAATTTTGTTTGCCAGGCCAAGATAAGAAACCAACAGGCAGTTGGAACATGCATAAAGGCGCTGGATACTCTGTTGGCTAGGTTATCTATTGACTTGCACAAATGTGTCCAACAGGTGTCTGGAGCCAAGCCGAAGCCCTACTGAATCCAGCAGAAACTTTGACGCAGAGAGACTTACTAGCATTAGTTATTGGGCTCCATGCGGCTCCTGGTGACAGCTTCCACTGAGCCATAAGAGTATGGTTCTGGGACTCATCTGAGCCTGATAAATAGCTACATTTTTTGGTCATTCTTTGGAGACAAATCCACCACTTTTTACTGAAAGCTGGGAGTAGGGTGGCCCAAATCAATAGGAACCCTTCACACGTCAAAAAATCTTTACTAATATATTTCCTTGCAGGTGCTTAGACTCTGGTAAATCTTAAAATGCCTACTGAATCATCAGTCTGAGTAAAATATCAACCACTATATCACATGTAAGGCTGACCAAGCCAACAGACACATCAGAAAGTTTTCAAAACTGCAGATGGAGTGAAATGGGCTAGTAAATGCCAATATTTCTGCCCAAATGGATTAACTTTCTAAGGAAGGTTACAGGAGTTCCTCCCCTGATGTTATATTTTGTGTAAAGTTTATAGTGTAGAGGTAAGTACAAAGTAGACTATGCAACAGCGGGGGCGTACAGAGCGTAATTGCTTTGAACAGTGGCCCCTCCACTCCATTCTTAAAGCGCCAGCTATTAGGAGGAGGTTCTGAGGAATTCCCCTGAAATAGTCTTTGGGGTGCAGCTGGCATTAAATTCTGCACAGGGCAATCCAGAGGGAAGGCAGTGTCAAACAGTAAACGTGCTAACATGATACTCATGTCAGCACTTTTTAGATTTTAATATAAGGGAGCAGTATTGTGTATGTTTTAGGGGTAGGGATAAGAATTTAACCAAGAAACAACTGTCTGTAAGAGTTTGTGCAAAAGAATCCTTGTATGAGTTTGTATAGAAGAGAGACTCTACTTCCAGACTCTACCTGTTCTGAGGTGGGGACATTGTTCACTTTACATACTCAGCGTCCGGCAGACATATTAGAACTTAACTAATGACTTGACTAGAACATGCTTCCCCATTACTCAAAGTCCACAGCAAAATGCAAATACCTACACTTCAGAGAAGACAGACATAACTCCCAAGAAGCCATGCAATATCCACTCTAAACCTCAGCAGTGCTGCCTAAGAGACGAGCCAGGCCAGAGCTGACTACAACAAAATCTACATTTTATAGCATTCACAAACACCCATTTCTTAGGCATAATTTATCCAGAGAAGAACATGTACCCCTCAAAGCCATGGGTCAGATGACTGGGACCTAGTAAGTGGCTAGCTTCTAGCAGTGCAGAGGATCTTAGGTGAGGTGCTGTGCCAGGAGAAAAAAGAGGTCTTCTACGTAAATCTAGTGGAAATCTGGGTAAGCTGAACACCCTTTCATGGTGTGTGCCAATGCCAGTTTCTGCTGCTGGATATTTTGTCAGGTAAAAAGGCTCAGTGGGTCAGGCGTCAAAGCTCATCTTTAGCCAGGGTTGTGAGTAGTTCACTCTCCCTAGGACTCAGTTTGGACCTTCTCTTTCTTGAGTGCAAATGTAAGCAGTAATTTCACTGGCTGGTGGTCTAGGTCTTGGTGTTTGGACATTTTCAAACTCGGGAAAGGACAGAGGACATCTCTTCACTCCCAACAGGTCCATCAATGGACAGTGAGTATTTCTGGGCTGAATGTCATTCTGTATCTCCTTATCAAATGCAGGAGCCATCCATTGTTCTTTTGACCTAAACTGAAACTTCACCTTTAGGTTTTCTGAGAGATGACATGAAAGGAAAACCTGTACAAAATCATAGTACAACAGAAACCTATGCCAAGAATTTTAGGTTGTATCTTAACTTTATCAAGGAATCACTGCAGGTTTTCGCTCGATAAAGAATTAATGTCTGGTGTAAGCTGATGCTGTGATTTGTTTTTTAGGGGTGAATGTGGATTGAGAGAATACTCTGAAGTTAAAACTGTGACAATAAAGATCCCTCAGAAGAACTCCTAAAACGACAAAGGACCCTGTTGTGCAGAAGAGCACAGGATGCCACCCTCTCTATCCCTTATGGAGACCAGCACTCAGGAATAAAAAGTGTTACACAATATATATTTAAGAAATTAAGTTGCAACACATATACTGGGCACATAACTGCGTACTTAATGCAAACCAACTCTGCATGTTTTCATAAAACTCCTGAGAATCGTTACACCTTTATAAAACAAATCATAACGAGACAAAATTGCTATTGGGCATCAGTTGATAACGGTTCTAGCTATAAAACTGTTAAATGCGAATGCATGCACACACACATTTATCTCTTCTTTAAATAAACAAAATAAGTCTTAATGCTTTCAGCTTGCCTTCTCAAACAGACCTGCTTTGTATTGACATTCAAGTTTCAATCAGGGCTTTACAAGCCAGATTTTACCCAAAATGTTAGTGATGAATAACATAAACAAGGATGATTGATATTCTTAAAAAATAAAAGACTTTGAACGGTAACGAACCAAAAACTGGTATATTGGCAACTTTCCAATTAGCATGCTCACATAAAAAGGTCAAACTGGGGAGGGACTCAAACCAGCGTATGGACAATGAAATCCAAATACTTATCAGTGAGATTTGGCTTTCATGACCCACAGCGATTTGGTTTTCAAAGCTTATTTTCATAACTACTTTATGTCATGCTCTAAGCAAAAATCCTCCCTCACTTAGAGGAACTTCAAAGGTTTTACCTGCCTGCCAAAAGAGCATGGCAGACAGGGTGGGAGAGTGGTAAGGAGAACAGGAACAGATCCCAAGGCTTCATGGAATACTTCATCTTTCACTGCTTGTCTAGTTTTGTTGTTGTTGTTACTGTTGTGGTTTTTCACAGTTTTTTAAACAATTATATGCACACACGACTCCATTTATTTGTCTGCTATTAAACTGCCTGTGATTACACTGGGAATTATTAAGTAGTTGTTACAGCGGGAAGAACCCAGCAAAAGCCCATGTGACAAGAAGTCAGCTTGACTTTAGTTTCTTACCTGGGTGATTGATGGCTTCCCATCCTCACCATGCTTGTGAGCCTCAGGTGAGCTTACTGGCTGGTACTGACTTTTCAGTTATGTCTGTTCCTTTTTTGGTCCAGGACAAAAATACGAGCAAGGTCTTTTAGAAGTGAGGTGTTTAAAACCTGTCACATCATTAGCTGCTGCCTACAGAATCTCTTCCAACTTGTAACTAACAAACTGAATACCATTTCTTTCTTCTTTCCAGCTGCAGAGCTCACTGGTTCCCCAGACTTTTTTTAAAGAGGTTTCATTTTGGTTTACTCAGAATTAAGAAAATTTATTTTAAAAGTACAGTAAATCACCTACACTGTACAGCGACATTATCTGGGGTATAAGGACAGAATTACGGCCTCAGGTGTAAGTTTTCCTAGCTGCAAAGTCTATACTATGAGCTGTTGAAAACTCCAGACCTGATCAGCAAATCATTTCTGCACGTTCTTAACTTCCTTTACTCTCTGAGGAATTCCTCTTAGATGTGTGTGTCCTTAAACGTACCGCTGGATCAGGGCAAGAGGATCCAGCACTTTGTAGTGTGGTGGCCCTCCATATTTTGTATTTCTATCTCATGTCATTCTGTGTTTGTGTTTTGAAAGCGATGTGGATACATGATGTTATTCAGAAATGGCAGTACATTCACAGACATGGAGATGAATGAAATGTTCCTGAGTTGTTAAATGCAGGTGCCATATACTTCTACTGTAGTGTGTGTCAGAGTGAAAAAAAAAAAACCAACAAAATACAGCAAATAAGAGATTAGTTATCTTTTAAATTGCAATATAAAATGTGAAAAAGGAGATTTTACTTCTTTTCTCCTATTTACTTAAAAGAGAAACTTCCTGTGCTAACAGCATTTACACCGTGTACTCTTTTGTATTCTTTTTGTGTATTTTATATGTCTGTGCTTTATACCCAGTACATTCAGGTAAATAATAGAGAGTTGCCATTGTTCTCAACCCTGTCACTGCAGCTCCATTTGATGTACATGGATTTGTGAAATCCTCTTTTAAATGTACCATCTGCATGGATCCAACAAAACATCTTTCCAGTCCCCGCAGCTTTTTGTTACAGTTTTTAATCATGTATATAGTTATATGTTATTAAAAAAAGTAAAAGGATATTTTCTATGAAGTTTTTTCCATTAAAAAGGTTTAGAGAAAGACTTTAGACTGTGAGACTCCTTTATTGTTGACAGAGCTATAAAAATATTAAAAAAAATATTTTCTTAGCAAAAGATCTGCTCTCACAGTAGCTTTATTTTCATTTGCAAAAGTGAATGAAGTAAAAGGCCAGTTACGTTTTCTGGAATATTATTGCAGCTGTATGAAAAACACTTGAAAATTGCAGATCTAGGTCATAGCCAAAGTTCATCCTCACCCTCATGGTCATAAAGTTTACCTATTGGGGAAGGTCTGAAATCATCAGAACCAGTGGGGCACCCTTGCAAACTGCTGCATCACAGCTTGAGTTTTGGATAACGTTTTAAAAAATCATGATGCCTGTAGATGAGTCACAGAGATGATTAACACTCAGATCTTTTATGAAGGGATATTCTACTTGTCTTTGATTTCAAAATGCTAAAACAGGGGAAGAAGATAGACTGAATGTTATTTGACAGACAGTAAAGTTCACATGGCCAGGTACTGTACAACTCTCCCTCAAGCAATCCCTTTATTCCAGGGTTACTTTCATTGCCAGGAACAGCATTCCTCTTTCGAAATGGTGCCTCAGTTAATAAGGCTAAGCCACTTCATTGTATGGCAGGCAATGGTTATACCTCAGTGTCACAGAATAATACTGGTGGTTTAATAACACTCGACAGGAAACCACAGTAGATAAAGTAACTTGACTAAAACAGATGGGATAAAAGAGAGTAATAGGAGTGAAATTGCATTCTCAAAAAGGAGTACTGTTCCTGAAAGTCTGGGATATCAGGAACATATTAAGCAGAGCTTCATTTCTATTTAACTAGCGGCATGGACAACACTCTGTCACAGGCTTGAGGGGGCAACTAGCACTTCCCGTATTCCCCAGCTCTCTGACCTGTTTGCAGCCTGTCTCGTGACGCCAAGCAGTCACATAGGCACAAGGAATGGAGTGCTTTTCTGAAAGCAAAATGCATGAAGGAACGTTATTCTGGAAGCCGCTGACAACAAGGAGTGCTGTCATCTAATGAAATAAGCCAAGTTCAGTCCATAGTGAATAAGCACTCTGTGGAGCCCCAGCCAGAGAAAGTAAATTTACCGATAAACGTGTATCCACAGTTTGGTAATAATAGCGCATTTCTTCCGGGAAAAGGATGTGAAGAAAGGCAAAAAGAATTTCAGTTCTGTGGCCTTCAGACAAAGTGATGGGTGTTGATACTACTTGAAATGCATTTATTGGTGCCTTGTGACAAAGAACGCTCGCTCTTCCTCCCCACAGAGGCCAGATGAAAAATCTTGCCTTGCACATGCAGAGGCACTGTGTAACAGCGACCTCCGATTTCTCAGTTCTGTCCTGGAAAAGAGAGAACCCATAATAATGCAGTTCAGGGCACCAATTTAGCTAGAGAGGAAACCAAAGACAAGCAATACACTGTACTGTTTACTTACGGCGTGCTGCATGGTCACACCTAGAGCTCTGGAGAGCTACGTGTACAACCACCTTCATTTGCATCCATACATCTCCCCTCACTGCAGGCTGAGTCCATCAACACAGGAAGTGATTTTTCTCCGAACAACTTCATACCACAATGACTGATAGTCGCAGTGCTGTGTCTATCAGGAAGCAGGAAAAGCCTCTGTGGCTATTCGATGCCATCAGCGTTCCCAACCCATTCAGACAGACTCCTCTCAGCCCATTAGACTACAGCTGCATAAAATGCATCTTCCTTCCTTGTCCTCGTTAAACACATAGTTGATTAATTTTTTCTGTATATTCTGTGTCCACTGACAGCGCACAGGTATTGGGGAACTATGGGTGGCTCTGCCAGAAGGCTCAGAAACTTCTGAAGCAAAGTGGGGGACTTCAGCACGAAGTTGGGCCACTTATAAGGATACATTAGGCTGATGTGAGTAGTGGTATAATTTCATGTGACTCAGTGTGGCTAGAATATGCCTCTACTAGGGCTCCATGTCCCACTTTCCTCTTCCACCCAGCACAACATGTGGAGCACGGGGACGCTGGTTGCAGTAAGCACTTGCCTAGTGTTTCTCAGCGGACTGGAACTGACATGCTGGAACTCAGTCTTAACACGAGCAATAGATTATTACAGCTGGCTGCAGCGCAAGTTCAGTCATTTTACTGGTGAAGAGCAGGTTAAGCTGTCTGTGTAGCCACAGCTGCTACACTGGGGTGGTGCTCATAGCCAAGTGCTTCGTTCTCTAAGATTGAGGCCTAGAGGTTGTGCACACACATACAAGTGAGAATCTGCCTCAAAGACAGCGAGTGGAGGCTCAAGGGTGACTTGCCTCTTGGTACAACTGGGATAAGTCACCAGAGCAGTTGCATAATGTCCTTAATCCCCTTCGCTTCCAGCTCGAGCGGGAGAAAAAGCACATTTACGTGCCTGTGGTTCATAAGATGGGTTAATTCTAAAACAGTTCAGCCAGCTGAGTTTAAAACCTCACTAAAAGCCAACCTCACCCCCCTAGCACAGGTACTCTAGAGCCCAGCTGCACCATAAAGACCACAACTATTTTTTTTTCTGATCTCAACAAATTTAAATCCACTCAAGCCACTACTGAAAAGAGGGACTGCACCCATGATCCACGGCTTCTCTACAGTGAGCAATTGCATGCCTTACTTTTCATGGGTTTATAGGATGAGTTTCATCAAACAGCGGAGGCTGTCCTGTACCATGCACAGCACATACATTTTTGGCTGTGCCTGCAGTGCCAGGAAGCACTCCAGGGAATATGATTTCACTCGATTTCAGGTGACATTTATAAACACATTACAGAGGGCCCTGGCCATCAGCTGTAATGCACCAAGGCCTGCAATGCCCAGGAAGGCCGGGACACCTTCTGGGACAATTTGCCTTAAGGATCGATGAAGTCTGCATTACTGGTATGTCCCCCAGTGCATTACTGTAACCATTCCTTGTATTGCCATTTAATCCTAGTATCTAACATCAAATCCTGCAGTTCCAGGCTGGTTTTGAGGTGTTTTTATCTGCCTGGAGTCTCTTGATGAGACCTGCTAAATAAACCTGGATTGTGCAACCCCAACAGCAACAGACTGTAAAAAAAGCTCCAGCTGCAGAAGTTGCCAAGGAGGCTGTGCACGCAGCAGGCTGAAGTAACCCAAAAGGGTGCTTGTGAAATGTTTGTGCTGCTGGCAGGCAGCACATTGCCAGGACAGATCACACATCATGCATTTGCACATCAAATGAAGCTGCACTGGTCTGAGAGCATGGGAAAGGCCTGTCTTGAACGGCATGTGTCCTACTTCCTAAACATGTATATTTTACACTTTACACTTGGTTATTGGCCAGATTGAAAGTACCGCAAGTTCCCCAAAGCTTGTCATTTTGCCTTTGAAGTAGAACTGTTTGGATAATGTTTCCTTTGGCAATTTATCTATGTAACAAAGCAGGAACTTAGCTGCATTGGCCTCTCAACAATCCACCACTAGCTTTTGCTGAAGTATTCGTGCGTTTGTGTATATGCACTCACACACGATTTGCTCATTTTTCATGACCTTGCTTAGCCCCTCTCTTTCTCCCTTATGGTTCTTCATGATGAGGTTGGTGTAACTTGTGCTAATATTAACTTGCTTCATTTTGGATTTTTTCACTGCTCTCTGTACGCCTGGCTGAGTTCCCATTTCTTACAGCAGCTTAATTAGCAAGACATTTGTGTGCAGCTCACTCCTGCTGCCGAACAACAAGAAAATGTGTTTGCACTGCTTCCCCTGGCTAAAGGGCTCCAGCTCATGGTCCACTGGTTTTCTCAGACTCTCCTGGAACCACAAGATGGGGCATAGAGCAGGATCTCCCGTGAAGTTGCTGCTGTTTCCTGCTTTCTATTGGTCCAAAACCTCTCCCACAGTCTTTGGCACTTGGCGTCCAATCTCAAAGCACAGTCAGTGCCTGGCAAGAGAGGCCTCCTTTTAGTTTTTGATTTTGAACTCCATAAACACTCGGGTTTCTGGGAAGGATGCTGAACGGAAAGATACTCCTTATTCCCACCAAGAAGCTGCAGATTAAGGACGACGGCTAA
Organism: Leptosomus discolor; assembly: GCF_034619465.1. Taxonomy (NCBI): domain Eukaryota; kingdom Metazoa; phylum Chordata; class Aves; order Leptosomiformes; family Leptosomidae; genus Leptosomus; species Leptosomus discolor. The sequence goes on along the minus strand of NC_141401.1, from coordinate 22,441,392 downwards.
AGCGTCCCCCTCGCATCTGATGGTCCTGCCACTAGTCAGAACTCCCATCTCATTCATTCACAATGAGAGCGTGGCTCTCACTCAGACCTGGCCAGGGAGATGCCCTATCCCCAGGCTGTACAGCTATGGCGACTAAGCAGACAGCCTTTATTCAAACCAAGCATCCCAAAAAGTCCAGAAAAGTCACCAAATACTCTTCAGCCTTATTCTTCCAGCATCATGTGCATATTCTTTTTGAAATAAAACTTGACTGTGTAATTAAGAAGAAACACATTATCCCCAAAGAAATGGGCATTCACAGAGCTCCCAGTCTGTGGTTCCCCAGCAGCCTGGAGCTCCTGAGCAGTACAAGGAAAGTTCCTACACTACAGTGTTGCATTGCACCAGGACTGTCTTATCATAAGGGCTGCCACGTCCAGTGTAGGGGAGGAGGCAGGTCTAGTGAGGCTGCTGAGAGCACTACGCCCCTTCTGTCCTGGCAGGAAACTCAACAGGAGCAATGGACTCTTTTCTGAGAATCTGTCCCATGTTTCTCCACAGCCACAGGAAGCCACTGCTAGAGAGCTTTTGGGGACTGGTAAGTTGGCCAGACCTCTGATCACATCAATATATACAGAACCACCTACTCCTATAACTGAAACTGCAGCAAAACCCGAAACAATTCCTGCTCTGTCTGTGCTGCAGCCCTGCCTCTCCAGCAGTCTTCCCCTTGCGGCATTTGTCTCACAAAGACAAACACAATTCACCAGACATTTATGGGAAAAAATGCCCAGGAAATGCCACTGGTACAACAGACTTTTACAGGAGTTTCCTTAGGGAATACAGAACATCTGACCCTTTCCACAATTCCCATTGGATTCCCCTTTGTGAACCTCTCTGATGCCACCATTTCAGATTGCTGTAGTGGGAGAACGACAGTCAACTCCAGCTGCCCAATGCCTTTCAAAAAGGCCCAGAAAGATGCTGTCATCTCCTGCATTTGTAGGGACTTCATAGCCAAGGCTCTGGGACAAATGTTTTAAGCTGCTTTCATATTCTATTATAACAGACAAAAAACCCCACGGTGACAAAATCACAGCAGATACTATTTCTCAGTGTTTCAAATCACCTTGCAGCTCTTCCCTATGAAAATGCCAAACGTGTTTTCCTCCCTGTAGTGAACTGCACATGTACTACACAAGGGCTGGTGCAAAGCTCTGCTAAAAGGGCTGCTGGTTGATTTCTGTTTTAAAAAACATATAGAACATCCCGAGATTTTTCTCAGGGTTTTGGCAAAGAGGCTCTTTTAACTAACTGTGTTCCTAGGTAGAACAGCAACAAATGGCTCAACGATTTGTTTTTACAATGTCCTCTCTGGGAAGACTAATTACCAGCCAGCTTCCAGCGTGTAGTTTCAAACATTTGGGGCCCCATTCTTTTCCAGGCAAAATTCATACTACGGACTGCAGAACCTGTCTGGGTGGGGGCATTTTGCTCAAAGTTTCTAAAAGCTTTAGGATTATGGGCTGGCCAAGAGATTTCATGATGCTTCTAGAATTTTGAAAAATTAAGTAGGAAAAAAACATGCTTTCCTCTGTATTACTATTTGTCTCTTTGGGGTAGTAATGTAGTCACCAAACCTAAGTCTCTGCAAATGCTGTTCTCAGCTGTCTTGTATGAAAAGCTGAGAAGAACAAAGGTAGATTTCATGCATTAGTTGTGAAAGGTATGTTCAGCAGCGAGAACCACATTGCAGTGTGTTGAGCCACCTGCAGATTCTGCCTTACAAAGGAAAACAAACTGATGGGCTTCTTCCAGTTTGTCTTCTTTTTGTACAAAATTTCAGGACAATCAACTTTCCTTCCTCGTTATTCTCCGTGATGGACTTCTTCCTCCTTTCTTAATTCCTACTCCTCCTGGAGTAAATGGTGCCTCTCTAATGGTTCTAGCTGAGGCAAAGTACTGAATGTTTAACTTTACTGTGCACATAGTCTCAGTATTTTCCAGCTTTGCATTAAACCCTGGGCAGGCAAGGCAGTAGCTTCTCATTAGACTATGTTCCTGGGTGATTTAGATGGCACACCAAGGCAGCAAAGGTAAGTGGCTTTCCAGACTCAGACACAGCAGCCAGTGCTCAGTCAGTCATTATCAGTCTCATCTGCACCAGCCTATCTTAACCAGTCCAGCCTGCCTTTTTCCCAGTTATAGAGAGCAACCTTTACAGCAAATAATTTTGTAATCTATTTTTAGTGGGAAATGAAGCAGCAGCAAAGGTACTATATGTTCAGAACTCATGGTTCAAACATGTTTTATAACCTTCAAAATAAAAGGTAAATAACCACAAAGACGTGCTAGATTTCTATCCATAGTCAAGTCTTTCCCTGCTTGAATGTTATTAAAGCTCTGGAAGATGCTTGCTTACTTCAGCTTGAGTCACAAGCCATCTCCCATTGCAATCACAGGCAGATTAGTATCTGAGCAACTGCAGATGCTGCTGAGCAGAGAAAAAAAATTTATAAACCAGGGTGAAATTTATGGAAGGGAAGGGGAGTGGGAGGCTTCAATGGGCTTTCACTTCCTCTTTCCCCCACAGTCCTTAGCACATCTCACGCAGTCTCATGCCTCACTCCCAGTCATGCACTTGATCATGCCTCCTGCACAGCTCCTCTTCTACAACCTTCTGCAATTGTCCCTTAAGTGGCATTATTTTAGAGATCTAAATTGAAAGGTTCCTCTGAATATAAGAAATCAAGTTACATAAACCTCACACAATATTCAAAATTTACAAAATCCATACAAAATCCAAACCCGTGAATTTCCTTCAGCTGCTTATTTATGTCAGGGATGTTCCAGAAGTTCAGACCTGGAAAGAAACTTGTCCTCTCTTCATGAGACTGCAGATACCGACACTTCCTATGGAATATATTTACAACACAAATAAGTTTGGGATGGTCTACAAACCAAAGTTACAAGAACCGAGGGAGTTACAGTGACAAGGTAAGCATCCATTTTGAAACTGTTCTAATAAAATCAAGTTATTTCAGCTGCAATAGCCTGCAGGGACAACAATATTTGCTTTCTTTTGCATCATCTTTGTGGATCCTCCTTCACAGCACAAAAACAGAAAAAAGGTGTTAATTGATCACCTGATTATTTGTAGACAGTCCATCAAAACGACGGCCCCATTGTCTTCTACAAACATTATAGACTTGGTCTAGGCCTCGAAGGTTTTAAAAGTAAAATGAAACGCCAGGAAAAAAGAAAATAATTATTATTATCATTTACAGACAAGGAGTTGGTTTGAGAGAAAAAAATGCAGCAACTCATCCCAAGATTACAGAGGAAAATCTGCTGAAAAAGCTAGGACCAAGCACAGATCTCTGGACTCCCAGCACAGTGCCCTACTTGGTACCAGCTTTTTCCAGAGCTGTGTTTCTTGCATATAAATGCTGTAATTATAGCATTGTAAAGGAAAAAAAATAATACATGCAAATACATACACAGAAAACTGATGAGACACTTATAGAGGAATTCTGTTTGTCTAAAGATCTGTAGGAGTGGAATTTAAATATTTTTCACTTCTGACAAACTGAGTTGGGGAAAGACCTTGAAATTCTTTGGAACTAATGATCTTTTAAGACCTTAGGTAGGGGGGTCTGATTTCTCTTGTTACAAACATCCACACCAGCCATTCATTTCTATAGATTTAGACTCAGTGCAGGATCTCTCAGCTAATAAACAATGCCATCAACTTTCACCAGGGCTTGACTGCGGACAAATGAGATTTTCAGCACTTGTATCAGTTTACATAGTGGTTTTGGTGCGTTGTTTCCTGTTTCTCCACAGCCAAGTGGCAAGCTCCATACCTAGATACACCTGTAAGTTATTTATTCCATTATTTTCACACACACACACACACACGTGTTCAGGCTGCAGTTTTGTTATTTGGATGCATACAGTTCAATCCCTTGCCTTCTCTTTCTCTCCCCATTCCTGCATTTGCTCCCCACAACAGGAGGTGAGCTTGCAGAGGACTTAAACACTGTTCATCCCTGCTGAGTTCACTGGGAACTGACAGCGTTCAGCACCTTGAAAACCTAGGATAGGTAGGTATTTAGGTATCTGCAAGGCTTTAACTCAAGGAAGCAATCAGGTATCAGGTTGTGGCTGGCTCTGCTTAATGCCAATTTGTAGTTGCCTGACTAAAAACCTTTGAAAAGTTGCATCTAGAGATGGACCACTGCATGAACTTTCTAGCAGACATTCAGCCAGCACAAGCAGTGGCATACACAGCTCTAGGTTGAGGTGAACTGTTCTCTAGACTGTTGACCCTGATGACTACATCTCTTAAGACAGCAATGGGGGATTAGACCCACAGAGCAGGTGTCAGCACCTCTGGCATAGACTTATCAACTTAGGGTGAGATTCATCTTGCCCAGGTTCCTAATTTAGGAATCTGATTTGAAAATCACATCCTTATCTAAATTAATTAAAATTATATTCAATGCTTCATTCTTTGAACTCAAAACTATTGATGATTTGGTGGCAAAGTTACATGACTATGTATGCAACATGCTGGGTTACCCTCAGGGAACCTTGATTAGAGCCTTTTACTAACTCTGTTGTTAAATCCTGAGGATTCGAAACATCAAGGTGCCAATATACAACTGCACTGTAACACATGCTCAACAATGCCTTAAGAATGTCAAAACTAAAAAAAAACCCCAAACTAAAAACTGCATGCTTTTAAATAAAAGCTATAACTTTAAAAAACATATATAGAGAGAAAACACTTAAGCAGAAACAGTAGAAGTTTGAGCTCTTGATAATCACCATCCTGAATGCCAACGATTTGGTAAACTGATCAGATAATTAATGATGATACATTCTTTCCTAAACTCTTGCCACTTACTCCTTTGGTTCCTTATTCACCTAAGCACTTACGTAGTGTGATTTATGCCAGCCTGTACGTTGCTTTTCTCTGCTCTTTTATTACTCATCTCAGTACTCTTTTTTGTTGTCTAATACTGAACAAACTGCATATAGTCACACTAGCTGCTTGCTGTTAGTTACTGGTATTTTCTTTTTACAGTGCAATACCCTCCTAGAAGGTGTCAGGTACTGCAGACAGTTCAGCTGCCTTCACAACTACAATAATATGCTCAAGCCAGTGCAAACAAGTGATGCAATGCAAGCTGTGTTCTTCCCAAGGGTGGAGAGCATCCCCCAGCCAGACTCTCCACTTGTTTCTTCCCAAGGAGAACAACTTGCAAGGTCACTTTCGAACCTTACTTCCCAAGGGGTGGCTACAGTCCACCCAGCAGAGCTCAGGGAAAAGAAAATTGACCTCTGAACTATCTTTGCTCATATACAGAGTACAGGAACTAGCAAGCAGCAACACAAAACACTAATTAATTGCAGCTTCACTTGCAGAGATTGAAAGAGTCTCCTAAATACTCTGAAAAGGTACATGACTAGTACTGAATTCTTGTGACTTTATTTGGAAGCTTAACTTAGATGGTGACATATCAATGCATAAGTCATGCATAGTTTCCAAACGTGTGAGCCTCAATTATTTTGTTAACGTTTCCGTAAGAGTTGCTGATGATTCCCATCCAAATCTATCATTCACAAATCAGTTTAACAACACCATCTAAATAGATTATAACTTCTATACTTTTTGCTTTGTAAAGCATTGTGGAAATAGAGAATACTAGAATATATTAATTAGTGTAACAAAGGATTTGACAGGACTAGTACTGTAACGATCCTTTATTTATTAGTCAGGTTTCTGTATATGACCATCATTGTTTGACCACCTAATATCTACATTTCTTATTCTTATGTATATAAACAGTGGTTTTTTAAATATGATTCTTGTCTTTAAGCAGCCAAAATATGTACCTCTGAGTTGGCCCCTAATGGAATTTGGACTTTTAGCAGCTTTTCAAAACAGTGAAGATTTTAATAATAGATTGCACAACTAAAAGTCAATCCATATTTCAAATATATAACTAGACACAAGCAGAAAAGCATTTAAAAGAAGGCATATAAGTCAGATGCATTAAGAAATAGTGAACTTTTGCAAAATGTTGAACACCTCTGAACTCTCATCAAGGCTTAATATCCAAGTACACTTTTTTCCCTCTTCATTGCCCTGCTTCATTCCAGTTCTGAATCTGTTTCATAGCTCAGTGCACCAGATAATTTTTTCTTGTCATGACTGTCTCAGTCCAGCTGACTCTGGTTAGAAATATCTCCTTGTGGCAGCCCAACCCATTCTCCACACCAAAGAATGGTGATAAGCAACCAGACTTCTTAAAGGCCAGACCAATGTTTTTTTCTGATCTTTTCAGACATTAGTTACTTGTAACATAGAACAAAACACTTTCAGACCAGCCTTTTGCAATCAAATCAAGACGCTTACCTAACAGCCTAAAGAACCTCAAAAACCTTATCATCTTTTGCCTTAAACGTGTACACACAAATGCAAAAAAAGAAATCCAAACCAGAATACATCACTGCATGCAGAAACAGACATGAGCATATACGCACAACAGATGCTATTTATTCTGTACTACCGGAAGGTTCTCAGACTGTACATGGTCTGGAATAGTCTGCAGGGACACTTTTATACCACCTACAAAACATCGCGGCTGCAAGATTTTCTAGCATCTTTCAAGCAGAGAAACAGCTTCTGCAGTGTTATAAGGCCATGCTTGGGCAACTTGGACTGGATTGGACTGAAATTGTGCAGCTACTACATGCAATAAAAATAACAACAATTTTTTTTGCACAGTATAATATGACCTATTTAAAACTTAATCTTAATGCCCATGGCATTCCATAGCATGTATAGGAATTATGAACCAAAGGTCAGACCTTCCGGTAGGTGACATCTGTTGTCTCAGTGATATGTTCCACAACAAATAAGGGCATAACACTAAAGAAAACATATTACATTGGTAAAGAAAAACAAACACACAAAAAAACACGGGAGGAGAAAGGACAAGTAAAGACATCAAATTTTTTTGAGCAGGTCAGAACAAATGTTTGACTGAAAAGCCTCAGGTCCAGCTGGGAGAAGGCCAAGACTAATTTAACCTTTGGTCAAATGGTTGGGAGTTAGCTAGTTTCCTTTTTCCTCTTACATCACTCCCAGAGATTTCGACAAAAATAATATGGCCCCGATTACATGACATTACAGGCTCTCTTAATGCACTGGGGAGGATAGTGTTGAAACCCCTTGGAGGCAAATTAATCCCAGCAAAGAAACAGCTGTAAGATTGCTGTAAACAGTGAAAACAACTACAGTGTTTGCAACATGTACTTATATGATTTTAATATAACTTATTAAGGGGATTAGATTATTGGATTTTTTTTAACAGGTCTCACAGCCTTATATTATCATGAAAATATCTGTTGTTGGGTTGCATGTAGTTGCTAGTAAGATGTTTAACCACTCAGTACATTCTTTTAAATAGCTAAAGCAGACCCAGGTATAAGATGATTTATCTTGCTTTCAGAAAACGTATGCAGTCAGAGAATACATGATCTATAGAGTTTTTTTAAATATGCTGGAGTGGATCACCGCTTCTGTCACTGCCTGCCTCACGCAGCCCCTATGACTGATCAGGTGTCGAGCACCTGCTCAGCCTGCCTGCCCTGCTGACTCCAGCCTCTGCGCCCTGGCACGCTGCTCCAGGAGCTGCCACGAGGAGCCCCCTGGGGCCCTCTCACAGAAAGCTTCTTCAGTGTTTGCACTTTAAAAACCCACAGAATTCCCTAGTCAAAGAAAACACAATCCTCCTGTCCCTTGCTTTCCAGTTACTCCGTACAAATACCCCTTTTCTAGTACTCTTACCAATGCTGACGTGGCATCGAACACGTGCTGTTCTCCTCTGCTATAAAACCACCCGGGCTGTAGCCCACACGCTTATTTTGGAAAAAGACAAAGATCTGAAAGCAGATTCCAGTTTAAGCCCCCTCTCTGTAACTGCTCCCATGCCCAACCCATGCACTCCTCCCATGCCCATGTGCTGCCAGCAAGCCGAGGGCGAAGCTCAGTCACCTGCACCCAGCCCCACCGAGGACCCCTCCGCCATGGTGGAGACCCCCCTCCCCAGACCACATGTCCTCCAGGCCCACTAACAGGTCTCCAGAAAGCAGCAAAGTGGCCTTTCAGTTGGGCCAGATTGCGAAGGATGGCTTAACCCTTGCCACGTTCCTCATCGACCCACACCTCCTGCTTCCCGAGCACTGCATTAAACTGATAAACATAATACATCAAACGCTGCACTAAGCGGGAGCCCCACGCACCGCGGCGATGGCACTGAGCAGGGATGACACTTCCAGCACAGGAAGGATGCGGGACGGGTAAAAGGCAGGTTTGTCTGGGCCGGTTCTGGATGCAGATGGTGGACAAAGAGAAGCGCTGCAAGGCCACCCTAGGTGGGCCCCGTCCCCAGCCCTAACGGCAGCAAGGCAGGGCAGCCAGCCCGCCGGCAGGCCAGCACAGCCCTCGCTGCCACAGCGCTCCCAGAGCCTGCCCGAGCCAGGCCGACCCCTTCCCCGCAGCGGCACGCAGGGAGCAGAGGGGAGCAAGGCAGCCCCAGCCTCGCAGCGCTGCCAGGCCGGCACCCGGGCCCCCCCGGCCCCTCACTGCAGGGGGAGAACTTTTGGGGCTGCCCGGGTTGGGGTGCTGCTGGGTGCCGTCCCTTGCCACCAGAGCCACGGCTGGAAGTTGCGGCCGTGGGCCGGCACCGTGAGCTCGCCAACCGCGGCCTCGTCATCAGCTGCACCAAGAAGGGTCGCCCATCCTTGCACGCCCGCCATGGCCACAGGAATCCCCGGCGTAGCCCTGCCCTCCTCATGTCGCTTCTCCTGGCGGCCTGGCCCGGAGCACCTGCTGCAGAGCAGCTCTCGCCCAAGCAGCTGAACGGTGCCCGTGCGGGAAAGACTCCAAAGAAATACAGGGCTTTTTGGTGATAAAGCGGCTAAAAGTACCTCCCTAAGTTTATAGCAGCCAGTGGAAAGCTGTGTAGTATGCAAGAAGAGCAGAGACCTCTACATGCACTATGAGGAGAGAGGGAGATGATTTTTTCCTCAACTGAGAAAATATGCTCATATGGAGGAGTATTTTTAGGTGCTTTGTGTTGCTACTTTGAGAACGGGAGCTGGTTGGGTTTTATTTTCCCTTACTTGGTTTGGATTACATTTCTGCCTTCCAGTTTGGAGGAGTAAAGATAGGTGTTCATGGTAACTGTGAAATATGACAATACATTCTGTTTTAAGAACTGTTTTTATATGTGGTAAGCTTAATTTTATCAGATTAAATTTAACTTGTGATTGCAAATCATAATGCTTCATTTAACAGATTGTAGCTAATATGTCATGACCATAACAAATAGTATATAATATCACAAATACTGTGAAACAGTACATAATACAACTTACGTATTTCATGAAAGGCATAAAGCACCTTCATGAAAATTTGCATCACTTTTGAATAAACACCATTTTCCACTTAAAATTGTTCAGGTGAGACAAGATATGATTGGGTATGCTGTTATGTTCCCATATGTGTTTACCCATTTTATATGTATAGTACATGAAAACATAGGGATTTCATGACAGATTTTAGGAATACGTTACAGGAACTGTATCTTGATAAATGCTGTATCATTACATTGTATGTAATCCATAGGTCTAAAACTGTGAAAATCCACAGGGTTTTAAAAATATACTTTCTTCTTACAGAAATTTTAACATAATAAAATAAAATGTGCAAACTTGAGAACAAGTAATTAATAAAACCAGTGAAAGCTCGCATGCTATGTTGAAAACTCAACACTACCCACAAACTTTACAACTGTGAACGCACACGCCTCTGGCTGTGCAGTCTTCCCCTCAGGTTTGGGCTGGGCCGCTGCCCATCTGAGGGCCGCCACGTTGTGCCAGAGACCAGAGTTTTCCCCTGATAGCTCGGGCAGGTTCCTAAACCTCGCAGCTTCCAATACCCCCTGCTGCGTTGGAGGGGGCAGAGGAGGCTGTGGGGCAGCACACGGGGCACGCTGGCCCCACAGTCACAGAACGGCAGGAGTCGGAAAGGACCTCTGGAGAGCATCTGGTCCAATCGCAACACCCAAGATGGGTCCGGTTCTTTTTGTGGAGAGGCCAGAGAGGACTGACAGAGCATGTGACCTGTGGCTGTGTAATTCCCATTCCCTTGTTCACAAAGTCACAGCCCTGGTCTGCTGTGCCATCAGAAAGACAGAGGGTGCTTGAGGCCACGCACAGTGCCACGTGTGTAGGTGTCTGCTGTGCCTCGCTGGGAACGGGGCTCTGGCTGACCACCGTGGCCTGGCAGGCAGGGCCTTCCGATATTGAGCGAGGATAGGAAAGTGAGCCTGTTGGGGGGGACAAGTTGTTTACAGGAGGTCAGATAAGCAATTATGTGTGTTCTTGTGGAGAGCATAGCTGTCACTTCTTAAGAGATGCAAAGTATGTCTCAAAGACAAGGGTCTCCACTGCTATGCAAGGTATGCTTTGATGTTATTCTTCCAAATGATCTTTCAAGATCTACTGAATCGGAAAGGTATCTCTACATATGGTGGAAGAAACAATAAGAAGCTCTGCCAAGTAACAAGGCCATAACGAGCACTTTCCTTGAAATGTAGTTCTGCATGTATGCAAAAGATACACAAGTCTGCTGGGAAATAAAGGAGGTTTTGCAGGGATCATTCCAAACCTAGAAAGAAAGAATGCTCTCGCTTCATTGATGCCTTATTAACTCTATATGTTTTCACATATTTTCTAAAGAAAGTTTACAGTCTATTTAAAGTGTAGGGCCTGTGCCAGAAAAGGAAAAAAAAAAAAGCAAAAAAATCTAAATATGAGCAATACCATAGAATACGTGTCTAGGAACTACGTGTATGCCTTGCAGAGCTATGCCATCTTTTCAGTTCTACATTATGAAAGCTGTAATCTCAAGCAGGCCCTAAATAAAAGAGACAAACTCATTTAAATGTGGCCCACGGTCCAATTACAGCTTTTTTTGGTCTGAAACTGACCCTACTGACCCCAGTACTGTGCTACTGCGAAGGGCATGATCTTGGATATCCAACAGCATCCAAACAAATGAGTACCACTTGATCAGCTTTGCTCTAGAATGGCAAGTAAGGACACTGGCCTATTTGGTAAAGGAACAAGGTAAAGGAATTCAGGACGCTAGCAAGGAGACTGCTAAAGTAACCTGCAGCATAGCAGGCAGTCTGCATGAGTGTCAACCCACAGTAACATTGCTCCAAAAATTCACAGTTTTCAAACAGGACACTACAATACGCACACTGTGCCACCCATGAGCATGAAAAAATAATTACTTGAAGAAAAACAGGGATCAGCAGCCCATGGCATCATGGCCAAAAGAAGTCACCACATGGACCAATTCTGAGTCCCACATAGAAAGGCTAGTGTGCAGCTGAGAGCTCAAAGTTACAAAAGCTGAAGAGAGGTGTCCATGGAAAGCAGCAGCTTCCCACTTCCACCGAGTTCAGCTCTGCGTGGAATCAACAGATCACCCATTAGCTGGCCAGTCTGGAAATCAACAGGAGCTGGAAGCGCTGCCTTGCCAGAAGAAAGGTGTTATGACTAGCTCTGATCTATTTGCATACTTCACCTCTAACTTCAGAAGGAAACACACTGTTTGGCACTGGACACCAAAACAGGGTACTGGCCACTCATAAAATGTTGCTGACCCCAGCAGTATAACACGTTGCTAAGCCAGTTCCTCAACCTAATGGAGTAATTTCAGTAAAGTTGCTTGTTAAAAATATTGGGACCATATTTTTCTAGTAATTGCATGAAGAAACTCTTAGTATTGTTTAGAGGATAGCCTGGTAAGGGGAAACTAATCAACGTAGTCAATTTAGAGGAGCAATGAGATTAGAGTTGGTGGCACTGTTATATTTCTGCCTTATTAATGACTACAATACAGAGAAAAAAATCCCTTCCCAGGACTGATTAGTCAAGATCCTTTGGGTGAGAGAAGGAAGAGATAGCTGAGGTTGCTCTCCTGAGTCTCTGCAGTAAAAGACCTTTGTATGATCCTGCTTTGAATAGAACATTCTAAAAAATTAAAAATTACAGTTGATAAAAGTCAGCATGCAGCCTCAGTGCATATAAATGCACACACACATGTATACATGCATATTACTGAAACATATATTTTTAATTAACTCCACAGAATCACAGAAACTTCTGGATATGAGAGCCATGCTGGTAGGCAGACTTCTCAAATGTCTTCCATTTCATGGTACACTTTTATGGTGGGAAGTTATTGACATCAGAAAGGAAGAATAATGAAACTGAGGTCACAGAGTTATTTACACTGGCGGGTGGATCCCACAGCATTCCTGTATGATTCGATTGTTTTGATGACCCTCTTTTTGGGATTCTGTCACACATTACATCTGATATTTGGATCTTGGTAAGTTGAAAGGGACACGGAGAGGTTTGTTTGGTTACTGTTACCAATGAGTTAACACAAGGTTAAAAAGCCTGTCCCTGTTCAAGCCCATGGCACAATTCCCAATGACTTCGGGAAGTTTCCAAACTCCCTGCCCCAAAGTGCTAACAAGCCAAACAGAAGAAGGAGCCATGCAGACACCAAGCTGAGCAAGAGACGCTGAGAGAACACCCAGGGGACAGACAGAGAAATACGATTAAATTATTGGGGGGGGGGGGGGGGGGAATAGTCGGCAGTATGCAAGTTCATTTGAAAGGCAAGCTTTATTTTTCATTTTGCTGTTGAAAGGGAAATTTGGGAATTATTGCCTTAAAGGCTTTCGTTTAGAGTTGGGAACTACCAGTCCACCACTACATAAACCAATAAAAGAAAGAGAGCACAAAAAGCCGTGTTTAGAACATAAGTAGAAATCCCCTAAATGCCCCAGGCCTGAGATGAGCCTTCCTTCTGTTTTCAGACATCACTGTAAACCTGTTAACCTTCACAGATACTGTACCACGGCCTGGCCAGCAGGAATTAAACACACAGGGCACAGTGACTGGAAAAAACAGACTAGTGACACATTAGCAACAAGGACGTGTAAGTATGGCTGTGAATAACACGGCTGTGATCCTAGTGCAGAAGCTAAGGGCTTCATTACATTTAATGACTTCCGGCTTTAAATCAAGGCCTGCTTCAACATGAGGGTGGCTGCTATTAAACTAAATCACTTTCCCCTCAAGCTCGTATGGAAAAGTACAGTACCAAAGGAAGACAGCTTCTATTAAAAGCAGTATGGTAAAGGTGCTGCTGCCAATCTAAAGATGGTTTGTAACTGGGAGCAGCTCATAAATGAAGTTTTATATGGTATCTGCCTTTAACACTTTATGAGGGAGAAACCTTTGTATTTGGCTCAGTTCCTTTCTGCCTGTTTCTTTGTGCTGCTCATTGTGCCGCTCTGAACTGCTACATAACGACCTTTCCTAATGCAGAAGTTACACACCAGCACATGATTCTTTTTCCCATGGGTTTCCCCCCTTGCAGGGTGGGTGTAGGGAGTGACACTATGATACTCAGCAACACGAGACTTCCCAGAAACCGAGTGTACTCTGAGATGCAGGCAGGTTTGGATGACCATGTGTTTGAGCATGGATTTCAAACATAAACACATTAAGCGATAGAAGAAACCCTCTCCCACAGAGGTCACAACACTTACATCCTGGACCTACCCAGACGACAGGCCCAATTAGTACTGATTAAAAAAGCAGTAAGCAGCAAAACACCAGCAACAGCCCTCGATAAAATAATCTGCTGTGGGATACACCAGATTCCTAGTGGACAAGCTGAAATGAAAATGAGGGATGGGTTACTCAAATCAAACCAAATATGAACTGAACAAGAATTTACCCAAATCTTCTGACAGATTTTTTTAATCCCTGTTGTGTTTCTGGCTCTCACTCACAGTCAGCATCTGCTCTCTATCCTTGATCACTATCCGAATATTTGTTCTATGCACTTAATTTCATTCTCTTTCATTTTACAGCCTGCATGGTTCATTTGTTCATTCTTTGATTTACCCTCACATTTTCTCAGTTTTTAATCTCTTTATGCATTTTTTCCCCCTGTCTGCTGCCTTTATTGTCTGTTTCTCTCCCTTTTTTTGCCTTAGCCTATACAGCCCTAAATTTCCCTTCCCTATTTCCCTGTTGCCTTCCTGTCACCATTTGTTTTCTATCACCCTGCTTTTCTGCTGGCTGATGTTGGAAATATTTCAGGAATTTCTAATTCACAGTGCCATGAGAACTGTTATCTTTGCATTTTCACTAGTGAAAGTGCTCTCGCACGGTGAGGACGAAGACGGAGCAAGCCTGGGACAGAGAGGCTTCGAATGGACTCTTCCCTGAGCCCACGTTGCCTCTGGAGTGGTACGTTCCACTGTGGAATGTGCAAGAGGAAGCTGGGTCCATGGGGAGTGTGCGGGCTGGGGGCAGGGAATGTGTACTGAGAAACCTCAGATTCCACACCACAGAAATGAGTACAGGAGAAACTGAAATACAAGAGAAAAATAGGATGAGGGACCAGAAGGGTGGGGGGGAGAGCAGGAAAAAAAATACACCCACCACTGCCACACCCTAGCCTTCAAGTTTTTCTTCCATGCAGGTGCAGATGAGCAGCAGTACCAGCCCCTGCCAAAATTCACTTGCTCAGTAGTAGTACTAAGAAATTCTCAGACCTCAATCTATCCATTATTTCTTTCCCTGAGCAGGGTTAGGGGGTCACCTTTAAAATAACAACTACAAACGAAAGGCAATTACATGGAATAAAAAACGACCAGTGACCGAAAGAGCCGGCCAATGCATGGACTGTTGGTGACTTGTCACTGTAGTATGACAATATGCCAACTCCAAGTCACCACAGAGAGAAAAACAAATAAATGGATGTGACTGTATTCCAGTATCTAGAGATGTCTCAGGAAAAGACCGTCAAAGGTTAAACCACCTACTTTGTTATTGCTTCTGCTGCTCCTGCTATTGTTATTTGTATTCTGGTATCACCAAGAGGCCTCAACCAAGATTGAGGCTGTTGTTAGGCACAAGATAAATACGCACAGGAAGGGAAAGTTCCTGTTCTAAAAACCTAAAGCTTAATGGATAAGATGAGCAAGAGGTTGAAGAAAAACAGAGATAAAGTGAAATGACTCAAACTGAGTCACAGCAGATCAGGGAGCTCCTACCCCATGTTTTATAGTTGCAAGGATTTGAAAAGGAAGAAACTGGGAATATTGTGTACGCTATTATGTTTCTTGTTTAGAAATGTAAGAATTCCACTGGCTCTTCCATCCACTGTAATGGAAGCCTCCTCTGTATATGTAGATAAAAGTTAGTTCATGTTTGCTGTTTGCCAGGTTTGTCCTTCACATGCCCACCATACTGTCTTGCCATGACAAACATACATGATATTCGTTACCGTTCCCAGATCATGTGTAGATGGTTGATGAGATCAGGATATGTTCAGCTAATCCAGAATATCTTTGTCCTGTCTAGTTCTCTTCCTTTTTCCATTCAGTTTCTGCACTGGCTTTAAATAAGCTCTCACAGTCACAAGAGCTGCCAGAACCGTCATGCTGTTACAGAAAAGGTGACCTAAATCACTAGGTAGGACTCAAGAGCTCCTTGGACTCTGAGGTCATCTCTGCTTCAGCTTCACATTCTCCAAATATTACCGCAAACAGTTTGCTAAGATGCTACCCTCTGCTTTTCAGCTGCTACTGAAATTCAAACAGTAAAGTAAGCTAGTAGCCAGTACAGGGAAGCCACATGTCTATACAATGCAACCACAGTCATTGTGCCCAACAGCAGCAGCACAGCGTAATGTGCAAAATCAGTGTTTTAAAACCTTCAGAAACATTTTACTGAAGTGCTACAACCTGCTAACATAAGATAGTGCAGAGATGTCCCTAACTGCTAATTGCAGACTACAGACATACCAGGATGGGGCTCATCAAGAAGCACTGCCTATCATAACCATCTCTGTTTTTCAGAACTTCAAACCTTAAAAAAACTGCAGAATCACTGCAGTGCTAGTCCAGTAACAGCAGCTACTCGCAAGACTTCAGGATGGGTGCACTGTGGCCAGTAACATTGCAAGACACTCATAAGATAATTAACCATGTTTGTTCACACTGGGTCAACAGGACATGGTGGTACCCTGTTTGACAGATGATTATCCATTAAACTGGCAAGTACTGACAAGACTTTCCGCATGATTTACTACTATCAAACAGCATTTTTCCCCTAAGTAACAGAGAAGAGTAAGCAAGAGAATGGCTGTAACGATTACCTTTCCCTTCTAAAAAGATTTTCCTTGTCAAGATCATAGAGAAGTATCCCTGAGCTGACCAGCTTCCAGTGCCAGTTACTCAGTCTTCCAAGCACCATGCAAGCTCCAGGCAGAAGACCTGTGACTACGGCAGAGAACTCATTAGTCTTTGTCCTCATGATTCCCCTGAAATCCTATTAACTGGTTAGCAATGACTGACAGTTACTGCAGCATTGATTTATCTCTGTCTTCAAAGCATAAACCAAAGTAGCATGTTTATCAAAAGCTGTTGAACGGTGCAAGACGGCCAATTGGAAATTAAACAAGGAGTTACAAATCCCTGACATGGGGCATGAGGAAAGTTTCCCGAAACTGTGACAGAAACAGCAACGGGAGGTACTTCATCGAGTGTGCCTCTCTCAGAATGATGCATTCTGAAGCACCTATTTCAAAATGATTTGGGTCCAACCTAGAAAGATCAAAACCCAATAATACCCAGCCACAATCAGCTGAGAAAACAATTAGGACAAGACAGATTAGGTTAATCATTGTGGCCTATTTAAACCACTTAGAAAACAGATGTGGTCCTTTATTCTCTCTAGTCCTCAGGAATGCCACCATAAAATCCCTTAAGGAGAATGATCAGATTCAGGATACTTAATAAGCCTCTTCTCAGGTTCTGTTCCAAATATTTTAACTTCATTTGTAATCATTAAGCACTGGTGGCCTCAGGACGCAAAAAACGGAGAGGGAAAGTCAGGAAAGGAGTCAGATATGAATCAAAATATGCCTGACCACAAAAATACTTCATCATTACTTTCTAAGCTTTTGAAAAAATGAGCCAACTCTGTTGAAAATAGCAGAATGGAACTGCTGCTTCAGATGGTGTTCAAAACATGGCATAAATAAAGCAAATGTGGACCCACCAGGCAAATGGAGCCTTACAGAAATATATCTGCAGTTTATTGTGGATGACAAACTGAATAAAGTCAGCTGTATCACGCTGTTGCAAAAAACTGTACACACAAAAGTGCAAAAACAGAAGCACATGCAAGAAGGCATGTTTACAGAGTACAGCTGGAGATAGTGAAGGGAAAATAAGGAGGTTGACCAGTGATTCTGAAAGCATGATCACAGAAAGACTCAATGAGCTGGAGGTCTACCGCCCAGTGAAAACATTACAAAGTGATGGGGAGTGGGAAGGTTAGGAATGATAACAACCTCTGAACATGTAAAAGGCTATACGAAAAGGACCAGAAGAGTCTGACTCCCATAAATTTAAACTGTGGCAATGGAAATTCAGATTAGACATTAGGAAAAATCCTTCTGTTAAAATATTATACTGGACTAGATCACCTGAAAAACCGTGGTGTCTTCATCACTGGACATCTTTAAGAATAGTTAAACAAATACCTGTTGGGAATGACTGAGGTAGGCTGCATCACTCCTTTGGGCAAGAAAACAGACTGGATGCTTGTTCAGCATAATGATTTTTCACATTTTTCATTGTAAATGGTCAGTGACCTGGTGTGTCTTACATATAACTCCCTTCTCTGGACAGGGAAACACCACCAGACTTCTGGTAATGCTCATATTCAAATTCCCCAGTTGCCAAACGTTCAAATTAGAGAATGGGTTTGGAAAAGCAAAAAAGAGAAGTTATTAACATGTCTCAAATGGTAATCTGGAGTCTAAAAACCGTAAGATCAATTCAACAGGAAGGACAGATTGCATTTGCGAGTGTCCTCAAATCACTCCTCATGTTGAGAAATCTCAGCCATACCTTTCTGTGCTGACACAGCTTTGAAATAGTGAGGCCACCTTCATATGAGCTCAGGTACTATCTCTCCTCATGTTGTCCCATGCAAAATTACTCTTGATTTTTCCTGTGGAGGAGAAAGGGAAAGGGCTCTCCCCACAAGGCTTATGGGCAAAAACAAGAAAAAGAGGTTGACAGGGTTTTTAAATTAATGCTCTTGATTACCTCTCATGTTAGATTCAAAACATTATCTTCCTTGTTCAACATGTCAATCTGTTTGACTTTTGTAACAAAAATATAGTCAGACCTGTGCATATTGCATTTCAGAAAAGTTACTTTTTTGAAACATCTGTTTGGAAGTGTTAAGGTTCTGCTGAAAAACCTCACACAGATGTGGGCAGCATGCCATATTCTGAACAACAATAGAATCTCCAAACATCCTCCCAGGACATCCTTAAATAAAATTCCCAAAGAAGAAAGAAATCAAAAGTTTTTAACCAAAATTTTGTTTTGCTAAGCTGCACATGGTACCGTATCTGTCCAGCTGCACGGAAGACCAAGTCAGCTGCCACTTTCTGGCAGTGCCATGTCTTGCACTACTGCATTTAGTTCCATTAACAGGGTCCCACAGTATGTTTCCCACTACCCCATGTCTACTGATCCCTAGCACATTAGGTAAAGGAGAAGAAAAACGGGGGAAAAATCACCACAGAACTCAGAGCAGTATGTTTTTCTTATCTCTTCCCTTTTTGCCATTACAGTACCCTGTATGTGCTGAATATTTGCCAGGATTCTCCACCGAAACTTACTGCTCTTAATTCTCCCAGGTTTTTCAACACTTCTCTCAGGATTCTCATCCTATTGTTTCTTTCAAATTTCATTTTCTTTTCTCTTTTTCTCTCTAGCTTTCTCTGCTTTCCCCCCTGTTTTCCACAGTCCCTCTCACTCCTGCAGGAAAGAAAAAAAAAGGAATGAAATTAACTGCATTTTAACAATCAGAATAACAGTGAAACAATGCTCTTGAGATCCCATCTGTTGCCAACACATCTCCCAAGACAGCAAATGATGGGCATTCCTGGCTAAATAAATAGAATTTCCCACACCCATTAAAGATCTACACAGTGAAGACTGTTGCTTAAGTATTTACTTTTTATGGCATACAAGAAAACTACCTGGAATTGTAAATACCAATGACATATTGTTCACGTCTCTACCAAACATGTGGTCAGTGGCCATATGGATAACTTCTGGGTGTGAAATGTCCTTTCTCTTTTTTACAGTGCTGCAATATCCTTCTGCCAGAAGGTTTTTTAAAAGTTTAATTGCATAATTCTGCCTCCAGAGGGTGAAATTAAATTCTATTTACAAACAAAACCCACATCCCTTCCTACCCCAAAAATCTCCCAAAGCAAACTGTGACTCAGTTCTTACATCCTACCCAATAAAGAGCTTTTTTTTTTTTTAATTCAGTTGAACTTTCTCTGATTAGGACTTCACAATTCTTGATCTGAAGCAGCAATGTTTATGCACATCATTTACATCCTCAATCTAATTCACAAAAAATAGCATTGATTTAGAATATAATTGCCTTGGATTTCTAGGTTGGACTTGTCAAAACCAACAACACTGGCATAACACCTCTCAAAGTTCTATAGTTTACTAAGGACTTAAATGGGAATATAGTACAGCTACAACAGAGCATCTTTAAAGTGACATTTCTCATTAACTTGCTAATTAACTTCTCCATTAAAAAAGAAAAAGTGACAGACTTTTTAAGAGATACTGTGCGAGTTCTTAAGAATTTTCTGGGGAGTTGCCTTGACATCCCTACTGTTTCAGCTTTAGGTCTGAGCTCTAGAGAAATGCAATTTCCATATGGTTAAGCAAATGTTTCTCACCAACATATCTCCAAACCCAAGTTATTCTGTACCTCCTTTTTCATTGGAGTCATATCCCAGATGGTGCTTCACAACAATAGGTGTTACTGTGAAAATACTGAGGCTTCAGAAATGTAAAACCACAAGAGAAAACCTGAGACAAAGATGGAAAGAAAACTGTGTAAATTAATATCACTTTATTTGCATCAGTGCTGAAATCAGACTTTTTGAAAATGAGTGGAAATCCATGATCCACAGAAATGAAATGAAGACAAATATGGAAGAGTGTAAGAGTAGACAACAGGCCTCTATTAGCAGAACAGAGGAAAGAAGGGAGAAAAAGATGTCTATGCAGAAGGCTGGAATGATCCCAAGACAATTCTAAAAATCAAGCAATACATTTTTTGAAGCAGCTTCTGAGTTGAACGGGGAACCATTTAAACTGTTTGAGGATGTGGGCAATGTGCTTACGCTCTCTTGCACATGAGAGAATCTAGACAGTGCTGCTCTGCACAAGCTAGAATTTGGAGGGGAAGCATGGAAAGCCACACAGAAAGAAACTGCGTTAGGAAGGTGGGAAGACAAAACCAACCACAGATAGGATTATGGCTAAAGAAAATCTGAACAGTGGCATATGTATTTGGTGTGGTAGAGGGATGATTGGTGCTGAGAGGAGGAATTAATCCAGAGTTCAAACAGAAGGCCAAATTTGTAGGTAGGGGAAATAATCAGAACATCTGAGCAGAGAAGGGAGGCAGATGATATGGAGTCATGTTGAGGAAGTTGCTCTGCTTTCGAGAGACATTTAGCTGAAGAAATTAGCCAAAAGATACTTATTGAAGGCTCTGAACAGACTTACAGTTGAACCTGATGAGGAAAACAGCGTCACTAAAGCCATGACAATCTAAGGCACAGTTCATCGGCAAGGGAAGCATCTTTTGATGTAACTGATGTAGACCTCATTGATGTAACTGAAAAATAAAGTCTTTCAAATAGAGAATTCCCTCATTGCATCCTGTACGAATACAACACAGTCCATGTTTTGGAATAAGAGTAAAGAGAAGGTGTCCGAGAGACATAAAATAGTGGAAGAGACAGAGGCCTACACAGTATAAAGGTACATATCTTAGCAGAGAGCATTATCATGACCTACAGAAGAGGAAGGGGAGACAGCTGTCTGGATGATGTACATAAAATCTTGGATGCAGGAGGGCAGCTGAAACAGTTCAGAAGGGCAAATGTATTTGAAAGCAGAACATATACACTACCATTATCTTTCATATAACGAAACCCTTAATTGAAAATTACAGAGGAAAAAAAGAAGGTCAGTGCCAAACTGTTATGTATCTCTCCAGCCTGAGTGCAGACATCTCTGGAAACTCAGGATTTGATACTTACATCCAGAAAATGTTATTTTCAAAGCATGTTCTCTCTCTGCAGTGACGTAATGTCACGGATAGGTTATTGACGATTTGATCATCCGGTGCTGTGATAAACTATTTTGGAAATGCAGTCTTTTGAGAAGGAATATAAAACCAACTTCTGCCTACACATAATATGCTGGTTTTACTAATCCATTACTCAGCAAGTGCAAAGCTGTATTGCAGAAACTGCTTGTGTCTTTTCTATGCATTTAGATAACCACAGCCAGAAGTAAAATGTCTGAGTTTCCTCATACGAGGAGGAAACAGGGAAAGCATGTCAGGAGGAAATGGTCACACATGTTTAGCAATGCGTGACTGATAAAATGGTGTGAACACATTTGTAAATGAGCTAAAACGCCTGAAGGATTTCACATTGTGGTTACATTTATGCTTCCTTGTCCATTCTGGCAAAGTAACAGTCTCTCACATTTCTAAAATACTGCCATTAAGAGGCAGGAAGCACATGCAGCAGGTACAGGTTCATACTCCTTCCCAGTTGGAATTTGTGGTGTGTTCGCTTATCTGGCCATGGTTGTGGAATGCATTTGTACCTCCTGCACGTGCAAATACTGTCTTATATGCAAATCAAGGACAATGGACATTCTCCTACTGTTTGTTGGGTGGGGAGAGTAGAAATAGATTCTATGAACAATTCTGAAGGATTATAAATAGCATCTGCTTCTGTTCCGTGTGACACAACTCAAGCCAGCAAGAACCAGTTAGCCTTATGGCTTCCATCTCTCCTCTCTCTGTGAGATAAAGAAATCCACAACCAATTTGCTACTAGGGAAAATGACATGAAGAGCACAATTCTCTCCCAGATGAGATGATGAGGGCTGAATTCATAGCCTTTACTCTTTAGCAACAGTGATTATTAATACTACCTCAATTATGCTTGATGATGATGAAGACATAATTAACATAAAGATCCATTATGTTTTATTGATGTGAACTGTGTGTTGATTATAAACGAGACAGGATGTATTTACTTGAGCTTCACTCTTCGAGAAAGGTTGTGAAATCAGAGTCAAATCCTGCGCTGAGAATAAAACCTGTACCTTTCATAATTGTAATAGTATCCAGATGTTCCTCTCTAACATGGATGCAGGTGGTGAAAGCAGTAAACTGGTATGGAGCAGATGTGCTCTTAGCACAGGTGGGACTTGCTCCCAGTGCTACAGTGAATTTTGCACTCACTGACGTAACAAAAGAAGGGTCCAGAAGATACAAATTGTTGTAAAAAGGTGATGCAAAAATGTAAAAAAACGGTTCAATTTCGGTGGCATACTTTGATTGTTGGGATTTTAGAAAATCTAGCAAGCAAAACAAACACGTAAAAGCAAACAAACTGAAACTACAAAAATCCAGAGGCCGGGTAACTGGTGAAAAGCTATGAGCAACTGAGCATGCTCAGGTACAGGCATCCTGGGGGCTGTAGTATTTCATACTTTGTGGGATGTGTGTAACCTGCATCAGCTGCAGCGATTGTTTCCACCTCATGCCACCACATAAATAATCACTACTACCATTTTTTGGCTGTATATCAATTACCTAACTGACACAAGAATTATGCTCTTCAACATTCTACTGTGGTAGATTAGGGAAGACTAATTTGACAGCAAGCTGGGCCAATCACTTGATTCCTCCTAACTTTTCAGACTGCATCTAAATAAACCTAACACGTCTTCACTGTCATGTAGAACAGACTCTTTCTGAAATTTTACATAAAGGCTGAATACTGCTTATATTTCTCTGTCATTATGTAACACAGACTCCCAGAATACATGCACCAATTAGACTCTGTCTGTGCTAGGTGTTGAACCAATCTATACAGTCTAAATAAGGATAATCCATGCCCCAAAAGTATGTACACTGGAAGACAGTCAGTTCGATATTGAGAGACAAGATGCACTTAGAAACTCAGAATATAATCATCACCTTGACAGCACCCCTATGGGCTACTCACTGGCATGTTTTCTGTAGACACAAGCAAGGGAAAGTATTAGAGAAGATGTAGAAGGGAAGGAATGAGATAGTGTCGTGGATGTTTGTGGAGTGCCTGCCAAGTGTAGGAGGCAGCATCAGAGTATATTCAACAGATGATGTTACTAGGGGTCTAGATGCTAGAGACAGAATTTGTCCTCTGGATACAGAAAGTCTAAGCTGCGAGAGACTGTGAAAATGAAAACTGAGATAGTTAGAAAGTAGGAACTACTTGAGGGATGTCCTGGCTCACCCAGCCGATAAGGAAGGAGACTCACAGCCACACTCAGAGTGGATCTGAATGCTGCAAGACTATGGGTGTCAGAATCAGGGAGAAGAAAAAATCATATAGTAAATTAGCATGGTATGCTGGTACAGTGACCTTGGCTTGCAAAACCTTCTCAATAAACTGCAATAGTTTGGTCACCAATGCACAATTTATGTTGGGTTCATTTTCATTATCTCCAAGTCATTATTTATGCTAGATGCACCCAAAATAGGTGCTTTATAGACAAATAATAAAGAGCCTGGTTCCTATCCCAGGGAGCTTGCAGTCTAGACAAAAACATCTCTGCTATTCCTAATCATATCAAGCTGAATCTGGTTGTTCACATTTGGAGCCCAGATGAGAATAAGATTTCTGAGGCATGCCCCATGACTACTTCCCCTCTGTGAGTTGAGTAATCAAGTTATAAACCATATCATGATGGGCTTGGCAATTAAACATTCTCTAGCTCATCTGAAGAGATTGCTATGGTAACAATTTCTATACCAGCTCTATTGTTGGTCCCATTTCTTCTACCCTTCTTCTTTATTTAGCAACAGTCATTCTTTATCTTCTCTTTAACCATACAAGGTGATTGTCCTGATAGGAGCAGATATACATAGGCTAAGAATATGGCTATATAAGGAAAATGTTATGGCTATGATATGTCTGGATCAAAGAGAAAGATACCACATACCTAAACTGTGATATTAATTCCCTGTATGAATGAGAAGCTTTATGATGGTATGCTGAAAAAATTAACAGTAAGAGAACACAATACGTCATTAAGTGACCTCCAAACAAGTACTTTGGGGGACAATCACAGGACAGCAGCGTTCTTCCAGTTGCATAATTGTTTTGACATTGATCAGACCTAACAGCTTGATAGCTGCAAGATACCTACAACAGCTGCAGTGCACTGTGGCCATTATCTGAGTTAGCTTTAAATTAGCTAACAGGAATACCAACTACTGGTCTAAAGTTCGCTGCTTTAAAACTTCCAGACTTGGGCCATACATTAAGATTCATCCCACTCGCAGATGAAGGAAACCATCTGGGGCAGAAGCCCAGTTATCATTGACTGCTGCACAGCAGCACTGCACAATAAGATCAGGAGAGGTAATGAAGAATACTGTGTATATTTGAAATATATGAATGAACTAGGTTGATTATAAACTTGAATAGAAATAACTCTCCTAACAGTTTGGACAAAGGACAAAGTACTTCTGCAGAGCAGGGAAAATTCTGATGTTACATCTCATTCAAAGGACAGAAGGAAAAAAAATCTTTATATCTTTAAGTTTTAAAGACGACCATTTTTATGTTTTCCACTGTACTCACCTTTACCATGAGCACAAAGCACATTTCATGGAATCAAAGTTCTTATGCATTTCCATAATAAGTCAACTTTTTGTATTGGGAGAGAGGACTCAAAATCATAGTCTAAAGATACTGGTCGTAAACTATTCCTATAGTTTCAAATTTTACCTGCCACCAGCAGAAGTCGCCCTCACAAGAGGAAAGTCTATGCCAATGTGAACAGATTGGGGTTTTTTTTAAAGCCCATTACGGGGCAAAACTGACAGCTGTAGTGACTTTTAGCTGTTTCTTTTCTTTCACACTTTCAGTTTAAGAGGAAGGACAGATAAGAAAAGAGTTTGGAGTCCCAGAAAAGTGAGACAATCCAAGAAGAAACAAGGAACTGAGAAAAAGCAACAATTGCTCTGCTTTGACATATTGATGGGCAGAACTGTGCACAGGTAAGTATTACAGAGGAAGGGAGAAGAGGAAATGACTGTTTGATAAAAGGCTCCCACCTGTTCTAAGCATCAACAAATTCACCCTCCCAAAAGAATCAGTCCCTAAGGAAGGTAAGTACATTTTCTGCTTGTACCTTAGTAGGTAGTACAGTTGATAAGAGTCTGGATATGATAAGTCATACACCACTGAAGAAAACAGATAGTCAAGATTCCATTTATTCATGTGTAATAGCATGAAATTTGTGATAAGAGTGAACCAGCAGCAGCAATGCACTGCGTTGCAAGAATGTAAGCATGTCCTTTATTTTTATGATGCAGCAGTGGTTAACTAGGGCTAACTACACAACTCGAAAAGTCACTCTAGCCCAGAAAAGCAGTTTTCAGTAGCATAAGTACCAAGGTCCTAACTATGTGAAAGACTACAGCTAATAACTCTAGTCATGTTTCGATATTTCTGCCACAGAAGGCAGAAGTACATGAAAACCTTAGGATAAAAGTTGTCTGTGGCTTAGTGAAGATGCAAAGAGTTCCAACACAGGTTTGGTTTAAACTTGGAACAATTAATTGTTACAGTGCAAAACAGGAGACAGATTGGGAGTCAGAGCTGGCATTAGTGAAGTAAGACAGGTATTTTTCATGTTATAATCATACATATGAAACAGCATATTTACTGGATTTTTGTTTCCATCATGGACAGATATGACCTCTGTTGCAAGGCAAGATATTTATTCTAAAACTTTATCACACATTCCTACCAAATCCTCTTTTTTTTTCTAAACTAAAGCAACAACTGAGCAGTGTAGATCTATTCTTCTACTCTCAATAGGACCTCAGCAGTAAGAAAAATTCACCTATTCTGGTAATTTTTTGAGGCTGAGTTTCAGGTCAGTGTGAATGTGAACATATACAAGATGAGGGAAACTGACAGAACAATGATAATGGAACTTGACTTGGGTGCTGATGCCAAAAGAAAATGACAGCATTTCTTACCCTTGTTACTGCATCGATATTGACTGCCTGCCTAAAATAAGCACGAAAAGCAGAGCACATACACACTGCACTCTGTTCTTTCTATCCAGATAGATAAAAATTACCTGAAGGATATGAATCTTGCAGGAATTTTATGAGCTTGAGTACCGCCTCATCTCACATCTGTATTCCAGAATGATTGTGGTTATGTTTACACATCACAGTCAAAGCTTCAGGTACTGCTTACTGCCTTCTATCGAGGATGATGCCTTTGTATCATCGCACCTGTTGTGAATTTTGCTTTTATTGTTTGGGGGTAAGGGATTGTTTTTAACACTTAGTTGGCTCCATGTCAAAAATACCCAATGAAATCTTGTGGAAAGGTATGGAAGATACTAAGAAAAAGACTGTAGTGAAAGTGAAGAATACCTAAAGGGATGCTCTTCAGATGTATGCATTTCCTCCAGTTGTTCTACCTCTGGCTCTTTAGTGTTGCCACCTATCCCTCTCCTTACCCTTTATCTTTCACAGGCGCTTTTTCCAGTTACAGCTGCTGTTCCTCCCCATAAAAGGTACATTAATAAAATAGAAATGCCAAAGCCCTGCTCTCTTCTGACTGATGTGCATTTTGCAGAACATCAACAGCTGGATTTTTAAGGTCTGTGTTCTGGATTACATATGGCTGGAAGACGAAGGAATGAGGGGTAAACCACCCTAAATTTACTGTTTATATTTTACACATAGAAGAATCTAGGGAAACAATTAGAGTGTTCTTAGTCATGGTGTGTAAGAGCTGATACCCATTGTGCCATATGCAGTTATTACTGAGTAAAGGTCACAGTGTCGAATAACACCACATTACCACATTCCTCGATATTCTAAGTATGGCTGACATACAGGGCAATATTTGTCAGTATATCTTTATTTAAGCAGTTTACAGCAGGGATGTGTTTGGTCAAAAGTGAATTAGCATAATTCTGAGGACTCCTTAGAGCAACTTTTGAAGTAATAACCTTTTCTCAAAGGCAATTATTTTATATCAAACTGAAATGTAATTGAGATCTAAGCTTCTCTCAGGAGAACCCAGATACTACAGTGGTCAAATCATTAACAACCAAATTCTTTCCTTACTGCAACATACATGGCGTTTCAATTTGAGGAAGAAGTGAATGTTTTCATTAGGACCCTGTTGTGCCATTTGATACTTGTACCACTTGATGCATCTATGATTTTCATATAAGAAAGGATCGTGATGTTACTAAGAATCTCAATGCCATTAAACTGTGTAGAGAAATGTCAGTGGGCATCAAAGACAGAACAGGGTTCCTATTCTGTCAGAAACGCCTCTTCTCTCAGCCAATCTCTCCTCACTAGAAGGCTGGACCTTCCCCAGGAGCCTTTTCCCGGTAGTGCCCCCAAACATGTTGGCCTGTTCGTTTTCCCTTCCATCATGCTCTTTTGTGGCGCATGAACCACAGATTCTCACTCTCCCTTCCTGTCATCAGCTGCCCTCTTGTGAGCAGCACCCTGTCCTACCCTGAGCCTTTGGTAGGAAAAGGGATGCACAGTATCAGCAGAAGTGGGGGGAGAGGGGTCAGAGTTCACTTCCCACTTCTACTGTCTTCCCGTTGCCAGAGCATGGCAGCTGTGAACGGTTGAGACAGCACCGACACAACGGGGCTTCAGTTGGCTCAGCAGGACCAATCTGGGTTCAACACGCAGCGTGGCACACGGCTGGGCACAAAACACGTATCACAGAATCAGCACCTAATAATTGACTTTTCTTTGGTTCTGCATCTAGTAGGAACCACTACATTACCCTGTCAGTCTGTTTCAGCCATTATCTCTGTGCAAACAGGCAAAAGACCATGCTAATAATTTGCCACTCAGAGAAATTATTTAGAGAAAGCTAGCACTGATATGGACCACAAATCTCTCTAAGGGGGAGAGATGTCAAGTTGTAATGTTGCATTTCTAGTGTATTTACATTGCCATTGTCTGTGTTTTCAAGCAGTATAGTGAAGTTTGTGCATTTTAAGAGCGTGAGAAGCATTTGCCGGAGTGTATCTCCCAAATTAATAAATGTTTTTATTTACAGAATCACAGAACCACAGAGTAGTAGGGGTTGGAAGAGACCTCTGAAGATTATCTAGTCCAGCCCCCTGCCAAAGGACTTTCACCTACAGCAGGCTGCACAGGGCTGCATCCAGGCGGGTTTTGAATATCTCCAGAGAAGGAGATTCCACAACCTCCCTGGGCAGCCTGTTCCAGGGCTCTGTCACCCTTAATGTAAAGAAGTTTTTTCTCATGTTGAGGCAGAATCTTATCTACTTTGAAAATAAAAAGTATCGGTGTACTCCCTTCAACAGTTTAAAGCATTTCATACTTTAAGGAAAATAAGAGGTTTCTTGAAGAGTCCTGCTTGGGAGAGGGTTCTGTCCTATGCTCTCCAGTTCTGAGAGCACAATAAACATTTCAGCAATGCCTTCCAAGCTCTTTCTATTTCTTGCTCTCTGTATTCCCTATACCAATATTTTCTGTAACTGTATCTTCTTCAGGAACTCTCCTTTTTCTGTGACAGAACTGATTGTACACTACTTGGTTTCTTCCTAATAAATGCCACCTCTCCTGTTAAGCCGTCTCAGCTTCTCATTTCTCCCTTTTTTTTACCACATGCAACACGAACTACCTCTCCTACTGTCCACTGACAAAACTGACAAGCCATTGCTTCAGGCTAAAGATACTCAAAATCCACTTTCCTCAGAGCCAAAGATATGCTCCCGAGCCAAAAGGTAAAAGCACAATGAAAACTCTCGCAAAACACTTCACAAATAATCTCTCATGTACATCCGTCTTCTATTAAAACACAAAACCTAGCATAGTCAAATGGACTTCTGCTCCGCAGCCATACTTCTGACCAAGTCTCAAGCTGTTCTTTTCCCTTCCTAGCTAATACTTGTAAAGGAAAAGTATGGATTTCTTTGTAGCTTTAATTAGAAGTTGCTGACTTGATCCTTTTCCTATAAATTTGAAGTAAATAAAAGCAAGACTTGGCATCCCTTTCTAATGCTGCTTTAATTCAAAATACCCTCCACTTATCACCCATCACATGTCTTACAACACTAAGCACTAAATGTAGTAGTGGCTTTTTCCATTTCTTGTTTGTTTTGTAGCTAAACACAGAATTTCATAAAAGATCCATTTTATTGATCTCTTCATCTAAATAGGGCATCTAAAATCTATTTTAAAGGTAAGCCCCCGTTCCAGACAGCACCTTAACCTTATGGAAAATACAGTGTACATGCACGCTAAGGTGCTTCTATTATGCTCCTTTCTTGGAAGAGGCTAAAATGTTATTAGGTGTAACTGAATCATAGCTCTAATACATTTTTGTTATCCAGAGGCCTAACTCGTTACTGTTATGTACAAAAACAGCATTAGAGCTTTTATATGAAGAGTTTGGGAATACTTATTAGAACCAGAAACAGTGCATCCTAGAAATTTCTGTAGAGGGTACGTTTGTTGTAGCACAAGTGATAAAGCTATTACCAACAGCCAAGTTTCTTTCCAACTTTTCATTTCTGAGTAATTTCTGCAATGAAGACAGAAGTGTAATAGACATGAAGGAATGTGGCAATCCATTTGTTTTATTTCTATGAAATTATTGCTGATTGCAGGTTTGGAGGATGTGTGGGTGCAGCTTGCTGATTTATTTCAGTTTGGTCAGGAATGCTTTTTTAAAACACCTTTAACCTTTTTCTTCCAAACAGTTAATTTGGGTCAATACTTTTGCACTGAAGCTTTGATTGTTAGAGGAAATACTTCTGCATACTTTTGCTCTGCTGTAAGAGAGGCAATATGTTGTGGGCCATATGCCAACAGATTTTAACCACAAACTTAGGGAAAGGAGATAGATTAGATTGTGGTGGTCTTATAATCAGGGTTTCTCAGTATTCTTTTCCTGCTAAGAGCAAGTATTCGCCACTAAAGTGGTTCTATGTCATATGGATGGCATATCCATCGTAATAGGCAAACCAAACCCCCTCAGCTGCATTCCTCTATTCCCTGATAAGCATTCTATAATAATTTTATCACAGAAGAACTTCTTTAAAGCGCCCAGCCAAATAATATACTTTAAGATCTTCAGTGAGCTCTGAACTATTTTTCAGCTGTTTGCATGCAAGAATCTTATTCCATAGCAGGAGGTATTAAACAAAGCCCTGGAGGTTTATGATGAGGAGGAAAAGCCCAACTCCTGTTCAAACATTTACAAACACTGTTCCTTTTGAAAGCTGGTGGTCAAGGAACAAAGAGAAACAAGATCTGTTTGGTCATAGCATCTATCTGCCAGCCATTGCACGTTTGCCTCCAGTAGCAGACTTCCTAGTTGTTTGGGCAATCTAGCTTCAGCCACCTAAGGCACAGATCAAATAGATCCTCCACCAACTCTCTAAGGAGACTACTCAATCATTTCATAAATTTCTGTGAAACTTTCCTGATAGAACTGGTTAAAGTCTTCCCTTTCTTAAAGTCTTGCCTTTCTGTGAAACAGTCAGCGACCGTGTACCCTTATGCTGTGCATGCTTTTATTCCACCCCTTGCTCTTCAGCAGCCGACGTGGTGACTCACAGAGTTAGCATCTGGGCCTGTCTAGACCTGAAAGTGCGTGAATGCCCTGGTCAAGAAAATGTATTAACACAGTGGGTACTCCAGGGAGCTGGGAAGGAAGGGTGAGCCATGCACACCATAGGGTAGAACTCCAGAGTTTTTGAAGTCCGTAGCAGGCTACCCAGATGCACAGGTTGTGTAATGCGACAGCTGGGGAGGGACATTCCTCTCCTGCATCGGCACTGTGACACAAACGTACTGCAAAACCTGACTGTTTCCATGCTCGATCTTCACTTGAAACACAAACGTGCAAGTGAAAGCATAGTCTGCTGTCAGGCTGCTGCAGTCAAGAACGCAAACACGTTATTTCTTAGGCAATGCAACAGACACCAGGTAGAGCACGAACCCACAAAACCACTGATAAATTTTTAGATAGAGGGAGTGTTAGGAACCACTGATTTCTATTTTGTATCCTAACAATTCTGAAATTTCTAATGAGGATGCTGCCTGTTTCAGTGTTGGTTTTGTTTGGTTTTTTAAAATATTTTTCAAGTTTACAGGGACTTGATTTTGTAATTTTTAATTGCCAGAAGCAACAGCTGCAGCATACTAAAGGCTTTAAGTTTTAAATAACTTCCTGTAAATTAAACTTTCAGGGTTTATACCCATATTTCCCAAAGCCATGTTAGTGCAGCGCTAAGCCCGTGCTAAAAATCTCCCTACTAAGCCTGACACCGATTTGCAGAACAGGAATCCATGCAGAGTGTTTCTTCTCAGACCTTATCATCTCTTCAGTGCCTCTGCTGTATAGAAAGCTGGAATTTGTTATGGAGGAATCAGACTTGAGAACTTGCAGAAGGAACCTCTTTCTCCTGAGAAAGAATGACTAAATGATGGGCACCCACATGAGACAGTAACTTCAGCTTTTGCTTAACGTGCCCATAACAAATGCCCATAACTAACTGAGGAAGCATTTTGCTGGGGGGGGGGGGGGGTGGGGGGGGGGTGGGCAGGGAGGAAAATGCAGAACTAGCAAAACAAATAACTTAAATCAGCTTCCCACCTTAAAAAACCCATCAGGTCACAATTTAAGTTTCCATGTGAAAAGTAGCCCTGTAATGCTGGCACATGAAAAAGGATGGTTGAAGAGCTTTGTTCTGCAAATTAAGTCACTTTTTACCCAATTAATAATCTCTAGGGTTATCTCAGGAGCAGAAGCAGAAAGCAATGGCAGTTTCTTGCCCTGCTTAAGGGGATCTGAAGTATGAACTTCTGATGGTCACTTCTCTTTCTTGAATTACTCAGACACCTTCATTTGACAATTCAAATACATATAATACAGATGGTGTACAGATTATATACAAATTCATATAGTACAGATGGGCAAAGTTGTAACTCTAAGTATGAATAAGCAGTCTCATACAAATGAGCATAGTAGTTAATTGGGTTGCTGTCTCCTCAAGAGGTATTATCATCACTAATGCATTTAGCTTAGCTTTAAGTATATAGAACTCAACTGAACACACTGGATCCCACACTCAAAGGGATCCCCAGAGATCAGCTTTCCATAGGATCAGACACACTGCTTCACATTTAACTCTCTCCATCCTGTCCTTGTTTACCTCTTGAAAGTCACCCTTGTACAGATTCTCTTCAGGAGAGGAGGTATGATGGAGACACACCTCATTAAGGATTAAAGTGACACTGCTGGTTGACTTTTTAAAAAGGTAAAAGATAAATCTGAACAGCTACAGATTAGCAAGCCTTTCTTCCAGACTGAGCAAGTGATTTGACACTGTAAGAAAGAACAGAATGGCATGCACAGATAAAAATACTAGAAGGAAGAACAAGCTGACCCTTGTAAATAGAAATCAAAGCACAAATTTTTCACAAGACACTAGAAAAGACTCTCAGCTATCATGTAAAAAGACAAAAGATCATAGAATCATAGACTAATTAGGCTGGAAATGACCTCTAAGACCATCATCCTTTCTTTTAAATGAGAGAAAGAAAAAAGTAGAGATTCAATGGTTGTTTTGCACCACAAGTTGCAGCAGAAGTTGGTCCCAAACAGCTGGGACAAGTACCATTCAACCTATTCCAAATTGTGCAGAAAATGAAGAGAATGGTAAGAAGGCACAGACTACCGACAGCACAGAATTCAGGATAAACAAAATTTAAAATAACTATGAAGAGCTGAAAAAAGTGAAGTCTTTGTCACATGACACTGAATGAGTAAATAGAATAACAGGAGAAATTCACTGCTGATAAATACAAGGAAATGCAGAAAAGTTAAACCCAACCTTAATTATACATGTTAATCAATAGGATCTATGTTAGCTATGACCTCTCAGTAAAGAGATCTCTCGGTCACTGTTTTTCAAAACCTGTTTATATCAACTCAATGCTCAATAATAATTAAAGAAAATGGATTGGTAATAGTCATCAGGTACAAAAGTGAGAAAAGAAAAACAAGGATCATCATACCTCAGAAAGTATTACGTGTGCAGCCTAAATGGACAACGTTGAGAACAGGCCAGCTATCTCTTAATTAGTTACACAGATTATGGTAGAAATGTGCATTAATTTATTCTTACGAAGAGAACAGATTATGATGCAGAAAGAAATAATTGGTCTGTAATGATGGAAATTAGCCATGCTGGCAAAATAACACCTTTGACTGTTCTACCACTTTGTCCTTTCAGACACAACACTGTAACTTGTGGGAAACAGAGTCCTGGCAAAGTATGCTGTATCACTTTACCCCAAATGAAAGCTACCGTGTAAACATGTAGGTTTATTAAGCTATTCAGAGCAAGAAGTGATTATGAAAAAAGTAATTTGGTAGGAGTAGTAGATTCATTTTATTGTGTTCCAAAACAGAATAACTTTAATCACCATTTCAGTGCAAAAATGAAGAACAACTTCTCTAGCCACTCTTGTCTGGCTTTACTGAACTCTAGTAGAGACATTTGAAAGTGTCAATGGAGATGTGCTGTTCTGCTATTCTGCTATAACACACTATTTTGTATCTTTTACCCCTAAAGCAAAGGTATAAATATATTTATCAGCTTCTTACCCCTTCCATCCCTTCCACAGATAATTTTTCCCTTGACAAAGCTTTGCTGTGAACAAATGGTGCCTTCCAGACCTCCTCAGAACATCAGTCTGAGTGAGTGTATTTTGCTATCTGTGTTTAGCATATTGATTAACTTGTTTTTAGATAAAAGCTGTGAAGGAGAAGATGCTGCTTTCTTCTGTTCCTCAGCAGGGATCTCAGCAGTTTCTCATCACCTCCAAACTACATGCTGAATGGAGGTGTGGGGCCAAGTTGTCTGCAAACACCAACAGCTGTGCTTGGTGTAGGCAGCAACCCAAGCACATGTCATCTCAGCACTTCCTGCCAGGTAGGTTATTTACTTTTAGTGGGATAAACATGAGAAAGAAAAAACTTATGGGAGAAGTTCTTCTACACAACATGGTAGGAAATATTATCCTGTTAGCTCATTGTTCTTCAGCTATCCTGTAGAGTTGATACTAATAATATTCCACCTAGACTATTTATCAAAAAACATACAAAACCTACAAGGAGAAATGAGGTTCAACTTGTTATTCGCTAGTACATGTAGGTTTTCAAAAGTCCCTTTCAGAGAAACATATAAATGTTACTCCTACCGTATTCTAAAGGCTCTTCAGAAAGGAATGGGAAATCTAGGATTCAGAATGATTCAAAATATCATTCAGGAATAACAACTTCTGTTTGATTTCTCATTTTGGTGACAGACATGGCCCTGCTTTCCAGTCTTTACCACAGCTGCAGTTCTGGTAACCCACTCCCCAAGAGTTTTTGAAAGATGAGGCAACAGCCTTATGACTAGGGATTCACAGCATTTCATGTTCTTCAGCATCAAACACTTCTAGCACGTTTTTAAGCATTTTTAACAAAACCTGCAAAAGTTATTTTTCTCTGTGGAAAAAGTCTCTGCCCTGCTGCTCACACGAATCTTTGAAACAGTTTTGTAGGGTCACTTATTAGCCACGTACTGTTTGAGGTCAAAGAGCACGTAGGCATTCATACAGCCACTGCTGGATTTCAAGATCACTCAGGAGCACTTTCCACACCGACCCAACAGTGATGTGTCTGCCCTGCAACGGCAACGCCTGACTGCAGTCAGTGGTAACTTGCCAAGACTGGCTCTCCCCAAACTAGTCCAGCACAACAGCAGTGAAATCACGAGAAGACAGACCATCAGCTTGATGCTGTTCAGGGGCCCAGGGCATCATACAGGCTTTCTCAGGCTTAACCGAAGTTTTTGTGGAGCTTCAGTTCACGCTATTGGCCCCGACGGGTTGTATCTTGTTGTGGGAAGACTGCAATGACAGGGGACGACGTACCAGAAAATAAATTGCATACAGAAGCTGCTGCAGATCACTGCATGGTAAAAGCTCTCCTGCTGGCAGGGGCATTCCTCACAGTTAGTAACAAAGCAGAGCGTTTCAGAACCCAACTCTCCAGTCCTTCCCTGACATACTGAGATAGAGCAGTGCACATTCTAATTGGATTATAAGAATTAAAGCAACAAAGCAACCCTAAGTTGCCTCCCCCCAATTCAAAGCTTGGTGTTTGTTTCGTAAGAGGATGCAAAACCAGAAGCACAAAGTACTCTCTTTAAAAGCTAGGATGCAGCTGAGCAGCACTTTCTGTCAAATTCAGGTACCATGGGAACAAGGCCATGAAGTATGCGATGAAGATCCATATGGTCTAACACTTCCATTCCTTCTCCTGAAAGAAGTTATTTTTTTAATGTTGTTGGAGTAATGAAGAATAGTTGCAATCTCAGGGTTGACAACTTCTCTTCAGTGTCATGCTGCTTTTAAGTTAACATCTTTAGAAGAAACGCAGTCATAGTCATGTCCTCAGCAAGCACATGAAAGAATATCACCAGAGAACTGGAAGTTCACTAACTAAACACATGGTTCAGAAGCTGGCCATTTGTTTGCAGGCATATGTAACATTTGTTTAAATCCCCATGCTGTTGAGATGATTAACAAATAGCTCATTCGCCCTGGGTTTTTTCCCATGTCCTAATAGCTCAGGTAATAAATAATCCTTTGCAAAAGGTAAAAAAATAATTCCACAAACTCTTGTAGGAATCCTTTGGATCCCAGTAATTGGAAAATACTAATTTGAGAGGCATCGCATCAAAACGGGACATGTTGTATTGAGTATAGATGCTTAAAAGGTATATGCCCAGGAATAGCCATTTTGGAAACTAGCACACATTTTTCTTCATCTTTCTACATCTGGGGTCATAATGAAAATTCCAAAAAGTTGACTCCATACCAACAGTCCAGAATGTGGTCAAGCAAAATGTCACCCAACATCATCACATCACACATTAAAAAAAATTAAAACCAAATGTACTAGGTCTTTTTCTGGTAGCCTAATACTCATTTAATCCGAGTTAACCACTGAAACATATTGATGTACAATTGTTTCCCCTTTACTATTTCATATTCTACGAAATTAAGTATTCTTGGAGTGTAGAGATATAGAGTAATCCACTAGAGATTCTTCCTCATTTGCCCATGAAAATCCTAGCTCCCTGATGTAGCAGAAGTTACCTATTACTATTACACTTCTTAAAGAAAAAAGAAACCCACGTAAACTGCAGCTGGCATATGCAATCCAACCTGCTACAGGCAAAACAGCAGTGTTTACCCACCCTGTATTTG
Source organism: Leptosomus discolor (assembly GCF_034619465.1). Lineage (NCBI taxonomy): Eukaryota > Metazoa > Chordata > Aves > Leptosomiformes > Leptosomidae > Leptosomus > Leptosomus discolor. The sequence goes on along the minus strand of NC_141401.1, from coordinate 22,404,708 downwards.
AATTTTACTTGTATATCTGCACCTGCATGAATTCTATCCATATCTATACTAAGTGCTTTTTATGAAACCTTTGTTTTTCTTTTGAATTCTCTGTATGATCCAGCTCAGATCTATCTGTCCATGAAAATATCTCATGCTATTAATCAGAGGCTGTATCAGAATCTTTGTACTATGAGCAGGTTTTACAGGCATTAGTACTTGTGGAAAGCATGTTGCCTTTGGATCTGCCGGTGTTCTGCTGAACCACAATAACATTTAATCAAAAGTATCATGAGAGGAAAAAGGCCTGCAAACCAAATTATTGTTTTCCTTTGCAATTTACATGGCTTGTAAGTGGAATGTATAGATGACCTGCAGGCATTTCAAATACACAGAGGAGCAACCTCAGTGAAACTCCTCCAGTAGGAGGAGTTGACATTCTGATCAAAATTTTTGTATTTTCAGGTCAAGTTTTCAACTTGATGACCACTGCAACAAATTGGATTCTTAGGACATGTGACACATTTTCTGAAAAGGCAGGGCCCTGAAACATGTTTTGAAATACTCGCTCAAGAACTGAAGCACAGAAAGCCATAATAATTTCTGCTCATGAGTTATCCCACCTGATGGGAAATGGTAAGAGAACATAGAACAACTTGGCACTTGTTCTAGTCACTTGGAGCTTGGAAAGGTTTTAAAGGACATATATAAAGACCAGTTTAAGAATGGATTGGAAAACATAAAAAATACTTCAAATGGAATTTGAAATTTTCAAAACTACTTTAATGTCAAGGCAAATAATTTTACTTTTGATCATTCATTTAAAATTTGTACTAAAAATTACTCTGACATTTGGTTTTTATACTCTCATTTCTCTGTTTCCTTTCGCTGTTTGCTCTTGAAAAAAAGGAAGATGAAAGCGTGGAGGACAAAATGTGGAAAATGCTTTTGTCTGTTGGTATTATTCTACAGAAGAGAAAATACCTACATGCAATTCACTATGAGAGAAAGTGTGTATACACACACACCTGTCCCAACAGTTACACTTTATATGTGCAGTTGTCTGAGGATGGAAAATCTCTAGTCAAAACACTCGTACTTCTTTAAACCTTTGAGATTTACATTGGCTATGCAGATAATTATCCCATGGATGAATTTATCTATTTGTCTGTAAACTGAACCACAATCTTGTATCTAACTAGCTAAAAATCAAAGTTCTGCTTGGGTTTATTTGATTTCATATGCAATGCAATCAGGTTATGGTACTTTGTGAAGGCAACAGCTTACAGTTTGGCTAGTGTCGTATCCAGCTGCCTTGGCTTGCCCAGTCTATGTGAGGAGGTATCCATTTGCACCTGGTTTGGGAGGGGCAGCTTGCAGGACAGACTAATTCTAGACCCAAACAACCTGATCCTTTCTGCTACTTTATGCAATTTACCTTCTGAAACACAAAACCACATTGTACCCACGTGCAATTTTAATATTGCTTGAAAAATCTTTATTCCTAAAGTAACTCATACTGATATCTCATGTCCTGTTGAGATTAGAAAATAAAGCCAACTGCAGTTCTATACAACTCACAATCATGAGCATTGCTATGTCATTACCAAGCAAAATTATATGTTAAGTAAGTTAGACATTACAAACCCTTCACAGAAACACTCCTCATAAGACTTTAAGCATTTGAATTGTCCCAGCAGCACTGCTTTGTCTGTCATGAGTTTTTTGTTTAGCAGCAACTCTGCAATATATTTTCTCATGTGCCATAAGAAAATAATTTTCTTAAGCTTATTTTTCCCATTAGTAATTTGGACCTAATCTTCCCATATCTTCCTCAGATACATACAAACCAGAATAGATTCTGTCCAGAGACACTTGTCAACAGGAATACTTGTGAGTAAAGGATCTCAAATCCTTTATTAAAGCCATCCAGTTCAACACTAGATACCACAAGTACCATGTATTTGAATTTTCTCCATACTTCATATTAAAAAAAAAATATATATATATCTGAAGGACGGAGGCTTCTCTTTCCCAATGCTAACAGATTCTATCATTGGACAGGTCTGGTTGTTGAAAAGGAGCTGCAGAACCCAGCCCATGCATTACTGTCTAAGCCATTTGTTTTGTTAACTACGCGTCAATGTTGCAAAGTGATAATCTAGCTGGGGAACATAGATTCACAGCCTTCTTGAATAAACACTGTACTTCCCCCACCTGGAACTTCTAAAGACAGAATTCAAAAGAAAAAGCCAAGTTCATTTTCATACACCAAAACAGGCAGTAATTAACAACCCTTAGTTAAACAGAAAGGGGTTTATTCCTAACTTGTCAGTTTACTTGTCAATGCATTTGAGCAACTAAGTAATTGAGCTGTGTCTGTCTATAATGCTAAATCTGAAACTCCACATTAAAACAGAAGTTGTGCCTTTAAATGGGATGTGGTGTGAGACACATTTCACCATCCCTATTAGTATTTTCCAAAATATTATTCAAAATGGGAAATGTATATCAAGGCAGCTAAGCTATTAGAATAGAGAACACAACTGACAAATCCAGCGTTCTGCTGAGCCTTTAATAAATTTTATTATTTTATGCAGCACTGTAGCACATTTATTAAGTCAAACAGCAAAGATTTCTCCTCCTTACTAGGCGTTGCAAAAGCCATAGCGTAACATTCTTGCGTCTTCAAATTTGAGCCCAAAGGTAACAATGCATGCATCAAGCCTTCCATCATCCTAATGGCAGACCACTGGGAATTAGGATAATTTATAAATGTTTTGCTTCGTAAGCAATCACCATTTCTCTGATGTGTTTGCCCAAGAATTAACACAAATTATTCCCAAAGTACTTTTTTTTTGAGGTGTAGTATCTGTTGGAATAGTCCAGCTAGCATTGGAGAAGATCTTACAACCCTGCCAAAGTAGATCTACTTTAAGTTGCAGCAGTAACATTGCTGTTAACTGTGGTGAGCAGGGCAGCACTCCTAGAATGAAGTGATACCCCTTATCAGATGAAATCACAGAGCTGGGAAGGACAGACAAGATTTCAAGCATGCAGGTCCATCTATTGATTTAGTATCTCACTGCCTCACTGGTATTTTTCAGCAGAGTGTCAGTGGAATCAAAAACCCTTTTAAGCTACAAAAAAGATGACTCAGGGAATTTGCTATATTACCAAATAGGTGTGTATAAGGCAAATCTTTGAAGTAAGACAGTTTTCACTTCGGAAGAGAGTATCTGTCATTTAGGCTCCTGAGCTGTCAGACGTGCTGCAGTTCTGGTACTTCACCACGGTTTCCATTTGACTAACCCTTCTTTGTCTCATTTCTCCATTCTTTTTTTTTTCTGCATATCTTAAGTGACTTTTGTGTTCTATAGAGACTATTTTTGCATTTTCTTAGCATGAATGTCATTCCTCATGGAGCCCTTTAAGAAGCAGAACTCTATGCAATAACGTTGCTTGCTGCTTTCAGAGAGGCAATGCAACTGTAGAAATGCAGTTTTAGAAAGGCTAGTTCTTTACTCAAAAGGCCTTGAAAGATGTTTTATATCTGATCTCACAGACACGATGAACAGGATGAGAGTTCAAGGTGCAAAAAGTCAACCTGAGTGCTGTTACTCCAGTGTTGAGAGATACAGAAGTCAGCAGTCTTGTTCTGGCTGCAGCTGATTCCAGTGAAGAGGTTACTGGTCCCAGCTGCTTCCCAGCATATCCAGCATCACTGCCCCACCACTTGCTTCCTAATCTATTTCAATTAAAGTGACTAGGTTAGCTTAAACACTTAAATATATGCATAACTCTTTTCTCAGATAGTCTAGAGAGCATTTACACACAAAGTTATCATGGTAGATCTCTAGGGAGTGGGAAAAGAAAGAGAAGAGAGCCCTTGGGCAGTAACCTGTTCACCCTGCAAAGCTGCATCAGAGCAGAATGTGTGACTGTATTGTATCTTCACATTATGGTTCCCTAGATAGCACTGACGATTGTTCCCTTTGTCCATAGAAACAATGGCGTGTATAACTCCACATGAAAAAGTTATTTGCAGAAGTTACATGACAGTATTGTATTAATCTGACAGAATTGGGGGTAGCAATTAAATTGTGAAATCAACAGAAAAGCACAATGTGTCCATGCAACATACATAATGAAGGAAGTGGATATGACAAACAAGCTAAGGAAAGGTCAAGTTGTAATAGGTACCAAAGGACACCAGAGGGATTGTAATGGAGATTCTCCAGAGAGAATTGAGCTGGCATGAGACTGACAACAGCTGGTAATTCCCTAAGTGAAGAACGTTATGCAAGTCTGCAAAGCTGGTAGGCCCTGAGGAAAGATGGACTTCTTGTAATTGGAGTACTCACCACAGGAGGTATTTGGTCAGTGCCACAAACATCTGAATGCCTGGACTACAGGGAAGATGTTGAGAGAGAAGGAAGAATACTTGTAGAAAGCAGAGTCTTTTGTTTAAAGAAATGTGGGAATAAAGAAACTGCAAAGCCTGAATAGATAAATAAAGCTGAAGAAGAATTCAGGGACCAGTTTTAACTTCCTTTCAGCACAACAGTTCAACAAGCACTGAAGATTCTGTATCATTAGCACTGTGTAAGTGATGTCATCCATCCACATGCCAAGGGACGACAGCATTTGATCTAGAAAGGGGCAGTGCAGTCATTCTGCCAAGTATTTGTCTCTGCAGGTACAACTAGAAGTTTGAAGAGACCCCAGATTAAGTCCCTCTGTGTACTGAACGCTGTGAATTAAAACGTGGAAGCCCAACAGACTGCATGCTGGGCAGCACAGGACAGGCCTGCTGGAGGAGCACAGGAGAGGGGTTGTATAGCACTAGAGTCTTCATGGGTCATCCTGGTCAGCACAACCTGCAGCAGCCCAGAACACGAGATGCTCTGGAGGAAAGCCCTCTGCCTCCAGTCTACCTCCAGCTGATTACAGAACCCATGAAGATGACCACTTTGAGCCCTTTTTTACTGTCCCCACTAGTTATTTGCCTTGAAAAGTAACAAATACTTTTTTTTCCCCTCCTTTTAAAATAAGAACAAAATAAAACAGTAAAATCGAGTTAGAAATAAATTCTGACTTATTCTGTGACTCTAGCCATACAAACCCTCTGCAGGATATTGAGTTACACAATAGCCTCAACCAACAAAAAATAACTTACAGGCATTACATCATCTGATCAAACCCAGAGGCAACAGCATTGTTACCTAACAACTTCAGACAGCTGATTAACCACTTTTTGTAGGGTGTTGATTACACCACACCCTGCTTGTTCATAACTATGTTGTTGACAGCACAATACAGCAAGAGAAAAGCACACTACCCCCCACATACACACCACCCCATGTACACACACTAATGCTACTGCCAGAATGATGTGTTTCATTTGTCACGAACTCAGCTAGAAGTACTTAGAAACCTTCAGTAAATAAATAAACAAGCACAGCAACATAATGGCACATCTGGGCTGGTTACAGTATAGTGCATGGTATAGTGAAATTTTAAATTTCTTCATGTTACGTCACTTGTTTGGGGAAACGGGGTTATCAGAGGAGCAATGAAGACCTTCATGAAGGGAGCCATTCACTCTTGACTCTTGAGATTCGAGATTCGTGCTACGGAAAAGGGTCTTTTCTTAAAAAAAAAAAAAAGCAAACCAACTTCGTTTTATTCATTTTCTCTCACATTCTTTCTGTTCATCTTTAAGGTACATTTCATCATTATGTACATTACTGGCGCTGAGGAATTTAAAGTGATCTTTTCAGTTTGACGCAGAACTGCAGAACTGATAATGCACACTTCCCTTAGAACCTCTCCTTTCCATGTGCCTGCTGGAAATTGTTTTTCATTGTTCATAAATCCAAGGCATGTTTACACTGAAATACAGGAAAAGCTAAAGGAGAATGCTAGTGTGTAAGCCATAGTGGCTTTTTTTGGCTTTTGCTGAGAAGTGATAAATGATTCTTGGTCCCCCATGGGTTAGAGGGCACCAAACTTCAAATAACTACAACATCCGATAACAAAGTTTTTCTCCATCATTTGCAATCAAAACACCAAGAACACAGCCCTCTGGACCTCTCATCCTTCATGTTCAATTGTAAATCCTGATTAAATAGCTTGCAGGTGTCAGGATTAGAGTATATTCATTGGGAGCCTAAACATAGCACCAGCTGGGTTCCTCATTTGCCAGTTGTAGTTGCTTCTTTGTTTTGAAACTGTTGACAGTACAACTAAAAATATTCCTTTGGGTAGAGACGGAGTTAAATAACAAGCAGGATGAGTAAGAGAACAGCTGTAGATATTTTTCTGTGTTTAACATACCTGCCTTGTTGATTTATAGTAAGCCCTCCATATAATGTATATTCTGTGTAATCCAAAACATTTAACCTTTCGAGCTGGGGCTGTGATAAAGCTATCAAACACAGGAAAGGGTCTTGACAAGTCCTGTATTACCAGCCTTTTTCTCAAAGGAAAAGTGAAATATACTTTCACCTCACTTTTAGTATACAACAACAAGCAGTATTATGCCTTATCAGTTGCTACCAACTAAACTGTATGCCAGACACCTACAGAAACATAGAAGACAAGACGTAACTACGGCAAGTTCTCCAAATCTTGCTCTAGTGAGCGTCCAGTTGGTCTGAGCATGGCTCCCGTGAAGGGAAGAGAAGTTCAGCTCTTCTTTAAAAACAGAACAAAAGCGAGGAACTGCTTAAAGAACAGAGAGGCTGTTTTCATAGTCCTTTGCACAAAAGCAAGCAGCATCTGCCAGCATGCGAGACCATCAGTTCAAATAAATTTACTATGATTCTGTAGTGCAAAGGTTCTCCACTGCCAGTACTGTTGTCTTAAGCTGTAACACCAGGGTTGCAACTCATTTCCATCATTAAAGATTTTCTATTGTTTTCGCTATTTTGTCCAAAGCCATGTTCTCTTTGGAAATAAGTTCTGGCTACTTGAAAATCCCTAAAGTTTTCAAATAGTTATTCACTCTAACTTCCTGTCCCAAACTCTTGAGTAAAACGTTACTATGTTGTAATCCCAAAGGCCACTTCATTTCAGTGGGCAGTGAACCAAGTCATACAGAATAGATGTAAAGAGAGAGACATGTGTGTACAAAAGACATTACTACTTTCCCTGTAAAAGAGTAGAGGGAAAAATCTGAAAAATTTAATAGTCTTTTTATTATACAGCACTGAAGCAAAGGAAAATTTTTTTAAGGTTTCGGATAATCAGTCCAAGATAAGCTTAAACAAAATATTGACTACTTTACACATCTGTATTTATGAGGGGGGAGGATCATGAGTAGACATGGGCCAAATGGTCCCAAAGCAATTTGCACAGTAGTGAGGCACTCACCTCACTCATGACTAATTGAACTCACTTTCCCCAACGTCAGGTCTCTGGAGAAATTCAAAGCACATTATAGCGTCTATCTTTAATACTGAGATTTTAACAAGTTAGCTTGCAATGCTGTTAGAGTTTTAAAGGCAAGTTCTTCCCAGTAAATAATATAATGAGAAAACATCAGCACTTAAGAGGATGCCACAGGGTTAATGCCAGGTTTTAAAAGAGTTCAAAATGGATTTTACCCAGTTCACATGTCAGGAGGCACAGCACGGAATCAATTTACAGCAGGAGCCAAAGATCACAAATTTTAGGGGAGCCTGGGGACTGATTCCCCCAATCGGTGCCGTGGGGTGCACAGATGAAAGAGCAAACTTGTTTTTTTTCTTTAATGGTGACAGCGTATTCTGAAATTACGCACAGCAGGCAGGAGAAACCTGCATAGATTTCAAAAGATACTGCAGGTTTGTGTGCTGAAGTACACATTTAAGGTCCTAGTTAATGTGCTAGCCTTTCACCTCTGGAGGCCTGGGCTCGGATTTATCTAAGGTAAAGGGAAGGAGAATTCGGGACTTCTATCTTCTTAACCCTTCTTGGCCTTTAGTCCACATCACAGAACTACAAAGCAGTTATCAAACGTTGGATCAAACTCTACTTATTTTTACTATTCTGAAGTCAACACGAAGTAATTCATCTAAACGCTAAGAACACAGTTCTGGGTTTCCACTGATTTAAACTGGACTTGTTGAATGAAAAGCCGAATTCTGTTCTTGTTTATATCAATGGAAACCTAGACCTGTACCAGTATTCAGGGAAACCACACAGAGAAATTAAGACATGAAAGAACAAGACATCTACCCAGACTGGAGAGCAGACTTTTTTCAGGTCCAGCATATTTGCTCAGAACCTGCTTGGAAGATGCCATGTTCTCTATTTCACTGGTCATGAACTAATGCTGTGTAAGTATACCTTCTGAAACTGCGTGAATACATTTGGCTTTTACTAATGTTGTTCCAGATAGAATTAGAGCTCAAGATGTGCCAGGCAATTTCAAACACACCAAAATAATCCTTCCTGAAAGTAGAGAGCATTACAAACAAAAGAAACAACTCTCAAAAAACCCCCTAAAAAGTAGCTATTTGCATGGAGACTATTCTGACTGAGTGGTAATCTAGCATCTGTCCATTGAAGAAATGAGTTCTTAAAACAGGGAAAGAGAGCTTAGAAGATCTATTGGATTATCCAGATCTGTAATTTTTAGGCCTTCTACAGGATTGTTCCTATATAGTCATACTTCCAAGTGTTTTTCTTAATCCCATTTCAGAATTTCCAAGCAACAAAGTACTCACCACTTCTGCAGCCCAGTTCCTCTTACATTTAAGAATTTTCTTCGCCATGCACTCATTCTTTCTCCTGATTTTCATTCTACTCACGTGAATCAAATAATTTGTGTGACACCTATCCTTCCTAGATCTACCAACTACAATACCAAGGTCGTGTCTAATTCTATGTACTTTTATGACAATTCTTATTCTGTGTAAATCTACGTCTCACATGAGTGGGTGTATTTTCATGTAGAAGAGCCATTTCTCTTGCAGCATGCTCTGAGGATAACGATGCTATCTTTAGCCTTATGTGCAATAGAAAGCTAGTCTGCATTCATAGGTCTCATATACAGAATTTTCTCTCTCACATCCTCTGTGCTATCAGGTCTGTCAGCTGAAGCAACCACACCTAGCCTTTAGGCTGACCAATCTGTACCCTATAGGAAGACCAAATGAACCTTTATCGCACTCAAGTACTTACTAGAGAAAGGTACATTATTACTGAGTTTAGTTCCATGATGATGCAGGTGAGGCTAATTTACAAAATCCACTGGTCCTGTATACACATTCAGTCCTTAAAAAAGTCATCTTGAATCTTTATCATCCTCTCCAGCAACAGCATGCCTGTTATCTCCTGCTAGTATAGCCATACTTGTTGCAGACTAACTTTTTGTCCTAAGGACAGACATAACTTCTAGTAGGACAAGGCATTCCTGAAAAGACATATAGCTTTTGTTTTAATACACAAAGTCATCTTAGGCAGAAATTTATCCTTCCATTTGTCTTATATCCTATATTTTTATGATGAACATCACCACCACAGTAACTCATATTCACTGTTGCATTTATATACGAAAGTCCACTTTCTTCTCAGCGTATCTGGTTGCAGTTTTCTTCCAAAACAAATTTAACCACCAAATTCTACTAAAAAAATACCTTTTTAAACTTTACAGCTTCATTGTCTCCAGAGTAGCAGAAAGAGCTCTAAGTGATTATTTTTTAAAAATATCTAAATAGCTTTGCTTAAACTGATTTGGGAGGGGTGGAAATCTTAATTTCCTCTGCAACCATTACCTTTTAAGTCCCTCTGAAATTTAACTTTAAACAAGGCTTGTAGTTTTAATCCTTAAAATACCTCAACAGTATTGTTTCCACCTTGGTTGGAGAAGTATTTTGTTGGAAAACACGATAACCACCATATCTGTTTACTCATCAGGAATGTTTGTCTTTTCCATGAAGAACCTGTGAGTAAATTCAGTTGATAATGAACTTATGAAGCCCTCAGCAGGCTGAGAGACTATCAGTATCACTTTTATACCCACCAAACCAAAAAACTTCCTGTATGTACTCACCAGAGTCTCCTTTCCAAGTTCATTCGGTAATCATGAAAAAGAAGCCTAGCGTACACAGCTGTTTCAATATTGCTGGCTAAGGAGTCCGACGTGAACATACAAGTTTGAAGTTTGGCAGTTGTTTGTATTGCACATGTTCAACAATGTTTTGTCTGTACTTCAAGTGACAAACTGATTTCAGAAACAGGTTTAACATGACAACATAAATAGTGATGAAAAGGGCCACTTCTAGAAGGTAAATGTCACACACACATTATCAAAGCTCTCACACAGAGAAAAATATGTCAAAACAGAATAAACAGACAACAGAAAGGAGTCAGCTATGCCCGATCGCTTATGCTAACAGGAAAGATGCGTTATACTATCCCATGCAGAGGAAAAAAAAAATAACTGTGCGAAATACGACATATTACAATCTGACACAGTAAACAAGCTTCTAATACACAAAAACATGAACAAATACACTAGACCGAAGGACTGAACGCAAAATGACAACTACACCTTTGCACTGGGAGAGGCAGTCATAAAAGATGTATTTTGCTAAAACTCTAGCTCTAGGATAATTTCCTTTGGTTTAGAAAAGTGTTTAAAAAAAGAAAAAGAAAATCCGTATTAGCTCATCTGAGCTCTTCAAGTTTTTTCTAAAGAGGACAGGTGAGTGAAGTGAGGAAAACAGTGCAAACTTCCCTAGCTACAGCTTATAAGTGCTGAGCCACACTGCACAGCAAACAGTCTGATGAGAACATACAGAAAACAGAACCTTTCTCTTTATAGGTTTCCTGCAGGTACGAACCACCAAATAACCTGAACGTCATCTCCTCTGATCAGACACAATACACGTACATTCGTTCACACAAAGCTGATGTGTGTGAGATGTTACTTTGTAAGCAGCATAAAACATCCTGAAGCTTTTCTTCAATACTGTTCTACGGGTAAATATGAATAAATATATTGCCCCAAACAGTAATGTCTTCATTCTGTTCTAATTAAATGACTGAGGATGGAAACTATGTGAGAAAATTTTATTTTAATTGGTGCTTTAACTGTTTTCTTACTGACAAAAATTAAGTGTATTATACATTCTTTACTGGACAGACAAGTCATCTGATCTGTTCTGACTGAACCACATGCATATAATATACACATGTTGTGTGTGAATATGTGTAAACAGAGAGAAATAAAAAAACCCTCCATGTCTTACATAAGCAGATGGTTAAACAACTCATTTGCCAAGTCGAAGCTTTGATTTCATCATTAAAATACTGTCAATGCTATGAAGGTCATTTCAGGCAGCTCAAGTATGATGGACAGTCTCGTGTCCAGAGCTGTCTGGATTTTGTTTGTCAAAAATTACTTGGAATAAATCTCAGTCTATCCATAGAGGCTAGGACAATGGTGTTCCAAGCCAAACTATGGAACTACCTTCAACTCAACTTATTTTAAAGGAGACTTGTTTGGTTTCTAGCAAACAGATCAGCCTGAAGCACGGCCACCACAAGCAAAGCATGAAGGCGTTAATTTAACTTTAAACACTTGAATGGGGCTTTTGAGATTCCTAATCAACCTGTTGCTCTTGTTGTCATTCATTTTGAAGATACATTCATTGTTTTCACAGCTGATACTCAACACCACCTATGACAGTATTTTAGCTCTACCACATGCAGATGTTAAATGTGCGTCAGACACCCAGCAATGTGCCTTCTGCATCCCGTGCCTCACAATTTGCACCTCACTTTTGTACCCAAACCACAACAGAGTGGTTTGTTGAAACTACAGTATGCTAGCAGGAAACAGCATCGTCAAAAACAAACAAACAAAACCCCAACAGTGGCCTATAAGTGATACTGCCTGTAATTGTTAGGTTTTCACCAATTTCTTAGTCCAGCTAAAGCAGAGATCAAAATGACTATTCAACAGAAATCTAAAAAAAGCTACCAGAAATGCCAATTTATACATTTTAGAAAGTATTTAGCATGGTACAAACTGTAGTTTAATACTAACAAAAACATCACCTTGCATAAAAAAGGATGATTTTTCAGTATACATTTTCATAGAGCACATGAATTCCACAAACTTTTATTCATTAAGTAAAAGAAATTTAAGATCAAGACACATGGACTGAAATTGATACAGCTATCTTGGTGACATATGGCAACTTAGGGTTTTGTCTAAAATAGGCAAAGTATTCCTAACCAATACAGGTAATTATTTTCAGAATAATTACTTTCTGAACAAGTTGCTGCCATGTGTTCTACAAATTCTGCTTCAGTACTCCTGAATGTTTCCTAAAAACATGATGGGACCCCTGCAAATTCTTCCTAGTCATAAAAAACAACGCTCCTATACAATCTCAAATTCTTAAATTGGCAAGAACTAATTACGAAATGATGTTTCACTGAACTTATGCCTGATCTACCATTAAGTATTTTCATCAAATATATGGCTAATTTTACTATAAGTAATAAAAACCTCTTTCATGTAGTGGCCACATTTTTCAGCAAATGAAACGACATGTTGTCAATGAAATTTAAGCATCCTCAGGAGCATCATAGCGGTTTGACTAAATAATGATCAGATGAAAAATCAGTTGATTAAGTCTTACCACGGTTGTCCACACATTAGAGTTGTCTGCACTGAAATGCTGCATAAACATATACTTCTTTAGGGTGTCTTTTTTTTTTTTTTTTTTTTTTAAAGTGAGTGGTTTTCATTTGGAGATTATATCACGAACAGATGTAGGATAACGTTAATAGCCCCTTATGGAAACATTAATCACAAGGTTTTACTTATTATTTGGTGTCAGCATTTAAAAAAGTTAAAGCATTTCCAGAACTGTCACCACTGAAATATTCCTTTTGCTTAAAGCTAAATTACGAAACAGTAATTTATTTTACAGTCCCAGCATCTTTTCTAAAGCATATATAAGCATATATAAGAAGGAAAATGGCAGGCAATGCTCTGTTCTCATGGCAGTAGTGTAGACCTGTTCCTACTTTAGGAAGAGCACCGAGAACCCAACTCTACCAAAGTCCTTGAACATTTAAGCAAATTTAAGTCTCCACAAAAGAGATTCTGGTTGTCAGTGTGATACTAACATGATGCTTTCAAAGGTGGATTTCCCATTCCCAGCTCACTGAACAAACATTAACCAGAATCAGAATAAAAGCAGGCTAGAGCCTTGTTACAAAAAGAGACCTCAATCTGTCTTCCATATATATTCCACATTTGGAACGTTGTGCAGGTGAAGCAGACTTCTACTACTTCAAAATACTTGATGTATGTGCAAAAATGTCCCACTAACTATATTCAAAACACCCAAGAAAGTAACCAAAACAAGTCCATATCCTTCTATTCCCAGGTAATGACCTTGTTGGTTACTTCAGTGTCCTGGAACTCAGGAACCCTATAATTCTTTCAGTTCAAGATGTATCACCCTGGACAGTTTCAGCAAAGAGCTCACATGCACTTTTGTATCTGGGCTCTTGAAAAGAAAAAATAAATAAAAATTAAAAAAAATACAAGCCTGTCCTTAAAGTGTCAATGAAATGTAATCAAACACTGCAGCACAGTCTCAGCATCCTCAAAATCATTCTCCATTCATATTTGACCAAGGTGAAAGTTAACTGCCTCACATGAGATTTACCGAAGGTTTAAAGCATGCAGACAAGAGAAAGACTACTCACTTGTTAAAACAGTGCTATATTTGTCAGCATTTAGAGGCCAAGAACTTTTTCTATAATGTCCTCCATCACCTCTTCCCTTCTAGAACACACAGGATGAACAACAAGTAAAATCCTCCTGGAGATGCCTGTCTCTCCACTGGCTCTAGAACTGAACCGGCTTCAACTAAGCACCAAGTATTTAGAGTGTGGAAGGGATGTGAAATCCTAAAGACCATTTAGCTATCTTCACATCTTCAGTTCTGAAATGTCAGTCTTAATCCTCCTCTGCCTAACTCCACTAACTGGTCCTTTAGATCTTGTTTGGCACCTCTGGAGAACAATAGCAAAGAGCTAAAGTAAAGATGGAACTGCTTTTGCCTCCATGTTTAGTCAAAGAGACCGCATCTTGCAGTCTCTACAGAAAAAGTGGCTTAAGCCTGCTCCCTGGCAAACTGATTCTCTATTTAGTTTCCACAGGATAATTTTCAAAAACATCCATTTGAAAATGCAAGCACGTGCACCAAGGATTATTTTGACACATGGTATCCATCATTTGGATTTACTAATTTTCCAAAATAAACTGTTTTGTCAGTTTCCCTGTGCATGTGAATTTTTGAGTAAAGGCAATGCATAACGTTACAAGACACATTTATGTGCTGACCTTTCAAAAAACCAAAATTCTTAGTAACGCTAGGGTGGTGGGAAGCACTCCATTTTCATTTTGGCCACAAGACTGAAACACCCAGAGTTGAAAAGAGAAGCTGACCGGCACTAGCCTGTGGCCTCATTCTGCCACCTCATTTGTGTGATCTGACTGAGGATGCAGCGTTATCGCAAGTTACTGGCGCGACAAAATGTTTATATAGGTAGATCCTTTCAGAAAATTTAGCTGATAGGTTCTGCACAAATCAGGCCTGTGCAAGTAATGGTAACTAACCACAGCTTATTTCCAGATCGGATTCCAAAGGTTCTATGTTCCTTTAGTTTGGCACAGGTATTTCCACAGCACACACATACAGAGCCAAGTTCTGTGTATTCCTTCCTATAATCACAGCTTAACCCCTACTTTCACACAATGTCCCCAACTACTACCCATTCAAAGGGTGTTTACATACATTCAGTTTATCAACAGACTGAATTCTTCCTTACTTCACGAGATTTTTTTTTTTAATGTCTCGTATTTCCAGTTAAATACTTCACTGTATTTGAATATATTTAGAAATCAAAATTCCAGCCTTTCTATATAACCACCCAGCAGCTATGGGACTCCATGAAACTTAACCACAGAAAGAAGAGTTACCAATGCAAGTCACTTAAAGCTGCAGCATGCTCCCCTCCCAGGCTGCAGAACAATGTAACTACAATTTCTCACTGCACTCCAGTCTCCCTTCTGGAAAAGGTTTATACTACTGCACACATTTGCAAGAGAGTTTGCATGAGATCAGTTTATATGCACTCTACTTTGACCAAACCATAGCTCACATTTTTACACAAACAAAAGTTTTTTCAGCACTCATGCATGCTGTCTCATAAAGTTAACCCCTAGTTGAAAGGGCTTACAATAACACAGGTTTTTAAGCTGCACAATATAAATTTTAAATACACAGAGTTAAAACTAGCTTTTCTTCAGTTCAGGCTGGTCTCCTAGGGGGAGGAAGCTTATGCAATCACATGCTCTATCCTTCTTTCCATCTGTCATCAAATTTTGAAACCATTCACTCATTTCAACTAAATGCAATAAAGACCAATCAGCTATAACTCCTGTTTTGTTACGGTAAACCCTTAAGAAGCCAGCCTCGTTCCTTCTCCTTTCACTTCCACCAAAGGCAGGAAGAAGCTTCGAAGAAGCTTCAAAGAAACCACAGGAGTCAGAATCACCATCTTCAGAGAACAGCAAATCTGTTTCATCAGGCCTGTGTTCCCCAGATCAACCTTAACTTCCCATTCCCAGCTCAGATATGGCCTAGGCCTATCCGGTTACTCCTCAAGGCAGTGAAATCTAGTTTTGCCTGCAATGACAAAAAGCCTTTAACTGGCAGTGAATAATCCTGGTACTTCTCCATGAATTACAATAGTAGAGCAAAAATTCCCGCTTTGTGGACTCTTAACGTCCACTTCCCTACAGCAGTGACGTTCAGAACAGCCAAAACACTCTGAGGGTCTAAAAACACATCTTGTTGCAGCTTCTGGGTACCCAGCTCTGGACAACAACATCAGAACTGTCAAGGATCATCATCAACTTAAGTCCATGTTCAGAAAGTACTTCTGAAAACAGAGTTACAGACAAAATAGTAACACTGAGCAGCTCTTAACTAAGAATCTTTCACAGAACTAAATTAAACCCTTACATAGTCCTTGTAACATTGTCTGGAGCTGCACTCATCCTTTCAGGAACTGCTGTGGCTGCATGACCTGAGCTGTGCCCTGACATTACTACTGGAGATATTAACTAATTCCATACCTTATTGCAGCTTCCAACTCCAATTCTTCTGGAAGATAGAAAGGAATACTTCTCTCTCCTCCTTCCCCACTCCTGCCCTGTATAAAAATCCCCATATTCCAAAAACCCAAACATAAAAAAAAATAATAAAACTTTTCTTCCCCTCGAAGCACTGTTCCTGCCTTAAACAACACCAAGTAAAAGCACTTCTCTAAGGGGGAATAATCAGTTTATCTTCTTACAAGTATCTGTATATAGAAATAAGGAAACAAACCTTAAACAGTATAATCAGCCTCTGTAGCAGAAGGAAGTTCATTCTGGAAGGACACAGAACCTCCTGCCCACACAGCTCCAGAGTATGCCCGTCAAGGACATCTGACTTTGTACCTATTGGATTACATGACTCGGTAACAGGGGCTAATGTGTTCAGTTTGCAGTTTCTGGCAGGATCCCCAAAGTAATTTTCAATTAAAAGGTTAAAAGCTGGTACTTGTCAAATGTGAAGACGTACAGTGATGAAATATATGAATATGAAATAGCTTCCTTACAATTATATTAATTTCAACAGGTATTTAAGTAGGGGTTGCAAATATTATGTCTTCGGGTAACTTGAAGAAATACCTAAATGAAGTGCAATCATTTTCTGTCACTACTGTGTCTAAAGTGGAATACGAGCCTGGCCTTCAAACCCTTTCAACTGAATGATTCAAATACACATCAACAAACATTCAAATATTTTTGTTTCCATTAATTGCCTGGTTTTGTTAAGTTAGCCATATTGATAAAAAAAAAAATGACATTTTTGTTTCCAGTGCTAGTCTGGTTTTCTCCCCAAATATTTAAACTAGCCATAAATGAAGAAATAGTGATGCTTCCAGATAATCACACACAGAATCAACAACTTTGACACTAAAAAGAGGCAGTACTGAATAAATTAAACCCCTTCAAGTTAACCTTCTTCTAATCAAACTGTTAAATAGTAGAATTACTTCTCTTTTATATGTCCGTAGAAAAAGATTTGGGAAATAGAACACACCTGAAACAAGGAAAACATGATAAATGATAGATAACTTCTAGGAAATGAAGGCTGAGTCTTACTCTCAGCAAGCTCAAGAATAAGACTTTCATAACCTTCAAGACATATATGACTGGGCCTCTAATTCTTATATCTAATTTGATTGAGGAATGAGAATTACGAAAATATACGGAAGTATATTTAGCCAGAATTTTGAAGCAGTCTGGGCCTGTGGGTAAGGCTCTGGCCTGGACTCAGAAGGTGAACTACCAAGACTTTCATAAGTTTCCCTGGTTCTAATACTCTTGCAAACACTTAACTTCTACATGTTCCAGTTTCCTCAGGTGTAAAGGGACAATAATGATGCTTACCTTAATTTGAAATGTACTTAGACATCTGTTGATGAAAACCCATTGTTTGAAGTGTTGCAGGATTTAAAAAAATGTATGTGATTAAAGCTTTGACTCAGCAAAATCTTACAAATTAACTCAATGTAAGTGATGCGGTTATCCTTGTATTTAAAATTAAGCATATACACAACTTATGTGTTTAAATACAGAAGTTCAGCTTGGCTGCAAGAAACACTCCGCATACAGAAACAAAGCAAGAATAAACCTTCATTTTCCTGTGCAGATGTAGGTGACAGCCCCCCGCCCCCAGCCTTGTAACTTGTCCTCCATTCATCAGCTGGAGTGTTTATTTTTGCTATATGTGATGTGACTAGCAGAACTTAGGCAATGAAAACTTTTTAATCAAGTTAAGATCTTTTGAAGAAAAAAAGAGGACCTGCTCCACTTCTCAGAATGCAAGGTCAAGAGTTATATACGCGCATTTACAGCCCAGTTTCATTTAGTTAACTTTACAACTAAGAAAATGAAACATTTCTTCATGCAACCTGTGAAACCCACTGCCACATAGTTACCGAAATAAATAATTTTTCAGCAGTAACAGAACAGAACTAGTACGATACTAGACTATACTATACTAGAACTATACTACTACAAGTATATTACCATTAATAATCTATGTACTTACGCAGATTATAACTGTTATCACATCACACAGACCACATGAGTAAATCAGAGAGAAGTTACTTCCATCTACACACAGCACTACTCTTACCCCCAGACAAAGCATCACAGAAATGTGTTCTTATGCACACACCTACCACCAGAGTATCAAGTTTTTCAACAAGTAGAAAAGTGAGCAGTCTTGTATTTCAGTACCTAGAGCACAGAATCAGAAATTAGTCTCTTATTATCAGGAGTTGGCCCTCCAGCTGTAACACAGGAGTGCCATAAAGGCTAACAATAACTTGGAGTAAAACACATACATTGCTATGGAGTAAGAGAGGTGGAAAGGCAGCAGAGATTTTTGAGGATTAACTCACCTCACCTCAATTTTATCAACTTCAGTGAAGGGCACTATCTTATACTTATCGCAGAACAAAGACGTAAGACTGAAAACAGTCCTACCTCTGCTAACTATTTCCCTAGAGACATGACCTTCTCAAAACCTCTAAGCTCTTTCTTTGTATTCCTGGTAAATGCCCTGGGGAACCATGGGATATGTGGTCTTGACTTTAAAGTGCTAGCAGCATTTATTAGTGGTGGAAATGAGAAATTAGTTATTCCTACACTCTGAGGAACGAACAGGAAAATAGGGAGAAAAGAGGAAACTACATATTTGTTCCTGATTTGTTATTTATTTTCCTTGTTTATTTCCCTTCATTCTTTCTCTATAGAGGCAGAATATGGTCATTTCTTGTCTGCTTCCCAGGCTTGGTTAGAGAAATAATCAGTTTATATGAGGCTTAGAAGACAAACGAAGTCATGGGAGAAGGAAGGAAGGAAGGAAGCATACATTAGCAGAGGAGATTATACCTGAAACTTAAAGAAGACAGGGCAGTGAAGCTGCCCGCATGGCTTCACTGGTGCAAGGCACAGCTGCAGACAAAACATTGCACTGTCTCTAAAATTATGAAAAGAAACAAGTAAAAACTATAGGGAGCCTTTTCCATTCTGCCTCTGTTACTTCCTACGTATGCCCAAGATTACTTCTCTTTTTTTTTTTTTTTTAAAGCAAAACCAAAAATCACAGCTAGGTTTCTTTCTGCCTTCCAGTGCAACAGTAAGCTCGCTTTGTGCATGGCCCCTGCGACACAGCCACAGTGCCTCTGCTTCCTTCCAGCCCCCAAGTGCCTTCCAGGAAGACGGCCTGTGCTAGCCATGGGCAGATGCTGCAGCTCTCACCCGGTAAGGGCGCTCGACATTGCTGTAATCAGCTTGGCAAGCAGAGATGGATTGTAATGTCAGTCTAACAGAAAGTTTTCCACATCCTCGCGCACCACCAGGTTACCTGAAAGCTAGGTTATGTCTGCAGTGATATATATACCTCAAATGTCTGTGACTCCACGGTAAGTACTTCTGTGTGTGCTCTTACACACCACTGACCATCATCAGTATGAGTTAACTTGGCCTTCTCTCCTCCACCTGTAACTGCACCATGAAGGTCCTGATACGGCAGACCCAGAGCAGTGACAAAGGCCGCTAACACAGCATACCTTATGGACTGTGGTTTCCCTTTCACTCGTACCTCAGAGTAACTTTTTTCTGCACCCACCTGCCCAAGCATGTGAAGCACACTAGCAGCTGCCAAACCAAAGATAAAGATATGTTTCCTTACATTGGTTTGTAAGACCATTCCAAAATAAAAGGGAACACCACCCGTGTCAGGAGAAAAAGCTGGGGAAAGCAGGAAGCAAGTAAACATGAGAAAATGAGGGAACGTGTTATAAACTGTAGACATCAGGAGTTTGGGTCTGATAAGAGAGAGAAGGGGAGAGTGGGAGAGAAAGAGAAGCTGAAGCTTAGGAAAGAAAGAGTAGTTTAGCAAAAATATTTGACAAGACCAAAAATGAGATAGGAGAAAAAAAAAATAAAAAAAAAAAAAAGGAGTCAAGTAAAGATGTCTTTTGGGCTTGGTAAGGTAACTCTTTCAGAATGCTATGGGTTAGACTTAGAGCTTTTTGATTAAAATAGTTTTATTGGAGTTAAGAGCAGAGTCAGCTTCTTAGCTCAGAAGGAAATTTCCATTCAGGAAATCCTTAATTGCAGCCTTCAGTACCAATCAAGAGAAGAAGATGGGATTGTTTTCTTTTTCTTTTTTTTTTTTTTTTTTAAATTGCACAGGAATTCAGAAGGAAGGGCTGATTACTCCGCATAGGTATAAACTGTGGGGTGCATCAGCCCTAACAGCAGAACGGCCACGCTTTGTTCTAAACTATCAATAAAGAAGCCACAATTAATGATGAGGTCACATTCAAAACTACTCAATCCTTTATGGCATTTCCATGTCATAGGACTATGGCACTAAAAAAGGACTTTTATGAGTCTGCAATTGTTTTATCAAGCTCTTCACAACAATCTAGTTATTTCTATGTTTCATACAGATGGCTACAGCTTTCTTATTAAAATACAACCAACTTACACTAATTTAAGAATAAGTTTTAAAGTTATAGGCAGCTTTATCAAACTCTCACTCTATTTTCACACGTATAGAATCCACCCACCTATTTTGTCAGGTTCAGATAGTTTAATTCCATATCCAGTCAGACTAGATTCCTTCTGGGAAGCCTAAACAACTGTATATTTAGCTTTCTGGTTTATTTTGTCAACAGCTATGCTACTTACTTTTAATCTTCTACTGCAATATCCACTTTCTAGAGAACTGAAATTCAGTGAATTTACCATTACCTTTAAGCACCAAAGATAAGACACTATTAAGCCCAACAGAGGATGAAATATGGCCTTAGGGAAATCAGCAATGTCAGATGTTAACTCAGTATCAGAAATTACACGGGTCCTGGTCTTTGCATTTTGAAAAAGAAATAGTAGAATTGGAGAATAGAGAGAGAGAGCAGCTAAAGTGATCAATGGTTTGCCGCAGTTGACTTATAAGGAGAGACCAAAAAGTCTAGAATTTATCAATCTGGAGTGAAGATCAAGGGGAAATACTATCAGGAAAATGAATGTAGAAATTTTATTCACAAAAATCCTGCAATTTTCAGGCTATTAGAGGCACCGAATGAACCCATAATACAAAACAGATGAAGTACTTCTTTACAGAGTGGGCAGTATACTGCCTGACCTTGCTGCCACAGGAGGTGGCACTGACAGTGTACCAGCAGGTTCAGAAATGAATTATACACATTCACGGACAATAGGTCCATAAGTGGATAATATACAGTGATTATTGGTGGGCTGTACACAGTGATATCCCTATGTAACAACTGCAGATGCTGAGGAGTCTAAGGAGAATGGGCTGCAGCAAATGACTCATGTGCCCTCCCTAAAGAGTGTCTCCTGTTGCAACTGTGGGAGCCACAGGCCTCCTCTGACCCAGTAAGGTACTTACCTTCTTATTTAGATGACCTTACGGGAACAGTCACTTTCTTTAACCATTCACCAAGGAAATATTACCGGACCTATATAGGAAAAACTTCCAATATAGCCGCACACAGGTCAGATTATTCATGAAACTCACAGACAAATTAGGATGCTAGAGGACAGCTGTGTGCAAATGTCATAATGCATTAACCTGCACTGTATAGAGACTAGGAACGCATAAATAAAAGAATGGTATCCCTATGTTTAATTTGGAAGATCTGATCAACAGTGTTACTCATGTTTATCAGGAGTTCAGTGCACTGGTGTATATATATTTATGAAGAGTTTTTCACAATTCAATAAACGTCCCAACTGCAGAAGTCGTACAAAATGAAAGCTTCATATGGAAAACCATTACTGTGTCAAACCAGCATGCAAACTTTGAGATTGTGGGTTCTACGGGTTTTTTTTTTTAGAGATATAACATCAAGAAAAACATCACCATCCTTCCTGTGAGTAATGAGCATAGCAAGTTCCCTGAACTTCTTTCAAGAGAAGTTCTCCTAAAACCACAAAGAGCATAGAAATATATCTTAAGTAATGCATCTTAAATATTTCAGGATATATTACAAACACAGCTGTGCAAACGATAACATATGAAAAAAAAGAATTTTGGCCAATTAGCACGTGAACCATTACTTAAAAGCCCCTTTGGTGTCATTATTTTGTTTCAGTCAGAAGAACTTAAATTCCAATTGCAACTATTCTGGGATATTTATTTTATGGTAATCCACTTTTCAAAAGTTTGAATCTACTTTACCTTCATCGAAAAAGATGTTTCTAAAGTGAAACATCTGGCTAAAAGAAGAGGAGGAGGTTTGGCATTGCTGGGCTTTAAAAATCTTGCATATATGAACCATGGTGACATATTAAAAAAAAAAGAAAAAAAAAAATTAAGGAGAAAAGCTGTCATAGGCTTAATCCTGCCAGAAGGACAATCGTTTTTCTTCTGAAATAGAAGTATTACAGCAGCTTTTAGAGGATTTCAAAAGTACAACTTATCTTGACCACAGAACATAAAACCCTGATCGACGTCTCTATAAATTTCCACATACTGTATTTATTTTCATACGCTGCTGCATTCTATTGTTATGAGTGGGAAACACTTATGAACGATTCTTCTTTGAATACCACGTCATTCTCATTAGACCATGGATATGTTAACAATTTTATCAACAAGATTTCGGCTGTGTATAAGAGAGTCCTTTTAATGAGAAGAAAATTATTCTGGTTTCATGATACCTTCCTTCCTTGGGTGCTCAGAGATGGAAGTGGATACGAAGGGACTTTAGCAAAGGTATTTTTGAGCAAGTTCTAAACCAAAGATAACTGGGAATGTGGAATATTTTCTTTACTGGGAAGTAAAGATATCTATTCCATCTAAATGCATTAAGTGGAATAAGTATGCCATTTGTATGATTAATTGGTGAAAAATTAATGTTATAAAAAAGAAATTATAAAAGAGCATGAAAAATCTGGAAATCCATGAAAACTGGAATAAATGTTAGCACTGCTAGCAGCTTGTAGCTCTGTACGCCGATTTGCTAATCTTTCAGGGGGGTAATGACAGATGACCTTTAGTGCAGCTTTAATGTCTTCACTTCCAAACCCGTAAGTATTTGTCAAATTTTGTGGCCACCTAGAAAGGGTAGTTTTCCCTATGGCATCAAGGTTTGATCTACTACAGTGAAAATATCTTAAGGCATTACCAGTTCTCATGTTTAACCACTGAATCAAAAACAAAATCTCATGCAATTTCTACACACTCCTTAAAACACTGCCATCCAAGTGCTAACCAAAGGGGAGTAACTTAGGAGCAAGCAAGAAATTACAAATCTCCTCCACAAGACCTTTGGGTGACGCCATCGGTTTCATCCACAGAAAAGCATACTGTACTATTCCTCTAATAAACAGATACAGCTCCATCATAAAACTGGCTGGTTCTTCTTATTCCATCCCGCTATGCTTCTTCCAGAACCTGGCTCTTCTGTTAGTTAGAAATCTAAACTGCAGCTCAAATTTCCTCAAGGCCAGTTTAGATAGATTTGTTTGTGTTTAATTGTTGTCTTTTAAATAGCACTGCTTTTCTGGTATTTTTTCCCATGGATATATTTATAAGTCACATCTCAGATTTCATTTTGCTAGGCCAAATAAGCCATTGCCAATTTAGTTTCTTCTTGCAGATAAGCTTATCTTTCCCATGATCCCAGTAACTCTTCTGTGGATTTGTTGTGACTTCAGTTACCCTTTTTTCAACAAGGAAAATTGGAGTTGTACATTGTATTCAGATATAGCTTTATCATGCCTTGTCGGGCACAAATACTTCCTTATTTCAGCTGGGAAGACTTGGTCAATCTCAAGTTCCGTTTGCCCCTTTGTGCCTGGAACATATTGCTGGCTACTAGCTAACCTGTGATCACCTAACGTGCACAGGTCTGGGCCTTTTTCCATTGTTTCCAAACAATGAGCTTTCGGTTTATATCAGAAATTGTCAGTGATCCCAAAGCGCCTGATTTTGCACTTCATTCCATTACCTTTCAGCCTGTTCCTATTAGTCCAAACCTAGAGGTCACCCATTTCTTCCTGTAAGCTATTCCTGCCCTATCTGCATTAGCAATGGGTCCCAACTGTATAACATCAAATTTCCTCAACATTCTCTGTCTTTTTATGCCAAAGTCATCAATAAAAGTATAAGACCTATCCAGTCCCCTGACTGATCACCAAGGAACTTCATTGGTAATCTTCTTTCCTGCCCAGTACTTCTGCTCTCAGCAGAACCCACTCTCCTCTCTCCTTCAGACAGTTCCTTGTCCACAGTGCCTGTACAAATCCCCACCTCCTACAGCCTAACACTAGGAGTCCCCTGTTGCTCTCTACTAAATATTTTGGTGCAAAACGTCTAGAACAGACACAGTTTTGCTAGACAAGTTGTTGTTTTAAATACCTGTTTAACGGGCTATGATCTAACTTTGGCAAGCACATCTCATCACATGTTGTCACTTATTTTTAATCTCCGTCTTCCATTATATTTTGTCTTTAACACTTGTTCTCGAGCCTTGAAATCACATTATATCCACTACAGGAGAGAATACGGAGTGGCACACAGATCCAGATCCTGAATTGTATCTAGTCTTGAAGAACATTTTAAAATCATTTTTGACCCACATTGCTTTTCTGCCAATGGATTAGAGGATAGACTGTATTACACAGAGACTGTTTGGTTCTAATTCTAGATCATTTGTATGATTGAGATCTTTACTAGAAAGTGATGACGGATATGGAAAAGCTTCTACACAGTGGGAAACAAAATAACATTTTAGTTGAAAAGAGGTAAGTTGAAGGAGATAGGCTTGAACAGGGAATGACTAGTCATTGTTTTTCACAATAAAAGAATAAAAGTAGGAGTATCACATAAAATGATGTAAAACAAACAAAAGAAAGAATTTGTTGCCATAGGATATGGAGAAGTCAAAACTAAGAATGTCTTACGAAAGGGGTTTGATCACTTCACAAAAGATAGATATGCCCATATCTATTAAACACTATAACCCAGCACAACATATTCTCAAGCTGCCAGTTTCCAAAACTTGAGAGGGTCTACACATGACCTTATAAGAAATGGCCACTGTTGGTACTTCATTAAATGAGTATTTGGTCTGTCACTGTGATTTTCACTGTAAAACATGATTGGGTGGAACACCTAATACAGCTTATTCATTTAACAATCTCCAATTATATCATCTATGGCACTGAACAGAACTCAGGCCCCTTCACCAATACATATGCAATATCCCTTAGAAATTAATGGAACGTATTCCAGTTCTCTATTCATCCACCCACACAAAATTCCAGAAGACTGTACAATCCTATTTTATCATGCTTCTCAACAATTTACTCAGCTCTCTGATGAAGTGAACTTCATCCCACATCGCTCTTATATAGCACAGAAAGTACTTCTTCCCTTTAACTTTTACATTATTTGAAATTGTGTAGTAACAAAACATAAATAACTAGTCATGTATTGAAAACCATGAAGACCAATTTTACAGGAAATTTTAGTGCTTCGATGCACCCAAGTGAAGCACCTCGTGTCCAACACAAACTCTATCTGACGGGATACCTGTAAGATCCAACACACCCCAGAGAGTTCAAACTCAGCCAAAAATATGTTTCCTGCTGAAGCACAAGACAAAGTCATAGCCCCCCCAAGGAGGTTGTGGGTGGAAGAGAAATGGGGCCTGAATCATTTTTCTCCCAAAAACCAAGGAATTGTTTTGGCTTCTTCTTTGCTGAGGTAATTTTGTGTTTGCAGAGATAACAAATAAATAAATAAATACACACACTGTAACCATTGTGGATTTATGAGGCAACTGCAGAAAGCAAGGCTAGGAAAATAAGCTGGCAGGTTTTTTGATGTGTCATATGCCCAACTAAAACAAGCTTAAATAAAATTTTCCTTATTCATCTATACTTTTTTTTTTTTAAAAAAAAAAAAAAAAAAAAAAAAAGGAACCAACCACAGCTAGCATTAAACCCATAGTGTGTGGGCAGCTATATTACGCGCCCGCTTTGCAGACTTCAGAAGGAGCGCTCACAGCCTGGTTACAACACTGACAAGGCAAATCCTACCCCAACTGATTCTCACACACACTTGGCAATCAGTTCTCTTCCTGCTTATTTTTCTGTCTTAAATTAATGTCCCAAATCCTACACCACCAGCTACACCCTGCTGACTTTGTGTCATGCTTACGAACACAATACAATCATCAGAGGGTTTCTCCAGATGAGCCAGCACAGAAGTAAACCTCACATTTTATTTTGTTTTCTTTTTCCTGAAAGGAAAAATTCTTGATGTGGCACCTTAATTTGGATATTTACTGACCAGTATAGCAAGCTGTCACTACCTTTAGGATCCCAGCTGCTTCCTCTACAGATGTTAAACTTTTGGAGGTTCTACAGCAAAAGGCCAAGATTCAAAATATTAGGAAATAATACCATGATATTTCCTGAAGTGGACCTTATAAGGTCAATTCACCCAGACACGTAACTTGCTAACGCTGCTATTTGCTGAAGTGACTTTCAAACTCTCATTAAAATGAGTGTTGTTTTTTCCTTAGCAATGCCTTTCCCACCATAAGAACAGATTACTGGAAGCTACTAATGGTGCTATTTCAGTTCTAATTCCCCACTCATGTACAGCTTTGGCATATGGGGCCATAGGGACCTGCTTTGGAACCCCTACCAACATGCTCTACAAAAAATACATTCCTCAGGCTTCACACTATTTTATTGCCAGATTTTTGCCATTTCGTCCGTACATTTACTTAGGTAGACTTACTTAAATGAAAAAGATATAGTACGTTGCTTTTCCATTTTTAAGTTCTCCCAAGGACTGTAGATCTCATCCTTGTACCTAAGCCTTGCAGAGATAAGAGACAAGGGCAGGAGACACAAGGAGCCCCAGCCATTTCACTTGTGAAGGCACAGCTTTTAAGTAGTCAATTAATTGAATTTGCCCTGTCCCCAAACATAAAACTACTGAAAATAGACAGATCTTTCACATACAGTGAAAATAAAGTTCTGGCTGACTTAGCAGGAAGAACTCAAATGGAGTGAACAGGATAAAAAAAAAAAAAATGTAACAATATTGGCAGCCTTATAGGACTCCACATTCAAAGCTGACAAAAAGATATTTTTAAGGAAAAAAAACCCATTCTTATATCTTATCTAGGGATGGTGGCACATCTCTAAGGATATCCATGAACAAGTCCCAGAAATTAATCCGTATTCACTGGCTGAACAGGCATTTCTCTCTGGTAATGTTGCAATCAGAGGTGTCAGTTTTCTTAACAGAAAGCACTTTAAATTATCTTAGTAACATGACTGAATATTATCTATCACAACTACTTCTTGAGGCCCACATCATGAGTGAGAGAAAGGATGTGGACCTTAGTGCCTAAAGATCAAACAAGACCAGGACCCCTTCCTAGTATTGCCAAAGCCTGCATGCGCTGAAACAGTTTAAGAGAACAGCACAAATGCAAGGGATGGCACATACAAACAAGCAGAATAAGCAACATGAAACTACATAAAGTCGTGTTTGTTCTACATTTATGCATTTAATTTTCATGGGTAAGATAATATGCCACTACCAGGAGCCTAGCTAGCTGTAGGGAAAAAGCCTTTCATTTCCCATTTTTGCTAAACAGGAGACCCAGAGCACCACAGATGCATATTTGCCCACCTATGAGATTTTGCAAGGTTTTAAGAACTAGGAACAATATATTACACAACATGGGTTATGCTGTGAAGTTCCAGCTTCCCTGAAGTCCACAGCAAAATTCCAGTTGACTCAAGCAGAGCCAGGACTTCCTATCAGTTCCCAAGAGGTCAGCTGTGCTGAGAATTGTGAGCTGTGTGCATTGCAAAGAGCGAGTATCACCAACCCTTCAGCTTGCACTCGCTCTTCTTGTGATCGTTTTTGCATGTGGTTGTTTCAGCTTTGCATGCTTTACAGATCAAGAAGCCACCACAGCATTCTGGTATTGTTTTATTTATTTCATGCAGTAACAAGGCACGCTTAGTTTCTGTTTTCCAACTGAAAGTGCTGCAGGGATGGAAATTAGATAAAACCTCATAATTCACCTTGTTTCCTACCCCCACCACCTTGCTTTCTTTGTAATTACTCATTTATTGCAGCTCAGTTACTAAAACTTTTCCCTGCTTCAAATAAGCTCCAAACCTTGTTTCTTCAGCTTCAGTTACACATTATCAACAGAGCTTAAACTGTTCTTGCCTTACCGATGCACATATGGAACCTGAAAACAAATTTAGATTTGAATGAATTGCTGTCCCCATAAGGACAGTAGTTGACCGTGGAAAGACATCGCAGTTCTTTGGCAGTACTGCTCCTGACAGCTACCACTATCTACTACCTCTGGCCTCCACAGTCACGTAGCAAAGAGGAGGAGACTAAGATAATCTGCGTAAACGGACAGAGCCCAAGCTGTAGGAAATGCAGCAAGTTTGGTTTGCATAGGTTCTTCTGAAATTTTCCCTTGATTCTTCCGTATCATGTTTTTGCACCCCCTGAATTTCACTTTGAGTTTCAGGTTTGAACAAGAATGTTAAAAAGCTCAAACTGAAACTCAGTTGAAACCATCAGGTTTCATTTGCAAAACCATAAGTGGGCTTCAAGTCATTTGAAAGGTGCAAATTAAGGACTTTAAGTGAAACTCACAACAGACAGTTTTATACCTAAATGCAGAGCAAAACTTTAAAGTAGGCAAGTTCTGTGTGGTTCTGTAAGAAACATTTCATGCAGCAGTTCTCCTGGGCTTACTCTTGGTGAAAATGTGCTCTCTGCACTCACCCAAGATGTTGCAGTACTCTAATATGCCAGACTATTTTTTCTTTAAACCTCTGCTTAACATCTTTCCTCCTCACTCTCTCTGGAGCAGAACCAGCACCAAGATCTTTGGGCAATGAACTTTTATAATAATTCCCCAGAAAGCTCCTCTTCTATTTTAGGACCTAAGGGGTTCCTTGCTCATGGTTATACACCATCTGTCATTATCTACAAAGACTAAAATGCCAAGGATGGCCTTCAGCTGTCAGCTCTGCCCCTCTGAACAGGGTGTTACAGGATGTCTCATTCAGCATTTGCAGTCACAGGAGAGGGAAGATTCTTTCGTTCAGAGCAGGGAATAGCCTCCACAGCTGCAGAACATGGGAGGCCCAGGGAACTTCCTAAGGCCAGCAGCTGTGGAAGCAAATTTTGGCTGGATTGGTCCATTATTGTTGATGTACATAAGGCCTGAAAATCAGTGTCTGGAAACGGTGCATATGCAGAAAGACTCATGGTCTTATTTTTCATATTTAGCTATTCAACTGTGTAATGGTTAAACCTTGCTTTGATGCTATGCTCAATATTGTTAGTATTAATAAAAGCTTATGCCAGCTCTTCTGGTGAAGACATATTTAAAGAAAAACAGACCTGCCACTACCTTCCTTTTCAACTAAACCAATCCACCAGTCCTGCCTTGAAAAAACTCGTCACAAGCACAAAGTTAAATTAAGTCAGACATCGCTTCTGTTACACTGTAGTATTTATGAAGTTGGGAATATTCAGTTTTTACTCTTACTACGTAAGCACCAACTACTTAACCATCTTAAACTACCCAGCAGTATAGCTGTATGTCCAGTCTCATTGCAAAAGTTCATCTTTCAGAAGCTTCCTAGGAACTTGGATAATGAAGATAATGAAACCTAATGCAGTGTTTGGCACTACATTGTTTTAGTACTTCTGGCTCTGTCATGATGCACAGCCCTGAAGATGGGGAGATCTCCTGTCACTCTGCCTCCAAATTGCTTGAGTCTTCTTGTAAACTCTGAGCTTACTCATATTATTTTTGCACCTTGGTTTCACCCCTGTAACACAGAGGCAACTCTTGCCTAACTTCACGTAGATATGCGTTTAGCTCATGACCCTCTGATATTCTCAGATGCAAATTCAGAACATTATTAGCAATACCTGCAAGCCCAAAAAGGGCTAGGAAGACATTTTCCCCACCACATTCAGGCATACGCTAGGCATGGTCTTTCCATTTCCTTCCAGTTTCAGCCTGAGGCGAAGTGGCAAAGACTGCCCCTCCAAACCCAATGTTCTGCAAAGCACTGGCAGATCCAGCACTCCCTACTCCATACCCCGCAGAGCAAGCCAAAACCTAAGAAACAGACTGGCTCAACAGCTGAACAACAGAGGCAGAAACAGATCCATTCAGCAAGGAGAGCCAAAGAAGGAGTCAGAGAGAGCACCAAAGCCACCAGCTTCCTCCTGCTGGCTACGCAAGTAAGAAAGGAGCCCAGAACAATGGAGGCAGCAGAACAGGATTACGCTGGGGTCATTTGGTTTAGTTCCCAAATGGCTGCAAACAGATGCCTCGAAGTAAAATTTGCTCCACATTGCTGCTGCCTCATCGCCCTGGAGCCATGCACCCCATGCTCAGTTTGGCAAACTGTTTCTCCCTGTCTGCTTCATCTGCCCAGGCTGAGACCCAGACCTCGATGGGCCCATGTGGGGGGCCCAAACTCCACTGGCTCCCCTATGTTTTGGGCTCATCCCTAGAACTGGTATTTATTCCTTTGGCAGTGCTTGCCTGCCAGAAAGCATCTTCCAGCCCACCCCTGTGGGGTTATGAGAAAAGCATTGATGTATAATGGGTCAACTGACAAGCAGAAAAGGATCAAAGACCATTTGATAAGCACAGGAACAGAGGATAGCGAGGCAGGAGAGGACACTGAAGGACGCCAAAAGGAACAGATCATGGGAAGGGACAAAGAATTTGGGGAACAAGAACATAACAGAAATACTATGAAGTGGTGGTTCCCAGCCTACGGCTTGAAGGTGACACATTGTAATGTTGCTTGTGACAAAGGAAATGAAAATTGTCGGAGGAGGACAGGGAAAACAAAGTACAACGTTGCCAGCAGTGTGATACTTGCTCAGTGTTGTAGATAAGGCAGCACAGGTTGGGGAGCTCAGCTCTTTGTCTCCCATAGCTAGAAGTTAAAATTACTCCATCTGATTCCCCTCTGAATTTCTGCATCTCTTGTTAGAGGAATTTGGCTCTGGAGCTGGCCAGCTTTAGCTGGCTACAGCGTGTATAGGTGCATTCTGCAGCCAAGACAAAATGGTCACAGCCCATTTCCCTACATCCAAGTGAATACCACACAAAAACGTCCCCAGCACTGCCCGTGGTGCTCGTTTTGGTGCTTGCACCAACGAGATGGAGACAGGCACACAAAGAGATGCTCTCTGCTGCTTTCTGGGCTGATCCTCTTTCTGAGGGTATGAACTTAACTTCCAAAAGTGCAAATTTGCCACACTTCACAAGTACCCAATATATCACCAAAAAAAAATAAAGATTCTGCTGGAGATCAGATGAAGGAAAAGACCCTCCTGTGAGAATCAGAAGATAATGAAATTTCTTCATGTCTAAGCAAATAAACACTGGAATGTTTATTCTTTGGTCCCCATTTTATGTACATGATGATTTTGAAATATTTCTGTTTATTTTATAATATGCAGCAAAATGAATGCTCCTT
This sequence comes from Leptosomus discolor, assembly GCF_034619465.1. Classification (NCBI taxonomy): domain Eukaryota; kingdom Metazoa; phylum Chordata; class Aves; order Leptosomiformes; family Leptosomidae; genus Leptosomus; species Leptosomus discolor. The sequence goes on along the minus strand of NC_141401.1, from coordinate 22,373,015 downwards.
AGACACAGAAATAAACAACCCTTTTTCTCCCTGTCATACATGCACACACAAAATTCTAGCAAGAAACATCCTTCCACATCCTTCCTCTGTGGTTGTGAACTCCTCTGGGGCTGACACAACTCCCAGCAGAGCCAACAGAACACTTGCCATTGCCTTCAGTCAGAATAGGATTGTGCCCCTTTCTTGTAGCAGGCAGAGAGTTAATTGAACAGAGCTGAAGATGTATTGTAGGAGATGGGAGTAAATCAAATTATATGAAAACATTCCCACGGTTTTGATTTACTTCACGGAAAGAAGCAAAATATTAGACATCTTATATTACTTCACATTTGCCTGGAGGGCAAATGTGAGGTAAATGTTCAGAAAATTCTAAAAATGTAGCAATAAGCCCTTCTACTAAGTTCTGTACGAGTTCTGCATTACTGAGAATGCAGTATTATTCTCAGATGCTGAATAGCAGTCTCTAATCCTGCTTCAGAGGGCAACAGATTCCACCGGTTTAGATGTGCTATGCCTTTGCAAAACCGAAATTAGAAAACTAATTAAAATCGTAAACAGGACTCTTGAAGTGGTAAACTGAGCAAGTTTGTAGTGTTGCTGACATCTACTGAGAGAAAGCAAAATTGCACATCTTAGCAAGGGCGAGGGGGAGACTTGGCCCTTATTTGCTGTTTTCCGGTTTAGTTTTCACCTGCATTTTACACAGGCCTGCATATTTATCTATTACTTACCTTGTATCAATATTGACTTGCTTCATTTAAGGTCGGTGAGTCAACAGCGACTTTGTAGGGACCATTTAAGAGGAAATATAAGGGACATTTAGGAGACGGCTGTATCCCTTATATAAATGCTGCAGGCTTGTTCTCATAGTTGCAAATGTCTGAGTGCCCAGATTGACACACAGCATCCTGTATATCAGGACGCATGCCTAGTTCATACTGACTGCACATAAAGCCCTCAAATTGTAACAGCCGAAGCCAAAACCCACATAATACAAAATAGTGGATTTAGGAAACCATGCTGCACAAGGGATGTTGAAAATTTACGTATCATGTGTTTTCTATAGGAAATGGATAATTCACTAAACTATGGCAGGAATAAAAATATCACCACTAAGAGAATGGTACTCAAAACAACAAGTCAGAGACACTTCCTGATCTGTGCATCTGTTGTCATGATGACATACAGCAGTTATACTATTCAGGCAGTTCAAGAAAAATTTTTGCTGGTATCTCATGCATTATAAAGCGTATTCTTTCCCCACGCTGACCAAAGAATCTATAGCCATCCTTACAACCACCGAACAATAAACCATTACTACAGATCTCATGTCTAGGGATTTCATTCTACAAAGCTAACAGGAAAGGTCTCAGTTTGGGTAGCAGCAAAACTAAATGGGGGGCTGGGTGGGAAGCAACATACAAAACTCTAATATAAGTTGGAATGAGTCAGGGTGATAATGACTGTGAGTGGATTTGTGTTTCTCCACTTCTGGGCGAATTTCGCATCACTGAAGTTATACTGAATTTACAGGATTATAAATAAAAACTAATTTGGACAATCAATATTTGTAACATAAGACAACACTATCAATAAAGTAGCTTAATGAATTTGCTTTCTGTAATAATAGAAACATCCACAGTCAAAATTAAGTACCACGTTACAAGATTTGATGTGCGATGAAGTTGTTAGGAAATGCCCCTCTTACCTTGACAGGGACAGGACTTCAGTGTCTGCGAGGGCTTTACACATTCATTTCTGCAGATTCTGAAGTGGATATAAACATGAGATCTTTGGCTCCCGTATCCGATGTATAAAATATCCCCAGTAATCACTACTCATCACATGGGGCTAGACCCCAGCTTTTTTACATGAATAGATCCACCGGATGAAGCCGATACACACTCAGCTCCCACTTCAGTTTGGCTTTGAGTAACACACATAGATTAAAAACTTCAGTGCAGTGCTGAAAAGCCTCTCCCAATTGTCCTCTAACTGAAGGTACCTCATTTCCATCTGTGTTCCAGTTCTCACCTTGAAGTTTCCTTAGTACCTCAAGCTTGGGTTCTACATGCCTTCTGACATGCCACAATCCTGGGAGGGCTATACGACTCGGCACGCACTTCTCACACCAAGGTCCACCAGGATTCACGCAGTCATCACTTGTCTCTGATCCAGTACGCATTCTCATTGTTCACACTGGCCTCCTCAGAAAAAGTAGTTGCAGCCTCTTCTTTCTTTCTGGAGTAGGAAAAAGTGGGTTAGATATCTTGTCCACCACAACAATCCTTCAAAGAGCTGCTGGAACCTAACCTTTCCCTTCCATGTGTCAGACAGGTTAGAAACCCAGGCCATGCTCTCTCTCTCTCCCCAAGGCTTGCTAAACTGGGTAACATCTTCCCCAGAGGAGAAAAGCTTACACCAGTACAGAATAGTTTGCAGGCCTGTGGCTAATGAATTCTTCGAAGGCATACAAGAAATACACTTGAAGGGAATAGGCTCTCCGCAATGAAGGGATTTAATTCCAGCTGAATTCTAGAGTCACCTAATTTCTGAAAAGAAATAACCAAGAACCTTCTCTCCTGTCAGACTGCAAATCCAGAATACCTGGAGGCACTTCCTTACTGGTATGACCAGAATTTCACACAGATCTTTCAGAGGGGGCTTCTCATGTTGTATAAGAAGCCCTGGCACTTAACTCATGGCTGTGCCTTTCACTCTGTGCTCAGGCTTCTAAAAACTGCACAGCACAGTGCTCAACACCATAACATCTAAGTCTCAGAAAATCTCTTAATAAAATGGCATTTATACACTCATATTCATGCCCTTGAAATGGCCATTTATAGGAGGGTTAAGTATCTAGCAAAGCAAAATCCCACAGCCTGGTACTTGGAGGGAGTTCTAACACAGTGTTGTATTTAAAAAGACATAGATCAGAAATAAAGATAAGGGAGCAGATATATTTGAACAACTGTTCCTGAACAGAAACTGTTTCCTTATTCTATTATAAATCTATTTCTGATTACCTAAAAAGAATGTTGAAACATTTGGCTTTCTAGAAATAACTTGGTTCTAAAGATGAGTCTCTGAAAAGGCTCGTTCTGGCTTGCACTCATTGAAAACCAAGGCACTCAAATTAATATCAACATTTTGGCAAGTCTAATAACAAAGACTGCCAGAAGTATGTTGTCTATCAAATGTACATAGAAGAAAGATGTTAGAATATTAAGAACAGATGTCACAGATATCTTCGAAAATACTCATGCTCCCTAAGTACCCTGCAAGGCAAGACGTACAAAAGCTCATGAAAGATTAAAATGATACATTTTGTCCAAATGCTTCCAAATGCTGTATATGTGTGTAAGCTTACTTCTAAAATAAGTACATTTAAACATGTTAGAAAGGATTGTGTCATAATTTGATAATGGCCTCTTTCTTAAAATTTAAAGCTTCAATAGCTCAATAACGTATTAGAGACCTCTTTTGATAGGCTGTTACTTAAATCACTTTGTTCCGTTTCAGAGAGTGTTTTACACAAGGTTTTACAGTTATCAAGCATTCATTTATTTACATTTTAATTATTATTCTACTGACAAAGAAAGTTTACCAAAAAACTCCTATTAGAAAAATATCTAAATGACTTAAAGTAATCTTTACACAAAAATAGCTTATTGTCTAAAATTAAAAGACCACTTAGAAAACCTAAATATCTTGGCAGTTTATTTCAATGGGCACAGAACATGCTTTCCATCCTCTGCTCCAGTTATTTTCAGTATTGACAATTCCAAACCATAAAAATAAAACTAGCTTCCAAACAGAAAACCATGGGGATTGGCAGACTTGTTTATTTATTTGTAAACACATGAAGCATTGGATTATTTTTCATTAACAGAATTAAGAAAAGATTTTACCTCCAGACCTGATGTTTCCAGATTTCAGGCATAGAAAAATCACCTTACACAACCGAAGCCAAAATTTTCATCTATGACAGAATCAGATGGTGAAGTGTTAAGAAAACAAACAAACAAACAACCCGCCCCAAAAAAACCCTGTTGAATATTTTAAACCTCATAATAAAATAATGAACAATGAAAACACTGTCTGTCTTACAGGATGATATTTTAAAGTCAACAACCAAGAAACTGGAACACAGCAGTCTAAGCTAATGATTTTGATTCTTTAATTTTCTTACCAAAATCAGCATTTCAGGAAAAAGTGGATCATGGCTCTATAAAACATGCCACCAACTTGCATTCGCTTGAGCAACCAGAGCTGAATATGACTTGTCTTTATTTTAAGTTTAGATCTGTCTGCATGCTAAGCTGAAAGAAAGATTTTCTGAGGTAAAAGACTAACTATCGGATGTTGAAAGAGCTGTGCTGAACTCAGAAATAGGATGTTGTGGATGATATAAGAGCAACGTGATAACACAATAAAACAACAAAATCATAATGTAACAGAAGCAACAACAGTGACACTTTCTATTCTTTAAAGTTTTTAAAACAGTGCTCATTTCCTCTTACAGGCCTGTAATGCTGACGGGATAACAGCAACACAATACTGACAACCACAACAGCAACAACCTCGTGGCTACAGGCGGACTGGGGTGCCCTTGCAGCTTGGTGGGACACAGCCTGGTGGGCCCCAGCCCCGCCATGGAGGCCGGCTCTCCTCCCACCACTGAAAACCATGTTTTATTTCCATGAGCACCAGCGTGTGCGAGGGCTTCACTTAAGAGGGATCGATCTAAGTCCGGTTTTGTGAAGTACACTTGTACAGGCACTGCTGAATCGGGCGCTAAACCCTGACCGCTCTTTCTTCAAAATCCTCCCCTTAGAACTAACAGACCTGAGGGCAAACTTGGCATATATGGATGGCTTCATTCTTTCCCTTTGAATAACCTGGTTGTATCCAGCCTCCGCAGCAACTGTAAGAGTGTTTACGTTGTTTTGTTTTTTTTTTTCCACTTCCCTTTTTTAACAATACAAAGCAGACGCGGTGCTGCTGATTTACCTCGGCAGGGAGCGGGAGAGGAAGGGTGCTGCCGGCTCCGCCGCGGAATGCGCTGAGGGGGTGGAAGGGGGCGCTGCGGTCGGAGTTATTTATTTTGTTAATATCTTCGGACCCCAAGGGCCCCATTCTCGTCCTCCCTGGCTGGTCTCCAGACCCAGGCTGTCAGCCAGGGAGAGTACAATATCTTCAGGCTATGGCCCATTTAAAGTTTTCCCTCAGCTCTCACCGAGCTTTTCCCGCCGCTCGGGGGGAGGCCGCGCCATCCCGCCTTGCCGTGCAACCGCCGCGGCCACCAGGCCCCACGGGGCCGGCCCCCGGTGCGCCCGCCGAGCCCGGGAGTCACCGCCCCGGCCTGCCGGCACACCGCGGCCTGAGGCCGCCTCCTCCCGGCCCGAGCCCGCCGAGGCCCGCGGTGCAGCTCAGCCGCCATTCAGGTTTCTGTCAGCCCGCGCTTTTCTGCCCCCTCACGAACAGAACCCCCGGGCCAGTACTTGAGGCTGGGATTTCCCCTCTCCTGGCCCCCGGCTTGGGGGGTGACTTGCAGGGAGTTATCCCTGCTTTCTGCGTTTCCCTCCTTCTTCTTCAGCTCCCTAAGGAGGTCTGGTATTTAATTATATCATGAAAGAACTAGATATTTAATTACATGACTATGTCAGATAGCCTAACTTGACAGAACATCATAAATCCAAAATGTTTTAATGTTGGTGTTAAGCTGCTACCCAGAAACTGCAAACAGGCCAGCTATATTCTTCAAGCAATGGAAACAGAAATAGTATCAGTCAGGGCTGTACACACCTGTATTTTTCAGTAAAAATATCAAAAGACATTTGAAAACCCTCTTAAACAATATTCAGAATTTATCTGGATTGGTTACTCTGCTGACACAAGAGTACACGACCTAGCACACAACGTCATTCATTAGCAGGGCTTCATTAACCCAAGCAGAGCTCAGCACTAATGAGGCTATATTGCCCCCAGTGCTCTGACAAGCCAGCCAGCTTTCTGGGCTGCTGCCTGGTGCCATGTTGATGTCTCTAATGGCATTACACCAGGAACGTACTCGCCAATTATACAAAAAACTAGTTACAATTATCGAACCCTAAAGCTAGTTCCAAACAAGGCCATTTTTGTGAAAATAAATTTGGCTTCTCTCTGCCTTAGGATTTAGGTTTACTATAGCAGCCTTGAACCATTGGCACAGTGACAAAACCCACAAAATGCCTTGTACGACACAGCTCAGCTCCGCAGTGGGGAACGGGGCGAACACGGGGGGACATCACCTCTCCAGCCAGAAGCACAAATTGGGATTTCACTGAGGTCATGGCTCCATCAGACAGCAAGCCTGGTTTTGAGCACCTAGTCCCAACCACAAACAAAATACTACTGGGCAGGTGAAACAAAGAGCTACACTGATTCAGACTGACCCCATGAGTTTCATATTTGGTCCAGCTGTTCTGAAAACCATCTTTCTCCTGGCAGGCTGCGTGCCGGATTGAGTATTGCCTGTCCTTACATAGCTGGCATAAAGGCACCATGAACAGCACGCTGGCTGCTCTGGCTGAATAGACAACAGGAATAAGTTGTGTATCCACAGAGTGTCCTAGTTGAATTAGTACTGGTGGGTGATCCTGTATCATACATTACCAGGGGAACTAATAGTAAAACCATAACCTGGAAAAACGTTTCCTGCTGCAGTGGCAGTCTGTACAGTGGGGAGTTTGTCTTTCAGTAAGTCTCCTGGTTCTCCACTGGCTAGACACGGCCAGGCGGTCCTTGATCAAAGCTCATGTACGATGTATTTAAATGAGATCTGATCCAGGGCAGCCCTGTGACATACAGCGCTCCTACAAACATACCACAGACATCCACCTCACTGCAGTGTCCAGGCAACAAAGTATGGATTTCATCTCAAGTTCCATGATAAAGTGTAACCTGACTCTCACGTCTCCTCTACTCCCACCAGTAAAGCTATTTACTCAGACATCAGTTTAGCAGGGAACATACAAGTACTAAGCACAGGCTAGGTTTAAGGATGAGTGTCATGCTCCCCTTCCTGGCACATGGCTGGAAGGCCTTCTAGGCTTTCATCCTGATCTCTACATCATGGAACATTAGACCCTCCAAATATTTTGGAGCTGTCCTTTCTTATGCACCAACACCTGAAAGACAGCACACCAAGTTCTCTGGAGCACTTGCCTCCTAAGCTGTGGCAGAGAGTTATGGACCACGTACACAGGCTAGACAGATGTGACACAGGCTGAAACACAAACTGCTGCTCCCTTCAGACCTGTGAAACTTTATCTCTCATCTCCCTGCTTTTAAAAAGTAGGAAATGTACACTTCGGGTGGCAGTCTCCCACAGATCCTCAATCCACCTGTAAAAGCACAGTCTGATCTCTCTAGCACAAAACCAGAGGCAGAGCCCCTTTTCTGTAGAAGAGGAGTGTGATACCTCATAGGACAGGCATAATGGGTGAAATCTGAAATGGCGCTTTGTCGATTCCCTTTATGCTAAAGGCCAAACACAATTGATAATCCTGAGCAACTACTTGCAAGACGGAGAACAGGGCTCCTCTGAACATCTGGCTAATATACCTGACCCATACTCTGTTTTGCAGGAGGATTCTGATATCCTAATAACAATATATGCTGTTTGCCGCGGGTTTTTTTGGTTGTGGGTTGAGATTTTTTTGTTGTTTCTTTTTTTTTTTTTTTAAACAAAGTGCTATTTATAAAGCAGCAAATTGTAGCTTTATCATCTAATGAGATGTTTACTTGATAACATTTTTTTCTACATCTTGCTTTTTTTCTTTTTTAAACTTTATCTGCATATAATGTAGGTATGTGGCACATGAGTATAAAAGTCAGCTTGTAGTGTATGTACTTAAGGGTTTGTTATCTTTGGATCTCTATAAAACTTTATAATCATTTAGGAAATAAAAATACCCAAATAGAGGAATGACTTAACATTTTAAATGTACGTATGTCAAGTGTCTCAACAGCCACTAAGTACAAACCTATAAAGCTCACTTCCTCTCTACTGCATGGTAGTTTGAGTCAAAGGAGGGGGGTCAAGACATAGAGCTTGAGCTCTTTTGCCTTTACACAAAGTGCAAAAAGAATGCACAGAGAATTTACATCTGCTACAAATACTTTGAAGTTAATTTTACCACTGTTTTCTATCAGCATTTCTGATTCTTAGAAAAAGTAATCAATGTTGGAACAGGGCACAGCTGATAAGTAAGGCAGTTACCCAGACTGCCCCATCCTTTCAGCAAGATCAGAAAACAAATCTGGAGGAGGAAACCAGAACTGCCGATTTATTTCAGTTTTAAGATCTGATGAGCAATTTCCGTTAAATTTCATGGGAGTTAAGGTAGCCAAACTAGACCTTCGGGTTTTAATCACAAATAGAACCGAAAACAATGGCTGCCATGTAAGAGAGGTGTATACTGTGGTTACGGCACAGGGCAGCACCCAGAACAACAGCAGCACATCCTGGTTACCCCATTACCAGCTCAGTGCAGAGCTGTTCTCTGCAGTCAGTACTTTGTCCAGTGGAGTTCTAAGCACCTGCAGATGAGAACCTTACACTTTCCCGTAGGGGATCATTCAACAGATAATTTCTCTGTTACAAGAGCTTTTGCTTAATAGTCACAAACGACATTTTCCTCTTAGCTTTATCCAGTCAGCTTTATTTCCTGTCTTTCCTCAAATGCATCTCTCAGTAATAAACCTCTAAACAATTTGTCTTCCTCCTCTGTGTTCCTGTAACAATGAATAGATTACACTGTCTGAACTATAACACTACAAATTTCCGGTGCATAGTTTTAGCAATAAGGAATTAGGTATTCTAATAAATACAAGGTTAAAACGGGGGGAAATTAATTACCAAGCTATACATCAACGAGCAAGAGGTGAAACTGCCAAAGAGATGCTCTCATTAGATTATCAGACTCAAGGCTGATTTATAGCTTTCACTGGGCTTCCTTATCCATCATTTTTATAGTATGTAGAGAGGATTACAAAGCATAAATTGGCTTTTTTTAAAATTAATGTTGAAGTTTTAGATAGGCTCAGATCAGGACAGCCAGGCTAGGTTACTTTTTTTTTTTTTCCTTCTAAAAGATGAAAGCAGAAAACATATTTTATTGATCTGGGAGAGCTGTGACAGAACTGAATAACATAACACGCTTGTCAGCCTGCAGCTTCCCAATATGCTTGCCTACGATTTGCCCAGGGATGACAACAAGCTGGGGAGCAGCCCTGAAAAGGCCCTGCTGAAAAGGCCCTGAGGGTCGTGGCCAACAGCAAGCTGCATGAACCAGCGGTGTACCTGTTCAGCCTGGAGAAAGGGAGAATTCAAGGGGACTGAACAGCAGCCCTCCAGTACCTACAAGGAGGTCACCAAAAGACAGAGCCAGGCAGAAGCTGAAACAAGAGAGGTTCAGACTGGGTTTAAAGAAAACTCGCCGCCCGCACCCCTGCCGGAGGACAGTCATACATAGGAACAGGCTGTCCTGTGTAGCCTTCATCCTTGGAGGTTTTCAACCGGACTGGATTAACCTCCTGAGCAACCCCAGCTGGCCTTATAGCTGGCTCTGCTTTGTGCAGGAGGTTGGCCAAGAGCACTCCTGAGGTCTCTTCTAACCTGAAATGCCCCATGAACCCCAGCCTGACTCAGCACACCATTTTGACAACTAGCATAGAAGGGACTCTCTGAATTGTACACAAACACAATTCTGCCTCTTCCACCTCTGAAAGGGATGATGATCTGCAGGTCAGACTAACACAGCAGTTCCCTAATGCTTTCTTAACCTGTTGATGTAGCAGAACTCAACCCATGGCTCAGCCACACTGGCAGCCAGCTTACACGAGTGCTCCTGCTAGGGACAGCCAAGGTAGGAAACCGTAGGAACGTGTGCCGATGTTGACAGCCTGGGCTGTGGGGAAGCAAAATTAAACTGAAAGTGGCAATGAAGATTACTAAATCCTTAATACTCTTCAGAAGAATCCTTCAGCTTGTCCAGAGCCCCTGGCAACAAAGATACAGATTGTCTCAAAATAATAATAATTTTTTAAAATAATTTAAAAAATGCCTGTAGTCATTTTAATGTAATGTGTAAATAACCCTTCAACATCATAGACATCATTTATTCCTTCTGAAGTAAGCCATTTTGCAATTATAGCCCACACAAGAAGCTTTTCTAAGGAAAGCAAAAGTTGCACAAAAACTGAGCATGCTTTTTCTAGCCATTCCCTCATCACAGTTGCAAGATCACGATCGGATCTGGACGGCAACCAGTGTTTCATTCAGTCTTGTAGCTTCATTGCTACCTCTTTCAAATACTTTGGTACATATAAACATCTCTTCACTGTCTGTAAGGGATACCACGTTCTTCGCACTACCACGTTGCCAAAAGTAAAAAAGATAAGGAAAGAATCCTTAAAAATATTGAGAGCAACTTTTAAAAATGATTATTTATAATTTTCTTTTCAGCACAACTTAAGTGGTTACCATAGCTGGAATGAATTACAGTGCACTGCCAGGATTTTCAGAAAAGGCCCTTCCACCCCAGGAAAAGTTCAGTTGCATTCTGCTTTAATGACTCTTGGCAAGCTTGCGCTATTGTTTTTGTGCAAACAGAAGTAAATTTGATATAAATAAAAAATGGAACTTTATGTGAATGAAGCAAACATCAAATTCCTTAATCTTCAAAAGAAATCCTATCCCTGACTAATTAACTATGATATATTTATAAAACTAGAATAATTGAAAACAGAATTCTAAGTTGATTCATGTGGACTGTGCTGAAATATTTATTATTGCAAGTCCAGAAGATCTGTCTGGGTTTTGTCACTGGAAATGTCTAAACTCAGTGTCCAGATGTTTATTTAAGTTGCTCCCACATAGTTCTAATGTCAATTACCAGAGGTTATCAGAGAGCATCACTGTGTATCTTCCTTGACTAATATTCTCATTTCTTCTGCATCTTTGATGTTTTCTTTCATTAAAATTCCTGGCTCACAGCCACAAAAATCTGCTGTGCAGGCAAAAAACTGGTCTGCAGACATGACACATGAGGATGCCCAATGTCTGTGCAAGGATAATATTTATCATCAGCTATCATTTAAGAAGTACTATGATCAGTACAATGCCAATTTAAAGCAGCTCAGAGAAATACATGTGAAACCAGGGAACAAGAACTCCTAACCAATATGAAGTAACTTGGGTCAGTAAAGAAAATATTCTTGCATATCATGAAGATTTTGTGAATCTGTGTTGGGGTTTTTTTCCCCTTCAGGAAAAAGCAGGGGGAAAGCCAATGACAAAGTAATTTCACACATAATTACAAATGGAATTGATGGATCTGTAACTCTGGAAACCACAATTACATTGAGACTTTTATAGTAACCAGGAGACAACACAGGCCACTCATAACAGTGACTTAAGCAGAAAGAGCTTATCACAAGTCTCTGAAGATTTCCTCCATTCAAATGCAAATAGTTGGCTAACACAGCTCATTTTTATATGTGCACACACATACATGTCTGTTGCCCAAAACCAGTCGGTTCATTTGGTTTGTTGGCAAATTCTGGCAGATTTATTTTTTACGTCACGTTTTCACATTAATACCCAGATACTAACACCCGGTTCCTCTCGGTGACGAATGTTACCCATTTTAGTTCCAATCGATCAGTAAAAGACAGATGCCTTGCGACTTCAACAGATAATGGTCTAAATTACTTGGAAATGTAATTGTCACGGAATACCTAATTTACTGCTCTCCCTACACTATCAGTTTGGGAAGGCATAGCAAGCAATATCCACCTACCAGACAGAGCTCTAGTAGCTAAGCCTTCACCCTTGCTGAGAGTCATTCTCCCTCACCAAGATCTTCTATAAATGGTGTCATCGCACCTTCAGATTCAGTTGTGATTCTGTTGCGCAGTAAAAAAAATCCCAAAGCTTCTTGCAGACTCCCAAGTTTCATCACAGAATTTGCACTCACGCAGCCCAAGTTGCACGCAACCTGCGTGCGCTGGGAGGGCAGCGCAGATGCCAGCTTCGGTTCAGAGATTCTGAGTAAATGGAACGTATTTGTTACTAGCAGCAAGTAACAATTGAGAAAACATTTTTCAGAAAAGAAAAAACAACAGAAGAAAAACACGGGCAGAAATTTTGCGACTGAAATTTCTATTCAGGGTAAGCGTACAAAGAATATCTCCTTTGAAGTGCTCAGCTTTGGAGACTCAGCAAAACCTTGGACTACAACTACTTGCCCCGTTATATCACTGCCTTGATCTAATAAGCAACTACATTAGTACCAGCTGTGTGAATAGAGAGAGGAAATATGAACATGTTCATTAAGCGTTATGGCCCCACTTACCTCCCTCATGACTTCAGTGGGGATGTACCAATTCGTGCATGACACAATTATGGTCCCCAATATCAAACCTCAAAGAAAAGCAATGAGGGTGTCACTTAGTACAAATTCTTACAAAATTCCCTGTCAAGAATTCGCTCTGACACTTACAGCTGGAGGACACTTTCACTCATACTTGGACGATTAAAAGTGAAATACTTAGTTCATGATTCTAGCAAGTTGAAAATCAATTTGCTTCCCACATGCATTTCACTGTGCCCATTGGTGTCATCTCCTCACATTCAGTAATTGGTTCACAACTCTCATTCACAAATTCCCTTTCACACAGAGATTAAACAAAACTCAGAGCCAATATCCCAGTTCAACAGAGCACTTGCACATAAATGTTCCTAGAGGAATCAGGCTTTGTCTTCAGTACATGCTTCCATGCTTCACCTAATCAAGGGCTAACTTAACAAAATCTTAATAACCAAATGCTTAAAACAGTTGCTTTAAACAAGAGACGACTAAATGCCTCTAAAGCTTTGCATACATATGGAATAATGATTACAGTATTTACTGTAAGGAGTCAAGTGGAGTTAGGCACTTCTACCCCACAGAAAGCCAATGTAAGTGTAAAATGTTTGGACTACAGTTAGATAACATTTGCTCGCCACGATGTCGGCAGTGACACAGCATTGCAGAGGTATGAGAACAACACACAATTATTAGCTTACTGAAAAAGAAAAAAAATACCACAGCAAAATAAATGTTGTTTTCACACAGCTGTCTTTTCGACTTCCCTTTCCCTCCCAGAACGTGGGAGTTCACAACATAAAAACAAACATTAGGAAACCAGGAAATCTCAGTGGCAATCTCCACACATACCACCCTAAAAGCAATGGACTTGCAACAAAACACAAACCACAAACTCACAAAAAAACCCAGTTCCGTTAGCACCTCCCCAGAACAGGACCACACCATGCAAAACCTACTCCCTGAAAAATTTGTCCTTACAAGACACTTGGGAGAAATTACGCTTGCTGCGTAATACCGCTCTGGAAAAGCAGCAAGGCTGGCAAAGCAGAGAAAAGCCACCTTGTCCTACGGCAGAGCCCACAGCATAGGGCACAGCTTCTTCCAACACAGGGCTCCCATCCGCTGTCCCCTTTATGCCAGCCATTTGATATCAAATGCTAAGAACTCATTGCCATTCACCTGGCCCCAGGATACTCCTTGCAGGCACTAACTTGCTAAAGACAGATCACGAGCCGGATGCCACCCAAATTAGGCCAAAAACGTTCGGAACGCTACAGATCATTTTCCCTGGCAAACCCCAGCCTGGTACACAGCTGAGATGACAGCCAAGCCTCCTGGCTCTGCAATGGGGCTGCACGAAACAGCCAGCCAGCCAGATCACCTACAGCTCGGGCTAGCTCAGGTCCTGCCTCCTCCGAGAGACTGCTAAAGGCTGCCGGCTTGTGGCCTGCCTGCGACATGGGAGCGAGTTGTCTGCCAGTTCCTACACAAACCCCCAAACGACCGCCCGGGGCTGCTCATGGAGCACGTCCAGCTTTTGCCACGGCTTCCTGCTCAAGTTTCAGTTCAGCAGTCTGTAGCATCTGGATATTCTTTTCTCCAACTCCTGATCCTGCATCCCTGTGGCAGGTTCAGAAATTCCACAGCACAGAGCCATGGTTTGCAGAGCCTCTCCATTTGCAGGCCCCATTTCCTCCACACAGCAGCTTGCAGCTGAATGGCCCTTAGAAGCAGTCCACAAGCCATCAGATGGAAAACTGCTAACAGAACTGCTGACCTCTCAGCTAGGTCTAGCTAGCTCTAAAATCCAGAAAAAGCTTATGCATCTTTTCCACCCTCAAGTTGCTCTTATAGTCCCCCAAAATAATTAAGTACAGCAGCACGTAGATGTTTCTTCTTTCAAATGTTATTTCCAAAAGACTTAACATAAATTTTTAGGCTGCTAAATCCTCTAGATCACGTTATCACCACAGCTGGCAAACCAGATTGCATGTTCTTCCCCTCAGAAAAGGTTACAGCTGTGAACAGAAGCTCTAGCACAGTGCTTTTCTTCCGTGCAGTTTGGGGATCAGGCACTCCTAACAATGCAAAAATCGAGGGGCTACAGCTGCTGCTGCTGCACAGATACCTGCCCGCACGCCACAGCTCTCCGACTTGCGGCACACATTTCAGCCCTGTCTCTGTGCCATCTTTCAGACCTGCATGATCACCCAGCTTCAGGTCTTACGGATCTTTTCTCTTCTATTTGCATTCCCAAAAGTTTTCTTTCCCCAGTATAGCAATTCTTTCCTAACTCCATCTCCAGTGTTTTCCTTTTGGAGCACTGAAGTAAAAGGTACCAGTTGTCCCCAGAATTTGACTGCAAACTTTACGTGGTCAAAACAAAACATTATTCACACAAAGAACTTCAGAAACATATTATCAATTCTTTACTTTCTGCTGGGTTAACAGCCCACTCCAATAAAACAGTTGACTCCCAAAAAAGAAAGGAAGCTCCTCAATTCTCAATGTACATTTTGAAATGTTCTGGAAACGAAGAGCAGTGAAATACACAACAGTGATATCATACTTGATCAGAAACTTAATTCAGTATGATTAAACCATTCCATGATTCATCCTCTTATTTTCTAACCTTTTACAAACTTCGGGATTGCACATCCTCCTTAACATAGGACTCTCTTTATACCCGACTCTTTGCTTTCTTATCACTCACAAAATCTTAATTCAAAGTACATACCTGTGCTCAGAACCGAGGACCAACAAACCCCTACAAAAGCTTCCAGGTGCGCAGTGATACAAACCCTTTAGCAATAACTTAAAATTGATACCTTGAGCTTAGGTTTGTGTTCATGCAGCACTCTCTTCCCTCAGGACTCCCCCAGCACTGTGCGGCACAGCTGCAAGTTGCCTAACAAATGTATAACGCCCTTCACCTGTTCCTGCAGGGTGTTGGGGTGGTTTTCCCCTTAAGGGTGAAGTTTGCCCATTCAGGGGATCCACTCTGGCAAAGCCCCAACGTGTTGAACGCTATCAAAATGCAGATCAAGAAAACTGCCTCTGCTTCATGAAGTTTAGAGAGCAAAAGTAAGCCTCAAAGGCGCAAGGAAAGAATGATTTTAGTTAGCAAAGGAGACTGCTCAGCAGAAGCCTACATTGAGCTAGATTGCAGTAATCTAGAAAACAAATTCTTAACTATGTAGCTTTGTGTAAATTCCTTTAGCAGAGAAAAGCCAGCATGGAAAAACCACACACAGTAACCTAAAAAGGTGTGACAGGACAGTCAGTACCGGGACAAGGGTGATGATACTAAAAAGGGGGGGGATGCAAACAGGCCTGGAAGCAGTAACTCCCGCAACAGCAAGGGGACAGACAATACACTGCTGCGGCCTCTCATCCTTAAGCAGCACGACAGACTGAGGTAAGGGGAGGACTGATGACAAGCCCCAGCTAGAGGAGCAGGTGGCAGCACAGAGTTGACCCGAGAGATGAACTGCATCCACAAGAGAAGAGTGCTCCCCTGGCCTCAGGAGCCACATGCTGAAGGCAGAAACACACACAACTGAGGGTCAGATGGGTCATCAGCATGGGTGCTGATGGATGAATGAGAGTAACGGAAAATGTGCCAAAGAATAGAGCTGATAGAAACAAGTGACGGTGAGAAACTGGGAGGATGAAGCAGCAGCACAGAAAAAAGAAAAAAAGCAGCAGGGAAGGGTGGTAAAAAGGAGGATATAAGGCCTAGAAATGGCAAACACTTGGACCATCTGAAACCGAAACAGGCAATAAGAAAGGAAAGCCTCAGTAGGAGGTCAGCTGCAGCAAAACCACAAAGACATTCAGGTCTCTGCGAGACATTCAAGCAACTGAGGTACGCAGAAGGTGCTCAGGTGCCCAGCTGGTATTTAGCTGGAGTTACAGAAAGCAAGAGAAGACAGCAGGAGGGTGCGTGACACGTGGCAGAAGTTAAACGCAGACACAGGCAGCAGCATGGCATACGAAAGGGAACGGGTGGTGCAGGGATACAGAATATTAATTCGGTTTAGTGACAGAGGTAAGTCTTTCGAGGAAAAGGGAAGAACAGGCAGCTGATAAGGAGCCAATGAACAATGAGAACAAGAAACCTGTAAGAAAGGGTACAGGAAAGGGGTATCACAGATGAGCAACAGATGACTTAGTCAAAAAATACCACATATTAGCTTGGCAGCAGTTCCACCCGTCAAACTGCATTGCCAGGGGCTGCCTGGGAGAGCTTGTGGAGCGTTTGGGAGAGCGTTACTGCCTGCTAGTGAGGTGCTGTCGGCACTCAAGAAGTGGCCGAGACGTTCATCCCCCGTTTCTAGATGGTATCAAGCAGCTTTTTGAATGACTCACATCTGGAGCGCCCTTGGTTTCCAGAGACACCATTCCCGCAAGAACATGTCCACAAGGAGAGCCCGGCACACGCAGCCGCCCCGCACACACTGCTGCTGCAGCGCCTCGGAACACGGGTGTTGCCAGGCTGTGCGAGGAACCTCTGAGGTTTGTGTTTTAGAACTGAACTCATACTAGGCTTGGAATACCCTAGTCAACAGTGGAACATCATTGCGAAATACTGCTCAGGTGTGCTCCTTGTCTTTCAAAATTCATATGAAAAAGCAGAAAATACTACTGCAAGGAAGAATTTTTTTTTAATCTTCAAATAACAGCTAAAACTTCAAAATACACAGAACATTTTCTCCAAGAAAACCAGAGGGTGGATCTCTTAATTTACAATATCAGACTATGAAAAAATAGTATTCCAAAGTATGAAAGCAGTGTACAAAAATATGGAAAAACACCAAGAACTTTAATAAAAATATTGAACTCTTCAGATTAACTTGACCTCAGGATGTGCTTTGCAGTAGTAACCAAAAATGAAACAGCAGAGTCCCTTAAATCTCAAACAGAATTTGAGTTACAAAATAACTTGAAATTCTTACCTATTTACAACATAAGGACATAAAGTGTTATTTTAAGGTGCAGGCACAGAACCAAGTTCTCATGTGATAAGAAGCTAACCTACAGCCTAACTATCAAGCATTTATTGTAGCTGTCCAGGCAGCTAACGGTAAAAGCAAGATAATCTTAAATAGATAAAAGAAATATCTCACATTTATACAAGACAAGAGCTTTCATACACGTGAGCAGGTCTCGGGCACCTTAGCTCGCTCTATGGCCACGTGTGCCAACACCCTTTGCAATCGCATTTCTGTGCGGAAGAAACCTTCTCTTGTAGATGACTCGCCACGGCCTGCAACAGCGTATTAAAGAGCTCACTTTGCTGTAGCTGAACACTATGGGGCATTCCACGTGGATTAACTGCCCCCAGTGCTCAAAAAACAATCCCCAAATAACACTTAATAACACTTATATTTATGGGGTTTATATCGAACCCTTCCCATAGCTGTAATGTTAAAATTCTAAGAAAAAAATGACTAGATCAAGCATTCTCAATATCCAGGTTTGGGTTGTAAGAAGTACTGCATAAAGGTCAGTTACGTGGCCCATCCTCAGACATCTCTTCTTGAAGTCAGTCATCTGCTGAAAAATAATCTTCATCTGTCACTTCTCTGTATTGCATTGAGGCCTCCCCCTCTGGTTCAAACCTGAGCATTTTTATATTCAGTCTCTCTGCAAGCTTCTGTGCAGCAAGCTTGGCTTGCATTGCCTGTATAAAAGAAAATTAAAGAAAAGGGAAAAAAGGACACGTCAGAAAAAGTGTTCATTTGTCATTTTTATCCTGGTCAGGAAAAAACTACTATACTAAAGTCTAAACTTGACATAATAATATTAGAGTAGGCTTAATTAAAAGTTTTATTAACTAGTAAAGAAATTCCAGGTTTCTTTTCAGACTTACACATAACTGTGCTATTAATATCTGCAGGCCTTTTTGTAAGGGTTGAAATTCCCCCCCGTGGCAGTCCTCCCCTGCGATACACGAATGCCAGCTGGAACAGAACAACATCAGCCCTCCAAAGAGAGCAGCTGTGCACAGTAACCGCGCAGCAAGAGCCACACTCGTCAGTGAGCAACCTCCGCAAAGAATCTGGCTCCATTTTCCAAATTACCTCCCTCAAAGGTCGAGATGACTAAATTAGCAAGTGCTTTTAAAACAACAGCAGCAACAAACGCTTTCATAGTAGTGTCTAATGCGAACGTTCGCTTGGCACCACTTGGAAAGTCGAAATCAAATTCCATTACAACAGAATCTGAAGAACCTCAGAACTCTAATCCTTCAGGCACAGCCTAAATAAAGGCAAATGCAGATACTCACATACTGCAGGAATAACAAATACCGCTAAGCCTTCGTTTAGGTAAGGGCCAGAGCCTTTTTCAGACTAATCGGCAAGGTACGCACTTAAACTTCTAGCCAGAGGCAGAGTGAGTGCAATGAGGTTAGTGTATCCACCCACAACGAGTAATTCTAGATTCTGTTTAACACAGGAACAACAGTTGCAGAAGAGATGAACACATTCTTTAATCCTATCGTTAAAAGAATCAAGTACAAGATAAAGTGCCTTTCCTCAATGTCTGCCCACCTCAATTTCATCATCAAAGTAAATCGGTATGAAAACAGCTCTTCATGCTTTCTTTTTTAGGACCGATCCCAATTATATAATTACTTTTCAGACTAAATCATAAATTCGTACCTCGTAAGCTTCTTTCTGCTGTATCTGAATTTTTATGGATTCCTCTAAGGATAAGAGCTTAGCAGGAGAATGGTGAAGTGGTGGCAGCCGAGCTGCGGTAATGTCATTCAAATGTTCTTTATCTCTAAGTCGCCTTTCTTCAGCAGTAATTGCAGAGCCAAATCCCCCACTGGACTGACTGGATGGGGAACCATGCGATGACCCACTTTGCTCTCCTGGTAATCTGGAAGAAATAAAACATAAACGTTGTGACCCAAATCTGCAGCACAAGGTTGAACAACTTCGGTTCCAAAACTCATTATTTTCAACATGTAAGAGCTGAAAAGAAATCCGCAGTGTTACACCACCATAAACAATTAAAAAGTGAGCAGCGCTCAGAAAAACTAGAAAGCTTCCTCTGCAGAGAGATAATATTGAGGTTCCTCCTGGCAGCGACCAACAAAGGTACGCCAACGCATGAGCAACGTGAAACGAAACAGCAATGCCTTGCGAGTCACACAAAGGATCGACTGCTGCTGCCACCAGCACGGCGCGAGTTGTACTTTCTCCAGAGGCGCAGGACACGCAGCAGCCTTCCTGCTGTTACAGTTCTGCAAGTTCTAGAATCGATCCACAAGAAATTTTTGCCAATTGTTCAACAGTTTTGTAGCTCAAGTTATGAAACTCCATGGCAGAAATTCATGGCAGCTGTTTCAAAGGAGCAGAATCAGACTGCTGCTCCATACTGAGATGCTGTGGCACCTCATGCTAACGAGGCCACCTATAACCTCGCACGCTGTGTGACTTTGCCTCTCTGACATCATCACAAGAGAATAAACCCGCCACGATCGTCCTGTACCATTTCCAATTTTATACAAGTCAATCATTTCACCAGAGGTTTTTTGGTTCCATAATACTTACACATTTGGTTTAAATTTGTTTTTTTTCATGACTGGGTTTTTGGCTCTAGACTCTAGAACTTCAATATAATGAGGTGTCTTGGGGTACAGGCTTCCAAAGATATTGCCCTTATGTTTAGCCACATTCTGCTCTTTTTCCAATACTTTTCCACTATTATACTCATCTGCAATTGTAACTTTTTGAAAGGCATCAACCAATGCGTCTTTACGGTTGTCCAAAGCACCTGTACTTCCTGTATCATCCTCAGTAATGCTCCAAGATTCCTGCTGCTGATTTTTGAGGTGACTGCTCACGGCTGACTTTGAGACAACTTCACAAAAAAGATTCTGATCTTTTGTAACAGTCTTTACATTATCATTTTTCTTGTGAAAATTTTCCAGAGCTGTATTTGTGGCATCTTGCTCAATACATTCTGCCTCCTGCCTTTGGGAAGAAATCTCAGAAACTTCTTTAATAGTAGAGTTTTCCTTAAAAACTGAGGAATCTTCATGGTTTAGTGTGTCCTTGTTTAGGATAACTTGCTGTTTGCTTGTACGAACCTCCTCCTGTTTCACCTGAAACTCTGACCTGACAGCTGATAACAGCTCAGCCGTCCTTGCTGATTCTTCCTCTTGTAAAATGGCAAGCGTCAGCTTTTCAGCAAAATCGGAGATCTTCTTACCCTTATCTGGAAGCCTAGCAATGAATTTCCTACGAGAAAAAAGAATTTATTTAACAGAGTATAAACAATCTTATTTCAATCTGAGATACAGAACTGCTTTATTAGAATAGTTGATGTGTCGGGTTTCTCACTCTAACATGAAGTTTCTTACGTACATACCAGATTTCTGGAAAGCGGCAAGATGCAGAGCACTCGCAGCTCAGGTGTACGCCGTCGTAAAGCAACTGTCACGGGTTTTCTGTTCGAAGCTGCGGCCGCTGCTCTGAAGAGCGCAGCGTGCAAACGGCGTTTACGGAGTTTTCACCAAAGCGGCGCACACGCGTCTCTCCGCCCGCGCTCCCAGGAACCCCCACGCAATGGTTATGGGGACGCCCCCCGCTGTCACACCGCGCAGGGACGGACAACGCGACCGGTGGCCCCCGGCAGCCCCCACGGGAAGGCGCCGCGCGGGCACAGGGAGGCCGGGCGGGAGGCGGCCCGAGGGGAAGCGCTGAGAGGCGGCAGCCCCGCACCCCGCGGGGAGCCCCGTCTCCAGAGAGCGCCTCTGCGGCGGCGGCGGCAGCGGGAAGCCCCTGCGAGGCCCGCGCCGCCTCCCCAGCCCCCGCACGGGGCGAGGCGAGGGGCAGAGGTTTGCCCGGCCCGGCCCGCTCCCCGGCGCCCGCGCCCCGCCCCTCCTCACCGGTCCGCCAGCAGCCGCTCCTGCCGCCGCAGCATCTCCCGCAGCTCGGGGAGGCTCCGGCCCCGCAGGCCGCCGCCGCCGCCCGCCTCCGCCATGCCGCCCCGCGCTCCCTGTCACCGGGGCAACCGCCCGGGCCGGCGCCGCGGGCGCCGCTTCCGCAGCTCCGTTGGAGGCCGCCATCTTACCGGAAGCGACGGCGGGCGGCAGGGCCGGAGTTGGGCGGAAGGCGAAGGCCCGGCCGCCTCGGGCCGCTGCTCCTGCGGGAGCCGCGGAGGGGCCGGCTGCGCTGAGGCGGCGTTCCCGCGGGGCGGAGCTCCCCCCCCGGCGCTCGGGACGCGCGGTGATGCCTTCACACAAGCCCCAAGTCACCGGGGTTACCAGGTCCCGGTAATAAAGAACGGCTCGCCAGCCTTTAGGAAACCAGCCTGGAGAAAAGAGCTGCTGACCAGCCTTTCGAGAGGGGGAGGGAGGCCGATGGGTGCTAACCCTTATGCAGATGCCCATTGCTGACTGACGCACTCTTTAGAGATAAGAAGGAAGCAAAGTTCGCCAAGTGAAGGACACCCGGTGGAATCCTCCAGTCAGGCTGTGGGGCTCAAGGAACACAAAGGCCTGAGCAGCAGAAATAGGGAGGGCAGCGAGCAAGAGCTGGTTCTGTGAATGGGAAAAGACCCAGGATGGTGCAGGGCAGGCGCCACAGGACAAGTTCAACCCTGAGGAAGGCTCGGACCTTCATCCCCAACGACCACCAAGGACTCCCGACGGAGGCGTAACTTGGGCGGACTGAGGCAGGACTATGGGAGTTAATAAATTCCTGGAAATGATCAGAATAACCTGACCTTTTCTCAGGAATGTAATGAATAAGCATGAAAGCTGTAAATATAAGGCAAGAACCCTAACACTTGGGCACGCAGGTATGGAAGGAGCCATCCCCCGTGCTGCCCGGTGCCGCAATAAAGAACACCTGCTGAATAACACTGAGTTGTTACTGAGTTCTCTCCAATTCATCCCTGCTGCAGGAACTGACTTCACATTCAGGAGACGTTCTTGGCGTTGGCCTGGGCATGAGAAGGCGTGCAGAGCAGGGGCAGGTTGCCGTTCCTGAGCTCAGTGCTCTTCGTATGCTCAAAAAGCTGCGAAAGCTCACGTGTTCCTTCCATTAATGATTCTGCATTTTCACTGACAAAAGCCATGCCATTTCCACGTGTTTGAGGAGCTTTTAGCAGAGTATCAGTCCTATTTAGGACTCCTAGTTTACTTTTCAGAGATTTGTTAAAGTTTTCATTACACAGCATGCATTTTTTAACGTGTTTAGGTATGATACAGGGGCTGAATATAGAAATTCAGACTGTAGCATGACGTTGGCCTGCTTACTCCAAGCTTTCCTAACAGATACACGTGCCACGAGCTTTAGGGAGTCCACTCCACCTAGTAGTAGTAAGGTCATTAGCTGAATGGCCATTCCCAGGTAGCAGATGCCAGCCTTTTTAAGTTGATCCCAGCTGAGGTTTCTTGATCCAAGCAATAGTGAAGAGGCACATTTCTCAGAGACTGCTAAAACAGTTGTTCTATGAGCAGGATGAAGGGAGGGCCTAGCCCGGAGGGACTGGAGGAGGAAATGTATTAAAATGGCTGCCAGCCCCTTTGTTTGCTCAGCTGGACGGTGAGTGGAGAGGCTGCGGGCCAGGGGAAATGAGGTTAATCCAGTAGGCAGCTACCCATGGAAAGAACACCACGACCAGGGAGAGAAAAGCCAAGTGAAGTGACTAGTTGAAGAGACCGCTTTGCTGTTACGCACAGCCTGGATCATCTCCTGTGGAAAATCCCTCAGGGAGTTTTCCCTAAGAGTTCAGGGAAGAGGGGGTCGCTGTGCTGTTTTTCGCACCGGGAGACCACCCACTGTGAAAGGGCCCAAGGTCTCCGATTTGCTGCCTCTGCCATGCAGCCCTAAGTTATGCCATCTGTGTAACATTCCTGCATCTTGCAAGAAGGAACACTTTATCTTGCTTTTTAGCTGCTTTTCTCCTGTGCAGATCGGAGGCAGTGGGAAGGCTGGGCATGGAGACAGAGCACGGCTCTGCCTGCGTGGAAGCGAGAGTCCAGAAGGAACCATCTCATTAGACCACTGCTCTGCACTTGCATGGTGATGGCTCACCTCAGTTCAGCTGCTCTTGTTACCTGGACAGAAGAGTAATGCCCGTATTTAGAGCAGGTTTCAGCTTATGTGCTAAACTGCAGAAATAGAGAAACAGTGCAAAAAATGAAGAGAATAAAGCCCGAATAATGTGACTGCTGGGAATCACGACTGATCATTCTGTAGCCTCACTTGGGATACCGTTCACTCTGTATTCGCCCAAGGTCCCTGGGAAGGAGTATTGCTCATCTTTATTTACAGTCCGGGATGGTTCCGTTTTGGAATGCCATAGTCTGTTTACAGGTGACACACAGTTCCAGAATGCTGAACAAAGAGCTGACATTTGGAAGGTGCCAGAACAAAGACGTTCTTGCTCAGGGAGAGATGGGCAGCATCTAGATCGATGCGACTTTCTCAGTCAAGGAGCAGAAGTATGGAGCACTTGTGGGACTGAGGAAAACCATATACTTGGGCATTGCTTGCCCTGGGGCAAAATCCAGGTGCGTAGGAAAATCCTCGCTAGCCACACTCTGAACACGAGCAATCACCATCCAGCAGCACCTACTGCAAGATTTAGTCTTAGGACTTTGCTTCTGGTTCTCCTGGGAGACTGAGAGACCATCAGTGTTTGCAGTGCACAGTCATATTTTTATCGTTTTCCTCAGAGCATTCTTGACCTTTTTGGTTAGAGGCTTTATTTGGTATCACTTTTTGAATATTTTGATCAGGATCCATGTGAGCCAAGCATATAAAAAAACTGGGGTTTTATTATTTCTTACCTAATGGCTTTCCTATGTTTCTCACTTAAGACATTATCTTGAGCTAATATTAGATAACAGTTTTCAGTCAGTCTGTTTTCTGTCACTGAACATCTAGAGTTAAATATAATTTATTCTGCAATATCTGGAATTACTCTGCAACTTATTTCTACAAGAAAATTAAATTATTAGAATGACAATGAAGAAGAAAATCAGATATACTAACAAAAAAGAATAAACCGCATGAAAAAACCAACACAAAGCAAGGTGTGACCCAGGAGCGTTCATCTTCATATATAGTATAGCTAAAAAGAAAGGTATTTAAACAACTAAGTAACTTATTCTGGCATAGATTTTTTTAATAGATTACACCAGTTACAAGGAACATTACAACAGACACTTGTGTCTGAATCTTTAGTATTTCTGGTTTATCAATGGCAGTTATGGCTACGCTGATGTATTCTAGTCATATGACATTTTGGGGGTGGAAAAATTTCCTGTCAGAAATATCTGAGTCTGCCCAAAATTCATATTAAAAGGAAAAATTAACACACTTGCTTCTTTTCTGTTAAAGGTGTAATTTCCATTGTCGTTTTCTCCTTTCTTCAACTTATTAAAATACGTAAGTTACTTCTTTTCACTAGGAAAGGGGGCAAAAGAGACTTTAGAATGTAGGGTATGTAGGCTTTGATGGGAAAACTCCCTACTTTTACAGTTTCTGTGCTCCTAGGTGGAAATATTGAGGGGCAGGAGGAAAGGAAAGCCATATGCACAAAATAAACCACCCCCAAAATAACAGATAAAATGGTATGAATACTTGGCATTAAAATTAATCACTTTCATTTAAAAAAGAAAACTTTTTTAACCAGCATGATGCACCTTTGTAGTAATGAATTGTATTTTCCTTAAAGAAAATAACTCCTCCCTTAATCTTATTTCTCTAAAAAAAGCCCCAGACACTTTAAAAGCAATCCTGGATGTGCTTATACCTATCAAGAGACTGTTTTACACAAGGGAGGCAACCATCAGATTATTGTAGTGTGCCTACACACCACGTACACCTTTACAGAGCACTGCAACCTCAGAGATGTTCACTTCTACGTATTTTCTGTTTAATCCATCAGGTCCCTTTTTCTTTTGAAGATTTTCACGTACCTTAAGTTGCAGATGGCTCCTGTCACCTTGTTTTCCTGTGTTTCTTCCATGTTCTAGTGCTTAAGGTAGGGCTGGAAGGACCTGAACTCATCAGGTCTCTTAAGCACATTTCTTCTACATCTGCACGTAGCCCTGGGTGCTGAATGGGAATGAAATAAAACGTAAGTGGAATGAAACGCTCAGCATGTACGTCTGTCTTCTGTGGAGCAGGGATTTCCTGTACAGAATGACAGACTTAATGTGGAGAGAACTTATTTCTTACCTATTTGCTCATCTGTCCATGTCTAAAAGTCTTCAGATGTCACAACACGGATTTAAAGCCTCTCTGAAAAGCAGTAGTATCCAACTCCCAGAATCCTGTTGTGGATTCAGCACTGAGCATTGCTGATCTCAGCAAGATTTTACGAATACACGTACAGAGGGAAGCATTACTCAAGTAAAAAACTTCACATTCTTCAGCTGAGCGCTGCAGACCAGCAACACTGTGGTTGTCACGTTTGCATGACCTCATTCAGCTGACATGTAGAGTGTTTCATTGTGACAGTCTTAGAGACAAATCTCTGTTATCACCGAGTGGATATAAACTGTAAGAAAAGATGGGCCACGGTCATCCCAGTCCCACCGTGCTGAAGCCTGGGGAGCGTCACCCCAGGCGCACTCAGACGTTGTCTGTGGGATCGGAAGCGGTTGGGGTTCTTTTGCAAGAGCTGCACTGCCCCGGTCTTGTGTATCCTGTGCAAGGCAACAGTTCTTTATTTCATGAAAGAGTTCATCTACTTTTGTTACTGGGCTTTGAGAAGAGCCTTCAAGATCAGTATGGGAGGGCCTTCCCGTCCTCGAGAGCCCATCTGCCAAAGGAAACACGGACAAGAACACCAGGGCTCCAGAGGAGCAGCTTTTGCATTCATACGTGTATTGAGCAATCACGATTGGGTAGAGTAAGAGTTTGCAAGGCTTTAAGGTAAGTTTATTTCTAAATGAATGTTAACACAACAGAATAGAAAGTTTAAATACAATATTTATTGCAATTTATCATTTTCACATCCTACATACAGGATGTATTAAAAGCATACAATGTAACTGCATTATTTATACAGCATATATGAAAAATGCATCCCAAAATACTTTCCAGAGTATCTGGAACAAATCACAAAAGAATACTTACCACGGTACAAATGCAGTCATACAATTGACTTACAGTTAATGCACTTTCTGGGACCTATCTATATGGCTTTTAGTGATGTTTACAGAAATTTTACTACTTTCCATTGTTATAGTGCTAATTGACCCAATCTCAAATTGACAAAATTTATACTGAAGTGTTACAGGCTTTTCAGTCAGATTTGTTACTATCTATGCAAATTTACATGGCTGCTGATTTGACTGGAAAGCTATACATTTCGTGTAACACAATTGTATAAATACTGTTCCTCTCCTGTTCTTCACAGCTACCAAATTTAGACCAGTGGTCCGTCCAATCAAATGATGGTCATCCAGCTCATTGCATGTCAAAATGCTCTTAAAATATAGCAGAGACTTCAATCCATATTTGGTTTAGGAAACACACACACACCCCCCCCAAAAAAAAAAAAAAAAAAAATTCATCAAATAGTCAAGACAATTTATACAGAAAACTTTTGCAGGAAGATTTCAGTGCCTTGCTGCAGTCTTGGTAAAGTCTTGAGCAGATGATCACAGTTTTGCAAGTCTCAGAGTGAAAATAGCTTGCAGTACTGTCAGAGGAGATCCTCAGGAGTACATTAAAAGCAGAATGAACTTCCTTTTGAAGTCTGTGTCAAAACAGCATTTTGATACTTCATCCTGCCCTCTCCTACCACTCACTGAGCATGTCACAGTCATCAGGTTCTGTTTTCTGAATTCTGGCCAAAACCAGAGGGATGAAGTATTCTTACTTATTTAAACTTGTCTTTTACAACAATATGCATTTCCTTTTATCTATAAATACCACCTTCATCCATTGATCTTAACTCTGAAGGTAACTTTCACAAACCATGGTTCAGAATTAAATCCCAGAAGTCTAGAGGGACTGTGCAGGCACAAAAACTGCTAAAAGGCATTGTGTACTGAACTAAAGCTGTGTCCCTCATGGACATTAACATGGCCAGCTGAGAGTAGTCCTTAGTACTTCTCTCTTCGAAAACAGATACTGTCCAAATATTTCCTGTTATCAGCCACTAGAGGGAGATACGATTACACAAGTACAAAGCTTAGCCCTGAAATCTGAGTTGGATCATTACCCATCATTTTTCGGGTTCATCAACATATGCTTCCAATTTAAAATGTTCTCTTTTAGAGGTTCACGTCATGATCTTAGTTGTTCATAATCATACTTCATTTAGTTATTGATCAAATTAACTGTTATTTGGGAACTCTGTTCATCACTCAGTCTCCCAGGTTCACTCAAGCATCAAAACTTCAATCCAGAATCCCCTGTGCGCTGTGCAGGCCGCAGCTTCGCCATGTGTCAGCTGGTTCCATGTGCTGGGGCGCAGGTACAAGGCAACTGTAACAAGAGGGCCTTTTGCCTGAACTCTGTTTTCATGGGGAACAGACTTTGTTCTCGGGGACCTTCCCTTCAGGCCATATCCCACTCCAGAGGTTTTTGCCCCTCTTCTCTGGGAGCAGCTCTCTAAGCAAATGTGTGGCGTCAGGCCTGTTGACGAACGTGACAGCTGCAGGGTTTTCTTTGCCCTTTCCATATCCATGAGATCTTTTGCACTCCCTCATCACATGCAAAGTAAACAGAATTTCCTTTCAGAGCTATTAAAACTAACAATGTTTTTTTTAATTATTCTTTTCAAAAAAACCCAAACATTAAGCAGCTGTTAACGTTTGCAACTTCCGTACCAGTGAAGGTAACAGGCTTCCTTCACACAGCAAAGAATTTACCTTTTTGTTAATGGCTTTGATTACAATTATTTCTTGAATTTTGTGCATAATACAATCTGTAACATTGGGACTTTTTAGAAAAAAATACCATTTTTAAGTTCTCAGGAGTTGAACAGGTCACGAGGAATCAAATAGCTTACGTGCAAACAGAGGATGATCTGAGCACAAAAGCTGGAGAGGTTTGAGCTTGCCATTTTATTTTGTGTATGCTTTGATTATATCAAGCAATTCATGTTCCTGCAAGATACCTGTACCACATCAAAACATCCTTCAATCCATCCTCCAGTACAGGCTTCTTTATTTAGTAGTTAAACAGCACAGCTACAGAATAAACAACGTTCTCTAACAAAGTCAGAAACCCATGAAATAACGCAGGAATAAGATTTGGATTACGTGGTCAATGTTATTATTTTAAATACAGCTCTACTGAGTATACTTAATTTGGACAGTACTGAATTTAAGAACTTGCATTAGACTGGAGATAAAAACAATCGCTTTGTGAAGCCCTGTAGCAAGGTAGGTACCTCCTGGGATTGACATTCAGTGCAAGAATGGTATTAATCATACAAAACTGAAGTTGTTTGTTTTCTACAGCAGTTGCTGGAATTAAAGAAAAATGCCCTTCATTCATGTTAGTAGAACTACATGAAAATAAAATTCATTTTAGTTCACTAAGACTGGGAGTTCAAAACAAGATGTAAAAAAATACCCTATAGATATATTTAAATAAGTTCAGTACTAGATGCAGTCAGTCCTGCTGGTACTTTGACTGTGCTTTGGGGGCGTGAGGCGGAAAGTACTCAAAAAACCAAAACCCTGGTTCAGGACTGCCGTTGCTATAGGAATTGCAGGGACTGCTGCAGGTCGCTGTAGGCAATATTCTGTTTAATGACAATTCCTTCCTCTAATGGAAACATAAAAAAAAAGCAGCAGCAGGGATTTTCCTACACAGTGACGACTGAATGTACCACCAACAGTCACTCTGTCCCGTGACTGAGGAAGTACAAACCAGTGCCTCAGTCCAGCAAAGCCAAACCCGTTATAATCCGCTCTGTCGCCTACTGTTTTGAGCATCTGCATGTGCTGAGGGGATTAATGGAGATAGCCCAGTTGCACCTCTCCCTCCCAGCAAAGGGTGCTGGTTGCGAGTGAACTTCTTCCAGGTGAACGGAGCCCTCAACCCCACCAGGTCTGTGCCAGGCGTGAGCAGCCCTCACGGACAAAGGGGGAGCTTTCAGACTAGCATACTTTCAGATGCTGCTTCTAGTAGTGTGGCAAATAAAATATATTAGAGCTCGATTACACAAACAGAATTACAACACAATTGAAGAAAAAACTGTACAGCTATACAACTCCCTCCTGGCAGGCATCGGAAAGGACCCACTGCACTAGGCAGCTTCTAAAGAAGCCACGCGGACTGCTGTTTCACTCGTCGTGCTGCCTCCGTATCCCCCTCACGGTTAACGTCGGTAGTAACTTCAGATACGAAGTCACTAAAAAGCTGCTTTAAGGGTACATTTAGCAAGACTCCATGCTGCTGTTCTGCTCTATGACTTGATAAAAATTTATCTAATCAAGCTGCAAAGGCGCAAGATATTTGCTCGTGTTTAGAAAGCAGGTGGACTCGAATGCTCAAGATGTACTGTTCTTTGTGCTGAATTCCAGCACTCTCTTGAACGGGGTGTACGTCCTCACCGGCCTTGCGCTTTCAGGAGATCTTCTGTTCTCAGTACTGGTACTGTTAGGGAGACAAGAAAAAGCTACAGAGTTAATGTCAGAGTATCAGACAGCTGGGCTGGAAATGCCACGCAATGAACTTGTGCCTTGCTACTGACATTGACGGGCTACAATCAAACTATTCAGGGTCTTTTATATGTTCCGTATTTCTTTTCTATAATGCCACAAGGATTATTTGATAAAAACCATGGCAGATGCTGACAAGTTTATCTGCAGGCATGTGCTGGAGCTCGTATTGGAATGTCCAGCAATACAGCTACTAGGACTAAAGACTCTGCAACAATAAAGACAGCAATATTACATTTAAGAAGACAGTTAATTGTGAAGAGTAATTCCATAACATCTAAATTGTGTAGATGTACATTTCTGCATAGAGGTAAATCTCAAAACCAGGAAAAATACAAGTTAAGTGGGGGCTGTGGTTACATATAGAGAGAACAACAAAGAAAGCTTTGTGTTGGAACGCCGAGTGAAAAACACTGGTTTTGAGGTTTCAAAACTCATGCCATTAATGTATGCTGAACTAGGCTGAACACTGAAATGAGAGCGTTTTTAATTGGGAAGGAAATTTTGGTTAGTATTGCAGCTTGCTGATTGCATATGCTAATTTACATTCCTCAAACTAAATGATTCAACTTGCAGAGCAGTTAAGATGAACAAGCGTACTGTTGGCAGTAAAAGTCATGCGCAGTGTCCTCCTTACCTTACTACTTTGGCCTCTGTTTCGCCCTCCCCTGTGGGGACTTGTAGGGAGGAAGACTGAAGTGCAAGTCCACAGCCTTGCCCGCAGGGCGCAGTGCACCGCTCAGGGCAGAGCAGAGGGAGGAGGAGAAGGGGAGGTGGGATCCCTACATCTGTGCAGAGCCAGGCTACAGAGCCCTGGCCACCACCGGTCAGAGACAACCATTCTGGTGCAGAAGCGGAAACGTCACCGTGCCGGTTACTTGGCACTGTTCCATCGAGGGCTGGGAGAGCTCCGGGAACCGCGGCAGCCCCGGATGGGTACTGTTGGCGTTATCTGCCCTCTGTACTGGTCCTGGAGCCCTCTCCCGGCCCACAAAGAACAAAGCATTAACCAGCCTCAGAGCAGAGCGCTCCCTTGTCTGCTGCTGAGCTGCGGCAGACGCGTTTCATCCATATTTCACACATTTCACAAAGTCGGATCTCTTGACTTCTAGCTTTCCTTCCTGCTTCAATCATGTTACTTAAGTAAGTACTCCCCCAGGGTTTGCATTTTGCATCTTTAAAAAAATAATATTCCTCCTCCGTAAGTCACTGGTGTACACTACACCTAGTAGATGTGCTCTTTTAAAATTAGGAGAATTTTGCAAAACTCCACAATTCACTCTTAACAGTTTATTAGCACAACGGTTTACCAGGACAGCAGCAATAAGGAAGGGACATTATGAAGAAGTTTCTTATGAACAAGCAGAAAAAGTAAATACCTGTATGGAAGATCACATCCTACACCAGTATCTCTGGTCTCTATATTGGTCTTTGGTTGGTTTTCCATTAAGTAGTCCAATTTATCTTGTAATTCTTTATTCTGAAATACAGTAATTTTTATCGCAAGTTTATTTTATTTAAATTTTGTTAATTAAACAAGGAAATAAAATTGCAGATTGACTTATCCCCACAAGAAATAATGTAACAGATTTATTGAGAAAACAAAGGAATCCTTACTTCTGGGAAAAAATATAAATTAAACCATCAGTTTTATTCAGAAGCTTCTGTTTTAAGTAACTGTAATACTGTTATAAAATTGTATGTTAAGAAACTTAGCATGAAAACTGAGACTTTGCATTACATGCATTCCTCATGTGACTGGGGTCATAAGTTTCATTTCTGTACTGAAGAACAGCAAATACATATAGTAAATATGCATCTAGATAACATCAGGTGACATCAGTTCACATTCTACTTGGTTCCATAAAATAATCACAATAATATAAACTTAAAAGGTAATGCCTTACCTCACATTCTAAGAAAGAGATTTTCTCTAAAAGCTGTATTATAAATAATTCCTTTTCTTTTACTTTCTTCCTTAGCATTTCAATCTATGAAGAAAAAATAAAACAAAGACATTTAGTCTAATGGGGATGGGAAGAGGAGGAAAAAGACCTAGACACCATGGGAGGAAAACATGTTTATTGTTCAGCACCAGCTGAATACCTGTACCTCTTCATGAACTGCTTTAGTCCACGGACCAGCTATCATCCTGTACCGTCAGGACCATCTATATACAGATGATACACGTATACTAACGGGGATTTTAAGAATTTGTATTTTTGTCGAAAGAGAACAGAAACTCAAACATTGTCACGGAACAAAGCAAACTAGAGAAAACTCTGTCTTTGATTCAAAGGCATTTGCTCTAGTCAGTTTTTAACTACACCCAAAACCACAGTGCACATTGGCTGGTTTCTTGAAGTTCTTAGTTGTTCAGTTATGTCCTCACATACCAGACTCCTTGAAAAAAAAAAAAGCGCATTTTCATTTTACACCTAGGAAATGGAAACAAGTTATTTGCAAATTTCATGAAAATTAAAGTTAGCTGCACCAGAAGCGTTGCATCTTAGTACTGTTCTGTATGGGACAGAAGACAATCTTCCTTGGGTGCCGGGATGTCTGCTGGTCAGAGCGCCACACAGCAAGAACTGCTGCATTAAATCTTCCCCTGCTACCAGCACAAGCAGGTGTGACCAGAGAAACCAGGTATGACCCAGACTTCGTACCAGCCCCTTGCTGCTGGCCCAAAGCTGTTCTGATGGTGGGGAAAGGGCTTTCTAAGGCGCCTACAGCCACCGGTTTCCGCTTCCATTCTTCTGAACCCTTTGCTTAAAGCCAGATCCGCTGTGTGAGGTCTGTACTGTTACCAGCAACGGTCTAAGAGACCTGTCGACTGGCAGAGGGGTCGGTTCCTTCCAGGTAACCGCACTGAGGAGACAACAGCCTCTTGCGCAAACAAACTGAATTTTCCCTTCAGACCAAAGGAAACTCACTTGTTATTCTCTCTCAGCCTCTGCTGACTACACCTACTAAAACAGTGGCTAATAAAAAAGGCAAAACAAAACAATAGCTAAATACAACTTCAATTATTCCTGCTTCCCCAGGAGGCAGCTCAGGCCATTGCTCACAGCCAGCCATAGACACACACCACTTCAAAAGCACAGAAGACAAGGCGCTTCCTATATCTGTAGTTACAGTCTACTTCAGATGCAGAAAGCAGTTTTTGAAATAATTCTAAGGAGAATCATCTGAACTGCACCAAAAGCTCAGCTTGAGGGAGAAAAGGGATCCTGCATCACGTTTGCATGCAGGCAGGAACTGGGACAAGATGGATTTCCCACTGTGTTCTGTGCTCGTGCAAGTCATGTCCGACAGCGACAGCAATGGAAGCTGATAGCAGCGGATCATCTTTTTGCCCTCAGTATTAAATGGCATCAGGTCAATAATTTTTCCAATTAAATTTCAATCCACCTTTCTTGAACAAGCTGTTTCAGGCCAGACGACATGAAAGTCAAAACCCCTTTTTCCCCTATATTTACGTCCACGGGAATGGGTCTCTCAACTGAGGTGCTGCAACATCAGTAGCTAAACCCCTCTGCCTGCTCACTGACAGCTCGCTCTAACTGGGCAGAGCCGACCCAACAACTTCTGCTTTACCAAACAGTGTGTTATCCGAGGCAATTGTCTCCATAATTCATTAAAGTAAATCAAAGATACAAAAAGTTTCTCATCTTAAGCCTGAAAGCAGAATCAGAAGTAAACCAAGCTGGTAAATGGAGGGACCACATCACAAATGGCATGCTGGAGTCTGCCATGCACTGCTTCTAGTAAAGTCTCTATTCCTGTATATATTAAAAAAAGTGCACCCCTCAAAGTTGGGAGGAATTAGATGAGGAAAGAAAGATACTCAAACTGCCATTACAGCACTAGAAAAGGGTGTATCCTGCACGGTCCTTCACGGTTTTGGGCAATATGCCAACAGTGAAAAAATTCAGATCTACATCTATAGCATTTTAGCACAAGAAAACTATAAAAATACCTATGCATAATAAAGAGGTGTTTTTGTTTTCTACAAAACTTCACATTAAGTGAGGTAGCTTTATTTTGTCAGGTTGTTGATTGGCTGTGGATCCAATTTTAAGGAAAAAAGTAAAAACTATTTTTAGTAAAAAATTTAGTGGACTTTTACTGAAGTGAACAGCCAAACTGAAGTCAAGGAAAGCTCAGAATACATTAATTTTTCCTGCCAGTATTATGTTGCATTGCTACATTGATATGCAAGAATGAGCATTTCTAAATTTTCCATGCACTCTCACCAGTCACTTTTTAACTCTGTATCTTAAAATCAATTTTGTGAAAGAACATTAACAAACCCTTTCAAAACCATCAGTGTAAAACTTTTCAGCATGTCTGGAAACAGTGGTTAGTAGAAATATCCACATCCTGCTAAAAGAGAATGATAAAATACTCAAAGGTACAATAATCAAAACAACAGTAATACTATCACCCTCCCAAAAATTTACTGCTAGGTATTATGAAACACTTCAAACAAAACATACAGGACTATGAAAAAAAATGAAGAAAAACAAATGCATAAGTTAAACCAAAAAATGAAAAGTTATGCAACCCTCTCAACTTTAATTTAGCCTCCACCATCATCAGGTTACCACATCTCATTGACGCGATGGTCAGTCACTGCTTGGAAAAGCTAAAATGCAAAGTCCCCACAGTCAGTGGTTTCAGCTGAGCAGTCACAGAACGTATGAGTGCTATCATCATCCATCCCTCTCAAAATCAGGTCTTTCCTTTTTTTGTTCTTTTACTTTAAAGTGTGTGTAAAAACTATCCGCGTCATCTAAAGCTATTATCATTTCCGTTTTCAAATCACAAAGCTTGTAGCATTTTCAGAGAATCACAGAACATATTTTGATCTTCATATTTAATTACAACTTTAATGGTTTGACTAAATTAAGTCAGCTACATCTTCACTGGTTCAATAGCTTCAGTCCTGCCAATAAATTCCGCTTCAGAAAAGATAAACTGTGCTTTTAGGATGTCCAAGTGGGTCTTCTCTATTAACATTCTGTTCTCCTGCTATGCATGCAAGGACGTAACGTTAACACCAGTAATCAGTATGACTACTGGAGCCAGGCACATCTATGTGATCCGGGTGATTGCTTTGCCCTGACAGATCCATTCTTTTTACTGAAGATAATATACCTCATCAGCTGCCTATTCTGGTTTTTACATCAAACACAAATTATTTCTGTTTCCAAATAACTGATCGAATTACCTGTTATCCAACAGCAAGACCAAACTCTTGTGTTTCATAGCCATTTTCCTTAGGTTATATTCACTCTATGATACAAAGGCTCTAAGATGTGAAATAAACTGTGACAGTAACCATTATGTTTACCAGTATTAAGTACAAATAGATTTAGTGCAAGTTAAAATTAAACTTATATTTGTTTATTCTTCACATGGCCTACAGAGACACAAACTCCCTAAGGATGTTTTTGAGTTACTTAACTAGAATAGTCTGAAGGCAAAAATGACCATGGACACCTTAAAAATCTAACAAAGAATGCAAAGATGAAGACCCTGACAAACAGCTTCCTCCCCTTCCCAAACACAAACCCAAACTCCAAAAAGATATTTTGTAATTTGTCAGAAATGTTACTGGTTTTACCTTTGATTTTTCTTTTTATTTTTTTCCCCCAGTCCCCTGAGGGCTGGCAGACTGAACCACACACAACAGTACTCCCTGCCTTGTTTTAGCATGTTTACATAGTACCAGTCAGAACCCATTAAATCAATCTACTTTGTCCCTCTGAAGAATTATGCCAGAATTTTAAAATACACCTTCTCTTCTACAGTATGAGAAGAGACAATGTGGTACTATACCATCACACACACAAAGTCTATCAGTAAAACCGAGCGGAATGATTAGACCATGCAGATCACAGATATGACAAGGCTGTGAACTAGGTAGCTTCTCTAAAACCTTTTGGTGGGTCTTTAGAACATCACGAACCCAAAGTCAAAGCCACACAGGCCAAACACATTCCAGAAGAAATAAATTCAGCGGTGGCTGAAGTGAGAGGCTGTTTCAGTGCCAGGAAAAACGTCCTGCAGTCCCTGCTCCCCAGATGGAGCAGAGCCACCCTTGGAGGCCACTGCAGGAGGAGAGCAGGGCCAAAAGGTAGCAGGGCACCCCTGTTACTTCACACAGGCATGCTGCTCCCCCCCGACATGTGGCCAACTAGTTGTCTCAGCAGCCACTGCAGTCCGAAGGCTGAAACGACTTCCAAAACTCTGATGCACCTTTAACCGACCCGCAGGCCTGACACAGATGACACATCCCACCAGAGTAATTCACTACAAAAAAGTTTATTTACTGAATAAGGCTTTGAGTACAGATCATCTTATGCCATTATCACCAGGAGTGAGAAAACCTGATTTGATTAACCCTTGAGGGGATATGTCACAGGAAACAAGAAAAAACAGGAATAACTTTAGAGGAATATATTAATATATTACTATATTAAGTAAGATGCAGCCTTAATTCAACACATTTATATAAGTCACACTGCACAAAGTAAAAGTGATGGCTTCCTTTGAGAGAGGAATGTAACAAGAACACTGGATCATAATGCTCACACTGGGTAAAAGCACTTAAAAATAAAATTCATACCTTGCTATTTAATGTCACTTTGGTTTTCCCATAACCATGGTAGTTATGGCACACTAAAATAAGACTGTAATATTTACAGCACCATCAACCTGTATTGCACAAACCCGTCTCAAGAGTGTCTCTTTTTCAAGGAGTTGCATAAAGCAAGTGACAGAGCAACAGATTTCGAGTTTTGGTTGAATGTAAGGTGAGGAGAGAGAGAGAAGCAGCAAGATAGGTCAAACAAATACTGAACTGAGAGCCCAAGCAGTAGCCAGAATAGTCTAACATCAGAAACAAATCAGCACAAGCCAAAGACACTCAACTTCCATGGACTGACTCTTGGATCTGAGTCCCTTCTGAACCGACTCCAGGACAAAATTAACACCAAGTTGTTCCTACGTTTTCTTTGCTCAATGCCCAAGGCCCATAACCTACCTCGTCCTTGCTGTGTCTGCAGACTTTAGCATTTCAGCTCACTGCCAACTCAGCAACTTGCTCTCCAATCTGGCTTTTGCACAACTACCCTCTCGGGTTTCCCCACCATTTTCTACAAGTGCTATTCAGGTACATCCTTCAGCCTCTCCTCTTCCGACCTCCTCTAGAAGTGCCCAGACAGACCTTCCCTAGCACTTACCTCTGGACCCAACTGGCATTATGAGACTGACTAGATGTTCTTTTCCCCTCCATGTTTCTACCAGTATTTCTACAACGGTGATGTCCACATTAAGCAGTCAAACAAAACCAGCCACCGGCTTAGCAACATCATTTTACTTTAATGATCCACTCTTCCCTTTCAAAACAGCTCTGCTAACAGTAAAAGCATTAATTTAGCAGCCCTGGGCCACACCACCACCCTTTCTCCTGTCACTTCAGTCTCTCTTCCCTCCCCCACCCCACTGTGTTCATCGCTCCTGCTTTCCCCGCTCCTGTTGGGAGACGTCTGACTATTCCAAAACTGAGAAGGGAAGAGCTACAAGGCTCAAGTTTGTCATTTATCTGGTCTGCCAGTGACTGAGAGGCACCACGTGCTCTCAGGCCACCCCAGGGGCTGGGCAGCGTTCCTCCCAGTGCTGTAAGAACCCAGAGGTGCGCTCCCTGGCTCAGTCGCGCAGCGCACACACGCTGCTCAGGAGGTCTGCGCCCGGTGACGGGCCAACACAGCGGGGTGCACACAGCTCAGCCCTTCGGCCACCCCGCTTCAGTCCCCGGCATTTGGCTGTCAGGCACAGGAAGGGCACCTGATCTCTCTCCATGGTGGCAGGATCCACAGAGTTCCCCGCAGATCGTACTGGGTGCGCAGCTTGCATTTCACATACTCACGGCGACTGCTAATGGTCTGAATCGCCCCTAAGACCCCACGCGCAGTGTGAATCATCCTGCATTTATCCACTGGCTCAGGATTAATATGGCCACAGCACTTCTTTTCAAGCTGTCTCCTCCTTGATTCAGTCCCATTGCTGTTGTCACCTCTATGTTTTTGCTTTCTCCTGAAACACTGAGGTAATTTCTCTCAAACTCCATCAACCTCCAGTTTGTCACCTTATCTTGTAGCAGCTCCCAGAAAACTCAATTCTCCTTGTCCTTTCCATAAATGAAGATCTGTTTCTTTCTCACTACTGCACCTTATAGAGTCTCAAATACA
This sequence comes from Leptosomus discolor, assembly GCF_034619465.1. Lineage (NCBI taxonomy): Eukaryota > Metazoa > Chordata > Aves > Leptosomiformes > Leptosomidae > Leptosomus > Leptosomus discolor. The sequence continues at coordinate 22,334,667 of NC_141401.1, read as the reverse complement.
TCTCCTCAAATACCAAACAAAATTGTCATGCTAGTTCAAAGGACTGTGTAAATACTTTGTAGGAAGAGCTCCACTTCTGAATTTCTCTTGCTCCACCAAGCAACTACACTTTGCTTCGCTAAGACAGAAAGCTAGATGTCAACAGCATTAAATGGATCTCATGGATAGAACATGTAAGAAGAACAGTCAAGAGGAGAATCTTGAGATCTGAAGGAGAGGGTCTCTGAACAAATGCTAGAGATGCGAGTAGTGATAGAAGAAGGGAAGTCAACAGAATTACAAAGCAGAAGGAAAAAGCATCTTAAGAGAAAATTACAGTTGTGTCCAACTGTGGAGCCTTTATAAAGAAAGTCTGAAATAGTAAACTTTATTTTATTTGTTCTGTGTGCTCAGACACAGTTGCGGAGGCTTGAAACAGAGAGTGATCTCTTGGGTTGGAACAGATCCAGCTGTTAGGTAAACTCAGTCAACATTTACCACTTGATATCATCATCCAGTTTAAAATATTTATCAGAACATGATGGTGTTATATATTATTCAAGTATCATCTATTTTCCTTATTCACCTACCATTAATGGATTTGGCATCTGTAACACTTGATACAGAGACATGAACAAGCTGGTCACAAACATGACTAAACACAGGACAAACACATAACTATAGGATACAAAACAAGACAGACAAGACATTGCAACATCAGCCTGAACTCTCAGAGGTAATTGCTGTACCAGGGGAACAAGATTTTACTCAGTCCAATACTTCTCTGGACCTTAAGTGGTATTTATCAGAGGCTAGACAAGAGTGTTGAAATTTTTACAGGGAACATAATATAGTAAATAGGAATGAGCACCTTGGCCTTTTAATCCTCCTTAAATCACTTGAGCAACCCCTCAGTACTTTTTGTATTTTAAAACTCACATTGTATTTAAAGCAAAAGTAACAACTGATTGATTTAAATTAATGCATCAACTTAAGAGACCTTCCTAAACTAACGAGCTGCATGACCACATGGCACTTGGCTGTACAGCTATTGCTAAAGCAGCCCACAGGGCCTAGATGTCCCAACGAGTTGCAAACATTGTCTAACAGTGTTGAAACCCACCTTATGAAGAGCTACCTTAGGAACATGCAAGTTTTCTAATTAATGACTTGGCCAGGCAATTCCCAGCTGAAAGAGCTGATGCTACGTGTGCATAAACGCTCTCAGCGAACACCCGCAGCGATTCTACTTCTGCCAACAGATAAGCAATACACTGCATTGCTCCAAGTCCACTCAGGCAGGAAACACTCGAGTTGCGGGGTGGTGAGTTATTTATGTTCTGCCATTTATCTTCTTCCTCCAAGCTCCCAAGGTAGATTTCTCTTTCTACATTTGTTGTTGCATATTTTGTTGTCGTTCTTTTGTTTCTCCTGTAGGCACTATGCAATGCAGATCTTGGTTTATAAAATTTGGCATCTGTCTGCGGCCGGTAATTCCATCTTCTCGTCCTCTGTGGTTCTGTTTGGCTTCTTTTACTTGACCTAAAATTGAAACTCTACTTCCATATTAAAACTGGGATATTTTGCTATGTATCTGGAGGTGGAGTATCTTGGTACAGAAGTTTTCAGCTGGTTACTAAGTCTTTGTTAGGAAAAGTTCTTCTTTATTCCCCATTTGTGCAACACAAAGTATCTTCTGTATTTGGGACATCGTTTGCTCATGAGCACTTTGTCCTTTCACGCAAATGTCTTCCACAACAGAACTGGACACAGCTTCTCCCTGGTGTTTGGTCACCATTTATTATCCAACGAATCTGAGACTAAAGCTGGAGAACAGCTCATGGGCCATGACCTAGAGACAGTTCAATTCAGTAGTTAGGGGAATTTCATGTGAAATCCGAGTTCTGTAGGTAATTTCTTGTCATGGAATCAAATATCCTTTTCTCTTCTCAGGCTCCTTCAGAACAGCTCCCTATATCTGCATCAACCCACTCGCCTTGCTTACAAAATGCAAATGCTTGTTTCCTTCCCTCTCCCGCTTCTCAATAACAAAACAATATTACATATAAAATAAGCTTATTGTGCCATGGAACTGCAGTCCGTTTCAATGTCAACTGCACAAATCTCAAAACTAAAGCTCTTAAATCTCTCCAGATTGGAAATTGAGATCAAGCCAGGAAATACTTGAGTTGCTCATTTAAAATCAATGTTTTGTATTGCATTTGAAGACTTTTAGTTTCATCTTACACTAAACTCTCTCCCATCTCCTACACTGGCACAGACAGGATAAACTGATTGACCACAGACAACTTAAAAGACAAGCCTTCACCCCTCCCACAGAACAACAGAAATTTCAACCTGAAAGAAACAATGTGGTAGCAGCTTCCCATGCCCTCCCATAGTGCCTCCGTGCCCACATCTGCCTGCCCAATTCACTGGAAACTCCTTAGTGGAAGGGCCTCAAGTTCCCATGCTTCCACCTTTCATGCTGTGAGTCTCCCTTCAAATTCTTCCCCTGATCGAACTGGCATTTTCCTGGATTGTCTTTGAAGGTCTCTCTCTGCCCAGCCATACTTCAAGATGGCTACAAAGGCAAGGGCTAAAAAAAAAAAAAAAAAAAAAAAAAAAGGCAAAAAAAGCTGCTAACCAGTCCTACCTTTATTAATGTTTACTGATTTCACCACTGAGCTTTAGGCGACCCACTCTGGCCATCTGTCTCCTCTCTCTTTTTGAAAGCCTGCTATGTACAGATAGTATGAGAAAAGGGCTGGGTTTCTACACACCTGCACTTTCAGCTGCCAGCACTTCATGTAAAATGTACTGCACTAAGCTGGGAACAAATAGATTTATCTAACGAACAAGTTCAACACAGGGATAAATCTGTCAGCCTTAAATCATCTGCAACCTCTCTTTAACGAGAACACGAGGCTTTTAGACTATGCAGGATAACTTTCTGCTCAGCTGGTGCTCTAATGGGCTGTGATCTTGGCTCTCACAGCAGAGAATCCCTACAAGGCTGAAAAATGGGGGTGTGTGGGATCTAACACACCAAGATGTTGAAGGTCACTGACTCCAGCAAAATTCCATTTTATTTCTTCCATTTATTTTCTTCTGAAAGTCATTTTCCATGCTCCTATTTAATTTATGACTGGTCTGACTAGGTCAAGTTGAAAAAAAGTTCTGTTAATGCCCGAGATGGAAGGATTTATGTTTAGAGAAAAAAAAATTAGAAGCAACTGACTTCTTTGCTAAGAGTATAAGCACACTGAACTGTGATTGCCCTTCCCTGTCTGAGCTCAGTTCCACAGGGCACATATCTACTGCATTCAGTACCAACAAGATGGGTCCTGTGAAAAGGAAGGCTTTAATACTCTTTTCCTCCATGGCCTCCCACATTTGATGCTCCTCTGCCAGCACCCCCTTTCACGCATGCCTAGATCAGGACAGACCACAGCCTTCTAACACGTTTTTAAATGCCATCAGAACAGCACTGGAGGTGTTAAGGAGCTGCCTACTGCATCACAAAACTCCACTATGAAGCTTCTGTCACTTCCTTCTGACTGCTTGCTGTTCTTTTACAGAATGCCCTGCATCTGTCACTTGCAAATGATCCATGACCTCTCCCTAAAAAGGCCTGAAGAGCAATCTATTTTGTGATTTTGCAGCCAGCAGATTCATCTCAGTACTTGTTCAATTTTAACTGTTCTCCGTATGACTTTGAAGCAGTGTATCTTATTTGTTCAGCACCCCTTTGAAATGATGTTCATTGCTGTAGCTGCATTTTGTCTAAATTGGAGATGATAACAGCATAAACCTCTTGTGGCTTACGCTGAAAGAATAAACCCCTCATTTAAACTTCAGATCTGTCTCTGAATATACCACGATTCATACTAAATAAAGCTCATTCTGTAGTCAAACCAGCATAGGCTTAGCCATTATTCTCACCTCGTTCACACAGTAGCTTTGTTTCAGCTTCTAACAAAAGCACTGCTGCTAATTTTGGCTATTTTCTTTCTTTCCCCTTCCTTCCAACTTCTTAGTCTATTCTCATGCAACAGAGAAGCTAAGTGGATCAGAAAGCAGGCTTTCCAGCCGCTTTGAGCATTCTTTCTTTCTCAATTATATTATTTAAATATTATTTTTATTATTTATATATTCTTTATATATTATTTAAATGTAAGTTACTGATCATTATAAGACCCTCGTAAACCCTAAGATGGAATGTTATTTTACAGATACCAGCCATGAAAGCATTGCAATAACATGTAACATGGCAGGTTTTCATGACACTTTCCTAGATATTCCTATCCATTATGTTCTGCATTCAGTTAAATTTAATGTAGAGAGGACGCGCATTCAAACCCGATGAACACATTTTCTGGGGCTTAAATAGTAAATCTTCCCTATTTACTCTAGAAAGTATGTTTAGTGCCACTGCTTACTAGTTTCTAACTTAACTCCAGAACAGACTCTTCAGATAGCATTCTCTGTCAACAGCCTACCCTTTAAGAAGTATTTTTGTTACTGATTTCTCAGCTTCTATGGCATAGTTAGTAAGGGTTGCTTAAAGTGAGCCTGAAAATAATTTTCTAATGTTTACACAGAGAAGAACACAAAATCATGAGAAATACCACATGCATGGGTAGCTCAGGGCATACACATCTGCAGTGCTTTTTATCTTCCCCCATGGTGGACAGCTTCTCTCTCTGTACTATTAAAGCTGCTATTTTTAGGCCTTTAATTAAGGAGTCCAGTTTAAAACAGCGTATGCCAACTGTATCATAGCTATCTCCTCAAACACAGCACAAACACAAACCATGGAGAGCACATTAAAAAAACATTAAGGGCCTAACGCATTTGGTACCATCTGACCTGGTCAAAGCTCTGTCACAAGACAGCTCCCTAGTGAAAATACAGACGTAGCTGCAGGTGTTCGTACAGTTCTTAAGGAAACCGAATTAAAGAAAAACTAAACCACACAAGGACTAAAGGAGGGAGCAAAAATATATTCCCTATGGCTACATGGCAGTCAAGGATTTGTACAGAGAGCTAATTTACTTTGAAAAGCTGGTAGTCGGACATCAATTAAAAGCAGGCATGTTTGACAGCCAAGTAGTGAGTTGGTCACCTAACTTGTTAAATAGGATAACCAGAAGATCTAGAAGGGCTTTCTGTGTATATGAAGGCATCAGCAGAGATACATTACAAGGAATCAGGAAGCTAAACTCACCCATTAAAACTAATATTTATGAAATAATAATCATTGGCCCTAGCTTTATACATGTTTTTGCCAGAACACCCCATGGAACTGAAAGTATTTGTTTTACCAATGCAGCCCACTAGAGGTCAAGTTACATCGAGCAGTTTAAAATATATTTAGCAATAAAGGGCAAAGTTTAGGCAACTGTCCTCGTATATATTACTAGAATCATCTGGGTTGCCACATGTATCACAAAGTGACGAGTCCTTTAGAACTTTTGGTTAGAACAAAAAAAGCTCAAAATATGATGGTTGGTTTACAGAGATACAAGACAAATTAAATAATTGTTCCCATAATCCATTAATCAGATGGAATTGATTATTGGATCAGAGAAGTTTTCCTGAATAGAACAGGTATAAAGATTGTTAGGTCAGTTTTAGACCACCTGCTATGATGCTTGAAAATAGTGAAAATGGCAAGCTGAACTAGAAACAAAACCTCATTCTACACCAATGACATGCCAGAAGAACTTTAATGCAAAGAGGTAGATACCATTGCATCCCTCTGTGTAAAACACACTTAGTATCACATATCTGATCATACAGCAGGACTACATCAGAATGTCATAAAACAAAACAGATATAGGTAAATATATATAAATATAGATTTACATATATATATAAAAATATCACCTTGACAAAAATGGAAAAATTCCATACTTAATCAGAAATGCTGTAAAAGCACATTGTGAATGCAGAAAGAGCGCCTTAGGCTAGAATGGTTTCCAAACATTTGATTTTGTGAACGTGTGATGTCCAAATACCAATAAAAGATATCTCATGAATGTCTATTCTCTGGGCAATAGCAAGGCTCAGTGTAACAGTGGTGTCAGTCTGCTTTGTAAAGCTCCAATTTAAACCTCATTTACCTATTTCCTGTGTCATTCTTCCATCCACTTGGAGAAACAGAAATGTTTGCAATTACAGCCTTCTGACTGCTTAACAGTTTCTTGCCAGGTAGGTAGCCTGTAACTTACAGCAGCTTTCCAGCAGAAAGGCACTTAAAATTTTACAGGGAATTACATCAGCCAAGATGATGTCCCAAAACTAGGGCAAAAAAGATGAGTGGTGAAGAACTGTGTTTGCCTGCCTGTTTCTGTGAGGAACCACATTAAAAAAAAAAAAAAAAAACAAACCACCAGGGCAGTTTTTGCCTTCCACTTCTGTACGGGAAGGAGACTCCTAATGACTAGTCTGCGTTGTTCCTGCAGCTACCTTCTGAATGCTTCCAATGAAGTTGCAAGCTGTAGGTTGGATTTCCTGGACTACCACAAAGAGCTCCAGAAGTAGTGTCAGCATAATCCCAGTATGTAACCCGCAGCCACTGGATTAAACTGCTTTCACCCAGTCCTTCTGCTTCACTAGCTCGGGATACTAAACTCTTCTTCCACTGTTTGTAACTAAGGTGGCACAAGGAAATTGCACGCACAACAGGGCGCTCTCTGAATTACATACTAAGAGAATCAGTGTTCCCAAAAGACTCAGAACTGATTTACGAGATCTCACCTCCTCAACCATGTGCTTGACTTTCTTCTGTTGGCAGTGGACCATATCATCCAGATGTTTGATTCGCTCTCTTAGGCTAGCTGCTACCTCCTCCAAATGCTGTGACCTAGCAAAACGGGGAAGAATTAAGCACAGAAGTGGGGAGCTATGCAGTAGAAGCAAAACAAGAACCACCTTCACGATCGCACCATAAATCAGGAACCCTAGGTCAAGAGGCAGGCAAGCCAAATTCCACCGACAGATGTCAATTTGTCCAAAGTACATTTTAATGGTAGTCTTTTAGTCAAAATGGCTGTCTCCACCCAAGCTAACTCACCTTTGTCTTGCATTCTGGTGTGCTTACTCAGAGCCTGAACTGCTGACAATTAACCAATGTGACAAAGCTCATCTCCCTGAGATGTCTGTTCTTCCTTGAAGTGAAAGGCATTTAGAAAACCAGATCTTTATCATCAGAAGGACACATTTATCCTGACTTATTACCACCTGCAAACTTTTTGGAAATATATACTAAATAAAAGCCAGGAAGCACATCTGCTGGCATCCTTTTAAAAGCTCTCCTACTACAGGGAAGCCTTGAGTCAAGGATTTGGGATAGTTGCCAACAGTAGCAGAACGCTTACCAGAGTAGTATTAACTCATCAACAGTCAGCAGGAATTGTTGTGGATGTTTAAGTTTGTATGTATGATTGTTTAAATAGATTCTGCACTTCTTCAAATCTGTTTAACGCAGTAATTGAACACCCACAGAAGTCCTGCCACAAGTTGGTCTGACAGCTTGCCAGAAAAGTAGTTTCAGAATATGCAAAGAAGCAGGAGGGAAGCTTTTTAATAAGTTTTTGGCACGTTGGCCATGGGAGCCTCCATTTTTATCTGAACATCAATTCCTGAAATTCTTCAAAGCAAGCAATCATGAAATAAACTTCTGTACTCCTAGGCTCAAGACTGGACAAAATTTGAGCAGTGGAGAAGGGGAATCAAAAACAAAAAGGCTTTTTTTCCTTTTGGTCTGTGCACAGCAGAAGAAAGTGTTAAAGCTGCAAATAGAACAACCATTCTAAGGCGAAGCAGCAGATGGCAAACTGTATGACATGATTCCAATGACTGACTGAATTGTATGCTGTTTCCCCCCAGAACGAGTCTCTATTAACGGTGAAGTACTCTACAGAACTGTAACTGCAGCACTTTGACAAGGACTCAGAAGATCCAGGCCTTGCTGCAGGTTTGTCAGCCCTGCATAGTAAGGTCTCACAAAACAGATTTACATTTTGACTGCAATTGTGACACATATTTGGTATCTCATTGAAAGATTCAGAATTTTAAGCACTGACAGCAACGGAACAGAGGTCCTTCCTCCGGTGGAGCTCAAGTGGCTGACTGGGTACAGACAGGTACAGAGAACTGAGAACAGACTTTAGCATCTGAACACAAATTCATTGTTTGCATTGCACAGACTGCAACCGTGTGCTTGCTTGCATTGCACAAATTCCTGTCTACACGTTGCCTTTACCCTTTTTACTGCTGCGAAACTTTTCATGCGGAGGGGACAGGGCAGGATTCACTGAAGTGAGTGGCATCTGTTATCCAGAGGTACAGGAGGAAAGCAATCATCTTTCATCTCCATAGTCTATGTTGTATGCAACATCTGTCACTTTAAATTATTATTTCAGCAGGCTGCTGTAAAAAGCCGTTATTACCCTGAAACCAGATAAGCTGGTCACAGATCAACACAACTAGGTAGCGAGATGATCTTGGCAGGGCCCTCCTTTTATGGTTATGCCTCCTACAGAACAGCGGGATGCGAAAAGCCTTAAAACAGAATTTCTGTGTGCCACAGAAATATAAGTAGCAATCAAACACAATTACTCAGTCTCTGCTTATCATTCAAGTAGTGTCAGATAAACCTCGAGTGGCAGATGCAATTTTCACTCCAATGGCAGTTACACCATTTCAGTGCTGGACAGATTTCTCTTGAAACTTTGCCTCTGGCTTTGCTTGAAGCCTTCTTTGGCCTGGTCGTGGTGCTCTGTCACTCTCAAAGCAGCAGTAATGGATGCACATGCCACCTGTGGGCAGAAACAGCACATCCAGGTGCCACCACACCACGAGATCTTTCTTCTGAGCACATGCTTTTGATAACAAACATTCAGAGCGCTGTCACTGCCAATAACAGCACCCTCGCTTTCCCCAAATAAATTCATAGTTTGTTTCTTCCCTGGGATGCTACATGATAGATTTCTTTCACACCTTCATTTTGTTCATGTGCATATGTTAATGTGCAAAGCACACGCAGACCTGCCCCTCCAAGCCTCAAATCTATTCCCTGCCTTCCCTCTTTTATTAAAAAAAAAAAAAAAAAAAAAAGACAACTCTGGCAGTTACATGCCAAATTCCTGCTCTCTTCAAGAGTCCATCTATTCAAAGGGGATGTCCTACAGCTCAATATAGGCTACGAAATGTCTTTTCTCTTAAAACTGTGCTGAATTTGGGAATGAAGATTTAAGAAAAATGCAGTCCACAAATACATCACAACTTGTTCCATCTAAAATGTACTCTGCATGTTTGCAAACAACTTTTCAAGAAAGATGCATGAAAGCATTTTTTGTTGCAAAAATTAATCCTCTTGATATGTTATATGTAAATAAACTTACACTCAGATATCCCCTACCAGACTGCAGTTTTAAAGTTAGAAAGAGTAAAATTCATGTGTCTTCAAAAACAAACAAAAAACCCCCTAAAGTTTCCTAGCAATACCAGAAGTTCCACAGACAAGACATATCTCACCTTTCACTGTCAGAGTTGTTTTCGGATTTTGCTCCAGATATTTGTATTTCATTTAGTTCGAGTTGTTTTTGCAGCTGATGACGTTCCTAAACAAGAAATGTTATCCTTCAGTTCTTCATGTGCCAAAATGTAAAGGCTTCACAAAGCATATTTCATTGCAATTCAAAAGATCATTTGTGAAATGAAAATAGAAACTGATTAAACAAAATTCATGCACTTCCTATAGCCAGGAGCACAGAATGCATGATAATAAAATCAAATTCCCAGCTATGCATGGAAATAAGATCTGAGTTTTCAATTTCCTACTCAAAGATGTACGGTGGTACTTGAAACTGACTTTTTTTTTTTTTAATAAAAATGAGTCACCACAATCTTTAACTACATAAATGTCAAATTTTCTATGTTATCCCTCTAAAGAGAACTCTCAATCCAAGGCTGAGATAAGAGGTATTGCCCTATTTTCTTCCCCAAAATATTCCTGTTTATTTTCTAGGTGTCCATCAGCACAGTGCTCATGATGATCTAGAAGGACTTGGGGACTGAGTCAACACAAATTAAGAGGAGCCTGCTATCCACTTGAATGAGTGGATAAAACGCCAATTTAAGAGGCATTCAGTTTTACTCTGCAAGTATCAGCCAGATAAGAGCAAATTAAATAACCAATGTGAAGAAACTCGTTTGTACTTCAGAACGATATTGCAATCCTTTATCCACTGCATAATACTGACAAGTTGTAGGCTGAAGCCCAGATGAAGTTAATGAAGCTACTGAAGGGGCACATGAAGCTGAATGATTTCTCAGTGTAATCGCTAGTTCTACTACTAGATTTGCAAGCATTGGACAAAAGGGGCTCAATACAAACGCACATTAGACTAACCAGTCAAGCCAACAAGACTGGCTTATAAAAATCTATTTCTCAGTAACAAATATTTACTATACTGAACTAAAGCTGGTGAAAAAACACTTGACTTGTAAGAACAGAAGATCGTATTCCCTCCACTTACTAGAACGCTCTCTGTGTCTGTATTTCAGCTAGCAAGGCACACGCGTGTAACGATAACGAGATGCCTGCTACGGAATGAAATGAGAAATGCCAAAGTACATCCAAGAGCATCAGAGTCTTTTGGAAAGGCTGCTCTTACACCGCTTGAAGTGACGCTACTCAGCGTCAGTCATTCTCGGTTAGGTGAGCGATACCAGCAAATGAAGAGGAAATTTCACTGTAACTGTGAGACAGAAGATATAAAGCTTCTTCAGATATCTGAAAAGGTTCAACAAATTGGATTCAGATGCAGCGTACTATGCAAGGAGAAGTACTGTGATAGTCTTAGGCTTAAGAATATACTAAAATAATAATCATCTGACTACTAATCTGAGTTTTGCCCCAGAGTGAAGTCCATAACGGAGAAGATGGAACAGCAGGAAATAAAAAGAAGCAACGCAAAAACTGCTACAACTAGTCTTACAGTAGTGCTGCCAGTGTTGCAACAGGTCAACGTATCAAAGCTCTTCTGCTTTCAGAGCTTTAAAAGTAAATTGTCAAAAACCTGCTCTCAATTACAGTTTGGTAGGGAATATTTAGCCAGGGAGAGGAATAATTAAAAGTTTTTTAATGCTAGCAGGAAAGCAAGAACCTAAGTTTTGGATTAAAAGGCAGTAAAAATCATTTTTTCTTCTCTCCTCTAAATATTCTGAGCCATATTCTAAATAAGATATCTGTGTGGCACATTAAGTGGCTGCTACCCTCAAAACCTTTTAGTCTGGAGCTTTCAGTGTAGCATTTCCTTCACATGTGGAGAAATTTGGAGATAGAATTCTAATCGGGACTACAAACAGCTAAATAGTAAGGTCTATTCCTAACTAAAACACATTTTAATGGACCTACCAACAGCACTCCTAAGAGACTTAGGATCATTTATGATTACTACTTCATTAGACTTAGGAGACTTGCACGGAATGGTCTTTTAAACTCTTTCTTTAAAATAACGGTTAATTTATGAAATAAATTTTGACACCTTAGGTAGCCCTGACTGTACAGACCACTAGAAAGATAAAAGAACCACTTAATCACAGTGTCTCTACGGTAGTCCAGGTCCATCTACTTATGCAGATACAATCACTAAGTAAGATGCAAACAGCAATGGTATGTCACTGAGCAGGGTACTGAACAGGAGGCCAAAAAACCAAAAAAAAACCCCCTTCCTCCATGCACTCTGTATTTCCTTTAAAGGCAGCAATTGACTAACTCTCATACCTCTTCCATGCGTTCAATCAGTCGGTCCAGCTCACCAATTCGCTGGTCTTTTTCCTGTATGCTTGTTTCTGTAATCTGCATCTTCTTATTTGCCTCTTCGATAGCCTTCAGAAGCCGATTCGTTTCCTCCTTCAAATAAGAACATTTACAGTCACATGAACATCCAATGTATGAATGAAGATTTTATTTATGTTTTTTAAGGCCACAGAGCCAGGCTAATAGCTTTTCAGCAGAGCTCAAAGCTTTTCACTATACCTGCCCAGAAGTCTGGAAGAGTTGTGACCCTAAATGTGAATTGTATCGAACAAAAGATTTGGGACACTTTGAAGCGCATAGCTATTTGTAAAGCATAATTATCAAAATCTGAGAAAAACTACCCATGTCTTAGATAGTTGTTTTCTCTTCTGAGGATGCCATGAAGTAACAGCATAAGAAAAATATGCTGTTGCAGAAAATAGCGTTTTAAGCAACAAAGTTTGCTGCGTTCAGCTTTGTACTTTCCTCACATATAAAACAAGAGGAATAGAAAGAGACTGGGGAATCTACCTTCAATGTCAGTCATTATCTTCCTCTATCAGTTAGAAAAATGCAGTAACTAACTGCTCATATAAAGGTTTTACTTGGGGGTGGAGGGAAACTGGGGGACAGGAGAAGTTCTTGCTCCAGTAGTGTCCAGTGAAGTTGCTCCCCCTCCCCTTCTTAAACTGTCGGTAAAATTGGACATTATCTTTTCCTTTTTTTAGAGAATCAGAAGTCAAAACTCCAACTTACTCCATTTCAAATTCTGAAATCTACATTATCATTACTATTACTGTGCTTGAACACATTCATGTCTTAGCTCTACAACCCCAAAAGCTTGGAAGGCTTAGTAACTGTGCCACGACTAGTCACAGAGACGGGAGTGAAGGAGCACAGGTCAACTCTGGAGCACTAAGCGATTGTGAAACAACACCAAGCTAAACACCACTCTTACAGCCTGGCTATACGTACTAGGAGGATTTCTTTCTCAGCTTTATGTTTCTGCTCCTCTTCTCTCATTTTTTCCTCATACTGACTGTACAGTTTTCTTGTCATCTCTCTCATGACTTCAGCATTGGCTTCCTGTGACGATTCCACCTAGGAGAGGGGAAAGTTGACACATCAGTCAGTACAGCACTGCTGGCAGCAGGAGAAACAGAGTTCACACGATATGAGAAAAACACTGAACTCCAGCTCCACCTTGTTATAAATTTGACACTGCTGAAGCAGATTCTCATTTGCATCGAGGCCATTTACAACACTTTGCCAGTATATAAGTCATTTGAACTTGTAGAAGTTACTGTTTCATCAACTTTCACGTTGTCTGAATTTAGCTAATCATTGCTGATCCAAGACCAGGCGATGCCTCTTTACTGAGCCCTTCCATAACAGCCTCCAAGTCACTTGGTTTGCTTCCCCATTGGAAAGACATTGCCTCCCCCCATTTTACAGCAGCATAGATTAGAGATGGTCTAGACTCAACTCCTGTTTCTAAATGACCATGACCACTCAAAGCAGTAATTACTCTAAGCTGGACCTAAGTACGTGTTGTTAACTAGAAGACACAGCTGTGCCCTCCCCTCATCTCTTGCTTTTTCACACACTGCTGTCTGCATAGGCATAAGAACGGGGGTGACCATGGAGCGCAGCAGATCAGGGAACAGTCAAACTTAATACACTGAGGGGTGTGGAAGAGTTAATTTTTAACCACAGGACCAGAAATTTTACTACTGCTACAGGGAAGAGGGCAGGAATGGTAATTGAGAGACAGGATTTCCCCCCCCTCTGTTGGCTCAGAACACTGACTGAACCACACCCTCAGTGATTAAACACCAGATAGGATATTCACAGTTTAAAGCCATCTACTCTGTAAACCCCAATAAAAGCCAAGTAAAATAGCTAGTCCAGGATTTAGTTCTCTTAGCAGAGATGCTATAAATCAGACAAGGTTATAGTGAAATGCTGTGGGTGCTACAAAAACACCAGGAAGAGGAGGAATTTACTTTCATCTGGGAGAAGAATAAAGTGTTCCCTGCTCAACTACAGTTTACACACCTACAAAATACCTGGTTCTGATGATTAAGGTTTAGGGGTTTGGGTTTTTTTTTCATTTCAAGGACTGAAAGATTTATTAAACCTTTGTGTTCATCTCGCATAGTAGGAACATGCTGTTTTACTACCCTGTAGCACAACAACAGGGTATTTCATCTTTTGAAAAGGGACTGAGCTCTGAAGGACTCCACTTGTGCTGCAGCTGCCCCCTTTGGCATCTCACCTAGACCAATGCTGGGGCAGTGGTAGCAACCTGCACTTTGTGAGATGGAGCGCAGTTAAATTAAGTTTCAGTACAACATGAAACCTTTCACATTTTGGGAAGCCTGAAAGAATCATATAATTCAGAAAAAGCCAACAATCAAAACCCAGACTCCTTAAGATACACAGACAATACAGAAAAGGTGAAGTTACTGAACGCTTTTGCTTCAGTCTTCACCGCTAAGGCTGGCTGTCAGGAATCCCAGACCCTGGAGGTAGGGGAGAAAGTCTGGAGAAAGAAAGACTTTCCCTTGGACAAGGAGGACTGGGTTAGGGATCTTTTAGGCAAACTGGACACCCACACAGGCATGGGCCCCAATGGGATGCACCCACAAGTGCTGAGGGAGCTGATGCCTGAGGACTGGAGGAAAGCCAATGTCACTCCAATCTTCAAGAAGGGCAAGAAGGAGGACCCAGGAAACTACAGACCAGTCAGACTCACGTCCATCCCTGGAAGGTTGGCGGAACAGCCCATTCTGGATGTCATCTCTAAGCACGTGGAGGAAAAGAAGGTTATTAGGAGTAGTCAGCATGGATTCCCCAAGGGGAAATCATGCTTGACCAATCTGAGAGCCTTCTGTGATGTCCACTCAGCCAGTCACGCCAAGGGGAGAGCTGTGGATGTTGTCTACCTCGACTTCAGCAAGGCTTCTGACACTGTCTCCCATAAGGTAAGCTTAGGAAGCATATGATAGAGGAGTGGACAGGGAGGTGGACTGAGAACCGGCTGAAGGACAGAGCTCAGAGGGTTGTGATCAGCGGTGCAGAGTCCAGCTGGAGGCCTGTGGCTAGCGGTGCTCCCCAGGGGTCAGTACTGGGTCCGGTCTTGTTCAACATATTCATTAATGACCTGGATGAAGGGACAGAGCGCACCCTCAGCAAGTTTTCAGATGACACAAAACTGGGAGGGGCAGCTGACACTGGCAGACCTGGACAGGCTGGAGAGTTGGGCAGAGAGGAATCTGATGAAGTTCAACAAGGGCAAGTGTAGGGTCTTGCATCTGAGAAGGAATAACCCCACAAACCAGTACAGGCTGGGGGTCGACCTGCTGGAGAGCAGCTCTGCAGAGAAGGACCTGGGAGTCCTGGTGGACAGCAAGTTGACCATGAGCCAGCAATGTGCCCTCATGGCCAAGAAGGCCAATGGCATCCTGGGGGGCATTAAGAAGAGTGTGGCCAGCCGGTCGAGGGAGGTTCTCCTCCCCCTCTGCTCTGCACTGGTGAGGCCACATCTGGGGTACTGTGTCCAGTTCTGGGCTCCCCAGTTCAAGAGAGACAAGGAACTACTGGAGAGAGTCCAATGAAGGGCCACGAAAATCATTAGGGCACTGGAGCATCTCTCCTATGAGAAAAGGCTGAGACTGGGGCTCTTTAGCCTGGAGAAGAGAAGACTGAGAGGGGACCTTATCAATGCTTATCAATACCTAAAGGGTGGGTGTCAAGAGGATGGGGCCAGGCTCTTCTCAGTGGTGCCCAGTGACAGGACAAGGGGCAACAGGCCCAAACTGGGGCACAGGAGGTTCCATCTGAACATGAGGAAAAACTTCTGTACTTCGAGGGTGACAAAGCCCTGGAACAGGCTGCTCAGGGAGGTTTTGGAGTCTCCTTCCCTGGAGACATTCAAAACCCACCTGGACGTGATCCTGTGCAACCTGCTCTGGGTGAACCTGCTTTAGTGGGGGGGTTGGACTAGATGATCTCCAGAGGTCCCTTCCGGCTCCTGCCGTTCTGTGATTCTGTGGCTCTCCGATTCTATGATCTCTGTCACTGTCCCTCCACAGCAATGGAGAGCATAAAAATGATGACACATCAAGGCACCTGTTACAGGACACTTTAGCACCCAACCTCAGTTATTGTTATGATTGTATGAACAAACCAAACCTACTTAATAAGCTACATGGGTGTGTTCTTCAACCCAGAAAATAATCATGCCATACGGTAGTTAGTGCTTTTCAACTGCTAACCTCCCAGATTCCACTCCATTCTTTTACATTCACCCCTGGAATTAAATCCCAGATGTCTTTGGCATCTTTGATATACAATTTTTTTGTTTAACTTTTAAAGACAGCAATGAGGTATTTTATCCACTAACTTTGTAATAAAACTGCAACTTTGAGGGCAAAATTTAAACTTTTTCCTCAATAAGGCAGGGCACATGCTTGAAGATAAACAAATCCTTAAGCATTCCGTTGAACTGGGACTTAACCCACAGTTCTCTGCCCTTAGAAGCAGACATACCTTTCCCTGACTTGTTGGTGCACGTCCTTAAAGATTATAGTAAAGTCCAAATTTCTGTTTTGAAATCTTAATTGCATCAGCTTTGTTTTCTTCTATTAATTGGTTTTTCCCTCTTTTTATTTCCTGCTGACAACAGCAGGTACAAAATACAGCTACTTTTATAGCCTGTAAAGCTTCACTATGAGAGGAAACTAGAACATGAATTGTAAGATGAAATAGACTTTTGTTAATGTTTTCTTTTTTAACCATTCATCATTAAGCATGAAGCAAGTCACTAAGGAGCCAAAAAGAAACACCATCTCTGACAAAATCAACCATGAATAAACCAGCAGTCACCTAATTTCACAGTGACAAATTCTGATACAGTACCATATCCAAATCAGTCTATTTTGAACAATTTTAAGAGACACTAAGGTTTCTGGAAGAGGTCGGTTGTGGTTTGTTCTGTTTTAAATGAGATTAAAGGAATACATTTGGCAGATGAGGAGAAAATGGTCAAACTTTCTAGCATACAAAACCTTCCAGTTTGTGTTTTAGTCCCTTGCGTTTCTCTGAAAGAAACAGCTTAATTCTCTTTCCAAGACACTTGCTGTTACAGCACATACCTGCTGACCTCATGCTCATAAGTCTTAACAGATTATCTATTAAAAATTGTGCAATACCCAATAAACAAATTCAACATCAAGAAATACTTATAGCACTGTGTAAATATTCCTTTACTTACAGCAATGGACACTAATAACTATTTCATGGTTTGAATTTTCACCTGCCAAAATCCCTGAATGGTCACCCCATGTTACCGAAGGACCGACTGCTGCCAGCTGCCATTCTTTGTTATTAAACCAGCATTGATTCACAGAAATATGTCAGCTGTAGGGAATGATGAGGGCATGAAGAATGAAGAACCCATTACAAATAAGGCCAAGGAATTCATTTAACACACTCGTAATGCCCTTACTGTGCAATATTTTAGGGGAGTTTATATACCTCACCTTTAATTTCAGTAACTGATTTTCAATTTGTGCTGTTTCCAGTTGCTTTTGCTTCTCTCTCAGCTTTTCCATAGACTGCTCATGCGTATGTTTTAAATTCCTTATCTGTTCCCTTATATCTGTGTTCTCCAATGTAACATCCACTAGAGTTTTCTAGAAGAAAGAGGCAAACCAATATTAAAAATCACAAATAATTTGGTGAACTAATATAGTCAAGAGATTATGGAACAGACAGAACATTTAAGAGTTTCCTGACGTATCAATGCAGTGTGAACAGTTTTGCAAGTTTTAACATTTAACATGATGGCTTTTGTTGTATTTAGTTTGCCATAAGATATTTCCATGAAGAAACTAAGTCCTGAAACACTATAAAAAAAAAAAAAAACCAGAAAGGAACATGGATAGATTTCAGTAGGAATGCTACTTCCAAAAATCTTCCCTTCTTCTCTCCAAGGGCCGTGCTTTAGAAATTAAATGCACAAGACTGAGAAAAACTGTGACACACAAGAAAGCAGTAACATTAAGTTGTTCAGCTCAGATACATGGGAATTTGGAAGTCTTTAAAACAGAAAATTCATTCCCACCTTCTCCCTCCCCCTACATTTCACAGGTATGTAAAGTCTCAAAGTGTTTAGCATCCAAACATGCCACTTCCATTTCTGTTAACCAGCGAAGGCAGGAATAAGTCAGGAGATGTAGTTTTGCACAATACAGAACAAATCCCATTTTCACCTTAGATATTTTGTAGAGACATGACTAGTGGCATTAGTCTGCGGCAGATCAGTATCTCTTTATTGTACACTTTTTTAACAGGTTTTTTAAAAACACAGGTGTTGGATTTTTTTTTTTTTCTTAGTTGCCTAAATTAACTGCCTTAGATATCCAAGACAGTACTTTATGGGCTTGTTTAGTGTTAGAATCTGTATTCATCATCCATGTTTTATGTATGCTTTTAAATCCAAGTGAGAAAAGGCAGTTGTCAGCTGTGAAACAGCTATTAAAATGTACCTGCAAGTCTATTGATGCTGATGTCAAGGAGCTGTTCATTTCACTAAAGCTATCTAAGGCTGCAGCCTGCACTCGCACATGATTCTCTAAGGATTCCTGATGAGCATTTGTCACCTGAGCAGGAAAAAAAAAAAAAGTTTTATATTGAATAATGATCAAGTTTACCTATTCTTTCAAAGGGAGCCACAGAAGAGAAGGACCCCATGGTTAATTTTCACAGTGCTAGGATGCTTAAAATACACAGGCCTCAAACCATATTCTTGCACCTCAGAAACAAACAAACAAAACTTAGAATCCAAATATACTAATAGAAATAAGGCAAAAGTATCTATCTTTATTGCTAGGCTGTAATCCCTGTAAAAGCTGTTATTTTGAAAGGACAAGACGACAGTTGGCAGATGTCTATTCAGAAAGTTTGTATACACAGAGTGGGCAGCTTGTACAAAGTCACAGAGTGAAATGCAGAAGAATGCAAGAACCAAGGAAATCTAGGTTTGGGTGAACTGTAGAATAATAGCCTTAATTAAGAAGAAACTGACTCATCAGGTCCGTAAAGAAACAACATCAAGAAGACTTAAGGATGAAACATTACAAAGCAGGTAGGAGAAGTCTGTAGAGAGCTTTTTTGTGTGAAAATTCATCATCTGTTACATACAAACACACACTTAAAAACTGGAGGGGGAAAAAAAAAAAGAAGGCGCAAAATGACATCATTTAAGAAGAGACCAAAACCCAAACAGTGTAAATAATTATGAACCATCCAATAATAAAGAGCAATAAAATGTTATTAATGAAGGCCAGCCCAACTCACATTTTTATATGGACCAGATTTGTTTCTTGATAAAAACGTAAGAACACTAGGGACTGATATGGAGAACAATGAGCGTTTAGTAACCAAGACACACACAGATTAGGCCAGCTAAGGGAACAGAAGCCAAGTAGTTACTGTTAACCCTATATACACATCTGCTTATGTAAAAACAAACAAACAAACAAAAGCAGAAATGCTTTGGATGGATTAAGAAAGTTACAAGATAAGAACTTGTGTGAAGAAGCATACCGCCCAGGGCAGGATATTGGAAGTACAAATTTCAAACAAACTTTATGAACAAAAAGTAGTCCTGGAAATTGATAGGAAAAAGGCACAGTGATTCCAAGCTGAAGCGAAGAGTGTATAAAGGATTTTAAACAGGATCCCCTAACAGCGTGAAAGATGGCAGTCATGTAAAACCAAAATGAAAAACCAGCCAACCAACCAAAACAAGCGTACATTATTAGGCAGAACGACATGTGTGCTCTCTTACAGGCAGTCTAGAGTATTAAAAAAAGGGGGAGGGTGTCTCGTAATGTGCCATTTCTGTCAGAAGGAGTGCTTCATAAACTGCCAGAGCTGGTCAGAAACCCTTAACTAAGAGACATGTTCAGACTGAGCGGGATTTCTACTGGTTTGATGGAAGATCTGGAAGTGCAGGTTATCACTTCTACTATCCAGTAAGGATCAGCAGCAAACACAACAAAACTGAGCCTGAATCAGCATTTGCCTACATGCATACTGCGTGGGCAACTTACCTCGGCATCATTAAGACTATTTAACACAGTTTACAGAAATTCAGCTTTCTCTCCCTCCTCCTCTCAAGTTACAGTGATTTTTTTGTTGTTGATATTTTTGAGACTAGTGGCCACAGAATAAAAGTACCAGTTTAACAGCAAGTTCTGATCTTTATACATAATACAGCCTCCAAGTGAGGATGGCCGAAGGGCACAAGTCAGGGTCCCAGTCCCTTGAAGTCAGAAGATGCTTAACTGCCAAAGCTTCATCTGAACCAGGGCTGTAAAAATCAATGTTGAATACAAAATCCACAGCAAGTTTTCAGGAGACATTTTGGACCACAGAACTCAGCAGTTTAATATGAAGGATACTTCTACAGATGCAGCAGCTTTTATTGCTAAAGCAGCATGTCAGAAGAAAGAGAGGTCATCAAATGACCACTGAAAAGTTCACTTAACCAAAAGGTAAGTAATTTTTAGAGCTGTCAAGCACTTTAAGACTAAAGAATACTGCTACTTCTTTTACTATAATGTCTGAACAGTAAAGTCAGTAAACAGAGCAAAGTCTGTTAAAATGACGCCAACTAAGTTGCACATTACTCTTAATTATGTAAGTTAGTTATTCAGTTCACCTGGAAGCTTACTGGTACAAAAACTCCACTAATTACCAATACACAGAGATAATGCTATCAAGATCATTCTTTTATTTCCAAGAAGCAGACAATTAGTAATTCCACATGCAAAAGCATCCCTGTCCTACTTTACCTTCCTGGAGGGAAAAATAAAGAAATAAAAGTATAGATGTCACATAAAATAATGAACTAAAGTGGTCTGAGAAATTATTTCTGTTCTGCTGAAGCAAAAAAAAAGTTTCTAGGTAACACCAGGACAGTCATTCTCCTATGCTTTCCCTACAAATGAATGTACACTTACTTTCAGTTCATTTGTAAGCTGCTGTATTTTTCGTTTCATTTCATCGTATTCACCATACATTTTCTTTCTTACTTTTTCCAGAGTTGCTCTCACCTGGTGTCAGAAAAAAATCAAATACCTTTGTTAAAATTATTGATGATAGTATTTATACTAGGACATGATTTTTTTTCCTACGTCTTCAATTGTTACTTTCAGTAACTTCCGTTATTCATCTACCTTTTCATCAGCAGTAATTTACTCTTAAGAAGACGACAAAAACTTAAGTCTCAAGACTTCTCTACGTAGAGATTATACAAATAAACGTCTCTGAGTAATTCTAAACTTGTCTGTACACATTTAAACACTTGTAAATTAATAATTTAAATAATGAATTTCAGTTAAATTATCCATAACTCATTCTAACCTGATTACTAAAGGAATTAAAATTAATTTGAGCATATAATGTTTTCTTTCAGAAAAAAAGCATCCACACATGGGTTTAATACACCTTCATACTTTTTAAAGTGGTTAATTAGTTTTCCCTGAGTATCCTTTGAAGATAAACCCTTTAATTTTGGACTTTTAGGCTTGTATCTAGCTAATCAAGATATTAGCATAAATTTACCAATGCAATTTCAGATCTGAAGAACAGAGAACTCAATTTTATTTAAGAACTATGGATGTAAATTATACCTTGCCTTTCTAAAAAAATTTAAAAAAAGCATGCTGTAAGGCAGCTTGGGTGTACATGCCATTGCAATCATGCACAGAACCAACCTTCTCAAGAGCACACGTTGTAAACACTAGTTAAATGTTTGTCTACAGTCCGCCTTCCAGCTACGTCATTCAAACTCCTTCTTCCACCCCCCTCAGCTCTATCAAACACAGACTGGTTGCAGATAATCCAGGGCAGAGTGTTCACCTCATCTCTGCATAGGCTTGGGGAAGGAGCGAAGACAAAACACCAGTAGGGCCGTACAGAAGAGGGGACGTTTCTAGCAGCTCTCCAGTATACCCACTCCTCCCAGGAAGAGGGGCATTAGCCACCAAATCTATGCCAAGTGGGCACAAACCTACCCCAAACTACATGCTCCCTTTAGGATGAGAAACAAAGGAGGCAGCTGACTCCTGCTCTTCACCTCGGGAAAGCACCCCTCTCCCCATCCCTACCCACACATACACACATGCACACGCACACCCCCTCCTGCAAGGTGCGAATTTGACTCAGATACAGACAGAGGAAACAGTCAGCAGTTCTGACGTGGCCCATCATTTTTTTTCTATTTAAGTCAGCACACACGTGGCATAAGCTGAGGACTCCTGTTTAAGACTCTACTTTTAAAGACGAAACTTATCTGGCAGACTAAAGTTCACAAATTTGCATAGCTGAACACAGCTTCCACAAGACGGGAGAATAAGGGCCAGGACATCTCTTCCCACGTCTTCCCCACTTTTTCCTGAAAGGATCAGTACCCTGAACACCCATGCAAGACATGCAGTTCACCTGGTTGACATGTCCTTCCATGCCACAAGCCGGCTGTGAACAGAAAAGGGCAGGGAGATGGTCCCGGTCGAAGCAATCTGTGCCAGGTACCAGAAACAGCGCAGCCCAGGAGCCAGCCCTGCCCCGTGCCAGTTCACCCATCACCTGACACCACTCCAGCAGGGCAGATAAACTATGGGTAGGAAACCAGCAGCCCAGGCAGCTCATACCCCTTGCCTGCCCTGCAGTAGTGACATACCCTGACCGTGAGTGGTGAGTACAGGAGCTAACAAACTGTGAGGAATAAAAGAGAGGAGCAAGTGGGGACAGCTAGAGACCAGGCAGATGTTAAGAGCACACACCATTACAGTCTCTTACACTGCTGGCTTGACTCAGTGTTCCTCCCTTTGATATCAACTCAGTTTGCACTTGAGTAACGATAACCATTGACCAATAGCTTCCTGGGTAGGGAAGGTGGATGGAAAGAGAAGGTCAAATTATTTGCCCTAGTCTAACTAGGGGGTTATTGCCAAAGCCTGCGAGCCAAGGACTAACAGGCAAAGAGCTGCTGAGTTTCAAGCACAGAAACCAGCAGCATCAGAAATGCATTTTTTTTTGCTTTCAGGAGAGGTTCTGCTAATTACGATAAATGAGCATGCACAGAGAAAGTAGTACAAAGTCATTCTTACTAGGCTGACTATTTTAATGCTGCCCCAAAATACAGCCAAGTGATTTTACTATGTGACCTAATTTAGGAGCCTTTTCAGAACTGAGGGGTTTGGGGACAGGGCAAGCTGAGGAAGAGAGGAGAGAGTTTCTCCTTTACAGTGTCTCCTCACATAGTTTCTTCTGTATCCCATTTGAAAGGACGAAGGCTTCAGGACAGGAACCCTGTTTGGCACTCTGCTTGCCCAGCTGTAGCCCAGTCAGCATGCATTAACAAGTATCACTCGGCACAGAGGCCCCGAGTCTGGACCACACAGTTCCCAGGTAAAGAGCACGCATTTTTTCCCAACTGGAATCCTACCAAGGCAAGCCTTTAACTTCAGAGGAGGTTACCTATTCCAATTCGGGTGTTGGGCTAGACATCAGTCATCCCATATACACTCACAGCTCTACAAGAATATACGGAAAGGGTATTTGATAAATTTTGAAGCTTGAAAGCATAACTCACTTCTTTAATGTAATTCATCTCCTCTTTCAGCTGATCAGCTGACCAGCCATAAACCACCATTTCTTTCTTATGGTTGTTGTCAGTTCGGTGCACAACGCCATACACCATCCCATGGGAGAGCTTCCCTGGAGACATGCCATTTGGTACCTGGTAGAGCTCCTTAAAAGTAAAAAAATAAAAATGTTATTTATAAATCAGTACTAGAATAAAAAACAGCAAACCAAAATACAGTAACACAGGGCCAAGAGAGACAGCCAACTATAGTGAAAACACAACAGTACCCAAGAACACTAGTTCCTAAATGTCTTGGGGCCAAACTGTCAACCTTCATGGTTTGGGGAACATCACTGACCAGTTTATAATTGCAAGAGCTGACAGAGATGTCTAATTTCCACTGGCTTTAATGGAAGTGACATAGGTACAGCTGGAGACAATAGACTGGATTTGTGCAAGGAGAGGTAGAGGCCTGTAAGAGAAAAAGTTATCCTGGCTTATTTTCATTCACCAACATATGCTACTTTTCTGCATTCTTCCAGAGCATTGTCAGCTCTTAAAGTTCCTTTTAAACTCTTGCAACTGCAGAATTGCTGCTCACTCCCCAAACTCCCCGCTGCTGGAATACAAAAATTCACAAGTTTAATCAAAAATTTTAGAAAGTTCTCAGAAGAAACTGAAATTAAAACATTTTAGGCAAGGTTACTTAAAACAGAGCTCAGAAAATATCTGCTAATCTTGCAGATAAGCAAAGCAGAATTTCAGTTTGTATTGAAAGCTAACTAAGGATTTCCAAAGCAATCAAACATTCATTTCAGGGCTGCATTTGTCTTATAAAAGTTGTAGAACTGACATTGTAAGAACCAAAGCAAGCTATGAATCAGCATGCATGTGGGTGTTCCAGTGTTACTAACTATTGCAGGAGGATAAAACTTTGAAATCAGGTCTTGTCAGGTAAATAGAAAGGCTGTTTCAAAGTGCCTACATTTGTTATTTTAATGATCTGCAGATATATATAAAACGTAATAATTGTGTGTTTTACTTTAAGGCACTCTTTGCAACAGACTCCTCTTATTCATCTCGTCAATACACTTAATAAGAAAAGTATTCATGCCAACAGTCAGAATAATTTCCCTCAGCATGCAAATAAATATCTGCAAGGTCAGATGTAACCACCTGACCTGACTACTCACCTAGCCTCCCTTCTAATCAACCCAGAGAAATGTCTTTCTGCAGCAATCATCTGAAATGAGTCAGTCTACAGAAGTACTAATTTATCTTCTTGATTACAAAGAATTTAAACAACCAGTTTAGATGAAGACATCCATGTTATGATTTTTAAAAAGAAGGGAACAAAATATTCTTACATAACTTTGAATATTTGCAAACTAGGAACCTAAAATTAGTTGATTATTTCTGAATAGAAAGTTGGAGAGACACAATCTTAGAAACACAGCTGTTACTGCTTAGATTTGCATGTTGGTTTTGAAAGGCCAGTGCTGGGGACAATCAATTATAAGTAATTTTACCAAACTTCTTTCTCACGCTAGATATATACCAGGATACGGGTATATTGGAGAATATTTACTATATTGACCTTAGAATATGTTTGGTTTAGTTGTTCAGTGATAACACTGTATGAAAATGGACAAACTTTGAGATTCTTTACTAAATTAAGAGTCTAAGCAGTATCTAAAGACTCTCTTTGACATCAAACAGAGGCTGGAAGAGATTAAGCTCAGCATCTTAGATCCATCTGCAGCTGCATCTTAGAAAGTCTCCAGTCCTTATGGTGACAGACAGTGATGACAGCATCTGCAGCCTAAAGCAGTAGCACTTGCAGTTTTTAGCAGCCAAACTAACACAACTATGGTGGCAAGGTAAGAATGAATTCTTCTTTGGGTAAGGGAAAAATGAACAAGAAAATCTACTTGCATTAAGAAGAATGGTTTAAGATAGACATTCATTTCATATTGTGTCCCTCTCACATGGCACTAACAGATTTTCTCAACGCTGTAAATCCTACACATTTTCCTTTACCGTATCATTAATAGCTTAACTATTTCACTAAAGCTTGGGGGGGTGGGGGGTGGGGGGGTCTCTGTGTGTTTCCAAAACATTGGGGAACAGCCCTACCTGTACATGATAACGTTTTGCACTTTGAAAACATCGTATGCAAAGCTTCATATCCTAATAATCAAAGTTTCAGAATTACGTATTCTTGGCTTTTTTGTTTTGCTGTTTGGAGGCATACGAACAAAAAACCCGCACCCAATTTTTTGAGAGTAGAGAAAATACAGAAACTAGATGGGGACATGACTCAAAACTTCTTTGTGTGTGTTTGCTTCCAGGGTTGTACAGTTTCTTTGGTAGTTTCATCACAGCTCCTCCCCTGCATCTGAATAAAGGGATTACATACAAGTTTCCATCTTCCTGGTAACCAAATGAATAATCACTTTGATTGTTTAGGAGGTTACTAAGGCGCCAGATACTGTATTCATAAATCCATACCCTTTACCCATGATCATTCATTTTTTATGAGGGGAACAGCTGAACACCAACAACTACCAAGATCCTTTGTGCTTCAAAACATTAGCAGAATTGTTTAAAGGGCTGTTTGCAGAGTTCTGTATGAAAATTATGACCAAGTTCCTTATTTTCAGAATATTATAAACACATTCCTAAGGAATGCTTCGAAGGGTTTTTTTAGCCCTCTAAGAAAGACCTACAAATTCAGACCAGTGGGTTCACAGCTGGAGAGTCACCCAGGGCACTCACCTCTCTCGCAGCCAAACAGACTTCAATTTACATCACAATGGGCAGTACATGCAGGATGAAGTATGCACAAAGCCAGGCGGGTCATATGTCTCTTGCAACAACGCTAAACTTGCCTGTTGTTTAGACTTGCACAAGCCTCCCAAGATGCCTTCGTCATTTCTCCTTCAGGTGATTAAAAGGACCTGTTGAGTGTTCCAGTTCTACTATGTGCTACTTAATACATAGGGCACTGCTTTCACCCCCTCCTTATTCCTCCTTCGTATCCCAATCCCCAGGCAAGCACCTGTTAAAATTTCAGTACAGTTCTTGCTCAATTCACAGCTGTGTGAACCAACAGCTGTACAAATAACCGCGCTCATATTTCTTTTTCCTTGCTGCTCCATTCCAGCTACACTTACCTTCTATTCCCCCTTTTCTCTGGCTGGTAACTCTTAATTCCCACTCAATGACCACTTGTTTCAGGGTTCAGCATATGCCCTGACAAAAAAAGGCTAACCTGATAAAGTCTCCTCTTAGAGGAAGGGCTACAGTCAGAAAACGTTTCTCAAAGCAGGGTTTGAGAGGTGGATAAGTTGCTTTGCTTGTTGACTAATTTTTAAACACACCTTTGCCTCTAAAGGAGGCCTTGCTGAACGGCTCAGTTCTCAAACTCCTCCACAGAACTCCATCGCTAAATATGCATCAGGAGTATTTTATGGCAGTTGGTCTCCTCTCTGATGCTACTTCCACCCAGCTTTGTTTATTTTTCTCCCTTCAGTGTTTTTTTCTTTTCTGCCTTGTCCTCTGTTCTTCCTCTGTCACATCTTCTCTCCCCCGTTTCCTCTTCCACAAATCCCAGATTTTCCACATTCCCAAGGACTACAGAATTATTTTAAGTCAAATACTTTCATTTGCTTTTCTCTATGCCCCATACATATTCACTCTCAGAACTCAGATATTTTTCTGAGAAGGTCCTCGCCTGTCTCCACTCTGATCTGCAGTAAGGCATCTCAGTGACGATAACAGAATAAGTAAACATGGTAAAGCTAACTTAACTTTAACCATTGCTGTTTAAGGTAAAAAATATCAGCCAGTTCCAGAGTAGAGGGAAGCCCTCGCTCCCCACCTGCCTGGGCATTTGCTGCACTGGAACAAGTGCAGTTGTTGTCCCAAATTGTGCCCAAAATCCCTTCTGATTTGAGCTGCTGGTCTGAAAAGGCGGACTTAGCTTAAGCAATTTGTGAGTATTTCTTTGTACCTATAGTCAGTTATATGACAGTCCAAGGCAAC
The DNA here is from genome assembly GCF_034619465.1 of Leptosomus discolor. Lineage (NCBI taxonomy): Eukaryota > Metazoa > Chordata > Aves > Leptosomiformes > Leptosomidae > Leptosomus > Leptosomus discolor. The sequence continues at coordinate 22,307,161 of NC_141401.1, read as the reverse complement.
AGCAAGAACGCATCACGTTGATGAACATGAATACTATAGCAGCTTCCAGGAACACGCTCTGTCTGTGTTGCAGCAACAAGCATAATGCACCTGGTGTGATCACACAGCATGTACTGAAGAAACAGAGACTGTGTTTACTTGATTAATAAATATTTAAAACAGAAGCCTACACCCCAAGATTGCAAAAGTTTTGATAATTGCCATGTATCCTGTTTATGTCTCTGTCCAAGGAAGTAGCATAAGTAGCATGAAGACAGTGAAGCAAGGACACTATAAAAACAAACCCTAAATAGGAGTTGTTAGCTGCTTTTTCTATTGCCCATGGGTTTATCTGCATTACGGAAATAACACTGAGGGATGATTTGCTTCCTAACCTATCTCCATTGGTTTTTGAAATGCAAGTCAGATACCCCCATACTTTATACTTTCTCCCTGACCCAAAATTGGAAGCAGAAGCACAGAAGAGATATCTTACTCTGAGGGAAAAGGACATCCAATGTAACGATTAGCACAATTCTGGGATTAGCACTCATATGGCCTTAGAATTTTGCTAAATCATGATCTTCTCTTTACTTACACAATCTAAACACTCTTCTTTCGACCAGAATTGTATCAGTTAAGCGAGACTTGAACTTTTCCTCAACTCCCCCAATCCAGAAGCTTCCAAAATATCCACTTATCTTTTGCTTGTTCACTAGTTATACAAGGAACAGGAACACTCGCATTATTACTTAGCTTACATATTTTCTGTTCTGTAAAATGAGAAATTTATAATACTGAGCTTACCAAGGGAAGCTACTGTGCTCTGACAAAAGGCAGCTATGTTTGCGGGTTTTTTCATACTCATCTACATCCCATGAAACTCATGTTACATTTAGGGATGTTTCATATATAAATTATATTAAAATAGGCAAAATATGCCAAGACATAGGCATGAATGGCCTTAAATTCATGACGCTAAATAAGAAGCATCATTTAACACATTCCAACCTTTAAGCTCCTTGAAACGTAGAATTTAGGTGCCTATCTCAAAAAGCAGAAGTGACAGGTACTATAGAAAGTCGTATCTAATCAATGAAATCCGTACACAGAATACCAACGTTTATACACTAAGAAAATAAGATGCAACAAACACAGCAGCAACCACAGAAGCCAGTGGAAATCTTTCTGCGGTTTCATGTCGTGCTGTTTTTAATGAAGGTGTCACTTAATTAGTACACATCAAAAAAAAAAAAAAAAATCAAGCAATCTGTGCTGGAGAGGCAGAGAAACAGTAACATCAGCCACCTGTAGCAGGTGAACTACCATTTTTATGACACAACTTCTGCTGTGCTGATGGGAGTGGGCTGGCAGCAGCAGATCAGCAGAGAAAACCGGCACTGTCCTAGATTTAATGTGCACAACAGCCCCATGTTCATGACACTCATACTCTTTGGTGAAGGCCTGACAAGTTTCTGCTTGATTCTCTTCATCACATACAGGAGCAAATTCCCCTTCTGGCTTCTTTACAGCCTACTTTTTTTGGTGGGGAAAAATAACATTTGCTATGCTTCAGTATTCCTGCTTAGGAAGCAAAAGCAGTTTCACCTCTTGGTTGTGATGCTTTAAAAACATAAGAAAATTAAAGAGTTGGAGGATATATACAGCCAAAGCACCAACTAGAGTTTAAGACTAAACTCTGTTGAAAGCCACAAAGACAGGAGAGTGACACAAATTTCTAAAGTGTTATCTGATTTTCATTCTCTTGTCCATATGCCCAAATGAAAAAGGAAAATCTGCCTATACGTATCCCATACTCTGCTCTCAAACGCCTAGCTGCAGCTTCCAATGACACGTCCAAATTTAGCCGTGACAGAGAAGAAAGGGACTGATGGATAAAAATAAGCCCAATCCCAAACAGGGACAATACAATTGTCTGGTAGCCCTTTATTATGCAAGGCAAGGCAGGCTTCAGGACATGCAGACTTTGCATACAATCTGACGAGCACAATATTCCTTTGTACTTCACGGTGAAGTAAACAGCCTCACACTACTGTCACCCATTGTCTACCATTAACAGAAGCAATGGAACAAAGTCAGGATAGTTTCAGATTCTCTCTACCTAAAGCACTAACAATTCAGAGATAGTTAGCTGTAGGCTTTTAGCCTGTAAAAAGCAAACCAACCAACCAACCAGCCTCTACTTGTGACTTCAGTTCTCATCTGCTTCTTTCACAGTATCATAGCCTAAATGCGAATATAAAAATCCAACCTGACACACTGGAGCACAAGCTCACTCCCCCTCCAGTTTTTGAGATCAAGTTCTAACCGTGTACCATCTGCCAGCCTTTCACACGAGACAGGAAGAGGCCACCACGGCACAGTAATGCCTGCAGCAATTTTGCTGCAACAAAACTGCACAGCTCCATCGCTTTGTTTTCATCTCTTACATTGTTCATTTTTCTTTAGTGGATGTATGGCAATAAAAAAGTCAATCTAGAAACTTCATGCACTGATACGGATTTCATGAAATACAGCATACATTTGCTGCTACGCTTGGACTACAGTGAAATAGGTTAAGCTAACAGCTGCTAACATAACCAATAAAGAATCAGTTCTGATCTGACATCAAGCTCCAAAACAAGCTGTTGGAGCATCAGCATTAGCAGGAGCTTCTGTGCAGTTCACCAGCTGATGCTGCAACTGAAGCATCTCTTAATGGTGCTGAGCCCCAGAAAGATACAAGCAACAGTCACTAAGCCACCACTATGTCACATTAGGGCAACTCAAAATCACCTCCTTCTAATGAAAGCTTTGAAAGAGGAGATTGCAACCAAATGTCACCCCATGGTGTATTTATAGGCTTCTGGCATTCCCTTTGACACAGCAAGGTCTCTGCTCTCCTCCCTCACCAGCAGCAGGCAGAGGCAGGGAAGAGTCTGTCTCTCTCAGCACTTGTCCTGCCCAAACAGGAGTGTGCCTGGCAGCCAGGCTCAGACTGCCTCAACACCCTGACAAGAAATGTGGAATCCTACAGATTACCCCTGCAGTTCGCCTCCATAAATCACTCTAATATATTTTAAATACCAAAAACATTTCCCATGTTCCCATTTTCTTAACACTCACCATTTAAAGACAGCACAGAACTCTAGATTCCCAGAGACCTGCTGTTAAATTTGATTCTTGGTGAAGCTGTATTTTTTGACCTTAAATTGTAAAGTGCAAGGCAGAAAAACTGAGCAGTTCCCTCATTTTTTCTCTATTATCCCTATTCCCAACAAGGGGATACAGTTCTTGTAGGACTGCACGAGGATTATCTAACATTTGTAAAACCTGTTATTCTCAAAGTGCTTTAAGCCATTTCATCAACATGGAGCCAGTTGAACATGGGTGGATCAGCAGAGACACCTGATCACTGCTTTGAGGAGATGATTTTTTTTTTTTTTCTTTTTTAAATTAAATTTTGCAGCAAGAGAAAAGTATCACGGCATGACTAGTCAAGAGTCCTGTGTGCACTGTAAATTCCTGTGTAACTAATTCAAATACATAAAGCTATACATTACATAGACAATAAAAATCTACAGGTAATACATTATTGTCTTGCTTTAAGGACATGAGGAAAAAACAGGTCGTGATCAGTGACTTTTTTGGTAGCTGTTTCTGTACACTATGACTGTACAACCTGCAGGGCTATTTTTTTAATTACACAAAGACCAGAAAACACAAGTAGATGGCACAATTACTCTGTGTTTTTTAATTGCTATGAAATTGGCTAATTAGATGCCATCTAGCTCTGAAGGCTGTAAGTATGCTTTCTAAAAGTCTTTAAAATTGTGTAAATGTACTGAACTTTAGTAAACTGCTCAGAACATACAATAATTAAATTACCATTTTTTTTGGTCTCAACTAAAAAGTCACATACATACTGGAATGCAAGATAAGCCAAATAACGTATTTATTGCTTTTCATATCCTCTCCTTAACACTCTCTGATATAAACCCCACTTGCCTTGACTTGCATTATGGGGAAAATACAGCTCACTAAACGTAAGGTCCCACAGAGAAAAAAAAATTGGTCACATAAGAAAGTCAGTACAAATTGTCCAAGCCCTAATCATCCATGCTTCTTTCTTATTATTACCCTACTCAGCACAGTAAAGTGAGTAAGCCATGAGTCAATAGCTATCCTCCTCAAAAACAAACCTCCCTTGCTCTCAGGGCAATGGGCCCCTATGCTTAGGCCAGCTCGCAGTCAGACACAAACTGATACAGACTGCAGAGTACGTGGTGGGGGAAGCTACAACTAAACACCTCTGTACAAAATGAATTGTTATTATTTGATTGTGGCCCAAATTTAGTTTGCATTAAGGCCTCTCTAATCCATTCTGTAAGCAACATTTATGGATGCTCAAGGACCTATTACCCTGCCAGAGCAGTATACGAAAAGCTGAGTGTATCCAAGATTCCAGCACAAGATAAGGAATATTTATCTTGACCGTTTTACTTTGCATTTATTTTTATTGCTTTAAAATGTGTGTCTTTCTGAGTAATTTTACAGTTACTTTTGATTCAGAGTACCACTAAAAAATTATTTCAAATAAATCCTATTTTTATTTTGCTTCCTATCGTCATATTGCGGTTCAGACACTTGGTCTGGTAACTTAGCCAACTTCTTCACAGAATCACAAAAATTCTTCTTTGATTTTGGTTTATCGAAGTGTAAATGTGACAAAGTTGTGGAGCCTGTCCAGCTTCCTGTCTTAGTCTCCATCCTTACGTCAAATTAAACATCATCTATTGCTCCGAAACAGTTCTTAGTTAGTTCTGCACCAAAGCAGCTGTAAGATTTTTGTGTGTGCGTGCATGCTACTCGCTTCTACAAAAAACCTGCCCTTCTGAACCCTTCCACGCACATGACCTTCAAATCACTTTCACTTCAGAACAGTCTTGAATTCTTTATTTTGTATTTCTTATTAGTACATCACCTGTCACAAAAATTGGCCAACACAGCAAAACATCTAAGCCCCAGGCAAGCCAGCTTCCACACACATTCAGGCTCAAATCTTGCACGCTGTTAAGCCTACCTGAAACATAAAATCCCCTTCAGGTGAGGAACATGATCCTGTCTCATGCAAGACCATGCTCATGGTAGCAGTTTCCTACTTTTTAACATATAAATAGTAAATAATCAAGCCTTAAAGGTACCTCAGTCACAATCGCCTACAATCTCTGTGCTGTTCCTCTACTACTGTCCTATTTTACATGCAGTTTTGCTATCCCCAGCTCCAAGGCTCAGGCTCAAAGCTCACAGCTGACCTGCTCAGCTTCCACATGTTCTTCAGTCTTCCAAGATGACTGGGCTTTGGGCTCCCAGAACAACTATTACCAGATTCTGTGGATGGAAATATTTACTCCTTGTTTATACAGAATTTAACTTTGATTCTTAAAACTTACGTTTTTCTTTCTGTCAGGTTCCTTTGCTCCCTGTTCAGGCTGTGTGCCCTCATCAGGTGGTACTGTTAAGCGTAACCTACAGACATTCATCTGAAAGAAAAAGAAAGGTTTGCTTTTAGATTGGTGTTACAAAGAAATATTTTAATAACTTGCTTTACAGAACGAACTGTACTAGCATCCAAGTTTTCATTTAGTATTTTCTACCTTCTGCCACACAGCTGACAAAAGATGCTTTTTTAAAGGTTGGAGGGGTTTTTAGCTGGCAAGACATAATTCAAGGGCATTCCCATAATTACATAACTGAAATAGCAAAAATCCATTTCAATCAACAACATGTTCTTATGTACTCATAAATGACATTGAGAGCTGAGATAACAGAACAATGAACATCATTTTCTAGTTTCTCAGTTTTGTTTGCAGATTTGGCATACTTTTATACTTCAAAAGGGATTATTTAGAAACACAAAGTGAATGCCTCTTTGCTGTTCAGTATATATCCAAGTATTTGACCCAAGGATACCTCAGTACTGCAATTCCACTGAATGTGAATAGGAATATTATTAAAATTGGATACATACAAGTTGTTTGGAAAATCTAAGCTTCAAAATGCTTCAGAGAAAATTTAAGAGGTATTCTTTCCTACCTGATTTCAGAAAAGCCATTCTCTTGCTGAGGCAACAGGCCAATAAGGTGGATAACTTTCTATCCTCAGTTGCAGTTTGCCTTGCTTTTGGCTGAAAGATCTTTGGTGTAATGGTACTTTTAAAGCAACATATTTCATACAAGAAACTTGGTTAAAACTTTCAGTCTTAGTCCTATCCACGAGACATTTTCATGGAAAACAACTCTAAGTCCTAAACAGAGCATAGCAAATGATGAAATGAGAAAACTGTCTGTCCAAAGTTGCACAATACCTTCCCGTGAAATCCCAACTGTCTGTTGACAACAAACAGGGCTCTTAAAGCTCTTCCTCAAAATACCTAAAATATCTCTTTCATGATTACTGTAGGCCATCACCACTGTTCTTCTATAGCCCAGCATCTCATCTGATCTACATCTCTCTAGTTTCTCCTGAACTACTTACCCCCAGTCGTGCTGGATGTGTACCTCCTCTCTGAAGTACACCTTTCCATCGCACTCACCCAAGCACACAGCTCATGCCTTGGTCAGTACAGCACTGCCTTTTGCCTTGAAAATGGCAATCACGTTCTGCTCACAGGCATTCAGAGCACAGCAGCAAAGTCCTTTTCATAGACCCCAAATCTTACCATTTTATAATTCACTTCTTCCAACTGCCTCTCATATCAATTGAGCTAACTTCACTTCACTTACACGGCTTTTTACAACACAGCCTCCTCAGACCACCACCATTCAGCATCACGACAAGGATTCCCTTTTCCCTGTTTCTAAACAATGGACCTTTTTCAACTTTTCAAACAAGCTTTAACTTTTTCTTCTTCCCAAGCAAAAGTAATTGGAAGAACTATCTGCAAATATCTGCAGCAACTTCACTATTTTTCTTCCAGCCTTTCTTTAAATCTGGTGACATGACAAATCAACAGTGTTTAGACTAATATAGTTGACAACATGCCAGTAAAAAATGCTACTTTGCATTGCCTTCCATCTTCCTCTCTGTTTGGTCTTGCAGGTCTTCAAGGCCTTCTACGAATAAGGAACAGTGCCCCGAGATACAGATAAAGATCGTATAAAATATGTGAGCTGTGTTTGTATTATAAAGAAGAAAAACAAAAAAAAAGGAAAAAAAAGGAAAGAAGTCTATAAGATCAAGGTGAAATATAACCTACTCTTTAGACACATCTGTGGAGGCTACTTTTTGCACAGTGGGCTCCTCACTATTAATTTATCATTAAGCTGTATGCTAGCAAATCCAGAACAAGAAGCCACAGAGAAAGTGACATAAAATCCCCAAAATGTAGTATAAAAGCAGGTTATGCTTTCATATTTGCTAAAGAATTCTGAAACAATGAAATGCATTTAAAAACAACGAATCCTTGCACATTGGCTTTTCACACTGACTGCTATGTTCGTTCTTCTGAGAACACCAGATTCTCCCCATATACTGCAGAAGCTGGAGGTTCTTCCTGCTTACAAGTTAGTTATCAAGATATATTAATAATAAACTCATCAACTTTTGAGCTCATTGATTCATAAGGTAATTAATACCACCTTTTCTTGCCTATTTAATTTCCATTTGCCCCTGTTCTTTCTTCCCATTAGCTTAGCAAGGCTCTTTCCTCTTAAAACATGCCTGTTTACAACAAGAAGGGAAACAGTCTGGCATTCCTCCATGTAGACGAACAAAGATGAGATCCATAAATAGGAAATAGAACTGAATTTGTGCTTTGCTGTGCAGGAAGCGATAGACGAGGCCAACTTTTTCTTAGTGATTTCAAACGAAGGAAAACTGGACTAAAAGGAATCAGAGGATTGTTAGGAGAAAACATGAAAAATATCTCAACTAAATAGAAACGGATAATGACTGGCGACTCAAAGTCAGGAGAAATGGGGTTGTGTACGATTACCTGAAGCTGGCAAACAGCTTGCCTGTTAATGAGTATGAGACTAATTATAGCCAACACACATAGATTGACAGCACGGTGACTGTAAATAAGGAATTATCCCTGTACCTGCACACCAGTCAGTGAATCATGACTGTCACATTACAGCAATTGATGTGTTACAGGGTTACTATGAAGGAAATCACAGAAGCCCAGTACAGATGGCAGTCAAATAACAACTAGGCTGGAAATATAAATTAATAACAGTAATTTGTTGAGACTAAAACCACTGTACAATCAAAGGTTTTTTTCTTTTCACATTGCCTTCTCTATTAACCCCCCAAATCACTTTTTCCTCCCCTACGTCCTCATTTCCACGCTAGCTCCTTACTTTTAAAACACCTCAAATCAGTATCATATTTTTAGCAGTATTTCTGACCCAAAATAAAGGTTTCATGCTTTACTTTGCACCTTGTGGCATGCAGATGCCAAACAGAGGGTGGCATTGGCAATCACCTAAGGATGCCAGCCTTGAAGTCATGCCCAGTGAGGCTTGTACAGCAGCGGTAAGGTACCACCCCATTCCTTGCTAGGACAAACAGACGGGCTGTGCTCTTGCTATTGTTTGTAACAACAGGACTTCCTCAGCATCCCTGAGGAAACAGCTGCAAACGCATAAAGCAGGCATTCACTCCTGCTCCCCCTGGGCCACCGATGGTGCACTCTACCTAAGGACAGAACTACAGACCAAGCTGTTGGAATTCAAGAACACTACAGAGACTGGAAGGGAAAAACAACAGGCACCACTTTTTCCTCTAATCTCCAGAAGGAGTTATGAATGCTGTACCTATACTGTTCTTGCTATGCAGTACTTCCTGAAGAAACACCATGCTGTATCATTTGTCAGCAAGTTTACTTGACCAAAGGAACAAGCAGGCTCACGTGGAAATCGCAGCAAGCCCTCCGCCAACAGCAAGGCACTGCTGCAGTGATGCCTTAAAATGGAAATGAAATTGCAACAGGAAGAGCCTCAACTCAGTGCCAAGCAGTGGCAGAATAACGTGCAACTGAGGATGAAGGAGTAACTTCCAGAAATAAAGTGGGTTATGCAGAGAGAAAGCAGGGGGGAGAATGAAAGAGAACTCCCCTAGCAAGGAAAAGGCTGTGATTCAATTTCCTTCCAACTGCTGACTGACAGTAGGAACAAGTGAGGAAAAGCAGGGACAGACACGGCTTCCACCCTACCTTTATGTCACTGACATTGCAACTTTGTGAGCATAACTTTTAAAAAGAAATACTGGGTAGAAGAAGAATCAGGTATCAGGTTTTCTAGACTATCAGACTTGAGTTTGATTTGCAGCATCTGTAGCTTTGGCAAGCCAACAACGTAAGTAATCTTGATTGTGCCAACATTTTATATTCGCCTCCGGCTTTCTGACACCAACAACCCACAAGCGGTATTTCCAAAGCTCATCTGACATCATTTGTGAAACAAACACGCAGAGGGGAAAACAAAGACTGATAGGTTCAGCCCAGCACAACCCCAGACAGCAGAAGTTTGCGGAGCGCAATGGGCATTAACAGGTGAAGCCACGCTCTTTTACCAATTTTCTAAAGGCCAGCGGGACAGCATAGACGAGAGCTACCGCAATATGGCAGCGAAGAAAAAAGCCAATCTAGGTCAGTTAAAAATGTTAAGAATTCGTGGCCCAGATCCACAATCCACATTCATGTTTACCATCCTACTCAAATCACTAGGGTGCAAGTTAAAACAAATACATATGACAGATTCAGTTTCAGTAATATTCTTCAGCCTCTTCTTCCCCGCTTCTAAAAAACAAAGCACTCAGAAAGGCATTGATCGTAGTTAATTGTGTACTGAAATAATTACAGAGCTAGCATTAAAATAATGAGCAATGTTTTTATAGAACAGCCAAAGTTACTAGTGCAGCAATAGAAAAATACAAGCTGTTCTAATAACAATCAGTCCCATTCTAAGATTTTTACAGTACACCCACAGGGAAGATGAGGTTCAATGCTGATGTAGCTTCAAATCAACTTCAGAGTTAACATCATCAGAATTTAATATTGTTGATCTTTCTAATGTCTGATAATAAAATAGTTTGGGGGTAACATATTTGTTCGGTAACTATTTGCTAACCTACCAGCTCAATGGCCAAAAATCACTCCATTTGCCTAAGACCGAAAGTTAGTTTTAGACTTTTGAAGGTGAAAGCAGAAAAGGAGTGGGTGTTTCATTTCAGTCAGTCCTAAAAAGCAAAAAAGAAAGTACTTTCCGTGGTCATTTATCTGTTGATTAGGCTGCTCCATTTATGAAATCTCTGCTGTGAGATTCCCCACACAATTAAAGGGCACTTTTCCTGTGACCACAGGCACACAGGAATGTGACGCACATCTTTCCTTTATTCAGCAGTTATTCAACTGTCTTCCTCCTGTCTTTTGAGAACTCATGGTAAGGGGAGTCACATTTCACTTAAAAAAAAGGAACAGCAGCTTCCCAAAGGGTTTTAACTGCAAATTAGGTTTACACCAGTTTCCTTAAGAGCATGTATCAAATGCAGTTCATTTTACATCGTCCGCAGGAAATACATCATGGGTACGAAAATCAGAAAATTATCACTTAAACACAAATTTTCTTAACTTTAACTTCTTTAAGAAATACTAAACCAGGAAAACTCATGGGAACACAGAAGGCATGTGGGGAACATAACTCTTGACTGCCAAGTCATCTTAATTTTTCCACATACGTGAGAAATTTCATTTTTATGAAGGTCAGGGATTTTTCCTGTGGAAGAGCCTGACCCTCATGTCATCATATAAAAATGACAACATGACATTCTTTGTTGTTTCAATTATGAACTCATAATTTTGAGGTGTCAAAATAATCACTAAGTAATTCAAGAAGTAACATGATCACACAATTTTATTTCTTTGTAAGCACAAGCTTATAAATTATTTTGATTTATTTCTTGACTCGTGGAACGTGCTCACAATGACAGCAGTGTAGTGAGAGCAGCAAAAAAGGGCTATTTAAAGCAGGGTGGCTGTGGAGACATTTCTGTTGTATCTGCCAGAGTTTTAACAACTTTTTAGAAACATTTCCCACCAGAACACCGTTATTATTTATCTCATTTATGAAAAATTAAAAAAATACATCAGGTTTTTTTTTTAACAGTATACATATTTCTGTATTTGAGGCACGGATTATAAAAATAAACTACTATTGCCATCTAAATCATTACGGTGAGCTCCCTCACAACAGACAGAGTCTAGACAGGCAACTCCTCAGCTGTAAACATCAAGGTGCGTTTCGCGGGGGGAATGAAAGAAGCCTCCAACAGGAGCACACCTTCCTCGCAGGTTCCCAGAAGAGCAGCCAGGGACCAGCACTAACGGGCGCCTTGCCGGACACCACAAAAGCTCTTCGTTTCCCAGTACCTACTACGAACGCCCAAAATGTTCTCACACCCCGTAAACTTCACCGGAAAACACCGAAAATAATAATAATAATAAAATAAAATTAAAAAAAAAAAAAGAAGAAGAAGAAGGAAAAGGCGCTTCGCAGGTAAACCTAGAAGGGTGGCGGTGGTGGGGTGTCAAACCGCCGCCTCGCCCCACCACCCCGCCCGCGGGACCCCCCGCCACCCCCCCGCCGCGCTGCCCCGCGCACCTTCCGCCGGGCGCGGCCGCCGTCGCCGGACGCCCTCCGGGGGGTGGTGGCGGTGACCGTGAGCCCCGAGCTGTAGCGCAGCATCCCCGCGGGCCGCCGGGCCGGCGCTGGCTGCGGCTCCTTGGGCCGGCGGCGCCGCCGCTCCGCCCCCGCGCACATGGCCGCGAGCGGCCGCAGGGGCCGGGCTGCCCCGGCGGGGGCGGGCCGGGGAGCGGGGCTGCGCGCAGGGCGCTTGCGAGGCTCCGCTTCCCCCTGCGCGGCCCGCCCCCCGCGGAAATTGCGCCCCCGCGGCGGCTCTTGCGCCGCGAAAGCGCCCGATTCCCAAGCGCGGCGTGAAACGGGGCAAAGTGGCTGCGGGAGGGCGCCCCCCCGAGCAGTTTGTCCGGGGGGCGCTGCGGTCCCGGGGCAGGGCGGCATTCCCTCAGCTCCCGGGAGATTGGGGCGTTGGGGGTGCAGCGTGAGGAGGGGGGCTTTGAGGGGTGACCCAGACGGGTCCATGTGTCACCACGCAGGCAGTGGAAAATGGGGGTTAGGGCTCACAGGAGCCACTGGAGCCCACCGAGCCCCCTTCTTCTACCGTGCTCTAACCCGAGGGATCCAGTCCTCCTCCCCACAGGGACCACCCCAGCCTGCCAGTTTGGGTGCCGCACGGCTCAGAAAGCACCCACCTCCAGCCAGCCCGGGGCGAGGGGCGCGACGCCAGCGCAGCTCCAGGCCAGAGGGCCAGGGTGAGCCTTCGTGCCAAAGGCCCAAGGAGGAGGCGAGCCTGGCGCGCTGGCCTTGGCTGGCCCTGGGCCAGGCTGCGGGCGCAGGCTTCGGCATTGCGGAGGCTCAGCCCGTCCCGGTGCTGGGCCGAGGGGACCCTGCGCCGCTGGGCGCGGGCCTAGGCGGGCACATCTTCATCTGCAGCCTTGGGCCTCTGTCAGCAGCTGTACCTTCCTCGGCAATCCAGGGAGTTACAACCAAAGAAGATACTTTCGTTTGAAAGAAATGGCAGAACAAATACCTATAACGGCATTTTTGAAGCAGATTGTCCTTTGCGCAATTACCTTGAAATAATTAAGAGCGTAAGAAAACACAGCTATGACTATGCAATGTCCTTGCCCGTTACAATGCTAACAATTGTGCTGGTTCCTGGTTTGGAGAATGCTGAAGAGAGGGAAGGAATTTGCATTGGAAAAACAGAAATTGCACTGAATTACCAGTGCCTCACCTTCTGCTTGGAATTTGGCTGTTGTCTGGTTCTCGGTTCCCTGTCCCTGGGGCAGAATCCTGAGCTATCGACAGGACACAGATCTGAGGAAGAGAGGAAGAAAGCATTGCTCAGGACCAGAGAAATGAATGAAAGGTCTGCATTTAGTATTCAGCATCTTTTCTGCTGTTCTCCCAGCTACTGTTACCTTCACCTCAGGAAGGTACTATAGCCCAAGGCAAATGAGATAGAACAACCACTCTTCTCTCAACTCAAGGCTGCTTTTTTTTTTTTGTGTGCCAAGGTGTCTTGTGCCTACAAACAATTGCATTTCCATATGAATCATCCACTGTCTTAGCTCCCGGTTGTAATGCTGCTTTCAGAGTGGGTTTGCAGGTGGAGAATAGGTTTACCTTCAACCACAGGAACATGTTTCTTCGCAAGTATGTTGCCTACCCACTGGGCTGTCCCTTAGCAGTGGTCATTGCTTGTTCCTGGTCATTCTGGTGAGCAGAAATGTCTCAACTGAAATTCTGGTACGCAACCAGCTGGTAGCCTTTGGGGTTTCAGCTGGGAAGGAGTTCGTGCACCTGTGAGATTCTCCTGGTTAATGAGAAGTTGTGCCTTCTGGATTTCATTCCCCTCTGGGAACAAGTGTGCACACAGGGCTGTCTAGTCCCCTCAAGGCACAAACAGGCGAACTGCTTTTCTAAGAACAGGCACAGAGACTAAACTTGTGCCACCCCATGGGAAAGGACCTCCCCATATTCTAGAGCATGGGGGAATAAGGTACAATAATCAGATCTCTGGGAGAATTTGCAAGGTCTGCATCAACTTTGAGAATTTTGGTAATTTTGATGGAAATCTTATTGGTGCAGATGAGGAAAAGACTTGTCCATGGAAAATACAAAGACAGATAATACAAATGCAGTTTTCTCAGTTCCATCGATGTTACTATGCTCTCAGCATTTCTTGGAAAATAGCAGCAGGACATGTCTATGTGATTTATCAGTATCTGTTTGAACACGAGCATCTTCTACTTTTGGGCGTGTCATCAAATTAAAATCCTCCAAGAAAGAATAATCTGCATGCACAGTTAGTACTCTGCTGCTTTTGGACACTCTATGAATCATCTCCTTCCCTTCCCTGCAGTCAGCAAGCCGCACAAGTGTAGTAAGGAGTCTAATTTGTTTCCTGCCTTGCTAGTTGGCTGTGTATCCCATGCACCCACCTGCGGTCTCTTCAGCCCTTGCATAGGCTGTCTGGTCCTACGTGCATGGTAAACACCTGAAAATACCTTACAATCTCTAAGCTCTGCCAAGGCCGAGAAGAACATGTGGAAGTGACTCAAAAAAATAAAATAAAATCAACAAATACCTCTCTTTGCATGAAAGCAGTAACTTTTTCTCCATCCACAAAGCTCTGATACAGGGATTATGGAGCCAGCTGCTAGTATTGAATGAGCACCTGGTACCCCCAGGTAGGAAAAAGGAATCTCAAGAGAAGATGTTGTACACATCTTCTGAGATGTACACAAAAGAGCTGCAAAAAAGCTCAACGTTACAGAATTATTTTTGGATGAAGACAGGATAAACGGATTTGGGATCTTTGTCTTGGACAAAAGACAATGGGGAGGACTGGGCAACAGAGGCCTAGAAGATCATGAATAGTACGCAGAAGTGAAAGGGGAATGGCTATTCATGATTTCCTACCCTTGGGAACAATGGATTTTAACCAAACCAGGCACCACATTTATGTGGAAAATTAAGTTATGGCAGAGGATGCTCTGATTATGAAAAGTATAAATGCTCTCAAAAACCAGCTGGATAAACTCATGGAGAACAAGCTCTGAGGGCTACAAAACATGAAGATGTCTACAGCTACTGACTCAGGAGGTTCTTGAATTGTGGGTTTGCTTTTTTGAAAGCTCTCCTGACCACTGTCTTTTCAGCCTTGACATGCCAGACTCCCCACCAACAGAGGTAAAGGGGACAGGCTTCAGCAAGCAACAGTTAACCTCTGCTCTGGAAGGAGCTCTGAAAGGTGCTCAGCATCTGTCCGTGCCTAGGGCATGCATGTCTGGGTGCAGCTCATTATTCCACATTTGCCGTTCTCTCTCACCCCCAGTGGAGACTTAAGCCAAGAAGTGACAATCCATAGAGTCACTCCCGCTTTCACTCCCTGAGAGATCAAGGATAAATGTCTGCTTGGTTTCAGCTTCTCCCTGTTTGCCAGGAGCTGGGACCCTACCTCCCCGGGTCTGATACAGTCTGAAGTAGATTTGCCACAGTTTGCAGCTCTTTTTCCCTGCAAGGGTCACAGTACGCTGCTGTGAGCGTTTCATGCTGTCTGTGGTTTGGACAGGGCACTAACTTACAGAGACAGGATTGGGGGAACGGAAAGTAAATCACTACTTGGGAATTAGTTTGACTAAAACAACAGCATTCTACTGATTTTTACAGTTGGTCAGACTACACAAGAGGTACACACAGTCACACAGACTGCTCATAGCAATATACAGTGCGGTGGCAGAACATAATCTGACCAGGATGCTGAGCTTTCAGTTCAAAACCTGCCAGCGCTTTGTGAATGCAATGATCCAAAGGCACAGCAGGTTAATTACAAGATGACACTATAGTGTGAATATCTAGAGCAATAGTTGTTGTGAAACAGCTAATATAATTACACAGAAACTGCAAGAAATTTAAAGTGTAGGCACCTTCTTCATTTTTTTTGCAGACTCCCTTGTTCCCTGCCACAAGCATTACTGACATGTTTTTTTCCCAGGAGGCCCAAAGATCACTATGCTCAGGGAAAAATGAAGCAGGATGTCACAGAATCAACAGGCCTTTACATGAAAAGCTGTTGGTCACAAGAGGCGCAACAATACATAGAGCAGGAAGTAGGTCTGCCCTCACAGAGTAGCAGATCATAAAAGAATTCCTGCAGGCGTAGGTAGCCTGGTCTTACCTTAACAAATTGCCTAAATCTGAGCAAGATTAAAGGTTAGGGGTTTTTTTTCATCAAAATCTCCTCTTCATCTTCAGGCTAACTCCTGTCAGAGTCCAGAGGAAGAAGAAAAGTTCCAATAACACTTGATCAACTGGAATATTAATCCTGTGGGATTTGGGAATAATTGCAGAGTTAAAAATTGAACAAGAACTCACACTTGTGGTCATTAAGATTATAAAGTCCCATTTGTATTGCTACAAAAATGAAGTGTTATAATTAACTTCTAATATTTCACTTTCCAGGGGGATTAAAACTAGTCTGCCTTCACCATCCCTAAGGCATGAAACCCATTTTTGCAGAGATTATCAAAAGGGCAGGTGCATGTAAAATATTTCAGAACCAGACTCAGTAAGGCTGTGGGCTTGATCACCTGTTTTTCCTCAGAGATGTTTCTTTTTTCTGCTAGCTTTCACCCTTTTATTCCAGACATACACTTAGCTCAGCATCATGTAACTCTCAAGCTCTCTTTTTTGGGCATTACAGCTAAGCATGAAAATTTTTGCCTGCTAACGGTCATAAAACAGCTTGTTAGGGGGATGTGTATCAGAAACGGAGCCCCTAAATTCAGTGGTCATCGGTCCCCTTATATGCCATATACAAACCAACTGATACTGTTGTTCAGCTCTTGAGCAATATTTTGTCTTTCACTGGCAAATACACCTCTGCTGCATTTGGAGCTGCTGTGGTTTATGGTTCCCCTTTTGAAGCAACCTAAGACATGCAGCTATCTGAATGTCCACCCTGGCTACAGCTACAAGCATCAGCTCACTGCTCAACCCTATTGATGTAACTATTTGCTGTCACTTCACACTTTCGGTGCGTGGCTAATACAGGACTACTAGAGAAACACAGAGCCTCCTCTGCTGATCTCACATGTACAAATCTATAATTAGGAATTCCCACACCAGCAGTTTGAAGTGCAGAATATACATTTATTTTGCAAAGCCCTCAGTACCCGTTTTATGTGACTATTTCAGTTATGGCTGAATTACATAAAAAAAGAAATTCCTGGAGTTACCTGCAATAGCAGCTTGATTCCATCTTTACTGATAATGTAGAGTTACAGACTATAATTGCAATAGTTGTTGCTTTTAATGTTTTCTGCCTTTCATTGTTGTCCTATTTCCTACTTAAAGGCCATCTTCCTGTTGAAGTTCTCAAATGAATTTTAACTACGTACCAATAAAGTCACAGAATGCTAGATAGCTCAATAAATAATGCAATGCAATGTGCACTACCATTTCCTCTGGAAAAGACAGAAAGGACAGAAGAGAATGGGTTAGTCACTCAAAGCCATATCTGGGCAAGAACATAGAGCAAGTCCATCGAAGCCAGGCAGGTAATGATAACAGTAGCAGGATTCTGCAGTGTACCTTTATGCACATACATGGATGTCAGGGTGCTTCACACAGTTCGTGCACCTAGCCCTGAAAAAAATGAGGATTACACCTGGTAGCTACGATTTACAGACTGACCATTAAAAAGCAATTTATAGTGAAATAAAAATTACTGTTAAGATTTTAAAGAAGGCTGCAAAGCCCTAGAGGGACATGTTTTTCAGGAAAAAAAAAAAAAAAGATATATTTTTAGCTTTATTTGGGAGGGCTTTTGATTGAGCTTGTCTATAAATCATAACATTTACACAGCTACAGTAATGGCTTTTATTTTATTAAGTAAAAAATAAAAGCTTGGACTTTACCAAAATCAACTGAAAGATATGAAATGTATTGAGACAAATATAGGACAGTGACATTTATCATGAATATGTGGCCACATATGAATGAAAAAATAGCACTGTCATTTTTCACTCACAAATTCTTAGGGATTTAGATGGCATCACTTCAGATTTTGCTGAAGCATACAGGGCATCAATCCAGCTCTGATTCAGCAGAAAAAGTACCACCCCTTGATTCATCTTCACCATTTCCTCTTTCATGTAGGTCTCCCGTTCAGCCAACAACTGTGTCACAGCCCATAGCAATGTGGCCCAAGACACACGTGCAGTGCTAGAAACCTGTCATTCATCCTTCAGCAGCAGCCTTGGGTTTAGTCAGTCCACGCAAGCAGGACAGTTCAGCATAAATGTCACGTAAAAATAATGCAGCACAGGAGCAGCAGCATTGTTCACACGGGGGTGTGACTTGGCCAGGTCACACCATTGAACTGGTTAAGGTAGGTAGGAGGCTAGAAAACAGGCACGCCCCACCATTAGCACCACAGTTATATTGTTGGGTAGCTGCATTTAAAATCATATTCCACTCCCTGGAGATAATATCAAAGGGTATTTCTCTTCCAAAAGACTGATTTCAGTGTTGTCGTTGTGGCAGGAAATAAGGAAATTTTAGAGGCAGAAATAAATTGTGGAGTGCAAGTTCTTCTGTAAGTGTAAGGAATGGACATATTTGAGGGAGTGGGAGCATTAAGGGCAGGAAATCACTACAGGTATTTGACTGACTTATTTTAGCTTACAAAGGGGAAGATGAGACATATTTCAGCTTTATTTCTCCACAGGAAAGGAAACATAGAAGAGGAAGAAGGGGAAAAAAAATATTCTGCTTCAGCTCTATTTTATGATAGAGGGCCAGAATAGCAAGCGGTCAACTTCAGCCCTGCTTCAGGGCAGAGGATGATGGAACATTTCTCTAACCAACAAAGCAACCAGGCATTCGTCTAGAACATCTGCACAGATGCTACAGAAGTTCTTGGTTATCTGTTTTCCCCCTTATTTTAGATTCAGTTTAGGGCCTCCATGTACCCCCTATCAGAGTGATACCCGTGGGAATTTAGCAGTTCTTAATGAGTCTCCCAGCCCACTGCCTGTTCCCATATATAGCTGGGACAGGGAACTGTGCATAAAAGTTGTGAACTACAAGTGGAAGATCCGGTTCTATTATTTATTTTCTTTCTACATACTAAAAAGAAATTTATTAGAATTCATATAAAAAGAAAATAAGGTGGAAGGGGAGGTATTTTAACCACAAAATATCAAGTCATAGTGACTCTTGATATCAGGGGACTTTCATTAGGGAAACTTTGGTCCCTCCGGCTCCAAAAACATTCTAGCAGACCCATCTGAATTTACAGTACAAGAAATTTTCTTATCTCACCAAGAATTCTCTCATTTTCTCTGTGCATGTCATTGCAATAATAGAAAAGGACACACAGTTATAATCAATACAGAAGATATTGTTGGGCCTAACTGAAGTAAAGCTATTAGGAAGGGGTGTAGGGAGGACGAAATAGTTAAGGGTACTTACTAATAGCTCAACCACAATGACTAAGTACTACTTAGGGAAATGCCCCTCTAACAATAGACTCAGTCCTAGGAAGGAAATGGACTCACACACCTAACCACTCATGTACTTGGTCACACGCTTATCTGTGAACCTGAATGGCCACGCCCCAGATGTCCACTGTGTCACCCTGCAGGCCACCTCAGCCCGGAAGGAGGAGTATGTTTTCCCTCATCTGCATATGGAGCATCATGCAGCTAGCACGAATGCAGCTGAGAATAGCATGGTTCTGGGTCCTGATCACAGAGCAAGGGACTTGAACTATTCCAGGAAGGCACTTTCAAGAAATATTACAGACTTTGAAACAAATCAAACCAGTATCAGTGACTTAGAGCAGTAGAGCAGGATTTCCTGACATTATCCCTGCTTGATGGTAATGTGAAATCTAAATAAACCTGTGGCTTTTGAGTGACAAAGGCTGGTCTACAAAAGGAAATAAACCAGTTTGCAAGATCACTCATAATTCTGAAATCAAAGTTTCTACTATGAAATTAAATTGTTTCTGCAGTGGAACTATTCTCATTGTGTTTCTCTCCCCAGAGAAAACAACAACAAAAAGTAGTAAGTACTTAATCAAGAGACCTTTGAAATTACTTGAAAGTCCCATTCACTTCCAGTGGGTTTTGACTTACTCCATAAATTTATTCCAGTCAGGAGATTTGGATGGCAGAAGTCTCCCTAAAATTCTCCTGCTTTCCCTACGTTTCAGAATGTTCCTAACATTTACTGTGGCTAATATTACTTGTATCCAAGGGAAATGCAGAAAAAAAAGTACACAGAAAGCCGTGCACAGTGACTATATCATGACAAACTCTTTGCAGGCTCTGGGGAAGGCCAGTTCTCTTTCACATCACTCTTAACTGCATTTCATCTCACTCTTCCTACTCAGATTCCTGGCCCTGTCTCTAATGTTTCTGACATGCCTTTGTAAAAAGATTTCAAGCCATGTCTGTTGATGAAGTCTTTAGTTGCCCAAATTAATTTTAATAATACATATTTAATTTTGTAGATATTATTTCTAAAAGGTGTCATTAGCATCAAAGTGAAAATTGATTTTCCCTCAACGATTAACTGCTATTCTTTCTCTTTCTCGTAACTGCACCATGCTTAGGCATTTTGCTGAATTTCTGGCCTACCCAGATTACATCTTCAAGAAATTTATTTATTATAGCTTAATAGAGCACCGTTCCCACCTCTGGAAATCTTTGAGAGGAGTTACCTGAAAACTTGAAAAGCTACTGGAGTGGCTGGACCGAGTAACACATGGGATTTTATTAGGCCTCCTTGAGTTGGCCTAATAGGGCATACATCCTAGAGCTTGCTTGGACAGAATCTCATCTTCACCTGGGAGGGGGAACAGAAATGGCGTATCTCAAGAGACATATTTGAATTCTTCCCTGGTGCAGGTTTGGGTTTTGCGTAAGTATTTCAGCATGGAAAGCGAGCACTATAGGGCTGCTGTATTTATTCCAAAATGCAGCTTCAGCAAGGGGTGTTCTCTTTCCATTAGCTTTATCTAAGTATAACTTACAAAGCTTTTTTTAAATGCGCACATACACAGTCACATGCATGACAGCTGATTAACAATGTCTTTTAGTTAGTACAACTTGATCTTGCTGATTTTAGAACTGCCGTGTTGTTCTAATGTAAGCAGAGAAAGAGATAAGAGGGGTATGGATAGTAATGAATGCTTAGAACTGACCTGTCTGGAACACCTATTCTCTCTGCTGCAGAACAAGAACAGAAAGACACACACAAAAAAACAATCACTAAAAGACAATTGTCCTACTTCTGATCTCATTTTTACTAGCATCTGTCTGATAATAACTGAGAAGTAAATGGAGATGCTCTAGATAGTAATGTGGGTTAATAGAATTAAAGTAGTACAAAGGAAATATTGCTTTTTATAATTAACCTGGAGATCCATTGCTGCCGCAGGTCACTGAATAAAGTAGTTACTAGCATTAAAGGAAGAGATACATACAGATATGTATACAGGATCCGTTGGGGGACAGACAAAATGGTGAGCTAGCTAGCATGAAATCGGCCAGCGCTATCAATCAGGTTTGCCCCATGGCGAGCAATGATCAGAGAGAGACTGACAGTAGTCTCCTGGGACACAACTGACACTAGACATGGGGGGAAGGAAAGGAGGGGATTTGCCTTCCTGTGGGGCCCTGAGAATTGGCCACTGTTGAAAACAGGATGTTAGACCATCACTCTGCCCCTGGAAATTTCTATATTCCTACCTTTTAGGGAAATATGTACCAAATTATTAATATGGTAACACAAGGCCCAACCCTCCTCCCTCTAAAATCAACAGCAAAATTCCCAGTAATTTCTATAGAAGTCGCACAGAGACTGTAACATATTAATTCATTAATAGCATGCACAGGGTACCTTGAAAACACCTGATGGTCATTCATTTTCTAGCTCCTTTTATTTGAATAAACCATTTGAGGGAGTAACAAACACTACAGAAATCTTCAATCCGCTGTCCTATGACATACAGTGTACTTTTGATAAAGCATTAGAATGAAAAGTACACCAAAATATTCTAAAAGCAGACAGGCTAGCAAGCTCTTAAGGGAGAGTTTTGGTCCATTTCCCACTTCTTACATGACTGGAGTTATGGAATCTCTATGAATTCCGGGTTTCTCAATATACTTGTTTAGTATTTTGGTGAATTAACAAGAGAGAGAAAATACTTAAGACAAAAAAATCATGTGGAATTAAACACTGGACAGAAATCGTTGAAGTGTTCTCCAGAATTGTATTCGTGCTGCGCGTTTCTGTCCCTGTCCTTCAGGAGACAATGTTGAAACAGATTTTTCAACAGAATATTGTTTTCCTTTCCTTGGCTTATGCAAGGGGCAGTGGCCAATGTGGGCATAAATTGCAATGGAAGACGAGTTTATCTAGAACGCTTTCTGGGTCCTACCCAGTTGGTCAAATATTCCTGTTTAATGCTGTGCCTTTTCTGCATAAATCTGCTGTAACCATAAACAGGATCTCACCCTCAGCTTTGGAATCATTTCAGTATACAGCTGATTCTCTAATGGCAATGGAAGGATCTAGAAAAATGAGTTGAGACATATTTGAACATTTGACTGAAGTTCTGACCCTGATGGGAACCTGACATTAACTTCCACATCTCTAGGTTGGATTTTTGCAGTGCAGAACAACCACACAAACAGATGAACACCAGCATTAAGGACGCCTGAAATAAGGTGGGGTTTTTTTTTGCGTGCTTGCTACTGGCCTACATCCACAGATTTCTTGAGTGCATAGTGTCAACCACATAGCTTTAAGATTGTTTGGAACCTGGTTTTGTATTGCCAAAATAGCACTGCTGGTGTAGTTCAAATGTCTGCTGTTCGTTTCCCCCATCTATGGAACATAGACCATTTCTTCAGTTTTTAACCTTTTGAGGCTGATGTTGTTTATTAATTTTCTATTAATACTGCAGGTGTTTGGCGTAGTTTCCACAGATCCCATCAAATTCTCTGGAAAGTTTTCAGCCTGTGGTTAGATTGCTCTTTGTCTGACAGTACCAGAAATAGCTGCAGTATAGAGGTCAGATTCCTTGGCTACCTTTAAGTTAGCATGTTTGGGTATCAGCAACCACTTTGCAACACAGTGGTTATAATACGCTGACTCACCCTGTTACGTAGATATAACTTGAATTCCACTGTTTCTGTAGCCACATATGGTCTGAACACTTATAATTGCTTTGGCTGAATTTTTAGCCGTCTTTTGGTAAACACCATCTGATCATTTTGATGTAAAACTTTTCAAAAAGATTAGGTTTTCCCTGTGTAGAAATGCTAAGGTTCCCCTTGGACTAGAACAGCATGATTTTGTACAGAGCTTGGTGATACAAAGTGGGGAACCTGTTCAAGTAGAAATTGTAGTCTTGTTTACCTATAAGATTTTACAGATTCACAATGACATGGCTAGTAAAGGCCACCAATAAATAAACCACATGCATTTCACCACAGCTATTTCTGACCTGTGTGAATTCTGGAAAAGTGGAGGAACTCTTGGGGCCCACACTGTGAAATGGTGACTGCTCAAAACTCACTGGTCTGCAGATGTCACATTCTGCACATCACAAACAGTACCTTTGCAACTGGGCTGGCCACTGGTCTTGGTCCATATTCCAGTAAGAAAACATCAAACAGATGATGTTTTCAGTGAAAGAGACAGACACTATAAAGTCATATTTAGATAAAGATATATAAAGTCAGATGGAAAAAAGGGAAACTTCTGAGAAAGATCACAACAAGAAGTGCAAACACTCCAGTCCCCTAATGAAAGCGTGAACATACCTGCTTATACTTTTCTTACGCTGCTGACATCTTCCTAGGTCAGTACTTGAAGCTAGGTGGAATCAACTCAGGTCTAAAGCAGTACTGAAAATAATTTGTATGAGAATATGTTGAAATGTTGACACAAAAGACAACTTGGTTTCTGATAAATTCTTTCTGTCAAGTCATAGTCCAGCCATAGTTGTGAACTATCTCGTATGGCCTCCCAGATCCTCACTCAGTATTATGCAGGGTAGTACAAATGCCCAGACTGCACCAGAGCTGCTATCTATTCTGTCAGTGGTCAGGACTTCCTGTTTCAGAAAGATATGCCAGAACTTCACAGGAGATAGATCTTAATTATCCTCCCACTCCCTCCAAATATCTCCCTGGATTTCTAATCATTAGAGACTGACTTACTTCCTGAACTATAGGTTTGGTAACTCCTGCTGACACATTTTCATGAATAATGCATATTCTTACCAGCTATGAACTTTTGTTTCCTGCTAAATTATCACCATCAGCACCAGTGTATCTAATTGTGCTGTATAAAAAAGTACACATTTTGATTCTCCTTGCTCCATTCTGGTAATTCTCATCTTACAGTGTCACAAAATGGTAAAGCGTAGATGTTATCTGTGTTCTTTCTGTCCTTCATAAATTAATTTCTCCAGACTCAGGACCACTCGGTTTTCTGTCCTCTTAAGAGTCATGCAATAGTATCTGAGTACTTCTTAGAGCAGCAGCATTTTGATAGGAAAGCACCATAACCCTTCTGACATTAGTCACTTCATGTACCTTAACATCTTGAATGCTATTCTGACTGTAGTTCTATAGTGAAAAGGATCTTTGTTAAGCAGCAGGTGACTTTCTGTACAGACTGCTTCTTGAATGGCAGCCTGGCTGTTCTGTATTGTATTGCATTGCTGGAGAACTGATATTTGAGGAGGATTAAATAATTTCCCCTATCTTGCAAGAAACTTGTGCTCTGGCAGAACTCAATCTCAAGGTTCCAAAGCTTCGAGATACCCTTCAGCTTGTCAACTGCTCTTTCAGGTTTGTTGATATATGAACCCTCCTTGCAGAGGGAGCATCATGATTGGCTCCACACCAGTTGCTGACTGGGAAAACAAGACAAAAGGTGCGCTATTAGAGTGTAATTAACACAAGTCAACTGGGAAGGTGCAATACCTCAGCTGCAATGACAGCCACAGCAGCACTCCCCGACTGCTTAGCAGTGCAGAGGGATGAATTTTGCCGTCCTCACTATATTAAAGGGTGCCAGGAACAAAATAAGGCAGTAGTGCCACGGAGCAATTTATGACCCCCATGGGAAGTGCTCACCAGCTTCACCGATATAAGCGTGAGATTCTTCGCAGCAAACCCTTTATTTTGGCAAAATGCATACAGTCATGGCATACAGAGGGCATCGCATCATTATCACAGTTCACAGTGTATTAAAACGTACGTGCAAAATGGGGTGAAGACCCACGGCTGCAGGAGGGCTTGGGGGACAGGGCAGGGCACCCCCGCATCGCTGCCCGCCCTCTGCTGCCACCTGCGGGTCTGCTGCCCGCGCCCCTCCACAGACAGCAATGACTTCTCTGAGGCGGCGTAGTCATGGCTGCAGTTCCCACGTTTAAGACTTTCAAAGGTTTTCCGTGGAAAAACAGTCCTTCTTTCTCCAGAAAATTTGCACCAGCTTTCTCCTTTTGTGGCCTTCCCCGCCCCCCCCCCCCCCCTCCCGAGCCAGAATTGTCAAGCTCTGCTAAGCACAGGAAAGTTTCAAAGGAGCAGCAAAGTTAATGGATATAAATTTCCCTTTTTCCCTTCATACAACTTCTAAATTTGTAAAAATTATAAAGGTGATAAGAACAAATGCACTGACTAGATAAAGGGCCAAAGTTAAAACATGCTGCTTTTACCTGATTCTCAGCACTCAGTTGCAGAGCATCCTCAAAGGGCCTCACAGCTGGTCTCTGGCAGCCGTGCACACACATAGTGCTCAGCAGCATGTCCCTGTAGGCTTCAGGACACTGTAAGTGCGATTTGTGCCGTAGGCATCACGTGCACACCACATGAAGTACCACACAAGGCCAAGTGCAAGGTCCTGCACAGGGGTCGCGGCAATCCCAAGCACAAGTGCAGGCTGGGCGATGAGTGGGTTGAGAGCAGTCCTGTGGAGAAGGACTTTGGGGTGCTGGGGGATGAGAAGCTCAACATCATCTGGCATGTGCACTTGCAGCCCAGAAAGCCAACCATATCCTGGGCTGCATCAGTATAAGTGTGGCCAGCAGGTCAAGGGAGGTGATTCTCCCTCTCCGCTCTCATGAGACCCTACCTGGAGTACTGTGTTCAGCTCTGGGGCTCCCAACATAAGAAGGACGTGGACCTGTTGGAGCGAGTCCAGAGGAGGGTCATGAAGACAATCAGAGAGAGGGCTGGAGCATCTCTCCTATGAAGACAGGCTGAGAGTTGGGGTTGTTCAGCCTGGAGAAGAGAAGGCTCCAGGGAGACCTTCATAGTGGCCTTCCAGTACCCGAAGGGGGCCTACAGGAAAGATGGGGAGGGACTTTTTACAAGGGCCTGCAGTGATAGGAAAAGGGGTAATGGTTTCCAACCGAAAGAGGGGAGATTGAGATGAGATGTTAGGAAGAAGTTCTGTCCTGTGAGGGTGGTGAGGCACTGGAAGGGGCTGCCCAGAGAGGCTGTGGCTGCCCCCTCCTTGGCAGTGCTCAAGGCCAGGCTGGATGGGGCTGGGAGCAACCTGGTCTGGTGGGAGGTGTCCCTGCCCATGGCAGGGGGGGTTGGAATTACATGATCTCTAAGGTCTCTTCCAACCCAAACCATTTTATGATTCTGTCACCAGAATGCTCTGTGGATGGTTGGTATCTTTATATTCTTCAGAAGAAGTGCTAAAACAACAGTAAGTTTGTGGAATGAAAGCTCAGTTACCTGGTATCTGATGCTCTAGGTTTGGCAGGTATAGGAGGTACAGGCCTATTTAATCACTCAGTGTGGAGACCTACTCTATGCAGGAGTTACTCATCCTGCACACTAGTGGCAAGCTTGCCACCATAGAGAACAGATCTAGGCAGACTCCCCACCCCATGGAGTTTCCAAGTATTCAGTACCCTCCTGCCACCTGCTCTGCCCTTCAGATGCAACTGCTAACATCATTCATTTGATGGCACGTTGACATCTATGGATGAGTCATAAGCACCCGCCTTTCCTGGAAACAGCATTGTGAAGCTTTACAGCAAAAGCCCTCCAGGTGAATACAAACTGATTGCAGCAAGAGGCTAGGTAAGCAGTAGTTGCATGAGTAAAAAAAGCTCATCATTTTGCTCAAATAAGCTGAAAGACAGGTGTTTAATGACATGCCCACAGTGCGTCATGACATTTCCTGTACTACCAGCCTGGCAATGTCACCACAGCAGGCTACAGATACCGCTGCCTCTTGCTTTACTTGGTGACACAAGGTAAGCTAAAAACATAAGTAAAATAAAATCCCATACACGTAGTCAAGATATCACCCACAGAAGAGGGAAGATCTGACAGACACCTAGAGAACAGTACCAGGACAGAAACATCCCCAGATCCCCAGGCTCAGTTCTGTTTTTTTTCCTCTGACCAAAACAAAAACCAGAACAACCCCCCCCCCCACCCCCCCCCAAAAAAAAATTCCAAATTTGCCCCAAAAAGCACAGTGTCCCAACCTATCAGCCAGACCTTTCTGTCAGCAGCTGGGAACCTCTGCTTGCTGTGAATAAGCTGTTAACTCTGTTTTTGCAAACTTCTAGTGGTCAGGACTCCTCACTTCCTCTCTGCTCTGGTGCATCTAATGCCATTCATTGGGTCTTCCAACAGAGTGTCTGCGCTTGTTACTGATTCCTTCCACTGGTCCTTCCACACAAGGAAGGATCTCAGCTGGGAAGTGCAAGAGAGGCCATCAGCCAGGTATCAAGTTAGAAATTGCACCGCAGCACAAATCAGTAGTCCTGAGATACTCACCCGCACCTTTGTAGGGCTACTGTGCGGTAAGCAGCTGGCCTAGCAGGGACGGTGCTGGGGCTCGCTTCGTGGGAGCTGTCACAGTGCGACAGGTCCGATGAAAATCCAGTTTGGTCTTCGAAAAAATACTCTCATGGGACCTATTGCAAACGTATACTTGTTGACTTATACATTTCTTTAAATGGAACCCATTTCATTTTAAAAACAACTCAATAGTTTGTGAGCATTTTGAGTTGGTTTGTTCTGTGTGTACAACCCCACAGCTGTCTTTCTCCTGCACAGAATACGAAGGACTCTAGCTTACTGGGCAGGGGTTTCCCCAAACCACTATAGCTTATTGTCTCAGCAGAGAAGCCAGCAACAGCAATAAGGGCAGAAGAGGAAAGGAGGTTCATTAAGTAGACTGCAGTTTTCCTTCCACCATTCCCACTCCGTATCAATAGTGTGCTACATGCCGACAGGAGGCTTATTGTGCACACACCTACAAAGATTCCTTTCCCCTCATACAGGTAGCAGCTGTAGTGGCCCTATTTCTTACCCAGCCCTTTCCCTTCTCTGCTTATCCCACAATGCTTATTAAATTCAGTCCATCTCAAAAGGTTCCTAGCCAGGCTCTCGTGAGCTCTATAGGGGGCTCAGACTGCCCTTGGACAGCCTGACAAATATTTATCCTTATGCACTATCGCATACAGCACCACACAGACCATGGTCTTCCATTGAGACTCCTACTAACGCTTAGGAAGTTCACAGTTGGGAGAGACATTTTGATCCAAATTGTGAACTTGATCTTATCTTTAAAATAGCTGGATACCACACACAATATGTACTGAAACAGCCAGGCACAGTGAGCTGCGTTTAAAGTAAACATAGCCCGATTCAGGAAGCTTCCTGTCTTTGGTTGGCTGGTGTTTTAGCTTTTACATAGTTTGCTTGGTCTTACTTAATTTTTTTTTCCTTCCCTTTTTTCATAGCCATTCTATCTGTTACACAATAAACCATTTTCTTATTTGAAGAAAACCAAATTTGAAACTCCTCCTAAAGCAAGGAAATCTAGACTTAAGGCTGTCATTCTGCAGCAAAGACACTCCACAGAGCCTGCTGGTTACTGCAGAGCCAGCACAAGACCTTCAGTCTCAGATGTGTGGCAAGTAAAACAGCTCCCCACTTGGAAAGCATTGCAGCATATGACAGATTGCAGGGCAAAGGGCTACACAGAGCACAGAAAGCAGATACGCTGAAGAATCAGATTCACTGGAAAATCAGATCCTTGGCAATTCCTCCTAATATTTTTATCCAGGAAGTTTCAATGCAGACACAGTATCAAGTTTTCAAGGTCTAGTTTTGTGCTCCATTTTCTAGGCATGTTGACAAAAGAACGAGGAGGTCAAGGACCGTTAAACACTTTTGGTAAAGTGTTTAAAAGACAAATTAAAAGGCTTGTTGGGACTGCAAAAAGCTATTTTACACAGCAGATATCCAAGAAAATGTCAGAAGTCAGATGAAGGTGGTCTGCGCTGGGAAGGGTTTACAGCAACCACAGTGTAACCGTAGCCACTGAATCTGTGTATCAGTTTTAAACAGTTTCAGGCAGGCACCAAACCAACTGATACAGCACTTGCAGCAACGCACACCCATCTCTGCCTTCAGAGCGTGCGTGTGTGTGTGTGTGTGCGTGCGCACACGTATTTGCTCTTCCATGCTCTCGTGACAAATACTCAATGAGTCCTTTTTGCTTAAATACTATTTGCTGTACTTTTAATTTTGTTCTTCAAATCTTTTGGTTTAAGTATTCCAATCTCAATCTCCTTTTTAGTACAGAAATCACATGCTGGTAGCCTCAGCCAAGTCAAGTTCCAGGTCTCAGTCTTTATCTCCCAGGAAAACAAAGGCCAGACTGGGCTGAGAACAGCCAGCTCTGTACGTGCGCGAGGTGAACTTCTAGTCAATGGCTCAGGTCTCCTATGCACAGTGGAACTGCTTCCTAGGAAAGTAAATTTCATTCCTGGCACAGACTGAGTCTTCCCAGGGATGAGTCCCAAATGGTCTCATCTCTCTTTCCACTCCCAAGGGCAGCAATGTTTTCTTTCCTTCTCACAAAAAAACCCACAAAAGTAAACAGATCTTTGACAAAAGCTAAATCCAAGGGAAAACACAGAACTACACACACAATTTCTTTCTGGAAAAAAGGTAAGATAAAATGTGGGTCACACAAAATAGATGCTTCTGATACTGACGGGCACTTGGGTATCCAAGGTTTGAAGATGCTGAAAGCATTTCTGCAAAGCCAACCTACCCGTGCTGCACAGGGGCATGTAGCTAATCAGCCTCCATGAACAGTGCATCCACAGAAATACCAGAAATGCACGATGCTGCTTCTTCAGCACTATCATTTGTCCCAGCCAGACTTCTCTTGAGAATCTTTGCTGCAAATGCATACAGGAAATAGGCATTTCCTAGCACGACTTCAATGTGCTCCCTACCATCACGATCTTGAACCTTTATAGTCTTTCACTGGAAATAAAATCTTACATCTATCCCAGCCCGTTAGGTATCTGCAGGTTTAAGATGGCTTAAGCAACATTCAGTGCCAGGCTCTTTAAGAGGAATGAAGGAAAGGTCAAAATCAAATTAATCAGAACTGGATTCTGTGTTGATCTTTCTTACTGTCTATATTTTCCTCCCTTCCTTCACATTATGCCATTCGGTAGATTTCATCCTAGCCAGACTGTATGCAACCAAAGTAAAAGGACTGCTTGAAACCAGTGAAAATAGCTTTGTAACCTAATACATACGGTGTTGTTCAGAAAGCCTGTTCTGCTGAAGAAGCAAAAGTACACAGAAAGCACAGAAAAGCTCAGGTTACCTTTAATGAGTCCCTTTCTGCACTCACACAGAAGCGTTCCTACAGATTTCCTATTGGCAACTTGGAGAGCTTAAACTTTCATCATCCACCTGTGCTCAGAATTTAAGTAAAATTTTTTTGTTGCTTGTTCTTCTGCTAATAGCATGAAGCTTCAGGGTCTGAATAAAGCAGCAAATTGTTATTAGAAGTGGAGAAAAGATCAAATGTTCCATCTTACATAAAAGATACACTCTCTGCTGACTTCCCATGAGGTTCACTGATACTAACCACTAAACGGCTGTCACAGGTCTACTGAGGTAGGTGAGCCCAGTTCACTTGACCTTGTCTCTTGAACTTTACTCCTCTTCTTCTTAAGTCTTTCCTTTCTCACATGCTAAAAGAAAAACCTAGAATACAAACCCCCCCATTTTATTAGTTTCTATACCTTTTTCTCAATAGCCCAGTGCTCACGAATGAATTTTGAAATAACAATGACATTTTCCCCATCATAACATAGTAGGGTCAGAGGGTTAAATATGTGACCTAATCAACACCTTATGCAAAACAGAACAAATTAAACATGTTATAAACCCTGGCAATCTCTAAAGAATGTTGCTCTTTCAGCAGTCTCTGAACGTTTCGCAATGTTACTTGATAACTGCAGTTGGTAGAAATTAAGCAGCTGAAATGTGTAGCTCTACTCATAAGACAGGAAGCTCCAGTAAGCTCAAAGCATCAACATTTAATTACTGAAATATGCTGTGTGATCCAGAAAAGGCCTAAAAACTGAAGCTATTGCACTCTGCAGCTCACTTAGCAAAGCACACAGCTGCTCTGTAAAAAGTGAGGAATGCACATGGCTTCTGGAATAGTTTAGAAAATCAGCTATAAATCAGAACAGATTATTTAATCAGGAAAAGGGAAATAATTAAGTGGAGAAGAATGAGGATAAATCAGGAATACAGAGATTAATCAACAAGTTAGAGTCTCATCACCAAGAAACTACATTGTGGGGGGGGGGAAATCTGCCTCACAATTGAACCGCAAAAAGCAACTGACAATGCTGAACTAAAAGTATTTGCATAGTGTAGGGTTTTCGTTAAAGGGCAGTGCAGGGAAGCAGGTACAGCGAACAGCAGGAAGATGACGACTTTTCCTTTTTGTTTCTCCATGCACTAAAAACAGATATGATGTCTGAAAGACCTTAATGCTTTTACGAAAAGCGATGCCTTCCAAACTCAAGGGCATTAAAATCCATTATATGTGATGAATATCCTTAATTTTCTTACTTGGACAGTGAGTGAGGAGTCCACAGAGAACAGGAGGATTTTGTTCACTTGTATGTTTTACATTTACATATTTTGCACTGTATAGCAATTTCCATTGAAAGATCTCGGAGCGCTTGCCAAATGTTAGTGATTTAAACCACCAAAACACTCTTGTAGAAGTTAACGTGTACTCTCCTATCTACAAAAGCAGGCTCAGAAAACCAAGAGGATCTGCCAGGGTGTAACAGATTAGTGAAAACAGAACTTGGACTTGATTCTCAAAACCAGGAGTTACAAATAAGTCCTCTTAAGGCAGAAGTTGTCAGTAACTGAATATGTCAATATTAATCTTACACAGCTGTTTGAAGAACATGTATATTTAGGCAGAATAGAATTCTAATGGGAAGAAATATTGGTTTTACAGAAAATCTCTCACCACATAAAAATGGTCAAAATCTCAGTGGGATATGAAAGGCCATTAATCCCAGAAAGGACAAAAAGTTCATTGTTCATCAAAGATTACTTACACAGAGAGAAGCATCCACTACATAAGTCATCAGGTTAGGCTTATATCAAGAGTCTGTTCATGAGATATTAAGGTATCATCGAAGAAAACCGAAGGTTTCTACAGCTCAGAATTCAAGCCATGTCTCTGTAATACAGCAGAAACTTTGATGTTTGTACGAACTTCTGGGCACTGAACGTCTCACAACCATGTTTCTTCACATATTCTCCCTCTTCCTTCCTTTCATGGGTCAAGAGCTTCTTCTGAAATTCACTGTAAAATAGACTACATGGAAATATTGGAAAAATTTTCTAAACTAAACCTTGACTTAAGGTGAGTTTTGATCAAAAACGGCCATGAGATGGAGTGAACGAATCAGATGTTCTTAAAGTATTATAAATGCTTTTCTTTGGCAATCAAGATCTAGACACTAACCTCACCTCAGCTCCCATGTATTGAGAAACAGAGCTACCGACTGCTTTGTGAATGAGCTGAAATACCCTTTTCCACACCTCAAGATTGTCTTTGATTTTAGTCATATCACTGGAGAACTCTAAAGAGGAAATGCCATTTCCAAGTCTAAATGAACAAACTAGAGACCAGTTCTTCTCATAAAGACACAGCGGGAGGGAGGTCTAATAAGCAGGATCTCTTCCACTAGAAGTATGCAACAACGTGTCTCCCTCTTCCTAATAATAAACTCAAATGAGAAAAGGAGTCTTCTAGATATTACACCTGCCACCTGCTTTAAAGTTACAAAGAAAGTAGCTAACCAAAATGAAAAAAGCAGAAATTTGTTCACACAATCAGTATTTCCCAGATAATTTTGTTATATTTTAAACACATGCATCTTCCATAAGAAATTCAACTGTCATATCAAGCTATGTGCACATACAAAGTAGAACTGAAAGAGCTGACTGTTTATTTTAAGTGAACGTTTCCTTTACAGTTTAGTGTAACTGGAGGTAGATGCAATATTAAGTGATTTTCTTCCAGTGGTTTGAAATAATAGTCATCTATGAACATCAGGACAGAGTACTGGAGATTGGAATCAGTTGTCTGAAGTTAAGCCTACATAAACATGGAAATGAAACCACAAAAATAAATCACAGCAGGTTATACGATGATTGTCAGTACAGTATAGTGCAGATCTTCTTGGAGGAAAGGCTGTTTCTGTGTTGTCAAAATAGTAAAGCTAGTACTGCAAAAACATTGTATGATGTGTGCTACTTGAAAAGACATACAAGATTCAGAGACAGGGTATTACAACTATGCTGTTCATATTATTTTCCATATATCTCAAACCATCAAAATCAAGTTGAAGGGAATTACACGGCAAGAGAGTCTGTGATCTCCTATGCATGAATATATTTCTGATCCTGCAGGCAGGAGTTTCATTTCATATAATCATATGAAAATGGATACTGCCATTGTCAGGACTTGCCTTAACCAAGTCTTGCAGCCTCACTTTCAGAGCTGTCCTCTTCATCAGATGCCTTCGTGGGAGTAGTGGAAGCTCCCAGCAACTTCAGTTTAAAGTAATTTTTACAATCACATTACACTATTATTGGTCCATTCAATGAAGAAGTGTTCACTAACTTGTAACTGGGGACAAATACCAATAATCAGACAGGACTTAGCTATGGTTTATTAACAAAATTATGCAGTAGTGTCCTTTCCTTAGAATTCTAGATTTGCAAAGAGGCAAAACCAGTCTGGTGTAATATAAATAGCAAAAAATATTTTTAGCAATAAAATGAAAAACGCTTTTAAAATAGTATATGCAATGCTTTTTTTTTTTCTTTTAGATGTCCCGCAGAGTTTGTTGGGACAGATGGATCACCCAAAATGCAGATAATTCTGTAAAATGAAATACTAATATATATCTGCATATTTGACCATACACTGCAATATATCACAAATGGATGCTCAAGAACAGCTTTGAAAGAAAAATCAGGTTACATGCTTTGTGTTTCCTTGGGGCACCTTCTTGCCAGGTGCATAAAATGTTGGGATCAATTAACAAACACATTTAAGCATTTACTGAATTCAAAGACCACAAGTAATTGTCCTCAAACAAGTGGGACTCCTTAGGGACTTTAAGATAAGCCTGGCCTGATGCCCTCAAATCAGCAGGCCTACAATGTTCTGCCCCTGGCAGTATGGAGTCCACTTCAGGAAATAAAAGATGCCAAGTAGTAACTGACCTCATTCTCACCCTTCCCTACTAAGAACACAGAGCTGCCCAAACAAAAGTTTACAGGAAAGCTGTAGGCAAGCCTCGCTCATCATGCCAACGTGTTAACCCTGCGGAGCATTGATCTCCAATGTACAGAATACGTACAATAAAACTTGCACTGGTTTTAAAATGGGAATGTACTTCCTGGCTCATGAACTGTGAATCTGCTCTGTAAGGCACAAAATGTATTCACTTTCATTTGTGTTGCTGAGTTAAAACTCAAATATAGCATTCAGTATAAATTTAAGTACTTTAGAAATGAAACTGATTTATATAATATTTGAAGCTTTACAAAACAGTACTAAAGTAGTTGATTAAAAGATCAGGTTTAAAATATTTACATTTTATACATCATTTCCCCCTACTTACAATTATTAAATAATCTCCAGTTTCCTTAATTTTAGGGAAAATCTTTTAATAACTACAAACTAATTTTTAATTATTTTCAAATGGCTTTTTACTTAAACAGCATTTTAGCAAAATCACATTTCCAATGTGAAACATTATCCCCACGTTTTCAGTCGCAGTTATATATATAGATATAGATATATATCCATGTTTTATAACGCAATCCTGTTTTTTATAATAAGCAGTGGAGATCTAAATAAGAAAATGGCACAGTATGGATGGAAACATTATATTCCCAACTCTTAAATCCCTTTATGTCATTTGGCTTCTAGAATATCCAGTTTCTTGATAATTTATGTTATTCTTCCAGTACTTTCACGGAATCACAGATTCAATACTTATTTAGATTTTTGTGTCATCATCTTTCAAAAAGTTATTTCCTGAAGATTCTTCACAGACACTATCACCATCCGTGCTGAAATCATCATCGTCATCATCATCAGAATCAGCCAACACTTTACTTGGTGACTTCTTCAGCCTACTAAAAAAAAGTACATGAGTCTTTGCTATTAAAACTGCACATCTACATGACGAACACTTATGCAAAGTTTAAAACATTGACAGGTAGGATTTACATTTTTAAAGGACCAATAGCTGTAGTTTATCATAGACTACAGGTTACATGAAAGAAACATGCAAGAGAACGAAGATCTATCGATCATGTTTTCAAGCACCTCTAACTGCAGTCACAGCAAGGTGAAACTGTACACTTTGCACACCGAGCTGTTCAAAGATGGCTGAGCAAAACGAACACAGAATAGCTGTACCTCTCAGTCATTAGCAGGAAAGTTGTATTACTACAAATGGTAAGTGTTGAGTCCCACCACCTTTTTCCATTCTTTATTCCCTGCCTCAATGACTCTACTCAGCAGGCAGACCTTGGGAAGAAGGTTTGGGCACCTACAGGACCCTGGAAAGAGTTGGAGAACACTTGTAGAGAAAAGAAATGAGAAGAGTTTCACAGGTCTGCCTCTTAAACTTAGTCTGCTTATGACAAACTTGTTGGTTAGAGGAAGCCCTCAGTTTATGGACTAAAGGAGCAAGAGA
Organism: Leptosomus discolor; assembly: GCF_034619465.1. Lineage (NCBI taxonomy): Eukaryota > Metazoa > Chordata > Aves > Leptosomiformes > Leptosomidae > Leptosomus > Leptosomus discolor. The sequence continues at coordinate 22,271,389 of NC_141401.1, read as the reverse complement.
TCAACCTTGTGAGTGGTTGGTGGTGTGATACATAATTGTAAGGTCTGACAAGTCATCCTACCTTAATTCCTTCTTTGCAGCGTTAAGCTGTCCTTGCAATTGTTCGTTCACGTCTACTTGCTCTTCTAGTTCTCTCTGGAGTTTCTTTTTAGCACTTTCCAGTCTGTCTATTTCTTCTTCAGCTTCTTCAACTTGACGTTTCATTGCTTTCAAACGCAAACTCAACTGAAATATTTACATGTCAGCTGATTAGAGGACTATTTTAATAAAGGAATTTTATTCTTCCAGCATCTATGAGAGGGAGAATAAAGACACAACTTTGCCAGTGTAGCGACACTGTAATCCTATGCTTCAGAAATATTCAAAAGTCAGCATTAGACTTTGAGACAAGTGATGGGATACAACTTTTTAAGTAGAAAACCAGCAACAAGCAAACATAGCTTTGGTAGAGTAAGAGAGTATTATGTGATAGCAAGAGACAGTTATCAATAAGGGAAGACTGGAGCTATTTGTGTGTCTAAGTTAAGCAGCTTTACTGGACAGATACTATAAAATACGTTTTAAAAATCCAGAGGATTTTAAAAGATTGTTCCCTTAACAGATGCCTGCAATTTAAAATATACTATTAATTTAGCAACCTGATCTAGCTAAAGGTGTCCCTGCCCACTGCAGGGGAGGCTGGACTAGATGGCCTTTGGGGGTCCCTTCCAATGCAAGCTATTCTATGATATAAGCAGAATATTAACTATTTGACTCATGTATTGAAACAAACCATGCTTCAAGCAAGGAATCAGCAAAGACCACAGCAATGGTAGAGCACATTGCCATTAGAATATCAATGTATGCTTAATACTTATAGCCTATGTTTAACAATAAACAGCTTCTTTCTCTAAACAAAATTTTATGGTGGCAAAACAGAATATATTTTTTGTTGGTGTATGTATTTATAGGATCATATGTTGGCATATCCATTTATACGTTGGTGTATGTATTTATAGGATCATATAATGTCTGTTACTGGCTTCATTACTTAAAATAGTTACGGCATTGCTTCTACTAAGTGCTTCCTTCTCATAATTTTAGACATGAATAACAATTTAGTACTAGACAAAAGAACATGACGACAATGGGAGCTGCAATTCTCACTAAATGGGAGTTCATAAACAACATCACAATCAGTATCTGCCTATATTCTTCTATCTTTTATATATAATTTATGCTAGTAGGAATAATATCAGATATTTGCATATTAGTCTTTTCCTCTACCTGGTCCTTTTGATCAGTCAGTGAGAGATGTTCATCATCTACTTGCAACATTAACTCCTTCACTTTTCTCTCAAGTCTGCGGTTACTTAGTTGGAAATTAGCTCTATCCCTAGAAAAAAATAAAACAACCAAAAGACAGGCTTGTAAAAAAAAAGGAACTGAAATTCTTCCAATCCTGCTGACATAATTCCTTAGCAATCTTCTAAGAATTAAATAAATAATAATGGCCTCTGCTTTGATTTACTGATTCCATGCAACACACTAAGAAATCTGTTCAAAAGTATGAACCACTTAGAGGAATTTCTTCTGTCTCCAAAGCAACATTTAGAAAAGAACGCCAAAACATTCCTCCAAGATTAAACAATGAAGTCAACATGAAAATGGAAGTGTTAAACCATAGTTAATATTTATAAGCCTGTTACTGATATTAGACGTTGATTAAAAACATGAGGTATGGAACCATGTTAGCACTGTGCCCAGTTTTAAATTTGTAAGGCAACCTCCAGTGTGCTTTCCGTCAACAAGTAAATTTGCAATACTTGTGTGAAACAGTGACCATTTCAATTCGGTGCTTGTGACAAAAAAAAAAAAATCAAGTTAATTGTATTAGAGACTTAATATTAGCAAGAGGCCATATTAACAAACATAAACATGCATGTCTGGATCTTAACATAACTAGTGTTACCTCTCTTCATTTTCAAGTCGTTCTTCTAGCTCTGTGATTCTTGCTTCCATCTGAGCAACAAGTCCCTCTTTACTGGATCGGTAAGAACCCTCCAGGTGAAGGATTCGGCTCTTCAAGTCTTTGTTCTACAGTTGGAACACACTGGATTACTGCATACATGCTCACAGGCTCATAGTAACAACTATCACCTTAACACAAATAAATTTCTCCAGACAAACGTAAGGTGATCAGTATATTTTTAATTCAGTAAATATGGAAAAAGAGAGCGAGATTTTACTGTTTACTACAAATAAATCTATTACTGTGTTTTATTAAAAAGAATTTAGTGTTACGCTTGAGTTAAAGTTTTAGGCGTAAATGGGCCCTTGAACTTCAGATGGTTGTACGCCACTTCCAACAGCATTTTTTAATATGCCAAAATTTTTGAAATAGCACTGGATCTGTCTTACTCTCCACACAATTCTTTTGTCAAATTCTGTATTCTTCCCCTGTAACTCACTGGTGTATGGCTAAAACAAGTAGAAAAAGAAATTACTTGCATCCAATATCGCTTTACTCTATCAAAGCTGGGGTTTCTTTCCCCCCTTTCCCAATGCTCCCTCTACTACATAATAGTCTGAAAAACTTTGCAAGCTGCATGATTTGTAAAAGCAGATTTTTTGCTCAGATTTACACTTTAATTTTTACGAGGCTTAGTAATTCAGGTTTTCAATGGGGACCTAATGATAAAGTTGATAGAGAAAAAAAAAAGAGTTAGATGAGGAACAGAAAATAAAGCTCTTTGGTACAGAATTTCAAACCATGATCTCGGATCTCAAACACTAAAAAAGCTACGATAGAAATGTCAGAACGCCAGTATAAGGATGCACACGGGATACCAGTAGGTGGCATTCTTTTTTCTCAAACAGTTAAGATGAGATTAATTTCACATAATTTAAGGCACCAAATTAGGTGTCTGGTATAAATACGTTCTCTAAATTCCCATTACAATCTGTTTTATAACCTTGAGACTGTCAATAATACTATCGCTTGCTAAGATAGCTTTCCTCTAGACCTCAGCTAGGGATGCTGATAGAAAACTTGCTTGTAAAGACCACTGAGCTGCAGAATAAAATGTTGTAAAAACTTAGAAAGTATTCTTAATGTATTTTCCATCACAGATACTGAAACATGAGTCGTCTTCCTTCCTAGACAACAGAGAGTTAGCAGTTCTCCATCAAATCTGTACCTTTTCTTTCAGAGGCAAGCCATCTTTTTTACTTGTTTGCTCCTACAGAAGAAAATATTCCACTAAAATAACAATTGCTTGAAATTATGATCTACCTTTAACAGTATTCCTGAAGTACTGTTAGACTTTGAAGAACAGCTCCTCCAAAAGTGGTCCAAGGATTTACAGCTAAACTGGGTAACAGTGCCTTTGCTATTCTGTAGTCTTTTCTCTATATGTGCTTTTTAAATGTTTCTGTATTGATATCTCGGTTCTATTCTAAAACAAGTGTACCATATCAACTGTCACATTTCTCATTTTTAATGTCTTTGATCCTCAAACGTAGACAGAATTCATGTGGTAAAGAGATGTCTGCACTCACTACAACAAAAATGTCTTCTATTATATAAATAGATGTATACATAGTATGAGTGTTTAGTATATGAAATACATAAACTGACAAATTTCAAGCTAAAATGGGAGGTTCCAGAAAGAAAAAAATACTAAGAGAAGACTTAATTCAAGATTATAATATTTTCTCGTCATTATCAGATACTCATGGTTTTTAATCTATTCTTACTAACACATCCTTCCAGCACCACACTATGGTGGCACAGTGCCAGCTAATACTGTATTCCTGAAACACTTATTTGAATTTCCTAACAAAGGCAGATACCCAGCCTATGACCTTGCTAGTGTGATGCTATGCCTGCCATAATTACCTGTCTTTCCAACGAAATTTTGTCACACTCCAAATCTTGCTTTATAGCTCTTTCCTGAAGTAGCTCTGACCTCATTTGTTCAATCTATTATAGAAAGAAAAGACAGAAATTTTAATAAAAGATTTAGTTTACATTTATCTATATATCATGTGTATGTACGTACATACACATATACATCAAGTACATACACCTTTGCTCTTCCTTAGAGCTCAAGCCATACGCATGACTTCATCTGAAGTTTACAATTACAATCTTGAACAAAATTTTCCACTTTGGGAAGCCCATGTTATTTCCAGTGCTTGTTCCAGGCATCTTCCAGCCACACTGGGTATTGTTGATGTATTCCATAGCAGGCAACTGAACTCTAAAATGTTGCACGAGACACATATCATGTGGCAGGGAACATCAAATCAGTCTTCAAACACCTTCCACGGTTGCTTTCTTCATACTTAAGTCTGAAGCTCTGAAATGGCACCTGACCTTTAAGCTGCTGACCAGTCTACTTTAATGTTTCACTTTATTAAACACAAACCTGTAACTGTGGAGAGACACCCTACAGACAACTAAGTTTTCTAGGTCTGTGAGACTAGTAAAACCTCTTTTTCCACAGACTCTGATGCATCCTGGATATGAACACTGCTCCCCTCCTCCAGTTAATTTTATGTCTGTCAAACCAGGAAAGCACCGACTTCTGAATCTGAGGAGGGGGTGGTTTGGTTTTGTTAAAACAAAATTTTTGCTACAGATTCCCTAAATATTTCAGTTGCATATTCAATAACCAAAAGGAAAGCATATTCTCCATATGCAAGGTATTAAAAAACTACCTGATCAATACAGAATCAAGATAAGAATACAGAATCAGTTTGTTTATCTCACTATTGGACTGGAAAAAAATGGGAAAAAAAATTGAGGATCACAGAGAAACTCTAAAATGCTTAACAGCTGCTACTGAAACTTCAGGGCTAAAGGAAAAAGTTGTGGTGCCAAATACTTTTCTTGCCTCTCGTTCCTGCCCAGTCTGCCCTCAAGTCTTTTCAAACACCTTTGCAGGCACAGCTGTTGTTACCGCAGCACTTGTGCCGTTCCCTGCACGGTGTTTACTATGAGGAGTATCACCTGGGGAACACCCAGAAAACGTCTGTGCCAATTACTGTACCTGCAAAAAGACCGACCAAGGTGTCAGTGGCCACAGCATTCTTCCCTGCTTTACAACAGTTACACAGGAATGGGCACCATCACAGTTAAGCAGCTCTAAGTTACAGATTTATCTCACTAAAAGGTCTCTCAAAAGCCATTGGGAGCTCTTGCATAAAAACAAATCCAAAAGCAATCCTAAGACTGTGAAGGTTAAACAAATACAGCATGTGAATTTTTACCTTAGGCCTTTTTTTTTTACCACACTATGATATTAAAAGATATATCTTTAGTTAATCACGTGTTTAAAAGAAGTAATTTACACTGTTTCTGTAGCTTTGAAATGAATATATGAATGCAAACAATGGTAGCAATGCATGCAGTTGCATATGTTATGTTTCAGAACAGTAGAAGTCATTCCTGAAAACTAAGGTCATAACAGTTACTGGACTACAAATGTTAGCATGTGGCTCTGTTCTCAACAGCTGGGTAATTTCCTAAAAGCTCTCATTGTCACACAGAAGCCTAATAATAATAATAATAATGTTTTATACATTATATAGTAAAATATTATTTTATATATAAAAATCAGAGTAACTCATGTATACAATAGCTACATTTATTCATGAAATATATAAAAAAGTTGTAATGTGAGGGATTTTTTTTTTTTCCACTGTAATTGCTTTAACCATGAAGACAGACACAGAAAAAATAAAGCAAAATCTGTAGTAAAATGAATGGCTAATTAAAAATGCAACTGTTAACCAAAGAAAGGGTTTTTGTTGTATCTAGAACTTGCTTAATGGACCACTCCCAAGTTTTACTGTGCTCAAAGGCTGCGACAAATATCTGCAACCTTACCAAGATCTCAAATTAAGGAATTATTTAGAGGACAATTATTATATTTCCAGGATGACTGCTACTGTCGTTGGACAACTCAAGGTAAAAGCAACCTCACAGAAAAGCGGTGTGAGAGAGAAAAAGTACTATATCTGATTAGGATCAGAAAGCTATGTGCAAATATATGCAAGAGCTTGTAAAAAGAGAAGGGCAGCAGGACTCAATTCTTGCTGGGGGAGGTGGAAACTTTTCACTTACCTCCTTGTACTTTTCATTAGTAAACACAAATCAACACGCACAAAAGAAAAAAGCAGTTCTCTGCCAAAATGGGCTCTGACTTTTCACTTATTTCACACCAGTTACGATAGGCTCCAGGTATGTACCATGTGGAGCTTTGTGCTTCACATTCTACCTTTCCTGTATCTAATATATTCTAATTATGTTAACAGAATAAACTATTTCTTCAGCTTAAGGAAACTGTTATCACAGCTGGATTTGAAGAATGCTAACAACAAAGAACTGGGAAAAGCAATAGTATCAGATTTTACAAAGCTTTGTTAGACATAAGAGCATTCTGTGCCAGCTTTAGGATTAGCAGCAGCTGTTGAATTCATTATTAGGGAAAGCAATTGATTTCTAATATTATTTTAGATGCGATCGCCATTGTTTACCATCCCACACTAGGTTCACAGCCTACATTTCTTGTTAATACCTAAGCAGGGAAAACTCAAATATATATCTATATGTGCCTATGCATATATATGCACACACACATATATATACTAAATACACAATTCTCACGCATGTGACCAAAACCCAATGTTTAACAAACAAACAAGCTAAAGCCAAACAAACCCCTTTGATCCTTCATAATTGAAAAGCAACATTCATGTCCACATTTTCATTTGTTCGCTTCCCACATCTGCTGCCAGCTAAAGAGCAGGTATGTAGCTACCCATTGGGAATGCCTTACCAAAAGGAAGTGAATGATTCAGACAATGAAATTTTATCCTTCTGTATTTATCCTAAAATTGTCATAGAAACTAATTAGTCCCATTTTTCACACTTACTGGAAAGAACCCTGAAGTCAATAGACTCATGTTTCCATTTTCACAGAATACAAGAATTGATGAAGGTGTAAGTATTTTTCCATTATGTTTAGAAAAACAAAATGGCAAGAGGTACTTCATTTCACTTGTTTGTAGCAAAAAAATAAATAAATCACGTACTGAAATGCGCCCTGTCCCTGCTCACTTTAGACTCAAAAGAGCAGCTAAGCACTCCAGCTTTCTATTGTGTGTGTGGGTTGACCATTTTGCTCTTTCCAGAGTTGCCAATACCTTATCAGTTAAAACCTAACAGGATATGAGCCACCTTTCCCCCAATATTTTTCACTGTTTCCACTTTGTTGTGGTACTCCTCGAGAACAAGACAGGGGAGATGAGAACAGCATCTCATGCAGCCATTCCCAGATTCAGAAGGGTATTTAAATTAAAAAAAAGGATAACATTTCATGGTAAATGAAATGTGAACTATTAGCCTTGCCAATGTTTATTCAAACATTTAGCTTTATGTACAATAGAACCAGTTGCTTCAATTAGTTTTTATTAGAAGTTTGAGTATTATAGTTCATTATCAGTATATTAAAGTAACAGATTTATAACTAAAAAAAAAAAAAATTTACAGAAATACAGATATCACCAAAACAAATCCATTACAATTTCTGTCACTATAAATGCTTAGCAGACCCTGAAATACTTAGTCATTCTGGCATAAAATCAAAACAAAGTAACCTTTGTAACTCACGTGTGAAATGAGAAACTCCAGACCTCAAAATAAATACGTCTTTCACCCATTATGTAACATTTTGGTCACCCATCTGTACTTTAGGTTTCCATTCAGCTAGCAAATTACCTTACTACAGTACCTATAGTATCCACAGTGCAGCTATGACTAAGGTTCTTTCATCCCAGGCTTACAACCAGGCATACACTCTAGCGTTCAAGGCTTCCTGATTTAGCAGTAGCATGACCCCACATTGTTATGGGCCCTTTACATTCTGTTTCACCCCCTGACTCAGAGTCTGCACAATGTCAATGGAATAACAGCAAAAAGACTCTATTGCAATCAAATGGGATGTCAGTAACCCGAGTCACAACCAAGTAGCAATGGTGCCCTGGTGCTTCAAGGGGGCATGACAGCAAGCTGAGCTCTCACGCACTTTAAAACTCTCCAGCTGTCTCAGTGAAATATACGAATTCATTGAAAAGACACAGAAACTAAGATTTTACTTTCTGTTCTCCCTCTGAAATTAAAGCTGTTCAAAAGAATGTCAGCAATTTTTGTGTTCTGGAGAAAGAAAGAGAAATGAAAACAGAACAGATTACAACGGGTTGCAGCTCAATGCAAATCGTCTCCTGGACTTTTAGGAAATTACTAATGAGGTATAGTACTAAATGTAAAGCTACAGGAGTAGATATGCTGTAATGAATTATGCATCTGTTTCACATCTTTCAGAAGGTAAAACTAAGGCAAAGAACATTGTCTAGGCCATGATATTCCAATATGGCCACATCACCATATTCCTTTCTGTGAACTAATCAAAAACTTGCATAATACTGACCACTAATGTGATCCCAACAACACTGTTTTCTCATCATTATACAACAGTTGGAAAACTTGTTTAAGTACCTGTTCTCTGCATCTACTGATCCTCTCAGACAACAAATCCGAATTAGTCTTTTCTTCATCAAGCTCAAGTTCCAGGTGAGATAACTTGTCCTAAGCGGAACAAAGAAAAGTAATTTCAACACACTACTTTCCCTTCCTCTTCAGATTGCTACCAAGCATTCTTCCTTAAACTTCAAGGACTCAAACTGTCTGAAAGACTACACTTGCAACTACCTCTGAAAACACATACAGAATCTAGAAAAAGAGATGGCAGGTGGATAAGACCTTAAAGTGAATTTGTTTGTCTGACAGAAATAAAATAGAAAACTCATTTCCTTTTTTAATCACTCCCACTAATGTCAAGCATCTAAGAGAAATTCTGCAATGTTTCTAGAGACTGTTTTAAGGTTTAACGGTATAAAAGTGTTTATGAAAGTCATATGACAGCTTAGTTGAACTGAACAGTTATGAAGATAACCCTGTAACAACAGAGTTAGAATAATGATGTCACTTAGGCTCCTGAAATGAATTGATATTAGATACTAAATAGAACTAACACTTCTAAATACTTTTGAAGATCTGAGTGACGGGCCTATCTATGAAAATAATACAATTTTGCGTGATAAACTCTAGAGAAAATTAATTAAAAATAAAATTAAAATTATGAAAGAACAATTGCCATTTAGAACACATCATGCTACAACAGATATGCTAAAGGATCCCCTTTACAATATAGCAGAATAGTTCCAGCAGTAGAAGCACCTGGATTTTCAACAACTTGAAGTTATTTTCTTTCTTCCCAGGTAGAACCCATGGGAAATACCAGAATTATTTTAATCTAGTAAGATTCTGATAAGATACCAATCCTTAAAAATGTCTTTTACCTCCATTAGTTTGATTTGTCTTGTCCGATCATCTTTTAAGTGGTTTTTAGCTTCCAGTTCATACTCCAAGCCTTTCACAGTCTGTTCTAGCAACTGAGTCTTTGTTATTGCCTCATCCTGAGCTCTCTGGTGGTCTCTCAAGTTTTCTTCCATAAGACGCATCTGAAACAATAACACTGTGGGAATACACTTGATACCGTACTTTCCATAAATAAGTGATGTCAGTAAACGGGACTGACCACAAACATGACAGATCTGGAAGAATGACAGGAATTGCATCGTTACATGCTTTTCACAGTAATTTTTGTTTTATCCACCAGATGGCACCAAGAAAATAAACTTGGATTAAATATCAGCTCTAAAGAGATGCTTCACACTACAGGTTTTGCAGTGACAACCATACGCAGTGGGGTTTGTTATTTGTCAGACTCACAGAATGGCAGGGGTTGGAAGGGACCTCTGGAGATCACCTAGTCCAACCCCCCTGCTACAGCAGGGTCACCTACAGCAGGCTGCACAGGGCTGCATCCAGGCAGGTTTTGAGTATCTCCAGAGAAGGAGACTCCACAGCCTCCCTGGGCAGCCTGTTCCAGGGCTCTGCAACCCTCAATGTAAAAAAGTTGCTCCTCATGTTCAGGCGGAACTTCCCGTTGCCCCTTGTCCTGTCACTGGGCACCACTGAGAAGAGCCTGGCCCCATCCTCTTGACACCTGCCCTTTAGGTATTGATAAGTGTTGAAAAGATCCCCTCTCAGTTTTCTCCAGGCTAAAGAGATCATGACAATACTTGGCTTTTCGTAAGACTCTCAAAAAGAATGTTTTGTGCACTATAATACCTACCCAAGAGGATTTTGACAGGCACAGAATCTTTCATGTTGAATTGAAGGACTACCTATTTGTACTACTTGTTAAACACAGAAGAGGAAGAGATAACAAAGACCTTTGATTGTCCTGAATATTTAGTGTATCTAGAAAGTCTGCTAGTTAACCTGCCTATTTTTTATTTGCAGATTTTGCTTCCTCTTTTGCAACTAGTTGCCGTATTACATTTTTAAAGCCCTAGGATTTTAAATATTGCCTCATGGAGATACAGAATTCCACAACCAGTAATATTTTGTACTTTATATAGTTGTTTGGATTATCTTTTTGTCAGACAAAGAAGGTTTATTTTATTCTGAAATTTTTTCTTTGTATTTGTTTCGTAGTTGTAATAGATAACACTAGAAGTACTTTTCATAGTAACTGTAAACACGGTGTGTATACATACTTGCATACACATATACTTATCTTATATTTAAGCTGCCTAATCTTATATAATCAACTTAAAAGCCAGGCTCTCAATATCCTAGTTTTATCTTTCACATTTCATTATAAGTCTCCATCCCTTTAGAAAGGCTTTCCATCCCCAAATGGAATACAGAAGGAGGACACAAATTTGTTAAGGGGAGAGGGCAATGAAAGAGAAGTTTTGAACTGCAAAAATCAAAGTATTAAAATACTCTACATACAGAAAACACCTGTGACCAGTGTATTCTCATAGGTTTTCCAATTGCAGAACAAGTATACGCAGATCTTTAAAAGACTGAATTGCCTTCATGGCAAAATTTACATGCGAGGATGCAGACGCTTCAAGACTGTGGTTGATTCTTCGTTGCACAGACACCTTTGTCATTTAAATCTGCAACTTGGCTCATATGAAGGAAAAGCAGAATGTATGTCAACTCCTTTGGAGACGGGATTTGTTTTGTTTGGGTTTTTTCCTAAGTAACTCCTGAGGTGTTTTTTTTTTCCTAGTTTAAGGATATTTCCACACTCTCAATTCCTTCAGTAGCAAGCATTAAAAAAGCAGCAGATCGTCAACGGAATCCTTGTCATATCACTCAAGATACATTCATTTGTTAACACTACATTTATCTGTCATAAACAGGAAACCCCATTTCCCTGGCAGAAGTAACAGGCTAATCACCATCATGAAGAATGAAACCCAAAAGCATGCTGATGGAGATCAGTCTCTCATGAGGAAGTACACCAAAACATGACAGCAAACATTCATTGTCTTGAAAACTGTCTGATCTGAATTCTAGGGCAAAGGTTAGAATTTGTCACTGAACTTCTGAGTCATTACCTCATCTTGCATTCTCATGGTTGCCAGGCGTGACTTTTCTACCTCAAGGTTTTTTTCTTTTAATTGTCTCTGCACATCCGCAAGCTCCCTGCGATTTTTCTCCTTGTATTCATCAAGCTGGTTCTGAAGCTCCAGAGTTGATGTTCTTGAGACCTCCACTATTTCAGACATCTGGGGAAAAAGTACATATAAATTTTTTTCCTAAGGTAGTGCTACAAAAGATACTATCACGCTTAATACACCAAAAGGTTTTTTCTCCAGCTTCGCTATTCAGCTCAGTATTTTCAAATGGAAAATTCATCAAACATGTTCCCAAACAAATGAATTTCTATGCAGAACAGTGAAAACACAAAACAATAGGGTTATTTTCTACCAGTATGTGTGGCAAGACTATTCTCTTTGTCTGTCAGCAGTTCTTCCAGGTGACTGTTGTAATGAACTGCACACACTTCAGTATATCCATATTAAGTAGTACAGTTTACGTACGGACGGCAAAATGAAGTCTAAAGCAGTAGCATTTTGAGAATCAGCTGTAAAACTCTGAAATATTGCTGTAGCATACATTAGAACTGAACTCAAATCGGGGATCTTGTTTAAACAAAACAGAACCGTTTTACAGCAGTATTTTGAAAGAGCAGTGTTCCAAACACTGCTCCAGCCATGAAAGCTTTTATTGATAGTCTCTAGGTTTAAGACACTAACAGTAAAGTTTGCGTTTCACTTTCTTTTACACATTTAAAAAAAAGAAAAAAAAAATCTTTCCAATTTGGCAGCTAGTTTACTTCTGTCTGTTACACACTCAGATTCCTGCAGCCTCTTTGGAGCGAACTCATACCTCCTCCTGTAACTTTTCAACAGTCTTGTTCAGTTGCCATCTTTCATTCTCCATTTCATTCTTTATCTGCTTTAATTGTTCCTTCTGGTGGGTTTCATCTTTTAACTGCTGAGTTAACTGTTGCCGTTCCTGCGAAATACAACGGATGCTCTCCTGCAGTAGATTAAAACACATACACAGTGAAATGTAGACCCTCTTTTCTAACACCTTAAAGGAACGTTATCTAACATACTCTATGCAGCAGTAATACCACCAGCTGTTGTAACATGAAAACAAGCTTAAATTAAAAAAAGTGTATGGAGTTACAGTTTGCCAGCCAGCATAGGACAAACATTTCAGCGATGCAGTGCTGTATCCCTCCTATAAATTCCTGAAACACTGTTGCAGCAGCATTCATAGGACCAAACCCAGACCCTTTCCATTATTCTGTTACACGCAGAGCATACGTTCCTCTGCAGTTGCACACATATCAACACACCCTACCTCCTGCACAAAGTTCAATACCCGTTTCAGGTTTCGCATTTTCTTATATGCTCTCTTTAATGCTCCCTTAAAAGTTTTCTCAACACCAACTTTTTTCCTAGGTAAGAAAAACAACCAACCAACGAACAAACAAAAAAATAAACCCCAAACAAATCTGTTCCTACGATGAGTGAGAAATAACTAGTGGGGATTTTTTTTTTCCCCCTGTTGCTGTGCTTCTATAGCACCCAGAAGCCCTTATCAAGACGATGTCTCATTGTGACAGAAGCTGTGCAAACAGAACTTTGCAGCTCCCAGCACAGAAATCCCCTTCCTGAACGAGTTTTTGCCTTCATTATCTGGATTAAGTTTTGAATGAACTGCAGAGCTATGCTGTATGCTTATCTAGAGGAGCTCCAAATGTTCCTGCTATCACATTCAGGATGTTTAAGAACTCACCACCCTTCAACTGCTAAATACTATCCATCAGGAGAATAACTAACTGTCACCAGTTCGTTCTAATACAAGAAAGGCAGGTTATCTTCCATCTGCATGGTGGGACTCTCACCTCTTCTTTCTCCCTCCGTAATAAAATAACTTATTGCCCCTACTCAATTTAGTAGACGCTACAAGACCAGACATTGTTTTTATGAAGTCTGAAAGGCACCATTAAATTGATTAAAACCAGATTATGGACAGTTAAAATCGTTCCAACAGAAAAATGTAAACAATTAAAATCATCATAAATTGTAAAAAGCATTCCAAAACCTTATTTTACATTGGAAATACAAAGTTTTGTTGACTATGTAATTCCTATGATGCTTACTTCATTACATTTCAAAAAACTTTAAATGTGAAAACACAGTAGTATTTCTGTAGGCAATACAGTCAGAATTGAAAAAATAAAAGTGGTCCTGTTACAATAGAAAAGAAAGAACATCATCAAATGTTGGAAGTTAGAGATTTCTTTAGATTTGTTGTCTCTCTTACATTCCTGTATAACCTGTGAACAAAACCCACCTCTGATACAAGAAAGAGGAGTTATGGTGGATGCCCAAGAAGTGTATACATAACCCGAAAACATGCTGGGGGCTAATAGAGGCTGTTCTGCAAAACCTAATTCTACACCAGAACCAGTTTAGCTGACACCAAAGGATTTTAAGAAACTTGCAAAGGTTCAACTTTAGCACTTCAGTTCTAAAAGCTGATGAAATCCTGGGACTCCACTAAGTGCCGTATTCGAACAGGTTAGTAAAACCCTCATGAGCACCCCCCTCCATCGGCCTTTCACAGATCATTCAACTTTACTATTTGTTTACACATCCTTGAGAAACAAACTGCACAGACACAGACCGGTGAAACACATTGTGAAAGAATAATGGTGCCGGCAGGATGCTGTTCTGCATTTCCAGTGTGCTGAGAAGTAAACGTTAGAGTGAATCTAGGCACTCCACTTCAGAGTTATCAACAACAAAAAACGAAAAAACAACCAACTACACAAAAAAATCAATCACTAATATAACAAATGGAATCTACTAACTAGGGCAATTGCCAAAGTACTAATAAGTAGAATAATTACAATTTTTAAAGCAGATTATAATAGAGGGCTTGATGCAAGCAGTGGATCACGTCAATTTTCATCAGGCCATGCTAACTTTTGCCTGATTTTCAGATACATAGCAGACCAAGATGCCCAAGACTGAAATTTAGCTTACTTCCTTTTAGTTATATTCTGGCATCCTGAAAAGAAAAATCTGTACTTTTCATGTATTGCATCTCCTCATTTTCATCAATATATTTTTAATTTTTGTTACTAAGAATGATAATGAAACTAATACTAAGCACATCACTAAAAATCAGAAAGCTTTGTGAAGTTGTAACCATAATTGTTTTAATAGAAAATGCAATTCCTAGATAACTGACCTGTTCCAATGAGAAATTTGCTTTACCGAGTTTATTTTTAATTGGTTCAACAATAAACTGACAGTGGCAATGCTGCTTCAGAGTATCAGGGGAACCGAAGCTCAGGTGCTTCATGCTCTCATTCCCCCCACATCTGTTAAAATCTCTCATGCCCATGTCCCTCTTGTGATGCATCAGTACTGTTGAGCCATCTGATGTGCCGTAAGAATCACAGAACTAAGCATTTCCTGGATGCAGTTACGTTCCCGTGACTTTCCAGCTTCCCCTTCTGGTAGACCACATTTATCATGGACTGAAGAAATCAAAGGCTTCTCTGGGTACACAGAAAGTACGAGACTGGAAAAAAATTTACAGTAGTCTTGATTCTAATGCACGATCAGATGGTTCATATGCACAATCATTCTCTTTGGAAAAGTGTGTAACGGGCTTGGTGAATTCTACTTGGCTGGAAATGGTGGTTTTCTTACTCCACCACTCCGCATAATTTTCTTCTCAAAAATCTATTTAAAAGGTGTCCATATTAGGATCTGTATTATTTACCTAGTAACTATGCCATAGCGTAATTTATTCTTCAAATAGTGAAATTACCACTAAAGAATAATAAGGTCCTTGTTCTTTTGCTCAAGTGTAGCTAGTAGGAAACTTGATAACAGGTAAAAACATTTCTCCTGAAAACTGAGCATTGCAACAGAAATTGTCTTTGTTTTAATAAAAACCCTGCATTACAACAAATGCTACTTCATTCTTGTAATACTGTTCAGGGGAAATAACATGTCATATGCAGTTTCTCATCAACAACCATTTTCCTTGGGCAACACAAATTAGGATGTTGTTTCTTTTTTCTAAACTAGCTGATAAAAGAGAAAAATACTGATAAAATTAGCATGTCTAGCTTGACATTAACATTCGAGGTAGACTAATGTGTCATGCTAGAAACAACTGAGCTTCCATTTATATCACTTTTCTTAACTCAGGTATTCAAAACCATGATGCAATGGAAATGTTGCTACCAACTACCCAAATGCTGCCGTTTTCTCAGCACCTAGTTTGGCAATACACTACACTGAACTTCAATATTTGAAATTCAGGATGTCCTATAGGACAGCTTCAATAGTCGTCTCAAGTGTAACCTCTAACTTGAGTCCCCTTCACATACAAAGATCCTGGAGTACTTTTCACTGGCATTGTCTGGCCTGGCAGTTACAGTGCAACCACAAGTCAAGCCCATAGTTTGCCAGTTGCCAATTTAAAGCCAATCTATCGTGACAATTAAGTACTTGGTGAAGAAGCTTAAGTGTTATTTCAGCACAAGTGAGGCTTACTCTACAGCAGCATTTCTCAATTTCAGGTTGGTGAACAGACAGTGGTCCAGAAGACAGGGAGTCATAAAATAACAACAGAACATGCTCACATTTCCACATACCCAAACGAAACAAAATGGGAGAAAAAAAAACGTAGTAACTTGTTCCATAGCAACCTATAAGATTATTGTGATATTTTCCTATTTTTCCAAACAATATTAGTTGAACCTCCTCTTTACAAAATTAGTAATTTCTTTCAACTGATAGCTGAAAATTAAGAATCATAAGAATTAAGAATGTATTTCAACTTATAGTGCTCTGCAACATTAATTCTATGTGCCTACCATTATTTACCACAATGAAAAGATAAGCTTCATATCCTTCCACCCATGGAAAGGATCCTGTATTCTGATTGTTTAACTTAAAAAGCACAGAATATTTGGCACTGCCATTCATAATGTTGGTATAATTGATATTTTTAAATACATTGCAGTAGCATATATGCTATGGTTAAGGTGCGTAATAATTATATTAAATTATTTCCTTTCCCAAGAAACTTCCAAAAGTCTTCTCAATGTTGCAAAAGTGTTAAGATGTATTTCATTCCTTGAAACAGTGGACTACATAGAGGAGGCTACGTGAAAACAGAGGTTATAACACAGCATGAGACACCACAAAAAATACTACTTGCTTGACCATCCATAAAGACAACTTCAGTACATACTGAGGTTGATTTGCTGGGGTCTGGAGCTCCCAACACAGGAAAGACACGGAGCTGTTGGAGCGAGTCCAGAGGACGGCTACCAAGATGGTCAGAGGGTTGGAACACCTTTCCTACGAGGACAAGCTGAGACAGTTGGGCTTGTTCAGCCTGAAAAAGAGAAGGCTCCAGGGAGACCTTAGAGCAGCCTTCCAGTACCCAAAGGGGGCCTACAAGAAGGCTGGGGAGGGACTTTTTACAAGGGCCTGCGGTGACAGGACAGGCGGGAATGGTGGGAAGCTGGGAGAGGGCAGGTTTAGACTAGATACAAGGAAGAAGTTCTTCACCCTGAGGGTGGTGAGACACTGGAACAGGTTCCCTAAGTAAGTTGTAGATGCTCCATCCCTGGAAGTGTTCACGGTCAGGCTGGATGGAGCCTTGAGCAACCTGGTCTAGTGGGAGGTGTCCCTGCCACGGCAAGGGGGTTGGAATCAGATGATCTTTAAGGTCCCTTCCAACCCAAACCACTCTATGATGATTCTATGATGATTTAAGACAAAAGTATTGAAACAAATTGTCTGTAATAACTAAGTGTATTCCAGCTTAACTTTTCTGAGTAGAAATTTGGGATGGAGGAGGAAGAGATTTCGCTATGTTTAGGGTAACTGTTACAGTTCTATTCTTATTGTTATTGTCTTCCTTATGCTAGTCCACCATTAGAAGTAATTTGTATTATGTAAAAAGCAAGATGGGCCAGTCAGGAACTAAGTTTCCACTGTGATAAGCATTATTACTGTGCCAAAGTTTGTCGTCTAAATTGTCAAAGGTAACACGAGGCCAAATCAGCCTACTGCACACCATTATTCATTAAAACAAGCAAAAAAAGCTAAAGACAGAAAGGCCGAATTGTTCTAAACAAAAGGGCCCGCTGATTACATCCTGAAGTCCGTTAGTGCTTGTATGCGTCGGACAAGAAGAGCGTAGAATCAGAAAAAGGATGCATTTGGTGTGCCAGAAATTAGACACAAATTGTGAATAAAATGACAAGACATACTCTTCTATCTGTCACCTTTCCCGGATTTCTTTAGTTTGGAGACTCAGCCTGGAGGCAGTATTCCTTGGCGTGGTGCCCTGAAGGATGCAGAAACAGAAAAGAAAGCACACACTTTTCAAGCATCTTGACCCAAAGCTAATCAAGATGCAGGAGATGCATATGGTGCATGGATTCATGCTGTGCAGGAAGGTCAAGCCAGACTGTGACAGAAGGGAGTTCTTAGAGAACAGTGCTAAATGCAAGCCAGTGATGAGCAACGGGCCATCTACTGTGATGGTGCAGGTTATCAGCAACACGTACAAGCAAATTTGGAGAATCAGTGAGGTAGAACAGATAAGCAGATTTAAAAAGAAAAAAAAAACGAAAACCCACAACTGACCAAAAGCCTCAGATGAAACTCTTACTGATGCAGTTACAAGGAACATCAGCTTAAAACCATCATTTTGTAGAAATAAAACTTCCTTACTCATACTGTTAAAACTTTATACTCTTGAAGCACATTCCATTTGAAAGACATAGAATTATTTTCTTCTTGTTGTTATTTTTTTCTTTTTACCATAATTAACTGAACTAGGCGAACACGCTGGCTAACACAATCTTCCTTTGGTTTATATTTCACTTATAGAGAAGTTTCATTTTCAGATTTTCAGAACAGTAATGTAAAATTTGTGTTGAACACAACAAGGGAAAACATCTGTTCAATTAAAAAAGGGTTGCTAGCAATGTACATGTATCTCATTTTTGAGTCTGACAGAATCACTTAAAAACTTTGCTTCTAGAAGCAAAACTAAGAGAATCCTAAACTGATACTGTAGAAATAGATGCTTCTTCAGTACATGTAAAAGGTGAATTATCAAAGAGGAAAGATGAGGTTTGCAACTTTTTCAGATACAGAATACGATGTCAATAAGAGTTTTTAAGATTAATACACATTCATCTCCTTACTAAACAGATCTGAATTGTCATTCCATCTGAATCATTCCATCTTTACTCATACACAATATTGTCAACATCCCTTTCCACTGCTCTGGAGTAGATGCATTCTCCATACGCTTAATTTTTGGACTAATCTGGGAAAAAGCATATCCTTTCCTGGATACTGAGTAGATTAAGGAGCAAGGTGGAAAGAGGACTTCACACAGAGTTTAAGAGGCTGCAAGTTCTAGTGATATGTGTGACAAATTTCTCTGGGTTTGTGATGAAATATACCAGTTCTATGAAACATTCACGAAGAAGACAGGTATGTAAAAAATAAAGAGAAGCAAATTTCCTGATATTTGTCTACTACCAATGTTTTTAGTTATATCCAAGTACATATTTTTATTCTTTTACATGTAAATGCCTACACACAACCAGAGCTGAGTGATCATTCAAAATAATAAAACAGATTTATAAAACCTTAAGACAGTTTATTTTGCAATTAATTTCCTTGAAGTTCTGCTAGATCCATGGAAGCTAAAAATAAAATAAAAACAACTTGAGCAAGAAAAGACTTTTAATTAGATGATGCTCTGCTTTCAGGAAACATCTGAATATTGCAGTGAGGTCTGGACTTTAAAACAAAGTGTACTTCAAAAAGAATGAGATGTTACTCTGCAGAAAGCAATGGTGACTCAGGTAAACAAACAGGAAATTTAAAATTCAAATATTCCAAATTGCTCTGTCCTTACCTGCAGATCTTCTACTTGGCTCTCCAAAGACCTTTTTAACATTACCAATTCTTTTGCCTCCTTTTCAGCCTGTTTCCAAGCTGCTTCTAACCGTTGCTTCTCTTCCTGCAATGACACGATTTGATACATTTAGGAATAGCGGCCAGGCCTTTAAACTGACAAGGAAACTGAGCTATAAAGTATGTTCACTCTGGCCTGTCACTGATCTCCCCAGTTCCAGGCTATGACTTGCTTTCACACTGGTTTTCATTGGGGAAATCTTTCCTATACATAACAGCAAACTGCATCCTACTTCTTGATAACCTGCTGGTTCTGCTTAGCTTTCCTAATGACATTGCCCAACCTCCTCCTCGTCAGCTTTTGTTCTACAAAGTACCCTTTGCAAACAGGAAGGTTACTGCTTAAGGGGCTTGTTTTCTTAACTTACCTCATATCTCTTCATTTTTTCCTTCGCTAAATTTTCTTCTCCTTTCATATTATCAATTTGTTTCTGCAACTCTTCAATTTTACACTCTAGCTCATCAACCGTTTTCTTCAACTGTTCGTTCTCCTCTGTCAGCTCTTTGACTTGATTTTCTATACTATTTCGCACCTCTTGTGCAGCGTTTCTTTCACTGGCAAGGACAGCAGCACTCTAGTGACAACAAATTATGTCATGTTTAAAAAAAAAATTGATGCTGTTTTTCCAACACAAGTTTCATGTCACCACAGCAAATATAGCTAGGATAGAACACTAAAATGTCAACAAATAATTTAACTTGAAGTCTGTGTGCATTACAAACACGCATTTTTATGATTCATATTGCTGTGGAAGAACATATAAGGAGCATTTTTTTCCTTAGGCATACCTACATGCTAAAGTAACATACCACACCTGAACACTCTCATGCCTGCCATCGCATATTTTCACCGTTAACATCTTCCTCTTTATTGCCCTAAAATATTCTCATTACCAAATCCCATTGTTAGGTAATTCCAAGTAATCTAAAAGTCTTAACAGACATTGAAAGCCATATGGTCCTTCACAGAAGAACATATTGATGAAGAGTGTCTTCCAGAGCAACACCAAATTTAGGCAGTCTCATCCCACTGCTTATTCCAAGCACTAACATACAACACTACATCCATGCAACTATTTGTGAGGCTGCAGAGTAAACCAACTTAGGGAAGACGATCAACTGAGTTATATACACACAGAGATAAATATGAAGAGATTGAAGAGATCTCCACTCTAAAAAGAAAATAAAAAAAGGGGGAGGGGGTGCTACTGGAAAAAAAGTCCCAATCCATTTCAAAACATGGTCTCCCAAAGTGCTGTGCCAGCACAAACAGATGGTGAGTGGGCATGAAGAAGCAATAGAGACTGGAAGTACCTTACAGTGGTCCGGGTGCAGCTCTACCTGCGTATCATACAGCCCGCACTTTGGGCTGCACCTACTCAGTAGAAGTTCTGCTTCCTTTTCAGTTACTGCCGGAGGATGGAAGGAGTTCAGCTACTGAGTTCAACTTGTATTCAAAAAGATATACTTGGTGTTTTTTCAGAAACTCAAGTCAATATACAGCACAAAGATAAATTATAATAAACTACTTATCACAATTTGTCAGATGTGGTGACAGGGGGGTTTTTTTGGGACAGCAACTGGCTGCAACACATAACTTCTCAGAGTTAATCATCACCTCAGTCTTACCACTTTCCCTCTCTAAACCACCCTACCAGTTATTGTGGAAACTATGAATGAAAGTATGTGTCCATAACGTTATACTATCTATACTGTTAAACTACAACACAGACCAGGCATGTACTTGGAAACATTTAATTCTGTGGAGTAAAGAGCGAGAAGGATTTAATCTTTGTTCTTCATTGACTTGTCAGTCAGAATCCCCTCCAGAGACCATAAAAGAATCTGAGACATAATTTGTGGTTCTTGCTCTTTGGCATTCAGGGTCTGATACAAAGTAGTACTTTGTACAAAGATCTTGTTCTCCTGCACAGGCCTGCTGCCTTCTACCTTCAGACCTTCAACAACAGTAAGAACACCGGAACAGACATACGAGTCAGTACTAGACCAGTATTCTCTCCAGTGGCCAGAGCTGATGTTTAGGACAAAAAGAGGAACAACGACGGGGCTGTCCTTTCCCCATTACACGCTCCCAGCTCTCACTGTTTTTCAGCTATTAATTTCTCTAATCCTTTTTGAATCCATTCATACCTTTGGCTTTGTCACTTCTTATCTAGTGACAATAGGTAACTACACATTAATTACTGAAGTATAGCATTTTTGCAGGTGAAATGGTGTTTATCTGTGTGAAAACAAAAGAAAACCTACAGAGTGGTTTGGTAAGCAACTAG
Source organism: Leptosomus discolor (assembly GCF_034619465.1). Lineage (NCBI taxonomy): Eukaryota > Metazoa > Chordata > Aves > Leptosomiformes > Leptosomidae > Leptosomus > Leptosomus discolor. Next base: position 22,249,562 of record NC_141401.1, on the reverse strand, counting down.
TTTGTGAAATATTTTACTGAAGCATGAAAATCACTTTTCAGTTACGCTATTTTTGATTGTAGCTCCTGATTTTTCCCTTCCCAACCCCAAAAGGAATAAGCAAAGTTACATAAAAGGGGGTTTACAAAGTGCGCCCTCACTAGATTATTTTCTAGGAAGCAGCAGCTCTAAAATCATGCAAATTAGATTGATAAAGTGGTAACTCAGAAAACACTCAGACTGTCTACAGGGTCAATGAACTTATTATACAAAAACTGGCAGCATAAGCAGGCTGACAAGTTCTGGTCTTTTGAAAATACTGAAAAAACTTGTTCTTCTAAGTACACGACTAGTTAAAAGCTCTGAAATAAATCTCTGTTGATGCTTTAAGTTCTCACATACTGAAATTTCAATAGCATTTTTATATTCCTCTAATTTTTGCTTTTTGCATACAGCAAAGTTTTACTAATTAGCAAGCACTCCCCCCGTGGCTCCTTTTTGTCTCATTTCCCCATTCTGGAGCTGAGTGAAAGCAGCTGAGGCATGCTGGGGAGTTCAGGGAAAGGAATGTTGATTTGTCTGTTCTTTTTCATCCAACCGCCTACACAGGGCTGCACAGTAAGAGAGGACTGCAGCAGACTCACAAGGTACCTGAAGATTCCACTGCCTCATCTACCATGGTTTGTTCTGCTTTCCCAACACAGGAAGCATTACTTGCTTGGAAGTACATGCATGCACACACAGAAGCAAACAACCAAACAAACACCCCAGATCTATGTATATAAATACACACACACACACACACACACACATATATATGTATTTAACCTAACAGGTTCAAAATTAAGTGCAGCCTACACTGATGCAGTTGTAGCTACAGATCTGCTCCCGCCTGCCTTTTCCTCTATGTATCTTAGGACACTGTTCCAGTCACTGAAATTAAACTAAACTGGTGTTCTCTCTCGTTTTTTACTATGTATTTCACTAAGTTAGCAAGATGCCAGGTGAATATATAACAAAAGGTACAGAAGTATACAGGGCAAGTTGCAAGTATTATCTTTATTAACCTAATTTAAAACCTTGGACATAAATTGGGTATATACGTAAAACCTGCCTAAAGTTCCAGCTGTCTGAGTGACCAGCACTTAACCTGCAGATCGACACACATCTCTAACGACCTGGGCATCATTACAAGGGTTAGACCTTCACATGAATGAACTGTGCCCAAACAAATTCTCTAACAAGTTAAGTACAAAATTCCTTTCTTTCACCTGGCAGGGGTATATCTTGTAAAATACCCACACTAAATACATACACTCACACCCTTTTTCAAGATGGTAGGAAAACTCTCTTAGTGTACAGGGAGAGCTTTACTGTATTCTAGTTAGAGAGTGGGCATTTTTCTTATCTATCTTCTCGGGAGAGCAGGACAAGTTTTCTTCACAATGCACATTTCACTGTACGCTATTGTTTCACCACCTTTTCAACTTGTTTCAGATAAGACTGAAAAGAAACACAGGAGTATCTATTCTATCAGTTTACCTTACACGGCCGTGCTATACACATAAGGCATGGAAGATCACCTTCAGGATATCATTCAGGATGATATTAGAAAACAAATACATGAGTACCTTCAAGTTGATAGTGAAATTTAAACAAAGTCAAACCACACAAATACGATTTACATGTTCTTTGAGTAGAAACAAGCTCTGAACTGTAGTTCTGACAGACCGTGTAGCAGCACCATTAGGGGAGAGATCCCTACCCATCTATTTGCACAGTTACAGGAGGTTCAGGCCAGCAGCTATCAAATCATACATGGACACTGCTGAAGCAGAAATAGATTGTTGTGTCCTTTGACTACAGAACCCTGTCACACAGGCAGCGTACTCAACCAGCCCCGAGCAATTAGAAGGCAACATTACTCATGTAGAGACCATATGTTAAATTTACCACTCTGTCGTTAGAAATGGCTCGTTATATTCTGCATAAAATTCCCCTAACAAAACATGCCAGTAGAACATATGCAAACCACTGCACTGAAGTTACACAGAAATTACTGTGTACACCAATAAATTCTGGAGGCCAATTATTGCACTTCATAGGCTAAAACTGAAAGTGGCAACAGCATAGACAGTTGAAACCGTACAACAGATGGTATTTGCTAACAGCCAGTGGTAATCCTATTCTCTTTGGGTCTGTCTACATGAGCAAGAAGGCACAGCTTTCATTTAAAATTCAGTGATTGGCTCATGCAAAAGCACTGAATTAAGAGTGGGTTAGAGTGATGAGGATGAAAGCAGAAGGATAACTGAACACCATAGGGCTAGTAAGTACAAATGAGGAAAAAATCCAGACACGGAACTCACAGGTACAGATTGTACTGTGGATCCATATCCTTCAGCCCACACATGACTTATTTGTAGTGGTGCTGGACGTAAACAGTGTGAGCTAACAAAAGGTCCTTAAAGCTTAATGACACTACATCAATTAATGACTCCTGTTGGTATCCATTCATAAATCCTTTACATTGCTACATTTAATATTTGGGGATGTTGGTAAAGTTTTGTCAATCATTTTAACTAAGTTCATATACATTTAACCCACAGTAACAGAACTGGGTAAAGGTCACAAAATGATATGAGTTGAATATGAAACATTAACAAATATGTTGTTAATATAACACGATCTTCAGTTCACAGAATTGTGGATCAGCCTCTTCAGAGAATTGAAAGAGATTGTGTACAGAGACACACAAACAGACAAAAGTGGTTAAACAAGATTCTTGAAGACAAAGGCTGGAATGAAATACTGTATATTCAGACATATTTGCCACACAAAAAAAAAAAAGAAACCAAAAAAATCCCAACCCCCCCCCAAAAAACAGGGCGGGGAATTGTATCAAGTATTGAAGTGGGCTGTTTGGATCTTAAAATTGACATATCTCAGTTCCAAGACTGCAGTTTCTTCCCTATGACACATAAACCACTCTTATTTCTTTTTACTCCCACTTGTCAGTTGTGGCAGCATATTTCAGTAAACCAACTTTTTACTAAATATAATTCCATAATATAATATATGTAAGGTAAAAACCCGATAGCATTTTCCTTGTTACATCTGTTTGCCTGCATTTGCTTTCAATCTGTCTGTCCTCACTCTGTCTTACAGGACATTCGGTGCCTTCTATTACCTATTAGCCTGTTTCACATTCACATTTCCATCTCTTCAATCTCTGAAGGAATAATACCTTCCACTTAATATCCACATTCTTGCAGACTTCCTAAACACACTTGTATCTTCTTTTTTTTTTTAATAAATTAAATATTTTATTATGCTTTCTCAAATTTTCTCATGTTTAAACTCATGATTTAAGACTGAGCAAGCCTTATCAGCAGACTTAAACTACAGAGATTAGGCAAAAAAAGCTGGAAATAGGTTGCAAATTTCTGACAAAAGCTGAAAAACAGAGAAGGCTGTCTAGAAGAAATAAAACATAGCTATAATGATGAGGTCCCACAATACAAAGTCCTCTATGACTTCTTGAGGATAAGCTTCTGCATTCTGACACTGCCATTGTGCCACAGTGCACATGCAACAGCTTTACTTATTAGCCCAGCAGTAGACTCAAAACACCATGAACAAAACAAGCTACCAAATCCTAAAAGAAAGGTCCACTGCAAAAAATCCATTTCTGACCATAAAAAAACCATCACACATGGAGGAAAATAATCTACGGTGGTCAAGAACCACTGAAATCTTTAAATAATTCTCATACACTTTAATCCTGAAGCTTAAAGGATTAGTCAACCAACTTGAGAACAAGTCAAGAGTTTACAGTGAAAGAGGCTGTTGCTGCAGAAATAAAGGAGTGCTGCAGAATCACAGAACTGCGGGAGTTGGAAGGGACCTCTGGAGATCATCTGGTCCAACTCCCTCACCAAAGCAGGTCAGCCTAGAGCAGGTCACACAGGATCGCGTCCAGGCGGGTTTTGAATGTCTCCAGAGGAGACTCCACCACCTCTCTGGGCAGCCTGTTCTAGTGCCCTGCCACCCTCAGAGTAAAGAAGTTCCTCCTCATGTTCAAACAGAACTTCCTGTGTTCCAGCTTGTGCCTGTTGCCCTTTGTTAGGAAGGACAGTTTCACAGCTAACGTACCCAAATACAGCCCTAGAGAACCTGGAGTCTAGTCTTGTCTCTGCCAAAGAGCTCTTGAGGCAAGTCACACAATCAAAACTTTCCAGAGGTGATCAATAACTGCATGCTCCTTAATTTCCTTGGTGCTTGACTTGAGACACTAGGGTTTGGTTTCCAAAGTTTTTGGAAACAAAGTGCACAGTTTCAACTGAAGTCAGCAAAAATCGTACCCTGGATATACCAAGGACTATATAATGGTTAACATTACATTAACCTAGGCACCTGGATTGAAACATTGCACGCTGACGGATCCTTTTGACAGTAATCTCTCCACCTTTTAGTTTCCTTAATATGGGGAATAACATTACTCATTAGCTTGCAGCTATGCTGAGAAAAGGAATTAAAGTTTGTGAAATAATCAGTAGAATTCTTTCTTCAGAAGTTTTTAATAGTATGTACTGAGTGCAGAAACAGACTAAAGTCTGAAAAACACTGATATATGAAATATTCTAACATTGTGTTTAAGTGAGTACAGAGCTACTTTGAACTCATAACACATGGATGAAGAGAAAGTGAGAGGATGCATGCACATATATATGTGTACTATTTCACATGGCACGTACATCTGACTTATAAAGTTTTACCCAGTGTAGGTCTGCTTATCTGAGCCCCCTAGTCACAGCTGCTGGAGTTCATATGCATGCAGAACTTAGTTTTCAGCTCGGGGCCTAAGGAAGTTACTCTCCATAAGGGAACTTTGGCAGTGAAATTCAAGTCCCTCACTTCTCATCCTGCTCCTTTCAGGTGTTTTGCCTAACAAGAAATGAATCTCATAAAATTTGGGTTTGTGTCCTTGTATATAGTTGTACAGTGTCCAGAAATATTTTTAAATATATTAAAATTAGTCAAGACCAAGTTTAAATAAAGCAATAAATATTGTTCCTACTCCTTTGTTGCAGAAATCTCGGTAAAGAAAATATATTTACATACTATTCTACTCTCCATTTTGACGCAAGAAGTGAACAGATTCAAAGAATAGGAGATGAAGCTTAGTACAAAAGGCATCAAAATCCTTCCCATCACTCATTATTGCATAAAGAGGCTGGTCAGAACACACAAACAGGGTCCTTGAGATGCAAACGAAATATTCTATTTCAACCTGAATACAGCAAAAAACCTCTTGGACAGGAATGCAGAAAATGTTCTGTATCTCCACACCTTTTTTACCACACCCTCAACACTGGCAAAGACATGACAGTGGTTGTGTAACTGATCATTTAAAAATGGTTTTGGCTGACTTCAGTGTTTCAGCTGGTGAAACTCCCCTTTGGCAGTGACTGCACAGTATGGGGCCTTTAGAGTCCTTTTATGAAATACAGGAAGAGCTAAAGCAAGTGGAAGCCAAGTATCTCATTCACAGCTTATCAGAAGTGTGAAATTTTGGCTAGATGCGTTTATTAGGCACAACTCAGACAGTTTTTCTAAAAATGTTTACATTTCCTTTCAGAATAAGTTCCACTGAGTAAAACTGAATTCAACCAATTAACTATTTGTTCTTTAATTACCATACTTGAAGTACAAATCTAAAGAGTAACTCTCCATTCAAAAAGAGCTGGAGCACAAATATAAATTTTTTTAATGGAAGTAACAGACTTTCAAATATTCTTTCCATGTTCATACTTGTGGAATCAAAGTAAATGAGACAATAATCATAGAATCACAGAGTGGAAGGGACCTTAAAGACCACCTAGTTCCATCCACCCTGTCATGGGCAGGGACACCTCCCACCAGACCAGGTGGCTCCCAGCCCCATCCAGCCTGGCCTTGAGCACTGCCAGGGAGGGGGCAGTCACAGCCTCTCTGGGCAGCCCCTGCCAGTGCCTCACCACCCTCACAGGACAGAACTTCTTCCTAACATCTCATCTCAATCTCCCCTCTTTCGGTTGGAAACCGTTACCCCTCGTCCTGTCACCACACCCCTGATCAAGAGTCCCTCCCCATCTTTCCTGCAGCCCCCTTTAAGTACTGACAGTCACAATACTGTTCTCTTTTGCAGGCTGAACAACCCCAGCTCTCTCAGCTTCTCCTCATAGGGGAGGTGTGCTCCAGCCCCCTGAGCATGTTTGTGGCCCTCCCCTGGACCCACTCAAGCAGGTCCATGTCTCTCTTATGCTGGGGGCCCCAAGAGCTGGACACAATACACCAGGTGGGGTCTCATGAGAGCGGAGTAGAGGGGGACAATCACCTCCCTCAACCTGCTAGCCACAGGCTACTCTTCCAAAACTTTCTGAAGAAAAGGGAACGGTGTGGCTGATCACTTCATTCTGTTCCTGGTGTGGACACCTAGGGTACCAATGAAGACACTACCTGCTGAAACCAACTCTAAAGTCTCATGCGCCATCTTTTTAGGTTGATGCCAGACTAGTTGTTTGAATTCTTGAACTACATGTAAAAAGTTTCATGTGACTTCAGGGACTCCTATCTACCCATCTCCCTCAAATGATCCTGAGGGTGTAGCAGTGATAGAGATAGTACATCCCATTCTATTGTATATAAACAAATCAAGTTTAAATCCCCAGGTAGCATGCAGGTGATTTCCAAAGAAAGAAAAACCAAAACAAAACCAACCTACATTCAAAGACTGACACCCAAGGAAAAAAAGACAAACATAGTGAGTCTCATCATAGGGACAGCCCTTTAATTCTAATCCTTATTAGCTCTTCAGTAGAGAGCTTCTGAAATCAGTATTATTCAGGTATAGTCATCTAGTTTTTAAAGCTCATGAATGCAAATAACAGGTATTAATTTCTGTTTGTAGTTCCGGTATTTTTCCCCACTGTGTACCTTTAGGCGATTTTTCTAACCTCAGACACTATTTCTTAAAGCAGTTGGAAGCCCTGGGATGAATAACACAGTAACACTGGATAGCACGAATAATAAAATCTCATTCCTCTAAAAAAGGAATGTGAAAGCTCCTTAAGAACAAAACAGAGTGTTAGGCTACCAACACCCGCTGCACCACCCCAACCAAACAAAAAACCCACAAGTTTCTGGAAAAGAGACTAAACAGCTTTACTTACTGCTTTTTTTGATTATATTAATTCTTGCCAACATCTCAAAATGAGGCCTAGCCCACTTTAACACATGGCTATGCCTTTGGAAGTTAACTATTATCAGTTACCTATTAAAAGGGTCAGTGTGCTTTAATCTCTTGGTGAAGTATGCTGCAACCAACTTGAATCTTCAGCTGTACTTCACGAGATTATTCAGTAAACAAGTGCACAAATTTACAAGGAAATCAGACTATCTTGGCTTCCATTTCAGCTAGAGCCATTCTATTAACTGGTTTAAGATTATTCACTTGTGGCAGTTTAGAGACAAGACTTGTTTTCTTGCAAGACTGTTTTCACTGATCTAAATACCTACATCTTAAAATTAAGATTGCACCCCCTTTTTTTGTTTTACACAGAGCACATTAAAGAACATTTCCCAGTATAGGCATGACCTAACATTTACACAGTTATTAAATCCAGAGCCAGGAAAGTATTAACCTCTCTACCAGTAGCGATAGCAATGTCATATTCTCCTCCTAGCTATGTATCATGACATACTCAGACTGGCTTATACTAACAGTTTTTTCAAGGTTAGAAGTTGTTGCAAAGACTAGAGTAAAATATTAACTAGTTCTCTGTTCACATTGTACCCTACTGAATACACTTAGTCAAACACTTCACACACAAACATATATACTTTCACAGGACAAACCTCCTGAACATACATATACTGTCTTCTGCTGCTAAGGATTAGAGATCCTCATGATGGTATTAAAGAAGTATCTGACAGCACAGGCTCTTGCCAACTTCCAGAGAAAAAAAAAACCCACAAACGACTCCTCTTCCCAACCCAGACTAATTGAAATAGTCCTGGCTGAATAAGGTTCACAATGGTGAAATGACTATTACAGATAAAACAAGATTTTTTTTTCTTTTTGGTCTTGTTTAGATATGGTTAGATATAATTCAAATAGAACTTTGCAGGACAGTTTGCTCAGAGGCTTTCTTGACTATACATACAGTATAAAACCCACTCAGTTGTAGTTTCATGGTGCTGTCTGCACCCAAACACACACATGTCCCCACTAAATAAATGGATGAGTAAATTGCATGGAAATGAAAGACCAGATGAGCTGGAACTTAAAAAGCTTGCTTTAGCACCGAAGACAAAGTCACCAAGTTACCTCTTCAGTGTGCTTTAAAGGCAGGTTTATTCTTCTTGTGGACAACACGGCTAAAATTCCATAATTTGTTTGGCATTTCATTTAATGGGTGCCTAAAAACATGCACGATGCTATCACCAAACAACTTCCTTTCCATGTACAGAACAGACACTTACAGCAAAACAAATAAAATCTGTCTCCCAGATTTTCCATACACAGTTCTAAAATACGTGTTTCCAATAACAATGCCTATTTTAAGGAGTGCCTGCAATCTTCCTTCCACCATCAGGTTTCTGTCTGTGAACCCTCCCTCTCTTTCCCCCACTCCATCTGTGTTTGTAGCACCACACTTGGAAATCAGTCAAAAACATACCAGGCTTTTAGAGGGCTGGTAAATGAGGGCACAAAATGAAAGGGGAGGCGGGGGCAGGTCATGAAAGAAGAAACATTGACTTGGACCAGTCACTCCACTATTCTGTATATAGTTTAGATCAGTTCCCACTGGCTTCTACCACTGAAACAGAAAGAAGGGTTATTTCAACATGGCAAAGGCTGCCTCAGGCAAGCTGAGGAAAGGAATATCCCACCAGTGGCATTTGAAATCCTGGTTCATCTTCTCTAAATCTTTTCCATTTGTTGTCTATCTTGTTTGAGGTGAACGGACTAGACTCAGACACAGCATTCAGGATGCAGATTCAGACGAGTTACAGATGTATGTGTATAAGGGCATAATGATGTTCTTATGCCCAAGTAACTCCTATCACATAATTTGTTTCTTTTACTGCTATCAAGACAATGTTTTTATAGAACTATTTATTGTAACCCCAAGATTTCACCTTAGAATCATAGAACAGTTTGGGCTGGAAGGGACCGTTAAAAGACATCTAGTCCAACCCCCTGCAGTGAGCAGGGACAGCTTGAGCTGAATCAGGCTGCTCAGAGCCCCGTCCAGCCTGACCTTGAACGTTTCCGGGGATGGGGCTTCTGCCACCCCTCTGGGCAGCCTGTGCCAGTGTTTCACCACCCTCATTGTAAAAAATTTCTTCCTTATATCTAGACTAAATCTGCCCTCTTTCAGTTTAAAAACATTACTCCTTGTCTTATCGCAACATGCCCTGCTAAAACGATTGCCCCCACCTCTCCTGCAGCCCCCTTTCAGCACTGGAAGCCGCTGTAAGGTCTCCCTGGAGCCTTCTCCTCTCCAGGCTGAACAACCCCAACTCTCTCAGCCTGTCCTCACAGGGGAGGTGCTCCAGCCCCCTGAGCATCTTCGTGGCCTCCTCGGGACTTGCTCCAACAGGTCCCTGTCTTTTTTGTGCTGAGGACTCCAGGTGGGGTCTCACCAGAGCAGAGTAGAGGGGGAGAATCACCTCCCCTGCCCTGCTGGCCACACTGCTCTTGATGCAGCCCAGGACAGGGCTGGCCTTCTGGGCTGCGAGCGCACATTACTGGTTCACATCCAGCTTTTTGTCTACCTTAGAGTGGTACAAGGTAGTTGGGATCCGATTTTTTTTTCCCATATATTTTTCCATAATTTTACAGTTATATACATCAAATTTGTCTATCACTTTACGTACTGAAGTGCCTGCGATGCTCCACTACCAGTTATGTTTTCGCTTTACCCTATATAACTTGGGGAACCACTGTTTGGTGTTTGTACAGCATTATTTCAAAATAGGTTCTCAGAATATATTAAATTTAGTTATATTTCCCATGCCAAGCCATTTCTACAAGAAAGGCATATGCAGTATGTATCAGTATCATTTCATAATGCTTAAGCTAGTTTTTGTTAAGCTTCCTCTATGCGGGAGATTTTTATTAGCTTTGAAGAAGAAATATCATATCATCAAGTTAGGTAGAAAAAGATTCAATAATTCACTTCCATTTCAAAGTTTTTTACAGCTCTCTGCTAGATTCCCCTAAATTCACAATCACTTCATACAGATGGAGAAAAACAAAACCAGAACTGCTTCTTATCTACAATGCTCAAAATTTTATATTATTTTCTTATTTTAAAGGACTATGCTTTTAGTTCATAAAATGTGCAGAAGGTAACCACTGTCTTTTCCTGTTCCTACCACTGGCTCCAGTAAATTCCTTCTCCTCTTTAATCACACCGCATGTCTTAATACAGACATGTCAGTTAAAGCTCACATGACCACAAGCTACATTGCATTCTTAAATGTGTTGATAAATGAATCAGCTTCTGAGTGTCTGTTTTATCATTTTGAGGAGAAGGTCAGAAGTAGGATAAACTCCAAATAAATCAGTGAAGGCCAGGCTCAGATAAGCCTCTTCATAATGTGATGATTACAGCTTTTTCTGAACAACATTTGTGCAGACTGCTTCTCCGAACAGACACAAGCCTGACAGCGCTGTGCAGTTTGGAACTGCATTCCCAAGCTGACACAACTTCAGAGGACTTTGAACAGTATCAGTTGCAATTTGCAACAACCTTTTACCCATAGCATTACCTTCCAAAAGCTATTTACAAATTTTACTGAAACAGTGGCAATTCATCTACAGTGATGGAGCACTCATGGTTAAGTAGTGCAATTCTGGTCTGTTGTGTTGTACGGTCATATTAAATAATATAAATTTTTCTACTACATTAAAACCATGAGAGGATTCATATTCATTTCTGCTTGAGCACTTGCAGTTATGGAGAATCAATTTTTAATTAGAAAGACATTAAAATTTTCATTTATTATTAAAGGAAATTATTACCCCACAGAGGTATGTTATGGAAGAGTAAAACTTTTACTACTGTTAAATGGAAATAGTCTGGTCTTAGTCTTAATAAAGAAGCAACAAAGTTAAGAACAATCACAGCCATCTCAAGACTACCACAAGCAAAAGACATAACACAAAAATGAGTTAAAAAGGTAAACTGCAGCAAAGAAAACTAGTATCTTAGTATCTGTGGCTTTATATAAAAATCTCTATTAAAAAAAAAACCCACAACCAAAAACCCCCAAACTTACCACCACATCAGTAAGCATGAGAACAGGATCACAGATGGTGAATAACCCCGCTCTATTCTGCTACCAGATAACCTTGATATTTGTTTCTAACATGGTTTCAAAGTAGATCTATGTGGCACTCTAACCACACAGACTAAATGCACTGTACCTTACTTGCCAACCTGACACCTCCTGCAGATGAAAAATTCTGTTGATTTAGCACTGGCACAAAAATTACTTCCTTTCTCCCTGCAAAAACTTCTTTTTTTGGCCTAACACATACCACAAATCACCTTTATTCAGTGTAGTGATTGGGATGAGATAGAAGCAACGTAAGAACTAACAACCTTGTACGTACAGAGTCAAATATACTCTGATCTATCAAACATTAGTATCCATATTTTCTGCATGGTAAACCACTATTAACAGGATTTACACACCTGTTTTCCTCATTAAATACAATAGACTGACCCTTTCCACTACTCTGATGTAAATTTCTTTTTTAGAAAGATTTACATCTTTCCAGCTTGCAATAATATTAAAAAAATAATAAAATTATTTAACAGGTCAAGCAGCTTCAATTGTACACAACATGATTTTCACACACACTGTTAAGTATTCCAGATTAGTTATAAAACCAATAATGAACATCATACATAAGATCACAGCAGACCACTCATCTAACTCCCTGCAGAGGCTGGTTATGCTTTTCTGATAGAGAACATATCAACCTCAACAACTAGCATCAGCCAGCAGGCACAGAGATGCTGCAAAAAATCATTAAGGGTACTAATACTAGCGAGATTAAAAAATTAAAACCACCACACTTCCAATTAAGCATGATAAAAGTCTTACTTACAACAAAAACAACTAAAATGAATTGAAGTAAAATCAGAAGAGCAGAACTGGTGCTGAGAGCAACATTAACTAATTAAATTTCACTTTTGAACATCTTATTAAATTTGCTATTAGATAGACTCTGTCATGCAAGCAAATAAATGCTATTTATAACTATTTCCAAGCCACAGCAACCCAGTCATAGAGCCATTTCCCAGACTATGTTATTGTTATGCCAAACAGACTACTCTTTCATTTCTTGTCAGCCGTAATTACAGTTCCATAATTGAAATACAGTAAATTACCAGGCAGTAACTTTGAAAGATGGTTCACTAAGGTTAAGCTGTCACTACAATTACTGTATAATAAAAAATGATAATTTAAATGTTCTACTTTTCTCTCAAAGAAAAAAAGAATTCAGTTCAAGCAGCTCAGATGAGTGAAATATCTTCACGATGATGTAAACAAAAAGAAACAACACATTTAAGCAAAGCCAAACAATCTCAAGTCGAAGTCCTAAACTGCATAAACAAATCTGTGTGTATAAACTCTTCTAACCACTGAAGAAAATCGCACATTTAAAACAATCCTTTAAAAGAATAGTCTTTATCAGAATTCAGCCATACACTATCCAGCATCTTCTATATGTGCTCCTCTTTTGCTCATAAAGCATATAAAGCTTTGGAAACTTCTTTCAAGTCTCAAGCTTAATTTTAATTCAGTTCTACATTATGTTTTCAGCCACGACCAACAGGATAACTGCAACTCACCTAACACCAAAGATGTCTAAGTAAAAGATACAAATTAGCATGGACATTTCTAAGCATAAAACTGGGCCTACAATTTTGAGTTACACTGGTCAAGCACAGCTTGCCTGTAGAAATTTTCTCTAATATTTGACAGAAATAAATGAGGGAAGGGGATACAGAAAAGACAGAAATAACTGTCATTGCGAAAAAAAAAATACTCAAAATTTTATGAGAATTGTCCCCTTACAAAAAAGTCCTTCAGTAAATTCCTAGCTGCTGTCTCTGCAAAGCCAACTTCACAAAGGACATCTTTTGGAAACAGTAACAGATAAGCACATCTGAAAACCGTTCCTATTCTCCTCGCAAAGGCAACTCCTTCAGTTCTGTTTTCCTCCTGCCTGATTCCAGACACCCAGCCCCTGCTGTTTCCCTTGCGCCAGCACTCATTTGACCATTCTGACAAGATAAGCTCAATCACTGAAAAGGACACAAAACTAAAGAAAAAGAAAACCAGTAGGAAGGAGTTGAAGGGACAAGGTGGGACCGTAACCAGGAAACAGGACATGACACAAGGAGCTGAAGGCAGGAATAGAACTGCACAGAACTGCCAGAAGCTCCAAAACTACGATTTCAACAGCATCACTGGCAAAGCACGCTGGCTTTCTGCAGGGCATCCTCAAGGTTCCAGGGATTCCATTTAATTCAAGACAAGCAAATGGCCCTCTGTACTATACTCCCATTTAGTCTCTCTCAAAGTTTGCAATGAAGCAAATGTAGTAAAAAACTGCTCGAAGAAAGGGCCACAACTTCAGCTGTGACAAATAATCAAAACATTATGTAAGTGTGTGAAATAAAACTCATTCTCAGCAGCTAACAATCTCTTAGCCCAAATCTTTATCTATTTATTTTGCCAAGAAAATAGTAGTATCTGAAAGCATCTGACATCTGTGAGAGGTATGATTTTTCCCTGTAAAGATTAATTGTAATCACTTATTTCACCTCTGTTGCTTTCTCCAGGCTCTGTTGTAGATTGAGCAGTTCTTTGTCGTGTTGCTCTTTAAGTTTATCCATCTCCACGTCATGGCTAGATACTTCTTCTTTTAGTGCTCCTTTTAAAGCTGTAAGCTCTCTCTCTCTCTTTCGCAAAATCTCTTCTTGTTGATCTTTCGCTATTAATACTTCTTCGAGATCCTGCTTCAGTTGCATCAGCTCCTAAAGAACACAGTTAAACACAACTGCATGACAAATAGCTCCAATGGATGTTCTGTTTCAGAGCACGAAAGCATATAAGCTCCCCAAGGCCAACTTTGTTTCGTATGACTGACGTATTCTTTGCAGCTTTTATAGAAAGTTAAAATTCACTAAACCCTAAGATTATTAGAAGCATCACATATAGCTGATGTTTCATATAATGGGTCAACACATCTGATGCTGCAAAACTGTGAAAAGATTTTGATGTCGTATGTTATGCTTTCTGTAACTAAAACAGGAGTCAAACTAAGGTTGCAATTTAACAACTCCCTCGGTCCTACCTTCTGTAGCAAAGAGTTAGCTAAGAACAAAGAAAACTCCTTTTTCCCCACACTGCAAGAGAAGTGAACCCAACGATAATTCCTTGTTCTCTTTTCTGCTGGAAAGAATAAAGTAAGTTGCTTCTGCAAGTGCTGAAGACAAAACAAGTGCTTCCCAACTGAGTCCATGCCTTTACACCCTTCCTCCTCTCACCGTGTCCACCCTAGAAGTCATTTCCCCTCTCCAAATTGTTGGGAAGGAAGTGCGTAGCCTGTGAGTCTGAAGAATAAATACACACACGCATGTATACAAACACAGAATAAAATATTAGCAACAATCAAAAACGTAGAGCTTCAAGAATTATCTAACTTGGTATTTCTCAAGCTGTGAATAACTGCACTTGCAAAAAGAATGTAATCTTCCCCTGCACTGGAGCAGGATCAGTACATCTAAACCATTCCTGACACACATCACCCAATGAAAGGGATTCTACTACCGTCCCAGATAGCCACGTTCCACTGTTGAATTACCCATATCGACAGAAAATTTTTCTAACACTTACTTTAAGTCTCTGCAGCTAAGTCCCTCACTTCTTACTCTATCCCCAAAGTCTCTCGCTTCCTACTCTACCCCCACACAACACAGAAAAATTGATCACTGTCTCCTTTATAGGAACATTATACAAGATGTGCTTTTGGCTCTTCCCTCACTCCTCCTTTCAGATTACAGTCCTTCTTCATAGGTAATGTTTTGCAGTACTATCACCGGATGGTGATATTCCCCTACTTACGTACAACTTTCAACTGCAGGGCTTGAGATTTAAGGCAGTAATTTAAGAGAGTAATCACAGCTCACCTATACAAAACAAGGCAGTTATTCTACTCAGTATGTCTTGGCATACAAACACCTTTAATATTCCTGAGATCTATTGTCTACTCTTTTGCTCCCTATTATGCATTTTAACATTTAGCTTCCATTTCTTAAGCTAGTTCTTTGCACTAGTATTAAGAGAAGTTAACTGTTTTGGTACTACGAAGTATTAAGATAATTATGAATTCCAGCCTTCCTTTTAAACCATCACGCGCTGATACTCTTACACACCCTTATCAACAAATTTAATAAGCAGTATTCTCTATCTCATCATCAGTGTATCGCTATAACCAGGGCTACAGCCAATTCCTCTTTCATCCCAAGGTGACAGTAAGTCTCTTCTTCCTCTTCAGAATCTATCCCTTCTCTTCTCTCCCCAGTCCCATTAATAGAGTCTCAATAATTTAGAAACTGCTTTTTTAATTTTCTTAGTTGAGTCTCATCTGGCCTTGCTAATATGTACACCTTCTTTAAACTGATCTTCCCTGTTCTGACCCAAAATCCTATCTAATTGTTAAAACTGACTGATGATTATCTGGTAATAGTGCGTAACTCGGCTGTCCCTCAACCATTATGGGGGTTTTTTTATCCTATTCTATAAAACAACTCTACTTATATTTTGCATCCTTTTCGTGTTACTGTAGGTCACCTAATAATGGTATATTGTTTTGGACTGACAGAATGGGAAAAGCTAAGACGTGTATTTCTTCTACCTGTATCTCAGTTCCCACTTTTTATGCAATTCTTCTGATATCTGTCATCCTCCTTCTAGTACTTTATAACTAACCTCAATCAGAACCTCTTTTTCCCCTTCATCAGTATGTTTTGCATTATCCAGTTCATCATGCATCTCGGAGAGCTGGTCTTGGAGATCTCTGATCTCAGTCTGGTGTTGCTCCTGCTCCATCTTCACTTGAAAAAGCCTCATCAGGAAAAAAAAAAAAAAAAAAAAAAAAATCGGACAGGATTTTTTAATTTGTAGAAATACTATTTTGTTCTTTCAAGTACTAAAAAGATACAACTATTTATTTCCATGTTCCCCACAAGGGAACAGGATACAATGAGGCAGAAAAATGAAACATCAGAGGGGTAAAAATGAGAACTCTTAAGTAGATATTTAAGTGGAAAGTTGTATTTTATTTTAAACCCGGTACTATATTCTTGACTAAAGTCTTCAAGTGGTTCCGTATTTTGAAGACTTGAACTATATATTTTGACCACGAAATATTAAAAGCAATTTGCACTAAGAGGAAGACTCTAAATTCAGCAATCTTTCGCTTCCTTCCAGATATTCTAAAAACATGCCTCTTGAACAGTAGAAATATTTCCTAGAATAACAAACATTACTCTAACTCCATTAACATGTTCTGAAGCCACAGGAACTTTTAATCTAAAAGGTTTAAGAAAAGGTACAAATCCAAATTAGTAACTTTTCTAGCATTAACTCACTCCTCCAGGTTTTGCCTGAGTTCCTTCTCGTTTTCTTCCAGCTGCTTTTTTAAGGCTTCTCTTTCACATATACTTTCATCAAGTTGCAACTGAAGATCTTTCAGGCTTGCTCGTGTAGCATCTCTCTCTTCTTTGGAATTTTGCTGATTCTGAATTTTGTACACCAAAAGTTAAGCAAGATAATAGACTAAGCATAAATACATAAATGGCTGTTTCAAGAATTTAAAAATTTTTACTTGAAGAAGTGCTTATTAATTTGTCAATATTAAAAGTTTGGAATGTTTCTTAAAACACACAAAGCACTGCTTTTTGATTTTTATTAAAACTGTGGGAAGTGAAGTCTGCTCAGTACTATTTAATCAGTATCTTATCATAGACTCAAAATGCAAACAGAAAGAAGCCAAGTTGTTCTCACATCTCCAGAGCATGGCTGTACCTAATTACTTTGAATTCAGCGCTTCAAAAAGAATGCTGTAATTAATAAACAGCAGCTACAAGACTAATAGTTTGTCTGTCGCTCCATGTCTGTCTCACCACAGTTAACAGATTAACATTTACCTCTGCAGATACCCAAAGAATTTTACGCACACGTGCCTAACATTTTTATTCACTGCTCCAAACTACTCCTCACATACTATGAAGAAAGAGATTTCTTAAAAAGGTTAACTATGCTATGAGCAACTACATTTAAAATAAAGAGTCTTCTGTAAAAGCACAGGTATATCTGGATTAAAATGAACATGAAGTAAAAAATTCAGGTGGGTGATCAGTTGTCACTTACTTAGAAAAGTAATTTGAAACAGTCAAAAGCTTTGTAACAAAAGTGCCATACCCGAATTTCTAGATCCAGTTTTTTCTCTAGTTCTTCCACTTTCCTTTCAAGTTCTGCTTTTTGTTCCACTAATGCTTTTACTTCAGCTGAAGAATCCGAAACCTACAATTAAATAGTGTGTTTATTCCCACAAAGCCAGGATGTTCTTTGACAATTGATTTTTAAAATCTAAAGTAAAGCTACAAGCAAGGCTAATAAAGTGTAGCATCAACTGCCTGAGCTCACCAGGGCCTTTTCATATGGGTCAAGCCAAGTTAATATTTTCAAAGGAACCATGATTCAATTTTCATAAAACTTCTTGGTAATTGCTCAAGGCATGTTGCCAATAACACAGAAAATGTACAAACCTAAAGAAAGATTCAAATTAGGGAACATATGAATTAAATCACAAGTACTTGGGGCCAAATATGACTGATATATCACCAATTACACAAAATGGACATCAAAGGGATCCATGCTCATATGTCAAGACAGATTTTCAAACACTGATTTTGGCAATTTCTTAAGATGCATTTTATATTTTCATTTTGACTAATTATAGCCCATGTTAAAATAATCATCAAAAGTAAGCATTTAACCCTTTTTGTGCCATCACTGCAACAACTGGGCATTTCCTCATTTTGCTTTAGAACTGAAAAAACAGTGCTCCATATAGCAGGAAACAAAAAACTTTTCGGTAGGCAGACTGTCAAATGCTATTACTGTAATACGGGTTTTAAACAATGTCTTAGATTACTGCTTTTCTAAATTACAAATTAAAATACTCTCTCCACTTAGATATCTGTCTATATCACTATAATGAGAAGATGCTGCACCACTGTTTTTCAAAGCTATGTGTATTAGCTTTTTCTTCAACCCAGCAACCTTTTGACGTCCATGTTATGTTTGCATCTCTCTCCTTCTAAAACGTACAAGGAAAATGTAGAAACTCTCATGGTAGAGTCCTTTACATTCTTTTTTAATTGTTAACAAACATATTTCCTGCAAGTCACCTCGTGCATGATTAAAATTAAACTATACTACTGCAAGAATGGTCTAATTTGAGTCAGTGAGGGGATTTGAATTTTTAAAGCCCTCTTTGAACACTGTATCACTATGAAACAAGCCAAAACAACTTAAAAAAACCTGTTTACCTGCATCTTTCCAGCAGCTCTTGACTTTAAAGTCTGAATTTTCTCAAAAACCAAGTTGACTTTCCTCTTTGTTGCATCATCATTATCAGCACTTCTAAAACACAGACAGTAAGCAACAATATGATCAAAGGTACTATTTTGTTAACGCCAAAACAAATGCAGTGTCCAAACTATTTAAAATCACCACCATAAAAAAAAAAAAATCTAGTATGAACCAGTCAGAAATTATCTTTCATTAAACCCTTTAAAGAGAGGCTGTTAAAAATTTATATTCCAAATGTTTTCTAAAAGTAAATAAAAACCCTAACTCTTTAATTGCAACTCTCTTCTACAAGACTATAGCTGTGGAAAGACAAGATTTCAGCATGTATATTATTCAAACATACTGAAATTAGAAATAATTAGTACTAGGTTTTCAAGTCCTGACTACTGCACCATAAAATAACACTTCAACAGCTCCCAGAACCTGCGACATCAGGAATGCAGAGAAATTTAAGTGCATCATGTATACTTTAATTAATTTCTCCTTCCTTCATCTTTCAATAAGTTATCATTACAAATCACCAAATAAACAGGTTACGGGTGGACAAAGGATTAAAAGCACAGCAACAAGAGAGCTCCTGTCAAACTTTAAGAGATAACACTTTTTTGCTGCTGTTTAAAAAAATCCACCAGCTTAAACTCCCATGAGGTACCATTTGAATTCTTCATGAACCTCCATATCACATGAAGTATCACTCCAGAAGCATTTAAAACACAAAACGTATTCCGATTCACAAATTTCAAGTACACTTAATCAAATCCTGTACAATACCTTATGCAAGTCCTGACTGCCTGGGTATTTTGAGATCCTGTGATGCCTTAAAGGACACAGCTGAGACAGATACGGAATTATCAAAGAGATATTTATATTTCATTTAATTATAGCTTTGATTTTACAGTTTCACATTTTAAATGTAATAGAAAATAAACATTGAGAAAATACAGTGTCCTCTCCAAAAGTTAACTATGTTTACTAACCCTTCCTTAAGGTAATTGTAAAGTATCTGTTTAGCAGTCTCTTCATTAGTTTGCTGTGCAAGATCTTGCTGGCCTTTTAAGAGATCAGGAGTTGCCTAAAAGGACAAGATAAAATGTCAAAAAAAAAAAAAAAAATCCTATAAGGGTTGTATATACAACCTGTAAAATTGAAATTCTCCATTCTATTCTATTACAAAAACATCTACGTACTGTAGTCCTAAAGTTCATAAAGATCCACTGGAGTTTTGGCTTACTGCAAGAAGAATGCGTACTCCACAGCAAAAGAAAGAAAACATAACTTTGCATAGAGTTGCATATATTTCATCATTCTGATTTTGTGCATTTATGCTTAAGAATCATCACAACATCATTGACAATAAGCTGCTTTGCCCCCACCATCTTCCTTCACCTATAAAAGAATAAGCCAGTTTACAAACCATGTTTTCTATACCTGCAGCTACAGGAATAATTTTTGTATTTACATTTCTCCAGAACAATTCTCCTATCCCATGTGTAAGTATTGC
Source organism: Leptosomus discolor (assembly GCF_034619465.1). Taxonomy (NCBI): domain Eukaryota; kingdom Metazoa; phylum Chordata; class Aves; order Leptosomiformes; family Leptosomidae; genus Leptosomus; species Leptosomus discolor. Next base: position 22,229,344 of record NC_141401.1, on the reverse strand, counting down.
ATGATGGGAGTTTGTTCTAATGAAGAGCAGAAAACATGCATTCAACAGTATGACAGTTTTAGTACGCTAGAGTGCAAATCACAACTTAAAAGAGCAAATTCAAAATTACCTGTATATTAGGGACGGATGAAAATGTTTTTACAGAAATCATCTTGGCTCCTGAATCAGGTGGAATTGTGATCCGGTTTGGCAACAACAAAGTAGAAGTTACTGTTCTAACTTCCTCTTTCTTATTCTGTCCTGGGAGTGTAGATGACCTAAATGTGAAGCTCTCTGTATCAGCTCCATTTTGTTTATGGTACTGCAAAGAATTGAAATTGCTGTTCTGAGTGTCTTTAGCAGGCGTTTGCAGTTTTCCAATACTTCGAGCAGAAATCTTTATCTCTTTGGAAGCTGACTTTTGATCTCTAGATAACTGCTTGTGAAGGCAAACTTTAGATGGTTTCAGCAAGTGCTCAGTTGACTTACCCAAGCTCTTACTGAATTCACCTAAATAACCTGAATTTGCATCAAGTCCTAATGACAAGGCACTATCAACACTTCTCGATCTTTTACGATCATCTGGATGAATTCTATTCCTTTTTCCTGACCTACCTCTTCTGTGAGGATCAACTTTCTTATCAAACTTTTCAATTAGCTGATCTACTCCTGGAAGTGAACCAGTGTCAATATCACGACCGGTTCCAGGCAAAAATGGGATATACCTTCTGTTTTCATGCCGATTAACATTGTCTGCATAGATAGCATACTCTTGGTCATCTAGTAAAAATCTGTATAAGGAATTTGCGGAAGTGGGAGTAGCTGATGAGGACGATGATCTTCGTGAGTCATCCAACACAGGCCCTGCTGAATCTTGTCGGCGGAAGGGAAGAACATCTGGTCTCGGTTTTCTTGTCTCTGGATAAGCAGTGGGACTAACACACGGGGATCCTCCTGCAGGTGAAAATGATTCTGAAACACACACTTCGCTGGGGCTGACGGTGTTACTGGGACAATCCAACAGCTGCTTATTTTGGTCTTCTACTGACCTGTTCAAATGTATCTTTTTTGCATTTGCTTTGGTTGGCTCTGCAAGATATGTATTTGTTTTCTGTAGGGACACTACTTTAGATGAGGAAATCCAAGGCTTTACTTCAGTTTTTTCATCTGCAAAAGATTTAGATGTACTGCACACAGAAGATTGATAATTATTCAAGTTCAAGCTATTTTTTTCAGGATCATAAGGCTGTAGAAGTTCAGGATGTCTTTGAAAGTTCAACAAATTGGAGGATTTCATTGTTCCATCTTTAAAATCTGATATTTCATTTTCCTTTTCATCCAGATTGGTTATCTTTAGGCTTTTAGGCATGCAGGGTTGCACGTGCTGTGTTCCAGGAAACTTTGCGTGGTCACTGGTTTTGTCCTCCAACGTAAAAGCAGCATTGGAGTCAGTGGCTGGCTTGCTTACAGCTTGAGAAATGACCTGCTGCTCTTTTCCAGGAGGAGGATTTTCTGATAAACATCCTTCTGTATTGTTTAGTACTATGTAAGGGTGTCCATCGATTCCCTGGACTCTAATACTAACACCATAAGACCCCGTCCTAGAATTCTGTGCATTTCTCGGTTTTTGAGGCTCTTCACTTGCGAGTTCAAGAGTGACTTCATAGTCCTGCTGCATGTGCTTGAAACCAGCAAAATATGGCTCCATGATTATCAAAGGATTATAGCTGAATAGAAGAAAAATTACAAAAATGTCATTGTTTTAAATACTTTCGATTATTTTATTAATTAATTTATTCCACCATTCAGGGTGACGAAGAAGACTGACAGTAATATGCAGAGAAATCAATATAGAAGCTATATGAAGCCCAAAGTGAATGCGTCGTGATACAAATATCTGACCGACTGATTCTGGATCAATGAAATGTTATTTTACGACTGAAAATGTTAAGAAATAACAACAGTTTAAATTATGTACACAGAGGTGGTGCTAGTCACTTTGGAATCAAATTCCTTCAAATATAAGCAATTCTAGTACAATTTTTTGAGTCAAAGCAGCTTTTATTTTGGGTATCTCCACCATATTTATGAAAAGACTGTACCCTTCACGAATCAATGATCATTTTACAGCTAGCAATTAGTATCAGCCATATTAACATCTAACCATAAGCCCAGGAGGGCAAAACACAACCAGGCATTTTTGGTTATGAGTTTAGGTAACTAAGGTACTACAAGGAAGCTCAATATACTCATGCCTTTGAGTTGCACTTTTATGTACCTGGTTTTCAACTCTATAGACATCTGAAAATGAACTTTTTCATTTATTATCTTATTGTCTTCCATAAGAATAAACTTTCCTACAGATTAATTTAACAATCCTCCAATTGTGAACTTGTTCCAGAAAACTCCAGTTGCTATTTTAAAACAGATACTTTGCTGAAAAACAGAAATGGAAAAATACTGTTAACATTTCCAAGGCTGATAGTACCTCTCTCAGAAACAACAGGAATGCCAACTCCAGCCTGTACGTGCCAGAACTGTTTCAGTTCTAGAAAACGATAAATTACAATTGTTTGTCATTTACAATACCTGTACTTTTAATGTGAAATACCATTCTTTCTTTCTGTAAGAGCTGGTTTTGTGGGTAGTTTTTAGTCTCCTGTCTGTTGCATATTATAAGCCAACTGCCTAGTGGCAGAGGCAATGCAGTGGCAGTAAGCTCTGTGTCTATAAAAGAACGGAACACAAGACTGTCAGACCGTTGCAAAACCTGGAGGGAATAAACTTTTGAACTGAGCAGGAAAGTTGAGTAATCACTAAAGCCTGACAAAACCAAGATCACTAAATGATGGTGAAAAAATCATCCAGAGGAAACAGAAACAACAGGATGTCTCATGGAAAAACAAACCTCTGTTTCACTCTCCTGTGCTTCTCAGCCTGAACCATCTCCCTCAGATATTGTAATCGACAGCAGAATTCTAATTTTTTCATGGCAGTGAATTAAAAAATTTGGCTCAATATTCATAGTATGCCAGTTCCCACCCAATTCTTCCTTCTAGCAGGACAGCTCCCCACAAAAACCTCCTCCTCTCCCTAAAAACCAACTCCAGCTCCTCCTCAACAGCAGGCTTACTTCATTTGAAGGAATCAGCATATGTTTCTCTACATACAATGCTAGACATCAAGCGATTATTTTAATGAAGAAAACAAGCACTCTCACCATCAAAGTCTTCCTTAGATACTGAAAGATTTGGTGAACTAGTTAAATTGACCAGAATAAATCCAGGGGTTAAATTCATTTACTAAAGGGAAGTAAACAGACCCTATGAATTTGATCTCCATTTAAGACCTCCTGGAGTAGGAAGAGAAACAGAACAAGGGAAAAGCAACGATGAGCCAGAAAAGGCTAAGGGAAGTGGAAAAATGAAGGAGCAAGAACAATGGAAGGAAACAGCAAGGACCAGCACCGTTCATTATCTTGGGGCTGCATTCTATGTGTTTCTCCACACATTTTTACCTTTCCTGAACACTCATAACACCTCACCTTAATTACACTGTTTCAATGTATAAGCTGAGACAAAAATGACAAAGTAAAAACAGCAGAAGCTGATTCTAATCACCCAGAGTCAATGGAGATATCTCCCTTGATTTAGGAGGTTTTTGACCAGGGCACTGGAATCAGCTTCTGAGCTGCACTGGTGGTGGCTGTGAAAGCAAAGAAGGAAAAGGAAATAGCACCGTACAGGGTTAGAACTTAGAATATACACCCTAAAGGAACCAGACCACACTAATGTAACGAATGGTTGCTGGGGGTAGAAGAGAAACCAGGCTCTCCACTCTGTTCTTTAAACTGTTGAGTGGGTCCAGCTACATTCATCCGTGTCTCAAAACTGTTCCTTGTTTTCTCAAGGCAACAAAAAAAAAAGTATTTTTAAAAGTTCAAAAGTTGTTTTCAAATAAAGTAAGCATTTTGAAGCTTTTATGCTTTCCATTTTTATATTACTGTTCTTTTACCTGATGTTGATCTGAAGTTACTACTACAAATATCTAATAAAATAATAAAAATTTAAATAATTTCAAGTTTTAGCAAAATAAAAATGATTAAATTAAGTTGCTCAGACTTCTAAATCAAATCTGCATGATTGTCTAAGGAAAAAGCATTAACAAGACATGATTTTGTAACTGAAAATTACTAATAGAGACTCCAAACAGTCTGTGAAAAAAGCCACAAAATTCTGTATCTTCTAAAAAGCAAGCCAGTGTTTGAAGTGTCTCAATTGATGTTTTCAGGAAATACAAATGATTCCGAACTCTAACTTTATAAAAAGAAATCTAGTTTACAGAATACAGTGTGCTGATACTACTCTAAGCTAAAATCACTCATGGCCTATTTGCATGGGAGCATGTAAGCGAAAGAAACCCACGATTTACACAGTTGGCAGCACACGCTCACAGTAGATGAGTATGTTAACATCTTTAAAAAGGCTCTCCACTTAGTGATTCCAGCAAGATTAGAAATGCCACCAATAAGTTTAGACAAATTACTTAGTATATGGATGTTCAGGTTAATGTTAGGATAATGGTTAGACCTGATGATCTTAAAGGCCTTTTCCAACCAAAATGATTCTACGGCTCTATGATTTAAAGCTGTATGTATTAACGAACCTATAAAAAGAGCAGGGTTCATCTGAATTTGCCAATAGTGGTAACAATTAACAAACACAAGGAAAAGGGGTCAATAAAAGTAAATCTAAAACTTAAAAAACCCCATGGATTCGAATCAACCAGCATAAAGAATAGATAAGCAAGAAATTACAGTCTGTCAAATTCCCAGCAACTGCAAAAGCTGTGCTTTCAAACTTGCTAAAAATATTAAATAACCAGAAATTAAATAAAATAAAAAACCCCAAACCCCTCAAAAGCACCCACAAAACACCAAAACCCCTAATGTATAGTGAAAACAGTATTTAGGTTAACAATCTACCTTAAATTATCCATTAATATATTTAATAAAGCTATAAAGAAATAAGCGTATGTCTTCTTCACGTGCCTTATACTAATAAACCACTTAATTTTACTGTACAAAAGGATAAAAACTTGGAGATTCGAAGTGCTAAAACAACAATTATTTAAATAAAACATTTTATCTTTCTGGAACTGTGAAAAAAAAAGTTACATCTATAAATTGCCATTACATCTACAAGAAAATAAGACAGCTAGCCCTACTGTTCAAATATCTGAAGGCTTTACTTTGAGTTCCTATTTTATAGGATGTCAAGCCACAGCGGATAATAGTCCCATGAATGATATAATACCAAAAAAGTGATTTTACAATACACAAACACACTGGTTTTGTAGTATTGTAAACATTTTCACATTTTAAAAAAGGCGCTGCTGGTTTTCCTCACACACAGGCTTTCTGAAGAAAACCTAAACCCTCTAACGACATTAATTGTCACACCCACTGGACAGTCTGCACCTCGGGCTTTGGCAGGCTTACAGCAACAGATTAAGGTAAGATGACTGAAGCTGTTCCTCCTCCATCTGTCTGCCCCACTCCTTGGACTGACGTCACCATGTCAAAAACGAGAACAACTGAAAACTCTGATTGCTGATATACCTCGGCCCCAAAAATTTGCAGACTGGCACACTCAGGTAAAAACAATCACCCTTGTGTTTCACGCTATTAACGATGGGAATTCTGACCTCTGATACAGCGGAGGCCCTGACAGCTACAACTGTCCGGTTTTAATCTTCTTTAAGGCTGCTGATGCCCTTAAATGTTATGACGGAACAGTTTCTTTACTCTTAAGCTTACAAAAAGAGGTTAGATATTCTAACAGTAGTTAGGAAGAGTTTTTCCCTGTTTGTGGAGCTGCTTGTGGTTTCCTTGCAGTTACTTATAAAAAAACCAGAAGCTTTTATTTTTAGATAGAGGGAGGTACAAATTCTAATCCCAGGTTTTCTGCCAAACATACTTTGAATTTTAAATAATACAGTCTTGTCTCAGAGGATTTTAAAAATACAGCTTCTGGAAAACAGAAGCAATGATGCTGCATAAATTCTTAATTAGGTAGAAGACTGTCATTATTTTATACAATCAGTTCCTATCTCCTATTTGTGAAGCAATATTATCACAACAGCATATACAAATTAATCAGCATATAAGAAACAACTACTTCATAAATTACTTTATTCTGAAAATAGATTCTACTTGCTAAAACAACAGATAACATAGTCAAGGACATACAACCATCAACGTCCTTCAGAGATTACAAATTCAGCTGCAGTTTAGAACAGTGACAGTGTATGGACACCTGTTGGATAACTTCCAGCTGCTGTTCATACCAAGCCACATTTTACTGAGCAGCAAAGTTTCATCTGAAAACTTGTGAACACTCCAGAAAAGAAATAGCCTGATTTTCTGTAGTTACACCATATAACCTTAAACAGCTGAATTTACTGATCAACAAGTTCAGTAAATCCAGTCATCATCTAAAGCAAGTCCAAAAGAACACAGAATTAAAGACCCACAAAACATGGTCAGGCACAAACGAAGCAAATTCACTCCACTATGCAACACACTAAGTTTTACAGATATCACTGGAGTGTACCCACTGTATGCCCCAAATAAGTTATTTTGTTTCAAATTTCACCAGAAGAGTAGTTTTCAATCAAGTATCTCCTCAAAAACCGTCAAGAGCTGAAAGAAACTGACGTAACAAGTTTACCAGGGACAGACCAAGCTTCAGGCCTAAGCCTTTGCAGCTACCCAGGCCCTTCCTCACTCTGAAGTCCCAGGAAAACCATGTGTAGTCCAGTTTCATCAGGCTACAGGATCAAGCTCTTTTAAATGTTCCAAATATGTTGGTTTCAAGGATGCTTACTTCACTTCAACATTGTATGTTACCAACTGACTTAAAAAATGTAGGCCATAACACACTATCCCCAAAAGTAACAGTTCTAGAACCCTGTTATCCCAGCTTGTACAATCCTCCTTTGGTGAGCCAACAGCCACGCAGCCACACAGCTTTACTGATCCAGCAAAGAAAATGAGCCGTTTTGTATCAGATCAGCAAGAAAGGCACCAGGGGATGATGGGATCACCTATTTTGGCAGCAACATGGCCTTGGACTGCTTCAGGCAATCACAAAATTCCAAACTGAATTTGTGTTTTAACTCCATTTTCAGGGACAAAAACCTTTAAAAATTTCTGCAAACAAACAAAACTGGCACTCAAAGCTGTTCAGGCCTTTCAGTTTGGGGATTTCTTTTTAAAATAAGCCTTCATAAAGGTGTTTAAACACTCATTTCAAATACTGGCCTCCAGTGGGTAAGAAAATCCCATATTTTATCATTACTCAGAAGTGGTTTCATTTTTCTGAACAACGTATTTTTGCCAAAAATAGAAACTATGACGATTTTGTTTATAAAGAGAACTTGTCCGCGGAGGTTCTTGTGTCTGAAAATCCAATACTCTGCGTGTTCTTCCGTAGCAGTTTGCTCTCCAGCAGCGATACAACACTTTACAAAGAACCACAGGAGAGGAATACTGAAAGTTTAACAGGTCAGAACCATTTTTTTTTAAATGCCTCCAAACCACTTCCTTTCACAGCTATTTTAAAGCTAGCTACCAGGAGCTATGCGAGACCTGCCTTACAAAAAAGAAAACTCCTGTAATTTGGAATCCCAACTGCTCTCCCTGCCAACAGGAGCAGAAAAGAGTGCCTTTGAGAAACATACTCCTGTGCCAGACATGGCTGCTCCCTTCAGCAGCCATGCAGCCTTCCTAACATTACAGCATCACAAAGACACGGAATTGTGTCCACTCATCATTTCAGCTCTTCTTTAGCCAAACTGACAAAACAGATTTATCAAAAAAACCCAAACAAACCCGCCTTCCCCACCCTGTTAGATGCCACGCTCTGCACACGCAGCTTGCTCTGCTGCCTTCTCCCCATAGAGCCTCATCACCAAGCACGCCTGTACCACCTTTGCCGTAAAGCACTGCACGCTTTCAGTTTCCAGCATGCGACCCATCCAGCTGCACTGGGCAGTCAGGGCTCCTGAGATACACAATACAGCCAGAGAGGTGGACCAGCATGTGGGGACACACACTATCCCACCAGCGGGTAAATTCCCTGGCCTGCTTAAAGAGCCACAGACCCTCCACAGGTATGGCCTCACACTACATGTGTGCTCCTTCTGCATATATCTCGTGAAAGAATATGGAAGAATAAAACACACCTGACTTTTGCACCTTTCCTGGGGCATCAGGACTCCTCCTTGGTTCCCCTGATGACAGGAAAACAGGAACTCCCTCACATCCAATATCGTAATCCTGAGACTCCTGAGACTGAATCGGCTGAAGAGTTTTCATTAAAGGAAGATTAGGGCATAGCATACCACACTAGTTTCTCTTTGGAGGAGTGAACTTTCAGAATTCTGAAAATTTCAAGCTAATAAAGGCTAAATTATCAAGTTACATCTTGTTCCATGAAATTTATTTTCCAATTTTCTTACCCTCTACACACACACACAAATCAATGCCCATATTATTGAATCAGTGCCTTTTTTTAAAGAGAGGGATGTTTACTCCAGATTTTTCACACATGCACAGCAAAATGCCAGGAAGGAACTATAAAATTTGTTCTCCAGCTTTACACAACATTGAGCTTGCTCTCTAAGCTAAATAATGGATTATCTGTGCAGCTGACTATTCAGAAAGTACCAGCAGTATCACACAAAGACAAAGCGGGTGCCAGGTAAATAATAAATGACAGTGTTGTAGGAAAAGGACAGGAAATAACTTTAGGAGAGAAGAGGAAGGAAAACTTACATACTGTGAGGGTAAAGAAAAGGAAGCAGACAGGATAATTCATGGAAACACCAAAACTGTCATATTTTTACACTTGGTGGAACACAATCTCACAAACATGCCTTGCAAGCATGAGGGGAAACTTCATCACTGTCAATCCTACCTACAATCTGAGGCTTCTGCAAAAGGAAAACGGGCCTGGGTCGCTGTCCTTTTCAGTCTATGTGGAAGATAGCTCTTGGGTAGCTGAGTTTACTTGATCTACTGCTTACAGGACAGCAGAAGGCAGAAAAGTTCTAGATATGGGACTGTAAAAAGGGACAGTGAAACTAACTTAAAGCAAACAGACAATATCCAGCAACACAAAGACGTCTGAAACAAGTTTGCCATCTTCCCAGTAGATTCCTTACCCCTGTTTAAGATTTTTTTCCTACTTTAGGTATATTTTTTGTCTATATAAAATTACACTCGTATGATATCTGGCAGTCACTCCTCGCAATTACTAGAAAGAAAATTATGACAGTTATGGACCACAATAAAACTTCCACAGCGATTTCTTATCATCCTTGTACTGTCTGTGAACTACCACTCCCTGTCCAGTGGTCAAAATTCAAAATTTTCAAAAGGCCTATACAGAGGATTTTCTACAATATGTCATAATTCAGTATATGCAGAGTCTCTGAAGGCAGCAGTGGGGAAAAAAAATAAACTACCCTGATAGAGATTTATTTTCTTATTGTTCAGCTTTTCTGATGTCAGCATCAAAGACCTACCTAAAATTTCTATAAATGAAGAACTGGAAAACAGAGCACTGAGTTTTAAAATATTCATTCCCTTCAAAAGCATCCGAAAAGCTTCATGTCCCACCTCTTCTTCCTACTTGTCGGAATCAAAGTGACTGTGAATAATTCTATACTTGAAAACAAAATCCTGAGTTGCTGGTAACCTAAGCTACATGGCAAGCATTATTCAGAACTTCATATACCAGTGTTACACCAAAAAGACTTATGCTTGGTATCACACAGACACAAGACCAAATCAAGGTATCTCTTCAGCCTCGAAGACAGGGCTGACCTATTATCATAGGCAGAATTAATCTTACAAATTTCATAAAAAGTAAGCTAGCGATTTATATTCTTCCAAAACCACTACATATAAACGAACTGCACAATCTATTTATAAACTTTCTACGACATCACATCCACCACCTTGAATAGAGCCCTTGCAGGACAAAAATTCCAAATAACACTTTTCTTCCAGAGCTGTCAGTGGAAGCAAACAGTCCTGCTCAGGGTAGCACGGATTACACATATTTGGTCACTTTCTCCTGCAACACAGTGTAGAAAAGTGGATGAGTCTTGGATTTGCTGCCTCAGAGATAAGGATTTCAGTTTCAGTTCCGCCCAAATATTAAACCACCTCATTCAGATGCTCAGCCAATATACCAGAATATGAATAGGCCCCCTTTCAAGGCCAGGAAAAGAACTGCATTTAATAAAGACTGTCAGCAGAAAGAACTATTAACAGCAGTTAGAGCAAAAGATACTGTACAGCTTGGTTCATACTCCCTCTGGCTGAAAAGTGTGTGTGAGAAAGTCTGGCTGTCTCAATGTAAAGCATCTTGTTAGTCCTACGAAAGTATGTGACAGACCAGTGAAATGCTTCAGCTGTGTGACAACAAGAAGGTTTTGTTTGGTTGTTTTGCAAAAGGAAAATCCACTTCAATGGCTGTAGGTCAACAACAAGACTTTTTGGCAGATCCTCGGGTCTCATAAATCGTCAGTTTGACTGAAGACAAGAACATAATATCTAGACCATTTTCTTAACCTGCTACGTATGAATTCATATTGTCACAATTTTACACAATCTATCCCCAGTGGAAATACGGTATGACCTACTAACCTTACTTACCGAGTGGAAATCAAAGCTTTCATTTTTGTTAATGATAAAAATATTAAGAAAACACCAAATTTCTCATGTAATATTCTAAATTATTACTACTGTGATACATACTTTATATCATTATTAAAAAGCTCTTTTTCTTTATTGAAGTAATTAGTTTCCAGATTTTACCAAATCACAAACAAAAGGGAATCAGAGACAAAAAGCACATTCAAAGTATACCAAAACAGAAGTCCACCTGTATCGGAAATACAGTTCCAAGGAACTAATCCATGCAGTCTGCCTCAACTAGCCCCAGGTCCTGTACGCTGCAGTACCAGTTAAGCCACTGGAGGAAGATGAAGAGTTATACTTGTTTATCAATAGTTACATTGCTTTATATGGACATTGATAACCGCACCAGTGTACTCGTACCACTACACTGTTTCATCTCCCACACAGGCTCATATACACATACACAAGTTCTTTTTTGCCACTCACAGAATCCAATCTACTGGGGTTATCTACTTGCACTTTAAATATCCTGACACCATTGCAGTACAATTAACATTTACAAACTTCAAATAGAAAAAGCAAGCAAACAACAAAACTTTATAAATACTTATCTCAGAGTTAATTATATACATGTGATATGACCACACTCAATTCTTCCTCATTTTTATGATAAACTTACAAAGGGGAAGGTTAAAAAAAAAAAAAAAAAAGATAATCAAGTCACTAAGAGAAAACTGTATGTTATAGACTCTGTTCCAGTTTATCAAATTCTAAATGTTCGTATCTGAAGTATTGACAGAAACAACGGCTGAGTGACACAAGGGTACTTAACAGATTCTAAAGGCAGTTTGTGATTTCAAACACAATACCTGGTTTGCATCCAAACATCTGATATGATTACACTCACTCCGTAAGAGATTCTATGTTGTTTCACTACATTTTCCTCCAATTGTCAGTGTCAGAAACTTTGTATTTTGTTCCAAAGGAAATTATCTGAATACATCCCCATGATATCATTATTGTTTAAACAGAAGAGAGTATCCTGTTCATATTTTTAGAGGCTCTGGCAAAAATCTCAAGTTTGTTGACAAAAAAAAAAGTCTCTTAGAAAGCCTCTCTCAAAGAAATGGAAGCAGAGTTAGGGCGACATTTGTTAAAAAGTTTTGCCAGTGCTTCAAGAACACAAAATTATTTATAATATTATCTAAAATAAATAAGTAAATAAAAAGGTTCCCCTACTCCAAAAACTATATTTTGCCTTTAGATGTGACATATCCCTGGACCTTCTTCTCAGTATTCCCACCCAAAAAATACAATCTAGTCCACAGAAATTACAGTTACAGCAACACAACAGCTGCAACCAGCATAACTTGATTACATAAGTATAGCCTATTCCTAAATAAAATGAAGGACGAGCTATGAGAGTACAACTGCATGCAAAGACCACCATCTCACCTATATGAAGACACACAGAAAAGGATTAATCTCTATGGAGGTGCAAGTATTTAAGTACAAAAACTACCTGTAAAGTAGACTTTAGGAGTCATATTTACCCAGCGAACATAAGGCCACAGCTTCGTGCGTATTCAAGCTGGTTATGGCTCCCACTTTTCCATTGTTAAACTTTGTCTTAATTACATTGTATTCTTGAAACACTTGGCTTCACACCCATCGAATTTCTTTCAACTAACTCAACCATGCATTTTAAAATCTAAACCTGCAGCCAGAACCGCAGGCCCTGAGCCCAGCCACCACAAGACAGCAGGATGATATCATCGTGCTCAGCCTGAGAGACACAGGCTGGAGAGAGGAGAAGCCAGATAACTCCACGGAGGAAAGGAGCTCCACAGCGTGCTGGGCTGCTCCACCAGGGCCTGCCTCACTTAGAAGGGCTTACAAAGCCTACGCAGCCAAAGCTGCCTGGTGTGGACCTTGCTTGTACACTGAGCACAGGTTTAACCAGCTCCCACTGGTTCCCACTCTCCTCACCTTCACACTGGGATAGTGTAATTACTGGGGGAAATGAGAGGGGTAGGGCTGCTTCTTTACGAGGCTTGAAATGTCTGTGGAATTATAATGTAACGTTACATGCCAATTGGGCTTTTAAGTAAAGGCTGCTACTGCTGAACATTTGCTCCCCGCATGAAACAGCTAATGGCGTGCAACCGACTGTATGAGGGCATACCCCAACCCACTGCCAGATTCAACAAGGCTTAACGAAATAGTCTGAGCTTGAGTCACATCACTGAAATCATTCCCCCATCTTTATATAAAAGCTCAAGTTCTAACCACCACTTCTGCATTATGCTTTATGTTGAAATAGATCACAAATCGGTACTGACTTTGGAGTGGTTTTATGTATATAAAATATATTTTCCATTCTAATAAACTTCAACAGCTCTTAGAGATATCTTTCAATAGAATTTAAAACAGAGTTGAAATGTTCCTAATGGCTGGTCATTAATTATAAGGCTTCTGCAAGTGTCTGTAAGAGTTTATGTATACACACACACAGAAATACATAGGCACATACGTGTACGAATGCATAAGCTTGGACAGCTTAGCTGGTAACTCTCCTTTTCCTAATGTATTTCTATAGGTTCCACACTGACATCTTAGCTACATTAAAATGGTGTGTGTAATGTACATGTAACTAAAGAATTACGAACTTCTGCAAATGCCTGGAGTCAAACTCTTGTCATGCTCAGACTGCTAAGAGTTATGGAGCTATGTGAATGGGAATGACTCCTAGCGTGCCTGGGGACCCTCACAGAAAGGGGCTGTTGTGGTAATAATTGAGGCATCTTCCAGTCTTACCAATTCCCCTGGGGTTTTTTTTTTAAGTCAAAGTGCTTTCTCCAATCACCTTTATTCCTGATTGCTCTCTGTCTTTACCAAAATCAAGTAGAATGTGAAAAGGTTATTACAGAATATTAATTTTAAATCTCATCACATCAATCTGGTTAATACATCTCAGAAATGCAAAAGATAGATCAATTTGATTTCAAACAGTGTTCATTTGTCTAAAAATTGAGAGGCATTCATAGAAAAACTACACTACGTATGTAAAATGTTTGGCGATGCATTTTGTCATCCACTCTATTGCACATAAAACAGAAGGTTATAAGCCTAAATTTGGATAAACTCCTTCAAGGAGGCTGCCAGCTCTGTTGGCAGAGATGGCTCAGGGACACAGCAAATACACTGAGCTCTAATCCCACACAGTGGTGACTCCATGACTACCACTCCACTAAATCTTTAGCACATGCATTCCTAACATGTTAATTTCTCAGGTTTAAACATTAAATTTTCATACTTGGCTACGTTAAAAACATTACCATTTAGATTTAACTCCACTCAGAGAGTCAAGGCCATAGCAGCTTCTAAAATAGGTTAATGTTTCCAGTTAAACGTGCCTGGAATAAACATTCCATGAACATGGGAAGTACCTCGCCTCACCCAATAATCTTGTAAGGTAGCATTCTCAGTGGGGGTATTCTCCATCCTTTTGCCAAGTAAGAACAGAAATAACAAAACCAACCTTGTTTTGGGTTTTCAACCATTCTGCCTCAGCATTCAAGACATATTAAAAAACCTTGTAAAGTGCCAAACCTAAGTTGAGGATGCATCAAGTCAGTACCATCTTCCTCAGTATGCAGTTTGTTGAAGCTAGCAACAAAACTGGAGAAATTCTAACTTCTTCATCTCATCCTGGCCATTCAAGACACAGTTGTTAATCTCTAATTTGTAAAACCGTGGCTCTGAATCGTCTCACTGAACTCTCAGGTAGAACATAACCTCCTCCTACCCCTAAAAAGGAAGGAGAAGTGCACCAGACAGAAGAAAGAAGAAACACAAGCTTCTTAAGCCTGCTTTGTCTGAACGCATGGGCAATAGGCAGCTCCATCATTTCTGCTGCCGCTCAGAGTTGCATAGTGTGCAAAAGTGGGCAAAATGGCCCATTATTTTAGCGTTCTGAGAAATGGCCGTTTCTCAGAAATCTATTAGCACCAGTAATCTTGACCAGATTCTTGCTAGTTCCCCTCTATCAACACGGGTAAACATTGCCATTGGCTGAACAGCATTTTGCCTAATCGAGCTCACACACTTGAATTCATACACATATTTCCAGCTTATCAACACAGTAAAAAGGCCAGATAAAAATGACATCACTATGACTTCAAAAAGCAGAAATAGTAAAAGAGCAGGCTGCAGAACGAAACTGTGTTGGTCTACTTTTGTTTCATTTCTAACATCAGAATTATTTGGCCTCAAAACACTTAAGTACCTTGTTTTAAATAATAACCTGCCCACTATGGTCCAGGCTGAATAAACTCTTTGCACACATATTCATCTGGCACTGCTCCATGACAAAAGCCTTAAAAATTCAAGTTTGAGGTCATGCCATTTCACCTACACATTTCAGATGACATTGCAGAGTCCAGACAAACCAGTTTCACCAATACTCCCAGAAAGATCAACTTCTTATTACACAAGGTAAACCAGAAGAAGGAACTGTCACCAATTCTTTTTTTCAGCTTTGTCATCCTTTTATTGAGACAGAATTCCTTACACAGGATATACCACAGACCATTTTTGCAGTGAATTAAATTCCACATCCCTCATATATATACCCTGTCAGGGGAACCTAAGTGCATTCTCAAACATTTTACTAGTGACAGTGAGATCTAATAATGCAATTAACAGAAATTAAAATAAGCTGGTTTGCTTGGAGGCCGTTCAGGCAGCCTAAGCAGTCATCCCATTTATTAGACCTAAAAGCGAAACACAACTAAGTCAGACACAGAGAATAAAAGCAGTTGAATGATACATGCACGGAGAAGACAGGCTCTTTGGAATATCAGTGCCAATTCTGTAATCAGAGAGGTTAGCAATGATAAGCCCTCTCTTTTCACTACTGTCATAACATTACTGACATTTGCTAAAACAGTCCTTTCTAGTGTGTATTTGCACTGAAGTGGAATTTGGAAACAATATCAGTTCCAATCCAACATGTATGTAAACCAACTAGGAATTCTTTTCCAATGACTAATACCTTTCAAAAACACCTCTAAATTATAAATACATACATATAAAAATATCAGCCCCTTTAGAAGATACTTCATTTGAAGCAGAGCATTTTTTTTGTTCAGCTCATATCAATTTTTGTAAAAAATATATCTGAATATTAAACTTAAAAAAATCTTATACTAATAACAATTATCTTCTCTTATGTGAAAGACTATTTTAATATCCTAAGATAATTTTAATAAAAATTAGAAATACTGCTTTCTAATTTTACAGAGTCTTCTGTTTAAAAGTATAGCTATGTCTCGAAAACAGTAACATACAATAAAAAGCAGCATAATTGCCTTTCATAACAGGACAAAATTCTTCATCTCCTTTGTAAAACATGCTGCTTACTACACTGCTAACGGTTCATTCCAATACTGTATGAAAGTTTTTCATGTCCATTTATAATCTTTTCCCAAAATGAAAGACCCGAGTTCAAACTAACACTCTACTTTAAAAAAAAAAAAAAAAAAAAAAGCTTATAGCACCTTGGTATATTTTTATATTAATCAGCAGTAACCACAACTGGCTTAGTACACACACAGTGAGCATAAGTGAATTTATTCTGGGTCTAACACAAGAAAAAAAAAATTGAGACAATTCAATGACAATGACCTTTCTGGAAAACATAATTGCTAGTCAAACGAGTTCTTACAAAGTCCCTTAAAAAAGGAATCAGTGGTTTGGTTTTGCCACTTCAACTATAAAAAAGTTTTAAAGTTCTCTTAAAACCAGCTCTATAAAGAGATCCTTAACTATGAGGTGTGACAGTTAGTTGTCAGAATAAGCACCAAATACTGAATCTATCAAATTCATATACCACAAATCGTTATATCCTTGGGGGTTTCTGATTCATCATCAGGGTTCATTTTATATGAATGCATGCCAAGTTAAACAGAGCGTTGATGTTCAGATAAATAAAACAACTTTAAAGGATAGGTTTCCACTATTTCTACCTTGATTAATTATTCAAACTACATTGCAGTGATTTTTTTTAAATACTTACGTGCTAAAGAGAAAAACAGGAGAAAGATAAAAGCTGTAACAACAGTTCTGTCAACTGCAGATGCTAATCCAAACCCACCACAAAAGTTTTATCGCAGCACTGATCTCCCCATAAAGTTGTCATCACACGGGAGGGATATAAATTACACCACATGTTAATTGGGAAGAATACATGGCTGAACTGCCGTCCTAAGCTGTTCCCATGAAAAAGAACACACACAATGAGGACACACCCTTTCGCAAAAACACACTAATTCGGAGCATAAAAGGGAGATGAAGCAGCCGGAGTGCCCTCGGCTCAGGAATGCCAGGAATCCCAGGAGGAATGCGCGCGGGCAGGCGGCCGCGGCGGCGCCCCCGACGCACCGCGGTCTCGGCGACCCGCGGGGGGCTCCGGCTGGCCCGCCCAGGGCTCCCGACCCGCGGGGGGCTCCGGCCGGCCCGGGCAGTGCGAGTTCACCTGAAACCAAAGCCCGGCAGCAGCACCTCCAGCTGAGGCGCTGCAACCCCCGCTCCGGGGCAGCCGCGGCCGATACACGCACTCGCGGTAAAAAAGCCCCCCACTCTTACAGCCGCGAGAGAAAACGAAGAAATATTCGTGTCTCACCGGAGTCTGTTCTCCCGGCAACTCCCTCTCCCGTCCGCGGCCCGGTGGCAGCGCTCCCTTCGCCGCCGCTCAGCGCGCCCGCCCCGGGGGCGGCGGAGCCGCCGCTCGCCAGCGCAGCCCCGCGGAGCGCTCCGCGGGAAGGCCCGCCCCGGCACGGCCAGCGCTCCGCCAGACTCCCCGCGCCCCACCAGCCGGTCGTGTTGTTCTCTCCTCACGCCCGGGAGAACTCGGCGTCCTCGGCCTTTGGAAAGGAGCGTGTTTAACGGAGCGAGGTAGAGGAGGAAAGACAGCGATCCAGGGCGCCTCAGCGCGGGGAGCCACCTCCACAGCCGCGGTGTCCCGCCGCGGGCGGCAGCCCCTGCGGCACCACACGGCGACGTGCCCTGTACACACCGCGCTGCAGTCAGGTCGTGCCACAGCCCTGTACCCGCCCGGCCCCAGCCACCTCGGGAGAGAGAAGTGGGCGACGCCGTGCACCACCCCCCCCGACCCCCCCCCGGCTCCCAGACCTCCCGTCGCAACCGCCTGCCGCTGCTCTCCTCACCCGTCCCGAGCCGGTCGCTCTCTGAGGGGGATCCCCGTCAACTTCGTGCCTCCCCTGCCGCCGCCGCCCCGCCAGCCGCGCTCCCCGCCGGGGCTGAGGGCGGACTGCCCGCCCTCTCCAGCGTGCGAGGGGGGGCGCCGGGGCCGCGCCCGGGCCCTGCCGGGGAGGAGCCAGGCGGGGGGCGCTCCCTCAGGTGAGCGAGGGGCTTCCTGGCGCGCGCGCGTCACGTCCCCGCCCTGCCGCTGGACTCCATGAGGGGGAGCGGGGCGCGCGGGGCCTCCTCAGGCTGGAGCCCCCCTCCGCAAACAGAGGGGAGAACCGCCCCCTCCTCCTTTGTCCAGGCTGCGGCCAGCGGGGCCGGGGCCGGCTGGAGCAGCCCTCTGAGGAAGAAGCCCAGCCCCGGGCCCAGGTACTGTCAACTCGAGGCCGCTTGACGGGCGGGTTTGTTTTCCCTCGCCGGCGCGCGGAGGCGGCTGGCCAGGCCCCCGCCGCGGCGGGAAGAGCTGAGGCAGCCCAAGGACGGGGCCGGGCAGGCGCGGTTCCGAACGGGGGGCGGAGGGAAGAGGGAAGGAGCGAGGAGCTGGGCCGCGGTGCGCAGTCTGGAGCAAAGAGGGCGGCCTGCCAGTGCCGCTCGGAAAGGGAACGGCCTCCCGAGCACCCCTGGGCACACCTGGGCTGTCTTCAGCGTTCTGGCTGGTTTTCACCATGGCTTCAGCTAGGCTGGAAATAGCACGACGAGGTGTTTGCAGGTTTCCAGAGTGTTCTACGTACATAGTGAGAACCGAAGTGCTGCCGTACTGCAGCATGGCTCTCTTCCCCCGACCCACGTGCAAAGGAAAGCTAGGTGCCAAGGACTTGTGGTTTACAAGTGCCGTACAAAAAATACAGGGACTGTAAGCATCTCACGAGAATTGGGCCTCAGTTAATTTCTTCCATCCTCAGAAATTTGTTCTCAAGATTTGAACCACCTGAAACAAGTCGCATTGTCAGAAAAAGAGATTATAGTGACTACACAGGGGGAAAAAACCTCAACAAAATACAATAGATCAATGTCTAGAACAGAGAAATGCAGGGCAGTGAACATGAGAAGGAAAAATTCAGTATATAAGCCATAAAAGCCACTTACAGAGTTGTTCCACAGGAGGAGTATGGGTAGGCACACATCCTCTGTTCAAATCCAGCTGTGCTGAAGGTCACTGCTCAAATTTCTGTCAGAGCTGCTCTGCTACCTGTTACGTGTCTGTCAAAACAAGCCTAGTTAGCAAGCACTATTGTATGGAATTGTGTTGTATGGAATTGTATGGATTTTCCGTAGAGAATGCCCTAGCCTTAACTAGGATATATAAACAGAAGAGGTTCGACCAGAAAAGTAACTGTTCCCAATACAACACCTATACTGACACTTCTGGGACACTGAATCCAAGTTTTAAGTTCTGTGCTGGGAAAAAAGAAGTTAAAGTTCACACAAACCTACGATACATCAGAAAATTAAGTGTCCTCTGAGAATTTAGAATACTATCAAAATGCATGGTGTTTTAAGTCAGTATTCCATGAGGCTCCATTGACAGCTGCAAGAAACAGTCAAAAGCAAAACAGAGAAGTAGCAACGGAAAGCAATACCTTGTGATAAAATGCTGTACTGATGGTTAATCAGTAGAAAGAACTGTAAACTGTGGGAACTGGACAAATTATAAACAGTTCTAGAGGCGGCTAGTGAGGTGTCTGCAGACATCTAACAATGTTTTCCTTTGCTGAGAGGATGGAAGTATTAGGTGTGAGAGGAGCTATGAAGACTTCTGTTGTGGAAAAAGCACCTCTGCGTAATGTACTAAATTAATTCTCCCTCAAAATGGTTGTTGAGAGGAAAGTCATAGAAATTTGGATTTTTCTGCCCTTGGTGTTAAGTTGACTTGTCAGAAAAATGCACACGAGACTGAACAGCCCAAACTTGTGTTGCCATCTTGATCTTTTACATATTTTGCCATTTAACATGTGCTTTTCATATACGTTTTTTCACATAACCAGAAGCCATGACTAATCTTGGAGCTGTTTAAGTAAAAGATTTTTATAGTTTGTTTTCAGAAAGTACATGAAGTTTACTCACCACCCCCTCTAAAACTGAGAAACAAGGAATGGAAAAGAAACAAAGTAATTAAACTTTTTTTTTTCCTCAGAGTTACATGAGCACATGTATGTATGGCTGTATTTTATTACAATTAAAGTGTGAAGAAATATGCTGACAGTTTGTTCAGCCTTGTATTGTAGTTTTGTAACGTGTGAAGGAATTGAACTTAATAGAAAACAAAATGCTTCATTAAAGAGGTGTATACACCTATAATTTTCAGGTTATTGTTAGAGGTTAATTAAAACAGGTGTTAATCAATGATGTTTCATAATAATACATTTCCATTGCATTTAGAAGCAAACCAGAAAAAAAAACATGAAAGATTAATTTCTTGCTAAAACCACCAGGCTCTGATGACTACTAGCTATTATTATATAGTCCATATTTTTTTGCATTATGTATTACCTATCAGGTAACAGACAGCTCAGGAGACAATTCCATGGCTCTCTGGCAGGCTCAGCGTTGAACTGCTTAGAAAACCATTCTCTTGTGCTGAGTTTCAGAAAAATTGTTTCATACAATAATGAGGCCAAGGCATTTTTTTTCTCTATTTCATTATATTTTTTGTATTAAAGGCGGGGGAAAAAAAATAAGAGAGAGAGAAAAAGGTGGGTCCAGCACAACTGCTAAAACTCTTATATTGGCTGTGAGCATCCCAGGCTGAAAAGGAGAGATTTGGCTGGATTTTATCTCAAAGCTTTATTCTATGTTTTATCAGCCTTTGAGGGAAGTTTAATTTGAACCTTTAAATTATCACTAAAACTGTGTTTGAATCAAACATTTTGTCAGTTTCTCACAGATCTCCAGCATATTCTGAAGTTTTGGAAGTGCTTGGTATAATAACGCTACAAACATTAAGAATTCATTCACTAAGAGCTACAGCCCAGCTGGAATACTGCAAAAGTTCAAGGTTGTCCAGTGAGGTAAGGACGTTTCAAAGGAATGTACATGAACACAGCAAGAAGTTAAAATTACACTGAAGACAGAGTTGGGTCATGCACAGATTATCATCTCAGTGCAGGCTACCATTTCCTTTCCCACCCCTCATCCACTTACTTTTCTCTTCCTCTCCTTTAAATGAAGGCTTTGGTCCTTGTTTACAAAACTGGCTTGACACTGTGATTAATGTCTCTCTGTCCAGGCAGGGTATTATCAGGCAGTTGTGAAACACAATACAAAATGGAGCATGCAGCCAAAGCAAAAACAAACAGTAATGCCCTAGCAGCTTGTGCTGCAGATTAATTCCAGCTGCTGGCTACCCCAGCACACCTCGGGTACTGCATAGTGCTCCCGAAATCCAGCTCCCCTTTTGCAGTGAGCCAGACTGCATTGAAAGCTTGGTTCATTAGTGCTCTGCTTGGCTCCCAGCAAGAGGCATCTCTGTCTCTTTCTATTCAACCACACGTTGCACTGAATTTTGATACGTTATTACAGTCCCCTGATTTCCTTGCACGAAAGGATCCGATCCAATAATCACAGTGGAAAGGAAAAAAAAAGTCTTTCTCACAGTATACAATTACTCTGAAACCCTGCTTCTGTCTCCTCTTTTACAATATATATTGCGAATTTTCTCAAATTATTATAAATGGCTAGATTTATAGTCTTGCTTAAGAAATAAGAAAGTTGTCCCTGTTATTACTGTATTCGATAAGATATTGAATAGACATTTTTATCTGTTTCTTATTTCAAGAAACACAGTCTTCAAAATTCAGGTCATCTTTCCAGTCTTTACTGTTATTTTCACTGACCTGTATTCTCAAAACATTTTATGTTAAGCAGAATGTTTACAGACTTGATTCTAAAATTATATCTATAGAATTGTATCTGTATCTCAGCCATTTTAACACCCTTAAAGCACTTTTGAGTTATGTGAGCATGAAAAGGTACCCTTTTATAAAAATCAGACAACTTAGGCTACCATAGAAGACCAAGGAACCATTCTGTTTTAAATATTAAGTTTACTGCGGTGTAAATTTACTTTCAGAGGAGGATTTGGATTATTTGAAGAAATTGAATTTTACATTCTTACCAGATGCTTTTTAATCTATGACCCCCGTTTTTTCTTCAAAAGACAACTAACCAGAAAAGAGGCCCTTCATTTCCTACCTTCCTTATTTTCTTCCCTGCTCCTTTCTTTCTTTTTTCCTCTCCTTCCTTTTCTTTCTGTGGGTAGCCCCTGCCTGTTACATTTGTCATGTCTTGTTCTCCCATTTCTCTATTCTCCCCTACACAGCTGTCAAACACACGGGGTACTGTTGAGACAACCCAGAGCACTGGATTCCCTCTCTCTCTAACCTAATCACGCAGTGTGGAGAGGTGTGTAACAGTATTCCACAAAAGCCTGAATAATCCCAGCCATTAAGGTAGCTATGCAAGAACATATTTACATTGCAGAATAGGATGTGGTAAATAAAATTTATAAAATGACAGACAAAATTGTAGAACAAGAGATTCATATTTTCAGACTTCTTCAGCAGGGGAAAATACCTGGTTTTACTGTATGTTAGCTAATCCATAGTAAGGAAAAAGTTAGGAGATGAAGATTTAAACTGTAACTTGTCTTGTCATAGAATTTAATTTAATTTTAGTTAGTTCAAGTTTACAAATACTCTTCCTACTGAATATAAGACTGTACAATTATTTACCTTACATACATAGAAATCAAGAGTGAGGTACAATATTCAAAGGCACAGGGTGAGATGAAGATACCATTGACTTTAAAAGCTGTTGAGGGGAAAATGCAACGCAGTTTGATCACACATAATGCGATCGTTTCAATATTAATTTGACAAATAACATGTAGTCTGGCGATCAAGTAAATAAGTAGTACTGATACGAACTTCAGTTGCAGATTTTGGACGCTGTTCTATATCTAGCTACCATGACACTTTCTGACCTCCCGTTCTTCTTGTTGGACAGCTTTTGTCTATATCCACGTTTCTTCCTCCACCTTGACAACACAGCCTTGCTTCCACTAGCCTTATTCAAGTAATCCTAGCAATGATAAAAGAAGTTTTTCCAAGAAGAGCCTGCAGAAATTCTAGGTATTACCAAGTGCATCTACATTAAAGTCCCAGAAACCATTGTAACTGTTACCTGCTCCGCTCTCATCTCTGGAGCTCCTCTTGGTCAGGTCCAGCCTGCTGGGATTCGGCTGTGCCCATGCTGCAGGAACAAACTGGCGCTTTGGGGAGTAGCATAGACTGAGTCTCTGTTTTGCATGAACACATAGTTAGTAATTTGTTGGCATTGTCAAGGTATTTATTTGAAAAAAGCTTAAAGGATGCATTGTTTCAGTCATTGCAACTGTAAACGTTGATTAATTTATCACAGAAACAGTCACATAGTAAATTAAATGGCTCCTGTGCTCTTAAGAACTATTGCTCTCATCTGTTTTATAGTAATGCTCTCAGCGTTAGGACATTGTGCTAGGCATTGTAGACCTCCAGACAGATATAGAGCCATACAAACAAATGCTTTACAGTCTAAATAGACAAAAGATTTAATCACAAAAAAGAATACAGAATGTGATATGCTGAAACAAAAAACATACCTCATGGCAAGATAATGCAGGGACTGAGGCATTTAACAATTCTATCTCTCATCCTGAAATAACATGCATATGTAATGTTAAGCAAGTATAAGCATTTCTGATGTATTTAAAGTTTAAGCTAACACATAAATATTTGCAAAATTATGATCTAAGTTCTTAAGATTGGCATCCAAAGATTACACCCTGGAGACAGAATATATTCTGTCTCTCAGAAATATTAATTTCAAATCTTCTTTTGCTCTTATTTAAGTAGCTTTTTTTGTTTACAATGTATATCAAGTATCTTCATTTAGGGTATGCAGGAAATTTAACACATGTCTAGTTACCAAGGAAGACAGCACATAAGAACAAAATTAATATTTTCATGTTTTAAAGTGTACTGTTGATCAAAAATATAGCAGGACAAAATTTTATTTAGTTTAGTGTATCTATTAAGTAAATCCTTTAGTCAGACGAGGATTTGCAGACATTGCATCTTATATTCAGTTTTCTTGAAATGATGTGTGTGTGTCTTTGATGAGAATTAAGGTCGATATCCAGTAGAGAATTTAGGCTCCTAATTCCCTCTGAAATAAAATTATTTCAATAGAGAGGTGAAATGTTAGATACATTCTCAAGTTTAGACGCAGGTAACTTTTTGAAACAGAGATAAAATCATCACTATCCTATGTAAAAATTAACTTTTTTTTACTTATAGGCATGCATGGTTATCTCAATTATTGCTTTTCCTCTTTTTTTTTTCTTTCCGCTTTTGGACAAAGGTGAGGAAGCATTTCCAAGCCTATGGGAGTCTAAAGCAGCATCTGATCCGAACGCTTTCTCCTACTTGGCCTTGGGACGCTGGCCAGGCTGTCGTGCTGTTGGGCAATAGCGCCACCTGGTGGCTGCGGTAATTTTAACCGTTCTCATCCTTTGACAAACGTCTGAGTAGCTTGAAAATAAAGACCAGGAAAAAAGAACTATCTTTAATATTGTTAAGATTGTTTTTATCTATAGCCTCTTTCCTTGATCAGGTGAGGTAATATAACTTAAATGGTTTTGTGAAGCAGTATTTTAGAAGAGATACAAACATTTCAGTAATGTCCCATGTAAGAAATTTCAAGGATCAACTTACAAAGATATTGATCCTTCTGTTTTAAATGTAAAGCATCGCTCCTGATTCACCTGCAGTATCTTAACTACTGATGCACTGAAGAATTAAGAAAATACCTGTATCTTTGCTAATCTAGGCAAGATCCAGAAAGACAGGCTAAGAAGGATGGGCTTTAGAGGACTGGAATTTCCAACATCTATAGGTTTGTGGTGTCAGGACTGATGCAGAAAACTGCTTGAGCATGCGCTTAACTTAAAATGCCTTCTTCAATCCTACTCATTTCAATATGTCATAAACAGTTATTCAGAATTAAACATGGAAAAATATTTAGGGCTAAACCACCTTTGGAGACCAAAGCAGGGAAAAGGGAGGGAAAATGAGTAAGTGATCTGGAAATCCATTGCTTTTTCTTTTTCAAGGGGGGGGTGGGGTGGCGGGGAAGATGGCAAAGAGACATGCAACTTTTTTTACTCATTTGGAAGAATGGAAACCAGAGCAGAATAAAGTCAACCGTCTCCTAACTGAAAAAGTAAATCCAGTATATGTTAAAAAAAAAGGAGCAACAGAAGAAAGACTTTTAACCTACAAAACCAGAGTTACACTGCAGTAGCAACAACTTATACTACAGTGTCAGATGCACCATGTCAGGAGCCAGTAGGAGGGTCTGCATGAAGCTGAGGGGTTGCTGAGAAGCAGCAGTGTGTGAAGAGCTCGGGGGCATACCGCCCTGCCTCTCCTCAGCTTGTGTGCTCTATGGGAACTGCTCACCACATCCCCAGATCGAGACAGACAGAAGTGTTTGCCCAGTAGAATGTACATGCATATAATAAGCATTTCATGAAGACTTAATTTTTTTAAATATTATTTTTTTAAAAAAACTTTTTTTTCTTTTTTGGCCAAAAAATATTCTGAGAACTAAACTCAAGAACAAACAAACAAATGAAATGAACTCGGGGAAACTACATCTTCAGGGTCTTTACCATGGCTCATTCCTTGATTTCTTTTGAAAAGTCACAAACACTGTCTTGTTTGGGTTTCCATTTCAGATCCCACAGCCATCCATTGTCTTAAGAAGTTTACAGCCTGATTATGAGTCAGCCCAGAACACTTAAGGTGTTTTAATTCCTCAAATATGGAGGCTTCAGTATGAAACAGATTCTATCTTTGGCGCTCATGCAAAGCCTGTTCATCTTTATTGGGCTTAAAGAGCTCACAGAGATATGTTCATATAGCTTTGATGCTGTGCTGATAAACTAAACTGATACTCCAGTTTTCAGTTACATACTGTTTTCTTTAGGTAGAAGAGCTTTTCCTGGTTAGATAATGTTTTGTGACTGTAGAGGGTGCTCTTAAAATACTGGTGATGGTAGTAATATAGGGCAATCGGTTTCTCTTTCTGTAAACTTATCAACATTAGGAAGTTTATATTTAGCAAAGAACGTTGTTGTACAGCTAGCGTGTTTTATTTTGGATAGGGGCAAGAGCCACTCTCCACATTTGTATCCAAATACATCCCTGGAAACTTTTCTGGATTTAGTTTATTTTTCCAAGTGTGTTTCTGTCAAACAGTGATAGTATCTTCTGAGAAAACTATTGATGCTATCTAAAATAAGTTGAAAGAAATACCAAATAGAGTGTATTTTTAATTGCAAGGCCGTTCAGAGTTGGATAAGAGCGTATTGTTCCAAAGAAGTAATTTAAATATTCACAAAAATTCTTTAGTTAGATGAAGTTGGTGCTCCCACATTGTGGTATCTGAAATTCTGTTGGGAAGCATTTAACTTTATTTTACTTTGGTTTGTCTGTAGTTCAGTTGATCGCTCCACCATATTCCCAAGCTATGTGGTTTTTATACTTCTCTAACTGAATTAGCGGGGGGGGGGGGGAATCCTAGATACAATAGACTAAATCAAATATTGTCCTGATATATTTTTCCCCTTAACCTTTTTTTTTTTTTTTTGGTAATATGAAGTTATGTGTTCCCTTCAGTACAGCCAAGAAATGATTGAGTTAATTCTGTATGCTTGAGAAATGTTACCTCTTTCCAGAGAGGGTAGAGCCTATAAACCTCAGAAAGATAAGGATTTTATTTTAATAATCAGAACTGCAATAAGCCCATTTTAGAGCAGCGTGAGGAGAATTAACATTTCTGAGGTCAGGACCTTTCCTGTGAGACCGTGACTGCACTACAGGCTTCTGCCCGCACTGCTCTGTCATGACTGTCAGTCCTGGATGTGATGAGGTGTGATCTTTGACTGACATGACTGTGTCAAAAAAATCCTATACCGTAACATGCACTTACAACAGCAAAACTACACTTTCTCTTGAGTAGGTTGTTATGCTGGGAGGAGATGGAACAGATGCTGCAGAAGCACAGTGTCCCTAGTCTAAACTTTTCCTAACAACAATTGCTCTGCTTCTCATACTGGATTTGTATACTTGTCCTGAGAAGGTACTCTTAGACATGAACTCAGATAGTAAGGCATTCACCAGTGGTCACTCATTTGAGATCCAGACGTCATAAGATTAACCCCATTTCACACCGAGTCTACAGAAGATATTTATATTAGAGCATCACAAAGGCTGTGGCTCTGACAAAGTTTTTAAAAGCTCTGCTGTAGGCCCAGTTTAGAGCACACAAGTCAGCGCAGCTTTTTTTTTGGTCTGGGAGAGCCCTCCAAGCTTTTTTGGCTAACTTCAGCAGCATCTATTCTAGGGAGCCTTTGCCAAGATTGCTACGTTAGGAAACCTTTTAGGCATAGACCAAGCTTAACAGATGGTTGCTGGCTTCTAATGAGATTAACGTGGCCTCTTCCGATCTCCAATTTCCACATCAAATTCATCACTATCAGCTTGCAGGTTAGGGCACGTCCCTTAACATGTCTGTACACTGTGTCATACAAAGGGGACTTTATGTTACCTCGGACTGTGGCTGCAGGCTTGCCATGTGAATAGTCAAATGCAATTCTGTCTTTGTGAGAGCTGGCAAAATTAACTATCCCCACACATCAGGCAAGTCTCTTCAACAGAAGAAGTGATACTGCCTGAGGTCTGACGGTGGAAAACATTTCTGATGCGAGTCACATAAAGGGGAACACAACAATAGGCTGCAGACAAAGCCTCTGTCTCATAGGGCTTTCCTTCTCCAGGATTTAGTGTTAAGTAGTAATTTGAATGGAAACTGGACCTCCCCCAACCTTGATGAGTAAACTATTAAGATAAATAGTCCTGCTTAATTCTCTTTCTATCACAGTATTTCTGCTGGGCAGTGTTTTCACTTCCATAGGAGAAGTGAGAAGTGTCTTACATAAACATCCCTTACACCAAGGTTCTTAAAATGGGAAGTAAGAAATGCAAATCTAATACCCTCAGTAAGAGTTAAGACTTGAACACAGACTTCCCCTGATCACTGATCCTCTATTCACCGAGCTTTTAAAAACAGATAATACTTTTCCTCCCCTGTTTAGTAAGAAAACGTTGGTGTAAATTTCTAACTCTAGGAGACAGTTCAGAAATATATTTTGGAGATTTTCACATTTCTATAGCTCCCATTAAAGGACCAGAATGTCAAAACCAGATGGAACTCAAGACCCATCACCCTTTCTTCAGTCTTTAATAATGGCCAATCTGTGTGTAACCTATCAACTGTGATAATTTCTGTGGTGGACCCTCTTTCCCCCAGGTGTGGAAAGAGGCAATGCACTTCATTCTGGGCTGGAGATTCCACTGTGGCAGCAAAGCATCACAGTAACGAAGCCTCTAACCTGTAGCCACTTAGAAACAATTACCCAACACATTCTAAATTGAATCCGCCTTTACTGGTTCACTTTTTAAAAACACACTCTACAGTTCTAGAAAATCTTGAAAGCTCAGAAAAAGAAGTCTTGCATTGTACTATGCTTGCATACTGCAAGCAGTGAAAGCTGTAAATGATGCACATGTTGGAATGACAATAAGACAAATGGAAGCTTTCATGGGGAAAATGCAAACCAGAAGACAGATAGCTTGTTTTGCTTTAGGCAGAGCATGAATGCAAACATTTAAACTGGAGAAACTCCCCTTTCCTTCTGTGGCCCCTTTGAGCCATTACATTAATTACTTGGAACTATTTACCTACTTCCCTTCATTTCAGCCCCAGGTGCAGACAGTGTGGATACTGAAAGTTATTTTCATTCTTTTCACTAGAGTGAAACAATAATATATGGAAACACTCATCTTTTCCTTTCTGAAATCCAGGAAAGTGAGGCTAGATGGCATCCTAATATATATTTTGTGCTTGCCTCTTTTTTTTTTTTTAACACCCATAAAAACATGCGAGTGATAGAGGGGTCAGTGATGTTTCTTTTTCAGAGTACAATGAAAATATTTGTTTAGTTTTGTTGCAATAGCAGGGGCAGCTGGCAGTGTTTGCACTTATGTGTCTTCTAACACTTTACTGAAGAGATACCCCTAATCTTTGAAGAAAGACAAACACCTCATTTTGCAAATGTGCTGACCTGCGCTTACGCAGTGGCTCAGCCTCCTTTTGTCATCAGAACGTTAGCCGATCTTTGCAGCATGGCCTGAAAGTATGACCAGCCAGATCCAGGCATGCACTTTTCCATATGTGAAGCTAGAGAGCTAATGGAGGCATTAAATGTTTAGAAAATAAACAATCAATCACTCTAGAAAATTTAAAAAAATCTAGAGGCTCAAAACATAAATTTCTGAATTGGCAGCAAAGAGGATCAGATTCAATATCTACGGTTCTTTTTGGCAAGATAACTATGTCTCAAAATTCATGCTTAGAGTTTCATTGCCAACTTCCCTCTGGAGGAAAAATGAATTAAACCTTTTCTTGTGGTCTTACTGAGAGGTTCCTCTGCTCTTGATTATTTTGGAATACAGACTGTGGGACACTGGCTGTATGGATATCTTTAAATAATGATTAACAAATCTATGGCTATTTGCATATATTCAACTTTTCCCTTCCCAATAAATAGTATCAGTCAATCTCAGGGTAGCCCAGGTCATCAACGAGTGGCTACTGAGTCTGGCTACCCATGTCACAGCTGCCTGGCAGCAGGCCTACCCTCAGGAACAGCCAGCTGGCTCTGTGGTGCATTTCAGCTTCCTCCAACTTTGCCTGTGGACCTGTGAAGCAGCTGAGTTTATTTTGCCCGATCAGCTTATTTGTTGTCAGTCCAGAGAGTTTTCCCATTGCCACGACTGCTGCCGATGCACTCAGTTTGCACTTGGAGTTTTCAGCATGGCCCCTCCGCTCCGTCCTTTCTGCTGGTCTGCGCTGGCTCTTTAAAAGATCAGTTATGTTTCACAGATTCTGTTAGTTTTCAAGTTGGTTCAGCACTTCTCTGTTCTGATCCTGTTGCTTGTCTAGATGCACAAGTTTCTTTTCTCACTCTGCTAGCTTCTGGCCCCTTGCAGACTCAGACTATAAGAAAGACGATTCCTTCCTCTACTTTCTCTTATATTCCAACTGTATACCGGTGAAACTATACAAGATCCTAGGGCGACCCTTCCTTTAGAAGATCTTGTTAGAGCATAGACACCTGTGTCCATCATTAACAATGCATATCAAGCTTTAGTCAGAAATATGACCAATAACAATGCAAACAGAACCAACCTGTTCTATGTTCATCTTCTGATGGCAAAAGAAGGGTGTAAGTATCATCTGCCATAGAAAAAAACCCCTTTGAGTTCTAGGGTGTAAATCCATGCATTTGGGGATTTTCAGAGGCAATCTTAGGAGTAATTCACTGTTAAAAGTAAGAAAGTACCCTCAGAATAAAAAGATTATTTCCCAGAACACTGGTCTTTCATTAAATTAAAATTACGATGTATGCCCAAAGTATGCAGAAACTTTCTTTCTATTCCCAACTAATAATCAAGTATTTTTCTGGAACAGAAAGTTATTTGGCCTAGTGAATATAATAAGAAGATTTTGTAATTCATTTAACTATTGAGTAATTTTTAGTCTTATTAGATTAATTAATATCCTGTTGCATTTATTTACCCAAATGAGGGAAAGATATATTGTAAAAGCCTATTTTATTATCTGATCTTTTTTTATTGTATGCTGTCTTCTTATTCGATAGGACAGCACTAAAAGCATTTGCAGTGATATTCGTTGCTTTCCACAACCCCGTGATCTTAGTTACTTACAGTCTCAGCTCCGTAGCAGAGTTTTCACAAATCTGTCATAGGAAAGTCTCTCCAAATTGTTTTTAGTCACTCTCAACTTCTGGACTTTCTGTGATTGCAGTGTCCTTACTGAGATGTGAATTTGAATGAGGAAAAATGATCCATGCCCAGACTTCCATATCCAGGGAGATGAATTTAAGACCTTGTCGTGAGTCAGTGATGGCCTCTCTAAGCTGGGTTACAGGTAAGTGCAAGAGATATCATTACTCCAGTTTCAACCAGTCCTCTCAGATTTAAACAAGGGTATTCACAGGCATAGGAAGGGACATTCAGCTGTTTGAACAGTTATTTCTGTTCACTTCTGAAGAATGCAGGTGCAGCCATGCCTACTGGCTAGGTGGTGTAACAACCACTTAGTCACACAAGCCACAGCAGCCACCATCACATCTTCACATTGCATACTTCCTTGTAAAGGCACTGACAGATTTCATTCCAATGCTCTTCCAAACCACACTAGTTAATAGACTCATTCAGTGTGAATTATTTTGTATTCAGCTGGACTCAACTTCATCTGCTTTAATAGGTTCTTTGTGACTTTCCCAAATCTTGTCGCAGCTTATCAGGAACGTCTGCCATAAGCGTAGTCCGTGTCAGCAGTTAGCACTCTAAAATGCGCTGGCAGGTAAATCTGTTATGACTGAAGCCCAGTCAGGACGGCACCTGAGCTCATGTCCAACTTAGGTGGACAGAATAACTCGGATACATGGAGGTACTGATGCTGCTCCTGCCTAAGTACCTTCCTGAAACGGGGCCTCTATGACCTGTAAGGATGAGCAGCTGCTGAGTTGAAAAAAAATTAAACAAATCCTCCGGAATGGAAATCTGGTTTACATTCCCAGCTCCATGTCTAATACTCAACTAATTCTACCTATACTGCATTCACACATTCAAATTCTAATTCCTGTTAAATGTGGCATCTAAAAATTCAGTCAGGATTAGCATGGAAGGATATAAAGTAAATATATCTGAGAAAGATAATTGATTTTGCATTGTGAAGAATTCTTCTGTTTGTTTAAAAAGGAAGTTGGAATTTTTGAGGGATGTAGAGTGTTATCACTGTCATAGTGTTTGAGGGTGGGGAGCTAAAGAGCCTGAGAAATGCTTTCCCATAAATACAGTGTTCTTTAGGCACAAAGACTTGGGAAGGAAACAATTCCTTCTAATTAGGAAAGTAATTTTAAGCAGAAAAAGATGTAAAAGCTTAAGGACTGTTCTTGTCAGAGAGAGATGTTTCTGAGAAGAATTAGGGCAATAGAGGATTATTGTTTTGTTAAGCCTTTGATTGAGATCTCAGACTTTCATCAGTTCTGTAGCAATGCAAGCAAGAGATCTAAGGCTCAAACACATCTTCAGAAAAGAGATCTTGGAGAATAAAATGAAATAACCAACCCAGACTAGGATTTAGCTTTTGGGTATTTATAACTCCCAGTTGAGAGCCAAGGGGAAGTTTTTCTGTCATCACCCTGTTACTTCTAAAAACAGGGGGAAAAAATTTTGCTTTTGATTTCTCAAAAAATAACGTCAGTTATTTGAAAAATTCCAGACCAAAGCATGAAAGATCCTTTAGAGGAAAACCCCAGAGTTGTTGTTTAGAGGCTGCCCTGAGATTAAAGCCTTTAATGAAGGCAAAGCTTACTTATCTGATCAGATCCTAGCATAGTGGTCTAGCATGTGATATTATTCTGCATAAGTTACATAACTTTCTGTTTAAGAGCATACTTTACCTTCAGCAGCACATTTTTAACCTGTTCAGATCCTTGAGAAATGCAAACAGATTTGAAGAAAAAAATTATTTGTTAACAAAAGAAAAATCAAACCTTCCTGTGACTTGGTTAAGATGAAAGCAAGACAGGAAACTAATAAAGAGGATCAGAGAACCTTGAAATAAATGTTGACAGGCTTGTGCACTGGCAGTTTAAAATCACATGCTATTAAGCATTAGCTTTCTGCTTAAGTGTTTGCCCACAAGATTGCCTTTCCCTAGTAAAGGCTAGAGATTACCTACAACTCATTTGTGTCAGCCAGTTTTCTGCGAGTGTGTGCGGGTACATCTTACCATTTATCAGCCACAACGCACTGAGGTCACAAGTCCCCTGTCTCATTAAAAGACAGTGAGCCAATTGAAAAACAGCTCCCTTCTCCCTTGGTGCCTCTGAACATATGGTGCAGTAGTATGCTTAATTTTGAAAGTCAGATCTGGGAAGAACCTAAGCAGTTAGGGAAAAAGTAGGTAATAAAACTTTCGATGTACAGAGTCCTATAGTCTTCCTGTTTTGACAATAGAATTGATGGACTGCAGCTTCAAGCTTTTTAGGATTTCTCACACACTGAGAAATAAAGACTAAATGTTACAAAAATGCAAGTATGACCCTACTCCAATGTGGCAATGTCTCAGAGCTTCACAGAATCATCAACTGAATACAGAGTGCTGGTGCACTCAGCGTGCCATGATGTCGGAGCATTGTATTGTCAGGGTGTTTGCCACTGTCAGAAAACACAATGACAGAAGAGAAGATGGGTGCTTGACTCCTTGTATGTCTAATATAATGCAATCCAATATAAACAATTCTTCCATGTGACATAAGTTCCCCAATACAGGCTTGTAACAATCACCATTCCACAACTTAGAGACATAGTCTGAATATGGGTGGTGCTGGCTGGTGTCATGCCGTCAGTCCCACCTTTGCATTGACATGACAATATGGTGCAAGTTCCTGCAGTTCAAACTGCTTTTTGCCAAGACAGGTTTATTTTTTTTATTTAATATTGACATGTAAGGATCAAACTTCTCACTGGTCTGTTCAAACTTTTGCACAGGGAAGCTGCTACTATATCTTGAGAAAACTATCATTCTGTGCGGCCTTTTCCAGGCTAAGGAGCTGCTATATTTTTGTTCAGCTTTAAAAAGCAAGTAGTCACTAAAAATTTTATACTTGAATGCAGACTTCAAGAGTTTTGTTCAAAATGGTCCTCCAGAGATCACAGTGAAAACAGTATCTCTTGGGAAGCAAGGGAACTTTCATCAGCATTGAGAACGCCTATCTTTATTGCTTCTGCAGCCGAGTAAATGCTTGCTATTTTATGGCACCATATATTCTGTCAAAATAAAATCACTTTTGGTTTTCTTTATTATTCCCCCCCCTCCCCAAGATGTCGCATTCCCTTCTGAATATTAAATTGATTCTGGTTAACCAGAAAACATTAAAGTTAGCCAGAATGGAATGAGACTTCATTGCTGAATAAAAGGACACTGTTCTGTTGCATTGTGACACAGTCTCATACTGATGTAAGTGACGTAGCAGAATGGATAGCAGCACTTTTCTGCCTGCTTCATGCTACAAGTTCAAACTTTTGCATGAGGAAGAGGCCAGAAGAGAGTGTTTAACAGTGCTCCTTAAAACTAACTTCCCTTTCTGTGTCAGATATATCAGCTAATTACTTTTTTGTTACATTCTTAACTAACAAGATGGAATGAGGCTTCAGAAAGCTCTTCCTACCATATTTGCACAAGGAAGCATAATACCCAACAAGGAAGTGTTTCTGCAGCTGGAAGAAAGGGGAGGGGGGTGGGGGGAAGGGCAGAAAAAAGCATCGAGGTAGACTAAATGGAACAGATATTTTTTTCCCCTCTTCACCAGCTGTACAGAGTGCTGGGATTGAACGAGTGCCACATTCAGTTACTTCCTTCCACAACACACCAAGAAGCAGAGTAGACAATTTTGTTGTCCAGCTCCAGAAACAGATGTGGTTTGAATTTCTGTGCACACGGGCATGAGTGCATACCCAGACCTAGGATATGTATATCTACCCTGCTTGTTTGCACATGCTCCTACTTGTTTGAGAAGGCCTACCTGTAACTTTTTCAGTCACCCACAGCCTTTAAGCAGTTCAAGCACAGCTCCAGAGCCAGGGTTATGCTTTGTCACCAGGAGAAGGGCTGTGATAATGCATGATTAGTCTAAATCCTAGAGAAGAAGCAAGACAGCTGGGACTGCTAAGCCTGGCATCACTGGATTGTAGCAATCAAGTTGTGCACTGGAGTAGGAGACACCTGGAAGCCATTTCCTGCTTGTGAACTGATCTCCCTCCCCCTTCCTCTCAAAGATAAGTACATGCAATGTGGCTTTTGGCCACAGTGAGTTTTTTTGGATTTGTAATGTCAGGAAGGTTTGCTTTAAGTGCACAAATCCAGGTCTTTCCTTACATATAAAACTTCAAAAGACCAATTTTTTTTCCCCTCTGATGCTTTCTGGGTTTTTTTTTTTTCAATGTCTTCTGACTTCAGATTTTTCTAGCTCTGATAAAAGTTTTTGCAATTTCATCTTGAAAATAGTAAATGCACTTTAACAGACAGGAGACTGCTTAGGTACTGGCCTGAGCTTTCACACTGCCAATGCCAAAGCCACCGATTGTTGCATTCTAACCGTATTACACAGAGCTACTGGAGAGAGTCCAGTGGGCAGCTATGAAGATGATGAGGGGACTGGAGCGTCTCTCTTATGAAGAAAGGCTGAGAGACCTGGGGCTCTTTAGCCTGGAGAAGAGAAGACTGAGAGGGGACCTTATCAATGCTTATCAATACCTAAAGGGTGGGTGTCAAGAGGATGGGGCCAGGCTCTTCTCAGTGGTGCCCAGTGACAGGACAAGGGGCAACGGGCCCAAACTGGGGCACAGGAAGTTCCATCTGAACAAGAGGAACAACTTCTGTACTTTGGGAGTGACAGAGCCCTGGAACAGGCTGCTCAGGGAGGCTGTGGAGTCTCCTTCTCTGGAGACATTCAAAACCCGCCTGGATGCAGCCCTGTGCAGCCTGCTGTAGGTGACCCTGCTGTAGCAGGGGGTTGGACTAAGTGATCTCCAGAGGTCCCTTCCAACCCCTGCCACTCTATGATCTGCAATCTGTGATTCATACCTCACTAACAGGTTAAGATTTCCACATACGCCACACACCCCGCTTAAATACTTGAAGTTTCCTTGGCTGTGCAAAGTAAGCACATATTTTGCCCCTGAGAACGCCTTCAAGCAGTATCTCTTTTGTTAGTTAGGTTTCTCTTGTGCATTGTAATTCCTGCCAGGAGATACCTTCTGACTGGTATTTTGTCTCTGGAAATACTTCATATGGCAGAATGATCTCTGTTTTAGCTATTGGGTAAGGTGTTGGTCCCCCTGAAATCAACAGGAACCACCAAATTCTAAGATGCCAGAATTTTTCACCTCCTGTCCTTAAAACACTTCGGACTAGAAGCATGCAATGCTTTGTCAGTTTGAAAATGCACCAGCCTTTTCTTGGTATTTTCTGTGGAACCATTGGTCTTAGAAAAACCGCAGAGGCGGAACACTCTTGGATTTCTGATACAAGTTCATAAACAACCTCCAAATAATTAATTTTCTTTTTGTTAGTAAAAAAAAAAATCTTAGTTTTCGTAACTGAAGTGTAGAAATTTTGAGGAGAAAAGAGATAGCCAAATGTTAGGAGGCCAATAAAAATTGTTTTGTGAAGTGTCATACACAAAACATCACTCATATTCTTCAAGGTTTTGAGAAATAGCTTTTTAACCTAAAAACATTTGTTTTAGTGCACAATTCATTAGTATTACATGATCATACTGTTGCAGTACTTGTAAGATTCTAATAATCGATTTTCATCTCTTAATTAGTGCTCTATAACTGCAAAGCCTGAATAGAGGCTTAGCTTCCAAGTCTTGCTAGGGAAGATAGGACTTTATAGGAAAGTCACGCTCTTCAGAAATACAAAGCATAACATAAAGCAGCCCGAGTTCAGCAAGGGCTGGCTTCTTCCAAAGGAGCCAAACGCGATACTACAGCCGGCATGGGAGAGGCTGCACCAGCCAGGACCCTGTCCCACAGTACCAGAGCAAGAGAGCAAGGAAGGCTCGGGGAGGCAGCAGGGGGAGTAAGCAAAAATCCATATACCCGGCAAGTTTGCAGCGGTAAAACAGTTCCCACATCAAGGCAGGCAGGCAGTCTGCAGGTCAGGGTCAGCCTGGGAGTCATCAGGCAGGGCTGTAGCAACAGGCAGAGAGGAGAAGAAGCTGGGAAGTCACACAATCTGATCAGCAGGATCCACAGCCAAGCACAGGCACACCTAAAACATAGCTCAGGCAGGGACTAGAGGCCCAGGGCTGGGCTTAAATAGAGCCCCTGGGCCCATGGGCGAGGGTATGGGTGGAGGCCCCAGGTGAGGCTGGTCAGGGCCGTTAAATCCTGTTGATGGGCTCAGGCCCCCTGCCATAAATCACTGGACCATCCAATCTCATGTCCATGCCTAAGCAAGAAAAGGGGAGAATTATGATTGTGCTTAGACCCCTGCTGCTTTTTCTGATCCGAGTGCTGATCTCTCAACCACGATATTACAGTAATGCTATGTCTACCCATAGTTTATATAAACACAGAGTACGTTAAACAACTGACTTATGATGTGATACTTTTGTTTCCCCTGAATTCTAGACCATCTGTGTACTAAAAAATTTCTAGACTTGGAAAGAAGATCTCTTTCGCTAAGTAGTTACAGATACTCCTGGAGTATTCTTCTGTATGTACTTTGACATTTATATTTCATTCCTTTTTTTCGTTGCAATTAAGCATCTGTTGGATCCCAAGGCTTGGCTGATGCTTTGGTACTTTTGAAATGTCTTCTTTGCTCATCTTAAACCTTTAAAATTCTCTAGTCTCCATATTCGGCGACACAGAGCAGCGTGTCAGCAGCATTGCAAGGTACAATTATAACAGGCACTCTGTACTTCTTGGAATAACTCCTGATCAGCGTGTAAAGCGTCCAGTTGGCTAACTATATCCCCCAGTCTATAATTAACAAAATGCATGATTCTCCTGTTGGCAGAAAGAAGATTTAAAGCATACCAACTTCTACCAAGTTGTCACTGGGGAACTGCGTGCAGGAAGGACCCATTTCAGTGCCTCACATAAAGGGATCTGATCCCAGCAGATTGTTTCAGTAGTCACTGCAGCACAGTCATTTGCTTCCCTAGTTCTGGCTGGCTGGGACTAGAAACAAAAGAGAAACAAGAGGTTTTGTTCCAGGTGGAAAGAATGAATATGTAAGAAGTTAAGAGCACTTGTGCTGGGTGAAACCAAAAGCCCATCTAGCTCGGTATCCTATTTTGAGCAGTGGTCAAGGGTGGGCACCTTGCCAGAAGGAAATGCTTTTCAACTTTTCCTTGCAAAAATTATTTCCTCCACGTCTCTTCTTCAGAGAATCACAGTGGGCAGGACAACTGCATAAAAGCTAGTAATTCTTGTGTTATGCAAGATGACAAGGATCCAGATCTTGATGACATAAACAGTGTTGTTGGTTTTAGCACCAGTTATGTCTGCTGAGGATGTTCCCTAAAAATTCTACGTAGAAAGAATAGTCTAAATTTAGACATTACTCCAGTACCCATATCAGACTTCATAATCTGTCTACTTTTGATGTCTTCTCTCATAGCACAGCTCTGTTTCTAGTCTGACACTTTGTTTTGATTTTAATAACATAATATGAATTAAAATAGCAGGTGCATAGCAACACCTTTTTAGAATGAGGAGCGTTTGATGCTAATAAGAATGTTTAGCCAAGACTTTGCTCAGCCTGTACAATACATATATAATAAAAAACAATTAACCCCTTAGCTTCTGGCTAAAAGATTGTGAAAAGCAGGTATAAAATATCAACAGAAAATGTGTAAGTCAGTGAAGTTGTGGAAGACCGTTAGGAAAAGAAGAAATACCACTGTACAGTGATATCAGTGTGCTCTGTATTTTTAGTAATAATGCTATCAGCCAGCATTGGAAAAGCTGGACATGGTCTGATAATGGACTAATGCATCTAAAAAGAACCAAACACAACAGAGAAGGACTCCTGCCCAACATAAAAGTGAAAGAAAAATGTGGGCACGTACACAAGCAAACTGCAGGTTGCATCCAGTGGAAAATGGAGGGCTCATTGAATGAAAGGGTTAATGAAGGCATTACAAGGATGAACTTCAGGCAGCCAGTGGATTAATTTCCCCTAGATTGCTGGGACAATGCAAAAGCTACATATCTTTGTCTCTTATAATTGCTTTGTTCATTACCCTCCTAAATCCCCAAAACAAGCACCGAACAAGCCAAGCCCTCCTGTCACACAAGCC
Organism: Leptosomus discolor; assembly: GCF_034619465.1. NCBI lineage: Eukaryota > Metazoa > Chordata > Aves > Leptosomiformes > Leptosomidae > Leptosomus > Leptosomus discolor. The sequence goes on along the minus strand of NC_141401.1, from coordinate 22,190,303 downwards.
ATTACAAGGGTTCCACTTGTGAAAAACACTCTTGTCTATTTCTGTGCTTTTTAAAAATTTATTCTCTTACCAGGTTGAAGGTCAACAGACCTCACAAAGAAAATACTGTATTTTTTTTCACTAGCAAACTGGTATTTTACTGGAGACACATACTATATTGGACTGTGACAGTGCAGGCTTCATATTTATCTGAGTGCAATTTAGAGTTCTGAAAAGACAGCTTGGTTGGGCTTGATGATCTTAAGGGTCTTTTCCGACCTAAATGGTTCTATGATTCTACTATGGAATTCTGCTACAACAGCTTCAGTGTATCATTTAGCTTCTCTTCCAGCTGCTGGGGCAAACCCTATATACTCCAAATTTCTCTCACATGTTCTCAAATAGTGCAAATCTTTTTGCATTCCTCTGCAGAAGTGCAGCAGTGCTTTTGCTTCCCCCAGGCCTGCTGTGTAACTGTTTTCTCTGCTCCAAAGCCAGTCATTCACCAGTCTCCATCTTCATCAAGCTGCAGCTTCAGCTGAGGGAAAGACAATAGGCTGGGTATCATTTGAAGCCTGGTCCGCTGCCCTCACCCCAACTTTTCCTCATGCTACTCTTTTTTTGTGGTGCCTGAAATGCGGCCTCCCACCAGTACCAGCCACCAGCCATTTCAGAATTTAGTAGTCAAGTTCCTAATTTGTTCTTCAGTTTGTTCCCTTCTGCAGCCCGAAGGATCCTCCCACAGAACAATTACAGTCAGGCAAGCAAAGCAGACTGATGATCAGGACTTGCAGTGGAGCACAAGGGAAAAACTCTGCGTGGGTCTTAGTCACTGGGACCTCTTTCTGGAGAGTGAGTCCAGCAAGGGAGGCTGGGCTGTGTAGATTGGGTCCAGCAGTGCACACGTCTTGCGTGTAGTGGCAAGACTGTAAATGGCGAGTTGTTGAACTACTGCCTCAGGAGAAGTGTCCCAGGTCCTTCATGATTGAGACATTTTCCAGAGATTAGTCAGATGTCTGTTAATTTTCATACCTCTCAGAAAAACAGATCAATAAAGGAAGGAATGATTAATGTCTAGGAATGGAGCAGGAAGGAGTGTTAATTTTATGTGATAAAGTATAATTCTACCACAGGAAGAATACATAGAACTATTTTTCTATTATCTTAAATTAACCAACACGTAATATAAATTCTCTGCATCACTGAAGTTTCCAATCTCTCCATGGCTTCAGTACTTGAACATTTCATTCTGAATCGTCAGACTCTGCACCTTCTGACAGGAAACACCAACAAAATGGCAGAGCTTAAAGAGAAATGCAACCCATATGACAGAATGAGAGGGATTTCTAGAAGCTGCTTATTAAATTCTATTTGGTTTAAATATTGTTCATCTCGGAGATGACTTAGCGTTAGAGGTATAATTGCATTCATTCTCGGCAAGGAAACAGAACTGCTTGAGTGAACACTTCCCCCAGAGTTTTCGTCTTTGCAAATAAGATGTCTTGATTTAGTTTCAGTTTGGACGAAGCTGTTAATAGGCTGCATTCTGCAGAAGTGTCTATTAATCTAGTAAAGTCAGATGCAATGCATGCTTATTTTACATGGGTAAACCTATGTGTTTGAAGCCAACGAGCTTAAACTGTGCAGCATAATTAGAGGAATGAGCCTCAGGTTGCTTTGTCAAAACATTCTTTAATTGCTGGATTTTAGGATTATTGGATTAGAAGATTAGATGGGATGCCTGGAAACCTTAAATTGGAGCATCTAGTAAAGTAAGGCTTCTTGTGAATCAAAGGTACAATCTATCTATAAACCTCACAGTTTGTGTAAGTCGCTGTATTAATTGTTCAAAGATTCATATTAGGACAACAGTATTCTATGTTTTCTCTGACCTCCCTTCTTTTCTAACACGTGTTTTAATTTTAGGGAACTTACTAACTTTTCTCCATGAGAATCAGTTGCCAACTTCCATGCAGCCATGGGTGCTATAGTCACTCTGAGCATGGTCTGTGAATCGCTAAGCTTCCTTGCCCATATGTTACTAAAGGAATTCTGATACCGACCAGACATTGCGTGGCATTCATCTTGCAGTGTGTGTTTATGACTTCATTACACTATCATCAGTAAACACAGCTACATTTTTTATGGGATCCTTACAAGACATACTCTGTTGTCAAAGCATTCTGCTTTGGTTAAACAGAGTCTCTTGGATCCCAAAGAACATGGTGGACTACAGGCTCTCCTCTTTTTTTCTCAGTGCAATCGCAGATTCACTAGCAAGTGCAGAGTCCTCCCACCTGGCACACAGAAAGTTGTTCTGTCATTACAGCTTATCTCACTTCCAGGGAAGACAGTACTTTACTCCTAAAAGGTTCTGTGATAAAGATTTCTCCAGCTGCTAGTGCTCTCCCTGCTTGGTCCAACATGTCACATCCTACACATAGAGCTATGACAGCCACAAGAGGGACTGTCTATATGGTATATGTGTGCGTGTGTATGAGTAAAGAAGTAATGGCACAATGATAATTAGATTACCAAATAGGGAGTGAAACCTTGGGCCCTGTTTCAAATAAAGTCCTCTGAAGAAATGTGCTATGAAGATGGTCCTGTCAATATTGAGCAGAAATGTCTGGTAAATTCTGCTGGGGGTTCTGAACCTTTAGGTTTAGAGTCCAGCTGAATGGGACAGTTAATGTAATAGTACTGTCTTGCTGTTTTCTGAGATGGTTTCGTAAGTATTAGGGAGATTCATTTTAATTAGTATATTAAAGAGTTTTGAAAGTTGTTATTAATAATCTGTCATCAAGTTTTGTGAAGCAAACAGAAGAGGAATTCTGTTCACAAGCAATATGGAGCCAGCTGTGCTAGCCATATTCCCAAGCCATTAACAGAATAGTTGTCCGCACTTCAAAGCACCGTATTCCCATATCACTTAGTATTTGCACTGCTAAAATGACAGCATCCAAAATAAAAGGCAAAACACTGAAGTGTCCCAGTATGATGAAGATCATGACTGCCTGAACAGAAGGATCAATATAGAAAGGTGTAAATCATATTCTTATTTTCGGGGGTGGGGGGGAAACAAGAAAACAAACCACTTTGGTACAATTTTGGCATCTTCTAAAATGAACAGGTAGTTTTGTCACTGATTTCCACAAGGCTAGAACTGTGCTTTTTGGGTCTGACAGTCTTGTCAGGATTTAACATACCTGAATTAGCAGAATTATATGTAGCGATAGCTTTCATATTTTCAAATTGAAACTGTAGGAATAAAAAAGGTAACGGTTTATCACATCCTTCATTGGTGACAGAACTCTATAAAAAAAATGTTTTCATTAAATTCCCACTATTTCAAAAATTTCTGTCTGAGGTAGCACAGAACTCTCCAACTTCCTTTAGAAGAGTGATCTGTGTTTTTGTTAAACCCAGGGACTGATACAAAATGGTTATGCTATCAAGTAGCATAAAATAAGGAAATAAATAGCTTAACAGATGTTCAGTGGGATACATTTTTTTCTCTGTTGTGGGTGCCTACTTACTACTGTTGAACTGAAAAGCAAGTACCGCAGAAGCCCCTTGCGTGCCTAAGCTGAAAAGGCAGTCTGAGTAAGTCTTGCCTGAGAGTCAGAAGCAGGGGAGCTCTGAGGTACCTCAGGAAAGGGAGCTCTAATGTAGGGCAGGCCTTTGCCAGCATGGCCTCTCAACCTGCTAGCAGGGATTCCAACCTTCAGGTTCTATTTTCCCACATTTTACACCATTGTAACTGTAGTGTCTTCAAAGAATATTCCCCACATGCACTGATTTAAGTCTGATAAGAGCACAGCCTTTCTTTAACTACACATCCTCCTGAAGCACTTTTTTTCTGTGAGGTATTGCAGCAAAACTCATATACAAAAAGACAGAACACATAGCCTGTAAATAGGGATAGAAGGGGGTATGAATCACTTCCCACACCCACACCCACTCCATGCCTGAAGTATAGCTGTAGACCAGAGGCCTTGAAATCAGGAGAAAGCTCTGGCCTGTTCTGAATTGCTCTCACGGGTAATATTGTCCCCAAAGAGTGTGATACCAACCACAACATGATTTGGGGAGCAGTAGAACCACTGCTAACTTCATGTCAATCAGTCCTTTTTGTGTGCCACTGGTGTAAAAAGCCAGTTGGCTTTTTTGGGTTCTTTGCCTCTTAAAAGATATGCAAGATACAGTTCTAAAGGTTTTTCTGTTCTCAGAGATTTACAGAAAGAGAGAAAAACTGTGTGTGAATCCTGCCATTCAGATTACAGAAAGATTTTGTAATCAAAAATAGCCTTGCCAGAAACAGTTTCAGGTTTCTTTGGTATTTAGAAATCCTTTGCTAAACAAAGTAATAATGAATGATAAACAAAACCAAGTTTCCATTGAGCCTGATGTTCTTGCAGCTGCACTCCTCTTTTAAGAGTAACCCATTAGTAATTGATTTAGAATGACACTGGCAAGCAGTCCCCAGACTTTTAATTAATATCTTTTTGACAAGCGCAAAGTCTTTCTAGTTAATAAAGTCTCCCTTAATTTAGTTTAACTCTGGTTTCACTTACCATTGTAAGCAATCGGCAGCAGATCTAGGGTACTTTACAGTACTTTCTCATTTCAAATGCTTTTAAAAAGAGAATTTAGAGCTATATTTTGCAGAGTAGAAACAGCATTTGATGAAGGTCACCCTCAATCCAGTGGCAAACCTGGGAAAAAAAATCTAGGTTCCTCAATGCCCCTGAATGTTTTTCAGTTGGTAAGCAATGGTGCTGTCTCCTGTCTCAGTATCTTGCAAGGAAATGATTAAATTCTGATTCCAAGTTATGTGATTGATTCTTTTCCTTTATGCCAATATCAAGATCTTAGAATGTTAGAGTACAATATTGTGACTATAATATAGTGAATTATTGTCTGTAAAAGTTACTTAAATAGTAAGTATCAGTATAGGACAACTTAGGGGTCAACTTGTCAGTTAAATTTGTGCTGTTAATATATGTGTCTACTTGTGAAACCTTCGTCCTTAAAATTCTGTATCAGTTTTACCATATGTCTCAAATACAGAACCAATCAACATGAGGACATTATGCAGCCACATTATTGTCCTGTGGAACAGGAGATAATACTGTGAATTGGAAAAGATGCCGAGATAAAATCTCCTTTGACCTCTTGGTAAGTCAACAACTTTCATATAAATGTTCTGAAATGTGCTATACATGTGCTGTTGCATATGTGTATTATGAGGAAAAAAAAATTCTTTACTCATCTGAACCCATTTTCTTATGTAGATGCTGTAATGAGGTAATTTTTGATATGTAAGATCATGTCAAGCTTTCTTTTTAATTTACCTACAAAGTAAATGAAGAGATGCACAAATTACTGACAGGCTTTGAGTCCGATAGATTTTTTTCAGAATTTAGAAAACTCCAACTACCAGAGTGTAAGGTCTTAAGCTGATTACACCTACAAAGAAAGGAGGTCTTTTTAATTTTAAAGCTAATCAGTGTTTTGTATCTAACAGGCAACTGTAAGAAATACATGTCTAAGCATTTACTGTAACTTACTACCAGGGGAGATTAAAGTAGGATCATTTTTGAAGGTAATTTTTGCCAAGTGAGGATATAACAGTTTAAATGTGCTGATTCACAGGGATGGCCTGTTGTAATTTTAACTTTTCACGTGAGATGAAGAATGAGGTGAAAATGGGGTATGAAAAAACCCTAAATTTGCTTATTAGTCTCCTCCATCTTAAATATTTAAGTGAAAAAGCCTAATTTAAAAATCAGGCTCATTAACAAGAATTAAGATAATCAAAATGGCTGAGAAAGGTCAGTGCTACTATGCAACTTAATCGGGGTCCTGAGACCAGAAGATATCTCCAGTCTCTAGAAATCATGAGCAGTCTGTCTGTGCACTCCAGAAGTATTTGTCTAGGCCATGTAAAACTGAAAATAACATGTCCCAAACCCCCTTTAGAACGGTCTTAGTAGCAATAGGCATCAGCTTGTACCATGACCGTAGAACACTAGCTTTACACAAAGGAGTTATTGTAGGTTGCTTCTTTTTCTTTGTTTTTTCCTCTTGTTAAGTCAACAGAGGAAAAAAAAAGACAAGAGACAGATACTAGCTGGGGGAGAAAAGTTCAAAAAATGTTTTCAATCAGTAGGATATTCCTCAGCTGAATTTCTACAATTTTTCCTGAAGTGCTTGCTGCCTCTGTCAGTATCAGCATGCTGAACTAGAGGCCTTACTGCTGTGACAATTCCTATGTTTCTGTGGCAATGGTGATTCCATTCCAGAAGCCACAAATTAGAAAATGGTTTCTTACAATGAAACACCAAACGAAACACAACATGATCTTCCTCCTTTCTCATGCGTGTTAACTGTTAAAAGTTCTTTGTCCGGAATGTGGCTCTGATTACATTTCTCTATCCAAAAATAAACATGGTGCAAAAGAAAAGGATATAGGGAGGGGGAAAGCCTGTCAATGGGCCACCCTCAGGAAAACCTCACAAGATCTACTGTCTGTCTGTGCGAGCCATGGAAGAGCTAAGGAAGTGATCCCAGCTTGGTGGTCTTATTTTTAATTAAAACAAATGAGGCACTTTCAGCTGCTGCAGATAAATATTTGATGAAAAGAGACAGGGACAGATGTCAAAAAAACTGTGGTAAATAAAGAATAAGACCAGAAGAGCAAATGTAACAACAGAATTTTATATATATATCTCTCTCTATAAAAAAACCACTTTAAAGATTTCTGTCAAATGTCTGATTTTACTAAGATCATTCCAAAAGTGGAAAAACTAATTCTTCATATTTGTTTTGACAAAGTAGAATGAAAATACAAATACATATAGATAAAGAAAAGTTTTTTAAGTTGACTTGCTGCACAATAGGTGCTTAAACAAAAGGGTTAGTTCCTGGGCCATTGATGAGACAGAAGACTTCAAAAAGTCATTTGTATATTTCCATGAGCGTTCATGTTGATTTTAGATTGACTAATAGAGTTTTGATCCAAAATATATGTTAAAGATGCCCAGTGAGAAGGTGCCTGGCAAAATAGAATAGCAACATCCCTATTGCAATAATCTGTCATAACATTTGTAAGTCATGTCCTTTATGAATGGTTGATTTTAAAAGGTGAATGTGGCACCATTCAACCTTTTCCTGTAGTCATGGGTGTATTCACCAGTACGCTTGGATCTAATTTCAAACTTCACCTTGCTTTCAGCGAGGATTTACACAAGATGCCCTCCAAAGGTCCCTTCCCACTTCAGTTACTCTGTGACTTGATAGCATTGGGTCCAGATTTAGTTTACCTTTTAGCAAGTTCATTTGTACCATTCTATGAAACGAAGATCTAATGGAATTAGCTTAAAAATAGGCCATAAAAGAAAGCCAAGTCATGAAATAGAGGAAAAACCTCAGTAGTTGGCTCTTTCAAGATTAACGTCTTCATTGTTACCATTATATTGGCATTGCCTGCTAGTTTAAGGTCTGATCTTGCCATTCCTGTGCAAAATGGATATTTCATTGAGTCCAATGTGCATTATACATCTGAGTGTGAAAGAATTGATTTTATAACTAGGCCTTATAAAATGGTGAACCACAGGAGTCTGAATGGAAATACTTAATGTGACACCAACATTTTAAAACAGCACAGTGATTCGGGTCACCAGAAGCTGGATAAATTGGTATAATCTAAATTCTGAAAATATAGTTATGAATGAATGGAGTTCTGAAATATATACCCGACTCTGAAGAAAAAAAGTTGATTGACTGTAGGGGGATAGTGGAGAGTCCCACAACAGGCACAGGTGAAAGCAGAACAACATCCGGAGACATAGAACAAAAGTTAAATGAGTTCAGATGAGAGATGAGGAACAAATTTTAACCACTGAGGAGAAGTAACCTCAGACTGTAGTGAACTTTCCATAATTGGAGTTAATTAAATCAGCCTAGAATTCTAATAACTATGTATTGGTTAAATTGAGAGGTATGGACCTCTATAAAAACTACAGAAGGTACTCGCAGAAGCTCAAAATAGATTATCATAATTGTCTTTTCTGGCCACAGCACCTGCGAATTTGTAGTGTTCAGCATAACGTTGTATCTCAAGCCTCTTGAGGTTTTCTGAAGCTACCACAAAACCCCTAATCCATGGGTCATGCAAAATACCTGCCCTTTTGTTGTTGCAAATTCCAGACAAAACCAAAGAGTGATAGGCTCAAGTGCAAAATCTGAACCAATCTGAACCCAACAAGGTCCCAGAGATACCAGTTTATCCATTTGCCATTTCAAAGGCAGCATGAGAATTGAAAGCTTCCAGATATACCATGTGGAAATCAAACTGGCAGCAAACAGCAAACTTTCTGGTAAAGGCCTAAGCCTAATTCTGTTGAACTCAATGACGAACCCCAGCAGCTTTCGATAGATGTTGAGTGAGGCTCAAGGTGAAAAACAACTCTGAGAACAGTTACAATCATCTCAATCCTCAGTCAGGAAAGAAAAAAACGTGAGAGGATTCTTTACAAGTAGTGCCTGGGTTGAGAATTCACAAGGAGCGAGCTGCAAGGATCTCTGACACTGAGCGCTTCAAAGGACCCTCGCACAAGCTGATAGCTTTTGGCAAGGTCAGCACGCCCCCGTTAGCATGGCATTTCCATGCCCAGCCAAGAACTTCCATGGAACCCGGCAGCAGTTACCCTCAGGCTATCTGTGGGCTGTCAACACAAGCTGCAGCCAAACTGTGGTACTGGAGTGTAAACAGAGAGAGTGTGTCCAGCGCAGGACACGAGAGGGGCAGGGAGCCGATGCAGATGCTGCCGCTGTGCGCCTCTGAAGCTGGCTGCAGCTAGAGTGTGATTCAGCCTCAGTTCAACAAAGAGTGACCACACTGCAGTCACACGCACCAGCTGGGGACAAACACTTGAAATACCCGTACACCAGTTCGGTGCTACTGGAGCCATGTCCAAGCAGCATTATCATTTACGCAGCCAGAGACAGGGCAACTTTTCTAAGGAACTTCCCTTCTATTTTTCAGAGTACAAAGGAAATGGATGGGAGATACGTTTGGTGTTCCTAATCATCATGTTTTATAGAGATCCACTTCTGTAAAGACTTCTGTGCAGGGTGAAACACAAGCAAAGAGGAAAATCAACTTTTCTCCAATTCCTTGTTAAAAAAAGGTAAGGAGAAGCCCCCAGAACAATAATCACTCCTTCCTTGCTTTCATAGATGAGGTTAAAGCAGACAGAAATGAAGGGACTTACCAAGATTATGCCACACAGTCTGGATTTAAACTCAGAACTTCTGAATCCAACCCCAGTGCCTGAACCACACATGCATTTTCTTCTCTATCTTCCCCCCCAGACTTAGGCCATGTGGCTGCTATTGGTGAAATGAAAAACAGGTGCAGATCCACGAACAGATGGGAGACCAGCCCTGGCTGATCTCTGGAGGATAATACAGGGTTGTTTTCCGGCAAAGAGGATTCCAAAGAACCACAGAGGCAGCACCCCTGCCCTAAAACTGAAGCTGCTCTGCCTCACGCTAAAAGTTATCTCCACCCGCCCAGCAAGTGGGATTTTTGAGGCATGGTCTGCTGTCCGTCAGCAAAGGACACTGCCTTCCTGACCTCTCCGACTTGCCGTATCGACGTCTCAGTTTCAGGCATGCCTATAAAGACTGTAGGAGACTAACTGCAATTCCATTCTTTGCAGTAACTGCAGCCAATGTTTCTAAGTTGCTGAAACATGAAATTTCTTCCCTTGAGTAGACAACTTGGGAATGTCTAACCCTGAAAAAATGCCATTAGTCATATGCAGAATCCTTCTCTGGGAAAATCACTAGTGGTATGGGTCAAATCAGCCAGGTAAGATGAATAATATATCTGTTCCGGATCCGTAAGGACAGATCTACTTTTGATTTCCAGTTCACGGGGAGCTGATGACTTACTCCACAATATGTGGTTAAACAAAGAACTTGGACTGCTTTCAGTGGGAGAGTGGTAGTAGATAACTAACAAGGGCCATCGCCTGCTCCTAAGCACAGGACGGAGTTCTGGGATGCAAAGTACTTCCCTGCCTTGTGTGGCCCACAGTTGTAGTCCTGGTGTGGCACGAGACACGTTTTCCCTCCACATGTCACCCGACGCATCCGCAGCCGTACTAGAGAAGGCACGGCGATGCTCAGTCTCTGCAGGTCCACAGGGCACGTACCGAACCACGAGGGCAGCGCGTGCATGAGGACAGGGTGTGCTCCCTAGAGCCATAGAACCATATGCAGTGAGCAGGGACAGCTTGAGCTGGATCAGGCTGCTCAGAGCCCCGTCCAGCCTGACCTTCAATGTTTCCGGGGATGGGGCTTCTGCCACCCCTCTGGGCAGCCTGTGCCAGTGTTTCACCACCCTCATTGTAAAAAATTTCTTCCTTGTATCTAGTCTGAATCCACCCTCTTTTAGCTTAAAACCATTACACCTTGTCCTGTTGCAGCAGGCCCTGCTAACATTTCGTCTCACATGCTACATAGGTTTCTTTTGCTTCTTGCAAAAACACATGTTTATTCTGAGGGAGATTAATTGTCCTTGCTCAAGCTGCTTTTACAGCAAAATGCATGTCTGCTTGTGCCAAGGAGCTCAAATAAGACCCGACTGTTTCCTCAGACTCTAGTTAAATTGGGGGGCACAAAACCTGATTGGCAACAGTAGGCCAAAACCAATACGTGTATTCTGCTCATGCTAAACTGTAAATCAAATTGGTTGGAAAAATCTATCTGATCCCAGCTTTAGTCAGGTTTTGAAGGAAAACATTCTCCACAGATGACACTAATAGAGTTTAACAGTAAAGACCACCCAGAACACTGGGAATCTCAAACTGCTTGGCCTCAGTTTCTCTGATTTGTTCTTCTCAGCTTCATGTGTGCTCTCCGAGAGACAAAAAAGACATTTCCTTCATTTTGAACTTGGATTTCTCTTCCAGACGAACATTCACAAAAGCAACTGGTCCCAGAGGTGGAATGTTCCAAAACCCCACTTGGAGCCAAGACTGTACACTGTGGAGTCAGTCGTGACACCACTTCATGGAGAACAGACAATGAGTTTTGGATCTCGTAAGTACCTTTTCCTCCCTGCAAGTAAGTTCCCTTCCCCCATGCTTTTGGAAACATCTCAGTCTGTATTGGAAACAGAGGATGCAATTTATTTTTATCACCTTCCCCGTCAAACTGGCCAACTGCCACAGGGTTCTGCTTTCAGACGTAGCAAGAGGCAGGAGAATCACAGTGAAGAACTATTCGTTTCAGTGGCCCCTCCTCCGTTTCCTTAGCTTGTTTCGAGGCTACCTGCTGTGCTATCTTATCACCCTTGCTAATCCTGCAAAACTTCTCTGCAACTTGACCCCTCTGCAGAAAGAGCTGACCTGCTTAGACCTCTCTGCTCCTGCTCCCTCCCTCGCAAAGCAAGTCGCTCCTTCGTTACTTTAGGACTCCTCTTTCACTGCCCATCTTCCCCCTCGCTCCTCCTTTTCCTAGCTCCTTACGTTGCACTCCATTTCCTAGCTGAATGTCCGTACAGCTGTGTGGCCTCCTTGGGGTATGCTTAATTTCTCTCTGTCCAGCCTGCTCTTTGATGTCTGCTGCAGCAGGATACATCTTCTTTTCCATCTCTTCACATGTGCCTATTAATTACTCTCTTCAGAGATACTGTTTACTGACTATCACTCTGTTTACAGTTGAATACAGCTAAACATTTGGTCTTCACAGTTCCTCCTCTTCTACACCACCCACCCAGTTTCTTCTCAATTGTTGCAAAAGAGATGTCTCCAAATCACTTTATAAAGTCACAGATGCAATGTGCTTACGTTCCCACACCCAGCCTCCTGCTCTCAAACAGTTTTTGCTTCACTGACAGAAGTAAAGAAAGACGATGTATTGGTATTTTTGTCTCCAGTTCTCCAATAAAAAAGTGCAATGAGGCTTAACAATTTGACCTTTCTGCTACACATGTTCCTACCTGGGGTACTGTAGAAAACCCAGAAAGATCTGTAAGCATCGGACTTTTGACCTGTGAAGGAATAATACGAACTCAGAATGAAGTGTAGCAGCGTGCCCACTGAAATAAGGGCTATCCTATGCATAAACTGTGCACATGTCCTGCTGGGATCAGGGCCCTGGGGCAGAGGGAATTTTAGTAGGCTGGGGAGGGGATAAAAATTACTCCAGCAACTGTACAGAAGAGAAGAATTATATGGCTATAATGCAGCAATTCAGATCTAAGATTAAAATTCCTTCAGATGTCCTTCTTATTCCATAGGGAGCTTAAAATATTACAAAATAATATGAAATAAATGTAAAACAAATGTGGGGTAAATTATGTTTTTTCCAATGAACAGATTATTGTCAATCTTCTATTTTAAAACAGTATTTGGGTAAAGGAAGGAAGCAGATACCTCAAAGAATTTAGGAATTGATTTATGATAAGGTGTCCACTGAGTGTGAGCAGGACAGGGTGAGAGGACGGCTGTCAGAAAGAGGGTTATGCACTGGCACAGTTCAGCAGCGGAACGCCCCGAATACCCCAAACCATTTTGTTTGTGCTTTGGTGTGGCGTCTGTGTCTGTACAATTAGAGGTGGTTACGTTTCCCATGCGTAGGGTTGCCTGCTACTTTCCCATTTCAGCTCCCATTTCTAGCGCCTGTTACTTTACAGGTTTTAACCATGGGAACGAGTTTTCCATCCTGAGAATTCGGGCTGAAATCTTTTAAGATTTTCAGCAAAAATAATCCAGCTTTTCCAATAATTTGATTAAGAAGAACTGCTGGTTTGTGCATATTCCTTTTTTGTTACTATTATTGAGGAGTTTTACTGCCCATAAATTTACTGCTCACGAATTAGAGTAACAACAGCCTGATATATGTTTGTAGGTCCTTGTATCAGGAATGTTCCTTTTCATGAAAACTGCCTAAAAAAAAAATATACTGGGTTAATAAGTGCATGTTCAGTCTAGGCTTGTTAGGGTTGTGTTGAAGGAGAACCCCCATGCTGACCCTGCCAGCCCTCAGGGCGAGCGCAGTGCTGCAGCCAGGACTGGGACGGAGGACTCGCGCTCTGTCCCCCTGTCCCTGCCGCTCTCCCGCCTGCTGAGGAGGAAGAGTCAGCTGCTGGAGGAAGTCAGCTGCAGCTGGACCTGGACCAGGTGGCCTCGACACTGGGCCTGGAAGGAACAGGAGCCAGCGTGCCTCAGGCTGGAGAGGACGAGAAGGCCGGACCTAGAGCTGAGAGCCTGAAGGGACAACTCCTCAGGGACGGGTAAGGGAGGCAGAAGGGTCTCCCACGCCCACCTGTGGTGGGTGAATCTCACCACCGCCCCTCGGGCTGGAGCAGTAAACCGGCACCGCACTGGTCATTCCGTTGGCTAATTAGCAGAGGCCTGTACCTGGAGAGGAAACGTTTGACGCTTGCTTGTAACCGGTACAGTTTGGAGACCATGTCTGATGCAGCAGAAACTGGGGGTGGGGTGGGGCAGGGCAGGGACAAGGGAGGAAGGAAGTCCAGGAAGAGCCAGGGAAGCACGTGCAGAGAGCTCCGTTTATGGAGCCTTCCCGCCAAAAAGTCAACAGTAACAGAAACAGCAGAGCTCACCAGTGTGTGGTTGTGGTTATTCTGCACCAGTTATCCTGGCTATGCAAAACAGCCACGCCAGAAGAACAGACAGCGAAGCTTAACAGCCACATCTCGGTTTTGGGTTCATTGACACCCTCTTCCCTGATACCCCTGATACTCCTGTAAATGCAGAATCTGTATTTATATCCAAAACACTTTATAATGAGAGCTTTATTGGCACATTTGTTATACTTCTGTACAACAAGATAATGATGACCAGCTGGCTACAGATAATGACAGGCCCTAATTTATAGTGGGTTACTACCTTCCCATGCTGTAGGCTGTGCCTTTTTTTTAGTATTCTTCCTCTCTTGTTGTACTTGCATTGTACGATGCTCACATTTACTATTCTTGCACGCTAGGAAAGGAACAAGCATTTAAAAAGCTTTATGTGTAATTACACTTTCAACTATTAATTAGTCACATAAACAAATTAAATGGACATTTAATTAAATGTTACCCTTTTAGAAAGGCCCATCGACTTAAAACCAATATTGTGTGCATTTATCTTAATTAGTCAGGTAGTGTTAAGGATTAATGTACTTTAGCTGTTAAATTCATAATCAGACACATTAGCATTTATGCCTTTGCAGCGTGCAGCTGCCTTCTGCTAGGTACTGTTGTGTATCTGCAAGACTTCCTTTCTTTGTCACCTTTAAAAGAAAACATTGTGATACCCTCTTCAGCTTTTGTCAGTGTGACCTGACCATTCAGATGACAAGTCAAAACATGATCCAAAAATTCTCCCTACCTTATCATTTTATACTTCTATATAGGACATTTCTCTCCTATAGAGCAAGTTTTCAGTCTTTCGAGATGAGAATTTTTTGTTCCAGTGCATCAAGGTTCTAGTCTGAGAGAATGAGGCTGATACAGTAAATATCAGCCCACAAATGCCCCAAAGAACTCATCTGATTTTGAAAACCATTATTTCAGTGGTCAGAGAAAATCATTTGGGAGCACTCTGGAGCACCTGATCTAGTTGTGCAGAAAACAATTGGCTCTTTGGTGTCTTTCCAACAAACACACAAACTAGGGCTAGTGACTAATTCCGCTTCTGTGGTAAGTAGTGCTTCTGATACGGCTCATCTCTGCTCCTGTCTGGGTGCTGCGGAGTAAAACGCGGAGTGATGCTCCTCAGGCATCTCATCCTACAGATGAGTTTATAACCTCATGTTTGGGTAATTTATTTTTACAGCGAGTGCTGCAGACTCATTCACGTTCATGAAATTTCTCTAGTTGATTTGAATACAAAAGACTAACCTTCTAGAATTCCACCACAAGTATTTCTTTTTCCTTATTGCATCCTGGATAGAGAGGATGTGCATTTAATGCAACATTGTGTGTCAGAACTTCCATGACCATAAGGGTCCACTTCATTTTTTTGTATATAAATAAGTAATCCAGCAAACTAGTAAATCAGTCTGTTCTGGCATTTCCGAGAGTCTTCCTTAGCCATTAAAATACAGCAAAGGGGCACAGAAAAAGCTTCAGCACAACAATAAGAAAGTAGGGGCAAAAATCCACGTTACCAAGTTAGCAAGACACTGTTGCGTTCAATTCATAAGAGTGTTTAACGGTGTGTCCATTTACTTCCAATCATTTCCTCCTGGATTTTTTTTTAAGAGCTGAATTGTTTAGTTTTCCAAAACAAATGTAACTTGGAATGTTTTTCAGAGCTTTGCTGGAAAGAGATAGCTCCAGCTATAGGACCTGCATAGGTTTCTCATGCTTTTCTGAAGTCCAGGACTAGCAGAGGTCTACGTCTAACATAGGCTGAATTTTGGGTTATATTGTAAATTTTCTCGTCTGTTCAGTCACAGTTGTTACTGTTCTGACTGATTATAGTTCATATTTCACTCCTTTTGTCTCTATGCATTTAGGTGATACCGTTAAAATTGCAGTGGATCTCTCCTGAAAATGAAACAGCCTTGGTATTCTTGTTTGTCTAGTTAACCCGAAATAACCAGAATTCCAAATATTTAGCTCAGCCACTGACTTTCTAACAGATCTGCCCTCCAGGATCAGTTATGATCAACATTTTGAGATAAAAATCCATCTCACATGGTATTTGGTATCATTTCTTTAAAGACTTTTTACAAAAAAATAAATCAGGTTTTATTTAACAGATGTTAATTGCATCAAAACATTTGAAAAGTCAGGATTAGGAAGGAATTAAAAGGGATTCTGTTTACAGCCCAGACGATTTGTTGTTTCAGAGCCTAAGGCCTGGTCTGTGCAGTTTATGGCCCACACAAACCACCCCAGGGGCCTCAGCCACACGGCTGAAGTCGCACGGAATGGGCACACGCGGTTGCTTGCGGTATCAGTCAAACAGGAGATTCGTGTCTTAACCAGGAAATAACCTCCAGTGTTTTGCTGTGGTGCCCAGGCTGACAGCGGGATCAACCTCCGTGGAACAAAGGATGGTTAAACAGCACAAAACACCCCCCAAGTGGCACCCAAGTTCTTCGACAGCAGAGACCTGAAGGGCAGAGGAGAAAGGACTGTGGCAGCCTCCTGTTTGCACCGTTTCCCTCACTGCGCGGGGCAGGCGAGCAGCAGGGAGGCAGGAGCCGGGGCTGTGCCTTTCCCCAGGGATGCAGCCCTCATCCCAGGGTTAGGGGTGCCTCATCCCGGGGTCAGGGGTGCCTCATCCCGGGGTCAGGGGTGCCCTGCAACTCAGGCAGCCGCGTGGTGGCTCTCAGCTCTGGCCGCGCCTTGCCTGCACGGAGGCCGGAAGGTGTCAGCTGGCTTACACGCTCCGTTGGGCCGCCTTGAAGCCCACGCTTGAAACGCTGCCGAGCTTTAAAATCGGGACAAACGGTTTCTTCCTTTTCTAAGCCCTTTCAGCCCCCGCAGTGAGGCGTACCAGGAAGCACACAGGATCAGCGTTACCAACAAACCCCAAGGTTTGCCATCCAGCATCTAGGTTGTCTGCGTTTTATTTTTGTTCTGCCATCATTTCCAGATGCTAGTGGGGAAAATGTTAATGTTGATTAATTGTTGGGGAAATATTAACTCTTATA
This sequence comes from Leptosomus discolor, assembly GCF_034619465.1. NCBI lineage: Eukaryota > Metazoa > Chordata > Aves > Leptosomiformes > Leptosomidae > Leptosomus > Leptosomus discolor. The sequence continues at coordinate 22,173,626 of NC_141401.1, read as the reverse complement.
TAAAGAACCCAGAATCTTCTTTTTAATAGCATCTGCTCAGTGCCAGAGTAAAAAAGATGGAGCCCATTTTAGGCCTTTCCCAATGCTTTAAGATTTACAGGAAAGCTTTCCTGCAATATTCTAAATCCTCCTTCTAGCAGAACGGTATTTAACAAAGGTATCCGAACACACATCTCGTCCATGCAAAAAAAATAAAGAGAAATAGCAGATGGAGGAAAAAAGGCAATGTAAAAAAAAAAAAAATAAAATGAAGGACTGGTGATCAGAAAGTATATGTGAACAGGACAACAAAAGTATCGTAAAGGAAAGATGAAGGGGAAGATGCCATTTTTACTCTCTCTGAAAGAAGCATCAAACTTGTAGTAGGTCTCATTCAGCAAAGGGGCGAGGAGAGATGATGGGTGCACAAAGGCTGCATTTAGAATTATGACTGGAGGGAGTTTGAACTGAGAATGTGCCAGGGGAGGCACCGGGGCACCTCTTCCATAGCTACCACTAAAGACCCACTTACGCGGCCAAGCCGAGCCTCCCGCGTGGCCAGACCACGTCAGAGATTTGCCTGCGGTAAAAGCGCTGGCCCGTTAGGAAAACGGGCCTGTACAGGGAGGCTGCCACGCCCACGGCTGGACCTCAACCTAACAACTCCATCTCTCACTCGCCGAGTTTTCTAAGGCTACAGAGGACGGCACCAAGAGCTGGAAACCGCGCAGCACACCACAGCCACACACCACATTCACTTAACCATCCTCATTTGACAGAGACAGCATCTCTGCTTTCGTTTTCGATGGGCTTTTCCCAGGGATATTTATTTAGAGAAGAGCAGAAAAACTCAAGCTTCTACAGAGTCTGCTTGTTACTTGGGGTTTTTTGGCTTAAGCACTTGTGGACTAGGGAATACAGGAAGGTTCACCATTGTGTGTGTATGGCTCGGGCATGGTACGCCTCCATTTTCTTTGCAGAAAGAAAAACTGTAGAAAATGTGAAAATTTTAATTTCAAGCTAAAGCTACAGACTCCCCCCCCCGCCTTTTTTTCAGAAGACCTACGTAGCTGCATCAATCAGTTCAGAAGTAACTCAGCACTGAACTGCAACGCGCAAAAGGGGCCGAGACCTTGGAAACCTAACTAAGGACCGGCAGAGCGAAGGACAAGGTGTAGGAGGAGGCGCATGCCCAGGGTCAGCTTCTGCTCCCAGCTTGCTGTTTGCCCCTCCTCAGCTCGCTGGGCAGTTCGGGACCGGCTTCCCGGGGAGCAGCCACACCACCTCTTGTGCCTGCCCCTCACGCGGCGGCGCACCTTGAGAGGGTACCTTGGGTTTCAGTCAGCTAAAGGCAGAAGCTGGTTCGGCCGGTGGTTTTTAAGCACCACATTTCCTACGAGGAGAGAGGCATTTAAAAAACTCACTGATTTACCATGTTAAAAAAAGATGGCACATTTATTGCTACATAAATGTTATATACATAGTGTTTTCTGTTACATTGACAGAAATTGTTTTGAACTTCTTGCTGCTGGTTGGAAAGGTTTATCAGCAATACCTTGAAATTTGACACAGGGTACAAATCTGCAATAAACCAACAATGGAAACTGGAGAACAAGATGAGAAGCAATTCATCTCGGACAATTAGCTCTTACAATACTCCATAGGTACTACACGGTATGCTAGAACCCTACTATGGTCTTACAATGCTATTGTAAATTTCTGATATTAATGAACAGGTTATGGTAAATAACCCTACATTTTTACTACCTAATATAGTAAAATAAAGTAAGAAACTTTTTACTGAAAACTTTTTCGATTTCAAAAATCTAGAAAGAGTAATATTTAGAATTCAAGAAATTTTCTTACAAGATTATTGTATAAAAGACTAGCTACAGTGAAAAATAAGCCAAATGTTTTTTTCTTTCTATTTTATGAAGGAAAGCTTCTGGGCATACTGCAAAGTCTAATATAGCCAAAAAGACAACAAGCTTAGAAGGAAAAAGGCCAGGCAGTGGCACGTGATCACTTTCACACGTCATAAGCAACAAATTTGTTTAGCTGATAAACACTGAAATGAAGAACAAGGCCACAGATATAATCAGGTGTTATCTGATGATATATGCAAATCAAAGTAATAGAAATGAGTCCACTAATTCCACAAACTGTTTTGTTAGGAACCATCCAAAACATGAGCTTAAATTCATTAGTTTATTTTAACAATCCATCTTTTGTTCTTGCAAATTAAATGACTTCAGAAAAAGGACTGGTTTGTTCCTGTTCTGTGAACCAATGGCCAGTGATGAAAGATGCACTGTATAAACAATAGCTCAGACAACCTTGGCTTCGGAAATTCCCTCCCATGGTCATTGCAGTGGAAGACAGTTTCCATGGAAGTTCAAAGGGACTGTAACCACTTCGACACCTCTGTGACAAAGGAATACTTACGGACACTGGTCTGGTGGAGAAAAGTCGGAAGGTTTAATGCTAATATGGCTTGGGAGGGGGTCACTTGTTTGCGTTGGAGTCACACGTCGTTTTTGTCTCCACTGACAAGCCACACAAAAATGACACGATAATTAATGTATACAGGAAGGAAAAACCGGTGACCATTGCTCTTATATTCCATTACGTAAGTAAGCCCACCCCGCTGGTGGTTACAGCATCACACTACCTGCCACGGTGAATTTCGGATTTTACTATTCACCAAAATTACAGCCTGAAAAAAATCTCCTTTGTATTTTAATGCATTTTGTGCTTACATACAGCTAACACTTTACATGTACTATATGTAGTACTTACTGCTCGGAAAACAAAGCAACTCTAACAAAGTAGATTCTCCCCACCCAATTTACACTTCACGTTACAAGCTTTACTATGGAGCCTAGAAGCCTAAAAAGGTTTTGTTTATAATTAGAAAAAAAAAACACTTGAGGAAAGTCTGAGGGAAAATAAAAATCACTTTTTAAATCCAAGAAGCGTTATGGTCACAGCATCGCTCCTGCCTGCGGCCTTGGCGAGGCCTCTGAGCGGCGCGGAGCAGGGAGCTGGGTGCGGAGGGTAGCTCTGACCATAACTGTCCGGGTTACCAGAGACCAAAAATAACGTAAAAAAAGCTATCCCAAGGAAGAGTTTCCTATTGCATGGAAAACACTAGTCATATGGCAAAAGGAGAGGAAAGGACAACAAAAGACTTTTCCCTTCCTTTTTTAAGACACTAATAGGTATGCTGGGAATGCTACGGGTCGACGGTTGTCACTGCTTTGTTCTCTGAATGTGAACAGCTTTAGTAAATGCTGGCATCCAGCTGAAGTTTCATCAGCTTTAACATGTTAACTTTTCCCTTTATATGTAGACCTTTACAGTTCCATAACAATAAATAAAATTTGTAGTTACAATGCATTTGTCAATTCAGTTTAGGCACAAGGCAACTTCCACAATGAGTGGAGAGATCACAACAGTCTCTGATTGTGCAGAAGCGACACACTGCTTGCAACAGAATGATATGTTCAGAGCGTCTCGTGGGCTGAAGTTCTGTCTGAAGATCTGGCGTCTTCAATCCTGATGCAGGTGTTGACCAGTAGCTTTGATCATAAGATTGCATTTGGGTTTCTTGCTTCAAGTGTTTTCTCCTGTCAGGTTTGTGTCTTCATGTAATGTTAGTTGTCTGTGTCCTTGTGAAGAAAGGTCACCTTCTGTGTATCCTACCAATAATTCTGGAATTCTAGAAAGAAATGTGGGAGAAGAAAGGGGTCTTAGGAAAAGAATCAGTCAGAAGCATAACATCAGCACTGGGGAACTAATTTAAACTGTATCTCGCCGCATTTTCAGTCAGTCGAGTGCCAACGGCAATCGCACCGAAAGGCCTCGACATCCTCCTCCCCAGAGGTACCCGCATCGAGCGGGGTCTATCCAACAGCTACGTGCTCTTCTCAGGAGCGTTCTGCTCGGACTTCCTCGACATGGGAGAAAGAACAATCTGCACATCTCAGACCTCTGACCTGCGTTCAGCTGCGCTCCCCAACGTAAGCAGGCGCTAGCACCTGATTTCGTCACTGCCGCGCGCTGCCACACCCCCACTGAGCCTGCACAGCCTCCTCACGCCTCTCTCATGCTTTAGTCACCTTACAAAGTTATTGCTGTTAAAAAAGCAAAGATATAATAAACTTTTGAAAGCGGTTTGTTGTATTAATATGGCAAGAACAGGCCACAAAGTCTGCTGTAAATCAAGAGTTATCTGACAATTCAGAAGTAGCCTGTTGCTCTGGTATGAAATTAAAGAAATTCAAAGTTTTCGTAAAAAACCCCAAACATTTCACTTGCAAAGAAAGAAGCTGCCTATAAGGGAGGGGGGAAAAGTACTGACTCGAATAAGGCTTGGTTTGAACGCCACATTGCTGCTTTGCAAGGAGCACCAGGGAGTAACAAACTTCCGTGGGTCACACTCTGGCAAGACACATCCCTTCACCTTCAGCTACGACAGGCACCAACCAGTCTGCCCACACAGCAACGAACCACCGCCAAAACTTAAAATTTAGTAAAAAACCACCCCAATCTCATACTTGTTTTGAAAGCGGCAACAGTTCCACTGGTTTTAGAAGACATGGAATACTCAGAATTTTTTCTTCTTAAAATCAATTTTTTCCCAATTATTCAAAAAACCCACCCAGCCAACGACATGGAATAAACCCAAAAGACTGATGTTCCTCTAAGGCCTCCCCATCAGCAAGTGTTCAATGAGCCACTGCACACTGGACTACACAGCGCTTTTGGAAACGCTGCTTTATCTTGCAAAGCCAAAAACATTATTTTTAAAATCTTTGCTATCTTCACCGATACAGATCGTGACTTCAGATGGCCAGCAGCCTCTGCTGGGCGAACCACGCGAGTCAGAATGACTGGCCTTAAGCCAGACAGCCAGTCTCCGAGATGAGAAGTCCCTCTGCGTGTTCGTATCAGCACTGGGAAACAATACGTGGATTTTTAAATGACCTGATGTGATTTTTTAGACCATTTAAAGATGTATAATTCATCTCTATTATGCCTGGCTTATCTAGCAAGCTGTTAACTATTCCTCTGATGTCATGCCAAGGCGGCCACCTGAGCCAAGAGATGTAGCCATTGGCAACAACGCATAGAAATCACGAGACTTTAATGACAATTTCATGGGGTTTTATTATAAAACCGAACAAATCTGCACGCTTTTGCTTATGCTCAGGGATAGGGGAGTACTTGGCAGCCTAAAGAAGCTTGATGCTAGTGGCAGCGCAAGAACCAAGAATAAACATATCTAAGTCTCCCACCTTTCAGACCCATTCCCCGCCCCCGGCAGGAGTCGTACCTGGCTGGTGTTCACATATGACCCATAGGGTTGGTAGTTTCACTCAGGCCAGGGTGGCTTCCTGGGTGTGGTGTTGGCGGCTCTGCCGATACGGCAGAAACTTTTTCTTCTTCCCTTCTCTTAAGGCAGGCTGCTTTAGGGTTTAGGTTTCGTTCTGGAACAGAAAAACAATTCTTAACATCCCATACGCTGCTACCGAGAGGAACATCGAGAGGTTAACCGCTGCAGCCGAGCCAGCTGTGCAGCTTCCCCCTTCTCGCTCCTCGTGGCCCCGCGTTACAATGCAGGTGTCTAAAGCTGCAGACGAAGCACCACGGACCGTCCTACCAGACAGCTCCGACACCGGTATTTAAAAAAAACCCCAAACACACAGAACCTTTACTGGCTGCCTACACAGACCTTCAAAAAACCCTTGAGAAGTGCCTCCCCTGTCCCCAGAGGTTGCTGAAGTGCAGAAGAACAGTCTGTAACTTACAGAGATTTCTGTGTTTTGTTGGTATGTTGCAGTCACACCAACCTCACTGACGTCACAGGAGTTTTAGTAATGTCACTGCTTCTTTCTTCACCCTAAGCATCATCCTGCTCTTAGAACGCGGGAGACAGAATGACCTGAGCCCATTGTTCTCTTCACACCCTCAGGTCTGTGAAATCATCTCGTGCCCATCCCGCTTACGTCGGAAGATGATGATGACAGTTCCCCTGAGCGGAAGGATCGTTCTTTTCCAAACCCCACTTCCTCTCGCACTAAAGCCAGCGCTTTCCCAGCTGTGGACAGGCTATCAGGATACTTCCACCAGTATGTCTCCACTTCCCCAAGTACCTTCACTAGGTGGAGATTTGGATCTAGTTGTCGAAGAACGACAGTTTCTAAAAGTCAGCTGCTTCTGTTCTTCAAAATGGCTTTTCATACACCAAAACACAGAAGATGCAAATTGCGATGGCCAAAGAGACACACAAAAAGCTTGTGGTACGTTTACCGGCACACACAGAACGTACTCAGCATTCTGAGGTATTTTTCTGGCTATCCATGAATTCTGTTTTGCAGTTGAAGATTGCAGACACGATTTTAACTGTAAGGAGGCTGCCAAAACTGAACCGACAGCACAAGCCCTTCTCTGGCACGGCACAGGCACCCCTCTAGTAACTGCCGTTTGCTGACCCCTCTGCGCTGTACAAGGTGCAGAATCTAGCCTGACAGAGGCAATTTTGGATGGACTTGCTAATTCTGCTTTCTCCCAAGTCATTATCAACAGGCTCCTACTGCATTCCCTAAGGATGAGCGCTCCCAAGTTGCCTACTGGGAAAAAAAAAAACACCACAACTCTTCTTAATCACAGTTTTCTTTGTTTAAGCGTGGCTTGCCTTGAAGTTTTAAAGATGATTTAATTATGTGGCAACTTTGAAAGGAAGTTAATTTACAGTGATTTAGGAAACGGAGATAAAAATGCTAGCCTACAGTTAAGAGCTCCAAATCCAAAATGTTTCATTTTGAATAGGACCAATCACAAAGCGAGAAGCTTCGTTACCAGCAGAGAGGGGCAATTGTTCATGCAATTACGGAACGCCCTGGTGAACGCTCCTCCGGGCACCACACACAGCTCCGGCCACTCCCTCTCAGGAGCAGGTGCAAAGCCAGGCGGGTGAGATAAAACGGGGAACTGCGTGCCTGTGACAGGCCTCCTCGAACGCCCAGGGAGTAGAAGGTGAGACATAAACGCGAGGAAGGAAAAGCTCTCGATTCACACTGCCTGCAGAACAGGTCCAATTCAACTGTAAGGACCTTCAGAAAAAGATTTCTACAAGGGAATGAAGGTTTGGAAGCAACCTCTGACCAAGGCAAAATGATTCTACTGATCTTCACACAGTGCTCCCTCTGGATTACAGAATGTGTGAGAGGGGGGAGATGGACTTGATGGTTTTTAAACATTAAAAATCATGCTTGACTATGTTATCCTGCCTTCTTCATAATATTCAACCTTATCTTCCAGGCTAGGGCCAACATTTTCAGACGAAAACAGTTCCCAAGATCAAAGACTCAGCGATGCTACAACAGGGCTCTACCGCAGCACTGGTTGGGGTCTCAGCCGCAGAGGCACTAGTTGCTCCCTACGCCTTGGAGGAACTCTGACCCGAGACAGGGCGTTCATTAAAAACTGGGTCAGCAGAACTCTGCCTGAAGACATGGCATTCCATCCCGACTGCAGAGTACCTCAGCTTGCGCTGAGCCCTTCACTTCGTCACCCCCCATAAAGGTGGAACAACCGCTTTCCTCTCCCGTGCAAAACGCAAGCAACGCGTTCGGAAACGGAAGCGAAAACAAGGAACACAAAACCAAAACATCGACGTCGCTCAGTGACACTGATGAGGGAGGGACTGAGTGAACGTGGCCGCCAACATCATCCGTATCTGAAAGACTCTTCCAGTCACTTGATGCCCTTCCATCAGCGAGACGCCAAGACAGACAGTTGTTCACCAGTCCGGAACAGCAAACGAGGCGGACGCTCACCCGTCCAAGCGCCAGCTACACGGAACAGATGATTTCAGCTGGAAAGGACCTCCAGCCATCACCCAGTCCAACTGCCTGACCTGCTCCACACCGTCACAGACCAGCAAACGTGCTTCCAGCAACCTGTGCTCTACCTGTGCGCATTTCCAGAGACCAGTCCCCGAACAAAGCTCCCACGCAAACTGCCACAGCACGACGACGGGCTACTGACCTCTCACTTGCTGCTCTAGACTGAGGATGACTGCCACAGCCTGGTGAAGGATAAGCAGTTTCGTCTGTGGTTTTTCACTCTTCAGATGAAGCTGACACATGCGGCCAAGTTCTTTAAATGCCTCATTAATATCTCGTACACGCAAACGTTCTCTAGCATTATTTGCCATTCTCCTCTCCTTTTCTCTTTCTATTTTCTGCTCTGGGTTTAAATCCTCATCTTCATTAGTACTGCTGCAAGAAAGGATAAATAAAAGCACATTGGAGTATCCCTGGTATTTCAAACGAGTGATCCTGCTGCTGGTTCAAAATTTTCAGTCGATGAAATTACACTTCTTCCCACTTCATCAATTTCATATGGAATATATTTAGGTAACTCAGGAAGCGTTAGATATCAATGCTTGGGTATCAAGGTAACCCTTGCTGTTCCTGCCTCTTCCTAAAATTAAATGTTAACCTGATTCTGCCCGAGTAATACCCACAGAGTAGTGTCTACAGACAGTAAACACCTCTAGGAAAAGCAGTGGCAATGCACTGCCCCTTGAAGCAAAGGCTGTACCCAAACTCCGTCACTGACCAATGTTTAAACAGTTAAGAGAACTCAGCCACCTTGTCAGGTGAAGAATAACTAATTTTCAACAAATAGTTTTTGACAGTTTCCAGTATCAGCTTATGTAAAGAGGCATTCACGTCATTTTCAATTTAATGTGCTTACTAAGAAGTTTCAATTCTGTTAAGGCCCTTACTGGCCAGTTTTAGAACTATTTTTTCTCCTAACACCCAGTGTAGAGCTAAACAGGTTTATTCAGAATTCTCCTTTCACGTCACAGGGTTATATTAAGTTGCATGGCCTTTTTTTTTTTTTTAAAATATAGGACTGTCCAATTCAGTCTACAACGGTTCAAAACCCCTGCTCTAGTAAAACTAGAGCACTAAAACACCATTAGATGTATCCGACGGTAGAGACTCTGCTGCCTGTGGCTGCAAAATTCTGTTCGCTGTTTTCTCAAAGCTCAACGCTTGCGTCGGGCCCGTCCGGCAGCTCCAGAACCATTTACCCAGTGGCAGCTCCAGGTTTTCCATCTATGGCTCGGGAGGGGACAACGCCCTCCAAAAGGGGATTTCCCTCCATGCTCAGCCCAGCCTCCAGGTTCTCAGGGTGCCACTCTCCAGCCCCAGCGGCTCACATTTGGAAGCACAGACCTGGCCCAGTCACAAAGCACCACAAATCTCTAACGTTCTCCCATCCTCTACACTGGGCAGGGCCCTCTGATGCACAGGCAGGTATTGGGCAAAGCACTGATGTAAGGGAATGCACGCTTTTCAGCTGATTTTCCCAGAAAATCCTCTATCTTGTATTTAAATAGTTACAAACACTGTAAACCATTTATTTCACCTGCCTATTGATACATGCACTGAGGTAATGCAAAAGCCTTGCAAATAACTTTATCAAACTGAAGGACAACGTGCTACAGAGCATTAATGAAGCACAAATTCTCTAGCTCATGTCAGCAACCCACCTTGTTCGGCCTCTGGATGAGACCTTGATATCCTTCTGGGAGGACTCATCATCTGATTTCATGTCATCCGATGAGGGGGGTTCATGTATATTCTCATCCTTCTCCTTATGCTCAGACTTGATTTCTGTTGGGCCGATGGCCACGGACTGGCTCTGTAAGCCTCCTGACAATGCTGCAAGCAACCAGAGACCAGCGTGAGGCTCACCCGCGTGAAACACCCCAGAGAATCTTGAGCAGATACTGCTGGTGGGAGGCCAGAGCCAAACAGAAGTCTGGGAAGACGACAGAAGGAACTACACTCGGGCCACAAGAGCAATCCAGGTAACGCTGCTGTACTTTGACGTGCATCATGGGTAGTAAAGGGATCCTACTTCATACAGCAGATTGATCGCTAACAGCTTAACCTAAGGAGAACACTCCTGGAGACAAAAGGACATCCAGCAAAGCAAGGGAATTTGCACCTCACGTCTGGGCTGCCAATCTAAGGGCAGAGCCGGCACTGGGGCTTGGGCTTCGGCCAAACGTGCACCACGCGCCTCCCTAAATGCTGCAAGCAGCTAACGAATGAGCTGACTTCTGTTTTCTGCAGCTTACTTTTGGGTAAAAAACCGAGGGAACTGTAAACACCCGTGTGGAGCGACTTCCTTTTCTTGGCTAGACTGAGACCTGGCCTCAGCTCACTCCACAGCCCTCCCGGCCGATTCGGCAACAGCTGCGGTACCGCACGTGGCATTATGGCTCCTCAGGCTGGCAGAACGCGGCAGCCAGGCCGAGTCTTCTGCTGAAACTACGCTGGGGCAGGTCTGACAATCCTCGCAGGAATCCCTCACAGCGGTGGTTTATAGGGTTTATAATAATTAACTTTTTATTTCTCGGCACTACCTCCATGCCTATCCCCCGTGCGGGCTCAAGTTTACCAAGATCTAGAGCCTCAGTGGGTTACGGCAGACCCTGCCCCGCACTGCGGGCTGCTGGATGTTACCTCTGTAGCTTTCCTGGGGTTTATGGTTTAGCTCTGTGCTCTGCGCAGAAACCGTACTGGGAAGAACCGAATGGTTGCTGTTGAGGCTGACGCTTTCTTCCCGATGAGTCCCGACCTGAAACAAGGCAAAGCAAAGGTCTCCATTAAAGATGTCATTCAAAGAAATAGTCCAAAAATAGACATTTAAAAGACTTAAAGTATTTGCTGGATTAGAGCCCCGAGTTAAAGTTTAGCTCAGTAACGGGAAGATTTAGTTGAAAGATGCTGTTACACTAAACCACGTGATTAGGGCATACTGGATGAAGCATATTCCGAGCAGTGCCCAGCACCTGTTTGGAATAACGGAGCAACCTAGCAACAGTTTTTTTCCAATGCTCTCCCCCAGAATGCCACAGCATTTTGTGCTTGATTTACACCTGAAGGGTACAAAAGTTGATTAACCTTTGATTGCTTTGAACTAATAGAACTGTCAACTCTAGTACTTGGAACTTTTTGATCCTTAAAAGAAAATCATGGGGAATAATGGTCTTCCCCACATGGGAAAGGCGTGTACGCCACCCTACGCTCGTGTACGCGGATACAAACACACGTGTATCTACAACACACAGAAACAACACCTCCTCGCTTCTCGTTTGCTGAAGCAGCATTAGGGCAGAACTGGATCTAGTGTCGAAATACTATTTTATTCACTTTAATAATTATCTCTCCTTTTTCTCCTTTCTCAGCTAAATACATTTATTTTAGTCCCATTACAGAATCTTATCATATGAAAATAATCCAGGCGTCTAACTGCTCTTACCACCTCTCTTGGCATTTTCTAATCTGTTCCTTCATAATACATCACGATTAAATTTCTAAGCAGCAAGCACTGAGATGAAGAGTCTGTAAAAAAAATCTAATTTTGCATAAACTTGAATTAATGATACTTATGTAAGAGAGCTGTGAGCGCACGTACCTAGCTTGAAGGCGAATTTGTTAAAAAAAGGCTGCTTATTACAGAATGCTGCTATCGACAGAAACCTCTATAAAGAAAGAATATTCTTTTGTTTGAAAAAGGAAGAGGTAAAGACACACTGCCTGGATTTAAATAGTTTGGAACATAAACCATTTAAAGCTTTTGAGTCCTAAAGATACAAAAGTCCTTTAAATATTTATAATATAACCAACATAATACAATTAAACAGTTAAAAAACTGAACAAAGACGAGGGATTCTACTATTATTTGTATAGTTACAAAAATTGGCTACAGATGAAGCTTTTTATTGGAACAGTAGCAAACATGTCAACCAGAAGATTAAGCCTTTAATTAAATAGGTTTATTGCCTGGAGTTACACATGAGAACCACTGTTTTTCAATAAATCCTTCAATCCTAGTAAACTGCTGAGCTTTGAATCCCTCTTGAGTAATTAATGCAGCTTTTACCTTTCATGTCTTAGTACGGGTTTTACCCAGAGAGAGATAAATACCCTTATGCAAGTTTATCCTTTGTTTAATACACACCCGTTCCGTAAGCGAACGCCCAGGAAAAAGAGAGGCAGCGGGGAACCCCCCCCGCCGACCCCCAACGAGTATCGGGTCATTCCGGGGTGCTGTTTGCACGTATTGTTCTGCAGAAAATCTCCTCTGGTACACTGTGGAATATCTGTTGCTATTTAAAGTGTATTTTATCTTCCTTTGTGTGTAATAGGCTTTGTCTGTGAGAAGTTCTCCTGCGGATCCGGCCACCTCTGCTCCCGCGAGTGCCACGAACTCGCCGGGAGGAGGAGCGGGGCCTGGGTCTTTCAGCCTATGGGACAAAACTCTTTACACCGGGAACGTGGAACTCACTCTCTCCACTGAACTCCCAAACCGAGCCGTTCCCTAATTCTGCCCCACAGATTATGTGTTTTGTTTCATTCTTCTGGTCATGCTTAGTCCTAACACACGAGGGTGCTTTTATCCAAGCTGCAGACTATTAATCACTTCAGGACCAGGTCTGTTCCGAAATCTAAGGAACCTTTGCCTTTTTTAAAAGCTGTGTACAAAATGCAGCAGCTGCCAGAACCCTGGCAACTTTCAAATCTAGAGCTAATCTTCGAGATTAGCAACTCTGTTCTGATAAAGGCAGGAAACAGATTAGAAATAAAAACTGAGCTCACGTCCATGTTCCAGTCCTGTGAAACAGGCTTACAAACTCAAAGCGCACAGTTTAGATCAACCAGATTTATACAGAAACCTTCAGAGCTGAAGTGCTAGAAAACTGACCACAACATAGATTTTCACCTACGATGTGCCAGAAAATCCGAACAGGCGAACCCCCAAACGCAAAGCCCTGCTGAAGGTCACTGCACGCCACCCGAGGGCCCAGAGCTCCGTGTCCTGCCAGCGCAGCTCACGGCCGACGGCGGCACGGTGCCAAACCGGCCCTCTGGTACCGCAAACGTCGCGTTCCCAAAACGCCACCCGCTCTTCCTTCCCTCGGCGCCCACTTCACCCAACAAGAAGCCAGGAGAGCACGGCCTCCCGCCTCCCTCAGCGCTTCCCAAAGGTGCCACCTCGCACCTTCGGCACGACCGAGCTCGCGCCACATTCTACCACGGCTGTCGGCAGGTGGCTGCCAGCCCCGCGGCCCCCGGCGGGCTGGGGCAGGGCCCCGCGCCCCCTCTCGGGACACCGGCGGGAGCGGCGCTGAGGGCGCCCTCCCCGCCCGCGCGGGGCAGGGGCCGCCGGCCGCGGCCCGCGCTACCTCAGCGCCACGACGTCAGCACCACCCCCCGTCACCCGGCTCCTCCCACAAACGCTGCCCTCGCGTTTCCCGCTGCCGGCTCCCCCCATCACCAGCTGCGCGGGGCGGGGCGGGGCGGGGCGGGGCGGCGCGCGGCCATTAGCATACAGCTGGGCGCGCGGGCCGGGCGGGGGCGGACCCGCCGACGGGCCCCAGCGCCCCCCCCGCCAGGACCCGGCCCCGCCGCCCGGGGCCCGCCTCACCCGGCGCTCGCCCGCCCCTGCAGCCGGCCCGCCCCGGGGAACCCCGACGGCTCCTCGGGCACACAAAATGGCAGCCAAAGGGAAGGCCGGGGGCCTGCCGCGCTCCGCGTGAGACTGAGGGGCTCAGCTGCGCGGGCACGTACGTGAGGCAAAGGCAAGGAGCGCGCAGCAGGGGCAGCGCGCCGGGCACCGCGCCTCCCCGCCACTCGCCTCCGTGTCCATCCCTCCCCATTCCCAGCCCAGCCGTTACAGCGCGGCCAAACCCCAGTCTGAGGAAAGCCGCCGTGGTGGCGACCCAGGGGGTGAACTGCAGCCGTTTTTACGCCCTTCAGGGAAGACTCGCGCCCAGCACAACCTGCGGTCACGCTCAGACCCGCACGTCGTAAAAAGAATGGGTGCAGAACTGGTTTCGGTTGATTTAAGCGCTAACATTTGGGGTCTGAAACCAGAAACAAGTCTCAGCGACTAAATAAAAAATAGACAAATCGTGGCGACTGATGAGACGCTACTGTGCGTAGGAGGACCAAGAGCGACACGTGGGCAGAGGACAACCTTTGTCCTGCGTTACAACATGGCTTCTGCATCACACGCCTCAGTTTGATTGTTATTTTTGAACTCGGCAATAAAAACTTTTGAGAACTGGGGAAAAAAACTCCTCAAACAGTCTTTGTTCGTATTTGCTACAGGACTTCTCTGAGCATATTTAAAAACTATGTGCACTTTTCCAGCCATACGAGCTGGTCAATTTGGCCACGGTCATTAATATAATTTTAACTAAGGTGAGCATAATTAAGTCAGTGAAAAGGGCTTTGGAATCAAGATTTTTTATATTCCAGACAGCTCCAAGTTGTTCAGTGGGAGCACAACCTCTGTGGGGAAACACTGACCCTGGGAGGGCTTTGAGCAAGAGCAGAGGTTGGGGCTGGCAAAGCCGCCTGAACCGCCCTTTCGTGCATCTGTGCTAGAGCAGACGTCGGGCAGAGAGAGATCACCAGTTTTCTTAGATTCCTGTTATACCTGGAAAAATCCCTGCAACTTAAGGATTGAGTTTCATCCTTAACTGAATTTCCAGGCCTTTTATTTATTTATTTTTAATCAATTCAGGCTGTTCCTTTTCCATTGTATTACGATGACAAATAAAAAGCAGCTTGAATAAGAACAAAAAGAGAATTACTTCTTAACTTTTCAATAATACATGAAATAAAATACAAATCAACTTCAAAGGCCACTTAGCAAATATTTGATCAGTTTGAGATATTAAAAAATCTATTTGAATAAGTCTAATGGCTAGCCCAGCTAAAAAAGAAAACAAGACCATTCAGAGTGAGCAGGAAATGAAGTCAACTAGAGTTTTAAAATAAATCTGGCTCAAAAATTAAGCAAATGTTAAAATAAAACCATGTCTGGTTACACTAATTACATAAAAAGGAGTTAAATTACTCATTTCCTAGCTCCTTCTGCCAAGATCATCTTCTTGAAGGGAAATTAAATTTACGGGTTTTTTTCTATTTTTTTTCCTAAAGAACAAAAATGTTTTGTATGAAGATTCCCCCCCTCCCTCGAAAAGGAAGTTTCATGTAGTGCTGAATGCCAGTGAACATTTCTTGACCAAAAAACCCTACAAGCACGTCAGGCAGAGACAGGTGAACACCCTTACCCATGTCGCCATTTCTATGTTGGCCAATACTCCTTGTTTTCTTAAAATTTACTGGAGGTCCTCTAAAGTAAAGTGGTATTTCATTCCTGAGCAAAGTCTAGATCTTACAGCTCACGTTGTGTGTCCCAATTCTCTGCTCCCCTACCTTTACTATTTAAAGAAAAACAAACAGCAAATAAGTAAAACTTGAAATTCATTGATCGCTGAACACTGTAAGGATTACACCTCATCCTTGGGGGGCGCTACCGAAGCGCAGCCATCCCTAACGCACTGCTCGGTGCCCACTACAGCCAGCGGTGCCCACCTCGGCTCTGCACGCGTGTCAGGGCTCCATCCTAAGTCACGCGCAGCTCCTGCAACGGCAAATGCTGTCACAGGACACTCTTTGGGGACTGGGCAAGGCCACGACAGGATGCCTTCTGTTGGAGCCAATTATTCTGATGTAACAGAATTAAGGTTAATCCAAGAAATTCTTTAGCTGACTCACTTTTCAAGCCAAAACTGATCTGCAAGCTTGTTTCATCCGGTGAGGATGAAATAGAAAAGCAAATCTTTTTTCCATTTTCCTGATCTAAGTCTATTTCTAACAGACAGCAAGCATCCTTCAGTCAAAACTGCAGATCAATCATCAGATGACAAATCAAGTCTATATTACATTTAAGTTACACAACCACGTTAAACTACAGCAGACCGAGGAACCTTTATTCATTTTGGAGAGTCGTTTTCCACTGTCACCTATTTTAATCAAACCCAAGTTGATAAAATATTTATCATAGCTTAGTTTAAAAGAGAAACAGATTTATATGTGCATTTTGGCACTATCTGCATTTGACTCTATCTGGCTTAGCAGTATCGGAAGGTTCCACAAGTCAGATAGGAACGATTTTGTCGCTGCAATTTCAACCACTCGCTTTACCCAGCATTATTAAAACCTAGGGAAAAAAAGTTTTCTTTCATATGACTAAATTTCAGTCTACTCCAGAACGCTGCAGAACTCTCCCTTTAACAACATTCTTTAAATACAGTTAAATTAAATAAACTTAATCTTTAAATATATGAGGCAGTGCTAAGAAAAAAAAATCTGAAGTATTCACGCATCACTTCCTTCATTACTAAAAGTAATTGTGAACTTGTACAGAAACCTGAAGTTGGACATGCGCTCGGAAAGCACCCCCCTCCCCAAAAGCCCCCCAACGCACGCAGCTTATAGAGAGGAACCAGCTCTTTTTGATGTTTACTGCAGTGGTTCTGAAATTAATATAAATGGATGTGTGACGTGAGAATGGGAAAGCCTGGAACTAATTCTGTTTTATAGAATACAAACCCTTCAGCAATTGGGGTACCTAATTATTTTGATGATAGGTGAAATTTTGCCTTGATCACACAGTACCCAGCTGTGAATCTGTTTTATAACAGAGAATTTCACAGCATGTAACTGGTCTTTAAAATTACGCTGTAAACATGCAAACACATGGCACCACTAAAATAAGCATGTTTCAAAAAGCTCTTTTTCCTTTAAGCATTTTTGGGAAGGGAGGACTGAAAAGGAAGAAAAAGGGACCCGAGCAATGCTACAAATAGATTTCGTGTACTGTACAACGCTTTTAACATATTCCTGACCTACAAGAAGCTCGACTGTGTTTTTTCAGAACAGTTCACATTTTTAAAGAAACTAAAAGAGAGGGATCAAATTATTTCACTCTTCTGGGGGATTAATCTAAAAGTTGTTTCCTCTTCATTGTTACTTACACTACAGCTGTGCTCAAACTCCTTTTCATTTAGAAAAAAAAAGTTTAAATTTTGAGCCTGTGCACACTATGGTTCCACATTCCAACAGCTTCCTCCCAGTCCTCTGCCAGCATCTGCTATTGAAGACTAGTTCCAATTTACAATAAACAGCTTTTCCAGACCAGAACACTTGAAATTCAGTCCTTCTTGACTGCTTTTCCCATTCAATCTCCCTGTTCACCATTTCAAGGAGAAAACTGTTCTGCCAATTATTACACATCTGGAAAAAATGCATGTATAAGCTGAAACGCTCTCAGCAGAAAGTTTCAGCTTTCTGCATATGGTCACAGCAGGATTTTATGGGCCACTGACCAGGCCACAGTCTTAAGTTTTCCCATCTTTCTCCTCCCCCTCATTTCTGCCCACCCCCACCACAACCCTCTAATTGGAAACCCACAGCAGGTGCAAGTTGTATCTGCCATCTTTTCCTCCACCACAATCTCGAGTAGTTTCTTCCTGTTAAATATTAGTCTTACAGTCCAGTTTTAACTCACGAGGCTCTATGACAATTTAAATGCCTCAGCTGCAATTGCCCTGCATAAATATGTACATGTTTAAAACCAGCATTACCATTGATGCTTGTCTGTTGGCTGTTACAAGGCTAGACGCTCCATAATTTGAGTTCAGGCTTCCAATTGGCCCGTTGTGGGATGGTCCCAATAAACTATGGATATCTCCATGGCCACCTGACAGGCTCGTTGAAGGCCCCACAGCATGATTCCGTAGTACATGAATGGCATCATCAAGTCTGTCCAAGCGATCCTCCATTCGGGACTGCTGTGGGGATTTAAAGGGGACAGTAACAGCCATCACTGAGTCAATCTGCAGACTTCTACCGTAAGAGTTTCTACCTTGAAGGTATTAAAGGCAGAAGATGAAATGCGATCTCAAAAGGCTTTGAAAGCACCTACCAGCACTACAAACAAACAGGAAAAAGAAAAGGTATCTGGAGATTTTGCTTGAGATAGCATTCATTCCACAAATAGGTGGCAGCTTTTAAAGTGAAGCTTATTATAAGGTTAATGTTACTCAGCTTCTATTACATGGCATGAACAAGAAAAAAGCAAGTGCTACAAAATAAGCTATCTAATACAGGACAAGAAAGAATGATCATAAAATCAGCCTCACCACGTTGGTAACAATTAAGAGAGGCAGTGGCTTTTTGAGAACCTGTATTACAAAAAAAAAAGCTGGACAAAACTTTAAGTTATCATTTTCTAAAGTGGATCTTTAAACAGATTAGATATTTCAGAAATAAAAGTGAGTTCTGTAAGTTGCTGCAGAAAACTGCCTTAAAATTACTTTCCTTTAAAAAAAAAAAAAGACCAAAAAAAACCCCAAAACAAAACCAATTCTGACATTGCAGCTCTCTAGAAACTGAAACAGCAGAATGTTGGAGTCAGAAGATGGGTCATATGCTACACTAATTTAAGTTTTTAATGGGGAATCCGAAGGAAGCATTAATTGAAACACAAAAAGGCACCATCTAAAGTGAAATAGTACCTCACAGACATCCTTTAAGAAGGACATTGCATCTTGCAAATGCTCGTGAAGTTGCTGCTCAACTCGATTTTTCTGGCAAAGTCAAGACAGAACAGGAAGCAAAGCATAGGTTAAGATTAATTCAAAAAAGAGGTGAGGAAACAGCTGATGTGCATGTCAGCAATAAATTGTTAGTCAAGTTAATGCAACAGAGATCTGATTATATTAAGATAAGAAAGGCTAATATTTAACACTGCACTTACGTTAGGATTCTAAGATGTACTATCAATTGTATTCAATTGCAAAAATATTGAAGACCAATTTAGCTTAAATTTATTCTTGTCAGACAAAAAAAAAGAAATTACATCTGTGGAAGCTAGAAATATTAACAGGTAATCAAAACCATCCCGCAAATTTCCCCCTTTCCTTCCCGATGCTGTATCAGAAATTTAAGAAAGAAGTCAGTAACTTAAATCCTCTGCTGAATCTTCAAAAGAAGAAAATTTACAACACTGTAGATTATTTCCTGTGTGTTCTTCTGTAAAATGTTTCATTAATTAAAAAATGAACATTCCCCAAATAACAAATAATAATTACAAATAAAATATATTAATACTCTAATGACAATGTAATGAAAATGAGCCCCAGAGACCACCATTTTAG
The DNA here is from genome assembly GCF_034619465.1 of Leptosomus discolor. Classification (NCBI taxonomy): domain Eukaryota; kingdom Metazoa; phylum Chordata; class Aves; order Leptosomiformes; family Leptosomidae; genus Leptosomus; species Leptosomus discolor. The sequence goes on along the minus strand of NC_141401.1, from coordinate 22,154,533 downwards.
GGGAAGAGGGGGAAGGACAAGCAAATGCAAAGGCATGAAGTCTTTATCTTCTCTCCAGACTGAACTTTAGATAAGAATTAGCTATGGATTTGTGAAAAGGTACCAAAATCTTGTAACAGCGCTTTAGCACCAGCTGTCCTCAGCACAGAAGCCTGATGCCCAAGGAACAGATGGTGAAAGACACACCCTGCACGTCTTATATTGTTCCACTGAACAGGCCATTTGTTAGCAAAGAATTCATTTGTAATGCTATCCTACTGTTCCCGTTAATGATATGCAGGATTGGGACAAAACCAAGCCTTCAGCTCGTCAGTAAAAAGTACTATGTTGCTTTCAACAACTCTTACCAAGGAGTGTAGAGAGTTTTCGTAGTTTGGAGATGAGGGGGCTTGTCCTCCACTCCTAGACCACTGACTGGCACCTGTCAAAATTGTCTAGGTTAATGCACAGATTTATGCAGCGTAAGTGGGAAGCAGAGACGCAGTATTTCTCAACATCATTAAAATCAACATTTCTGCATAAAGGTAAGCTAACATATGGGCATACAAAGGAGGACAAATTCCTTCATTCTGCCTTACTGAGGGATAATTTTTATATCCTGGCATCTGTAGGGTTAGACATATCATCGGTGATGAGCAGCAACATCTTCAAAGTCCTTCAACATGAAAAAAGCAGACTACACACACACACACACACGCTGTATCTGAGATACCTGCCTTCTGCCAGTGCCACCACAGAAAGCTTGCTGAATTTTCTTCTTCAGATTGAGTTCAGTATATATAGGCATATCTTTAATAGTGTTAAAATGTACAACAAAAACATTTAAAAAAACCCATCGAATAGACACTGAAAATAAGGATAACTGGAAAACCATTTTTACGATCCCTATCTACTAAATAAAAAAACCTTAAAACTACATCTAAAAGCTTTCTCTTGTCTAGTTCTACACCATACCATTTCAGATTATAATGCATTCCAAGTTTAGAAGAGTAAAAATACACCTAAGTAATTCCCATTTGTTATTTTAGATACATTTAAGGTAAATGGGCAGCTAAAGAATCATTAACTGTGCAACAAATCAACAATTATATCCCTATGACCAATACACTGCAAATTCAAATACATATCCATTCTAATCTGACATAAATATATCTAATTACCATGTAAAATTTAAAAATAATTAGATGTGGAATGCAATAACTAGTAAAAGTGGTACTTTTAAAACAAAGCCGAAGTAGTACAACATGTATTTTTCTCACCAACTAATAATGCATCTTTTATAAAGATACTACATGAAATTCTATGGCCATTAGAGACAGCTTCCTTTCAGCCATACAAATGTAATAATAAAGCAATTACATTAATAAATTATGGACATACAATCCAAAGCAGCTCATTAAAGGAAGAGCCTGTGGGCTTGTTCTTTCAATAACAGCCGGAGCTGTACGTCTGGAAAACTGGGAAAAGGTTTAATAACATTACAGTTCCTTTGTTCAGAGAGCTGCAAGTAGTTACCTTTTAAAGGAAAGGGTTTATTTAACAAAAAGCGTACAGCTTGCATAGCTATTAAAACACCTAAATATTTCCTTTCTAATTAAAAAAAAAACAACCCCAAACCAAAAAAAACCCATCTCTGATTTCATAAAAGCCCAGAGCTGCCATAACTGTGCTGGAATTCTCTTTTAAATTATAATGACATCAGTGAGTAAGTTTATAATTACCAATCTTCACTTCACTCAGCTACTCTGGGTCTGGATCTGTAGTCTCCCTCTGCATTACTGTCATTCCTGAACTTGGGAATAATGTTTGGAGTCCTGCTTATTTCCACAAAGCATTAATGAAATGACTTTAGAATATCTTGGCTCCGTGTAATGTTCAAATTTTTATCTGGTCAAAACTCTTTTTTTAGAGACAAGACCATAGCTAAGGCTTTACTGCATGCTCACTGCCAGCAGCAGTGAGTGTACTACTTCCTACAGGAAAGCATCAGCTGAGCATTAAGCAAAACAGCAACCAGTTAAGAAAAGAACGCAAACAGACTCAGCGCCTGCGCATCTGTGAGTTCGGTGCTGGGTTTTTTGGTGGGGTGGTTTTTTTTTGGTTGTTTTGTTTGTTTTTAAATGGGAAAAGGTACTATTTCCTTACTGTAAGCCCGGAGCAGAACTCTGAGTGGGACTTCTCACAAAGGAAACAAAAAGAAAAGGGGGGAGGGAATACTCAACTCCCCCTCTCAAAGGAACAACCTGACTGCAAGCTGCAGTTTTGCCTCACGCCTCTAGCCACGCTGGTGCTCTTCCCGAGCGGTGGCATCCTGTCTCCAGGCCTGCGCAGGCTGCAGATGGCACCGATCTCCTGCCTGCCGCCTTCCGCTTCCCCTCCCAGGTGGTGGTGCATGAAAACCCCCCAGCTGGGCCACAAAGCACCCTGGCACCAGGAGCCCTGCAATCACCAACACCCACGCGAGCCCGGCAAGTGTTAGCCGAGTCTCCCCGCACTCATCCTCTGGCTCCCCACTCAAACACATGCTCGCATCGGAGTCAGCAGAGGGCTGGCTTGGCATCCTCAGGACAGACCGAACCCTCCTGAATACCTCTGATCCTGGGAGGAGGAGTCTTCACATACCACGGCTCCCACCGTTCAGACCCATATATAAACTTCACATCCACACACACGAGCAAGAAGCTAAGCTCTGGGCATGCTTATGTAAAATTAGAAATGAAATGAGGGCAGGGAGGACGAGCCACACACTATTGTCTCATAATCCTTGGGGGTTTTCATCATGTTGTTCTCAAAGCTTTTACTCAAATGACTAAAATAACGTCGTCAGTCCTTGGGCAGTAACGTAACAGCCAAACACGAGCCTACATACTTTGGTGTCTCACGAAGTTGTTGTCTCTCAAGGCTTTAAACAGCAAATGGAGTGCTCTTACTGTAATTCACCGCTAAAGCACAGGTAAATTATGACTTAGTCAAACCTATAATAATAAGAACGCTAAATAAACAAAGAGCTAACTGCGAAAGCGGGAAATCGCGACAAAGGCTAAAATGCTCCAAAACATATTATTTTGGTATACACATAACATTTGTTTTATCTGCAATAACTTTTGGGGTCAAAACAGAAAATGGCTACCAGGAGTATAAATAGCAATAAATACAGTAGTAATTGCTTCACATTGTGCTTCACTGTGTTCTTAGCGACTCATCTGGGAATAAAGATAAAAGTCCAGATTCATAAATGAAGGTAATTAACTACTGGAGCAATTTACCAAAGGCTTGATAAATTCTGTTATCACTGGAATTAAAGGGGGTGGGGTGGGAGGGTGTAACTGTAAAGCAGATGCTAAGTTTGCGCCTGAGAAGAATATTATTTGCTTATATCTACTACTGCCTTAGTCATCAGAATCCTGAATAAGGAACACAAATCAAAGTGCAAATTTTGGAGAGTTTTACATTTGATATGGGTTCCAACAATGTCATCAACAGCAAAGGGAAAACCCAAATTTTAGCAACCTCGAACTAAACCCAGAAATTAGCTAGTGCTTTCACGCTTCTGATCAGGGAACTCCAATCAGGATCTTTAAAATTTTAAATACTTTGGAATGTCAGAACTTCCTTCTTCTAGCCACAAAATATTTTCAATATTTGCTTTGACATTAAAGAGAAAAATAATAGTAATTTTCTAGTCTGATCGACCTTTTCAGTACAACAAGGAAACACAAAACATTTTTTGTCAGCTGTAATCACTAAATCAAAAATCCCATTAATCCCATCATTACTCCATTCAACATGGATTTTTCAGTTATAGGAAAAAAAAAAGCCCAAAGCAGCTGCCCAGGTGTGCCATGTCAGATATTCATTAATCCATTAAGCCCACAGAGAACCAGAACAGTGTCCGCTAAACATGAGTGAAGTAGGAAGGACTGACGTGTTCCGAGTGCACTGCATGTACAGACACGCCTATTTACATACATATGCCTATGACTGTATTTTGCACGCGGTAACTTCAGTAATTTACTCATCTAGACCACAGAAGTGTCCAGCTAAGCTCATTCAGTACCCCTTTCGCTGTCAGTTAACGTTCTTCTTTTATAAAAAGCAAAACACCCTTGCAAAAAAGCGACCAATGGCCAGGAGCCTGCAGGGATACGTTAAACAGCAGAGAAGGGGAAACCAGGCTGTTGGATAAATAATTATTTGTTAAATAATTTAACAAATTGCACTGTAGGAAAGAACAGGGTTAAAGTTACATCATCTTGCTTGTAATTCTAGTTCTTTGTTAAACAACAAATTTAAGTCAATGGAGCTTTCAGAGCCCTCTCTATATGGAGAACAGCTGTTCAACTTTTACTAGACAGCTGAGGCCAGGGTGTCTGAGAGCTGCACTACCCACTAATAGCTGTAGGCAGCTGCCCACAGTTCATCTCCACGCTGGAATGCCTCTTCCCACATTCACACTACAAACACACAAAGCACAGGTGACAGAGGTGGCTGCAAGACAGAACATTTATTTTGAAAAATGCCAGGAATTCTTCTCCCATAGAATGAAAGCATTCATGAAAGATATGAATGAAAAGCTATCGTGTGTAAAAATTGGATAGTCTCGTAGCCTACTCTACTTTCATTAGAGGGAACACACATCTGCTGTGTTTGTCACCGAAAGCTGCTGCAGAGTTCTAACATACAGCTTTAAAAAACCCCAACCAAATCCCTTTGACTTCTCTCCAACGGTGCAGACCTGGACAGATACCCTTACAGCTGCGACAGTAGATGGTCATTCAGTGTTTTCAAAGGCTAGTTTAATAAGCTAATTTTCAAAGCCAGTTGCCACGATTTAAGCAAATGCTCCTAACAAAATATTTAAGAATCTGGATTTATGAATCTGGGTTTAGTACAATGGAAAAATAAACAAAATATAGCAGTAATTATGCAAGGAAGCTACTACTGATTTCACTGGTGTTTTCAAAACAAGCAAGTTATTGACAAACGACTAGTCTCTACCTGTAAGAGGCGATGGTGATCCAACTGGTGTTGATGGATTCGATGGAAAACTACTGCTGGTATGATCAGGAGAATAAATCTAATGACAGATAAAAGAGACTGTGTATCAATACATGTCATAACACACAGTAAAAAAAAAAGCTATTAGGATTCCTTTTCATGCTTTTAATTGTCACTCTTGATGCTGGATTGGTAAAAGAACCCCAACTTAATCCTTCAATCACAGCTCTGCTTTATTACACTCAAGAGTCTAAAAATGTCCAGAGAACTTTCATTTTCAAGCAGCTGTCAAAATAAGCACAACCTGCATTTGATAGGGACACAAGTATGACTGACCTTCCTTCTATTTCAACAGCAGCAGAAACCACTGAAGGGAACGATACACGTAAGAGTTAACAGTGCACAGATAACTATAACAAACAAAACTTCACAAAACCAGGGAGGAATAATGACTTCCCAAACTTTAGAGAAAGAAAAGATTTTAGCAGTCAACACGTATCTTCTAAAAACTAATCCTTCACAAGAGAAAACGTCAAGAAAGCATTCAGCACTAGCTACTATTGGTACCTACCAAACGAAAACCATCTGAAATTTTGTTCTTGCTATGTATTGCAGCACGTACAATTTTTCTCTCTTACTTCTCAATTGTTCCCTTGAGATACTAAACCTCAACTTGCCACAATTCATTCCTTGCTATTAATGTAATTAAAAAGTCTTGATAAAAACAGAAGACACAATGCTTAGAGCTTTAATTAAAACTTGTAATTTCAAGATTCTTGGAAAATTCATTTTGTGAAGGGAACTGAATAGGTTTAGAGACTGACTATGGACTTTAGAACATATATTTATGGGTCACCAGGTCAAACCTGTTTTACTTGAGTAGAGACCAGGATTTGTTAGTCATCAGATGGCAGCTCGAAAAAAAAAAAAAAAATCTTCACTGGCAGCGTGGCTGATGCCTCTTCACACAGACAATCTGACATTTCAGCATTTAGCTGACAATAAACTGGGACTTGGTTAAGTTGCATATTGTGGTTTTTTGAACTGACAAAACCAGGACCCGACAGGCCACATGCTCCTTCCTGGTCTGTCATGGTTTTTCATTAGAGAAGACCATCGGTTCCCTAATGGACATACCTCCTCCTTTTCATATACGCTAGAAAGAAAATATATTTAAAAGAACAAAGTACTTCAGAGCACTGTAGGAAATTCATGCATTGTACACCAGTATAAAAATAAATCTCAGGTGTCCGTATGGGAACTGCAGAGTTCCAGGCAGATAAGATACAGAAAATTATGTCAGAACAAAAGCCATGAAGTTTCCTTTGAACCCGGTCGTTTTCCACCGCTCTACCTGCCGCTTTTACTTTGCTATATTTTGTAAGAGGGGAAACCTACAGTATAGCAAAGCCACAGCTAAACCACGAGGTCACAATTCGTTCTGCATGCAGCCCCTGGCCGCTGTGCTGTTAAATGACCAATGATGAACAACCCTGACACCTTCTGCCAGGCTTAAACGGTAACATGACTCATTTTACTGCAACAAATGAGACTCCTCCTCCTATCAGTCATGGTCCATTCCAGTCAGCGGGGTGCCAATATGCCAGGGTCTAATGAAAAGGCTCTTAGACAAAAGCTGCACAATTGAGAGCCTGCAGAGCCAAACCTCAGAGCTGTTAGTCCAATTTTTTAAACACTACAGTGTACATTTCAGTTAGGCTTTGTTATGTTAATGTTATTGAGTCTAAAGCAACAAAGAAACTTAATTCATGAATTACTTTTAGAAGTCAACTTCCCTACATTTTCTTTTCTTTTGTGAGGGGACCAGTGGCTATTTAACTACCGAGACCATACAAAGGCCTCTACCCTAGTGCTGAGGTAGGAATCAAAACATAAGTTATCACAAAGAGGTCTGATATAATCAACAAAGTTAAACAGTCCTCCTGTTTGATCTCCTCTAAATTAAAGACCAAGTGTTTTGATTTGGCATTAGGCAATGAAATAAACCAGATGTTTCTCCTGCCATATAACCCTCCATGGGCACAATCTTAAAGGGTTATTGTTTGGCAAATGTTCAGGGAAACACATTAGAAATGGCACGAATACCCAGATTTTCTTTTCTTTCTATCTATACTAGTTCATTATCCAAACTAATGCATAATCCACAGGGCTTTGGGAACTTTGTGTAAATACTTTCATGTACAATTCTCTTTCTTGCCTACCCCGAGATTAAGACCACAATTATCCAGGCTTAAACCTAAAATAAAAGAACCTTTGCAAATGTATTATCTGGCCTTACATGTTTAATCACATACTATTCTGTACGGTCTTTAATACCTAAACTGAAGAACAAATGTCGTATCCTCTGATGTTTCGCACATGAAAGGCCTATTGTGAGATGTACACCAGCAGAATTTTAGAACTAGAAATTCCTCTCAACAGTTGCAACGGTAGCATGTAAAATCCTAACAGAAAGGCATACGGTGTCATCTTAGGGAAAAGAAAAGTCAAGACAATCGCAGTATTTAAATAAAACTTTGTTCAAACAGAAAAATATGCTTGGTCTACTACCCATCGAAATTCACGTGCACTAGCTTCCCCCGCAGGGAAGACCACCTCCTCCTCCTCTCCCCAGCCGGGAGCGGCGCTCCGTGGAGTGTGGTGGGTGCGTGCGTGGTGCGGGGTGCGGGGGAAGCAGATGGATGAAGCGAGGGATTTGAAGTGTGCAGACTATGGCATGCACTGATAGAGCAGATGGAATGCATCACCATCAGCTATGACAGAAATGATTTATGGAATGACCTGGCTGCTCCTGCCAAGCAACAACACAGGATGACAGAAACAAGTTTCTATGACAACCAGAGCCCACCCACCAGTTAGATTAAACATTTCTGCCCTGACTTCCACTCGAAATATATTTAGAGTTTTTTCCTCAAAACATGAGCCTGGTTTTCTCGGCTATTGTGACTTGGGCAAAAATACCTGAAAGGACAAGAAATTAATTTAAAGAAAGGGAGAGTAGTGGAAAACGTCACGAAGTCCCACAGGTCCAACTGGCCAGCGCATCAGACTTAGGACAGAAATTTTGGTCAGGCTGCAGAACAGCAGACATCCTAATACATCTGCAGAGTAACGAACGGCCTGAAGTATGCAAGCACTGCTGTTTCTAGGAGTCAAAATGATCCCAGTTCTTTTCTGACAGGTCTCAGACGGACAAAAAGACAGTGTTATCACACTCTGGACTTGTGAATTGTTATCTACTTGCTGAATCCCCAACAGCAACAGGGACAACATTTTTCTCCTCAAAGCCAGTAGGTCAGAGTTCTCCTACCCAATATGGACATTATCAGACATTATCATATCTGGAAATCTTTTAACATATGACCCTCTGAGGGATGCAAGGGTAACAGGATCTGCACGAATATGCACATTTGCATGCACTGGTATGAGGTGAGGGATGCAGAATTCAACCCACGAACGGTCTTTTGGGGCCACAAACCAGTCGTTTCTATCTTTTAAATAAGACTTAGTCTCCCTGTTTGCTACACAGAAGAAATAAAAAGTGCTCCCCCAGCCACCACTCCTAACTCTGAAATTTCTGCTATACTGTCTCAATTACTGCTTTATAAAAAGTACATCTGATTGCATTAATGCAAAAATAATTGCTGTATGCGAGCATGTGCAAAGAGAGCTTACAGTAGATTGAAGATACTTGCAATGTTTTACATTATCCACATTCTTCCAACAAGAGTTAAGGTTAAACTTTATGCATATACAGCATTTTAAAGGCTGTTCCATAAATTATAGCTATACAACACAGCATTCAAAACCTCTCCATTTTATAAGGCCACTGAGAAAACATTTTAAACCTTGAGGCAGGATCTGCTCTAAGAGTAATGTTAAAAATATTTGACTTCAACTAGAACACTACAGGCAAAAAAACCCAACCAACTCCCTTTTTAATGCTCTTTTACTTTGTCTAAACAACTTTCTAAGCTACACCTGCCCTAAATTTTTAGATCACCTGAAAAAAGTCAGAATGAGTCTTCCACAAATAAAAGCATTTTCCATACGCTTTTTTACAGACATTTGTTTAGTGTATGACTTTGTTATCACAGTATACTATTTTAACTTCATACATGAAAACTCCTGATTTGATATTATAAAATGAACACATAAGTAATGGATGCAACGATCAAAATACATCTTTCAGATCTGCATATTCTGCTACTTACAGATGCCAGTGCCTTTCCAAGCGCATCACCTGTCTGTGAGCTTCCAGCACCATTTCCTCTGTTTCCTGTAATGTGGGAAGCAAACCCAACACTTATTTTTAAAGCTGAAATTTTATTTACTTTTATTATTTTAATCATCATGTACAGTTGAGCAACCACTTTTTAAATGGATATTCTGAGGAAGTCAGTGTCAACAGAATCAGTTCTTATTATACTTAAAAATTTAATTAAAACAATTAGATTTAAATTTAGATGCTCTCCTCTTTAAAGTCAAACACAGTATCACTGTGATAACTCAAGGACCAACAAGTGAAAGCAGTTAGAAAAGAGACTGAAATTATTTTCTAGGATCACAGGCTAATTTTAATGAAACGTGAAAAGAAAATAAAAATCAGAAAATTACATTATTGCAGCTTATTCCTAAACTGTTATCGCTGAAGTGCTGCACGTTTCATTAATTCTTAAAGCCAAATTCAATGAATAGTTCCTTGTGTCTCCTTGCTCCCTCTGCTCTGATTTCCTGTGTTGTACTCTCCATCTTTATTCCCTGAAAAGCTCTTATCCACCAAGTTTTCTGTCACCCCTGCTCTTAGTTGCATGTCAGCAGCTCTACATGCCCTTTTGCTCCACACACCATCAAGCCAAGAGGAGGTCTGAAGCCCTGCCAATTGGAAGCACAGAAAGGACCTGAAACCTCTGAAAGATCTGCTTTACTGTAGAAGACAGACCCTTTAAAAGGGAATCTCCTTTCTCCAATTATCAACTTCTAATGCCAAAAAAATATTTAATGTGAACGTAAACCATTCACATCAGAAATCCACATCATGCAACGCTCATTGTTTCAAGTTTGTGGCAACCTTGGATTTCCCAGCCTGAATCTCCCATACAGATCCATTAACTGGGTTCTGTTTAAAGATCTGAGTGTAAAATATGTTCCCAAATCAAAGCCGATACAGTCAGCCTAACTAAATTCTGTTTACTTAAATTAAGCTAAGTGCAAATCATATCGAACTGACAAGGGATCTACAAGCATTTAATTTTTATGGCTGTATCTTAAGATGTGCAAATATGTGCAAGGAACAGATGATTATCCTACTTTTTGTGCTTTCTAGGTAAGCACGGAAGAGACTAAAACAGCCACCATCCCGGCTACTCAGTAATCTCTAAATCAGTTAAGAGAGGAATTTACGATGCAGTTTATCAAGCTCCCCAAAGAAACTTCCTGCCCTTCTCCTGCACAGTACCTTGCTGATAGAGCAGCTCTGGCATCTCCAACACCAGAACTACCTATATGAACGTGTATATATACTAAACCATGGAAGGATAATTGCTGTTAAGTCAGATGGATACAACCTCCTGAGCGCAGGCTTAGCTGTGAAAGCAAATAAACCAGTAAGCCTTAAGCTGACTGCAAGACAATTTGCCTTGTCTCAGCCATACTGAGGACAGAATGTCACAGTGGTGCAGTATCACAGAGTGGTTTGGGTTGGAAGGGACCTCAAAGATCATCTAGTCCAACCCCCTGCCATGGGCAGGGACACCTCCCACCAGAGCAGGTCGCTCCCAGCCCCATCCAGCCTGGCCTTGAGCACTGCCAGGGAGGGGGCAGTCACAGCCTCTCTGGGCAGCCCCTGCCAGTGCCTCACCACCCTCACAGGACAGAACTTCTTCCTAACATCTCATCTCAATCTCCCCTCTTTCGGTTGGAAACCGTTACCCCTCGTCCTGTCACCACACCCCTGATCAAGAGTCCCTCCCCACCTCTCCTGCAGCCCCCTTTCAGCACTGGAAGCCGCTGTAAGGTCTCCCTGGAGCCTTCTCTTCTCCAGGCTGAACAACTCCAACTCTCTCAGCCTCTCCTCATAGGGGACATATCCCTGATCTACAAGCATCCCATAAACTAAATCTTACTAATTTTGTGTGTCACACATCCCCTAAATTTCATTTTCTTGTAAAATTAAAAAAAAAAAAGGCAGGAAGAACATTTTACCCAGAATATTATCTGATCCATTGACAGGTGGAGTGTGTGAGGCAGCTACATACGGTGAACTGCTGGTACTGCCACGATGGAAGCTAGACATTGGAGGAAGACTGGCATTTATATCTGTAGGTGAAACTGAATGCGGGGGATAGCTCTGGAGAGAAGAGAAACAGACACAAGACATTAAGTAGTCTTTAAATAAATGTTGATGTTTTAAGATACCAAAGATACAACACCCAGCTCTTTATTAAAGAAAGGGGCTCATCGATCCTCTGAACAGACTGCTATATAGTCACAGGTTTTATTTATACAACAGGCATAAAGAAACGGGCATTAACCTAATACAGGGAGTTTGTGATTTCTGACAACTGGGTTTTTAACTGACATACATGAGCAGCAAATAAGAAATAAAGTCTTGCAAGTCAGACCTCCACATACAAGTACAACTACATCAGTCTGTGCTGTGTATCTTACCAAACGGTCGTGTGTGTGCAGGCCGCCGTAACTGCCGGACTGGGACATGTGGGAAGAGGAGCCCCCCAGCATCCCACCGTAGCCAGGCTGGCTCATGCCATTGGATGAACTCCAGAGGTCAGAAGAATTGTGGGTCCCATCTTTTATTTAATTTTTTAATAAAGAAGAAAGAAAAAAAATACGTTTAATGAAGAAGAGTACCGAGTTCTACTTTCCTTTACAAAATTGTTTTAAAAGAAGATGGAATTCAGCTACCCAGACTAACACCAGCAGGGAAATAGTGACCACTTTATACTGTGTCTTCTATTTTCATGCCACCGCACTGTTGCTATATTTGTAAAAAAAAACCCCAAAAACAACAGAGGCTTTATAGCTGAAATACAATCCAACCACAGCTGAGAAAATACCAAGTACTTCTGCTAATTACACAGACCTTCAGTAAGGCCAGATTTATATCAAGAGGGTTGATAAAAATTCCAGACTGAAAGAAATAATAAAAAGGGGGTGGAAGGGAGAGAAGTTTGGCTAAGCAGAGCTCATCATAAACATACACTGCAAAGCATCTATTAACCTAAAATAAGCAATTTATAGTCTAAAATACCTTAGTTCCATAAAATTAACAAAACCTTTTCGTAATAGCAGATTTAAGTAACTGCAGCGACTACATGACGTAAGCCTTAAACCTGTGTGTCAATGCAGCTCTCCTTCTGCAGCCCAAACCAGTTTCCGTACCGAGAGACTCTGCTGTCCATATGCTCCAAACCCCCATCAGGCTACGGTACAAATCGACTGTGTGACGTGAGGCCAAGGAAACTGAATTCTGCTCTCGTTTTGTTCAGTGCAACCTCCCTTTTTTTTTTTTTTTTTGGCATGCTGGATATACAAGCACTTGAGAATTCAAGACTGTTAGCTGATATTGTACAGTCAAATTCCAGAACAGTCAAGAAGCCCTCACCTAATTTTTCTCTATCACTTCAGTGGGCTGCTCTGAAGTCCCTACAAATCAAAGGATGGGGGATTCTGTCCATCTGGCCTGGTGTATAATCCCCTTAAAATTTCAGTCAGCAATTAATGTCATGAGAAAACTTTAAATCAGCAGACAGCTCCCTTCATCTAACTGTTTTTAAAGTATATAAAACTTAATCATACACTGTAGCACAACACGTTACCTTTACGCTTCCTCACTCGCTCAAGACAATGGTGGCTGACTGCAGATCGCTACCTAGAGGACAAGTGACACCTACCCATACCCTGGAAGTCATTTCACCCACCTTGCATAAAGAAAGTGCTAGCAAACATACTGCTCGGTGGCTTTGGAGACGGGTAACTTGGAGATTCTCTGTTGAAATCATCAGAACTCGGGGATGGTGCGTACACCTAAATATTGGAGAGCAATAAAAGCAGGTGAGAAATATTTGGGTGTTGTGCATTAAAAAAACATGTAACAGCATACAGACACAGATAGAAAGCACAAATAAAAAAAGAACAGTGTAGCAAGCTGCAGCATTTGCTGCCCTTGTTTTATTTGCTTTTTAGCAAGTTGCCACAGTACAGAGGAACTACAGTAGAATGATCCTAACAACACACTTTCTGGTGTGCCAACTCAGCCAGGTGGCCTGATAAAAGCTTGAATGCTGATTTTGCTTTCTAAGTGCATGACTCGCACAGACTTGTTGCTCAAGATAAAAAAAGCAAGATAAAACAACTGGGCCCCAAACAAATTTTATTTTAAAACAACTGTATGTCTGTTTGAATATTTAATTAGCTGGCACCCCAACAATCAGAAAGAAAAAGAACATCCAGTGACAAATGGGAAGATTTTAACGCAACTATTGTCTCATCCATCCAGAAACTTGCACGCCTTTGTGTAGTCATCAAAAATACACAAAACGCAAGTCCTGAGGAATAACCTTAAAACTGCCACACCGAGCAAGTTATTGTTGCACTAGCCTAGCGTTGAAGAAAACCAGCACCCTTCTTTTTTCAGTGCAATGCTGCATTGGAATGACCATTCTCAACTTGCGAACCACAAATTTTCTTAACAAGTTAAAAATGATAAGGTGCCCAATAAACATAGTGATTAGAAGTCTTTCACTGCAGTAACTCTAAGAAGAAATATAAAGCATAATCAGGAATAAGCAAGTCAAATCAACAAAGCCAGTGTTCACAGACTCAAGGGCTCTCTACCTATAGCGTAGGTTCTTCTAAGTGGTGGTGTTTCTTTATACCAGTATTTTGGTCAATATACTGAATGTTGCAATATGATTAATGTATGTTAAAAGAAAAATCTTAAGGAAAAAAAAAAAGCAAATTCCGATACCGCTGCAAAGAATATCAAAATGTAACACTGAAACCAAAGCATCTTTTTGTTACAAAGTAAAAGATGTGGTATTTTCATTGTTTAATCCTTCACCTTACTTGTAAATATGTAAGGCTTCATCAGCACATATATTAAGAACAATTCTAGAACTTTAAAGCTCCCATAATACAACTGACAAAGCGCACTCTGCCCTAACACTCCAAAGCGAGTGTTTTCACCCCTTCCTCTGCAAACAGAGGCACACGCGTGTTTCCACAACACCCACATCCCTCCCTTGTCTTTCTGGGGTGGTGTTTACCAAGCAAGAGCAGGGCCAGGGAAACCAAGCGCCAACAAAAACCGCGTGAGCTCCCTAAAAGAGCACCATTGTTCGCCCGGAGGGTGACCGCTCCGACACGGGTATTTAGCAAGTGAAGTGGGCAAGTCCCGCACCATTTGCATACCAATACCCCTCCTCCCCGCTCTAGTGCTAGTCCAGCCTGCTGTTGTCAGGCCAAATGGCTGGCCATGTGCCTGCAGACAGCCCCCTCGGAGATCAGAGGGGCTGATTTACCACTCTTAACTCGTCTTACATCAACAGGATTTCAATAAAATCTATCAAACTACAGTAGGATGGCATCAGGACAAGGGCACGAGGAATTGTGCGAGGGCAGAGCTGTCGATACAAGCCACGTCAGGAGAACGGTGGCAGGCAGAAAGATGCCTGGTGACAAGGAGTCAAGTAGCAAACATACAACTTTCAGCTGCACGCTTGGTTCAACGTTATTTTTTTTAGCAAAATAAACGGAACATTTTTAGGAAAGCTAGCCTTTCAGAGGGCTTTTGTTCAATATTTTACTTGCAAATTTTCAGTTTCTGGGATAAATGTGAAACAGAGATGCTTACCAAACCTGAGTGACAGAATGACAATACGTGACGAGCAATATTAGCAGTACATATGTATTTACTCTATATGATGAATGCACGTATATTCCATGCCGCAGACGTATTTTAACAGAAATGTCACTCTGTCAAATTGTAAATACTCGCACTCATAAGACTGCAAACATATTAGGCAAAACTGGGCTTAATTTGCAAGTTCTCTGTTGTGAAGAATAACGCAGCATATGCTATAGCTGATGGATAATCTATCACTGTCACAGGACAGCAGTGGAAACAAAGCTTTACGACATTTAGCACTGCCATGGAGATGTACACTGATTAATGTAAAATCACCTACAATGACGAGTTATATTTCTTTTAAACTGTAATGTTATCGATGAGATTTGTAAATACAAGCTTCAGACTGCAATTTTAACATTTTACATAATTGGGTGATACATATAAACTGATTAAACACTATCTCAAAAGGGAAATTAAACTGAAAAACTCCTACAAATGTATCATTTACAGATACATATGTACAAGCTATTAACATAATAAAAATGTTATGAACTATATTAACATAAAAGAGGCCCTTCCAAACAGCTACATGAAAGTCCCAGCATAGACACACAACTTTATATAGTTTCTGCTTGTTTTGGTATCTTAACTATAGCTTGCAAAAACATCGCTGCAATGTTATGAAGCTGCACTTGTGCCAGTCTAGATTTTTCAGATCAAAGGGTTTTTGCGGCAAAACACAACTGATGTGGTCTCAAAGACTTCATTAACTCCAGATGTGGGGAAACAGCCAGCCAATTCCACAAAAGGACCAAGTCTCTTTTAGTTACAATCAGAACTACCCACAAATTAAAACCAGGCCTCTGATGTCATCTGATCACCTGCAGATGAGCACCAGGTTTTTTCCTGGTTAATGACCTAATCATAATTTTAATGTTGTGTTACTACAAACGAAATTTAAAAGCAAAGGAGAAAATTCACTAATATTAACCTGAAGTCCATGAGATGCAAAATAAAGGTTTTAAATAAGCAAGCTGACAAAAAAAAAAAAAGACGAAACTTTAAGTCAGGAAGCACAACGTATGTATCAGGGCGACCAGCTTGCTCCCTCTGAAAGCCCTGCGTGCACTAGGACCCCATTCCAGCAAAGCGTGGCCTCTGCGGCTGCTGGCCCGCGGGAGGCTAGGTGGCTGTGCAGCAGCTCCCCGGTCTGTGTCCTAGTTAAAGGGCTTTCTCTTCTGCAACAGCTGAGTAAGGCAGTTATAAATACGATGTGGCTGCTCAGGGCAGCTTCTTTTAGCTATTAAACTGATAACGGTGACATCCAGGAGGCAACAAACCAGTTTTTCCTGGCTGACATTCCCGTCAAGACAAGGAACACTGCTAAAAGGTCAGCCTGTCTGCAGAGTCTCCTTGAAGAGGGTTGTCTCCAGCAGGTAGAAGAGGAGCCCATCTTCTAATCCCCTTGAACGCACTGCGCCTGAAGGCATCGGATGTGTCTCCATGCTGACAAGCAAAACACTCTCCGATTATGAATGGGAAATTCCCTTCCGATAAACGCACGCCAAAACCAGGTTTTTTTACATGACTTATCAAGTGGAGGACTGGGCTTTTTTGGAACTATGCTAGAATATACATCAATCCTGACGCTGCCGCGCTTCCGAAGGGTAGATAGCCTCTGCAGGGGGAAGGAGGACAAATGAGTTGCAAAGGACATGAAGTCAGAGACCCATGTCAGTCTCTCCTGCACCCTGAACCAGCTTATCTGTCTCCAGTGGATAACAACTAGGAGGTTTTTTTTTGAGGGGCAGTGGTAGGAGCTGACTTCAGAACAGAGCTGAGAAGACATTATGTGTACTACACCAGGGTTAAGCAAAACAAACGCATCATTCAGTTCTGAAATCTGCCCTGATGATCAACATATGTAATGAACACACTATCATGAAAGTTACACAGACCTCACATTTCTAAAACTTACCTAAGGATTCCACAGTGTGCTTCTGTTTACTAATACAAGTTGCAATAACAGGAACATTAATTTCAAGATCTGGGTTTACCGAATTTTATGCAAAGTAAAACTTCCAAGTCTCATTCTATACGTGCATTTAATAAATATAACACTTCAGAGTCCTCCTGTTGGCACACTTCCTCTCAGGCAATTTTACTGCAATATTTATCAATGTTGAATATTCATGTTAAAAGCAGATTAAAAAGTAGCAATGAAGCAACCAAACTTTACTTCCGATGAGCTCATGCTGTATCTCAAGACCGAGGCTCCCATCATACATACTGTTTATGGAATTACGAATTTACTCATTTAAGCCTAGATATTAACAATCCTTGGAGGTTCAGAAAAATATTTGTCAAGCTGCTGGAGACAGAATTTTTTGAAGTCAGTAGAGATGGACAATTCTGTAGCTTGTAAACTCTGCTAAGTAGCCTATCTACATTCCATCAGCATCAGTCATGCACTAAGCAAGTGCGCACTGATGAATGATTTGTACATGTGGCAAAATTTTACAGTGTATTATCTGCAGGTTTTGCAGCAAAAGCTAATTCTGATGAAAGGCAGCTCTGGGAAAAGGAAACTTGTTTCTATGTTTATTACATTTCTGACAAAATCATGTACTAAAACTTCAGGAATGTAAAATAGTAACTATAATTTTCCATGCTCCTCTTTGCAGTAAGACAGAAGCTGCCAAAACCCCCCCCCGCCTTAAATTCTTGCTTGGTATTTAAGCAAGATGATAAAATGAAGAGGCCTAGTAGACAAGATCAGTATACCATACCCTCAATCGCTTTTGTTTCCAATACTAGGTGTAAAGGCTCATACATCTCAAAAACTCTTCTCACCACCCAGAATGAAAACACTACTTCAGAGCATCAGTCTTGTCTGCAAATTCAACCATAATTTTTAAGGTTGGTGTAAAATTCAAACTCCTTGAAGTAGCTAAACTGAATTCCATCTCCAATAAATGTTTATGCAGTTGGGCATGCTATACATGCCTATTTGGGTATTTTTGAAATGCAGAATCCCACTGCAATGGCACATAACACAAATACTTCCCAGCTTCTTCCCTAGTAAATGACAATTTTAAAGTCATGTTAAAAAGTGATAGGCAAACTGATCAAAAATCCCAAATTCAGTATATGGAAGCCTTTTGGTCTGCTCTTCTGATTTTATTTTATTTTTTAAACTGGAGTGTGAGGCAAAGAGGGGAGGAAAAAGAAGGGAAGGCAGCAGGAGCAACACCAGAAATAAATACACGTATATAGTGCTTGAAGATTCTTTTTATATTTTATCTGCTAATCAAAACCTCTTCCTCACACTCTTCAGAATACGCTGTTACTGAAGGATGCATACAATGAGTCTTCAAAAATTCCTGATCAAATCCAAATTTTAAGGAAATAAAAAACTGAAGAGTTGAAACTCATCAGCCTGTTTCCTAACCTGTTCCCTGTCTCCCAGAAGGCTATTCCAGCAGTGGCAGGAATCCCCCATCACCAGTACTGACCTCAGGAAGATGCAGCAGTAGACAGACCACTGCCTTTTGCATTTGTTTTCTCCCTGCCCTGAACTCACTGGTACTTTCAGTTTCTGACCCTCGGACACAGACCATTCTGTTTCTCAAACCGCCTTCCACACGCACGTGATTATGAAAGCAAACAGGGGGTGTTGCTCCTTGGTGCTCACATTTTGAGAGATATAGATCCATCTCACACAGCACCTGATCCCATCCCTCGCCGCTTTCATTTGCCCAAGGAAACAGACATAACCTTCACTTTAAAGCACCAATAAAGCTCGTTGCAGACAAGATACCCTTCTGGCAGGGGAGCACTGCTCGGTAGATTGGCAGCTCGACTCAGTGGAGTGGAGCAGGGAAAACTCTCTTGGGCTGACGCATTGTAACTCGTTGGTTTTCGGTGGGATGGGAGGGGAAGGAGAAGGGCAAGGAACGGGGAAAAAAACCAATCCAGCTGACCAGTGTTTACCACCCCTCTTTATTCACTGTCCACAGCCGTGTACCCCTAGAGATTTTCCAGATGATCTTATATTTGTCCTGCCTTACAAATGTTAGCTTTGACCTTGCCGAAGTTGCTGTGGGCAGCATATGGTACAGAAGAGCTTTAATTGTACTTTCCTCTCTGTACACTAACTGGCCCAGTCCTAATAAAACCAGAATTGAATTGTTCTTTTTAGCACCTGGTTGCTCCAAAACCTACAAACGGAAATCATTTTACATCGCTGTTAAAAGACTTGGCGCACTATTTACTGCGTGACAGCCACAGACAGGCACACTGTCGCATCATCCAAGCACCATGCAGCATGAGCGTGCTTCTCTGCTGTAACTCAGAGTGACGGCTGCCAGGCAGGTGTGTTCTCCACTAAAAACCACCCAAATGTACGCACACATACCCACACCCGTGTGGATTTAGCCACCTATGCACATGTGCCCATACGTACGTATCTATGTATGGATGCACACACGGGGACACATTTACGAACAGCCTTTTACACTCACAAATCAATATTTTTTTCCTCAAAAAAATCCCAATATAAGCTAGTTTACAAAAAAAAAAGAATCACAAAGCATTACATATATGCAATATATATATATGTGCTCATTTTTTCCTCTGCCTTTTTAAACAGGCACTGTATACAAATCTACTGTGAAAAATGCAGTAACTCCACCTTGGAAAAGGGCTCAATAAAATCTCAGCCTATGCTGAGAAAAACAAACATTTCGTCGATAATAAAAAATACTCCTACCTAGACTGATGTATCAAATTAACTCATACAGTGCATAGAATACAACAATAATGTCTAATTTATTCACAAATTTATTCTCACATGAAATAGTAGTCATATATAATCACTGCTGTTCCTTAAAATGATTTATTTTGGTGATAACTGACACGTTACCCTATTGCAATCTATATAAAAATAAATCTACAGTATATTTAGAAAATAACCAATTTATTTCTAATCTTGTCGGTGAACTGAAAAAAACTGGAAATCTTTCAAGTCTGTATTTAATTCCTTATGCACAAAGAACATATAAACCCCCTATTAAATATTATTTTGGTGCTACTGCAATTTGTAAAATTTAAAAAAGGCCCCAGTGAATGAAAAACTTTGCTTAATTATTTATTAGTTAAAAGGGAATAAAGTTTAAATGTTTAAAAAGTATAATTTAAATTTCTGCTATTATTTCTACCTAAGCATTTTTGAGGCTGAAGCTTTTTGATTTTTTTTTTTTTTTGGTCTCTAGCATAGCTCTTGAATGAAAGAGAAGAACAGGTAAATCTTTGAAGATGGACGCAATTTTTAACTATTTTTTTTTTTCCCCAAAAATGTTCTATATTAACATTTTGTAAGCCTTCCATAAACTGAGAATATTTTCTATCTAGCAACAGGTAGGACCAAAAAAACCCAAAAACCAATAAAAAAACAGGCTAAACCTTTAAATCTTCTAGTTCAGTGCAAGTGCTCTGTTTTCTTTGCAGATTAAGGTTTTTTTTTCTTTTAAATTTGGTGAGGATTCTTAATTTTTTTTTTTTTTTTGTAATAGCTATCACACATAATGGTAATAATAATCTTACTCCTTAGCAAGGGATTTGTATTAAAATATTACTTTTCACTTTCACATGTCCCTCCTAAAACATACTGTAAGTACAAAAATGGAACCTCTTCTAATAGTAAACCCCCCGACTTAATTTTGAACTTTTATTTCATAACTCATGTGCCAGTCTAATGGGGTGCTCAGATTCTGATTTTTTAGCTTAATATTAAGCTTTCTTCTGGCATACAAATTTAAGAAGCTGAAAAGAACAAAACATATTTAATGAAAAGTTTTAAACACACATTTTTCTACGTGTCACTTCCCACTTCCTTTGTGTGTAAATAAATCAGATTTTATATACATCGGCAGGTATTGAGGAACGTGTCAATATCCAAAATGTAATGCAATAATCTAAATAAAAATCTCCAACTTGAGCAATGAGGTACATACTATCCACTACTAATTGATCAAGCAATACAAATAAAAGCGGTAAGACAGAAGAATTGGGGTTTGTACTGCTCTTTCATCATGGAAAGGTTCATACAAAGATTTGGCATGCACACCCAGATGCATGCTTCAAGAACTGTTACACAAAAACCAATCCCTCCAACTTCACATATCCTCCTCCTTACGTATATTTAAATCAGCAATTTAGTCCAACTCGCAGAATTCTTAGGAGAGAAAATACTAAAAGCTAGCGAGATGTCAAAAAAAAAATTAAATAAAACCTTAGGCAACATGATATAGGATCATCATATGATTTGTCATCTATTTACTAACTCCTCAAGCTCATAAAGGTCACCTCTGACCCATAACAGGCACATGCTATCAATTTTCAAGCCATGCTCTCCTACAGTACCAGCACTTCCATCTACTATATGCCTGGAAATACTTAATAAGATCAAAGCCTTTTTTCCTGCTACAAGAACAAAGAGAAATGTTGTAATAGAGTGATCTGTGCTCTAGAAAGAATAAAATCAAAACTCCATGCAAGTTATATTCCCTCTGCTTCAGGGGTATTGTATAGTTAATTTTACTTAAGCCTTATATATATCTTCACATAAAACTTCAAACAGATTGTTTCAGCCTAGAAGCAGACATGAAAGAAAAATAATTTCATATTTGAAGGACAGCTGGCATTTATACCGAAGGAAATGAAATAGAGACCGAGCAATTTCACTCATTCCCCTAACCTCTCCTCCAGCATCCTTTCTGTTATTCAAGAAGCTCGTACAGCGTCTTCAATAAATATAATGATCCCTAGTTTAATTAGCATTGAGCAAAAATCTCAGCAAAAAGTTTGCTAATGAGGGCAAAGCCCACACAGGCCCAGAGAAGAGAGCAGTGAAAAGAAAACACAACTGACGAGATCGTATCAGCATCTCCCTTTTTCCTATTTAATGTTATTTTTGTAACAGAAGAAAGCCAAAACCACACACAACATAAACAGGCTAGGAAAAACACGCTGTGTTAAATTTACCGTTGTACGCTAGTTTTTAATTTTTTAATCAGAACGGCGGTCATACGAACTTACAAACTGTAAGTACCAACCACGGAACAGAAACACCCCATTCAATTTCCAGAAAGTTACAACACAGAGAGGAGACTCAATTTCTTCAGAATCCACTTTTTTGCCTCCCCCTCCCGCGGCCGTAGCAGTATTTGGGTTATTTCAATATCGCACCAGCGAAACGAGCAGCTCCGGGCGCGGCGCTGCCCGGCCCGGCCCGCTACCGCCGCGGGCACCGGCGGGGCCCGCCAGGAGGCCGCTCTACCCCGCTCTGGGGGAGGCAAGAGAGGAAACCCAAGCCCAACCAAACCGCAAACCCGAGCGGAGAGCCGCAGCGACCCGCGCTCCGCCGGCCCCTCAGGGCGAAGCAGCCGGCGCCGGCGGGAGCGGGGTCCGGCGGGAGCGGCCCCTCAGGGAGCGCCGCCTGGCTGCGGCCCCCGCCGAGCCGGGCTCGGCGCCTCCGTCCGCCCCCGAGGAGCCTCTCCTCGCCTCTCCTCTCCTCTCCCCCCGCTGCACAAGGCGGCCCACAAGCGCCGGTGCAGCTGCTGGTGAGGAGCACTCGCCTGCGGGAAAGAGCCCCCTCCCTCAGCCGGGCCGCGGGGGCGACCCCCGCGCCCTGAACTCGCGTTCGCCCGCCGGCCGGTCGGCCGCCCGCCAGCCCTTCCGCGGCTGCCGAACAAAGGCGGCCGCCCTTACCGTCTTCCCGTTGTAGTAGTACATGAGGGAGTTGCTGCCCACCCCGGGGACGGGGTACGCGCAGTACATGGCGCGGCTGGCGGCGGGCCGGGCTGAAGTGCACCGCCTCTCTCCACGACATCCACCCGCCCGGCCGCCCGCCCGCCCGCTCCTCCGCGCCGCCCGCGCACATGGAGCGCCTCAAAGGCGACTTATGCAAAGCAGGACTGAACCATCTCCGGCCGGGCGCGGGGGTAGCCCGGGAGGGGGCCCCGCCAGCCCTCCGCGGCCCGCGCCCCCGGCGGCATAGGGAGGGGCGGGCGGGACGGGACGGTCCCCACCCGCGGGCCCGCCGACGGCGGAGCCCCGCGTGCGCGGCCCGGTAAACGGCGAGCCGCGGGGTCACCGCGAGTGGACACGTCCCGAGCGAGTCATCTCCCGCTTTTTGTTTTAATTACGTTAGAGCGCTCGTGGCAGCGGCGCCGCCGCCGCTTGAGGCGGCTCCAGCCCCGCGGCCATCTGCCGCTGCCCCGAGTTGCTTCCAACTTCGGCGAGCGCCTCCCAAAGCCCCGGGGAGCTGCCGGGAGCGGGACCCCGCAAGGGCCGCGGGACCCCGGCCCGGCCCGTCAGCAAGGCCGCGGGCTGCCCCTGTGGGATGACACGACCCTAACAACACAGAGGCAGCCTCGAGAAGATGCTGGGCTTAAAATAAAAATAATAAAACAGCCCCATGTGAATAGTTTCATTTTATGGAATCACCCAACATTCATCTTTAAGATACGGTAAAGTATGATGGTTATTTGGAAACACGAGCCCACAGAAGAAAGGGAAGAGAAGGGAGGGGGACACCCCCAACCACTTTGGCACATCGCAAAAATGTGAATTATACCACACAGCAAATAGACTGCAACTTCCAGCACAAAAATCCCTCGATATTTGCACATTATCTATGCCTGGTAAGTCCTTTCTTCACTGAACAGGGACATTAACTCTTAATGAGGTGTACTTTTTTTTTTTTTTTATTTTCTACATACAAATGCAGCCGGCTATTAACGGAGCTCCTGGTAAGCCAGATACAGTCTTCCACCCAGGAAAAAAAAGGTTAAAGCAAAACCACATTTCTCCACCTCTAACTGTTATCAACTGCCGATGCTGCGAATTCTCCCTGCCTCCTCCCTGACAAAAGCAGGAAAATACTTCAGGACAAGAAAAAAAACGGGCAAAGTTCAATTCAGCAATTTACAGGGAAATAACACAAGTTGTAGAAATTGGGTTCATTCTGCCAAGCACCACACTTGTGTCAGTGACATCTTCTGCCAGGGCAACAAATCAATTACAGTAGAATACCCTGGCCAGATAAAAATCTTAGTGGGTCTTCTGTATAATGTCCATTATCTCAGGACATAACTACTGGAGTGTCTTGTAAATACACAGAATATACGTATACTGTCCAAAAAAAAAAAAAAAAAAAAAAATCACACCTAAGGCTTCAAATGCTTTTTCAGCGAACTCTGCCAATCAATTAGGAGACTACTGTGCTCAGAGTATGTTGGCAAATACATCCTGGAGTTTACAACAGCTGAAGGACACTTGCATTTCTACTGCAAGTCAAGCTACACATCCAGCACTACCGAACTCTGCAGTAAAGCTAATGATATCGGAACGGAACTCTCCTCCAATACAAAAGGCGTAGCAGCAGCAGCTGCAAAAAAGGACATCACTATACTTTAGACTATTAAATTGCCAGGCCAACAGAGTGACTTGCAGCTTCCTTCTTCCCCTAGGGACCACAAAGACCCATTTCAGTCCCCAGAGAGCCCGTAAGAAGCTTTGATTTGCAGCTAACAATGCCATTCCTTAAAGCTTTTCACTAATGTTCAGGGCTCCACAGATGAGATATGCTAAAAGATCTTCAGATCTTTGCATGTGCTACTTCTCATAGTGCACTAGATTAAAATCACTAATTCAGACTAATGCACAACTTCGAAAAAAACCTAAACCCCAGAAAAGGTGCTTTCAGCTATCAAGAGCTGAAGAGGAGAACACTTGTTTTCTGAAACAATTCAAGCGCACAAACTTTTAAATCATTAAAAATACTTCCAGGGTAACTGGAGCAGGTTCTTTGAAGTAAAGGCTATCATCAACATAGCTGTTATAGCTACTATGCCTCCATGCACACATGCTCAGTCTTCAAAACAGTTGTATTTGAGATGAAGAGCCGTCAAATAACAAGCATTATTGATCAGTATTACAAACAACTAGAAAAACGTTAAAACGTGGCAGCAGGAAAAACTAACTTTACTGTGTAGCCTTGGGAGGGAGGCTCCTCTGCATTACAGCTGCTCTATGCTGGTACAGAGCAATTGTAATGAAAAATACACAGGTAATATTAAGTGGCAGTATTTACTAACACAATTAACATTTATCAGCACAAGGAAATCATTGACGTTCACCATCACGTGGCTAAGACAACAGCAACAAAGCGATCAATAGAACCAAGTAACGCCACTGCAAATGCTGTCTGGTTGTAGCCAAACTAGTTTAAAGACTGGTACCTCCACAATGAGTCAATAAATGAATTTGCTCCGGAGTTACTTCCCCACAAATCAAAAGGATAACAATTTAATTTCACCGAAAAGGGAATCTGTTGTCCCACCCTCAGTTACATCGGTAGAAACAAAATCTCAGTGTACAATACTTGAGATTTATCACTGTACCTGCTCTGTATTTATTGTACAAAAGCATTGTTTCTCACAGGACATTTGCTACATCAATTCACCTCACAGAATCAAACCATAATTCCATCAAGCGTATCAAACTTTAACCCACAGAAGTTTACTTTCACCAGAATAGATGAAAAATAAACCTAAAATGGAAGAAATTGAAATACTGCTCGAAAAATTGCGGTGTTGTTACCAGTAACTCTGTATTTGCAGGAACTACTACCAGATAACTATTCCAAAAGCTCCTGAGGTCCAAAGTCAGTTTTTGTTTTGTGGTTGCAATTTTTATAATCCCCATTTAAGCCAAGCAACAGCTGCTCTGAAATTTGTTTTCTTAAAAGAATCATGTTACAGTGAAATGAATCATAGCTGGATCAGCGATACTGTACTGGGTACAGTTGTTTACTCCATTTTTCCTTGGTGACAAGTCAAGGGTTAATCTTATGACTCAGCCTGACAAAACAAGTCAGCTGGAGACAGGGCCAATTTTTTAAACTTGATTTCAGACAGACATGCCGTCAGCAGAGGAGCGCTGAACTGACATGCACTTTGTAGCCCGAATTGTTTCCACTCATGACCCTGTACTGTGTGTCAAAAACAATAAACTGCCTGTTTCTAAAGTATGTAAAGAGATTATGAAAGCTGATGCAGAGTGAAATACTGACCTAATAATAAACCAAGCTACCTGTAGAGGAACATTTTCAAAGGCTGTTTTAACACTAAGAGGTTTTGTGAATGAACCACACGCTCTCCCTGAAAACAAACTTTTATGTGAAATACCTTTTTGTCCAATTTGTCAGAGCCACAAAGCAATGACACAATAAGCATATGTAACCCATCATTTGAGGTCATAAAAAATAAACATCATTTCTCCAGATCACTAAAAATTACAGCATATGAAAGATAATTCTGTAACTGCCTCAATGGACAAGAGCCATCCTCTGGTCAAACACAAACCACAACAAGGCTGAAATACCAAAATACTCTAAAAAGGTTACCACTTTTTATCACAGTTTCATTATTTTACATGGGTCTATTCAAACACAACACGTGGCAAACCTTTTACAATTAATGATGTGCAACTAGAAATGAAAAGTTTTTTTCCCCCCCAAAAGCAACGGTGATGTGTAAACTCAAGTATCATGAGTTTCCTCGCAGAGAGTTGGCTTCAATCCTACTGAAAGAATGGTAACGTGGGAAAAGCCCAAACCTGCTTTTGATAGGGATACTAATTCTATTGTTCTTAAGAATTTCTGTTTAGTTTAATTAAGGGCTAGGTTAACCTGCTATCTTTGGAAACAAGGCAAAGGCAACTGCCCTAGAAGTCTCCTCTTTCCTCTACGCTCTGTCCAAGGCTGGAACTTACTATCAATTTCAACCACATTCGAGAGAGGAACAGAAGTTTCACAAGCGATTAAGTTCCTACCAGTTCTAAGAAAACTGGAACCTGAACAGGAGACAGACCCCAGCTGATGCCCCACTGAAATAAAAGCAAGGAACAAGGAATAGAGGATAAAAGACAAACTCATAGAAAATTAGTCTAATACTGAACAACCCTGTTGCTAATTAAAATATACACAGTAACTTTGAGCTGTTTCTCTTGCAACGAGTCAGAAAAAAATTTCTAGGCATCTTAGGACTCCCAATGTAACTTATTTTAAACCCAAACATTTATGATGATTAACTATAGCAAGGCCAGCACTGAACATCATGCACAATGGAGCTGTTAGAGTAGACAAGATTTCAAGCCCTAAGAAACAAACCTGGCTGTTTCAAGAGGAAAACATATTACTTATTATTCTGCCCTCTATTTAATTAATCACTTAATTTATTTTAAAATCCTAGAAGTATAGCCTTCTGTTGTTAACCAGCCACTACATACGCTCTTCAGTAGAAACTGTGCAGACTAACTGCACGGAAGACAATTTAAAATAACCCAGTGGACTAAAATTGATAGGCAAAACCTCCACAATATCCAAAGGAAGATGCTTTAAGCAAATTAATTCACTCATCTATGCAAGAGCTAAAATATTTTGGTGGTTTTCCTGTTCAAAACGTTTGTTTTCAACTTCACATTTAACATTGATGTTACTACAACCAGGGAAGAGGGAACGGTTTGAAGGGATAGAGAATAGACAACAAATATTAATGAAATTGATATTAATTGCTATCCATTCTTTTTACCTAGCAATACTATCAGGTTTTGGGGGGTTGTGGGGCGTCAGGCAATGGTGGTTGTGTTTTCTGTTGTTGGGGATTTTTTTGTTGCAAAACCCCCCAGTTACCTATGACAGATATGGCTAAAAAAATTAAGGTTTTTGGTTTGGTTGGTTTGGTTGTTTTTTTAATTGGAAACTACAGCTAGGAAGTTTCTCTTTCAGTAGTTTTCCAAATAATACTGAATTTAAGATGTTTAAGTTCTTACATAAATATTTTGCTAGAATGGAAAGAATGAAGGGGGAAAAAAAAGTGTGCTGTATATCACATTCTTCAGAATCAAACACAAAATTTATTTGAAGAGGTTTTAAAACTTCTTTCAAAATACAACTTTGATAGGATATTGCTCAAATTCAGGAATTTTTATTATTTTGCTGAAAATATTAAGCACTACAGGTTTGAAAGTCTCTGTATGGAGGTCTTAACTACCCATATCTGCATTCAAAAGTAAATGAATATGTTTATTATACTAAGGCAATAAATTATCCCATCAGAAGCCAGACAATCATCATCCCCAAACGTGCTAAAACCCTACACAATCTAAGAATGTGTATAAAATTCTTAAAAGAATTTTAAAACCTGAAATGAATCTGCAAGGCTGTTACTGAAGCTTGCAGAAGACCACCTGAATACAAGTCTTCCCACATCAGCTCAATGTGGACAAGAAAATTTATTTGAAAAATTAAAAAGTGATTAAGGGGTCCCTCTGCTGGCCCAACCTTTGTATCATTGAACTTTTATTTCATCACTGAAGTACAGTGTATTTTTCACTCTCTCCCCTCACCAAAACCATGCAAGCTACACCTGCACTTGTGTGGTCTCCCTGTAGGTGGCTCCATAGTCAAAACCTGAGCCCAGCCTAACGCACCCCCACACACTCACTTTTTGAATTTATTAAATAATTCAGTGTCAGAGAAGCTTTAGAAGATTGCATGCCAAAACGCAGAGAGCTAACTGTGCCTCAGCATGTATTTCCTCACATCCTTCCCCTTCTGTACTTCAACTCGCTGCTTGGAAAAATTGCTCTGCAAACGAAGCCGAGTCAGCTATCAAAAACCAAACACGGAATCCTTCTGCCATCCGCAGTTCGGAATCCGCCTACTACTTCCCTACAGAAAGAAAAACCGCCAACAACTAATCCTAGCTATCAGTGCAAATGGTATGAAATCCCATAACTAAATCTCCAAGACCGGACAACTTACTTTCTTTCTAAGTCTTGACATCACAAGAAACTCAGCGGCACTAAAACAAGAGGTCATTTAATTCCATTTCTTTGCTTCCATGTGTAAAGACACATCTTCATCTGAAATTTCGTTTAAAGATTATGCAGCGGTTTAATTTCAGTACCATTCTTTTGAAAAAGCAATCGTTTTTGTCTTGCCCATTTCTGACAAATGGCACAGTCCCAGGCAAAGCAACCTGTCCGACATTTGGGCTGGGCAAGCAACTGAAAGGAAACACCTCGGTTCCACGGCACGTAAAAGTCCAGTAACACAACGCTGTTCACTACTTTCCCCGTTGACATCAGGGATTATAAAAGCCTTCCCTCCAAAACCACAAGTATTATCAAGCAAAAGATATTAAGAAATAGTCTTCAAAAAAGCTTTTATCCTTATCTATTGTTATAAAACACCACACTAATTTATGGTAATGGACACATTAATTAATCTTCGAGGTAAAGTAGAATTTGCAGCAATTCCATATAACTTCTCCCTACATGACACAAGCTGCAATTCAGTCATATTATTTTTTAATTTTTTAGAACTATGGACAGATTTAAGGTTCTCTTATGCAGATCTACACTCTAATTTAAGAGCACCTAATATGCTCATTTTGGTATGTTCTGAAAATTTCAAAAATAAAGTATTCTCCAGCAAACCCAAACACAGAGAAATAATTTGACATCGTTATATATCCCTCAGATATGTATATGCAGGATTTTCAAAGGGAAGATCGCTCAATTAAGCAACCTCACAATAGTTCACCACAGTCAGATGATGGGATAGTTGGTTTGGAAAAATGATCTGATTGCAATAAAAAAATGCTATTAAGAGAGGGCTAGTTAAGTACCTTCACCCTAATTCAGTGAGAACTCGACCTGAACTCTCACAGCAGGACTCTGCAATGGACTGCTCAGTTGTTTAACGGCTGCTAAATATTCTTGTATAGCAAAGAGCAGGTGGGATGCTATATTCTGAGGTTACCGCTGATTTCAGACAGATTGCAAATAAAGGCCATGTTGAAAAAACTGCAATAATGCAACCAGAAAACCAGGTCTTTTTCTTAGTATACATAAAATCTCAAAGAAACACTTTACTTGGTTTGTAACATAATTTAGGGGTTGGATGTTCTATACATTTGCTTTTTGTTTAAGCTCACAGAGAAACATGGTGTTTAAAAAGGAGTACAGGGTAGTCCCTAAAAGCTCTATCCCTTGAATCAGGTGACCAAAGAACCAGCACAAAGCAGAAAGGGAGATGGAAAACTGAGTCACAAGGAAGAAATTGCAAGTCGGTGTTGCATTATCCATAAGGATTTATTTGCTCAGTTTTGTTACTTGAAATTGCTTCTTAAAACACAGCACAGCATCAGAGGCAAGGGTCAGGCCAGTTGCTGCTGCCTTTGAGAGTGTTAGATACTAAAGACAAGTGACAGTTGAATGTATCACTTGACTGCACAAGGCAATTCAGAACAGCTCTGAACCACCTAAATGCTGCTTTTTATGTTTTGTCACCGTTTCTAGCCAGTGGGAACAAACCTTACAAAAAGAAAAAAGTCCCACTAGAAAGTCAGTTAACCACAACATCACAGCCAGTCCAAACATCACACAAAGTATCCACCCAGGATGCTCCCAAGTTTTTATTCAGAGCCACAGACTTAGTAAAAGTACTCCAAGGGTGTTGCTTTACAGCAAGCTACTTCCATACACATTGAACTTGCTAATATTGAGGATAATTCTCTAACAGTCCACCCAGTGGCGTGAACGTTAGATTATTTTTAATACAATCTAAATATTAAAGTCTCAAAAACTGGGTTTCAGACAAATATCCAGAGGACTGAATCCTTTCTACTCCATTTCAAATAATCTCCTCTTACCCTTTGGGAGGGGTGGAGGAAGGAGGGAGTACAGAAGGGAGCAGGATCTATTATTTTTCTTCTGTGACCACTGGTATCTTTACAAGACATCACTTGAAGTACATTTCTCAAGCTTGGTCTTAAAAGACTAGCATGGTACTAAGAAGTGCCTTAAATGTTTGGGAGGTAGTTCTACGCATGCAAGCCAAGTTTTCTCTAGCATTGCTTCGTGAAGAGCTCTTGCAATAAATTAGCATCCCATGGACTATACACATACTATAGAGGCTGATATAGGAGGAACCCCTACACTCAAGCTATAAATTGTCTTAAATGTATTGAAAAATTTAATGAATTTGAATTTAGAAAGAGATCTCTGGTATTTGAAAAAACTCACTTGACAATCTCTTACTTAATAAGTGGCAATCTAAAGTTTACTATTAACTGATAGTCTCAGGCACTGTGGAAAGTCTAAAAGACTCAAAATAGTTATCAGAAATGGCACTACACAGAAAACAGTCAGGTTCCTGTGCCTGTTATGTGCCTGTGTCTCACAGCTGATCTTCTGTAACAAAAATCAGACATGACAT
Organism: Leptosomus discolor; assembly: GCF_034619465.1. Classification (NCBI taxonomy): domain Eukaryota; kingdom Metazoa; phylum Chordata; class Aves; order Leptosomiformes; family Leptosomidae; genus Leptosomus; species Leptosomus discolor. Next base: position 22,123,292 of record NC_141401.1, on the reverse strand, counting down.
ATTTCAGGTTATTTCTCCGATATGAGACTATGGCAAAAGAATGATGATAGATATTCACACTATTTTTCTTAGAATTATGACCTCATGATAGCTACTGATTATGGTACTAATCATAAATTAGTTATGAAATATCTTCTGACTACACATAGCTCATAGCCCATCCATAATTAGACACCAATCTCCCTGTGCATTTCCAAGTGAGCCTTACTTTGCTCTCTTCTCCCTCTGCAGACTGAACAGCTCTCTGAAAACCCTGACACGCTGCTCTTCTAACTCAGCCCCGCTGATTAGTTACAACTGGTTTCAAGTCACATGATGCTATTAGTTTCTTGGCTTAGTTATGGTAACTCCTACAATCAGAAGAACTCTCAGAAATACAGCAGCTTGGAATCTCTGAGGATAACGTAACTCACCAAACAGTATTTTTCCCCCCCTGCTGTAATAGAAGCAGCGCATCATAATCTTCCTGTTCACTCAAGCCTGGCATGAGCTAACAGTGAGAAAAAATAAACCACTGATTTTTTAGTTTCTATCCTCCCCACAAGGCTTTGAATTTAGTAGCTGTAGTTCAACACACACGCTTGCATGTCAGCATTCAAAATGCTTTAGATAATAACTCACTACATAGTCACTTATGACAGAAAAGCTTAAAAACGCATTTGCCTGGTGCATTTAATTTTTGCAGTAAAAGGCCAAGTTCAGATTGTGTTGCATTCTAGAAAGTGACTGAACAATTGATTAGCACTCTCCTCTGTAATTATTTTTACTTTAGGCCCTGAGAAGAACACATGAAAGAAGATAAACCTCAAAGCAAGTAGTTTCAGAAAATACCTTACAAATCCAAGAGAAAAAGAATCTTAAAAGATTGTTATTAAAGTTATCTAGGAAATTAAATTACTGATGAGTATGCGTTGACATGGCAGCCCTATACTAACGCAAAAACATTGCAGAAAACAATTTTTCAGAAACTGAAAAAACCCCGACAGATTTGTGAAAGAACATTAAGTATCATCTTTCCCGTGACTTTCCGCATTATAACTAAACTTCTCTGCGCTACCTATTAGCTAAATCAATTTTTATCTTTCTCACAATACATTCTGGCTTGTTTAACACAACATCTACATACTTGTCTACTCAATTTGAATTTCCTACGATGCTCAGTGAAATTTAGTTTTGTGTCACCTTCCAAACGCATAACATGTCATATAACTTTGGTGGGTTTTTTAATATGTCATTTTACTTCAAGGCTCTATTCAGCACTGAAATACAAGAGAAACTCTATGTAAAAACTGCAGCATCACACCCATGGATTATTCACAGTAACTGCACTTGATTGTGCAGATCGGTACAATGTTAACGCAAATAAAATTTATCGGCATTTTGTTGTCTCCGCTCTCCTTACAGAAGGGGAATTAAATGAAAACCATTTGAAAAACACTGCTTCTTAAAATCAAAGCTTGGTAGGAGAAATGCGAGAAATTCCTCGTTTGCTAAAACGATCTCTCTACCTGGCTGACGCTACTAAATATTAAGCACGCAATGTAAGCTTTATTACTCGCCTAGAATTACAGCAATAAATTACAGGAAAATTGCACTGCTATGTGTTTTAGCTTCTCTGACATTTTAAATACATTTTTGTTAATCTAGCAGAAATCATCTGCTAGACTGTAAAGCCACCCCACATAACATGCAACTGTTAAAATGTAAATTGCCAAACTATTTTTAGCTGCTGCTGAAGGGGAAAGAAGAAAAAAAAAAAGAAAAAAAAAAAGGAGGGGGGTGGGGTGGGGTGGTGGTGTGTGTGGGAGAAGAAGAATATTCCTGGCCTCGGGAATAATGATTTGAGGCATTGTGTTCATTTTGTTTATCAAGCAGCTATTCAGCCTCTAGTGGGGCCCAAGTGCTTATGCAAGCAGAAGCCTTCGAGAGCGCCTGCAGCTGCAGCGCTGGCTCCCAGGTAGGCTGCAGGTTCGGGGCACAGCTGCCCACCCGGCTCCAGCTGGAAGTGGGGTCACACGAGGATTTCGGGTCCCGGCTCCCGCCTGCACCGCCGGCAGCACAAGGGGGAGAGCGGAGGAGAGAAGAGGGGAGATGCGAGGCCTCGGAGGGAGACACCCCCCGCACTTGAGGCTGCCCCCAGACCGGCCCGGCGGGAGCCGCTCTCTGCCGCCGCCGGCGCGGCGCGGGCTGTGGAGCCGGCCCGGCCCCGCCAGGGCTCAGCCGAGCGCCCCTGCGCCCGGGGCTCAGCCCCGGCAAGGAAAAGCCGCCGCATTTGCACAACAAAGCGACGGACCCCGCGAGGCGGCGGGGCTGCCCCCTCCCCTCCGCGCAGGGGGGAAAAATGATTCTGTCCTTCGCTTCACGTGGATTTTTAAACGCAGATTCATTTATAAACAATTTTCTTCCTTTTAAGAATAAAGCACATTTAATACCACAGAACACCCCTATAGCATTAGATTACCACAGCCACTAATGATTTTTCCACCAAAACCCTTCCAACCTTTTTCATCAAAGCCCTTTATTCTCGAAGGATAAATTTTCAAGCAAAGAGGGATCAACAAACTAGTTGCTTGAAAGCTTTCCTGATGCTAGGCTGAAGTTAGGAAAGGCTTAATGAAGGCTTTAAAATCCACCAGGGCTTCACAATGAACATCTGACTCGGTGATTTATGCATATTAATAACCTCAGTCCTACTGAGGCAAGCTGAGCTGTACATGTCCTCCGAATCTTAATGTCTTCAGCTCCACTGGGATTATTACAAATGTAAATTTCTAAGATTCTCAGCTATTAATCTCTGTCTGTCCTCCTGTTCAGCAACATAATGACTAATTAAACATCAAAAGACCTGTACAGGAGATCTTCTTTGACAGCTCCTGGCCCAGCTCTCGTCCCAAGAGAGGAATTCAAATGACGGGGACAAGTGGGTAGGAGCATATGAGCAAGCCAGTGCTATGAAATCTAAAAATCCCACATCAAATGTGTATTTAGTCCTCCAGAACCACTCCCAATTACCTCGCCTAGCTGTTCATGTCCAGCAGATAGCCTGCCTAATGCTCAAGTAATCTGTATGTACGTCAGGCGAAGAGAGCACAATCTGAGCCCGATTTGTTTACTGTAGGTAAAAAATGTAGTACTTACCGAAGAAGGCAAACCAGGGGGCACCTTTCTTACTTTCTTTGTCTGTAGAGGATCTGGACACAGAAAAACAATGTTTCATCAAGTATCTACATTACAGATGAAAAAGAATAAATAACTACAATATATAGGTTTTTCTTTCCAAAATGGATTTCTTATTTCCAATTTCATGCATTTTTATTCTGTGACAGTGAAGTTTGTCTTTCACATCAATGTAAGAATGTAACATACCCATGTTCCTCTCTAAAATAAAGCTTTGCTAAATAATTACTTTCAATTCTTTCCATAAGGAAAGCAGTTATTCCCAAGAACACTAACACCGAAGGGTACGCTGAGGCCCTTATACACTTGCTAAAAAACAAAGTAAGATTTTGAGATATGTAAGGAGGAAAATGCGAGAAAAATGCTCGTGAGCATTAGCTAGGAATTTATGACGTTAAAATGTGATTTATACTCTAAAAACACCAATATGATGTAAATTTCTTTAGCTTTTAGACTACCAAGGTTGTGAATAAACAGCAAATCTAATGACCTAGTTACTTTTCTTAAGTAATAAAGGCAATACAACTCGAATTTGTATGTAATAGTAAAGTTGGAAGTATGATACCTCCTTCCTTCTACCAATAATTGCTGTAACATCACAAAAGTACCCAGATTTCACTACCTAAAATCAAGAATCTGAACCAGTTTAGTCAGTTGTTAATAAAATTAATCTGAACAGTATGCATGCAAATTAGAAGTTATCTGATGTGCTGAAAGACTAGTATCTGGCAAGATCACCAGTTCTACAACTGAGTCCTCACTTAATATACAAAATTCCTATTTTTCTGTTTTCATTCAGAACATTTAATCACAATTTTATTACATGATATGACAAGATAAAGGTGAGATAAGGTGAAAATATCTGCCGGATATCTTCACTCTGATCACTCCCCATAGGGCATGTTTGAAAAGAAACTAGAAAGACTTCTGGAAGAGATATTTACACTGCACATGAAGTGTCACCTGGAAGGGAACACTGGTTGGTTTCAATGAACTTTAATAGCAAATTTAAAGAGAGTTTGTTAAAATCCTGGTCAGGCGACTACTTCTCGGGGATAAAATGGCTGTAATTCAACTCCACTTTAAATTCTCAGGCAGCAGTTTTGTAACATTTAACTAGTCCACTGGAAAACACCAAAACTCAGATATACTTTCTTAAGTCATTGGAAAAAAGACTCGAGATAAAAGTGCACTTCCTTTTCCTGGCATTTCTGGAAAACATTTCCATAAATTTGTAACCACCACCTGCCACGTCCCAGGTTAGTCCCCCAGATTCAGCCATGCCAGAAAGAGGAACATCATGCTGTTACCAGTCTGAACAGGTTCATACCCCTTCAGCTTCTCTTCCAAAGTAAAAAGTAAATAGGAGTACTACTCTGAAAACACCACACTTTGCTTCATTTTGTTTAATTTAATAGTATCTGGAATTTACCAAACTCTCTCCAGTTTGCACAAGCATCTTACTTAATCACATAATCCAGTATATAACAGAAATCAGGCAGTCTTGTTTAGGACTCTCCCTCAATGACTGCTTCATACCACAACCTTTCTGCCCACGTCATTCTCACCCTCTGTCCAGCGCCCAAAGTCCCACTCTAACAGCCCCCGTTACTGAAGACCACAGCAGGTTACTATTACAGTAGTTTCCCACTAAAACCCATCCAATGAGGGCTAAACCTTAACAACAACTTTTTTTTTAAAAAAAACCAACTCTTTTCTATTAATTTTAAACACCTTCCAAGTGGCAAGCAATATCACTGAACTTTCCTCAGACTGTTCCTCTTCTGAAACAGATCTGAAGAACTGCTCTGTTTGATTCTCATATTCTGAAGAACATGAATACTTACAAAAATATTTGTAAAGACAGACAACCCCAGATTAAGTGGTGTTTGTCTTCACAACAGGTTAAAGTTATACGAAAATGGTATTTTTAAATACAAACATATATATATACACGCATGCATACATATATACACATAGAGAGAGAGAGAGGGGTGAAGTTCCAAAGTCGTATTTTTATAATTAAAGATTAAACCCCCCCCCCCAATTTCAAGCAAGTTCAGTATTATTTTAATGCCCAAGGAGTTTGCAGTTCCAGTTAATACAGAAGTTACACCAAGAAACAATTTGCATTTAATGAAATCTTATTTTAGGTAAACTATGGTTTAAGTTGTAGGGTTCCAACAAACCAGATTTTATTATGGAATAGAAGTGCCATACAGAATGAGAAGCATTAAAAACCCAAACATTTAACTAGAGAAATCCTAATGACATAACATGCTGACATTGAAATATGGCAGCCTTTAAGCTAAAATACCAGGTTACAGTGTCTTTCTATACCAAAAAGGATTTTTAAAAACTTGCATACCCAATTATTCACTATAGTGTTACAGCAGAAATGATAGGACAGCTGGCTCATTCTTGCTTCCTTAATTCAACAGAAAGTCTTTAGAGCTATGAAATATTACCGCTGACTATGACAGAGTATGAAAATCTCATCTATCTCTAAGTATCTCCAGAATAAAGTATTAATACTGTCATAAGATTGTAACAATTTTCAAGCAAGTTTCTGCCTGCATATTTTGCAAGGGAGTTTGATTTTAGGCTAAAATACTGGTCTCCAATTGCTAAGAACTTTAAAGGCATGTTGAACCAATTACAATGAACTGTATATTGCCCTGAATAAAGTTACTTTTAGCATATAAAAGGATAATTGTTTCCCTTTTGTGTCTTTCCCCTACTAAATAATGGTAATGACCTCAAGGTCGGGCATTTCCAGGAGTTAATGATGGCATGGGTTAAGGGCACTCAGCTGGTCATCAGCTCCTATCCATCTGTCATTATTGCTTTTGCAATTAAGGGTTTTATTGGAGTTCCTTGTTTGTTTTATAAGCAGTACTGACCAGTGTTGAATCCAAACCAGCATCTCAAAGAAAATGTTAATAATTCCGTTTATCTCGTATATAGCAGTTTGCTGCAATTTGAATTGCTCAGTACAGAGCAATCTCCAGTATATAAAATGAGCTGTCAAAGAAAATAATCAAGTCTGCAGAAATGCATCATGAAAAAACTGTCTATATTACTCACCAAGAGCTGGTGAGTCATGAAGTGGTCTTCGTCGCTGATTTGTGCCAGAAAATGGGTAGTAGGGTGTTCCAGGTTTTCCAGAGGATGACAGCTGACCTGGACTTCCAAGCCCCATATCTGACCGAAGCAGACTAGACTGCAAAATATACAGAGAAAAAGTAAAATTAAGCTCTCTAACTCAGCTGCTAATACACCAGGCTAACAAACGATTAACCACACATACTGCGCTCAGCATTTACAAGAATTTACTGGGCTTTCAGTGAAGGTCTTACAGTTCAAAAAAATTGTTGACTTTTCAAAATTAGTATTCAGAGAATATACTATAGCATAATTCAGAAAGGCAGAGCAAGTTTGGCCGTGAGCCTCCAGAAAAACATAACCATTTCAGTTTAAAACATATGAAAGAATCAATTCATACTTAAATTCTAAACAAAAATCACAATACTTTGTTTAGTTTGCAACGTAACACCTCCTCTATTACACAATATAAACATAATTGATAAAAACTGCTAAGCGTTTATAGCGTGACATTAGGTTTTAGCACATACTTAGAAATCCAGACTTATATTACATTCATAAAAACATGGAATAATTGTCCAAAAAAAAAAATCAAACGCAGACAAAAGAGATAACAGATTAGATTGATGCACAGAACATTAAAAATGACGAGATTTTAAAAACTTCAAACCAACGTGGCTGAAACCTACCCTTTTTGTTCCCTTTTCATGCAGTAAATACAAAAACATTCTGAACACTTAACAAGTGCATTATATATTGCTTGGCCTCACGTTATTTGGATTTCTTCTGTGAAACTGAAATGAATGTTGGTGATTTAGGAGAACATAATTTTTCCATGGCTGATACTATGCTTAGCCTTGTTTTAATCTGAAAATCCCCAGACTTGGAGTGAACTCCACAGAACTGTTTGTACAGAAAACATAATGGTACCAGCCAGTAGGAAGGCATTCACCACCGCTCCACTCCTGGCTCTTGCACACAACTCTCCTCACACAGCAGCATCCATTCTGTGTCCCATAGAGCTAAAGACATTCTGCTTTTAGTATTTGCAAAATCAGACAGTGTTTTAAGGTCACCATGGGACCATCAGCCCTCAGAAACAAGTGATTTGATTTCTTCATACTTGGCCGTTCTGTAGCGCAGCCGCCCCATTACAAAGGGTTGGGTGAAGGGTTTGGCTGTCGGGCGGCAGGACGACAGTCAGGTCTTGCCTGCCTTCAAGCTGCGCTAACACTTCACTGGCCGGGTGGTGCTAAGACACGAACTGCTGACTGGATTGACTTCCACACCAAACCAAACTTGAGGTGCCACCTAGTTCACGTTTCTCCTTCAGCCCCGCTGCTCCCAAGCCAACTTTCCTGCCCACCTCAAACCGCTCTCACCAACAAAGCCCACACACACCCGGGCGCTCCAGCAGCTGGCAGACAAGCATGACCAGGTCGCGGCAGGAACCGCTCTAGCGCCGTCGCCTTCTAGGGCTGCAGCAGCTCCCTGGAATACGTGCAGAGGCCATTGCTCCCGGCTATCCTCACCCTTCCTTCCAAGGCCTGAATTCTCTCATTCATAAACAAATGTAATTTTTGGATTACTTTATATCATTCAAGCTGGTTCTTTTGGTGTGAGGACTTCCAAAAGGCGAGGCTAACTCACACAGCTCTCAGTCAGTTACTAAATCCCTTCTAACTTGCAATGCACTGGGACTAGCAGAAAATCCAGACTTCATATGAAATATATGTATAAAACAAGCAATAATCTCAAGTGTGTTTTTCCAGATTAATGGTTTTGCATCACATCATTACTGAAATGTCTGTGTTTTACTTGTCTGATGACTGATTTGAGCATGAAAACCTTGTATTTTAATTGAAAAGACTGGGATGTGAAAGTCACCCGTTACAAACTAAAGGAGGGCCCAGAAGTGTTAACTATTTCTTATAAATCTATCACACAGCTTGAATAACGAAGTTAATAATGATTAAAAATGTTAAGGCATAAAAATAAAGTTTCCTGTCAACTCAGTTTCTTCATTCTTATTCTTACAATAAGAATCCTTACAATAAAACAGGTTTTAAATCAGAATTGTTAATATAAAACTTGTATTGAAATGTGATACCCTAATAAGGAATGAGGTGATCTTTAAACAAAGTATACAGAAAATGGTGTGTGTGTGTGTATGCTTGTAGACTTTCAAGATTTGCTAATTTTGCCTTTGACCAACAGTTAAAAGTTTATTGTTTTGCAGAAACCATTATCAGAATATCTGGCTTACACAGTATAAGTCTGAATTTAGCAAAGATGGTATTCTAAACATTTATTAGAGCTTTAGTGGGAACACTGTGCAGGAAACCTGGGCAATGTTTTGTGAAAAGCACTTCCTCCAAACCAACACTGTCCAAAAGAAGCAATGAAACCAGTTCTGCACTTAGCTAAGATCTGACCTTCAGCCCAAGAATACCCAGGACTTGAGGAAAAAATTCTTTACACAGCCTGTGGGGAAGGGGAGGTAGTATTGTGGTAGTTGTCATTTCAAGCAGCTGAAGCAAGGTCCCACTCAAAGAATCCCAGAGCCACTGAGGCTGGCAGGGACCTCTGGAGGTCGTCTGGTCCAGCCTCTGCTCGCTCAGAGCAGCTGTCACACACAATTAGGAACGATGTCCCATTCATGGTGAAGACAACCCTCTCTGCTTCCCCCCCAGCATCTCCTTCTGATCATTGGCAGTGATTTTGGAAATGCAACTGGATCCCTACAGACACCTCTGAAAAAAAGGGGTGGAGGGTTCTTAGTTCCTCTCTCTCTCTGTTCATTAAGAGGGGGGTGGGGGTGGTGTTTACAAAAAAATCCCCAAACCAGTAAGAACTCTCACATTCACTTCTACCAAGCCATTCCAAAAGGCATGTGTCTGTATCTTTTCCAGACTTAACCTCCAACCTTTGCCTCATGACATTTGCCACTCTTGCTTTTGTCCTAAGCATCCCAGTTCTTGACTTTTTCATCAGACCCTGAATTTCAAAGCTGCATGGCTACTACAACAACATAAAGTAGGCGCATAAGGACTATAACACATACACAGTAAATCTCAAGCTATGCAGCACACTCGAAAGAAGCTGATCTAGACTGTGTTTGGGCAAGAATTTTTTATTTAAAAAACCCCCCAAACAACAAAAAAACCCCAAACAAACAAACAAAACACCACGAAGAAATCCCAAACAAAAAAAACACAACCCTCTTCTACCATTCCACAATCAAATGAAGCATCTGTTTAAGACTTTATAATTGTTCCTCAGTCTTCCAAAGGAAAATAAAAATAGATGTCATTAGTTCAGCTTATTGATTTTTCTGCCTGTCTGAACCAATTGAGAAGCAATATTGATTAGGACTGATCCTTTCCTAAGGGCATCTGATAAAGAAAGGAATACAAAAATACCACTGAGGATAGCAGAAAAGCTTTGTATTATCAGCACCAAGCTCCTCCTGACTAAGTGCCCGAGGTCCCTGCACAGAGGCAGATCGCTTACATGCGTAGTTTGCAGCATTCTCCACGGAGAATGTTCACGCTCACGCCGAACCTCATCTGCCAAGCACGGATCCAATTACTCAGGAATAATCAATGACTGGTTATTCTCCTGAACACTGCCGAGTCCTGTCTGCGTTACTGGTATAAATAAAAGGGCATCACCCTTAAAAATCTGCCTCTTTGGATTTTATAAGGCATATTTCCAGCTTCAATATAAACAAGAATTTATTTAAAGCAGGATTTTCCCTAAGGAATGTGTGTTCAATAACCAACCTAAAAAAAAAAAAAAAAAGAAAGAAAACAAAATAAAAAAGGCTTTTATTTCAATCAACGAAAACCACAGCAAGCATGATTCCAAAGACAACAGAGAAAAAGAGGTAAACACGACCGATTTACTTTTCAAATTTATCCCTTTCAGCAAAACCATGAAACAGTTTTGACAGCCTCAGGGGAAATGGCATGGCCTGACCCAAAAACTAAAGGTTTTTACAAGGACCACTATCTACACAAATGATTCAAAGGGGTTCTTTCCCTAAAAAATATTCTTATAAAAATGAAATGCAGGTGAGTCACCTATTCAAACATTGGAAGGACAGGTGGAGGGAATCATATCTACATGTGGGGGTGCGTGTATTTATGCACCTCTGTCACAGAAAACAAGCGACTTCGCATTGCAGCGACACTCAGGTGCCTCCAAAGTTAGCTTCCATCCAAACTGACGAGCTAATCAACCAGATGCTTATATGAAGACGGTATACCTGAGATAAAAAAAGCTCCTTACTCAACCTATTTTAAAATGGATTTTAAATGGGTTCTTTCAAAGAATTTGAGTATAAAAGAAAGAGTTTGACTACTTTGGAAGTTTTGTTGTCCCCAGCCCAACTCTATGAATCTTTAGAATCCCAAAGATACAATTTGATGCCAAAGTACAGCTCTGCCTTCAATGAACTTCTAGGACACCATCCAGCAGAATTCTAATACGTTGGTAAACATTTCCTTGATTTTCTTACTTTGATATAAAAAAAAAATGTGAACAAGTAAAGGCCTACAGACGTCCTTATGCAATATTCCTTGCAGCTCTCCAGCATTTAGGCTATATGCAGGCAGGGAAGTCGAACTACCCTGCAAAACACACAAACATTTTTAACAAACACACTTCATACACTACACTATCGTGTGTAAGGTTCTACCTTTTCAAAAATGTATTTGTTATGGGCGGTTAGCCTTGTGCTTCTTAGTCTGAATCTAGTTCATGTTCATGTTTTAAATGCAAATGTATTAGCAAACACTTTAAGAACTCAGATTTTCCTAGTGTAGCTATAGCCAAACCATGCAATAGAGTCTTCCAAATACAACTGTGTGCATTTACATTATTCATTATTTTCTACCAAAAGAATAATACGATTGAGAATAAAAGCATTAGCCCATTATATGTAACCGATTATGACAGGGCCATTGTGCTGACATAATACAGCAGGCTGCTTTGGCAGGGAAATGAGAGCTGCAACTTACTCATGGCAAACTTAGATCTTGAAACACCACCCCCAAGACACTAATCAACCGGATTTTATTTTTCCTAAATTTTTTATTTTATTTTATTTTATTTTATTTTATTTTGGTATTAGTTTCCTTTTCAAGAAGTGTATGTTTTGAGCCCCAGTAGTCAGGCTGTCCCTATTTAGGGCAGGAAAACTGTATGAAGTTTTTTTTTTAAAAAGGTACGTAAGCGTGTAGTTAAAAACGGGGAGCTCAGATATTTTACTTCTACAAAATAATGTAACACCACAGCACTCACCTCAAGCCAATCCCTCATTATCCCGCCACAGTCATACACAAACTCACTTGGCACTTCCCTCTCTCAGACTTATGTAAAGCAGATAGCAAGTGCATTCTTTGCCTTACTATAGACTTGAAATGCTTCACTGGGTAGAACAAAAGTTTCACGTACATGGCCTTTCTCTCAGTGAGCCACCTGGATGACTCAAAGCATGTAAAAGATTGTCTTGCCTTATCGATAAACCTGACAATTCGTATGAGCTATTTTAAAAGAATATAACGAAACGGAGAAGTCAAACTCCGCTGAACTTGCCCCAGCTAAGTTGTGTGTGTTGCTAGTGTGATTCCAAAGAAAAATCTAGCACAAAATTAAAACATCAACAAATAATTGCTCTGTGAGATACTAGTACAGTACGGAGGTTTGGGCTGCGAAAAGACCATTCACCTGAGTTCCATGTCATGCAGTTTAAGCTAAAAATATAAACGAGATGTAACGTCTTGAATTTCACTTTACTCAAGTCTCCTATCTTTGCAAACTCTAACGAATACGCACTCCAAAATAGGAACTGAATTTGGAAAACCACTGACATATGATGTAAATTCATTTTAAATTTAAATTCTAGAGATATGTTTGCAATTATCAGCATGTTGTTAAAGAATCTCATCCTGAGAATAACATCAAATAGTAATGTGAAATACAGTGTTACCATTTTGAGAACAAAGGGACCCTGAATGAGTAATCAATAGCAACTGGCAGAAAATGAGGCATTAATTATGATCCTCTCCAGTGTTTTGTCTCAAACAAGGTTTCATTAAATATATTGTGCTAACCTGTACATCTTCAAGCCATTACCAATAGATTTGATCAGATACATTTTTGGCCTGTTTCAGGAGGAGGAAAATACCAGAATTAAAAAACCAAAACAACATCTAAAGTGTTATACGATAACTCGGGTATTTTTTTCCTTGATCAATTTAAAGGAAATCAGGGGTTGTTAATAAAACATCTCAGGAGAGGATCCTCTAACAACACGCTGATAATTGCAAGCATATTCCTCATTTAAAAAAAAAATACTTAGATCTTATAATCTCAATGTAGTCTCTTGAAAATTTAATTACCATCTCCTATACCTAAAGTATCATGCAGGTTTGAGAAGATAATGACAGTCATCCATCAACTGCATCCTGCCAGTGTAATCAGGCTAATCTAGCTCACTGGAGTAAAAACCAGCTACCTAGGGTACTAAATACTGAAGTGATGCAACATCATAAACAAAATAACAGACATTTAGTTTTACTGTCTTCCCAATTACTGTTAACCCTGAAAAACATCAAGGTATCTTTTTACACCAAGGCTTTTCCGGATCACCATGAGCTGCTTACTCAATGCGTATGCCTGTAGCAGAATTTGCTACCGCGGATAATTCTGTTTATGTGCAAATACACCGACACTGAGGCACAGGGACACAGGAAGCAGAAAGAAGTAGTTTATTCAGAATTCCATATACCTTTTTTTAAGCAGTGGGAGGAGCAATGATTAAACACGAGGGAAGGAAACATTTTGTGCTCCTTCTGCATGCAAACGGATCTAAAGCACCTAACTAACACAAATATTTCGAACGAGTCCCTTCTCTTTTGCAACAGTGGCTTTTCTGGACTGATACCGCATATTGGCAAGACTACAAATTCTGTCTTAGGCTTCTAAAAGCGGCACCCTGCTGATGCTGGTGCACAACCCCCGAGGTTATGCTGGCTCAGCTTGTCTTCGCTCATCCCCCCGGGCAAGGTATTTTTTGCGTTGCTGCCTGAATTCTAGGAAGGCATTACTAAGCATTGTGATTACAGGTCAGGCTCCCCTCCCTTTGCCTTTGAATCTTTTCGCTACATGATGAAAACAGTAATTTAAACAGCTTCCTTACTGTGATTATACAAAAGCAGAAGGTTTGTGGAGAACTGCAAAATGTCAGAAGAGAACCAGCTGAGGGGTTATTCATCCACTACTTAATTTTTTGGTACCAGCCTTCCTGCTTTTCTCTATGATTACAAGATACGAGCATGAGAAGTCTTTATAATAAAAGACTTTATGCTGAATCTTATTTACAGAAGTCAGACTATAAAAGATATTATAAAGCTCAGACTATCCTTGCATCTGTTTCTCCCTCTGCATCTTCAGCAAAATGATTTCAAAAGATTTCAGACCATCAGTAGAATGTTTCATGTATGGTATGGAAGATGTGCATCTCCTCTCCCACACAACCAAGATAAAAATCTCACTTGCTCTAAGCACCAAGTCAGAAAATGCATAGCATAATGATGGTTCAAAACTATCATTAATACAGCAACTAGACAGTTGTTAGGACAACATGGAGGACCCATATGTTTTCACATACAACCAAGTGAAAGTGAAGTCCAACACTAGGGTGCTAGTAAATGGACAGAGAAACCCAGCAAATACCTTAGGCTACAACCTCTACCCTTAATAAAAGTTATTCCTCCATCCCTGCTCTTTAGAACTGTGTGCCATCAGGACCGCTGTGATCTTAAAAAGCCCTCCACAACACAACTAAAACCAACACGAGTTGGTTTAGTTCCACGGAAGAGGATTAAAAATGGCAAGTTTGTCTTGTGCTTCTTTCCATCCACTGGCTATCTGCTCAAGCTAGTCTCTCCTAGTCCATCCCAGGCAGCAAATGCTAAGTAACAGGTTGCTTACGTCACTCTTACCTCCCCCTTCCCTATTCTACTCTACTGTATTCATCTTGAGAGCAGAGGCAAAGTTTGGGAAGGGACTTCATCTCCCTTTGAAATAAAAAAGGTAAATGGGGGCTCAACATACCAGAGTAGTTATAGGCAAAAGGAGTAACCACTTCAAGAAAATCCAAAGGGCAATCCAGCTCATTCAAACAGATAGGTATGGCTTGGAGAAGAGAACTGAGCTAATCTATTCTCCATCCTCCAAAAATACCATAGATTTGCTAACTGAGAAGCACCCAGCTCTGAGGCAGTTAAGATTAGCTGGAGACTAACAGTAATCAGCCAAAGAAGTTGTATCTGCACTCCACTGGGTAACATGCTTTTTACTTCCTTATGCAGCAATGTGCAAGATAATATATATATATATTTACAGGTTATTCATTACCTTCAATACAATCAAACACAATCGAAAATTTGCCAACTCCAAATAGTGTGAGAAAGGCAAAGACAAGAAACAGTTTATCTGCTTAAGACATTCAAAATTATTCCTCACAGAACTGCTCCCCTTTTATAAATAGCATCCCTCCCCCAGCTCTAACTAATTCCTAACACCTGCTACCCACTTCATTCGGGGGGATGTCTTCCCTGATTAACTTCAGGTGGTCACCTCCAGCTCTGGGAAAAAAAACAACCCAGCCTGTGCTCAGTACATTTTTACTTTCTAAAAAGGTTCCGCAGGCTCCTTATCTGCTGAGAGACAGGAGATATTTTCCCAATAGCACAGTAATTCACTTCTAATAAATCATAATCAAAAGGAAGTTAATATTGCTTGAGTTTACTTAAGAAGTAAAATGAAGCAAAACAAACTCAAGTTTGGACATTCCAGCTGCCCTTAAAGTACATAACCCTCTCCCCATCCCAAGCTTTTAAGATGGTATCAGCTGGCAGGATCCAGAGTCACTGCTTCAGTTAACATCGTGTCAGCCGTTCCTTCAGAAGCCATGTCTATTTAGAGATTGATAGCTCAGCTGTAAAAATCTGCTTTGGGGAGACACCTGATACCAAAGGTGTCAGAGAAGGGTATTAAAAAGAGAAAATTTACAAAATAAAATCGGGTTTGTCAGCTTTAAAGTTATAGTGGTATTAA
The DNA here is from genome assembly GCF_034619465.1 of Leptosomus discolor. NCBI lineage: Eukaryota > Metazoa > Chordata > Aves > Leptosomiformes > Leptosomidae > Leptosomus > Leptosomus discolor. The sequence goes on along the minus strand of NC_141401.1, from coordinate 22,107,881 downwards.
AAACCCCACACATGTACAAGCCTTAAAATTTTTTATACTTCCATAACTCAGTATTGCTTGAATTTAAATAGACTTTACATTCTCTATACTGTTTGTAAAACTATATGAGGAAGGAAGAAAAGCAACTGGTGGCACTGCTTTTAGTCTGTTCTAAGGCCCCGCAGACAAGAAAGGTCCAAAATACAATGTATTTTTCTGCCTCATTGGAAAGATCCATCTAAAGCATCTTCAAACGTAATGCCAGCAGTGAGCAGGAAGAGCTTTCTTGTTGCTGTTTTAATAGACACATTAGGGTGTTTTTTTTTTTAAAAAAAAAAGAAAAGAAAAAGAAAAAACCTTGCAGGTCCATAGCTGATGCAATCTGACACCTTTTAGTACCTCCAAAGTAAATTCTAAATTTTTTTTTAAACTACAAAATGGTAGCCCCTCTATAGCACCTATGCTTTTATATAATAGCATGTTTAAAGTATGCACATTTTTCCTTACTGTACACAATTGCATTAATACGTATATTCTACATATATATGTAGTTTTTATGATTATTTTTAAAAAGATCTAATTTCAAAACCTGGAAGTTACAAAAGAAAAAAAAAGCCTGAGGGGATCCGAGATGCACTAGCTACAAGGTTTAGCCTAACATCCTCCAGAGAGAGTTACCCACGCTCTAGCACCCCTTTGGCCACAATATTACCTCCCCTACTGTCTACAACCTAGGTGTGGTCGAAATATGCCTATTTCCAATCATTCCTGAGAAAAGCTATTTACATTTTTCTGTTCCTTTAAAACCTTTCATTAGTTCTTTTTTTTTTTTTCTAAATCTTTTCAATAACACTACAATATCATAGGAGCAGATGGCACATCCTCAGCACAGAATAACTGTCTAATTATTTCTCTCAAGGAAGCCAAGTAGGGATAGAAGTCTTAGACAAGCAATAAGAAAAGTTTCAGGATATGAGCAGACTTCCTACAGAAAGAAATGAAAACTGATGAACTCTGAACAGGCGCGTGTGGGCTCGCATCTACAAACTGCAGACGTGCATCAGGTTACCCAAGGAGAAACCACGAAGTACTCCCTGGCCTGACACAGACGGACACAATACATTTGTTTTCCATAGTTGTCCATTACTTCTCTCATCTCCCAGGCAGACAACTAGTGCTCGCTGTTCTTCGACATACAATGTCACAGTGAAGCATGGTGGTGGTGGTCTAGTACAATGGCCCCTATATTAAAGTAATGAATTGTTAAAAATCTTAGCAAAGCCTCCCAGGAGCAACTGCAGAGACATGCTGCCAAGCTGCTCTTTGGGGGCTACACCTGCAGATTGAGAAAGGCATTTAAGGAACAACCATGTTTTGAAGTGCAATGTGCTACAAATACCTCTTTCTCCTTTGACCCACACATTTTAAGTAACATCTCAGCCATCAGATACCACTAACACATTAACCTATCCCACTACTCACAGTCACTCCTTTCTTTCACTCCTGCCACTTCCAAGTTTTTTGTTATTACAAAACATGCATTTCAAATTACATTTTTCATACCGTTCTTTGCTTTTCCATTTGTCAGTAAATCTCTTCTCTGCTTCCCACATGCATTTTTATCCACTCTTACCTCCTAACATTCACATTTTTGTCTGTATGCTTATTCTTCCAGCTGTTTGTTACCTGATGCTTTACAAAGAAAAAAATCAAACCAGTTATCTTCTCCATTATACTACATACACATCTGACAGTTACATAGTTTATGAGCATATTAAAAACACTTTGAAGCTGGCACTATTCAGTTCTATTAATTTTCCTCTACGTAGGAAGCTGGTATCTACATCCTACTATGGATGCTTGTTTGCACTCTCACGTGCATACTCCTCACCATCTCACCAGTAACACAAAAAGTTGCCATTCCTGCAGTTCTATTCTGCTTACACTCCTCAACCTGTGTGATAGCTGCTAGAGTGTGCTCTGAGATACTTTCCCCAGCACTGCAGGATTGTTCTTTAGATTTGCATTCTGCTCAAGCTGCTTTAAAGTCTTTTTTGAATTTGAAAGAGGCAAATTACTGACTATGCAAAGGCAGAGTAACATCCATTTGCAAACATTTCTTTTGCCAAAGTGATCATCTGTTAAATTGCCCAAGGACGCTAAAGGCATTTTTTGGGTTTATTTCAAAGTTCTTATAGTGTTTGTTAAGAAGAGACTTAGTGGGTTTTTTCCCCCACAAAAATAAAAAACTTTTTAGTCTGTGAGGGATGTAACAGCCAATAAATAGTTTTTCATGGTTATAAATTTATTCTTTAATACGCAGCTAAATTTGCAGACAAGGTACAAACTTTAAAGTTCTACACTAAATTGTGGAGAAAGTTGTTCTTAAGTCAATAAACAAAGAAAGGTCACAATTTTTTGCTCAATACCTATACTGTATTAAATTCTGTAATATTTTTCGGCACAAGTGAGTCAGGCATATACAAACCTAGCGTTCTGTGACTGGCACCCAGATGAGGAGAGTGTTTCTATGTTGAATCATAACAAAGGCGGAAGATGGATGAGTTTGCTCCAACCTTAACCATCAGTGAGAAGTCAGCTAATTTTTTATCCAAGGTACTAGCCAAGTAACAGCATACATTTAAAGTAATTTAAGAAACATAAAACATGCTCTGAAGATGCACAAAGTCCACTGCATCTGTTGGCTTATTCCAGAGAAGCATGATTTTTTTTTTTTCTGATAAAGAAGAAATTGGTAAATCCTGAAAAGTTGTCTAAAATTATGTCTTAATCTATTTACCTGAAGTATATTTCCATAAGAAGCACAAAGTATGGTGCTCATGTGCATAAACTGTTATGGTCCTACTGCAAAATTCAGGCTAATTTAATCATGCCTGATGTGCCTTACATCATGTTGCAATGATGCAATAACACACCGCTAAATGAGTTGCCTCACATTAGCCTCGCAGCAATAGCAGAGCTGATGGCCAGTGAAAGGCAAACGGTGCGGCAGTATTACTGCAAACATCGATGGACCAGCTTTCTGGCGGATTTTTTTTCTCCATCCAAAAAAATAAAGATTCTGAAGCAGCCTTATTTATTACCAATATGCACAAGACATAGATAATAATAGCAGCAGAAATGAGTTAAAAATCCATCTGCTGCCACTAAATCAAATATATATAGTATGCAGAGTATCATATAAATTCTGCACATGCCATGTAGTACTATATATTTCATACTGCACGAAACACATAGTAGCATACACATATATCACATACTATATAGAGTAGCATGTTTTATGCAGTATTGTATGTATAATTTTACATAGACTAAGTGAACTGTATTTAGTAGATATAATCCATAGCTCCTTCCAGCATTCATGTATTCTACAGATTTATCACAAATTAAACTTTTTTTCTAAATGGGTTCTATAACATTTAAAGTGTCCCATCATTATATAGAACACCTATATTAGAGACTTCGAAAAATAAATTAAGATGTGTATCTTTATAGAAAGGTTACACTTTAAACAAAAACTGCTGAATGCCTCTTCAGTTCTTGCCTAACATCCACTACATTTAGCACTCAATTTTATCTCCTCTCACACACATGGGATAGTATGCTGACTTGAAATTCTTATGAAAGGAGGGTAAATGTATTATCTCCACATGCCAAAACCCCCTTTTTTCATCCATGACTGTTTAGAATTAAAACAGAACATTATGGGGATAGTCACAAATAATTTACTGTCTTCAGCCTAGTGATGCCAGTGGGGAGAGACAGACTTTGCCAGGCTCAGGAGAACAGGCACTGTTAGGCTAAAGGAGCGTCCCCCCCTCTCTCTGCCAATTAGCTGGGGCACTTACAGGCTCATGGGGATACAGTTAGCTTCTGTGAAGACCCACAGAAACAATTAGAAGAATTAGTCTAACGGCTACACATGTATTGCACATTTATCTCAATTTCACTTGAAAATGGTGCAGATTCCTAGCTTTCTTAAAGCTCTGACCTGTCAAAGCAATGTGCAGTGACAGCTGGGTAAGTTTTTTATTATATTGAAAATAGGAGTCGTTCGTTGTTCATTCCATATCGGAAGTTTAATCTTGTTTCTTTTACATAAGCTACACTTTTCAGTATTAAATTACACAAATGTAAAGAAACCCCTTTTTATTACCAGAAGCTTTCTGAAAACTTCAATCTACACCCGATTCAGGATTTGTGAAAAGATGCCCTTCCCAAATCTGCAGTTACACAGTCAACAGGAATGGTGGGCTCCTACACAAAAGTCACAAACAACCCACCCTCCTCCGATTCAGAGACAAATAGAGAGGACGTGCCAAGCCACGCAGCACTGCATTTCATTCTGATAGCAAAATACCATTTTTACATCTCTTCTAAAAGCTGTCAACTCTTTGTCCAGGTAAAAGTTTTTGACACTCATCTAAACCAGCTCTGCATAAGCCTCAACTTGTCATCTCACCCATCCACTCAGAGCCTATACACTCCATGAAACACTGGACAGAGAAAAAAACGCAGTAAGAGTTGGAAAGGTGCAGAGCATAGTGAAGAGCTGTCAGAAGGAGAACGGGTACACAGTAAAGTACAAATAAAGCCAAAAAACGAAGAGGATTCAGAACTTGACTGCAAAGCACTAGACGAGCACAGGGTTTAATGCAGCACACAATCATCCACCACTAACCTTAGTAACACTAAGCCACACAGAAGACACAGCCTAAGACAAACACAACTACCTCATTCAACACTGCTTCTTGCATGAGCAGGCCCCGTGCAAAGTGCTGTACTCTAGGATGCTCCGTTTTGGCTCGCTTGAAACACCCGATGGAAATAAAACCTGACAGTAGGCACTTCCTGTGTGGTAAAATGTTCCTAAATAAGCCACATTTACCTTCCTGGGACTAAATGTTACATCTGAATCACATTTCTTTACGCAAGTTGCTTAGATTTTTAAACTACATTGAAAATCAATCACACTGAAAGTCCTACAGGCCAAATACACAGCCTGTAGGGAGCTAACAGTCCATACCTACCACTGCTAGGCATGTTCTCAGCAAAGGGTGAGCAGTGACAGTAAAAGTCAAACATGTCACTTCACAGGGGTCTTGAAAATGTTCATTCCAGCCCTCTGTAAACTTAATAGGAAGTAAAACTTGAAACTCATCACACATCCACCCCAGGTTATTAGTATCATTTACACCAATGACATAGGGAAAGAACTTTGGTAAGAGAAGAACAGGTTAGTGAGCATTTGGAGAAGTTGGGTATTTTCACTTCATCTGTACCCCATAAGGTGCTTGGAAGGCTGGCTCTTGCCATTTCAGAAACCTCAGCCACTGTCTTTGAAAACTCACGGCTCAGAGAGTGCAGAGCCTAAAAATGAATGGGGTTGGTTTGCTTTTTTCAGGGAGGAACAAAAGCTGCAGCTTGTAATTCATCAACAATTTAAATTTCATTCTTTGGAAGAACACTATAAGAAATAGACTGCAAAAACAATGAAGAAGTGATATGGATTCAGCTAGAATAAACTATGTAAAACCAATCTCACTTCTCCGACAGCATAAGAGGGGTTTTAATAAGGCTTCTATAATTTCACGTTTCACAGGTGAACTAAGGAACCAAAGACTAACCAAAATTAAAACTACTGCTGAATGCAGTGTAGCTGTTTAAAAAACGGTAGCTAGGAGTTCATGATCAGCACTGGGTGAATGTATTAATGAAGAATTTGCAGGCATCTGTTTTGGGCATCATTCCACCTCTTAATTAGCGACTTGGACGAAAAATGAAGACCACATTTACTAAATTCACAAACCAAGTAACCCAGAAGGATCTACAAATGCAGTGCAAGCCTGGAATTCAAAATTGCACAGACAAATTTAAAGAAAGTGGAAGCAACATGTTAAGAAGTAAATACATTTTTGCATATGGAACCTGTACACTGAAAAATACAGGCTGAGGAACGACAAGCTGGCCAGCATTACCATAAGAAGGTATCGGGAAATTTTAGACCATCACCAATCAAACACATATCAAAGACTGGATATTTGTTACGAAAAAGGCAAATACCACACGGCAAAAGATTAACAGTACTGTCAGAAAGATCCAAGAAATGTCTTTTTGCCATAATGGTAAGGCCTTAGACATGGCACTTTACTAGTTTAAAACACCAGGTAATTTAATTCCCATGGGCTGGGAACCTGGAGAACACCTAGAGCAGAGCATAAGCTTTTCTACCAATATTTCCATCTGAGACAGACCCTTTCACATACCTGCTGTTAAAGATATACCTGCACTATACACACCAATATGAAAACTAACTCCCATGTACGTCTTATCTTTGCTAAGGACTCCTGATTATCTTAATCATCTGCTGGATTTCCAGCCTCTACAGACTTAAAAGAGTAGAGATTCTTCTCTGTGTCCACCGTCTGCAAGACAAGAGTTAGACGCTTCCATTCCAATGATAAGGCATCAGGGAAGCTTTTTACAAGTACGTACGCTTAAGAAACGGAAAACAAACCCCAGCGTGGTCATGCAGTCTCCTCAATCTCTAGAGGCTTTTAAGAGCTGACTGTATGAGTATCTGTCGGAGACAATGCAGCTGGTTCTTCATTCAGATTGTCAAAATGACCTCTCAGGATCGCTTTCGACCTTCTCCTCTGTGATAGCTTTCAAACACTGTAGCTACAACGACAGCTGTATTTCAGGCACTGCCATGGATTTATGAAAAATATAAAAAAAACCCCAAGAGATCCAGAAATCCCACTACGTTCCAAGTTAGCCAATGATTTCAAACCCTGTCAGATTTAACTGATAAGACCAAATTAAACTACAAACTGTAACTTATCACATAAAATCAAATTTAATTAAAACAGAATTGAAAGATGACTATGATTACTTTGTATTATCCTGAATATAAAAACAAAACAGATTTTCCTACAATAATATTTTCCCCATATACCAAAAATGTCTAAGAAAGAAGAAACTGTGGGAGAAGAAATAGTAGGAAGCATATCAAAGGAATAAACAGAATTAGAAACGATGTTAGCAGAAAACAAATAAGACTGCTTTTAAAATAGCTACATGTAAAAAATATTAAATGGTACTAGATATAAACAATTAGGAAATACACAAGCATTTTCCTCAGTGAGAAGCCAAGCAACAGAAATGACACTCGCTACTGCAAAGCAAAACAGGATTTCATGCAAAGTTAACATAAACTCATTTTCCAATAGAGAACATTAACTTAATGAAAGAGTAACGTGGAAATTAATTTGCTTCCAAACTAGTGTCAAGTTTAAGCTACATTTAAAAACAGTACATATGGAGTTATTTGAACAACACTACTAATACAATGCTTTACTGTCTAGACTGGCAATAACGTGAAGCCCGTAACGTGGAACCTACAGGTACGCTACTTTTTGTGAGAATGTTACCCAAAGCTCACCCATACAGTTACAAATGGGTCTTTGTTCGTCACATCTGCGTTGCAGAGAAGCAGTAAAGGCTGTGAGAATGACCCTTTCTTAATGCAGGAAGCCACCTTAGGACTGCACTGCCACATGGTGCTGCCCCTTTGCACTTCCCAAATCACTAGTTAGAGGACTCAAACCCAAGATGTCAAACTTGTATGCTAAGTCTTCTTCTCCAGAAGAAAGATGTGCCTGAAAATATCAGTTCAAAGCAAATAAGTCTACTTACAGTAAAATTAAAAAAGATTCCTCTTTGAGAAAACAAGCATAACAAACTAATTTCTTACAATTAAAACCATAATATATTTTTTAAATCTTTGTCAACAAATACTGAGTGTAATCAAATGCTAATTATACTTGTTAAACATCCAAACTTCCTGTACATTCAAAACAGACTTTTAAACAATGACCAACAGAGTATTCTTCATGTGACTCATTAGAAATCTTCACTCTAAACCGAGGATTTAGAGACATTAAACAGAAAGTTTTCTTAATTAAAAAACACATCATCAAAACCACAAAATAATATAGCACTACACTGGATAACGTAATTGGTGAAACTCGAAAGCCTAATAACAGTTTTCCTTAAAAAATGCACATGATATCCACTAGTAGGTAATTAATGAACTACAGTCAGCAACTACTGGTATTTTTTGACAAATTGTACGTGAAAAATCTGAGTATCGCAGACTAATCATGATGTGCAATTAGTCAGTACTGGTCTGCAATTCTGTTTGCAGACTTTGAGAGAGGAACGAATAACTACAAAGAGTAAGAAAACTCATTTCACGATGACCTGTAGGAAGTACGCGATACACACAACTGAAGCACACTGCTCAGTATGTTCAGACTAATAACAATCTCCCTTTTATCAAAAACATCGGAGTTCATACTCAAACTACAGAACCAGCTCCACTTGCACATGGCAAAAGTATCTGCTCTAAGTGCACGTATGTAAGTGCAAGGCAATTTGACCACAAAGAACCATGAAAATTTATTCTGCAAATTGTGGAACACATTATTATGTTTAGTAGCCTGACACATTCAAGTAACGTGGAACTAAAATTCAGCTCCAACTATTCAATTTTTCAATCATCACTATACTTACTTGACAGCCTGGTAACCCCGTATCTCTACCGTACAATGGAAACGGACCTCTATCTGAGGTTTTTCCTATAAAAGAAAGACATTTGAAATTAGGTTATTTTAAAAATCTGCGAGATATCCGCATCAGTTGTCCTTATACATGCATTTTGTAAAATCTGTTAGCATCATACTACATTTACAAAAATTCAGTTGCATGAATAAAAGTAGGCTTTTCCACATCTGCATTTAACACACTCAAACAGCACTACTGTAATGGACTGCATACTTACCTAACTCCACTTCTCACATAACCAATCAGTAAGAGAGAGCCACTGCAATTTTTTATTGTCCTAAAATATCCCTATCAGTATGTTTAAATAAAACCAGCGAAGGTCCAGCTTCACTTCCAATATCAACCAGCAAAGGCAGAGACATTCTCAGCCATTTCTCCTTCCTACATGAAACTAACACATCTCTGGGATCATCTTAGGTGATGAATATACTAAGCAGTAAAATAAAACCAACAAAACCACATGAAAAGTGAACAAAAACCTCCATTAAGAACAAGAAGAAAACCCACGCCAAACTTAAACCATGGCTGAATCATTCAGCTCCTGACACTCAGCCCTTGAATCCTTAAAAATTCTTTCGTTTCGTGTTCGTTCCAGTTGGGTACAAAACTCAAGCAAAACAACCGGTCACGACAGCAAAACCCCAGACTTCTCTTCTGCCACATATGCGGTATTCGCCTGCAGGTAGCAAATACTGAATACAGTGCCTTGTGCAGAGTGGCTGCCCTCTGATGGTGCTATCTGAGGCCACCAGACATTAGCAACATGTCAATTTCAGAAAAACTAATTAGTGCTGTATTTGTTGGTTATGGCACCAAACTTCCATGTTTGTAGATAAAAGTTCAGCATGAAAGTTCTCCAGTAGGGCTCAGAAGTTTATCAATCAACACTTTTAAAAATCTTGAACAGAAGTCTCTGCTGAACAATGTCAAGAATCAGACAGTCACCAAGCACACGTGTAACAGGGAACACCAAGTGCATATGCCCACCCTAATTATGACACCCCAAACCACCACGCAGAGTCCTACCCGAAGGTAAGCATTAACAAACCATCTATTTGAAAATGAACATCACCTTACCCAGCTAGGCATCCCCTTTTCTAAACAACGTGTGCCTCATCCAGTCCTTGTAAGAAGAAAAGTAGCCTTTCTTACATGTTCCCATTTCTGTGATAAATAGCTCCATGATATCACAATTGCACTTCAACAACAGGGCTTCCTTTGCCTTTTCTGATTTCCTCTCTTGCTCCCAAAAATCCCTAAATATCATTTTGTAAGAGGAAAAACTAACATATGCTTGTCGTTAATTTTAAAAGTGTATCTTGTGTTATCAGAGAAGAGGAAGTAGTTTGAATTTTTTGGAACAACATCTCTGCAAGATTAGAATCTTGGTAACTACAGGTAGTGTGGTCAACAAGGGTTTGCTTAAAAATGGCAGCTCTGCTGTAACAAAGGGAGGAAAAAACATTTTTCTGCTGAAGCCGTTTGCTTCTAACAGCTATTGGGCACCAAGCAAAATAAAATACCTAGCATGCAAAATTATACGAAGTAGGAGGATGAATCATGCTGTTCATATTAAACCAGAGTCAGCATTTTCTTTCCAGAAAATGAGAATCTTATACCACATGATAAACAACTTCGACTGAAGTATGCAGTATTCCAGGCAGGCTTTAAAACAAATATTTGTACAAGAGTCCATTAGGAAGGCTAGAAAAATTATGATTTAAAATATGGTTTGTGTAGCAAGCAAGAAATTGTTAGATAAGAATGCATAAAATCATGTTATTTAAATGTTATCACTTAAAAAGTTTGTCAGGTTCATACTAAAGGAAAAAACCTGACTAGAATAGCAAAATCTATACTAAATTTAGTTCTAAGAAATGATTGAGAAAAGTGAAGGCTGCCTGATACCGCACTACCTAAATATTAATCAAGAATTAGAGCTGGAGCAAATTAACATTTAACCTGTGTTCAAATGACTAGGTTTTTCAATGAAGGGTTTGGAAAGCGACCTAGTACCAAGTACAAGACTGTGCCTTTCACAGACAGAGTCTCCCAAACACATTCCCAGTGCAAGCACTTGGACACGACGCTCAAACCTGCACTAGTACCACCATGTTAGAAGTACTCATTTTTAAACCACCACAAAAATCAAGAGACACACCCTACCCTACAGAAACACACGTCGAGCCCACACTCAAGTCCTGTTGCTGGTTTTCTCTCGCCCTGTGGGACCGCTCTGTCACCCCTTTTGCAAGACTGGAGCACTGTGCTGGCAGCACGACCTTCGCATTGGCACAGCAGCAGGACGGGAGAGGAGGCGAGCTGCCCCGGCACTGCTAGAGCCCGTCTGTTGCACTGCTCACGGGAGAAGAGGAAGGACTCTATCAACAGTCCCTGAAGCTCCGCTGACACTACGCCGGAAAGGTTTTGCAGCTTCACGCTGTCTGGCAGGATGGTTTCACTATAACACAAGGGCAAGTGGAAGAGTATTGACTAGAAATTGCCTGTGGTTTTTTCAACACACTTCATTTGCTCCAGTCTAGGCACAATGCTGTTCTCACTACTTAAAGCCTTGTAAGCAGTCGTCACAGGTAGTGTTTACCTATCAATAAAAAGAGGAAATACATAGCAACTACTCCGCATAGTGAGTCAAGTACTTGAAAGGTGGGCAATGTCAAGTTTGAGAAGTTGACGCTTCTCCATTGGTTTGACAAACAGGTAGGTCCCGTACATAGTGTCTGATCAATGCATGGGCAGTCTCCGGTATCCAATAAAGTTCAAACACACGGTCAAATATATCAAAGCAGAATCCCTTTGGTGGTTTTTAGCTTATCAAATATCTTTCTTAATTATTCAGATTCTCTACAGATTGACAGAAGAGCATAAAAGCATACCCATTATTGTAAAAAACCCCAAACTTAATGGAGTACTAGTGTTTATGAGTATGCAAACTTTAGAAATACAGTGACCATGAAAGCCAAAGCAGACCCTGAAATGTCCTGTAAGTTTACCCCACAAGATCTGCTGCTGAGGATGTTATACCCTCTGTCTGATCATATCCTCTCCACCCTCTCTCAAGAGGGTCTTGTCTCGGACAATGCTCACTACAGATGGCAATAGTATCTTCTTTATTATAGCTGGAAATCTAGCAACATTAATTCTCAGCATTAGGGTGACACGAGGAAACTCATTATGGCACCTGACACTAATTAGAAGGAGGAGAGGGATATGCAAAAACACTATTAAATGACAAAATCCTCATTGAACGGTTTCACTTGCACAGGTTTGTGTAAACATGGCTGTAAGGTAGTGTGTAGATATACCAGCTAGGAAGGTAACAGAATGCCCAAATGAAACTTATTTCCTCTTCAGATCCTATGTTATTTTCACAAAATATTCATGAAAAGTAAAGCAACTTTGGCCAGTTTTCTCAACCCCAACACCTCCCATCAGACCCGTGCAGGAGGGCTTCCTACACAGGGCTATTGCAAATCATTGGCTCCTTGATCACCTTTATCACATATCTCCTAACTCACATGTTTCAGAAGTTATGCGCTGTCATTTTAGGAGCAAAATCTACGCCTTGCTTACAAAGGAACATCATGGTAAACTGTTCTTCACATTAAATATCGGTGACTATGTCCCAGAGTTTTGCCTACCAATGAGATCTGAACTGAAGCTACAGACACTAAAAATAACAGAGTTGGTTATATACAGAAAGCTTAAATCTGCACAGATCAACTCACAAGGCATTTGAACCTTTAACTAATTTGGAACGAGTTTGTATTTTATTTTACTTTTTTTTTTTAAAATCAAGTTTCATGCGTTTTCATCAACAAAAACTTCAATCACCTGATTGCTACCTAACAGACTCAAAGCCTAAGGACTATGCAGTTAGAAGAAACCCAACCAAGAAAATCCCACTAAGCATTTTGAAGTAGTATATACTTCAATACCCGTAAGTATTTACTAACTTCATAAACTTAAAACCTTGACACATTCTGTACCAATTCAAACATTAATAGGCATTTAGTAAATAATTATTTTCCTCTTGCAATTGCTTGTCTGAATAGGATATGCTCACAACTTAATATAGCTTCTGAATACCGCACAAGGAATTGTATTCCATAATAAATCTATCCATATAACAGCTGTGCAGCCTCAATACACTTAACACAGAATGAACTGAAACAGCAAGATGCAAAGCGATAGTGAGCTGAAAACAGCACTACACTCACTCGGTTGAGGACTACTTCAGTGAACGTGCTATAAATGCCTGCCAGCAGTAAGCCAGCCTTTTCCCCACTGCTTCTAGATAACGCTTGGTTTATGAGAGGATGACAGAACATAACTCTGCAAAAAGTTACTTCAATTCCCGCAGAATTAACCCTTGACAGACTAAAGATCCTTCCATGCATTGCTAAGAATTTATTTGGTTGGCAGCATGGAAAGCACCAACACTTTTTAATGAAGCAATGTTTATCACCCAGTATGAATACCACAGTGACCACAGCTGGCAGCTGCTCTGTTGCTCTGTTTGTCAGACATGAAGTATGTCTGCCTTCCTTGTACAGAGAATCACCTTTCAGTGAATATTGAAGCATGTTTTTACAGTTCCTAATCATCATTTCATCACTGATAACACCATTAACCAGTCACAACAGATCGCCTACCCAAGAGTCAGTTTATAACAAAACAGTGTTGATAACTTCGAGGACTAATTTTAAGTTATTAAACTGGTGTTGGTAGATTTGTCTAGAAATCATTTACACTGTTTTCTCCCCCCTCCACATCCAGTGACAAAGTATCCAGCAACAAAGTACATGTCCCTGTAATCCACAGACACATTCAAATAATTTGTCATACGCAGATCAGGTATAACATGGAACAAGCTGCAAAAGCTATACTGACAGGTGAAAGAAAGCACGCAAAGCTTATAGACTAACATCCTTGCTGCCTCTAGTACAGGTCCATTCTTTTTCAAATTTTGTGGTGTTAAAAACTCTTACTCAGCAATTACTCAGTATGGTGACAAAAACTGATGCTTGATTAAAACAAAACCAGCCCTGCTTCTAGGAGTTGGTTTTACTACATATCTAGACATTTCCCACTGCACTGGAGGAATCATTTCTTCCTCTTCTACTGCTATATAGGTCTACTCATTAAGAGAGGCTGTCACAGTTTTAATGTGTTTTATACCTACAATCTTATCTCTAGTATTTTAAAGGTACATAATACGTACATGTATCTATAGTGGATAAATATAAAAATATTACACACATAATACTTGTGACTAAAACTCATGGAAATGAAACAGAGATCTGGAGCAACACAATTTGAAGAAAGTGCTTAAAACAAATGACCTCCTATTCTCTTCACAACAATTTGTTGAAGTATCATTGCCTAACGTGTGCCAAGCACAGTGCTGGCTACGCCGAGGATGTTTAACGAGCCAGTGCCAACAAGTGCAGCTGCTGGACTTGCAGCAGCCTCCTCCTGTTCATCCCAAGCCAAATTACTCACTCGTCTATGAACAATGAAGCAGCAACACAGGAAAATGCCAAGTGCAAGTGAGATCAGTGATAAACTACAGGATCCCTACAGAGGTCAGTGATTAGCAGGTCCCCAGTCGTAATCACTTTCCCAACCTAGCCTTTATCTCATCATACACTCCACCTTAGTTCAGTCGTCTTCTGCCTGCAAGCAGCTTCCCAATCAATAACCCCTGAAGTCTTGGTAACTCATCCACACTGTCTTACCTTTTAATAAAGTAGTCAAACCCACATAATAGGAATTGTCTGCAAACTCCTAACACAGGCTTTGAACCTTAAGATTAAGTAGTAATTAATACATAACAAAATTACATTACTGGAAAATTTTGTAATGAACTAACAGAAGAAAAAATACAAACATATTTAACCAGGAATGCCCCGCCCAAGCGATGATCAGCAATGCAGTCTATACAGGTAATGGCAAGAATGCTGGCCTACGTGTTCGTGACGAATGGATAACAAAACAGAATGTACAGACTGTGACTACTGGGAAAAAATACATTATTTGAGATTGGGTTTGGTGAGGTTTTTTTTCCATACTGTGACATCTTCTAAAACCAATTTTTCCAGACAGGAGAAGAAAAGGTTTAGCAAAGCTCGGTTTTAATACTACAGATTTGCCCCCTACTCCTTCCTTTGGTCAAAATTTTGAGACATCATGACCCTACAGAACAACTCTAATAATCCGCAAGAAGTAAAAGATTATGATTTTGAATGAGATTTATGGGATTTAACTGTCCAGTCTCAGGTCTCCCAGAAATCTCCTAGAATTCTCCATGCATAAATTCTCACTTGTAAGCATTATACTCCTGCTCTCCAGTCCTATTACTTATTTGTCTTACTTGTAGCGAGGACTGGTTTTCATATCTAAATGACCCCAAATGTGGAAATTCTGACGCTGGAATTACCTGGAATCAACTTCCCATTATAACTGTTGCAACTTAAGAACAATGCTTTAGACAGCAAATACCAAATTAACTTCAGAAGTTCTTTTATAGTTGTGCGGGAATTTGCAGATGTCTTTCACTGCAAGAATTCTACTGATTGAATTGACCAGGCAATAAATCTCAGAGTACATTTAAGATGTTAAACACAGAAGTCAAGGGATTTCTCACAACTTCTTTAACGCAGTATTTTAAAAAGAAATAATGTCAGTGTGTGAAGCGGTATCAAAGAACCTGCTTCCCAAAGACATGCCTTTGACACTTTCATCCCATTGATTTGTAAGTACTTGTAAGAAAAGACGGAATATTTTGTCAGTTTGCAGAGCGCTGCACAGATCTTGTGCTATAAAAACAATTTATTAATGCTCTTAGGTACTTCAAATACACAGGAGGTAAGGGTGGACTAAATTCCACATTATATTTGGATTGACCCCATGAACTTGTAATTTATATGCTCATGTCAAACTGAGAACATTTCTATTCCATCAGTGGCTGATCCACGAAGGCTCCTTCCTCAGTACTATTCCTGTCCCTCCACTCACCAGGCTTGTACTGTGCTAAATAACAAATTACATGTTTGCAAGGCTAAAAGGGACTGAAGTTTCTGGCAGGAAGACGCACGTGAGTAACTGAAGGCAAGGGGAAAAGAGGGAGTACAAACCTCTTAAACAAAGAAAGAACTTTCTTCTCCTCCTCCACCAAGCGCTCGCGGGTAACTATCTGTGAACCAAGTAGTTCTTGAATAGCTGTTTAGTGTATTTAGTTTCAATTCTCCACTACTATGTCTACCCTAGGCTAACCTTACCATAAATAATGTTACTGCTCTATTAACCCGTTCATGTGTGCTCTGCGCAGGCAGCACATCCAGGGGGAGAAATGCACTAAAAATTACTACACTAAAAATATACTAAAAGTGAGGAAAATCAGGTATGTACAATATCCAGAAGACAACAACCAAATTTGAGTATGCCTACGAATACACACACATTCCACACTGGTGGAATCGCATGCATTTACCCACCTCACCTATCCACCCCGTGTATTTGAAGACACCTGGATGCTCTAGACTTTGTTAAAATATTTCTCCCTTTGCCATTTTCCTCCTTTCATCCCCAAGGGATTTAGTTAAAATTTTCAAGCAACTAATGAAGTTGCTACTTATAACTTGTAAAGCATGCCTTGCTCTCCGGGCATGCAGTTTGTCCCAGGTCTAAGGACAAAAATTACTCAGCTTCCATCAGTGACTTTGAAAATCAAATGCATTCTTAAGTCTAAAGTCAAGGCCATTTTATAATTGGAAATGAATAGAGAATCCACACTTTACAAAAAAATGCTACACCTGTTTTGATTAAAAGATTATTTTGGCGACAACTTACTACAAATTTCTACATTACTATATATAAATAAAAATCTAAATACAAAAAATAAAAAAATAGTTACTTCAGTAGGTATCTACAGCTCCTCTCACCACCCAGGATCTATTAATTGTCACTAAACTTGAAAAGCCAGCTTTGTCAACAAGGAAAGATTCCCCTCTCACCCATTCTCTATATAAACACAGGTACAAACGTGACAGGCATTTATAACCGCCTTGCGTAAGGCAACTGGCAAACACATCCAAGAGTACCCTGGTGTACACAAGTTTTGACAGTTCTTACTTGGATGACTTGCATAACTTATTCAAGCTTCACCCTTCACAGGCAATACCTCATCCCAACTGCACAGAGACACGAGTCTGTAAATCAGGAATTCCCAAACTGTGGTCTCCAGGCTAGCTAGGTGGGGGGAGGGGGGGTGGGGGGTGGGATTGAACCCCGAAACAAAACAAAGAAAACCAAACCTCAAACAGATTTCAGTCTTTTCCTAGTTTAACTGCTTCAAGAGAACAATTTCTGCAGGCACCACAGAGTATCCAGAACATCACTGTGTTACAGAAAGGCAAACTAGTATTGGAGCTACACAGAGAATGAACTTTTAACTGCCTACTAAAAACCACTCCAAAAATATAGATCTCTCTAAACCATCTCCTCATCTGTAGGCAGCCCACATCTCCATACACTTATGAAAACACTGATAACATACTGCCAAGGCACCTGAAGGATGAATACTGTTGTGGTGGGTTTTTTTTTTAAGTGATATCCAAAACAAAAAATAATCCCCAAAAACCAAACTGTTGCAAAGGAAAACACGTGTTCGCTGTTTATTTTGGGAGGTGAGACAAGTGGCATTCTTGACAGAGAAAGAAAAAAAGTCTTCATAAGAGATCATAACAGTTGTGGGAAAGTGACTGAGGAAATGATAACGAGAATATCCCAGGTCCAGACATAGTCAAGGTGAACATAAGTCTCAGATTTAAAAAAAACCAAGGTACATGGTGTGCTGTTTAATGAACTAAAGAATAAAACTTCATATATCAATAAGTACTACCCCTCTGCTTGGCTACCCATGCTTTCCAGAGGTATCATCATGCTTAAATGACCTAAAGCAGATAAGGAAAACACTTCTCCTCAGCATGCTAAGAACAAAAGGAATATCCATGGCAATATTGGTAATTATTTTATAGAAATACCATGAATAAGAAGGATGAAATATTTTCTATTTCTACAGCAAGGAAGACATAAAAGCAACTGCTAACAACTCGCACTTTTGTATCAGCAGGTCTAGATAACCTGTCTCCAAAAGCATTAAAAAAGTTGTTTTAAAATATATACAAACTGAGGAGTTCTCTCAAATATTAACACTGGTTTTTACTTAGTCTTAGAATACTCAGGAAGCGCAAAATCTCTGGAAGAAAGTTCATTTTGTACAGTATTTAAAACAAGGAAATCGGATTACCCAAACAATTTATTCCTCCGATAGCAAATCATAAATAATGAAACCACCAAAACAGAATTTTATTAATAAAGAATTAGGTAGGTTAATGGTAATGCTAACCAACCTGAATTTGTGGGTAAAGTATCTTTTTGCACTGTAAGCTGGCAGAGTACACGATCAGCGTAGCTGATTTCTGTAAGGTATGTGCCTTGATATGATAAAATATTTTTACAAAAACCTGGATTACTTTTAAAAGAATAATTTAAAGGCATAATCTGATTACTTTTAAAAATAATGATGCATTAAGGGAGTAAAAGACAGGCACCAGGGGAAGTTTTAAAACGCAACTGTAAGCAGAGGATCATCACTGAAAAGTTTTTGGTAACATCAACGTGACTCAAACCTTCCCCCAGGTTTAGTCTTTTTTTCTCTCCCCACCTCCCCGCTTCCCCCCCCCCCCCCCCCTTTTTTTTTTCCCCTCAAATCATCAACTTGACAATCTAAACGTGTTACTGGAAATTCAGGGCTTGTTGGCAGATCAAACCAACTGGAGACAGGTCACAGAACTGGAGTGCTCCGAGCCGCGCGTAAGGAAGCAAGCTGCCTCTTCATCCAGCCAAGTGCAAAAAGATGCCTGCAGGACTGAGACACGGCCCCACAGCCTCCGGTTCTCCAACCAGATTTATTCTGGGGAGAATGGTGGCAGCTATGGGAACTTGCCATGGCCCATCATGATCCTGCCCTTTCCTGCTGGCCAGCCTCAGCAGCGCTGCGAGAGGCACAGCCGCCTTTGCAAATCCCACCGGGAACCTCCCCAGGCACTGAACAGGGAAGCCAAAACGTCTGCCCTGGGGTTAGGAACATCTGGTTACAGTACCTGGGAGTGTTGCAAAGTGAAAACCTTCCTTCTCAGCCCAAACAGTATTAAACACTGAAAGCAGAAACCATGTGGGTTTTCTATCTTTTTATCTATTTTACCTGCTTGTACTTCAATTCCCTGCACTACAGAAGGGGAACTGCGGAGATCACATATTATTAGAGAAGCCTTTTATACACAAACTAGGATTAATTTCAAAGACACTTTCCCATTTCATATCTAGCCCTTATCTCTGCTGCAAGCTCTCAACTACGCATTACTCCTTGATATTAAACAGTCATAAACAGTTATAAAAAAGGCTTTTCTTGATCCTGCTCTCTCTTGAGTACTCATGTAAGTCTCAGCATCTCAAGCACTTATTTTACTTCTCATATAGTTGCTTTTCAACCTAAATTTATGTTTTTATCAATCTCCCTGCATCCGTAATTTTGTCACCACCAACTATACAGTGTACATGGAACTTGTCCTGCTTCATGTCTTTAACAGTAGCCTGGAGCATAAGACCCTAAAAAAGTTTGCAAAAGACTTCAATTTGGGAGATGCAGTTAGTACGCTTGAAGGCAGGACCACCAGAGGAATATAGACAATCTAAAGGATGGGGACAACAGGAACCTCATAAAATTCAACCACAGCAAATGCAAAGTCCTGCGCCTGGGCTAGACTAACTCCTTGCAACGGTGCAGGTTGGGGACCAAGTCTGCTGAGAAGGACCAGTGGTCTTGAAAGGCAAGCAGCACCTAAGATGGCAGGTGGAAGGGAGCGATCATCCATCTCCACTCAGCACTTGTTACACCATGTCTAAAATATCACATCCCTTTTGGATGCCCCAATAAAAATTAAAAAAACCCCAAACCCCCAAAACACCCCCCACCCCCAACAAATGAAAACCAGCCAACCAACACTAAGCTGAAGAGCAACACTGCCAACAGGAAGATTCCCACTGCTTTCACTGGACACTGAAGGAGGCCTCGCAATAACGTATCCCATCTTTTTATGGCATCCCATCCATTCCACAGTCCTGGATTCTGAAATCCTGCAACTGTCAATTTTCCGTCCAAATTCCTATCACTCTGGTCAAATCCCTGCTGCTCCCCTAATTGCTTCTCAGCTTCTTTTTCTTTTCCCCCCACAGGGGCAATGACTTTATATATCTATTTCTGTATCGGTTTCTCTTTACCTCTTATACTCAGACCTCATACTTACTTTTTCCCCCACATCGAAATTTAAGCAAAACAAACAAATTTAAGCTTTCCAATTCAACTGTATTAATTCCCTTAATTAATTATTCTTTACATTCTGGCTCTGCAAAAATGCTCACGCTTGTATAAAAACCCACACACTATTTATTCCACACCACCTCTTCTCCTCTGCCTATGACAGCACTCTCTTGGGCAAGTGGTTTCTGCAGCGAGTTTTACGATTTTTGCTATGCTGTATGAAACAGTAAACGATGCTGAATGATGACCAAAACTATTTTGCTTTGAGCAAACCACTTGGAAAAAAGGTAATAAAAAGGATTAAGATTGCTATTGAAACGTCTGGACCTCTCAATTTTTAGACTAAAAATTGCACAGTAAAGTAAAACATCAAATCATTGTAGGAATTCCATGCTACAGTTGTATCTTAAAACTCCCACTACTTCTGTGTCAATTCATATGCATATTCTAATAGGAAAACAAAGTAGTACTGAGGTGATTTAAATTGCTGCACTTTTACTTTTAGGGTTATATTCACAAACTCTATTTTAAGAACTCCTTTGGAAGCAACTGATGTTTTATGCAGTGAACTGCTGTTTTCCCAGATGAATAGAATATCCATTCTTTGGCTCACAGTTTCCATGACACTAAAAACAAAACATTCATCAGCACCAACTCAGTGTTTGATGGTAAATGCAGCTGCAGCTCACAACAGCTTGCAGTGTACCTCAGCCCGCCTCAGCTGAACAGAGGCACTGTATTTCCCCAACGCAATTTCATTGTTTTTACAGACAAGCCCTTTCTTGCCAAACTCAAACATTTCAAACCCTGCTGGTGTTCTATCCTGAAATGAAAAGTTAATTCAATTCTGCAAGTAATGATACTACGGGAATTCTTCTGAATTACTGAACAAAGTAGATAACTAGAAACAAGACTTTGGTAAGCATTTGCGTCCCCAGTTATGAGGAAATTTTTGGGCAAAGCGTTTTGAACTTTGCTCCCTGTTACAATTCCAACTCATTTGCTTCATGTGAGCTGTTGAAGAAAAACACTACAGAGACCTTTTTAAACCTGGTAAATGGAGAAAGACGCATGGCAACTCACAGACAAGGAACGGCACCCAGCTGTCAGCCCCAAAAGAAGCACTAAAACACACACCTCTCTAGAATGATAGGTATCATGAGAGACAGTCTTCTGCTTTAGGGGAAGATGCAAGACTCCTATTAGCTAATAATTTAGTCCTGCCCCATCTTAGCTAGCTTTTCACCTGTTTGAGACGCAGTTTAAGTAGAGTCACTCACCTTCTCACACTGATCACACGCCTTGACTTAATCGCATTGGTCTGATTCTAAAAGCCACATTGAAAATGGGACCTAAACAATACTCTGCATTTATTCCAAGCATTTTTGGGCACCAGTCTAGTAAAGCCACTAAGCACATACGTACTTACAAGAATACGAATGACCTAAATTAATCAGGGACTGCTCATATAATTTAAACTATAGACTTAGGAGAACATTGGTAGGCTGCAGGCTGATTACAGAGAAATCTAACAAGGAAGGATGCATCACCTCACTCTACTCTTAACGTAGTTTTTTAAGAAATTCAGTCAAAATGGCTGAAAATATAGAAAAAGTAGCATGTCAATAATAACTAATTCACCACATAGGGAAGTGCTATTTTAAGCTAGAAATAAATTTCTTTAATTTATCCAGATTGACATCTATTTCTGGTTTTGCCATAAGATATAGCAGTAATACACCCTCTCCAAGCAAAGGAACAAAGCGCTGGCTCACAGCATGCATATGTTCAAGCACAAGAAAGGAGACAAACATCTACATTTAACTACTGAAATACTATGAAAATAACTTTCCAATAAAAGTTTGAAATAGAGGGGAGTCAGTGGCACGTTTTCACCTCCCTCAGGCTGCTCCTCTTGCTCTGCAGCTATTGCAGCCCCTCCTGTTCCCAAGGACTACACTGCTCCCCACTCCGCCCAGCTGCTGCTGTGGTGAGAGCTCCCCCTCCTGTTTCAGTGTACTCTAATCACGCTGAAGACAGCTACTACCCACATACACCGCAATCGAACCTGTCTATGGCACTGTAAGAAATGCCTACATCATCAGAAAAAAAAAAAAATCAGATGGGAAATATAACCTAAAGGCATTTCCCTATACCAAAAATGGAACAAGACTCCCCTTCCAACCAAGTTCCTTTAAAATACAGCTCAATAAGAAAAACATTAATCCAAAGACTGCAACAATATTTATTAATAAATCATTAGCAAAACAAAAATAAAAAATTAATTGCTCTTTATACCTAAAGCACTGACTTCAACTTGAGATTCAGCAGACCCATCAGGATCAAAGAGTGTTACAGCGGCTTACTGTCAGGGGCCAGTGGAATTCGCTTTCAAGCATTACTCTTCATAAATTCCTATCGATGGCCTTTCTACTGACAACCTACTGGACTTTTACAACATCCTTACATTAAGCCATTAACAAGACTGGATCATCAGTGAGCTCCCCACAGGCCACTACAGATTACAAGATCAGAAAAAAAAGCGAAGCCTGCTTTTGTAGCTTTTCCAGGAGTTGAATAAAACCCCCCTACACAAAGAAGCTCTCCGATTGCCAACGCAGCACTTACACATTCACGGAATACTACGAACTGGAGTGCAATCTACGTTGCAGGTACTCATCACTGTAACCTGTTATTTTGCAAATACAGTCCTGAAGAAGTTCCTTGCTGAAACAGGACACAAACGCTATCTTCAAACTTTCAATTTTATTAAGTGTTTGCTGAGGTTTTGACTCTTATTTTCCTTCTGAAGCCAAAAAGGAGACAAGTCCAGAAGCTGGTAGAAATACTCAACTCCCCTTACAGTTCCTGGAAAGAATTTCCTTATCTACAGATTTAAATTCTTCAAGTTTATTGCAACACTGGTGCACATTTCCCTATCCTAGCATTTCCCAAACAGTGGATGACAAATTAGAGCGATCCACCAGCTGACTGGCGTACTAGGTAGGAAGTTGTTCTTCCTCTACTTCAAATACAGAGCAAGTTTTATTAAAAATGTTAAAGATACATGGAGCATATTCCTGAGACTGTCTTTCTGGAACTGCAGTGGCAGTAGCCAGTAAGGGACTCCATAGTAAGAATACAAGCAACAAAGTCCTTAAGTCCATAGTAAATTGCCACCTGGCTGTGATTATCACACATCCAGCCTGGTATGCAGGGGGAGGCTGAACGAACCCAGAGAAGCTTTTTAAAGTATCATCTGCAGCATGAAAACCTCAAAGAAACCCCGTATCTTCAGCTAACACGATTCTCCACCAATCAAGAGTTAGCGATCCTTTTTACTGCTCCCTTCTCAAAAGCAGATTCTTTCTAGCTGTTTTACTTTCTTAAACTTTGGAGAACAACTAGAGATGCTAAATTGGGATGTCAACCTATGAAGTCAGCAATGCGGGAGGGAGGCTGGACAGATAAACAGTATCTATGATAATCACAACTAGTATCCCTCTTCCCCAACCATGAACCGTGCCTTCTCCATCTGCTCAGGTACTTACCTCAAGAGCTAATTAAAAATATTAACAAATTCATATTCATGTGATGGTGGTTCAAAGAAAAAAAAAAATTACAGCAGCTGTTTTGGATAAGGAAGGTCAAGATTTCCAGAGTCTCAAAAAACCACTGTTTTAAAAGAATCTCCAAAATTGGTATCTAAAAGATGTCTGCTTTTCAGATAGCAAAGCACCCTATTTTATTTGGAGTATAACTCAATCAGAAGTGCACAGGAATGCTGAAACCCTCTCATGTAGCTCTATCTGAAATTCTAAATATGGATTTATGGCCCTGATCCTTCAAACAGCTACATACGTGCTTAACGGGATTATGCGTGCTTAAAGTCTCTTAGATGTAGAAGTATTTGTAAAATTAAGACTTACCTTGGGCACGCAGATCATTCAGAAGGATGCATTAGATTTATACTGACTTTTGTTACACTCTAAGACATTTGGACACTCCCTATTATACCAGGCAACCACTGTAGTAAACAAATCAAACTATTTCAGCAGTTATTTTACTTCCCTATACTACAAGAAGCTTATAAGGATTATTTTTTTTCCTAAAAGAAAACAGGGTACCATCAGCATTAACAAAGCATCAGAATGCTAATTAAGTGGTCATTTTGTTTATGATTAAAAAAGGTCATTATAATTAAGCAAAAAATTAGATATTTGTTTCAAATAGCTTTTTTCACACTGTCCTAGACCATTTTGTATTTCTAGCACTGGAGTTATACAGAAGTATTCTGAAAAGTGAAACCACTTGAGATATTATTTGAAAAATGGTGTGTATGTGTATAAGTAACAACACTTCACCTATGTTTTAGCGTATCCAAAACAGTTCACAGTTTCACCAAGATTTTTCTTCCCTGAATAAGACCCATTCTTTGTTTACTACTTTTTAATTCTTTTTTTAAGTCTTTTTTTCCAATTACAGGCAGGAAATAAAAAGAAATGCAACTCTTTTATGTAAAGTAAATCCATCTGGATGTTTGCTGCATCCTATATTATAAACTTGTGATCCCCAACCAGAATGAGTTATAGTGAAGCTGCAGGCAAAATTGTCTCCATATACCACAATCCATTATCCCTGTCAAGTTAATGTTCCATGTTGAGCCATATGGCGTGGGTACACACTCAACAAAGGAAATTCCTTAAACTTGTTATAATCAGCACTTACAGTCATCCAAAAAAACTGACATAAACAGCTTTATTGTTTTGTGCATTCATTTGATATCCAGGACAAAAAGAGGAAGTTTAAGGAAATTAAAAAAAAATTAAAAAAAAAAAGAGGGAGGGGGGGAGTGAAGTTGCAATAATGAAAAGGGAGAGGGGGAGACAGAGACTGTACATTTCGTAGTTACACAACATTTTCCTTACAATAAAGCTCAAGCCTCCTGACACTGATACATATACCATGCCAGATTAACAGGAAACAAACAAAAAAACCACACACCAAAAAACCCTACATCAATACCACATTTTCAACGCAAATAAGAAATCCTATAGTTTCAAAGCGCCTGACTCACGTAAAAGATTCTTAATTAAAAAATTAATTCATTTCTAGTTTTCCTGACATTGGATAGAAGGTCTGCTTTCAGTTGGTGTATCATTACCAAGAATTTAACACTCCTTCATTAACAATACCATAATTTAAGTAAAATATCTTTCTATGCATTAAGCGTAGGTCACAGATGAATTAAGGGCTCCCAGAAGCCTCTGCTACCTGGCACAACCCATCACATCAAGCCCAAGTCAAGGTACAAGTAGAGCAGAACTTCATTCCAGCCCCCGCAGTGACAACAATAAAACGCTGAGAAAACACACTATCAAATACTGAACTCAGCATCAATTTCTGTTAATTACAGCCTTGTCAGCAACGTGATTATTCAAACAGCTCATGCAAATGTTAATGAGTCCTTATTTGCATATTTATTTTTTCCTTTGTTGAAATGTCATTGATTATTACATTCTACAATGATGAATGCTGCTGATGATGTGCTCTGATATGTAATTAGTCATTAAGTGGAATGAATAGATCAATTATGAAAAAGGAGTGAGATTAAGAAATATCAAACAAGACCGCCCAATGTAACTATAGAATTTTTTAAAGGAACTAAAATAATTTCTTGGCATTTAAAGTGCAACATCAGTAGTTTTCAATAAATAAACTACTACTTTTCTGAGGTTAAATAAGATCTTCCACACGCACTGCTACTTGGGTAATCTAATTACAATAGTGGAGCACTTTTGTAAAGACAGTAAGAAAACTGCAGAGTAACACGTAGGTCTGGGGGTTTGGTTGTCACATCCTGTCCTTCCCCCATTTAAAAAAAGAAATTACAGCTGTCCCAAAGCTGCTCACGAGCACACCACAGCCGAGCTGCCCTCTTAGCAGAAACGAAAGCGGCGCTGGCTGCACTTGCAGCAGCCCCACTTTGTTCTCCAGGCACAGGCTCCGCTGCCTTCTGCAACTGCCTGCTCCAACTCCCCAGTCAGCGCTCGCTGTTTGCAGATGAAGGGGAAATGGGAGAGAAGAGGAAGGAAGGAAAAAAAAAAACCCAACAAAAAAAAACACATTACTGCAGACCAGATGGGAACATTCCACATGACCAAACCAATCAATCACCTCGGTGGGGCGCAGGTGCAACACAGCCGTGTAGCAACACACCATTTCACAGTCTATCGGGCACAAACACATGGTCACCAATCAATGGCACCCCCAGGACCTGGGGGGGAGGCTCTCTCGAGCCTTACTGGTCCATGCCTGATGACTTCATAATCACACATCATTTCATTCACTGGAGGATACAAACCAGCATTCTAATAACCTTCCCCCGAAACCGGTCATGTTGTGCATATTAATAGAGTGCTGGGTAGAGCTGAACCACCGGCTCCACGCTGCCGCCTGAGCACAGCCCGCAAGGAGGAAACAACCTGAAGCTCAGAACTTCTGCCCGAGGAAGGGCAGCCGGTTCCGACCCAGGTCCATCGCAGCATTATTCATTTGGCCAAATAAATCGTGCGCAACGCTCGCACCTTGCGCAAAGCAGCCCTCGAACAACAGCAAGCAAGCAGAGATAAGGACAAAGTGGGATGAAAATCAATGGAAGAATGTGCTGCTGTATTTGGTGATACGTTAGACAAAATTCTGAAACAAACAGGACCACCGGCGACAAAAAAAAAAAAACAACTGTTAAAACTATTAAAAAAAATCTACATGCTTGCCAATACTCTCAGTGAAATACGTTATTTATTTTAAAGCAAGTATCACAAATTAGTTTTAAAACAAGCAGATAAAAAAATGACACCGTGTGATGTGATTATGCCACACCAAGACCTGAATCAGCGCACTAGCTGCTTTTGACTACAGTTTGCAAAAAAGACCAATTACAAGTGTTAATTTATGTTTGTGTTATTGATGACTTAGGAGTATAACAAACATTACGGACATAAGGATACGGAGACATTTTGGCCAGAGTTTATCACACTACACTGTTACGTATTTGCAGTGTTAAAGAGATACTATTCGGGAAACGAATGCGACAAGGAGTGCATCTTCTCTTGAAATTACACTGTGCCTTGGGGCTAAAAGTCAAATGAGTTGCAACTGAAATGTAACAGACTGAACACTCTTCACCCTTAGATTGCTGTAAGTGCCCAGGTAGGTAGGACTCCAGCATTTGGTATCAAAGCAGAGAGCTCAGTCTTACTTTCGTTTTTCTTAAATGGATCACATGAAGAGCAGACACTTCTGAATTATACAGTTAAATCAGGCAAGTCTAGCATCTACTGAACCACCTCAGCTTTGCTTTCAGGCATAAATTGCTGAGAACTACTTGGAGAAATAAGTATAGCAGGCATGATAAACAGTATAGCTGTTAAGTTGCACTCCATAGCACCATGTGCTGCTTTAGGTCAATGGCAATTCCTCCTTTCCCATCCGGGAGGCTACACAAAGGGAGTACAGTAGCGTTTAATTAATTAATACAAGGAGGGAGGGGGAAAAAAAAAAAATCATGTCAGAAGCAGAAAGCACATTTTTTTAATAGTTAAAACACAGGTAATTTGGTGATTTGTACTGCTGCAGGCCGTTTTACCTTCTTTCTCTGGCTTCCTCCCTTCCCTATCTCAAAGACCTCAGCAAAATGCACAAAAGCATTTGTATTTTGCTCTTAATTCAGAGTCTTGGTACGATTCACCTTTTCACAGGGCCAAATCTGAGTCCTGTAATCTAAAAACTCCACACAATAAAAAGGTGCCAGAGTTGGTGTTAGACAGAGGAGCACAGAAGGGTTAAAGAACAAACGAGTAATATTCACAGGAATATTCGCGTCCTTTCGCAGAACTATGCTGACCAGCAGCAGATGACAAAGTATCCTCCCTCACTAGAATACAAAAATCATTAATCAATAAATCATTACATTAAGGGCCTGACGACCAGTTATCTTCTGGGCACTTACAGAATGCTAATTATTGTAGTATCTGGGGACCCTACAGTGTTAAAATCAGAATATCTTCCTTAATAAGATCAGTTTTCCAGATTAAGTTCAGCTTGTTTTATTTTGAAAGCTCTTGAAAAGAAATGAAAAATGTCATATAATGAACTAAGTACTAATATTAGTCACACTTCATATGCAACACGGGGCAAGCTGATGGCTATGCTACAGACTTGACACATCTTAAGAGGCAAAAAACTAACGGCTAGTGACATTCACAATGGAAAGGGCTGGGAGGAGTTTGACAGAGCATCTCATCCAAAATGAAAGCGCCTCAGTAAAGCTTACCCTTACCTGGAAACATTAAGCCAGAGGGAGAACACGGGGACAGTCAGCACAAGGGTCCAGGCCAGTCCGAGCACCTCACCTGCCCTCCCTGTGCTAAAACGCTACATGAGCACAGCCATGGCACAGGTATCAGGGACACAATTGGCGTATGAATGAAGTTATATAGGCTATAAGGACATCCAGAGAACAGCAACAGATTTTAATCAGTTTGTTCAAATCGGTGAAGGAGTCATGACAACATGAACACAAATTTTAATCCATAAACAAAACTATACATAACTCCTGAGACATTTCCTACAGCAAAGGACGCCAGTGAAGATTTGCTTATCCCACAATTCTTACCCCTTAAATATACAGAAATAAAAGTTATCAATATTACATATAATTCACAAGTATATATAGTGTATAAACCAGCAAAAATTTATCTTGTAAGAAGCAGCTTTGATTTATTCATTCACTAAAAATTAGACAAGCACAACTGTTTGAAAACAGGGAGCCAGAAGTCAATGAATAAAGCAGTTACTAAAAAACCCCTCATCTTGTCGGCCCAACAGTAACTGGTTACAGGGTAAACCTGAAATGGATTTCTGCAAGAAGTACTCACAAATACAGAAAAATTAGTATTTACAATAAACAGAGGTAAAAATGTATCAGAACTTATGACAGTTCACGGCTAAGACTGAAAGTGTTTTGTGATCTCTGGAGTTAAACTGGTTAAATGAGACTCAGTCAATGCCAAAGTTACCCTAACAAGCAAAAGACGTACGTTTGCTCAATATTAAAAAGAGCTTTACAAAATGCGTTCAACAAATAAAACTGCAAACCTAAAACACAGATAAAATTAGGTGTATAATTCCCTTAGCAAATGCAATTCTTTTAGGCACTCAAATCCAATGAAAAATCTGTACCACTACTAAGAATGTTCTTTTACTACTATAGAAATACACAAACCCAGCTAAACTGAACGCTTTAAAGTTCAGCTAGAAGAGGCCAGTTAAGCAGTAGCTTAATCACCTACACTGATGTTACTGGGTTTTATCCAGGGTCAACAAGAACTATTCATTTCATATTTTGCCTAACTGTACTCCTTATGATCAGCTGTTAGCATCAAGCCGGCTGATTTCCATTTGGGCTTGACAGCTGGATTCAGTATAAAAAAGGAATATTAAATCTTGGCCAGGCATAACTGGCTTTCACTTCAAAATAAGCATTTTCATAACTAATGTTATAATTTCAGGTATTAAATAAAATTTTCTTTCCAATACAATTTTGTCAATGTGACACAGACTGCATACAGTTAAGAACTTCCAGTAGGTGTCAAAGTTGCAAATGTAAAAAGCTAACAAAACAATTTTGAATGAGAAATAAAAAAAATATATATATAAAAAAAAAAAAATCAGGAAAACGACCAGGAATTTATCTTCTATCAGTAAAAGTCTCATTGTGAAGAAGAGTTGGAATTAAATTGAGGCTGAGGGTTGGTCTTTTTATTTTTCTTTTTTAAAGGTACGAGGAATGTTTTGGGTTTTGTTTTTATAGTAGTTACTGAGTTGGTTCTTAAAGAGTTGATACCTTTTACATTCTGAAAAACAGAAGGATTTTTAAGTTACAACAGAGAGAATGCCTGCACTACTTAGAGCTATTTTATATTTAGAGGCTGTTCTTGATAATGAAAATATTTTCCCCAAGATGGATAGCTATTCAAAAAAAAAAAAAGAAAATCAATATCCCCAGGGGAAAAAAGGAAAGTCTTTGGAAAACTTTTCATTTACATTTGTCTTCCAAAACAGAAAATAGATGAGCAGCTTGCACAACAACGCTTATTCAAGTAAACATTTGAAAAGGGTCAGAAAGGAGAAGGGTAGCATAAGTTAGAGAAGGTGGTTCTGTGCACAAATGCAAAAGGTGAAACGTGGCCATTTAGTAACCTGCAGTTACATTTCCACTCCCTTTTTAAAACACTGCAAAGGCTGCTCGTGAAGAACAGGTGGATTTTCTCAGGGGAGAGAGTAGAGAAGGCAAAGGGCTACCTCCTCCTCCTCCTTATGACAACAGACCTTGAGCCGGCTACCAAGGGAGTTTGGGACTCCACTGATCACACGGGAAAGGGAGAACACAGGAGTATCTACTGTCAAAAAGACAGTCAAAAGCAAAAAGGCAGGAAGGGTAAGAATATAATTAATTAGAACGAAAAAGAAAAGAAAGCTCAAAATAAAATTTATTTGCTACAGTTTGTCACTTCCTATGTCTTATTGTTGACATACTACTTCTACAAATTTGCAAAAATGGAAAAGATGTATCTTGCCACATCAAAATGGTCAATGCACATCGTTTTAGACCACTGAATTTGAAAACTGAATAACCAGATATGAATTTAAGTTCACCTGCTACAAATTTTGAGCTATTGAAAAAGCCTAAATTGCAATAAATCCCCCCCCCCCCCCCAAAAAATTTTTTTTTGAAATGTTCCTTGTAGGGTGGTTCCCCAGGCTCCCCGTAACAAGTTTATGGAACCCTGAAAGGGAACAGTTGACCAGGTATCTATTCAGTATCTTGAAACTTCAGGGTTTACAACCAGCTGCCACTAATCCTGTCTTACAGGTCACTACAACCAAAGGATGTATCCAGAGAGACACAATCAGTAAACCTATGAAACTCACCACACACATTGGTTTTATTGGCACTAAAGATAAAAAAAGACAAAAACCAGGAAAACACATTTTGGGCAGTATCGTGCAGTTACAATCACTTGACGTGATTCTTGTAACAAATTAAATAAAACATCCCAACCTTCAAATAAAAGAAGTCTAAAATGGTATTGCCTTTCTAAAGCCCAACCAGCTCTTTTTGTGCCCTATTTCTGATTTTGGTCAGTAGCGTCCTCTGCATATGTACTTCTGTGATATGACCCTTTTTGTTATTTACAAGCAGAAATAAAATGTGAAAAAGTTTGGATTTAGTACTTCTTAAACTGGTCACAGCAGAGTAAGCTCAGATGGCTAGTCGAACAGAGCATCCTTAGGGAGACAGAGCCACCCCAGAGGCTTTGTGGGCAGAAAATCTTTAGGCAAAGTGATTCATCATGTGTGGCAAGATGACTGTGACATCTAAAGATTCTTGCCTTGAGCAGCATGATACACGCTACAAGGGATCAAGCATTCTGAAAAGCATCCACACACATCTCAGAAGCTTCAGTAAAAAGGACATGTTTTAAACAACAAAATACTGGACACTAAAAACGTGTACGTGAATTTGCTTTTTGCAGTGGAAAACTATGAAGTTCCCCTTCAGCATGTCTGAGCACATGCTGTTTGCCTAACATAGAAATAAATTTTTTACTAATTTTGCATCCAAACTCCTTCTTTCATAGCCTAACTGAAGGATGTTTCAACATCTGGCTCATGTTCCTTCCTCCAATGTAACTCAGCCACAGCCTTGCAGGTTTGTTTAGAAGCTGGCCATCGATAAATGATTAGTTTTCCATTTTGAAACACGTTTTCCTATAGAGGCTTTTATTATCCTCTTGCCTGTTCACCACCACTTCCAGCCTTTCTAACGGTCACGGAATGCATTACTACACCTCCACTGCAACATGAGAACAGTTTTGATCTTCCAAATCTAGCGCACAGTAATCTGCCCTATGAAAGAGAATACGTACTGTACTACACTGCACCTCTGTAAGACCACTTACAAGACACCAGTTTGGAATGTACCAATGTCTCAGAAACAAAGATGACCCACACTGGAACAGACGACAGAATTCTTTACCATGGTACGCCACCCATAGCACTGGCCAATAAATAACAGGTGCACAGAGAAAGAACCACAAAGAAACAGAGCAAATATGAAGAATAATATGCTCTAACAGTCAGGTGTTACAGCCAAGTAAGCACCACACTGTAAGCAACAACAGAGCATAATCAGATTTAAAGCTCTATTTTCTTTATATTCAAGATGAAGGAAACAAAAAGAAAATACGTCTACAAAGAGCAACATATCTGCACAAAACCACAGAAAATGTCCTTTCTTAAAACAGTCAAAAAAGTTAACAGACCATGGAAGGGAGACAAGCCAGGTAAAGACAGGAAAAATCCAGGAGCGCAGCTGAGAGCGAGCCTGATGGAAGCGCTCAGGTGGAACAGTGTACTGATCCAGATGGGCGCATTCAGGGGACAAAAATACAAGCTTAACCACACAGTAAAACCACAGTAAAATTATACTCTATAGATTTCAGGACAGATGATTTCAGAGTAAATTCAAGTTTACATTATTTCCTACCTTTGATTTTCTGGTATTTTTTTGAAGGAAATAACCTGGACCAATGATACGTAATTGTGTTGCATTAACAAACAAGAAAGCAACGTAAGAGTACCATCAAAGAAATAGGAGAGATTGGATAGAAGGACAGAGGCAACTTTAAAAACACAGCTTTCAGTTCAATGCTGGTGCTGCAATTGATTATCAAGGGAATAACGATGCTTAAGAGCACAGGTTAAAAGAAGGAAGAAAACAAAAGACGTTACTGGGGCCTGGATAACATTTTCTCCCAATGAATCACTGCCTCTCAATTTGGTGTTTTATTTCACATCAGTTTACTGGCATTTGCACTATGTCCCTATCACGAGACCAAGCTGCGCCTAGGCTGGGGGAAGAGGGGGAGGCACACAAGGCAAGCTCAGGGGAGTACACAGGGAAGCTTCCCTCCTTCATGCTGCAGAACGTCACCAAGCACGAAAGAGCAAACTAAAGTCAGTATCTTGCATTCAAGACATTTGTGCTCCCAGCTTTCTTCAATGTAGGTAAAATTAGATAAATCAATACAGAAAATAATCTATATTTAAAAAAAAAATTGTTCTTTACCTTTAGTCTGTTCTAAATACGCTGCTGAAAGCCCACTGTTTATTTTGTACACGTAAGCAAACCACCCTACATAAAATGGTTACCAACGGGAGAAACACATGAGCTTTTTCCTTCTGCCAACAAACCGTATTCCTTCTCACAGTTTGCAACTGTGCCACTGCACCAATGAAAACCAGCAGTATTTCTCTCCTGGCCCCTCTCCCTTTACTCTCTGCTCCAAAATACTTAAGGAGCAGGTTTACACTCCATTTGTTTAACAGCTTTACAAAGTTGTTGGATTTTTTAACCATGGACCTTTTGAACCACATTTCTAGGAAGAGACATCTCTAACATAATAGCAAAAATACAAATGAAATAAAGAATATACACAGATACTGGACAAAAACATTCATTACAATTGTGCACAGGGCTTAGTGCCAGCTAGCTGTCAAACAAAGGAACAAAATCATACAGTTGTTTGGCACTCAAGGCTGAAATCATTGTGAAACATGCACTGTTTATAAATTGTCGTTGATGAATAAAAGCAGCGAACAAAAAAATTAAAGGAAATGCAGCCAAGCACCAGAAAGACAAGCCAATCATCACTCGTCCTCCCACCACTCTCAGCAACCAAACAAAACAAAATAACCCGAAAGCCCCTAGTATGCTGGGCAGGAACGCAGCGCTGCAAAGTAAACTGAGCGCTGCACCAACGGGTGACTTCGGTTGTGCTTTCAGAGCTCAACACAAAGCGCTCAGAAAAGTGATAGATTGAGATACCTGAAAAAACTTGGCGCGTGGATTTCTCAGCTTTGTTATTTATAAAGTAATATTTTAAATGCTAGCAATGCTAGTGACATTTATCTTAAGCTTAAAAATATCAGTCCCTGAAGATGTAAAGAAAAACCGTTTCAGCAACAGTAAAATATATGAGCAGATCTTTCGCCACAGAACACAGCACTGCTGAAAAAATACCACCTCGCCTACCATTAAGAAGAAAGATTTAATTCACATCAGGTGAATGGATGACATTTCTCCTAAGTACAAAGTAAGACAGAATTGTATCCCAGAAAATAAGCAAGAGCTGCTTCTGATCTTGCCTATCAGTACAAATTTCAGTATCTTTCGAACTTGAACCTGTATAATAATGCAACACATCTATGTGGAAACAAAATCTCCTCCAAAATTAAAGAAAAAGAAACTTATAAATATGCAAAAAAAACCCAACCCAATCTCATGTTTTGACTGATAGGTAGAACATCAAGGTGTCCTAAATGCTTTCTATAGTGTAACACACATGAACTTCCACAAACTCCAATTTGAAGTTTGGGTGACGTGATCAGAAGATTCTCTACAATATTTCATAAGGCAAGGCGACTTTTAAGATAGGTAAGGCATATTTCAGAAATACGGTTCTGTAAGGAATTAATTTTTGTAAATCTCTATTCAAGCAGGTCAATCAGCCTGTAGCTTCAGTTGGAAAGTACCTCAAGACTCCCAATAAGCACATAAATAACTTAAATCTGAGGTGACAGCTTGCAAGGGACTAGCAATGTGCGAGACAAACAAATGATGTCATAGGAAAGAAATTAATTCAGTCAGAAACAGAAGTGTTATTTATCACAGAAAAATAGTAAGTCAAACTTCACTTTTCTCCTACGATGCAGAACAGGACTGAAAACTGCAGTACCCTGATACAGAGTGTACAAGTACACTCCTTCCTATCTCTGCAGAACTTTTTTTAAACATGACACGAATTTATTTATGATACAGTGATGCACTTAGGCATTCAATGCAGACCCCAGGGATCAGCCTGGAAGCTTACAAGACTGTTAACAAGTCACACATCACTCTCAAGACTTCTGCTTTCTACGTCCCATCATGTAAGAGGAAGAAATTGCAAGATGCCTTGTTGTATCGTATTTGTGTCTAAAGTGCCAGGCTTATTTTAGAGGTCCCCGTTACACCGGGAAGTAAAGTAAAATTTCGTTACCGTTATTGTGACGCTAGTACTGGTTTTGCACGTGGTCTGTACAATCCCGATTTGAATTTACACGTTCTATATTTACGCATTACGTATTTTAGCGCACTTGGTTCCCCGTTACCTTTAAGGTTCATGGCCAGACCTCAACAAGAAAAACTTTTAAAATCAGTGTCAACTTATTTCAACAATAATGGCTGTGGTTATTCCCCATTCCCACGTCAATGAGCCTTCTTTATTTCATCACTGAACTTAAGGCTACTGCTTTCTTTAAAGGAATCAGCAGCAGCAACCCCAAATATTGCCAGTTCCTTTAATCCTGTATACAACACATCACATCAAATGATGTATCAACTCTCTCTCCTATTTAATCTTTGGATGAGGGACCCCTGTGAGCATCTTCGAAAAAAAAAAAAATAAACAAACCAAAACAAACCCCACCCAACCGAATAGCACCCTCCCTTCACCAAATGCCATCCTGGTGAAGCTTCCACACATAAGGACAAAAAAGTTTCTATTTCTCAAAGTGACCCTCCATCTGGATGCCTATGAAATAACTCCGCAGAATTTTCAGCTGACTTCCCAATGTATATATATGCATTAGAGTGACAGACGCTGAAAGTTGCAGTGCTGTTAGCCTTCGGGAAAGCATAAAACCCCAGCAACCAAGAAAGCCCTGCAAATAAAGCAAGATATTGCCATCGCTTAATAGAAGGAGTCGCAGTTTCTCCAGTCTTCTGCACGTTTCTGTTATGTGAAAATCTTTTACCCACTTTGCAGAAACAAAAATCTGTTGCAATATTGGACTGAAGTGAAAGTGCCCAGACATTATTTCCAAAATCAAATTAAAAAATTGTTTTCTCTCGCTGATACATGTTTCATTAATCTACTATATAGCTGGAGCATGGCACACCTACAGCAGCTTACAGCTCTAGGGAAAATGCAGTGGCCACTCAGGCAACTCACACAAATGATAGTAGTAGAGGTCCAACACCTTCACACACCCAAAAAATAAAATTACACCTTTTATAGGCTCGCTCATTCAGTTTCATCTGTTCCGCCTTCCCCACTGAGGTGTCTGTGTATCTCAACAGTCAGGTTTCGAGCAGCAACAAACACTTGACTCACTAAAAGCCAGACTCTAAAGAAAACCATTAACAACTTCAAGTCATATTAATACAAATACTACGATGCCCTAAATCACAAAAGCCACTTGTTTTGGCACGAGCAGCCTAGTTACAACATTTTGGTTGATCAGTTCAGAATTTAATCACTGGATACAGGCTGCTGCATTTATTAAAAACTGGACTGCCAGCAACTGACAGGCCACAGCTACATGCACACGAGAATGAAAAAAATTAATGGAATGAAATAGAGATTAAGTAAATGATTTTTATGCACCTGGCGATAAGCAAACATCTTTATTGCAAAACAAAGACAAGCCATGAAAAATTACAAAATTATCTTTTAATCACCAGTGAGCTTTCTACAGTCTCCTATTTGAACAGGATAATAGTTATTATGTAGATCCCTAAGCAACTGCCTCCTGGGGAAGTTACATCACCAGTACGGGAAAGAATCACCCCCTCCTCCCTTCTCCCTGTAAAGGAGCTTGGCGCCTTCAGACAGACTGAAATTTAAAATCCTACAGCTTCACCCAGCTGATCCCATCCACTGGAACACATCTACAAGTGCCCAGGGATGGCAGGAACCACAGGAGAGAAATATGCCCTTTCAGCATTTCATGCACTGATGAGCCTTGTAACAGATAAACATACCCTACAGCAGCTAAACTGACATGTTATAACAAAGAGGAAATGCAAGACTTAAAAATTTCATCAGATTACTATTTACTCCCCTTTTCAGAGGCAGAGTACGCTGTGAATAAATCAATGCTAAAACATATCACTGCATTAACTAAAAACCCAAGCTTTGCAGAACAAATTTTATCAGAACTAAAATATTTCAAAATTAAAAAGCCACAGACTTGCATGTTTAAACTCCCAGGCTTGGCAATTTAGAAGTACTTTGAGTAAGAAAAAAATTCCGGGTTTAAACATGAGACCTTTTTGAAGGTGGCAACATTTCACCTTCCTCCAACACCATTAACACTAGGTCCCATTTCCCCTCCCATTAGCACACAGCGCAAGCAACACCGCTGCCCGCGGGTGTCCAGTACTGCCAGCTCTGCTGGCAGGACACACCATGGATTTGCAGAGGCTCCGACAAGTCCTCCAAAGGTACCTGTGGCACTGGTAGTAGTATCCAGTGAGAAGGTATCAGTGGCTCTTCCTAGTACAAAGTTAAATCGAACAGTTGGATGGATTTTCAAGGACAGATTTCTTTACTTCCTTACTTGCCTGAAAAAAAAACCTTTCTGTTTTGGTTTTTTTTTTATTTTTCCTTGAAACACAGCACTGCAGACCACCTGAAAACAGCCCCAACACCGACTCGGAGGCTATACAAACCCTCTGACCGCGCAGAACGCCACCCGCCCTCGTTACTGCCCTACGGCCCGAGCAGAGCCCCGGCAGGAGGGGAGGCTGCCCGCCGCGCACCTGCTCCCCGTCTCTGCCCCATCTCGGGGCCAGGCCTCCTGCCAGCTGCGACCCCGCGCCTACCTGGCAGAGCCCCACCTGAGCCCCACCTGGGGAGGCTGCTGGGGCCCCTCTGCCACAGCTGCGCCCTGGGAAGGAGGTGCCGGTCTCCGCGGGGGTAGAGCCCGAGCAGACACCTGCCGCGGCGTAACGCGCGCAGCCCCCCGCTGCATTCGCAGAAGGCCTTGAGGTATTGCTGTGTTTGAAGAAACGTTCGGGAAGCTCTTTGATTGAAACATTACTGTAAACAGAAGGGAAAACTAAGCTTAACACACACTCCTGCGAGCAAAAACCCAAGGGTAAAAATGCCCTGCACTTAGCACTGTCACTAAATGACTGTGTAATTTAATTTCCCAGAAACCCATTAGCTTTCACAAAAGGAAAATGAAGAGCAGATGAGAGCAATTCTTCGGTGTGAGTGGAATTTATTTAATGTAATACCTGGGGGGGGAAGATAAATCTGAAACTGTAGCGACAGACACAAAACGTCGCAACTCTAGAAAGCTTCAGCCCGCAGATCGGCAGCTCTGTGCCAGCAGTAACCAGGACGTCAGGTCCGAGGTTGTGCAAGTACAGCTGACAAGAGCCTGCCTCTGCCCGACACACCACACCAGAGCCGGGACACAGCCTGACACAGAAAGAGCCCAGAACAAAAAGATTGCTGACATTTAAAAAAAATAATAAAAAGGCAGGGGGACAGACACACCTGAATTTATTTATGGAAACTATATATGCACCTATGAAGCGAATGATACAGATAATTATCTGGAAGAGACGAAGAATTAACTGAAATTTAACTTAAAACATTAGCCTGGGTTTGAAATTTTCATTATAAAAACCAAAATACTACAAAATTCACATTAGGCTTTTAGCCAATCTGTAGTATCATATGAAAACAGTGTCAATCCAGCAATTCAGGACAGTAACACGCCCCAAAAGGAAGACAGACACTCTCAGAAGGAAAGCGAAACATAAGTCTTCCATTTGCCAAATTCATTATATACACTGATTTGGAAAAAGCTAATTTGTAAAACAACACAAGCCCATCTGAAGCCATAAAACATGGAACTTTACTGGGGTGAAACAATGGCAACACTTTGGGAAAAGTAGCCATGATCCATTACTTACAGATGAGTCAGCATCTTAATATTTTTAACTTTAATTATCAAAATAATAAGTGAATTGATAAGACATAAATGTAACACTGTGAAACTGCATGATGCCAGTCACTGCAAAATGAATTTCAAGGAACTTTTCCAGCACAGAAGTTCATAATCAATGGCTTGTGGTGGACCCGTGTCTTAGAGCAGGAGACCAGTACCCCTAAGTATTGTACCTTGATGATCTTATACTTGCATCTTTTTTACTAAGAAAAGTTTTTCTGAACTCTTAGCCTACAATAATATTTGACAGATAATTACACACTATGTGAAGCTGATGAGCTATCCTGTCACAATTTTCTTTCAACTTACTGCCCTAGTCCTGTAAAATGAGATTAACTGAAGCACCTGTCAATCTTTGTTGTGTCCCTGTTTTTTCATTATTTTCTTTTAACATTTTCCTCTTTCTTCCTAATGAATTCTCTGAAGAATACAAAATATTCTGTCCCCACTGTTCTCCAAGTTGATATCAGTGTAACCGCATATAAATTATTTCAGATCAATCTTGCCATTACTCATGTCTCCAGAGATCATTTCCGTTGTGATGCCTATTTTATTCCACCTGTTAAATTAGTAATGTCTACAGCAGGCAACTCAAGGAAAACTAACTATTATTTTGACAAATACAAGGTCTGCCAACTCACTATTTGCATCTGCCCTCTCCCTTCCTAAAACATAATTAAAACAAGATTCATAGCAAAAACTATAATGGCATCATTAAGGGACAGAGTGTATCCTCAGCAAATTTGCTGACAAAACGAAGCTGGGAGGAGTGGCAGATACAGCAGAGGGCTGTGCTGCCATTCAGTGAGATCTGGACAGGCCAGAGAGTTGAGTGGAGCAGAACCTGATGAGGTTCAACAGGGGCAAGTGTAGGGTCCTGCACTGAGGGAGGAATAACCCCACACACCAGTACAGGCTGGGGGTCGACCTGCTGGAGAGCAGCTCTGCGGAGAAGGACCTGGGAGTCCTGGTGGACAGCAAATTGACCACGAGCCAGCAATGTGCCCTCATGGCCAAGAAGGCCAATGGCATCCTGGGGGGCATTAAGAAGAGTGTGGCCAGCAGGTCGAGGGAGGTTCTCCTCCCCCTCTGCTCTGCCCTGGTGAGGCCACATCTGGGGTACTGTGTCCAGTTCTGGGCCCCCCAGTTCAAGAGAGACAAGGAACTACTGGAGAGAGTCCAGCAGAGGGCTACGGAGATGATGAGGGGACTGGAGCATCTCTCTTAAGAGGAGAGGCTGAAAGACCTGGGTCTGTTTAGCCTGGAGAAGACTGAGAGGGGACCTTATCAGCACTTACAAATATCTAAAGGGCGGGTGTCAAGAGGATGGGGCCAGGCTCTTTTCAGGCTTACCCTTTATATTCATAGTATTAGTTACAGCATAAGAAATTATATTTTGATTAACCATCCGAATAATTTCTAGCTCTAATTGCTGTAACAAGCTTCTACTCCCTCCCTCATAAACACTGACCGATGGGTGTCTTGACATCCCTGCACTGTCAGGTCCTCCATACTCAGTGCTGGCCGTAAGAAAAGACAGCGGCCATACCCAGCACAAAGCAGCAGTTCATTTGTTGGGAAGGGGAGCACAGCCATCACCTCGCTAGGATACTAACAGAGGTGACTGTTATAACACCAACAGATGATATGAAATAAACTGGTACTACAGCCCTGCAGCTGGTCTACTAGAGTCAGTGAGTAGGGGAGGTCGGGAAGATGCAAATGATCTAAAATGCTCCATTCCCACAGAGGGTTTCCGATTATGACAGTTTCCAGTTATCTTGGTTGACCAGTCTGCAAATCCTGTAGCTAGCTCAGGAACACCTGGAGCTCTAAAATTTAATCAAATTAAATTGTAAAGCAGCTAGTTAAAGAAATAATGAGAAAACAAAGAAGTATATTTAAAAAGAAATTGAAAGAATGACATCTCTTTCTACTCAAGCGACAGATGTCAACAAAGCAAGCTTGTATTCCACCATCATCTTTTCACTCACTGTTGACTGTATTTTTTAATTACTTTTTATCACATGCAAGCTTGTGGAACTGTGTAGTACACATATGAACAAGAAGCATAAAAGTTTTGCCTTTATGCTTTCTACCTCTTGTGGAAAGACAGTTACACGGAAAAAAAGGAAGTGACCCACTTCAAATGTTTCAAGACGGACCAACAAAAACCCCTTTAAGCTATATTTAAGAATGACCTGCTTGCTTTCTTCCTGGTAAGCACAAGCAGATGAGCTCAGTAGAATGAAGTCCAGGGAACAGGACAACAGAAGATACAGTACCACATGCTTGAAGGGTCCTAGCAAAAACTGACCTCTACTTGCAAGTGCAGAGTACTAAAATGCAAGATAATTACAGAGAATCTCCTATCCTTGAGAACAGTTTTCTAGAATGTAATTAAAACAGAAAGTGTGGAATAAGCAAAGATTATAAGTCTAAATGAAGCTACAATACCACCAATGTATCTTAGCCTGATTTTCTACATATCTCTATGGATACCAATAGACTAAGCTGGTGCCAAGAGGATTCAGTAGTTTTACTTAAAATACAAGCAACGGCCCTTCTTTTTTTATACTAACAAATCAACAGGATAATTCTAGAATTCATTAGTGAAGAACACTAACCAATCCAACGTAATAGCTTTACTTCCTCCACAAACACTTCAAAAATATCTAAATGAATATGGAAATGCATCTTTCTGTGGCAAATTGTTCATTATTGAATCATTATCAACTCTTGTTAGACAAAATTTCTCTCTTTTGCAATGTACAAGATCATTAAAATGTTGGAGAGCTCCATCACGAAAGACAGTGGCACTTTATAATCCGCTATCTCTTCAGGCAAATATGCTTACGGCTGAACATAATACACAAAACAACAACATCCCCTTGACACACAATTCTTTCTTTTAATGGTGCTCTTAAGTGTTGACAGCAATGGTGAAATATATTGTTGCTCGCTCTTTTTTTTTTTTTTAATAGTTTAAAAGTATTTCAGAAATGTATTCTAGGCACGGTAAAATGTTGGAAAGGGATGTGTTTCTTGTATCTTCAGTGTGGAACCCCAGGCGCTCCATCACTCTGTTAG
This sequence comes from Leptosomus discolor, assembly GCF_034619465.1. Classification (NCBI taxonomy): domain Eukaryota; kingdom Metazoa; phylum Chordata; class Aves; order Leptosomiformes; family Leptosomidae; genus Leptosomus; species Leptosomus discolor. The sequence goes on along the minus strand of NC_141401.1, from coordinate 22,065,844 downwards.
CCTAGTGAAATATTTCCTATAAGCTCATCAAGTTCATGTTCTTAGCCTCCATCTCCTTTTACCCTCTGAAGATCACACAATAATCAATCAATGCATTAAATACCATCTACAGGAACTAATAAAATGGATGGGTTTGTTCTGTTTATGTGAACGTGTCCACCATTTGCTATTAACAAACTGTGAAATATTTTTTTGTCTAAAAAAAGCTTAATAAGAAATCTCATTTTTCTTTGCAATAATAGACAAAACCCCATGAACACAGATAGTGGTACTAAATAAAAAACTACTACTCAGTCTTTTTACGTTGCTTTTACCATTCCTCTCTCCAAAGTTTCAGCATCAGCTTAAGCTGCAAAAAACTCATGATGTGGAAGTATGATATACAAAGCTGTATCCTATACTGTAGCAATAAGTAAAACGAGTAATTTTTTGTTATGACAAGCCAAAAACCACAGGTGAGATACTATTAAAAGCATACTTTTAGTTTTGAGGTAAGATATATACTGAAAGCTTCCTATAAGTCTTTGCTGCATATAGAAGGAAATTAATTACTATTGCTCCAACAAAATAAAAGCCGTAAGAACTGTTAGCCATAAAGCATTACAAAACTCTTTCAGTTCACAGCTGCTTTGGCTAAGTGACTGACATATACACATCTTGTAATTCATTAATTCTCTCTACAAAACAATCTCAACAGCAGCTTCTTCTCAAATCTGTATTAATGATGTAATTCTATTATGTCTAATGGATTCAACTAGCCGTGTCTTCAATAAAACTGAAAAACTAAGAAGATACAATTGCACCAATTATTTTCTTCATATATTTAAAGGCATATATTTGAGAAATTGGATGGCTCAAAATAAAAGTATGAGCAAATATTTTGCCTTTGGTACTACAATTTTTTTTTAAAAAAAATTCAAACTTTGCTTCCTATTTTTGTAAAATAAAATCAGTACCAGCTACAACGCCTAGAGCCATTCCATACATACTACAGACCAAAATACCAGAGAAGCAACTGAAATAACCTGTCTTTTTAGCCCCCTGTGTTTAAAAAAAGACAACATATTTGAAACAGTAATGGGGGAAGCTCTACTCTGCCTTATCAAAATAACTACGGGAAACTACATTTTAGCTTTACTGTCTTCAGATTTAAGCATCATTGACCAACTGACATGTCCTCTCTCTAAACAAAGACTACAGACACGGTCATTTTAAAATTACATATTTTCAGGTTCATATATGAAGGTTTAAACAAAATTCTGTTTTCAGCAATAGCTGTGCTTTGTCTGTCTCTATTTCAGAGAAAATTAAAGTAGTAAACAAAGACTGAGCAAAGTAGAAAGATTTCCAAAAGAAATTGCAGACCACCAGGATTTGGATTTAGGTAATCCACTTAGATTACCATGGCTATGTCTTAGAAGGACAATACCGAGATCGCAAAATAGGTCATGTCTACAAGATACAGTATATATATATATATATAAGTGAAACAATGTCAAATGTACAAATTCAGAACAAATATTCAGAGTCATCCCTAAGTTTAAGATACAAGAAAAAAAAAGACTGTCCAAACACCATGTATTGACAAACAAGAAATGTTTTTAAATCAACATTTCTATGCTCCAAACCGGAATAGGGAGAAGAGTTTCAAACAATGCCACTGATACATTAACACGTTTCAGGTAACACAAAAGCACAGGCAATGAAGAAAAAGCTCTCAATACCTAAGCCCACAAAATACAAAGCATATTTTGCTTGCTTGTTTTTTCAGTTTCAGAAGCAGAAAATGTTGGACACCCACAGGCCTGGAAGCACTAACAACACTTGCCTAGCAAAACAGGAGTCTGCATCTCTTTCTCAGAAGTGAAAATAAGCTTCAAGTTTGAAAGATACTTAAATTGGTACAGAAGATCAAAAATAAGAGGTAAGCCCTCAAATGATTAACTGAATAAAAGCCTGAAGTAAATTGGTAGGTCAGGAATTGATAGTGTCAGAAAAAAGAAAATTTCTTTTTTTAAAAGCACAAATTAAAAATTGCTATATATGTCTTCTCAGCAAAAGTTAAGCAAAATTCAGCTTTAAAATAATTTAGAATTTACAAGAGAAATGTAAAAATCAAAACAAAATTTAGCAGCTTTCCAGATCAACTTGAGAAAATCTAGAGGGTTCCTTCTTCTAAAAAGCCCTGGACAATGGCCTTTACGAGGAATTTGCCCAACATAAAAAGATTTCAATACGGAAATCAGGGTTGCTACGAGAAATAGAGCAACTTCCAGATGCCTGACATGTCAGGCCTAGACAAGGGAATGAAAAATGTCTCTTTCTGACCAAAGAGGCTTTGAGGGGATACTCGTAAAGAATTACCTACTTACCCATCAGATTTGAGTTCATGAAAGGTGTCGGGGACAATCCTTCATGGGGCCCTAATCGACTGTCATTCAAGTGATCACTGTAATGAGGACTGTCTGCAAAACCCTAGAGAAAAAAAGACCAGAGTATTAAACAGATTATTTGGCAGCCCAGCTAATTGAGTGCAATGACACTTTCCTAATTAAATGTGCAGAGTCACAATTGGTCATTAATCACAAAAGTTGGCTTTCGGGTCTATCTCACAGAAATTACTCCCTGCCCACATTTTAGTTTCTCCCCCTCTTTTCTTTCTCCCCCATCAAAAAGAAACGGCATAATTTCTTAATAATCTGTGTCCTCACGGACAACATTTCTAAAAAATGAGTAATACTGAGATATTTTGATACTTGAATCCTCTTAGTGTTAAGTCACTAACCACTGACAGAGTGAAATTAGTCTGAAGAACTCACAACTGATTTTTTATTTTCCCTAAAGTTTCTGTTTGCATTAATAAAATAACACAGTAAAAAGGTCAGGAAGTGTCACTGACATTAGGAAAAAAAAATGTTAGCGCAAATGAGAAGAAGAAATCCCATTTCCCCTTGCAGCCTGCTATTAACGTTACAGATTAATAGGCATTTTGACACTATCGCATTACTAAACAGCATAGCTCACTGACAGAAGGTTTATTTTCAAATAGTGATTAAACAAACAACTTTGCCACCCAGTTTGCAAACAAGCACTCAAACTGAAATACTGGTCTGCAGTTTTCTAGCATCAGTATAGCCAACTTAGCAGGCTTGGAGTGACCCTTATGGAGTCAGTCAGGAAACACTGGCTTATGGAAAGGTTGCACCAAAAGTACAGAAACAGAAATCACTGAAGCCCTAGGATGCATGTATTACTTAATTAACCCAATTACTTAAAATTCTCTTTTGTACATATCAAAATGCTTTCAGCTTTTCCATATAAAGGTGTCAACATGGTATTTGCCATTCAGACTGATCAAATGTGCACTGACTCACTTATTCTGTACAAAACATGACAGACCTGGCACTCAAAATTGCACCTCCTTTGTAGCCAAAGTTTTGAAAAATATTTTGTAACCTTATCTTACAATTCCCACTTACTTGCTTCTTTAAGTCTGTCAGAGAGAAACCTAAAGCTCAGACCTAATTAAGTGAGGGGGAGAAATTGTTCACAGCTACCAGAAACCATCTCAAGTGCCTTGGGACTACAAAATCATCAATCACTGAACATTTATCATTTTTTCAGACTGCAGGCTCACATGCAAGACAACATTAATGGGGCTGAAACAGGCCTCAGTATCTTTGCAGGCGTGCTGTCAGTTCCACCAAAGGGCTAGTAACTGAGGGCTAAATAACTGTCACATCACTACCACTGCTTATGGATGCATGTCACAACTCCGGCTGCTATTCGGCTTTAAAAGTAATCTTCTGGGAGTCCCAACTCCCCAGTGAATCTTCGGCTGACTTTATCTGCTCCAGAATCAGCGATACACATGTGATAGGCATTCAGAAACAATCCTAGTGACATTTACAACTTGGTTATGACCACAAGGGTGTCCTCTGGTAACCATGACCTAGCCGCGTCTGTCAGAGAAGCAGCATGTAGCAGCAGCTGCTGAGGAAATGGAGTGGCTCCTAGCTAAGGTCACCACATGTGGTTTATTTTTATGCTGAAATGAAACAAAAAAGAAATTAAATCTGCTGAATAAAGAAACAAAAATCTGCAAAAAGAGGACCAAAAAGATATAGCTCCTAAGTAGGCAGCTTCCTATTTGTCTCTCCACTTGTACTCATTATTGCGTTGTTTTTTTTTTTTTTTTAAAACCTTCCTCCCTAAGACAATACTTCAGCTATATTTTATTTTCAAACAAACTAGGAAGGACACTATCAGTGGTAAAAGAGAATCCGTATCTCAGACATTCAGAAAGTGGTACTCTGATGAGCCCCAGAAACTGGAATCTTCATGAGACCTTTATTCACAAAGTAACAGAACTGCTGAAAATACACACCATGCAACACAATCTACCTAATGCACAGGGTTAACAATGCTCCTCCCCAAGTTAATATTACATATCCCCCCCAAAAAAATAAAGGAACTGGAAAACTGGGTGGGTAGCTTACACAGAAATGAAGGTTCTCCCTTCTATCATCAGAATTCCTTCAAATAATTCTTTACATCACGTTCTTTTCATATACCCTCTCTTTCCCAGGATGCACTTGCATCCAGTTACCACAGCACCAAAGTTACATGTCTATGCCACCAGACTAATCAACTACTTTACCCGGAAAATGCTCCAAGAGGTTTTTCACAACGCTAAAGTCACAGAAAACAGAACATTTACTGTATGGGGGGAAAATGTACTAAGGCATGTGCAAACACTTTAAATGGAATTGTTTTTTCTGTACTTGAACTCAATTCCTAACTAAAATTGTGTCAGACATTTCATTCTTTGTCACGCATCACAGAATTTACACTTGTGCAAGTGTAACCTCTCTCAACCTCTATGTACAGTGGACCTACGTAAAGAGGTCTTATTTGGCCACCATCCTTGACACTTGACACTAGTTATTCACCGCTTTAGTAATGAGTTATGGATTATCAGCTCAAGCAGCAGAGTTTTGTTTGGGACTAGAAACCCTGGGCTGATTCCCACACATAACTCATCCACACAAAATGAATATAAAGTAACCACAAACACATACAGTTTTGATTTAATAAACTTCTTTTTCACTTCACAAAAGCAAATTAAGCAAAATCATAAGAGGTCTAAAGGACAATGATTTAAATTACATAGAGTTATTTCAGAGCATTCTTCACATTTAAGCTGTACTTCAAATAAAATTGCATTCCTGATACCATTCCTTGCTTTTACATCTGTATTGTTAACTTACATAATAAAGAGCATGTAGTTCTACTGGGATGAGCAGTAGATGGGAAGATCAATCATAGATGAAAACTTTAGAGGCTTCCAATAGCTTCTGAAAAGCTACTGGAAGCTTCTAGTCATACAATCAAGGCTTAAAAAAAAAATGTATTTAACAAATATGATAGTGCAAATTGACAACATATGTTTACAGCTTAAAGAAGAATGCAGTTGAGAGTCTTAAAGAGTCCATCTGCAACACCAATAAAGGACAGTGGTTTATTAAAAGGTATAGCCCACCTGTGTGACTAAGTAACAAAGAGAAAACACCACCAGCTAGCACCTGAACTCATCCCTCACGGCAAAAGCAACCAGCGGGGGGGGATATATACACATTTCTATGAGACCCCCTTTTCAAATCTATGTTTTAAGGAAGACTCAATAATATATACAGCCAAATTTCATTCATTCTTTCTGAGAAAGGAAGGAAATCTCAGCTCACAGCAATTTCGAAGACTACCTCTGAAAGGGGACTCACTTCCTTGTAACTAGATTGATACCACCTCCAAGCAGAAACAGAAGCCAACTATGCCAAAAGCTCCTCTCCCTCTTGGAAGAACTGTTCAGTGATATATATTCTGACCTGACTCTATGGTACGGGCTGGTGACATCATTCGTTGGACCACAGGTGGGCTTCCAAAGCCCTCTGGAGGATTGCTACCTATCGTTACCTGCAAGGCAAGTTTGACACAGAAAGGCCAGAAGGAGACACTCCATGCTGAGTACTCATCCCCATGGCTGCCACCTTTGCTCCCCAGCAAATACACCAACAGATTTGCATGCAGAGTGCACAGTTCCAGTATTTAGCAAATAACTGGCAAAAAGTCTGCAAAACAGTCTTCTGTTCCGAGCACCCTATTCTGAAGGGACTACAGATAGCTCAGGGTGATTTTCTGCTTACAGAAAGAAAACTGGTTTTGAATATGGTTAGATGCCATAGCAGTAAACTCAAAATCATCTTGTTTCTTCCAACCTCTTACACATCTACTACAAAAGCAGGCTTTACCTTTCCCAAAGGAAGACAAAACTCTTCTTTCTGTATTCTTATAGCCCAAATAAAGTCTAATGGGGGTTAACTGTTCCCTTACAGCACTGTGCAACGTTGCCAGGTCTCTCCCTGGATTTCAGTCTGACTGTATGTTTGTAATCAGAAAGACAGTATCAGATACATCTACAAATAAAAGCAATGAGTATTGTCTACTAATAATACTTGTCATGCAATGCATCTGAAAGACTACTACTAATTAGCACTGCAATTCAACTGAGCAGCGAAAGCACTCTCAATGTTAAATGCTCTATTTTGTTCATTTTTCAGGTATTTCATTGATTAGAGTGATGTTCTCTAATCATTCCAATAAAGTACGTCCATCAATTAAAAAAAAAAAAAAATCAATAGTTGCGACAGTTTTCATTCCCACCTCTTCTGCGTAAGATGTCCCAAATATCCAAGTGATTGAGGCTATATCTGTGTCAGGAAGATTTTCCATGCACAGGTATGCTAACACAGCCAAACCAATTAAAAATCTGAGACTATTTACAAAATCATAAATAGTTGTATACAGGACACCTGAAAATTATCTTACAGAATGTATTATTCTAGAAGACCCAGAAGAAGAAATGGGAAGAATAGAGAAAACAAGCCCTTACTAGGCATGTTTAACCTACCAAACCATAAGGGAAGACCTGACACAATGAGTCTATGCCCCATTTTGCAAAATAAAATGGTAATTAACCTCCTAAAACTCAATGTCTTTCAATGACCATTGAAGTTCAGACATTTTGGGTTAAGTCAATCACAAAACTCACCTAACAAGCCAAAAGGCCTCCCCAGCTCACTGTTCCTACCCCTTTTCATTGCACTGATTCCCAAGCTTGTGTAGTATTCATCCTCTCCCTTTCGCCTCCACTTCAAAAATGTAAAACTATCATCCCTTAGTAACTATTTCTGAAGTCACACCAGGATTTGTCCATGCATAAGCAAAACTGTACTCCTGATCCCAACTCAAGCTGTGGGTTTTTTGGTTTTGGAGCACAACATTGTATTTCCACTTCAGGATAAAATGTGGAAAACAAAGGAGCCACTAAGTAGGTGGCACACATTTTTCCCACGCATTTACTGACCCATGAAATAACTTTTTCTTGTACCATTAACCACTCCACAGCATTTTATTTACTCCTCCACCAAACTATAGAAAACAGACCTTTTCTCTTTGCTTCTCCTCGCTTATCCCCAAGCCCTCTCCTACACAAGTCCCTGGGAACAGACCAAAATTGGACCCTGTTGTGGCTCATAAACAAGCTGCAAGATCACTAAGTGGGTATTTGCATTGTAGCAACTTACAACACAGCTCCATTATCACCTTTAAATTTAAGACATTAAAATTCCACTAAAATGAATAGTTGACTCCAGTTTGACATGACTACTGAGGAATAAGATTAAATTTAATAAATGCTGCTTCCAATTCCTTGAGTTTTGGAACGTTTGACTGACCTTAACTAACAAATATTAATTGTTTAAAACTCAGGCATACTGAGGTCCCCTGCAAGCTAAATTTGGCTATGATCATATGAATCAGGCAACAGTCATCTAAATGTGACTCTACTGCTGAAATCCACTTTATTTTGGATTATCCACCTCTCCAAACTAATCTGAGAATTCTAAAGGCAAACAAGAGGGGAAGAAAACAAAAGGAGGGGGGAAGTGGGGAGACAAAGCGAGACACAGAGACAGCTAGAGACAGCCAGCCAGCCCCAGAGAGACAGACTACACCTGAGAACACGGTAGTGAGTCATAGACCAAAGATTAGACAAGAGGCTCGGAGCAACAGCCATACCAAGGTGTCTTAGATAATTTAAAAGACTATGGATCACGTGATCATCTATGTTTCCAGCAATAAACAAGCATTTTGTTTTGGAAAGAGTGTTTTCAGTCATTGAATCTACAGATTTGTCAACGGCTCCTAGAGGAAATACTACAGACCCAAAACCTGCCTGGGTCTACTGAACGCACAGATCAGGAAGAACCTCGCAAAAGTGAAGGTAAGCTAAAAACAAACGCAGGGAAGAGTACTCTTCCCTTTTGCCTTGAGGATCATCTGCACTACAGTCGTTCATCTTAACCGAACACCAAGAAACATCACACTGTCACAGGTCATGGCACAACTCTATTTAAATCACCTACAGTCTTGCAGCAAACTATTACTGAGGACCAATGTTGCTTCCCAACGGTGACCAAAAGGATTTTACAAAGTATTCACCTGAGAAGAACAGGGAAAGACACAGTAAGACAGCAAAATGTGTACACTCCCAAGTACACTTCTGACAGAAAAGTACTAAAGAAGCACAGAGATCCCCACAGCTGTATTTTAAGAATTCAGTCTATCATTTTTAAAGAAAAAAATTCACAAATTCATAAATTTTGAGTAACTTTAAGGCTGAAAATACAGAAGTTCCAACCAACTCTACAAGAACAAACCAAGCTAAGTCTGAAAACTTACTTTCAAGTTACTTATACATAGACTGTAAGCTGGGATGTTGCAATTACAACTACACTTGACCATATTGTATCATCCTATGGACCAGAGAGATGTGCACAAGAAACTTCTATGAGGGAATGGGGAATCACGCGCTAAGTCAGTTTGTGGCTGAACATAATTAATCAACAATACATAAGCCTCCTACGCAACTAAAAAAAATTCCAACCAATTGGCATTATGATCAAAAACTAAAATAAAAAGTCAGCTTCTTCAACAACCAAATCTTTTCCAATACAACCAATAACAAATGCATCCAGCAACCTCATTTTCTCTGCAGTAAGAGTACCAATATCCTCCGTAAGGACAACAACGGGTCTGTCGCAGGTCAAACAGAGAATTACCGTAACTTTCTAAACAAGGGAAAATGCCAGGGTGGTGGCGGCAGCAATGAAGCACACTGACAACAATGGGGGAATCCCCACACTCCTTAAGACTATGCTATCCACATTATCATCAATCGCCTGCTACAATCCAGAAGATAAGAGACCAAGCTGAAGACCAGTCTGACGTGTCAGGAAACAAACGCCTGTCCCCTCCACGGTCATTTCCCAGCCTGCTGAGAACAGGCAGTACTTCATGCCCATCTCATTTGATTGGGCAATAATCTTGTATAACACTTACTAAACAGAGGAATGAACGTGGTTAGCTGATGGAGATCACCCAACCACACCAGAAACAAGGAGCTGTACACTTTCTCATTTTAATTCTGATTTCCTTTTCACTATCAGCAAGTCTTAACCTTCCACTACAATACCTTAAAGATAGAAATGCAGCTTTATACATTACTTGTTCACCTGCTATACAGGGGAAAAAAAAGTAGTTATCACCACCCCCAATTTCAGGTATTATTGAGAAAAGTCAAGAGAGCTTTCACAAGTACCCTCCAAGTGCCACCCTAAGTTACATGCTTTGTAACAGAGCTCTAAAAACATTCATTAGCTTATTTCCACATACCAAGTTGAAATAGAAGAAAATGATGTGTGCAGGAATGGAATATTTGAACAACTGAAAACATGGTGGGTTTTTTTTTTTTTTTTTTTTAACCTGGTTGAGCTTTGGAAGGGAAAGGAGGACATAGCACATTGAACAAGGAATCTATTTTGAATCAATCACCATTTTCTCCAGTTCTAAATCCATTTCCAGGAAGTTAACTTGGTGAACGATGCATCTGATTTTAAACAGCTCCACCCAATGGCCCATTACACCTCTCTAAACTCTTGTGGGACAAATCAACATGATCTGTAATGGGACGACTTCCTGCCTGCATGTAAAACTAGTTCGTGAACAGATTCCAATGCTAATTTCAATATGATAGGTAGTTGCAATAAAAACAAAACAGAACAAACAAAAACCCCACTTCTCCGATACAGCTTATATGACTGAAACCAGATTTTTCCAGCTCTCATCTAAGCTATAAAACAGAAAATAAAATAATACAAGTATAGCCACCATACAACAATAACTGCTTAAAGACAAAAACCTAACTAAACCATTCAGAACTTAAATATCAAATCTGGCTTTGAAAAGTGGTGCTCATAAATTAAATTATAAAGTAAGCTGCATTTGTGAAAGTGTCCTGCGCACTGAATATGGGATATTTAATCCTGGCTTTGATTTCACACTGAATCATCTGCTTACTTATAGAACGCAACAGGAAAGGCAAATAACCAGCAAAGAACCACCAAACAACATCCCTCCCCCGCAAAAAAAAACAACAGAGGACAAAAAGGACACAAATACAACAGACTTGATAACACTTACTGTATTTCTGTGTCCCTCTTGTCTTGTTTTGCTATTTAACAGCTTCCTTTCTTGTTATGTACCTGAGATTAAGAGGTATAAAATACTATTTCAAAAACCTGCTATCTCATTACTATTTTTTGACTTCTTTGCAAATTAAAAGTACTACTGGTGGTAGAGGGGGGGAAGACTAGTTTGGGCATATAGTATTTTGGATTCCAATTCATGTCTGAGTGTTCTACATACAATAGAGGGCATAACCTGTTGACTGATGCTACAAACCCCTCTATATCTAGCAGTGGTATCTTGATCAGTTCAGCTCTGACTTCAGGTAGATATATAGCAGAGTTACATAAATGAAAAGGAAGATAAACTGCATACTCAGTACTGAAGCTAGATTCTGTGTTAAATCAGGTCAAAATGTACACTCACAGCTTTTAGTGCAATATACATGCTGGAATATACTGAAAACACCCACAGTTCAAATTTTGGAAGAAAAATACCACAGCTAATTTATGCTACATTTTTAACAGTTAAAATTATTATGTGTGTATATATAAAAAGGTTATCCACCAAGGAAATGTCTCCAAGCAAATCTAAAAATATTTTTCATAAGACAGCAATCTAAACAGATGAAAAACTAACTCACTCCTTTCACTGCAAAGACATGTTACAACAAAATCAAAATAACGAAAGAAAACCTCGCAGAGCATTATTCTTTATGAAATAAAAGCAATCATTAGCCACACTGCAATAAAAACTAGGGTAGAAAAATGTTTAATTAAAAGACAATGTTTATCCCCAAAAAAATGATTATATCAATTTGCTGCTAGATTACGAGTATAAATTACAGCTCCCAAACAAAGCAGGAAAGCTAAAAAGTTCACTTTCAAGTGCTACAGTGCACTATATTACTATGCAGCAAACACGCTACTTGGTTCAAGTACCTCAGACTGCCTCCGAAGAGCTCAGTAGAGCAAGGCTTTCAAAAAGCAGCTTTACAGTCCTCTGCAACACACACTAAGAGCCAGCTACCCTTCTAATGCAAGGGATTATGAACACACGCAGAAAATATCTCTAGCTCCATATCACTCAGATAAGGGAGGGACTTGCATACATTAACCAGAAAATAGTCACTGAAAACCCACCGCTGCTGCACACACAGAACTAAAAGCAAGACTGGAGAGTGGGAAGAAAAACAAGCACCACAAAAGACAGAAAAATTTGACACAGTACTGCATATGGACTTCAGTATAATAATTCAAGCATAAGGAAGACCACCAGCACTTTGTAAAATTCCACTGTCTTGCTAATTACCATTCTTGAATTATTCCTCTAAAAAAATGAAGCTTTCCTACTTTTCTTTACCCCTCCCCATAGATACATTTTCAAATTATTTCAAATTTCCATTATTCTAACTAAACATTTAGCCTATGCAAAAAAGATTTTGCACACAGAAGTCACCAATGTCTCGACGTATACCTTTTCACAAATTTAAGATTGTCACAGCCAATTCCAATACAAATACCCACTGTTCTTTCAGTGGCAGAACACTATTTAACATTAACATTATTAGCTAAAGAAAAACCAAGGTTTTCTCAAGCCTGCAGCGATTCTCAGCCTTCAGTGTTAGTTCAAAACACTACAGAAATAAGAATATTTTAGTTTTTAAAAAGGTACTACCAGAGACTCTTAAAATAAATTAAACTGCTATGGGATATAAGAGAAGGACCTTTGGTAAATCAATTATTGATCAAAAGATTAAAATACATAAACACTCCATCCCAAGCACAGGAATATATGTCCAGTTTTCACAGTGAAATTAAGTTACCAATGTGTTTTCCCCACAAAACTGTTCTCAGCCCAATGTTCATCAACAATTTCATGAATAAATCAAAAAGAGTGGGTGAACAAAGACATAGAAAAGTTTTTTGATAATGAAACACATTTAAAAGTAATCCTAACTAAATATTACTGCGGAGTTTCAAAGCAAGTTCTCCATGAAACAGGAAGTAAAACAGAAGATAAAAGTTGGTGTAAAATAAATACAAAAGAAACACGTTAAAAATAACACAATGTCATAACAATGTGGTAACTACTAGAGACATTCAAAACCTGCCTGGACACGTTCCTGTGTGACCTACTCTAGGTGGTCCTGCTCTGGCAGGGGGGTTGGACTAGATCATCTTTCGAGGTCCCTTCCAACCTTTAACATTCTGCGATTCTACAGTTTTTGAAACAATATCAGTTTTGAAACAATTTTGAAACAATATCACTTCAGAGCTCAGTGACAGTCAAAAAATACAAAAAGAAATGAGTAGGCAAGGAACAGAGAACGAAAGCATCACTACGTCATGCAGAACTCGATGGTACACTCTCCCGTTGGCTGGTGCATGCAGCTGTAACCACCCTAACTCCTAAGTTATACAGAAGCAGCACGAAGATTCAGAGACTGGCGCAGAGAACTAACCACAGGTTAGGAGAAGTTACTATAAAAGCAGAAACCAATCAATTACAATTCTTCAGTTTGGTCGAGGAGAGACGCACAAGTGGCATGTAAAATAAAGGTGGGGCGGGGAAAATTATGAAGTACATCAGTAACAACCAATCATCACTATTCAGAACACAGGAACATGGTAGAAATAAGGTAAATCACGGGTCAGCACACTTAAGGCAAAAACATCAATATTTTTGCCACAAACCGCTTATAATTATTGCCAGAACTGTAATCAAAGTCAGAAAAATTCACAACTTGCCAAGAACGAGTCCACTGATAGCTGTAAGAACAATGTCCAACAGGTCAGCTCTGTTCAGGCAATCTCCTAAACCCCTGGCTTTGCCAGGAGAGTACTACAGTAAAGGTGTCAAAGTATTTGCCCCATACTTACACTTTTTCCTTAAGCATCACTGCTGGACACAATCAGACCATCTATACCAACCTGAACAGACCTCTGGCACGAGTTGGGAAAGGACAGGAAAGGAAGATCTCCTTTAGCCAGTCTTCCACCATCTTATTTAATTAGCTTTTAACAGGTATGTACTTACTATCACTGAATTCCAATTCTATTTAATTGACAATTGCTTATCTTTATGTACATTTGGAAATTCCAGACAGTACTGGGTCAACAATTTACTTTCTTAAATAATTTGGTCACTGTACTCTGACCTTTAAAGGAAAACCCCAGTAGTAGGCTGCACAGAGATTTAAATTAAAATATATATATATATATATATTCACACACAAGACAGAAAAGAGTAAGTGGTACCTCTTGAGGTTTCAACTTTTCTATGTCCGTGGAGAGGTCTGAGCTTTTCCCATGAAGACTGCCATTCTCCTGTAAACAGGCAAGCAGTAAGAACAATTAGGACAAGAATAACATTCTATATTGAAATTATTGGAAAAAGCACTGGATTCTGAAGTAAAAGTTGAACACGTGAGACAATGATAACTTACTTAAACTCTGCATGTTAATCACAAGGAATAACCTAGGAATTCAAAAAGCTAACTGTACCATTTGCCTTGCTCCCAAGAAACTGATCTATATTCTTACAATACAGACCCCCCCACTCATTTTAGCTCTTCCTCAGAGTCATCTTATTTGGCAGCATGAAGAACTTATCTTTACTCAAAATTCTGAAACAGCAGTGTAATGTGTCTCATTAGTTGAAAAAAAAAAAAAAAAAAATGAAGGCCATACGTCTTCCCCAAAATTTATGCATGCAAACTTGATTCAGACTGGTAAATAAAGTCCAGTGCTTCTTCAGTGATTTCAATGCAGAAGAGAACTTCCTTTGTTCTACTTTTTTGCAAAAGAACATGGCCACGGGATGAATTCATTTGTGCCTCTTAACCATTACCAATTCTCTATACAGACGGTATGTATTTCTAAGATTCGCCACTTTTTTGGGGGAAAACATAGGAATGGAATTTTTCCTGTAAAAGAAATTCAGTTTTCTTGAAAAGAAAACTGTTCTTATTTAAACGACATTCCCGACAACCACTCTTTATTGCTTCATGGAGGACTTCTACAGAAAGTTGGCTTTTTCCCCCTCCCACTGTCAAATTTTTAAGTGTATTGAAGGCCTGTGCAAAGATCTATATTCATCAGCCAAACGCTCTGAATTCCTTTGGATAGCTACTTCAAACCAGTTCTGCATAACATCTATCTTGACCCTGCAGGACAGGCCTTCCTTATTCCTCAGTGCAAGAAGATGATCTAACATGTAAAACCAAGGAGATGCACACGTTTTGTAATCGTCCCAAGCCTGGCACCAGAGGCTGACTCCTCCTAAGGCAACCCAGCCACGTTGGGCTCTCCGGAAAATCCAAACCTCCCAGTGTCCACCACCCGGTCAGCAATGCCACCACGACCTGCTGCCATCCTGATGCTTCAGGATGGTGGAGCCAACCCCCCACAGCTAACTGACCCCCCATGGAGGAATTTCACGTTCTGTGCTAACATGAGACTTGTTCTTAAATTCATATGATTTAGCAGATTTTCCAAAAAGAAAGTTAGTTTAGGAAGACATTTGTAAAATACTCAACTTATATCAAACTTTCACTAGAATTTAGCACTAATAGGGTTCCCCACACACAAATTTCCACTGCCTTTAGAGAGAACAAAAAATCCCCTATCAAAGTAAAGAAAACTTTACCACCTTAACAGTACAGGAACAAATGGATTTTTTTTAAAAAAGAGAAGGCAAAACATACAAAACTTTGTTTCAGGAGACAGAGGGAAGAGGTGAACCTGATTATTTCATTTTTAGTTTATGAATCAAGAAAGTTTGTATGCAAGTATTTGGTCTTCTCCTGCTGTAAATTTTATACCAATTCACACAAAGGCATACTATAAAATCATAGAATGGTTTGGGTTGGAAGGGATCTCAAAGGTCATCATTAAATTCAGCCACAAATACAAGTAAGGAAATAAATCTACATGTCATGCTCCAGATTAAACAAAAAGGAACATCTTTTTTTTTTTTTTAAAAAAAACCAAAACAACAAAAATCCCCAACACAAGCTGTGAATAATTAGTGCTTCAGAATGAACTCTCAGTATCATCTCAAACTACTCGCATGCAATTGAAAAATCCTCTGCACTTAGCCAGCAGAGGAAGAAATACTTCAACAACATTTTGAGGACAGATTCCATCAACTCTTAACAATATATTCAGTTTGGCTAGTGTCCAACTGGCTTTAGCCAAAACTGTCCTAACATAAATTACGACTCAGCAAGAATTGTTTGCTGGAAGGATAAAAATTTTTTTTTTTTTTTTTTTAAATATAAACCATTTTGAGTCCAAGTTACAATTGCTGTGGGGTGAGGGACACCTGACATGTATAAGAACTTAACATCTCTTTTTCCTGAAGACTTCCATACGGCTTAAGACAAACCCACATTTACACTTGCTTTTCTTAATGATACACCAGAATCGCACTGACCTCTTCCTAGGATTCTAACTTCTGGTATACCTCTGTTAGAGCACTAAAATCTGCCTTTATTACCAACTTTAGGGTATAACGATATAATTTCTGGAAGGTTTGATTCTTGACCAGTGTTTAAATTTCCTAGTCATGATCTCTACTTACAGTACAAAAAAAAATCCCCAAAACTCCAAACCAAGAACAACCCCACACCAACCACAAAAAAGCAAACAAACAAACAAAATGACCAACACACCAGTCATCCTGACTTTACATTATGGGAATGTTAGCTGGCTGCTCCTCTAACATAAAAAAATACGTTATTAATACAGCCACATGGCTCGTGGATCACAAGCTCAAATTACAGTTAGGTCTGCTTAACTCACGATTGATGACAATTGACCAGCAACATCATAAATGAGTGTCAAAACACCAAACACAATAAGAATACCAGTTACTTAAAGCTGCACAGTAAGATTCCATTTCAAATGTAGAAAAGGCATCCAAAGGCTGGGCTTCATGCCTTAAGTTATGCAGATTTTTTTAAAAGAATGCCGAGTTTCTATGTTGCATAGAAACACTTCTGCAACCCATAAAGTTCTTCTATCTTTTCATCATAATTTATTTACCAAAGATCAATGGAAAACTTAGGACTTCATCATAACTCCTTCTAATGCTCTCTTCCAAAGCCAGACAGAGGTAGTTAGCAAACCGGACAAGACCTTGCAGCCTACCCACTTCACTCCACAGCAAGAGAAATCTGCCAAGGTGCAAGAGCTAACACAGCTCCCTGGCTCAAAGGTACAGAAATCAGAACAGATCATTTAGACTAGGCCCATCAGTTATGCTGTGTATTTCTAGTAATTAGTTCACTAGGTGCTTAGCTCATCAGCTTTTTAGGGAGTAGGTACTCACAAAAAGAAAACTGAGTAGATGAAAGGGAATGTGATCTACTAAGGGGAAAGATTGCTCTTGACCATTGAGTCGGGTTTTAAATAGGCAATGTTATTTTAGCATATTAGATACTATCAAAAACCTTTAGCTCAATAAGCAGGACGGATGAAGCTGCCACAGAAACAGGAGGAAGGTATTTAGATATAGAAGCCTCTCTCCAACATCATGACACATCACATACTACAGCTGCCTAATGTTAATGGAGAGACAAGCATTCCCTGCTCTTTGCCAATAAACCTACTACAGAATAAGTAACATGACTTCCATTTTCATTTTCTGACCGTAAGGTAAATAAAGCACATGCTCATCATTCAAGTATACAGTTATGTACGGTTCATTTTCATAAACTCTTACTCTGTATATTTTCTAGCCTTAGAAATCTGAACCACTATGGCAGCATATGAAAGTAATTAAAGTCTCTAAAAGATGCTAATGTGTGTATTTGAAGGAGCTTGCCCTCCAAAAACATTGCCAAATCATCCATTGATTTTCACTGTACATTCCCACAAACTTTCACTACCAATTACTATGGGGGAATCTTACCCTTGAAGATTCGTATGAAGGACTTGGCTGACCACTTGTTCCCCAGGATGTGGCACCTGTTCGCTCATCCATACCTAGCAATAAAAAGAAAAATACAGACCTATAAGAAAAGATAGCAAAAGCAGAACATTCTCTCATGCAACCCAAAAGCAAATGCATCTGCTTCCATACACATAAAGCAAATTCACTGCCTCCATACACTTAAAGCGTATTTCTAAAAACAAAACTGAAGTTGAACTGTTCCCTTGTTAATGAAGCTGGCTACAAAGCAACCTACTCATTTGGACACCTGCAGCTGCTGAAAACAGGAGCATAAAAAGTCCAGGTTTGCCAATCCGCAGTGCTGCCCTACCCAATCCATAAGAACTCAGCATGAGTAACAAAACAAGCACAACGACGTTAGCCTGGCTTTTTGCACAGCCTGATTTATCCTGCGTCTTAAGCACTGAATATTGCAGCACGTACTGTGAAACACATACTTGTTATCTGCTCTCCGCTGTTGTGTCTCGCTTAAGTATTGTAAAGCGTGCAAAATCAGTTCCCCTACTTGGTCTTTACATGACATGCAAGATATTTTAGCGTAAGGGGGGGAAAAAGGCAAGATGACTGGTTATATTTCACTGGCTTAAAAAAAAAAAAACAGACACTCATGGGGTCTGCCTGACTAAAACAGGAATCTTTTTTAACTCTGTAACGGTTCTTTTAGAATCAGTTCCCTTTATGCAAATCCAGATTACAGCTCAAAAGAGAAAGAGGAAGAAAAAAATAGGGAGATCTTTAAACCCAGTACCAGAATATATATCCTGTGTATTATCTAGCCAACAATTACAAATATTGTTGCCAACTCTTTCTCCTCTCCAACTGCGTCCTGTTCAAAGTGAATTGGTCAAACCATCTTTAAACCACATTCCAAAATAACTACTTGCAAAAGTACCCAAATTCCTACAGCCAACTCATTCAGGTAGGATAAGGTTACTATTCTAGTAAGTAGATTCCTGATTATCTGTATCACAAGATTTTTACTTTTTTTTTAATGGGTGCAGCACTTCCATCCTAAATCGCAGACTTCCATGCCCTTCGGCTTACAAAACACAATGCACTACTTCCCCACCACCCAAACTTCTCTCGTAGTGAGTTTTGATACAGAGCATAAATTTTTCATGTAACGTCTAGTATTAACTATTCACAAAGCTTTGTAACATCATAATTTATAAATAAGAACTAAGTGTCACAATTTATAAATTGAGTGCAAGTTACTCCACACAATCATCCCTAAACCCGAACTGTATATTGCAACTATACAATTTTCATGCACGTATCTCAGACCGGCCACACTAGAAAATAAAATGCAAGGAAATACTGTAAATAACTACCTATGGAGTTATTTAATAATTATTTCCTCAAGAAATGCGTTTTATGAAGCTACAAAACACTGTTTTGACAAAGACAACCTGCAGAAGGCATGGTAAACTGAAAGTACAGCACAATCACCCAGATGAAAACTACAGACACCATCCTCAAGGCTGGAGAACGCTCTTTGGAAATGCAAAACCACCACTATATTGAGCCAGTGATTTGTGGAAGTTTACTGCATTTCGCAGCTGACAGCATTGTTGTTCTTTCGTTGTAACTGATCCAGGAGCTGAGTAAAAAGTCGTGGCTGGCACTGACAAAGGCAAAAGTAATCTTTTGGCACAACGGACTCTTTTCTGCCAGAAACAACAGTGCTAGTAATCCAGCGATTATCATAACAAGTCTTCCATTGCTCTCATTTCAAAAGGGACGTACAGTAGGAAGGAGGGCGAAAAGAAATGAAAAATATCTTACTGCAAGACAAAGTCTTTGGAAACGTCTAAGACAGCACATTCTATCAATGCACTTAGGAAATATGTCAGTAGATAATGCTTATGCACAGAGCATTTAGATGCATGACCCCTAATCAGTAGAACATGTTACTCAAAAATTTGAGTCAGCGGGACGTAAGGACTTACGTTAATGTTCTGCTAAATCAGCACATGCATAGCTAAAAAGTCTTATATTTTAATTCTACCATTTGAATTATGCAAATAAATTGTTTAAAGAAACTGCTCTAAACCAAAATGTAACAGTTTAAGATGTGGAAGAAAACTAATTTCCAAACAGTTTCCAGAATTCTTTCTTTTAAAAAGCCCAGTACCGTTAGCTACTCAGGAGTATCAACACACTTCCTTTCTTCTGCCAGGTGTCTTCCCCTTTTTCATGCAGCACTTTTTCTTTTCTTACAAGGCCAAAACACGTTCGCATCTAGACCTACCCTTTAATCAGAACTTGCACACGTGGAACATGCAAACTCACTTTAGAAGCTCCCTGAAGGCAACAAGGAAGAATTTCACACTCTGCACGCAGCACACCAGCACTTGGTGACTGACTACCACTTGACATCTGGATTTGACTTGGAACGACACTCCTGCTGCCCTCGGCCCCCGTCAAGATTGCACACACCAAACGAGCGGAGAACCGGCTAGCCAGCAATGCTCAACCAGGAAATCGGATACGTGTCGACAGCAGTGCTCAAGGAATCTGTTCTGGTCTGTACACTAATTAGTTTTTGCCACTGATGACAGATGAAAAACAACCAAATGCTGCAAGAGACAAAGACCCAGACAAGCAGGCTGGGCACAACCAACCAACACATACTTTAACACAGCCCAAGGTAGCTCTGTGTGAATGAGCCAGGAGCGTAAGATCTACCTTCCAGACAGGAGGAGAGCCTGAAGTGGGGAACACGCACTAAGAACGAACACAGGAGTCATCCACAGTAATAAATTCAATAAAGTCTCAAAGCAAAAGTGCCATCAAAAGAGTTCAAGCATTTTCCTGGGAAACGCAAAACAGGATGGAGGAACTAGGCAGATCATCACCTTCGTATAACCCCTTCCACAAGGAAACACGGTGTCCAATTCCAGTATCCACTAATTCATCACGGATGTTAAAGGGCACAGTAAAGCTGTGACAGTTAGCAGAGCACTGAAAAACATACTGCACGGAGAAAGGCTGCAGTATCTCAGTCTGTTTAGGCAATGCAAAAAAGGGGGAAAATCAACAACCACACGTTATAAAGGTCTAATAATACAGATACAAGCTGTCTGGCAGGCAGAAGTATAATGAGGTTCTAGCCCCACTTCCTTTTTTCAGTAGGCATTGAGATGGAAAGTAATTGCAATAACTCATGAGTTGATTTCATAGTTCTCAATCAAAATCTGCTACTTCTATAGCAGATAGGCTGTAGTTTAACTAGGGAGTAACTCAGTTTGATCTCTGAGCAGATTCAGGCGGCAGCCTCTGGCTGGTCTGGCTCACGCAGCACCTCCACTGCACTCACCACTGCTGTCCCAGGGAGGACCGGCAGGACATCACCCCTGTCCTCAGCCAGCCCCACAGACGGAGCACAGCCCCCATCCAGGACGCCGGCCAGGCTGCAGGAAAGGCTGAGTGGTCCTCACTCACCTTGGGAAGATCGGGCCAAGCAGTCACGAGGATGCTTTGTGGCTTTATGCAATGAATTCTACAAAGGCTTTGCTTAATGTCACTATGATCATTTCAAGCTCTTCAAGAAGAAAAGCTCAAGAAACCTGTTGTCTCATTACTTCAACATACGTATTCATTCTGAAGAAACAGATTCAAACATGCATCTCAAAAAATTGGATCTTACAATCAAGCTGAAATGAAAGTTGGTGTTCTTGCTGGTATAAGACAAGGACGACCACTTTTAAAACTTATTTCGAGACGCACGGGCTCTAATGTTCGTGTAAACAAGGTAATACACTGTATAGGGTTACCATCTGCTATGATGTTGATCAAATAAACGATTTGACCAAAAAAAAAAATCACATTGTAGATTGTTATACTGGGTACTGAAGGTATGAGTTTCTATCTTTTATAGCTCCTTTATCCAATTTTGTTTCAGAGTAATGATATTCCTTCAGATAAGATTCAACAACTGAAATCAATTGCAAAAAAACATAGAGCACAAACCATAACAGCGTTGCTTGTATTTTGCATCTTAGACACCCAAACAAATCAATCTACCATTAGAGCCTATATTGCAAAGGTCTACTGTGAAGTATGACACAAATTATTGCCCAAAATTATATTTTAGGTCTAGACTTTCTACTAAGTGGATGCAAAGAGAAATATTACTTGATGGAGAAATGCTATCTCAACTAAAAACTTTAAATTTCAGTAGGTTAAGACTAGTTCTTAGCCTACTCTTCTTTATTCCAAATAGAAAACATTTCTCATTTTATAGTTGACTTAGTGTTTTCAATAACATAATAAAATCATTTACATTCTAACAAAGCACCTGAAATGTGTAAGTCAGATAAACAAGACAAGATATAGTTTCACACATTTATTACTGGAGAGGGGGGTGGGGAAGGAACCATTCAAAACCAAAAGCAGCTTTGACAATAGATGTCATGTGGTGGGCTTAAAATATACAAAGCTAAGGGCATTAATCAAACTGAGAAGAGAAATGAAACCCAGGCAACCTATCAACAGCCTAACCACTTAAGGGCCACTGGGATAAATTCAGATTCAACATTATAATTAGGTAAAAGACAAACCACTTTCATTTCAAACTATATAAATAGAGGGCTTTCTCTTCACCCACCCCCTGCCCCCAAAGGAAAGGTAAGGGGAAGTACTTCAGGCATGGAAAAAACCCAAAAAATCATGAGAAACTTCAAATCTCAACCCATGCCATTTCTTGGAGAATGCACCAATGCCTTACATCATACGGATATGAAGATACCCCATCCCTCTGCATCAGAAAGGAAAGATCCTCCCCAGCACCAGAACTGCTCATTAGAGGCACCACCGGGAGTAGCAGAGGAGTACCCCTGCTGGTACCTTTAGCTCCAGAGAATATTAACGGAAGTGCTATGGATGTGTTGCAGAAACACTATCCTGAGTCAGAGTTGTCTGTCACAAACTCTGGACTCCACAATTCCTTCAGGAAACTTCCCGAGATAACTTTATTAAATTGTATGATGCTGCTCACTCTCCTCCCTGTATTGAGCCACAGAGTCGCAGACTGAACACTTAATCCATCGTGTGGTCTGAAAGTCAGATTTCTCCTGGGCTTAACTGTTAGATTCAATATCCTTCCCACCTGCCCAGTCAGGTTTATAACCATGAGAGTTTAGGTTGTTAATGACCAGCCTCTAATGGCCGACAATTAAAAGCACAACGAAGGGCTGCAGGGATTGAAGCCACCCTGAGGAGGCATCAGTTACCTCCATTTATTACCCATAACACACTAGCTTCCATTTGAATGTTTTTCTTTTCAAAGATCAGTGTGTAAGATCTGTTTGAAATATCAACAGTGATTATTAATAGTCGTACATAAATTAATTTGGATTTTTGAAACATTGTTTATCCTGGAAAATGCCACAGTATATCTGACATAGCAAAGAACAAACATCCACTACGACAGTTATTGTGGAAATTATTTTAAGAACAGGCTATAAGATATGCCATACAAAGTTAACTTCTATTGCCAGAATAAGTAATCACAATTAAAACCTCAGCAGAAAAAAATTATTAAAATGGGAGGAATGTACAGCAAGTACACAGCTTGCCTGGACAATAACCAAAACTCAGACCAAAATTAGCATTGACAGGTGTTAAGAATCAGTTATATCCTAAAACATACCAGCAAATTGAGTTTTCTCTTTATGGAAAGCTGTTCAAAACCTATACTTTCATACAGAAAATTATTTGCAAGAACAGTATTTTCTCAGGTCAGAATAGAACTTTGGGGTGGACACTTGAAGAAATTTTTCTAATACAACAATATACTTACATTGTATAAAGTTACAAGAAAACGGGGGGGGGGGGGGGGGGGGGGAAATCACACTGGTTCAGGAAACTGATAAAAACACTTTTATTCGTTTTAACAGTGTCTATTAACATCAAAAGTCAGTACCGGTAATACAGTTCCTGTATAACTATGTTTCAGATTTGTTTCCACTCATTACCTAAATACAATTTCCTATACGAAAAAAAAAAGGCAATTACTACTTTTAACTTAATTTCACAAACAATCCTATTCATTTCTTGTAATGAGGCCGATGTATTCCCTAAGAACAACAACATTAGGTTATTAATTCCTGTAATCGCAGCAGGCTTACAGAAACGTCAGAAGTTACCTGCTTCTCTTTCCTCACATGCTCTGCTTCCTAGACTCTAAATCACGTCACTGAACACACCAAGTGACCTGGCATGATCTGGACATGTTACATACAAAGCAACCTGCTCAAAAGAAAACTGGAACTGGCATTTCCCACCAGAACTGTACTAAACCAGAAAACTGCACGTTGCTACACCCATCTTGCCCAAAAAAGTAAAGCAGGTACAGTTCAAAGAGAAGAGGATGCTACAATACCATATGTAATATGCTGTATGCAATACATGTTTTTTGTGTATGTTTGTTCAGACAGTTCAAGCATAAGCTAACGACAAAAACTATAAAACCAAGCATTTAAACTAGTTAAAAAAAAAAGTACTTTCCACAGAAGTACTCCGAGCATTATGCAGTAAGGCTATTCCTTGCCCCCCCCCCCAAAAATATTGACCTTTACTAACACAATCTCTAATATTATTATTCCATCCAATTTAAGGTTAAAATTCTAAAAGAAAAATTAAAATGCTAATCTTCATGGATTATATCTGTATATAAATAATATTTACAGGTGTGTACACAGAGTATATTTTGAAACCTCCCTGGTCACAAATGCGAATAAAGCAAAGCAACTTAAGAGATCAAGCCTTTAGCAGGTATACAACCCAGAGCTTTTATTCACAGGCAAACCCACACACAGTTAAACCGCTATGAAGTTGCCTCATGCTGCTTATTCTGCCTATATTGAACCACAAAGTATCAGTTCAACAGCTCTAACAAGCAAATCTCAGCCCTACCATATTAACTATCCTAACAATCCATTCCACTGGCAAATCTTCCTGTGTTTACTTCAGTTATGACTCAACCGCTTTATATAACCACCCACTTTAAAATATATATATATTTATATACACATCAAATCAAGGCCAATGTCACAAGACTGCACAGACAAGGCCAAAAATATTCAAATACAGCCTCACAGCCAACAGCTACTGTTAGCAAATGTATTATACCAGTACAGAAAACTGCCAATTCAGGCACCAGAACACAACACAATCCAAGTTACACAGTACATAACTAACTCTCATGAGCAAAGAAAACACTGCAAATGTGACAGCTTTTCTAACAATGTGTCTAAAAATGTTAAGAAAAAGTGCTTTCAGTCATTTACTGTATCATAAGGTGTCCAGCAATCTCTGACCCTCCTGAAAACAAACTCCAGGACCAACCTGAGGTCAGTATTGTTTCAGTGTTGATGACTGTCATGCATCTTTATACATGTACAATTAAGATTATCCAATTGCAACAAATTATAAGTACTTTGTTGATATTTAGATCATTAACGCATTAACACTCAAACCGTTTAAAAAAAGAGACCTTCTGACATACCAAGCGGGGGGGGGGGGGGAGGGGGGGGGGCAGGGGGGAGAAGAGGGCAGGGGAAGAGCTGAAAAAACACATTTGTGAGAAACAACATATATTTTTAATTTCCAAGTTCATGTAGGTGAACCAGAGGAGAAGAAGTATCCGAAAAAGCATGCATCTTCGTGAGTCAGGATTTTGAGCTTTAAGTTAAATGGCAAGTACAGTATGCAGTATAGCCAAAAAAATGACAATGCAGTTCCATATTTACGTTTATATTACTGGAAACAAAGATATTCACAGATATGCAGTCAAGATCACAGAAGTCTCAGTCTGATCTTCAGAAGATCTAAACCAAGCCATTTCCTAAAAGCATGTGGAAGAAAACCCATACTTTTAAGGTACACAGTATCTCTGCATCAGATTTTTAGCTACCCTACACTACTGCAATCTGAAGTCCATCTATTAACAGCAGCACAGCATCTCACGTTAAAACCATGCGCTAAAACCTTATGTTTTCATAAAACAACACATGTAGAATACAAAGAAGTTTGAAAGGTTTTCCAGTTTACCTCTAGACAGGCATATATTTAAAAAGAAGATTTCTTACAATTACTTGTTCTAAAGAGCACATCTAACAGACTCCCTCACAGGACTGAACTCTCATTACTGAGGAAAACAGAAGTTACATTCACAGAACCTCTGATGTGCAAGCTGTTCATAAGAGAATTCTGGCTCTTTCAATTCAGCTGCAGGAAAGCGTCTACTGTATGAACATGTCAGCATTAAACATCATCTTTTAACTCTAAAACCAAAGTTTACCTGTTCAGTATTTAAACAGGGAAGAACACTTAATGGATAAATGCAAGCACTGAACATCTGTTCATCTAAGCCAGAGACGTGGTGGGCTAGCTCTAAGTTACATGTGAAAAAACAATAGAATAAATATAGCAAACATTGACTTAGGTCATTATTCCAACTGGCTCATTCCTATCTCCTCTTTTGCCAAGAATCAAGAAGAAACCTTCCATACTTCTTCATTTTCATCCAAGAAAGAAGCTTTTGTAAAGTGCCCTGCTGGTTTGTCCAAAGGAAAGATAGCACCTACTCCCTCAAGTCAAAAAAGCTGCCTAAAGCAAAATGTGTTTTCTTCTATTATTTTAGGCATTGAGGAGAAAAAGGTTTAAAGTAAACTAAACTATTAGAAACTTTTAAGAAGCATCTCTACCTGCATTTATACAGTCAAGAATCTGAGCATTGGCCTGCAGTATCAAGGATTACTTTTTCCAGTATGCATTTTGTACTAACTAGTGCTTCCCCCTCCGTAAGCGAGCTGGAATGCAGTAAAGCTCTTGCCAGATGTTCTCCTTTTGCAGAGCTCCAACACCAACAGTTCTCAATAATTCCACTATTTCCAAAAGTCATAACCAGCATCCAGTCTGAACAAATGATGGAGATCTGGCACAGCTTGTGCTGCCAGCAGGGCCCTCCCACACCTTAAAAAAACCCAACAAACCCAAATAAAAACCCCCAAGAAACCATTCTTGCCTCAACATTGAGACACTTCCTCCAACCACTTGTCTGACAGAGATTTTACTGGTTATTTTTGAGCCTCATTCTCAAAAGTAAGAAAGCATGACGTGCTCTGTCAAAGGAGAGAAATCTGGTTGCTGAATCAAGCTCCTTGCTGCCTGGGCGGCCTGCTGAGTCAGGCAGGCAGGCTTTGCACTGACAGCTCCCTTCGTGTGAGTGGCAGCAAATGACAGTGTGCCCACAACGCTGGAAAACTGGTATAACACAGTTCAGTCTCCCACATCAACAAACGGAGGTGGAAGGAAGATTGCTGCCTGATGCTAGCAGGCCTTGCACTCATACACAGCAGTACTGCAGCAACTGAGATGTCTGATGGAGCCTAGTTTACCTTCAACCCTCGAAAACATTTGTTTCTCTTCATTAGGTGCTTCCACTCTTCCCTTTATTGAAAAGAAAGGGTGTTCCTCCCGTTGAACGAAGATGTCTCACCACAGCTCCCTGAAGTAATAAGTTGCCTGATGACTGTATTCCGTAGTTTCTTCCTTCATAACCAAAAGGTGTTAGCTGACCTACTAATTTCTGCTGCACTTCAGGATCATCTGCATTTTAACATTCTGCTACTAGTATATCCTTGTTACAGCTTATAAATCTGAAAAGATTACATTACAACAATAAAATTACACTTTAGAGGATCAGTAACACAGAAGTAACAACTCCAGAGTAGACAAGACTTCCTGTTCAGCACTGCGGTACTTAAATGCTGAAGAATTATCACAACAGTTTAACATTACTGATTTTTCAGAATAGTTTGATGTCTCTGCCAAGAACTTAAAGTAGTATCACACTAACTAAAAAAACCCCAAAATATTCCAGAAAATAACTACTAAATCTGGCAGGATCTGGGTCCAGTGGAAATGAATCCAGAAATAGCTATATTCGCTAGCAAATATGTCGAGATTTCTCCAACTTTACTACTTAACCAAAAGAAAGACTTTTTTCCTGTTTGAAGACCTCACTGCTCTTCCTTCTATTTCTTTTGCTGGCTTTTCATTTAATACTCCATAGTCTGGCTGGACTGTGTAACACTTCTCCTTGGCTTAAATCCTAAATATCACACTTTTTATAGAAATCTGAGTTTTCAATGCCTTTCTTGTAACAAGTGTTACATGAGCTAAAACACTCTTAATAAAATGCACTCAGAAATCATAGACGCTTCAAAAGCAGAACTTTGATGGAAAACTTAGAACTGGACTTTATATACAAGTAACCCCATTTTAAATGGCCTTCGTTCTCTAACAAGGTTGCAGCTGGAACGGACATACCTGTCACTGTTTACAAAGTGCACTCATGCCATTTTTTTTTTTTCTTCTTTTTAAATGAGGACAAGATGCACTTTGAATAAACAAAAAAATTTGCTGCTGCTTCTCAAAGTATGCTGTTCCAGCAGTTCTGTAGGTCATAGCTAGAAAATGCTGAAAGCCAGTAAAATGCGGTAGACAGTCTTTCTGCGGAGAAAAGCACTCTTACCTGGTAATTACTCTTCCTACAATAATAATAATACAATACTAAACACCTCCAAACATTAACTTGAATAGTCTGTAGTCAAAAAGCAAGTAGCAATCAATAACCATTTTTTTTTTCACTTCCTCCCCCCAGACTATTTTAAAAGTCTCTCCTCCTATAAAAGCACCAGTCTTACAACTTCATTCCTATAAAACTTACACCTTAAAATTAAGAACAGACTTCTAGGGGTATTTAATGAGAACACAGAAGCTAATGATTTTACATTAAAATCAGGACAAATACTGTAAGTTTAATACTACAGGTGAGTGAGAACAAGTGGAAGGATGCTAAAACCCTTCAATTGCCAGCACTGCAGAGCGCCAGTCACCACCAGCCCTGCCAGCAGCATCCAGCAGACCCAACAGGCAAGCTACAGCAGCACAAAACCTCCTCATGCGAACCGAGCCTTCAAACAGGCCGGCAACATTCACCGGCTCCTCACAAGGGGTTTTGATGCAGGAACCATCCGAGACAACAGCTTAGGAGTCAAGTTTTAGGTATGCCAAGGGGAGCCCACCTTCCTAAGGACAGAGGGCTGGCTGCCCCCCAAAGGAGGCCGTCCTGCTTCCCTTAACACTTCGCTGTCCCCACTGCCCACAGCCCGGCTTTTATGCCTTCCTCCCTCATGCTAACATCAGGGTTTCGCAGATCCCCCAGTAAACCAGTTGAGGAAGAAACCAGCGGAAAATGGAACCATAAAACATCACCCTTGCTGGTTTCTGGCCAGATTAGCTCACAGAAGTATTTCCCTACTGGGCCAGAACGCCAGTGTCGGCAGAAAGGAAGGGGAGAGCACGAGAATCGCACAAAGCCAAAGTCAGGGTTGTGTGAAGGGCCAGGGAAGCCAATCCATCACTTTTCAGGCATTTGCTAGCTCTGAGACTAGCTATAATTTAAAACATGGTGATTTCTTCAGTGAGAAGGGAAAAAAAAAAAAAAAAAAAAAGGACATCACTGTGTGGCGATGCATAAAATCCTGCAGTCTACCTTGGGACTGCTTACTTTATTGGACCATTGATGCTATGCCAGTGCGAGAGAAAAATAAATGAATAATGCATGATAGAATTACATCAACCACCAATATGCTTAATCAAATCTTAAAAATAGCAAATCTGGTCAGTGTTAGGGTAAAAACAGGTTACCAGGAAGTTCAGCGCTGCCAGAACACTCACACACATACTTCATCGTTCACTTGCTAGAATTTTAGCCAAAAATTTAGAGGAAGAGTAAATTACTTCAAAGTAAATGGCAACAAAACCCAAGAATTTTCCTTCCCTCTGTTTTTTCTGTAATTAAAAAGACAAAAAGTAAGAATCTTTATTTAAAAATTTTTAAGTCCGCTTCAAATTTTAGCCAAAACAAGTCTTGGGTTCCATGTGCCAAATAAGTTGCTTCTATAAATCACTATAGTCCATTTTCTCTTTTGTACTTTAGAATCTTAAGCATTGCCAAAACAAGCCAAATTAAACACACTGCCTCTCTGGGTGGTGACTTTAAGTTTAAATTTTGTTGGCCTTAAATCCTGCATCCGGTTCTCTTTATGTTACTGCTTTTAGCTCTGGCAACAGCTTTCAGACTTTGCTTCACTTTGTACTTTACTTTTTCATACTCCAGCACTCCAATATGATGAAATAAGTGCCCAGCTTTGCTTAGCCACTAAAAATAAAATGTTAGAGCTTATAAGGATTGTCAAATAATTTTAACAGAAGACAGACTCTTCACATTCTGTTAAATACGTAAAATAACAAAAATGAAAAAACAGTTTCTGCCTTTTTGACTCAGTATTTGGGAAAGAATTTCTTATATTCCAATCGCAAAGAATACTATTACCCTTCCAAGTACTATCACTTTAGTGTTTTCCAGATCACACTTTGTGAAAGGGTAATAAGGCATCAAACGTCTCTTCACATTCCAATTTATACATGAAGAATTACTGGCATAGGTTCAGAAGAAAAACATTGACCTTCCCTCCCAGATGGAAGAGCGCATTCTGAAGATTCACACGTGCAATAGGGCAATTCAGAATAAACATCACATAGCGCTCCACAATACATGCTCACATGCACTGAAAACGCAGAGTGTATTCCTTTAGAAAAGGCTGGTCCACATACTTTTAAGAAAATTAAGAAATACTTGTAAATTGAAGTGAATTCATAACCAAACACTTTTCTCCTGAATTCAAACAAATGTGATACACTCACATAACCGAAGGGCTATAATAAATGACACCCATGTCCTTTTGTGCCCATTCCACAGACACATGTGGGATTCCCCTGACAGCCAAACCAACACAAGCACTTTACTGAATTTTCACTAGTGATGTGAAAGTCCGGTGAATTAAACAAACACACATTAAGGCACCTGGCAGGATGCATGTGAAACAAATGTAAAAATTCAAGTACAAAGAGCTCCAGTAACAATTCTGTTCTATTTCATTGCACATACCTGAAGATGTAAAGCTTGTATTTAAAAGGTCACACAAAGGAAGTAAACATGCACATCACTCAGGTACATATATGCAATTTGGACTTTAAAAAAATGCAGCGTACATCACTGATTACAATATCAACTTTACATTAGCGAATACAGATTGTCGTTAGGATTTTATTCCTTGCTTGGCTTTTCTTTCAAAAAAGCAAGAAATAAATCTGAAGCCACTTCCTTTTCCATTTTCAAGTTTACTGTTAAATTTTTAAACATCAGGGGCATAACTTGCCTTCAGTAAGGCATATCTTCTTAACCAGTTACCAAGGAACCGTAACATTGCACACACTTCAGCCCCTAAGATCTCTTTAGCCTAGTTTTCATTTTCCCAAAGGACTCTCAGTATATCATTATCTTAATGCTGAATCTATTATGGGAGAAACAAGAGAATACTAAAAAAAAAAACCACCACACCCACTATGAAATATTACACTAAAAAGACGACAAAATACAGACCAAAAAATAAGCATGGAGAAACAATCTATACCCACTTCTACTGAAAAAGGTTCAAAGTGAAGGAAAACTTCGCACACTGCGGGACCTCTTAACATCTGTGAAGCCTCTAAGTTATCTGAGGACTAATTAGATTTTTTAAGAAGTCTTAAAAATCTAATACACCCTATTCATACAGAATTTCAACTGAATACAGGTTCTTAACTCCTTCATTGTAAAACCAGAGTTTAGTAGTTTATGAAAAGATTCTAAACATACAGATCAAGCTAAGCCAGTTAATCTTATTTTCCATTCAGAATGAAGTACATTTGAAGCCAAAATTCTATACTCGTTGCACTTGATTAAATCCACAGTAATGCCATCTATAATGCTAGTTACAGACAAGTAATAGAAGCATCCAATGTGGCACTTGTATTGATCTAGTGTTGCACTTAACACTTTTTCTATTCAGAGTCAATTACTTCTCCTTCACACCCATATCCCTCATTCTAACACAAGGATTACAAGGTTTTGTTAAATCATAATAATAAATTTTCTGCTGGACAGAAAACATAAGAGTTATAGAAGGGAACATCTGGATTTCAAACAAGTCTATCAAACTCAACATTTGGCCTTAGAAAAATACTAACAATTACAACAGTGTCATTATTATGTGCATGCTATCCTTTACACACGAAAATCCACTCAAAGCCATTTTTAAAACAGCTCCAAAATTAGAAGTCTGTAACTGCAGTAATCTTAAGGCTGTTAAACTTCTAGACCCGAGCCAGTTCGTAGCAGGGCTGATTAGCTCAATCACAGCACCTTGTTAACAGCAGCCGAGAGCTCCAAACTGAATCTAAATCACATCAAGCCACGCAAAGCACAGGCAGAACTATCTTATCTTCAAAACATCAAGGATACCAAAATAAAAAAAGGGTAGATAACTTACAGAGATTCATCAGTTAACTAAAGCCCCACGATACTTAATGTTTCCACAGACAGCACATACTTCACAAAAATAAATATTTAGAATGAGCCTAGAAATCAACTTCATGGATGCTCTTGAATGATGGAATACTTTTAAGTTTAACGTTCTGTCTGGACTTAGTGATTGCAAACATGGTTATAGCCAAAAAAATGTTATGGAGGGTGGGAGGCAATATGCTATTGATGAGAGATATGGGGAAATAAGAGTTAACTGCTCCAGATAGGTTTTTACTAGGTTTTTCTTCATTCTTTGATCTTTTCAGCCTTCTTGGAAAGGACAAATCTCTCTGTAGGATTTCTTTTGTTTACTTTTCAAATGCAGTAATTCAAGGCCATCAGCAGTCTAAAGAACAAACCACCTGTAGAGGTCAGTATTCTAAAAGTGTACCAGTAAAAATGAAGCAAAACACTTCAAATACATCAAATTCTCTGTTTAGGAGGAACATACTCCGTGTGTTGAACAATGATACTGTAATACATCTACACACGTGCACAGGAACAATCCACTGTGGTTAATACAATGTGGAAGCAGATGAAAATGAAGAAAATTCCCTGGTTCATCACAGGAGCAATACTTGAATAAAACCAGTTTTCTATGGCAGAAGAGCCACCACTTTGATTGTTTAATGACTTTAATGTCAAGAATTCCTATAGAGAATTGCTTAGGAAAAAAAAAACATATAGATGGCACAGTCTATTTTCAAATTTACAAAGTTTCCCATATTAAATCAAATGGTAAAATTACTTCCCAGACCACAGTTTTGCTCAACTCATACAAAGATATGTAAATGCTATAGTAAAGGGTCTTTCTGGAAGATTAAGAAATACATGCTCAAACACAGCTCAAAAATTTAAAATACATGCTGTACAGCAATTAAAATCTCTTTTACTAGATCATGAAAATAAGTTAGATATAAAAGAATATATTTATTATTAATATGCTATAAGGTGAACGGATCATAAAAATTCTGTTCATTGCATCTTTTCTCTGAAAGTGTACGAGGTGCACACCAGGCAAGACACCAGGTTTAACCAAAACTTTCTATTGATTTCAGCAGGAAACTAGCACAGAAAACAATCTCTGATTTGTTTCTTTTGCTTACACGTAATTCTTCTATGTTGACCCAGGCATTTCATATGCAGTTGCTCCTTGCGTGAAGAAGAGAGAAGCAACTTGATTTTAAGTTACGAAACTGAAAAGGAAAGTTACTAGTCTTTTCTGCAAAAAAGTTAGTTGCCAAAAAAAAGAAGAAAATCTAACAAGCCTCCGCAATAACATTAATGCCTAATTCATCTACACAACTTTGGTTTGGAATTCAAGAGTTTTCAAAGAAGTCAGTTAGGCATCAACACTATGAGGCAAGAGAAAGTTACCATATGTACTTAGCAAGTAGGACACTGAAACTATATTTTTGCTCTGACACGGGTTGACAGGAACAGCAGATTTAAACAAAATTGTGTTTCACCCTGGGGCACCAACTCACTGTTTTTTACATACTTTAACCTCATTCTCTTATGCCTGTTTACCATAGTATTTAGTCTTTAGGACATGCTACAGATTATTATTTATTTCCCGATTGCCAATCCTTCCCTTTGGTATTTTTTTTTCCAAGTTTTTCTCCAAGGTTCTCCAAGTTTCCATCCTCTTCAATACACATCCAGTTGCTGTATTTGGATCTGTCTGTCAGTTACACAAACAATTCAGTCTCCAGACTCATGCGACACAGGCAATAGTCAACAGGTTGATCGGACAATTTAGGAACCTGCTTCTGCCAAGTCACAGTCTTGGCTATTTGAATTTTTTTTTCTATTAAAAACAAGGAACCCATCTACTAATCCAGAACACTCATGTTACCCAACTACACAGACAAAGTAAGCAAAAAAGTTCTTTGAATAATACAACCTTTGAGAAATCCTATCAGTAGAACTCCCTGCATCAAGGAGCTCTGCACTCTTCAGCCTATTTAAGCAGC
Source organism: Leptosomus discolor (assembly GCF_034619465.1). Taxonomy (NCBI): domain Eukaryota; kingdom Metazoa; phylum Chordata; class Aves; order Leptosomiformes; family Leptosomidae; genus Leptosomus; species Leptosomus discolor. Next base: position 22,031,842 of record NC_141401.1, on the reverse strand, counting down.
CAGAGTGTGAAGGAATTACTTGAGTGCGTGATCAGAATATTAAATATCTCACACTGTCCAGATTCACACTAAAGCTATCAAATAACAGAGTAACTTCAGAGTAAAAGTTTTTTGCTGACTACATCATCAGTAGTGCCAATAACAGCAGCATCCTCAGTTTCGTGCCAGGCTCCACACTACTCTGAATTGTCTACCAGAGTTTGGAATAAACACTGTTATAGCTGGCAAATACGATCTTTCACTATCACTGCCAGAAATGCTGTATGCAGTGACAGAGACTGCCTTCCTACAACTTCAGTATCACCTAATTTTAGGAAGCACTGAAGTACTCTGCCATTTCTGAGAGCCTTAAGTGGATTAGCATTTATTAAAAAACTCACTTGAAATCCTGTCTCAAAGAATGTCTTCTGTAAGTCTTCAACTGAAAAATACTTGCAGTCACTGTGCTAGAAACACCACAAACCTCAGACAGAAGGTGCAGCTCCCTTGTCAACAGATTTCCACTGCATACCCACATCAGTCATACATGGTAGCAAAAGCAGACAAGAAAAAACATTGAAAGAAAATATAAAAGTCTGAAATGGTTACACAGTCCAGAAAACAAATTAATAAATATATATGTGTGTGTATAAAAAATATATATAAAAACTATCATCCAAATAAAGTACTACTTCCTTTAGCCATTCCAGTTCAAGAATCCAGGTTAAAACCAGAAAGAAAGAAATCATCCCTGAAATTCACAAGTCATTTTAAAACTGCAGAAGAAGGTATTTTTCTATTGCAAATACACAGCAAAAATACAAAAAAATATGAGCCACAGAGAGTTTTAGTAAGTTTGATGCCCCTGGTGACAAACTTGCAGAGTTAACCATGGAGATTCTTCTTAGCTTAACACCACTAATTTCTCTGAGAACACTGTGGATTCCAAAGTGCCCACAGGAAACTTCCAACATTATGTCTCTCTCAGCACTTCAAAAGAGTATACGTGACCAAGCAGCTTCTTTACAGAAGGTAAGCAGCTACTTATTGATACAAAAAGGTAAGTTTTGCAGGAACCTCTCCAAATTCATGGTGTATGCTCTTCTAGAAAAGGGTCTAGAAAAGTTCACTCTCTTCCCAATAAAGTAAAATTTTCTATTAGGCTGTTTTCTCTCAAGTTCCCAAATGCATATGAAGGATTCAGCAAAAGCTTTTCTGACTTAATTGTAAACAAAAGCTGCCTGAAAGGAGTTAAGAATAAAAACAATTTGATCTAGAGCTGGGGAAAGTTCACTATAATCATAAAGACAATCCAGAATCTTTGAAATCATTTCAAATGGTGGAGCTGTAATACAGAAGTATCCTTCCTCTTTCTTGTAAGACTGCATCTCACTATTTAAGCAAAGTTTCTTAAGATGCAGGCCAAAGCTGGACCTGAAAAAATTAAAACAAACAAAAAATTAAAAAATACCCACACCTTAAAGTATCTGTAGAATTTTTTAATCTGCCATTATTATCTGGCACACTGCCAAAAACCTCACTGGAGAAGTCGATAGCTGCATCACTGCAAACAGCATTTCTTCTGACTTCTTCATAAAAAGCCAGTTTCAGGAGAAGCACTTTAACCGCAGTAGAAGTCAGACTAGCTCTGTCAGGAAAAGTCAGAACATTTTAGCAGACTTCTTGGAGAGAGACATTTCAATAAAGTAAAAAGAAGAAAGAGAAACCTGCAAAAGGACTGCTCTTCTCTAATGTGTGATTCAAGAATGCAAGGGGTGAACATTAATTTCAAAAAAGAGCAATATTTGTTCAGAATTATTCTCTGCATATGTTGGCATACGGGCAACAGAACCAGCAAAATAAGTGTTCATTGTCCAGACAAATAAAGCTATCCATAATTGAGGAATACAAAACAGAATTGTAAAATTTCACAATCTGCTGCAGTAGCATATTAGCGTTTAATTAAGCACAATGTTGCAAATGTTCTACCGAATTATTTATTATTATACATATATACATGAAATACTGTAGCAGAACATTGAAGAGGTGTAAGAATAACAGAGATAAAACCGAAGGGAGGTATTCATCCAACATTAGATGCCAGATGTCAACATCCAAACATTTAAAAGGAGCCACAGGGAAAGTACAACTTTATTTTTACTTAAAGGTTGACCTATTTGTGTCTGTGATGACTCATACATAGAGCAATCTGAAATTTATTCCAGAAATTGTTTAATTTTGAAACAATGGTACTACTTCAGAATCAGATGAAGATGCAAACTCATTAATCCTCCATGCTGAACACTACTCTTACTTCATGATCACAGGTAAGTGCCATCAGTTACAGTTGTCCACAAGCCTAAACATTTTCTCAAGCAGTGTATTTGATATTCTCTGTCTGTATCAGAAAGGAAAATTTAAAATTTAAAAAAAAAAAAAAATCAAATCAAATGGATACAAGGACAGCCACTTTGTCTCGAAGCAGTCTCTTAGAAGGCAATCACTGCCATCATTTATGGTTAGGTTTTGGGTTTAGGTTTTTTTCCTCCCACAGCTTAATAAGGCACCCAGCATTGGTTTGGGTCAATACAGTGGTTTATTGTCATTATTCTCTTCTACCCTGATCAACAGTATGAACTACTACATGTCTGGCAACCACAGTGAAATTCAAGTTTAGCCAGGTAGGTATCTATCATGAGTTCAGTTTAGGTATCTGAGATGTATATTTAAGGCAATCTCAACAGAATTCTGGCCAGAAATAAAGATTTAGAAAGAATTATTAGACAGTAGAATGGTTTTACATTTCTTTTGATTAAAGATATGAAGTTCAATGAGTTTCATATGCTACAGCCTGACATCACACCATCTGATTCCATTCTCTCATCTGGTAAACCTTCTACATGAACTGCAGCTTCATTCCTGTGTACTAAGCCATCACTACCCTACCTAGTCAAGCGGAAAGCAAATTTGATGGAGATTTACCTTCATTTAAAAGCTACAAAGTCCAAAACCAGGACTGGTTTTAATATGTAGACTTCCATTTCATTTAATTAGCTATTCCACTGTATGTAATCCGGCACTAATTACTTTCAGTTTCCTCTCATGGTTAGGTTTTCTCCTCACTTTGCAATTTTCTATGGCACTAGCAGATACACCACCAGCTAACTGTTACTCTCTACTTTTCCTGTGCAACAATTCAGAGAATCTAAACATATAACTTTTTTTATTATTAAATTTCAGATCAGTATAGTCTCTTCTCGTAGTCCTAGTAAAATGTAGTTTTTCTTACTTGAACACTTCAAAGCAGCCTTTAACGGCAGAAATAAGTCAGCAAAACACAGTTCCATACCCCATTTCAAAACAATCTAAAATCTAGGAGACAAGACCGACAGCTTTCAGCACACATCAAGATGACAAGGGAATATCACAGAATTCTACAGACAGATCTCAGTGCCACAAATCACTACACATTGTGCATACCAAAAGGTAAAGAAGTTACAATCTGCATTATAATCTGTTTACATTCAAGTCATAAAGCCCAGACTTTGCTTCTTAGAGGCAATCACTTCACTCAACTACCTGAAAAACCCAAGCCGCAAGCGCTATTTAATAACAAATAAGAACTATAATCTTCCACAAAATAATACCTACAACAGTGACCAGAAACAGCCCCTACAGTTCTTTTATGAAGATGGGTACCTCTCTACGCTAGCAAAGGTTAGCCAACCTGAGACAGGAATACTCCCAACCAGCTACAGCCCGGTTTGAAAAAGACACTTAAGACTTGTCCCCTTTGACTGCAGCAAACATGCTAGATCACGTCAACACAGAGCTTTTTTTTTTTTTTTAAAGGACTAAGCCATTTCTTGCCTGTATATGATTTTTTTACACGGACTTGTTACCGTGAATGGATAGGTACACTGACTGATGCCATAATGGTTGCTTTTGAAACTATATTCCCTGTAGCGTATGTATGGGAAAAGATATACTTGATAAAATATGTAAAACCACAGTCAGTAAAGCTCAGTCTTGACTATACCAATGGACAGAAGTTTACTCGCCAACTAGGAACTACCTGTGCCATCTCATTGTAGTACAATTTTAAATATTACATGCAGCATTTGCATGGAATACATTTTCAATCGAGATATTCAGCTTATAGTTCTCTTTTACATCTACTACATCTGCCCTTGGAAGCCAAGATGCTTTTTCATACTGAACACCATATTCACCAGGTGTTTTTTCGCATTAAAAAAGGTCACAACTAGATTCAAACAGAGAAAATAGTTTTTATTAATGACTGCTGGAATAAAGACGAGAATAAAAGGAGGGAGAGAAAAACAGTGATGGCTACAAAACAATCAAGAGGAGTTCTAGGGACTCAGGGAGTGAGATGGGTTGGGAGGGAGAGTAAACAAGTAAAGGACAAGGAAAAATAAGAGACAGATATAAACAAAGTGAAAACATTTGAAAAACACCAAAGAAACTGTTTCCTAGTAATAAGCATATGTGCACACACAGCTCTCTGCCTTACCTGCCTCCTCCTGATCATTTCAGTGAGCACCCCACAGCAACCCCGGAGGTGAGCACCCCTGCCTTCGAGCGGGCAGGCATGTGGCCCCCCAAAGAACTCTGAGCCTGCCGCTGCGCCACCAGGCAAGAGCTGCTCCATCCACGCTGGCCTTCCTCCCAGCTGGAGCAGGGGAAGGTCAGCCTCTTCTTGCTCTTACCTAAGCAAGACCCTACTTTTTTGGATTGCAAACAGGGAAGGCAATCTACATGACTACCTTGAATAGGTCCTTTTCAATAGCAGGTTCCATTTTATCATCCAGGTGCCACAAAAATAACCATTTTCCAACTTAAAAGGAGGTGATCATGTTATAAAAGATCAGATAACAGTAACAGGCAACATCAGACCATTAATGCCACAACCTCACAGAACAGAGAAAAGTATTTAAGCATGATACCGACTTTGTAAGATTTAAGATAGTACACACGCAACAGCCCATCCTTTTTTAAGATGTTAACATATTGATGTCAAACGGCTGGATTAATGGATTACAAAGGAGTAATACCATAAATTAACTCTGATACATCTCAGCAAAGTTGCTGAAAAAGAAAAGAGAAAGAAAAAAAAAAAAAAAAAAAAAAGAAGAGATCAGCATTCTAGAAGTATCCCGGGGGAAAGCAGCAGCCGATCACGGCACACATTACCTCTGCCCCTTGTTCATCCATCTGCTGCACCCCAAGGAATGCCACAGGGGAAGCAAACATGTGGAGCACAGCTAATAACAGCAATTCTGTCCATATTAGAAACTAATTATCACCCTTTCCTATCAGGATCAGTGCTTCCAGAACTATAAGCAATTTACCCTACTAAATGCAGTCTAGAATTTAACACTCAATAACTCAATAGTATATTTAAAAAAACTCTGATTTTGGCCTGTATATAACACAAATTATATTTCCTTTCCTTTCTATACAAACTTTCTGGCATCTGAAGATTTAAATTAATTTATTTACTTATTTTTAAATGAAGGGATGAAGAGAAAGGAACTCTGCTTAAACACAATCCTGTGCATTTTAACTCTTGGCTCAAAACTGCACAATAGCTGTGATTAAGTCTATGTAAATCTAACAAGAAAGACAAACATTGGTTTTATATTGTATTAGCAATCTTCTGGAAATAACAGCATGAAATCTCATTGCTCCCTACCAAATATATTACTTTTCATTAGATACACAGACCATAAAATTACAAAAGGAGATAAAAAGCTGTGAATAGCGTTTTATATACTGACCTTGCAAATAGAGACCAGAGTTCTTCCTTAGTCTATTTTCATTCTACCAAACTAAAAATTAGGAACTTGGAGAACTGCTGAGATTCCCCCCGCATTAGGCTGCTTTATAAGAAAGTAATTATTTACTTCAAAATAATCAAGCAAACATTGTTTTGCTTTAATTAACATCACCTATTTGAGGCACTACTTCTGCACACAAGCGGTTCAAAAGTTCTGCAGCAAAACCCAAAGAAACAAGAAACAGGAAATACCAAGGAAAATCATACTACGAGTGCCAAGACCTGAATAAAGAACATCAGGTATGTATCAGAACAGTGCTTCTCTCCCAAGGATCTTAATTTCTATTTGCTTTCTATCCATCCATTCCTTGAGCTAAGTACTTCTTTAGCCCTCACAACCCCAAGTCTCCTATCACAGCCTACAAAGACCAAAGCATCCTCTTCCAAATTCCATCAAAGCCGCTCCTGGTTAGCCAGCAGGTGCCACTTTTTTGAGAAAGACAAGGTCAGCATTCCCCTAAGGACCTGAGCAAAATGCCTCCTCAAGCGAGCAGTCTGGGATTCGAACTGGGGTCTGATCGCTTGAGACTGCACATGCTGGCTCAACGCCTTGAGGTAGTAATGTCAAGAAATGTTAAAGAAGGATTTACAGAAAAGTCTCAAAGATGGAAGTGAAAAGCATTCTAATGAAAATCACCAAACTGGTTTGTTTGCACCTCTGAAGAACAGACATCAATATTACCCTACAAAACATTTTTAGATGGAAATTAAACATTCCCCAAAATATTTAATTCAAAACTAAATAGAACTTAAGTCAGACGCTGAATTATAAATACACAGCAGAGCACTACTTCTTGTGCGCAGACAAATCTAATACCAGTATACATTCAAAGTACCTAAAGCTATTTTTTTAAAAAAAAAAAAAATCCAGAATAATCAAGACTATATTTATGATAAACTATATCCTTCAGCATGAAAGGATACAAAGAACAAACTTAATGCAAAACACCAGCAACTTCACTTAATAAGATTACAGTACATTAAAAGGTGCTCATAAGCATTTTCTATAAATGAAATGTAAAGCCTGATGACTGCATACGATCCGGAAGAGCAACCTAAGCTCATAATGAAGGTGTTGTGACAAATCTTAGTATCTAAAACACCAACAGAATAGTGTACTTTTGATGTAGTTGAAAAATTTACATCAGTTATAAACCAAACATGTTCAAGTGACTGGTTTTAGGGTAGTAGTGTTCTAGTTTCTATGATCCATGTAACTTTTATAAAGCAGATAATACTGAGTTTACCTAGTAAAGAATTCCTGCAAATCTCAAAATGACAATATATTTACAGGGTAATAGCACATGGCTGGAAAATTTAAGCCACATTACCAAATACCCTTAGAGAAATCAGAAATAATACAAGTACATTTAACTCAGTAAAAACCAGTTTATTTTTCTCAAATGTAATGAAAACGGGGTATTACAGTCTTCTATGGGAAAAGCAAACCGGCAGACCAAATAGATATCAAGAACGCCATTCATGAATTCATTAAGTAACAGCAGTAAAAATGGGGAAAATCAAAACCCAACATCCCTGCACTCCAGTCACACATGCCCTTTCTACCAGTACACAACAGTAAGCACTACAGTGAAGCAAAAAGTATCAGGCAAATTTGGTTTTATTTCCCCACCCTGGCAATTTTCAGCATGTCTAACCCATCACCCACTACATACATACACAGCTATTCTTGTATCATCATCTGCGTCCCTCCAGACAACAATCCTACAGAAGATAATCTAGACCAGTAATGACACCAATTTTCCAAACCAGATTTGTCAGCAGTGAAGAACAGTATATAGACTGTTCTACCAACATCCTACTTACTTACTGCTCTCAGCTAGATTTGGTAACTAAGTTTACATTCAAGTAATTGTACAACTGTACTTCATCCTACAATAAATACCGTGGTCCTTCATATGTCAGCATGAATCAACCCCAGGCTTTGTTAAAAAAAGAAAAAAAAAAAAAAAAAGAAAGAAATATTTGAAAAGCATGAAACATGAAACAGAAGCCAACACCATTAGACTGTCTGTTCAATCTAGACATCAATTAAGTCAACACCAGTCAAGGTCTTTATTTCTCTAAATGACATCTCAAACCTAGATACACAGACAAATTCCACTTTTATTTATAAGAGTTACCAGGAGGTCATTGTGCATACACAACATAGCATGCTGAGGAAGAACTAAAGTAAGGATGCTCTTACACAAGCTAGTCACCCATTCTTGCCACATTCTATTAGCAATAAAAAAAATAAAATTCCCTTCTATAAATTGAAGTACCTAAAAGGTTTTTTCTGTTTGCTGAATTAAAAGGAAAACTCAATTCTGCAAAAAAGAAAATATATTAATTCTTTTAATTTCAATTCAAAAGAGATGCAGGTCTTTGAGTAAATTACAAACCTACAGCCAGATGTCCATGACCTACAGCCATGTTCTCATAATAAAAGCAGAGTTTCAAGTAGACCTCCTTTCTGAGGGAGGATATTTTTTTCTCAAACACTAGCAACTTGCCATAGGCCACAATATAAAAAACAAAGGACAAACTCCTCTCAATCAACATGTCACTCCTAAAGACTGCAGATCTCACCACAGACATTCGGGTATGTTCGGCTGAATCAGAAGCTGCAAAAGCAAGAAGGTGGTGGTGGTGGTGGTGAATAATATGCAGCATGTGAGTACCTTCACAGGTCACGAAGGGAAGTCACGTTCACAGAAACACGAGCACATTCAGCAAGCTTCTACTTCGCGATACCGACACCTACCAAGACACTTCTCTCACTGCAGCGCACCCTGTCCTACCGTGACATTTACTTTTAAAGTTTTCCGTTTCCAGCTCCAGCCACGTTTTACAGAAAATATTTTTTAAGGACCTGCAATGTTATTAAGCTTTATTTGAAACAAATCAGCACCAAAACCTTCCTAGGACTAACTTTCACTAGCCCTAACCCTAACGGGCACTAGAGGGAAGTGCTAATAAAAGTCATCGAAATCCCAAAACAGAAAGTCAAAACAGAAAGGCCACAGGAAAAAAAAGGTCAAAATGTTCTATAACCTGCACAGGAACACTTCAACAGTCCTATTAAAACAGAGCTCCAGCTTCAAGAAGTACGTTAGAGGCACACTGAGAAGAGCGTGCTTTAGGAACAGGGCCACTTGCCTCGCACACCACTGCACACACAGACACCCACAAGGCACTTCCAGTGTCAGGCCACACGCGTGTCCAAAAAGCAACAGTGAACGATTTACAAGCTACAAAAGCACACCTCTCTTGGACTTCTATTTCCCTACAAATAATCTCGTAAAACAGTGAATGACTGCTGAACAAACACAAAAGGTCAGAGACAACAGCTTCCAAGTAACTGTTGTTGCCCCAAGCCAGTAGAATGGAGTTATGAACAGGCAGATGATGAAGTTTCTGCACCTGAATCTCCACACCCTAAAAAACCCTTAGCATCCTGGTTGAGCTCTTCCCCTCTGAACAGCCAAACCCCAGCAGCCTCCTTCTGCTGTCACAACCAGGCTGGCAGTCAGAGAGAACGAAATTGTTCATCGCAGAAAGTAAACCACAGCCAGGCTCCACTGCGTGTGCGGTGCTAGCGGCACACACAAGCCCATGGCTTGCAGCCAGCTTGACTCCTATCAGTCCCAGGCAGGAAGAAAACCAGACAGGCCACTTCAGCAAAGGCTTGTTCACTGGGGGACAGCAACAGAAGATTTATTTGCACAATTGGAGCCATTATGCCAATAACTTCTGTTTACAGACACTCTTTACAGAAACCCACACGGCTACCTTCCCTCAAAAGAAAAAGTTACAGCACAGAGATAAGCAGATTACACAGCTGTAGTCCTAAAATGGCTGAGACCATGTGAATTTAGATACGAAGTGTGTAAAGACTAAAAACTGACAGCATGCAAGTGGTTTCAATACAGGCATAGTACAGGATTGTTAATCCATCATCTAAACCAAATTCCAACAGTAAAATCCTGCCCTATAAAGGTAATGCCACTACTTTAAGTGTACTATATTAGGTATAAAATTCTTAAGTCTTGTAGGAACTCTACAATATCAATACTACTTTTGCGGTCTATTCATACTTCAAATGAAACCCCCCATCTAAAGCAGGTATATAAATAAGTGCTTGACTTTGAACCATACAGGTAATATCACTGATGTGTTCACTGGTCTAAAGTTGAGTCTGTTACTGAACTGAGATAAAAATAAATTAATCTAAAATCTAGGAAAATGAACAAAGGAAACACTAACTGGACATACTCTATCAATTCACTTAATGTCAGGAAAAAAAAAAAAAGTCAAGGATAAAGAATTCAAAAAATGCTCAAGATTAACATCAGAAGACTACCAAAGTAAAAGACTACCAAAGACCAGCAAGAAAAAAGTTTCTAAGGTGACTGACAGATAGAAGCTCTGATAAACTGTCGTAATTTTATGTAGAAACAAAATATTAACACTAGACTACCTGGCAGAACTTTTAAAAAAAAAAAAAAAAAAAAAAGACAAAACCCCCCAAAATTGTAAGTGGAAAGTGACAAAGTTGTAAAAAATTAACAAATTTCACTGAATTAGCAAATGCTTACTGAGATTCCACGTGTGTTTCGAGGTAACAACCAAAACATACAGACTAAAAATGTTTTGGATGAAGGAAAAGGAGAGATTCCTTTCCCTGAGAAATGAGATTATACAAGAATTAAAGCTTCAGCAACCCGCATCCCAGCCTCAGCCTGCCTGCGTACCGTGACAGAGCAGGATCAAGGAGGAAAGGCGGACAGTATTTCAGTGCTGACAGAAGTGGGACACCAGATACCTCCAGTGCTTTTTCACTTCCAGTTATTCATTACTACTACTGTTACAGAACACAACACGGTATTTAACAAGTGTAAGCATGCTTTACATTAAGATTTCTTTTTAAAGGAAAACAAAAAAGGCACAGTCCTCACACAACAGATGCAGATACAAATTTGCCTGCCATCATAAAGGTGCCCAGGGGTTTTCAAAGAAAAGGTATCAGACTTCCGAGAAATTAAGTCACTCTCCATCATGTTTAATTTTATCTGAAGATTTCCTAAGAAGAAATAATAATATCATTCGCCATAGTACAATTCCAGATTCATGCCAACTTGTGTGCGTATTTCAAAGATCATTTCTGAAAGGGCTAGAAACTAATCATAATCCCTCCTTTTTTTAAAATCTGTCTGCATTTAAAGTCAATCAGTCACGAGGCTTCAGAGAAAAAAACAGGCTAAAAACATATTTTAAAGCCTCTTCCTAGCCCCATGAGAATGAAAGTCTCAAAACACTAAACCTGTCACTGGTTCAGGGGTGATTGCAGACACTGCTGTGCCTCCCAATTACAGTTTTAGTTGTACATTTCCAGAAATACACATGTAAGAAGAAACTTTAAGACAAGCTATTTTTAAAAGAAAAAGATTTGAAACTGCTCAGAGGCGATTATGACAATCTTCATTTGAAGCATTCTGGAAGAATACACATGCAGTAAAAGTGAATCAAAATATATTTCAGAACACAGTCACTATTTTTATTATTTATGTCCACAACACTCCATGTATCATGTATTCTTTTCTTGTACACACACATATAAAAATGTCACTTCTTCAAGATTACTGTATCAAAAAAAAAAAAAAAAAATCACAGCAACAGGAACAGCAATGAAAAAGAAAGTTACTGAATTGTCCCTGGGCATTTTGTCCATCAAGACGTGTTAGAAAGATTAACTGAACATGAAAAACACCGCACAGAACACAGCATTCAGGACTGGCATTCATCTGGTTCGTATTGTGCAAAAGCCTGTAGGAATCACACGCACCCAGCAGCAGTTAACTATGTTAATGACATGGGTGAAAGCTAGTCTAGGACAATGCAAATGACCAAATAAAAAACAAAACAAAACCAAACCCACAAAAACAAAAACACATCAGCTGAACATCCAGACAAATTCCAATCTACCCTGTGCAAAAGAACTTTACTGTTTTTCTTGCTATCCAATGGCAATTATATTAAGAAAGTTTTAATCATGACATTAATACTTACTATTAGCAGCAGCACCACTAACAAACTGTTACCAAAAAAAAAAAAAAAAAATCATTCTTTAACAGCTCATCTTTATTTTTCCTTGGAATTGAGATCTAAGTTTATATTAAAAAGAACTGAGAAATTGAGAACAACTCCACATCAAGGCCAGAGCAGACACCCCCAACTACCAAAACCAGTAACAGAAACCTGGTAATGGACAGTAGTAAGCACATGGGAATGGACGTGGACAACTGCATCAAGAAAGCCAAGGGCAAAGTAGTACAGTTGTTTATCTCCCAACTTCAAAGTTGAATGCTACTCTTGATAAATGTTGATGCTCTTAAGCTTTGTTCTGAGTTCTTGAATAACACCATCCTGCCAAAATAAATATGAAAGTTGCTTTCATATTCTGTTCCATTACCACTTAACTCAAATATTCTTCCAGAACAAGTTGGAGAAGACATCTATCTACAATAACAAAACAGCGAAGGATCAAATGTATACCTTGTGCATTAACAGCAAATAAAGTGGTAAGAATCCCTAAAGTTTCTTGCACATCATGCACATGGAAAAGCAAATAACCTTCCCACACTAAGTTTCAACTGAATCAATCTTCTGGGCTCCTTCCGCCTCCTGATTGCCCCAGCTTTCCGTGGCTCCCCAAATATTACCTTCAGTGCAAACATCCTAATTCTCATAAAAGCTGCTGTGAAGTTCAAAAATAAGTACCTCAAATCACCTGAACTACAAAAAGATGAGAAAGGAGACATGATTTGAAAAGAGAGCCTCACAGAAGTATCAAAATACCACATTCAGAAGCTGTTGAAACGTAACCTATAAATTGGGGTGATCAGTTAATTCGTATTCTTAAAGGAATGTTTAATTCCTTAAATTGGTTCACATTGTCTCCCCTTCAGTGCTTTCTAAAACATTGTTCCTGCTAGCTATATCAGGAATTCTATCTAAAGTAAAAGAAGAGAGAACAAAGTTGTGATTTTTGGAACGCTTGCTTTTAACTCAATCCTGTTGATTTTACTGAGGTTTACAGAATGTAAAGCAGCTTTATTTTTTCCCCAAAAGCCAGAACCAAATATAAAACAACAGTCATAACATGCTAGCTTGGCAAAACACATAAGTTTAATTTCACCTTGCAAAGGACTGTTTGAAGGCCAAGGCATTGTTTTTCTCTTAAAGGATATTTACATACAATGGAGGTTTTATTAGTCAAACACAATTGAGACCAAAGCACACCCTTAGCATGTAAAGCATTTGTTTTCAAAACATCTGTAGTGCTTGCAGTCTTCCCCTTTGACATGTATTTACTCATCAGTACTTCATAAACTTCCCCTCGCATGCCAAAATTATGATATAAGCATCGTCTATTTCACAAAAGGCTCTATCTAATGGTATACAACTATTTTTATGACAGAAGAGACAAACAAGCTAAAAAGCACTTCAGGGGAATGAGAAATTAACGTTTTGAAACTAAGTTCTTCATGATCATTAGGTTAGACCAAATTTGTTTCATAACTTCAACGCACATGCTGTTGCAGCACAATTAGCTTTTCCATCTCTGTTAAAGCACAGGTTCTGCCTACGACATCCCAAAGGGCCTTTATTAGTTATTCAGAACACAGGCACAGAAGCAAAGGCAGTCACATTTAACACAGCCTCATTTCTTGTTTCAGTCAGAGCAGGTTTTGTCACAAAACCCACTTGATTACTGAATCTTTTTAGACGACTTGTTACCATATCCATGATTATTAGATCATGGCCATCGGCTACACACTGGTACATATATCCAGCTGTCAAAGTGAATTTAGTCCATTAAATACAAAGGATAGCTATGGACAGGGCTGTTTTCTGTTTATGTATCAGGAAACCTTTTTAGACTAGTAATTTTCTTCCTTGAAGAAATTCAGGCAAATACTTATCTGCACTTTCTGATTTGGATTAGATTCAAATAAAATTTACAGAAATGAGAAACATATGCAATCTGTGAAGGTGTGCCGTAACAGTTTCTACAACATTGCTATGAGTCCTAGACTGAAATTAGCATTTCCACATTTTTAAAGAACACAACTTACATTTAAAAAGCTTTATAGTAGTCACAGTAAGAACCGAATTGAAAAAGAAAAGCCCCAAAACTTTATTAACGTAACTAACGGGTTGAATTGAACAAGCAGATACATAGAAATTACATACAAAAGGAGAGAGAGTGGATATTAATGCTGAAAATACATGCAAGTGCATTTAACTCTGCTAAGGTCACATGAAGTTATTCCTATTAACCCATTCCAAGTCCACCACTTCCCTGCACTGAGGTAGTTAAAACACACTGTCTCCTCTACCGTGTGAACACTAGCCCTCATTTCACAGCTGAGGAAACCGGAAAATAGAAAAGAAAAAGAAAAAAAAAAAAGCAGTTCCTCAAAGCGACACAGGAACTATGCAGCAAGATACGAACAGAAATTTTTGCCTCTCCACTATGTCTTTTAAAACTCAAGATTATCCTCTCTTCGTTATGCAATAATACAATCTTGGCAAAAGTTTTGATGGAGATATTAATGCCTGCTTTAGCTTACTTAAACTGCAAAAATAACAGCCCTAAGTATCACGTGAATTTTCATGAAAAAGTCATGAAGACAAAAAAGTCACATTTTGAGAATTTTCTATTTTGTTCATAATTCAGTATTCCATATCCCTACAACTTAACAGATCTGATAGAACAGGAGCATAGATGGAAATAAAACCAGACGATATCGAAAAGTATTTAATATCTCAAGACAGAAGCTTGTTACAGGAATTACATGAGCTGCTCATTTCATTTTAGAATTAGTCATCCAAGTACAAAATTCTTTCAGAATTAGAATTTCAAAAGATAAATATCTAACTTCTCATACGAAACTCATTTTAAATGCCATCTTTGCTAAGCCTGACTGAATCAGGCCAGTATTAATACACATTTACACATCCAGAACACAATGAGCTTATCTCCATGTAGTTCGGTGAACCTATCGCCCCACTCCCCAAATAGCACCTACTCAATCAGCATTACTTGACTCAAAGGCTAAAGGGACACAAACAGAACTTTTGTTGGAGCCGTGAAAGACCCTTTTTCCCCAAACGTGACTTGAGACCAACTGTCAAAAGTTAGAGGAAACCTGGGTTATTAACATTGTGTTCGTTCCCAAGGATAGCTGGAGAGCTTCAGCACACGTGTCCGCTGATGCAGCATTAAATTTGCTTAAAAAGGGAAAAGAACAAGAAGTCGACACCTTGCAGAGTTGAATTCCCTTGGTTCGCACTCTCAGAGTAATCAATGCCGACCTCTCCTTGGTGCAGGATCTGGTCACCATGCCAAGGTCACTTACACCACGACTCGTCTATCCAGGTTAGACCAACACACGTAGAAGCTGCAAGTAACAAGTCCTGTCCAAACTACCCCGAGCGGCAGCTCGGTAACACTTCCCAAGGCCAAGGCCACCTGAAGCTACGCTGCTTTTCTACTCTGAGAAAGGAGCAAGAGAGGACAGGGACCGAAAAACAAAACCCAAGCTAAAGATCACTAGTATGGCACATGCACACACCTGCTACAGCAGGCCGAAAGTTCTTTTCAAGTACAAATAAAGTATTAACTATTTCATTCTTCCTTAATTTCACTTGGAAGAGGAAAAAAGAAGAATGAAGTGTTTGTTTAATTGTCATCTATACCTACTATTTCAGAGAAAGTGATAAAGCTAAAGGCTGTGTCACATAAAAAGCTGCAAATGACAGAGCAAGCTATATGGGTAACATCAAAATTCTTCTCTTCCAGAGGCTCTTTTAATAATAAAAGTAGTAATAAAGGAACACTTAAACATGGAAATGCCAGTCCACATGAAAGCGTATGCTGTACATTGTTAATCACATTAATTGTCTCCTGACTTAGAAAGATCTTCACTTTTTCTTTACATTCCTCAGTTATAAAATTGTTTGATCTTTTTAAATAAGAAAAAATTAATCAACTCCATCCTCACAGCTCATGTAGGAATGGATGTTACTGCTGTCTAGATTATCGGCGCTATACAAGTTGTCTCTGAACTCCTGTTCTTCATCTTGGGGAAGAAAACCTCACCAAAAAAAAAAAAAAATTTATCTGACAGAACACAAGAAATTCACAATTCTTAATTTGGTAACAAAACCAAACTCTGAGGAGGAAATATTTATACCCAAATATCCAGCCATGTTTGCTGAAAAAAAGATCCTACCTAAGGTATATTTTCCAAACAAATACAGAACCATACAAGCAATTCCCTAACCCCATTAGTGTCATATCTCTATATAAATAATACAGGAGGAAAGCAACCCTTTTACTAAGAAAAAAGGAAAACATCCAGTTGAAAAGCATTATGAACAAAGCTGCGTATTTTCACAACTGTTTTGTGGTAGAAACTCTCTAAAAATATATTTTTCAAGTACTATAAGGGAGAAGTACTGCAGGAAACTATGAAAGTGATACAGTGCTGTTGCAACAGCTCAATCTATACATGCATTCAAGGTAAGCATGTTAAATATATTTTAAAAATTGCTCACAGTGTAAGATTTCAAAAAGCCGTAGCTTTATGAACAGAGAGTTCAAACAACGATTAGCTGTGAAAAAAAGAAACTCGTGTGTTTTAAAGACCTCTATACTTCCCGCACTTTTCACTACAGCTGTGTGCTAATCCTGACGAGGTACTTGCAGATCAATGCATCAAGCACTTCAGGAGATGCAACAGCTCTGCCAAGAAACCTGCCTTCCAAAGGACTTCCATTGCTATGGCAACAGCATGTTCTTCAGCACCCGGTTCGGAGACAACCTATGACACGTACAGGAGAGATGGCCAAACTCTGACTGATGCCTCACTACAGCACAAGTCACATTATATACACACGAGTTTGCGCTTGCAGAAATATAAGGTACAAAACACGTGTTTCTGAGGATGGTTCACACGGCACTGGGGTTACCTACCAATAAACAGCTGCATCTAGGAGAAAAAATGCCATTTGCTTCGTAAAACAACTATAGACTATTGACAGCCAAAAGGAATGTAACCGTTCGCATAGCATATGAATTGCATTACACGGCATCTCCCGTGTGCAGGCATCTACCTCTTCTCTGATCCCAGTTTCCCCCAGCAGGACAGGGGAAAAGGGAAAAGGAAGTGTTAGTAGACAGTAAATAAGCGGATGATTGAACCAGTTATTGAGTACTCAGAAAGTATCTTGAAAATAAAGTGGGTCTAATGAGTATCATGGACATGCACAAAGATACACTCTGGTTTTACTGCATCACTTAAAAAAAATGCAGTATCTGATAATGCTTCACCTTCTACCCACAAATGTATTCACGAATGCACGGCCTTGACACCTCTTGAAATTTATTCACCCAACATGCAGTTTTAAGCATCCGTGCCATATGTATCACTACTCTCACGCCTGTCGGAGTTTGTATACTACTACAAAGGGACCAGCCAATAACTCACGCCATTAAAAGGATCAGAAGGAAATTTAAGTTACATATTCGTTTTTGCACTGTTGCTACGTGACAGTTTTCAGAAGGCTGACAAAACCCAGGCAGTTGCTCACCCAAGTTCCTTCACCCCAGATGGTCAGATACACCTTTCCTGTAACACAATGAGAAACGCAACAATGTGGTTGCGTTCTTTATGCTCCTGGCAACCCTAAAATACTTCAGCAACCTTTAAGATCACTTCTGGTTATACTGTAGAGCGCTCATATACTGAAGACTAACACAGAAGTAGAAAGGATCACAACCTTCTTTAAAATTTTGGTGGAAGAAAAAAGATTAATTTTTATAGAAGTTAATTTATATAAAATATATATATTAATTTCAATAAAGTCACACTTTGAAGATGCGACTTAAAGAGGGAAAAATAAAAGGCCCTTTTGCTGATTCATGAAGGCCTGAAAGACTGCTGGGAGAGGATGTTCTGGAGAGGACATTGTCTCCTGTCCTTTAAAGCCTCTCTCTGCTTCCTTCTGAAGTATCAGGTGTTCTCCCGCTTGCTTTGCAAGCAGTAACATTACAGATTATTACAAAAATATCCCAAATAAACTAATGAAATGAACAACTGAAAGGGAAAAAAGATGGGGGATTTGGTTTTTTTTTAATTTTTATTGGGGTTTGGGTTTTTGGGAGGTTTTGGTGGGGTTTTGTATGTTTGTTTGTTTGTGGTTTTTTGCGGTTTTGGGTTTGTTTTTTTTTTGTTTGGTTTGGATTGGTGTTTTTGAGTTGAAGGGCTTTTAAAATTCAGGATCTTACAAGTACTTGCAAGAAAAATATCTAATTCGGATATTCCTGTCACAAGTAACATCAACGAAGTTCATGCTCCCGTTTTTTGGTGTGCTTATTAGTGTCCTCTGGCAAGGGAATAAGATATCAGAGATACTGTCAAGGTTACCAAAATAAAATCGTTACACAGAGCACATGTCAGACTTTACATGCATTTATACGCATCAAGTGGCAGAGATCTGCATTTCTCTTACAAAATCAAAGGGAATTTTTTTCATTTACTGCACCACCCGGTCCCCTCGCACCTACGCATGGCAAGCGCTCACCTTACGAAGCCGCACTACAAAACACAGCCATTTGAACTCGGCAGTAACAAGCACCGTGCATCATTTTTAGAAATACACAAAAGCTTTTCATTACTCCAAAACTCGGTCATCTTCATTAAATCACCATCTCTTCATAAAAGCCTCAGCTTCATTTAGCATGCAGGAAGATGAAAGAGCAGCTACCCTCCTTATGGATTACTTCTCCATTACAAGAGAATGTTTTGCACGTCAAAGGCAAACATTAAAGGATTAAACGATATTGTCATTTCTGCTCTCGTTTATTTGCAGTGGGCAGTGAATAGAATTGCAAGGAAACAATCAGTGATTATTTTAAGCTCTGTTCTTTTGCAAGGATTATGACTCATGAAGTTGCTGCAGAAAGAAACGGGAACGGGATAGGTGTCACATTGAAAATCATCGAAACACCACAATATAAAAAATGTTTGTCCTACAAGCAAAGCTGTCTGGTTTAATCATTTCACAGAGTAGCCACAATAGCTCTTGGGACAACAGCAAGACAACAGTATCTTGCACTCAAATAAACAAAAATAAAAATATAAACAATGAATTCCATTCTCCTACAGAAGACTAAAAATACTTTAGGATTTTCTGAAGTATACTTATCTCCACAGCACCCTACTAACGCTAACACAGCACAGTAGAAAATTCAAGAGATGTTTGGTCACAAGACATCCCTGCAGCATGCAAAATGCTTAATTTGGTGACTTTATCATGGATTTATCTACATCTTTCAGGCTTTAAACATGTTTTCCAAGAGAACCAGAGAAACCAAAGCAATGTTATTTTAAAGTAAAGTCTTTACATTTTTCTCACACATTATATGCTAATAGGTATGAATCACACTCGGTAAGTTTTATGTTTTGCTAAGTCTTCTGCCTGGTTCCCTTACTGCCTCATTCAAGTAAAAAAAACAGTTTAGTTTGGACTTCTAGACAGATGTCAAAAATGGAGATAGTACATACAAAACCCACCAACGTGCATCCAGTTTTTATTTTAGGTAAGACTTGGAACCACTTAATACATTAAAGACTTTGTCTGTAAAACCTGAACACGGAAGACGACAGGAGGACTACAAATCAATTCACTCTCCAAAGACAGTAACATACATATTAAAATTGGCAATATATTTTGGTCATGGTCTAAACAGAATAAATACAGACACCAGGTCATGCTACAGACCAAGTTCTTGCTTATACTGAATTAAGGGCAAACTCTGTTTAAACTCAGTTTCATTTAACACACAGAACAGGTGCATTCATGGCCTGATATTCATTTGTATTTTCTCCGTAAAACATACACAACTAGAAATGACGAAATTTGGATTTTTTTTTTTACTAGGTATGTTTCTCTAACGATTAGTTCTGTCTATTCATCTTTATATGTAAAAAGCAGAAAAAATACACCGTCTAAAACATAATTGTCACAAATCAAGGCTCAGAACACACTTCTATATAAAACTCCAGCCCAGCCTAACATAAGTTTCTCCGTGTTACCAGGGCTTCATCTTCAGCAGCAGTAAAGATCTCTTTCAGAGACAAGGCACAAACAAAATGCTTCCTGCAGCTTTGTCCATGGAAAGGGAAGCAGAGCAGTGAAAGCAAGCGGTTCAACTGATTACTAGAACTCCATATAACTAATAACCCAATAAAGACAGATACCCCTGTTTCTGCAAATACATCTGGTACAGGAAAAAAACAAACAAACAAAAAAGATCCTGCAATACCAAAAAAGCAGACATGAAAACTGTAATACAAATTCTGACGTGCTTACAAAAAACAATATAGGCAATCTCTGTAGAAGATCAGGAGCTAGAAACAGGTCCACTACAATAAACAAGCTTTACTTCAGGAAAAAAAAAAAAATTCATTCAGAACTATCAGCTGTATGTAAAAAATATTTACCTATTTTCCACTTACCAATAAAGAGAAATTGTGTATAATACCAGAAATGTACACTTTTAACCTTCAAGTGCAATTCTACAGCACGAGCAGGTTTTTTAAGAGTTCCATTGCGTTCATATGAAGTGTACAATTTCCCTATTCAAGACAAACCTGACTTAGTTCTACGCTAAGGTTTTACCAGCATTCTGAGAGAGCACTACCCTACTAACAGGGCTGTAAAGTAAACCCTTCTTATCAAGCCTCTTCTGCTCCCCATTCCAAGTACTTCTTTAAAACACCAACAATTATTTTAATGTAATCGAGACTTTTCTGCATTACATCAGCAAGAACATGAAGTTTATTTGATATAAAGCCATTTCTGCTCCTTCTTAAAAAAAAAAAAAAAAAAATCACATCCCATACAAGAAGAATCTAACAAAGTCCTAAAGATTGACTGGGTACATTTTAGCCTGATTACCCTCTGAAGACAGTGAGATATTATTAAATATAACAAAAGCTGCTCTTTCAGACCACTCTTGGTATTCAGTTAACATCTTCACCAAAAAAGTATGTCCTTTATGTTTTTGAATGTTTTGTTTACAAACACTGCTTTGTTTAACAAATGAAAAAAACAAGGCATTCATTCAAGACATTAAAAAAAATTATCCTTATCTCATCTTAGACTCATAATAGAAAAAAAACCTTGTGCCTACAACCACTAGTAAATAATGGATTGTAGTATTTAAAAAGTCCACAAGCACTTCCAAATCATCAGGTTGAGGTATAAAACAGAACTGAGGACTTCCAGACTTTCATATCAATGAAAACTCCAACAAATTGAAGGACTGGCCATCTCTACTTAAGACAGGAAAAAAATATGAAATTAAAAAACACATTTCCTGTCCTTAGGATGACAATTACGCACTGAAATAATACTTTCCCCCCTTTTCTTACAATCCCTAATAACCAAAAAAGTGATTAAGGCGTATACACAATTTAAAACTAGTTATGAGGATTTAATAACAATCTCCATCAAATAATTTGCATGCAGAAGAAAACAGTGCCTTTTCTTATTTCTTTATTTATTATTTAAATGTAGTGACTTCCTCACAGGAGGACATACAAAACTAATCAAGTGTTGCTATACACTTCTGAAGGAGGGCTAACACATTAAGTTAGACAACACCTCTAAAAGCTTTTTTAGAGAACATACTTTATTGAAACCGAATTTTTGAATGTGATAAACTAATATTTATTTTGAAGGAAATTTAAGATAGAAGACTGATTTGTTATATCACATAGACCATATGCAGATCTATAGATAATTTAAGAAATTTTATAAAGCTTCTAAAAATGCTCAATCCTAGTCCCCAAAAACATAATCCTTAAAGATTCAAGTACCAAAAAAACACAAAAACCAACAAAAAACCCAACTGTATCTCCACGGTTAAGAGAAGTCAGCTCAAGAGGTCTAGTAAATTACCCAAGTTTATGCACATCTTTCCATTTTAGAAATAGTCTCCATGAACTTCAATCTTACTAAGCGATACGGTATTACATCAGTGCCTTAAGCATCCCTCTGTTCATGAATACGCGCAACTTTCACTCATGAAAAATTACACTATACTTTTAGCAACTTAAAGAAAACAGTTTCCTAAGTTTATAGTGCAGTACATGGCAGATGAACAAAAATTCATACAACAGCATCTATAGGCTCAACTATGGATCAAGTAGAATTATCTGAGACAAACAGCTGTCATGCCAACTCGATAGCAAAGTGACTAAGGAGTTAAGTCCTCTTTGTGTGTCAGCTGGAAAGAAGTGGGGGGAAGGGGAACTGTGGCAAGTACATATGAATGACAAGCTTTTAACATGAAATTCCCTGCCAAAGACAACAAACAAATAAAACCAAAAAACCCAAACCTTAGCAAAAGCTACAGACATAATAAAAGTTCTACAGTAATTAAGGGACTGAGTACAACTTCAGCTGCCATTAAAGGACACACAAATGTTTAAGAATCTCATTTATACTTCTCTTTAAAGAAAAGGAATCCTCAGATAATGTGCAATTTCTCCTCAGACCCTTTTCAGGATTCTTCCTCCACTTCACCCAAACCTTTGGTCCTCATGTTTACATTTATATCAACACTGTTCTTTGGGTAAATCCAAAAATACAGCAACAGGCCATTTCAAATCATGCCTTCCCACATGCCATTAAGACCACTCTACAAAGTATCTGGATACTCTTCATCCCTTACAGTGGATCAGAAAAATTTGGCAGATCAAAGAGCTACTGGCTGGGGCTGGAGGGCGATGGTGGGAGGTGCCCCATCCTGGGTAGTTCCACATCAAGAAAGGACAAGGCACTACTGCAACCCCAGACCTTCCGAAGGGACCCAGAAATAATATGGCAAAGGTCTTCCTTGCATTGTGAGCCAGTAACGCTTACAGAGGGCCTGGAGGTCGGATGCTGCGCTTGGAAACGCAGTGACCATGTCGCTGCTCTCACTCAGGGACAACTAATGGCTGGAAACAGGAGATAAACTTTTGGAAAGAAGGCTTTCTACGTGCCAAAGTTACAATTTCCCTTACTAACAGCATCAAGTGTACCTCTAAACAGAAGACAGGCGAAATGCTGCTAAAAATTCTAAAATTAGCTATTTGGAAGACAGCAAGGAATTTCTGACCAATTGACATGAGGTCCACACCACCACCTTAAGTGACAACAGCCATTTCAAAACCATAGCCAACGGCAATAAATGACGGACGAACACCTACTTATCTGCTCAGCAAGCTAGATTCAGAACACCCAGCTGTTCCAGTAACTTTTCCTTTTTTCCTCCTTTTTTTTTTTTTAAAAAAAAAAGTAGCCACATGACCACAAACACCTTGTGAGAGACTGTCTGCCCTTAAAGTTGGGTTATCAGTTCCCTCCATTTGTCCAACTATTTTTTTCACCTTCTCTTTCTTAAACAGGAATATAGAAGCAATTACTTAGCCCTTTTGTATGCTGTACTTTTCAAGACTGTTGGTGGAGTAAGTGTCTGATATTTTATCTTTCCAAAGACAAGGGAAGGGGAGGGGGAAGAGAAACAGAGGCTGCCAACAGGCAAGCTGCCGGATCACATTATTTACCAGCACTGTATCACTTTTCTGGGTTTCTAAATGCAATAGGTGAGGGATTCAGACTGAAATCTTCATCCCACTGGCATCTGGCCCATTTGAAGGGTAATCCACAGGTCTCCCCTACACACAATTAGAGGGGAAAGGAGCTACAAACACCTCTGCTTTCAAGCATAAGGCTTCTACAGCCCTTCCAAGGCTCTTCAGAAGAGGACGGAATTTAGCACCTCTCAGACCTGAGATGAAATACAAGGTTGCCAGGTCTGCTGGTTCACTTTTAATGAGGCTACAGGACAATCTAGATATTAAAAACAAAATTAATAAGGAAGCCGCATAGTTGCATGACCTCCTATTTACTTTAACAGGCCACCCTAGATTGCTGGCATTTAACACACAATAACCTCGTCTTCCTTTGAAGAGCAAACAAAACCACATAGGATCATAACATATTTTGGATGACAAAACTAGAAATACAGATCAAATTCCTGAAATACAGGCCTTCCGCTTTTTTTATTTTATTTTATTTAAAAGAGTCTGTCATCACCTAACACATTGTAGGACCAGACTGTGGGACTACATGAGACCTCTCATCAACTCCTCAATTCAGGGCTTAGGAGCAGGCATTAGGAATTTCCCACACCTCAATGGGAGACTGCACCAGAAACACAGACAGTATTATACTGGAGAACTGACTCTTCTTAGGAATCACAGTTCTGATAAAAAGAAGAAAAAATAACATATTTTGAAAGGTTAGGAGCACTAATTTGCATACAGAAAAAGTCTCATCTTTCTGCAGGTTTCTCCAAGGCTGTGATTTGGCTCTCAGAGTTAAGCGTGCCTTTTCTCTTCCAGGCTTGCTGTAGATTCATGAGCGCAGTATTTAAAACATTGCCCGTTCAGGTAACTCCCAAAAGTTTTTTTTTGTTAGGGTTTTTTTGTTTGTTTCACAAGGAACTTGCTGATGCAAAGCTGAAAAGGAAAGAAGCTTACTGGACCGACAAACAGTAATCAAGTCAGGTTTTGCTAATTTTGGTAACACTGTTTAGTAACTTAATAGACCTGCTAAAGATTGGCCATTGTGTCCAGTCTCAAGACACATGGCCCTAATTTAGGGACACTCGGGTTAATGGCAGGCTATCAACTTTAATGGTCTTTGCATCGAGCCACTAATTAGTGGTCTATCCCAGTCCATTCCTTACAAACTCAGTACGAATTAGTAGAGAGACATAGAAAGGGCAGCCTCTTGAATTTGCAGAAAATGGGACCAAACTTACACAAACAGGTATCTGAACAGATATATTCAGAAGTTTTTTTGCACATAGGTCTAGTACGAGGAATGTCTGGATACACAAGATTTGGCCCCAAAGCTGTCCACACAAAAATGTGTGTACGCATTTTTCATAAACTTCAGAAGAATCCTACAGGCAAGAGAAGTGTCATATTTTGATAACTTAGCTCTTGAACTGTACCTCTCACTTGAAATTCTTAGCACTTTGTTTTCTGTTAGACATCCACATTATCTTACTTCAGCTTTTTGACCAGTACCTCACATATGCACATGCATAGCCACATGCGAAAGTGCTACTGGCACAATTAGGAGGCTATAAAAGCTGAAAATAGTAGGCCACATCGGAGAATATTCTGACATATTCTTCTTTAACATCTACAAAGTTGTTTGCAAAAGAAAAAAAAAAAAAAGTCTTACTTTAGGGTGCCACACCCAAGACACTCAATTTTAATTTTTCCTGTGATTGAAATTTTTTGTCAAACCCACTGAGAATCATAGGAAAATCACACCATTATTGCCTGCAGCAGGCATCTGAATACTGTGACTGGATTTTAATGGAGTTACTGGAATCAATAAAGAGCACTGGGCAAAATCGGTAACTATCCAGGTTTGTATTGGCATCAGTTTTGTAGTTTTGAAAAAAGAAAAACAAAGCAAAGTTTCACTGTAGATCATAAATGCTGCTATTAACCATAGTATCTACAGGATTCTATAGTAGCAACACAGAAAACTTTAATTTTAAACAAAGTCTGCAAAAAAAGTCTGATTGCAAAGCCCAACAGAGCATATCTCTGACCTTTGCCTTCTCCTTATATGACTTCCAAGACAGAAATGGCTTTATCTTCACAAGTTGGTTTTGGAGGAGAAAAGAATGGGAAGTCTTGTTTTAAACAGGACGTAATTACAACAGGTGTGACAAGGAATATTTTGTGGCTTAACTCACCGACTTACATATCGGGTTACTTTTCCAATATGTTTATTTCCCCCAGCAGTCTGACCAAGTTATTTCACTTTATCAGCATCTTACACAATTTACTGTCATAAGATACTACGATATATCAGATTAGTTCACTTATTTCATCTGCAGCTTTCATTCATAACTGATTGACCTGTAGAAAGCAAGTCTGCCCTCACACCAGACTCCAGCTACCTTTTAATCAAAACACAATGTTCATATGTTAATCCATGACAGTATTTTCTTACAAATTACAGATATCAGTCATATTAGCTGTTTTATTTATGCTACCAAACTACACCTGTATTTTCACAGCATGATCAACAGAAATATTGCAGAATTATACCAGATCTAGCTTGTTACATCCGAATTAATAACATATACCCTAGTATTCCCAACACTTCACAAAGCCACACCTGAAAAACAAACAGAACTTAACCACTCTTGAACAGCAATTAATTTGTACTTTTAAACTGAGGGCCTGGGGGTGGTAAGGAACATGCATCATGAGCATTCCTTCCTTCTAAATCACATTTCTCAAAAATACAGTCTTAGGAGCCAGGCAGACAAGCAACTGATTTTCCCCTACTTAATGGGGGCCATTGGGCTGCATCTCGAATCACTCATAGGTTGAGGGGGGGCAGGGAAGGTGTTTTCAGGTTTGTCTATTTTAAGTTTAAATGGAAAAAGGGGGTTCTATAATAACAAACAACACATTCATTCCAACTAAGGAAAACACTTTCCTTTAGCATGCTTGTACTTTGTAAAGACATCAGAAAAATAAAACAACTGAGGGAAAGATACTGAAGCAAGCTTCACTTCTGTAATTGCCACCAAAACCACAGAACGTCTCTGTAAGGAGGTACCATCGTTCTGTAGTCAAAGAAAAAATAAAAATATACTTTTCGGGAAACTGTGACAACTGTGCTTTTCAGTACTAGATAGCTCAAAGGCAAAAAGAGCTCCTCCTTTCACGTTTCCCCTTACAAAGTGGCCTCTAGCAGTAAACACAAAAAAAAGTTTTCAAACATCGCTTGTCCTAGAAGTTACGGAACACTTGAAATGAAAGCAAGATCACAATTAAACCAAGAGTACTAGAAATTAAATGCCTATGCTTCATCAATGATCTTAACATAGTCTTTCTACAACACTCTACACTGACTCAGAACACAACTAATACAGAAGTCCGTCACCTCTCACTCCTGCAGAGTAATCGCCCTAGGTCAAGGCTTAGGTGAGAACACTACAAAAATTGGGGCATATAATCCCCCTAACCAGGAAATCACTACAACTAGAAGCTTTCTGAATTAAAACCACAACTATCCACCATTATCTTTTCCAAGGGGAATTCAGGGGAGATGGAGCTTGTTCGACAGCTGCAGCATATCGCTCATGCCTGGTATCTACGTGTGATATAACCTATTGGCAAAGAATTTCAAGGAGTCAATGACACTTTCTCCCAAAAAGCTAAGTATCCTGGCGTTCTCTCTTTTTCTGAGCCACCCAAGGAAAGAAGGGGAAACACTACCCACAAACAGGGCAAGCTGTCTTACCTAAGACCCATCTAAGAGATAAACCAAAAATGAAAGCTTTATTATTCAACAGAGAGTTACTCTACTCATTCAGGAAAAGCAAGGGGGGACAAGATGCCCAGGCTGTGCTCCCCACAGTAAGTTTTAGCTGCCTGAATGTCTTTTAAAATTAGCTTTTGAGAAACAACTGTCTTGAACATTTGCATTTGAAAAAAAAAAAAAATTAACTACATCATATACGGATTTGCTGTGTGACTAGAGCCAACAATTTAAAGTTCACATACTTTCAAAGAGCAAGACAAAACCACTTGCATATTTTAGGAGAGAAAAAGTAAAATGCTTTGTCAAGTATGTTACAACACTTACTACATTTTCATTAAATTAAATGTGGGAGATAAAAGTGTCTGAAGAGTTTGCAAAGTTATACAATTCAGAAGTTTTAAGATGCTTTTAAAGCCAAAAAATTCTAAAGTGTTCCTAAAACGCAGGTGTCATTTGGACTCTCAAAGTAACAGCTCTGACAACGTAAGAAGCAAACAGGCGATGTTACTGCAACTTCAGGCAACTGGGGTTCTGAAATTTTGTTTTCGTTAACCTTAACTAAACACACAAACATCACTTTGTTGTATTCATAAAAACAAAAATTCCGCTTCGCTGCATTCACAGAAAATAAGCACACATAGAAAAGAAGAGACACACTATCAGAAAGTAGCTTTAGTCCCCCTTTGTGAGCAGAAATAAATACACCCTTTACTGGAATGATACCAAGTATCCATTAAAAAACCTCTCACTTCCTATTTGCAGACTGGGCTAAAAGTCTCCGGGAAGAGCCATCAGGAGGACCCCAGTGAAAAGGCACCAAAGCCACCCCACGTGCACACAGCCACTCATTTTCCAGGCACACCACAAAGGTTCGACATGAGGGAATTCTATTCGTCACGTCTTGGGGAGCTACACAGCACTGCAAAACGGGATCAACCTCACGTTTTCCTCCAGGACTGCATTCTAAAATACATCCCTGAGTCAGGAGGATTGCATTATTTCGCATCTCACTTCAGCGTTTTCCCCTTTCACACAGGGGCTAGGAAATACTTCAGGTTGGTTTGATTTTATCACACAAACCAACCCAAAGCAGCCACTTGTTTTTACCATAACGGATGAACAGACAACGTGCATATCAGGATGACCAGAAATACCCAACACTTCACCGTACTGGGACAAGTACTCTAAGGCACATACAGAGGAGAACTGTGGTTACAGTTCACAACATGTGTTATAAAGTCAGACCAAAACGGCACCTCTCTAATTAACCTGAATGTCTGACGAGAACACGGACAAATGACAGACTATCATACTTCAAGCACAGGAGGACCAAGCTAGAACCTCAAGACCCATTTACACAAACTTTATGTGTCTCGGGTGCATCCTACCTGATCCACTGAACTGGCTGCTTCCAAGCGTGGTTGGTCTGGTTTTCCCACTATTAACAGGTGGGGAAAACATCTGCAAAACAAGAAAAAAAGATGTGTTTAAATTGGCTTTGAACTCTGTGCTAAATTATTAATAGAAACTTTAAAAAAGTTAGTATGAAACAATTATTTGATTAATCTTTCTGCTAGAAAATAAACAGACTGTAAGATGCATATTTAGACCTTCATAAAACCAATAAGCTAAAGTACTGCTTGCCATTTATTAATGCCACTAAAACCTCTTTTCTACATGAGCACAAACAACTTCAAAAAATAAAAGGAGACCTACTACTAGTACGGCAATTTAAAATAGTTACATATCAAGTTTTGCTACCAAAAATATTTATTTCTTACTGATCCATGAGTTTAAAGTCACTGGATAAAGAGAGTTTTTGAGACGCAGCAGTTTTCTATTTTGATCTTATAAATCAAGCACCTTTCTGAAATCTGTTAAAAGTATTATACAGAAAATACTTGTAATTTTCTAAGCCAAAACTATCAATTCATAACCTTTCTTATTTACAGGCATTAAATTTTCTTTTGGTTTGTGGGGGTTTTTTTTTAAAAAAAAAGGAAAGAAACCAACAAAGTAGCAGTGCCACATGCCAGCTTAACAAACGTTAATTATTAGATTATGCCATCACTGGGTCAGCCTGATTTTAACCAGTTAAACCAATTGACCCAGCTGGTATTACAGCATTAAATCTGGAAGTCTAGACATTACATCAAAGTTCAGGTGTCCGACTCGGCCGAGCCGGGCCCAGCCAAGCCCTGCCCGCTGCTGCCCCTACTCCTCGCCTCGCTTTACCGTGCAGGAGCCCCCCCCGGAGCAACCCCCTACCGCGCTGAAGTCCAGCAAGTCGCTCAGCTCCTTGTCGGTGCCTATCGCGGCCATCCTCTGCTGCTGGGAGTTCATCTTCCTCCGCTCACCTCCTGGGCCACAGGGAGAGAGGCACAGGCAGCGCTTCACCACGGGGCTGGCGCCGACCCCCAACCCCGGGAAACCGGCCCCCAGCGAGGAAGGGCCGCGGGGGGGTCCCGGGGGAGCCTCGCTTTCCCGCGCGGGATCAGCAGCAGCTCCCCCCAACGAACCAACTCTCCTCAAGTTCCCTCCGGCTCCCTTTCCGCCCTCATGCCGCTTCTCCCCCACCTCCCGCGAGGGCAGACATGCCGCGGCCGGGGCCGCCGCCAGGAATCCGGTGTCCCCCCCCAGTCAGGCGAAAGCAAAACAAGCCGCCGCGGCCCGGCGGAGTCCGAGAATTAGCGGGAGATTAAGTGACTCACTGTCTCCGCAACAATGGGGCTGACAAGCGGGGCCGGACGCGCCTCA
Organism: Leptosomus discolor; assembly: GCF_034619465.1. NCBI lineage: Eukaryota > Metazoa > Chordata > Aves > Leptosomiformes > Leptosomidae > Leptosomus > Leptosomus discolor. Next base: position 22,001,748 of record NC_141401.1, on the reverse strand, counting down.
GCAGAGCCATCGCTGCCCCGGCATTACGGCCGCCCGCCCGCCCACCCGCGGGGCCGCCGCCGCTCCGCGATCGGGACCGCGGCGGGCCGGGAGCCGCCCCCGCGCACCGCACGCGCACACGCGGCGCGGGGACGGGGGCGCGCGCGAGCGCGCCGCCACCGGGCAGACGGAGGAGAGATGGGGGGGGGTTGGTGTGTGTGGAATGCGCGTGCGGCGGGGGGGCGTGTGCGCGCGCGCAGCGGGGGGGGTGGGGGGGCGAAGGAGGGGCGGCGGGGTCCGCGCCTTCCCTTGTGCCCGGCGGGCGCCGTGGGGGAGCGGCGGGGGCGCTGCCGCAGCCCCGCTCCCCTCCAAGTTTCGGAGCCGCCCGGCGCGCCGGGATGCGGCCGCCGCGATCCTTTATGAGCGCTGGGAGCCGCGCGGCGGCTAACGCGCGCCCCGAAAGCCGCCACCGGGGACTCGCTCCCGGGCGCCGCAGCCCGCCCGGGTCCGCGGCCCGCCCCGCCGCCGGCGGAGACCCCGTCACGCCGCACTCACACCCCACTACCCGGGCGGCCGACCCCGGCTGCCTCCCCTCGGGCTCTCCAGCGAGGCCGCCTTCTCCTTCTCCTCCGCGGCCTCCCCGCCGCCCCCGCGGCGGCCCCCGGGCAGCCCCGCTCCCGCCTAGCCGCGGCCCCGCGCCCTTCGCCGCCGCCTCTGCCCCTACGAGCGCCTGGCTGCCGCTTCCCTCCCCCCACCGCTCTCTCTCAACTTCTCCCGGCCACTCGCCGCCCGCACTTACCTGCTGCCCCCCGTACGCTCCGCTGACCAGGGCCGGGCCGACGGCGGCGGGCGGGCCGCGGGCTGGGTGGGAGGCGACGAGCCGAGCGCTCCCCCCCCCCACCCCCCCCGCTGGAAGGAACTTGTGGGTTTCCCTCAGGCAGACATTTTTTTGCTTACAGAGCCTCAGCACCACGTTCACGGCTCCGGCTCCGTATCCCTCCGCGCCGAGCGCCGCCACGGCCTTAACCCTTGACACGCCGGTTCCCTCCCGGCCGGGAGGCGCTGCGGCGCTGGCGGCGGCCCCGCGGGCTCCCCTCGAACCGCCCCCGCCCCCGTCTCATCCCCCGGGCGCCGTGCCGGGACGCCCCAGCAGCGGGGGTGGGTGGCGGCGGAGGCCGGTCTGGGCCCCGCGCAGGAGCCCGGCGGGCCGGTGGGTGGCGGCGGCGCGGGGAGAAGCGGGAGCTCCCCGACCCGCATAGGGATACCGCAACGGGCACCCCCAAAACCACGCACCCCGCGGGAACAGGCCCGCCCCGCCGCTCCCCTCCTCCTCCAAGGCGGCAGCACAAACCTCGACAGGCAGCGCTGACAGCGATGCGGGTGCCCCAAAACACCTCGCCGCCCTCACTCGGGATCCACATACCCTGAACGTCCCTAAATACTTTTAATGTACCAATATACAGCTTTACTTGGCCAAAGAAAACCGCGTACGAATGGCAGCAAGCTTTAAGCATTCACGAGCAGCTTCCTCTCAAATACATACAATTAAAACCACAGCACGGCAAGGCATGAAGGCATGTGTGCCAGGGCGAGAGCACGCGTTCAAGCTGAACTCCAGGGCTCTCTGAAACGGGGGGGGGGGGGGGGGGGGCAAACAAAGATGAACCAGCCCAGCAGTTCCGTGCGGGGATGGGAACCGGCGTGCGAAGAACCTGCGCCCTCGTTCGGGTCCTGCCACAGCCAAACCGCTTTTGTGCTCCGTCTCCTTCTCGTGGAACGGCGCTGCCGGCCTGTCCTGCGGGGAAGTTTGGGTCGTGTCTGCAAGGTGCGGGGCTGCCCCCGGCCAGGGCCCGAGGAACGGGCACGGCTCTGCCTGGCGCCGGGGCAGCGCGGCGCTCAGCCGCACGCAGGTCTCTCAAGCCTGCAGAGCCCCCAGGTGGCACCGACTTGCCACCACCTGGGTCTGGGCCTGCTCGTTTCAGACCCTGCCTCCCAAGGGCTACACCTTTCCCTCTGGAAGGGAGAACTGAAAAAATAATGATCTCTGCAACTACTGGCATGTTATTCTTTGGGAGCAAGGGGACTCCGAAAACACAAGGACAATGAAAAAGGATACTTAAAATCCTGGGGAACCTACAACGCTCCAGGGAGATAGTAAGCGCAGTGAGGAAAGGCTCGCTGTGCGCAGGAGCGTTCATCCCTCACAGGCTGCTGCTTGGCAGAACCCCAGGCCTGGAAACCAGCAGGCTGTGCAGAGAGCTCTCCAGCCCCGTGCCCGTCCTTTCCAACTCAACTCTTCCCACCCCCAGCTCCGACCGTGACATCTTCCGGAGGAAGGGGAGGGTGATAACAAACTTACCACCCCCAGGCAAAGACAAACTGGAGACTTAAAACGTTCTCCTCCGTTTTCCTCCAATGTATGCTGTGTGCTGTACGATCATCTGGCCTTGTGATTCTATGAATATTCATATATTTACCACTTAGAAATGCAGGAAGCAATTTGTATTAAAATATCAACAGAACGACTTCCATTCTCTGTGCCCCCGAGGGACATAAACATGTACTTTTTCCCTTTGATGTATAAATACTACTTCACTTTAGAGGAAAGCACCAGTGACAGAGATCATTATACATTTAATGAGGAACGTCCTTTAACAGATTTCAGTGACAAGGAAGATCCCCTATTTGCATACTGTGAAAATGGTGGTGTTTCTCTTGAAATGTCGCTTTCTAACCAGTTCTGGTGTTCAGTACCAGTCGGTACAGCTGCAACGCTGATAAGCATTGAGTAGAAAACTGACTAAACCTAAAGAAGGTGGAAGCAATAATGCTAACAATTACTTGTACTGATGTGTGATTGTATTAAAGTCAAAACTTAATTTCAAATACGATTCCTTTTATTTGATCTCTGACCTCGGGTTTTAAGGTTCACATTTGTAGGCTTCTATTTGCAGACAGAAACTTTGAGTGGAAGATGATACATCCACATAACCCGTGACATCACAGGGTTTAAAGATACGCAAAATACCATAAGATATTCCGTTTGGTCCACAATGACGTCATGTTCTCATGCCAATGCTGGCAGTGAACACACCCGTTGCCAAAAGTCACACCACGGCTGCCATTCTTCTGCCTTACATCTCTGTGGGTTGGCTGTCGTCTCTGAAAAACTTCATTTCCAGGCACCTGTAGAAAAGTGACCAGAACACAAATGAAGCTCCCAGCAATTATGCCAGACAACTTAGCAAGTACCCACGGCCTCAGGGAAGGTGTCCTTTGGCCCAAATTACAACCGTGAGTCGGACCTAAAGGAGGTTGCTCTGGGGAGACAAAATTGCAATGAGTTGGCCAATTCAGAACTTCCAAAAGAAGCGCAAACAGGTAGTTTGACTAAAACTGTTCTGGAAGATCAGTAACTATCACATGCTGTACTACAATAAAACTCTAAAAAGAGATTTAACCTCATGTTTCCTGGGTACTGAACATCATCTGCCGCATTGGCGAGATCTGGAACCTTTAACCTATTCAGTTTTTAGTCCCTCTTCATATAACACTCACCAGAATTAACATATACACTCAAAACACTGCGGCACAATATTCTGTGTCCATGCAATAGTGTCTTTCACCTATTCTCAGAATCTCCAACCCCTTTCTCAAGCTGCTACTGACTTTGTATCCTTTCTGCCACTCCCTTTAAGTTCTTCCTCTTCACTGCGAAGATAGGAGTTAAAAAATGCATTGCATATCCTTATCCTGTCATAGTCACACACAGAAAGTGAAACGGAAAACAACGTGGTTAACGTTAAAAAAAAGCTACCAACAAAACCAAACAAACACACTCTCTGCTTTTAGCTATTTAAGAGATCTTTATGAGAAAATCTGAGCAAGAAAGGTTTTATAAACATTTTTAAACATTTGAAGAAACAGGTATCTGCAACCTGGTTCAGACAATTACAACAGTTCTCCATTTGCAACAAAGAAAACACTTGCAGTTTCATTCCCACTTCGATCCCTAGTTACGATTCTTTCCTCACACAAATGTGAGGATGTTAGCATGCAAATGTGGCAGACATGCTACACAAATCATACAAAAATAAAAAACTTCCAGCTTGCTGTGACAACTTACACTTTACATAGGAGGCTGAAATGCCACTGTTTTCCACAGCTGTTACACCGTTTTTGCTTTCACTCCTTTAAAAATAAAAGGTCTTCCCTACCTAGGGAGCAACAGATCAGATGGACAGCACAGAAATACAGAAGCAAACATAAACACCAATCATGTTGCTAGTGATTTCGTGACCAAGGGATCCAGCAATCAGGGCTGAATCCCTGAAGATGCTTTCCAAACCTTATTATCATCAGTGGATTTTCTATCAAGACAAATGAATTTATTAGGCTTGTGGATAAATACCCTTTTCTTAGAGAAGTCTTAGGTCTGTCATAGAGCAGTGCAAGGAAAAGGCAGGTAAACCCATGCACACAAAGTCATCAGTGAACTCCAGACTGACAGAACATCCAACACAACTATAAATCTTTCTGGTAACAGCCCTGACAGCTGATCTACCAACCCCAATACAGCCAGCTACCAACCCCAGCAATCAGGGAATCGCTAGTTTCCAGATGGCGATGGCAACATTCTTCCGCATGCTTCAACACGATCATGAAAATGAAGAATTACATACAGAACATAAAAAAATTAAGAGGAATATAAAAACCAAATCACTTGAGCACAACCCCCTGAAAATAATCACACTCATACGCTGCTTCCACAGCTTTCTTGAATTGCTTTCCACCCACTCCTTAAAGGAAAAATATTTGATACAGCAGGCAGCTGTTGTGCATTCAGGGATATGAGAAAATGTATTCTGTATTACTATTTAATGTATGATGCCTGTGTGGATAAAATCATTAAGCTTGCATGTCTCCTTTTGGCTTATTCATTCCTAAATTTACACACATTGAATTAATTCACCACCACCACCCCCCAAACTGTACAAGCTCCTAGGGTGTTCCCTGACAGAGCTTTTGACCCAGGATGGAGTTTGCACTGAAACGGCTCCTTTAAATCAACACATATGTGCTCAGCCTGCATCCTCAGCCAGCAATTTATCCATGATAAATGCTATTGCTCAGCAAATCCATAGCCCTGGAGAGAAGTCAGCAAAACCTCCTTTCCTGCTCCAGGTTTGGGTTTGTTGGGGCTTTTTTAACAACCAATTCCCACCCTGAACTAAACAGCTGAATCCTTCCTGATGCTTCCAGTGGACTTCCCAGCACACACAGCAATGCTCATTTGGAGTAAGCAGAACACAACCTTGTTTCCTGCAACTAGCAAGGACAAAGAAATTCCATTTTCTCACTGACTCAAGCCAATAAAAATTAATTAAAAGATTTTTTTATTGACATGCATAAAACTTTTGGATGAAGCTCCGGGGGAGCCACCGTGTTCTTCCTACAGCTCTTCTTTCCAAAGCAGACTTTGGAAAACTACCCTACAAATGAGCTTACAGCTCTATTCCTATGGCCGAGCCTCATGATTGCGCAGGGCTTGCTGTTATCAGTACAGCCCATCTCACAGATAACTGAATTTGCTGCCTGACTTGCTGCCTGCTATATTTACCTCGCAGTAATTAAAATTATATAACATATATATTATGTAACATATCCTACAATCGGAAAGATTCAGAATATTCGCAGGAGGCTACACAATGGTGAAACCTCTCACCGAACAGTATGACTTAAAAGGGAACCGGAGAGACCATGAAGTGATGTAAAGTCACCACCCGCTTGGGGGGGGCGGGGGCACCGGCAGCTACACTGAATTTGCTGCCGCTGCTGACAAACCGCTCGCCGACCAGTACTTCTGGCTCAGCAGGAAACGGGTGAAAGCTTTCGCTCGCCCTAAGGGACGGTCTTCGCAGGAGGAATTATTACAAAAGCAGAAAGCTGACTGGGGGGACGCAGGGCTTAACACCAAAAGCGAGTCAAGAAAGAAACCGCGGCGGGAAGGCCCCACAAGAGGTGGCCTCCTCCTCCAGCCGCGCTCACCGCAGCAGGACCGGGCCCTGCACCGCAGGGCCTCCCGCCGTCCCACACCCTCCGGCGGGCTGGCGGGGCGGGCAAGGGCCGCGGAGAGGCGCGGGAGGTCGCCCCCGCATCGCCCCCGCCCCACCGGCGGGTCCCTCGGGCACAGCCGCCCCCGCGCCGCAGGTCTCCGCCAGCCCCGGCCCGGGGCCCTGCGAGCAAGGCGGCCGGCTCCCAGCACCGCCCCGGACGCACCGAGCACCGCTGCCCCGGGGGCCGAAGTTAGCTGTGCCCGCCCGGTCCCTCCCCAGCTCCCCACGCACCGCCACCCCTCAGCGAGCAGCTCCCGCCACCCGTCTGCCGAGGGCGGCCCCGCTCCCCGCCGCAGCGGAGCAAAGTTGTAATGTGCCGAACAATGCAGCGAGGACTATTTATCCTTCCGCCGGCCGGCTGTGCCGGGAGGGGGAGGGGAGCGGCGGCGGAGGGGGTGGTGCGGCCCGCCGCCGGGCGGGCGGGAGGGGCCGGGGACCGCTCCTCGCCTCAGGCTGCCGGGGCGGGGCGGGGCGGCCGAGCCCTCCCCGGGCCGGTTATGAAAGGCGAGGGAGCCCCGCCCGGCCCTCTCCCGCCGAGAGCTGCTGTGCCGGCCCCGGCCCCGGCCCCGTCCCGTCCCGTCCCGTCCCGTCCCGTCCCGGGGCGCGCCGGGGGCCCTCGCGGGAGCCGCCTACGGGCGTGGGGGCGGCAGGGCGCGAATCCGCTCCTCCCTGTCCCGGGGCGGCGGGAGCCGCGGCCCCGCGGGAGGCCAGCCCCGCTCCCCGCCCGGGCCCCCGGCGTTCAACGCGGGCACAGGGTCTCCGCAGGGGCGGGCGCGGCCCCTCGGCCATGTGCGCCCTGGAGAACTTCCCATCCGCCTGCGCGTCGTTCAAGAAATGCACCTGAACGTCATCGGTGGCAAAGTCAAGGGTTTAAATCGGAAAGTGGCTTTAAATTGGCGCAGGAGGTGGTTTGGGTTCTGGGTTTGTCGAAGCCAACCTTTTTAAAATTAACTAAAAGCAATCAACGAGTTTAAGCTAAAAGCAACATAATGTTTTCTTGCCTTTACGGTACCTTGCTACATAAAGAGAAGCCAATCATAAGAGAAGTAAGTCAGTCACAGGAGATTTACACTACCTTAATAAAATTAATCTAAAATTACACTGTCTTCAAAGGTGACTTTTAACAAAAATCAGTATGACATGAAGCTGAATTTACATAAACACCTAAACATACTCCTAAGTAAAGCAGTCATGGAATCAACAGCAGATGGATAGATACTCCTGGACAGAAATATTCGCCTTCCCAGTGCATCCCAGCCCTTCAGTTCAGGAGGCTCGGCCACCGGAGGGACGGAGACTGCTGCCAAAACCAGTGCTGCTGCTGCACCAGTCTGAAGTACTTCATGTGAAGAAAACTCATTTATAAACTCAGAAGTCACAGATCACAAAGAATCATGTAACTGAGATTATAAACGGGAGTTATTTTCAGCAAGGAAATGAATACAAATTTTTAGGTTTCCTACATAAACGCTATGCCCTTCACTACAGATCTTGAGGATCAATTGCATCAGGCAGTGCAACGTGAGCAGTTTGAAGTGTCCCGAGGACATGCATTACTGCTGAGAACAAGGGGAGCAAAGCATCCTTCACAGAAAAGGTGTCTTACGCTGAAAGATGCTGGCTAGAGAGTCAGAACGGAGCTAGTTTGCAGGGGATAAGGCATGAGTACCACCACTTTAGCCTGGTTTCCTGGGGAAATCACTGGCAGACAACTAGACCATGTTCACGTGGATGGATGCGCTTCCTTAATAAATGATACACTTATTTGCTGATCTCAGCCAAGGGAAATGAGGAGATCACGTTTGCGTTTAATGGAAATCGGGATTAAAGCAGAAAAAAAGCAGACTCTGTTGGTGCACCTGCTGCAGAAGAGACTAGTTGAGGTCAACCCTTGTCAGCAACCAGAGAACCCAGACACAGGATGCGAGGCCAGGGGGAGGTGACTTTAGGCAGCTTCCCCTCCGGGAGAGCAGCTCCTGGTTTTCTGCCTGCCACCAGGCGCTGGAACCAGCTATCTGTTTCACACAGACCTTTTTGAACATTTCCCCATCTCCAGAGTTTCACAAGAGCCACAAAATAATCACATTAATGTAACCCAAAGCCATATAACCCACAGATAATGTTTTCCGTTCTAAAATTGCCTGAAAGAAGGGAACTGAGGCCTGACTACAGCCATGCACCAGCCAGTCCCAAGTGGGGCTCTCACGCAGATCCCCCCTGAACACGGATTCCCTCGCTGGCACTGAAGGGAACAGGTTCTGTCCCTCACACTGCTCACAGACCATCGGGTGACGCATTCTGGGGAACTAAGGGATGACGCAGAAGACCAACTTTACAGAGGAAAATCACAGCTTTGAAGAACTCCTCATACCAGCACATCCAGAACTACACTTTAAATTACATTGAAAAAAGTTTCATTTCTGGAATCAGCGGAGTAACAATGCATTGGGGTCAGTATTGGTTTCTGTCATTTGTTTGGGGGTTTTTTGAGGTCTCAGGAAGAAAAAAAAAATCTTGAAGTTTAACTTCTATTTTGAAGACTGCTGCAGCCTCATCTTAGGTGGACTCTCATATGAAGAAAACAGTGAATATGCAAGCATTGCCCTCATATATTAGTATGATTATTTTGTCCAACAGCATCTGCAGAGCACATCAGATTAATTTTCATTTGAGAATACAATTGTGGGTAGTCTCCTTCTCATATATATTTATAGTTTCATTCTAATTAATATAAATATTTCTGTTAGAAATAAAGGACAGTCTTGCAAGTGCTCTGTTCATGGAACTATTGACTGACTACATTTAATGTTCCTTTTATATGAATCATTCAGGACTGAGCTTCACCAAATACATGTCACCCCCACGATTTGCCCCTATGTGGCTCTTAGCATAGTAAAATCTGGGGGAGTTGACTCAATTATTTAAGATACTTGATTACCCAAGATCCAGAAAGTCCTGGTTATCTGTCTCAGAGGGGAAAAGAAAAACAGTTTCAGAAATACTCAAGTGATAGGATGGACTGTGTATAGCACACTGCTATTTGACCGTAAAGTGTTTCATTTACAGACATGCAAATATTCAAGGCCAGATGACTTCAACAATGGTACCACACTTTTGATGAAGTAGTTTGCATCATCTAATCTGATCCCCTCTTTTATCATGTGTAGAGGAGACATCTCATGCATTCGCACAGTTTTGACACTGTCACATCCAGATACTTATTGCAACTACACAGTTTCTGATGCTCCAGGACAGTATAGAATGCTATTCAAGAACATGTCCAATGGGAATTTCACAAGTTTGCACTCAAACTAGAAAATTATACATGTTATACCATGTAGTAGGTAGTTCCATACAGGTCTCAAGCCTAGAGCTAAAGTACACTTCAAAGAAAGTGAATTTTTTAGGGTTTAGTTTTACCTTTCTTTTTTGGGGAACAGTTTACTTTCTAAACAGCACATTTAGGCTTTCAGTTCTCCTGTGCGTATACAGCAGTTATACCTTCCAGAGCCGTCATAAATCACAGGTAATCCTACCCTAGCTGCAGGTCCTGCAGAGCTGGCATGTGTCAGAGGCTTCTGAATGAAATACGACCTCTAATCCAGTTTCAACACCTTCTAAGAACAGAGAACATAAGAAAGGCCATGCTGCTCAGACCCAAGGCCCACCTAGCCCAGCAGCCTATCTCCAAAGTAACAACCCAGTACAGTGTCTAGTCCTTCCAGTTTAATCTTTCACGTGTCCTCAATGTAGCGACTATTCAGTGGGACTGGGGAGAGTGGAGATGGGTTTGGCCCTGTGCCCGTTCCTGGTATTGCCTTGTTTCCAGAGTAATGAGAAGGAATAATCATTCGCCGGTACGGGACGCTCAGGGAAGTGTGTAAGACCCAGGCATGAGCAGAGCCGTCTTGTATCTGGCATATTCCCCCTTCTGCCAACAAGAAAATTAAGAATTTCTCAAGCAAGAAGTTGCATTTGATTATTGTTCTTAATGGCTATTGAGGGCTTATACTTTATGAATGTCTTTGGTTCATATGAGCTATTTTAACTACTCAGGAGCTGTACATGTAGAGATCACAAAAAAAAAAAGTCAGCAAGTAATGACATTTTTTAATAATGAGGCAAACGTATTCCAGGAGGGCAACTCTTTGACAGTCAGTAAAGGAGATCCAAGTCTTGACGGGGAAGACTTGTGTTTGTTCTCCATCAAATACAGGAGAAATATGTTGCCATTAAAAGTTCTAAGGGCCAAGTATGATTTCTGGTAAAACCTGAGATTTTAGTCAGTCATTTTACATTCCCTACATCACCTTATCTCTAGTTGTAAAATTAAGGTTTTACAGTATGGAACATCCTGTGATTAGCCCAGGGTTTCATGGTTAGTTTGCTGCTATGTGCAAGCTGTTGCCCCTCGGTTGCTGGGCAGACCAAGCAGAACAGTTAAAGGTCAGTCTCTCTCTGCATTTGTCTTAGTAGGACTCAAGGTCTTCTACCCAGATTCTTATTTTCATCACACTTGTAGGTATTTAGTATCTTTGAGTCAAGTACCCTCTGTTAAATTGGATTAAAGTTGGAAAATATATTGGAAAGACAGACAAACAGATGAACCGGTACTGCAACTGCATAAACATATCTTCCATGAAGAAAAAACAGAATAAAAGCAGTTATAAAAGGTACCTGCCATAGTATTGTTCTGATTGAAGTTGATGGATACGAAACTATTGGCTTCAAAGGAGGACCAAAGTGTAGCCCATCTAGCGCCCCTTCAGTAGTATTTCCAGCACAAACGTCAGAGCCTGTCAAATTAATTCTTGTTATATGTGGAAATTTTTCATTAAGTTCTGTAAGAAAAATTGGTATTTCAAAGTCGAGAGATTTTTCTTTCTACCATTATTTGGCATGAACCCCCTCTTTTCCAAACGGCACAAAAATTCACATCAGCTGTATAGCTCAAGGCGATGCCAAACCTGACATTCATCATTGTTGGCGACTGAAGCGGTGGTTACTGGAGACCCGAGCAGCTGCATGGCCGTCAGGGTCCTGGCTGAGAACTGCAAACTGAGGGGTTGTTGAGCCCAAGCTGAAGTTCAGAACATGCTTTTACCTCTGGGAGGCAAGAGTTACGGCACAGTTTGCAAGTTTTTCTCGCTGTCAGACTCAGTTTGAGGTTTTTGAAAGGCTACTGTTGCATAAATATGTCTAAATACAACCTTCCTCTTAATAGCTTTAAATAGTACAATCCCTGTTATTATTTTTAATGTTAAGGAAAATATTTTAGCAGCACAAACAGAAGACTTGCAGCAGAATCGTGCCTGCCTGAACCATCTCAAAGTTTTAGGTTTCCCTCCAGTGGAGCTGTGATTTTCTCCCTGGGCTTTCAACTCTGTCAATAATCAAGTAACTTCGTATAGATCCGTTTAGTTTTCTTTATCTTGGTTGCCTCACATGTAAAATGAGAGTAGACAATAACCTCTCTTAAAGGGTTACCAAGAAGAACTAAACTATAAAATCTTCAAATGAAACACATAGTAAAAAAAAAGGTTTTAAGTAATTTAACATTTAAAACTAGAAGTGGGTAACATTCTGTATACCTATATGACTTATTTTAATTTTGGACTGTAGAATAGATGTACATAGAAAAAGCCTGAAGTAATTTATACAAGTTACCACTAGGGATATACTACCTTCATTTAAAAAAAGCTAATAACGTTCATTTTAAAAAACCTCCTTATCGCTATTTCAAACACAAAGATTTAGAGAGACATTGTCCTACAACCTCTTTAAATATCTTTTCAAACTTTATGAGAAATGTATTTAACAATTACTGCGTGTAGAAGTATTGCTAGAATATATACGTTAGACCTGCATATTCTAACAGCGGTACGGTACCTAAAAATTATCTTAAGATTCTGTTACCTGTGAAAGCAAGGATTTTCTATTTTCTTTTTGTATGCAGAGACTACATCTTTAACTTTATTCTTCTATGTAAAATTCCACTCACCTCATTTCTCTGATTCTCTGCTCATGTTTTAAAATATGTATTAATTTCAATAGGAAACAGTTTCTATGGTTACACCTTCTACCTGATATTATAAAAACACTGTAAAACATATGTTGCAATATCAATATAGCCTTTCAACTCTCCTTAAATCAAATAACAAAAGAGGAACTGTTGGAATGTCAGTTGAGACCTGCTTGTTGGGGGGAGGTGGTGTTCGTTGGGTATTTTTGGTTCTATGCTGCAGCTATGTATTTGTGTGTTGCATTTATGGTGGTTAAACTGGAATTGTAAAATAGCAGGAGGTACGTATATCTAAACCCAAAAATGTTTTACTCCTTAGTCTGTGAGACAAGGCCATTCCTTGGCTAACTCCAAACAAGCAAGAAAATTTCTTCACAGTAAATTTTACCATTATTTGGACATTTGTAGCTTATAAATAAAATATTACAGATGTTTACTATGAGTTATTACTTATTTGCATTTCACATTTTCAGAGCATGTTTTTTCCCCCTCTCCATTATAGGATACTCAGTCCCCAAACAGGACAGCAGAGGGTTAAGAGGTCCAGAACTGTAATATCTAGAGTGGATGCAGTCTGGGAAGAAGGCTATAGAACACCTAAAGCTTAACTTTGAAAAAGCCTCCAGCTTTTATCCTCTGTAGGAGAAGTTTTATTTTGATTGTTAAGAAAACAGTTTTAAGAAGCCTAGAAAAGCTTTTGTGAGACAAGGGAAGTTTGCTATGGGATTGCTTTTCGGACTACCAGTTACTGATGAACAGTGGGACTTTGGTATGTTAGCAGCTCTTACTGCCATGACACAAGAGAGCACCAGAACTGTTACCTTTGCATCATGATACTGGTCTTGTGACCTGCTCAGCGCCACCTTCTTGGTCTGACTTAGCCCTGCTGTACCTAGGATAGCTGGTCATCTCCATATATCATTTGATTCGTTGACCTTCTTGGGACCCTTCCAACGTGACTTATCCTACGATTCTTCCTATGAGTTGGTTTAACATTTTATTTAAGCCCTCAGGCCAGCAGAGAAATCGCACATGAAAAACTGCCATAGGTACATAGGACTCTCTCAGAGGACAGAATGAGGATGCCTCTGACCTGTAGTCAGCCTTTAGAAAGGTTAGCAATGAAATAGCAGTGTCTCTCAAATGTAGGGAAAAAAATCAAAACAATTTGTTTAGCATGATCTAAAGCCAAATTAAAACTAGGACAGAAAGCTTTTGGGGGAATAGACACACACTAAATAAAAGTGGCTGCTTGCCACTGCCACCCTGCAGGGCCTTGCAAGATATCATGGAATGTGTCAATGTGATTTATTTTTATGAATTATTCCTATGGGCATTATGTATGTATTCCATGAAGATTAAAAGGAGTTGTTTTTTCTAGAGATACTACATTAAGAATCACCACAATGTTATAGTTTAATTTTGGAAAACAGAAGATCCCACTCACTGAACATAAATCAGTATAACAATATTGTACACAAATTCTATCACAGAACAATTCACAAGGCTGAGTACATTTTTAAAAGCCAATGAAGTTAGAAATGAATAGATGAGGCAATGATAAAAAATATTTTCCAGTTTCGAAGGAATATACTCAGACATATTTCCTGCACTGTAGGATTTAATTTTCTCAATTCTATCTGTTAGCCCTTCAAGAACTTACAAAATGGTTCCCGCTGTTGCCCACTTTTTCTAAAGAGTCTGTCAATTGCCTGTAGAGGCACCAGTTTCAGAAGAATCTGTAATTTCAACCCACATTGAGCAAGACTATGATGATCTCAAAAGCATTATTTCCAGTGGGTTTTGTGTCTTTCTAATAACCCGTACCGAAGGTCACCCTGCACTTGACACAGGACTGCTATGTAAGGTTCTCTAATGATTAGTGACAACAGAGTATTCTTCTGTGCAGTGCAGTACAGAAGCTCCAGAAAGCGCCCAGCCGATCTGTTTCAGCACCAGGAAGCATTTAACTCACGGCCCCTAACGCCTGCACTGACTACCTTGTGGTCCTCACTGCAGTTACAGTTCCCACCGGAGAACACGCATTTCCAACAGGTGCTGACTTCAGTGCAGACGGTACTCCCTGTACTCTTAGCCATGGCTGTCCACAAAAACTGTCACTGTGTGCAGGAAGACTGTCAGAATTCTCTTTTGCCAAACCCTGTTGGCTGTGTTGACTATGGCTGATACCCTCCCTGAAGGGCTCAACTCTGAACTGTGCTCGCTTTGTCAGATACAACCTGAATGTGCTTAAAGCTTCAGGCAATACCGAAAGTTTCACTCCTGTGCATGACAGGACATGAAAATAATCCATATTTCCACTTCATACGTAAAGCAAATATCTACTTTAAATAAAAAATACATCATTAATTTTAAAGATTATTAGTTCATTTAATTTTGTGTATATTTAGGTAATTATGGCCATCTTTTCGTACTTCTATATTCCTGTCTCGTAGTACATTGTGATTAGGATAGACTCTTCGTTCTTTGAATTGTTTTGTCTTCATCATTAAATGCAAATTTTTGTGGCAGACCACTTATGCATGAGAACATAACTGCAACTGTGCGTTAGTTATACACATATATATCTACATACATATTTATATGTATATAGGTTAACTATAGCACATAAAATAGACATAATTGTTTAAAACATTATTTATTGAATCAAAATTTATTTTTAACAGATGTCCCAGGTACTCACTTGAGCATAGAGTCTCTCTAATACAGATTTTGTTCCAGTTAAACGAGCTTCCCCAAAACATCCATGGACACAAAAGCAAGAGAAATCAGGAAAATCGATTCTGTCACATTCTGGCAATTTATGTACTTACGAAGGGACTTGAACAGCTCATGAGCATTTGGAGCACTATGTATCACAAAGGAAGTCACATTCATAAATGACTCACCAAGCGTTACAGGAAGAGGAGAATGATCCCGGGTATCTTAGAGAAGGGTGACAAATGTCCAAAGGCTGTTCCACAGTAAGAAGGAACCTAGGGAATGAAAAGCATGTGTAAATGTTCTCCTGTTTTCTCTAGGTGCATATGCTTTTCATGTTGGCAATGGTAAAAAGACAATAGCTTAGAAATCATGGCACAAAATCTGCCTGTCCTGTGGCAGGGCCCCAGCGCAGTAGGAAGCTCTCTCAGCCATCGCTCTGACCAGCCTCACCTGAGCTCTCCCCACACCTTTGACCAGCGACTCCACTGAAGCTCAGGTGGGGCCTTCCAGGTCCTCCTTCAGCTGCCTTAGGGGTGCCTGCTGCTGAGCCTGTCCCTGAGGTGCTGGGGTGCATCCCTTGGCAGACCACGGACCCTGGCTCGCCTGCTGATCGCTGGACCACTGACAGGACCTGTTGCCATTCTTCTCTGCTTGCCTGTCTCCGGCGCTGTGGAACAGTGTCCTGCAGGTGAGGTCCTTGCCTAGTCTGCCACCCCTTTGCTCCCACCTCAACTTCCCTTAGGGAGCAGTCTGCTCTCGCTCTTCCCTGGCATCATGCCTAAACTGCATTCCTCAAGAGAGACACTGTGAAAAGAATTCCTGCAGTGTAAGAAATGTGGAAAGCTTGTAATTAACTGAAGTCCTCGCTCATCTTACGGTGGACGGGTAAGCCGCTGCGGGATTGATGGACCCTTTCTGGGCTTGCAGCATGTACCACTGGGATAGCTTTGGAGTCCACACAGACCAGTGCAAAAGTACACAGTATGTGATACTACTCAGGGAGTTACTGGTGTAGTAAATAATGAGATACTACTTTTAAATGAGACAACTATTATAATAGACATGTGTCTATTTTATAATATATTAAAATTTAAGCAATGGGACAATTACTGAAAAACAACTACTGCAAGAAATGTGTTTCATGACTGAGACCCATCTTGGCCATTAGCTAAGTTTTGACTGTTACATTCCCATGTTGTTGCAAGAGAACAGAACAAACATTGTGGTTTTTTAAAGAACACTATGCTCTATGTACTACCTTTCAGAGATTTTTCAAGCAGGATGGCAGCTTACCTTGTGCACCCATTGCTCCATTTCAACTTCTAACATGTTTTAAAGTTAACTACTAATCAATGTTTCTGCATCTGTACAAAGACAGTCTCACTGAGTCATTCATCAGTGAAGTGTTAAGAATGAGTCATAATTTTGAGATGCCATTTTTCTATAGTATATTAAATGCAAGAGCATGTCAAACATATTGCCAGTAAGGTTTATTGCGAAGTCGGCCGAGGGCATTTTGATCAAAACAATGTTTGCTCTATCTTGTATAGCTTGAAGTCTAAATTAAATTAGCTTCTTTGCTGTGCTCAACAGGGGAAAAGAACCCTTTCCCTGCCTCAACTCTCTGCCATGAGCAGCAATGGTGTCAGCATTCAACTATGCTACAAACATTAGCAGTGCTACTTTGCAACTATACCTTGAGCATGTGTGGAGTTTCTTTGCTACTATATCTTTATTCTTAATGCAAGATCCATGAATGATGATGCTACATAGCTGGCCATTCTCTAGTGGCCCTAGTCTCATTTACTGTACATTAAAGCAACTACATTCTTTTCCGTGGGCTAAAGGGTTTATATGTCTACCTGCATCTGTAGGCCATTCCAGGTACACATGCTTTGCATTAGGCAAGTGAGTGCTGTACCTCACACAGGCATGCCTTGTGTATAGAATTCATCATTTACTGAAGCGTTACTGGGAAACAAAAAAACACAGCAGCTAACGTGGATATGAAAATCTGACTAATCTGTGCTGGGTTTCGGTTACTTCAGTCCAGAAGGCTCTGTGAGGCTGTGGCTATCATTAAGATCCTACTGTGCAATTCAAACTCTTTCATCTAGAGAACAACCTAAATAAGCAGTACAAGAACCCAAGGAGCCTCTAATTCATGTAAGTGGTGACAACACTATAAGGCATTCCCTTAGTTTTGACCTTCATGCTCTGAAGTATGCAGGGTTTGTAAAAATGGGATACAACCGTTACTTTTTCAGGGTTAATTTGAAATCGCGTGTTACCCAGACCACACTGAAAGATCATGAGAGTCTGTATGTGAATGTTATTGACAACCACAACCCAACTACAATCTTTTCATGCACCCTTCTGCAGCCCTCCCCAGCTCTGATTCCTGAGAATCAATACAAGTTGTGCAGGAGAATCAACAGAAGTTGTGCTTTCTAGAAAAGAGGACTTGAGGACTAGATTCTAAGCCATAAAAATACTATGGAAGGAGAGGCCCAAGGCTAAAATAGCAGGTGTTTTCCAAGCTAGAGCTAAAATCAATTGGCGGCACTGCATGGGGGCAGCTTGCCCAGTATCCGCCTGAAATCTGTTTGATTTAAGCAAGTGTTTGCAATCCTTATTTTCATGAAGTTAAGATTACCTATCGATTTTTTTCTCAATAAATTATAGAAAATATAACTTCTAATCAGGTCTTTTCACATTAAAAAATCATAAAATGCTGGGCTTCCCGACAGTTAGAAAAATCTGATAATTTTCTGGATACAAGCAAGAGTGAAGCTAGAATTGCAGATCTTTTCTAAGTGTTTTGAGCAGTGGCTTTATGATTGTGAAGTCTGTCAGGTTTTTTTAATGGCTCACATTTCAGTATCAGAACTATGGGTGGCATCAGGTGTCTAAGTTGTCCACCACTTAAACCTGGCAGCTGTTTAATTTACCTTTGTTGCAAATATAACCTTCTTGGAATAAAACGGGAAATTTTCAATGAGACTAGTCAGAGCAAGATCACTAGATGCTACTTCAGCTGCATTACACAGTTCTTCATAGCATTTCACAGAGTATAGATAACAATTTCAAAGGGACAGATTCCCTAGGTTTCTGAATTCTTTGTGCTGCTCAGCCAGGAAGGAGACAGTACAAACAGGGCTGACATCAAGCATAAACTAAGTGTAACAAGATGTAACGGCTCACCAGCTATAACTGCCGGCCTTAATGGGGGAAGTGACCATGGCACCCTAGGGTAGGGTGGTGAGGGCAACCGTAGTCCTCTGGGTCACTGCTAAGTAGGAAGGATTAGAGCATTCCCTAGGTTGCTGACGTCTGTTACAGCCAAAGCGTAACTACAACAGTAGGTAATTCATAGTATTCTTCCAATCCCTCTTGCTTCCCTACCTAGCAGAAATTTGCTACAGCAAAGCATTATGTACCCATTTGAACAAGATTGCTTGCAGTTCTTGTACTAAAGAGTGTCTTCGTCCTGGCCACAAAGAAGGTTACATCTAGGCGGATTGCTGTCTTTCATGACACTCTTCATCAGTTGTTGATTTACTATAGGCACTGCTCAGCAGTGCTCAGGATGGTCAGCATGAAGATTCTTCCTGTAACCACAACTGAAGGTTTACCCCATCATTTCTTACCCGTGTTTATGTCATTTTGGAAGCAGATTGTACTTCCAGGTGATATTAAACGATTAAATTTCAAAAGTACCAGGAATGTATCTTTCCTTTTTTTAAGCAGAGCATTGTGAGACTCTTCTCAGTGGTGCTCAGTGCCAGAACAATGGACACAAACTGAAACACATTAAATTACATCTAAACATAAGAAAACACTTTACTGTGAGGGTGTTGAGAGTGACTGTGGAGTCTCCATTCTTGGAGATGTGGCCCTAGACAACATGCTGTAGCCGACCCTGCCTGAGCAAGGGCATTGGACTATGTACAATTTAGGTGTTTTCCAACCTCAACTATTCTGTGATTCTGCAATTAGACCACCTTCTCTAACACAGCCACTATGATTTATGCATTTTACTTTGAGATTGGATAATTGCAATCGATTCAACACAGCAAGGCCTCATGACCACTGAGAGTATGAAGCTGTTAAGAGATTCGTAGCCTCATGGTGAAAATGCAGATACCTAAAACCATACAAGTCATGTTAGTGTTTCACGTCTATCCTGACTTGGGTGTGTTTCAAGATGAATTAAAGGAGTTGGGCTAACGACATGTTACCATCCTGGAACTGCCCTAAATGAGAGACCGTGTCTCTCCCTCTCCATTCTGCACAGTGAGCAGCAGAGGTAACGGAGCTAGCTGCCTTGCTGCTGGCAGACCTGTATGCCAGCATCTCTCCCCCCGGCACATCTTCCCCTCTGATCCTGAACAGGCAGGTGTGGTTCACTCAAGCTAGTCTAGAAAGCTGCAAGAGTTTCACAGGAGGGAGATGTTGCTGAGAAGATTCTCTTTGGAACAAGCAGAGTGTTTTTACTCTTTCAAATCTTCTGAGGACAAGCACTATCTGCTGCTTGCTGCACAGTGTTTGTAGGCATTACTGGATTACAAAAGGGTAAGTTTAAAGAATGAGAAAGATCACAAGTATTCTGGTTGAAAACATTCTTTGTACATTCCAAATAAACACAGTTTAAAATTAATCTTCCTTAGACTCTGTTTTCTCCCCTGAAGTGTTAGAGATTAAGTGTCATTCAGATGTGTTGGAATATTAGCCCCTTTTCAAAGGTACCCATACAGAAACATTTGGCTTCCCTTCAAATGGAACAGCATACAAAGAAAGAACCCCTGAGCCCAGGGGTTAGCAACAACTGCACTTCAAAATGATTGATATTTTAAAACAACTAGGGGACTGAGTTTATGCTTGTGAGAATGGAACAACAGGTACAGCAGAGGCGCCATGACAATCGGGTTTATACTAAGACTGGTTGGACTCATGAAATGTGATAAGATTATTAGCAATAAAAGTTGCACAGATGATGGAATTAAACATATTTGTACAGAGAGGCCTCAGCTGTACTGGCTTGGATGAGTGCACTTGTTTACCAAAGAATTTGCAAACAAAATAGCTCACTTAAAAAGGCAGATGCAGAAAACTAGAGGTTTTGATGTTATGCTTCCAAATGTGAGCAGAATGTGACTTTTAACACGCTTTTCAAACTCCTTTGAGTAGATAGCAGTGCTAAAAAACAATAAATCGATTTTTAAGCAAATGATTGATTGGTAATTTTCAATGTTATTCCTGAGACATTGTAACCAATTGTATATATTACCTATTTCAAATGTTAGAGTGTTCACAAAAACTGAGTATGTATTTAGCTAGCCCTACCAGTATAAAGTTACATAGGCATCACTACACCAAGACCCACCCCTTCCCTACACCACCAGGAAAATTATCCCTTTTCTTATCTTTTTTTCAGTGTAGCAAGCTCTTTTACCCATTTCTTTTACAAGCTGCTGTGGCCACTATTCCCCTCCATGAGCCTTGACAGCTGACTCAAGCTGATGGCCACACTTACACTGATTGCTGCAGAGCAACTGCCAAACCTGCTTCATACTGTAAGACTGGTGCTACCTGTAACTCCTCATTTCTGAATTTGCTCCTAATATGTCTATCATTTCATTGTGTATATGCTTTTGTGGAAATGATACATGTGTACAGTGTGAAGAGAAAAACAACAACTTTGTTTTCTTTTTTGCTCTTTTGCTGAAATAGTCACATCTTTAGGAGTTAATGCGCAGCAGCACTCCTTTGCGCAGCACGGCTAAAACAGGTGAAAAGGTCTATGTTTTAAAAGTAAACTTTTTTACTACAAAAAAAGGATGGAAAAGCGAGATGAGGATGCGAATCAAATAGTAGAAAAAGTCCTTAAGGAAGTTTGATGGTGTTGCATGTGTGACACAGGCCAGTTTTTGACTGAGGAAAGAACAGCTGTGTTAGTTAAGGCACAAGGTGCGGGCCAGCAGCAGAGCTTATTGGCAATAGTTATTGTGCTCCGCGGACAATAGGAAGCAGGGCTTTGACCGGCCATCTGGTCTGCCCTCCGCAGCTACAGCTGTGTTAGCTAGCTCAGAGGAGGAGCTGCAGCTGTGGGATGAATGCATACAGCGTAGGAGGGTGTGATCTTCATGGCAAAGATAAGAATTGATTAAAAGGTAGGACTGGACATGCTTTAAGATGTCATTTCAAATCCTGTTGTCTACGATTTAATGCTGGACATTTCCTTAAATATTAGGAGACCTGCAGTAAGAGATTTGATTCATAACTTTGCTGTAGTGTGCATAAATACAAATCCTAGCAATTAGTATATAGTTGCCCAGGTCAAATTGTTCTAAACATAGTTATAAAAGCACAGAACTTTTCTGCCAAGCAGAATGGTCAGAAGTCTTTGGTTTGATAGCTTAGTATGTAAGAATTAGGAATTTCTTTTAGATGGCTCCGAACTGTGAACACCTTGCGCACAATTCATTTCATATTATTTGTGCCAGCGAATCAGACTCAGAATTAGAGATGGTCTGGGTGGAACAACAAATTGTCACCGTAAGACATCTTCACTGATGTAACTTGTTGGTATTTATACTTTGCTAGAAAAGTTCTGATTTTTTTAAATGGGCCTTTTTTACATTTACATAAATATACACACAGCAGATGTTAAACACACTCTACCTACTGCCACTTCTACAGAGATGGTGAATAAATTATTTTAACATAACTGTCTAAAGATATACCTTTTCCTAGAGGACATTATTTAGCTGCCACAGGTAAAGCTACTTGCAATGGCCCATACACTGATAGAGAAGTACTAACCCGCCTACCAGTTACCAGCAGACAGCAGTTAACATGCAGTTGCCACAGCACACAGTACCAGCAAGAAGTTAGCGTGTAACTAGGTGGAACCAAGAATTGTCAGCAAGATTTCCCTATTTGCCTTGTAAAAGAAATGCACATTAGATGGTAGGTACTGCCTTGGAAAAAATATTCTGCTAGAAGCCCTTGAATAGGGAATTAGTCACATTCTTGGTCGTTTTTCCTGTGCCCAGGAGAGTTTGTGACAAGCACAGACAACTGTGAAAAGCTTTGATAATAAATCTAGAGATAATATTCATCTGAAGGGTTCGTGTCCCTGGAGCATGGAGGGAAAGTGTTATTCTCTAGTATTCCTTAAAACACTCAAAGCAAACGGGTATTATTCTGCCTATGAAGACATTCTCAGGAATCTAATTCTACTAAGTGCCACTGCCTTAAGAAGTACTATAAGAGTTAACACCCTGTGCCTTTGAGAAGCATTTGTTCTCAGTAGAAAAAAAAAAGAGCCCCAGTAAATCCTCAGATATAAGGGTGGATGTAAGTAGCTGGCATTTGTTTCTAATTTCTGTTTATCTTATTTCATTGCAAATTTTAATTCATCCCTTCCAAATGAATATGGAACATTTCATTTGCTGATCTTTTGCATTAATGCGGTCAATATAATTGGAGCTGAAGTGAGCTGTTTGCCAGACTTCCTAACTGCTGCCAAGAAAAACTTGGGTGTCATTTTAGAAAAATCCATGGGTGGAGGAGGAGGAGATCATGACCATCTGTCTATGCATCAAAGGCTAAATCATTATAGGGGAAAAATAACTTCTCTGTTGTGTTTGCCAGCCATGTTCCCCTTTAAAGTAAGTTCAGTTAGTAACTTCTGAAGATAATTTCTTTCAAAATTGTCCTGTGGACTCAAACATTCCTTGGAAGGAAGCTGGGGAAAAATTTAAGGACAAAACTGTGCAATTTGGAAGTGAACGAGATAGCAGGAGGAAACATTAGAGGAAAAGTATACAGTTTCTTTGGAATCTTCCCAAATGCTGTCTGTTGCATCCCTTTCAGCTCCAGGATCTAACAAGTATATAGAAAAAGGAAGCACATAGTCTCTTACTTGTCCTGCAGACAAATTACACGCATTCCATGCCCCGTAGCATTTACAGACTTCTTGACCGAACATTTAACAAAGGGACAACAGACTAACAGCATTTGAGAGATGTGACAGTAAATATGCACCTGGACCTACTTGAGTCTTAGAACTTCTGTTGTCAGTCACAGTAACAGTCTGAAAATCAAACATTCTGCAAAAAAAAAAAAAAGCATCGAGAAGAGATACATTATCTGTAGTATGGCTAGTACTTTGCTCTTTTTATTTGGTTGTTTTATTTAATGCACTGCAAAATTAAAAATTTTGGCATCATGCTGAAATCCATCATAAGGAGCTAAACTACAAATGTCTCTGAAAAGCCATCAGTCCTTCAAACCAGGAGCCAGTATTGCAAGAGTGCTGCGGGCTCCTTTGTCAGTAGTCACTGTGACATAAAGGTCTCTGTGATGAGAGTGAAATGACAACAAATTGCAAATGCCAGTAACCATGGCAGTTCTGTTTAGACTGCCACTTCCAGCATTGCTGCTGTTCTAGCTAGGTCTGCTATAGTAACCACTTTAGTTCCCATAAGTTCTGCCTTCTAGCGTACTCGCTCATCAAAATACTTGCATTTTCTAGGGTATAACATCTAAGTCCAGACATTGTTACTTGAAAATATTGCTCTGGCTTCTCTGAGCTGGAATCCTTCATAGTGTCAGTCTTCAAAGGGAAGATTTACAGTTCTTATCAGGAGTATGGGGTTTTTCTTTGTATTGAGATTCTGAATTCTCTCCTCCTTTGAAGATAAGAAACCCCTGCTATCACAGACTTTATCTGAATACGAATGGGTCCCTGGATTTGATAAACTGTTTAGGACTACTAGGATCAAATCCTAAATATATGCACATTGAGAGTTCAAAAGGTGAATTAATTTCACCTTTCTATGCTTGCTATTCTTATCTTTCCTGATAATAAGTACTAAAATTTAAAAAATGTAATTTAAAAAATTTATGGCTTTTTGAAGCTATACTTCATGTTCTTCTCCAACATTTTAAAATTTTAAAAAAATATTTTACAGGCAGATCAGGGTGTGACTTTTGGAAAAATCACCTATTGCTCATTTTTAATAAAGGCGAAACCAAGCACAAGTGAATTTTTTATATGCAATCAAACATCAATAGCATGTTTTATGTACTTGAAACGGAACAAACACAATTTGCAGTACATTCTGAACAGAGAGCCACAGCATTCCACCACATCTGGAATCTTTGAAGAGATACATACTACAAATTTATTTCTAACAGTAACTACAAAGTATTACCTCAGCCAATAAAATGCCAGCATGAAGATAAATGGGAAATATAACTGCCTAACTAAGATTTTTTAAGAGGTATTGACAATTCAGACAAATTATCCTTTTACATTATTGAAGCTGAATGACATCTTGAAAAAGGACTCAAATTCTGCAAGTTATCTATAAAATCAAAATTAGTTCACTGCAATGATATGGCTGAGTTTGTTTCCATCAGGCTTCTTGACTGAATTGTATGATCATCATCATTTTAAGCCTTCAGTCTGTGATATTAAATTAACAGTGCAACAGGATTTGCGTTATTTAAAAAAAAAAAAAAAGGTTAAAAGAATAAAACCTACTAATGCAGTACTCCTGTAACACTTCTAGAAACCTGGTGGTAAAGAATGATTTTGTTTCAGTATAACAAAAAGTGTGTATGTAGATATACACTGTTTCAGAACATTCTCCTAAGGTTTTTCTAAAAAAAACAACAAGAGTAGATACCTTTCTGCCCCACCCCTGTGTCACAGTTCACAGTCAACAAACAGTTGACCATGAATAGCAAAATTTAGTGTCTGAGCTGAATAATAGGATATCCTGTAAAGCAGGAGTGTTATAAATCTGCATGGAGGATTGAATTGGAAAATTGCCAGAAGTTCATGGGCCACATCTATTTTGCATAAAATGGAGCAGATGGTAGCTGACTTAATCTTTGATACCATAGTATGGTCCACAGAGATTATAAATCCCAGCATGAAACACTCTTTCTTTCTTGCATTGAGCAGGTGATAAAGGAAGGTACAACATAGCTTGCAGATATTTTGAAACTCCTACTCTGAAAATAGGCTCTATGCTGCGTTATTGTTTCTCATCTAGATTTTTCTAGCAAGAGTTCTGTTTTTAGCACCTACAACTAATAGCATACAGTTGATTAGTAACCACAACTAATTGGCAGTTTCTTGGCCATATTATTGGAGCTTTGCCTATGCTGGCCCAGAGATTTACTCTGTTTCTTAGGAAGTCTTTTTGCGATGCTACACAAGCACTTATAAATCTTCCATCATTCTATTTGATCTATCTGATGCCGTTCACAGGCATAACCAGATTAACCAATAGATCAAATGCTGAGAGTCAGTATTTGAAATTCTTACACTACTCAAGAAGCTTGTGGGACATTAAGGTATTGCTAAAGAGAGGACGACTTAGATTGTCCCTGAGGACCATCATCTAATAGCTATTTAACATGCTGTGAGTGTCTAAGACTATCAGCTTTTCCAGTTTAGAGTATAAGAGATTTAGAGCCTAATTCAGCAAATCTTAAATATAAAAACAGTTCCTATCATATTAAGCACAAAAAGTAAACGTGTAAAAAATACGCTAAATAGAAATCTTAATGTGTACATCAAAATTCCAGGAAATCCACACCATCTACATATGCAGACTAAGGAAGCATACAAGAGAAAAATGTGTTATGGACAGTATTGAATCAGTAACTACTTGCAAACACCAGTGCTGCACCATATCAAATTAACACTGGGTATGATTTCTGATGTAGCATAAATGATCTTAACTGGTTTTAGTTCAACTGCTAAAGTCCAGATACAAAATACTAATCTGAAAATACTGGTGTTCCAGATTGAAGAAGGCTAAAGGCTGAAGTCTGGTAATAAAAATTGTCTTCCTTTGTCTTTTGGAAATAGTTATGCATTTTCTCTCATAGGATTTAAAATATAGGTGCAAGAATATTCATAAACTTCTGGAATATTCAACTACTATAATATATTTGGGGATATAGTAACAGCTCAAGTGCATCTATACCAACGCACGCAGCATGGGCAACAAACAGGAGGAGCTGGAAGCCATTGTGCAGCAGGATAGCTATGACTTGGTCGCCATCACAGAAACATGGTGGGATGACTCTCACGGCTGGAACACTGCAATGGATGGCTACAAGCTCTTCAGAAGGGATCGGCAAGGAAGGAGAGGCGGCGGGGTGGCTTTGTAAGGGAGTGTTTCAATCGTGGACTAATGATTGTGAGGACAAGGCCAAGTACTTATGGGTAAGGATGGGGGGGAAGGCCAATGAGGCAGATACCCTCTGTTATACACCACCCCAGCAGGAGGCAGAGGCAGATGAGGCCGCCTACAAGCAGCTGGTAGAATTCTCGCAATAGTTACTCTTGTCCTTGTAGGGGATTTCAACTTACCAGGTGTCTGCTGGAAATACAACACAGCAGAGAGGAAACAGCCCAGGAGGTTCCTGGAGCGTGTGGAAGAGACCTTCCTGGCACAGCTGGTAAGGGAGCCTACCAGGGGAGGGGCCTGTACTGCTTGTCAGGATCTCTGGCTAAACCTTTAAAAACTGAGAGCCGAGGCAAGCTCAAACACATCCCTTGTTGGAGCCTGCTGGGGCCGTAGTGCTCCCTGTTAGTACTATCCAATTCACCATGAATCGTTCCAATTTCACGATGCAGTAACAGCTACAGAGCCAAAGAGTTGTACCCACTACTTCAACTGGAACAGCATCAGAGCTGCTGCTTTTTGGGTCAGGGTCTGCCTCAGTGCCAAACCGAAGGGGCATCCCTGCAAACTAACGGGTAGAGATAAGGTTTACCACTTCTGAGAACTGCCCTGAGCCTGTATATGAAGTAGTATTTCAACCTTATAGATGAGAGAACATGCGAGAGAACAAATTATTTCTTTCAATATTACAGACAGTTTAGCATTCAGGAATTTCTGCTCTTGTCCTAATACTGCAACGGGAAAACAAAAAAATGAAGAGGAAAAAACCTTTAGGAGTGACTGCAACTACATTTTTTCTCTCCCTTTGAGGATTTTGTTTTCAAGCAATGGCTTCCTCTCGCAGCTTTTAATACTTAATTAGTCATTTTCATCAGCATGGAGTTGTTCCAATTTGTTACTTCTATGTTCCAATTATGAAATATGACAGAATTCTAAATATTTAACGGGAATGAGATTATTAGCAATGTGCCCTTGTTGCACACTGCATTGTTATCCTCTTTAGCATCATAAAACATGCCATGTACCTATAGCAGAGACCTTAGTAGAGCACACAGATGGAATTGAATTCCTAAAGCAGCGATAGGTCCACAAGTGTTATTCTCAAGATCTCAGTACAGTCTTTTTAGATTATTATACATGAACACCAGTGAAAAAAGCCTTTCTCCATCTTTTTAATACAGTAAGTCCACATATTATTCAAAGTTATACTGGTACAAAATGATCAGTCAGATTACGCCCTAAAACAGAAAAGACCATTTAGGTTTTGGCTGGTGTTCATCAACATAAAAATTATGATCGAGTATTTTACTGCATGGGATATTTTTCTTGCAGATTATAATGTCCCTCAGAGTATTCTGGGTTCTTTGCTCACCATTTTAAACATTTTTTTCTAATATTCTTAAAGAAAGGTCAAACTCTGCCAAAGGTGTATAGAGAAATATTCTAATTTGAAACGGAATAGTACAAAACATTACAGTTTAATACTTTGAGAATAATGTAGTGAGATCTTTTGTTCATGTGTTAAGCCACGGAACGAATATTATTATAATATCTGATAGTCAGTGCAAGAACACAAGGGTGGAAAGCCTCCTAGATTATCCACTTGGCACTGGTGGTTTTGAAAAGAGAAATCCACAGTGTAAGCAAAACAGATTGTTGTTTACAAGGTGATGGAAGGAAAAAGAAGGACAAGTACTTTATGGCTCGTAAGGTAAGCTTTTCCCACTGAAAGAGCTAATTCTAGGCTGGCTGTATGTTTGCAATGGTTGAAATCAAAATTTTATTGGCCACTTCAAAAACGTAGCAAATCAGTGTGGGATTTTGATATAAGCAAGATGTAAAAACAGAACAGCAGCCCAAAACGTTCACTGCTCATAGGCAGATATGCAAAGAAAAGCCTACAACGTACTTAGGGCTGTGTTACAGTTCAAGCTCTACCAATGTTAAACCAGCTGTGCGAAGGTGAAGATCATGAGAAAGTCAGATTTTCTTTATAGAATAGCTGGTGAGACCAACAAAGTCACTCATATGACAGAAAAGGAAATTAGCAGCAACCATAGAGGTAGGCTGCACGGAGAATAAGTAAAATTTATTACATGGTGGTCAAAAAGAACATCAAACAAAGTTATTTCTGAATTGCTAGAGCAAAGTGAAATACATGGTTCATCTCATGTCGTAAAAGCAAGAGCACTGCCTAATCAACAATAAACCACCCACCTTCTTTTCGGCTGCCAGTTTTTCTAAGCTCCATCAGCGACAAAGATCGGGTCAGCAGCAGGGTGTCAGTCAGTGGTTCCTGCAGACTTGATTGCTGTGTAAATCACAACAGTCCCTCTGGAGCTGCTGCTGCAGAGGCTGACTTTCATCTCACATGTATCTTCTCTCACCTCTGTCAGGCCCTGTCACAGGCCAGCGATCTGCTGTGCTCTAGCTTCCATTCAGCCATCTCTTATTCTTCTGTATCTTGACCACTGCAGATACAAAGCACATCAAGGGCATTTTTAAAGCTTTTTTTCTCAATAACTGAGGCCCTTCTTCCTCACTGTGTTCTTCAGCCTCATTTTGAGGTTCTGTCTAGCTGACAGCTACACAGCCAGGATAGCATCTAAGCCTTCTACTAGTCAAAAAGAAGACTTATTTCAAAGAGTATCCCTTAAAATTCTCATGAGGTACACATTCTCAATAAACTTTTTTTTATAAAGTCCAACAAGAGTAATCAGAAACCAAGCACGATGTTTGCTTTGGTGAGGTGGTTTCCTCGAAAATGGTGAAAGAATTAAAGTATCTCTCAAGTGGTGAGCATGAAGGCTAATTAAGACCTTGTTTTTCACAAAAACATGGAAACCAGGTGCAGGGTGTTCTTAGCATCGACTATAACTACTGGGAATTAGGAAATGGAATTCAGTTGCAATGTGCTACATATGGATGATTGACTTCTTCAGGACTGATGAAAGAGGCAGTTAGCCAAAAAGAGTACTAAATATATTGGTTTTTCACTATGAAAAAATTCTGAAGATGCTTTGTCCTACATCTATATGGACTAGATCATAAAAGAAAACGCTAACTCGACTGATATCATCAGAACTATTGGTATTCTGAATCTGCCTTAATTTCTAGTTGCTTAATTTAGTTGCTTCACTCCTCTTCAGACAGGATTTTAATTTATGCCATCTGATATAATTTTCTTGGTATCCTCTAAAATTCAAGTTTGGAGGAAAAATGAGGCTGCTGATTCAGAAAACAAAGATTTCTACAATAAATCTCTTCTAATAAGAGCACAAATAGATTTTATGTTATCACGTGGCTCTTAAATTTGCAGGTACCAGGAATATAAATTTCAATTTGTGAATATGTAGGACTGTAATTTTAACTCATTATTAGGAAACCAGACACAGGCAAACAGTCTATCCCTCCACCCGGAAAACATCCCAGTCGGAACCTCTCTGGTAAGGAAATGCCTAACCAGAGAGGGTTAGGTGTAGAACAGTTTTCAATCAGATCAAGATCTGTTTTTAATAAAAAATACTATCTTTTATTATCAAGAGTAGGATTTTATTAATACTACATAATCTTTCGCTTTAGATTTTTTAATTGCCAAGAGGCGCTACTAAAATAGACGTTATTATCATTTTCAATACTCTTTTTGGTTTTTTTTCTTTCAACCTATGTTTTTTTAGCCTTGAATATCCCCTGAAACTATATAACTGGAATAGAACTGTTCTACTCTTGGGCCAACCCCCCAGATTCTTACTTTCTCAGAAATAAATAGTCACTGTTTACATTTGCCTCCCATTCTAGCTCCCAGTTTTCCCATAAAAAGAAATGGGACTGCATTCTAGCAAACTAGGATTTCTGTGAATTTGAAACAGCTAACCTGAAAAGAACTGAACCCTCTTCTAGTCTGCTCTGAGGGCTGTGCTCAGTCAATCAGAGCCTTACCAACAAAACCCCACAACTGAAAAAGTAAAGGAATGCAAATGTTTCCCTTCTACTTTTACACCATCTTTGATTTTTCCCTAGGTCTGGACACACATACGTTGTACTCTCATAGCTGTAGTCGATTTAATTTCCAAAACATTTTCCACTACTCCTGAAAAGTACACAATTATGAAGATCCTGACCAGTGCCACAGATATTAATGACTACCAACACTATTACTGTTTCTGTAAATACTGTGTATTCCATTAATATTCAGCTTTATACCCAAAGACAACTGATCAGTGCAAAAGGCTACTACAGCTGACCAGTTCATCATAACAGCTTCCAAAGTATTGTTCTGGAAAATGTAAAAATGGCCAAGAGAATTGATGCTATCCCAAGGAGCTGGCAAAGGTCCCAATCCTGGCAGTGGATCCACACGGAAGCAATTCTTGTCCAACACACATTCTTTTGTGTAATTAAATTTATTTATAGAAAATATATTTCTGACATCTAAGGCATCAAATTTCTGCTTTTTATGTAATATTGTTCAGTAAGTTTAGCTGTCTTCTGATTTACAATGCTATTCAAGGTTTTACAGCAACGTTAGCCATCTATGTTCAGTTTTACCACTTTTCAAAGCAAAATTCTTGAGTAAAAATGCAACCAAAACAGTAAATATCTGGGAAAAGACACTGCAGAAACCTTTCTAATTTTAATACATTTTATTTTAATATGCTACAGTATAAACTAGTAAAATTAAATATTCCTTTTAATCCAATTAGCACAACATTACACTTATATATGGTGAGGAAGCTATGTTCTGTTAATGGACACAAGAATATGTGGTTTGGGCTCTGGAAGTACATTGCTTTAAATATTTCTGATGTTTAAAAGGATAAGGTTATCAGGCGGACACATTTTATTCCTCTCCAAAGTAATACCAAATTGAAAATACTCTAAACAAATTAGATAACTATATGATTCCATGGGAGCAGGATCTCTTCCCCTATTACAGATCATTAAGTGGGTAACAATGGGAATGAACGTGGCTGCTGCTGCAAATTGTTTTCAATTAGCTGTCGAAATAGAAAACTCATCTGAGAAACTGCTCTAAAATCATATCACAAGTTTCCCAGGTGAGTACTTTGCTACTGAACTAGAAGAGCACTCCTGCAGTTTAAGCCACCAGAGACTATAATTAATGCCTAACTTTTCACAGGTGCATTTTTTATCTGTTTTGTCAGGGTATTGGGATTTTATAGCAAACTCGGGTTTTGTCAAACAAAGGTGCAGGTTTAGCCCACACAGCATAAACTGACTGAAGCAAGGTGTGTTGTTAAATTTGTAAGTCAATTCCATTTGGTTAACTTCCAGAAGATCATTTTATTTTAAAATTAACTTTTTGTCAATGCTGGTAATCTAAGTTGCAGCACTGTGTGAAAGTCTTCTCCTGAATAATAATTCTGAACAGAAGGCTCCGTTTAAGCATCACTGCTTCCTATATACCACTGCTTCCTGATACTTCATCCTTCTCTTTCCTGAAAAGTAAATTATCAGCCTGTCCCAAACCTGCAAAGGGATGAGCTATTTCCTACCGACTTGTACATGGCCCTTAAAAAACCCCAACTTTAGGGACTGGCAGATCTAGTGAGTGATCTTGGTTTGTAGCAACAAATATTCACAGTGCTCACATTAGTTTAGAAAACATGAAAAAAGACCGTTTTATAAAGTTCTGACAAATTCAGATAGGAATCTGTTTATCATAGAAGTCTAATATCTATACTCCACCTGTGTACCTAAAATCAGAGCTGTTGACTGATTCATTGTTGATGCTTCCCAGCGAAACCACATATGAGAAGTGAGACACTAGAGAAAACCACTAGTCTGACATCCTTTGTTTGTGACAATGAAATTAGCTACAAACCACAAATTGTTTAGGGCTTCAGTGTTTTGCTAGATAGTTAAGGTCTAGAAAAACATGTTTTTACTGCACATAGATATGTACTACTATATTAGCACAATTAAGGAAATCACCCTGCAAATGTCTGCTGCAGGCACACAAAAAACCTTGTTAGAAATCCGTGGGCTGCAGAATGTTATGATCAAGATCCCTTACAGAGTTCTGTGCAGCCTCTGCTTACCTGTATTGTTTGTTAGGACGGATTTTATTGCCATAGCATTGTTTTTGTGATTTAATACTCCTGGTTCATATCATTAGAAGTTATTTTTTAGCTGTTGTAACACCAGAATGGCATTTCTGTTGTCCTAGGCCACAAGAATTTTCAGCTGGTACCAATGCAATACTAGTAATTGCAATGTCATATGAAAATTCCAATTTCTCTCTGTAAATCATCACTCAAAGATCACAAAAGCACCCGTCAGACTTCACTCTCCTATAAGTCTCTCTGTTTAAGGTTTAGCTCTACAGTCCTTTGTTGCTATAGGCTCTGATGCTCTGCTGGTCTCCATTGCTACCAGCCCATTACGTGGGTCTACAACACAGAACGATCATCGTTACTGCAGCTGGCATGAAAAGTAACGTTGGCCGGACAGAACTGGAAGAGAGCGGTTAAAGGATATTTTCACTAGTTTTACACACTCATGCAACACTGGAAGCTGAGATAACAATAGCGCATGTTTAGAGGAAATGGAGCACTATGGGGTGTTGAAGAAAAGGAAAGAGAACAAAGATAATCAACTTGAAGTGAGGTTAGCACAGAAATGGTGTCTTCCCTCCCTCTTCCGTATCGCTGTAATGCAAACAAAAAGCTGTAAGTTCTAGCTTTAAGACTTAAGACTATTATTATTTTAAGAATACTTGTAGAATGCAGAAAAGTAATGCACAAGTGAGCAGAATAATTCTGTTTGTGATAAACACTAATAAATGTTACAGGTGACAGAATGACACAGACTGTCACTTGGATTCTAGGTGTGCTTTGGGAGCCAACTCAGCCTGACGTGCCAGCCTTGCCCCCCGACCTCAGGAGTTACTGGGATAAGAACAGTGCTTCCCCTCTGCTAGCTCGGCTCTGTGAGAACGGCAACAAACAGAACGTGCCTCTTGCTCGCAAACTGACGGAAGCCACAGTGGTGGCATTTCTCTCTCAGCTCTCTCTCCTGGATAGATCGAGCATCTCTTCATTCTAACTCTCAGTCTAGGTACTCTCTACCCTGCAGTTAATTTTACAAGAATTTGACGCTCTTCATTACTTTATAGGTGTGTCTACCCTTTCATCAAATTTGTCTCAAATCAGTCTATGTGCTCAAAACCTATTACCAGGGCACACATGTGCTATGACTGTACAAATCTCCTTTCCTTAGAGGCTAAATACCTCTACGGAGCCAAATGAAAGTTTAATCTTTAAGAAATAACATTTTTAAAAAATCCATTTCTTACAGACATTCCTACCAAATTTATCGTCCTGTCAACACTACTATTGAACTGTATAGGAATAAATAAGAAATTATATTCTCTGTATGAATTTTTGATCCCTCCTCCACATTTCTACATGAAAAATATGATTTTCAGTCAAGCTGTTCGGAACACCTGAGATGTTGCACAGTAAACAACTGCGTTGTGTGCTTCAGAGCTAAGTCAATATTAACCCCAATGAAGTATGCATCACCATGGTGTTCAGATGGACTTTGCATTTTGATTGACATGCAAACATATCCAGGCTGCCAGACACGCATAGTCCAGGTAGGAAAATTTTAGTCAAGGATCAAATATTCAAGAATCTGGAGATGATGGAGAGCCTTGACAATATCAACTCTATTCTAGAGTTGCTGCTCACAACTTTGTTTCTTAAGTTTTCCTCAATAATTCCTGCTAAGAACACTATACGCCCAACAGGAGGGAGCCTGAAGGAAAGCTAAAGAAGTTGACTCTGCTAAATACTCAGGCAAAAAGGAAACAGTTGTGTAGATATGAGAGCTGTTGGACTGTTCCAGGCTTTATAAACAGCAGTCAGTGGATCAGAAAACTTATGACAAAATCCCCAGCATAATCTTTTTTTTAAACAAGATTTTTAAAAATATGTAAGTCTACCATTTTAAAGTTATCATGCATATGCTGCAGAGGAATTTTCTAAAACTGAAGAGAAAATGTTAATCTAGAGACTGTTCTCAATAAAACCTGGCAAAAATTGCAGTTTAAGGGAAGGCAATGATATAGTATTCACATGAAATAAATAAGTTTTAGAGGCAAACACTTTCTTTTCATGGTTCCTAAACTCATAAATGCAAAACCCCAGGCCATGACTGCCTAGGTTCATCACCAAGAAAAGGAAGGTGGAAGTAATACTGCCTTTCATCCAAAAGTCCAAGCACTTGTGCATTCATCTGCGGGAAGGCACTGAATTCATCTGCCCAGCTCCCTCTCCTGTTTGAGGAAATCCACTCACTTGGACTAGCAGGGATTTTGGAATAAAGCTCCTCATTTTGTTTCATGTAAGCATTCACTGAGTCAGAATGACTCAAGCCTGATGTGTAAACCAGGAACTGGGGAGGTGGGACACCCTTGGCTTTTAACCCCTGTTCAGATAGACTTTTAACGTTCTTAAAGTGCAACAGCTAAATTGGAGAAAAGCACCTCAAATACCCTGCAAAACTCTTGACTAGATCACACCTGTGGGCAGTGTTGATTCTAGGACTAATAAGGGGAGACTGTAAACTAATGGGCTAGTGGGTAAGACAGCAAGCCCCACTGTTTTCTCTTTTATTACCCTAATACCTTCTTTCCTTTCAGTTTGGCAGCCAATCTGTTCAATAAAAATCAGTTATTGACACAGACTTTCTCAGAGTTCATGGACATATTTTACAGACGTGATGATAACGCCAAGAAATCAGTTTCAGTTCTAGTTTTAGGAACAGAAACTGCTGGGCAAATACATGATTACTTGTAAAGAACATAACAAAATCTAACAATCTCAAAGTGTGTCACTTTCTCCTTACAGTGATTTTCCCAGAGTTGCTGATACCTCAGCAGAAATTCTGAGTAATATTCTAGTAAAAGAATATTACATTTGACAGATTTTCTTTCTTTCTTTCTTTCTTTCTTTCTGTGTTATTAGTTTGTTACTTTCAGATTATGAGAAAATACTTATTGCTTTGGAGCTGATACGTTTCTATATTTATTCTTCCAGTATTTTTAAAATCTTCCTAATAGCAACCCACTGTGATGCAACATAAGTTACTTTATGATTTCAAAGCAGGTGCATCATTCATCACTTTAAGTACGACCTGCAGTAGTTTAAAAGCCACATTGGAGCACTGTACCTCTACAAGTTTTAACTCGTTTTCTTTGTCTTTTCCTTTTTGGAAGGAATTATCCTCTTTTTGTCTGCCCAACACAATGTGGTTTGCTTGTGGGATCCTGTATGAAGAATGGTTAATATTTTGCATAATGAGTTAATCAGTTTTTACAAATCATAATAAAAGGAAGCATCACAGAAGACATTCGCACTTCCTGTTAACAAGGGCACATGCTGCTGAGTGTCTGTCTGTCTACCAACCTAGCAGTAGGACTCTTGCAGTATAGCGGTCGTCAGTATGACCTAGCAACTGCTGTCAATAAGACAACTGCTCCAATAAATATACATTACTCCTTTTTTTTTTTTTTAATTTAAAGCAAAAAATATGGCTGTAAACTTTATCCAGTAGTGTCATTTTTCAGTAAGAGCCTCTGGGGGAAAGGTTGAGTTGGTATTACGTTGCTTTCCATGGTATTTATGGCTTCTGCCAAGTATTACAACAATGTCTGGCATCAACGCCGTGGAACAATGTTCTTTGCTACTGAATTACTTAATTGAGTAAAGTGGACACAAAGGCTAAACCAATTAGTTATTTGCTTGGATTTTCTTTACTATGTGGAGTACACAAGGTAATAGGCTTCTAGGATTAAATTTATTCTAAGGTGAACAATAAAAATTAATCCAATAGACAAGGTGTATGCCCTGTCTCTCTGATATGAAAACTGCATCATCAGATAAATGGATGTATGTAGTATTATTTTTCTAAAATAAATTTCTTAAATGAAAACTAGATTATTTCAAGGCTTACTTCTCAATGTTAATCTACTAACTTTATCTTAACCTAAAGTCATTATGGAAAGCTTCTGGAAACAAAAATTTTTTTTAGAAATATTTTTCTTTTGCATTCAAATAAATTAATCTGTAATAGCAACGGCTCTGTTTGTAGCCGTTTTCACTCCAAGACAGTCATCCAGATCAAACGCTTCCTGTAACTTTGAGCAGTTTAGAATGTGTTCTTGTCTGAGGAGTTTGCATAATGTTGACAGCAGAAATACATGCACACTGAACAGACACTGACTCTCCCAGATGTTAACTTTTTTATTATCATTATCTGCATGATGGTATGTTGGAAGTGTTTAAAAACACAATTTATAGTTTGGGGAGGGTTTTTTCTGGATTTACAGAAACATACTTTTAAAGTTTAAAAGACTGGAAGCTTTATGCTTTCTTCAAGGTTGCACATTAGACTTTTCATATTGTTTCGAAAAGGAAAGTATAAACATGTTATATATGCCTAACAAACATCACAAACTAATGTTATAAACAGATCAGATCATCCATTAGTGTTTATCCTTGTGCCAAATTCCTGAAGGTATGACACCGTAACAGCAAACCACAGCAGACTAAACACAATCACTTTTACGAGCATACCTTACGGAATACTTGAATACCTGAGTAAACCATACATATGTTGGATGGTGTTTGTTTTGCAGATGTTCATTTAGTATCTGTTTGTGCATTCATAGTTACGGGCTTCCCAGCTGAACATAAAATTCTGGCAGCAGCTCCAATCGCAATGTCACACGAGTTGGTACCTGCTGTATGTGTAGTACCTTTAACAATAACAAATAATATTAAACAAACCCGTAACTTCAATGCTAATGAGCAAGACTTCCTCACTCTGCTTTAGGTTTTTTACTCATATACAAAATCAGAACTCTGATTCCCAGATTACACTCAAATAGTGACCAGACACAACATGGAGTCCTCATTCAGCAGGACTTTAAATAAAAAATCATCATTAGGTATATTTGTCACAGTAGTTCAGTAGCACTTCCCCTAGTAGCTTAGTAGCACCAAATGTACCAAGTCTGCTTCTGACATGTTTTAACTTACTCTAGAAATCTTCAGTGATGGGGACTCACAGTCTCCCCAGGTTAAGTCTGATGAAGTAAACTTTTATGGTAATAATAAGGCAGCATTATGTTAAACTCAAGCTATATCTAAAACTTATTTTTCAGGATTCTGGTCAAGACTTTTCAGAACATAATATAAACTTTTTACTCTTCAACCACTCTCACCAAATAGTAATTTTGTTTACTAAATCCATAGTGAAGAAAATACTCAAAGTTCTTTTTAAAATATCAACCTGAAACTGGAAATTAAAGAGGTATTTTAGTACCAGCAGAGTAGAAGGGGATGTCTGATGAAATGTACTGTAAAGTTTTAAGCTGTAAAAGTTCTGTTTTCCTAAAAAGTTTGATAGCTTTATGTTCTCCTAGTACTCTGCTGATATTTCTGTAAGTGGGGATCAAGAATTTACCTACAAATTCCCTTTCGCTTTCCTTGCATCTGGCACTTTCTGTCAATCGGATCACTGCTGGCACTGTTACACTGACCACCAAGTTCTGCGACAGAGGTATCTGCATGCTGGTGGTAGCTTAACTGACCCCTACATTTACCTAATCTATAAACCTATAAATTTGTAAGGGGCATGCGCAAATAGTTTATGGTGACATCTGTCACTGCTTCAGTTAAGAAATGTGAACTCCCTTTTTTTTGGATGCTATCCCCCATTCACCTCTGCTGTTGGTGGAGAGAGAGAGCTTCAGAGGTGAGGGCTCTTTCAACCTAGTGACATTGGTTAGCTCATCATAGTAACAAAATGGATTTCCTAAGATCAATGTCAACAGCAATAGTTCTAAGAATTTCTTTATAAATTCTTAATCCAAAGATAAGGTAACTTGTAATGTGTATCTGCTTTTGTAATCTTTAATGGCATGGTTAAGGTTTTCCTTAACCTCTAATCAGCCTCTAACTACAGATGAATAAAACACGAGCTTGTCTCACAAGTTCATGGTAAGAGGTAAGGTGGTTTATATGCTTTAAGCACACATTTTGCTGCTCTTGCATGGCAAGGTTTCTAAGGTATCAGCTGCATTTCCTGGTTTCCCACTCTATCTAGCTCTTTGGTCTTGATCTGGAAATATAAAGCAGTTCAACCAAACTATTTGTGTTGTGAAAAAGCTTGATGGAGTTTTTGCCTTTTAGTTACATACTGTGGTTAAAATCCAAAAGGATCAATGAGTTAAAAAGTACGGTGCCAGGGTGGAAAGTAATCATGCAGCTTTAGCAGACATTGATCGTTGTTTAAAGACCTGCTAATTCATATAAAGAGTATGAGGACTCTTTTTTCCCCAGCCCCAAGCTTTTTTTCCAAATGCAACTCACCTTCACTTGTGGGGTGTTTTAACCTGCAGCAAGCAATAAAAGCATTTTGGACCACTGAGGGATATTGCAATCAATAGATTTCTCTGGCACAGACAATGGTTTTGAGACAAGAAACAAACTGATGAGAGATTACTGCCAGTAACTCTCTTTAGTAACAAAGTCACTGGCCAGTAGGTCTGAGATGAAGTAACTCAGCCAAGTCAGCTTTCAAGCTCAGCTTCACTACCGTAGCCAACAGCGCGAGCACGGTGCCCAGCTGCGTGACATACAGCTGTTCCCTGTGACCCACTGCTGCTCCGCTTCTCTTCCAGAGTGTACCGTATGTTTTCTCTGTCAGCTTCCAGGCATGCTCCTGCTAAATCCTCACGTTACCTTATCAGTACCTCCTCTTACCTATTATCGCAGCCTTCCCTCATGGTACTTAATTCTGGCTGCCATCTCCAGAACTTGCAGTTTTTAAGACTGTATTTGAAAGTCCTGCGTGTCTGCCATCGTCCCGGCTTCTCCTCTA
The DNA here is from genome assembly GCF_034619465.1 of Leptosomus discolor. Taxonomy (NCBI): domain Eukaryota; kingdom Metazoa; phylum Chordata; class Aves; order Leptosomiformes; family Leptosomidae; genus Leptosomus; species Leptosomus discolor. The sequence continues at coordinate 21,962,773 of NC_141401.1, read as the reverse complement.
GGAGATACAGATCTTCCCGTGCGGTGCATTTACCCATACCTTCCTTATTGCAAGGACATTATAGAGGAGGACGTGAACAGCCTGTACCTACTGGCTCACTGCAATGACAACTGCCAAGGACTGTTACTAAATGTGGAGAGAAGGATCCCCTGTGTTTATCTCCACCCACCCCAGCACCTCCCACGTCACTTCCACGGCTGATGAGGAACATTAGAAGGGCACCTCCATTGCTGATGCCATCTATGAAGTCTCACATCGCAACGTCAAGCAGACACATCTCACCTCTATCACAGTACACTGAGTTTTCAGTCTCTTCCTTAAAGAGCTTTTACAGATCTCATTAAACTTTTTACTTTCTTCTTCAGTTAGTCACCAATTATTTGTTGCAACATAAAACTTTAGGGCTTTCTCATTAACTGTCTACTAAGGTGAGCCAAGATGCTCATCTATGAACTGAGAGAACCTTGGAAAGAACTATTTTTTTAAATTATGGGGGCTATTTACTATCCTTCATTCATTTGAGAGTTTCAAAGTTTTGAATGCTTATTAATTCTCACTTGGTAAACTTCTTTTGCTCCTATGGCTTTGTGGGATGATGCAAATACATGATATTCAAACAAATTTGTCCAAGGACCTTGTGCACCTTCAGAAAGCACAAATTTAATAAATTAAATGTGCAGAGTTGATCTTAATTCTGTTATTTCACACTTTTTCGATGTTTTACCTAATAACCTTAATATTCTCTTGCTTTAGAAAGAACATAAACACCTCAATGATTTATCAGAAGGTAAATGAGTAGTTGAAAAGAAGTGTTTTAAATAACTGGACATTACTTCTCTCTTCACTGTCACTTCTGTCTCAAGTAAGTTCCCCTCTCTATTCCCAATTCTTTCTCCATTTTCTGTCAAATATCAAGAATATTTTTTTTCTTTTGTCCTCCTATTTTGGCAGAATGGCATAGTTTAATAATTGTTTAATTACTAAACTGTAATAACCAAATTATTTAATCACATAACCACTAAGCAGCAATTACTTAATTACTATCATTGTTTAATTTCTTTTCTTCACTTCTTTGAGGTTCCAAAGTATTTGGAAGCATCTCAAAGCTAAAGATAATAGTGAAAATGAACAGATTTTCCAGGCTAAACACAGTGGTCAAATCTTTAGAGCTTAAGTTCACAAGGAGAAAGACGCTTCACTTAATTCTTATGAAAAATACCTACATTTGAGAGAGAATTTACACTAAATAAATTGAGGATGTCTGAAGGCAGCTACAGCAGATGTCACCAACAGTAAGTTGTGAGAAGTATGGGCTGAAAAAGTTGAGGGATACAGATTACATTTTGTTAAGTACTTTCCCATTATTTATCTTCAAAATTCAACAGAAATATGTTCATATTTTACCAAAGGAAGAATCATACTTTCTTTTCTTTTTTTTAATTAGGGTATAATGGATAGCAGCACTGAGGAAAAAAAAAAAAAGAAAATCTAAACTCAGGAGCATTCTTAAGACAGTTGGCCAGCATGAGAGAGTACTATAGACAAAAAGAGATGAGAAAAACTGAGTTTCTGAGTCACCTTTTGATGCAGAGATTTTTCATATGCACATGCTGAGCTGAGTGAAAACGCCGCTCCCTGTGGTACTGTGCTGTGGGGCTGTTTTCTCTAGCGACTGCGGCTTCACCGCCCCCCAAGGCCTTGCCTAGCAGTTTGGTGGTGTTACACTGAAAGTACTAGACATGCTTTATCTAGTAAAGGTTTGGAACAGTTGAGCATATATTTTGACTACGTTATTTAACCCGTGGGTAAGTAGCTATAAAAAACCACGATGAAAACACAGGCGCACGACGAACCTCCACTCCGAGCAGCATTCAGTTCAGTATCTTGCGCCCTGCGGGTTCCAGCAACGTACTCAGCAGCTGTTCGCATTTAATGCCAACTCTGGGTACAGCTTCCCCTACCTCTGGTGGGGCCGTACCGCTCTGTGGAGCTACGGGTGCTTGTGACCGACTGTACCGCGAGGGAGAGGCCCGACCACCCGTCGTGGCCTACAGAGGGCCGCGCCCGCCGTCCCTGCGCGCAGAACCCACAGGGGCGCCGGCTCGCTCGGCAAGCGCGGCCTACTTACGGGACACCGCTGCGAAGAATGCTGCGGCAGGGCCTCGGCCCGCCGCGGGTCTGGCCTCGGCGGGGCCAGGCCGGACCGGGCGGCGGGCGAGCGCGGACGACGACGACGGCGGCGGCGACTGACGGGGCGCGAGGCGGCCGGCGCGGGCCACCGCCAGGCGCAGGGTGTGAGGCCCGGCACATGGCACATGGCGCGCGGCCCCACCCCCACGCGGCCCCCGCGCGGCCCCGCCCCGCGGCTGCCGGAAAGCAGGCGCCGCTGTGGGGCTGACCCGCGCTCTACCCGTCAGGCAGCGCGCGGGGCGCCGCGCGGCCACCCCTGCCTTCCTCCCTCCCGCCCTCGCCCGCCCTCCCTCCCCCGGCGGCGGCGGCGGCTGAGGTGGGGCGCCGCGGTTCGGCGATGTGAGGCGCCTCCGCCAACGCGGCTGCCTCCCATCCCCCCGCCAGCCCGGGAGGAAGGGAGCGGGGCGGCCTGCCGCGGCCTCTCCGGACGCGCAGCACGGTAAGCCAGCCCGCTTCTTCCCCTCGGCCTTCCCTGCCGGGGCGGCCTGCCGCCTCCTCGGGCGGAGGGAGACGCCGGTCGGCGGCGGGTGGGCCGCGGAGGGGGGGGAAATGTCGCCTTTCAGACCGACGCCATCTTAGGTCGGAGTGCGGCCTTGCACCCCCATCGCGTCTGTCGAGCGGGGGCCCCGGGCCGTGAGGGCTTCCTCGGGCCGCCTGCGGCGCCCCGCTGGGAACTGGGGCGTCTGCCCGCAGGGGCGTCCCGGGCAGGGCTCGCTCCGCCCTGCCTGCGCCGTCCAGGGGCCGGCCGCGGCTAGGGTCCCCGGCCATTGGCAGCGAATGCCGGGCTTGCCGCCGGGCCTCCTCCCCTCCCGCCGCGGCTGTGGTATGCGGGCCTCGTCCAAACCCGAACCTGCAGCCTCAGTCGAGTCCTTGCGGTCGCCCGGTCCTGGAGAGGCGGGACGCGGGGCGGTCAGGGAGCGCCAGAGACGGCGGCGCCAGGGGCGCTGCGGTCGGAGCGGTAGCTGCTCGGCTGCCCTCGGGGACTTGGCTTCCTCCCACGGCCTCGCACCCATCGCAGCTCGGGGGTGTGAACCTCTGACTGGTTTGCAAAAGCAGTATTGCCCTTCTCTAGGCGGAGCTTATACCACCTCGTGGCAGAGAGAGTAGTGTTGGCTGTCTAGTTTGATTTTTGAGGGAAGTTGGTTTATACTTTGGCTTTTTCAAACTTTCAGGTTCAGTTTCAGCTTGGTCATCGTTTCTTTGCTGCTGAAACAAATGCACCACTCAATAAAAACACAGTTGCTCACAGTCCTGATGAAGCTGCGGATTGCACTCTCTTCTACAACTAACGTGATGCAAAGTTACCTGCCCTTATGGGAAGTTGGCTGAAAAATGCAACTTGGGTCTTGCTGTATGATCTGTGTTGAAAATAATATAACTTCCCTGGTCATTTGAAGTGTGGCTATTAAACTGGAGGGAAAAAGGTTTGAATAATTCACTGATAAAACTATTACAGAAAAATGATGAACCAAGGCTAGTCCGAGAACTTTGTGGTTAACGTAGGTGTCCTCAGTCTTTAAGCTCACTACCAATTTTGTGCTAGTGATTTGGTTTCAGTTATTTTAAGCCAATCCAAAGAAGTATTGAGTGTTGGAAAGCTCACTTGACCTTAAGAATGGAAGAGGTGAATTGCGTCTAAAGTAGTAAACCGGTTTTCAGTAACTCTAAATCTTACTGCAGCTTCACTTGCCATGATTTTCTGTACTATTGATTTCTGTGCATCTTTAAGGTGCACTTCTACAGGTCCCTTTCTGCTGTTTTCACTACAGCTGTTACATTCTTGTTACATTTGCTAATATTTGTATCGTTTTTGTTGTTTCTATGTGAGTGCTTTTAAATCCTAACAGTAAAAACCCCAGGTTATAAATACAACTGTCTTTTAATAAAGTTGGGTATCTTCAAACGTAGTTGCCATGATAAATAAAGGTGTCCAAACTTTTAAAATACTTACTTCATCAGAAGCTTATTGCTCTTCTGTGCAGAGTTTAATTTTTTTTCTGTCTTCTATTAGGTTTTTAGTTCTTTTCTTGTCTAGTAACTGTTATAATGTTCTATGGGCTTTTAGTTTTGAAGATCATACCTTATCTGTGCCTGCCTAATGAACTGCCATAATTAGCCTTAGTTTTTGCCAGGCAGTTGCCTTTTAAAGCAATATCTTGATATAGTCTAATGATATTCTTAAAATGTTTTGAAGAACTCGTTCGCAATTTTGATGCTCTTCAGTGTAGAACAAGGGTTTAAACACTTTTTTGATTATATGCATATAGTATTTCATTGGAGCTTTGGACCTCTCAGATCCATGGACTACTTTTAAGGAGATGTGTGTATGAATGTGTATGTATGTTTATACATATTAAAAAAATGAGGAAAACAAAGTCTATTGTCACTAGATTTACTTTTCTTATACTGGTGTCTGCACCTCCACTAGGAAATGTTTGGGCAGAGTGGGGAAAGGGTCACTATTGGTTTTGGCCTTAAGAGCAACCACTAGCAGGATTCCTGGAATGCATATTTATGTTACTGTAGTTAAAAAAAATCTGAAAACTTGGAAGCTAGTTGTACTCTAAAAATGGATATTGGTTTTTCCTTTGGTAATGGAGACCGTTTGAGCAGTTCCTGCACACCTCCTGTAATCAAATCCATTCTCCCTTACTGCAGCTTTGCTCAGGCCACAGATTTTATTTTTTTTTTTGACCTCTCAGTCATGCCAGTAAAACTGTTAGTGCACTGGGTTATTTTTAACCTGCACTGGTTCATGTCATAATCCCATGAAAAGTTGCACTAGCACAATTGAGGGTGCAGTGCAGGAGCAGGGTGGGAACTCATTAGGCTGGATTTGTTGCCAGGAAAAAGGTCAGTAAAAGCTTGGCTTCAAATCATAGCCTTGTAATGAAAAAATTAGATTAAAAGATCTGAAATAATCTTGATACTTGCCTTTTAAAAGCTCCCATATGTTTTGAATCACCTTTTGAGAACATCTTAATACATACATCCTGATTCATAAAACAAAACACCCATAAGAGGTGCCACCAGTTGATGTAGCTTTCCAAAAGTCCATGCCTGTGTTAGCAAATTACTTTTAACTGTGTTAAAAAAGAGCATCTAGTGCAGCTGGTATCACATGTATCTTGTTAGAATTCTGCTAACATATAGGTTGCTTGTGGCTGTTTTGTGTTTTTCATATAAGATACAAGTGCTTGCATTTGTATTCTCTGAGCACCTTTTAGAATTTATTACTCTTTTCCATGAGGTCAAATAAAACTAAAATTTTTCAATAAAAAAGCCCACAACTCGTGTTGTCAGTTCCATGAAAAAAATCTCTGAAAATGGTCTTTCATTTTGCCTTGAAGTCTAATAAGCTTTGCCTCTGTGTTAGTAAAGAAAAGGCATTCTAAAGAACGTCCTTCTACAGAGGAGTCAGGCTTGATTCTCTTTCCAAGACCTGGCATGTGGCCCCTGTTGTCTCTGTCAAGTGGAAATTGGCTTCATGCTCTTCCTCTTTTCCCTTTACAAGAATCTAGTGTCTCGTTCTCTTCTTTCCTAACCTCAGCACCCCAAGCTGATGGAGGAAGGAAGTATAGTTGTGCTGCTTTGTGTTATCCCCAAGACACTCAGTGTGTAACACCAGCAGCCCCGTTCTCGTGCACTTCAGTGCAAGCAGGGGCATGATGCTGTCTGCTCCCCTGTGATAAGCTACCACAGACTAATTATTTCTGCAGTCTATCACCAAATCTAGCAGCACATTACTCCTATCCTGAAATTGTCTTCTCTTATTAGATATTACTTCTCATTGTCTGTGCTGAAGACTTCCATTTCAAACACCGTTGACAGATAATGAGGGGTATTCTTAGTATTGCATAATTTTGAAAAAGGAACTTGACCCATGACTTAATATATATGTTGCTCTTGAAATATTTTTGGAAAGGAGAAAGTCATGGGAAATTGTACAGAAAAATGCGTTCAATAAACACCTGCTTCATCTTGCAAGATAAATAGTTTAGGAAATATCAGTTTATGATTGAGTGTAATCTTGATTTTATTGCTTTGTGTATAAGGTTTGATAGTCTCTGATGACATAATCATGTACGTTAGTGCTTGTGTGATGCCCTGGCTATCAGATTTAGGGGGTGTCAGACAACTGCATGTCACTGCATAATAGTGGAAGTGAAGCTTCCTTAACTATTTTGCTTTGCCAGGTAGGTGTTGTATCAGTGCAAGAATGAGAGAAGTATTCATAATGGGCTTTGTTGGCGGTAGGCTGGTAATAAGAGTAGAAATATATTGGTTGTGGCCTTCATGAAAGGAACTGTTGCTCAGATTTTCTTCACTTTTTGTCAAAGCAGTCCAATGATGAATTGAATTTCCTGTGCTTAACTGCTCATTAATTTCAAGGAATTCCTATCTTGACTGGCGTTACTGTTGGGTTCCTCATGCAAAACTACCGTTTCCCCCTCCAATTTACCAAAAAATGGAGACATTGAATTTTGTGAAGCTCCGTGTCTTAGGCGAAGCAAACAGTGTTGTACTGGGATCTTGACCCTGGTTATTGCCGAGACAGCCCTGTGGTTTTATGAAATTACAGGTCTTATTACAAGTTAGATTATTGGTAGCATCTAAAGAAATAAAAATGTTTCTCATTTCCTGTATTATTCAGAAATACTTTCAAGATTATATTACTGGAAGTGAAAAGAAAGAAGAAAACTTCATTGGTCATCACCACTTATTTAAAAAGCAAATAAACCCAGTTGTGAGTAGAGGTGCTGATGTTAATTTGGTTAGCTCCAAAAGCTAGGTATTTTCATTACTGTTTTCGTACATGATTTTTTTTTTCTGTACTGCAAGAGCAAGTCTCCAAGCACAAGGGACTCAGTCTAGTGAGATCTATGCAAAATTTTTATCAAGTCCTAATTGATAATGAAAACACTATGCGATGGGTTGTGGATATGGTTTTATGGTTTTGTTGTTGTGGGATTTTTTTTTCCCCCAATGTTTTTGTGGATGGTTTGTTTTGGGTTTTGTTTGTTTGGTTTTTGTTTGGGTTTTGGAGAATTTTGTGGGGTTTTAAAGAAAGTGTAACTATATGGGAAGCCCTGGCAAAATATTACGAAATTTGTGGGGCTGTGGTAGGTTGTGGGTTTGGGTGGGGTTTGGGTTGGGTTGGGTTTTTTTAGATGCAAAGAGAATAAAGCTGTAACTAGTGTTGCAGTAACTTAGTTGTGCCAGAATTACATGCTTCATAGTAGGGTCTTCGCATTTCTTGCAGATAATTTACCTGGAAAAGGAGTATTTTTTAAAAGATACCTTTCACTGTGGTGTCAGAGGCTTCCTCTGATAGTTACTGGTGGATTATACGCAAATAGTGTAAATTATGTGGAGGATATCTTTGGTCTTTTCTCATCTTTAATAGCAAAGGTGAGAATTCAAGTGATTATCAGAAAGGTGATGTGGTGTCAATTTTTGAAGATCTTCTATATCAGGTCAGGTTCAGCCTTTATAGAACGTGGGGTGGGGGTTGAAGAAGGACGACCATTTTGTGGGAATTATCATCAAGTGCAGTAAACTTTACTGAACAGCAAAACATTTGGTTCATGGAAGTACTGAGTGGTTTTGCTATGTGTTTTGTTTTTTATTGTCTAGTCTCAAGATGGCAGAATTATTTATGGAATGTGAAGAAGAGGAGCTAGAACCATGGCAAAAGAGAGTAAAAGAAGTGGAGGAGGATGATGATGATGATGAGCCAATCTTTGTTGGGGAAATCTCAAGCTCGAAGCCCGCTAGTACATGTAAGATTTTCCGTAATTTAAAACAGATGCATCAAGGTGTAAAACTTGTAAAATTACAAAAGTTGAAAATACAGCATTTTTAACAGTAAGACTTAAGAAATTCTACATCTTAAAGCTGTTCTGTAGTACTGAAAATTGGAATTCTTAAGAAATTCTGTCCTAAAACTCAGGTTGTGCACAGCTCTGCCTACCTCTAAGCTTACATCTCTTAAGTCGAAACAAGGACTTTTGAAGGTTTTAGCATTAACAATATGGTTAAAAATCTAACATATACAATGCTGAAACCATGCATGCAATCGCTGTCAGTATAGTTGATACTTAGTTATGTACTTGAAAGTGTCTCCCTAGGAATGCGCATGAATTTAAGTCTTCATGTTACAGTCCCTCTTTTTTCTCCACCCCACATTTCATGTGTTGGTGGAGAGTCTGAATGGATGGACATTAATAAGTTAATTCATCCCCTGTAAACTAAAGAGCTTTGTTCATCAAGTTCTGTAGTTTTCTCCTAATGCAGGCAGTGCAGGGAGTGAGGTTAGGTGATTGTGATGACAGCAGATGTGTCAGGATTCCTTGTTTGTCCTGTGCTTGGGCTTTGGCAGGTAAGTAATGGAGAACATTCTTTTTGTTATGTAAATTAATTTTAGTAATGAAACTTTGATTTCTATGTGCAATCATCCATCTTGTCAGTTGTTAGGAGGTTTGACCTAAGGTTTCACTCGCTATTGAATGCACAGGTTTGTCTGGTGAGGTTTACTGCATTCAGTTTCTGCGTCATCTCTGCGATGCTCATACCCAAGATTTCCATAGTCATGTTCTGAAGGTGTATAGTTTGCAGTGAAGAATCTGAAGACAAAAAGTTAAACTAGGCTCTCCATCACACTCTGCTGCATGGACTTTGGAGCTATTAGCTGTTCATTCGTTTTAGTTTATGATACTTTCATCTTGCATCTGGACTCTATTTTACTTTGGTACTCACTGGGATAATAAGTCTAATGCTTCTTACACTAGCTTAAAGAAGTGGAAAATTATGTCTTAAATATTAAAATACTGAAGCTGATGTTAAAGTTCTCTTACCTGGAAATAGTTCTTAAGGGTTGATATTTTTTAATATTTTAAAAATATTCTAGATCTTGTTGAAAATTTGAAGCCTATTTTAAAATTACTCTTAAGAAGTTTTCTGCAGTTACAAACTTCTAGAAGGACTGAAAAATACCCTTCCTGTTTCCTGGAAAGTCCAGAGACCTCTGGATTGTTGTTGGTCATTGGCAGTAGGTCATGGCACAGAACAACTATTAAAGCACTGGGCATATGTTGGAACAACAAATAGCTCAGTTTCACTGCAGTCATTGTAGTCCCAAGGGGGTTTTTTTGTAGTCATAAAGGATAGAAATAGTTCAGGTGAAAACTATAGTTTTGGTACAACTCAGCAACTTCAAGGACTTTTGTAAAAGAGAGACTTACAATGTATGCATCTTATTCTAGTGCTGTCCATACTCAGTCCTGACACAAGTAAAAATCACTTATGGTATAACCTTTTGCTTTATCTCTTTTCCTTCCCTTTCCTCAACTTTTCTCTTTGTAATCTTCTACTTCACTATCAAAAACAGCTATGGAAGAATGACCTCAGTTCTTCTCTGGCTTGTAAGTAGTACTGCCTGGCAGTAGTCAGGCTTCAGTTTGTTATTGGTGATAGGCAAGACCCAGTGAACTCAACTTTGCTTGTCACAGTTGTTTAGTTTTTACCTGAGAAAATTCCTGTCTGATCGGATTAAAAAAGTAGATGACAAATGGAGACTCGCATGTAGTTCTTAGTTTTTCTGAAAGGTATATTTTCTGCAATATGTAGCAGTTATTTTAAACTTTTTCCTTACAATGCAATTATCAGTTTTTATGCGGACTGGTGTGGAAAACTTGAAGGAAATAGTTAAAAACCCAACTTTGACCTGCTGGCACAGTGTCATGTACAATAAAGTGCCTTTTCTGATGTACTGGAGGATTAGTTTGACTGGGATGGAAAGTAATTCATGCTTTGTTCCCTTTACCATTTCCTGCAACTCCTCATTTTTTTCTACCGTTACTGCTAATTGTTCTTGCTTCCTTTTTCATATTGATACAAACCTGTAATGTTGTTCTGCATGTTAGCTGTCTTATACTTCAGTGCTGTTTCACCTAAAGAGGACAAATAACACGTCGATGGGGGAGGGGAAGGGGCACATCAAGTCTATGATGAATCAGTTGAGTCATGTAAATCTAGTTTGTAACTTCAAATCACTGACTTCCTGAAATGTTCTTTTTAAAAACAGTAAAATCTACTTTTGTATTTTAGGATGCGAATTGTGTGCGCATCAGACTGACTGAAGCTGAGTATGCTTTGTGAGACGTAACGCTCAGGATAGCCTTTTTATTTGTAGGGAGATGAAGGCTTTAGTTTCATCTCACTCTGGAATTCCAATGTGAGGTATAGATTTATTAACAAACACAAGAAAGTATGTGTTCGGCTAAATCCTGAATTAAGTTAATCCTTGTTCATAGTTACTGTTGTGTTGAAGTAAAAAAAGTATTACTATTACAGGATGACATTTCCTCATATCTTAAAAAATGCAAACCTGTGTGGATCTGTTGGTTGCAGCTGCTTTTTCATTAGTATGATCTAAATGCAGGTGACACATTGAAAGCTGTGACCTTCTGAGCTCTACTGCTATTAGATTTATTTATCAACGTGAGTAGTGTATACTAATGAGCCACTGCTGGTGGCAACAGCCTTAAGGTTGTTAAACACCATGTGTAGATACTCAAGATCTATTGTTTGAGATCCTGATGTAATTTGACCCTGGTTTGGGAAGGTACTTTAAACCTTGTTGGTTAGATACTGGAGGATCAGTTTAATTTCATATGCATATTTTCACATGTCGGAGCAAGAAACTTGACAGCCACACTAACAGAACTGAGAATCTGGCAGTAGAAAAATATTTTGATTTGATGAATATTTTTGTAACATTTTGGAATGATCAGAAACTCCAGACTAAGACATAAAGTGTCAGGGAATATTGGTGGCATTAGTTAGGGAGTAAACACCAAATCTAAGAAATTCCATGTGTTTATGGTGAGCTAGAACTCTGGTCATAGACTACCATGTAGGATATAACATGTAAGAAGGTCAGTCCTCTGGTAATACCATTCCGACACAAGTCCTTTGATTTTTCTGTTGATTTTTCTTTCGCATTGGAAAATGGACGTCATGAGGTCTAAAAACAAGTTTGTAAGTGCTGTGTTTTTGTGTAACATAGAAGCAAATTGTGTAGTTACTGGTCTAGAGAAAATGTTTCCTTTAGTGTGGAGCAGTTCTAGTATTGGGGGAACTTACTATGTATATGAGAAACAGAAGTGAATAAATGTATTATAATCAGCAAAGCTAAATATTTATGAAATGTTCTTTTTTTTGTTTGCACTCTTATTTGTGTGTTAATCTGTCTCCAAGAAAATAAAAACTGAGGTTCTTAGGTGAACTAGCCTAAGGGAAGTAGAACGTCATCTTAATTTGTACAAATGACATTTTGTTTTGCCAGGTATTTGTTTTAGAAAAAGTGTTGTAATTTATAAATCCAATCCTAATTGGCTTAATTAGTGGGTATGAATGCTACTTTTTATTTGAAAAGCAATTAAGCTATTAATTTAACTGCAATTAAGATAAATGTAACTTTTGACAGATATATTGAACAGAGTCAACCTCAGCTCATCACGAAGGGGGATACAGAATGGTGCACCCAGTAGAGGTACTTTATTGTCCTAATATGGTAATTAAAAACAAAAAATCCACAACACTTCTGAAACATCTGACTGCAAAATTGTTTGAAGATAACTTTGGCATCCTTTGCAACAGGTACAGTTACTACCTTCAAGCCTGACAGTCACCATTATGCGACAACTGCCTCCAGCCCCAGTGCCATGCCTGTTTCATCAGTCTTTCAGTCTGTATCCAGACCTACAGCTAGCTCTGTAGCCGTTCAGCCGTTGTCTGTACCAGTGAATGTTTCAGGAACTTCACAGACACTGCAGAGACCAGTTGCTGGATGTTTATCCACACAGCAGATGCCTGGGTCAAGTGCGGGAATATCACAGCCTGCTAGCAGATCTGTAGCCGTTCCAGTGACGACACAGCCAGTATCAAGAAATATCACGGTTCCTGTAGTGGCTCAACCTGTATCCAGGCCAGTGACTACTGTAACAGCACAGCCTGTAATACTCAATCAGGTAAATTTTTATTCCCTTAAACCGTAAAATACTCCGGTACAATTATTTTTTAATAAATTAACAAGGAACATACTGACTCAGGCTAGTCATTGGAAGACCTGGACTAGATTATAGGCTAACATTATATAAACTGTAAAGATTCTAGGACCATAACCTTGCACTGGTAAATTAAAATACATATTTGAAAATACTGATTTGCAGGACTCAAAGGTGATAGCTTTAGTAACAGTGGAATTACATTAAATGAAAATCTTAGGCATAAGGGAAATCAGTACTGTTGAGGTTATTTTGTCAGTACTGTTGAGGTTATTTTGTGTATGTTGTATGGAGAAACGATGGAAATTCTACTTCTCTAAATTTTGCAGATTTCTCTGCTCAGACATGAATCCTCTGTATTGATAAATTAATTTCATTTTTAAATAGCTTGCATTTGGTGTTTAAAGTAACTTTGTGGTTTTCCCACCTGGCTTCTACAGTGCCTCTCTTGGGATTTTCACTTCTCAAGAGGGTGCTGCAGTGGTAGCTCTTTAGGTGTTTTTGCTTTTTGGTTCCTGTGGCAGTTTTAGTGAAATAGTGGTATGGTAAGGCAGACTTAAGCAACCGAAAGTTGCTGGGTCAGTAGATGAAACAATTTGGCAACATACTTGTTTTGTTGGAAAAGGCCAAGGGAATTCCATACATAGATCATGGATGATAGATCTTCCTGGATTGCCACAGCACCTCAGAATAATAACTTCAGGGAGTCAAGCTAGGTGCTGTTTTTATTGCCTTAGCCATTGGACGTTTGTGAGAGAGAATGAAGATTAACACTTCATATTTGTGTGAGGTAAACTCTGATGTGATGTTATTTCTTTAAAATAATTTAAGCTGAAACTGTTTAGACAATGTGCCTATAATGTTAGCTACTACTGTCAGGTTAAACTGAAGCCTGACAGTAGGCACCATATCCATCATCCATGCAAATAGACACACCTGCAGTTGTCCCAGCTGTCAGTCTTTTGGTATAAATAAAAGTCATGCAGCCTAATGTATTCTGCATTTGCTGAACAGGGCAATCAGTCTGAATGAACATAGTTAATAAGGCTATTAAAACATGAGAATTAGGTGGTGTTCTTAAGGCTTGTGGTTAAATCATTGCCGATGGGGGGTTGTATTTTAAGAAAAACAATGCGATGTAATCATTGCCTATCAGCTGTGTAGCTGAATCTTTGGCAGATTCATTAGGAAAGAACTCGTGCTTTTCAATTTTGAGTCTTCAGCAGTTGATTGATAGTTTGCAGAGAGGAATTGTGAACGTGTCTAGTGAAGTGGGTTAGCTAAGTCAGTCTGTTACTGTATCTAAGAGGCCGAAAAAATTATATAATCAGAAGTCCAGATAACAGTGGGAAATCTAGGTTGCCTCTGGAGTCCTCTGAAATCTGTCTTTATAAAGCAGGACAGATTAATACAGAAGGGTCTGCTACTTCACATGATGTGTACACGTATTTCAAGTCTGAATTTTATTTTTATAAAAATTTGCTTACAACGTAGTATGCCTTATTAAATCCTTCAAATGAGTGCTAGGAAGTCTTGCAAAGTCTTTGCTGCAAAAGAAAGCCCCCTCCTTTACTTCCCTTACACATACATGCTCATGTTTCTGTTCTAACAGCTAAAGCTGCCAGGGGCCTCTACATAGATTTCATTAAACAGACCTAGGAAAGCTGAGCTCCAAAAGGAAAGCTGGATGTAACTCGTCAAGGCAGTGATTTCCTTTAAAGACACCATGCACACAGCACTTCTTTTGTGAGAGTTCTTTCATTCATTGAGTTGACTTTCAACAGGAATGTCACAGATGAGACTTCAGTTAAGTTTTAAACTCTCACTTTGCCGAGATCTGCAGGTTGTTTTTCTTCCCTTGCAGAGTAGAGAAACACGTTTTTGAAGAAGTTGCAGCCTGAAATGTGACTTTTGAGGTACACGGCATAGAAAAGCATCTGTGTATTAGTTCTGCCTGTTCCAAGTTAGACTGACATGCTTTGGAAAGTAATGTGTCCTTTTCTGGGATATTCAGCCCATAGCTATTCTGCGGTCTCTTAAAACTTCCACTGTTGAAATTATCATGTGTTATATGATTTCTCTACAGTATTGACATTTTGATCATGGCTTTCATGAGCTCTTAATTTTATTTAAGTTATCCTAAATGTAACATCCTATTATTTGGATGTTAAGAAATTCTTGAGTACCTTTAGAAAGATTTTTCTGGGGTTTTTTTTGCTTACTTAAGAAATGCTGAAAGTGAATCTTCCATCTCTTCACTTTTCTGGATTTAGAATTGTATTTCCAGTTTCAGCCTTATCTAGGAAAATTTGCTTTCTTAGTTTTGTATTGTTCCTGCCACTTGATTATGTTGTACTTTATATGGAGAAAGAGGCTTGTTGGATGTGTACTATAGTTCAGCTTCTTGGGCAAAGTTCTGTGACTTTTAATATCACTCTTGCCACACTGTCATTTGCGGTTCTTGGTGTTAGATATATACTACCTGTATTTTGGTTCATGTCCTTGGTTTGAATTGTCCTCATTCAAGAGCTCCGTATGTTTTTTGATCCCCACCACCACCTTTATCTAGTCTTTATTTCACTTGGGCCACCTGTTTTATATTGATGATTTTCTGCCTTGGGCTTTCTGTGACATTTTTGTTCACACGTTCTCTGTTTCTTCCCAACTCGATTCTTCCTAAGTGGCAAGGGCTTCAACTAAGTTTTTCTGGGAATTGTTTCATGTTTGGATTTCAGCTTCCAGATGCTGAAACTCACCTTTTGAAATTGAAGTATCATGATGTGAAGAAGACCTAGAAGTATGACTAGACATTGTGGCAGGACATCTTTTTAGCTGAACGTTCTTCAGAGTGCCTTTGCATTCTTGAGATGGTGCAATACTTTTTAATCTCAGGATGTCAAAGTTTTTTATGTGGGAACTGACTGCTTTTGAGAACCAGCTGGGTTGAAACACATACTTGAATTTCATAACATTTAGGTTTATAATTTACCTTTTGTCAATGTTTGATATTCCAGTTTTATCATTGAAATACCCCTTTCCAGTCACAGGCCTGACTCACAGTCTTCCTGTAAAAGTCTAGGTTTTGTGTTCTTTTTACTGCAGTATGTTAATTCAGTTCCAGAAATTGAGTTGGATTTGGCTTCAGTCATACTGATTGTAGCTATTCTAATTTGGTCAGAGCTACTGCTGTTGTGTATGACACCATAGGGCTATCCTCTTCTTCAGGAAAAACTTCTTCTTAGTGGTGAAGGTTTTCCATACTTCAGTGCTCGGAATGCTCTCCAGTAAGCCCCAGCCAATTTCATCCATATTTTTCCCCTACTTAATAGGCACTTACCTCAGTGGGAGGTTCCAGTTGTTCCTGGTTAATTTTGGGAGAGCAAAGGTCCGATACCATGCATTGTAATTTCTTTGTGTGGATTTGGTTACCAATTACCATGTTGGTTTCCACAGTTAGGAAGTCTAGCATGCACAGTATGAACCCAATATTTTCAGTAGTCTCTTGGAAAACTAAGAGTGATGTTGGATTATTTTTCTTCACTTGAGCCCTAGAAAATTAATTTATAAAGGGATTGGGTTTTGCCTTTCTGCATGTGAGAGCACCTGTACATATTTGATTTTTTTTTTTAGTGATGTGGAAAATCTGGCTTGGTTTTTCTTTAAAATGTTCTTGCTTTCTAAAGCATGGGAAAATATTGTTTTTATCTGTATGTAAAATGGTAGGGCCAAGTGGTTTGAAAAGAATGATAGTAAACAGAAAAGGACATTTTGAAAGTGACGGGGTTTTTTTAAATTGAGACTTTGAATTTCCAGGGTGTCTGTGTTTACTTTTCTCTCTCGCTCACCATATATGTTTACTATACAGTAGGGAGATGCATGTGTGCCATCAAAATAGCCAGCCTATTATTGTGAAGAAAGTACAATGTTAGTAGCACATAAAACCAAACAAACTGCGGAGCAGTAAGAGAAGCAGGTTTTGTGTGTAGCTCTTGTATTAGTCATATTTCAAATGTAGGTGGTGTGCATAGTCCTCAATGCTAAGAACCTCCCACAGGCTTGGTACCTGAGCATTAGTTGTGCTTGAAGTGGGGTTTGCGGGCTAAGCTGCCTGCGCTTGTACCTTCCCTAGGTAGTCTGCAACCATGGTGGCTATGGTAACACCTGCTCTGTTGTGACTGCAGCTCATGAGGCTGTTACTCATAATAAATAGAGCAGAGAAATTTAGTAACTATTTCCACAACTACTCTGGAACATGAATGTTTGATTTGGTTATGTTGGGTGAGGTCACTCACAAGAAGAAAGAATAGCTCTTCCTTATCATTAAGGTCCTGCAGGGTCTTCATTTAAGAGAGTTACAAGGCAGGATGGGGAGAAGCATCTTCCTTTTGTTCAAATCTTTTCTGGTACTTAGGAGTCCTAAAATAGATTATCATACCTGTATGTGTACTTGTGCACTTCCTTAGACTTCTTTCCATCAAGTTTAGTCAACATGGTGGTAGTTAAATGTGGTAACTTCCACAGGGATGTTTTCAAATAAGTAGCACGATTGTGAATGGGAAGCATTTTCTGAGATAGATCTTGACAGCGAAAATTTGGTTTCTGTGATGGGTTAGGGCTACCAACAAATAACAGATGCTCTCTATTAACCCTTTTCCCTCCCCAGAGGGAGAGAGAGAGAGAATAAGGGAGAAAGACTTAGGGTTTAGAAACAAAACGAAATGGCTTTTTACTGAATATGACACATATGGAATGGAATACTCTTTTGGTCAGTTTTGGGTCACCTGTCCGGCTCGTTCCTTGCCGCGGGTGCAACCTTTTTACTTCATCATGACCCTTTTGCTTACGGCACCTCAACGTGGTACATGAGACTCAGCAGTGAACTTGGTTTCTATAGGAGTGAGTATAAGCATTAGCCGTGCTGCATCCCATTCTTTGGCAGTAACTATAGATGTCAAGCACTGTCACTGCCTGGAAAAGTACCCTGTTGGTTTCAGAAAGTGCAGTTACTTAGAAAAGACTTAGCTGAACAGTAAAATCACTGGACAGAATTAGTTCTGTTCTAGCTCAAACCAGGACATTCCTATGGATACATTGATGACAAAAGTCTGTGTATGTGCATTGGGTGATTTTTATTTATTTATTAGGAAAACGGAGCTACTTTTGTCAAGTCTTTTGTTTGACAGTACAGCTTGATGAAGTAAACCCAATTATTTCAGAGTAGAAAGAACAAGTGCCAATATTTTACTGTTCATACCTTAATGTTGTAATTAAACCTAACTCTATTTTAAGGTTTTTATTAACTCCTTATTGCTGTTGCTGAAAATATTTCATGTTTCAGATTGCGTTAGAATGAATGGCCTATTAAGATGTGAGCAGTATTGATAAATCTTGGAAAGTGTGTTTCTTGTACCTCGCCACCCAACCTGGAATAAAGAGAACTAAAATCCGCGTTTCTTTTCCCTCCAAATGTTACCTATTGAGTGATCAGTGAGGGTGTTTAGTTTTAACAGTTTTTAGTGTTGGAGACAATAAATATGGACTGTTTCATTTTTTAGGTTATATGTGGTACTAGAGGGCAAACATTTTAAACTGAAGTGTAAGAGGATACCTGTACTTGAAGATGATTAAAACTTAATGTAACAAGGCGCTGAGAATTGTGAACCAACTTTTACGTTAGCTGTGCTTTGAAAAGAGGGTTTGATCATATTGTTTCCAGAAGTCCTCACAAAATTATCCACATCAAAGAAAAAAAGACCTGTAGTGATATCATGAATGAGTGCCATTCCCAGTCAACATGCTGTAGATAACACTTTTACTTTCAGTAGAGCTCAACCACTTAGTAGAGTTTGACTTAATGTCATCTTGCTTTGAGAAGCTTCTGCTTGCTGCAAGTTTGGGCTACTTTTGAGTTCTGTTTTCTGATCTTTTAGAATGCATCTAGGTGTTATGCAAGAGTACAAGGCAAATGCCTGAGTTTGCGTTGAAGGAAAAAAAAGTATTATTTTTCGAAAAAGGGTTCAAGTATAATTTGAAACATCGTCAGGCTTTTGAACAAAAGCAGTTACAATTAGCAATTCAAACAGGTTTAGTAATATTTCCTAAAATGGACTTTCCCAGGTCTTACGGTTGTTTTTACTATTCTGATACGCAGCTATGAATAAATTAACAACCACTGATGAAAGTTGCTAACTTATTAAAATGTCAAAATAAATTATTTAGGGGAGATTGTGATTAGCTTGATTTACAGCTGAGTACTTATAAGTACTTTTAAGCAATCATATGTTTTTAAAATAAACCCTTTGAAGCCTGCAAGTAAAAAAATGTTAAACCTCAAATTTCTTTTCCCTCTTGAAAATATCTTATTAGGATTATATTATGGATTCTCCACCAGCTGCACCAGATAATACATCTGGTATACTGTTTGGTGTGAGACAGAACTCGGGAGTTCCACAGTACCAGACTGGGCCAGCAGTGAATGTAACAGGTGGGTATAACCATAGTAGTTGATAAGAGAAAGAAACAACCTAATGTCATTTAACTGTAGCGCAGAACTTTGGGTTATAACTTCAAATAGGATTTCTAGAACATAGTATAGCTGCTTTTTTCTTCCCCCTGTACGTAACACTGTATAATGTTTAATGACATAAACTTTGGAGCCTTGTGTTGTCAGACTTTGCTTTTCAGTGCATTAGACTGATTGTAATATCAACTGATGTCATCTTATAATGTTCATTTAGATGGAAAAAAGTATTGCCAGATCCAGTGTATTTTTTCGACTGATAAAGGCTCATTTTCAGTATATCCAGCACTTTGTGACTAGCATGAAGGTGTGTGATTAATCAGCTAGCATGTGTTACAAGTTGTGTGACTCATTATTTCTTACACTTTTTATATATACAAAGTTTCCTTGCAAAAATCATACTGCTTGGCTGCTGCTTCTGAGATGGCTGTGATAGTTCAAAGCCAGAGAGGAAGGGAAAAGTTCACTTGTGATGGGTACGTTTATGTATTCGATAGACTCAGCAAAGGAGATGTTTCTGCTAAATTTTGGCATTGTGAACAGATTGGACAATGCATGGCCAGAATTCACACGAGGAACTGAGAGGTGATCCAGATCAGTCAACATTCCCACTTTCCTTCAGCGGCAAATGTTAAAGTGGCAAGATTTCTACAGGTATAGCCTGGAAGACAGGGATGGGGAGCAGTACAAAGCCCTCATAATCCAAGGGGAAGTGGTTAGCAAGCTGCTACACCACTTAGACACACACACAGAGTCTGTCTGGATGGGATCCACCCATGGGTACTGAGGCAACTACTAGCGGAAGTGCTCACCAAGCTGTTTTCCATCATTTACCAGCAGTTCTGGTTAACCAGGGAGGTCCCAGTTGACTGGAACTTGGCAAATGTGACACGCATCTACAGGAAGGGCCATAAAGGAGGATCCAGGGAACTACAGGCCTGTCAGTCTGACCTTGGTCCAGGGAATATTATGGAACAGATCATCTTGAGGGCCATCATGCGGCACGTACAGGACAACCAGGTGATCAGGCCCAGTTAGCATGGGTTTATGAAAGGCAGGTTGACTAACCTGATGTCTTTCTAGGACAAGGCGACCTGCTTGGTAGACGAGGGAAAGGCTGTGGATGTTGTCCACCTGGACTTTAGTAAAGTGCCTTTGACACTGTTTCCCACAGCGTTCTCCTGGAGAAGCTGGCTGCTCACGGCTTGGACAGGTGTACTCTTCCCTGGGTAAAAAACTGTCTGGATGGCCGGGCCCAAAGTGTTGTGATGAATGGAGTTCAGTCCAGTTGGTGGTGTTCCCCAGGGCCAGGACTGGGGACAGTTCTGTTCGATGCCTTTATCATGATCTGGATGAGCTGATCGAGTGCACCCCCAGTAAGTTTGCAGATGACACCAAGTTGGGTGGGAGTGTTGACCTGCTCAAGGGCAGGAAGGCTCTGCAGAGGCATCTGGCCAGGCTGGATCGATGGACTGAGACCAACTGTGTGAGGTTCAACCAGGCCAAGGGCCGGGTCCTGCAGCTGGGTCACACCAACCCCACGCAGCGCTGCAGGCTGGGGATGAGTGACTGGAAAGGTGCCCGGCAGAAAAGGACCTGGGGGTGCTGGTTGACAGCCGGCTGAACGTGAGCCAGCAGTGTGCCCAGGTGGCCAAGAAGGCCAGCAGCATCCTGGCCTGTGTCAGAAACAACGTGGCCAGGAGGACTAAGGAAGTAGTTGTCCCTGTGTACTCAGCACTGGTGAGGCCATACCTCGAATGCTGTGTTCAGTTTTGGCCCCTCACTACGAGAAAGACATCGAGGTGCTGGAGCGTGTCCAGAGAAGGGCAGCGAAGCTGGTGAAGGGTCGTATGAGGAGCGGCTGAGGGAGCTGTGATTGTTTAGCCTGGAGAAAGGGAGGCTCAGGGGAGACTTTATCACCCTCTGTAACTACCTGGGAGGAGGTTATAGGGAAGTGGGTGTTGGTCTCTTCTCCCAAGTATCAAGTGATCGGTTGAGAGGAAATAGCCTCAAGTTGTGCCAGGGAGGTTTAGGTTGCACATTAGGAAAAATTTCTTTACTGAAAGGGTTATCAAGCATTGGAACCAGCTGGCCAGGGAAGTGGTGGAGTCGCTATCCCTGGAGGTGTTTAAAAGACATGTAGATGAGGCACTTAGCAACATGGTTTAGTGGTGGGCTTGGCAGTGTTAACGTTAAAGGTTGGACTTGATGATCTTTTAGGTCTTTTCCAACCTAAATGATTCTCTGTTTCTGTGAGTTGTGACAGAGATAAAGTGGCAAGCTGAAGAAACAATGGAGGGTACCACAGAGGTTGTTCATTTATGCATGTCCAACTTGAGCTCAGCGGTTCATGCTGTAATTCCAAGAACAGCAGCTTTACAAACAATCCAGTGAAGGCAAAATCAATTAAATGCAGTACCTTTGGGCCCAGTGAGCCTAGATAACCTTGTGTTACCTGAGGAATGCAAGATCTATTCACCAACACCAGACGTGCACAAGTCATTCTTCCTTGGTGATATTGGAGAGGGATCCAGAAGGATGCTTATATTTGGCAGAACAAGTTAGCTGCAAATTCTGCAAACATCCAACAAGCGATACATGGATGGCACGTTTGCCATAGCCCCCAAACTTTTTGCCCAGGTCTGAGTGATCCTGGCAAAGTAGTACAGGAACGTGCATCTGGTGCTGTACTCCCTTCTGCCAGACAAACAGCATGCCCCGTACAAGCGGTCGTTTCGTTTTATTAAAACACTGGTGCATAACACGCCGCCATGGTCCATTCACTGTGACTACAAAATAGCTGTCATGAATGCCATAAAGGAATGCTTCATAGGAGCAGCTCTAAAAGGCAGCTGTGTCTGCCTGGTTCAGAATATAAGGAAGCATTTGGTATCAATAGTTGACCTTCAAGAATTTGACATGAACATGGAGTTTGCCCTTAAGGCCAAAATGGTTGCAGCCTTAGCATTTGTGACTGTCCTGGACCTGAGGGGAGTATGTTGCTACTCTAGAGGAATACCTACCTACCTGAAGAGCTTCGCCCTCTTCTCAACTGGTTTGAAGACAGCTATGTTGGTTGTCCAGGTAGGAGAGGACATGGTAGACAAGCTCATCTGTTTGCACTACCTGTGTGGAATCTGATAGAGCACGGAGCACCGAGGGTCACGCTAACAACCATTCTGAAGCTGTTCATCGTTGCCTCTGGGCCACATTGGGAATGTGCCACCTGACCATCTGGATGTTCATTGTTGGCCTCCAAAAGGTGCAGAAGGGCAAAGAGATGCCTATTATGAACAGCTTGTTTCAGGCCACAGTCTTCTGGACTGATTGAAGGGATACTGCCAAGCAGATGAATGTATTTCAAAGGTCTCAGTTTACAACAATAGAAGCCCCGTAGAATACTTGCACGCCATAGCTCATCAGCTAGTCTAATAAGTCTTATTTTTGATGGTTTGCTCTTGCATTTATTTCCAAGTTTCATCACATAGACACGAGCAGAAAAAGGTCTGTGACAGTTGAGCTCGGCGCATTGGGTTGGCTGCAATGAGTTGTCCTAGACCCACACTGTGTGCCGGGGAGGACCAGCAGAACCTGTCGACCCGTGTAGAGTTGTCTCTGTGGAGGGCTGGCTGTGAAGAGTTGTCCTAGGCCTGTTGTTTCTTCTCAGAAGTTGTTTGCCTAATTTGATGTGACACAAGTTACCTCTGCTTGTTGAAAAGACTTCTAAAGATAGTGGTTCAGTTTCTTATTACACCGAAGGAAATCGCTGGAGCAGCTAGACTGCTGAGAGGGGAATGTACAAGAATAGTTCCAGACAAAACGACCTGAACCAAAGTCTGGTCCTTGCCATAGTTATGGTAGTCTTAAGGCTGTTTGCAGTCTGTGATTGTGAGAGATGTGCAAGGCCCATGCTGGCACTTCAGGCTCCTTGGTATGTAGCAGTGCTCTTTCAGGTCTGTTTGAGAACTGATCTCTGTATTGAGATTACCTCGTCAAGGGTAATCTTACAGTGACAGAGACGTGGGTTTCAGGACAAAGATGGAGCTGAGTGTTGATGGGCATGTTAATGAGGCACTGAACCTCTGAATTTCTGAGTTATTTTTTAGTGATTTTCTTTTTTTAGGAGGAATATGGCAAACAGTAAGTGAATCACCTGTTCTTTCAAATAAGCGTACTGTGATTGGTCATTGGAAGTTACAACACTGTTTTCGTTTTGCATACAAAGTGAAGTCTCAAACCTTCTAGAGTTGAATAACAAACTAGACCAGCATTAACAGAGGACCAGAAAAAGGGAGAGATGTTTATCATCAGAAGGGCAGAGATTGTTCCACATAGTGGGCACTGAAGAAACCAGCTGCTTACCTTAACTTTATTACTGTGAACTCACTTTGTCTCAGTTTACTGTGGGTCAAGATGTGAAGAGTAGGCCAAATAAATTCATCTGGTCACAGTATGATTTACTGGGTTTCAGGGATGGGTCTGTATCTCTTTGCATTTACCTTTTCCTTCTCCACTGGCCTTAGAATATTCAGCCTGAGTTGGATATTGTTTTCTTAACTTCTGTATGGCTTACTATTTTAGGGAGATCTTAACTGCTTTATGTAGACTTGTCCGTCCATTAAAGTATAGGCATCGCTAATGTGTTCGCAATATACCATGGAAAAAAAACTGAGGTTCTTTAATTTAAACCACTATAGGTCTGAATGAGAGTGTTTTTGTATCTAAGCGTCCTGCTACTTCTGAAGGCAACAGTGTAACTCCAAAAAAGGCCAAGCCTAATGAGGTTGGTGCGGGAAGCAATTCAGCTGTTTCACCAACAGTTAACTCTCCAACAGTAACACCATCACAAAATGTATCTTCAAAAGGTAGGGTAGATCAAATAGTCTAGCTGTCAATCCATGCAGCTGTCTCATGGAAAAAGCTAGCACGCTTGTAATGTTTAAGTTGGTCAGTATTATTAATGCTATTAAGGCAATGTAAATAAGCAACTCTGTTCTTATGCCTTAAAATAAGAAAAACCTTTCTATGCAAGGATTTACATACCTTTACAATAGGTTATTACCTATTCAAATGTTAGACCTTTATTGTTTAGCAGGCATGTTTGAATTCTGTGAAGCAATGGTTAATTAAATTGTTTAGTGGCTGTGAAGACAGATGATCACAATAAATGCCCCTGACCTCATACTCTTAGTTCAGATTTTCTATATCAAAGAACTGAATAGAGAGTTGAGACTTTAACAACCAACCAACCATAAAATCAAGATTCAAAGAATTCTGACTGCTGAATTTATTAACCAATCTGAAGAACAGAATCAAAAAAAATAATTTTAGGAATCTCAGGCAAGGCAGCAAGGACTCAGATTGTGGAATCTCAGAAGCTGACTAGACGTGGCTCTGAGCATCCTGGTAAGGTTGGACAAAAGCAGTCCCACCTGAATTATTCTGTGATTCTGTACTTCGAATAACTATTGCAAAGTGTGTTTTGCAGTTCCAACCTTTCTTTTGCAGCAGTGTTTTTGATACGATTTAAAATAGTAGTGGGAAGGGAGGAAGGGGATTTAAGTTTGAAAGAGAGGATGTTCTTTGAAAGACCTTTCCCTCCCTGCAAGAAGAGTAGTAGTCTAGTGCTTTCAGCATATTAATAATTAGGTGCACTTTCCTCCTGAGCCAAAAGGTGCTTTTCAGCTGACTGAAATAGACAAGGATTTATTCTTGACCTTGAGATATTTCCAACCACATACTGTCTCCTATAATGTTCAAATCAGGAGCTACCTACAGTGTGATTCTGTTGTTTGGAATAATTTCATATTTGGTCTTTTTGCATGTCTTGTTTGCAGCTGGTTCGCTATCAGGCTCTTCCCCAGCAACCAGAAGGAAGTGGCTTTAACATGGAATATTGCAGCAAAAACTTTTCCTCCACCCTGTGTTGGGTAAAACAGATATTGTGCTGCAGCCTATAATACACAAAAGATAACGGGAGGATGTTACTAAATGCAGTAACGAAGAAGTAGATCATATTCAATGAGAACCTCGTTTTTATGAGTTTGTATTTAAGCCATCCCATGCTAGCATAGCAATTTCTAATCTTTCACAGAATCCAGCACTGAAGCACCACAGAACATGAGATCTTGCTGCAGAACCTGTTTTGTTACAGCTCAGCTCGTGCTTAGCTGTCACATGTCAACGTGTTTTACAAACCATAATAGCAAAGACATGCAGCACGGTTTTGCGGTACATCTCTTGCATGGCCATCCACTCATGTGAAGGACTTCTGCTTCGTTATGATTCTTAGTAATACTACTGTTATCTTCAAGGAAAAACAGTTTGATCCACGTCCACTTCATGGACTGTGCAAGACTGTTGTTGTGAAAAAATATGTAATGCTATTGCATGGTCATTTCTTAGCTCCTACACTTACTTACTGACTTGTTATAAGGTGGATATATTTGTGTGGTTAGTTTTGTTACGGTTTTTCATAGCCCTGGCAGGGCACAGTTGACTCTACAGTGGAGATGTTACTTAAAACTCTTCCTGTGTTTAAACTCTTCTAAACTACTTACTCAGCATGGAGTCCTCCAGATCTGTGAATGACTTGAGAATGCAAGAGAACTTCATCTGGAAAAGTAGCTCTCAGTATAATGTTTTTTTAGCAGTTTGGAGAAAACTGGAAGCCTGGGTTTATTCATTAAAGTTTAAGCTCATGCAAAGCTTTTTTTGTTTTTGCTCAAAAGCTATTAATCATTTTATGTTGATAAGAGAAATACTGTTTCCTTTCATTTGGAAGTAATTATTTAGAGATTTATTCTCCAGGTTCTCCAAAGACACCTTTGCTCAACAGGAATGATGCATCTGAATAGGCCTGGGTTCCAGCAACTGTCCTGAGAGAAATGTTTTCCTCATTGAGAATTAGATGGTGAAATTCCTTCCCCAAACCAGTTATCTGAACCTTATTGTGATGATGATCAGGTCATGGCATAAAACAAGTTTTACATGGTCATTTGAAAGTTAAAAGTTCTTGAAAACATAAAAGATCCATCCTATCTGGGGTTGGTGGAGCACAGAATTAATGCTTTGTCTCTATCGTGCTACCTTCACCCCCTCTTTTTTTTTTTCCTTATTGCTAAGATTTTGTGAAAGTTGTTTCTAGGTCTGTATCAAACAGAACAAACTTAAACTGAGTTTGGAAAAAAAGAAAAGTAGTTAAATGATGACTGTAAAACCTTGCTTATGGTTACCACAGCTACATCAGTTATAACAGTTTTCATTTGAAATAGCATATTTTGCTAGAATAATAAATAATAAATGGAGTAGTCTGTGAATTCTGAGTATTAACAGATTTTAAATTTTACAGGTACAAATGCTGCATCAAGCACCATTAAAAATGGAGGACCTTTTCCACGAGCTTGTCCAAAATGCAATATTCATTTCAATCTTATGGATCCTCTAAAAAATCATATGAAGGTAAAATACTTTGGGGCTGGTAAATGTTATAGCAAACTTTTGTGGGCTTCTCTTTAGTTAAGAGAGTGCGCCATGTTTTGGTACAAATATAGTCTGGCTTCTGGCTGTGATCAGCCAGAACCCAAATGCTCAATGTCGTGCAGCCACGGAGAGGAAGAACGGAGTATGAGGGTTCTAAATCTTGCCACTTTTTGCCTTATTTTTCCAATGAATTGAGGCATATTTGCTGTCTCTGTATGATTTCTCTCTGCCACAGCTGTGACTTCTTGAACCATTGGCCAGATTCAGGTGAATTTGATGAAAGTAGATGCCTGTGATTAATAGGTAGCCAGTTGACCCACATCTGTGTTAGGTCACTACTGAGACAAAGATGACAGTATAAGCTTACCTTTTCATCTTGATGCAGCCCTTGGTAGCCAAAAAATTTAAGATGAGGGGAAAAACTTAATTTGCAGTTCAGACTTAAACACTGTGAGAAACAAAGCTTTCAGAAATTAATCATCACTTAGTCTGCTTATGAAACTACTTGTTGTTGTTTCTGGAAACATTGTTTCCTGGAAAATATTTCTTATTTTTTTGGCAAAGATTCATGCAATTCTCAAGCATGTGTATTCCATTTCAGGCGACAGAGAAATAGCTTTGCACTCTATATACAGTGTGAATAACCCATGCAGAAAGGAGTATGAACTACTGTGTAATAGAAACCTGTGAGGCTCTGAGTTAATCTTAACACAGATAATTCTGATTTACTGGGCTTAAGATACCCTAAATGGTAGCTACTGTCTTCTTCAGCTGCGAAACACAGTGAAGAAACATACATAAAAGTGGAAAAAAACAAGGATTTTATCTGTCATCGTTATTTGTAGGGAATAGCTCTTGCACTGAGCACATCAACTGAATTAAAGAACCATTGAAGAAGTGGGTTTACTTAGTATTTAATTAATTTTTTTGTTAATCTATGTGGCATAAATATACTGAGTTATACTTCCACAATAGGAAATGAGCTCCTTACTAGTAGGCTTACAGAAAGTAGTCCTGCACAATAAGAACCATTATTCAGCAGCAGAAGGATCTGTCCTCTGAAACATTCTAATTTTGTTCACTGTTGGAAACTTCATAGCATCTTCTGAATGAAGTACTTCACACTTTTTCAGCATGAAGTTTCATAGTACAGCTATTGGGTTAAGCATTCGTTGTGTACGCTTTGACATAAAAAAGCTTCAACAATGTGTCATGTGACTTAATTTCTGAATTTTTCAGTAGTGCTGGAAAGAACTTCTGCAGGTTTCAACATATGTCCTCCCCAAAGAAATAAAAGATAAAGCTTTCTATTAAGTTCTCAGTAAACTTACACTTGTCAGCAAAATACTTGCATACAAGCTGCTTTTCTCTTTCTTGTCATTAAATTTAAATGAAGTAGACACTTTTATAATGAGTAAGGTAACACTGGTATTCTGATTTCTAGCTTAAATTTATCTTACATGAACCTATGAGAATAATCCCTTTTCCGTTTTTATAATATATAGCAATTTATTACCTAAACATTACCTAAAGATCTACCGTTCAAAATCCATATGTGAATATGAATAACGTCAGTGTGTCAGAGAACTGACCTTTGCATCTAACCCTAGTTAGTGAGTGGCTTCAGTTTTTAAGATGCTGTTGTCATTGATGCAGTTTGGTGAGAGAGACTGGTGACCTTTGTCTTTTCTCCTCCCCCTTTCCATCCAGTATTGTTGTCCAGATATGGTAAATAACTTTTTCCTGGGAATGGCCAAAATGGAGTGTTCAAGCACAACCAACAAGACTGCTGAATCTGAGAAAGGAAAATTGATTATGTTAGTTAATGACTTTTACTATGGGAAACATGAAGGTGACACCCAGCAGGTACAACAGGAGCAGAAGACTCATACAACATTTAAGTGCTTCAGTTGTCTGAAAGTTCTTAAAAATAACATAAGGTATTTGAACTCACTTTCTTAATTGTTTGTTAATCACTTACAGCCCATAGGACATAGTCTCATGCATTAAAAATCTGTCTCTCTGGAATAGAAATTTTTATCTCCTTGAAAACTGGTAATATTACGCAACTTGAACAGAAATTGAATTAATTTTTACTGTGCATGTAAGGCCATAACTTAAACTTTTTACAGACTAGAGTACAAATTTTAATGGTGTCTAACATAAACAGTAGAGTTTTAATGAGAGCAGCTGTAGGACCTTTGGGGTTAGAAAGGGCAACACAAAGTATTTTACTGTTTGCCATCCGGATTGATGGTGATAGCAGTAGATGTAAGTGTGAATTCCCTTTAGGGATTCACAATGACTAATAGTTGGTGGTTTGCTTATGTAGCATCTGTTATTTTGACAGAATAATTTTACTTCCAAATGCTGCAAAAAACTTCAGTAAGCTGTTTTAATAGGTAGATGAGCTCGTGCCGTTGTTCCTTTGGAAGCTAAGGTCATTGAACTTCTTTGCATGCGTTCTTCAAGGGAAGCTGAAGTAGCAGAATGTAAAACTGAAAGATGGACTATTCATTCAAAGGGCACAGTCTGCAGGTTAAAATTAAGGTTTATGCTACCGTTAGACCCATATTATTGAACAAAACAAAAGTTTCATGGAACTACAAGCATTAAATTTGCTATTGATCGTTCAGTATGTGTAAATCCCAAGTAAGAGTGCTGGTAATTTGTCTTAAGCAGCTTTAAAGTGTTGTGTGTTGTTACATTTTAAAAGAGTTTACTCTTATGATTTTGTAGTTCCTGTTAATCATGGCGTTTCTTTCCTTGCAATTTATTGTTTTAAATGTAATGAACAATGTTTGGTATGGGGCTGAGAGGTTTTTCTTCTGGTTTTGTGTGCATAATACTTCTCAAATAAGCCTTTCTTGCAGTATCATGACACGTAGTCCACAGAAGACTTTATTAAGATACTGGGTTCATTTTAAAAAATATTTTTCAGGCACTATTTTCTACTCAGCATTATATCGTAGGCTATTGGTGCTGTGGTGCCTGCGTGACAGCAAGTCATTCAAAATGAGCACGGAATTTTTTTCTTTCAAATCCTCTAGAGTCGACTTTCAGCCATATTAATTTTTGCTGTAACTTTGTAGCTGTATTCTGTAGTTCTGTAACTTCAGAATTTTTATTCCAAAGTATATTTTACCTTTAGCCATTTATAGTGGACAAAATACATACATAGTGCCTCTCTACTTCCAGTGGAAGTTTTTTGGACCTTAATTCAGGAAAGCACAAAGTGATTCATCAGGGTAATCCCCTGTTTCCTCTAAAAGATCTATGGTTGAACATACCCTTGAATTAATGTTCTGATGAGGTAATATGCAGTATTAGTGTCAATTCCTTTCTTCTGCTTGGGTACCTGGATATCTTCAGTTAGGTTGGGGGTAGTTTTTTCTTTTTTTAAGCAACTGCGTGGTATTAAAAGCTTGAGCTCAAGAGACTATTCTCCTTGCTCATTTTTCCAATTCCAAGGTCGCTTTGAGAACTACATTCCTGTTGTGGGTATGACCTACATTTACTAGTTCCTCTGGCTGTACTGTGATGAAGCACATTCGAAATAGAACCGGTTTTGAAGTTTAACAGTAGTGGGTTATGCAATCAACCTGTCCTTGTGCTGCTCCACCAGTAATGGTGACCTGCCAGCGTTGTCATGAGTGGCTAGACTTCTCAGCCAGAATAGGTGCCTGCTACGGATGCGTAGACATGTTCATGAGGAAAAGGTGGTAACTTGAGGTAGTAACATACCAAGTTTCTCATACTCTTGATTGTCAGCTGCACAATGGCATTCTTTGATAACTGTCCTTCATAATTCCACTTCAGTCCTAAATGCTTTATACAAAGAAAGCTCCTGGAGCCCTGCCAGCTTTAAATGGAGGTAGTTTCAGATAAAGCTATAACGTCCTAATTGCAGATATGTTCTTGCTACTCCAGTTTTCAGCAGAGCTAAAGTTATACTTGTTTCGGAAAGTGGCTTTGAGACTCTGATAGTGGTGAAGTGTGAATAGCTGACATTTTATTGTTGCTGCCTTTGCTCATTTTCCTTTATTTCAAGGCAAGAATTTTATCTAAGCAGACATGAAAAATGCAATAGATTGCTTAGTCTGAGAACAAGTTTCAGATACGTTGCATATTCCTTATAATAGTAAAGATTTCTTTTTAAGCTTTGAAAGATGATTTCTGGCATAGTCAGCTTCCTCCTTTGCCTTTTGAACGACTACTTATTCCTTAGATTTTTTTTTTTTAATGGAGAAGTCCTTACAGAGTAAAGTCTCTAAAGAATCCTGCACATCTTGCATGTGACATGTCATATATAGTGAATGTTAAAATGTAGGGTTTTGCACCTGTTCGTTATCATTTAAAGATTTATGAACCACATGAAACATCACTTGGAGCTTGAGAAGCAGAGCAGTGAAAGTTGGGAAAGCCACACCACCTGCCAGCACTGTTACCGACAGTTTCCCACCCCGTTCCAACTGCAGTGCCACATTGAAAGTACACACACGCCTTACGAGTCATCCAGTAAGTTGGATTGTATCACGTTGAATCTTCTTGTGACCTAAAATTTTTAGGTATTTTCTGACTTATCTTGCTGGTTTGTAACTTCAGAATAAAGCTATTGTACTTTAAGAGCAATAATCTTGAGATTTAATGTAGGAGCTGAGCACTCATTCAGTTTATGTTAGAGCAATGTGTCTGGAAAAAATATTTCAAAAAGCTTTTTGGTTTGGTTTGTTTTTTTTTTAATTGAAAGCTTGAGTGCAAGACTTCATTTTGTTTAAGGGCCTTTCACTCCTGGCTTCCTGAAACCGTGCAGGGAATTTCTTCTGAAGCGTAGAATAATTGTTAGATTGCTTTACGTTTATAGATAGATCTAGTTCACATATACATATGTATTATAATTCATCTGCTTATGACCCCAAACAAATTTTTACTTTTTTCTTGTTTTTCACTTTTTCTAGCGATTTGTAAAATCTGTGAATTATCATTTGAAACAGAGCAAGTTCTTTTGCAACATATGAAGGACAATCATAAGCCAGGTGAAATGCCATATGTTTGCCAGGTATCTGAGTGACTTGTTTGTATTTAGATTATACCAACCCCCTGTCTCTACTGTCAATTAACTTTTAACAAGAAAGTAAAACTTTTTGTTTTAGGTATGCAACTACAGATCTTCAGCTTTTTCAGATGTAGAAACACATTTTAGAACAGTTCATGAAAATACAAAACATTTGCTGTGCCCATTTTGCCTCAAAGTAATTAAAATTGGAACCCCGTATATGCATCATTACATGAGGCATCAGGTAAGCAGATATTTTCAATTCTTAATGCTAGAAAAATGCTACATTTTTGTATTGAATCTCTCTCGGGGCTGGGGAAGCATAGCTGATTTGTATGGTTGTCACTGGATAAGAATAGTTACCAAAATATGGTAGAAGAGTTATGACTGCTGCTTTTGAAAAAATCTTTAAGGGAATTTTAGACTTTGTCATGTTTTTGTGTGGTAGCAGGTACCTGTCTAAAAAGACCTCTTGAATATCCTCGAAAGAATATCTCTGCTATTTCATTTCTTCATCAGTTGTAGTAATGTGTTCTGGTTTTCTTGAGGTTACCACAAACCTTTCGCTAGTTCAAGGAGAGAAAAAGATTATGAAGTAGATGTTGTCTTGTAACTGGTAACCTGATTCCTCCTCCTCTTAGTCATGATACTGCCTTGCATTTTCCAATATTTAAATATTGTCTCTTCAATTCCTACACAGCATCTTGGCTTTGTACAATATCAGGGATTTGTCCAGTTGATGTTTTGGAAACCGAATGATTGTTGCTTGAGACAAGCTAGGGTTGGAGTTTTGTTTACCATGACATTCATGCTTACTATAGATTGTCTTCCATTTTTAAAAGAAAAAAGGAATATACCGTTGCACTAAATGCAGACTGCAATTTTTGACATGCAAAGAAAAAATGGATCACAAGACTCAGCATCACCGAACATTTAGGAAACCCAAACAGTTAGAAGGATTGCCTCCTGGAACAAAGGTAAGTGTTGATACAGGAAAATTAGAGGGGACAAAGGGAAAAAAAATTGTTAAAGGGGTGGAATAGGAAGAGGTGCTTTTCTTCTTTCTTTCTGAAAGCAAATAATTTTTTTTTGCCACTCTAAAACTCTAAACAATACTCTTGTTGCAAGAGTAGCCAAGAATAGCCAAGCACAGTTCATGGTTTCTTCCTGGTGATCTGTGGTGTTGCTCTCTGTCCCATTCTTCCATACATGTATATGCCAGTAGTCCAGTCAGTGCTGCTGCTTTTTTGAGCTGTTGGTTAATTTGCCCCCTCTCATTTATCCTTTTTTGTGCTAGGAGAAAAGGAGATAATCTGCATGTTGGTCTTGAGGGGTCAGCATAATTTCTTGTAAAAGATTTTCAACCTGTGGAAGGTGGTGGCAAGAAGTCATATAGAGTGCAAAACCTACTTCTCCATAGGCAATATGTGCTTAAAACTGCATTCACCAGGGTTTTTTAGCTCCAGCATTTGAAGGGGGGAAAAAAACCCCCACAACTTCTGCTAGATGTTTTATGAAGTAGACTTGGGTCTCCTCAGAACACTTAGGCTATCTTTAAATAATTCTTCCATTTCTCAAGAAGGAACCACTTAGACTAGGGTTTTTCCTGTAGATTTCAGGACTTTTTCCTACAGTGTTTTGGTGAGTTATGAAGATATATGTCCTTTCAATTGAAAGGAGGAGAAAATAAATGTTTTGATAAGCTCTTCACAGTTCATTTGCTGTAGAATCAGGAAGGGAAAATGGCTGAAGTTAATGTTGATTGTGTTGCTTGGCCTGTAAAGCACTGATTCTCTGTTCTGTGACAATACCTCAGTTTTCTAAAGATTTCAGGGTATTTGTGATCTAATAAAAGCTTAGTTTATGTTAAAATTTTGGTATTAATAGACCTTGACAGGATGTAGATTATGAGACTGAAGAGCTTGGAACCAGGCTTAGAAGATGAGATGCTTCTAAACTGAGTATGGGCGAGAAGTATAATTAGGAGTCATGCTGCAAGTGAAAACTGGAGAACTAAATTTAAGGGCAAGACAAGGGAGTGCAATAATGCCAGATGAGAGGTCAGAAACCAAAATTATTCTTTGGGGGTCCAGGATGAGGAGCAAAAATACCTGAAGGAGGTAGATTGCCTAATCATGAGGCAATGAGACCCAGGGCTTTTGTTAAATCCAGGCACTAATGGGATTGTTTAATACTCTTCTTAGGAGGGCTAATTGGACCGACCACACTGTTTCTTTTCCGCAGCTACATCTTCTTGTTTTGAGAAAGCAGGATGTAGACAGTTGTGGATCTGAAAGGAGAGCTGTGTCTTTTGTCATGGCTAACGATTTCCACCAAAACAAGAGCTTTTTAAGCATCCAATAGACTATTGAGGTTAGGTTTACTATAGGTAACAGCATTTCATATTTTTCAAAGCAGTCTTTACTGAACAGTGTTTCTTATATTATGATTTTTGTCCTAAAGTGGCTTAGAATTTGAGACAAATAGAAATGGGTACTTAGAAAGCTTAAATCTAAATAGATTTTTTAATTTTTTTTTGTACTTGTAGGTGACTATTCGAGCATCTGTTGGATCTCTTCAATCAGGATCATCAGCTACATCTTCTGTTAGCACAAGCACTTCCACGTTTCAGTTATCACCTAAAGCTAAAAACACAACCACTAAAAATCATAACAAATCTAATACAAATAAGTCAAAAGGAAAAGCAAAATCAACAACATCAAAGAAGCAAAATGCGTGGACCAACAGCAAAAAAAAAAAAATTACAAATACAGCATTGCATAATCTGAGGTAAAATATTAGTATTAAACTATCTTAGCTGCACTTTGAATATAAATAACTGATCGTTTAATTATCTTTCAATAACTTCTAATACTGCAATACAGAAGACTTGACACTTCAGTTTTACAGAAAAAGCAGGTACATGAACTTTCCACATACTGGTACTGTGATTATAATCCTGAATCTTCATTCACCAGTTTTGTTGGTAGTGATTTAAGATGGAAGAACAGATCTTCTCGAAACTTTTCTCTTCTAAACTTAGAGTATTTCTCTGCAGTGAGCCACAGACTCTTCAAATACTGACTCATTAGGCAGATTTATGTTTAAAAATGATCAGTGGAGAGGAATACATCTGCTTGGGTGTTCTTTGCAAGCTTTCTTGTGAATGGAAAAGTATTTTCCTCCTTCAGTTTTTTTTTTTAAGGGTTTTATTTGAACCCGTCATTTGAAAGCTTAACTCCTGTCTGTCCTAGGAGATAGCTTCATTTGGGGAGCTACCAAAAAAAAAAAAAATATATAAAAAGACAGTAAAAGCAAGCTGTCAGGAGAATGCTGTCCTTACGATTTACTGGGTTTTCCTGTCCTTATGTTAATAATTTAATGGGTGTTCTATGGATTAGAATATAGTTTCATTGGCTGAGTTAGCAATTTGCTTTGTCAGAGATTCTAGAAGTCTCCCTTCCAATAAGGTGCTAACACTCACAGTGTGTAGCTCTCCAAAACATCCAAGAACAGCGAGCAAAACTGGGGAAGAGCAGGATTACATTCTTGTATTGTAGATATTTCAGAGCTTGTAGGGAATATCAGGAGTGACAGGAAAACCAAAGGCTTTTTCTGTGCATTGTGATGGATGAAGCATTTCTTTGAAGTACTTCTCAAGTGCATAGAAACAATAGCAGCAGCTGAAGTTGGAGCTTCTCGTCTCCTGCAGTATCTCGTTTCCAGGGGTAGCCAATGACAGATGCTTACGTTACCTTTCACTTTTTTAATAAGGTCATAATGACAGTATAATTCAAGAAAAAACAGAATTTTCTTCATGTGTGCTAACACAAGTTAGAATAACTGATACGCTTTTAAGTTCCTCTTTTTTTTTTTTTTTTCCCCTAATGTGCACACGCTTGCAACTGACTTAAAGCAAAAAGTTTGAAAGAGTTCTCGTCTTCAAGTGTTGATACTAACTTTTTCATGTTACTGTTAGGTATCGTTTGGGAGTTCACAAATGCATTGAGTGTTACTCAGAAATAAAAGATTTTGCAAGCCATTTTCCTGCTTACGTCCACTGTAGCTTATGCAGATACAACACTAGCTGTAGCAAAGCCTATGTGAATCACATGATGAGGTAAGAACTCTTTTAAAGTTTTTATTGGGTTATCAGATACTTCCTAAATCTTGTAAGGTGTGTTAAGTGCTTCTATTGCTGAATTTTGGACTGAGTCATAGGACTGGCAAGGAAATGTGTAAGGTTGGATTTTTACTTTGTAATGAGGGCCTAAACCCCATATTCTCGTTTTGCCTTAAAAATCCAGGCAGCGTTCTATCTTTGCTTCAGAATCTCTGTGGGATCTTCCATAACCATTTCAGCCAGACCAGTTGTTGTGTGTTCTCTGGGTTTCAGATTGAATACCTGATCTCATTTTACAAGTGCTGAATGCATACAGCCACAGCTATTACTAATGAAATCTGTGCTCAGAATACCACGTAAAGGATGTCTTAAAATAGTATACTCAAATGGATACTTTTCCTTATACTACTTCTGGACACCCATAAAAATAACATCTCATTTTGCAGGAGGTTTGTTACTGATTGTGAGGCAGTGTAGGATATTAGTGATGACAGCTGTAAAAAAGCCTGTTAAGAAAACAAATGTGTGAGTCTTCAGAGCAATAGAGTTATACTATGCGATAATTAGACACAGATCACGTAGCAGTGATAGTGAAACAAGATTTTGAAAACCTCCTTGTTAATCCTGTGCCCTGAACTAGCCAAATATATTGCAGGAAAATACAGAATGCAGTTGTCTGTTTAAGTACATGTATGTATAAAACGCCTTGGCATTTTTTGAATGCTAGAATGCTTGAATTTATGACCTAATACTTCACAAGTTTTTGTATGTGTTTTATATGTTGTTATTTATGTAAGACCTAGGCTGATCTACATGCTTTTATGCGTATAACCTGCTGGCTGCATGCTTCCAAAAAAGAAAATAAAAAATTAATGTGCGTAATTCTGATTGTACATGAGGAAGTTTACTCTGGACGGGGAGAAGGGAATCTAAGGTGAACTGTTTCTGCTGTTGCCCATGTTCTGGGTGTTGTCAGATTCAACCACACAGTAAAACAGCCAGTCTTTTGTCCTTTGTCCCCTTGATGCGTTAATGCTCCCCCTACTGTGACCCCTTGCAGCACTCATCATCACGTTTTTTGGTGAGTGTAAGGAACAAGGGATAGTGAGGAGGAAGGCTCTTGGAGGGTGTTTCTGCAGTAGCAGCTCCTGTACTCAGCTGCTTGTTTTTTGTTTCAGGTGGGAGTACAGTGTTGGCACATACTTAACCTGCATATGAGAGAACTTAAAGGTTGTCTGAAAATTTGATTTCTTATTTAAATCCTTCTCTTTAGGAAGCGTGAGTTCAGCAAAGCTTCAGTTCTGTTGTGGAGTATTGTATAGCTACCGCCGTAGTACTTCAAGAGCTGTAAACTGCTGATGGAAGCGGTGTCTCTATGTTCTTGCAGGACTGTGCTGACAAAGTTAAGCCTTCCCCCTCCCAAACTCATTATTTATGAGATAGCCAGTGTTTTGAACTAGAGTTGAGATTCACAAGCCTATACTGTAAGCTTTCAGCAATTTACTGGTTTAGGATAATGCAGGTCAGTAATTGAGCTTTCTATTTTCATGCATTGTCATAAGCAAATTGCAGTACAGTGTAGGGGGTATATGGAGTAATGTACTCAAGAAAACCAGTCTAAGTGGTAATGTTTTCTTATATTTAGTTTTCACAGTGCTCGTCCAAGTAAAAGATTTTGGATCTATAAGAAGCATTCAGAAGAGCTACGGTAATTCAGCTTTTTTCAGTTACAGATCATTATGTTTTTACTTTCTGATAGTGAACTGATGAGTTCAATGAGATTAGAGCCTCTTCAATTTCTAGGCTTCCACAATTTAGAAAGAACAGGGAAATAAAAATGTTAGTTCTTCCACTAGCAGCGTTCTGTTCAGTGACAAATATTTGTTATTTGTCCACATTTATTAACTTCTTTCCTAACTCTGAGCAGTTTTAAAAAATATTTGTATTTCTTTATTCTTCGATTATTCATAATGTGCAAAATGGGGAGAGGGTGAGGGAAACAAATAACCAATCAAACAAAACCCACCAAAACAGAGAAACTCGTGCTTTACAGATTAAATTTCTGTCTAAAGCGGTGTTCTGTGTACTGCATCCAGCATGGAGATGCCCTGGTCGTTGACTGGGATTTCCGGGTGCCAGTTGCAGTATAAAAAGTAAGAATATGTTTTTGTGAGTTGTCTTATCTAAAGTTGCAGGAAATTTTATTTATTTTTTTTATAGTCTGTCCAGTTGCTGTAAGTTAAGAAAACTGTTTTCACAGCCATTTATACTATTTATATTTCCTTTTTACTTTCTCTTCTCTAGAGGTGTGACTGTAGTGTGTCTGAACTGTGATTTCCTGACTGATGTCTCTGGCTTAGATAGAATGGCCACACATCTGAGTGAAAGCCACACTCATACTTGTCAAGTTATTTTAGAGAAAGGTGAGTGCACATAGTGTCTTTTTTATATAGTATACATGTATAAATATTTACATGTGGATGTCTTGGTGTTATTGCAGTCCTTTTTTCAGATGCATTAGCATTATTTCTGTGTACTTGGATTTGAAACAGAGTACTTCTGTATTCCTACATTTTAAAGTATTTTTAATTAAATCCTTTATTTTTATTTTCAGTTTCTGTAGGTATCCCAACTGCTGAACAAGTACCTGAGTAAGTTTCATTTTACTGCTCAATGTTTATTTCTATTAATTTAGTG
The DNA here is from genome assembly GCF_034619465.1 of Leptosomus discolor. Taxonomy (NCBI): domain Eukaryota; kingdom Metazoa; phylum Chordata; class Aves; order Leptosomiformes; family Leptosomidae; genus Leptosomus; species Leptosomus discolor. The sequence goes on along the minus strand of NC_141401.1, from coordinate 21,924,635 downwards.
AAGATGGCCAAAATTTGCACTTTGAACTTGGGTTTCTTTTGAATTTCGTGGAATCTGAAATATATGGATGAGCATAGACCCTTACTTGTGCTTTTTGCTCTTACCGTGTCCACAGTTACCAGAATGAGGAGATAAAAATATTACCTACTGCAGCCAAAATCAAAATCAGGTTCTTGTTCTGTTTGGCCAAAGAGACATAAATAATTCTTGCAGTATTAGAACTTCTCAATCTTGACTTCGAAGTCTAGATGTAGTGAGACTGTTAATTCAGCTTGCTTTTAATACTAGCTTTATTAAATGGGTGCTTTATGTTCTTCACATAATAGTAATATGAATACAAAAAGAAGTGACCTTTATTGAAGTAGGACAAATTCAGTCTTAATATTTTATAAATAATTCAGAAATTATTTTCAAAATAATGCTATTTATATGCCAAAGCTACACAGTTTTGTATTAACTTTTTAATTACGACTTTCGAAGAAAAGTTAATAGGAGGATTTTGGCTTTCAGGTTTTTTAAGGATTTGAAGAGTAGTAGTATTGTGGAGATTGTGTTGCAGGGTTTGTGTGGGGCTTTTATAACCTTAAAAAAAGCAGATGTGCCAAGCCATCCCTGGTTATCCTGGCACAGTACCTGAGGCTTTACATTGTAGCCTGAGTCTGCTTACGCCTTAATTGAAGGTTCAGAGGCGTGTCAGTTGAGTTCTCTCTAAACCAGGAACAAAAATGTCAATTAAACTTCAGAGAAAGGTATTTTAGAAGTTGGAAGAAAATAGTTTAACCTTGATTTAACAACAGGGTATTATTGAGTCCATCTAGCCTATATCAGGATTCTAAAAGGGATTAGATATTCTCATGCATGATGAGAACTGTTCCAACAGAGGGAGAAGTTCTTAGATCTATAGGCCTCAATCAGCCCTCACTGAGTGTTGGAAATATCCCCAATAGATTATTTTTTAACTATTAAGTATTTTCTTTCTTAAGTTTCCACAAAGTGGCCAGTAAGAGAGAGGGTACTAGATTAATCTGTCATCTGAACCAAACATAGAGATCCTTTTGGCTATGAGTAATTGTAGAACAAAATATATGCTATAAACGTCAAACCTCTAATAGTAGCTGTTTAGTATGTGATACAGTTGAATAAAACTGGTGGTCTGATGGGATGGCTAATAGACATTATTGAAAACAATTGAAGTTATTTTGGCAGGAATGAACAGGGGAAGGAAGCTAATTTGGGAAAGCATTCCAAAAAGCCTTTAAAAAATGAAGTTTCTGACTTTGGAGTACATAATATTGAAATTGGACAAAACACTGGAAAGAGTCATCCAGGAGGGTGAGCTATATTCCCTTCATTAATCCAGGGTGGCACATGTCCTTTTGCAGTTTAGATTTCAGTGAAACTCAGACAATGGAAAAATAAAGTATTAAGCTTTGATAGCTGTGAAAACCTAAGCTTTTCCACTTGGAGCTGGCATTAGGTGTTGGAAATTAATACTTGTTGACCTGTATGTAAGGAAAGGTTATAGATGTACTGGACGGTGGGGAAAGCGGTACAGATGTGGCAGGCTGTTGTCAGTACTGCCCAAGGATCTTGCCGTCTTGAGTGTATTACAGAGATGTCATATGAAAATATTTAAGAATGTTGGATATACAAAGTATGTATTACTTGGAAATTTGGGTGCTGAAAAGATTTGAAGTGGAGGCAAGAATATGTACAGGTTTGTTTCTGCAAGCTGTTAGATTAGGACAGATGCAGATAGCTGTCATTTTTGAGAGCTCTGATTTTGGCATAAGATTAGTTACTGGTACAACATGAGGTGATCTAACCTGTGATGGTGCTTTTTGAAACTGTCGTGCTCATGGACTTCATCAATTTCAGTAAATCTTGTCCTGTTCTGTATACTAATTCTCTGATACTTTGGACAAGAATGTATCATTGCTAAACCTAAGAGCATGAGTATACCTGTGTAGCAGATTTTATTATTTTTTTAAATTCATTATTTGCAGTACAGAGTACACACAAAAAGGTTCATCTTTTTGCGGGATGGTTCTTCATGGTACTCTGGTTTGTTTTGGAAGAAGAGGAACTTGCAGACAATATTCATAACTCTTGCTGTGTAGTTTCTCAGTGATCTATGAATGTTTCTTCCCATTCTTTGGACTATAATTCAATGAAGTATGACTTATTTATGGGGCTCTTGGAAATCACTTCATCATCATAAACACTGACTCACAGTTACAATCTTGAACGCTTTTGGATCTTCTCTTGCATCTCTCAGATGGTATCTTTTGGTATCTTATTATATATCAGACTGTATGTGTTGTAAAACTCATCTTTGTTGCTAATGACCAGACATGTTCCATGAGCTCTGTGTAGTGTTGATCAGACCTGTCTTTGGACCAGAATTCTGCCATTAGTAATACAGATAACTTCGTTGGAGATGTTCCAGGAGGAATTAATTTTTAAGTTGTTACTTTACATAAAGTTGCCTTGTTTGTGTAGTGATCCACCTTGTGCTGAAGGAATAAGGCTTAGTAACTATGCCAGTACTCTTCTAATGCTCAACTCTCTGCTTTGCGCAACAATTAACATATTTTTAAATGAACTGACAGCAGACATTTTTGTTGCAGGGGAGTTGAAAGTGAGCAGGTATCCTATACTGCCTTGGCTCACTGATACATCATTGTGGACCAGAAAATTGAACCCAGTCCAGCTTGGGATTATTTTGGTATGTAAGCAAACAAGGATCTGACCAGACCTTTTCCTTTTTCTTCATGCATTGAAGCTGTGGTATTCTCTTCTTGCATCTTTTAGGCAGCAGGTCTGGTCTTTTCTCCCAGTATTGTAGCCTGGCAAAGGCCGTTCTGTGGTAATGTTCTCTGCTTTGAAGCTTTTCGGGGGCTATACTCCTTTGAAGAAAGGCTTACCAGGAGTTTCACTTACGTGATGCAGTGTTTCTTTGCTGCTCATTTTTGCAGTGTTTCTTTGCTGCTCAAGTCTATCAGTATCATCCCAAGCTCTAGCTTGTGGAAATGGTGACATATATGTGTTGACATCAAAGCCCATTTTGTTCTGAACTTGATCCTAGCTTCTGAAACTAAAGGGCTTTGTCATTCTCTTTTGGTGTTCCCTAAACCGTACAAGTCCTGATCTATTTAATAGTCAAGTAAGTTGCGTTTTTGTTTGCCAATGACTTTACAGTATGTAGTGGCAAAATATGCTTTGAATTACTCCTGTTGCATGTAACTGCATAAACTGAATCTTGGCCGAAGGAATTTATTAGCTGCTTTGCTCTGGTAGCTAAGCTTCTTTTTGCTCTTAAATACTGAGTGGAAAGCATGGGATGGAAGCAGATACATTTACTGAGCCTTGATTCTGAGGGTGGAGCAGCTACAGTTCATTCAAACCTTGTTCTTTTGGTATCATCTCTCATCTTCAAGGATGCTCTACCTCAAGCTGCTGAGACATCTGCTGCTTTTGATTTCACTGCTTCTGACTTCATCTTTAGTTCTAGATTATCTACGGCAAATTTATCCGTCAACAGGTTGTCTGGGTATATGATGAGCTTTCCTTTTGTCATGATGAGCATCTAATGTTCCTCCAAACTCAGCCTCCTGCTTACAGTGGATATGTGTCTTGGTTGAATCTCTCATTTACTGTCTTCCAAGCAACCTAATAGATCGAGCTAATCTTACTCTGAGATCAGTCACTCCTAGTTATAAGAGATTATTTTTGATGGATGCAAGCTGTTCTTGATTTGCAGCACTTTCTTTTTCTGCATAATCAAATTCTCTGAGATTAATCCATTTTTACCAGTATTTTTGTCCTCTTCACTTTTAGTATTCCAACAGTGACAGTTTTGGTGATAGTGAGCTTCTGCAACCACTGTGGTATTGTTAATAATGGCAAGGACCCTATCATCCATTGTCTCTCATGCATATTTTGTGATTGAGCATCTGCACACTTAGTATTCTAAAGTCTTGTTGTTCTTTTTGCTACTTATTTTTTTTCTTCTGACAGAAGCTATGTTCCATCTTGAATGCTGCTGTTCAACTTCAGGCATCAGTTACCTACCACAGGTTTTTCTTGCAGGACTTCTATTTTGACGCAGCAGCGTTCAAAAAAGCACAGTGGGTTTGTGTTTTCATTGTGAACATGCTGTTGCATTTCAGAGGAAGTTGAATCTGCAATATTTCACTTTCATTCAGGTTTCCGGCAACAACAAAACTGGAATATGATTGCAGATTTTCATGGCTTTCAGAAATGTTCTCTAAGAATTTCCCAGAAAGTACGCTAGATTGACGCTTCGATATGAAGTTATGTGAATTATTCCTCTTTTGAATGCTCATTTAGAATATTACCATTTGGTTCTTTTACAGCTTTACTGCCGAAATTTTTTAAATTTCAGACTTGCAGTTAAAACGCTTGTAAGCTACATACAGAATTGCTAGCTTTCGTAAATAGTTCACGAAGAAACAGTTGGCATTGTGGAATCCTGATTCCGTTTGTGTGAGGATCTCAGAAAAGTTACTCATGTGGAAAGCTTGTACTAAACCATACAAGTAGACCTGCCCAATGCAATATTAAATATCCCTGATGGTCCCAACAACTACAAAGTCACATGAATAATGCAACATTTTGGACCACATCTGCAAGGACAGAGCATGAATATGTGTGGTATAACCAGTTTAGATTATGGTCAAAGAATTAAGATTTTGTTTGTATGTACTTTAACCTGTCTCTCTTTTGTTATTTTTAGGATGTTGAATGTCACTGCATTATGGGCTCTTAAAAGACATGTACTTGCAGAGCAACCTTGCTTGATTAGCAAATTCTGTATTACCTTTGTTTTGAAAGTCTTTCTGAGAAGAAACTAAATGTTTGTTTCTGTTACTCTGTTAAATGTTTGAAACTGCAGGTTTGTGCGTAATAATGCTTCACTACTCATTATAATATTAGTAAGTTATTATGTAGCTGTCTTCATTGCTAACCCCATTTTACAGGTGAGAAACTGGAGACAGTGTCAAGTAACATGAGTGCCACCATCTTTCCTTTCCCATTCAGTCGTTAACAGTGTAAAACACCATAGCATAGAAGCAGCTTTTTCTTTTTTCTGTGCATTCACATGTACCTTCCCAGTAAGTGCTCATACAGTCAGATATTTCGGGGAGAATTGTGCTTATGAATCATTGGCTCTACTTAGAATTATATCTTTCAAAATGGGGAATTTCTGCTAAAAGCTGGAGTTCTTAAAAAAAAAAAAAAAAAAAAATCCCACACAAACCAACAAAACCCACAGACCTTTCTATTCTTTTGGTTGAAAAATGGATTTATATTTATAATGCTGGGTATGGTCCAGTTGAGTGGCTGGAAGGTACCTTGAGCCACGTAAATAACAAAGTTGTTTACTAGAAATTCTTGAAGCTACAGTTGTCCTAGAAGAGGTTACTTTTAGTTAGGGGTGGACAAAAAAAGGAAGTTTGGCAAAAGATTCCAACTGAGTTTCAGTACTGCTTACCCAAAGAAGCTGTGGGAGTAACTCTTTGGTTGTAAGAAAACATGACAGATCGCTGGGAAGACAGTTGCTATGACTTAAACTCTGTGTGTGTGTGCAAATGTACATAATTTTATTATGTGAGAGCAATGAGACTGTGTATGAATTTCAGAAATGAGTGTACTCCTGTCTGTGCTTGGACTGTGCGTTTTAGAGTCTACTTGGTTGACTGACTCCAGATTTCTTCCATTAGTCCTGGGTGACTCCTCATGTATCAAATAAAGTTTCAGATCAGCCCAAATTTAGACTTCAAGGTGTCTAAATTAAGTCCTTAGTTACCTGTCTTTTATTCCAAGTCTCTTCAGTTTTATGGCCAGTCCATTCTATTGAGTACTTCAATCAAGCTGAAATTTTGTGCTTAGCTGCTAGATTTTGGGGGCATTTTAAAGGGATTGACAGTTAAGGGGCGTTTTTTTCATTGTTCTTAACTAGAATTTTATTTTTGTGTAGAATAATCAATTTTTAGAGAGTTCTAGGGAGGTTTCAAAATTGCAGACTATCAGGCTGTACTTGCCAGAGTTGGTCATGATCTTTGTTTTACTTTCAAAATGTTCTTTCCAGAAGCAGTGTAGCTCCACAGATGTAAAAAGTACATTACTGTTGTTGCTGTTGGAGAAATATGGGATTTAAGATTTCTGATATTGTAAAAGCGTTGGGAACATCACATGGTGATAGTTTTCTCTGGTTTACTATCCATTTATGAAACTTCTGCTAATTACAAATTAGAAGGAAGTACTTTCTAAAACAGACTCACACACTGGCAGGGGTTGGAAGGGACCTCTGGAGATCACCTAGTCCAACCCCCTGCTACAGCAGGGTCACCTACAGCAGGTCACGCAGGATTGCATCCAGGCAGGTTTTGAGTATCTCTAGGACGGAGACCCCACAGCCTCCCTGGGCAGCCTGTTCCAGGGCTTTGTCACCCTCGAAGTACAGAAGTTTTTCCTCTTGTTCAGGTGGAACTTCCTGTGCCCCAGTTTGGGCCCGTTGCCCCTTGTCCTGTCACTGGGCACCACTGAGAAGAGCCTGGCCCCATCCTCTTGACACCCCTTCTTTAGATATTTATAAGTGTTGATAAGGTCCCCTCTCAGTCTTCTCCAGGCTAAGGAGACCCAGATATCTCAGCCTTTCCTCATAAGAGAGATGCTCCAGCCCCCTCATCATCTTCATAGCCCTCTGCTGGACTCTCTCCAGTAGTTCCCTGTCCCTCTTGAACTGGGAAGCCCGGAACTGGACACAGTACCCCAGATGTGGCCTCACCAGGGCAGAGCAGAGGGGGAGGAGAACCTCCCTCGACCGGCTGGCCACACTCTTCTTAATGCACCCCAGGATGCCATTGGCCTTCTTGGCCATGAGGGCACATTGCTGGCTCGTGGTCAATTTGCTGTCCACCAGGACTCCCAGGTCCTTCTCCGCAGAGCTGCTCTCCAGCAGGTCGACCCCCAGCCTGTACTGGTGTGTGGGGTTATTCCTCCCTCAGTGCAGGACCCTACACTTGCCCCTGTTGAACCTCATCAGGTTCTGCTCCACTCAACTCTCTGGCCTGTCCAGATCTCACTGAATGGCAGCACAGCCCTCTGCTGTATCAGCTGCTCCTCCCTTTCCTATTGCTAAACAGAATTAAAGTTGAGAATATACGTCAGGAATCCAACATAAACCATATTAACAAAGATGTGGTTATTCCAAAATGTTATAAACCCTGTTCAATTCCAAAACAGCATAAACTAGCCAGTTTTAATCTGTTTTATAAGCTATAAAACATGGCCACAGAAATCTATGAGAATTTGATCACATAAAGTATTGTTTATAGTGTATTTAAAACAATCTATACTTACTGGGTCCAACTCGTACCCATTTACTGTGGTGGCAAAACTTAACATTTATTCAGACGAAGAACAGTATGTTTTGCCCTTTGATATACAGTATCTGATTTGTTTGTGTCTAAATTGTTCTGCTCTTTCAAGAGTGACTGCTTTTAGACAAATTATTATTTCCAACATGTTTGTTTAAGCTCTTGGATAGAAATCATTGAAGCAGTGAAGCTAAGCTAAATACTTGGTGTTGCATAATCTTTTACTGGTGTTGCTCCTCCTGATTAAATACTTCAGAGTATTTTGAGTCCCTGACCCAAAAAAATGTGTTGTCATTTGATTTACCCTGATTCTTACTGTTAATTAGATGAGCGTTGCTACAGTGCTATTATAGCAATGTTATTTTAAAACAATCCTTTTTTTGTCATTATTTTAGCTGCTAGAACATCAGTGTTAGAAGGTGTTTATGGTATGATGGAAGTATGTGCTAAAATTCTTTAAAAAGTCTGGGGTTTGCACTCCTTTCTGGATTAAACTAGGAAAATACATGTGGTAGATATCCATCTAATATTGGTATACGTTTTTCATAAAATTTAAGTTGGTAGAGCTGTTCTTTCTGTCTAGTATTTCATAAGTTGTAGACAACCATTAAGACTCACTGCGGTCTTGAATCATTTAATTTATGATTAATAATGTTAATAACATTAATAACATTATTTAATAACATTAATAACATTATTTAAATATAACAGAAGCAGCACCGTACTTCAGATTAAATTTGCCTTTAATGCAGCATCAACAAAGAAGATACAAGCATAAGCACTTTGAGGGGTTTGTTCAGTTTTTTCTTTTTTTATAGGAAACTTTTGAAAGTTTAGATTTTATGTTGGAACTGATGACTCAAGATTTTGTAGGAGACATACTTCCTACTATCTTTGCGATAGCGTTTTCTTTTATAAACACAGAAAATCAATTTTAGTGATGTTGTGATAAGCTGTTTAATTAATGTGGTTTTAAAAGTCAATAAATTTAAATAATTTATAGCCCATCTAATGTATGGACTGAGCCTGTGAAAGTATTTTGAGGGAAGTGTCTCCTCCAAACAGTAGTTGGAGGTCAGCTGCGATGTTTCACAGTTGCCCTAAAGTAGAGTACAGCTGTGTTCTGGGTATCTGGGTTATGGCAGACAATTAAAAGAAAACTGAGCTTGTTTGGCAGAATGTTTTTGTTGGGTTGTAATGTAGCTGTATGCACTTCATTGAGCATTTCAGGTCCTTCTTCAGTCGTGGTTTAAAAGGCCTTTATGGTGGGGAGATTATTCCTCATGTAGAATTGCAGTAAGCACTGGAATAAAAGTATTGCTAACCATCTTAAGACTGTTGATTCCTGGTTTTCGTAAGGTGATAACTGGCACAGGTTATATGAAACAAGTTTATCTTACAGTCTTTTTATACCAAATAAAACACTTTAAAATTCTGAAATGCTCTTCTGGAACTCTGAAGTACATTTAAGCTCAAATTAAGTATCAACTTTAAAATTGATTTCAAATTACCAAGTTGCTTTCGTACTGTAAATATCTTAATCCTTGTCTCTATTTTAACCATATAATATTCTAAAACATTGAATCTTAATTCGTTATCCACTAGGTTAAAGACTGAAATCTCCATTAGAGAGAGAGAACCTAAGTTAGAGGTAATGTCTTTTCTTTTCTCCACACAGTCTTAACAATATCTCTGAACTTCATTAACTAGTTTGAAGATGCAAGACAATTCTTTTTTTAACTATATGTATGCTACCGGGTCATGGTGTTCAGAAGATACGCGTAGTGCAAAAATTTAGCTTTCTGTGATTTGCTACAGAAAGATATGGCAGTGTTGGAGGGACACCTTTAGTCTGTCTGCCACACCCAAAGATTTCCAGTTTGCAGTCAGTCCGTTTGGGTTGATTTGTTTGCCAGGCTCCAATGAAGGAATAGTTTAGTTGTCTTGTGTATCCTCATCTGCAGGGAACCTGGAAATTGAGCTGAAATATCGCCTGAGGTTTGGGTAAATATTGACTCTGAACTGTAGCTTTTTGAGTTGTTTTTTTTAATTTGTACTTCTCTAAGGAGGAAAATCTTTGGAAATGCCTCTTCAGAACTGAATTATTTTTTTTTCTAGGTATGTGTACAAATTTTCACCTGCTTTCTGCATATCGAGAGGCTAAATGGTCTTGTAGTACCTCTTCCTGGTTTTCTGCGGGTTTTTTTGGTGATTGGGGTTTTGTGGGTTTTTGTTTTTCCAAAAATACTGTCTTTCAGTTCTGGTTTTACAGAATTTTTTGCTGTAAGAAGTTGTCTTTTTGTTGCCTTTCAAAACCAGCAATCTCTTACAGAAATCCCAGCTGGTAAGAGAGTGGGAGAAGTCCTCAGACGTAGTAAAGATTTTTCTTGTAGCACTGCTTGCCTGCTTTCCAGAATGCAAAGGGGTTAGTGAAGTTTTCTAACAGAACCAATGATTTTGTAGAAATGTGAGAAGAGTATTCATCTTCATTCAGCAGTATTAAGCAAGATTCTCAGATATACACAGTAACACGTTTCCATAGACTCCATTACCATTTCAGGTGTGTTTTAGTTTTTCTTTTTTTATCCCATGTTGTGTTTCAGCATTATAGAAAATGTCAAATTGTCATTTTTTTGCTCCACAAAATTGTGTTCCCTGATACTGGCTTTCATTTAAAAATAAAACATGCAACATCAACCCACAACCAAAAAAAAGGCAAAACAAAAAAAAACCCCACAACCCCCCTCACACTCTAGCCCTTACGGTCAGAAAAGATGAAGAACACAGACAGAACGAGCCACCTCCGAACCAAGACCGTTCGGAACAGTGAGCTGCCCTTCCATGTGGTCTGGGCTATGTGGAACTCTGATGGGTTTTGCCAAGGTGCCAGGGAATGCCTTTTGTTTCTCTGCAGCCAGCCACTTGACGTGCAGGCTGTTTGTGGAAATACGCAGCAGAAGGTCAAAAGACAGACCCCTGAAAATCTAAATCGGTGAATTGGGTTGTTTGAAAACATAGCATTTAAAATTCAGAGAGATAAGTCAAGAAATCTGCCTGTCCTGGAGGTTCTTACAGGGTAACGTGGTCAGCCAGGGCAGAGGAGGATGGTGGACAGGAAAGGAAGTTCTGTGGTAGGAGGCAGAGTGCAGTAATTTTAAGTTGGAAACTGTCTCTTGGCATGGGTCATCTGCGTATAACGTAGGTGTGTAACAGAAATGTAACAAAGTATGACAGAAGCATAGCAATGGGTATTTTAGTAAATAGAATAAGCTTCACTACCATACAGTTTTAAAATATTTGCTCTAGAATTTGCCCACATTGAAACAAAATGTACCACCTCTGAGGGGGAAAAAAAATACTGTGCTAAAAGTATGTAACATTGTTTACACAGTCTTAAATACTTAAGAGGCTGTGGTACAAATAATCGTTTAAGATGTTATTAGTCTTTATGTACAGTGATCTTTTCTATTTTAAAATCAAAATTAACTTATAGTTGTATTTAGACAAAGTTTGATTTCTTAATTTTGTCACTTAGACACAATTTCCTAGATAAGACTATATGGGCAGGATGCCCTGTAGCAGAGGAGGTGCTTTTAGAAGACTGCTGCGGCTGTTTCCAGATGGCTGGTTTCAGTTACTTGCTTTTCTACTATTCTAAAAAATGAGGGGAGGGCTGTTCATTTTCTTTAGAGTTAAAAAGTTGTTTCATTGGGTAAGTTTTAATAAAGCCTCAAAAGTTTCTTAAGTGACAAGCATTTTGTTAAAGTCTTCCTTAATGTTATAGCAGCTGTAGGGCTAATACACTGTGTAATGCTTAAAAAATATACTAACCTCAACTCTCTCGCATTTCCTTTGCTTTTTTTTTTGCTAGCTTTATAGTTTTGCTTTCTTTTTGTTAGGGGTTTTGTTTTGTTTTGTTTTCTTTTTAACTTGGAAGACTATTTGCAAACGTCTGTACTAAGATCCATGCTCAGTCTCTGCTACATAGCAGATTTATGGGAATGTCAGTGTGATCTTTGTACAACTTTATATTGTAATCAGTTGCTCGTGAATGTAAAATAAAAGAAATATCATTAATTATTGCAGAAAATTTCAGGACCTAGTTTATCTGAAGGAAAAACAGAAACACCAGCTTTTGAAAGGTAAATACAATGATCAGCTGCATCTTTAAATCAGGTACCCAACATGTGCTGTGTTATTTCTCAGGTAATTGAGCAAAAGTATTTATATTAGTATTTTCATAATATGTTTTCTATGATAGAAGATTTTGAATGATGATTGTAATTTATTTACTCAAGACATGTAGAATTTAGGTTCCACGTGTCAAAACACATTCTTAGTAGTGCTCAAACTGCAAATTAGTCAAGATTCATAAGACATTAAATAAATTGTACAGACTGTTAAAAGAAGCATTTTTTTATAATACTGCATGTGAGTTAACGGTATTACTGGGGCAATTGGGAAACAATTTTAAATACAGTATAAAATGTTAATTCTTGGATATTCATTTAGGTTTTTAAAAAACCTGTGTCATTTGTTGAAGGCATACTCAACCAAATTCTTAGCAGAGCAAGTATGTGAAATGGTTGGGTAACTAACAATTATAGCTCTACACTTAAAAAATAGGCAAAATTGTGGATTTTTTTATGTCAGTCTGGGGAAATAATTGAGATCTTATACATTTCTTTTGGCACATATTTTGGCCAGACTTATACTTCGTTTAATTCATCTAAATTATTACTCCCACAGCCTGAAATATCTTACTCCAGTTAGTGGTCTTTCACAATTGTTGGTGCAAATTTAACCTTTAAAAGCTTAGTCAAACAAAAATCATAGGTTTTGTTACATAGGCATTTATAGTGTCTTTAAAAAAAAAAAAGTAAACTTCTTTCAGAGTCTCTCTGAGTCTGTAGGTTACTTTTCTTCTTAGAAAATGTTCTGCTTTGTCTGTCTTCTAGTCATATGCCAAATAATTGAAATTTTACTTTCACTTAAAATGCCTGCTTAAGAATTGATACTAAATGGTTCAGGTATTAGAAGTTAGCCCTGTCTTTAAGCTACAGATTAGTAAACAGTCACTATAATTCTAATTTAATAAGAGGTACTACTTTCTCCTAGCCCTGTGTTTAAGTAGACAAAAATAATTTTAATATATAAGTCAGTTCTGTGTTTTCTGTTAGAACTTTGATAATACTTTATGGGCTTTAAGACAGACATCGGGAGTATTGTAGCTCTAGCCCAGAGATTCTCAGTCCTCAAACACTTTCTCTGTTACTAAGCCAGGGTAGTTATGTTGATATTAGCAAGTAAGTAGTGCTGCAGGAGCAGATCAGTAGATGAAAGCCGTTGGTTTGGAGAATCCTGCATCTTCACTGCACTGTGGTTCTGAGGCTTTACTTTAGACCAAATTTGTGTTCCCTGGACAGAATGCTCATACTGAGCACATGTTCAGAGCCGTGTGGAAAATCCGTTGTTGTTCTGGACTCTTGAGGACTCAGCTCTGTTAGAAGTTGAAGCACTTGTGGATCAGAGCTTCCAGGACATTTTCCTCAGGACTGTGGAGCAATGCAAACCAAATCAGTATGTGGGAACAATCAAAGAATGTGCCTCAAAACTAGTGTTGTTTCCCACTAAGCTGTTAAAATAAATGCAGCTGTAATACAAGTTTTGTTACCTGGAAATACTTTTCCACACGCTGAAGGTGTGTTTGCACATACTTTGCAACTATTCTGTATGCAGATGTGCAGATGTCACTTGTTTATAGTTCTGTTCTGAAGTTATATGATTTTTTTCTTGCTCGACGGAGAATTTTTCCTGGAATGATTTTTGAAATCTTAATATAAAATACCAATATAAAATAATAAAATACTCCAAACAAATTTAAGTGACTAGGCATAGCAAAGAGCAGCAAAAAGCTTGAGCTAGCAGGATTTTAAAATGACAAATATTCAGAGCCTAGCTTCCTTCAGCCTCACTTGGCACCCAAATCTTTTGTTTTCTATACAGTGAGAAAAAGAAAAAAAAAATCCCTTTAATTTCTAGGCATCTGTAGATTGGAGTGGGTGTATGTTTGCACCTGATGGACTCATCTCTTGGATTCAAAATTATGTCTAATGCGCCTCCTTCGAGGTAGTCTTATTCTAAAACCTGATTTCATATAGATGAAGTGACAGCTGGTTCATTAGTATAGTCTGGCCATGGTTTATATCATGCTTTAGAAAATGTGTTCATTATTTTCGTTAAACAAGTCAGATTTTACATTCTAACTGTTCACTGAAATTCTCCTTTCTATGTAATACAGTTATCATTCTCACGTTTTTGAGTCTTTTTGATGTCTGAATTTTAGTTTTCTTACACTGTAGCCAGTATTGATTGCACATAGAGCAGTAAGAGTACGTTTCATTCCTAATGGGAGGAAGGCTGTTCTTTTTCAGCTCCTGACTTTCTATTAGAAATGATTTCTTGAAGTCCTGTATGATTTTTCTTTTTATTGCAGGATTTTAGTGTGTCACAGTTGCTAGATTTTGCTTATTCATCTGCAGTTCTCAGCAGGAGTAAATTAATTAATTGGAGAACTGTTCTAACTAATGAACTTACTGTTGTGCTTAGTGATCTAAAAGATCACTGTTCTTTGGATAATTGTTTTTGTGATGGTGACTTGTACAAAAACTTGTTAAATTTTATTTTTATACTGTTTTATTGGTATAAATGGCTCATGGGAAGGTATGCTGATGAGAGACAGCATTTTTCTGCATGAGAAATGAGGGGTTTGGGTTTTTTTTTTTTCTTCGTCCCTGCTTCCTTTCCCTTCCTTCCTGCGTTTTGCCAAAAATGAGTCAGAATGAGAGGCTGGGTTTGGATGAAGCTGGGATTTTGGTTACTAGAAGGTGAGGGGAGATTGTTGTGTTCCTTTTACAAGTTAAGGGCAAATTTGTCCTTTGAAGAGTTTCTTCACAGTGAATCTTGTGTGTGTGCATACATGTAATCCATCTGGGACTTCCAGTGCGGAAACGCTGCTCTGTGTGTGCTAATGAGGCATTAGTAACCCTTTTATTTGAACTCCTTTTATTTTTTTATGTATACCTGTTCAAAACTTCCCACATAAAGCATAATACTGTGCTTGTTAGCTTTGCAGCTACACCTTGCCCTCAGGCTGCTTGTTGGAAAGTAGTAGCTAAAGGTCATGTGTATATACACTGTTTCATAAAGAGTAGACTGGATTTTCCTGTGAAAACAATTCCAAATATTTACTAGTATTTACATGGCTCTCTCTAGCTTAAATGTTTCTCTGGAATTACATGAGGTAATTGGGAACAGTTATGGCAAAACCATTTATTTCAGACAGGTCGTTCTGAATGCTGGTTTTTGTGCTGGAACTTAGTGTTGAGGTTTCCCTCATATTACCCTTTCTCCCCTTTTTTCTAGAAGTTTGAGTGAAAGGAGAAGAACTTGGATAGAAAATTTGCTTGTGTGTTTGAGACTGTCACTTGCTGGTTTAGATAGTCCAATAAATGAAAACAAAAAACCTTTCTGTGTGACACGAGTAGCAAATACAGGTTGTAATTTGGTAAAGAGGCTTGCCTGTTTCTTAATTCCTTATTATGAATGAAAAATCAGTGTAACAGGATGAAAAGATTCTTATGACTGTCTCAGTGACTGGTGAGATTTTACTATTCAAGGATGTCTCAGCAGTCTCTTATCCCTGCTGAAAATGTTCCTCTGAATTAAATTTGAAGTAGGAAATGGAATATTCTTGGATTCGTTTATTTAAGTGAAAGTAAAACTTGAAAACACGTTTCTGAATGTTTGTAGTATATAGCACCTCTTCCAGAATAACCATTTTCTGTAAATTCAATATAATTTAGCATATAGGCAAATCCCATTAATTGTTTTAAATTCCTGCATCAGTAGAACAACATGTCTAGACTTTCAGCTTGAAAATATATCATAAAAACATAGTAGCAGGAAATTGGTTATTCCTTTTAAGGGTCCTGGAACTGTCTGTTGCTTAGGTAATGTTAAAAGTGGTTTTAGCCAAAAATTATGTCAAACCATTTCTTAAACTATTTGAAGAAATAAAGTACAAATGCATTTTGATTAATGAGATATTTGGTGATATTCTCTCTCTCTCGCATCTTTTGTCTGCATATCACCGTTCAGAGGCTATTTTCAATTCACGTTTTAAATTTTAAAAGTTAATTTGATAGACTTTGCTCCGAATTTCACTATCTGTATAGAATTTATATCTGAAATCAGACCAACTGTTGTTCTTTCATCTCCCCCCCCCCCTTTCCTTTTTCTGTCACCATCATCATTGTAGGTAATTTGAGCTACTTCTCATTCTGAAAAATTTTGAGTGGGTTAGAAATTATATTAAACTTTTATCAAATTTACATCCTTACAGCAAAAATTGAGCTCCATCGTTGAAAGGATGGGAGAAGCTGGTGTTCCTGTAACAAGTGAAGAGAAATATTAGAAACTAGTATTTAGGATTTTGACTGTTGGAATATGAACACATGAGCGAACTGCACATAGCAATATAACCAGACAGTTTTGTGGTTTTGTGGGCACAGACGGCATTTGAAGTGTACCGTCCGGTCTTTCTTTGGAGCATTCTGATTTTTGTTTGTTTTTTTTTTTTTCCTGGTCACCCTAAAGCACTACATGCATGTGGCTTTATTGAAATAATACAAGGTTGAAACAATCAGTGTGTCTATAAAGTCCATATGCTGTGGTTTTGATTCTATTATACAGTATATTCTTATTTCTGTGTAATTCAGTACTGATCTATATTTCCTTTCTGTAAACATACAGTTTTACTTCAAAAAGGGACTGAAAATGCTACTTCACAGATTCACTTTTTCAGTGAATCCAAATTTGTAGTTGCTTAACTAAATTTTAATTTCAAGTTAATTTAGGTTTCCAATTGTTAGCTTTTTTTACTCACTTTAATTAGTATTGCAGAGTCAATTGGTCGGTATAAAGGTACAAACTGGCTGCTTTTTTTTTTTCCACACATTATCAACAAAAGTTTTCAAGTAGTTGTATCTGCATCTGTGTTGAAGAGTCTGTGCAGGCAGAGAAACTTAACTGTATTTTGGAAAATTCATGTGTCACACAAAGGGGACAACTTAACCTTCCTTTCTGGAGATGAAATGCAAGAACTAAAGAGTACTAATTGACTGCTAAATGCAAAGCTGCGTGTGAAAATAGGTGAGAAGAATGCAGCTGTTAAATTCAGCCCATCTTGCTAGGAAAATTTGTGAGAAATAAGGAACAGGAAATCTACAATACTCCTTTCTGAGTGTTGCTTTGCAGACTACAGCCCTGTGTTGCTTTATTGTTATAAAAATAACTTGTTTTGGTTTTTTTCAGCAAACAAGAGCGTGACTCTTCAGACGAAACAAAAGAATGCAATAGAAATCAAACTAAAAAAGTTGCATCGGTCGAAAAAAATGAAGAAAGCTCGTCATTGTCAAATACAGAAAATGTCCCTAGTTTGGAACTCCCTGACAACAGCTCAAAGAATTCTTTGCATGAGAAAGGAGCATGCTGTGATTCACATAATAACAAACAATTAGTAGATGAGAAACAAAAATGTGTTTGTGATGAAAGCGGGTTGAAAACTTGCCGAAGTTCAGATGATGTTATCTTGAATGAGCAGACTAAAGTACATGGCTTGAATGAAACTACACTTTCAGCAATGAACGCAAGGGACTTAAAACTCACATTGGGTGAAGATGTTAGTTTTGAGCAGTTCTTGAGAAAAAGAGATGAACCTGAATCCGTTAGCTCAGACATTAGTGAACAAGGCAGTATTCACTTGGAGCCTTTGACTCCATCAGAGGTACTAGAGCATGAAGCTACTGAAATTCTTCAAAAAGGTAATGTTGCACCTTCATCAAAGCAAGCTGGACAGCTCTCTGAACAAACAGATGAGACTTCTAAAGAAAGCAGTCCCAACAGAATGGAAACAGCTGTAAACAAGACAGATGAAAGTGAAGCAAGCTGAAATTATGTCAATTTTATTGTTTATTATAAACAATGGTAAGAACACCATGGACCATTCCTGATGAGTGTGCTCGCTGATGCTAATTATTAAAAATTAAAAATTGGGGGGAGAGGGAGGAGAGAAAGAGACACTAAAGGGAAGTTTTGCATATGAAGAAAGCATGTATGTGTATGTACAACTGAATTAACTAGATTTGCAAAAGGTAACATGTTCAAATTTATCTTCCTGTCTCTTGAATGTGATATATCTGATTAGATTGACATTTGAAAGAAGGAATACATTCTAATTTTTATAGTTAACTAGCCCGGGATAAGGTGATTTGTTTGCCAAGAAAATATTTTTTTAAATCCTTCAGTGCGAATATCATTAAACAGTGGAATTTAGTATGAATTCACTTCTGATGCTGAAATGGAGCACACTTGTAATGATGGTTATTGGTCTGCTGATAATTTGGGTAAACATAAACCTTTGGACTTGGTGTCACATTCCTGTCTGTAAAAGCATGTAAACAGAATTATATGAATCTATGCACCTCTGTACAGGTGTAATCCTGCCAGGCTGTAAGCTTACCTTAATAAACTTTCAGTGAAAGTGGAATTATTACAATAAAAAAATATATATTTGTGGGGTTTTCAGTGTGCAGGCTGTGCAGAAATACCGAACATATTTGTATAAAGTAGAACATACTGCTGAAAGTACTGTAGCCATTAGACTTTTATCATTGTTTTAATTATTCTTAGCCGTAGACCCATAGGAACGGTCTGTAAGTCACACCAAAGTACGGTTTAATGTAAGAACTGTTTTAAACAAAAAGAAGGAAAACCCAAACTGGAAACACCAACTGGCATGCATTCTGCCATTTTGCAGCTGCTACTGGCTAACTGTTACAAAAAGGACACAAGGGCATATAAAGTAGAATTGTACAGTTCAATTTCAGGACTTTTTGTAGTCTAAATTGTGTACAGAAAGATGGCTGCTGGTTTTGGTTTGGTTTTTTGTTTTTGTTTTTTTTTTTGTCTCCTAGTTAGCAGCTAGATGTAGGAATGCATATGATTAACAATAGCTTGCTCTTACGACTTCATTGCTCCATTTGAAACATTCAGAATGTGCTTTTGACTTACAGTTTTGTTTCTAATGAATGTTAAATGTTTTGAACAGCTGTTAAAGCACTGCTGTAAATTATTACTTTTTGAGTAAATATTTGCAACAAAATTTTGTCTTTGTGCATAATTTTATGCTCAGCTTGAAACTTTGGGCATAGTCTTCCCATATTTTTTTAAAAGATTTAGTGACAGTTCCCAAAAACTCCTTCATTTTAAAATTGTGAATTTGACACTTATGTGAGACTTTTTGTTTCGTTGGTCTTTTTTTTTTTTTTTTTTTTTTTTTTTTTTTTTTTTTAGAATTAAATGAGCAAGTGCCTATGCATAAACATATTTTTGTAGCTGCGTGTTGTGGTAAGTTGTGCTAACTTTTCCAGATCATGTAGTGACATTTTTGTGGGCCATCAGTGTGCAACCTCGAGTCTACTCAGTCCTCCTACGTTAACTGGGCTCAGCTGCTAAATGAGTCTAATCAGCAACAGTATTAAAATCCAGAGACCATCCAGCTTGTTGTTGAATCCTCTAAATAAAACACGTCAATATCAAAATCTCAAAAGTTGCTTCAAACTGTAAATTAGAGTTATATGACTTAAAATTTGATTTGCCTCTTTAATTTTCACCCATGCAGGTTTAGAAGACTTTTAAAGAGAAAAGTGGAACAATTTACCTAGTCACAGCCCTTCAAGGTCTGCCACTTTAAGAACTTCAAATAACAAGACACATGAAAAAGCTGAGAGCAATAAGTTGCAGTATTCTTTTGTTCTTTAAAGATTTTAGTTAAAATGTTAACTCAAGGTATGATTAACCAGTCTGATGTCTTCATGCATGTACATGTGGAAGGTTATAAAATACATCATCACAATGAAGACAGTTTAAAGGACTTAATCAGCTATGGAGCTTGATGTGTGTTACTGAAGGAGTTCCTGAATGCATCTGTGTTTAAAACCAGAGAAAGCTCTATAGTGTTTTTAATCTGAATGATGATCTTCCATGCAAATGATGTATTTTGAATAATGCTCTGATATGTGGTGTTGGAAAAGATTAAGTTCAGCTGGAATCAGTTGTATGATACTTGCTGGTAAATTCCTCACATTTGTCTTTTATTATGCAATTATTTTTAAAAAACATTTACCATTTTAATAACTAGAATTTGGCCACATACTGTTGAGAAAAGTTGGAAAATAAAACTCAAGATTTGGCAGAAGTATATATATATTCTTAGATATTTAATATGTAAAGCATTGTTTCAAAGCATGTGGAGAGAATGCTTATTAAAAAGGTGATGATAGGTCTAAAACGCCCAAATATCTAGTAGCTCTTCCCAAGGAAGAGGTGAGAGAGAACTAGAATGTTCTAGCAAGATCATCAGATAGCTTTAAATAGGCAAGTAAGGTGTAATCAGTGGCATGGAATTTTTGTGAAGGAGCAAAGCTAAAATTCATTGCAATTTTTCCTATATGAAGTATAGGGTTTTTTACTGATAAACGCTGTAGGAGACTGCATAATTACGGAGATTAATCTCTGTCATGTTATTTGGGAGATTTCCTAGAGATACATTTGATTGGTGCTTTTGGCTGAAGTCACCCCGGAGGATCAACTTACACAGAATTCATTTTGAGTTATTTGAACGTAACTGCACATAATTTGATTTTTTTTGTTCGTTTCAGAGTCATTTAAAAGGTTTTGGGGTTTTTTCCATTCAGTTAACAGTAGCTCTTATTCTGCGCCGCCTCTCTTTTTGTACTTGGAGAGACATTTTACTTCAAGTTTTCATTGCCTTACCAAAAAATAGTAACTTAAAGTTAATTCTTGGTATCCATACTAGAATCGCCCTTTCCCCTCATCTCAAGAGCTTCACTGTGTTTGCTTGAGTAACCGTTGCAGATTGGTTTATATAATGTTTATCCTTAAGGAAATTGCATGCCATGTGTATGCTATCTTCATTATTTACCTTTAATGGAAAACTTGTCATTATTAGCTTATGCTCAGTGAGGATTCGGACACTCGGAGCTTCCTCAAGTGCAGCCAGTGTCTCAGTTTGCCTTGTGCAGTTTGGGAAAGAAACTTTGGCTTACCTTTAGCAGAATGGATGAGTAAACCCAGGGGAAAAAAGTGAGATGAAGTCATAGCACATACTGAGTTCTAAGCATTGGGTGATGTATTTTAAACAACAAACTTTTTATAACAAAACCATGCCCACTTTTCCTGGAAGTGGGGAGAGAGAGAGAAGAACCCAGGGCAAGAGGTGTTCAATCATGTTTGATTGTGGTGCTTTACTGCCAGGAGGCATTCAAAACTGAAGGTCAGGGTAAACAGCCTTGAGTAACACTTCGTATTCTGCAAAGCCTCAAATAAAGGATCTCAAAGCTCTTCTGCAGGCATTAAGCATTGTTACTTATATGCTGGCATGTAGAAAGCAGTTATTTTTTTATGCTGTAGGATATACTAATATTCCACCAAAGACTGTGGCCATAGGTTGTCACAGTAGAGTTTTGTTAGAGACTGTTTAGAAATTTTTGTGTAGGGCAAATTTTATACCCGATTGTTCTCTTTTTGTTTTCATTAGTGTTTGGTTTTTGAGGCTTGTAAGCTTATTGTCTAGTTGCATCCTGTATTTTTTTGATGTATGCTTAATATGCCTCTAATAAAAAAAAATTGGTAAGTATCTTTTATGATTACTTGAATGATTTTTGCTTTTAATAAAACCTTTACTCCAGTTTTAATGTAGTTGAAAAGGACGGTTCTTAGATGAAGCCCAGCATGTTATCTCCTTTGAACGTTACAGTTTTATGCATAATTTTGACTCTCTAATTTTTCCCCATTAATTCGATGCTAAAAGGGAAAGTATGTTGACTAGTATTTCACATTGGTTTACAGACACTATGCAGGAAGTTCTTTGCTATGTTCCTTTGAGGTTTGGATCACTGTTTTAACTCTAAAACGCTTAATTAAAATTTTATATTCAGACCTTTCATTGACCCAAAGTAACCATGTGAGGTTGATGTTTCCTGTGTTGCACCAGATTAAAAAAAAAAAAAAAAAAAAAAAGTGGAAATGTTTAGCTGTGAAACACTTCATTTTGAGGGACACTAATGTAGTTCTTATGCCTGCAAGGTGCTATAAAGCTCATGTGTTTATTGATTTAAAAATGTGCTGTTTTGTTGAGGCTTTTTACTGTTCAAACCGTTATTTCAGAGAGGCTGAGGTTTTTGTGACAACCACAAGAATAACTGTTATGTATATCTGCATTAAATTTGGGTAAATTTAGCTTTACATTAAGAAAATTAAATGCTCCAATTACATATATAGGCTGCATCAGACAATTTAAAATAAGATTAATTCCATGATCAAAAAGTGTTAGCTTGTCAGTAACTGCTTCTCCGTTCTTTAAGCATTTTTTTAAGTAGCATTGCTAAAGGAATCTCGTATGTTATGAAGTTCATGTAAATAAACTTTGTTTTTTATTTTAGTTTACTAAATTCTCAATATTAGCATTTAATTCAAAAGAGCTGTTTGCTCCAAAAATTTTGGTGAATGGGGTAGCATATGGTAGTATCTTTAAAGAGTTGTCTCATACCGATAATATGGTAGCCTTGAAAATGTCACCTTCCTATGTTTTGCTCATAAACAGTAAGAATCCTTTCAACTAAAGGAAAGTAACCTGTGGGTCTGTTTCTCAGAGCCTTTTGTGACTTTTTCATTCTGATCCTGTCAGGATATTCTAGTAACAAATTGGAAGTCCTTGCTTTCTTCTCTGTTAAGGCTGTAGAAGAAGTGGAACATGAATACTTAATAGTTTTTAAATTGTGTATGTTTTAATTGCATGGGTGTTTGCTGCCTGAAATGAGGTTTGAATTTTGTGTACCCATTTCTGAAGTTTTCAGCTGAATTCAGCTGAGATTTGTGTCTTGCCACTTAATCTTCTTGGAAAGACTTCACTTTCTCTTTGAGCTAGCAAGTTGATGGCCCATGGTATAATTTTCCCAGGATGTTTAGTGAAATGCAGCGTATTTGTTAGATAGCGTTTAAATGACTTGTTTGCCCCGTCACAATCCTTTGTATCTTGCAATGTCTCCTTCTCTTGAAGGTTGGTGTATAATCAGTTTTTAAGTTGTTGGCTGGTCATGGAAAGCAAAAGACCCTTCTACAGAGGAAAGCAAAAGTAAGTTCAGAATTTTAATCATGAATTGTGGTGTGCAACATGCAGGACAGGTTGGTTCACCTGCTTTATCTGATAAAGTGATGCTTTTTTGCTGATTCCTAAAATTGTAATTTGAGGAACTGGAGCATTTGGATATGTCCAACTTTAGTGGCTCTGAAAGATAGCAAAGAGCTGTGCATATCTGTATCAGATCAGAATTCCCAAAAGGAGCCTAAGGCGACACATTCATGCAAGGGAAGCTTTTCTTCTGTTTATGTGACTTTCCCCTCTATTTTCTTTCATGGATAACACATAGTGGATGCGCTCTTGAGACCGTAGAAAGGCCAGTTATCCTAGAGGAGACAAGAGTGCTTGCACGATCTTTCTTGGTGGAACCAGAAAGCAGCTCTTAACACGTGGCGTGGATGTTGTTTTGTATTATAGTACGATGTGCCTTAGTGTGGAACAGGGGCATTTCACTAATCTTTGTGAAATAATCAAGTTCTGTCAGTTCTTCTGAAGAGTCTCTTAACAATACTGTTTAAAACAAACATACTTAAAACTGGAGAATGTCACTTTTCGGTGACCTTTGTCTGAGATAGCAGGCTATTAAGTACCACAGCAGGAAAGTGTAAAGGCAGGCTGTGTCATCCTCTTTTTTTTTTTCTTTTTTTTTCTTTTTTTTTTTTTTTAAGGCTGATGATGACTTGGCCTTTCTTGAGGATAACCTGTGAAGTTTCTTCAACTTTGTTACAAGAGAAACTTCAATGCACAGAACTTCTACTGTTATAGACCTGCTTGGAACTTAATATTGATTCAATTTAAATTAGTAAGACAAATTTATTAAAGCAGAATATACTTTTTAATACCCCAAAACTTACTGCTATTTCAGAAAAGAAATCCATTATCTTCTGGGTCCCTCAGGAGGCTGTGTTGATGATGTAAAAGGAAATGAAAATACACCCTGTATTTAAAATACAGTAAACATACCGAAGTTTTTCCTAGCAAAAGTTACTTGTGGATGGGAATGGATAATATTCCACTCGGTCCAGAACTACTCTCCTCAGTTTTATACAGTGGAGGGAAAAGTAAAGCTTCCTCCCTTCCTTTTGCAGTTGTTTCCCTTAGCATGTTTAAAATACTAGCGAGGCTGTACTGCCAGTATCAAACCGGATGATAGATTTATATGGTCCTTAAATAACATTATCGTGAAAGATGTTTGAAAGATGAGCCTGGGAGCTAAAATTCCAGTGTTTAATGGACATTAAAAATCATGAACTGAGTCCAGCATAAAACTAAAACATACTGCAGTTAGCATTTTGGCACCATTCTTCCAGCTGATCTTTGGCTGTTCATGGTCATTTCTTTCCCCATCCTGCAGGATCTTAAAACCCTCCTAGTTTCTCCACTAGACACTCTTGTGCTCTTCACTTGTGTAGTCTGCCCTTTCTCTCAACTGGGAAATTAACATAACAGAATTCAAAATAATTATTCCCAGCTTGTACTTCGCTGCAGTTTGTTGCTTCAGTTTCACAACCGCAAGAAGGGCTATGTATCTGAAAGTTTATCTGTTACAGCCACAGATATAGTTGAGGGGAATAAAAGATGATTCCCTTCCATTTTAAACCTGCATCACAAGCACCCTTTGGACTGTCATTCTACACCACCACAAACAGTTCAGTGAATTTTGGTTTATAATCATTTCTTTTACTTAGCTGTTACAATTTTTTTAGATGAAAGTAGCTTGAGTTTTACAAGAGGAGTCCAAGTTTAGTCTTATAATTTGCTAAACAGGGGCTTGTAAGGCTCTGATTCTGTAAGAACATTTCCAGTGACTGAAGCAGCCATTTCCCCCTGTAGCTGCTAAGTCTCACTTCAACCCATTTTTGCAGATATATGCTGAGCTAAATCATGGAGATGATAAGGCTGAAAAAACACCACTGGCAGCAGCAGCAGAGAACAGCATGGCCAGTTTAGGCCATTCAGTTGCTGCTGATTGGGGAAATACAGCTTTTGGAGTAATCTGTACGGAATTATAGACAAATTCCAGCTTTGTCAGGAGGAAAGCGTTCGGTAAGAGGAATAAACACAGTAAGCCTCAGTATAGCAAACAGCTGCAAGTAATGAAGCTATTGGATCAGTTCCTGTGGAAACTGCCTATTGTGGCTGGATCTCCAGAGATGTTATTAGTTGTGTATGATTCAATTAACTGCTGCCACTGGTAAAAGTCTTTTCTGAGTATGACCTATACATCCTTCAGCGTAAAGGCTTAAAGGTTATAGTACGGCTTTTATAATTTGCATGCATTTGATGTATGTTTTTAGATGTATACAAATTCAACATTCTTGGTTCATCCAGGCAAGCACCCTATTGCAAGTATAGAAGACTAAATTTCAATATAAATCCTACACAATAACATTTGAATTTTCAAGATTTTAAAAAGTAGAAAACTACTCTGCTACCCAGGAAGACGTTCATCACTCACACTTTCATTTTTAAATGAAACATTATTCGTATGTGAAATCTTATTACTAGGTAAACCTGGGACAGAATCGAGGGACTCAAAATGAATCCCAGTACTGTGAGTAATTAGGAAGAATTCAGCCTGAAAGGAAATCTTTAGAAAAACTGAACTCAATAGAGGAGGGTACATGGTGGCAGTGTAGGAAGTCCACTTGCACTTTTGTGAGAGTTTCTTGATCACATCTCTTTTATATCATTTGTATGTTACCCTGCACAAAATAAATTGCAGGGAGCAGGGGAGGGAACTATGAAAAAAATGTTTTAAAGGTCAGTCTCTTGCTTATCCCGAATTAGAGTGGGTAAGATACATCCACCCTGAACTTGCAATCCATCCTGGATCTTCCCTGCAATAACAGACATATTCTCTTCCTTATAGGTGATGCTAAAGCTGATAGGAATTCTGCTGAACAGTCTCCAGAGAAAATACAAGACAGCAAACGAAGAGTGTCATGGGATTGTCAAGATGCCTTATTGAAATAAAAGATCAATAAGAAACAGCAGCAAATGGGAACTTTACTGTGAGTGGAATATAGAACATGTATAGGCAAAATACTTTTGCTTTTAGTCTTTTAGTTAATGAGAGTAGAGGTCTCTCTCAAGAATCATGAGATTCTCTGCAGCATCTGACCAAACTGTTATCAGTCACTTCACAGCACAGAGATTTGACCTGACTGTAAACTGATATTCTTGAGTATAATGTACACCAATTAGGTAAAGGTCAATAATTTACAAAGTTCACTCCATCCAAACTTGAGTAATTATTCCTGTCTGTCAGGCTAAATACATTTCACTGCCATGTCTGGTTCCAGGGAGGCGAAAAGTGCTTTCTGCACCTCACCCATATCGTCCACTAGGGTCTCTTGTCTTTTGTTTAATCTGCTGAAAAGAACATGCACAGAGTTAGGAAGCCTTTACGCTTGCTGGAGACCATCTTAAGTCAGTGCTGCCTTTTTTGGTTTGTGCCACACCTCACATTTTGGGGATGCTGTAAAAGCAGTTTCGGTTTAACTATCCTTATGTACTTTCTTCTAGCATGGGAAATGGACTTTCCTGTGGTTTATTACACAAACGTGTCTTTACTGCTCTGCCATCAGTTTGACAGCGTATATTCTAGTTGTGCATAGCAAAGTTAGTAACGCTGAGATATAAAATGGAAAGGTTTAGAAAGAAGAAATAGTTCTCTGTCTTGTGCCTCTCTTAATACCCTGAAATTTTGAATGCTATGCCAGATCAGTTCTAAGATCAGGAATTTACTGAACCCCACTGAAGAAAGAATTTTTTCCCTTTTTTTTTTTTTAAGTTATTTTGGTGATAACTGGGCAATACAGAGAAAAATCAACAAAGTTGATTCCCCACTGCGACAGCAGGCAGAACACTGTGATTGTAGAAGTCATGTCACAGAGCCACTCGTCAGGCTGTTCCACACAGTGCCCAGTGGAAGCTCTAGAGGAAGTTACTGAAGCCAAAAACAGCTAAAAGAAAAGCAGATTCGCCCATTTAGTTTTCATAAATGTCCTTTAAAATTCCAGTAGGCTCTGCATCAGACACTTGTATTTTTACCATTCCCATCATCAGCAAGTTCTGTTACAGATTGCGCATGACTAGAAAAGTGAAAAGGTAGAAGTTGATTAAAGGAAGTCAAGAAAGAACTATTTTGTTCTGCACATAGTTGTGCGAATGACCTCAGCTGGTGCATATCTAAGGAAAGATTCTCAATGCGCATGCTGAGCTTGACCAAAGAAATTGAGGCTCGGCCTGCACGTGCTGTGAAGGTGAAGCAGACAAGCCGTTACTGTGTTTGTAGATGGGCAGCTGCGGTAGTTGCCCGTGAAATCACAGCTCATTAATCTTTGCACCCGTTTATGGACCTTTAAGAGTATGTAGTGGGGCAAATGAATTGCAAGGTTAACCAGCTGCAGTTGTCAAATGGAGATACTGGAACTAGAGTCTCTACAGGCAATCCAGGCAATGATTTCTCCTATTACTGCAGAAGTAAGAGGGTAAAATTTTGTAAACAATCCAATAGATTTTTTGAAACATGCATGAAAAATCTGGATAAAACTCTCTGAGATTCAATTAATTCAGTAATGAGCTAAGACAGTTTGCTATGCAGTAGCTGTATTGATGATTGAGTCTGTTACCACTACAAGGAGATACTATTAGCGAAATTGAAATTACGAGTAATTGTACCACCTTCAGACTTTAGAAAGCTCTTTGCAAAAGAGCAGAGACAGCAACAGTGAAATATTCTGGTCTTCCTAAAATTGAATTCAAGAGTCTTCTTGTCAATGAAACATGATAGGTTTATTAAATATGCTGCAGAATACTGTATGAGAAAGTTGGTTTTATCTGCCAAGTTTTTCTCCTTAATTTCAGCTGTATGTATGCTACTGCAGCTTCAAACATCTGGGTATAGCAATTTTTTTCTTTTCTGCACCTGCAAGTGTAAATACACACATAAACAAAAAAGAAATTAAATCTTTCACAGAGCCAGAGAGAAAGAAAAAAACCAACCAGCCATGAAGCTCAGGGGAGCAGTATGACAAGTGCTGAGCTGTAAACAAGCTTGAGAGGGATTTAATTCTTATGACAAGTGCCAGTGGTAGTATCTCACATGGACTCGGCATATGCAGACATTTCAGAGGAGGAATCAGAGAGGACTTAATGCAAATATGAAAAAGCTCAGAGCACATCAGCCTATACTGTTCTAAAAATAGCCTCATAAATCAGGATGAGCTAGGGTTGTAATTATCTTGATTTTTTAGAATTTTGCCACTTGTAAGAGGGTTCCTAGTTTATGCTTACGCTATAATTAGACTTTATAACATAAACTGCAAACTCTTTGGGGCAGGGATTGTGTTGTACGTGTGCAGGACAAGTACAACAAGACCTTATCGGATGGTGTTTTCAGAGTGACAGTACAATGTTAAGGCTGAGTAATAGCTGCTCTACTCAGTTTTAAAGAAGCTTATTTTAGGTCAGAAGCTTTGTTGTTGTTAAGGAAAGAGAACTGAGATGTAATTTGTTATCCAAATTAAATTTTAAAAGCCTCTAATGCACACTTATTCTCTAATTACAGTCAGGTCCTTTCTCTTTCAAGTATGCTCATAACTGCCTCATTTCTCTAGCCACGTTCTGAATGGTCCATGCTGCAAACTGTACCCTGCAGGCTGTACTTCAGTAGGTTTCCCCATGGCAGTTGATGAGCCGTGCTGCAAGATGTAGCCAGGTTTCACAGAACCTGCAGGCAGCTCTGAGCTGAGCAGCGTGCTCCCTGCACTCCAGCCGCTCTGCAGGTTCGGCTCATTGCAGAAACCAGAGCAGTTTCACCTTAGAACTTCAATCCAGCTTCTCTCTTGTCTGGTTTCCTCAGTCTGCAGTAAATTCATTTAAAGGTTAAATTTACTAGCAAACGGTTAATAATCCCTGGATTATTTGAATTGTCTGCGGGTTCAGCCAAATACTATTGCGTTGGGTTGTAGTTAGCTAAAAAAGCTGGTTTTAACCATCGTTTAGATTTCATAGCAAAAGGCAGCAGCGTCTAGGAACAGAGTGTCTCTTGGACCCAGTCTTTCTTGCACACTTAGATGACTGACAGTTGGAAGGACATACTATTTTACCAAAGTACTATTATGTTTTGAACATGCTGAATTTTAAACACAGTTTTACAATACTGATATTTCGGGATTAAAATATGAGATTTTTTGTGCATGTGCAAATTATCCTTCATTTACATCACTCAGATGTAAATACTCAGTTTCTTAACCTGTTTCTGGATGTGAGTTTTGGACATCCCCTGTACTGCAAATGATTGAAAATGGCCTTGCCATTTGCAGTTGGTACGAATAACCTTCAAAATAACAATTAACAGGCTTGACTTTGAGTGGAGTAGTTTCCCACCTTTGGCATGGAAAGTTAAAGCTCCTCTTTTCCTCTTGCAAACACAGTAACCTCTTCTGGTTTAAAATTATTTTTTTAATTCTGATTTTTATTTCTCTGATTTTTTTTTTAAGGACAAATAAGCGTAAAAGGAGCTCATTTTGTTTTGTAGAAAATATTCTAATAGTTTGCAAAACTGTAAATAAGCATTATGTCTTCTAGGAACCTGTAATTTTTTTGCTTTACTAATTTAAAATTACCTGGATAGATCAGTGTATGGGAGAAGAGCAGAATATCGGAATCTTTTTTACTAGGTGACTAGAAAGAAAATTTTTAACTAATTCTTTGTTACCAGAGCACATGGAAACTCCTAGTCTCAACTGTTCATTATTTGTAGAAGTTTTGGGAATCATGTCTAAATACAGATTCAAATATTGAAATAAGTTAAGCATTAAAATCCAAGCATCTCTGAATCTTGAAAGCCAAATTTCAATGTAATTTGGATCCTGTAATATTTTTCTTTTCGAATGTTGAGCATAGTGCTGCATGTTGCAGAAAGCCACATAGTTACTTGCCCAAAATTCTGGGACTTAGAGCTCTTGTGTGAAAGTAAGGTAACGTGTTTCCCTCTCAAAATAGTCCTTTAGGCAGATCAAGAGCTAATATCTGATTTAACAAAACAAGTTATAGTGACTCCTTTTATACTGCAATCCTTTGAAGGAAGCACTGTACCCCTATCAGCAACTTGTTCTTTATCTGTGGCAAGATACAATAAATTGACTTTTCTGAGAATCTTCTAAAAGAAATACTAGATAACATGTTTGGACCTAAAGGGTCTTGCATTTAAGTCGGCTGAACTGTTACTTTGCGTACTTTATGGATTCTTGATTTTCGAATATCGTGACTCTTCCCCATGAAGAGAAGTTCTGGGTTATGCTAAATATCTCATAGCAATTTTTCGATTTATAATAAATTTTCCTGTTCTGCTTGTCTTGCACAAGCAGGTTAAAAATAGAGGAGGGTTTTGTTGATTATGGGCTCATCCATAAGCCTCAATGTCTTCTAACTTGACACATGTAATCCAGGTTACTGTGTTGTTTACAGGCCACTGGGGTAACTATCTCTGCCCATCATTGGGTTTAAGCATTTCTGCTGTTTGTAGAGAACATGCTAAATAAGGGTAATTTCTCTTACAGACTTCTTTTTTTTAAATATCCTCTGTTTTGTTATTTTTCCTGTATTGACTCTTTCTTTGTTCAATAGCAGTTGGAAGGGTGGTACTGAGAGGACACCAGATACCCTGGGTGGCAGTAGAACTGCTCATTTTTATTGTTCTGGGATTATGATCTGTTGAGGAGTAAAAATGAATATAGACAATAGACAAGGCTGTGGTAGGCGGCTGTGCCTAAGCAGTTTCTGTTAGTTGTGATGTCTTTATGTAGGTAGTGATGCTTTTGTGATCGCTTTGTGATTCTTTGTGTCAACCTTGCCCTTCTTGTTGGGGAGGACAAGAAAGTCCCTTCTTACCCTAAGCTTTGAGTAAAGACTGGTTATGTGAACACAGATAGATAATAACTAAACCCTTAGGCCAATCAAAAGGCAACTATGTACTACACTATACTGTTCTTATAATGTCCCTATAATATAGGAACAGACTGTGACAGCTAATGCATGTGCATGTATGCCTGGTGTTTTGCAAGCTTTCTATGCAGAATGTTTTGCTTAATTTTATAACTTGATTGAACCAAAGTTGTGTGTCTCTTTCCAAGGTAGAAGACTGGATTTATAAGAAGGCTTACTGAGGTAAGAGATAGTTAACTGTTATTCTAGGCTTCCTTGTGCTTGAGCGCTTTGCAGAGGGAGCAGAGCGTGCCTGCCAGGCTCCCTCTTGCACCCCACCCCCCTACTTTCACTGCTCAAGTAGCCTGGGCAGACAGTGAAAGGAGCAACTTCGAGACCATCCTACTGCAGGTGTCATAAGTTTTGTTCTAATAATTGTAGCAAAAAGACTGCTGCTTTCATAGCAGGGAGAACTTGCATAAACAAGGCAAATACTTGTTTCTTAAGGAGGGTCTTAAGTTGATTGAACTTTGTTGTACCCTCTGTTCTTGAACCTACCTCACCCTTCTAGTGCTGTCACTAAAAGCGAGTGAAGAGCACGCTGCCAGTTTATATAAGCTACTTCAAATAGCTTAGAATATAACTCTTGCTTGTGCTACATTTGAGGGTGAAACACTACTTTTAGTCCTCTGGTTCTGTACATTGGTCTGAAAATTCAGAAGGTTCAAAATACTACATTTACTAGATTTCTCTTAGTAAAAGACAGAAATTCATTCTGCCTGATGAAGACGACATTTCCCCAGAACACAAAAGTATCCTAAACACCCTGGCTGAGTTTAAACCTTGCTCCATTAATTTCAACCTACTCTGTGGATGCACAGGTCAAACATCAGTAACTTGCAAGATTTGTTGTTAAAGGCTTTACTCTTCTAATTCCTGCTGGGGTATTTTAGTGTTGACAGGTGTTACAGTTCTCAAAATGGAGCTTCACATCCGTATTCTCTTCCTCAGACACCTGTAATGGGATTCATCTGTTTTCTTTGTTATTCTCTCTGCTCATTTAAATGTAATGTGCATTTCTCATCACACCCTTGGATTAACTTTTATATAAATTACTAAAATGCATAGATACACACATACATTTATCCCAGGAGAACGGAGCATGGTATTTTGGTTTTGAATATGGAGCTGGCTAAAGATAAGTATAGTACTGTAATCCTCACACCTTTCTTTAAAAGAAAAAGTTTATTATGTGGCCAGTAAGGTGTGGCCTTTTGAAGCTCCTCCTGAGATTTTTCAGCTTCCCTATCCCCTCATCATTGAGCAGTGTTCCAGGAGTGGAGGAACTCATTCCATTTACATTTCTGGTGTTTTACTACCAGTCACAGGCTCCTCCCCTGCCCCTCCTGTCCCTCTCTTCTGATTTATATTAGCTGGAATCAGAGCTTTGCTAATTTTTTTCCTGGGAGGGGTTAGCCATATCAGGTGGGTATTGTATTGCTTCTGGGATTCTTAATTTCCAGGTCCTTTGCTCTGCAAATGATTTGTGAATAGGCATGTTAACCTGTTGTCTGATTCGGATACCTATGGCACCAGCCTTGCCTGCCTTGGTTCATCTACAGCGCAGGCAGTTCAGGATGCCAGCCTTGTATTTGTGCTGGAGTTAATTCAAAACTAACTTGGGTCTGGGTGGCTGAACAGTCTGGGACAGAGCTGTTAAGCCATAGGAAGTTTTCTGCTGCCACGCCTCTGTTCCTTGCGACACCTCACTCAGCCCATTCGAAGCCTTGTTGGTGAGTCTCCCCTGTACTGTGGTCCCAACAGGGATCCTCACAGAGTCGATCTAGCACACCAGTTAGAAGTATGAGATTAGCTGAGATGTTGTCATTAAGAAAATCTAATCTGCAGAAGATGTATGCTGCAATACTGGTCAATTCTAGTAGGAAGTCAGGCTAGTATGTATCTTACTGAATTCCCTTTGTCAGTGAGAAAGAATAACTTAACCTAGATCAGTCAGTGTTATCTACCTCTCTGCAAATACTCTTTCCATACTAGCAGTGTCGCCCACTTAGCTGGAAGAAAGGCCCAGTGGCGTGATGACTCTGAGTATCGTATTTGCTTTTACAGCCTGTGTATGAGGCTGGCAGGCTGTTCGCTCATCAGCCAAGGGTGGTTTTTCAGGATAAAGTGATACTTAAATGCTTAGATGTGGCTGTTGACAAGGACGGGGGTTAGACTTCGGTAATTTAGTGATTGGTGTAGTGGTCTTGTGAGGAAGAACAGTAATGCAAACAAAAGATGTAAAATAGTTCATTTGAACAAACTCAGTTCTAATCTGCCCTGATGTTTGATTTTAGCTACTTATGGAACTAGAAATAACGTGCTACTATTTTAACTGTGCAACTCTGACCTTTTAACTCCAACCCTTATTGTTGTTTTTCGCTTTTACTACAGCTGCATGCAGAAGCCAAACCCAGATTAACAGTTTTGGTATATATGGTATAAACATGGCATATTTTTTTTTGTTAGCTAATTAACAGAAAATCCTGTAAAAAGTTTGCAGTGGGAAGTTGAAGAAAGGAAAGGTTTTAATGGATCGAAGTCAGAAATATGGAGAATAAACAACTTTCTAAAATTAGCCCTCAATGAAAATCAGATACGCAGAGCATATATATAGAACTTTTAGTAGAGCTAGAAACAAAGTATTTCCTTAATCTCCATTCCAGTGTTTTCATTTACCAGGCCTTTCCTGAGCAAGTGACCAAGGTGTAATACTCAAAAAAAAAAAAAAAAAAAAAAAAAAAAAAAAAATCCCTACAATATACTTTGTATGAAGAATGAAGGTATGTTTTGAATCTTGCTTTTATTTTCAGTGGTGTAAAACTCAATCATATTTGCATATTTGAATAAGAAGATTTTGATGTCTCATATAAAGCCTTTCCCTGTCATACCTTAAAAGCAAACAGAGTGTACAGTTTCTAATAATAAAAATCTTTGCTGTTTTTTACCAGACACATACTAGTATAAAGATGCTACCTGTGCATAAAGCATAGAGAATAATGTTGTCTTGTTATAATGTGTCAAAATATTCTTTAATGAGGAAAGGCATATAAAATGTACAAAGCAGGGTAAAACAGCTACTAATACTTTCATTACTGTCTGTCAAAAAATGACAGCCCTATCAGTAAATGAATGAGCTAGAATGAATAAGTGGACAGCTTATAGAAATTGCTTTCACAGTGATCTCTGAACACAGAAGATGCAGTTTTAAGCCTTCACGTTTCAATGCAGTAATTTTGGCAATAGCAAAATATGAATGTTTTAGGTGTCAAAAATGTTTTACTCTTTACATTCCATCGTTAGGCTTTAGAGTATTTTTTTAGTTTTAAATACCTTTTGTGAAATATTAGTGCATTCTACCCATTAAAAATTGTTTAGTCACTAGTATTATTCTGGGCTTCAGAATTCAACCTGCTAATTACACTTCTAACAACTATAGTTGTTCGGATTTTGGCCTTTCAGGATTAATGGACCTCTTTGTCTTGCTCAGCATATTACCATGGAAAAAAATGCTGACCTGACCATTGGTTCCAGAACATGATGCTGGGGCATAATATTTTTGAGGCTCATTCCAATAATAAATTACAGTTTTAATGATGGTTCTGCTAACATATGGTGAATAGCAACATAGCTTCCATTAAACCTCTGCAAGGACTAAAGAACGGTAAATTGTTAACCACCGAAGTGTTCGTTTGTTGTACTTTGAATTATTTAACACCTTCCTTCCTGCTTTGAGGTATAATCTGCATTAGAAACCCTGTTACTAATCAGGTTACCAAATCTTAAATCATATGTACTGCTCCTGCAATTTTAAATCTGTACACCATATTTACCTAAGAAGCAGTGAAAGGAGACTATATTTCTCATAAACTAATTGATGAATATTTATATACCAGATGGTTTTTCAAGTGCTAGCCAAAACTGACGGTGTTTAAACCAGAGCAATTGACAAAGACCGAACTAAGAAACTCATGAAAATATCTATGGAGGGGTGGTACCTTTGTGACTTCTAACAGCCACATTATTTATGGATTTGGAAGCACAAGCTTGTCTACTGCTGAGACATGCTGGAGCTTCACATTGTTGATTGTACATCTGATCCTGTAGTTAGCCAGTGCTTTTTTAAGAGAATGCTTTCTGCTGTAGATGGCACAAGATTAGCAAAAACTGAGACTATGATGACTCCGGTAACATGAATATCTAACCACAGTATCCCTCAGAAGACTGACTCAATGTCTCATTTTCCTGTGTACGCTCTGAAAGGCAAAGTCTTTGTTTACTGGTTAAGGATTGAAGTCTGAGGCATGGAGGAAGAAGGAGCAGGGGAAAGGTGATGGTTTATTTTAAAAGGTGCATTCCAGCCTTTGCATAGTTTATGTCTATTTTACGTAGTTTAAATTAGCTAAATTTCAGTACATTTGTTTGATGTATTTGTCCAAGCAATCTGTCAGTTATCTAGTAGTACTTGCTTACAGATTGAATTTTGGTGCCATCATCTGTTGACAGTGTCTAATTGCACCGTGGGCAGATTTGGATCCTAAACCACCTAAGATTACACTTTTTATATTGCTTGTTTCACATATAATTTCAAGTCTTGTACTCACAGAAGGACCTTATGCTGCTTTAAAGGAAAAAACCCCACAAAAGTCTATAGTGGAGCAGCCGTTGTCTGTTGGGTTGGATGTCGTATGTGAGTACTAGTGCAGACAAAGCAGAAATTTTACAGGGAAATAAACTAGAGGGTGTGAACTCTAGAACAGCATCTATAAAGCTGATTTTATGTAGCCACTTTATGTCAAAACTACAGGTGCTCCTGAGATTTTTTTGCAGCAAGAATGTGTGTTGTAGTTGTTATTCTGTTTGGAAACTTACGCTCTTTGTTTCGGTAAAGAGTTTGTCTGACATGCATGAACAAAACTATTTGGAAGTAGTTAACATTGACTTAATTCTGCTGCTCTAGAAACTAGAGCTAAAACTCCCATTCCCTTTTCTGGGAATAACGTATATCCTGGCAGCACGCTGTGTTCTCCTCAATATTAGCATCTGCAGAAAGAAGAATGATTGATTTCTTTGCTTTACCAAAATGGTGTATTTAAATTCAGCAGTTCATCCAGAGACAAGAAGATTTAATAGGTTACTTGCTGGCAGTAGATGCCTACGCTGTAATGAGTTGGTAGTAGATGCCTACACAGCTTTTCTAGCTGTGAGGTGGTGTACTAGTAAGGTTCCTTTCCACATTTGCAGCTCATTATCACTGGATGAAAAACTTGTCTCCGTTCGTAGCCTCAGTCTCAGCCTCCATTTATCAATTTCTACCAGAGTCCAGCAAAAGAAATAAGTATGAAGATGTTGGAGAGGTGTCTGAGTAAGAGTCATGCTTGTCAGAATGAAGAACAAGCCTTGGCTATATCTCAGGGCTATGCGCCTGTGTTTGCAGATGAAAGTCGTTGTCCAAAGATGTCTGTGTCTGAGTCGATCTTCTTCCACTAACAGCCAGTGGAGAGAGATGCTGACATGATCTCACCCTGAGGTAGATGATTAAAACTGGCAGGCATACCTGCTCCTATCCGTTGGCAGTAATGGGACTTCAGGCTCAACTGGAGATGCTACGGTCTGAGCTTTGCGAAGATGGGTCTCATACAATATATGCACACTGTCACCACGTTTCTGTTGCAGAGAAAGAAACTCCACGATGAATATCTACAAAAGGTTGTCAGCTGAAAAGGAATTACTTAGAAAATGTCAGAGACCTGAAACCCAGAGCAACATGCGGGAAACTGGCTCAGTTCTGAGCAGGGGAGCAGACCAGACAGCCGCCAGAGTCCCGTCCACTTACAACTTGTGAGTGTTGCTGTGTTTAAAGCAGGTACCCTCTCTCAAGGGTGAGCATCAAGGGGAAAGCTTTCTCTTGGAATGCGTGTGTGATTTCTGTGTGTTAGTCTGAGCCTTAGCAACCAAACAGATATATAACATTTATAACTTGATGACAGATCTGTGCTGCACAGTAAGCTGCCCAGGTGAACTCAAAACTTGTCAGTGATTTTTGCGCTCTCTTAATCTTCCTGTTTATTCTGTGCTTCATTAAAGTCAATCTCTGCTGGACAGACTGTCACTCAGGCTAGGCCTGTCCTGCTGTCTGCACTCTCTGGAGATCACCCTTCATCCTGATAAATGGTCTATTAGGAGAGTACGTGTCAGAGAGAAACCCTCCGTGCAGCTAAATAGATTAGAGTCTCTTCCCTCTGAACAGTCTCAGTGGAATGGGGCAGGCATGATCGTTAAAGCGGATTTAGAATGTGAAGACACTTTTTCCTCAGGACAGGAAATTGCTCTGAGTTTAGAAAGGTACGGATTAGTAAATGTAGAAAGGGAAAACTGTCAGTGTTGGCACTCGCCACCAGAACAGATGCGGTGTTATGGTCTGAAAGTTGCTGAACTTTCTCGTGGTGCCCACTTGGGAATTGGGTAGATGCAGCCTTTCCCTGCGGAGGTTTTGTAATGCCTTTCTGTAACTACAGCAATTGCTGGCGTGGAAGTGCCGTAATAGAAAAAGCATTTTATATTCTTGCAATGCAGTTTAGCAGCTGCAGCTATGTTAGTGGATGAGCATAATGGCCAGCAAACCTCCAGCGAAGGGAGGGAATTTCTTGTTCTTACAGAGGCCCTGTCTCCCTAGCTGTGGTACTGTGAGTCACTGCTGTGCTGTCCATGACCCTCTAAGCACATCATGGTAACAGCAAGGACGAAAAATCCCTTACAAATGGAAAACTTGCCCTTGAAACCATCAGTTTACGAGTGTGACTTAGGATGAGGTATCACACACCCAATTGCCTCCGGTTCATCATCTGGTGCTGCCTTTTCCCTGGTGCAGGTTTCCTCAGGCACAACACGGGGAGGGGAGAGAGGAGCTTGGGTTGATCCTGTTTGTGCCTTTGTGGTGTTTGGGAAGTGCTAGGGAGAGGAGGACGAGCTTAGCTGTTTCTGATGTTAGTGGCCATTTAGTAGCAGTTGCCTCTGTTCCCTGCAGGCCCTCAGAAGCAGCTTTGAGCTCCTGAGGTTGCTGCTGCCTTTTTTTAAATACTTTTTTTTTTTTCTTCAGTGTATTTACATCTTTGCTTTCTCTGCATAACTGAGTGGGGATGAAGGAAAAACTGATTCAGAGCTTTTTCCCACCACTATTTGTGTCCTGAGCAGCTATTTCTGTTAGCAGCAAGAGTCCCCGTTTCTCTGATCTTGAGCTTATTCACTGCTCTGTGGGTGTTTGAGGTGTCGCAGGGCTGCCTGTGGGGAAGGGAAAGCCTATGCAAAGAGCAGGGAGACGAGATCTTGGTGCTTCTTTTCTGTTGCTTGCAGGAACTAAGAGGCAAAAGCATCTCAGTTCTGTTGGCACCAAAGAGGGTGGCAGGTCCTCATTGGTGGCATTTGTACCAAAACAGGGAGGGAAAGCTGCCAGAAGACTCTCTTGTGTGAAGAGTGCCTATTGCCCAGGGAAAGGATAGAAAAAGATTATGCTGAGAGAAGCTAATTTAAAATGAATTAAAGACAGACAAATTCACATTTTCTGGTACAGCATCTTCCAGGAAAAGAAATCAAATGAAATAACAAAAAAGTAATAAACAGCAAATTCAACATTAGTTTTAATGAAGGACTAAGCAAATATTGTAGACTTTTCAATAATAGTAATAAAAAGCTACAAGTATCATAACAATATGCATGTTGTAAACTCTTGTAATCACATGCAGTTATTGTTCCTAAACAGCATCTTGGTTTTTGCAGCAGTAATATATTCTCTGTCTGCCTGGGAAGATTTGGTAGAGAATGACTGCAATGACAGTACAAACGTTGAAAGAGGTAATGTGGGAGAAAGGGAGTTCTGGAAGACTCTTTTCAGCTCTTTCTTTTGTTATTTATTTAAATGCAAATCTTTCAGCCAAAAAAAAAAAAAAGAGAAAAAGAAATGTCCAAAATCTGATAAATATTCAGTAGCCTTGTGGATTCATGAATGTGAGGCTGAAATTACAGAACTGGTGAGTCATACAGAAACTTGTCCGGGGAAGCAAGGCGCTTCTGATATTCTGAAGTTACAGGAAGAGCAGGGTATAGCAAACTCTTAAAATAAGCCAAGGCCTACAGTGTATTTTAGTGTCTTCTAACAGTGCACTTCAAAAGTCACCATTTAAAAATAAACTGTGTAGGAAAATACTCACTTTGGTCATCTTCAGGCAGACCTAAGCAGTACTGGCTTGAGACAGCTCTAGTCAGTGCAGCCTTCTGCTTTCAGACCTGCGAATGACAAGTGCCTGTCAAGGTGTGTCATGTTCGAAAAGCAGGTTGTTACAACACCTGGGACTAGGTCATCACGCACAGCTGGAGCCGTGAGCATTGCATCGGGAAAGCTGTTCTGCTGGGAACGCCCTGTTTCAAGTTCTGGTTTGTACCCGTGGAAGTTGCCCTCCCTGGGCTGAGATCCCTTCCCAGGGCTGGACACAGTCTGATACAAAGAGGTGCAAAAGCTCATTTTCCCTTTCTGTCCTTGGTAGATCAGGTTTGTAGCGTGGCTTTAGCTCCCTGGGCGAAGCGCAGCAAGAACGTGGCTGCTCCACGTGACTCCTGTGAGAATGGAACTAAACCTCCCTTCAGTACTGGGGGGCCTGGGGGTACCAACCCCTTTCCTCTGTCAGCCCTGA
The DNA here is from genome assembly GCF_034619465.1 of Leptosomus discolor. NCBI lineage: Eukaryota > Metazoa > Chordata > Aves > Leptosomiformes > Leptosomidae > Leptosomus > Leptosomus discolor. The sequence goes on along the minus strand of NC_141401.1, from coordinate 21,885,264 downwards.
AGAGACTGAGAGTGCCAGCTCCTCCACCTGAACAACATTACAGCATGCCATAAATATGTTAATTCTTTAATTTATTAAGGTTAAAACTTACTTGACCTATTTTAAAATATCGCTGTTTCCCGGGTATCGACAATAAAAATAATACCTGAGAGAGACCTACAGAAAAGCTTGGATGCATGTCATGGATGTCATGTTATTTCATGGCTTTATGTTTAAGCATCTTAATTACTGCATCTACTTACACTCAGAAGATTACCAACTAGAACGAGTTCAAAACTTTGTTTAAATGAAATCTGTATAGCATAAAAAGAATTCGCAGTAAATATCCTTGGGATGTAGGTAGAGAGGACAAAAATGTGTGGTTCGGTATTTATTGTGTGCCAGTATTGATATTCTTGTCTTTTTTTAATGTTTCTACCATACCTCATTATGAGTTCATTACAAGGGCTTTGCCTCTACAGTATGACATGAGTGAGCTTATGTTTAGCATTATTATAGTTATATCATTTGCTTGTAAACTCATTTTATTGCTGAATTACACATTTTTAGCAGTATTATTTAGAACATACATGTCAACAAATGTCTAGGATTTTTCCTGGTTTTACTCAGATCAGTTTGAATTAAACTGTTCAAATTTGAGATAAATACAGCTTAGTAGAGTCTATATATAACCTTAGCTCTTCTAGAAATGGTCTTCTTTAGAATAAATTGCTATGTATTAGGACTGGACAGAAAATTAGTATTTAGGGAGGGCTTCATATATTTGGGGATGAAAAAGTCTCAAGTCTCCATTTTCTTTTCACTGCTTCTTGAGGAGAAAGAGACAAATTATCTCATGCAGTTGGGGGCATGGAAGGTGGATCTTCTACATCTAAGACTACTCGGTATTTAGGATTATATATTATTTAAGATGTATCTCATTTTATAGTCCCAACTTCCGTGTCCCTGTTTGAAAGCACGTTTGGAATATTGTTGTTTGTTTGTTTTCTTGCTTTCAACTGGGGACAAGATGCTACAAGGGCTCAAGCTTGTGTCCTCAAGCTCAAGGTGTCCAGAGGAGGACTTACGCAGGGGGACTTCCCTTCCACACCTTAGATCTGGACTGGCTGGACCCAACTCTCACCCCAAACTGTGTGCAGAAAACCAGGATGCTTTCCCATGACTTGCTAATCCAGCTTGGGAGCCAAGCAAGGTGGGTATTTACTGACAAGCTGCCTGGAAGGCAGAGAGAATCAGTTTTTCAAATACGGAAATTCATAAGAAGAAAGGGTTTGCCTCCTCCCACCCCCGAATTAGATATAAAATAGAAATGTATAGTCCTTCAGGAAACTGGTACATTACATAACAAGTAGGTAAGAATTAACTGGTCTTTTCAAGTCAGTTTTTAAAAGAGGAAAATATTTAGAAAGTGATTTTTTTGCAGACTAGATAACAGTAATTTTGGTTTATGCAGCTGCCAGTGAAAAGCCTGGTGTCAAAATGCAGTAGTACTTGTAAGCATTAATCAATAAATACTCATTATTTAGAAGACACAGTATAAAAATGAGTGAGTATTAAAACAGAATCAATCCACTGTATAAGCACTAAGGAATGTGTATGAATTCCTAGCAATTTGATAGTGACATCCATTTGGAATCTCAGTTTATATGCATAAAAGCAAAGTGTAAGCAAATGTTTCATTATCCAAATGTAAATAAATGATATGTAAATTTTAACTGAAGTTCATGAACTGTCAAGGAGCAAGTATCTTAAGTCAGAACATCTACAGTATATAAAAGCAGACCTGTCTGGCCAGATGGTGTGAGAATAAGGAGTGACAACATTTGAAATAAATAACAGCCACCTAGAAATCATGTGCAGAGGGATTCAACCGACCACTACATTTTAAAACAACCTGGAAGGAGGAGATGAGACAGTTTAGGAGTGACTGCTTTCCCTGTGTAACCAGTAGAGAGAAGGTTTTAACACCATTCCAAGGTGGAGAAATCTATACTAGAAATGGCAACACACAAGAGACAGACGGATTCAGGCAATTTACTCTGCTAGACATCAAATGCTTTTCTGAGGCGATAAGTGATCATTCAAAAAAATATCTCGGATCAAGCTCCCGTGGCCAAACAAAGCCAAGAGGGAGGGGCAATGAGAAAGCTCATTTAACACAGACACTGTGTTACTCACGCTTTTTGCTGATTCTGTCTGCAGAAGTCAGGTACCAACAGAGCTCTTGGATCCTGAAGAAGCCTGATGAGAGATGTCATTCCAAACCCACCAACAGAGAAATCACCACAGAAAGGGGAAGAGGAGTAATAGTCCTTACATGTAAATGAAGTAAGGCAAGGCCTGAAAAATGCTTCACAATGAGAAAAATTGAGGCCAGGAACTAGGAGTGCCCAAAAGAGTACTTTGGGGAGCAAGCACCTCTTGTGGGATGGTAAGAAAATGCCAAACAGGTCATGGAGACAAGAAAGAGAGCAGAGATAATCCCTCTGAAAATACTAAAATGAGCTTCTTAACCTACAGTTGTATCTCTGCAGCATGTGTCTGAGCAGATATGGGGGCAGGGAATGGTTACTTAGAAGTTAAAGCAAGAAGTGGGGGGGGGGGGGGGGGGTGTGTGTATATTTTTTTTTTTAAGCAAAAAGCGGTATGCACAAAGCAGGGAGTGAGTCATGACCTTGTTCATGCCAGTGGCAATATCCCTTTGACTTCAAGTCACAATCCAGGCTTTTTACTCACAGCTCCTGGTCGCTCCTCACCGTGTCACGTTAGCACCACCTCAGTGTTAGAAGTCAACACTGGGCCTTCAGTTGTGTGCAAAGTTAGACATACGCGTGTGTGGGTGCTGTGTATTTCGTCCACCGAGGTGTACGTGGCTGACTCCTGTTTTAGTGTTGGAAAAACTGAGGCACAGAGAGCTGGGGACGAGACTAAGGCTCCTGACTGGTGGCACACTGCTTTGTGGCTGGGAGCGTGGTGCTCCCCTCCGCTCTGGGTGTCCCCGAGAGCCCAAACTGCTTCCAGGGACGTCCTGGGAAAATGGGCCATTGCCTATTCCTAGGAAGCTTGCATCAGCCGGAGCATGAGACCAGTACTGCTTTGCCATGTGCCATAAGCAGGGAAGCAGGCGGGCAGCTGGGGAAGCAGGGTCCTAGCCTGTCCGAGGCAGTGTGTACGCCTTCGGACGCAGTACAGGTCTGAACATACTGCTCTGCGTGCTGCTCCTCCCGGGCAAGGATGACAAGCATTGTTGCAGCCATACGAAAAGGCAGCAAGATAAAATAGATTTCTGAATGCTAGGCAGCAAATTACAGACAAAGCCAGAATTCAGGCACACCTAATCCTTAGTCCGTGTCCAGTGCTACTGGTTGATCAGTCTCTTTGCTGTTGTCACATACAACAGGTAATTACCTATTTGAAAATGTTCCCCTGCTCATTGCTTGGAGAGCTATTAAAAAACCCACGTGCAAGGAATGAACAGAATGAGACCGGGAGTTTCTCATTGTTTAACAGAAATGTGGGAATGGCAAACTCCACCATCACATGCACGACTGGTGCTCTAAATTGCAGAAGAAAGACTTTCATAAAGTGGAATTGCCAAATCTGAGGATTATCAGTCCACAAACTGTGAGAAAATTAACCTAAATATTGCAGCCCTTCGGTGTTTGGAACTTCCATTGCTTTCAGGCTCTGCCAGGTTAGTCCCCAGTTTACAAAGGAAAAGCCTGACCTGACAGGCTTTGGAGGAATGTTCCTCTTTGAAGAAATAATTCAAACCACCAGTTCATTCTAGAGAGTTATTAGAGACCTTCATCCCTGTGCTGCACTTACTGGCTGCCTTGTGCACGGAGTGAATTAGTGCTGTGTGTTGGATGGATTTCATGATGGTTTTATCCAGACAGTAGTAAAATGCATTCATGCCAACTCTCTGAAGTACCAACCTGTTGTGGATGCAATGTGATGTCTCCTGGGAGCTGGTTACATTATGAAGAAAGAAAATGTTTGCACAGTATAGGCTATTTAACTCTTCTTGGAAACTGAACTTCTGGACAGGCAGGAGGAGGTAAAAAGGGGAAAAAATCCTGAAAAGTCTCTGAATGGGTGGAAGTTTCAGTAAATTACTGATTACTTAACTGTATTTTTTGCCTCAAAGGCAAAAACATCCCATGCCTTTGTTCTGCTGTTATCCTGCTGGAGTCGATCGATTCAACAAAGTTGTTCAAGGAGGGAATTAATCCTCCTTACAGGACTTTCACCACTGGGCACTGGGTATTGCATAGGCTGAGGAAGCACATTTCTGCTTCCCCTGGCTGCCTGCTTCTAATCCTGACCCACCACCACCTTGCGTTTGTATATATTATATGTTTGGCTGCATAGACAAAGCATGTGCTTATTCTCTTCTTCTAGCTCCACTGAAGTTTAAATCCATACGCTTAAAGTTCCTTCTCCTGTTACTTCCTTAGCTTCCTCTCCTCTGACACTTTTAAAATATATCCTGCCCTATACCCAGGAGTAAAAGAAGTGCAATCAGTGTAAAAGAACACGGATATTGCTTTCAAACATATGTATTATCTAAAAGGCAAGTGCATGTAAAAAGTTTTCCAAATGAACTTGTTTAAAATTTCAAAAGTCTAGATGGATGGGGAGTGGGAACTTCCAGCATATCCAACAGTAGAAGAAAAGTAGAAACTGCTTGTCTTAAGGTCTCGTATGAAATTCTGTAGGTCCCCAGCTTCACGGGATGTGCTTTTGTTAAAGCACCAAAAGTGTTTCTAGACTCACTGCAGCAAAAGTAAAGTTGTTCGACAGCAGCGTCCCTCTGTTAGGACAGTCTTACATGAGTTAAAGATCTTTGACATTAGGACTTTTGTAGCCACAAGGGACAAAAGGAAGGGGAGAAAAAGGACTGAAGAAAGTTGTATACGAAGAAGCCATTTAATGCAGATTTGCCATAAGGCAAAATAATAATGCTTGGATGTTATGAACTGCAGAAACTCCGTGAACACATTATATTTTAAACACTTAATCTGTTTTACAAACTATGTACATTCTTCTGCTAAATAAGATGAATTGTGATTCAAGAAGCAGCACATCCTGACAAATCTCCTCCTAAAGGCATCCATTAATATAAATCAAGAGTAGCAATTTTGTTTGATCATTTATTTGCAAGAATCATTAAGGCTTATTAGCATAATTATTCCCTGTGGGACTTCATGTCACATAAATGAAAAATGGCATTATCAATATTTAAAAGATAAGTGTGTAATGTTTAGAGTACTTCAACAGTACTCTGCAGGTGGTGTCCAGCTGTAGCAAATTAGATTAGGTTTGATTTCTAAATTGCAGAAATACAATTTCAGTGCAACTGTGTATTTCAAAACTACGTTTGCTCATTGTGCAAGGCCTAAACACACAACCAAATTCTGCAGTTACTTGTTCCAGTACGTCTGTGTACATGGTTTTCTGATTTCAGGTAAGCAACTTGTCTTAAGACATCACATAGGAAGCGAATGTTGCTTACTGGTGGAAGCCCTTTTATAATCTTGTCTTTTTTACTTTTTACAGTTCTATATGATGATCTGAAATTTTCTCAGTGAACCAAGAGGCCGTTCTCCCTCATTCTCCCCTCTCCTCCCAAGCAGAACAGTAGTTACAGTGTCATCAGAGTTTCTTCTCTATGGAGACACGGAGCCCTGCTCTCCTGCAGTAGCGCCGAGACCCAAACTGGCTGGTGCCTCTCTACCAACTTGGATCGTCTCAGCACGAAGCACAAGCTGGGCTTACGTGAGCGCCCTTTGGAGCAGAGACGGGCAGTGCCGCGTGGCAAAGCCGTTGGGCTAAGATGGCGCCGGGCCCGCCGCGGCGCGGGTGGCTGCCTGCAGGGTGCCGAGGAGGTCGGGGTGGGGAAGGGAGTATGTGGGAATATAATTATGGGCACTGGCGGGAGGTCAGCTGAGTGAGCTGCCTGCTTGTCGTCTGCTACGGGGAAGCCCTGTGCATCGCTGGTTCTCCTCGCTGCGGCCCAGGCGAGGGCTGAGTGGCCGGCGGGAGCAAGAGCACCCGCTGCTCGCGGGAGAAGTTGCCGAAGGCTCCTGCACAGACAAGTCACCGTCTGGGCACTGCTCGGAGCGAAAGCCTTAGATGGAGAGCAGGGACTAGTGAGAGTCCAGCTGAGGTGGCAGATTAAACACAGCTCTTGGGGCTGGGTGAGCCCCACTTTTGGGCAGCAAATCCAGGTGTGCAGAGCAGCGGGGTGCAGGGCAGAGAGCACGGCACTGAGCTGCAGCCACTGAAGAAGGCTTTTCAGCAGCTGCTGGCAGTGCTGTGATCCCCCCAGCCATGCAGTGTCCCCCATCAGCGTGCCCTTCTGACAGACCTGGCATGCAGGCTCCCAGTAAACAAATCAGGCTGAGGGGTGAGGGACTGGGAATGCCTTGGAGACAGAAATCTGTGGGCTTTGTCTGGCCGTAGCAATAGAGGCAATTCACCACTTCACTGGTGAATTTGTTTTGGAGCACAAAACTGCTGTTTTATCAGCAGTGAGGTGTATCATTAACTGCTGCGTGTTCTGCTCCTCTCTAAAGGCTCCTGAATAAAACATCAGGGATTTTACTAACTGTGCCCCAGGACTCCTCTAGGCACATCCCCATGCACGGCAGGGAGGCAGAACCTTCCTCAGCCCTGGGCTCGTGCCAGGGCTCTGCTGAGGCTGATGGGCAGGATGAAGTGCCCGCGTAAGAGACAGATGCAAGCAGCAGAATTGCTTTTGCGTTGCTCTCAGCCCTTTCCGGGAGGGACGTTTGTTCTCCATGACTGCCCTTCAGTTGCCCGTTCCATTGGCTGGCCTAAGGTTATGGTGACAGATTAGTTTGTGTTTGCAAACAGCATCTTTCTTCATAGTTTTCTGCTCTTTGCTAAGCTCCCTTTTCATTATTCACGAATGTTAAACCAAAGTCTTTGGAATTAATTGTGTTTGGTGGTACCTTGCAGGAACGAAGGGGTTCTGCTTTCTTCCAAGTATGTTTCTTGGTGCTCTCTTTTGCAGTCAAGTGAGAATATGTACTGACACCTGGACTCGGTGCTGCCGAGGGAGTAGGCAGCCTAGGAAGCGTATTGCCATCTCACCCTTTCACCTCGTGTATTCTTTTCCATGGGTGCTACTATAGGGAGGAGCAGAGTAACGCTCAGTACTAAAGTTTTTTCTCCGTATGTCCTTTGGCCTTGGAAATGATGACTCTTCCTTCCAGAGGTGTACATTCTGATGGCACCGCGTACGAAATACTGGAAAGGAAACCGTGACCTGGTCAAGTGCTTAAACGGCAGCCAAAATCAGGGGAGGTGACGATGGCTGCTGGGCTGGAGGCAACGACTGGTTTTCCTCCAAGACAATCCCTTTGCCCCATTTAGTTGGGCGCTTTGGCAGACGAGCTCACTGCAGGCTGGTTACTCAAATGCCTCCTCGAAACCCCGCCCAGGAAAGACAAGGATAGGGTAGAGCAGGAAAAATGTAGGTCTGGTGTTTAATCTTTCTGCTTCCAAATTAAAAACTACAAATGGAGCTTTTAATCTTGAGGGGCGCTTTTTGACAAATAATTAGAGCTCACGTGTAAAAGTCTGATTAAATAATATAACTTTTTAAAAAGCATTTACAAACAGAATTTTCATACCCAATTTAGATTCTCAACTAAAAATCATTGCTGTTCTTTTTCTTAAGAAAGAACTCAGTCCTTCTGCTTGAACTTATGATCTCTAATCTTTTTTCATGGGGGACAGGAGTTCGGCTGTGACAGGTAAGTGGATAAAGCTCTTGCTGCACAAACCAGAAGCATCATTATAGCAGTGGGTTTACAACATTCTTTACATAGAAGAACTATATTTGCTCTGTCTACAATATTTGCTTAAAAAAAATGGTTACAGGTGAAGCAGAAACCCTGGTAACTGCAACTTGTATTGTCCCCAGTGTTGGCTGGTTGGAGGAAAAAGAGCACAGTGGACATGGCGCTCTAATTGTTTTTTCATCGCTGAATGCTAGCGAAGTTGTGCCAAATGCACAGGAGAAATGCCCTGTTCCACAACCCAAACAGATCTACTGGCCAGGCAGCCAGTTGGCAAGAAAGCCCAGACTTTGCTGCGTGCTGTAAAAGCTCATTTCCCAGCTCGCTGAATGGATGCTGGATGTTGTACAAAACGTGGCTGATGTTGATGGTGTAACTGCTGCCTTTTTTCAGGTTACCTACAAGGAGCAATCGAACTGCAATATAGATTAAAGTAGGAAAATAATCAACTATGGAATATATGGAACACTTAAAACCACTAAACAATGTAAATAATGTTCATCGATGGGAGGGGGGCAGAAAGCCACACGCTTGGTATTGGTTGGAATAATAAGAATGGGACAGGAACTGCAGAGAAACAGAAGCACTCAAAGAAATTAAGAAAGAAACAGTCAGAGGGCCTAAGGTAGTCTCCCATTTTGACCCTGAACAAATCCTGAAAGGCTGAATGCTGGCAGGAGAGAGACTTGAAAATGAGTGACCAAATGGTGTCCTAGCTCCCTGCTTTTGTCTTACAGCACCAAAGGAGTTTGGGCTGCATGTTTCAAGAAGCACTTATGTTTTCTGGCATTGCTACTGTGGAAACAAAGAAACGACAAGGATTGTGTGGAGGTAAGAGACTGTGGGGTGAAAAATGGTTTTGTCAACCCATAGGCCTGGAAGGGACTGTCTAATCCTTCTGCCTGCACAACATCAGAGTCTAGCGTAGTCGCACAACACTACAGCTTTTACTTTTAAAGATCTGCTCTACAAACTACCTAAGGAGTCTGTTTTGGTGTTATCCTGGCCTTTTGACTAGAATAACAATTATTTCATGTCCAACCAGCAAAAATACCCTCTGTAAGAAACATCAGAGTGCAATGTCACTGTGGAGTAAAATTCACCTGTGGTCTTTGGAATTTACGTATTCAGTTGTTAAAAACAGTGTGTCTACTCAGAAGAGTACGTGGGTGCTTTATAAACTTGGATAAATGAGTAATAAATATTAATAGGAAATGTTAAGAGCTCTGAGTTTACCCAGAAATACGCGCTATACGACACGTGGATGTAAATGCACTCTAATAGTTTTAGTCACATCAGCCTTTCGACGCAGAGCTCACAGCTTGTACTCTTGACCAGCAGGACTGAGCAAAAGCAAAAATAAAGCAAAGAACATGGTGCCCCCAAAAGACTAATTTCTGTTCATGTCCTTTGCACAAACACTCCTTCTGGCCTGAGTCGCTCCATTTATTCTCTTTATTCTTTGAAAACTCAATACTACAGCTAAATATTTATTAAAACCACATTTTTCTCATCAGGAACAGCTGTATTTTTGCTGAACATGTTTGAAGCACTTGAGTACTTCTGTTCCTTGGAATATTTTTGTTTACAGTCCACAGTGTCATAAGTAAAAGATCACTTCTGCCTATTGCTGTTATGGGACGTATTTTCCCTACTAATCCAGGATAATGTAAAAAAAAAAAAAAAAAAAAAAAATTAGTGCTAAGATTTTCTTGACAGTGATAGCCCCTTAGCTGCTAAATCTGCTATCCCATCCATCACTAATCTCGAGCAAAGCAAGCATTAGTTTCTCTGTGACTTATCTAGGTCTTTAATAGATCGATAGCACAGCTCAGACTCTTCCCTGTTAGTTCACATTTATCTTTTCATCCAAAGAAGGTAAATTACCTCACCCAGAAGCTGTGTTATCCCCCACAGCAGTTTATAATGTTGCAAAGTCAGCATGACCCACATATCTTATCTCAGCTGGAACGCATTTGTCACTGTCTCGTGTCATGATCATCTGCTAAAACGCCCTGGAAAAGAGGGAAACCTGCAACACGGCTTCACCGTTTTCATTTAACGACCTTTTCTGCTGTGTGCTCCTGTATCACCTTCCATTTAAACGGCTAAAATAAAGGGAACTCTCTTTTTCCCTTTAATGCTCCATTTCATCATTTTTATCATGAGCAAAATTTTCATTCCTCGGCAGTCTTCATTCCTGCTGTCCTGAGCTGATCAGTAGGTGGTGATACTGAGACTGAGCACTGAATAATTCATTAACGTGCTGTGTGAACCCTGAGGAAGGACCGTTGGGTTTAACTCCACGTTGGACCAGCTGGATGCTGGTCACCTGAAGCCCTTCAGGCCCTGGCAGCGTGTAACGCTGTCAGCAAAAAGGAGTGAGGGGCAGGTCACTGCCCGGTAAGTCCCACAACCAGGCTGCTGCAAGAAGAACGGCTCTATGAAACAGGAGTTTGATTGCAATTAGGCAGCTGGAACTCATTCCTTTCCAAACAATAGCAAAGTAGGTATTTCATTATCTGTTATTCTAAAAAGTTCATAAATTGTATTATGGAAGCGAAACTTAAACTTTTGAGGAGTCTGACCCAGCTGGTTGCAAAACCAGTAGAGTTTTATTCTGTTCCTTCAGATGAGCTGAAGAGCTCTGCCTGGACTGCACTCTGTTCTGCACGTGTTACATTCTTAGGTCTTTAACTGAGAAATTAATTGGTGAAAAGAATTCTCTGGTTGCATTGTTTTTCTTCTTTGCATTTTAAACACACAGCAGCAAATCTGGAATGTCTGGGAAATAAGAGAACAATGAGGCACCAAGGACTGGAGACCTCACGATATTTTCCCTTTGGGATCTTGCTGGATATCGGTGCTGTGTTCTCTCCCTTCTGGAGAAGAGACGCTGCTCACAAATACTGTGTACATGCCAATACAAACCACCTCTCAATTTCAAAAAGAGCTTTGTGAACTGACTCGCTTGTCTCTGCTCTGTGTGCGTTTTTTCCAAACATTTTTACTCTCGCTCTTCTGTCTGAATGCCTTGCTGTCCTGGAGACTGAACCAATGCATACTTATGTTCTCATTTTAGAGCGTGGCTGTTCCAGATTAAGGACATCACGTGAGCGAAGATGAAATTCTACATCAGAAGGTTATTTGCTGTTATTTCCAGAAGGGAGGTGAGGGTACCTGATTTTGTTATTTTGTTGGGCAGCAAAGAAAAGTCCTTGTATTTCTGGTGAGGCAGGTAGCTGTTCGCTGGGGAGGAAGGGCCTGCAAACGTATCTTTTGCCCCTTCATCCCACCCACCACCTCCCAACCTTGGGCACTGGCAGTCAGTGTGGTGCCAGTGCAGTTAAAAGCAGGCCCCACGGCTGATGTTCTGGCTGTCGGTTTCCCCCCTGTGCCTCTATCCCCTGTACTTGTTCGGGATCCATCGCGTCATTATGGAGGAGATTAATTGTTAATTAACTGCCACCTAGGTTGGGTGGTTACAGGTGAGCAGAGTGCCCTGACGGGGAGCAGGGATTCGGTAAATGCCCTTCGCTAGTTTTGCGAAGGTAACGCGGCGGTTGTTCCTGCCGCCTATTGCTCCTCCCGCGCAGGGCCGGCCGAGCCCCGTGCCCGGGCGGCGGCAGGGGCGGCTCCTCGGGCGCCTCCCTCCCGGGAACGGCTGTTCACCCGCTCCGGCCGCGGGCGCACGGAGACGTCAGCGGCCACCGCCCGTTTGGGCTGCCGTTCAACGGAGACCGCAGCGAACGCGCTGCCGCTGCGGCTCCCGCCCCGCGCCTCCCCCGCTCTGCCTGGCGGAGCCGAGCCCGAGCCCCCGGGGCCGGACCGGCCGCGCTCCGCGCCGCGCCGCGCCGAGGGGCAGCGCCGGGGCGCCCTGACGGCCCCTCCCCCCGGCCCCGCCAGCACCCGCGCGAACAGCTCTGAGCCACGTGACAGGGCCCCCCGTCGCCTCCCAGCCAATCAGCGCGGCGGGCTTCCTCCGGAAGGGAAAACCCTTCCCCGCCTCCCGCCCCCGCTCGTTGCCATGGCGGCGCGGCGCGGCGGCGGGCGGGCGAGATGGTGAGTGAGGGAGCGGGGCCCCGGGGCCGCGGCTGCCCTGCGGCATCGCCTCTCTCCTGTCGCCCGCAGGCGGCCCTGCAGCGGGGTGCGGGGCTGGTAGCGGAGGCGGAGGAGCGCGGCGGGCGGCGCCGGGCCGCCAGGCTGCGGGCCGCGCTGGAATGCGAGCGGCGGCTGGAGGAGGCCGTGCTGCGGGTAAGAGCGGTGGGGCCGGATCGGGCCCGGAGCCGCGGGGCGGTGGCGTGTACGGGCGAGCGCGGAGCGGCGGGGCCGGCTGGGACCCGGCTGGGCGAGGGCAGAGGAGGGGCGGCCGCGCCGTCCCGCCGGAGGGCTCTGCCCGGCTGCCCTCTCCGGGGCTGTCTCCGGCGGCCACCGCCGGCGGCCCGCACGGGCCTGCGGTGTGCCCGCTCTGAACGCGCGCGGCTCCGGTTGTCCCGATCAGGCAGAAGAGAACAAAACCCGGAGGGAGCTGCAGCGGGAGCGAGAGGAGAGGCTGGCGGCCGAGCTGGCCCGGCTGAACCGCGAGCAGCTGAAAGATGAAAAGCTGCGGCAGCAAGTGCGGGAGAACAGGTAACGGCTGGGAAACCCCGCCGCGCCGTTGGACCGGCTGGCGCGGGGTCAGCCCGGCTCGGAACGGCGCCTTCGCGGAGGCGCTCGGTCAGGCGGGCGCCTCCCGCTCGGCTTTGACTTTTGTCGGTCACGGTTTGGATGGAGTCTCAGGCGCAGGGAGGTCGTGGCACGGGGTGTTTTCAAGGAACGGAGAGGAAGTTTTGGTATGCTGACATCAGGCACGCGGTGTATGTTTTAGAGTAGGCTTTAACTTCCCGAATTTTTGCAGCAGAGAAGGTCGTAACTGGGAAAAACATGAGAAAAGGCAGATTTTCGAGAAGTGGTGTCATCAGAGGGGTTACTCCAGCTGCCAGTGACCAGTATCCAAAAAGAGTGTTGGGGGTGAACGTGAGACAGACTGGCGGGGGGGGGGGGGGGGGGGGCGTAAGGGAGGTGTGAGAGGGGGGAAGGGGGCGTGATGTCTGAACAGCACCTGAACAGCGTGAGGTGATCTAAGTCAAGTGGAGACAAGACAGACTTTGTGAAAGCTGTAGCAGAAGCAGAAATGAATCTGACCTGGAAGGAAAAGTTATTTTACCATCGAGGTATGACAAAAAGTTAATTTTAAGCAAACTTTGTTAGTAAGAGAAAAACTCACCAATCCACAAAACTTTCATTTTGGTTATACACTCAGATATGTACGTACACTTCCCCAGCTCTATAAGCACGTGTGTTTATGTCATCAGATGAAATGTATGCACACCTATCGATGGCAGAGCTACAAACAGACATCGTTCTTGTTTTAAAACAAGTTCTGTTTTATTTTTATGCTCTTTTACTAGAGCAGTATTTTTTTCACCTAAAATTGGGCTTTTCCCTGAGAAATAATGTTTTTCAATCATGTTTAAAACGTGATGGAAGTATCAATTTTTTCCCACAGGTACTTGCTTCCTTGTGATAGGATCCGTTTCTTTTCCCCCCCCCAGCCTTGAACTCCGGGAGTTAGAACAAAAGCTCCGATCCGCGTACACGAGCAAGGAGCGAGCTGCGCAGATCGCTGACAAAGCAGCCAGGCAGTATGAGAAAATGGTAATTAGCTCCGGGCGTATCCCAGCCCCTGGGTGCTGTAACTCTTTGCGTGGATCCTGCTGAAATTGTGTCCTTTGAAGCTGACCCTTTTATCTAGGACATCGTCAGGTTTAGGCCTTCGGTGTGTGTTGGAAATGCAGTTTCTGTTACGAAGGGCTCCGTAGCCGGTGATGACCAGCCGTAAGAAAAAGGTTGGCTTTGCCACTGCAGTCACAGTAGCAGTGAATGAAGCTGTGCAAATGGATATAGTTTTTATTTTACTGGTTGTGTAATATTTATCCCAGTTCAAACTATGATGCACTTTGTACAGTAAGTGCTTATCAAGATGCCTCCTTACCTCAGAAGCAGATTGTGAAAACGTTGTTACTGTTATGAGACATATAGCTGAAGAACTTCAGAAAGAATTGTGAGCTTTGATTTTTTGTGTGGAATAATGTTGGTCATCAGGCAGGCGATTCCGATCACGTTAAGGTTTTATACAAAATCCGCTTTGTGCCGGTCGCTGCCAAGACAACGCATTGATCAGGGCGTTCCTCAGAGTTCAGCCGTGCCCCGGGCACCGCGCCGCTGTGAGCTGCCTTCCCTCGCACCGAACGCTCTGCTTGCCTTCGCTCGATGCGCAGCTTCCTTTGAGCATTGCCCGTTCTCCCCAGGCTGTTTAGGTGCTGAGGGTTCTGCTTCCTCAGTTAAGCTGCGAAGCACATTAAGGCACTGTATTTGTAGGTGGAGGTGAAAACCATTCCTGCTGTGTAACGCAGTGTAACTCCTTTCTGTGCGGTGCGTTGTTCCATTACAAGTTGTGTTAGCGGGAGTAACGAGGAATCCTGCACTGCTTTGTCCCCCATAGAAACAGGAGGGTGAAACAGCCCGAAAGATGAAGGAAGAGTACGAAAGGGTAACACAAGAAGAAAGGTCTGCAGAGCTGAGGCGAAACCAGGAGAAAATAATGTATCAGCAAGAACTGGAAAAACAGCTTGAGGAACAAGAGAGGAAGAAGCAGGATGCTTATGAAGAGTTTCTAAGAGAGAAACTCATGATTGGTGAAATTGTAAAGAAGATCTATGAGGAGGACCAAATGTTAGTTACTCTGAATTTTTATTATTTATTAATTGAAAACAAAACAAGTCATATAATTCTGTATAGAAAACTGGTTTATGTTTGTTTATTTCATAGATTAAGAACCATTTTATATTTCCCTTGTCACGTTTTACTAGCAAGGGACTGACTTTGGTGGACTTTGCTGTTTAAACATCACAATGTTCTTGTCATTCCAGTCCATCTCGTGCCCTTGTTCCCCAATTAGGAAATCCAGCTTATTTCAAGGAGTGCTTCCATCGGGCCCGTCGTGCTGGAAGTGACTGCACGTGACAGATTCCTGCCTCGCCTCATGGCCCTGCCTCTTTGTGAGGCAGTTGTGTGCCTGTCTTACGGGCAGGGATAGGTTCCTGAGGGCAGGGCGGTCATGGCGGGCGGGGGGAAGAGTTTGGTATAAATAAATAAAAAGTTTAGGAGACTCTGGTGCCATTAGGCTGTTGGGCTTCCTTCTCCTCTCTGTTTTGATGGAGAGCGTATAAAATGGAGCAATAGTGAGTACTTGTGTGTGGTCTGTTCTACTGAAGAAAGGTGTTGGACAGGAGATTCCCTTTTTGGGGCAAATCATTAATAAGTATTTTCAATTTAGGTATCTCATTTCTAGCTGAATGGGTGAGGAGAGTCATTTAAATCTTAGTCTCTGGAATGTATTGTTAATGACGAGCATGTGGTCTGTTTAGTGGTACTCTGCAGTACGTTAATAACTGTTTAAACACGTTTTTCCATCTGCAGGGAAAAACAACTGAAGTTAGATAAAATGAGAGCAACTCAGACATATATTGAGGAATTTAAAAAAGAGCAAGCTATCTGGAGGAGAAGGAAACAGGAGGAGATGGAAGAAGAAAATAGGAAAATTATGGAGTTTGCCAACATTCAGCAACAACGAGAAGAAGATCGGCTGGCTAAAGTTCGAGACACTGAGGAGAAAAAACAAAGACTTCAAAGCATGGTATGAAAAATTGAAAGTATAGAAAAAATTTATTGTACATTCTTGTCTGTCATTTAGAAAACTTTCCTTCTTGTCATAGCTTGCCCAGAAGCTAGAAAGGGAACAACAGAAGCGTGAGGAACTGGAACAAATCCGCCAAGAGCTGTATCTGGAAGAACAAGCGGAGGCAGAAAGGAAGAAGGAGATGGTAAGTGCTGGCCGGTCAGTGAAGTACCTGTGTATCGGGCAGGGAATATTTCACTTTCCCTCGACTTCTCCTGCAGATACATACATGGGTATTTTGGTACTTGTCACCTAACAGGTTTGTTTATGTGTTGTGTGTATGTTACATGTACCTGTGTGTAAACTGTTAAGGGAAAATGCAAGTGGAGAGGATATTGCAGCTGTGCCGTAACTCCTGCGTAACATGCAGGTTAGCAGAGCCCGTCTGGATGAAATTTTTATAAAATATAGTAGTAGTGTACGTGCAGGAAAACATGTAATTTATGGAGCACTCGTAGCTATGGGCAGACTAATTCAAACAGACCAGATAAAAAATTTACAGAGAAAATTAAACCATTTTGAATTGCTGATCTAGAAAATAAGTAATAAAGTGAACGCAGGAGGCGGTATTTTACATAGGCTTGCTCTGTCCCTTCACTTCGGATGCCTTTGTGGTGGAGCAGCGTTCCTTCGGTCTTTGGACATTGTCACCGAGTTGCAGTGAGAAAGAACTCACTTGGTGAGAGTGTATCCCACGTGCAATTCCTGCTGCATCTGAGGAGGCTCTTCAGAGGCCACGGAACCCCCATTTCCACGACTTTGCCTCTGACAATGCTGGCAGGGTTATTCCTGGGCTGGGCTGGGTTTTTGTTCCACACTCTGGATTTGCTAAGTCTGCGGTGTTATTTGTGACTTTGGGATGTTTTTGAGGGACTCCCTGAGCCCATTTTGGTCTGTGAGCTCTCTCAAAGCAAAAAGCTTAACTCTGACATGGTCTTAGGTGTATTAAAAGAATTTCAATTGTTTTCAGTTCTGTTCTGGCACAAAGTGTCTATTTCCAACACTGTTTTCTAAATGTTCTTAGTCAGACAAGCAGCTGTGTGTTAACTTAGTGTTTGGAGGGACAGTTCTGTCCTCTGAATTTCCTCTGCCATCCCCATCTATGTTTTCATTTCGACCGGGAAGACAGCTGAAGGTTCTGAATACCCTTATGGTCCCCTTCATACATCTGTCTCTCTCGTGAAGGAGAACGCAGTGACTTTCGAGCTCAGGTTTAAGCCAAGCCAAGTAGGTGAATTCACCGCTTGCTTTTTGCATGTCATTTGCTTTTTCCTGTGGTCCCGCCCACCCTCTGTCGTACCTCGCTGGGGTGACAAACGAGATGTAACACATACGCAACGCTGCTATTTTTAGAGAGTTGCTGAGGATGACTTGTCTTGTTGATTCACTTCATTCTAGCGGAAAAAAATAATCTCCTTTTGTTCTGGACTTAATTTTGAGAATCTCGAGATATTTGCCAAACTAGTTAATACCGGAGACCGCTGTCAGGTGCGGAGCGTTTGCTCCAGCTGTCTATGCTAGAAGGCAACAGCTACAGTGAATTTATTCCAAGATAAATTGAGTAGATTGGCTGCTGAGGATTAAAATTGTCCAAAATATGTTCAGTAATGCAGCCTTTTATTAAATTCCCTTTATAGGCAGAAATTGAAAAGCGAATAAGGCAACGCGTAGACTTAAGGCAAACGTATGAGGAGCAGTTTGCCTTAAAGGAGGTGGCGCGACAAGCGGTGCGAGAAGAGGAAGAAGCCTTCAGACAGCAGATGTTGGCCAAGTTTGCAGAGGATGATCGCGTGGAACAGATGAATGCTCAGAAACGAAGAATGAAACACCTTGAACACAGAAGGGCTGTGGAAAAACTTATTGAAGACCGTCGCAAACAGTTCATTGCAGATAAAGTGAGAGTTTTCACAGTTGCCTTTGGTTCGAGCCGAAGCATTTGGATATGGGAGTACTTGTGCTGTCCTGAGTGACGAGGCTGTTGCTCCTAGGGAGACAGGAATTGCAGAGAAATGTGCAGGGGGAAGCGGGCCTCTGTTTTGGTTTGCTGGCAAGAAAAAAGTCTTTTTTGGAGCTGACTTTTTTTTTGTAGCTCAAGAGTTAAGAGTCAGCAACATCCCTGGGCCCCTTACACCTGCCGTGCTCTGCAGATCTCCCCTCGGGAGCCCTGGGATCAGCCACACAACTGTTGTCCTGTTCAGCGTCCCTGGCAGCAGCGCCGATAATGCGCGAGAAGGGGAGTCCCAGCCTTGATTTTAGGTTAAGTCTCAAATTAGCATCTGAGGAAGAAAAGGTCTAAACTGGAAACAAGTCATGGAATCCTATACTGCAGTTTTTGGACCTGTTTATAGGGTATAAATGCGATGTGTAACGTGAATTGCAGTTTCTAGTTATCAGCATGAAAATACATCCCTGTTTCTCCTTTTCCTGGATTAGAACAGCAGGGCGGGAACAGACTAACTTGTCTCAGGGACAAGAAGGAACCAGAACTTAACACTTAACTGCCTTTAAAAGAGCTTCTAGTATGAGACCAAACACGTACTAGCCCCATGTCCTGCCATTCAGTCCTCTCTCTTGTCCGAGATTTTTCTCTAGTTACCAGCCCCGTGTTGTTTAAACAGTGCTTTGTGGGGTTTTTTACGTACACCTTTCCATCCTTTTCAAACGGATTTCCTGTGACCAGGAGTTAAGAAGTGGAAGTTCAAAATTTACTCCACTAAAAAAATTTTCTCTTTGTACTGTGGTGGATATTGGTGGAAACAAATGTTCACAGAGCTGAAACTGAACAGTTACAAAAACTTGTTTGTTGTAGGAGCGTGAACTTGAAGAAAGGCAGTGGGAGGAGAGGAGACAAGAAAACATCCGCGCAATTGTTGAAGAAGAGAGACGGAAACTCTTGAAAGAGCATGCGTCTAAACTATTGGGTTATCTTCCTCGAGTAAGTGAATTGTGTTTTAACGCTCTGAACTGTAAATCAGTTTTCTCTTGGCTGGTTGAAGGCGAGGTTGCAGAACTGTGTAAATTCCTGGAGTCAGTGGGTGTCCTTACTGTGTAAGCTCTCCTCTGCTCACCTTTCCCTTTTCTTTTGGAGCTGGGAAGCAACTCACAGAAATGCTCTCTGGGTAGGAGGGGTGTTGGGCTCTGCTGCAGTATCGATGCCGTGTTCAGAACTCGCCAAAAGCTCCTGCAGTGCTTTGCCCAACCAGGTTTTGGACTGTGGAGGGGAAATTATAAAGCGGGGCTTTTCTAGCCAGAAAGGGGTCCGCCATATCTTAAACCCCGTTTCCACCAAATTTCTCGGTTGGGGTTTTGGGAGCAATTTCTTACAGTGTGGCTGTCTTCCAGGTCTTCTGTTACCATGGAAATGAGGCCTCCTCTCTGTTGCGGTGCTTACAGGAGCACTTCCAGAGCTCACTGTTCCTCCGTGTGTTTTTAAGTTAAAAAGATGGAAGCAATTATTGTAATGGGAATAAACTACAATTTATTTGGAGTTATACATCGTCATCAGAAAGATCACTCGATGGTTCACAAATTTACAGAGAGCTGCTTCAGGGATGTAAAAACGCATTTACAGTAGGGAGGGAACTGTCCAACTATTTAAAGAAATTATTTTCTGCAATACTGGAAAACATTGTAAATATAGCGGAGTTTAATTTTTATTCAAATATTAATATGCTAATTGGGTGCATGAATTTGTAAAATTTGGAGTGAGTTATTTTCTAATGTAGATTTAATTAAAGGATAACTCAAGTTGGCAATATTTCGATACCGTTTCCTGGTTTGCATTTCCTGGTGTAGGAAGTCTTGGCTATTTCAGAGCGCCCAGGGCTCGTACCCGTTCCATGGCCCTGACGTTCGACTTTGTTCTTGTCTCTGCTTCAGCCCTGCATCCGATTCGTGGGGTCATACATCATGTTACTTCACTCAAAATGGTTAAATAGAAAAGTTCTACCTCATTCTAAAATCTCCAATATAAATGCAATTTGTGATTTATTTTTTCCTCTAAACACTGCAAGGTGTGTTCTGTGGGTCATATGCATGTTTAGCCCTAAAATTAATTTAGAATTAGAGATTTAGATTTCTGGGTTCTCCTGCTTACCTTCCCCAAAACAGTTTCTGATTGAGTTGTTCAGTATCAGTTGATTTCCAAAACAATTTCTTTGTGTGGGTGAACTTCAACACAACTAAAGGGGCAGACGGAGCCCCGCCCCAGCCAGTGCCTCTGCAGGGCAGTTGCTTCGTTTTCCTGAGCCTGCGCCTGTGCCGTACTGACGATAACCACTTCTGTTAGACAGAGAACACGGATAAACGTCTCTCCTGCATAGTGCTCCTGCTGGCATCTTCACGGGGTTCCCGTCATCCTTTGCATGAAGAACCAAAGGGGCGGTTCTAGGTTAGCACCCAGCATGCCCGTCTGAGACTCATCTGTTGGAGTTCTGCGACGGCTTTCAGGGCTATCTGTGTTGGAGGGAACACTGGTATCACGTACTACATTCATTGCTGTAGAAGATTTCAGAGATCCATAACAATCTCTCCGCTTTGTTTTACCTTCCGACGTGTGTTTCTTTTCCCTTATTGCAGGGAATACTCAAAGATGAAGACGACATTAACATGCTCGGAGAGGAATTTCGGTCAGCTTATCAGAAGAGAAGAGGTAATGCATTTTCAGGAGAGAGCTGAAATTTCCCCCTTCTCATCTCCTCGTTTGCCACTAGGTGTCACCTGATTTCTAATGAAATTTCCGTTTGCTATGAACAGTGAGGAACTCCCTTTTAATAGCATTAAAAGTCTCCATTTTAAGACTGGAGTCCTAAACTGATGAGCAGTTAGTTTTATTTAAGCGTATGTTGTACTTGGCATTTCTCATCAATAAACTGTTACAGAGGTCTCAGCTGTTCTCAGTTG
This sequence comes from Leptosomus discolor, assembly GCF_034619465.1. Classification (NCBI taxonomy): domain Eukaryota; kingdom Metazoa; phylum Chordata; class Aves; order Leptosomiformes; family Leptosomidae; genus Leptosomus; species Leptosomus discolor. The sequence goes on along the minus strand of NC_141401.1, from coordinate 21,864,750 downwards.
GTGACACTAAAAATGTTTTTCCAGCAACTCTGCAGAAACCTGAGCCAGTGTAAATTCACATGTGCCTTTCAGTCTGGACGACAAGGCTCTCTTACTGCACTGTTTGTGGTTGTAATGGAAAGAGTTACCTGCGCTGGCATTACTCTAAAATACTAATCTCAGTGTGGTTGTCCCGTTGCCAAGGGGTAGGTCTGAGTTATTTGTTTCACTGTTCGTGTTCCTTTGCTGGTAGGATCTAGGCAGAGACACTTTTCTATTTTGAGGTCAGATTCACCATTTATACCTTTCTTTCAGTGCATAAACTTCCTCTTTCTGTGCCACGTTCCCATTCAGTTACGCTGAAGGAGGAATCCATGGAACTGGCTGAGGTTTGACAGAGGTTCACACGAGCAGCACAGGCTTTTATTGCTCCTGTACTAATGTACACACGATACACTCAGCTCACCTACGCTCAGACTTTTACCTCATTCTTGATTGTGATGATGACATAATGAAATCTTTAAGGATGTAACGTTCATAGAGCACCTGCGAGGGTGGCGCCATCATGCCCGCCTGTATCCCGAAGCAGCGGCTGAGGGCCAGGGGAAGATTCTTCACCTTGACTAAAGCGGCAATTTTACACAAATCAGCTGTATCAGATACAGAGTCTGTGTGGACAGTGAGGGGCAAGTCTCGTGTATGTTTCTGCCAGCCAGGGTGTGAGATGCAATAGCTACAACCAGTTATGCTTATTTCTGTAAAAGAGCTGTTGGTGCTTAAACTAGATGCCAGACCAGCTAGCCTTGAGGGGAGAGCTGTCAGAGACAACCAGCAAGGCCGGTTGTCCAGCCACGTGTTTTATAAAGGACAGGACATCTTCTTCTCAGCTGGATCACTGGTTAATTTATTTCTGTTGCAACATGGAATTTTCTGAGTCTAAACCCTGACTTCTTTGGACTGAATATTACCTTGTATAAGGTAGAGTTTAAATGCTAAAACAGAGCAAAGTGATAACAAAGTTCACTGTTGGAATATTCCTTGCACAGTCTGTGCTTCTAAGCTCGTTACGGAATGGACAGTTTGGCCTCAAACTTAAGTAGAAATTCCATGTTTCATATGCTATTACAACACAAACTATCAGGCTTATAAAAGTTAACTTAAACATAAACAAAATCAACAAAATCAGTTCACGGAGATATGCAGTCATTAACTATTAACAAGCATTCATATACAGTGACAAAATAATGTACCGTCTGACTTGTCTATCAAACAGAAGTTGGTTTTTTATGGAATCAATAATTTCCCCATTCAAGAGCTTTCATGAATTCCTCTTCAGTAAAAGACAGCATCTTAGCAGCTTCAATGTGCATCTTAAAGGAAAAGAAAGAAAAAAAATTAGGAGCAGAAGGTAAAATAGTGTGAATGAGCAAAGCAAGTCCCGTGTAACTGGGACAGCTGAAAGGGGCTTCCCATCTATCATTCTAGTGGTTTTGACGGCTGCTCACCTGTTTAAGCTGCTGTTCATATTTTTCTGTAGGGATAATGTGATAAATTTTATGCTAAACATCACAACTCCATCTCTAGTAAAAAGGACCAAAGGCTTTTCTCAGCTCCTTACATTGCTTTAAAAATATCTTTTTTGATGAGGCATGGAAATAGCTGAAAATCTGACAACTCTTGTGACCTCTAAAGAACAGGTATGGTACAACTGGTATACATTCTTTCGAGCTGATCAATGTACAGCTTAACTTCAAAGCTATTACAAACTGAATACATAATTAAGACTGTGCTGGCTCTTCTAATATGCGTGATTTAATGTTAAACGGGGACTTTAACAAAATATACACCACCACTGAAAATTACCAACCAGCATAAAGGAAAGAGTAACTGTACTAAACCTTAATGAGAAATACCTGGAGCTGACCACTGGCGGCCGTGTTGCTGTGTATCACACCCTACGTCTGTGGTCCGTTACACCCCGTGCACACGTGATGGTGTGTAACACCCATACAGTAGCCCGAAGCGGTTTCTGCTACACAGGGTGTCGCAGTGCTTTAAACAGAACGCTGAAGGGAACAATCACAACATTCAACTCCTAACAAGGCTATTTTCTGTGCAAGTCATGCAATTGCTTGGGAAAATGTCATCAAGATCATCAGTGTTTGATGAGAAAACAAGTACTAAAGGGTCAGTGTGTTTGCACAGAACTACCAATCAAAAAGGCGCAGCAGCTGGAAAGCCCTGAAAGCTCCCTGGGTTCCAGCTGATGTCACCGCAGAGGTCACGGCTGTGCCACACGTCCTTATCACCACACTGGAGAACAGTCTCTTTACCAACCAGCATTCAAAGCGGAAAGCAAAATGTCCCAGCTAAATAAGTTTTTACTACAAATTTTAATAAAATGGTTATGTTTTGAAGAACAGGAAACAGTTCATGTCCTCAAGGAGTCTGTTGTGAGGGGGTTTTTATATATATTTTATATATACACTGTCAGTGCAAAACGACAACAAAGCATACCGCAGTTCCCACAGGCAGTCTAACACCTTCCAGCTCTGTAAAGCTCAGACTACCTTCCCTTAATCCCTTTTAAAACTTCAGATTTTCTGTTGAATTCTGCCCCTCAAGACAAGCAGAGCATGGTCTGAAGAGACCAAGTGGAACACTGGCAACTGCTTGCTGCCAGCTGCAACTCCTCCTACCCCTGGTATTTAATACCTTTTGAGGATTTTTTTTCCCCGGTCATTCTTCATGCGGTAGCATGTCCTCCCCTTCAGGCCAGCTGGACCTGCCTCGCCCATCTGAATCCTCCACACAAACAGCCCAAATCAGGGTTTCCTCATTCATTCAACACACAGGGTTGTGTGAAGCAGACTTGAAGCTGGCCTGGGGATGACCCCTCTTGAGCACAGGTGAGCACTGGGCGCCCTCCCCCTGTGCCCTCTGACAGGAGCTGCAAAGGGCAGAGTCAGTCCATTCTCTGTCAGGCTCTTCCAGTCGCAGTCTGTGCTGAAGGGACAACTCGCAGCATCCTTCCTCTGGGAGTAAGTAACATCTTTTGTAACAAAAGGTAAGTGGCTTCCTCCACTGTCTGCAGCGCTGATACAGTATTCACGGTTTTTAAAAAATATATTTAATGAAGTTTTATGGAGTTTCTCTAAGACTATGGTTTTGGTTCACAGTCAAACAGACATACTGCTCTCTGACACCCATTTCACTGCATTCATGTTCCAGAGGACAATGTGTAGAGTTTATTTTGAGTGAATGCTGGGGTTTTTTCATTCTCAAACTTGAAGAGCTAGAAGGGCCAGCCAAGGCTAAGCTGGCACTATTTCTGTGAGAAGAATCCCCCAGATCTCCTCTGCATCCTGTCGCTGCCAGAAAACTTCTCTTCCACTGGAAATGCACGAGCAGCCCCATTTCCTTACTCCGGTTACCCATCCTCCTTTGTCCTGCGTTGGAGAGGCATTCTGACTCAAGAGTGTATTTCCATCTTGCAATTCCCATTCTCAGGATAAGCATGTGTATTTGGTACATGAAGCTGCCACTTCATACAGAACTGTTCTTCCCCGGGGGGGGGGGCACAGCAGCTTCAAGAGTGTTTACAAAATGTCTGGTGATCGCTGCAGCACTCAAAGGGCAAATTAAACGTTCTGTTTCCTCATCTCAAAGGCTGCCCCTGCTAAGGTGCTTCTGCTCAACAAGTCACCATACATTGCTTGCCTTAGCTCTCTCACAGCTTCGGTTTGAGAGCGCGAAAAGCAGCGCATTAACTTCATCCTGAAAGGAACCACGTTAGATTTGGCAGAGTAAGCGATTCGAGGTGAGCCACTCTATGATGTTACGATCCTGTCTGGACCGTTGTGGAGCCCGTCGCTCTGCATATGTCTCAGGTGGCCTCAGAAAGAAAACCGATACAAATGATAGCACGCAATTCCAAGTACTTGGTAAGGGAAGAGTGTGATGGAACTAGTAAGGCTAAATGCATCACTGAGTGGAAAATTACTTGGTTTGGGCAACACATTTTAGTGTTCACTCCTCCCACATGCATTTCCTTTCATGTAAACTCACAGGTTCTTTCAATTTGGGCCATCAAAGCTCATTTGACAGATCGGTGCTGAAAATATATTTTGAGAAATAGAAGGTGTTTACCCACTTTGCAGTGGCTGAAGTTTCTCTTTCCAGGTAAAATAGCCCTCCTTTTTGGGACATCAGTACAGCTTTATCAAATACCATCGTTAAATACACTTTTAGCTATGTTCTATCATCTGAAGTACTGTTATCACTACAACACCTATGAAAGCTGTATCACTGATTTTTCATCAGGAATTGTCAGCAAGCATTCTACTACCGACTCTCCATTCAATTTCAGCTTCAGCTGCTAAAGAAATTGAAAGGCAGTTGCCCTGCCCTCCATTTTATGCCCTGAGGGAGAGGAATGAGGGAGATAGGAAATGCATGTAGACTGAAAGGGCTTTCAGAATAAAGCTGGCTGCAAGTGCCCTGCATAATGGGAACACCCATGCAGATGTTACTACGTTATGTGTCATCCAAAGTAGGCACGATGCTCCAGGAATTACAAGAGGATGGAGATCAACTCCCCTCTTTCAGTCTAGTAGATTCCGACTGAAGAGAAGTACTCCTTTTTTCTTTTTTTTGTCTGGCACACAAGGAGAGCTGCACCTGGGCAGAACTGCACATAGACAGACCACCGCAGACTGTACACAGAAAGAAGCAATGACGATAGAGAAGGACCCGCTGTGAGAACCCAGGCAGGAGGTTGGTCTAAAATGGCACGGCTCGCTCCTGAGGGGCACGCTGCTGCGGCTGCTGCTACGGCAAGTAACACGCTGCGGGGGGGCTGGAAATCTCCCGTGCTAAGATGGATTCTGCTGACGCTGCACCAAAGGAGTTGCTGCTACTGCCTCAATGGTGTTTGTTCTTGAACAGACAGATACTCTTGGTCCTAAAGCTAGTGATTCTTCTCTCACCATGCCAGGGTATGCTCCAAGTTAGGAAAGGGGTGAACTAAAAAGAAGAGCAGCCTTTCATATAAAGCAAAATCTTAGTGACAGGCACTAATAAAAGTGAGGCTGCTGCTCCTTCGCACTGAAGCTTCCCAGTCTTGGGGCTCTGGTTTATGTGCCTACCTTACCTGACAACAGACACGTTTAGCTATGGGTTGTTAACTGAGATATAACAGTACCCTGGTCCTTACCTTCTGTCTCTTTAAAATATCAATTAACTTTAACTGCTTTTTAAACCCTGTCATTAGCTCTCCTTTTTGTTTCTGCAGTTTTTTGTTTTCTGTCTTTAATTCTTCAATTATTTTGAGTTCTTGGTTAGCTTCATCCTACCATGGGAAGAAAAGGAGAAATGTATTATTTATGAAAGTAGTGCTTCAACCAATGAAACCTGGCATTACATAACAAAGTAACAAACGGTAGCCACACCTGGCATTTCTGAAAATAAATGAGATTACTCAAAATATTCCCACATCAAAACTTAGCAAATCTCAAAGACAACAGCCATGGTTTGCCTGTGTATGTATTAGGTGTGTATGTGTACTCCCTTTTTCTAAACGCATCTAATTTTCACACAAATGTGTCAAATCAGAAAGTCTGTAACTTTATTCTGTACATTTTTTCCTCCAGCATAGGTTGCAATAGTGTCGTCCGAAATAACTTACCAAGCCCTTTGGTGACTTGCTCTAAGTAAATGTTGAGACTGTCTCTAAGAGATACAGTGCTTCCAAAGCTGACCAAGCCTTTTGTCTCATTCTGGCATTACTGAGGGATTACAGACTGGAACTTGTTTGCCTAAGCCACTGTACCTTGTTACTTTGCTTCAGTTTATTCAGCTCCACTTTATACCTTTCTGCGTCTTCCAGGGCCCTGTTTAAGCGAACCTCTGTGGCGCCCTGACTGGTTGCGGCCTGCTTTTGTACACGCTTGAGATTCTCCAGTTCCTATTTAAGCAGCAAAGGATAAGAACAAACATTATGAATAATGGTACTTCAATGAATCCTGCACAGACAACGCATTTACGGCAAGGCTCACCCTTGAAAACTGAAGTCTATGGACCTCTTTGGCCTGCAGATAGAATCTCTCTCAAAGACAATTAATCCAACCATTAAAGCATCCCCTTCTCCTTCGAAATCCTGAAAAAGGATCTTTCTCATCTTTGTTTTCAACTTCTCTTAGAATCATTGTGGAGCTGATCATGTAAGACCACAGGATTGACTGAAAAACCTTGTATGCTCAGTCAGGAAAAAGAGGAAGAACTGCCGGTCTGTCCATGCTGTGGCAGATTTTGGAATGGTGACGAATATTCCCCACTGCTTCTTCCCACCTGTTCCTTCTACCTCTTTTCGCCAGAGATTACTACATGCAATTGCCAACAAAAAGTTAAAACAGCCTACTGAAGGTGGCTGAGGGTAGTAACGATCTCATCTAGCAGAAAACACTTCACTGAGTGTTTATGGCAACAATCAAAACGGCCCCCTCTTGGCTGAGATGACAGTATTTCATAGTGCTGTAAGTGGGGAAGTGAGAAAAAGACCAAGCTGAGGAACAGAAGAATGAGATTAAAGATCAGGGAATACAGATACAAGACAAAGTAGAAGAAACAAACAATTCCGGCAGAAAGAGCACATATTGTCATTTGTGAAAAAGAAATAGACTTTTTTTTTAAAAGACTATCAAATTTTTAGTAATGGGCACAGAAAGATTCTTCTAACCAAATCAGGGTAGAGAGGGAGCTTGTTAACCTTTTACCCTCAGACTGCCTTATTTCTGACTAATTGTTCTGTTTTCTCAATTTCACACCAGCTCTTGTGGTAGTTGCTTATGGCTTCCACATCGCTTATCCGAGAAATGCATCCTAATTGACTACAGGCTCAGTGTATGCAGCAAGGACATGATGGTGACGTTATGACTGGAATAGGTATTTCCAGGAAGCTTTGAATCTTCTCCAAAATGGGTCATGGAAACATGAGAGTAAGATGTACCTCACCGATCCTCCAAAATTCTGCTGGTGAGTCTGCCTCCTCCAAGGGTTCACAAAACCAGACATTCCTTCAACATTTCTGTTCTGTCGCAAACCTGTCCATCTGATTGATTCAAAAAGGATGGGTAAGAGCCCAGCTTGTAGGGCAGCAGATGTGTGTGCATCATCAGGGAATGCAAATTCATTTGCTGGAAACTGACCCCCATGTTTCCCAAGAAAACAGGCGGCACAGCATGCAAGCCTCTTTGTCTTGTGTGAAGATGATGGAGCTGTGAATACAGCCAACTCAGTCTTTTGTGCTATGTATTTTATGCTGCATTAATATGAAAAGCTTTGGAATACAGCCTTTCAAGCATTTAATGACCAAAAAAACAGTCTGCATGCAATGCAAATGATGTATTGGCTAATCATATCATTTAATGAAAGAATTCTAATAATTCTTTTAGGGCTTTTTGGCCTTTACGCTCATATACAATACTTTATCAAGGAGTTTTTTGCAAGTCATCCAGCGAGGGTACACTGTTAAATATATTTGACTCAGAGTTCTTCATCTTAAAAAAATGCCTGAAATAAGTATTTTATTTGTAAGTAGGCAAGGTTTCTGCTGATTCTTCAATACTTTAAGTAAAAGCTGGATTAATTTTCTCATATAATGTTTCTCTAAGGGGGGGGACCTACTGTGTTCTAAAACTGCATCTCATTTCAATCTCTGGATTTTCTCCACTCTTCTGTCATGGCTGAGGCAGTGGGAGATCAGTAGGGGGTGTGATACCAGGGAGCTCGTCCCTAAGTAACCCTTCCCCAGCAGGCTTTCTTCCCTCCCAGTAGCAAGCACGCACAGCACTTCTGTCTCTAGAAAGCTCAGCAACACCTGTCCACCCCCGAACACATTTGAGAGAGAACGTTTGCTTAACAGCAAGTTAGAATGAACTAACAAGTGAGAGAGAACACAGGGGAAGGAATGTTCCTGTAGACAGGCAGTGAAAAAAGACAGGAGAGGTGATATCATTTATTAGGTCAAGTGATTGGAAAAAAAGAGAAACGCTGGAAAGAAAAGGATGGATGTTTTGGGGAGCATCAGAATGCAGTGCTGCCTGAGGTGGGTGTTCCAACAGAAATGCTGACAGACACCAAACACCAAAACAATGAAATGTAAAACCAGCAAACTAATTACCATGTTTCAGGTAAATCGTGCAAACTAAGTGAGAATCTTTGCCTAGGCACATACCAAAAAGTACCTGGGGGATTAATGAAATTGCGTAAATTGTTGATAATCTAGGGAAGCTTGGGAAAGCATGTATCACAACTTAAGTCTTCCATCATTTATGTTGCAACAGAAATCACAGCAAAAGCAATAAAAGCCCCAAAATCAGAGATTACATTTGTGCTATCTCAACTCTACAGAAAACTTTCTCTAGACTGAAAGTGCGAGCTGTGGGGGTACAGCAGTACAAATCCAGGCCCATGTTCACAGGAAATTGTTTTTAAACATAAGCCTACAATTAATCTGCAACTACATCAATTATACAGTGCTGAATAATACTTCACACCTAAAGAATAAAACCGTTTTCATATTGCTAAGGCCACAGGAGATTTAAGCAATTACTGCAAAATTATTTTTAAATGCACATTTTTGGCAGTTAATTTTTTGTATCAGAAAAAATACATAAAACAACTTCTGAATTAGCAGAGAACCGTTCACTACACATACTTGCCTTTTTTGCCTTCTTAGTATTTTAAAGAACTACCACTATTTGTCTTGACCATGTCTGATCGGTAACCTTGAGAAATTCTAGAAAACAGAACCTATGAGGAATAATTGAAGCAACGGAGGATGGTCAATCCAGAGCAAAGACCAGGGAGGAAAGCAACCCCCTTTTGGATATGGTAGCTGTACAGCAGAAATGGATAAGCTTTCCATCACAACAGACATCTCCTAAATACTGGGATAAACTTTCTAACTGTGACCGGGTACAGGAACCAGCACGGACTGTCTAAGGAAATGACGAAATTGCCATCACAGAAGGCTTTAAGTACAGGTTAAACAAACTTACGCCCAGGACGGTTTGAATATAACCTATCTTGTCTTGGGTCAAGAGAATGGACTAAATGACTTTGTACATCTCTCAGCCTCATCTACTGTGAGCCCATGAGCAGTGTGAGCTCTACTAGGGAATATTTTTCCTGACAGAATCAACAATCAGCTTACTTATTTAAGGGCACTGAAATCCTCCAGGTAGCTGCACAAAGAGAGCACACAAATGTAGGACATTCTAGTTTTAAAACGCCAGAACTACATCACATTAAGATGAAAGCATGCCTATACAAATGCACAGTATGATTTAATGGCAGTATAATGAGACTTTGCTTGGCTGAGTTGTGTTCTGGTTTCCCCAAATCTTTAAGTGCAATGTTCTCCTGGTTATAGAACACGCACTGCACAATATACATATATTACATGATTTTGAAGTCAATCTCTCTAGCTCTGAGTAACTAAAGAAAAATACATGCTGCTCTAAAATTAAGTTCCAAACAAACAAAGCTGTGGATGCATGCCATCTGCTACAGCCAGGCACGTGTGCAATTTTGGGTATGTGGCCTACAGCAGGAGCCAGGTTAATTCTGATTCATCCAAATTGGAGTGGCTGGTTTTCAAACAGTCCCTTTTCAAGAACAAAGATACATCCTTTCCTCTACCTGCAGAAAAGTATTAATATAAGCTGCAGGTGGGTTTTTTTTAAAATGTTCACCAGGTTCAATGCTTTACAATAAAACTCTTTTTACCACAAGTAACTTTTAACAATTATAATTAAACCCAGAAAAATAAAATTTCCCTGTATTTGTCAAGATTCCTTCGTGAATTTGACCACAGTTTCTGAAAAGGTTGTTTTGTCTCTTGCGGGTCTTTTACACAAGAATTTAGTTTTAAAACACAGAAATATATGAAGAAACAGAAGAAAAGCAATTAGCAAAATATTTCTTGCTTTAAAAAAGTGGTTAGACCTTTTAAAAATACATTTCTAAAACTACTATCAGAGATTGCAACACTAATGGGATCATTGGATCCAAATGCATCAATCTAGGGTGCAGAGTGGGATGATGCGATGTTTTCCCTCACGTGAGATAAACGAGACTAATACCTGCAATACCTTTTCAAGCGCGATGACCTCCTGCTGTAACCCTTCACTTTTTTTGTTTGCTTCTTGTGACACCGTTTTGTACTTCTCAGTCTGAGAACGTTGCATACTGATGGTTCGTTGCAGTCTGGCATTTTCTTCTTCAGCATCTTTAAGCTGAGATTTTAAATTCTGATTTTCATCATCCTGTTTGACAGCAATTAGCAAAAAACCCCAACTAAATTATTGCAAAGAAGCACTAGAATAATGTGATAGTTAAGTTCTGTAAATAAAAGGCAGTAAAAAATACACGTATTGTAGGTATGGAAATAACTTTTTTTTTTAAATTACATTATTTTTAAGTGTTTACATCCTTCATGATGGATTTCACGACAATTTTAAGAAAGAAAACAACTAAGATGAACTAAGAAAACAGATCACCAGTTTCCCAGGACAAGACTTAAGAAACAGTAACACTTTTTCTCATTTAATTTTCCACATCTTTTTACTTGGAACTGTCTTGTAGCAGCATGTAAAACATTTAATTTCTTGTAGTTCCAAGATTTTGAGAACTAACTTTCAAAACGTTATAGAATAATATGAATAACAGTGGCCCACAGATATTTCGTGACATTTTTGTGAGGAGAGCTAAATGCACATATTAAGAAAAACTCTGGGAAAAAGAAGAGAATATAATTACTGATAAACCAACCCATTATGTTTTAGGAGATTATCTGGTTTTGACTTAAAAGCAAGCTAATGATCCAGGATACATCAAGTATTCAAATTCAAGATTCTCTTAACATCAAGTGAATCCTGTATTAGATTCATGACCTACTGGCAATTACATCCGGCGTTAAGCATTAGAATTTCAAGCCATTTTTCTTTCATAACCTTTTAAACATTGTAAGTGAATACTAATGTAGATTATTTCAGAGATCCATCATGCCCTTCATTTCTTTAAGAAAAAGAAATCAAGGCACATACAAAAATGGAGTTTCTCTGAAAATAAGTCTTTCTTTCCTGTCCTCTCGGCCCCTAGGAATGCATACTTCTCACCTGGGAAATACCCATGCCTTACCCCAAGTTTCATGTGACTGCATGCACCTCAGAAACTCCCACTTCTTTATATTTAAAACAGATTGGACTGTGAATTGGAACAAAACCCAGAATCTATGTCAAGGCTTTGCCAATATAAAATTTTTGTGACCTTCTGAGTGTAACAAAGTTATTTTCACACCAGAGAAACTAGTACCCAAAATTATACATTTACATGCAGAGTGATATGGGAGCAGGACAAGAATAGGTGCAAGGTTGTCTTCTATCATCTGCTATAGTAACTGAATTCTGTAGTATTTTTAGCGTGGAATGATGAAGTTCAATAGCTACTGACAAAATTGTATTTGCTTTGAAACTGAAAATGGCATTAAAATCTAATGTAACATTTTTCTTCTGATCACAGCACAAAAGTATTGAAATGCAGAAGCACCTGCATTGATAAAAATGAAATAAGGTATAAAGTACAGATAGAAAATCAAAATCTAATTGCTTCTGAAGACTTCTCTGGGTACTTATCTCAAAAAACTTATTTAATATTATCCTACTCCATAACTCTAAATTAAAAGCTTGAGAGAAAACATACAGGTGGTTTGCCACATACTCTGAATGTCATCATCACATTTGGGCCTGGGGAACAGGTGGAAAAAAGCACTCTGAAGAATAATCTAATTGCATAAACTGGAAAGTTAGTTCAAAAACCTTGCTTGGTTACAAATGCAGGAAAAAGACATGATCCCTCTGGCAGATGGACACAAACTATTTCAGGTTTTACAGTTCAAGAGATACTTGAGCATCACCAGAAAACATATTGCCAGACCGTGCAGATCATAAAACTCACTTGTAGGACACTCTTAACAGTAAAATATCAGTGTAGCTGCACAATGCCTTCACTTCCATCTGATCTGACCAAATACCTAATTCGTCCAGATCAAGTGTAATCCTGAGAATGGAGAAAGCCTCACTTAAAGTGAAGCACAGATCAGCCGTTTCCATGCTTTTTTCCACCAAGGCCACCCAAAGCACCTGACTTAAGTTTCCTCAAGCTTTTTTATTTCCCATTCTGCCCTAAACATCCCTCTCCTCCCATCAGCCAGCTCTGGGCACCACTCGTCTTCTCTCTGTATGCCCACATCTGTATTTGACTGCGACCGCATCCTCCTGACTGCGACGGCATCCTCCTCCTCTTCCTCAGGCTCTGGTGACACTCTCCTTCCCAGCAGTGACAGCCAGGGCACTCTGCAGCACCCCAGTGTCTCTACAGCGGGGATGTATCTTCATGCCCAGCGATTCTTTCCTGCCTCAAATTCTTTTTCATTAAGTGTATTTTGCAAGCTTTTAGCCCAAGATCACATCTACACAGAAATTACTATCCTTGACTCCAAATTCTCAGGAATTTAAAAAACCAGAACCTTAGCTCTTCATACTTGGAAAGGTCGAGGGAATTCTGTTGTGATTATTTGTTAAAGGGGAACCTACTCTGTTTCTACAGATAAGAAAGCTCAGCTCTTACCTTTTTCCTGCATTCACACACTACACTATCCAGCTCTTCCTGCAGAACACGTAACTTTGCCTTAAGAAATCTGATTTGGGCTTCTGTGAACATAAAAAGTTACACTTAATATCCACAAGTACTCATTATTCAGTGCAGAAAAGAAGCAAGACTGATGCAAGAACTCACTTTAGAAACAGACCCTGTTGTTGTAATTATTAGAGAAACAGGCAAATAAAACCTCAGATTTCTAAATAAATATTGCAAGTTTCTCATTCTTGGGCAAAGCTTTGTATAGATTTTTCCTTTTAATGACTGAACTCGACATCTTTAAAATGTAAAAGACTCATAATTCTCAAAATTGCAGCTTATTGGAAACTTTCATCATACTTACTGATTCCTTGAGACTGAAGTCAAGAAATCCATACTGGAGGGCGTGCCTACATCGCAATCAATCTGTAGCTGCAAGTGGTGTAGTTACATCCACGGTAGTTTTAAACTGCTCACAACAAGGAATTAAATGTAGACTGCAAAACCCTCCTAATGGGTAAATACCCCTCCCACACAGTAGTCTATGCTTTTTTTTAAAGTACACTGCTAACATTATTCAATTAATAGTTTAAAATTAATTAATTTAATCAGATGTTTTTTCCAAATGAAGTACTTTCTTGCTCTTGGACAGTGAAGAAATGTACTACTGTCATGGCAAAACAAGCTATGTGTGAACAGTACGTTCTTTTACTCCCTATTCACGACCCTCTCCCCAGATCATTCCCAAGGAACTCCCCCTGAACTTCCACAGGCACAAAGCATGGAAACAGTACGTGGGTCAAGTCGAGCGACACAGGAATAACCATTATTCACAGCAGGTTCAAGAGGAAAAGAACAAAGAGGAGGAGGAGCATCTGGAGCTGACCATGAAGGGATGGATAGGTAGCTGTGTTCATTTGCTGTAACAGGAATTCTTTTCATCTCACCCACCTTCCCTTATCAGCTGCCAACTGCATCTTAAGTTGTAACTCTGCAGAGGCCAACAATCACTAGGACTTAGGAAAACACTATGAAAAAATAAGATACAGACTGACTTTTTTCCTCCTGTTACATCCTTGCTAGCTTCTGGTAACTAGCGGCCATCCTGAGATGGAGCCCCTATGGAAGCCATCAAGTTTAATACTTTTCATGTGCCTCTATACTATCAAGTTGTTAGATGTTCTTCATAAAACATATTGTAGTTTGGCATCACAATAAGTTGGCTAATTTAATTATACGTTATGTGAATGAAAACCACTTTGTATATTTTGCTTTAAATCTAATTTAATGTGGCTTTTACCAGCATCTGCATCACAAAAAGAGAGCTTTCCCTTTGCCATTACTGTTTTCATTACAGGACCTTTCATATTGCCCTCAATGGTTTTGTTTTCAGATTCAAGATTCAAATTCAAGTTGTTCCATGCTTCTAACTGCTACTATATCCTCTTTCCTGTATCTTTCCTAGTTCTATGTCTTGGTTTTGAGATGGGACACACAGAACTGTGTGTTGTACTCAAGCTGCGGTAGCATCAATTATACAATAGCATAACGATCACAGTGCAGTATTTTGGGTTTTCTTATCTTCTGAAGGATTTCGAACAAACAATTTGCCTTTTCCACTGTGAATGAGCAGTAAGTTTATGCTTTTGGAGACCTCTTTATTAGTAATAATCAAACAAAGTCCAGTTCAGAAGTAGGTGTAATGGAATTTGTTTTTTCTATCAATCAGCATTACTTTGCACTCTTTAATGCTGAATACAATCCTCCATGCTATCACCTCTCTCGCCACTATGAGATTTTTCTACAACACTTCAATGTCAGTTTTAACTATCCTAAAATAATTGTTTCCTATACAAATTTATTTACCAGCTATTGTTCTTTTTTTCGAGATTATTTTTCTGTATGTTGAACAATGTAAGCTCCGTGACAGATCACTCCAAGGCTATACCACTACCTGCAAAAACTGCTTGTTTCTTTTTACCATTTTGTGACCTCTTTTACTCAGTTACTAGTCCACAGACTTCTCTTCTGTCTTAGACAGCTGTGTGTCATTAACAGCAGGTAGTAGTAAACCCTGCTGAAAATCCAAGAGCATGACTAGAACCAGGTCAGCCTTGGGAGGTGGCTACGATCCAAAATTAGTTTGAATTCTCACAAGAGGTGAAGATAATTGAACAATTACCTTCCTAACTGGTCAATTTTAATCACCTGCTGAGGCTGATATGGGGGAGGTGTATCACTTGATAGGATGGTCTTAGGTTATAAAGTAACCAAGAGGTTACAGGGAATGGCAAACAACAAAAGGACATCTGAGAGTCTCTGACACCCTACAAGAAAGAAGAGGTGCATTGAATTCCTGAGATAATCTGAAGGTTAGTTGTGAAGAAGTGCAAAAACATGTTCAGGTATTTTGTTTGTATGTGTGGGGATATATTAGATAAAATAGAGCTTCATCTTCAGCCTTCTACATGTCTGCTGCTTCTGTCATTGCTTGTTACTGCAGAGTTGAGTTATAACCCACAAAAACAGCCCCTGAGAAAAATAATGTGTAAGGTACTGTGTTGGCTGCGCTGTGATAACCTGGGATCATGAAATAAAGGTCTGGAATTGAAGTCCAGGAGGAGTACTGCCAGAAGCTCAGGGAAAGGCCAATGATATGAAACTGTATTAGTGCACTGGCCTACAAAGTGTAGCACAGGCATAGAAGCCTAAGGGATCCCTTACCAGGAGATTCCCACCAAGGCATCAGCCTGCTCTGTAATAGGGCCTATTAGCAGCTATATCCACTTCCTTGTTCGTGAAAACTGTGACTGTTCTGTGAGTCTAACACTGGTCGTGTGCTCTGCGATAAATTAGTGTATGAAGGAGGCATTTGGAGTGTCCTGAAGAGTCAATATCAAATTTAAAAAGCAAAAAGCAATCCAGAGTATTTTCATTTCATCAGTAACGTTACAGAAACAATTCTCAACGCTCAAATACGTGCCCTTGGTCCACAAGACCTGATTACCAGACATCAGTAATAACTCTTCCTGAGCTACCTTCACTTTATTTGGTGTAAGCTTCCAATGCAGGCCAAAGCAATTTCTTTTTAGTTTAGGAACAACAAAAAAGATATCTGAAGATCTGTTTGGGGAGATTTAACGGAAGACGTGCACAGAATTGCATGAGGTGAGAAACCAAGCTATCTCTCTGCTTGTGGACACCATGCTGTTAGATTAATAGAGGTTTTGGGCACTTTGTACAGCCACAGTGAATCTCTGACTTCATGCTTGTTTTAGCGTTGTAAGAAACTACATAAACTCACTTTTATTGCATCAGAGCCAAAAAGGCAGATGTGCATCATGCCTGTAGCTTCACTGGGAAATGCTGCAATCCCCTTTCCTGCTCTATTTCTAGGACAAGCATAAACACACGATTTGGGGTGGGAAAGTATCTGGAGGATTCTCATTCAAGCACTGTACCCTGAACGTTACTTCATTTAAGCCACTTACTAAGATCCACAGCATTGATCTGAGGAAAGGATTTTTCCTCTTAAGGCCAAATCTGTGCAAAGGACTGAAGCTCATCGTTTTGGAAATACAAGCTTAGCACCGTGTATTTCTATTTCCCCAGTGAAATCAATCAAATGTTATGCACGTATTCAGCATACATAACCATCCAAATATCTTCCTACAAAGGTGGAAATCAAGAAAAAAAAAAAATTACTTTTCCCCTTGGTAATTCATATGTGACCTGATCTTCCTCTAGGACTACATAAAGAAGGAAAACCTTCTTTTCCTTTGACTTAAGGGCTTTAGAACTTTCCCTGTAATTTCTACAGAAACTCTTCCTTTTTTCCCCAGGAGATCCCATTTCCCCATGATTGAAATTTCGCATTTCATTACAGTTGGGAAGTAAGAATCAAAGTACTTAACCATGAGAGGAAACCTACCTGCTCCAATTTCATTTCCAGTGCTTGGAATAATATCGTCGTCTAGACAATCTGGTAAGCCTCCTTTCTGTAGTTTTTCTTCAATTTTGCTTACTGTTTTTGCTAAAGAAAAATCCATGCAATCCTCCAGTACTGCAACATCATCAGCACTTTGTACTTCCAGGTTTCTTATTTCTGAACTAAAATAAAGCAAACTCTAGATTTTCAATGTACAATACAAAAAAAATTACAAAAATGTAGTGTATTTTCTATTTTTAAGAGCATGCAGAGTTGTTTACCTAATGCAACTTCATTGCTTGCATTCATATGAAAGACGCCTGGATGGTAATTTCTCATTTCCTTTATGCAAGATACCTTTACCGTATTCCACATAAACAATTACAGATTCTTATATATTGTAATGTAGAAGGCAGAGAAACCAGTACCATTTGCTACTGAGAGGATTTTGGCATGGCCCTCCCAGCCAACAACTTCATAACTAAATCAGAGTAAAGGAAAGAAACAGAGGAATGTTCTCTTGGCTTTAGCTACTATCCTCCGCCTTAAATTCTCCTCATTTCCCCCCACATGTTAACTTCCAGAACTCCGTCCTCTCTAAGCTGTACTCCTACCTTACCACCAATTCTCTGTCATTATGCCTGGCCTAGGAAACTTCACTGATCCTGGAAGTTGCGTACCAACGTTGTCATAACACCAAGACACAAGGTACGTGACACATCTGCTGCATAGGGTGTCTCCACGCTTTCTTTTATAAAAAGGTGACGTTAGTTCCCACAGGATCGGAAGCTCCTAAGTTCTTATTCCAGTATATCCTCATCCCAGTGCAGCCTCCAAACTCCTCCTAGCTGCTCACTTTCTCCCACAACTTTGGGTTCATCCTGCAGGTCCTGTATCTGCACAGTTCCACTTCTGTGGGAGGACATTTATGAAATAAGGGACATGTGAACAATCCAGCCTTTCCAGAGAATCTGAGCTGGGACGTACCGGAACTGCTGAAAGTATAAACAACTTCCGGTGCAGGGGGCATGAACATCTTACAGGGGCAGGAGAAGAGTAGTCCGCCAGTAATGACGCAGTTTTAATTCCTGAAGATGGGTGTGAACATCTGTGAACGTGACTTGAACATGACTCACAATGTGGCCAATCGGGTTGGACTATGGGCTGTTATTTGCGATGAAGCCAATCAGTATTTATTGGGTGTGGTCGAGGGTTATATATTGCACTGGAAACACGGAAATAAAGGTTCACTTGTTAGATCACATTGATCGTGTCAGTGTCCTCATGCAGCTCCCGCACACTTCCAAACCTCATGATGCGGTGCCAGCATGACAGCCTCCCCTGAACCACCCAAGGGAGGTCCAAAGGGTCCACAAGTGCCTTCCAAGTCCTGACAGATAACCTCGGCCTGGGTCAATTCCACAGTCTGTGACCTTGCAGATAGTTTTCATCCTATTTTGGTTATTTGTCCAAATCCTGTGGCAGTTTTAATTTGCTCCCAGGAATTTATGCATTTCTCTACTCTTTTTCTTTTGTCCAGATCTCCATTTAATGCTTTTACAACCTTGAATTTGCTATCTAAAGAGCTGAAGCTTTTCAGCTTGAAACCCCTGAAAGCCATGGTCCTATTACTAACTCTTTCTTGTCCCGTGAGCCCAAGATCCACCAAAGCAGAGGAGACCCTCGAGGGCCTCATGTTTCCCATCACAAGCCTGATCCCAAATCAGCCTGCACCACCTAAGTGTACTCTCACAGGTTGCCTCAGATGACACATTTCCCACACATATGCTCATCAGGCATCCTTTCACTGAAGGAGTTAACAGTTTAGCTGCCAGCCTGGAGAAGTGATTGAGTAGAAAGCAACAGCTTCACTGTTGTAATATTCATCACATGTTCACTAACACTTTTTGGTGCTCCATGCAAGTAAACAGAGGTAGCTAGATGGTGGAGCTGACTTAGGAGGACCAAAAGTTTCATACATTTATTTATACAAATATATATAAATGTAGAAGCATACATAAATAAAAATAACCTGACAGCCAAAAATAGCAACTAAAATATTTTATTACAAATAGAAAGAGATGTGTATAACGTACCTTGAAGTTGGTCTTTTTCCCTTACTTCCAGAGTACGGTCTGTTCTGAGCCATGGGCGCGGCAGCACATTTCTTCTTGTTTGCTAGCTACAAATTTTTTTCAGAAAGTAGTAATTTTTTTTAATTAGTTAGAAATTACTTTTTTTTTCTAGTGGTTTTTTTTTGTGTGTGTTTGGTTTTTATATATTCAGACTCGAGGACACTTTTCAAAATATGCTTTTTGAACTTTCAAAAGAACGATTTTTCAGCTGTATTTGCATTCGTCTTTATCTTGCCACTTTTATGTCCATATGCCCAAATTACAGTACATCCAATAGTCATTTTCTTGTGGGAGTTTTCACACACATACTCGTAATAAATTCATGCATAAGCAAGGCTCTCAGCTATTATCAAGATAATAACTATTGGATTGTCAACAGAGTGCATTTCTTTGAAAAATGCTTATCATACCTTCAAAACCATGCTATTTTTATGCATTATTTGAATCTTACAAATTCCCTGTAGCAGGAACTCTTACGATATTTTTGTTGCTTTCATCCAAATAAATATTCTTCAAGAAATAGCGGGTTTTTTCCTACTGTACTCTGATAAATAACTGAAGACAGTATTTTGGAATCTTTAGCTCACCTCCTAAAAGTAATTGTAATTAGAGACTATCGAGTTTGTTCCCAATTTCAATCTCCTTTTTCCATTATATTTCTCTTCCTCTATTCAACTATTTTGACTGCTTGTTTATTATTGCATCTAGAAGACAGCAGTACTGCCTTTAGTATTATGCTGGTGGGGGAGGGAAGGAGAGAAATGAAGCAGTGAATTATGTTCTAGTATTTTGCACTTGGAATTCCTAATTTGGTGTTCAAAACACTGAACGTTTCTGCCAATGCTTTACAGAAGAAGACACTTAGAACACAACAATTAAACGTGATAGAAGTCCACTTAACCACCAGTGGCACTGAGAAACCCTGGTAACACCGTCCCTGTAGCACTGCTTTGAACAGCGTTTCCTCTTGGCTTCCCACCCATGTAAGTCCCCACTGTAGCACAGCCTCAAGACCAGATGTAATAAGTGGAAATAATACTAGAAGAGAAGTTAACCGGGATAGTCTTGACTTTGCTACCTTGGCATATAAGTGTGTAAGAGAGGAAACTTCAGGGCAGAGCGGATTTCTGCAGGAAAAAAAAAAACAAAAAAACTCACGTATAACAAAATAAACATTTCACAATAAAAATTCAACCTCGTTAGAATCTGAAGAATAACATTTTCTACATCTAGAATAAATGACATAGTGAAGGTGGGCTAAGTTCAGTCGCACATTGAGCCTCATTCTCTGACTTTCCATCCTACCTCATTTGCTATCTGAATCCCCTGGCGAGTCCAGGGTGTCTAACCCAACAGTTCACTTGTGGGCCAGCATCTGAGCCTCATCTCTTGCAATGCAGGCGCTTGCTGCAACGACTGGCTTGTTAGAGCAATGACTGCCTGTGCCAGGGAGCACCTAGCCAGGAGGCAGTGTTACCAGCCTCAGCAAGAGAGACGGAAAATCTGTCACCAAAGATCACAGCAGCTCAGTAGTTAATACACCCACCTGACATCAAATCCCTGACTGAATAGAAAGAAAATGAAGGTACAAACCAGTGTCCTCTACATCCTAACAGGGCGTGCAATTGTATGCTCAACAGACTGTTGTCAAGTAAATTGACAATCAGCTGAGTGTGAGGTGGGAGCAATCTATAAATTAAGTCTCACAGAATTGTTTCTAAAATACATATTACAAATATTGTATCCATTTTACAGATGTAAAAAAAAAGAGGAATAAAAAAAGCAGCTTTCTTATCTGCTTACTTGGCTGGAAACCATGCCTCTTAGCAACTGAACTTCAGGTTAAATAATTATGTTTAAAATCAGCTGGAAACAAGCAGGAAGTTTTAGCATGCTGTGTACTATTCAGGTCAAGTTTCTTGTCCTATATATGTCTATTTTGCTTTCAGAATGAGTTATATGGATTTGTGTTATTGCACTGAAAGGCTACTTTTTTTACTCTCCTTCATAATTTTTTGCTTCAATTAAAATGCTAGCTTATAAAAGATTTGGATAAAATTTAAATTTCAGACACATCAAGTCACCTCAGGTTTTTTTGCCCAGCTGATTTGAGCAAATGTTTAGGTCTTGCCTTTAACAATTTCTCAGACATCCATTCACCAACAAGAATTATCTGCACAAAGCTCCATATTTTATTAATCCCAAAAAAAACCTGGAGAAATCATCTGTGTGTGGTTGGCAACAGACTTCAAGAATAGGATGATTAGTTTTTGTCTGTTTACCCTATTTTCCTCATGCTTCCTTCCTATTGGCTAGCTTTAGGAGCATGCAGAAGGTGAGGATTTGCTGCCACAGAAATAGCAGTTATCTGTTACTCTGAAAAATATGAAAACACAACACTGTACTCAAGAAAATAATAATATTCTTTCCATCAATAGACTCATTTATCCGTACTACATCTTTATATCAGGGCTTTCTTGTCAAAAAAAACCCATGCAAACAAAGCAAAGCAACAAAAAACGCACCCGGTTGTTCACTAAATTCCTCAAACTTGCTTAACATTTATAGTTTCTTTCCTCTTCCTCATACGCGACCACCCATTTCAAAACCTCCCACTACAGCTCTGTAGTTGTTTGCTACGTGACATTAATGTGTAAATCCTGAAAAGGTGTGCAAGGAAGTAGCTAGAGCATTGTGGCACCACTGAACCAGAAGCTGGTGCTCCACGATCCCATGCCCGCCTGCAAACCCGAGCAGCAGGGCCACGAGCAGACCCTTTGTGCTCGCTAAGCCCACCCCAAGCCGTATGTCGCTTGCCCCTGCGCGCAGCTCCCATCGCCCCGGCCTGCCCAGGCTCTGACCAGTGAAAGGGTAAACAAAAGCGGATTTCGATGCGGTGCCACTGGAGCCACTTTGTCTCCAGGCAATTCAAGTTTCTCTGAAAAAATTACACTACAAAACCTCCAGAACAACAATTTTAAAATATACACTGACTTAGAGAGTGACTTCAATATTTGTTGCCTTTTTTTTTTACTTTTTTGCTTACTCTATTTTTATTATCTTAATCTGACTTCCCCCCGCACACTACCTCTTTCTTTGCTTCAGTTTCTCCCCTTCTTTCCAGTCACTTTAGTGTTCATTCTCCTTAAAGGAATCAATGGAAACCTCAAATGGATATTTCAAAAATATCTCAAGTGCTTCCTTTAGATTTATGGCCTATCCGCTTGCACAATTTTGAAAGAAAAAAATTTTAATTAAATATTAAATACTTGGAACTAATCTAATTGAATGGCCTCAATGTTCACTCATGGATAATCAGTGTGCCTAATTCCTAGCACACATTTCCAATTTTTTTTCACTACAGCATGGGATTTCAGTTGTTCTCTCACCTAAATGTTTACCAGAACACAGACTGTGGCTATTTTAAGGTGTTTTAATTTATGTAGGTAATTGGTTGATCAGCTGCTACTCTGACATGTTAACTGCCAATATTGTTTTTAATTTTTCCAGCATTCTTATGCATTTCAAATGTATACCACCAAAGCTGTTAGCTCCCTTTGTGGGGCTGAATTCTCTGATCACAGTACTTCATAAAACAGCCCTGTAACTCAACTCCAGTTTGTTGTTCTTAAAAATCTTCTGTTTACTGTTCGGAATCCATCTAACAGAACATAAAACTACAGCATGATCCAGAATTTGTTTGCAGAGCATGATTATACTGATAAGACATGGAGTTTCTTCTTTTTTTCCTCCTCTACAACTGACAGATATGGCTTTAAAATAGCTCAAGAACAATTTTAACTATAGTAGCAAACTTTTGCTGGTATAGCCAGGCTTCTATCACAGACTTGCTGTCACACCTTTTTTTGTGTGAAAAAACCCTTTTATGTTCATTAAAAAAAAAGCCCACTTTTTGTTTTTGCTTTTACTCTGCACAGAGGAATTGTTTTATCACCTCTAGCAGACTTTCATATATACTATTTCAAAACAGTTTCCCAACTGCAGCTTAACATTTGAAGCACCTCGTAGTCCAGCCCTGTATCTTTGTTATCCAGATTAGTGGCATCATAAATTTAGGAACCTACCAAAGTCTATCTTAAATTCACCCACTTCCTGTACTATCAATAGACAAACCCTTGAACAACTAAGTAAATAATAATACCCCCGAACAACTAAGGAAATACAGCTATGTATCCACTCCAGAGCTAACGGGTTGGAACATAAGGGCCAAAACCCCTGGCTGTACGTGTGTTCATACAGGCCAAAGGTAGGTCGGCCTCAGAAGTGTAATGATATCCAAGTTCCAGAGGGTGGCAGCTGAATGTTTGTCTGTCGTAGATTTTTGTGTTCGGTTTTTATCAAGCACTTCCTGCCCCAGGAACATTTAGGCCAAGTTGAGCGTGAACCTGTATCTGTTTCTCAGCTTTGTCAGATGAAATGGTTAAAACCATCTACTGCTGAGTGTCTACTGTTTTGTACTGCCAAGGCACCTGTTACCTTACCTTACTTCTTCACAGATGTTGGCACTACTTAGCATCCCAGATCGAACATTTCAGCGAAATTAAGACTTCCTTGAAACAACAAGGAACTAACACTTACTTAGTATCAATTGTTTCAAATAATAGGAAAAAAATAGAGTCCACCAATCCAGTATGCTGCCAAGGCAGACAAAACGGAGCATGACTAGGGCGCAAGTCAGCATGTGCAGGGTCAGGGTGAAAGACTCCCCACGAATTATATCAGCAGTTATAAAGCACGTACCTCTGTCTGCTGTCTTCATGTGACTTAGTCTGTACTGAAACTGGTCTAGATAGTATCTCCTGTTGGCCTTTCTTTATTTAAAAAAAAAAAAAAAAAGTCAATTTTGGGGGAATATAATTCATTAAAGATGTATCATATATTTGTAAATCACAGACCACAACTACTACATTCTACTATGGAAAAGAATGGAAACTATAATCTACTGTGTCAAAGAACTTCTCAAACACAGGAAAAGGTGGCTAAAAATTAAAATGCCATTGCTATCCCCTAACATTTATTTCTGCTCCACAATATTTAACTGCCTTTTGCCTGTAAAGCTTCTGCCCACCTTAATATCATCTCACATGCTGTTACCCTCCCTGCTTTTTCTCCAAAATATAGGAGTAGCAAATGCACAGCAGGTGGAACAATTTTTCAATTTTCCATACTGTGCAGTAAGCCTTAAAAATGAATCTTTATTCATCCAATATGACCATAATTGGACACTGATATGTTGTATGTACTTTAGAGAACAATTCGGTCTGAATGTTCAGACAGCTTCTATGTTGCTAAGTTACAGTCAGAAAGCATAATCCAGAACTAAATGCAGTTGTCTGGTTTGGTGTTGCGTTTTTTTTTATTTTGATTTGTTGGGGGTTTGTTGTTGTTAAATGTATATCTGTGCAATCTGTCAGTGCCATGTGGTACAGTAAGTGTCCTAAGAATATTTGATCTTCTGCTGTATTCAGAGAAGGAAAAAAAAAAAAGTGGTTTTGTTGTTGCTGTTCCGTAAAAAGACTAGATGCTATTTTGACTGCTTCATCTGCCTCTGTTCAAATGCCAAGCACTTAGCCTCAGCTTGTCACAGCTCAAGAGAAGAGTATGTTTTCACAGGACGTAAAAATGAGGTTTCAACAGCAGGAAAAGTGTGTCCAAGTACAGCTTACCAGAAGACTTAATAATTTGCCTTTCAAGACTTATTTGAGTGACTGCATTTACAGTGAATATATCTAATATGCAGAACACCTTCTCCAAACTGTTTTGGGTATAAATCATACCTGCCCTGTTCCCTTCTTTTAATTTGTCCAAGTTTCGTATAAAAACTTGACTCTATCTGGTACAATGCCACCCAATGTCAAAAGACAATACTGACAACAAACAGGAAATTATTCTGTTTTAAGAAAGTTTCCTTCTCACTAAGTATGTATTTTCTATTTATGTTGCTTATTCTTTGTATTTCTTTCAGCTTAAACAATGTGGATCCTATTTCTCTAGGACGTTATTGCAACAGTATATTTTCAAATACTAATTATTTTTTAGTATTTAAGACATAAAACCACCTACAGATACTTTTCTTTAAGAACTAAACAAGTTTTTTGTGTGGTTTTATATATGTATCTGCACAAATGCTCTACACATCTATGTTAACATCTACCTACCTGATGAAATTATATAAAAACTATTTTTGGATGTGTTTTTAGTAGAAGTTTACAATTTAAAAAAAAATAAAATCAAAAGCTTGGATTGCATTTGAAACCAAAATACTTGTAGTTGTCATGGTCTAAAATACTTTCTTTTGAAACTTGACCCTGGGTGCATGTGAACCAAGGCTAAATTATGTAACAGTCTGCATAACCTACTCACCATTACTTCTTCAACCTGACGCACCAGTTTTTCTGTTTTTGCTTCTAATTCTGCATTCAGTCGCCTGAAAGAGCAAGAATGCTCGTCACTGAGTTTTTTTAAAGATTTTAAATAAATAAATGTATTCATGACAGTATCTCTGCCTGAACTAGGTAAAATTTTAATAACTCCTACAAAGGAACACCAAAGTATACTTAAGGGTATTAACAAAGTTACATTTCAACAATTTCCTGTGTTTCTGTCAAACCAATAGTAATGAAACTCCTACACCCATTAAACAGTAAGGTTTAGACTATAGTTCTGAGAGGTAATGGGTCTCCTTGGTTTTGGCCATGTCATTGCTTAACACACATTTTACATCTTTTATTTCCTCAATACTTTTAAGGGAGTCCTTACCTTAAGCATACTTAGGCAGGGATCGGGGAAGGAATCCTGTATGAGTACATTACTTGATCACGTAACTAGTATGTGTCGCTATACATAAGTACAGGTTAAAATAAGCCTGTGTTCTTGCATGCTTCACTTTATAGCTTTCCATGAAGTGTGACCGAGTTTCTGAGACATGGCTCCTCGTGCATCCTCACCATTCACAGGGCCTGAGAACTGACAGCGTGAGTGCTTTTAAATGTGCTTTTAAACGTGCTTTCACTGCCGTAGCCACAAGCTTTAAAGCTTTTACGCCTTTATTAACAGGCTTAAGCACTTATTTATTCATAATTTAAATGTGATGTCAGTGTTTGAAACCCAGAAAAATCTGATGTCCACTGCGGTGGGCTGGAAGCAAGGCCTAGCGCAGCGCACAGCCTGCCCGAGGTGCCCGTGTATAACGGCGGCGGGAGAACCTCAAACCACTGCTTTTGGCGCTCCCGTCAGAGGTGCGCTCGGGGGGAACTAGTCGAGGGACTCGGATACAGGGGATTAACTGTAAACTCCGTTAGGGCGGCCAGCAGCGAGCGGGGTAAGGCCGAGGTGACGGGGCCTGGCCGCCGCCCCGGCCGCCTCCTTACTTGTACTGCTCCTCCTTGGCCAGCAAGCCGCCGCTCACCACTCCGGTCCCCGCGGCGGCGGGCGACAGGGGGCCGCCGGGCGGTCTCCGCATCTGCAACGAGGACGAGACAGTGTCCGCGGTGGGCACGGCCACCCTGCCCCTTCCCTCGCCCCCGCTCGCCTCCCCGTACCCGGGCCGCCGCCTTACCCCCGACAGGCCCCCGCCCTGCCGGCCCCCGCTGCCGCCGCCCGCCGCCATTTTGTTCGCGCGGGGGCTGCTGCGCGGCGTCTCCTTCGCCAGGGCAACCGGCTGCCGCCGCGGAGGTGGCGGCTCTGCCGCTGTCCCCTCCTCCGCGGCGGGGCCGAGGGACCTGGCTTTCCGCCCCGCCGCGGCCTGCAGCCCCGGCCAAGCCTCCTCCTGGCACTGCCGGGTACGGAGGGCAGGGTCAGGGGCAGCCACGTTTCATCCGTTGCTGCCAGGCGGTGAAAGCTGAAACGCCTCGTCCCCCTTTCCCTCGCACAGTGTGGTGCCAGCGTGACGCCATGGCAGGACCCCTGTGACAGCGATTGCAGTCTGAGGGCACAGGGCCAGGACCCCTGACCGGAGGCCAGGGACCAGCTGGCTCCTGGCGTGGCGCTGGGCTGCCAGGGGTTCGAGTTCGGGGCGAGTGATGAGGTCTGAGGCGGCTTTGCACTCGTTATTGTAATAAATGTTCGTTGCAACCTTTCTGCTCGAGCTTTTTGGCCTTGATACATGCTGTCCTGCCACCGTCCCTTCGTTTCAGCGTGTTAACCTTCTGCGTTTGCAGCATGACAGCAACTGTTCACCCTGTTTACTGCTCTTCTGTGCTGTCATCTCTGCGTTTTCTGCTCCCAGTTTTCTGTGATTGTTGTCTGCTTTCAGCAGTGCCCTCTGTCTGAATCTCTCCATTATTTTTGTCCCTCACCCCCGCACTGTTTGATTCTACTGCGTTTCTCCTTCCCAGTCACCCACGAGCCTGTTCCCTCTCTCATCCGCCGCTCTCCCACTCACCCGTTCATTCACTCTGGTTTCCTTTCCCAAGTTTCTAACGGATGCTGCCCCTCCACGCGACAATGGCCCTGCCGTCCTGCGCCCATATAGGTAGCTGGGTATCTATATAGCAAGAATAATGTAGTTCTCTACCCTGAGTTACATGGACTGTATATGATTTTAATGAAGAGGTTTGCACAGGGGAAATCAGCACGGCTTAGCTGACTGGAAGGAGAAGGTCTGTGTGTAGTTGAAGGATTTCTGCGGAAGTATTAGCTGAAAAACAGAAGAAATGCTTGGAGGAGATTAACTTTGAGCACCGAGACATGCAGTGTAATGGGATAAATGGAGGTGAAATGAAAGACAAGACAAATGTGATTAGTGGAAGGCAAAAAATAGAAATATCAATATAGAAAATGAAAGTGCTTAACAGTAATGTTGATACAAAGGTATTGACACAAAAGAGGAGAAGAGCGAACATATGAAAAAAGTTATGGAGATTTTGAAAAAATTGTCGGCCAATATGTCAGTCCATTACAATATTTTTAAATTATTTTTTTTTTTACAAATAAGATTAGCAAGAGGTTAATGGCAGCCTTTCAAAAAAAAGGTGTGCAGAAATTAGCTCCATCAGTTATTCTTTTGATTAGGAGAAGCAAGAAAGAGCGAGGTCAATAGTAGAAACCAAACCTCCACAGGGGGAAAGAGAGGTTTTGTTAAGAAATAAGTTGTAGAGTCCATCAGCCTCTATCATAACTAAAGGGAAGTTTTAGGAACCTCTCTAGTGATGTTTAGTGAGCTTCTGGGGGATTTTAAGAGAAAAAGAGGAGCTACAAAAGGGAAACAAGGTTGGCAGGAGTAACGCTACAAGGACAAACATGCTCTTTCCAAACAGCAACAATTTTTTTTTTTTTAATAAAAGTACTATTTCTTTTTGCAGAACTAAAATATCATCTAAGTAATTATCTTACTGTTTTTAAAGTTCTCATCCAATATAGCTGTAAGACCATAACACCTTAAAAATGCTGAAAGTATTAGCTAGAGGATCTCTGATAGTTAGATACTGAGGCAACAAAATCACTGGTTGAGATTAGAGAGATTAGAGCCAAGGGTTTTCTAGCCAGCTTTTAGATAAGTCTTAATAAACAAAAGAGGGGTAATTTATTATATCATAAATTTTTAAATATCTTAACAAACACAACAATGCAAGGTTCTTTTTGTTTAGAGCCCTCTGGGAATAGTAACATACGTATATATTAGGATCGCAGATTTGCATAATTTTTCTAAGATCCACAACATGATTTATTTAATGTTTTATTTTATTGAAATATTGTATCAACTGGATTTAGAATTCCACTAGCTATATTTGAAATAATATGAAAAGATTAGTATGTTTAGATAAGTATTTCTTAGTGAACTTTAAAGTATTTCTCCAGACATGTAAAAAACAGAAATAAGAGATATTGTTACATTTGTGATCCCTGACTCCATTAAGGTTTTATCACTTTAAAGTTGACCTGATGTGACCTTAACAGTTGTGGTTAATTCTCTAATACATAGTTGGTAACTGGGTAGAGAATAGGCTTATATTAGAGATGACAACCAATAGCGAGATACATAAGGAGCTAGGAAAATTTATCTCAGTATTTATCTGGGGAAAAAAACCCCAACATTTGAAAGCACAGCATTGCTATGGTATAAGATTTAGCAAACATTATTTGTTAGCAGATTCTGCTTTTCCATTTAATAATTTTTTAAAAGTTGACTCAAACATCATGACTGTAAAATCAAAATTATTTTGTCATTTTGAAACAAAGTGTATCTCAGATTAGATGCAGATTTCAAATAGATCAGTGTTTGTGATCATAATGAACTGTACTTGGCACCTTTTGCTTGGGACCTCCATGATTAGAGGAGTCCATCATCATTCTGTATTTTCCAAGTGTTTCAATTTTTCTTTGGTTTTTTTTTGAGGATTATAAGATACCAGAACTAAGTGGCTCTAACAGAAATGTTCGATTCCAAATTAAGTGGTTCACTGCATTGCCGTTGTTGCTCTTCCAGCGAAGGAGGGGATAGATCACAGCACAAAAGAGCTCAGTGATACAGCTGGTAGGAGTGGTTCAGGACAGAAAGGTGTGGATAGCTGGTATGATGTTAGTTTATTGCAGAAGACGGCTGAGGATCAATATCCAGTGTTTACCTTTGATTAGACCAAAGAACACGCGTTATTTAATTGTTACCTATGACCCTCTTTCTTCTGCGGGCACAAATTTTGCGACCTCCCTTTCCTCCCCCAATAAAAATATAAAAGCAAGAGATTTTTATATTAAACTATTATCTTTACACTTCTAGGCACATTTTTTGTTCATAATATCTTCTTATTGGGTAAAAGATTCATTATACAGAATTTTCCATGCTTCTCATAAAAGTTGTGACATTTAGGAGAGACCTAGAATACTATCAACAGCCAAAATTGTAGGATGGGACAGGATTTCACCGCATATCACATTACTTGTCAGAAACAGAGGAACAATAGTGGTTTAGGACAACATTTTCTTCCATAAAATTCATTGCAAATGTATCGGGCCAAACAGGCGACAGCTGATACTCTTGCTCAAGTTTTTGCTTTTGTTTTTTATTTTTAATAAGGCCCATGCTAAACAAATAAATAGCATCATATATACGCAAAACTGCTTACCAATTTTAGACCAAGAATCATGTTGAGGGTTATATATTGTCTTCGGTATGTGGTGGCGCTAAATCAAATTAAACTTATATATATGAGAGAGGCCTGTAGTAAAGTATTACCTGTGTTGGTTCCACCTCAAGAAGGAAAAGTCTTTTACAGGACTTGCTGCTGCCTGCTGTACCTCCATCCTAGGAAAGGGGGATGCTTCCCTGAGGCGCTGTAACACAGACTGTGTCATTCTTCCTTGTACGAGAGCTCACTTGACCAGGAGAGTCGGTACTGCTTAGATCACCCTGCTCTGTGTTAAGTGGTCATGGAGGGAGTGTTTACAGCTCCATATGGACGCTCTGGGTCTGAACACCGGTACTTTTCTCCAATGTTTTTCAGCACGAGAACTCGAAGCGATCCAGCCCACGCTCGGCAGAGACCTGCCCCAGGGCTGCCTCCGTTGCGGCGGTTGCTACCAGCGCTGCCCTATCTCACGGTCCGCGTGACACAAGCTGCCGTCCGCACCGTGCCTCTTATCGGCGTGCTTCACACGTGGGGCGTGCGCGGGAGCCTCGCGGGAAAAAGCCACCGCCTGTGCAGCCCCAGCACAGCCACCGGGAAGTCAACCAGAGACAGGCTGGCTGCAGCCCTCGCAGATGAGGGCAAAGAATTTAAAGCCAGCAGGCAGTTGTTTGTTTGTCTACTTATTTGTTCCAAATGTACCGGAGAGGATGTCAGACTTAGATCCAAAGCATATCGCTGTAACCAAAGCAACTGTAACAGTTACAGCCCCTTCACACTTGAATAGTTTCCCTACCTTAAATTTCTGCTTTGTTTTTCTAGTTCCAGTTTCCTGGAGGGGAGAGAGGGAAGAGCAGAATTTCAGAATGAATTGTAGGTGAAATTTAATACTTAGCAGCTTTCTGAAAACTTGAACACTTTTTTAGCTCTAAATACTCATCTTATTTTTTGCTTTAAAAAATACAAATGCTTTTCCATATTCCTATTGTGTAGAGTGGAAGTAACTCCTAATCTTGAATTCACCTAAAAATCAGAATAAAATACATAATTTTTGTGCGATAATAGGGAAAAAAATGTAAACTCATGTACAGCATTTTCAGACATTAGTGGAGTGGTAGGATCTAGACAATGTGTAGCTATTAAATCAATAATCCAGACATCGAGGGAATTCCCCAGACAGCTGTTGGATTTTTCCCCCTAATCAGTAATAATAATAATCCAATGGTGTTTGAAATGGCATGATTGTATATCGGAACATATTTTTGTGCTGATATTTTCTCATGCATCTCTAATGGCTCCTTGAAACACAAAAAAGACCAAGTATTGTTAATAGCCATGTATTTCTTATGAAAAAGTAGCTGTTTGGGTACATGAAGTCTGCAAAAAGTCTTAGACCTTGCTGACAGATATCCTAAGCTGGTTTACTGTCAGTATAGCCGGGTATCTTTTGTTTTCTAGCAGAATGACCTGCTGGGTGTTAGTTGTTTGTGTTGAGTTTTGTGTGGCAGAAGTCGGGGAGGTGTGTGGGAACCGAGCACACAGATTTCGAGGGACAACGGGGATGGGGGATGGGCAAGCTGACCTAATAAGTCTCTTCCACCTCCAGTGTCTCCAGTGTTGCTTTCATATGGATTTCAGTGCAATGCAAATGTTTATTCTGTTTCTACTAGCTGTGTATTTGTGTACAATACCTAGTTTCTAGGCTAGTCTAAGTTATTTTTTTTATCTAGCTATAACCAGCATACTTGGGCTATCCAGATTGCTATTTAAAAATACAAACATTTTTCTTTGTTCTTCTCTGCTTCACTGCGCTATTGGGGCTTACTTATTTCAGTGTCATCCTTCCTAACCTAATCCAAACAATAACCTTGGCTCAACAATTTAAACATATTGAATCCCCAACCAGAGTAGTTTTCCCTAGTAATACTCTGATTACAGCAGCTTTTATGTCTGAACAGGAAAGGACCTTAAACACTAAATCTCATCAGCACTGTAAAAAATAAGTGGTGAGCATCAGTCACATTTTCTTGAAATACCACAAGTCTTTCTTGAGGCCTAATCCTTTAATCTCTGGATTTTGGGCACTTCTGTTCTGATTACTAGGGATCAAAAGGTTTGGCAAATACTCTTCAGACCACTCTTCAGAGTGGCCACTGTAATATTACTGGGGTTTTATGACAATTGTATGATTTTTTGTTGTAGTAGTAGCTGGTATTTTTGGAAAAAACCCCAAAGAAATTAGTTTATCAATGCAACAGTCTGCCACGCTGAAAATTAATAAAGCACATGGTCCTCCAGTACAGTGGTTCAGAGGATTTCAGAGCATGGCAATGTCAAAGTAAAGGGGAAATACCTTTCTCTGATGATGGAAATTCCTCCTACTGTGTAAGACAATATTTTCCAATGGAGGGTGTCCTTAAAGGGCTGCTGCAACATACACAAATGCTGTTTTCCTAGCTTGTTCCCAAAGCTGCAAAGTGGTAATTCATTTTACTGAAACTAGAAATCATAGAATCATAGAGTCATTTAAGTTGGGAAAGACCTTTAAGATCATCGAGTCCAACCATTAACCTAGCACTGCCAAGCCTACCACTAAACCATGTCACTAAGCACCACGTCTACACAGCTTTTAAATAACTCCAGGGATGGTGACTCAACCACTTCCCTGGGCAGCCTATTCCAGTGCTTGACAACCCTTTTGGTGAAGAAATCTTATACCATTTCCTACCTGAAATACTATCACGTGTAAAGTTATATTAGAAAAAAAAAAAAAGAAGTAGTTTTGCACATCATCCGTAGACCAATATCAGTTGCTTAGACCCTCCTGCCAGATAGTTTTGTCAAATGTTCATTGGTCTATTCTGGAAGGATACAGGTTTTTCCTAAATTAGATGGTTTCCTCATCCTATGTCAAACAAAGGCTACATAAGTGGAAACAAATCAGTGACTCCTCCTCCCCAAGTTTCGTTTTACTTCTTGCAAACTAGAAATAAAACTGGGCTAAACATTTTTCCCTGTATTTGATCGCTGGGGCTCCTAAACACTGTCACTTTACATGTTAGAGCTCTGTCTAAAGAAAACAACCCCACCTCACTTAAATTTAAGAGAGGTAACAAGCTACTTCTAAGAAGAAATCACTCACTTTTCAACAGAGAGGCTGTTGACAGGGCCGTTTTGGAGACAGAAACAGTCTTGTCACCTAGATGTAGAGCCCTGCAGTTGCAACAGGGGTAAGGGCAAACCTGTCCGTGCTGTTCCTGCTCATCACAGCCTTCATTACTGGCCTACATTTATTGGTCCTGTCCATGCAGCTGTCAGTAAGAAATCCGGTTGTGTATCTAGTACCAAAACCCCTGGAGCCTGAAAGAGCCAAATACTCTCCTGCTCTTTTCATTAATATTTTGTTTGTGTAGGTGTGTCATCACTTGTATCCAGTTCCTCTTCACTTGGAAGATTACATTCTGCTACATAGCAAAAAATTCATTTAGAAAACGCTTTTTGATACTGTCACCTTCATGGGGCTTTCCACATTGTATATTTGAGTGTGCATATCAAGGGTGAATGCATTGGAGGTCTTTCAAAATTACTTTGCTGTGTTGACAATACCACCACAGATCTGGCCTTTGCTATCAACTGCTGTATTTTTATTAATTTTTCATTCAGTGCAGAGTAAGACATAATGGTTCTAAAATATTCACTGAATATAGTGTGGCATCACCAAGCAAATTAATATTATATGACAAGTACAAACAAGTTCTAACATTTTAAATGTGTCAATGTTAGTATTCAATGTTAGCCTTAAACTAGAGTAACACATGTTTCGGCATTTACTCATTCTATGTTGCTTGATAAAAGAAATGCTAATTCAGTCTATGTTGTCAGTTCAGCCCTTGGCTTCCCCGCTAATGCCTGCTCTGTGTTAGAAAACTTGTTCCAGTGTAATAAGGTGGATCAAAAATCAACCTACGTGCCCCTGTGTAAACTGCCAGTATGAGCACACTTGACTTGATAGTGCATTAAACTGCAGTGGAAAATTATTTCAGCTTCGGGGAGGTACAAACTTTTTCGCTAAGCGCAGTGAAAGATGTGTAGCTCAGTGTTGGCTGAGGGGAGAACATTAGTTTGTTATCTTTTGCCTGTTTTCATAAACAAATGCCGACAGCAATTGTTGTTATTGCAGAGCCAGCAGAAATTCATAGGGGTTTTCTTTTGTTGTTCTGCCACACAAAAAGAGAAATGTTATTTTAACACCAGAATGTTTGATAGCTTTTAAAAATACAAGGCCTAATTTTTAGGCATGCTGAGCCCCCACAATTGCCATCAAAGTTGGTTTTTGCTGGCAGACGCCCTACGGCACTCTAAGGAGACCCTTAGATTTGAAATCCAAGTGCAACATTAGGGAACACCTCTGACGTGAGGATGGCCACCAGGGAAAGCATGGGGGCTTTTGTTTTCTATACATGAACTCAAATTGGACTGAGTCTTTTGAAAGGTACACACATTGAGTGTGTTCATAAACTTTGCCGAGGCATCATCACACCAATTGGCCTTAGTAGTAACGCGCAAATTAGCTTAACCTAAAGCAGAGCTTCTCCAATGGGGGTTGCTTTGTGAGAAGGAATGCAGAGGTAAGATTTGGATATAACTACTGTGGGACAATCAGGCACAGCGAAACATCTGTCTTTTGAAGAAAGTACCTATGGCAAGACTAACCCTGGACTGAATACTGAGCTAAATTCCCAGGCTAGGTCCACCTGATAGGGATTTAAAGGCTTCCGTTGTGTGATCACAACTTTTTTGTTCCCTTAGAGCAGCTAAGGTTTTCCCAGGATTCGTGCCTCAGCAGATAACAGTTAACAGAGAACTGAGAAGACCTTCTGAAAACAAAAAAAACGCCAAAACACTTAAGATTTCAAATCCCTGACAAAAACAGATGCATAAATACAAAAATTGTTAGTTGCATATGCAAACAAAGTGGAAGGACGTCCTTGCTTCTGTCCCATCGCTCCCTACAGTCCTCTTTCCCAAACACAGTTGAATCCCTACTTCAAGTGTTGTGTATTCATTGTTGTAGGACAGCAGTGTAGTGGCAGCTAAAAGGCTGTGCATTCCTTTAAAAATTATTGTCAACTAATTTATTAGCATTATGAAATGAATGTCTGTGTTCAAATGCTCTGAACCTTTGTTTAACAAGGTAGGAGGGAAGAAAAACTGGCTGATGTTAATTTTGAATGACTGCTTTCATGCCTTTGGCTGTCCTGAGTAAAAAGAGCACTCCAAAGGCGTTTAAGTTCAAAGACTGGGTTGTGGGTTCTTTTCCCTAAAACCTGATCAAAAGAAAAAGATCCATTGGAAGAGCTATTTTGTTTACTTAGATTTGGACATTCTTCTCCAGTGTTGGCAACTCAGATTTTGCAAGATCGTGCCACTACAAAAGAAGCAAAAAGTGGAATGTAGAGATGAAAGCAAATGTTTGCTATCAAAGGAAAGTTGAATTCTCACTGCAAACAGGTAGCTTGAATAGTGAAAATCTTGATTGTAAAATTATTGCTGGTATCAGTAAATTTAAAAATTTACACTTAAGCATTAAGTGTACAGTTACATTTAATCATTTTAAAATGCAAAAATCAGCATATTAAACAGCTCTGGTTATAAACGTTATTCTGTAGGGCTTCTTTACATTGTATATTGAGTCTTAAAAGGTATTTAAGTAGAATTAAAATTTAAAATTACAAAACTCTAGACTGAGATTATCATAAACTTGTGTCATACCTCCAGAATGGTTACTTCACTCCTGTGGGGATCACCTGCATATCATTTCTTAACCAGGCTGGACTAACAGCTGTATTGTAGATGATAGTCTTAGTGGAAACTTAAAAGTCCAAAACTGCACAAAAAAACTGCACCACTGGTACTGCGCAACATGAAAAGTGGCTGTATTCACTGTAAAGCCGTTATTTATAGAGGAAGTAATTATCTCTGACATGAATTTTAATGCATCCAGGGACCACAAACATATGGAGACTCTTCTTAGGGACTATGTTCTTAAAAGTAATGTGTGGTACTGGTCATGTAAAGCTGCTGAAGTCTATTAATTAATCTTGCTCCTTATTTTAAATATTAGGAGATGAATTAGTTAAGTTAGAAGAAGAATAGTAGTTTCAATTTGAAATCGCATTAAGGAGATATTCAATACAATAAAATCTTCTTAATATTTTCTAATAAGCTAACTTTTAGCAGAGGACTATGGGTTTCTGAGACAGTATCAAACTCTCAGGGGTTTGCTCACAGCTTGCTGTTTTCTGTGGCTGTATAACAAATTTGCTGTAGGCCTGAGTAACTCACACGTGTTCTTCTGCTCCATTCACTGGCCTGAGGCACAGTAAAATAATGTCTGTCCCATGTGCAGAGGAAATCAGAGAAGGAACTTTCTCTGGCTGATTTGGGAGATGATGCTAGAAATCACAGGAATTGAGGAAAGGCAAAACAGATCCCCAGAAAGGGCTGTCAGAGCTCATTCAGCCTCGGTGAATGATCTAAAGAAAGGGTTTCCAAAGTCAAACTGGGACAGCAGAGAGAACTGTTTAGAGTCTGGCACATCAGTTGTGAAAGAGCAATGAGCAGAGTTAGTGGAGGTTGGGCTGATGACTGTCTTTCAAATCAAGCACATGGAGAGATGAAGAGAAGAAATCACTTAACCAGCACACAATGGGAAATTAAGGACTGGGAAAATCTTTGTGTTGTATTGTTTGTGAAAAAGAAGAAAAGCAGGTAATGGCAGTGAAAAGTATGTTCCTTTTTCCTTTTCGTCTTTTAAGTCAGTACAGCATGAATAGCAATGATGCACCCTTTCCCTGTGCTACCCTGGCACCATGATCAAGTGCTGGCCTGTCGTAGAGAAAGTACCTCCACTAAGGTCATGGTTTATTTTCCATGCAGCTTTTCCAACGTGTTGACATTAACCATAAAGCTGCACGTAATGTTATTCCATGCCATGTATAATTATGTTTTTCCTTATGTGGTTAACTGTCCAACAGGAGGTGAAAATAAACTGCCTCTCTTCTGGGCCACGTTGAACAACCATTAGGTAAGTGCCGAGCACTTGTGTGTCTGAGCATTCAGTGTTTTATAGAGCAGCATCCTGGTTTGTGTCAGCGGAGTTTTACAAAGCTACCTGTGTGACAACGGCAGGTGCTGGTCTGAGTGGGCTATGCTGAAGAAACCACTCCTTCTGTAAAACTGAAACCATATTTTGACCAACTTGCATAATATTTTTGTAGATCTCGTCTGACAAAGATTTGAGTTTTGTTGGAGATTGGTTCTAATGTTGGAACTCTGTTTCAGGAAAGTGGTTAAGCTCACATATAGTGCTAGGCATGTGAGCTGTTATCTAACTACATTGCTGAATCAGTTTTCTAAATTTGTTTCATCTCTTTTTGAATGGAAATTGATCCATCTTCTGAAATACTGCTCATGATAATCAAAATGTATTTATTTTTCCAGAAAGACTTGCTAGTCTTTCTGGAAATATTTGCCTTTAAAGTTTGGTTTGTCTGGGTAGAGGGAATAGTTTGAATTATGTCTGAGCTACAGTAGAATGAATTTCATAATGAATGTATAAGAGATGGGAGAAGCATATCTAGCATTCTTGCAAGTAACATGAAGCGCCCTATTTTATTGGTTGATCTACGGCTATGCTTACTGTTTGAGATTAATAAGATCTCTTCTTTTGCTTTAAATCTTTTCCTAATGTTTCAGTCCCCCAAAGTATTTATCCTTTAAATTAGTAACATGGTATGAAACAGTACTGTCTCTTTCCAAGCTCTTTTAGAATTTACTTCTACACATGAGTTTATCTGGGTTTTAAAAAAGTGTTCCTGTTAGCCCTTTCCAACCTGTACTCCTTCACTCACCTATTTTTCAAGCTTTTCTATTCTGCATATTACTTTTATGGCAAGATCATGATGCGGAGACAGCCTTTGGGACTGCTACTGTGTGGCTGGGAGTCTTTGCAACATGTCTTGCAGGCTAGACCTAAGCTCATTAATTCAACTTTCCACTCGTGCTGTGATATTCGTGTCTAGATGGCTTTAACCTTTGACTCTTAAAACATCTCATTGTTACCACCTCTGGTTCAACTCCATAAGAGCGCTAGTCTACAGACAGTTCATGCATCAACCAAGCTTTTGTGTTCTAGGTCAACTAGTATTCAGATGTTCATCACAGAAGCAGCCAAAATAGTGTCGGAAATGGTGGGAAATTACTCCTTTGGTTGAGGCAGAAAAACCTGAAGAATGGAACCCACGTTTTGTTATCTCAAACACCAGAGAGTGCTGACACTGTGAATCTGTTAGCACACGCACACAGTTTGGGAATAACAGCTATCATGCCCAAATTTCCATGGCATCCATTCATAATAGTTCCTCTTTCTCAGTAAAAAAGCAAGGTTTTGGTGCCCTTTCTGAATTTGTTTTCTGCTGAAAACTACGTGTCTTAAAATCTGGATGCAGCTAAACTCTCTGGCTAAGGCTGATTCTTTTGTTTGTTTGTACTTTGACCAAAGGATTACACTGACGGTTTCCCAGGATCCAAAATTGTGTTTAAGCTGTTTACAGAGCTACATACATCGTTTGAATGAGCAAGAAGGAAATGAAAGTGGCCGTATCTACACCAGCTGGTAGCCGTTCACAGGAAGCAGCAATTACTGTCTAGCCTCCTTCCCCGGGAAAGCCCTCCCGATTGCTTCACGTACCACGTAACCGCGTGGGGCACGGACGTGCGGTGTTGCCACCCAAAATATCAAAAAAGCATCAGAAAGCAATAAAAACTAATACACGTGAGTAGAATAGTAGGAATTAGAATAGTTCCTGCATGAGCATAACTGAAGGTAATTTCACTTGCGATTGCCAAACTGAGCTAAACTGGCAACCGAAGGAATGTGTGTTTGTAATCAGTGGCTATGCACTTGCAGCGAAGGAGGAGCTCTGGTGTGGCGCACTCAGACAGTATCACCTCTTTCAAATTCACTCAGCCTGTACAGTCCCCTGCATTTTTCCTCTTCGCTTTTTTTTTGGTCACAGCTCACACATCTGTGAATCACTCAAGGGGAAAGTTTGAGAGATGCTGTGTGTCAGGTCAATCCAGGTTCATTCACTGTATGTCCTTAGAAAGCCAGAAACACAGGTATGTAAACAACGGGGGAGGGGAAGGGAAGGTTTAACAAGACAACCAGGGTTAATCTTTGCTTTCAATGTTTTGTATAATTTGGTTTTCTGATTACACACTAAACTGCAGTTGTATTTTCTTCAATTCAGTTACACAAACACAGCAGACAATTAATATTCCTGCACTCTGTGTGTTGTGAGGATGCACAGAGAAAACCTTTGTTATGTTTCTGGTGCTAAAGGAGCTGTTCAGATTAAACCATATTCCTCTACACAGCAACAGCAAAATAAATGA
Organism: Leptosomus discolor; assembly: GCF_034619465.1. Taxonomy (NCBI): domain Eukaryota; kingdom Metazoa; phylum Chordata; class Aves; order Leptosomiformes; family Leptosomidae; genus Leptosomus; species Leptosomus discolor. The sequence goes on along the minus strand of NC_141401.1, from coordinate 21,825,466 downwards.
CAGCATTAATTCAATCCAGAATGCTTGATAAATTGAGAGGGGTTGTTTACCTAGGGTATGAAGTCCCTCAGGGATGGGTTTTACTGCGATCTGCATAGTCATCCATCTTCCTATACTGTCTGTGCTCCTGTTTGTGAGTAAAACATACACAGTAATTTAGCATTCACATAATCTCACAGCTATAATCCAGACAGATTTAGCTCAAATTTCTCCAGGATTTCTATTATCTAGATTTAGCAGTGTGGTGTTGACTGGATGCTTTAAATTGCTGCAAATGTTTTTTTCTGCAATAAACAACATATTTTGATGTTCTTATAATTGAAGCTGTGGATTCTTCCTGGCATTAGCCACATGTAAAAATGTATCGTTGTGAGGACAGTGATTGCACAGCTGGAGCATGGTTTTAATGAACTCCAGCTATTTGACTACATACCATGTAAGATCATACAATGTTTGTATGAAAATCAATGTAACCTATATGAAAGTGCCAATGAGGATAATCTGAAGAACATACATCTCCACACATCATCTGTTTGAAAATTAACTCAATTGCTTAATTTTTTATAATGTTTTACTATGGTATATTAGACAATACGATAATATAGACCCTGGCTCTCTTACATCACTTTTTGTCAGTAGATCAGAGCTTTTATTGTTTTCAGTTTCCTCAGACAGAACTTCTAGCCTTCCTCGCTCAGCAGTTTTGAGGAAAAGAGGGAGTCCAGGGGGAGCGAGAGCATCATTATCCGCATGAAACGAGAGGATATTAAGTCCAAGTGCACTCGGTACCTTTCACAGCAGACCACCCTTTGTCATAGGTTCCTCTGATTAATTGCAAATGTATTCAAGGGAGCAGAGCAGACATAGTAGGGAGGGCCCAAATATTCTTGTACCCAAAACACCAGCCCTCCCACACTCGCTAGCATTGGTGGAGCTGCAGGGGTAAGAATGCTTCTGTAGGAGATTTTTAGGAGGGAAGTGTACTGTGGGGAAAATTGTAAAGCTCCTTCTTTTACCCAAGTAGCTTGAGTGAGATTGTCTGAATGGAGGCAAACTGTGGAGCAAGGCAGTGCATGCACTGTGCTCTGCCTAGTAATTGTGTTGCAAATGCACCAAGTACATTATTCACCTCCAGGCCAGATCTTCTGGGAAGAGGCTTGTGCACGTTTGGCAACCATTTGATGCTGAGATTATGTCATCCGTAAGTGTCTGAGAAACTCAAAATAAGCAAACTACTTGGAAGTGTTTGGAAAGCAAACTATTTGGAACCATTTGTGGGATTTGGGATGCCTTGTGTCGTGTTTTTGCTCCCTGAACTGGAGGATTCAGATGTCAATTCACTAGGTGAATTCAGGTATGCTGCCCCTGAGAGCACTTCCATCACGCTGTGTACCAGTCTCTCACCGTGCAATATTGCCAGCCCCAATAACTGTAAAAATCTTAAGAGAGATTTTTCAATGTGAAGAAAGAGAGGATGCTCATTTAATCAGTTGTGATAAAGCTGTTCCAGGTATAAAATGTATTTGCTTAGTCCCCAAACTGCAGGTTTGCCAGAATGATAGGGGAAAAAAAAAGAAAAAAGCATGAATGAGAGAGACTTTTATAGCTAACAATCATGATTATGGGTAGAAATCTTCTGAAAGAAATATGCTGCATCTCTGTGGCAGTACTTTTCGTTTCATACTCGCTCTGAGTTATTCTTTGCAGTACTACAGCAATTGGGTTTCAGAAGCAGCAGTGGTTACGTACTTGTCACGAAAAAGAGACAGAGTCAGAGCATTCGCTTGCCTCACTCCGATGCCCCCGCTAAAGCAGCAGGCCTGCTCCTATCACACTAAAGGCCCCCACTTCTGGTGTGAGAAATTGTATTTATGCTGAAATATCTATCAAAATCCAAGTTTGATCCCCAATAAGCCAGAACTATGAAGCTGTAATGCCAGCGAGATGGAAAAGCAATCCGATAGCTCTTAAACTGCTCTTTCTTCCAGACGGTGCCTGGGGCACCAGCTGTTGTAGCTGCGAGTTTTCAAGCCCCAATTCTCTTCTTTCTACAACGAATTTCCTTAAACCAGTAAAAAGTGGTATCAAAAAAACACAGATGAACAGAAGAGTTTAAAATGGACCTGACATAACTATGCATCTTTATTTGAACAGGAGTATAAATCGATTTAAAGTTTTACACTCAGTGTCTGAGGAAGTTGCAAATGCACCCACGGGCCTTTTCATTGCTGCACATAGCTGCTCAACCCGCTAGCTGGAGTCTGGTTGCCTGCCTTTTTTTTTCTTTTCTTTTCTTTTCTTTTTTTTTTTTCCATTCTATTGTATCCTGACCCCTCATTCAGCAATTATTCTGAATCATGCTGAGGACACTTTTCCTCACTCCCTTTGGATTTTCACTTGCTAATGCAAGTGCATCTCAAAATATCATCTTCCCAAGGTATTAGATCCAGGGCTTGATGATGCATACTGGGCTTAGTTGGAGTATCAAACCAGCAAAGAAAGACCAAGAAATGAAAGAGCACCATGTAAATATTGACAGATTGTTTTTATGATAAAGCTATGGTTATTCTTCATTCATTTGTCTATGGTTTCAGAAAGGAAGGGAGAAAATTTGAAAAACACAGTAGTATTTTTTTGTAACAGGCAACTGTGATTGTAGAATTTTCAAGAAATTCCTCAAAATGAAAAAAAATTCTGAACAAAAACCCCAAAAATATCTTACAGTGAGGCAAGTCTGGTATCTTTAAAAATAACATCAGTGTGTTCCATGTCAGCATCTGTAATTGGAGATTAAATACACTGTGGATATGGTTAAAAACATGTTTTCTAACCACCTCCCAGGCATTTATGAAGCATATTGTTTCCTTTTTGACAGGTAGGTTACTAGTAATAAAGGTCTGTGTCTCTGCGGTGGCAGTGTTTGTCCTCTAACGTGGCTGTGCAACGGTGTCATCTGGTATAAGCTGCACCAATGCCATGAGGGCAGAATCTGGGCCCGTATCATTTACTTAATCGTGCTGCCTGCCATTAGCAGGGCTGATACCTTTCTGCCCACTCCCCTACCTCAGTGCTGGGGGAATAAAGCGACTCAAGCTAGTCAGTCGCTGCAATTCTGAAAACAGGTTTTTTGTGCAAGGAGTTGCCATCTGCACAATCCTCCTTTTCCTCTTTGAGTAGCAAACAGCCAGAAGGTAACGAGCCCCCTCTCTGCCTTGCAGAGGGAAGAATCTCAGACATGGCTTTGGTAGCTGTGCCCTGCTGGGTTTTTAACCCGTTGAGGTATTTTATAAAGATGCTCTTATTTCCTTGTGCTTGGCTGGTGTTATGGTGACCATGAGTGAGTATATCAAGTTACTGGTATGGGAGAAGCCCTGCCAGGAAGCCAGAGGGCATGTTCAGTGCAAACTGTTTTTAGAAGCCTGAATAGGCATAGGTCTAAGTTGGGTGCCTGCTATGTTAATAAAAGGACCAAACGTTACTTCTCCTACCTCCTGACAGTGGACAGAACACAGCCCATATCTGAGAAAAGGCTTACTCCTGGGTTGGTGTCACACGGCTAATTGGCCCTTACAGCACTGTGGGAATAGCGATATTCTCAACCCGGGGTTAGACAGTCGGATTTTTGAGCTTGGGCTCTGCTACAGTTCAGGGGGAGGATTTTTTAAAAACTGAAAGGGGAGAAATTAAAAAGAAGCAAGCAAACAAATGCCCCATCCCCCCCCAGCGTGGGAAATTTTAATGAACAAAATGTGATCAACTCATTCTAGGGGTTAAAGTGAAAATGAAGAGCAGAGGGAAAGCTGCCCCTACTTCCTTTCTTCCTGATATTGAAAGAGATCTGTTCCTTGCTTCACAAAGGAAATAAAATGATCTGCTTCAGGAAAATCAAGTTAAGAAGGTGACCTACTGATTTATTTATCTTACTCTTCTCGTGGTGGTATAACACATCCAGCTGCAAAAGTGCACTTGATTGTAAACTGAGCTGCTCCACTAGAGGTTATTCAGATTAAAACTGCTAAAAAACTCTGAGCACCATCCCAAACAGTAATGTACAGGATTTTATCAATTATACTCCCCATGCTTTCCCCCATTCAGATGATAATCTGTTGTAAAATGGCAGCTTTTATCTAAATTTCCATAATTTCACACATAGTATTTATTAAAAAGTTATTTAAATACATCAAGCAACTCTCAGGCTCACTTAAAAGTAGCGGAGGACAAGAAGTGCTCTCTCATACTGAAGTTTATACCTTAGTCTGCTTTTCCTTTTGAACTGTTAGGGAAATGTCAGAAGCCAGATAGTATGGGAACGGCTGTTTCTTGGCTGTTTGCGGTATTGATTTGCAAGAGTAGTGATATTGTAACTATTCAACTAATTAAGACATTGATAAAGCACCTTGATAAAGGATGCCATTCTTCTCCTATTTAAACTCGTTTGCTATTGGTTTTTTTGTGAGGTTGAGCATCCACCCCAAACATGCTAGTAAGACTGCAAAGATCCCCGTGGGTACTGAGAGGACTGTAGCCAGCACTGCTGACACGCTCACTGCCACACTCTTCTGACGTGGGAACCGCTACACAGCCTTTCCCTCCCACCCCCGTTCATATGTTGTTATCTGCCCATGGACTGGGCTCCCTCAACAGCTCTCTGGCTTCATCCCCATCTCACTGCTACCTTTCCTGATAGCCTAATTTTGGCTCTGAGCTAGATCCAGTGCCTAGATAGGATAAGTATAAGATTTCAGCCAGAAGGATTATCAACAACATTTTCTTTTCGATGTTCTTGGCTCCAACCCCACAGAAGATTGCTTCAGCCCAACAGAATAAAATCCCATCCTTCAGGCAGCTGAGCCAGTTGCCTTGCTTTAGCATGCAACGTAATTATCCGGTGTGTTCCGTTTAACACGTATTCCGCTTGGAGCTTCTGTTTTCTGCCTGAAATCTGGATGTGCTGCTGACTTCAGGACTGCGCAGTCCGAACTTCCTTACAAAGGCAGAGGAAGGCATTAAGAATCTGGACCTAGGCATAGGAACATAAACAGCCTTTCATTTCTTACATTTCACCTTGATAAGAAAAAATAATGTCCATGCATCACTGGGCTCTATGATGGTGAGAAAACCTCACTGTGAAGCTTATAAACCTATTCAATACAAATAGATAATACGACTTTTTTTCCCATCTTGATTCAGATTATAAATAAGTGAAATTTAGTCCAACAGTCCTTATTGAGTCATTCTGCAATCATATATTCATGCTGAGGAACACTTTTCAGTGGGATCCTTTGCCAGCTATTGGAAGTGGGATCATTGCAGAGCTACTAATATTTTCCTGCTACTTAACAAATGCAGCAAAAGTCTGCCTGGCATCTTTGTTAGTTATTTAGAGTGTAGCAGGCAGAGTTAATATTCTCAGAATTATTATTGTAAGAATTTATGATCTATTATGAAGTGAAAGTGATTTTGATATATGAGCAGTATTAGGAGGAACTACCAGTGTGAAAACTCAAACCGGATCTGTGTGCATAATATTCTTGTCTCGCAGGAAGTAGTGGGAGTTATATGTGAAAAGGAGTTGTTCACGAATCAGTATCCTGGGGAGCTCTCTAGATGACTTTTCCTGCACTTTGTGATATTCTGCAAAAAGAAAGATCCTCTTTCCCCTTCTTGAGCCCTTTTGTGTCCCAAACTGTGCACACAAAGCCATGTGTGTAACAGCTTACACTGGTTCTTCAGCAAAGGGTGCAGAGTAGGATCAGGTACAAAACAAAGCTTCTAGTCCATGATGGTGGTTACAACTACAAATCTCAGTGCAAAATAATGTTAATCATTAAAACAAAGGTATTCTTAAAACTGTCTTCATTATTAAAGGCTGATTTATCTTTCCACATCATGTTGGGATGAATACCAGACAAGCCTTTGCACTGCCTTCACTCACAGCTTAAATGGAATCACGAACAGTTTTCATAATGAAGTCCACAGCCTGCAAAAGATTTGTGTTCCAAGTGTATGCATGGACCCTGTTGTTCCAGACTGCACTTCTTTCCCACAGCAGGCGCTGACAAGCTCTTCTGAAGGTACAACATGATCAGCCAACTAATGTTTATTGCTGGCTGTGCGTTAGGCCAATCCAGAGTTTCACCACAACAAGGTATGTTTTAAATGGGTTGTGCCTGAAGGGCCCTATACCTTATGGATCAGCTTAGCGGGGAGAAGATCCTGCGTCTTCATCAGGGTGTGCTGAGCCCCACCTCAGCCTCAGGGGAGAGTAGGTTGAGTGACAAGTCCTGTCCTTGTCTTCCTCAAGCACAATCACTCTTGATTTGTTCCTGACCTTTTTCCAGGGCTCTGAGATGGAGGAAATCCTCCTCATGTCCTGCCTCACTCCAGATAGCTGCGCTCAGGCCAACCGCAATTACTGCTATGTGTATCATGTTCAATAATTAAGTCTACGTAGCATCATAAATACATGTGTATTATACCTAAGTTACGTTAATAGGGCAAAGATGCATCCATAAATATATGCACCAGATGCTCCATACACAGAAGACAGATGGTATTTATTCTATATTAATTAATATTGCATCCAGAATTTCCTCCCTCTAAATATCTTGAACATCTTTTTTTTAGAATCTAAATGTACACATACAGATTCTTTCTGCTCTGACAGATGACTTGTATTTTATCTCCATTCAACATAGGTGGCCTTGGTTTGTTCTTATAAGTACTGTCTTGTGTATCTTCAATCTAAATGTCATTATTGTAATTCTACTTTCTACTTAAATCGAGTTAATTAGTTTAATGATGGAAAGCAAACAATGGTGCTAACCCTCCTGAAAAAATTTCAGAGTTAATATGTCAAGTTTGATGGGATTTAGGTCTGCAGGTGTTGGCTTCACTGGCCATCACCTTTTTTTATACTTTGCTTTTTCTTAGTCACTTGTTTCAAAATAACATCACACATAAGGATGAAATGTGGCCGATGCTGGTATTTTACTGTTCAGTGTAACTTGTTCAGAAATACTGCTTGAGACACACGGTCTTTGCTATTGTAGTCTTGCACTGGAACATTTCTGCCTTACAACCAGAGCCACACACAGATGTGGCTAAAAACAAAAAAGCGATGGCACTATCACAGATATTCAAACCCAGTTGCTTTAAGGGACACTCTAAAGGAAACTAGGCCAAAAACTTGACCTATTTTAAAAGACATGGCAATCTGTTCTTTTAAAAAATCATTCACACTTCATTGAGTTCTTCTCTCATTCCTATACCATGAAAAATATTGTACAGTAGCAAGATTCAGAATCCTTCTATCTCCGTACAGTTTCCCATACAAATATTGTAAGCTGAAGTCTCCAGTTTGACAATTTGATTTTTCTCCATCACTGATCTTGAGAAAGAAATTATCTTAAAAATTAGAAAATGTGTAAATTGAACTGATAAAGTCTAGCAAACTAAAATTGCTATATCACTGCACTTTCACCCTAGTGTTAGCTGCAATTGGCCCATTTGGCAACCAAAAGGTCTTAGGATCCATAAAGGATTTTTGCTTCTAGGGACTTCCATGTTTTGAATTTGAAAACCAGAAGCGGTGAGCCATATTTCTCAGTTATTTTGTTGTTTGAAATCTGGCTGTGAAACTCTATTTACTTTGTGTTGGACTCCTGCCAGAGGAGGCCTGGTTTTAGCAGATGGTGGTGGAGCGGAGGCCAGACGTTTCCTGCTGCGCCCTGACAAGGCACTGATAGCACCGCTCCCAGGCACAGGCAGCGCTGCCTTCAGCAGCCTCTGATGACGCTGGAGGTGCAATGACTGCTGGGGGAAACGTCGTGAAGAGTCCGTGAAGCAGCCTTTGGGGCAAAAGCCTTCACAGACAAGAAGGTCCTGACATGGTGCCCAGAGGTGACGGAGCTGCTGGCCAAAAGGCGAGCAGGGGGAGGGCTGGAGTTTTGACCAAGAAGAACTGAAGTGTTAAAACCAGATGGACATAAAACAGTAGTGATGAAAGGTGGTTGCTTTGGTCTTTGGCAGGTCACCCCACTGTCTTGTCAGGGATAGAGAGCTGAAAGAAGAAAACAAAAATGGGAGGCTGAGGCATCGTACTGTTGTGTGGGTTCACCTGTCTGCTCTACAGGCATGGTGTGCAGGTAGCATTTTCCTTTCCTCCCATTTCTGAGGGGCAATTTCTTTGAGAACAAAAATCCTTAATGTGTCCTCAGGCTGGTGTCTGATCTTTCAAGATACTGCCGGCTCGCAAGATGGGAAATCAAAGGGCGATGCCATACTCTCAAGCACTGGTGTATCGTTGGATCACTGCCTTGCCAATTTGCATACAGGAGAAAATGCAAACAAATTTCTCGGGAGGCCGTAGGACTTGGAAATCCTCCAGGATTCCTTCAGGCAGCAGTAAGATTAAGGACATCCATAGTTTATCTGAGGATCCAGGACTTGGACCAGCATAGCTGAAATTCATGGTTCCTGTGCCATATGGCTCTGCATTTGGGGATTTGATGCTCTCCCGTCCTCTGCCACGGGAGGAGGGCTATGTGATGCCTCAGATATGTAGAGGCACTGCATTACTGTGTGAGGCTTAGTTGGGGCATGACTTTGTGCAGGTGGCAAGCCCCCTGAAAACTGCAGCTGGCCCTCTCCTTGCGCTCAAGCCATTCTGTAAGTAGGTAACGTTTAGTTTTGAATGCTTGTGCCTTTCCAGTTTACTACTGGATCTCAAAATCCAAAAAAACCCAAGGAAAGACGGAAGTGTTGATTGCTTTGTTACGTGAAGCTTGCATATATTTCTCTCTCCTTGGCCTTGATTCTGTCAGAATCTCCCTAAAACTGAGCCTCTGGGTCAGCACAAGAGACAACTGACAAGATCATGCATCTGCACAGGGGCCTGACTGAAAATATTTTTCCCCTAACTTCTACCTGCAGGAGCATCAAATATTCAACAGCACTGAAAATGGAAGGATGTCTCTGTTTAAATCCTCATTCAGTCAAGTATCAAACTTTGGTATTTCTTTCAGTGACAGCCCTTCCTTCCTACTCATCAGCATGGTACGGGATAGTCTGAATCACCGCTTTCCTGACCTACTGTCCCCTTCGAATTTGTTTTCTTAGGCTGTTGTAGTTGGTGCCTTTTTCAACCTTATTAACTTCTTCCATCTTGACGACAAGCATGCAGTATATAGGAACACCATACTTAACTTCCAAGCTCAGCAACTGAATCCATTTGACATTACATTGAGAGAGTGATTTATTGTACTGTACAGATGAGGCAGTCTACAGAGATGAAAAGTTTCAAACTATCTGTATGTTCAAAGAACCGGGATGGACCTCGGGAATCTAGTCTCGTAATCATGACTGACAGAATGCAAATAATCTGTGTATTACCCCAGCAAAACGCCATACTCCTCGTCTGACCGACTGGCAAGGCTTGTGTGAGCCTGGGCTATGCTATCGCTGTCTTGCATCTGATGATCATCCATACCTGTACAGAGTGAGGGCTGCATACTCATTTCATTAGCACCTCAAAACTGCCTTGCAGAGATAGAAATGACTAAACTGATGGCAAAGCAGAGAACTGGAGCTGTGCTTGCCAAGAATACTGTTTCCACAACTAGTCGGAGTGGTGGCTAATACTCTTTCTTTGCTGTATTTGTGATCACAGGGTTTACCTCAGACTTCTCTAGCATTTTTCTTAATGTTTCCCATTTTTTGCCAGGTTGTGATGCTGCCCACCACACAACACTTGCACCCGCTCGAAACAGGTGCTCAAAAACCGAGCAAAGTTTGGCAAACTTCTGGTCAAACAGGCTCTCATTATAGTTAAAATTGCCCCCTTTTCACTGACAGACTTGAACACAACCCAGTTTCTCCTGTCAGTTGGTATGATATGAGTTTGGATGTTTCCTAGGTAAACTGGCTATTTTTTAAAAAACATAATTGAAACCATAAAAGCTGAAGTATTCATTAAAATTGGTTAGGTGAATTACTAGTTACTGCACTTTTGTTTTACAAGTGCTACACATGAGTGGAGATAACAAAGTAAAGCGAACCAGAGGGAGGTGTCTTGGGCATAGATTGGGATACACAGACAGACATCCCTAGGGAAGGAGACTTGCAAAAAGGCATCAAAATGGAGTTCACTGAACCAGTGTTTAAAGCTTTTGGAAAGCATCTTTTTTTAGCAAGCCTTTAAAGTCAGTTATCCTCACCAACTGTGTTTTATGTTTATCTTGAGGATAAAGATAGCGAGATTTCATTATTTATCTGCCTAATACCTCAGGTTAGCCTCTGAGTGTGCAGGTCTCTGGCCCTGTGCTAGACAAGAGCTGGCAGATCCCTCCCTATTGACAGGAGAGCGGGAAAAACGCCTTCCCCTCAGTGCTGGAGTGCTGGCTGATTGATGGCTGGAGAAAGGGCAGCGAGGCATTCCTCCTTGAAAGCATGAGATGCTGTATTCCCAGACTGTCAGAGACAATTCATAACAGGAAAGAAAAAACAAAACAAAGCCACGCTAAAGTACAGTAGAGAAAATCCTGGAAAATAGGTTAGACAGTATTTAAGCACAAGTTTTCCCCACGGAGAGGGCTTGCATTAGATCCTAAGCTTCAGAAATAGAGGAAAAATAAACACGGCTTTTGGAATTAACCTGGCAAAATAGAGTTAGTGCCTGCCTGTCACAGGACCGCATGGTGGAGATTGTCTTCGTGCAGACAGCCGGCTCTTTCTTTCCCCAAAACGGCTCTTTCATTATCCTCTAATGAATATATCTGTCCAGCGCAGCAGGCTTCCAGTGCTTTTGAGTTAGAAAAGACAGGAATTTTAGCACTAATACAGCAAGATCTGTTTCTAAATGAGCAAAATCTGTCTGCAGAAAGGGAGAGGAGGACAGGAAGGCCCCAGCCTACCTGCTCTAAGCTCAGCTGCTGCGCTCTTCAATAAAAACAGGTGTTTGGAAAATGGAAAGGAACAAGGAAGATCCCAGTCCTGCAAATACTGGTTGGATTTCTGATGTGCTTAAACTTTCACACAGTCATTTGTTTACAGTAATGTGACTTAAAACTAACTCCTTTGTATTAGTTTTTGTCTGTTTTTTATACAGTGCTGCCCAGGAGCTCAATGTCTATGTCAAATGAAGGTGTTCAGAGCCATTAGAGGCAAGAACTCCAGCAGACGGTTGTAATGGTCCTGGGTGGATATTCCCTGGAGGTCTCCAGTCAGTCCATCTGATTCAGGTTCATCTCTTAGCTGTTAAATAATTCCCCTCATTGTCTTCCAGTTAATTCTGTCAGCACAAGCTTTTTGTTTACACAATTATTCTGGATCTATTTGTTCTTTGCTGTAGTTGTGTATAATCATGTAAACTGTGTGTAAGATGCTGCTATTTTTCTTTCACCCATTTTATGCAGAGACCGTACAAAACAGAAGGCAAGTTTAGCTGGTTGTGTAGGAGTCAGCTAAAATGGCCTCTGTTGATGGGCCTACCCACTGCATAGAGGGAAACATTCCTCACTGGGTGTTAAAACAGGCGCGTAACAAACCTGTGCCAAACGCCGCACTCAGTCGCACTGAGAGAACACAAGGAAAGCACCGAGGGGGCATTACTCCTAACATGAAAAAGGCTCTCGGAGAGCAGAGCGTGGGCCTCTCCGCTGTAGTTCTACACAGCACAGCCCCATTTATTTCAAGTATCATGCTGGGAGAAAATGTTAAATTTTTCTTTACTGCTAGGCCCGCAGAAGAAATCTCTTCTTTACACAAGATGGGACCACAATCTCATTTTGGGCCTCTGTGCAATCTCATTTTGGGCCTAGTACTCAAACCCAGCAATACAACCTGGCTTGCAGTTGAAAGGCTTCACACCAAAAAAGCATGGAAAAAAAAGGGGTTTTACAAAAAGAAAGGTGAATTGATGGTGCGATATGGGAGCACAGACATAGATTTTGAGGCCCAGTGACCACTTCCACCACAAAAAAGCAACCTGGGAGTCTGGCCCACCTATTTAATCTCTGTGCTAATTTAATCCCATTCTGCCCTAAAACACCTGGTGTGATTACAGGGTGGCCTGTGTGATTAGCAGCCCTGGGGTGCCAGCCTGTGCCCGGCATGACAGATTTTGCAGAAGAGATGTGACTAATTTACTTTTTTGGTCATAGGATGCCCATATGGCTGTAAAAAAGTGGGATTACAATTTGACGTGGCTGGGAACTAAATTCATGAGGAACTAAATAATAAATTTGTCTTCCAACTACTGGTTTAGACTGAAAGTAGCACTGCTTTTGGTGGGGATGACTACTATTTGTTGTGATAGCCTACGATCCTGCAGACATGTTGCACATCTATTGAACTTTATTCTGATGCATAGGCCCGTTGATTTCAATTTGGGACTGATAGACACGCATTGGCCTGAACACTTTTGTGGCTGGGATCCCTGTGGGTTAAGCTCTGGCCGGGCAGGTGTTACAGGGTCCAACAAAAGATCTCAGCAGAGGCAAGCCTGGCTGTGTTGATACAATGGTATCAAGTGGAAATTGCCACAAAACTAGAAAATATCACCAAGGACATTCACCTTTGTCTTCCTGTGCCAGTTTACATGCATAGTGATGTAGTTTTCCTGCAAAAAGCATAGTGGTTGGGGATTTAAATGGATTACTTCTCTGTTTACTTCTGATTACATTTTTTGCTTGTATTTTTCTCTTCTTTTTGGAAACTTCCAACTAAAGTTAAAAAAAGTGCTTTTAATAAGAGGCAGGAGCAAGAGGCTTAGTTTTTGTGGTTCTGATGAGAGGTCATATGAGGAGAAGAAAATCACCATCATTGTCATAGCCATTAATGTTCTGATTTTGCAGCAGTGGAAACGTAAGTGAAGATTTATTTTTGAAATGTCTCGCTTTGGTTGGTGACATAGTAATTCACAAATACTTATCTCCTAAATTTAGCAATGCTGTGTCTCCGTGTGTGTATTTTCATTATTAGTTGTCTTTTGGCCCACATTTTCTGCGATCAGCACAGGCTAGGTAGTCACTCCTTTATCCTTGCACAGCACTGTTCAAGGGTACCTGGGCGTCCATCCCCCTCACAAGTGCTGCCCCGGTGGGCCCAGCGCGAAAATTGCTAATTCCCGTCAGAACACCACCAGAATTGGAGTGATCGGGGAAAGAGGGGCAGCCCGGGCGCAGCTTCACCCGTCTGCGCTGTTCACAGAAACCTGGGGGTGAAGACCTGTGGGACTAACGCCACCACGGCCCCGTTTATGTCCAGGGGGACACAGGAGAAGGCTGAGGGCGAGGGACGGACCGGCCTGCCCCCGCCCCGCGTCGACGGCTGCCTTCCTCGGGGACGTGTGAGCAGGGAGGCATTTAATTTTTGTTTTTAACGAACGAGGGTTTCGGGAGCGCTGCCCGCGCAGGGAGGGCGGCAGGGGACGGCGCCGGGAGCACCCCGAGGAGCCGGGCGGCGGCGGTGCAGCCAGCTGATGTAATGCTGCCGCCGCCGCGGGAGCGGGGCTCACGTGTCTCCAGCGCGCCGCTCCGCGCTCGGTGCACCCTCTGTAAATCACGCACATCTACGTGTGTTTTATAGATACAGATCTGTCGGTAAAAACCCTACACACACACATATGGGCTATTTTCGCCGCCTGCGCGCAGCGGGGGCCGCCCCCGCAGGGCCGGCCCGCTGCGACAGAAGCCCACCACCCCGCGGCGGGGGGGCCGCAGGCCGCGGCCCGGGGCTATCGAGGGGCGCGCCCCCCTCCCCGCCCCGGCTCCGGCTCGCCGCCGCCGGCCGCGCCCCCGGCCCCCTCCCCGGCGGCGGCGGCGGCGCGGGGCGGCCCGTCTGCTCGGGCAGCGCCGAGCCTGCGCACTCGGCGCCCGGGCGGGCACGGCGGCCGCGGGGCGAGGAGCGGCGGCGCGGGGCGGGCTGGGCCAGGTGCTGCGAGGCGGGGGAACGCGGAGCGACCCTGCGCGGGGGCGGCGGCGGCGGAGGAGGAGGAGGAGGCCGGGCCGCGCCGCCATGCGCCGTGCCGCGGGCCGGGCTCGCCATCCTGCGGCGTAGCGGCGGGACGCGGCTCGGCTTTCCGCCCGTGATGTCCCCCGGGCAGCGGGGGAAGGCGACTCACTCGAGGGCTGCGGCAGAGGCCTAGTGCGGCGAGCGCCGCTCCGCGTCCCCGCCGCCGCGCCCCCCATGGCCGAGGAGCAGCAGCCGGAGGGGCAGCCGCCGCGGCGGCTCGCCGGCACCCCCGCGCCCGGCGGGGCCCTGCCGGCCCTGGTGCCGGGGCTGCAGGGCGGCGAGGCCAGCGCGCTGCAGCACAAGATCCGCAGCTCCATCTGGTAAGGGCCGGGCCCCGCCGCCGCCCGCCTCGGCTGCGCCGCTGGCCAGCGCTCGGCTACGCGGGGGGAGTGGGGTGCGGTGGGCGCTGCGCGGGGGGACGAGGGGGGGCGCGGCCCCTTTGTGCGAGGAAGCGCGGAGCCGCCTGCGCCCCACGGCCCCCCCCCCCCCCCCCGCGGGGCTGCGCCCCCAGGCGCGCACCACGGGCGGCCATGCGGAAAACACGCGTGGTCGCATGCAGGTGTGCGGGGCGGGGGCTGGCGGCTGCCGCCGTGCCCGGTCCTTGTTATTTTCCAGGAGCGAGGCAGCCTCGGTGAGCCGGGAGGGGTTAGCGGTGCTGCCCGCTTGCGTTCAGCGATCGCGGCTGCGTTCGGAGGGGTGGGCGCAGCCTCCTCACCTGCGGAGGGCATTTCAGTCTGCCGGCAGCTCCTGCGGCCCTCTGCTTTTCTCGGGCGTTCGCCTGAGACCCCCAGCACCAAGCGGTGGTGCAGCGGGGAAGGCAGAGCGTTGCAGTGAGGGTGCATTTTGCCAGCCTCCCTGCAAGCCTCTGTTCTGCTGAGTTTCCAGTCTGGCAATGGAAAGGCGATTTTGGCTGAAACTTGTGATGATGGTTTGCAAGTTGCTGCATAAGAATCCGCCCCCCCCCCCCCCCCCAAATGAAAATAAAATTCATAGTAAACCAACATTTTACTGAAGAATATTAGTTCTGTGTGTATTGGGGGGAAAGGGATAAATTGAGTTCAGCTTGCCTTACAAATTTTTTTTTTTTTTTTTTAAATGCCTGCAAGAGGCTGTCACCTGCAGCATTTATGTTTTGTGTATGTTTTTGAAAGCTGCTTTTGGCTGAGAGGGCTGATAAAGTATTGTGAAAGTTGGGAGTTGTAAATACAGGTTACTCATACATAATGTTTTCCTTTATGTATACACACTCTATATATTTGTATACTCGTCCTAAAAAACCCATACTGGTCTAGCTTCCATATTACTTAATACTATAGTTAGATTTTATGATTTGAATTCATGTAGCTGAAAAAGAAAGAGAATCTAAATATACCTTCAGATTCTTTTCTTCTATGGCATAGTGAAATTGCATTTATTGTTTGGTGTTGGTTGTTTTGGGTTTTTTTTTTAAATTAAACAGTAAATAATAATCCATTGTCCTTAATGCCCACTTGCTACCTTTTGTTTTGATTTTCTCTGCAATGTGACCTAGAGAAGGAATACAAACTGCAGAATTTTCTGTCTGTTTAGATCACAAAATCTTCACACCCTCCTAATCTATTATGGTCTTTAGTGATGTCCTTTTTATATTCTCTTTCCATAAACGTGCTGTTTGGAAATGAGCCTCAGAGAGCGTGTTTACATTGCGTTCAGATTAGGTATCATGTCCAAGTTGAAGACAAAATGGCTACTAAGTGAAACCTCTGCTTTTATTATGGGTTTTCTTTTCAAGGAAAAAGAGCATGTATGTTAGCCTTTTAAATGAAAGCTGCTTATTTGATTCAGGTAAACTTGATCAATAGTGGAGCCCACGATTGGTACAAAGGAATGCAGCGTTTTGCCCTGGTGTAAGTGCCTCGCCTGGTGCCAGGTGCCTGTGACCAGCAGAGCTTTTGTCAGCACCTTGCAGCCCTGTCTCCTGGTACTTTCACAGATGTTCCTCACCTCAGTGTGAGTGTTCCTCCTGGCTACCTGCTTCCTGCACCGGGCTGGGACTGCCCTGCTGCTTTCAGGCAGTATCCATTCCCGGCAGGTTATACTGTTGAAATGCAGTATTTGAAGATAGGGTTATTTCTTATATAGAAAACCTTTTATTTGAGATCTTAAAATTTTTTGTCTGGGACTATTAGAAATTTGGTGTTTCTGTATTGCGATCAAGCAGTCTTCATTTGAGGCTGGAGTTTAATGTTAATTTGCATCTTCATGTGGATGCAGGCGTTGTTTTTGAGCAGCAAGGGTGAGAAGCATTGCCAGGGAAGTCGTGCACGTTGCGCTCAGAGTAAACACTGGAAAGTCTCCTTCTGTACTTGCAGATCAGCTGTTCTGTTCAGCGGGTGCTGTGTGCTGGTGATGGATAATCAGTGGGAGAGATTGTGGAAGGCTGCTTGCGAAAATGGCAGTGCTCTGTTGCTAACAGAACTAGGTGGAACGTGCAGAAGAGAGCTTCCTCTTTTCTGTCTTCCCTCCTCTTCCCCTGCCGTGCCAGTTGTGTGTGCTGGCAGGTTGGTGCATTCAGTTCCCCCTTTGCTCCCCAAAGGCTTTGGCACATCTAGAGTAGTACTCTTCCAGATTGGTTCCCCCCCCCCCCCCAATCTTTTTCTCCCATGCGTGTTTGTGCGTAGTGGATGGATGTTTTTAGTTGGTTCTGTTTGTTGTTGTTTTGTTTTGGTTTTTTTTAAAGGGTTTCAGTCTTCAGATTGTATTGTCAATGAAAATAGTAGTATAGCAAAATATAGCAGCTACTGAAATACTGAACTTGAGGATCGCGAACAAGTCTGTGCTTGTCCTTCCACTGTACAGGCAAATATAAATATAGTGTGTGATGTAGGCCTCGAGCGGGACAATGACTTATTCATTATCTCAACTCATACTTAATTTATTTGTTTATTAAATTAAAATGTAGTTTGACAAAAGTAGCTCAAGTAATTGTGAGCATGTGGAGTCCCTTAAAATGAAACAATAGGTTAAGTCCTGCTGATTGAAATTGCAGGCAGAGTCAGCATATGTACTGAAGATTTAAAAATGTGCTTGCTAGGAGTCCAGTCTGGTTTGTTTTGGTTTTTTGTTGTTGTTTTTTTTGCATGTGAAGTGACAGTTAGTTTGGACTGAGGAGGGTAAGGTAAAACAGTTACTTAGCTGTGCTTGAAACAAATCAAGAAGTATTTATTTGCTTTACAGCATCGCATACAGGTATTTGACAGCTGTTTGGTTACAATAATTAAAGTTCATTACTATGTAACTGCATTTTTTTCCTGTCTGCCCCACTTGAACACCTCCAGCAAAGCGGTGTCCATTTTTGTTCCGTGTTGCGTTATGTGAGTTGCTGAGGCAGTCGGATGTGTTCTTACGGCGTTGATGAAACGGGCAGAAATAATATTAGATGTCTTTTCCCATTGACGGATTAGAAGTCTAGACGGGGAGAACACGTCTTTGGGAGCCCAGCCTGGCTGATTAGTGTCAGGTTGGGCGGGTTTGTAAACTGCCCTGGTCTTTGCTGGGCACTGGGCCTTAATCTGCCTGTTTTTATTTCCCTTTAGATTCATTAAAGCTTTCATATTTATTAATAGCTTTTTGTCCAGACATTAGAGCCCCGAGGCAGGAAAACCTCCCTAGTCAGCTGTCTGAGCATATAGACTAATGGAGTTTCAATTATTTCTTTCTTTGGGTGGGGGTATACTGTATTACCAAATGTGTGTTATCTGTATATGATGTTTCTGTACCCAAACGCACGGTGGTGAAGACAGAATCTACTCAATATTACATTAAGTTGCCAAAGCATATCCTATAGCTGAAGACAGCAAGCAATGTACATATGTAAAAGCAGCGTGGCACAAGGATTGAGGTGTGGCGATGACCAAGGGAGCAAGGTGTTCGCTGAGAGTCTGCTCTCGCTGGTGTGACTGACCGACAATTTTAGGCAATTAATCCCTCCGCTCCCTGTATTACTCTAAAATCCAGTCCATAGCTGCGAATGCTGAAGGAACGGACGGGTTTGTTTTCTTGTTCACTGTTGCGAATAACGGGTGATGATTCTTCAATGAGTACTTGTTTACTGTTGTAAACAGTAATGTGGTGCTTGCATCTGTGCATGGGTTGGCCTCAGCTTCTTTCACCTTGCCTGCATCTCAGCTCTTTTTGTCCTGAAGGCATCTGTTAGGATTTGAATATAATAATTCTGTTCAAGAGATTAATTTCTTTCCTTCCCCTCCCCAATATCTTGCGTGTAAACAGAGCTGAGGACCAGGCAGCGTGGAGTGGCAAACACAAAGCATTGCTTTTGTGGCCTTTTCAGTTGGACGTGGGTGTGTGTTACAGATCCGTAATTTTTGTGCTCAAATCGCTCTTCCAGCTATAAGTTGTATTGGAAAACCACATGAGCTAGGCTGGGCACTGCCAAAATTATATGTCCTAAGGCCCGGTTTGTCTCATGTTCAAGGGGGAGTAGGAGGTGAATTGTGCCCTTGTTAGTTTTGGGCTCTTGGTATCGTGCTAGAAAACCAGATTATCTGATCATAACACCAATATTTTCTAATCTTGGGAAGGCTCTGTTCTTTCTTACTACTTACATCATTCCTATTCCCTCCTGCAATTGCATCCATCACTCCTCATTAGGCGTTGTCAGCAAGTGTGGATTGTCACTTAGCTGTTGGCAGAGCAAATGTTCTGCAGTTTGGGAAATGCCATTAAGATTTTTTCATCATAGGAATTGCTACTTATTTGTTTAGCTAGGTCAGCAGAAAAATGATTGGCAGTCTTGATACTTTTAATAAAATATCTGGCAATGAAGAGGGAAGTTCAAGGGATATGTGTTTCAGGCTCTTTGCAAATACAGGTGCAAACATCTTTTTGGTAGTTTTCCTCTGTAGTTGAAATTCCTGTTACGAACACTCTTTACGTGTTTATTTTAAAACGTGGATTTCTTGAGTCAGGTTGGATTAATCTGCAGACCAATCCATCTGCATTTACTCTTTTTCAATTTTCTGTAGCTTGGGAGAGGGAGATGGGGAATAAGAGCAAAAAAACCCCAAACCCCAAACCAACTGTATATTTTGTTAAATGTCTGTCAGAATTGAGTGGAGAACTTAAAATTTCCTGTAACTGATCACAGACTCTTTGTGGTTATTCTGTGCCCCCAGCCCAAGATGCACCAGCTGCCATTCCTGGTTGATTCATTGTTGGAGGTTGGGAAACAAAACTTATAATTCTTCAGTAAAAGGTTATTAACTATTGGAAGGAAGAGCTAATAATTATCATTGACAGGTGTACAGGCTGCACTCATTTCGCTAAATCTATGTAACTTCAGAAGTGTCTTTTACCTCCTTTGAAAAAGTTCTTTGAGCCCCTCAGCTAAGAGGTGCTGTGTAAAACTGCAAAAATTTGTCAATGACCCAGTTTTCTTTGGCTTTATGGTTCCATTATTTACAGGTGATGGTGAGACTTGCCTGTCCTGACTGTATTTCCCGATATGTCTAAGCAGTCTAATATGTATGAAAAAATTGAGCTGTGGACCATATTTTAGGATAGTTCTTGATGATTTCAGGGAAGGTCAGCCTTCTTTGGGCAAAGCATTTAGCAGCATGTCATTCTCCTTCACACTTTGCTTCCCCAAATGGACAGGAACAGAAAGTGGAATTTGTTTTGTTTGACTCCATCTGTTTCTGTACGAGTTGGTCAAGGTAGCTTCCTTGTAGCCACTGGGGAGAAAAATGCACTTCTGAGGTGAGAGCCATCTCCTAGGGGTGACGTTTCCATAAAACAATCCGCCGGATCACTTCATGTGCCTGTTTCTCTTTGGCTGTAAACAAATTTTAAACTGTGGGCCATCTGTGGGACAGATCTCTTGAACTGGCTAAAATAAATCCTACACCATTTGTTACTTTTTCAACTCTACTTCTTTTCCTGGAGGGTGGCTGCTTCATCCCTCCATAGGTTGTTTTGGAGATCTGTTCCTTTGAAGAAGGTCCAAGTGCATCCTTTAACTATTACTATGCATTCCTGTATGGAGGAAACCTTCTGTTTGTGGGGAAGCCCCCCTGGAAGAATTCCTTCTCACCAAAGGGAATTTTTTACTATTCTCTGCTGAAATGCATCCCCTGGCTGTTGAGAAAGCCTTCCTCCACACCACCGACCGCTGGGAGAAGGCAGGTCAGCGGCATGCAGAGTCAGTGCCAGATCGGCGTGGGAGGAGAAGCAATTTTCCAAAACGGGGCATGGCCACCATGGTGGTGGAGTTTCTAGGTCAGCAGGTGTGGAAGCCAATTTGGTCTGCAGGCATTTTTACAAGGTTAGAAAATAAACCTGAATAAAATGAATACTGACCTTTATGTAACCTTTTGAGAATGGAGTTGAGGTTTTATTGAATGTCCTGGCTCCAAGCTGGACAGAATAGCTCTGCAGAAAAAAGATCTTTGTAAATTTGCTTTTAGAAAGTGAGTGGATTTTTCAGTCTTGCTTGTGGGTTCTGTTTGCCTTTGTTTCCTGAAACAATAGGATCTAATAACGTATATGGTGGAAAAACAATATTCAAATAATAGAAGATTTGACTAAGTTTTACTGCTGTTCATTTAAAATGCATAGGAGTGCATTAATTTGTTGACTTCACAGCATCAAACATACACAGTTCCTTGTTTCATAAACATTTTACTTTCCACTGCAGGAGTTCCCTTCGTTGAAGCAAGTCAGATGGCGTGACACGGATTCAGAGCAGCATTTCTAACGAGTTTTTAAGCACAGGATTGTCATCTCAGGCCTCCATAGCTGAGTTGCTTGCGATTTGGGGCAGTTCTGTTTGATTTGCCTGTGCCTGTATGCTGTTGGCGAGTAGGAATCCCAATCTCTATCTGAAAACCTGGAAACCTCCCTAAAATTTTCTGGATGCCCTATAATTTAATCAGGAAAAAATACTGTAACTGGATGGGATGACTGTGCTGCTCAGGTTTGGATGATAGGCTCTACACTGAAGCACTGATTAATTTTGTAATTAATTGGGGCTTGGGGTAGTTTTGTTAGTCGTTTGTGTGTGTGTAGTTTTGAGAGCAGGGGTTGAGCTTAATGTTTTTATACAGATCCCATAACTTATTTATGTTGCCTTCTCTTGTTACTCCACTCTGCTGCTTGCCAAACAGAAGTATTTGGAGAAGGGCCAGAGCTGCAAAATTCAGATCAGGATCCAAATTTGGATTTTGGGTTCAAGCTATTCTAATATCTAATATTACAGAGTCTCATATATAAATAAGGAATTCCTTACTTTTAAACCGTGAAGATGAAGAGGTGGAGGTAGCTTTCTAGCTTGCCTCCGGAGCAGCCCAGGTAGAATGCTGGACTGTATGTTTGAAAAGTTAACAGCAGGTGATTCAGAAGGTAAATTGAATAGATGAAAATGCAGTGCTCTGTGACCCCGAAAGGGCCCAACCAGAAGGCCAGCACAAATTGGTACTTTCAAGCCAGTGAGAAGAATCACTTAAATAAATCGAAAAATTCTGAAAGTGCTTTGGTGTTTTGCTGTGTTCCCTCAGATCTTTGGAAATTTTGAGGGTTTGTTTTGTTTTGTTCTAAATGGAGTTAGAACTCTCAATTTTAATGCTTTCTTGATTTAATGGAAAAAGGATTATCTGTCATCAAGTAGGTTGCTCATTATCGGCTGCTGTGCCATCAACAGGCTTTCACTAAGCTGCCAAGTGTTTTCTGTTGTCGAAGGTTTAATCATTAAGACAGCGGAAAAAACATTCAAAACATCCCGAAT
Source organism: Leptosomus discolor (assembly GCF_034619465.1). Classification (NCBI taxonomy): domain Eukaryota; kingdom Metazoa; phylum Chordata; class Aves; order Leptosomiformes; family Leptosomidae; genus Leptosomus; species Leptosomus discolor. The sequence goes on along the minus strand of NC_141401.1, from coordinate 21,803,673 downwards.
ATTTTCCCTATTGCTTGTTTTTAATTGCCTGTGGTTGCTGCAGTGACGTTGTCCTAGTCAAAGGGTGGGGAGGCCGGGTGGTGCTGCAGGCGGGACTGGGGATGGGGGTGTTCTTTGTGGGTGGGACCTGCACCCTGGGAGTCCTGACGGAGGGGCTCCCGCGGGTGGCAGACCTGCCAGGCTCTCCTTTCGGACCTGCTTAGTACCGCACCCAGTGAGTGATCTAGTCTTATTTTTCAGGCTACATGAGCTGGTGTCTTTTTCTGACTATAACCTGTAAACACACAGCGCGGTGCCCTGGGTGATGGTTGCAGAGGTGTGGGATGTGTTCACGGACGTGGGTTTCTTGGGGCATACCCGCACTCCTCCAGAGCAACGGGTCCTGCTCAGCCTCTCCCTGGAGCTGGCTGGGGCTGGTAGCCCTTACCGATTGTCAGGTACTTCAAGTTTGGGGAGAAAATCTCGTTCCTGGGAAGAATTCATTTGTTAAATGAGGCATATTCGTATCTCCCCCTGAGAGGAAATTTGTGGTTAAAAGTCAAGATCCGTGACTTATGGTCGTCCTTTTTGATGGATGGTCTCACAGGCATGGAGGCCATCCGTATTTCTTAGTCAAAGATTCCCAAGTGCCATTATAAGGTTTTTGGGACTCCTGCCAGTGAAAAAGTTGGATTGCACTGGGCAGCAGGAATTACAGTTCATTCTTTGGTTGCCTATAAAGCAGTGAATTAAATTATTTTTAAAGCTGTCAGCAATGCAAACGGGCTATTGGAACTTTCTCTTAATATGAAGCTGCCTGGAAGTGTCTGCATCAAGCGTCCTTCAGACAAACAAGAATTATCTTGTGAGCAAGGTGTGGTGGGTAGTAGGATGGGCAATTTGTTCTGCTGCGTTTTCGTCACCGCCTTCTTGCCCTTGTTTAGAAGTCACCTCAAAAATACTTGGAGTAGTCTTTGTGACTTCAGTGAAAGTACTGCTGTGAGCTTTCTCCCTTTCTGTTCAGAACTGTTACCACATTAAAATACAGACTTAAAAGACAGGTACTCAGTACCAGAGTGATAACTGTTTGAGGGCCTGTAAATTGAAAAGTTTTAAAGTTTATTTAGTATTTTTTTGTGAATGGAATTTTAAGTGCTTTTTTAATCTGGTTTGAAAAATAGTCACAACTCCCTCCTCCAGAACTACACGCTAGTTTTATTGCTAATTCAGCAGAGAAAAGTACTCAAGAGCCTTGGGTGCTTGTTAAGCTGGGGGAAGAACTGGGCAAGGTGGGTGCTTGATGCTGTGTGAACGCTGTGTCTGGAGGCAATCTGAAACTGGGACTTGAGGCTTCTACTTTGGGGCTGGACATCCTCTGGCAGGACCGGTTTATTGTCCGTGCCGGCGGTGTGCAGGCAGTAGTTTCTCTGGAAGAGCCTGGAGGCAGCGGATGCCCAGCTGCACCCTCAGGGGAGGTCCGCAGGACGGGTACCCTGCTGGGGCGAGCTGTGCTTGTTGGTACTTACCCAGTGTCATCCGCCTGTGGCTGCCATCTCCCGCATTGTGTTCAGATTCAGGTGCTTTGTGCTTCTCGCAGCATTTCTCAATGAAAGGTAAATGATCGCTCCACGGTCCTTGTGCTGATTGTTGGTGGCCACAGGTGAGGTGCCTGTGAGGCCAGCCAGTGCTCAGCCCTTGCGTGAAAGCTGCAGCTCTTTCTGCTGTGATGGGACTGTCTAAAGCAAAGGCCAAAAATCATTCTGAAATCATCTTGCAGGAGTCAGAGACTGCCACAGGAACCTTTTATCCAAGCTCTGACAAAGTATGGCGTTTCTTTCATTAAGGGTACATAAAGTGTTTGGCTGTTTTCTTTACGGTTTGATTTTATTATTTTTTTGTAAGTCTGTTAGCGTTATAAGTGATGAGCTGTGTTAGGACCTACAGTTGCTATTAGTGGTCATGTAAACTAAATAAATTAGTTATTTAAGACAGTCAAATCGCTCGCTGGCAGCAGTCGCAAGCTGCACACCTGGAACCACAGTTTGCTGAAGAGCTAAGCCAGCTTTTGGCTCCAGGAGCCTGCTCTGCAGAATTACCTTCATTATGCTTGATTCCAGTGGTATAGTTCAATGATTAACTTATAAAAAGTTGAGAAATGAAGTATCAGCTGAGAGAAAAGTGTATTTGCCTCTTCCATTCAACAAGTGAAGTGGGATTTACAGATCTAGTTTCAAAAATACAGAAAGGGATATTTTGAACAGAAACCATCAGTTGGTTTCAGAACAGAAACCAACAATTAGAGATAGCTTACTGAGTCAGATAAAAAAATCCCAAGTAGTCAACAACTGTGCTGAAGACATAAGAAAAAAACACTTTTTTTTTTTCCTTTGGACAGCAATTTGGAAATGTTGGTTTGTGTGTGTTCAATTACATTGGACAAAAGTTGGTCTAAATCAGTTTATATTGAAATTTCAGTTAAAAGTGAATCTTGGAAATTATCATTTTATCATGCAAAAAATGCTAAAATGCTGACTCTGAAGATTTGGTAACCTATATAATTAAGTCCCTGATCCATGGAGATACTGAGACAACTATCTCTTACTGATTACTTCCGAGAAGAAGCTAGGTGTCTTGAGTACCCTGTGGTGGTTATAAGCCTGAATGTACGCTATGAGTAGTCAATTTTCCTGGTTAATAACGGCTAAAAAAGTGGTAATAGTCTTGATCTCTCAGGCTGAGAATAAAAATTAAAAACAAGATAATTTTGTGGATTTGTTTAGTACCAGTAAGTTTAAACGGTCCCTGTTTAGCTTTCATTGCACATGTCGCCAGGACTGCATCTTTTTCTTGCCAGAAGCTTGCTTTTTTGGAGGGATTAAGAACATGAGGTTCATGTACCGTCATGGGTTGTACATCCAAGTTGGTGAAACTTGTAGCTTAACTGAAAAACAAAATTTAGATTATGTGTACTGTGGTTCAGTGTGTGGAAGCCCTCTCTCTGTGAGGACTTAGACACACATGTATGTACTGGGATGTTGCCAGTCAATAGGTCCAGATGTTCAGGGTGAAAATATTTATAACGGCTAAGTGTTTGCAGGGCAGAACCTAATAATTTTTATTTGTCTTTTCACACTGATTCTTATCACTTCAGAAAAGTTCTCGGTTACCACTGAATACTTTAAATACCAGTAGCTTTGTGGCAAATTAGGCCTAATGTAGGATCAGAAGATAGCGCGAGGACAGTGTATTCTTCTGGAAGAGATTGTTGTTCCTAAATGCATCAAACTCGGAAAGGTGTGAGCTGCAGTTTTGGCTTGATTAGTTCAGCTGCTCAGTAAGGGAGTGGCAAAGCATCATATAGTTCACCTTGAAAACTGACTGTGTTAATAATCAGGAAAAGACATTTTCAGTCCCTTAACGCAGACATATGCTTTCCCACTGGCATGTTTATGCATGATGTGGTTCACAGGAATTAAAATCCAGACTGAACAATTCTGTAGTGCTCTTAGACAGTGTCTCCTTCTGGGAGGACCCATCAGACAAGTAATTGTGGGTAACATTAGAGTGAGACTTTTATAAAGCATAGCTCAGTAAATTGTTAGATGCTGAAAGATGTTAGCTAGTTATGTGCTGCAGCCTACAGGTACATTTCAACAGTGTGGTTAACTTGGTGAATATTGCTTTAGTAGCTATCCGTCTTAAGTACAATGGTGCTGTTATTTTTGGAAAGTCAGAACTTTAATGCAGCTTTTCTGAAATCTGTTCCAGATTTAATCAAGGACAGCCTTTTCTGTTTGTGACTATTTTAGTAAGTAAGTTGTGGTGTAACTTCACAGTTCCCTGGGATGTTTGAAGTGGACATATTATGAATAATGAATCCATGCAGGTGTTCTGCAAATCGTCTTAATAGGGTGCTGAACTCTGTGACCTGCATGGCTGTGGCTTCAGTACTTTGTACTAGGACAGGTCACATGCCGTTAGTAAAATAAAACCATGACAACATGAAAAATTTTATATCCAAATGCTTATGGATAACGCTGTGCCTGCAAAGTAGTATGTTACTTGAGAAGAAAATGGCTAAGTTCTCAGTTTTTTGGGTCTCATCCCCACCCAGTTGCCTGCAGAAGTAGGTTAGGGTGGCAGAGCCAGGCGTAGCACAGTCTGCCTGCAACGAACTGCCTACATACGTCGTCCTCTGTTCCAAGGAGACGGAGTACTGAACCCTAAAGTTGTGGGGTATTAGGTACTGGTCAGATGCCTGCTGTTCATAATTTCCATTCTTAAATTAGGTTTTAAAGGAAAGAAATAATCTGGTAGACTTGCTTGTTCATTCATCGCGGCTGCAGAGGCAGCCTAGCAGTGAAGGAGGCAGTGGGTGGAGTGAAAGTGCCTGAGTGAATGATGCTCGTCTGCCCTGCGTGTGTAGTTTGTGCAACGCCGGCAGTGGAGCTGTGTGTTCTGGCTGCTCTGAAGCTGTGCAGGCCTGATGGGTGCCTCAGCCTGAGAGCTGGTGAACGTAATCTTGGGTTGGAGCAACCGGTCCTGCGGTGCTGGCTTGTGTAAGATGCTCATTTGACGCAGTTAAGCTACCACCTAGGAGTGAGAGCAGTTGTGTTCAGACCCAGGTGCAAACTGAAGTAAATGCGTGCAGGTATGAACTTACATGGCTTTAAAGTAATTAAATTTGGTGCAGCTTTAATTTTAAGCAAGTGCAGCTTACAGGTCTAGACAAGCTCTTGAGTCTGCAAGTAAACTAGAGTTCACCTGGGTTGCAGGCTAGAGGAACTCAAACTTTCCAAACTAAGTCCTTGCGAATTGGAGTAGCACATGTTTGTAACTTCTGAAGATCCTAGTTTAGGGATTAAAACCATTTTAAAAGATGGCATTAGGAGTTGGTTTTTTACCCCCAGAAACACAGATTGGAAAACTGATGGGTTATACTGCTTTAGTATTCAGTGAACTGACCTTTGAGGTAGGCGAGAGACTTCTGTCTACTTGCAGCTTTTTATTTGCAGAGACCAGACAGTTTCTGTGCCTGGAGTGGGTTGAAGCCAGTAAGCAGAGGTGAGTGAGAAATGCCCCAGGGTGCAGGTGTAAGGCTGAAGGATGGGGGCCTGAAAGAACCTGTGGCAGCTGAAAAAGGAGGAGGAATTTTTTGAGGTGGGAGGTTGTATGGCTGTCAGCATCGGGCAGCAGCGCTGTGTTCATCCTGCATGCATTCAGCTTTTAGGTTTTCAGCTCTACAAAAAAGTCAAGGACAGGAGTAGAGGTATGGGATGTGCCGGTGAGCAGTGTGGCACAGGTCAGGGAGAGAAGTTGCCTTTGCTCTGGCGGTGAAGCCGTGCCTGTCTAGCACGAGAGAAGCGACCCTTTTAATAGGCAGACGTGTGGAGAGTGCGTGTAGATACTCTCAGCATTACTCAGCACAGGGAAACCTAAGAGGTTGCAAGGATTGCATTCCCTGGGAGTTACCAAGGTCAGCACTTGGGTACAGGTTCCTCAAGTGAAAAAAACGGTGCAGAGGAGCTGTGTGGTGGACAGCCGTGAGAGGAAAAGGAGTGAGGAGGAGGAGGAATGCAGACGTCCAGAGACCGGGGCAGAAGCGGAGGTAACAGGGTATCGCAAGCAGCATCGGGAGGAGAGGGCTAGGTAAAAGCTGGATTTATTTGCAGAAAGACAGGCTGATGCTTGTCGGTGAGCTGTTCAGTGGGGGAGGCAGGTGGATGTCTGCAGCATGGAGGAGGGACACAGCGTGTGTCAGGGAAGCCCTGTGGGTTGAGCTGGACCTCCCCAGGGCAGTGTCTGTGAGGGACTAGCCAGCCCCACTGCAGCCCTTGAAATGCTTCTCTGCTTCCTAGCGTGTCGGGCCCCAGGCAGTGGTGAGATGGTAGGGTGGTGTGAGGGCTGGGGCTCCTTTCCTGGTTGACCACGGGACACCCCCAGCTGTTGACCCTGCAGGTCTTGGAGAGGGGATGGCTACATGGGGTGCCAAGTACTGGCTTGTCTTGGTGGGACTTGGGTGGTGTGTGGGGCTCAGCACTGGGCTTGGCAGTGCGGGAGGGTCTGGTCTGCTCTTCAGGCTGGAGCTTGCTTAGGGTAAAGCCACAAAAGAGCTTGGATGGGACTGGGTTATGGCACTGCTAACAGATGATACCTCCCTGGGTACCAAACGAGTAGGGTAATGAAGAGGTACAACCAGTAGCAAACCTGTTGGTTAACTGAAGAGAGCTAGGATAGCTGTGGGTCGTGGAATGCCAAAGGAAATGATGAGAAATAAAGAAACGTGCCTTTTATCAGCAGGCCTAAATCTGCTGTCTGGGCATCTGTGCCAGCATTGGGAAATGTCTGTGACAGGAAAGTGTTGCTGCAGAGCTGTTAACTCTGGGAGCTTTTCTGTTGGATTCAGCTGAACTTTGTGTAACTATGTACAATAAACATAGCCCTATGCAGGTGTGTGCATTTATGGGTGTGTGTTAAACGTAAGCAGAGCGCAGAACCGTTCCTGTTTCCACATGACTCTGAGTATAGTTTCAGTTTGCTGTCAGCTGTCTGTAGCCACCATTTCTCAAGGGAAGGGCGGCGGAGGGCCAGGTCTGTGCCCTGTGGCAGGCTGCGATGCACAGCAAAGCGCTGCCTTCCTCCTCCTCCTCCTTGCCATGTTGGCTCTGCAGGTGTGGAAGTGAAACAGTTTTGTGTACATGTGTTTTGTAGGTGTGTGGGTTTTTCCTGGGTTTCCCTCCCCCTCTTTTTCTAAGTACCGCTGGCATCCTGTCTCAGAGCCACGTGGGACAAAGGCTTGAGAAAAATCTTACCATGCTTTATAGCATCTCCAGTTCAGACCCCTTAGAAATACTGGCCTTTAGTAAGAATGTGGTGATGAGGCTTCTGCTGACGATGGCTGAATACCACAGCGTATCTTTTAGCGAACTATAGACTGAATTCAGAAGCAACCAAAGATTGATTTTTTTATTTATTTTTTTTTTCCAGAATTGGTATTAAAACAGAAGCTTTCATTGTGAAATACATGAGCCGTTGTGATGGATGATTTGCCATTTAGCCACAAACCTGCCTACCTGGTGACTGTATCTGTTCTTTCTGCATTTAGTGGGACACACTTTAGATTAAGTTCCTACTCAATCAGTCTTTTTTCGTGTCATTTTATTGAGATCACCCTGTGTTTTTTGTATTTAGTCTTTTTAGGCAATTGATCCTTGCGGACTGATCTTAGAACAATGCCCTTCAGTGCCCCATGTAGACTGTTAGTAATAACTATAGGATGTGGCTCCTCTGAAGTCATATTATCTTCCGACATAATGTGCAGAGGGCATCACATCCTTGGAATAGAGTCCTGCCTGAGTATAACAATACACGCTGGTTTTAATTCAGAGCAATGCTGAAAGAACCAGGGTGAGAACTGTGTAAAAGCGTTTTCTTTGTCTCTTCTAAGAGTTCATTAAAGTAACTTGTGGCAAAATAACTGTATTTAAATAAATGTAAAAAAACCCCAGGAACTTAAATGACTGTCTTGTTGCTGGAATAGTGCACCTAGCTGCAAGTTCTTCCCAGTTATTTTAAGAACTGTTGAACAAGCCTTTAGTGTTGAATACAGCTAGGTTTCTTCAGAGAGCTAAAAGAGATTTTATAGACCTAAATTTCAGATGTAGGTATTCTGATATCTGCTGGGTAATTATTTCTTGGCAGTTCATTACAATGGGCTATGTTTAAGACTTGGGCGTTTCATTAGCAGCTTTATCTTCCTTCTTTGTTGAGCTGTTTGTATAGTTGGCATTATTTAATAGTCATAAAATCATCACAGTGTCAGAAATCGTGAAGGGATTACGTTTTTATCCTATATCATAGAATCATAGAATGGTTTGGGTTGGAAAGGACCTTAAAATCATCTAGTCCAACCCCCTGCCATGGGCAGGGACACCTCCCAACAGACCAGGTTGCTCCCAGCCCCATCCAGCCTGGCCTTGAGCACTGCCAGGGAGGGGGCAGTCACAGCCTCTCTGGGCAGCCCCTGCCAGTGCCTCACCACCCTCACAGGACAGAACTTCTTCTTAACATCTCATCTCAATCTCCCCTCTTTCGGTTGGAAACCGTTACCCCTCGTCCTGTCACCACACCCCTGATCCAGAGTCCCTCCCCACCTCTCCTGCAGCCCCCTTTCAGCACTGGAAGCCGCTGTAAGGTCTCCCCGGAGCCTTCTCTTCTCCAGGCTGAACAACTCCAACTCTCCCAGCCTGTCCTCACAGGGAGCTGCTCCAGCCCCCTGAGCATCTTCATGGCCTCCTCTGGACCCGCTCGAGCAGGTCCATGTCTGTCTTGTGCTGGTGCCCCCAGAGCTGGACGCAGCCCTGCAGGGGGGGTCTCACCAGAGCAGAGCAGAGGGGCAGAATCCCCTCCCTCGACCTGCTGCCCACGCTGCTCTTGGTGCAGCCCAGGATGCGATCGGCTTTCTGGGTTGCGATCGGCACGTTGCTGGGTCATGTTCAGTGTTTCATCCACCAGCACCTCCAAGTCCTTCTCCCCAGGGCTGCTCTCAACCCACTCATCACCCAGCCTGTATCTGTGCTTGGGATTGCCCTGACCCAGGTCAGGACCTTGCACTTGGCCTTGTTGAACTCCATGAGGTTTCCATGGGCCCACCTCTCCAGCCTGTCAAGGTCAGGATGAAATACTTTAATTCCATATATTTTAGTAACAAGTGTTGAAGTTATGCATTTGACCAATTTTAACCTGCACTAACTTAAAATGTGGCATGTTGAACTACTACTTTTTTCAGCGATGTGGTGCAGTATTGGTCCTTCTTGTGTCTGGTGGAAGACTGGTCTGGCTTATTCTCTTCAGTGAGTGGAAGGAGGTGGATTAGTTTACAGGGAACATGAAATGGTGCAGCTCGCCTATGTTGTGCTGTTTTATCCGCTTGCTGTAGTTGTTGCTTCCTTGTTCTGCTGAGAAGAGTGGTTTGACTTGGATTGAGGAGGAGTCTGCCTTCAGGCTGAAAGAGCTGATGTTTACAAATTGGTGAATACTTATTTTGTTTACTTTTTGAGGCCTGAGAGTTGGACGTTTTTCTACGTTTCCAGTGGACACAAGTATGGGTAGTTTTATGCTTCAGGGAAATAACAATACTTCATGTGCTTCCAAGATGCAGTTGTGGTCCCTGTAGCTTTTATCTGGAGTAAGAATATATCTGCATTTGAATACTGGGAAATCTAATTTGTTTTGTGTTAAATGTTTTGCTTCTGTTTGCTTGTGTTTGTGCTAGGTTCAAGTGCCTTGTCTCTAAGGCATGACGTTGAATTGTCCCCAGGGGAGAGCAGTGCAGGCAGGGAGAGAGCCCCTAGGTGGCATCAGAAGCCACCTGATTTTTGGCTCCTGCCTGCCAGAGGGCGAGAGGTGCGGGTGGGAGGGGAGTCCTGCACTCTGGGATGCCAGGGTGGACTTGCGGACACGGACGTGCCTGGCTTGGGTGTGCTTTCCTTTCTCAGTAACCTGGGCTAGCAAAAGCTCTTACTCCATTAGCTGAGCGGTATATATAGTCATCATCTCACTAATTCAAACATGCTTCAACCTTTTGCAGCTCTGCTTTCTAAATATTTAACTGAAATGCTTTTACAGCCATTTTACTTCTTTATCAATGTGAGCCAAGCCAGACAATGTAACATGGCATTTAAGATGTTAATTGAGTAGCAGCACACATAGGTGGCTGTTTCATAATTTTCTCCTTAGATGATCATTGGCTCCAGTTTAACATTTCTTTGTGTTTCTGAATGGAAGGTTATATAAAGATATGTTTGGAGCTGTTAGTCTAAGAAAGAGAAGCATTAATTCAGTAAGATTAAGGATTAAGGGCTGAATCCTGCAGGCACCACTGGGACACAGTGCTTGTCATGGTAAGGGTGTGATAATAGTACCTTTCTGATAGTACCACTTACTGTAATAGGGTTGGTAATCCTTTTATTGAGTGGTTCCTCACAGCATGCAGAGTAAACAGTTGGGTTTTTTCTTCTTTTTTTTTTTTTTTTTTCCTAAAACGTCACCTGATGTTGTGAGAGTTGTGGAAGAGATACTGAATCTTTCCAAAGGGATGTGTGGTCCGTTTAATAATAACCCTCTCTCTTTTAACATGGCTTTCAGAAAGATGACTTTGCCGAAACTGCCACTGTTTGTATTTAGTAGCGGAGTCTAACTTGCTTTCCTCGGAAGCTAACGGGGTTCTTGCAAGAGGCAAAGAGGCAGCAGGACACTGCACAGGAAAAAGAGCTCCTGGGTGCTCTCAGCATCCAAATACCTCCTGCGCCTGGGAGACAAAAGCCTAGCAAATGCAGCTTGTGCGGTGTTGCTCCCCATAGGAGCAGCCTTTCAAGACTACCCATAGGCCCTGTTGTTAAATAGTTTGACAAACAACCTTTGGAGACTCTGTGGAGGAATGACTGATGCAGTGGGAAATGGAGCCTTTTCAGAGCTGTGTAATTTTTAAAAGGCCACATGACCAAACTAATTGTTCCTTGGCAGACAGCTCTAACTGCTGTCTTGGGCATCCTTCTCATACAGAGGCTTGTTCTCAGACACCTGAGTAAAAATATTGGGGCAGCAGCCATACAGTGCTAAGGTCGTACATGTGGGCTTTGAGTGAGCAATTGGGAGGGTGTCCTGCAGCCCTGAACAGCCCCTGGTCCTGCTCCTCTGCCCGAGTTGCACTGAGTTATTGCTGGTCTTGTGCTGAACTCTCAAGAGAAAAAACTTAGGGTTTTTTTGGTTTGGTTTTGGTTTTCCCCCTTCTCCAAAGAAAGCCTATTTTAGAACTTTATAAACCTCCTCTCTGTTAATTGTCTGAGATGATGATGAGAATTGGCTGAGATGGTGGTTTACGATCTGAAATAGTAACTGGTTAACAGTGCTGATAACTCACTCTACACTGGGGTTTTCCTTTCTAGTTGCAACTTTTCTTACTGCACCCTCTAATAATGTAACACACTGCATGAGTGCTGGAAACTGGGAGCCCTGCAGTGGGCAGCCCTTGCTGTCGGGTCAGGAGTCGTATACCATCTTTGTGATGTATGACAGAGCTATTGGCAGTGATGGAGACTGGTTCCTTTTCATAAATTCTGTTAGGGTTTGGCAGAAATAATGTTTTTCCCTAGGTTGTCCAAAATGTACCAAACACATGAAACACAGCTGTAGAGGCTGTTTTCAGGAGGATGTTCCAGTTTAAGGAGATATTTGCAGTCTTGGGCTGAAGGGGATACAGAGTATCTGCAGCAACTTCACTGATGGTGTGAAAAAATCCCTCTGGGCTTCCTGGGTTTGACCACCTAGTCAAACAAACCATTATGATATTTTGCACAATAAATTGTGGCTCCTCTTGTTCCCTGAATTTTGCTGAACTGGACTTGTTGCCGTTGTTGACATCTTCCTCCCATCGAGGAGTGAGTCCACTGCTACTGCCTAAATGATGAGAGCTGCGTCCCATCTGACTTTTGGGGCTGGTAGGTCCTCTGCCTGAGCGGAACCACAGTGTCCTGCAGGTGCTGCTGTCCCACCCCTGCTGGGGACACAACCAGGAGCCCCTTCGCTGTGTGCACAGTGCGTCCCAGGACAGGAGTAGTGCTGCAGTGGATGGGTGTTCATACAGTGCGTTCACTGAGAACGTGTGTGTGCTCCCCCAGTATTTGTGATGCTGCTGCCTTTCATAGGGAGTGAATGATCTGCAGTTGGGGAGCTGATAAGGGTTAGTTTCAGTGGCTGTGCAGGCTTTGAGAAGGCTTAGAGTTAACTAGGCGGTAGCTAGTAAGTTTGAGGGCTTTCTTTTGCCCTTTCCAACCACCTTCTCTTCCTGGTCTCGCAGGCATAACGCCTCTCATATCCCTTGTGGTTGTATGGCTTCTACTATTGCAGCATTAAGGAAACACTCACTGAGCTCGGAGCGAATTAATTCTATAATAGGATAGTCCCAGGTTGCTCAGAGTAGTTCAGCTACCTATTCCTGAAAGCAAAGGATTGCTTAATTAGAGGAAGGTTGGCAGCATCTAGTTTTATGCCACTTTGAAAAAAACTATATCTCCTTGCCTTCTCCCCCTGCTTTTTCCCCTTCATATCTCCCTTAGTGCAAAGTAAACCCAGCTGCACACCTGGGCAGAGAACACTCTCCTCATTCTGCCTGTGCCAAGTCAGGGCCGTTAAAATGGGGCTGTTTTGAGTAGAAGTACATAAATAGGTCAGGGAAAGCAGACATGCATACTTTGGCATAAGATAGAAGAGCAGTTTGAGGAAATGCTTTAGTCTGATTTCCCTCCTCTCCATCCTTCCCAAGATACTTTCAGGAGTTTGTCAACGTGGCTTCGGCATTTACGAGCTTAAATTTCTGCAGCCTTCAAAACTTACCTTCAAGATTCTCTCAAAGGTCTTGGGCCTAAAGGTTAAGTTAAAAGCTGAGGCCTGCTTTCCGCTGTAGACACAGATCAGCTGGCACGGGTTCCCTGGGAGGACGTAGGACTGGGGGTCTCGAGGAAACACAGCAGCTTTTGCAGGGAGGCACCCTGCTGTGCTTCTCCAAACCACAGGCAAAGAAACCCCCTGTTCTTTGCTGTTTTACTAATTAATAGAAGCTGGGCTCTTGTGTTTTGAGTGGCCGATGGTAGTTCTTCAGAGGTGAGCAGATTGATCCAGGCTGGTGGCGTTTGGGGCAGGGTTGATGCTTTTGAGGAGCATTGCTGTAGACGGTAGGACAGAACTACACCCCTCTTGAGTCGCTCAGTGTACCTTAACTTTCAAACAGTCTGCACGGTGGATCCACCAAGCAAAAGTTCTATTCTTGGTTGCAATAGTGTTATTGAGTTTTTGGTTTTTTTTTTTCTTTTTTCAAAGTTTGGATATATAGTTTTATGCTCCCAGGTTCTTGTGGTGGATCAGTATCTGGTGCAAGCTGGTAAATCCAAGGCAGCTGTAGAAGCAGCCACCTTTGTTATCACTTGTAAGAGACAGCTACCCCCAGAATCAGAAAAGGCACCTTCTTGTCCTGGATAAAACTGCTTAAAGTGCCCTGAATTACGTTTTGGATCAAGTAGATGAACTAGTTTAACTTCAGGGAGGCTGTCAGCCTGGAGAGCCGTGAAGCTGTGCTTCTTGTGGGGGTAAGTCAGAGTGAGCCCGCAGGAGCCAGCTCTCCAGGAGAAGCAACTCTGGCTGTTGGCTTATGGTGCGGTTTCTAAGTTTAGTTTTCCAACGGGCTCGGGTCCCTAATGGATTCAAATGGTTATTTTAATTAGTGAGAACATCTATCACTGCCGCTGCTCTCCTGCAGCTGTTCCTAGCCATGTAGCAAAGCATGTGGGTAGCAGCCTCCAAGCGTTAGAAACGGCCCTGTGTTGGGCCTGGTTCAGCCTTGCTCTTCGGATTGCTGGCTGCAGTTACTGAAGTTGTGGTAGCAATTAGCTCAGGGGTGCGTTGGACAGAGACAGAAAGAGACTTACTTATTTGTAAATGAAACTTCAGCTTTCAAAGCCCATCCGTCCTGTTAGTACAGGAAGAAGTGGGGCGAAATAAACAAAAGTGGCAAGTGCACTGTAACTGGGATGGCTCTTCTGTTGCTGCCTTTGTCCTTTTATCTCCTGATTCGATGGAGATGTGTCCTGCAGTGTCACCAGATGGGGCTTTTCTGTGCAGTGCTCAGGGCCATGAGAAGGTCACTCTACCAGCACCTTCCCAGTCAAAGGGCTGGTTCTTCGGCATTGCCGTTGCTTGACTTTGATGTGGATCAACTCCACTGGAAGGTAAATAAGAAGTGTTTATGTCATTAGGCGCAGGCTTTATAGGATCAGACTATTTTAACCTGTGCTCTGGTTAGGATGAAAGAAGCCTGAGTTTACCACTAACAAATTTTAATGATGTCATCCCAGTATACTAGGGAGCATGGAGCAGGAGATGAAAAAAGTTGTGGTTTAAACAGCCATCACACTTATCCTTGCAGAAGCCATAGGGCCTTTGCCTTTGAAGATGTCACAACATCTGCTTGCAGATTGGAGGACATGAACTTGACTGTCCTTTTTGTGCCACCTGTTGACGAAAATGAAATGTAGAGAAACTATTTGCTGGCCTTATTACTGCTCTTCTGCTGTGGCTTCTCAACACTGTTGGTCGGTGCTATAGGAACAGAGGTCACAACTGGAAGAGCCTGGATTAAATTTGAGAGTTTATATTTACTGACTCAGGCTGATATTTGGAGATAAAAGGTCAGCTCTAGGGATCTCCTGCCCAGCTGCCTCCTGGCAACTTGCCTCTTTCTCTTTGCAAGAAGAAAATGTTAATGCAAATGGGTGTGCTTGTGTGCAGTTTGGCAGAACCTAGCATGATGGGAAACCATGCTGGCTGAAGCATGTTTTCCTGAAGAGCCTAGTGCACGATGTCCTCTGCAATCTGCAAGTCTGTAGAGTAGAGGCTGTAGTTGGACTGAGTTTCATCTGCCTGTACTGTGCACCCCGTTGTCTTCATGCTCCTTTCCGTATTGAGCTGTCACGTGAAGCCATACAAGAGGTTTAGGTGCAGAAAGGGGAACGTGTGCCTGAGCCCTGTCGCCTGCTGTCACGAGCCCTGCTTTGTAGGAGGGGCTGTGGATCTGTAGCGTCATGGGGATTGTGAGAGCCTGCTAGGAGCAGGAGGCAGTGGGGTGAGGTGGAGCCCAGGGTGAAAGAAGTGGTGCTGGAGCAGCTGTCTGTCAGCAGGCCTGGGTCAGCTTTGGGTCAGAGGCAGTGATAATAACTCGTAGCAGCAGCAGCAGGTTTCCATGCTTTTGGTGTCCTTTGGCTTTTTGAGTAAGGTGGTGGTTTTTGAAGAGTGAGGTGACATTTGGGTTACCTTCTTCAGTTGCAGTGGTAGATGGAAAAGCTCCCATTTTACCATCCTTAGCATTCTCGCAAACCTCCAACAGCTCTGCTTTACTCTCGCTTTAGTGTTCCCGACTGTCTACCTGTCTGATTGTCTTCTACACAAAGTCACCTGAAGTGGATGTCTGCTGATGTATCTATTTCAGTGGACTTGTCATACAGTCTTACCTGTTGGAATTTTTTGTTGTGTTCTGTGCCTGTGTGGGGAGGGGCATCAGTATCAGCAGCTCCTGCAGAACAGATTTTTGGACTGTCTGTTTTCAAAATGAGGTGTTGTAACAAGCAGGACAACCATGCTTCTGCCTCTTTGAGCGTCTGATACAACAGTAGATGCTGGTTCAGTAACTTTGGTTCCTATCACTACCAGACACTAGAGCTGTTTGTTTTGCTTGTTTCTTACTTATGATTTTAGTGTATCCATCAGATACCTTATTTGGTCTTTCTTCATGTGTGGTAGCACCTGTACAAAAGTACAATAACTGGAAAGGAGATATTTTGTTGTATTAAGAGGAGATTGAATTACGTTTTATCCGGCTAAGAAAAGAATCACTCCCTGAACTCCAAAAAATGGTTATTTAGTGCTTGTTCAGTAGGCGTCTTAACATGTTTAAAGCTCCTGCTGCTCTTCAGAGCAGTGATAAAATGCCTTCAACTGATGCAGTCAGATCAAGCATGTGAAATACAGCACCCTTAAAAAACACAAAAGCTGCTTATGGATGTGTTTATATGAAGTGTAATAAGTCCCATACCGTTTGCACACCTTGGCACAAGTACCGAGGTCATTTATGGCATACTTTAATTCAGTCCCCACCCAATGTCTTAATAAGCCAGCTGGGAGGTAGTGAGACTAATGCGGAAAACTCCGAAGTTGCCAGTGGGATACCAATTGTCTGCTTTGTAGCAGCTCTTTGGAAAGCTAGAAATAAATGCCTTGAAGTGGTGGGATTTACTGAAGCGTGGGGACGGAGGGGTATGAATTGTGTTTACAGATGAACGAGTAAAATGCATCTGAATTGTGGAAGAGCTTACAATAAAAGTAGTGATATCCATCCTGGCTGCTTTGCAGCTTGTGATAATTGCTCCCAGTTGCAACGATATTTCATTAAACAAAATACAATTCTTGTATAGGAGAGCAAACCAGCAAGAATTCTAATAAACAGTTACATTTGGGGTGACTTTCTACACAAAATAGCTGGATGAGTATTCTTCCATAGATGAGTGGGATATTTCACAGCCTGTAGTACAGTGATAGAAATTCAGGTATGTAATATTTTTGTCATTGCTGTTTAGATTAATTCAAGATTTCTATTCTCTCTTTCTTCCCTTACATCTAGCAAAACTGTACAATCTAAAGTGGACTGCATTTTGGTAAGTACAACTCCAGAATGCTTTTTAATATTTAATAAACTGCAAGACCAAAATAGATGGCTCTGGAGACTGACAGCTGTTATGAAGCCTTTCCTTAGCAGTGCTTTAAGGTACTACTGCTAACTGTGATCAAAATTAGTTCGCATTGCCAAAAAAATACATGGGTTTGATGTTTGTTTTCCATGGAAGTATTGACCTCTCGTTGCCAGCAGCAAGTGGCTATGATCACCACTTGTAGAACTGCCAGCCTACATGCAGCACAGAAGAGTGACTTACTGCTTTTGTAAGCATGCTTTTATGAAATGCAAGGTATTGCACAGGTCAGAGGATGCAAGAATCTAATTGTGCCTTCAAGTTCCGTTGCTCTTTAGGCCCTTAATGACAATGATTATTGCTTTTGTTGTTGTTCTCTTGAAATAGTTCGTGGCTGGTACTAAATTTTAAGGAAGGAACTAGATCGAACTGCATGTTTGTACAAAACCTGGGAGACTAATGTCCTGGTCTGTCAGAATCTTGCAGGTGCTGTTAATTATCAGATAGTTTTTTTTTTTTGTTTGGTGGTTGGGGTTTTTTTTTGTTTGGGGTTTTGGGTTTTTTTGGTTTGGGTTTTTTTGTTTTTTTTTTTTTGATCTTGCAAATCTCAAAAGTTGCACGCCATCAGAGGTACCTTCCCAGAAATGTCTAACGCTACAGGTCCTGTTAGCTCTGCTGCACTACTTAGGACACAGCGATACATAATTTTTTGAAGAAGGAAAGCCCTTGAAATGCACAAGCATAATCTTCCTTTGTGCATTGAAATAACAGGATCTAGAGAGTGATAAGAGATTATTTCTGGGAAGCAAGTATCTAGCACTAACTCAGAAAGAGGTTTTATTTTTTTGGTTTTAATAGTGAGCAGGTTGGAGTTTCTTTAAATCAGAGTCTTAAGGCTGGAAGGGACTGCTTATTCTGACTTTCTACCTTCGGCATTTCATCCAGAAGTACCAGCGGGTAAGATAAAAAGGTGACATAGACAACCATCTGGATGCTATCAGATAGAATCTGTTCAGCTGTATGGCTGAGCTAAATAAGAGTACTCCTTGAAGTCACATTATCAAAGGCTAATTCAAATGGCACCAAACACTTTCCTTAAAATGTTGTCTTTACTTATTGTGGTAAGAGGTTTAAAGTAAGCTGTGTTGTTGTGTTGCAAACCAACTTTGAACCTAATTTTGCCTATGCTTAAAAATTCTTGGATGCATCCGACTAAAATAGAGATACAAAATATGATTTTTCTCCACTTTATTCCTCACTGACGTTTGTGGACACAAAGCGGGTGTCTTAAGATGTTATTTTTGTGTGTGTGTGTGTGTCTTCACTGGCAAAAGGACATGTTGCAAAATTGCACTTGTAAAACTCTTTTTAACACCAGGTTTTTCTGTGATGAAAAATGGGAGGTGGGGTAGGTGTTCCCAAGTAGTATCAGAGAGGGAGTAAGTAAGTAGGAGGTTAACGGGTCATCTGCTTCTTGGAAATCCATTTTAAGAAAACGGAATTACACTGGGACTGTTCTCGCGTTAAATGCTGCAGATCTGTGGACCTGGGGTGCTGAGGTGTAGGGATTATCAGCTCGTGTGAGCCCGTTCAGTTGTGTAGGTCTCATCCGTTGGATGGACAAGCTATTTCTCTGAATAGTGCCCTTGGACACAAAGCTGTCTCTGTAGCTTGACTTGGAACAGAGCAGTACTGTCTTGATGGTCTGTTTTTCTGTCCAGATGCCTCCTTGTCTGTCCCGCTGATGTGTTCAGAGGAGTCCTGTCACCAGTGGAAGGGCCACTCTAGGTTAGCAAAGGTCAATCTAATGGTGTTCAGGTAGCTTAAAAAAGGAAAATCCAAGATCAGAATAGTGTCAGGAAATAAAAATGAAGCTAAATTCAGGCATTTTTACATGCTTTTGGAAAGCTGTTTGCTGCAAGCCAGAATGTAAAAGTACATTAAACTAAAAGGCCGTGACTCTGTAGCTCTAACTTGTTCGGAGCTTCCTTGGAGCCTTGTCCAGTGTTGTCCTGCGCAAGGTAGATGAGCAGGTTGCCCCTTTGGTGGAATGTGTACACGGTTTGTCAGAGCAGTCCTATGGTGGGGTACCAGCTACCTGCAGAGAGTCCAACTCCAGGCTAATAGGCAGGTCAGAACATTTCCTTTAAGGGCACCTTCTTACCTGTTTGGTTCGGTTAGAAACCATTGCAGAGCCTTTGCATCAGTCTCATGAAGCATAAAGAGACACTGTCTGACCCTTCTCTCTCTCCTTACTGTAAGGAGGAGATTTGAGACTAGCTCTCAGTTATATTGGGAGGTGCTGATGATACCTTAAAGCATTTAAACTTGATCGGTTTGCTAGCAGTCTTACAAGAAAAAACACCAGTAGAGAAAAATCAGACTGCACTTGTTGCCATTTGTGTTTAGTAGCACCAGTCCCAGCTGCAGTGCACGGAGCTGCTCACAAATGCTCTTTAGCACATAGACTGCCTGGTCAGCACAGGGTAGCAAGAGAGAGAAATCAGAGGAAGAAACAGAGGTGATGGCAGTAGTTTTTGTTTTTGTTGTGGAGGCAGCCAGCTAGCTAGCAGCAGAGGACTGTGGCAAACAGCTAGAGTAAGGGCACTGGGACTGCAGTTACTCCTACAAGAGACCAGTTATCTGCCTTTTACCGGTCATACCACAGCACTTACATTCTGACATACTGGCAGGTTCTGGAAGATCATAAGAAAACCATTGTGTGCTGTGCAATCCAAAAAAGATAATTAGCGAGAATTGTGGTGTAAACAGCCATTAAAAATTCATTATAACAGCTTTTTAACTGTAGTAGACATGTCGAGCAGTAGATTCTCTTATGACTTCATTTGTTATATTTGTTGCCACATACTAAGTGAACTCTTGAACCTGATTTTTAAAATGGTATGTGTGCTCCATAGAATCACTCAGCAAGAGGGCTAAGATTTCTTTCCTTAGTCCTAGGAAAACAGGTTAGTGCTGGTGAGAGAATGTTGGGTTGAAGGCCCTGAAAACCAGAGCTGCTGATGGCCGGAGCAGTTACAGTGCGGGCAGCAGCAGTGTGTAAGATCTGTTGAAGCAACGTGCTTTGGTCCTGCTGCGGAGAAGGTTGTAGCTTGTCAATTGTCTGTTTGGCCCTGCAGGAGACAGGCAGAAGCTCTATGAAGCTTTGGCAGCTGTGCTTAGGCACTGTCAGTACAAAGCTGCCATGTGTTTTTAGGGCTTGTTTGGAATATTTAGCACCTGAAATATGTTTCCGCTTCTGTTCAGATAAAACGTATCAGATGTGTTTATTACCAGCTTTTTAGAATAGTAGGTTCTGTTTCAAGTATTAGCTATTTTCTGTCTTGATCATATTTCCAACAAACGATCTGACCTTGAGCAAATTTAACCTTTGCTTCTTGTTTCTCTGTTCATAAAGTGGGAAGGTGATTGCTGGACCACTTTGCTATTCTTAGTCTGGCTGTTAAATAATAGATGTTTGTTCAGCTGAAGTATGACAAGGTTTAGAACTGGTATGCCGGTAGGTGCAAGTTACATTGCCATTGGCATAGCCTTTTCTTATTTCAATTATAGTGATCTATAAATACTCAAAATGGGGAAAGACATCTTAAGATCAGTCCATGCTCTCTAAAATAGTACTTGCAAAAAGCTTGCAGCAGTGCCCCTGCCCTTCAGCTCCTCTTCACCAGAACTCGAGGACAGAAATAACCTGTAATTCTGCCTTCGTTGTGGACATATGAAATAGTTCAAATTTGAATGCCCTTTTTCACCGCGTTCATTGTGACAGAAGTTGCGACTGATAATTGTTCGTTGGTATGTTCTTCCTCTCTCTTATGTAAAGTTTGGCCTGACAAAATATTTTCTTCTTTAAAACAATCCAGAAAAAGCACATTCCCTGGAGTTTTCCCATGGTAATCCCTTTTGACAGCTTCAGGATGAAATTTTTTCACTAACGTTTGTGACCTGATGGTAGATCAGCAGACAGAGAAAACCAGATAGAGAGAACCAATCCACCGAGGTCAGGAAACCTTAAACGATATCCTGTGATTCTGGAGACTCACGTTCAAATGTCTAGGTTCTCTGGTTCAAGCAGGAACTGGAATAAACTCATGTTCTCTGGTTCAAGCAGGAACACGAATAAACTCATGTTTCCTCTAACACAAATTAAGTCCTTAACCACATTCTGTGTTGGACTGATCTTTGTCTCCGTGCTGCAAAAAGTTTCAGTGTCTAGTTGGTATCTCAGAATGAAACCAGATGTCAAAACCTGCTATTTCCATTTAAAAAACAAACAAACAAAAACCCCACAAAACAACAAAACACAACGTTTTGGCCTCCTGGTTTTTTTCACAGGTGTTTATTTGCTCCATCAAAACTCCTGTTAGAAGGAAAAAAAAAAGTTGCATCTGTTCCTGAGAGATCCTTGTTATGTGTCTGCCTTGGGCAGTGAAAGGGCAGATTCAGTTGGAGCAGATCTCCGTGGCTGCTGATAACAAGTATAAATGGATCTCTGGTTTCATTTGTTTGCTACGTATTTTGTCATTTCTTTAGCGAACTGTCTATATTTGGTAACTGTCAAAACAAAAATATCAGAGATTTCTGCTTCTTTATATGTTAGTAAAAGTCTTTGCTGAGCTGTGACGAGATTTCTAATTCTTTGTCCCTAGTTTTTCTGTCTCAGAATATAAGATGACTCAGATATTTTGAGTATTTGATGTATTTTTTTTGGCTAAATTGAAGCAAAGTTTTGAAGAGAAATGTGAACACTTCTTGCTCCCCATTTTTGTTGAGTCTTCCTTGATTTAATATGGTTCCAATTACAGGAGGTAAATACAACATACGAAGACTAAGAGTAACAGGGGCGGTGCTTCGTGATGGCGTTACACCTCAGCCCTGCACGCAGTTTAGCATGCTTATGCGTTTTTCTAATGCAGCTTCGTTAGCTGTTTATAAGTAACCTTTGGAGAATTAGACAGTCTTTGTCTGAGTGGATATAACCAGTCAATCAAGGTCAGGAAACTTCAAGCAAAATTTTCACTTAGATCCTTTTAAATAATGGAAAGGGATTCCCCAGGCATTTTACATTCTGCAGGGGTTTTAAAACTACTGTAGCATAAGCTTTAACAAGCTGCACAAAGCGGAGTTTGTCCAAGATGATGCCAGCATCACAGCCTGCCGTTTGATGCTGTGACTCTCTTCCACCCTATTGACCTATTTTTTCTACACTATTGACCTATTTGAAGGGTAGTGGCGGGGAGCATTTATAGTATATGTTGTGTTCTTATTTCTTTGGTCGGTACTCAGTAGGCCAGCTGAAATATTCCTTCACTTCCTCAAATTCTTGCCTGATTGCATTAAAAAATTGGAAAGTTTAGATACTTTGAAGAGTGCAGTAATGGCTATTACTGAATTCACCAGACCTTTAGCACTGAGAACTGGTGGATGTCAGCTGAGGCTGAAGAAGAGATTGTACTTACCGAGGCTGTAAACCAAGTTTTGAGAGTTTTGGAAATGTTTAAGGGCAACAGCCTAAACAAAGCACAATGCTTAACAAGTTTTAAAACTAAACAAAACATGATGTTTCCTGAATCTGCTTGCGCTGCCTGTCATACTCCATCTCTTTGCTGCCACTTCTTCAGTTTTAAGATGATTTTCTCTAAATAGATTCAGTCCCGTCTAATAAGCTTAGGTTTATCTAATTATCACCCAGGTAGGATTACCTCTGTGAACTGCCTGTGACTCCTGGCCGCGTGTGTTTTTTTTTCTCCTGTTTTCAGGAGGTCCTGCCTCCCCGGGGCTTCCCCCCAGCCACCTCTGGAAGCTGGAGGAGTTGTGCAGAAAGGGCTGCCTGGGGCCAGGTGTGGAGAGGAATGGGTATTGAGTGAAAACAGTGAGATAACATCACTGGCCAGCTGCTTCTGCTGAGAATGTGAGAAAGCCGTAATCCTCAGCTCTGGGGATGCAGTTTTGCTGAGGAGAGAATCACTGGATCACTTGCATCCTTTGGAAAAGGCTCTGCTAATGTAATCCCAGCCGATTTTTTTCTCTACAGACATATCGTTGGGTTTGGTGTTTTGTTTTGTTAATTAAGGGGTTTGAAGGACTATGTAGCAGAGGCTCCATGGCCCGGGCAGCGTCCTTCCACACAGCCCTTTCCTTCTGCCAGGACACAGCAGAAGTTGCATCAACTGCAATGGGCACTGAGACTACCCCAGTGTTTTTTGATGAAAGGTTTAATGTTTCTTCTAAAGCCTTACCCTTTATGTTGTACTCTGGCATGTTGGATTTCGAAATGGGAGGTTGTCTTCCACCTCAGTGTCAGTCATCAGGGTTTTTTTTTGTTGTGCCTGGGACACTTTTGCCACATGGATTAGCGCTTACCATGCAAGATAATCTCGCCCGAGCTGCGTCCATTGTTGTGCTGCTTTGGCATTTGCCATTTAAAACAAAAAGCGGCTAAATTCCTTGAAGAAAAGGAGGCCTGATAAAGAAGTGCAGTTTTTCTTACATTTGTTAAATTTCTATCTTTTCATAAATAAATTATTCATTTCTGTAAATTCTTTCTTTGAAGAACGCTGATCTTTTCATTAATCGTTTTTTTTTAAAGGAAAACCCACCAGTCCAAATCCTATGATTTATGCAGGAAAGGAAGAACAGAGAATTTGACAAAATGCACCCATTAAGAAATACCTCTCTGGATATTTGGTAGTCTGAGCACCACTGCTGTGTAAGCTGCTGTAGAGCCATGCAGAAATCAGTGTCAGCAATTTTTAGGAGTTCGTCAGAGGAGAAAAAAACCCAACCAAATGTTGTGGTTTGCTGCAGCTTATAAAAGCAACAAATCCCGTGTCTATTACCTGGCTGCTGCTGGAAGTGTTTCTCTTGGCTCTGAGAACATCTGTCGCATCGCTGGTGGCCCAGTTCTGCGGAGCAGTTTTGCGGTGGGTCTAGACAGCGGGGATTAGCGAACCCCCACGCTCTCCCAGTGCCCTTCCCCGCTGGCGTGTCCCGCCAGCCCTTGCCTGGAGCCTGGGGTCGGGGAGGGGACCTGTGCGTGGGGTGCAAAGCCAGTGGGGGGAAGCGGGAGCTCGCCTGTCTCTTGTGCTGCTGTTAATTTTGTGGCAGCTGAAGCGAGGTAGGTCTGGACATGGAGAGAACCCTAGTCCGAAGTGAAGTTTGGGGTTTTCCACTCTCTGTTGTTCTTACTGCTGAAGTAAACAGCTGGGTGTCGCTACCTGTCAGTCCCGCTCTCTTCTTTTCTCTTCCTTTTGGGAAAGGTTACGTTGGCAGTAAGACACCAGTAAAGGAAAAGAGAATTAACTGTAATCCAAAAGCTGTATTCTGACTTAAAAAGGGATCATGTGAGTCTCAGACTCTACTGATGGTGCACCACCTTGTGCATTGCTTCGGCGGCATCTTCTGAAGGAGAAGCCGTTTGCTTCTTGCTGCCTGGCTTTGCTCACACTGCTGCTGCGCAGGCCTGAGCACGTCACCGCAGCTGGTTTTCCTGGTATTTCTAAGTCCATGTAGCTGGTTTCTGGTGACCAAAAGCTGTTTGTATGTAGCAACCACTGTTTGTGTGCAGCGGGTAAAACTCCCCCTTGTGTCTGATCCTCAGGAGGAGGAGTCCAGCGTCAGTGAGATTCATGTTAACTGTTGTCTTCAGGTACCTGTTCAATAACTCTCATTTCCAAAGGAAAGAAAAAAATATGTACGTGTATAGATCAATTTTAAAATTTCTTCACTGAAGTCTGTGACACTTAACTATTAATATCTGGTGGGTCACAGGATCAGGTCTGACGTCCTGCGTTGTTACGGCATAGCTGGGTTTTGGTACCACCTTCTCAGAGGTGCTTCACCTGTGCTCTGAGGAGGTAAATTCTTCATGTTACGTGTCCAGTTGTAGCTGTGATGCTATTGACATTTTTCCAGATTCTGCTTTTGTTGCATGTGAATTTTGTAGCTGTGACACGCGCTTTCTAATGTGTGATGGTGCGCAAATAAAATAGAAAATCAGATTTCCAGTCCCAGAGTGCTCACAGTCACAACCTTTCACATAAGTAAATATTTTCTTTTTTAAAAATATGTTATTTAGGAATACACTGACGGATGACAGTTTTTAGCTGTCAAGCTCAACTCTTACTGTTTGCTTTTTCTCTCCCTGTCTCCCCCCACCCTTTTTTTTTTTTTTTTTTTTTTAACCAAAACACCTTTGTTATCTAGCAAGAAGTTGAGAAGTTTACAGATCTAGAGAAACTCTACCTCTACCTTCAGCTGCCTTCGGGTCCCAACAATGGAGACAAAAGGTATGTGTGTGTGTGTAAATGTGAGCAGGTGGTACTGAAAATTTTCTTAAGTTGCTGTGGCGCTGATCTGCGGAGGAACCATTCACATGATGTGTTTGGTAGCAGAAGCAGCCTTTATTAAGGACTCTGCTTTTCGTGAAGATTTTTTTTTGGTTTTGGTTTGGAATCTTTAGTGCATGAATAGCTTGTAAATACAAACGTCCTAAAATGCAAGAGGCATCAGAGAAAGTGTTTTGCAGCCTAAATGTAATCATTCCTTTGCTTTTTATGTAGGAAGTGATAATATAGCAACACAAATGTGATGGTGGGAGAAAGAAGGAACTAATGGTATTTCTGTTAACGTTTGTTTGACTAAAGGAAGGTCTAGAAAACCAACCTGCACGTGACAACATCACAAAATTGAGTGTATGTTCCCAGTAGGATGGTTATTGGCAGGCAGGTGTCTATAGGAGGCACTCTGAGTATCTTCTGTGAAAGTTGGGTGTTTCCAAAGGGCAGCTGGCAAACTGGGTGAGCAGAAGCTTAGAGGTGGTCAGTAAGAAACCATAAATCTAAGAGGGGGAAGTAGGTGAACTCACACCCATAACTGTCTGCTTGCAGTTGTATCAGTCAAGAGCTGGAGTGTGGAGCCTCTGTTAAATTGTGATTGAAAGAGGGAGATAACTGCTGCCTGTGCCTCAAGGAATAGCTAAACGTGTGAGGTACTGGCCCTTACTGTGTCTGGTGCCTCTGCACCTGTGTAGGCAGACAGTTACCAAGTGTTGTAACTGAGGAGGAGCCACGAAGCGAAGACTTCATTGGCACTGCTTCTTCTTTTGCTAGCGATCAGATCTCCATGTCGTCCAGCCGTGCCCAGCAGATGCACGCCTTCTCGTGGATACGGAACACCTTGGAAGAGCACCCCGAGACATCCCTGCCCAAGCAAGAGGTTTATGATGAATACAAGTGAGTGTTCCCCAGCTGGATCCGTACATACGGATTTAGCGAGCTTAGATAGTTCTGTGACACTCTCTGCGCGGGTACTCCACCGATGTACAGGTGCTTATAGCAGCACAAGGCTCTGTATACTAATGTTCCTGAGAATGTATTAGCTGCAGTGAGGCAAACTGTATTCATTGCTTCTGCCACTGAAGGTAAGACTGTGATGTTTAAATTGTGCATTACACATGTTGAAGGAAAGGTACGCGCATTTCTTAGTAAGTAAATATCTGTATGAATATTGCTTTGGTTTGGTGATCAGAGCGGCACAGGTAAAAAGCACCAGTTACTGTCTTACAGTACGTTTTGGGCTGCTTGTGTATGCATACGTGTATGACTGCCTTAACCAGGATGAGGGCTTGAATTGTTCCTCCTGGAAATGCAGCTATTTTGCACATCAGCTCTAGCCCATCACATCTTTCTTTGCAGAATAACGCATAAATGTCGGACTTTCCTGCAGTAAACCTGATTTCTACAGAGGCACAATATATCTGCATATGTATGAAACCAGTAACCAAGGCCACTGTGAGTCTGTGTTGTCACGTCTCAAAGCTACCATGTAACGAGAAAGCGATTAGAAGCCATGGAGAGGGAGCTGTCTGATGGAAGTTGGATTTGAATTCATTTACAGAACATTCCCCACGGGGTGGGGGGAGGAATAATCATCCTCAGCCCAGTTGCCTAAAGATGAATAACAGATTTATGATCTAGTATGAATATTTCCATAATCTGAACGATTACAGTAATTTGCAGTGAACTGAATCCCTTCACTTCCTAAGTGCCTACAGGATTCAGCCCTTAGTAATTGTTATTGCAGGGTTGCCTTCTGCAAATACCTCCTTTTAATTCACTCTCTCTAGTCAAGTTTTTTACTCTGAGCTGAAACATGATGGCATTCGCTTGCCTGGGGTTGATAAACATGCACACACCTATTCCTGAGATCTCGCCATCGACTGGAGCGGTGACGCAGCCTGGAAATGGAGCCAATGGCACCGGCGTGCTGGGGTGGCCAATCCCCGAGCAGCAGCCGCTCGCGCAGACACAGCAACAGCGGCAGCTGCTGTGCGGGAGAGAGAGGGAAGCGTTGTTCTTAAATATATTTCTTATTAAATAATTTATGGCCTGCTTCAGCAACAAATCTGCTTGGCTTCCATGCTGTGCCAAGCTGCAGATGCCCAGAAAAATCATCATCTACAGATTGTGGAGTGTGAAATTTGGATGGCTTTTGTGTATAGCTGCATCAAATATTTGTGTATTGTATTTTTTTTCCTTACAAAATGAGGGTGGCAAGCAAATATTCAGTAAATTATGAAATGTTTGGAATCTGTTCTCCTCTGAAAGCATCTGTTCTGTTTTTAAAACATTCAGTTTCTTTGAATATTTTCATTAGTTATTCTTGCACACCAGAGGAAAAGTAGTCTTGGAGTGGGAGGTGGGGAATACGCATATAAATAGATTAGAGAGTTAGTTTTGATAAGTCATTTTTCTTTACCTAAGGATGTTAAGACTTCTCAAAACTCACTTCTGTCAGATTAACAAGTTACCATTTCCCTCCTCTGTATGCAAAGGTAGATGTTGCATGAGCTTACAGCAAGCAAGCTTCTGGGCTCTGCACGTATAAATCAAAGTTACAGGGCTTCAGAAGAGTGCTGCGTCATACCAGCATCTCAATTCCTGCTGTAAATTTTGGTCAAAATAAATCTTGCGAAACTACTGGGCTTCTGCATCACCTTTCATGTGTTTTTTTTTTCTATGAAGGGGGAAGGACAGGAGCTTGAGCTCCACCCAAGTCCATCATTGGCAAGTGTTGATAGTGTTTCCAGCTCCTTCACATTTCAGTATCCTCTTCTCGCTGAGCTTGTTCAATGCAGTGATCGTCTGTTTTCTTACTCTTCTATTTAGTTGTGATTTCACTTCTCTAACTGGATAAAAGTGAATGGATTCATCTCCCTTTTGAAAGGGATAAAATAAATGAAAAATGCATCATAATATACGTCAGTAGCACTTGGGAAGGTTGAGAGCTTGCAGCTGAATTTCAGCAAGGGGGGTAGATGAGAGCTGGTTCACCTCTCGTTGGTGCTGGGATGCCACTTGCACTGACAGAATATGTTGGGCTGCAAGAAGCTGAGTTTGTTGGGCACACAGAGTTCTGCCAGCTGCCTCTGGGAGTTACAGGGGAATACAGTCTGGAAAATATTGTGGGAACTCACGGGGAGCTGCCTAACATGTTACCTAGCCTGCAGAGGATGGATGCTGCTTCCCATCAAATCCTTTCAATGTTGCCTTGTAAATCAGTTCTACTTGCGCATCTTCTCCCTATTAGTAAATGCCCTTCTGGAGGCAGCCAGGTGTAGATTTAGCTGAGTTTACAGAATTGGGATTTCAAGTCTTGAGTGCAGTCCTGCAGTACTTTTGCAGACAAAATCCCTGTTTGCCCACAAAATGATTTGTTGAGCCTTCAGTGAACACTTGGGTCCTCTTACCTTGCTTCCACTGCAGTGACACAAGGCAAGAAAGCCATTCATATTTAAATTCGGAGCCCTGAAGATTCACTTGATACGCTTAATACGGATTAGGAGGTCTTTGAGTCATCCTGTATCTCTTCCCTTTAGTCTGTATATCGTTAATCCATCCTTTACTGGCTGCTGGGCCACTTGGTGCCACCGGACGCATAGATTATGTGTGCTAAGTGTTAAGAATGCTAACCAACAAGTCGAAAGAATATTCAAAAGCTAGCACAGCAAAGGGCAGTAGGTATAGGAATACCCCACCTGTTAAACACATAGAAGACACAAGATACATACTAATCTTATTTGATAGCACTTAACCAGTGGTTTTATCTAAAACTCCCTGATGGGAACAGGATGGGACCTATTCTGTTGTAAAGTCCGGTCCTCTGTCATAAGCAGCTACCTATATATTCCTCCTAAAAGCTGATCAAACTCCATCTGAAGCAGTTGTTTCCCACCTCTGCTGCTGCTTCTGGGAGTCTGACCTGCCACTTCATTTCTCTCATGGTTTTCAGATATCCGGTTTCCATCCTACTTGATTTTTGGGACTCATTTCTGTGCCAGCATTGTTCATCAGCTTAATGAGAGCCTACCTCTTCCTAAGGTTCTTTGTTCTAACCCGTTTTTAGAGACCAGTTGTTTTACTGGATTGGCTAAGCCAAGTTCCTTGTTTCGTTTCATGCGATAGGTTCTTTCTCATTTGCTGTTTGTAGGGTTTTTCTGCCCAGGAGGCAGTGTAAGCTGGGCTGCGTAGCCTGACTGTCTTCATTGGCTTTTTGGTTAATCTTTTTTTTTTGTGGTTTAGTTCAGGTGCACTCACAGTGTATTTTGTGTCTTGAGTATATTTAATTTGAAGATCTTAAAGAGAGAGAGAGAGAGAGAAAGGGCCTTTTGTGTGTGTGTGTGTAAGGGAGCTCCGTACAAAGGAACGCAATCAACCGCGTGTCCATTGTCATTCCTGTCTCTCCATAGACCTTCCCTGCCCCCATCTGTTTCCCACCCACCCTTCAGATAAGCAAAACAGCTCCTGGGCTCAGCGATGTGCCAAGAGTGCAAGTAGCAGAGAGAAGAGCTTCAGGGAAGAGACTCCTGGTATGTATTGTCAAGTCAATGAGAGACCACAGATGGATGTGGAGGGTTCTCGGCCAAGCCAGGAGGAGGAGGGGCCATATGGGATGATCTGTCTGAAAACTGAAATTACATGAAAATAATAATAGCTCAGAAATCACAAGCTTGCAGGAGCTGCCAGGATGGTTACGAGGGGACCACGTAACTATGTTTTGCTGCTAGCAAGTAATTGTATTGAAACGGATGTGCTAGACTTAAGGCATGGATTCTTTTTTTTCCCCTTTGTTATTTATTTATTTTCCCCTAGGGAGGGAATAATTTTAACTTTAAATTGGTTGGTAGGTCCCTAATCCTGTTGTTTTGCTGTGTTATTTTTTTCTATTTTGTTTTGCTGACATTGCTGAGTTTCAGTCAGAGATACTGCTGACTGGCAGAGAAATTCAGGGAGCCGTCGTTTTCATGCTAGTTGAGACTTGTCCTGTAATCAGCATCAGTAAGCAACAAAGACCCACTTTTTAGGAATTTTCGGAGTGAAGTTAAAATCCATTGGCGCCTGGCAAGATGCAAGTGAAAGAAAATGGCAGAGATCCATGATGTGTAGAGCAAGGTCTGGTTCCTAAGAGGGTGCAGCGAGGCAGGAGAAGTATTCCTTTGTGTTAACTTCAAAGGGACATATCCAGGATGCATATCCGGATTCTGTGACTGACACGCATTGAAATGAAATATCTTGGCATATAGATGGGATAGAAACCTTGATGTCCCATACAGAAACTAGACTGATGGCTGACTGTATACCAGGTTGTAGGCAACACCTCCTGGTTTGGACAGAGTGGCCTGGTAGCTGGGTGAAGTGAGCACACCAACTCTTCAGGGAAATGTCAGAACCAAAGAGCACCAATCTCGCTGCTTGCCGTCAAAGTCATTACATTTGTGGTAGTGCTTTCCAAGCGGAGGATACCTAGCCACTGGCAAGGTAAAGGCAGCAGGTACTTGCTCTGTAGTGACTCGTCTTTTTACAGAGGAAATAAATGCAGTGGCAGTATCTCAAGAAACACGTACTGCTTCCTATAGGGCTGCAGTTTTCAGAGAAGACATTTTGACTGGCCTACTTGGATGCAAATGCCATTTGTAACGGTTACTGGTTTTACTAGGTGATGCTGGGAATTAAACATCTGTTTTGAGAGTGCTGCTTTTTTTTTTTCTTTTGTCCTTTATGAGCAGAGATTTGTTTGCCTGTATGTACCTGATTAGAGTAGCAGGCAACGTGGTGTATGAAGTTACTGTTTTTCTGCTTTTCTGCTGGTGCCTACACAGGATCGTGTACAGTCACCTCTTCTCAGGGGCAGGTTGGTTTTGTGTGTTGTTGGTAGGACTTCTCATGGGAAAGGAGGTCATTGCTATCTGGTGCTGACTGAAATTCAGATGGTGGGAAATCTGCATGGGAGTGCTTGAACAGTATGGTTTGGGCCTTAGCATGGTAATGTCTGTGAAGTACCACAAGACTCCTGAACAAAGGACTATGTGGCATTTGTATCATTGAGCGGCCTTAAGCCCTTGCTGTGTAGGTGAACCTTCCAGAGCAGTTCCCAGTTTTCTCCTCTGCTTTCACATGTTTGTGGTTTTCCAGAACATTCACGTTTTGCAGCGAAATGAATGATTCTTGTTCTCTGCCTCAAATATCTCAGATGTTGAAACATCTGAATAGATGTCGAAACAAAATTCCTTCTGGTGTTTTTGAGACTGAAGATGGATAACAGTGCCCATTTTACTAGATGAGTCAACTTAGCAAGATAATTACCTTTTGTTGCTTTATTCCACCGTACCATCAAGCTGTATGCTCAGTCGTATGAAGATCTACATTCGCAGAGGCGGTTGAAGTCTCTGCTAATTTTGGACTGTTAATGAATATAAGGATGTCTATAATTAAGCCGCTCTCGTAGTTCAGTAGTGGTACAGCGGTGAGAGGACTGGTTCCTCAGCAGATATTTGTTACACGTGTAAAGGGGAAGCTGATTCCCTGGGAAGGTGTGCACTATTAAATTCAGTTCCGTTAAGCTCTGTTACATTGAGGGTGTGCGGGCAGCATCTTTCTCTGGACACTGACAAATCTTTTACCTACTGCTTTTCAAATATTCCTGCTGGATTTCAGGCCTTATCACACTTTAAGCTATACCTCTGGCTAGAACAATGTCCCTGCTTTTATTGCCTCCTAAAATAAGTGGATTGAAACATTCCTCAAACTAAGTTGTGGAGTAAATCTTAACTGTGCTCTAGATAATGCCACTACTTGTTATGTCTCCGCATGACTTGTCTTTGAACTCAGCAGAGAACAAGGCAAAAACTGTGGTATTAATAGCTCTGTTAATACATTTTTAATGCATTCAGTTCGTTGTGGATAGCTTCATTAATGTTAAATGTGGTTCTAAATATGGATGGTATAAGTGTTTTCTTTTGAAAACCTTTGATGGAGTCTAGCATGCAGGCTGGCCTCTTGTATTAACTTTGAATCCATTCACGCTTTCTTTCTCTTTGTTGCAGGAGCTATTGTGACAATCTTGGCTACCACCCATTAAGTGCTGCTGACTTTGGAAAGATCATGAAAAATGTCTTTCCAAATATGAAGGCCCGTCGTCTAGGCACAAGAGGCAAATCAAAATATCCTTTGCTAGAACGTTTCTCTGTAACTTCTTCTGGGTTTGCCTTGAGAACATCTGTCGTTGTGGCTTAACTACCAGCTAAATGTAGAAGTAATGTTAAATAAAAAATGCAGACACTTTCCCAACATTCTTTAAAAAATATTAATTGTGGTAGTGTTAGGTTGCAAGATACAACTTTGGAAACAAGCACTTAAATTTGGGTTCTGAAGCTGAGCTGTCTAAACAGTGAGGAGTCAAAGAAGCTTTATCATATAGTGCAAAGGGAGATAGGAGAATAAAGGAACTTGCCTTACGTGTGTGCAGTAACTAATATTTTATTGGTAGTACAGTTCAGAATAATCAGAACATTTCTTGCTTTAATATTATACTTGTGCACACCAGTAATTTAAAAGTTAGTTAAAAAGCCCGAGATCCTTCTTAGGCTGTGGTACAGATGTCTCATAAAACTGCCTCTCCTCAACCATTAGTATTGCATGAAAGAGAAGAGGGAAGAGGGAAGTCATCGCAAAAGCTGACTTCAGACTTGGAAGGCACGATCTGAGCCTCGTCCCGCCGTCGGAGAGGAGAGACGGCTTCCTTCACCGTACGGCGCAGACCTGAGACAGGAAACGCCGTTAGGAGCAAGAGTCACTAGGGTGGGGAGCGCTGTCTGCCTCTTGGCTGCAGAGTCTTGTTCCCTATGCCCAAAGCTGGAATCTGCCTCCTTCTCTTCTTCCCTGTGTTGGAGAAACAGTCCCTCGCAGAGGGAGTGCAAAAACACTGCCCCTTTAACTGTAACTTAATACAAACCCTTAAAAACCTGGTGTTGCCGTAGTGTGAGTAGACATCATTGCTACAGGCAGAGTGATACACAGATCTTGTGACAGATTTGTTTGTCAGTTAATAGACAGACACTGTGAAGAATTCAGGGCAAATGCTGAGCAAAAGAGCCTGCTCGTACCCCTAGTGCTGCTGCTGCTTCAGTGTAGGGGCGAGAACCTCTGCTAGGAAAGAGATGCAGTAATCAAGTCTAACGGTTACAAGGATGTGAATTTTTCTCAGGGTTTTCTGAGACTGAGCTGCAGTTTGTCTGGTCTTAGCATGTTGAGGTTGCCAATGAAAATCATTAACAGTTTTTGGTTTTGAAAGCAAGTGGTTCTGTCTTTCCTAAGTGGAGAATTACACCTTCCCTTTAGAGTCCTTGGGAACCGTTGTGAAGTGACGTAATCCTTGCTGCCTGCTGCATCCCCCGGGTCAGCTCTTGCTCTGTTCTGATGAGCTGGGTAAGCGAAGCCGCTGCAGCGAGCAAGGGAGGGAGAGCATTCAAAGGCCAAAAGGCATCAAGGTGCTTGTAGGCTGTAATTAAAAACCGCTCAGAACAACTAGCAGTAATGATAGGGACACGCTGTGATACTGGCCTTTGCCAAGGTCTCGCTTGAAGCGTGCACTTACAGAGGGGATTAAATGCTAGGGGGCAGCCCAGAATTACTTGTCTTCCATAGAGGGAAAAACCTGCCATGTAGCAGTAAGTGGAGAAGTTAAGTGTCATTTAAATTGTTTCATAAAATACAGTGTTGGGTTATCTAGCAGTGGAGTCCGAAACTTAGTAGAGATGTTCTGGATAGAGCTAGAGAAGTTTTAAGGAAGAAATCACATGATGTAATGGTAGCTTGATCCAGGGGATCTCTTTCAGTTCTGTTTCCTAAGTTTCTAATTCAGAATGATTAAAACGTGACCTTAGCTCACGCTGACCTGAATACCTTGCCTCCTTACATGTATTTTACTGTAATTGTGCTCCATCCAGGTTAATGCAGGCAAAGGCAAACTCCATGGTCTAGGAAAGAGTAATGCTGTGGAGAGGAAAAAAGGCTGATTTGATTTTTAGACCTATAAACAAGTGAGTAAGAGTAATGCAAGGAGTATATTTTTGTGTACTGATTTGATGAGATCACTGTGAGAACAAATGTGGGTATTTGTGTCCATATTTTTACAGAAGAATTATCATGTGTGGGAAGAGAGCCACAAAAATTGTGTGAAATCTGAGGAAGAAATGTCCTCGTCAGTCACTTTATCTTGGTATAGGGAACTTCTTCAGTTTGTGGAAGTCCCTTAGGAGAAGGAAATGTCAGGAAATTTAGCAAAAGAGGCAAAAAAGAACCTCTCTTAATAAGGTAAAACCTAAATTTGGGAACACGTTTTTTAAATGCATTTCCAAAAGTTAGTTGCTATTTCCATCTTGTTTTAGGCCTGGGTTAGGAAGGGAGTTTAGACCAAATTGATGATGCTTTAAATGTTGAACAGCTAATTGAAACGACTCGATGTGGTTCTTCTAAGTCATCAAGTGAAATTCATCACACCCAGCATCACTTGTTCCTTTGCATAGATGGAGAAACCCAGTGACCTGCCCGAGCACACAGCCATGTATAGGCCCATGATTCTGCCTGGCTATGAGACGACGTTAATGACAGTAACTCTTAGATCTGTTGTTGAGTTTGCCTTGTAAATCTTATGAGGGCTATCAGAGGAATTACTGCCCTTCCCTCCTATCCCCCAACTAACAAGCAGAGACGAATTAGACCTTAATTCTTGTTCACATATTGCTACAGTGGACTGAGGAAGAAGGCTTTTGTGCATATGCCAACACTGCCCAACCTTGACTTTCATAAAACTGGAGATGGGGTATGATATATACTTCCTTATTTTTATATATTTCTGCAAATTAACATTTATTGTGTTGTTTTTCTTTCTGAAATTTTCAAAACAAAGTGAAAAGCTGTGTAGCTTTTAAGTTTGGTTTTTTTTGTTTTTTTTTTTTTTTTGTCATGATACTTATATTCTGAATCATTGTTCCGTGTTTTTCTGTAAAGTTCAGAATGAGTTGCAGTGCTGTTAAAAAAAACTCATTTAGGAGGCGAAGCAGACTTTCACAGTGTTGCCACCCGCAAGCTGTATCTTTTTAGCTCTGATTCTGTTTTGATTTTAGTATTTTATTTTTTTAAAAAAGTCAGTGCTAGGGAAGAGGAACCCCAGTGAAAGAAGCAGTTCCTGGGTAAGTGTGGCTGCTGAGTTGACAAGACTCTGGATGCAGGAAACAATCGGTAGATTGACCTTAAGATGTTTCATTTGGAGTGATATTGATGTTATGATCTGATTCTCCCAGTTTGATGAGAAACTCTGAATATACTTACTCAACTTTGTGTATGTTTCTGATCATTATTTGCTCTCTCTTTTTATTTTCATGCCTTAATGACCCTTAATAATTAAAGTAACCTTTCCTCCTTTCTTTGTTGTAGTTGGATGGGGCAGAGCCATCTGGGCAGCTGCAGAGTGCTGATGAGGAAGTCGTCTCTGCGGCCTGCCGGCTTGTTTGTGAATGGGCCCAGAAAGTGCTGAGCCAGCCTTTTGATACAGTCCTGGAATTGGCTCGTTTCCTTGTCAAAAGTCACTATATCGGTACCAAGTCAATGGCAGCTTTAACAGTGATGGCTGGGGCACCAGCAGGTAGGTAGCTTAATGCTGTATCACTGAAATTGGGGATCTTTTTTCAAAGAGTCATAACATCTTACTTTGAGGAAGCGCTTCAGGGCAAGCTTTAAAGACTGACTCTGAGCACTCATTTACGTGATTTTAGTTCACATTGCTGCAAATTGCTTTTCATGCTGGTAGTGTGGGTCAAGAGATCTCAAAATAAGCAGTGGTCTCAGGTTTAGTCTGTGATTCTCCCATTCCTCTGATGAGGACCCTGGTCTTTAAAAGCACTTCAGGGTGTGTGAGTAATTGTGCTGAAATTATGTACTTTGCTAGATGAGGAGTTTGGTGCTGGTGCAGTGCTAGTTTGTAGACAAGCTGCTGGTGTAGTTGTGTTTCTGTCTGATAACTTGCCCTAATTTGGAAACAACTGTCTGTCTTAATTTTCTTTCAAGAGCAGACTTTCTTACAGGCAATTCTGATATGTCAGATGCAGATTTTTCTGAGATGTTTGATCAGTGTCAGGTGGCACAAGTATGTCAGCTGCTGCTGTTATTGATCACGTTAGAAATAAGGGCTTGAGGGGCATTGGGAGGGACAGGAGAGCCTTCTCCGGTGGCAGTGGTGTGACTGAGATTCCAGCACTTGATTTCAAATATTTGTTAAGGATCGAGGTAAATAGAAGAGTTATTTTGTATTTTGCTACATCAGATTAATTCCTGTTCTGTTCAGTCTCTGGGAAATCTTATGTTCAATGGGGCTGGTTGTGTTTGTTTGCCTCTTCATGCTCAAAATCAGTCACTTAATCATTTAAACAATTTTTTTCTGACTGTGGATGATGTCAATTACAAAAATGAAGGATGAAGAGGGAAGTGCAGGTGCATAACATAACTTCCCTCCCTCTGGGAAGTTCTGCCCAGGCCTGTCAAGCAAAATGTGTTTGGGTCAAGGCAAATCTCTTGACTTGAGACAGGCGATTTCCAATGGAAACCGGTGGTCAGGGCTTGTAGGTTGGGGTGATCCCTTTCTGGATCACCTTCTTTCTCCTTCCAGCTCTCTTTCCTTTGTTGCAACTTGGGACTGATGGGTGGCAGTGGCAGGTTTTGCTGCCTGTATGGTCCTTTTTTACCTGTCATTGCTTGGCTTCGTTGGTTCTGCTTGCTGTGCTGCTAGGTGTATGTATGGCTCTTCAACTCATGTAGCTTCTCCCCCTTCCTTCAAGAGGAGATGGTTTCCTTCAAGGAAAAGGACAGTTGTTTCCAGTGCTTGCCTCTGGCTTGGATAGTCCTTTCAGGAGAGGTTCTTTCTAGAATGGCAAATAAAATATTCCTATTCCTCGTTATCGCAAGGAACTACAGTGTCTCTGTGCATTAACTGATGAAAAAGCAAACTTTTACCCTCAAAAATTTGTGGAGGTTTTTTTTCCTCATAAATGTTACTTGCCTTCAGTATTCAGCCCACATAGATGAATTGTTTTCCAGTAATTGCAATGTATTTGGGCATTTCACTGCTCTGTGAAGAAGGAATTGTGAAAGTGGAGACATGATGGTGTTCAAGCTCTCATGGTACATGCAGACTGCTGCTGAGAGGGCGGGTTCCCAGACCACGGTTCCTAAGTGTGTGCTGGGTATTTAAAACCAAATACTTGCCCTAAAATAGTGTCGATTAATTTATAATTAAGAGTTATTTTTTTAAAAACTGTGAAATGTGCAAATTGTAAATGAAGCAGTGCTAAAGCATTTTTAGAGGGGCAGTCAACAGGGCTGGTTGGTCACTGAGAGAGCACACTAATCCTCTTGACTGTTAATAAACAGATCATCATAACTGTGATGGGATTTGCTAAGGGAAATTGTTACCAGCTGCAGGATGAGACTAACTCCCTGTTGTTCTCCCAGGAAGCACCACTTGCTTGCTTGTGATCCGCAAAGACATTGTCTCCAGAAAAAAATGTTCTCCCGTTCTGATTTCCGTAGTTTTTTTTCACCTCTTGCTCTTCTTTCACGTTATCCCTGATCACATGCAGATTGTGACCCGTTCTGATGTTGGATGCTTTGTGTTTAATGCCTTGGCCATTAGATAGTGTCATCTGCTCAGAGCTTTACCTCTGTGACACAGACCCATAGCTTTCTGGAAAGGTTTTTCATTTTTAAAGCTGCCTTGGACATTGGAAACAGAAACACGGTAAATGGTGAGTTTTAAAGGTTCATCTAAACCGTATTCGCTGCCCTCTACTGTCAGTTAAATGAAATGCATTGGTTTTTATGTTTTGCTGATAGGAAAGTTGGGGTTACTAGAAACAAGATGCCAGTACATGGTATTTTAGGACCTAATACCCAGCTGGTCTAACAGATAGACTGGAAGTAAACTGAAACACTGAATAGATTTGAGCATGAAGTGGATGGGAGCACCTGGTGGAGGAGGTGTCCCCAGGACGGTTGTGGAGATGCCTGCCATGTGTTCTGTGTGGTTGGATACAGAAGCGGCCCTACAGCAGACAGGGTATGTCTGGTTATAATTAATTCTTTTTCTTTTGTATTCAGGAATAAAAGGGATCCCCCAGCCCTCAGCTTTCATACCTACTGCTGAAAGTAATTCCTTTCAGCCGCAAGTGAAAACTCTGCCATCGCCTGTTGATGCCAAGCAGCAGCTGCAGCGTAAGATCCAGAAGAAGCAGCAAGAACAGAAACTGCAGTCTCCTTTGCCAGGAGAGTCCCCAGCAAAGAAAACGGAAGGCACTGCAACCAATGGCATGACCAGTATATCTAATGGAAGTCCTGCAATCCTGTCTCCCCCACCTATTGGCATTGTTGTGGCAGCTGTCCCCAGCCCGATACCGGTAACCTTCTCCAGCAATTCTGTAGAGAAACCACCTTATGAAAGAGTTGTGCACTGCCAGTAACTAAGCAGTGGTTTCAGTGGGACAGAAAAACTGTTTCTGTTCAAAGGCGTGGGTCCCTTGATGCGCTGCTGTCCCAATGACTCTGTTACACCACAGGAGTTGTGGGATCAATACAGAGGCAGCAGAATTCCAATCACATAGCATAGACCGAGTTTGCCTTTGAAGTTGTCAACAGTGGGATTTTAGCTAGCAGTAATTAAGGCTATATGCGGGAATAATTGCCCTTGAGATGAAGTTTAACCGGACGAGAGAACTGACAGCGATCGTGTGGGTTGCTGAGTCCCTTAGACACATTCTAAGTTGCCTTTCATTGGCATTTAGTGACAGCAACAATTTTATTTTTTGCATGAATACCTGTAGTATGGGACATCTTTGTATTTCAGCCTGACAAAACTGGGCTAGGGGGGAGGCTGTTTGTTTTTAAGATGTTAGCTGTGTTGTCGCTTTCAGTAGGTAAAAGAATTCTGCCTGATGGTGGGTTTGTATTTCACTCACTTTTGAAGCCTTAACAATGAGCAGTGTTTTGGACACATCCTCCACTCTTCAACCTTTGGATGTCTGTCTTTTTGTTCCGTTTGGTGAAAGATTGTATGAGAATAAGCCTTTCCTTAGCAGAAGAGCAGACTGGTATGTAGACCAGTGCCTCGTACCTTAAAAATTGAGGCCACGTATCTGTCTGCCTGTCCTTAGGCAGACAAACAGAAATTCTTGTATATAGTTGAAGAACTTGTTTTGTTTCAAACTGACGTTCACTGGCTTTGATTTGTTGAGCTGTGTTGTCCTTCACCTTCGAAGTAGTTGGGGACAAGGTGGTCTGTGAGCTCTGGGGACTTCCTTGCTTCATCGACACACCTTTTCTTTTTCTCTGCCTACAGGTGCCAAGGACCAGGCAGTTGGTGACGTCTCCAAGTCCTGTGGGATCATCTGAAAGCAAGGTCCTGCCGCTCAACGTTCAGGTGGTCACTCAGCACATGCAATCAGTCAAGCAGTCACCAAAGACTCCCCAGAACGTTCCCGCCAGCCCAGTTGGTGACCGCTCTGCCCGGCACCGCTACCCACAGATCTTACCGAAGCCAGCAAACACCAGTGCTCTCACCATCCGCTCTCCCACCACGGTGCTCTTCACCAGTAGCCCAATCAAGACTGTTGTGCCAGCTCCACATGTGAATTCCTTAAATGTGGTGAAAATGACAGCAATATCGCTTGCCCCAAGCAGCAGTAGTGTGCCCGTCAAACAGACGCCGTCAGTTAGCGGTAGTGCAGGAGTAGTGGAAGAGGGGAGGACTGGTCCACAGATCAAAAATGGATCTGTTGTTTCACTTCAGTCTCCAGGATCCAAGCCTAGCACTGTTGTAGCTGCGCCTGCGGTCAAGATCAAAATGGAACCAGAAACGTTGCTGGATGAGAACTCAGTACAGGGCCAGGAGAGCTCTGATGTGTCTAAATCCATGAAGGCAACCCCTGACCTGCCTCCTGCTCAGCTAATTAATTTTGAGGTTGCAACCTTGAAGGTTTCAGCAGATGATGTTGTGGAGGCAAAACCAGTTAAGGGCTGTGATCAGGGAGCTGAAGAAACAGGGACCAAATATAAAACACAGTCTAATGAGATCACACCAGTTTCTTCAGCTGGCAATAATCAAAGCACTCTGCAGCTCTCAGTTGCCAGTCAAAACTTGTCCAGCACCAGCATCGGTTCACCTCCTACTGGTGAGTCTACGATTAAAGACAAAACGTGCACTAAAAGTCCAAGAAAGCGACAACCTTCTACACTTCAGGATTCCCAGGTACCGCCTGTAAAGAAACCACTGGTGGAGCAGCTTTCAGCTGGTAATACTGTGGAGGGTCAAAAAGCGAATGGTGTTAAGAAGTCTCCAAAGGTTGGATCCTTAGCTAACAGTGACAATACAGCAACACTTGCTCAAGTTCCCAGCAAGGTACCTGCAAAGCTACCTGTACCTTCTGCAGCTGCAGCAAACTTAGCAACAGACCTTTCTTTGAGCACCAGTTTAAATACCAGTGATTCTACTTTGGGACAGCAGCTTGCGTCAGCATCATCTCCAGATATAAAAGTAAAATTGGAAGGAAACATGTTTATCATAGAAAATGATTCAAAGTCTGATGGCAGCTTTAACCCAAATACGTGGCACCATATCACCAAAACCTCTGACTTTGCATCTGTGAATTGTGAACAGCAGCAAGATATCAGTGTTCTGACTCTCACAGGGCATGCTGGCTCTAGCGACTTGCAGGAATCGGCATGGGAGCCGGTGCACTGCGAAGGTCTCCAGCAGGACGCGTACAGCCAGCAGTTGCCGAGCCAGATCCAGGACTCCTCCCTGGGTCAGATACAAGCACAGTCTTCAAACCCATTACCTCTGCAGTCCGAACTGAAGGAGTTTGAACACACAGTCCCTCAGTCCAGCGAAAACTTCTTTTCGTTTGATGACGACCTTACCCAGGACAGCATTGTGGAGGAGCTGGTGCTCATGGAGGAGCAAATGTCCATGAATAATTCTCATCCTTACGGTGGCTGTCTCGGAATGGCGCTTCAGAGTCAGACTGCGGCTCAAGGAGCTCCCGTGTCGTCTCATCCAAGCAGCGTGCACTTTTACCATTCGATCCACAACAACAGCACTCCGATTCACACTCCCACCCCCACCCCCACCCCGACGCCCACCCCCACCCCAACTCCAACACCCACCTCCGAAATGATCGCTGGAGCTCAGAACATGTCCCGAGAGAGCCCGTGTTCAAGGCTGGCTCAGACGACTCCCGTCGACAGTGCTCTGGGCAGCAGCCGGCACACGCCCATCGGCACCCCGCATTCCAACTGCAGTAGCAGCGTCCCTCCCAGTCCCGTGGAATGCCGAAACCCCTTCGCGTTTACCCCCATCAGCTCCAGCATGGCTTACCACGATGCCAGCATTATATCAAGCAGCCCTGTGAAGCCGATGCAGCGGCCCATGGCTACCCACCCCGACAAAACCAAGCTGGAGTGGATGAATAATGGCTACAGTGGCGTTAGCAATTCGTCGGTGGCAAACCATGGCATCCTTACGAGCTACCAGGAGCTGGTGGAAGACCGCTTCAGGAAACCTCACGCTTTTGCCGTTCCCGG
Source organism: Leptosomus discolor (assembly GCF_034619465.1). Classification (NCBI taxonomy): domain Eukaryota; kingdom Metazoa; phylum Chordata; class Aves; order Leptosomiformes; family Leptosomidae; genus Leptosomus; species Leptosomus discolor. Next base: position 21,762,419 of record NC_141401.1, on the reverse strand, counting down.
CCAGTCATACCAGTCTCAGTCGCGCCACCATGACACTCACTTTGGTCGCGTGACTCCTGTTTCGCCTGTGCAGCACCAGGCGGCCCCTGCCAGTAGCGCCACCAAGCAAGAGGGCTTCGCTGTTCCTGCTCCTTTGGACAACAAAGGAACTGGTTCCTCTCTCAACAACAGCCTGAGATGCCGGAGCGTGAGCCCTGCTGTCCATCGCCAGCGCAATCTCAGTGGAAGCACCGTTTACCCCGTTTCAAATATACCACGCTCTAACCTGACACCTTTTGGGAGCCCAGTGACTCCTGAAGTTCACAACGTATTTGCGAATATCCATGCAGACACCAGTGCCAATAACATAGCACAGAGAAGCCAGTCGGTCCCCTTGACTGTGATGATGCAGACGGCCTTCCCGTCTCTTCAGAAACAAACAAACACTAAAAAAATAACCAATGTGTTGTTAAACAAACTTGATTCTGATAGCGATGATGCAGTGAGAGGGTTGGGAATGAACAACATGCCCTCAAATTACACAGCCAGGATGAATCTCACTCAGATTTTAGAGACATCCGCTGCTTTTCCTAGTGCCAACACGCAAAATATGATCAATTCCAGCACTTCGGTTTATGAATTCCAAACACCAAATTACCTCACAAAAAACAGCAGCACCGATCAGATCAGTTTTTCTTCTGGAGATAACCAAGCACAATCAGACATCGGAGAGCAGCAGTTAGATTTTAGCAGCACTGTAAAAGACCTTTTAGGGGAGGACAGTCTGCCAACAAACCAGCAGCTGGTGAATCAGGTGGCATCAGATCTCAATAACGTTGCATCTGTCTTTTCCAGCGACATCAGGTTGTCTTCCGAGCTCTCAGGCAGCATTAACGATCTGAACACTTTAGACACAAATCTACTGTTTGATCCAGGTCGTCAGCAGGGACAAGACGATGATGCTACACTGGAGGAATTAAAAAATGACCCTTTGTTTCAACAAATCTGCAATGAATCCATTAACTCAATGACTACATCAGGTTTTGAGTGGATGGAGAGTAAGGATCATCCTGCTGTTGAAATGCTGGGTTAACCTTGTTTTATAAAATGTATGTAGCACACTGTATCTAAAGGACAGACGTATTGTATTTGTCTTAATGGAAGTGCCTCCCGCAGCAGAAACACTTGCTCTATATTGTGGCATTTTTAAAAGTTTGCTGTACCTGTTGCTCATTCTTCAGCAGGGAGAAGGCAGTCTTACCAATTTTAAACAAATCTCTGAAGGTGATGGGCTGTCAAAGAGCCAGTATTAAAATTTGAATTTTACAGTGTTTCCCATTCAACATTTCGTATTGTAGCAAATAAAGACGTGGTTAAGAGCCAGCCACCGGGGACAGCTATGGTCGAAGCTTTGGGAGGGTTTTAAGTCGAGCTCGTTAGTTGGCTTTCTGTGCTCCGTCCAGCTTGTTATGTTTGAGGGGGTGAGGATCCTCGCTGACCTTGGCATTCAGGTCTGAGATGCAGGACGCCCGCAGATGGGTAGGTGGTGGGGAGGGGGTACGAGTGAGCCAGGTGACGGGCAGGTGCCTGGTCCTTGCGTAGCTGCTCCTTGTGTAGCTGTCCTGAGCGCTGCTCGGTGGTGAGCTGTGGGACATCTCTGTAGCACCGGTGCCATTGGCATCTCTAGTAAAACATAGAGGTAGGAAAAATGAACAGGAATGATCAAGGAAAAAGAAAGATGCACTAAATTTTTTATTTAAGAGAAATAAATCTATGTAGTTATTTTATCCATTAATATTCATTACATACTTGATATTTTAGTTCTCACGTCAATGTTTTTATATTAGGTAAAATTAACGCAAAAAGATTTTGAGCACTGAGATTTAATCTAGGAACAATACCCTATTCTGAAGTGATAGGTACTGTTAATTATTTATCAATGCTATAGAGAAGGAACGTGATATTTTCCCTCTTTTCTTTTTTTAAATAAAGGAGCAGCTGGAGCTCATTAAAATACTATTTTTAAAGATTCATTTTTTAACTTTGCTCCTTCCTAACCTAGTGGGGGGTGTAGGAAGAGACTCTTTTCTCTGTATTTCAGTAGGTTGAGCCTTTCTGTCTTTCTTGCTCTCTCTCTTTCTCTCAAACAAAAGATGATTAAAAATATTAGAAAATGTGGTTGATCTAAAAATATTTCATATAGAGCCATAATACTGCCAGGCACTTTACAGATACAGTCAGACATGTGATCTTTCTTTTGGTAAAACTTATTTTAAAAGGACTTACTGTCTTAGAAGCCTGAATTCCATTTTCATAAGTGATTTGACGGAATTGGTGAATCTGGTTTGTTTTTTGTTTTGTTGGGTTTTTGTTTTTTTGTTTGGTTTGGTTTGGTTTGGTTTGGTTTTTAAAGTCCTTAGCTGCACCTCTGGAAAACAAGATTTAGAATTCTGCCTCACTAGTTCACTGGAACCAAAAAGACTGTTTGTTTTATCAGCACAGCATGGATCTGTGATGGTCAAAAGAGAGAGGTCCTTCACCGGCCACGGCCCTGCTGCTAGAAGGACTTGCAGAGGCAAGCGTTCACAAAAGGAGTGTTGCCCTGAGGGTGCTACAATACCATCCCTTAGGCTTAGTATAAAATTGGTTCTTTCTCCTGTGAACTGACACTTACAAAACAGGAAAAAGAGCAGAAAACATTTTGCTCTCTTGCATGACTTTGTTGGATGAGCAGTGGTGTATTTATGAGGGAGGAGGCACAATAAGCTCCGCTCGATTTACTGGAGGGGAAGATGCTCAGATGTTTCAGATCATGAATGGTTTTTTTGTTGAAGCGCCTTGGTGGCCTTCTGTTTCTTCAGCTTTTGCTGGTGACTTGCGATCCCAGTACCGATCAGTTCTTTTGGCGGTGCTGATTCAACTTGTGCTGCCGCGTTGGCACGGGAGGTGGTGGTGTACCACGGCTTCTCTTGTTCTTGCCCCAATTCGTCACCAGCCTGTGGCATCTTCTGCAGTGACCAACAGCTGTGCCCCACTGGAGCACCTTACAGGGGCCCGATTTCACTCTGTTTGCATCAGAGGTTTTGCTCCTCTGTCCGAAACAGACTCGGAGAGTTCAGGTCCTTCCTTGACGCACGTGGATGTGCGATAGTGTGGTTCACTTCATTTAAGACGAAGTGACCCTTGTAAGTTTTGTTAAGGAAATAGGAAGAAGACTAAAAACTGCGTGGTAGCCTTCTGCTTGTTGTCTTGCCGGGTGGCTGTCAGTAAGGCTTGAACCATTTTTCTTGTAGACTCAAGTTGCGGAAGGCAGGGCTTGAGTTCTGTACCCGCCCATGGCCTTCTGCCAGAGGGGTGCCCTCTTACCTTGGGGGCTTCGCGGGACCCGAGGAACACTTGGCACCTCTTTTTTTTTTTCCCTGACCCCGTGCGAAGTGCCAGCACTACTGTGAGTAGGTGGAACCCACCTGCTGATGGAGAGCGCCGGTGCTGGGGGGAGAAGCCGCGCACGTGCTGCAGCAGCCCGTGTGTTTGCACGACGTGCTGGCCTCACCTCCAGGTCACTAACACCGAGACTGAGTGGGCTTGGGGGAAATAAGATTTTGCCTAATTCCACTAGTTTTTTAAGAAAATTTTTCAGACAAGCAAGAGTACATTTAAAGCTGATGCGTTCTATATTATGCAGCCATCACCAAAGGTTTTTAAAAGTGTGTTTAAATTATTTTTAAATACAGGCATTACATTGGGCCCAACATGTGACTTGGAGGAAATACTCTATAATTGGTGGATTTAAAGGAAATACGTGTTTAATTTAAGAAGTGTTAAATTCAATAAGGATTGTTTCAAGTAAGATCCAAGGCATGGGCACAGCTTTATACATTAGTATGTATTATTTTGGAGGTGTTTGTGCATTGGTGTTGTAACTAATAACGTTAGGTCCCCGCATTTAGTGCCGGTTAGTTCTTTACTCTACATTGAGACAGAGCACTACTGCACACCAAAGTATGCAATACCCAAAGGAAGATTCTGTGATTCTAGCTGATGGAAGCCTGTCTGTGTCAGATACTCCAAAACTAAGGATTTGAGACAGTTCTGACCTCTTGTTTACATTATTGGCTTCCTACTAATGTGAGAAAAATTATTGTGATAGCAGTTTTTGCTCAAGTATACAAAGTAGTGAATTTGTACCCTGTGTACAGTATTGCAGCAAACACTTTAAATTTGGTTGGTTCATTAGTCCAGCAAACTTTCTGGGTTCATATATTGCACTAAAATTCTGTTGAACCTGTGGCAGGCACATTCCTTAAGATAAATGCAACAAATACAGCCCACAGATTGAGAGGGGGAAAAAAAAAGACAAAACAAAAGACCCTTTTTAATGTGTTTCATTATTAAAAGGCAAAATGTCATTAAAAGTGACAGGTGAAATTGTCTTATGTAGCAATGTGCATTGATCTCAATGAGATATTTCTATTTCTTATTCTCTTACATGAGAATATTACAGCAGGAAAAATTAAGTTTAGTTTGCTTCACCATGTTAATACATGATCACAAAATGTGCATGAGTGTTAATGACTTAATCTTGTACAGTACTAGATATATTCCTGTAACCACTTTTATTTTTTTTTATTCTTTTGCTGTATTGAAACTGGTTCAGTGTTAACCAGGTGAGCATAGTTATTCACAAGTTATTTACTTTTTTATGTTAACTAATTCAGCTTAGTTATTGTTGAATATGTTCCTTTCTTGGATTATTTTTATTGTTCTGGTGTTAAAAAACATTTTTGCATCATTTTATCATTATAAGAATTCATGAAGTAAATAATTTGCAAATAATTGCAATAAGCACTGACTTCTGAACTGAAAAGAAGGAAAGCATTTCTTGGGCAGTGCATCTGAGGTTCATATAATAGTCTTGTACTATACTGTGCTTTATTTACTGCACCGTGAGGAAAGAAAAATCCCTGTTCCACGTTTTCATTTAGTGCAGGAAATCCAGTTTCTCCCCTCTTCCCCAGTGTTTTGTTGTCTGTTGTACTGCTGAAACTACAGTAGTTGAATATTGCAGTAGCATTTCAGTTATTTTTTTTATTGAAAGTGCTCAAAAATTGTTTTTTAAATGTTTTCAAAAACAATAAAAACATTTTATATTAAAATGACTTCTGGAGTTTTTTCTTTATATGGAAAAACATGCGTTAAGGTTGACCTAAAATACAGAGCTGTCTACTTTGTGCAAAGATGGATCCCAGCTGCCCAGCTGTACCCGCTTGCTGCAGGTGCTGAGCATGGAGGTGGCGGTTCCCCGCTGGGACGCCTTGGTACATCTGCGCTCTCAGGGTCGTCTCTTCAGAGGAGTCGGTGGCAATGGGCTTCTGACCGCGCACGTTATACTCCATTTCTGCGTAGCGCCCTTGGAAGTGGGAAGTGCTTGTGTGGCAATACTCTGTGTTACTGTGGGGGGTGAAAGCAGCTGCAGCTTACAGCTGAACCTGACACTTCACATTTGCCATCAGACGGTAAAATACTATTTGGGCCGAGGCTGTGCTTCCAACCGCGGTGGGTGTAGTCACGCTGGTCAGAGCCGTTGCCACGCGCGGCTCCTCTGTGCCGCGGGCATCCCGCTGTGGGTGCTGGCCGAGGCGTTCATTTTATGTCTGGCTGGTGGCTCAGGCTGTCGCGGCGTACAACGGCCTGTGCTGGTGTAGCCATCCGCGGTGGTGGCGCTTGGCTGATTCTGCTTTTCCATGCTAGTAAAGCGCTCGTACGAGGCAGTGGTACGGTGCAGCTTGACTCTGCTGTAAAGGGGAAAATAGGCTGGTTCGATCTATGGAGTCCTTTATTTGGGTTGTAAACTTGTGTGTAAACCCAGCAGTGTTCCCAGCAGAGTCTGTGTGAACACGATGGAAAAGTATTCAGAGCAGCCACAGAATCTGAGAAAATGAGGGTGAGGATAAATATGCAGGTTTTCATGCCAAACAGATAGCACTGGTTAACGGACTCCATCCCAGCCTACAGGGTGCCGAGATGAGCTGGCAGGTGGCAAGATTTGATGGTGGCACAGAATCACTTAGGTTCATCAGCAGAGAAAAAGAATCATCAGGGAGACATAAATGAGACGACGTGAATGAAAGAGCATCAGAAAGACAGATCAATTTTAACATGACATTGGAGGGATTGCTATTAATGTATCTCACTGGATTCTAAATTAACATGCTCTAATAAGAGTTCTCAATGAACAATTCGCGGTCACGCTTTCTCCGTGTTCCACAGTCGTAAAAAAAGGCAAATTAAAAATTCCCGAGGAAGGAGGTGGAATATAATGTTGGAGATATAAAAGGCTATTTAGAAACTGATAGTTCATCTGGAGTAATAATGGGGTTTAATCAGAACCTCTCAGCTGTAGACTGGGAAGAATTGGCCTTAATGGTTAATGAAGAGGGTCATGAGAGCAAATCTGTGAGTGTGAATGGAAATGGCCGAACAGGAAGGTGGAAATGCAGGAACAAGATGCATCATCAAATTAACTACCTCAAAATGTTGACGTCTTGCGTTTTGTGCGTTTCAAAAAGACTAGATGTTTATATGTTTCATAAAGACATCCAGAGTAAATTCTGAACAACTGCTTAGAAATATTTTTGTAGAAATAGAAATCTGCATGTGCGAATGCAGCTGGCATTCTGGCAAACAGAATTCTCCCTTTAGAGTCATAAGGATTGCTGTGTCGAATTAGCCCATGGTTCATATAGGCTATACAGTGTCTTTGGCAATCGATGCCACCATCTTCTCCAGAGGAAGAAGCCCTGCATTATCAGGTGGTCACAGAACAAATTGCCTCTGCGGAAGCTACTCTCCTAGACCCAAGAGCTAGGAGCTCAATCTGAACCCACTGCATCAGAGCCCGGGGGGTGAACTGGGTGACCTCCAGAGCTCCCTTGCAATCTCATTTGGTCGGTATGTGCATCAAGGCTGGAGGGTTGAGCAAATCTAACTGGGTCTGACTCTGTACTGTGGCTGCTCTCACTCTGGTGAAGTTTAAGGGTAGTATTTGGTGATCATCAAATTAATTCAACAGCAAACTTTTCATTATCTAGGCCTCCTTTGATGCGTAACTTGGAGATAACCAATGCTTGGCTCTTGCTGCCCTTGTCCTCCTCTTACAAATGGCACAGGTTAAGCTTGGATAAGGAGAGGAAATACAAGGAAAATGTAAGTGAGGCTTAGAAATCATGCAATAGCTCTGGAAAGCGATTCCAAACTTAAGAAACGAGCAGTGGCCTGACTAGGCTTAAGATGTTTCTGAATAATGCTTGTAAGGGAGTGCAATAAAGCTTGCAAGCTTCGTGGTTCGTGCTAGAGTTTTAACCTGCACAGCATTTCTCATAGCTACCTGTAATCATCTGGACCAGAAGGCCGTTATGTGTTGAGAAGTTGGTGATCCATGTAACAGTTCACTGTTAACCTGAACAGGCCCTGGCCTGTGCTGGGCTGATCCCCAGGCTGCTGGGTGAACTGGTCCAGGTATCGGTAACAGAAGAGCTTGCAGGCAGCTCCCGCTCAGTGCCAGGGATTACGCCACCGGCATGTCCTTGCCTTTATCGGAAAGCACAGCGAGACGTTCTCATGGGAACATCCTTTGTGCTTGACAGTAGACATGATGAACAGGGACGTGTTCTTGTAAGAGAATCCTGTAGTGGTCTGAATGACTAAAATGGGGTGACCCTTCCATGGGTGGGATCTGCGTGTGGATCAGAGGCCCGTTCAGTCGTGCGTAGTAGGATGCCTAGTGAGGGATGTAAGGCTACCTATACTGGCCTGTTCTTTTTTTTTTTTTTATAGTGCTGGCTCTAGCAGGTGGCATTTTAAGCCATATTCCACAGAATCCGCATGCCTTTGTTACTGCTGTCGTAACAAACCAGTACCTCCTAGTGCATAATTAACATTACCCAATAAAATTGCAAATCTTTTAGACTCTTTCGCTGTTCCTGCTCAACTAGTTAAAAAAAAGAAAAAAGTGTAGAATATAAACTAAGGAAGGCCAGATCAATTAAGTCAAAAGTGAACTAAGGACATGGAGAAACCTGCTTAGAAAACAAATGGTGCTAAAAAGATGGCAGTTTCATTGTGCAGATTGAATACCCAAAATAGAAGACCACCCTGATACAGTTCAGAGTATATAACCAAGTGATTTTGGTTGCTGATAGATCATAACATGTCTGCTATGTGCTTTGAATATGTAGGAGACACCCTACTAGTGATGTAAATACTTGAGATGTGTTGTCTTGGAACATTTGCATATCTATTCTCCAACGTCTTTGTCGCGGCTCCTCCGGAGTCTGTTCTTCCTGGGCCTGCCTACCAGTTTTCTGTATCTGGTGACGCCTCAGCTCTGCAATCACTAAAAAGTCCATTTTTGTCCCTGTGGTTCATCTTCCCTCTGCTGGCAGCTTCCTTTTAATAAACTGCTTTTATATGGATGATGATCAGTTACGTATCATTGTAACTTTGCCTGTCCACACTCCATAATTAGATGATGCCTAACAGAATTCAGTGGATCTCAAACTCTTGTTTCAAATAACGTTAGCAGAATGCTACAGATCTGGAGCATGCTCTGTTGCACATCTGGGGGGGTTTTGACACAAATGTTAGAATTGTACTTGAAAAATTGGCCCAAGGATGGAAATGAGTCGCAGGAGCTTGTAAGAAGGTTTCGTTTTAACCTACCTCGCATACAAGTAGCCATTTTTGGTAGAAATATTTTCGAAGTAGTATAGAAATTATAGCAAATAATCTAAACTTATTTTTTAAACCTTCATGTATCTTAAAGGTAGGAAAAAGGGGATGCGTAGGGAGTTGAAAATACATATCCATTTATTCAGGAGTTCATAGCCTTATGTCCAGTTATTAACTTGGTGCTGGGGGATTTTTGTGAAGACTAAATTGAACAGAGCATTACCTAGCTGCTGCTGGGGCTGAGTCCTTCTGCAGCCTCAGGTTTTCTGAGTGCTGTGTGGAGGAAGGTGGCTAGTAGGAATCAAAAGAAGTGGTCCCTGTAGTCTTCTTCAGGTAGCTGACCTACAAATCTGTGCTTCTCAACATACTTTACTTCAGAGAGCCATTGGGCTCCCTCTTCTCTAATATTTTTCTTTGGTTTTTAGTATGGATGGGAAAACACAGCTGTATAACTGTATTACATCATGCACTAGCTGATTAGGACTCGCTCATCTCCTTTCTCGATCAAAAATACCCTTGAGGGTTCAGTTTGCCTGCTCTGTATCAGTACTTCAACAGGACACTCGTTCCAAGGGCTGTGATAGTCAGTTCCCAGAGGGATCAAGCCAAATTCCTCCCTGCTCTGAGACAAGAAGAGGCATTTTGAAATATGCTGGTTAAAAAGCTGTGTATAAGCAATGATTACTTCTGACTGGAAAACATGCTATTTGATTCTATTTCAAACTGCTTTGAAAATCAGAACAATCTCTCCTGCTAACGTATGTATAGATGAGAGGGGAGACGAAGCGCCTGTGTCCAAGAGGCCCCACTCAGAGTTTCTTGTGCCAATGGCCTGACTAAAATCTACTCTGACAAGGATTACTTGTGGAAAGCAAAACTAATGCTGGGGCCTAAAATGGCTGTCTCTGCAAAACCAAAATAGTGCTTACTAATAAGGAATCGCTGAAGACCTGTTATGCTGCATTTAACTTTAGAATTATTTTGCTGCTTTAAGAAGTTGCTTTTTTTTTTAATTTAACATTTGCAAACAGTAGCTGTGTAATACAGGAGAATACCTGCGTGTCGGTTTGTTTGACAGAAGTAATGGTCTTCTCACTAAGAGGTATCACCCTACATGCACAAAGCCCTGCCTCCTTGTCAGTCATCCTGGTTTTAGGAGTGTGTTCTTGTGGGATTCCTTTCTATGCCAGGCAGACCTGAAGATGTGTGGATGCTTCTTGGATGGTGGGCTATTATGTCTAGTTTGGCCTGATTGGTAGTTAATTCCCAGTGACAACACTTTCAAGTTCATTGGAAGCCAACCAGCGGACCAAGGAAAATGGGTGTACTTGAGATTATTTGACCACTAAAAAACCTCAGAAGTAATTAAAACCAACTTACAATGGCCATTATTTACTATTCCCATTTTCCTAATGGAATAAGGGAGAAACACTATGAAAGAGAGCATCTTGTGTGAAAATGAGAGGTGCTTGAGCGCTGCTCAGTCCCGTGCTGAGTCAGAACAGCAGCTTCCTCTGGTCTTCGCGATGTTTTAGGCACTGGCAAAGAGCGTACAGGATGTACTGCGCCATACACAAATGGAGAATGATAATCTCAAGGTATTTAAAGAAGAAAAGCCCAAATACGTCATCCCCGGAAAGATCTTACTTCTGTAACGTTGCAATGGGTTGAGCTGTTAGCAGAAATATCCACCATGACTGTGCTAACCATGGGATCACTGGTGGTGAATTAAGTTGGGAACAGCGTGACAGCAGTTGACTGGCGCTCAGCACCTCCAGGTTTCTGTTCTGGCAGCTCTCCTCCCCCTCAAGCTGAAAATAGGGAAAGATGACAACTGAGCGGTAGTGATTCAGACAAGTGTTTACCGCTTCGTTCAAATGCATATGCACAAAATGAGTGTAACTTTCCACCTCCACCACAGCTGCTGTTCTTACTATGCAGGTTTGCTCATCAAGCCAGAGAGATTTCCAAAAGAAATCACTTGTGAACTGTTTTACTAGTCACAGGAATCAGGAAAAACATTTCTGATGTCTTTCCTTTCTCACGGCCTCCCCCTGAGAGGTGGAGGTCTCAGCAGCTTTTCTGAGCTGGGGGGACAGAGGGAGCTGGCAGGTGTTAGTGTCTGAACAGAAGAGATGTTGCTTTTAAAGGAAAGAAGAAAAGTCGAGGGAAACAGAACCAGTGGCTTTGGACAACTGAGGATGAAAAGGAGCAGCAAGGGGCTGGTGAAAACCTGAGTGTGAGCTAATGCGATGCAGAGGCAACAGTCAGTCTGGGGCAACCTCTACCAGAATGATGTTCTTGCTTTCATCTTTGTATCTAGTTTGCATCTTGTCAGCGTGGTGTTTGGAAGCGCCAGGATCTAACAAGTATTTGCACATAACTGTAGAGCCAAGAAGAGTGTTGAGTCTCAGCCTGTATCTCCAGCGCTAGCCTTGTTAGTGAGTCATTGCCGTGGTAGTAGAGAAATGGAGATTACTGGGCTATCAATAGGTGTTTACTTCTCTTAGTTATAGCAATGACTCACCAGCAATGTAATCTTTTTCTGTTAATTCCCTCTTGTATGTAGTTTTCCGTTTACCTGCCGCTGCGATGTTGTGAGTGGTTCATCATAACTATTTTTCTATCGTATGACTCAGTAGAACAAAAGACAATAAGACAAAAACCTGTGTCATTTGCATCCAGATTTTTTTGTTTCATTGCGGTTAAAATGACTTCTGATTCCTTTGGTTTAAAGGGAGAGCGGTGACGATAATTTAGCTGATTTGGTTTAAAATCCTCCATTGCAAAAGTGTATCCTATATTTAATGAAATAAAGCATGCCTTGATGTCACTTGATGTCCTCACTTTTGTAACTTAACCATGACTATAGTTAATGTATATTCTTAAGATAAAGATTATTTTATTATGATAACCCTTTGTAATTCTGAAACAAGTCTCCTTTTCCCACACTGTTTCCTCCCTTATGTACAAACACTGCTTTGGTTTTTTTCAAAGCAGTTCAGTATTACAGCGTATGGATTCTCTTCATCTTGTAAAAGCATTTACAATAAAGAAAGATGCAAACAAAATATGGTAAATGTATATAAAATTCAGATGACAAATTGGGTCTATCAGGCGGAACGCCGTCATCTGAGATGGAAAGTATTTTAAAATTTGTAATTTTTCAATCTTTCATGGTACTGAAGGTTAACTTAAGACGGCAAGAGAATTCAAACGTCTTTGTTACCGGATGAGAACTCACTATTGGGATGGAGTAATGAGGTAAAATATTAATAGGTTTTTAATGGGCTTGATATACAGCTGAGTGTTCCATTGCACTTGGATGATCCAAATGCAGGATATTCTCCTCAACCGAAAAGCAACTATTGGCAGAAAGAGGAAAAGCTCTCAGAAGAGCTCTCTCCCACTATTAGTCTGTAGATGTGTAAGACCATAAATATTAAATGCTGGAGATATGTATCTTACATAAGAACTGAATGTTTGTTGAAAAACAGATTGTAGTTTATTTTGGCCTGGTTTTAAGTAAAACAATAATTTAAAGTTCTTCTATTTTGAGTGAACTACTGGATGTCTTGCTGGAATATGGAAGGTAACTATTGATCCCACTGAAAATGCACATAGACCGTATCTCAGCATATGGATGCCCCTGGGTAACAAACCCAGAACCACAAGCCTTGTTGATAGCAGGTCATCTCCTTACGGATTTGGGATTTGACTGTGTTGTAACTCCTGTTGTGGAAAATCAGGGGTCTTTCCACACAAAAAATGAATCAGTGAGATCTTATTCAGGGCTGCATTACACTCTTCTCCTTGAGAAACGGAATATAACAAATTGAGTGTGCTAATGCCCTGTTGGAAATTTCAAAAGGGCGTTATTTCAAATGTCAACGTTATTGAAATGACACATTACTCAGAATTTGATATTTGAGTTTTGATGTCTTACAAAAAAGCCCAGTAAGTAATGTGCTAATAAAATATTCACAAACAAAACCTTTGTTAAAACAGGACTTCAGGATTCTCGAGAGTGCTGCTTCTCATAGCCTCCTGGCATACAGAAAAGCTGAGACTGAGACTGGGTGAAACCAGGCAAGCAGAGCTCAGGCAAGCAACACTAATGTTGCAGTAGATTTATAGGGAGAATTAAACCAGTATCTTTTATTAGACTAAACAATACAATTTCGAAAAAAAACCACAAGCTTTTGGGGGTTTGATGCTTTCTCTCTGACATGTTTGTACACTCTATCAGAGTATAAGAGGCAGCACTGCAAATCTGGGTACTTGTGCTCAAGAGCCATAAACCCACACGCTTTCTCCATCAAGCTGTAAGACGATTTACTGATCAACGTCAGGCTCAACCCCAGAAACAAGCACTTCACAAAGTCACTGGACCTGGAAATCGTGCCTCCTGTAACTTAGGCAAGTTTTTCTTGCTTGGTGATCAGCTGGGAACATGCCCACTTATATTTGGAGAAGCCTCTAAACTTGTGCTGGGAGAGTGCTGGAGGCAAGGCTGAGCGAAGGGAACTGGAGAGAAACGTTGAGTGTCCAGAGGCTCGATCTGGAAACAGAAAGGTGTTGTTTCTTTTGAATTATCCAAAAGCTTATTGGAGCCTTTATTAGACCAACCTTTTTCAGTTGGTCTAATAAAAGACGGTTTCCCCATAGAAATCCTCCTGTCCATTAATAGGTGATCGCGACTATGAAGACACTTGCCCAAATGGCACTTTGTTTCTCAGACACCGACCTGATTTTTCACAGGTAATATCCCCCGTTTACTTTGGGACACGCACAAACCACTGTTGCTGTTGAGATTGCCTTTCCCTCGGAGCCTCGTGCGAGCCCTGGGAGGAGACCGTAAGCGTGTGTGATAACGGGCACAGGCTTGCCTGAGCCCTGCCACGGAGGTGTTCGTTACATTGTCTGCTTTGGGGCACAGTCGAAAGAGCTGAGCCTGGGTCTGTGTTTGTTTTGGAAAGGATAGTGTTTCTCATTGGATAATGAGAGAAGTAGGTCACCCAGGTCGTGAGGGGCCAGGTTGGATGAGCTGAAAGACGATGAAAGACACTGGTTTCCTGCCAGTACAGGTGCTGCTGCATTTCCTCATGGTTAGTGACACACGTGATTTTCCACGTGTTCATCCCAAGACGAAAGTATGTTCTGTGCACTCGCAAGGTGTGCAGTGCCTGGAGGAGTTTGGCTCAGGTTTGTAGAAGGCTTACGGCTGTGAAGCTCCGACTAAAATACCTTACTTTATTTCTAATTTTTTTAGCACAGCTATTCCTGCTGTCCTCTGCCAGCTGGGAAGGCCAGTGGGCAGGGAGGGACTACTGAGTGATTCACGGGCAGCTGTTGAAGGCAGCATGAACTCAAGCCATTCACAAAACCATCATGGAACTAGGTGCTTCTGACGGGGCTATGGGGGACAGCTGGGAAGCACCATGGAACAGCAGTTTGGGAATGACCTCAAGCCTTCAGCCAAGATGTGGTCATGCTCCCTCATCAACCTGTTGCTACAGCGCTTGTATGTTTGAAGTGGCTGGGGTGGTGGCAGATTTTTGAGAAAATTGAAAGTCTTTACATCATTGCTACTTTGATTTCAAACAAGGCTTTTACAGCTAATCCTTTTCTCTCCTCTGGCATTCCCCCTGCTGGGGTGTTATGTCAGGTCAGCTTTTTGCACCCCGGAGCCTTCCTTCCTCCTCCCAGCACCCTGGAAGGCAGCACTACCCCATCCTGGCAGTCAAGGTCCCTTGTGCGCACTGACTGATTATTTTTTCCTCAGGTTTTCCCCTGATTTTTGCAATTCCAGAAGGTTCCCTGGATACGAGGGGTCGAGGCAAGAGCTCCCACAGCTTGCGTTTGGCTCTCAGAGATGTGGAAAAGGCCCCGACGATGTAAACCCCAGTGAAAATTTTCATATAGCCCATGTTACCCGCCCCATGACCTAGCTAAGGGGTGCCCCCCGAGCGGGGCGGGGGCAGCGGCAGGCAGGGTGCTGTCCTGTGCCCCCCCGCCGCCCGGAGCCGCGGGGCGCCCTGAGGAGCGGTGGGGCTGAGGGAGGTAAACCCGCCTCACCGCCTGGGGCCTCGCGCCCGCTCAGGCTGCTCGCACGGCGCGTGTCTCCGGGCGGGGCGCGGAGCGAGAGCCAATCGGAAGGCGCTGCCGCCTCTCGGGTGGGCGGTGGCGCGGGCTTCTGCACCAATCAGACGAGGGAGGGGGGGCGGAGAGTGGAGGGGGGCGCGCGCCCGTGCTCGCGGTGCCAGGGGGGGGCGGCCGCCGCTCGTGGGCGGGGCTGTGGGCGGGGCGGCTGCGGGGCGGTGGCGGCGGGTAAACACGGCGGCGCGGCTGCGGGGAGCGCGCGCCCCGGTCGGCCATGGCGGCTTCTCCCGTTGAGGTATTCGGGCTGCCGGGCGAGGAGGTGAGGCCTGTGACCACCCCCCCTTCTCCCGCGCTTCCCGCTTCCTTTCTCCGCGGAAGGCATGCGGCGGCTTCCCCGCAGGGCTGGGCTGGGGCGGGGGGTATCCCCTCAGGGCGGGGGTTTCCTGCGGGCCCGCCGCGATCCGGCGTGGCGGCGGGGTGGGGGAGCAGGGTGAGGTGAGGTGAGGTGAGGGGCCCGGGCCCCGGCGGGCCTGCCCGGGAGCGGGGCAGCGCGGGGCCGACGCCCCCGTGTCAGCTCCCCTCGGTCCCGGCTGCCGGGCCGCCCCGTCGAGCCCCGGCCGGCGGCGGGGAGCGCGGGGAGCCGGCGCTGCCGTGTCTCCTCGCACCGGCCCCGCTGGGTCTCGGCTGCCCCTCGGAAGCGGTGCGAGCCTCCCCCTGCGGGCGGAGACGTTCGCGTGCGTTGGGCAACTTCCTCGTGACGGAGCGAGAGGGGTGAAGCGGGATTTCTGCTCCCCCGGGGCTGGAGAATAAAGTCTTTGTTCGGGGCTTTGTTCGCACCACCGGAGCGGTGCGTGGGTTAAAAAGGCACAAAAGGTAGTTCGGGGCCTGAGCGGTGGTGCCTTTCTCTGCGTTGCCCTTAGCGAGAGTGTGACGTCTGATGCGCGTTTTAGTGTTTTTTGCGGTAAACTCGTGGGTAACTGAAAAGTGGTTTCTGCAGCGACTTGAGTCGCTGGAGGGGTCGTAGTTCCCGGGCACATGAATCTTTGGAAGGTGAATATACTGACACTGGGGTGCCTGTGGCCGTGCGGAAGGGGTGGGCAGGTGGGATGGGTTTAGGGCAGATTGTTTGATGGAATAATTAACTTCATCAAGAAGAAAGAAGATCACTTTTCTTTTTAATTGCAGGTACAGGAAGGCTAAAAGCTGTAGCCGTCTGAAATCTGTTTGGTGACCTGTGTGCAATGTCAGTAGCATTGTCTTTGAGCCAACAGGATATTTCACCGCACTGGTTTTGATCAGTTCATTTTGTGTCCAGGCAGCGATGAGCTCTTTGTCAATGCACACTTGTTGCGTCCTTAGAAAGAATTCACTTTATTAAAACTATTAAATGTTATTCCTAGTCTGTTAGCGTGGGTGTCTCTCAAGTTTTGCTTTTCTTCTGGAGAAGTAACTATAAAGCTCTCAAATTATTTATTTCTTTGTCTTAATATTTTAATTGCATAGGAGTTCTAATAGAAAATTAGCACAGCGCACTGCAAGAGTTGCGTAGCACTTCCCAAGCACTTCCAAGATCCTATTTTCAGTTGCTAGTGACTTTTTGAGGCTATGTAGTTGGACTAAACCATTCAATGCCTCAGGCTCTCTATTTTAACTTTATTAAGAATTGGTCAGTTTAGGTTTTTCTTAGGCTTCCTTGCTATGGGGAAAATATTTTTAAATCTGGTCAAAATTGAACAATTCTGAAATTCCCTTCAGAATCCTTTTGAACATGAACATGTTCCTTTGGAACAGCTGGGGGGAGGGAGAAAGTTTGAGTGTGTAACCAATCTGTTGGATCCAACCTTTTCTGTAATTCAAAAGCTTAGCCAAACTTTTCCAAGTTACAAATATGAATGAAGTTTATGATCAGAGACTTTGATATTCAGTTAGTGCTTATTGATTCACATGTAAAGAACTTGCTCGGTTTTCTTCATACTTTTCATGTGTGATTCTGCTTGCACAAACGACAAAATGAGTGATCTTAGGGTTACAGGAAAACTGCTGCCAGCTGCTTTTGCCTAGGCTACTAGAGTGGAAACTAGAGTTCTGCCTCTCTAGATTATGTTTTTGTGATTCTGTGTATGCAATCTTCCAGACTTAAGCTTTGGTAAGACAAAAAAAGATAAAGTCGGAAAACCGAATCCTATTGGAAGTAGTGTGAAGGAGTTTTCTGTGTAAGTCTCTCCCGCCCTCGTTTTGCAGGCTCTTCATAGTGTATGTCTGCACAGCGCTGCTTCTGCGGGGCTGCTCTCTTATGCGTTCTGGAAGACGGATTTGCCTGGGGTATGAATCAAAATGGTCTGATAAAAGAAAGCGGTGTTACCTGCAAACCTCTCTACTTATTGCAGCTATTGCATATGATTGTATGGTAAATATAGTAGTTGTAAATAAATGGTAACTAAAACAATGAAGGAAGGTGAGGAGAAGTTGGTTTAATTGTTGAGGCAGTTGAATGCAGTATTAGTGTGGATTGCTCGCACTCTCTTCCCCCCACCCCCAGGTTGTGCGTTTCTTCCAGATTTCTTGGTTAATGGTGCGTTAGTCACTTGGACTTAAAAAAGGATTGCTAATACCTGAATTTCAGTGCCTGAATCTAGCAGATGCAGTTATCCTTGATTTCTCTGGTTCAGTTTTTTTTCTGTAAAATGGATCCTTCTATCACTCGTAGGATGATGTATGGCTTGGTTGGATATTGAAATAAGGAGCACTAGAAAAGCCGGTGGGGAAAACAAAGTAAGAGCAGGGTCTTAGCAGTGTATGGAAAATGAGGTCTGTGGTCACATGCTGAAAAATGAAGACAGGAGAAAATAGAAAGCAGTAGTTTGCGAGCAATCCCAATTTTGTTTACTTAGTAAGGTGTCTCAGAAATAAATTACGATCCTATCATCAGAAGTTCTAATGGGATGAACAGGCAGTAACAGGCTAAAATGAATATAATGTAGGAACAACATTAGGCTAAAACTGAATGCTGATCACGTTTCTGAATTTTTTTATTGTAAATTATTTTACATTGCAGGATAGCATGTAGGAAAAAAAGGCAAATGAACAGATTATACACCTTGCTAGAGCTGATCTCAATGTAGAAAAATAAAGAGCGCTAATAATATTTTTAAAAATTACTTTTTATCCACTCATTAACTTTTTTTAAAGAGGAAAGAAATGCCTTAAAGTATACTTCCCACCTGCAGGTCAAATTTTCTCTCATAGTGCTTTGCCTCAGGCTGCTTAAAAAAAAATCAGTTGGGAGCATGAACCGCTGCTGCAGACTTTGTCTTGACCTGTGAGGGGGGTAACTGTCTGTTGTTGCATACTCAGGATATGTCGACCTTTGAATGTAGTTGCAAGTGTTGATTTAGAGCCTCAGGAGTGGACTGACACAACTGCTGCTGGTTTTTCTTCTTTGTCATAGCAGTGGTGACATTGCTGGTGCTCTTAATGTGCTTGTTGAGGTGAGGTGTCCATAGCTCCAGGGGCTTTGGCTGAGGGACTTTGATACAAAACTTTCAAGTTGCTATGACTTGGATTTCTGTAGGTTGAACACTTCCATCGAGCGTTTTCTGACACTGAGCTATTCACTTCCAGTTACTGTGTTTTTGTGGCAATTGGCTGCAATACTAAATACAGCACTTTCTGACAGTAATTATGGAATGATCTGTCAGAGACTGAAGGAAGAATTGTTGATATCTCAGCTAATGCTTTGTTATTTCTTTGGTTACTGAAGGAACTGAATTTTTCAGTGGTTTGCTGTGTTAAAAAATGTAACTGTTAAAGAACTGTCCAGAATGACAATTTATTTATTTCTGTTAAAATACCTGCATGCACTGTAGGACTTTGGAATGGCATTTAATAAAATTATGCCATTTGTCTATACACATATATTTCATAGCCAGTTTAATTTAAAAATGTCTGTATGTCGGAGTTCTTACACTTCCAGCCTGAATGATGGACCTTCTTACTTTGCTTAGCTATTTTTAGATCACGTAAATAGCATGGTAAGTTAGCTAACATTTTTGATCTGTTGTGTCTGTTATGCTTGATCTGTTCCAGGGATCAAACTTGTAATGGGAACTTCTCACAGGCAAAAATACACTTCCCACTTGTGTGCGTTTGCCATTTCAGGTTTCTCAGTCGCTTGAGAGCTGTCCTGTGTAGAGCAAGTGTTCTTGTTTTCTACAGGTCACGTAAGATTTCTCATAAGCATATGGTATTTCATTCTGTAGAGCGTTAGATATATTTTTATATTCCTTTAGGATATGCTACTGCAGTAGGTTGTTTATGGTTATTTAGCTTGCTGCTGGTGAACTGAATGTCTTGGATACATGGTTTGTCTTCTCTGCCTCTGCATACCATATCCCACAACCCTTCACGTATTGCTGTATTTTGGAGATGATGGTGATGGCCAGAAGTCTTTCAGCCATTACTTCGGAGACTGGCATGGAGTAGTCTTCCTCTGGATTGCTTCTGACCAAACCAGTAATTTTCTTTGGCTCATGCGTGCCTGAGCTTGAGGCAGCCCAGTGCTTCTGTTCCTGTTCAAACCCGATGGCCTCCCCAGCACCTCTGTGCTAGATGTCAGCTCCACCTGACTCTGTTCTTACATGGGGCACTCAAACAGAAAAACAGACATGCATGCCTCTGGGCTTCAGGAGTGATTTGAATTTATTCTGGGCTGTGAAGGACCTGCCCTTTGCAAGGCATGATCCGGAATCCAGTGTGTCTGGAGTAGTTTAGACACTTGTAGAAACAGCGTTGCTTGCTGATTTGGGGTTTTGGGAGGTTTTTTGTTTGTGTTTTGGGGTGGTTTGGTCTTGGTTTGGTTTTGGTGGGGTTTTTTGAACAGCAATATAGTTTGTGTAGCTCTGATGGTTTCCAGAAGCTATCTTATATACCTGGGTGTGTTTTGTTTGGTTCTGCCACACTGAACTAACAAACACTGACTGTGACTGTGGTGGATATTGGGTTGCACATGTTGAAAAGTGGTTTGATTTTTGGTGTGTGTGGTTTTTTTTTTTTTTTGGGGGGGGGGGGGTTGGGGTGACAGTGGTGTTTGGTTGTGGGTTTTTTTTAAAGTAAAATTCTGTTGACAGATGGATGACTTCGTTAGTGGACTCTTGTCTTCTTCAATCTTTAATTTGCAATTGAACAGAGGTGTTAAATACAATCTGTAGCAACAGCCAACATTTCTGGAAGGATGATGCTCCCTTATTTATGAACACAAAGTACTCCTATGGTACAATTAAGTTCTTGTAGTGATTTAGTAGGACTGGACTGTAACCAGCAGGCGGAAGTAAATGACTTTCATTATGTTTACAAAGTAGATTAATGTAGCTCTACAATAGGTATCTTTCTGAATCTAAAACTTGCTTTGCTTGCTTTGAGAAAATTTCTTCAAAGGAAAATGGCTCAGCTGTACTGGTTGCCATAGAGGGGGAAGAGAGGGCTCTCTGGGTTGTGAAGGAATGGTCAAGACAACAAAGCCTCCTTCCCACTTCCCACCTCCTGGTGAAATGAACTGGTGATGCTAACAAAACTTAGAGGTCACCTGATATGTATGTCTGCCTCGCCTGCAAAGTCTGAATATTGCAGGAACTATTTTCCTTCGGCTGAGGCTCACCATTCTGTGGGAAGTGCTTTCTTTCAAATGACATGGTAAGTTTTAACAATAACTTCATTGGGCCTGTTCCTCATGCTGTCAACTTGCTATCTAACTTCTGCTGGAATTGCTCAAGCTGAATCTAGCATATATAAGTGCACTTAGCTAGCCTAATCTTACAATTGCATGTTGGAGTTTTTTGTTTAAGATCTAAAGAATTTTGTGAAGAATGCCACTATCTTGTGAACTACTTCTAAGGGAAAACATTCTGTGCTAACCTCAGTGTAGGTAATGGAAGAGGCAAATCCTTAATTATTCAGGCTCTGAAAGGTTTCTTTGAGATGAAAAGACTGCTTATGGCTCTAGTAAATGCCATTAAGGAATATGTTTTTGTTGTGAAACACTCAAACATAACTTTTATGGTCACTAATGATCTCAAGGTAAAAAGCTCCAAACAAAACAACAAAACAAAACAAACAAAACAACAAAACAAAACAACAAAAAACAAAACCACAAACAAAACCCAAACAAACTTTGAATGCAATTATTTCATTAAATAAGTGCTTTTGAGTGGGAGATAGGGAAACTTGCTAAGATACAGGGGGGTTTAAGTTCTAGAAACACTGCAGTGCCGTCTACTAAAACTGGCAGATGCAAGAAACTATCTATTCAGCTGGGATATGTAGGCACTTTAGCTGTAAGTAATCTTTCAGCATCGTTTCCGAGCTGCTCCTAGGCTCATAGAGCCTTCTGTGTGGTGGGTCTGTCTTTAATCAATGATTTGTGCTTGAAATACAAGCTACTAGTAGAGTGAAGCTGGGTACCTTGACTAAGATGTTTCACAGATTCGAGAAGCATGCTATAAAAGAGACTGCATTCATGGTGTGTGTCTCTTGGGCTAGTACTTAGTCTTGGCTTCAGTGTGCTCCCACCCATGCAAGTGCCCTAACTTTTCTTGCTGTTTATAGCTGCTCCTTAATGAGGTCAGCACTCTGTGTAGGTGTGCACTGCAGAACAATCTGTAATAATCTTTTTTGTTTGTTTGGTCCGTGTCGTGTCCCCCCCGCCCTTTCTTCTCCTCTACTGACTTTCTGGACCTCTGTGCATGGGATGGAAGGGATTGCTGTACATGGGATGTACAACATGTTCAGCCTGTTGAACATGTCTTCCTTTTAATGCTGTTTCACTGGGCCAGGCTATTTACCAGTTTGTTTTGAATTTCCAAACTATTGGTATGCTTATTTTGGCTTGCCTTATCTGCACATGCCCAAATCTGAATTCTCTGTTCTCTTTTTATCTGTACACTATATGCAGACATGGTATGAAGCTTAAGAAAGCCTTAATATCTAATTCCTGATATTAACAGAATCTTAAAAAGCGATGTACAGTTTTATCATTGCAATATCCTTTGGTGCTCTTTTCTTGGCTAGATTTAGTGGTAGTTGATTCTTGACCTATCTAACTGGAACAAAAGAATAACAGGATGTTATTGCCTAGAGCAATTGTTTACTACAGAGTGTGCTCTCCATTAGGCTACTTGGACACTTATTTTGGCTTTCTTGAAGAAAGCTGTCTAGTAGTCCAGCAGATACTACCGTTACATGTTTTACATTAGATTAGCCATCCTGTTTTTTGTGTTTCCTTAGATCCTGTGTGAATCTCTTCTTAAGAAGTATATTGAAAAGGCAAAACCAAAACTTGAACCGAAGTTTAAAAAAGGATAGCTAATAAATGATTTTTTCAATACTAATCAAATGCATACTCTGAAGAATGCTTCTCCTGATTAAAAGCCTTTATCTTCTACTGCTATACAATTATTTTGTCTGAATTTTTTATGTCTTACACGTGTCAAACTGCTTTTTCTGTATGGTAGTTGTTTATCAGAGTTTGCAGCCAGTCACCTGCTGGAGGTTTGGGATGTGTCAGGAATGATTTGCAATCTGTTTCTCTGGTTGAACAATTGCTGAAAACTTCTGTAAAATTGTTTGGACTTGAAGTGTTTACATCAAGATCAGAGAGAGCCTTTATAGCCACTGAATTAGATAACAGCAGATTATGTGTTTTGTCTTGCTGTTTCAAGCGGAGGAGAGCAGTTAGTAGTGTGATACGTTCATTGTTGAATTACTGGGTGTTGCACACACTAATGACTGGCAAAGGTAAATGCCTGTTGCTGGTGTAATGTTATAGTGTTTCAATGCACAAAACAAAATTTTGAGCTTCCCCACCTCCCCTGACTCAGGTATAGGAGCTGCTAAAACTTGGAAGGTGACAAGTGACAACTCTTTATTGTAATCTTGTTGTGAATCTTATCGCTGTTAGTTTGTGTAGGAAATGTTTTATCATTTACAGTCTGTGGAACTGGCAGTGCACTCTGCACGCACGTACTTGCATACATACACACAGATGTGCACACTCACAGACTGGGGACTACCTTCAGGGACTTGGATGAGGATCACACTTGATCATAGTTCTCTGGTTTGTTCAGTGTCTTGTACTGAAGTCGTCACCATGTCACCATTTCTTAATTTCTGCTGCCTTTCTCAAGCTTTCTGCA
The DNA here is from genome assembly GCF_034619465.1 of Leptosomus discolor. NCBI lineage: Eukaryota > Metazoa > Chordata > Aves > Leptosomiformes > Leptosomidae > Leptosomus > Leptosomus discolor. The sequence goes on along the minus strand of NC_141401.1, from coordinate 21,739,422 downwards.
TGTGCCTTTTCTTCTGTCTTCTGCTCCGTCTTGGACTTACACCACTAAAATAGGAGTCACTCTCCCAGCTGTTGTTAGCATTGTTTTTCCTGTTCGGGAAGAATGGTGGTGAGAATGGGCAGTGTTAATCCTTGTCCTTTATAGTCATTGACTATAAACAGCTGTAAAGCTGTGAGCAAATTTAAACTCCATAAAAGCTTGACAATTCTTTTCCAAATGCTGTTTTCTTGCCCAAATTCAACAGTTCAAGAACTTCTCACCTTAATGTGTATTCATTGAATCTAGGTAGATTCATGGTGACTTTGCGGAAATGAAACGCTAGCCACTTCTGGAAGTGCCACTTTATTAATTTTGACTCTTGCTTTCTGTGTAGAGAACACATTTTTAAACTATTTTACTAGACATATATAAAAAGGATTTCTGTGTTACAGTTAGTTCAAAGTACCACAGGCTGGCAGGCATTGCCTTTAAAGCTTTAAGTGTTGTCTATGTATCAGCTCAGAAACCTATTTCATCATCTCGTTACATACTATCTGTTAGTAAATAGATTCATTGTTAGAGGGTGTGAAAATGGTGTGTGTTAGCACATCCAGCTATTTTGACCAGTTAATGTTGAACATGTACTTTAGAATATACTACTATGTTTAACAATAAAATAATGATAAAACCTGGAAGTTCAAAATAAGACAACTAACTTGCTGATTCAGCTTTGTAAAGGATGTTTTGTCTGACTTAATCAGACCAAGAATTCTTGGGCAGTTCAGCCTCTGTAATACGTGGTAGCCTTATCCCCCTCCTCACCCCTCAGCTTTAAAAATATTATATAACCCCTAAAAATAATTTATCCTCGAATTTGTTAGGAGCAGACTGATACACGCACTCAGGGTCATTTGGGCTTCATTTGTATGCAGCCACTCCCTGGTGGATTCAGTAGTTTAAAAAATACTTATTTTGCCACACTGTTTTTACCTGATGCGTCTTGGGGTACTTGTATTCTCAGAGGTAACAGCTTAACAGTTCACAATTTTAATGGTGAAATGATCTGCTTGTGTTTTATATATGATGCTGTGTTGTGGGCCATTATTGTGTTCCTTTTTTTTTTCCCCCTGGTGTGTTTTGGGTTTTTTCTGTTTTTTTTTAATTTATTTTATTTTCCTCCCCTCCAGCCTCCAAAGTGGCTGGCAGTCAAATGTCAAAAGAAGCTGAACATCCTTGCTCCATCTCTACGAACAACCCCTGTACAACTCCATGCCCAGAGCTCCCCCTTTGATGGGGGGGCATCTCTCATATGTGCATGTCTCCCAGAAGTGCGTCTCTGTGTTACAGAGCGGCTGGGTGCTGGGGCATTAAACCTGTCAGACTCCTAGTGTGTTCGCAGCAGCAGTGAATACTCTGCCTTTTCAGCTGCACAGACGGAATAAAGTCAGACTGACCCCTCCAAGGGAATGTCAGGACTGCGGAAGCGAGCGTAGGCATTTATGGCCAGGGAGAGACTCTAGGGGAGGTAAACTGGTCTGAGCACGCCTTTTCCTAGACCAGCTGCCATGCTGCTAGACGTAGCTGGGCTGTTCCTGGTTACTGACTCAGTGCCTGTCCCTTCGTGTGCCACCAGAACAGCTGGAAGCACCACGGTGGTGGAAAAGAGTAGCATGGTGAGCTTGAGAGTGCAGTCAATACAGAAGAGGTACAGGCTGCAGCCTGTGTTTCTTGGACCATGAAAACACTCTCAGGCTGCAGCTGCCTGTGGATCTACAGAAGCAGTTACTGATCCACCATTTCTTGTATGTGTGGCTATGAAGGGGGATCTCCTGAGCAAGGTGAATGACAAAGAAAAGGTTCAAAGTTGCCTTTGAAACCGTGAAATTTTGGTTTTGAAGCTATTCCCTGTGGATGCCGGATGCAAGTATATGAAGCTTTGTCTCTGTGCAGAGCTTGTGTTGCCTAATTTTTGGCTGCATGAAATTAGCTTTAAGCTAACAGTCCTGGAGCTCTTTGGCTGCTCATTGCTTTCTGAGGTCAGCTTTTGTGAGCTGCAGCAGCAGTCCCTTAGCAATTCTGCCTGTTGTCAGGGAGTGGGGAGAAGGGGTCATATGGTCACAGTGCAGAGGGGTAGCCTGTCAGCAGGCCTCTCTGCCTCATCAGGGTCTACAGGACTGTGGCATAATGGGTCCTTCCAGTGTAAGGCACTTCTGACTGCATTTGGATCAAGCTGTCTGAATTTCTCCTGATCTCCTTGCACACTAGTGTGGCCAGAGAGTGAGGAACCTAATTAATGATTAAGTGTGAGCAGAGAATGGGGAACTTAACCTAATCATTAAGTATTGCACGTTAGCATGGCTTTTTTTCCTGAAGTTTCTAGTCTTTGTAGCTTGGAAAAGGAAGAAGTGGACCTTTCAGTATCTTCTATCAGCTTAAAAAATATACAGAAAGGTGTGTGGGGGTCTTTGGGAGTGTGAGTGGTTAGTGGAAAAAGTGAAAAAGGAGATCTGTGAGGAAGATTGTTGTGAACAATTCAGAATTTTTTTAAACTGTTTTCATTAATCTAGAAGGATATTTCTACATGGCAGTTCATAACCAAATGTCAGCTTGCTTACTTGTTCTGCTGAGCTAACCAAAATCCTGTAGCTGTCCTAGTGTGGCACCAACCCCAAACAAATAATACTTTCTCTTTCAGCAAGGCATGTTTAGATCAACCTTCAGCATGCCAGCCTCAGGTTTGTGGCTTCTGTTTTCCTGAGGTCACGTACAAAGCAACTTGGCTTTCTGTAAAATAGCATTCAGATAGATTCAGATCTCTGTTATAATACAAGTAAATAAACTGCACGATTAAGCAAATTTCAAAATCTGAGGAGTGTGAATCCTATTTCTGGGGTCACCCCCACATGAACTACACTGCTGCCCTGTTAAGCGTGACTCTGAGATGACGATGCCCAAATGCATCGAATTGTCTTTACTTTTCTCATGCCTGAATAACAGAAAACTTGTGGTCCAAGCAACTAAACACAGATGCCAGAAAAGGGCAGTCTTTTAGGGCAGTGCACCAATGTCTGCTCTCGGTCTTTTTATGAGGCGGTGAGATTGTTTCTCGAACTGGATTCTGTCAGCTGGGTCCCACAGGCTGTGACTGAGGACCTCCCTCTTGCTGGGAGAGGGCAGTGGTGTCCTGAGTGACATGCAGAAGTGCTCGGTGAGAGCAGAAGTGCACATGTGGTACTCTTCAGCTTCAGTACTCTCCCAAACTTGCTGATGTTGAATGTCGCTGAAGCCGGATCATTGGTACAAGACAAACGGAACGCTGCTTTGGAATGTAAGACAAGGGTGGATATTTTAGGATATTTGTGGTATATAAAAATAGTAACGAATGGCTCTTCTTAATTTCATGCCAACATAGTTTTGTACTTATTTTTATTAAATCTGGTTGGCTCTATTGCTGTTATAAAACATACTCGTAACATTATGTACCTTAAAGCCTGATCATGACTAAGAATTTTGAAAGCTTAGGACACCTACCAGTGGTCAGTGCTGGGTGAGGTTGGTTGTTGGGTATTTCTGTTCTGAACTATTAGGTTTCCTAGTAGGAGACAATTTTCTTTGAGGTGAAGGTAGAAGATAGACTTGTGATTTGGCTGGAGTTGTCTTGGCCAGTTGACTGTTTGAGATGTTAATCTCATTTCACTGGCAACCACCTCTAACTGTACAGGGTGGGAGAAACCGGCTTTTTTTTTTAAAAAAAAAATTTTGTGTAGTGGTTTGTTTTCAGCTTTACCTTGTTAGCCAGCAGTCTCTGCCTCAGGATTAGCATGCAGTTCTCTGTTAGCTTTACAAACCCCTCTGACTGGTATTGGTTAGGGAGTCCAGCCCTGTGGTGTTATAGGAGAGCAATGATAAAGTAAACTTTCTGAGCGCTTCCTATGAATCTCCTTTTGAAAGCAATTTCATGCATATGTGGAATTCAGGAAGGCCTCAGGGACAACATCTGCTGCTTCACCCATTGCTCTTGGTATCTGTTTAACTTCTTAACCACCTAGATGGGATCAGCTTTCCTCACAAATGCTTCTGACTAGCCATTGCCTACAAACAGTCCTTCAGCTGCAAAGCTTTTTGCTTTCCAGAGAAACAGTACTTGTTTGTCTTCTTCCTCTGACATGGTCACAGCTGTGGGTATTTGTTTTTCCCCTCTTGAATTCAGTATCTTACCAGATGAGCCATGTAGGACTCTACACAGCTATATTACTTAACAGAAGTGCAATCACTTATGTCATTCCTATGGAGCTGTATTTTGAATAATGTGTAACTGAAGTAGTTTTTTGGTTTTTAAAAATCTCATACCTGTTAGCACAGGTCTTTTCAGAAATATTTTGTGTGTGGCCTCTGTGCTGTAAAATTAAAATAGATGCAAGAATTCTTTATTCTTTCCTTTTTTCCTTTACTGCTTTATTCATCTTTTCTGATAAACTTGATACCCTTTTCATTCCTCCCAGGAAATAAATTTGTGGTCAGAGTGGTTTCTCGCCCTCTGATGAATGCTGAGATGCCATTAGGTGAAAACTTGCTTGGTCTGTAGTCATTTGTGTTTAGTGCAACTGGCTTGAACGGCTCGTGAGATGTAAATGGCAACATGTCCCTTGTGTCCTAACAGACCGTGCCCAAGTGCATCAAAAATTGTTGTGCTGTTCAGAGCATGTTCTCACAAAGGTCCCTGCCTGTTCTGTAGAAAAGCTGGCCAAGAACTGCCTGCTGAGGAACGCGGGAGCTGCTCATGGAAGCTGCTCCCAGATGCCCACCTTCTGGGAGCAGTTGGGAGCAGTAGGAGCCGCCGGGCCTTGCCCTGAGAGAAGCTCTCAGGCGTGCGCTGGGCAGGACGTGCGTGCTGCGTCTGTCTGATAGCGGCGGGTTGCTGGGGGAAAGCGGGGACTGCCGCTGCTGCACCATGTGGGACTCGGGAAGGACGGCTGGCGGGAACAGGTGTATGCTAGGTGAACGATCCTGCCCCGGGGCATTCAGCACCCTGACTCAAAACCAAATGCCACTCCTTTAGAATGCTGAGAAGCAAAATAAAATGAATTTTTTAAAAAACCAAACCCTACTGTATTGACTTACCCAGTTTTTTAGTTTCTGTGTCTACTGTTGTACGTGGATATGATGGTGATAAGCCTTTAAAAGGCGTAAAGGTAGAATAAATTTGCTACTGCAAGTAGCACCAACTGCTTTACTTAGTCTGTAGGTTTCAGTGTAAATTTAAAATTATGCCAATAATTGCTTTTAGCTTTATAAATTAAAACTAGACCTGAAAAATCTGAATGCATCTTGAATATATTATTTTGTATTTTAGGAGAACACGCGAATTGTCAGGGTGAAGGTTATAGCTGGAATTGGCCTGGCCAAGAAGGATATCTTAGGAGCCAGGTAAGAATATATGTTGTTAACGTATTAAGGGACAGCTGCTTTTTTTAATTGCCTTTCCATCTGTTTAGATCTTAGTAAATCCTGCTGTGCCTCTTTCCAAAAACATCAGAACTGTTTTAACTGGTAACCTTATAAAAAGTGATCAGAGACTATATAAACATGAAGATATCTGTTTTCTTGCCCAGGAGTCACTTGGACAGATCTTATGCATTGGCAAAAGAATATGTGGAAAGGTTTAATTCTCTGCATGGTAAAATAGTTCTGCCATGCAGGATAGATACATGTATATGTTTTACTTCAGATAGGCTGCAGCTAAAATAGCAAGAGTTCAGTTGTACTCAGAATTGTCTCATCTGTGCTTTAAAGACTTGGAATGAACACAACGCTAAACACTGGTAGCAACAAGACTATTTAAACTCAAATTATATGCAGAGGAACTGCAGCCACCAGTTCTGTAGATGTGGTAAACCCATGCCAGTGGCTGCAGGCTCCGGGTATGTCCAAATTTAAAAGTTAATACTCTATATATAAGGGAAGAAGCAATCGAAGCGGCTTAACATTTACCACAGGACAGATCAGACTTTTGGATTGGTACTTGAAATGCTTTGTAGGATCTTGTAGAATTGGCAAGTGGCAGCGTGCAGCTTGTACTAAAGCTACTTTTTCTTCTGGCCCATGTACAGAGCGTCTAGAAAAGTATTGATGGGTTTAATACTAGTTCTGCTGTCAGCTGCTTGGCATATATACAGGAATGTTAATATTTTAGGGCTAGCAAAATTGTTATGTGTGACATCAGTTTAGCGTTAGAAAAATTTGTCTTGTGATATTCATCTTTTCCCTAAAGCCAGAGTCTCCAATTTTTTTTCACATGCAGTTTTTTACTTTAAAGGAAAATAGGGCAGGTTTTCGCATCACAGCTTAAATATGTGAAAACAGCCTCGGTCACATTTTGTTACTAGTCTGTTTGAGCAACTGAATGCCTTGACTCTGTTCATGAAAAGTAGATATTCACAGAATCTGTTGTTTGTTGTACCACAGGAAGGGGGGGAAAAATCTGAGACAGTAGGCCATTTTAAGCAACCATATTAGGACACCTTCATTAACAGAAAAATTCGGGTTAAACTCAAATTCTATGAAACTGGTAGAACATTTAGTAAAAATATTGCATGTTCAAAGAAGTAGCTCAAATTCCAGATGTTTTAAACTGTTAAACCCAGGACATTTAATACTTTGAGCTTTTCCAGTCACAACTGGTTTTTTGTGTATGTCTTGTTGAAATGGATAAAGATTTATTAAATCTGTTCTGATGAAATAGTAAGTGTCAAAGAGGAGACAATCAAGTTGTAGTGATATACAGAATACAAAATGGTGTAGCTAGTCTGGTCATAATCAGTAACAATGTTTAGATTAGTTTTATCTCTCAAACTTATTTAGAAAATTATTGTAAGTACAAATTGTATGGTGTTCATAAAGTTATTGTAACTCCTAGTTTCATAGCTTCTATTAATTTAAGCATTTCAAAACTCAACTGCTAATAATGCTGACCAAAAAAGGATATATAGCAACATGCTTATCTTTTTCTTTCCCCTTCCTAGTGACCCGTACGTGAAAGTGACAGTGTATGACCCGGTGAATGGAGTCCTTACCAGTGTTCAGACAAAAACTATTAAAAAGGTTGGCCATCTTATCTTTGTGGGGGTGGTGGTGGGGTTCAGTTGGTTTGGGTCTGTTTGATTAGGCTCTAGAGGAAAAGTTAATACTACAGGAAATATAAGGGATTAATGTCACTTGAGTGAACAGACACGGGGAAAGGAATGTTCCGTGGCCTACTCTTTTTCTCTGTTCATGGCATTATTTTGGTATTTTTCTCTTCAATGGTTTTAGTGGAAGGTAGAGAAACACTTAAGGAATACAAGGTGAGTATTGATTCAAAACTACATCATTCATGGAAATACTGGATTGTTCTGATTTTTTTTGGAGATCTTTAATGAAATAAGAATCTCTCTTGCTGTATGATTTATCTTTTATATTTGAAACACAAACACAACTTGTGTTTCAACATCAAATTGCACAGTTCACCTGAATACTAGTCATTTCTCTAGAATACCGGCAGGAAAAAGTCAGTCTTACTACTGGTACTGGTAACTTAGGTCAGATCAACTAAAAATGTATTTGTGAGAGGGGAAAGTACTCTTCCAAATCATTGTTCTCGGATAGTGGCTGTGACTTGTTTTATGAGATCACTCATACATTTTCCCTTTACGTTGATAATTGTATTTAGCTATGATGAGAGTTCGAAGTATCTCTAGTATTTTTAAAAATAGCCACAATTGAAAGATGTGTTTAGTTGAGCAGGTTACATTGAGCTTGGCCCACGTGTGCCTGGTCTGTCTAGATTATGTTGTGGAGAGATTTGGCATTTGCTAAGAGTTCGTGGGTTTGGGATTAACATGTTTGCATGTAAGCAATATGGACAGTGGACTGAGGAGAAGGCAGTGATTATTACTGAAGACATACCGTAAATTAACTGATTTGAACTGTATCATGAGCCCTTCTCTGCGTCCATGGCATTAGCCGAAATCTGAGAATACTTGCTTAAATTGTCTTAATTCTGCACTGTGTTGAAGACTCCTGTGGCTCTTACCTGCAATAGCAAGGTTAAAGCTTTTGTACCTTCTTTCTGAAGTGGATTGTTACATGGGATAAAATGGGTGTAAAACATCAAAAAAGACACCAATATGGAATTGTCACTATAACAAATGCTGTCTTCCTTTTTTCCTTTTTGTTTTCTTCCTCACATACAGTCCTTAAACCCCAAGTGGAACGAAGAACTCTTATTTAGAGTAAGTGTTTTTTTACAGCCTTATTACCTATGTCAGATTTAAGATTAACACATTAGGGAAAATGTTTTCTCACTACTTCAGCTTAAAATCAGAAATATGCCTATAAATAATGTTCAGAAAGGTTCACAAGCTGTTTTTGTTCGAAATACATTTGTTGACACTTATCTGTGCCAGAGTTAAACTTTCAGTCTTGATTTCATCTTCTTTATTCCATGAATGATTAAAAACATGAACATGGATTTGAAAACATTTTGGGATATCACCCGTCTTGGCTCATTGGTTCCAATAGAAATGTGTTGCATAGTGAAATGGCAGCAAGGTGTAGATTTGCTGTTTCATTTCGGTCTTACGTATTTCTTTCCTCCTGCATAAACATAGAGATTTTGCTGAAGACAGATGCTTGTACTTAGCATATATTTTAACTATTAATGTATTTCTTTTTCCTAGGTTAATCCTCAGAAACACAGACTCCTTTTTGAAGTGTTTGATGAAAACCGTTTGGTAGGTCCTTTTGTGTTAATATTGCAGTATGTTAAAGACGTGAATGAGTGTAAGTTCATCTGGATTCAACATGGATTAAAAAACCCCCAACACACCAAACAACCTTAACTTCTATAATGAAACCTACAGCTGAAGGCAGACCTAATTTGTTTACTTACTTGATAACTACCACACTTCATGATGCTCTGAAGCAGTTTTATTATTATTAACTTCTAATGTGCTTTAACTCATAAGAGCTGTGTTCTTTTATCGTGCTTTTCGAATGATATGGCCCAGTTCTTTGGTGATTTTTGAATGCTCTGCACTGAATATTTATTTTTCCCACAAAGTAGTATTGACAACATAGGTGTCTCTGTACGTGGTGTAAGAAGGTTCTTCAATGTGTGAGGAGTAGCATGGAAGAAAGCATGTGTGCATTTTCTTTGGAGACCTTAATGAGTGAACAGTGGTTTGTGATCTTGTAGAGAAGTGTCACTCTCTGAATGCCAGATCATAAGAAAGATAGCAATAGCTTATGCATTAATTTTCTTGGTGAAATCAAAACTCCTTTGACCATGCTTTTATTTTACGTGTGAAAGTGTCTACTTACCTATCTTTCTGTCTGTATGTTTTATTGTAAATAAGGCTGATAGCAGTACAGTTGTGACACTTGCATCCTGGGGCCACTTCACAGACATTCCTTGTCACTGAAATATATACCTTCTGCAGTAGTTTGAAACTCATAGGGGTTGAGTGCTCTTTAGTTTGTACTCCAAACACAGTTTTATTCTGATAGCTGTTCCAAAGGATCTCTGTGCTCGAATAGTGTGTCACCTATGAAAAACTTGTTATTTTTCCCTAATGCGTTCTGCATATATTCAGCAATTCATTGTATCTTTTATGGAGGTGCTGCTCTGCTAAAGTTGGGAAGAGTGAAAATGCATGTAAACATAAGTACAAAGTGTCTAGAATAATTAGGTTTAAGAAGAAGAGGCTTGTTTCTTGGTTATAGGCATTACAGAGTCCTCAAACCATTTACTTCTTGGCTGGCGGTGTTACCAGTCCGAAGTATTTCAAATGTGTTGTCTTTTTTTTTTTTTCCCAAGCAATTTTAAAGGGAATCGCCAGCATTTGTGGCTTACATGGCAGGTTAAATATGATTTTTCAGGATGCTCATGTGTTTATCTCAACATAATATTATGGGCTACCGTGTATTCTTCATGAGGTCAGAGTACTTTGTCCGTTAGTCATTGGAACATTACTGCCACCCCCTGGAAGCCGGGAGGCATGAGTAGAAAGTCAGATTCCTAATTTTTTTATTTCTTTATTTTTCTGGAGAAGGACAGTGCTTTCTTTGTGGTTTCCACCAAGAAGATTCCTTAGCATTCTTTCTCCGATCTAGAATAGCTGAGTTTGACCTCTTTGCTCGTGGGAGAGGAACCAATAAAACATTTTATTGGCTTCAACTTGGAAATGGTGCTTTGTTTCCTAGGTATGAGTGTACTTAGAGATCAAAGCATTGTGACCATATCAGTCACTGTAGTTCCTCAATAGCCCTGATATTTTTCATCTTTTCCATCCCCTCATTTGGGGAGTGGAAAAGTCTGCCTCCCTATTTCTCTCTAGCTTGCTCTCAGAAACACTGTTTCTATCCCAGTTGTCTTGAGCCATTTTGAATAAGTTGCTGTTTTAGCTGTGGTTGGTTTAGCATTGACAAGCTCCCCCACTTCTATTAATTCATCTTCACATCAGAAATTATAGGTGCTTTGCACTCTTTCAGTAGGATACACAGCTGTGATCAGAAGATGTTTCATCTTGCATTATTTTAGTGGGCTTCAGTGTTAATCAGCCTGCCTTTCTTCTACCTATTGGGTGATAGTTTAAACTCTAGGTGTGAGCAAGCTGATAAAACTGAAATTCTCTTACATTTCTGAGATGGTCTTCCCAATGGATAATTTCCTCTTTATAAAAATTTATCCCAAGTAGTTTTATTCTTTGTAACTTTTGGGGGTAAATTGAAGCTGAAATATCATCTTTTTGTTTTTTTCAGAAATGTCGGTTTCTTGAAAACTAGGCTCAAAACGTTTCTTCATTGTTACACTTAAATTCAAAGTCCTGCTGCACTGGTTGTATCACCAACAGCTGGAGTTTTAAAATCTCTCTGTAATAGCTTTCAAACTTTTCAAAGATCACCTCCCTTGGATTTAGTAGGGGAACACTGAATGCAGTATGTTCTGCTGACTTGTGGCAAACCATTAACAGAATAAAGAGCTTGAGCAGTTTGTGGAGTCCTCAATTATGGTAGTCTTTAAAAACACATTAGGAAAATCTCACAAGAAGGACAATGAGATCACTTCTGAGATGGACCAGTGGATAGCTGACTTTTTGGTGTCTCTTCCTGTCTTAACAGTAACTTGTCACAATTACGTATGTTTCAAATGAAGTATCAAAGTCTTACTGACACTGAAGAAGTCGTGATGTTTAGATTTGAATGGAGCTATTGGTACTGTTAAATTATTATTTTTAGTTTATTTTTGTCAACTCTAATTCAGCAAGATAGAATTTTGCATTTGAAAAGCTTTTTTTTTTTTCACTTTAAAAGCCGTTTTGTGTTGACTGAGGAGGCTGTAGGTGGCTGACTATACAGTTATGGCCGAGGAAGAGTGATGTGTTGAGAAATTTCACTTAAATCTGAAGCCTGAGTTACCAAATTATGTCTGCTTATCGTTTTCTTAGAGGTTTCTTTAGTAAAATTGGAAAAACATTTCGAATCGTCTTTTGGGGGAGAAAGTGGAGCTTTTTTCTCTCGTAAAAGCCGTATCTCTAATGAAGTGGTTGCGATTTGCTGTGTATCACATTAACATAAACTGTGCTGCTAGTAAATTTGTTGTTGGGCAGAAAATGAGCTATAAGAAATGCTTTTTACCCTTCACTCACATATCTTAAGGTGAGGTTTTTTGGTTTTGGGTTTTTCGGTTTGTGTTTTTGTGTGTGTGGGTTTGGTTTTTTTTTTTTAAATATTTACTTGGGGTTTAAATGTAACTTTCTGAAACTGTGACCAAAAGATTCTTTTATGGTATTTTGCTTTCCTCTTCTCTCCCCATTCCAGTCCCCCTCCAACATACACCATCAGAAATCCAGTTGCTAAAGCATAATGAAATAAATGAACTATTGTATTTGTTGGCCTTTTATGAATAAGCTAGTATTCATTTATTGCTGCATTCTAATAATGGAATTCAGGTAACAGAGGTTAAGTAAGCCCTGGAGTATAATTAGAAAACAAATTTGTTGCTTGCAAACAGGGTACTGTGAATTTGATTCTTGGCTCTTTTTTGGGAAGGAGGTATAAATGTTAATTTTACTGCCTTCTAGCTTAAAATACAGTGAAGGTTAAATAAATATGGAGCAGAAAAAAAACCTAGTAGTATGACCCATAAAAGTATAAATGGCCTAGTGTTCTCTTCTGTTTGCACTTTGTCAGCAGCACTAAGTAATTTCATGTTAGTGCGGTAGCATTTAGTACTGCATCATATATGGCTTCTGTATTCAAAAGTACATTCATAGGCAAATGTTTGTTTTAAAAAATCAAAACAACAAAAAAAACCCAAACAAGGAAAAACCCCACCTAACAAGATTTAAAGATTGTCTTTTTTTCAGAAGTCCCACTAGGTGCCAGCAAAGGACCTTTTCAGATACGAAACATTTTGTAGGAATTCTCAATCCCATTACTTTTGTAAGAGTTGACAGTATATTAACTTCTTGACATGCTGATAATGTTATTTAAAAAATAGAAATAGATTAGTAATTAGCTATGAATGTATGAGAGTTTGTATATAACTATACATAATAACTTTCTTTTATAACTGTGCTTGGTAATCTTAGCTCTGTGTTCTAAAGTTTGCATAGCTGGTCATATATTTGCATGCCATAATTGAACTCTAATGAATGTCGCCTTATCGTGGGCTTCCAGCAAACAAGATGAGGTAGTTCAGTTTGGAAGAATAGTTTTGTTTCTTTCTGCCTTTAACAGCTGTAATTTGGAAAGGTTAAAATGTAAAATAAAAGTTTAACGTGGTAGGCTGAAAATAAATGCCAAATTATTAATCAGAATAACTTTTGTGCTTCTAATTCAGTTGCACCTCACTGAAAATTATTAATTAATTGGCAGGAGAGGTTTCTACTGTATGCAAATCTTTAGAAAGTGTGATTGCTTAACAGTGTTTAGATTGCAAGATAATGCCAGATTTCCTTCAGGTTTTATTTAAATAGTGCAGGAAGACTTTTTTTTAAGGGGGAGGAGGCTTATTTCACTGGTTTATACATAATCAGACCTCAGCAGTTTGCTAGCATGGTTACTATTTGGAAATTCAATCCTAGACTTGATACTCAATTATATGGGACTTCATTCCTACCAACTTCCTGTAATTCTAAACCTATGGGTAAAAATATTAGTAGTCATACGCTGCTGAGGAAAGTACGGACACATTGACTCAGCTAGTGCAGCTGCAGCAGGAGTTGCTGTTTTAAACTTGGAAGTACTGGAAGTTTGTTATTGTATTCATTTATGCAAATTGCAGAAGGTATAATGAAACAAGGTCAGTAGTGTTTGTCAGTGTGTTGCAGCTGAGGTTGTTGGAACGTAAGTGCTTTCTAAATGAATGCTTTCTGACTGCCAGCAATCAGACGGTCCAGAAACTGCAGTTCAACGAATGGCTGACTTATTTCAAGAGGTACAGTTTGTTTTTTTAACACAAGTATCTTGTAGAAATTAGCACAAAGACTGCAACTTTTATGGGCTTTTACTGTTGTGATGTACTAGCTCTAGGTTCTGTATAGCTGCCCGTAGCCTTTCTGCTGAAGGATCTTTGTGGTTTTCATTTGCTAACATGCGTGGAAATGAGAACAAATGGCACGACGGTTAAGACTGCATTTTGCTACCCAGAGAAGCAACACAGATCCGTTATCGGAAACCTCTGAAGATGTTTTGGATAGTAACAATTTTATGTACTTCAAAAAATCGCAGAATTCTGCACCTACTGTTACACAAATGAAGCTGACTCCTAGACAAGTTACTCATGCACCTGTGATGCAACAATTAATTAATCAAGAGGAAAACGCACCTATTTCTTCCCTGCAAATAAAAAAGAGCACCTCGCTGCACATTTCCCTACAGTCTGGAAAGTATAGTGGATATTTTCAGTCTGGCGGTGCTGTAGCTACTGGTGAAGATACTTCATTCCTTGGTATTGGTAATGAAGGGAATTGTGGTGCTAGAAGTGGGGCTGATCATCGATGTAATGACAGCCTTCTGAGCAATACTGCTCTGTGCAATGGCAGTCTTGGCAGTATTGCAGCCAGTGACAGCGGATCGTTCAGCAGTGCTGGAAGTGACTACGGATCATGTGCAAGTACCACCAGCGATGGAGGTTCGTATAGTAACAGTGTCATCAGTGACAGCGGTAGTGGCAGCCTTTCAACGAGCGATGGTACTTTCTGTAGTAGCGTTGTACTTGGTGATTCTTCATGTAGGAGCGTTACAAACAAGTGGAATCCCTACAGGAATAACTCATCTCAGGAAACTCTGTGTAGAAGTAATACTACTTTTGACCAAGATGCTTTGTCAGTGAGGAAGAAAACAAAAATTCCACTTCGACGTTGTTCGTCACTGGTTATTTTCCCTAGGAGTCCTTCCAGTACTCCTCCAGCTTCTCCAGTAAGCTCAGGTCAGCTACCACATAGAGGTGCCTATCAAACATCCCATAAACTAATTATTTCTCCTAGTGAGCTGGCACTAAAAGAAGATCAAACCATTTCCAAGGGATTCCTTTCAACAGCAGTCAATGGACTTCGACTGTCTAAAGCAGTTTGCTCTTCTGGCGAAGTCAGAGACATTCGACCGCTTCATTTGAATACATCATTACAGGACAAAAGTCAGATTTTGAGTAGTTCCGAGCAGGCAACTTGTGAAGAAGTGTCTGGCTTCCCGTGTATTTCAGTTCATCTCACTCAAAGAGCGTTTGCATCAAGCAGTGAAATGGTTAAGGGCTGTTGCAGTCCAGAGCTAAATCTGAACTCCAGTGCAAAATACCCTCATTTAAAACTGGCACGTAGCACATCTGCCTGTTTGCCCTCAAAACCAGATTCAGAATATCAGATTAATATCAGTGAACTAGAAAGACCGAATGCACAGCTGAGCAGAACCCACCAAGTTTTGCAAAGAAGCGTTTCATTGGAAGGATCACGTCAAAAAGTTTCTTGCTGTTTATCCAGCCTTAAATACAAGTGTCATAGTGCAAGGACGTCTCAGTTGCACATACAGTTCAAACCTGGGAATGAAGGAAAAACAACTGGTGTTAAGAAAAGATATGGAACTCCTAAAAGGGAAATGTCTAGCACTTCTTTGTGGAGGCCCCATAAGGTGAGTGTTCTGGTTTATAGAAAAATTTTGCAGTATTTCACAGCTGAAATTTAACAGGAAAATAATAAAATTTACAATCAAGACTTAAACACAACAATTTCAGAATTTCCTAATGGTGTCAAACTGTCACAATTAGGAAGTTAATTTTTGTATTATCTTTAACATTTGGGTTTTAGATTTGTTTCTTAGAATATGGTACATAGAGTAGCATAGTTGAATTGGTCTTGCAGTGAAATACCTGTATTTAATGTATTATAAACAATAATTTCCTGTTTACAGGAACTCAAAGGGATTTTTTGTCTAGTTATGGAGACATGGGAATTATTTAAACTTCAGATGAAGTTTTATAGTTTTAAATAGATAACTTCTCAGTAAATTAATAGTAGTTACTAAGATTGGATATAAAATGGGTAAAAATGAGATTACTCTAGAGTCCTTTACGTTTATTTCGTATAGGCTTTATTTTACAGAACAGTTTGCTGTATGTAGAATTAAAGATAAGTAATATTTGAGCACAGAAACTGTAAATACCATTTGTTTCTGTATACACCCTGAACCACAGGAATTTTCAGTTTCCTCTCTTTTTTTTTTTTTCCCCTCCCCTTCCAACCACTACTTCAGCCTGAGCAGTACACTGTAACTTAATACTTCTCCCAACAACTTTGCTGTTCAAATTATAGTACTGGAGTCTAGAAGGCTTATATTAAATATATTTTTTTGGTAATGAAACTCACATCTGACTAAACCGAAGAAGTGTGTTTGCTCTTATTAACTCTTAAAGCAGTTTATGTTGTTAGTAGGGCATAAGCCATGTGAAATGTGGATTTTAAGACTTGTTTACATAACGTTGTGAAGCTTTGAATGATCTGAATATTATATAATAGTTTTAATTGTGAATTAGTTTTAATGCTGCTAAAACTGCAACTACCAAAATTGGTTTAAGATCTCATTCTCTATTAATTAACACTACTACCATGTAACTAACGTGTGTTTAAGCAAAAGGCTTTATGCCAAAAATCTGCAGTTACGACAGTTACTTTCTAAACTAGTAATAGAATTACCTTGGAGGTATTAGCCTGTATTTTTCAGTTTGTTGTTGCCTTAGAGTAGTGCCTGATGATTCTACACTTTTTGACTTCTTTAGAGTTTAGTATTGCTTTTTGGTTAAAAAGAGTTTGAAGAAAAATGCACTTTCCTTCTTGTAAAACTGTCATTTGTGTTTGAGCTTCATTATAAAACTGACAGTGGATCGCAGGTCATCACTATGCATATTGTTTGGTGATTCCTTGTCCCAAAATCAAACTGTAAAGTTGATGGTAAATTCCCCAATAAGCAGAAACAGATTATGACATATTTTAAGCAGTCTGGATCCTAGTTATTTTTAAAAAGTGTACTGTAAAAGGAAAACATGTTGAGTCATGCACTTCAAGTACATTTCTCGTCAACTTGCACTGCTAACCTCTGTGTTTAATGGCACTTGATATGCAAGATATTTTATATTTTAATACTAAGTGAATTTTAATAAATTCAGTTTAGATAGAATCCAAGTTCAGAATTAGACTGTTGGCCAACATTTCCAGAAAATGTTGGAGGATGCTGGATGGACAATAGTTTGTTTTGGTTCCTGGGAGTGGATTGACATAAAATCTAAGGACACTTAACTTTTTAAAGCATTTGATAGCTTCTGAGGTAGTTGAGCATTTTTACTGTGCTAATGTGGCAGCATGTTTTAAGCTTCCTGATTTCTTAAGAGTTCATCTTCTGACTAAAAGATGAGAGACAAGTTTAAAAAAGAAAGTCTGAATCCCGAATTGTTGTAGTTATCTTGTACTTTCATGTATCTGCAAATATTTAAATTGTGCCATGTTTAAATGCAAATTAAAAAGATCTCTGACATCAGAAAACTGGACACTAAAGGTTTTATAGCAGTATACTTACTTCAGAGTCCTTTATGCAACAACAGGCACAGGAGCCTTTCAGTCCTGAAATGGCCCTGTCAGTCTTTATGTAAGATCAGTTTTTATAGAATATCCTATGAAACAGATTATCAAAAAATTTAAAAGCCTCCCCCACCAAACTAAGCAAAAAACGTAATTGACTTTATAGCAGTTCAGCAATTCAGTGGAATAGAGTAGAGAAATACTATTGTATTTGCTGTTACAGTCTTTGTGACAAATATAATAGATTCTATGGCAATCATTTAATTATATAGTCCTGTTAATTATCATGGTGTATTGTGACTCATTTAAAAATAAACAACTCCCAAAATATTTCTCTTGACTCCAGTTAGTCTGGCCTAGTATATTGATATGCTGAGTCTGGGTTCAAATTTAACGAGTTGATACTGGAGTAGCATTTAGTAATGTCAGCTATCTGTACAGAGCAGTCGTGAAATCAAATCAGTGCTTTGGTCAGAGACTCCAGAGTCTGAAGCAGCAAAAGGTCTACGCATTCTTTTCTTACGTGCCTAGCTACTAGCCTTCAGCCACCTCGTATCAGATTTCCTGCTTTCTATAATCAACAGCTTGTTAAAGGCTGACTTTTTTTAAAAAAAAATAAATAAAAAATTAAAAAAAAAAATCACAACACCATTTCTGTGACAACTGGCCTTGGATTATTTTTAATGAAGTTGAAAAATGTGGAATGGTGATGGCCCACATACCACTGCTGATCTTTACTGGAAACATATTGAATAGGTTCTGCAGCAGATAGTGGAATTTCATTTATGCAAAGCAGGAGGAAGAGGTAGTTCATGGTTGCAGCACTGAAGGTTGTCCTTGACTTCGTATTTCTGTTTTTAATGTGTTTTCCAGTGCATCTCTCTCTTGCTCAGGGTAGAAGTAGATCTGCAACTAAAGCACTTTGACCTCACAAGTGTGAATTGGGAGGGTAGGAGTGAGTAAGGGAACAGTTTACATGTCATCTTACATATTAAACTTTAAGAGGCATAGAGGAAGGCAGAAGCAATGACTACAGTTCCACTTATTGTAGACCATAAACAAACTATATAAAAAAAGCTGGTTTAATAGCTTCCACAAGTATAATATTACGCCGACATCCCTGTTGACATCAGCCATTCCTTCCCCGTCAGTATCACTGATGGTTAGATAATGTGAATATTGTAAATGTACTTGCAAATCTGTTTCAGCAACTGTATACCTTAAAATAATTTCTTGAGCAATTAAGGGAATCATTGTGTAGTTGTCCTGTTGTTTATAACTAATTTTATTCATAACTAATTTTATTCAGTTTTTTTGTCTAGTGAATGAAATACAATGTTTTGAAGGAAAAAAACCTTCCGAGGTGTGTAAAATAACCAAAAATGTTTTTCTACTGTCAGGTTCATGTGAAGAAAACCTTTAGTTGGAACTCTCGAGCTTTTTTGACCAGGTCCTGAAACTCTGACTTGTATTTGTAAAAGGAGATGCTATTTGAATCTTTCAGTACTAAATATAAATTTTGGACAAACAGCGATTTGAGGGCGCTGTGTGTCAGGATGTCTCCCTTCACTAGCTTACTTCCCAGCTGATCTGCACATGCTGAGGGGACCAGAACTTGTGCCTGGAAGATCTTGATTCCCTTGATAAATGCTGCACCACAAGTTAGCACTGAATAGTCTGAGGTTGTCTTCTCTTGCATCCTCTTTAAGTATAGAGTTTCTGTCTTAGCAGAACTCCTTCACAGAAGATAATGGTCCAACCAAGGAGAAGCACCAAGAAAAGGGGAAAGCAACTGTGGCTTATCTCCAGCCATCTCTATCTTTGCATATTGAGCAAAGGAGCTGCATGGGTATCAGTGTCCCAAATCTGCAAGGAAGGGAGGTGGAAAAGGAGCAGGTGAAGAAAAAGATCATAGAGGCGATACAAGGCAAAGCACAATTGAGCTACAATGAACTCGTCACCTAATAATTTTCATATTGTTCAGTGTTGCGTATCTTGAAGGATCACGTTGCAGAACTGTCTATGGCACGTTGCTATGTCAGGGCGTATCAGTTGGGCCAAGGAGAACTGGGGTTGAAAGGAAGGTGGTGGTTTTCTGAGGAATCACGGTGACAACTACTTTAGATGTAAATCACATAATGCCATTTACGTTGTCTCTCAGATAAATCTTAGAAGTTGAAGTGTACATCAAAGCATTAAAGGGAAGACAGTGGAAACTATCTGTTAATCACAGTAATTAACAATTTGTAATTAGTTGTAGGTAGTCTACTTTTATACTTTATATAACAATGACCTGTAGTGCTTTGATAACTTGTACTGATTTCTTCTGTTTTCAGTCTCAATTAAATGCAGAGTTTTCTTATAGCTTCTCCTCTGCCCTTCTTCATGCTGTTAGCTTTTGATTAGCAATCTTTTTCATGGGGAAGAAAGATTACACACAAAGGATATGATAAACCTTACAGCCATGACTAGCTGTGAACCATTGCTACGTGGAAGCATTAGTAAAGGAAGCAATCTGTTAATATTGTTTGATGTCAGCTCCATGCCTAAAACTTTTCTTTGTCGGTTTCAGCAAGCTGTATTTGGCAATAGTGAACCATGTGTAACTTTTGGAACATGATCATGCTGTAAGGGACAGTGTCTGGGCTGTAGCAGAATGCTTGAATAACCCCGTATATCGAAGCTCTTGCACTTTGTAGTCACCAGCAAACAATACACGTGGGTATTGAGGAGGGGTTTTATTTGATTGTGCTCTGCACAAGTTATGATTAACCTCATTCTGTTTATAGTCTGCAGCTGAACTGAGTTTGGGTAGGTTTCTCATGCCAGCAAAAGGGGAAACTAAAACTGCAAAACCAGGCACAGCAGAGCTCCTGAAACAGCTTATATGAATATTTAATTATCCAGCCTTTGGGTTGATTCCCGTCCTTTTAATCTACCAAAAAGAGTGGGAAGCACTGATGCTGTGGCTTCTTTCATATAGCCACAAGCTATAGTTGTTCAGTCTCTTAAGGCTTAGTATACATTTAAGAATGTGTTTAAGTAAGTAAGAGACGTTCTTCCCTTTACTCCTGACTAGCCAAATAGCTTGTAGGCTTTTAGATAAGAGATCATGATCATCGCTATAACTTTTTAAAAATCATAAATCCTTTTGCTTTCTGTGAGAAATTAGATTGATGCTTTAGGTTAAACAAAAACATTTCTTGGAAAATGTTGTGGTGATGTAGAAATCATAGTCTTTACAAGCATTATAGCATAAGACAGAAGCCCTTAACAAAACTGCTAGTCCCTGCAGGTATTCGCCTAAGAATTGTCAGGAAGCTCAGCTATAAAATGGTTGAAATACTAACTATAATGAATAATCTTTTAACCTATTAGTACCTTACTGAAGAAAGCTGGTAAGTACGTGCTGATATTTTAAAATGACCAAAAGGGGAACTACAGCTATGACAACAGGCCGGTCTGGAAGAAAGAGTACATGGAACAGAATTAGTAGACATAAGACATGTTTTCTGTTTGCAAGGAGGGAGAGTGAGCACTGCCTTCATAAAAGGAAGTTTTGTCTTGCAAATAGAACTAAGCAATGACATGCAAAGACGAGCGAGCTGGTTAATGCAGGACACTGAGCTTTTGAAAATACTTGACAAGAACCCTTAGCAGAAGTCCTGGAAAATAGTCTCAAGACATCAGTGCAGAAAAAAGCTTCCTCATTGATGACAACTAATTAAAAATAAGAAACAGAAGGGAGAATTAAATTATCACCTCTGAAGTTGCAGAAAATCATATGGTAGTGAGTGACTAGACAGTAGAATGGACAATTTTGAAAGTCTGTGTTGATAAATGCCAAGCGCTGCACACAGAGGGAAAACGAGTAGTAATGCATGTGTGGTAATGGTCTTCTGTACTGCTCAGGAGATGGTTTATGTCATTGTGAGTGACTTGCTGAAAATGTCAGCTCAAATCTTGTTGACAGTTGAAAGGCAAATAGAAGGTTAGGATTTATTAGGAAAGGAATAAACTAACAATTAAAAACACCAGAGGAGCTGTAGAAATCCACATATATGGATGGCATGCATATTTCTGGTCATCCTTTTTCAGGAAGCACGTATAACAGAACTAGAAAAATACTAAGGAGGGTGACAAGCTTGGGATAAGTTTTATGTGAGAAGACAGTAAGTAGACCAAGGGCTTTGCAGCTTTGGGGTTAAAATAAGTTGTATAAAGGGAGTTTTATAAAACTATAGTTCAGAGGAGGTGAATTTAAACAGAGACTCCACTCTTATAAACAAAATACGTTCTCTTATATGTTGCTAAACTCACTCTTGCAAGATGTTGTGCATACCAAAAGTAGAAATGGATTTCAAGAAGAGATTAGATAAGTTGAAGAAAGGTCCATTAAAGGGTTTTAAATTCTCAATATGTGTTTTAATGTCAGGATCAAAAAGTCCATGACCACTTATTCGTTAGAAACTGGGGGATATATCAGAGGAAATACTCTTCCTAATTGCTGATTTTATTATTTCCTTAAGCGCCTGCTCTTGGCCATTACTAGGGAAAGGATACAAGGCTATGCAGAGCATTAATCTGACTACTAGGCTCTTCAGTGCCTGCTCAGCCCTTGCAGCCATCTAGGATCAAATGGTAGAAACGCTTCTTCAAATTCTCCCCTCACCCTGGGCTGAGTGTGTTCTTCTGTGTTCCAACATGCATTTTCTTGTCTTCCAGAAGTGGATGAATTTCACAGATCAAGCAAGCAAGCAAAACTGACTGGCCTTTTCAGGCGGGTCATTTGCTTACAGCTGACTTTCACCCTTGTCTGAAGGGGACTGCCCTGCATTTCTGTTAAGTGTCTCTGTTTCAAGTGAACTTTCTTCCTCACTCCCTATGACGAACAGAACATGCTGATTTGGGAATGCAGCCAGCAAAATGTTTGTAGCTCGTTTCAGTGTTAGTTTGTGGATCTATAATAATCTCTGTTTCAAGAGAGTACATCACTCTCTCTTCCCATGGTGGCAGTTTACAGTAAACTGAAAAGTCTACAGATAGATGCAATTATTGTTTGAGACCTTGGGCTGCTTTTAGTTCTATCAACCGTAACATAAGCAAACAGAATTTAAGGAGGAGACCAGCAAGTTCCTGGCTGAAATGACATACAATCTTGAATTGGAGTCATTGAAGTTAGGGCATATTAAAATGCAAGTGGGACACTCTAGCTACTCAGTAAGAGGAATGTGGGAAGAAACATAGAACTGGATTGTTTTAGACCTAGATAATTTCTGTGGCAATCTGTGATTTTCCTAGCATAAGGGAGAAGGCCTTGTTCAGTAACGTGAAAGCAGCAGGGGTTTTTGACGAAAAAGGCTTCTAGAATTTATTAGGTACATTACTTATTTTTGAATAGAGTTTCTCTCTTAGCCAGTTGGAGTAATCGTTGTTTCTAGTAAATTTGATTTGGGACAAATATTTAGCTTGTAAAGAATAAATCCAAAGTGTTTAACATCTGGCGAATTATAGGCCAATAAAACCCATGCCTAATGTGGGAAGTGTGATGTAACTTTAGTAAGACATGTGTTGAGCTTATTTGAAATAAATTGTAATACTGCTCTTGTTGTAAAAGTAGTTGTGGGTGGGTTATTTGTGTTGTAGCTGCCTTGTGTCATGGAGGTTGAGGCATCCAAAGTCAGTTCACACAGACTGGTTTTGGACAGATAGGATTTATAACTTGAGCATAGCGTAGCCTAAGACAAACCAGTAAGTTCTGATGTAGCGAGGTCATCTGTCTACATTTAGGTCTGGCAGCAGTAGGTTTAGGCTCGGGGCTGGGAGAGGTCAATAGGTAGGGCTTGGGGCTCCCGTTCAGATCAGCGGTGGCTGAGGACTAACGTGGAGTGCAGACGAGCATGGAAAACTGCACCGTGGCTGGCAGCGGCCGCTAGCTGTGTGCTGGTGCAAAGGCACAGGGAATTCTGAGTTAGTGTTGATGTTGAATTTGGATCCACGGGAGCTGAGAACAGCAGACTTAAGAATGCTTTTGAAAACTGCTGGGCTAACTGCAATAGGCTGAGGCCATTCAGCCTGCATCCAGCCCTGCTGTAAGTCTGTGTTTGCAGAAATTTCTTAGAAGGGGTCAGTTACTTGTACAGCCTAGGCTGACTATTGAGGATTATATTTAGGGCTGGAAGAAACAGCTTCCAGGCTCAACATGGGTTTGTGCATCTGTGTGGCGGTGTGCTGGACCTAATGAACTTCCCAGGAGTCAGAACATGATGCAGAGATGCTCCAGTTGCTTATCTGCCTTTTGGAGGCAAAACGTTTGTCTGTGTATTTTTTTTTTTTCCAATTCTTTTTGTTCCTTCTTGCTCTGAATAACAAAAAGTTGACTGAGTGTTGAGTCCTTTGGCTGAGCATATTGATTAGCCAGTGTGGTTAATACCTGTCATACCTGGTTTGTCTGGTTGCTCATTTCAGGGAGCAAATTATACATGCAGTTTAATGTATGTTAGTTTTACGGGTTTTGAGTGTTTTAAGCTTTATAGTATAAATTGGTGAAGGTAGAAGTGCATCTGGAATTATTACTACAAGAGTTTGTTTTTCAGACTTTGTTTGAAGTCGCAAGATTTGGCACAAAAGCTGCCACAAAGAGATGCGAAAGTGTAATGTTTTTATACTGCTGTGAAGTTCACTGACTTGATGTCAGGAATGGCTTGTTGAAATAGTAGAGCCTATTTAAAATTGGGTACTATGTTCTGAATTTATTTTTTTGGAGTGTTGGCTGGTTTAACACAGGAGGCCAAATCTGGATTGGCTCTTGACTTTTCATAAAATGTAGTATTCCTGCCTTTTATAAGGTAGTTTATTTGGCAGATCTGTCTGTAAAACCAAAGGAACTCAAATTCCTGATGAATCAAATATACACACTACTAACTTTTGACTTGTTCTCTGGTTACGTGGTGCTTAAGTATGCTTCCGTTATATTGGACAACTTCTTGACTGCCTGTGACGTATGTGACAATGAATTCTCTCATGCAAAAAAAAAGCTATCTTAAATTGCTCTCTTAATGAACTCTTTAGCACAAGTTCTCAAAGTAGCAAACATTCAGTGGAGTAATACATGAATGTTGTAAAGTTACTTTTAAGGAAGCTATCTATAAGATTGTGGTTCTATATAAAAAGTGTAAGCTGTAAATGGAGAAGCAGATGACACTTTTGCTCTGGCCTTTTTAGAGAAGAGTTGACTCAAAATACCCTTGGAAGCAAGGGAGAATTAGTGAAAATAACTTCAGTGTCATTTCTAAATGCTGTCTGTTAAACAGATGGTAAAACTGCTGAGGCATGTTATGCTGACACCTTGCTGTGGCAGCAGCCAGCAAGGCTGAAATTCCTGCAGAAACATATGTTGCGTAATAACCATTGATCCAAGAGTACATATTTTCTCTATTTTGAAAATGCTGGTAGGTTCTTATATCTCAGTGTCATAGATATCTGATCACAGATACCAACTACAAAGAAATGTCAAATGTCAAAAAAAAAAAAAAAAACAACTAAAAAGCAAACCACTGTCTAGCCCTCCCCCTTAAAAATACAGGAGACTGGGACTGTAATCAATTCCATGCAACAAAGTATTTATTGCTTTGCAAGACAGAGAAAACATTGCTTTCAGAATCTGTGAATTTGGTAAGATCTTAACATGCTAATTGAATTTTACTTTTTTGAAACTGTTATTTTGCCATCATGAATAGCATATGCTGGCAGTATTTTATAGAAGAAAAAAAGATAACTTTTCTCGATTTAGAGTTCAAGAGAACCCGATAATATACTCAGCGCAGCATGAAAAGAAAAATACTTGAAGTTGCTAGTGTAGCTCAGGAAAGTTGGTGGGGTTTGTTTTATTCATTCTCATCAAGCTTGTAGCTAATGTTGATATTTGGGTGTTTAAGCAGGAAGAATGTTGGTTTTATAAGGGATCTATTGAGCTCTTGTTTTGTTAAGCAGCAATAGTCCAGATCACTGTTTGTTTTTTCAATTTGAATTGATACTTTATATTCCTTCCAATAAAAGCTGTATGCTTTCTCGTTTTGCCATACAGCTGTAGAGTCTGTGAGAAGACTGACTTAAACACAATAGCTGTCTGTTTAGTCAGAAAAAGACTGGGAATATTCTTAGGTTCTAATTCATTACATCAACAAAAATTAGTCACAAAAGTTGGTAGAGAAAATACCTGTTATTTCAACACCCTGGTTTTATACAAGAACCGTTCCAAAACGCACTGTGGTGAATCCAGCAATTAAAGGCATTGAAGTCAGTTAACTGTCTTCAAACCTGATAAATTACAGGTAATGTTCTCAGTACTGCTCTTAAGTGTGTGACTTAGATAAGCATGTCTGTTTAAAGTTGTCTTCTATCCAGTTTCTGATGGGAATTGCAGAAAAAAACCCAAAATCTTAACTGTTAAGGCTTATTGAGTATGTATTAATAAAATAGCTGAAAATAAGCTTTGGACTGGATTACTTTTGGTGCTTTTCCTCAGAGTACTCACTTTGGCATTGCGATAGACTTCTTTAAATGTATTGTATACAGCAGCTGTCTGTCCTCACACATTTTTATAACTTTCTATAGACTAAACCAATGAATTGGTAAAATAAAAGGCCTCTTTGTCAGTGTACTGTATCATTAATTGACATTTATGCACTTATGGTTTGGCAAGCAGAAAGTTGAGTTCCCTGGCTGTTAAGAAATTAGAAGTTGACAAGAACAACTGACCCACTTGTCTGTCTTGAAAAAAGTGGGATGCCTGCTCTCCTGAAACAGAGATCCACACAGTCTCAACTTCATTGGCATTTAGTTGTTAATGTGTGTGATGTCTGTTTCGAAGCTGCTTTGGCACTTCTTTGAAAGCAGTTAGTCAGCTTGTCGTAGTGAGGGACATTGCTAAAGAGCATTCTTGCTATCCGATCTACGTATTAGTTGTTTGGAAGTCAACAAAAATCTCCACTGGAGGATTTTACTCTCTGGCTGGAGGAGAAAGTACTGTTAAAGGTTGGTTATCAAGGCTAGCTCTGCTAAAAATAGCAGGAGAGACAGCGGAATAATAGTGAATAACAGGAGCCTGTACTAAAATAATGCTGGTAACAAACACAATGTTCTGAGGTTTTCTAAAATACAGCAGACTTTTGTCCCACATTCCAGTAGTTTATTTGAAAGGCATGTTCCACTTGAGGATTGCCAAGAACTTTACAAATACTAAGCCTTTTAACATGTCTAAGGTATGTACTGTGCCGTTTTAAAAAGAACCTCATAGGCAAAAACAATAGGTATCTTTTTCCAGAAGCGTGTGGTCTATAATGATACAGAAAGTTTTCCTTCAGTGGTTCAGGGAAGCTTCGGACTCTGCAGGTATGAAAATGTGTTGTAGCTTTCTATCTCAAGTGAGTTTGTGAACTAAAAGGTGGTGGTGGTGGTGTTTTCATTACCACCACACCACCGCCCCCCCTTCAAATCTGAATATCAGACATAGACTCTACAAATTGAATAAAAGTTGTATATCTCTGGATTTCTAGCATGTTGTTGCCTATGCCAAGCTCTGCAGTCTAGCTATGCTTTTATGCAAGTGTGAAAATTAGAGCATGTACAAATGTGAGCACTGGTTCTTCATATATATGTACAATTTAAAAATGAGATGAACGATCTTAGGAGAACAGAGCTAAAGAAAAAAGGTACCCGAAGTATTAAGGGAGAGAACTGCTTCAAGAAATACCTACAGCCTTTAATGTAGAGCTGTTTGAATGGAGAATGCTGTTAATGGGACAAAAAAAATAGTAGAACTGGATGGAGATTTAATGCTGTAAAACACTGGCACTGAAAATTAAAGATCCAGTTGTGCCTGAAGAAAGGTGAAATACACAGATTTGCCCTGAAGTGAAGGGAATAGATGTTAGTGAGGTGCAGAGCCTCATGGGGAAAGTTTTATGGAAGAAGGCCGTCAAAATCTTGGGGTGATGGGTTTGAATAAAAGCTTGTGGTACACCAACAGGTTTAGGAAAGAGTAGGCAGCAGATATTTTGTTAGCTGGTAAAATCAGGTAGACTAGAAATCCTGAGGCTGCACTGGCTACGCTGTTGAAGACATTCACAGTCCCTTACTCTGTCTATGCAAAAAAAATGTGGTCTTGTTAAAGTGTAGATTTTTGAAAAATGCCATGGGCTTATACATACCATTTAAAAATTTCATGCCTTTTTGGTTTGAGCGCACAGGCGGTGCTATGTCTTTGTGTTAAATGACCCATATAATACATTTTCCTGCTTTTGTGGAGGTTCGCAAAGGCTTTCAAATCACAAATGAACTTGAAACAACTCAGCATATGCTCCAATAATCCAGTAAGAAGTCACAGAATCACAGAACGGCAGGGGTTGTAAGGGACCTCTGGAGATCATCTAGTCCAGGCCCCTGCCAAAGCAGGAAGTCAAAGTACTTTCACTGTTGGCAGTGATTATTAGCAAATACTGAAATTACCTGTATAAATTACTAAAACCTTAATTTCTTCAGTAGGTAAAAATCAGTGATTGAAAGTAAACTGTGCAACAATACCATGTCTGGTCAGTCCCTCCCCTGATACTGCTGTAGGCTGGAGGGAATCGGGCTGCAGAGTTGCTGCACTCTATGGTAGAATCTTTCAGATTTTAGGTGTTAAAGCTGAGCTCCATAATGTGTGTAGGCAAATGGTAATTTTTCATAGATATAAGGAATTTTAGCACACTTTCAGATGTCAACAGGAATGTCGGGCAGGGATAGGGGAAATGCCAGACACGAAGCTCCTGCTGCCAGGCTTGGGACCGCTGGAATTGCTGGAACTTCCAAGGCACTTCTCACAGATGAAACTTATTTTTGCTTTGTCTTATTTTTGACAGTAGCTGTATTTTTCTGAAAAGAAAAAAATGTGTATATATATGCTTGTTTTGAACAGCTGCCTAGGCTTACAGAAACTGTCAGGTCCTCCTGCGAGGAAGGTCTTTAGTTCTCTGTTAATCTGCGATGAATGTTTAGTTGCTTAAGGATATACCGAGGCAATTATTTTGCTGAAACAGCTAAGGGAAAAAGTGTCTTTACTCTTTGCCCATTGATGATGACTGGAGATGCTGAAGACCTCAGTCCTGCTGCTGAACAGCTCTGTCCTGTTTGATTAGCATTAGTCTTTATGATTAAAAACCAATCTAAATCTCCACCCCCAGCTCTCTCAAACTTCATTTATTCTGAGGAAGGCAGAACTGTCCAAGGCGCTGAGTGTTGGGTGAATCGGAACTTGTTTTGTTGTTTCATTGTCTATAATTTAAGAGTACCTTCAAGCATTACTGTGCTATCAGGGCTTGGAACAATGTTTTTAAAACACTTTGCAACTTTAAACTTTCTTTGTTTTTTGTTTGTTTTTATTTTCTGTAGACTCGAGATGATTTTCTTGGGCAAGTGGATATTCCTCTTTATCAGTTACCGGTTTGTATTTTTTGTTTGTTTTTGTTTTAAGACTGTAAAAGGGAAAAATGAACCTGTATACACCTGTATTAGTCATCTAAGGAATTTAATAGTACCGATAATATAAGTGATTAAACTCTCCTCCTCTGTGGGTTTTTTGTTTGTTTTTCTTTTGTGAATTTTTTAGGCATTTTTAGTGCTATTTATTTATATTTATTTATGATATTTATAAAAAAAAATTTAGGTTACCTTGTGTTTAGATATTGGCTTCTGCTGCTATGAGTGTTAGGAGTGCTTTTAGCTTTTTCAAGAGTAAAAGTGCAAGATTTGAAACAGTCTTAAGAGATTGTAATTGTTACTGTATTTCTTGAAATACTTTCTTTAAAATCTACACATTTACTTTTTATATTCCTTATTCCCATGAACAGATACAGAAGAGGGTAAGTGGGAAATAGAGCTAGTGTTGGTTTGTAGGTTTGGGGTTTTTTGGGTGTGTTTTTTTTTTTTGTTTCCTTTTGCAAAGCATATTGTTAGTTTTAAAGAAATATCACCAAGAGCATTGAAATAATAAGCCTTTTCATTTTCTTCTGAGGTCTCAAAACATTAGCAAATAGTCACAGATTTATCAGGAACTGTTTTAAAGACAGGATAACAACCATGGCAACATGTTTCCAAGAGCAGTTGTTCTTTCCTTGTGCTAAGAACTGTGTCAGGAGTAGTTATAGACATGTCCCATTTCCCACTGGAGCTGGGATGTGGGTAACTCCTCTTCCTCAGTCGGGGGGGTTGGAAAGGCTGGCTGTAATGTCCCTCTAGAGAAGACTGTGTTTTCACTTCCCACTAATAAGCTGGACAGCAGTATCTGGAGTCTTCCGGAGATACTGGTGCATTTCTCTCTTTTTTTTTTTTTTTTTTTTTTTTTTTTTTTAGCATGAACTGATTTATAGAGTCTCACTTCAGTATTTTCAGTGCTACTTTCTTACCTTCCTCAAAGGTCGACTTTTGCCTGTCTTGGCTTTGTTTCAGTCTTCCCAGTTCCTTGTTCTTAATTGGTCTTGCCATCTAAACCCATTGTACTTCATTGGCCCAAATATAGGTGGATTTTTTTGAAAGTCTTTCATTTACATAAGTAAATATATCTTCAATAAATAAAATCCGTTTATAAATTCTTTATTGCATGCAATTTTAGCTTTGCTGGATACTATGCAAATGCAGACTGTTCGTAACTAAAACGAGCTGGTGATCAGGGACATGTAAAAAGGGCAGACCGTCGGCAAGGTAAGATAGTTGGCAGATAGGAATTTGCTCTTTCCAAAGTCAAAATGTATTAATCCAAGTGGAATCTAAGGCAACTGTTATTTTTGGAAAGTCAGAAAAATAATTATAAGAGATTAAGAAGATAATATTTTTCTTTTTCTCTCTTCTGTGATATATTTCCACAGTGTCTTAGTGTGTGTTGGTAGAAATAATGTAATGTTTGGGGACGTAGACACCCCAAACCCCACAAAACCAAAATCCAAGCTTCATTCCATTTTAATTTCAAAGAAGTATTTACCTTAGTTGTAAGACTACTAATTTTATAAGTATAGAACGTGATCTTGCAGATAACACCAGTGTAACACATATCATTACAGATCTGCATTTTAATTCAGTGAAGGTGGAACACTTCAACTTGAATGTAGTATTTCTAAATTGTATTAGTAAGAGCTTACGCTGAAATATCTGAAATATAAGAGATCATTTTTCTTTCTGAGATTTAGTGTAATAGTTGTCACATTCAGTAAAATTTAATCAGCTTCATCTTAGGACTTTTTCATAACAAAGCTCAACAGTTCCAAACAAAATTCTAAAATATCTAACTTAATAATGTCTATCCTTTAAATTCTGGATTTTTTGTTTCTTTCCAATCAAATATTGACACACATTATATAATTTTTGAAAATACTATTATGGAATTAGATCAGCCTTCAAGAATTGCATTGTGTACCACTGTTCTTAATTAAGAGGCCTACAAATGTAGCAATGGCAAGTTTTTCCTCCTGTTATATAGTACTTCTTGAAATGGTTAAAATGTGTTGATTAACAGGAGCCTAAAGTTACTCCCCAGAACTTATAAAGAGCTGAAAAAGGGGGGGGGGGGGGCGACGACGGACGGACATGGGGAGCGGGGAGCAACTTAGACATTTACAAATGTTCCTAAACAATGTGGTGGTGTAAAAATCGAATGTTTTTGTAAGAATTGCAGAACTTCAGATGGATTGTAAATACTGAATGTTAACCAGAAAAAGAAACACCTTTGTTTCTTTAATGATCCCTCATGTGTATTTCTCTACCTATGCCTGGGATGTGTATTTATAAAATGATGTCTGTTTGTTTACCTCTGTGCTTCTTTCTGTTGAGAAACTTCACTTCTGTGAATCTGAACAGAGATGTTCTCAGAATGGATTCTTCTGTGATGATTTGTTATCCCCAAGTCCTAAAGCTAGAAATGGCTTTTTGTGTACGTTCTGGGTAGAAATATTTGAAAAACACTGAGGAAGAGGAGTTATGGTAGATCTTTTAAATGTGAAAATGGAGACTCTGTTTCTTGATTTCAGGTGAAAGATTTTTTTTTTCCTGTGCTTTGCAAACTGTAGTGTATGTATACACTGAAAGGTAATTTTTTTCTTGAACCAGGGAATTAGTCCTATTACTGAGATTAAAGCTGGTATTGCTATTACTGTACCTAAACCTGTAATTTTAAATTTTAAAATGTTATATGGCATTTAAAGAAATTAATTGTAAATTTCTGATGATTTTCTTTAACTTCAAGTGTTTGGTACAGACTTTTCTTGAAAAAACTTGTCTTATTCCAGACAGAAAACCCAAGTATGGAGAGACCGTATACATTTAAGGATTTTGTTCTTCATCCAAGAAGGTTAGTAAATACCACATAAAAATACTAACTTTCGTGTCTAAACAGAGAAGAGGAGACTGAGGGGTGACCTCATCAATGTTTATAAATATGTAAAGGGCGAGTGTCAGGAGGAGGGAGATGGGCTCTTTTCGGTGATGTCCAGTGACAGGACAAGGGCAACGGGTGCAAGCTGGAGCACAGGAGGTTCCACCTGAACATAAGGAAAAGCTTTTTCGCTGTGAGGGTGACAGAGCCCTGGAACAGGCTGCCCAGAGACGTGGTGGAGTCTCCTTCTCTGGAGACATTCAAAACCCGCCTGGACACGGTCCTGTGCGACCTGCTCTGGGTGGTCCTGCTCTGGCAGGGGTGTTGGACTGGATGATCTTTCGAGGTCCCTTCCAACCCCTGACATTCTGTGATTGTGTGATACGTAAATAATGTCTAAATTTATGTTTTCATCAAAGAAATTTGAGCATCAATGGAGTCAGATATTTGTGGTTCTAAAAAGTCAGCATTTGTTTAAATACTTACAGATTATTTCATAAGAATAAACCATTTATCTTCAGGCCATAGTATAATTCATATTATAACTTCATCTGAACAATTACTATTTTGCTGAACAGTGAAATCAGTGACCAATGTTATGCCATAACTCATTTATCCCTTTTCAACTTGACATAGTTTCCTGCCTTCCTGTCTCTCTTGTTTGCCTGTTTCATGTAAGCGGTTTCATGTGACCTCAATTATAAATGTAACAAAACTTAAATGTTAAGCAGCTTTTCCATCTAGGAAGGCCTGTGTTAAAAAAAGAGGAATTTTTAAATGGTAGGTAACACTTTGACGCTGATGTTAGTATTATGTGTTTTGTGTTTGTTTTTAAAATGTAGATACTTATCCTAAATCTGAGCAGTTTTGAGCAAGTTTTATTAGAAATAAAATAGATAAAATGCATGTCAAAATTTTTCAGATAGTAGGTTCCAGCTTAGAAATAAGATCAGAACGTGTAGGATCTACAGATTTAGAAATAACATCATAACATGGGGGATCTATAGATCTTTCTCAGCCATGTTGGTAGCAGAAGCATTTTTTAAGTATTTTACACTTCTTGAATTTTTTGCAGCTCAGTGGTTTTAACAGAGTTCGTGACTGTCAAGTTTTGTTTCATCTCCTGCTTTTCTGAATGTAACATTTGCTATCCTATAAATGAATGGAGATAATATTTATTGTCTCTACATAAATTAACTTCAGGTGTTGTTTGTTAGTCAAGGATCCTAACCTCTTCATGGCACAACTACCAAATGAATTTGTCCCTGCTTTGTAGTAAAAGATGATGCCACAGGTTTCGGGCACTTTTTCTGCCTTGAAATCTTAATGTAACTCTGAGATGCTTTAGTGTTTTTAATGCACATTCTTCAGTTTTGCTCATTTTTGCATTACTTAGGCAGGAACAGTAATAATAATGTTACTACCCTCCCAATACCTCAAGCTGAGTACGAATTATTAAAATGTTAATACTGTGAAATTAATTACTCTAACGATTGTATTGGAGAGTAAGATAGTTGGTTACTTCCCCTTTCAAAGGGATGTGGGATTTTCTGAAACCAAAATACGATCTGAATGAACATGTTTAAAATCCAGCATGAAGTGTTTTTCTGGATGTTGGAAAATCTAACTTCTTTCTGCATGGCAAAAAAAAAAGACATTACACCTTAGTGATGTGGGGGCTTGGGTGGGGTTGTTTTTTCTTTATTTTAATAAGATGATGGGTAGCTATGCAGTTGACTCACTAGTGATATTTTCAGCACATTTATTTTCTTTTTTTTTTCAATATCAGTAGCCAAATAGATGAGATAATTTGGCAGATTTCTTTACCAAGTGAAGTTATTAAATAAAATCAATATGGGGAAGTACTATTTTCAAGCTTCTAGTGATGCATTAAGCTAAATACAGAGGCAGATGCTGAAGTATATAAGTTTGCTGTAACTTAAAGTTTTAGGAGAAGTAGTGCTGTAGGTTGAATTAATGTTTGAAGTGTCTACACACAGTCAAATTATTAAAATTATATTAATTAAATTGTCATTATTTTTATTTTCTTGTCCTTTATTGTTATGCATTGGTTGCTAGGGAAGTTTTCAGAAGAGTGAGTTGGAAAGAAAGGTTTCCAGTTGTGGTGCATAATATCAAGGTGTATTCAGAAGTCTTAAAAACTCAATACCATTATAGAACTTCATTAATTTAATCTATAAAAAGCAAAGGTTGTGTTGAGACAGTTAAGAGTAATCCTCTCACTGTGCTTTTTCAGCTATTTTATTTCCCAGTGACAATTTCACAAGTGCACAACAAGAACATTTTATTTTCTCTTCCACAGCCATAAATCGAGAGTTAAAGGCCACCTTAGATTAAAAATGACTTACTTGCCTAAAAGCAATGGGTCTGAAGAAGAAACCACGGAACAGGCTGAAGAATTAGAGGTGGGAAAAGATGTGTTTATTGCTGAAAAACCTACCAAATGTCTTCAGCTATTAGGTGTAGTTATAGTAAAAATGAATGCTAGGAATCACTAAACTGTAAATTGTGTTTTAGAAACAATCCAGTTACAAGCAATTGCTTTTATCTTACATAAAAGTTGTAAGTCCGCATAAAAATTCTGGAGAATTTTTCCAACTAAAGGTGTGGCTTTGTCAGTGTATCTGAAAAAGAGAACATACATTAGGCTTTTGGTTTTGTTCTGGTACTCGCTTGGCATATGTCTGTGTAACTTTTCTTGGTTTACAATTAATGGAAGTATCATTGCCAAGTATTTTTACTGCTGTTTAACACTGTTTGACCCCAGCCAGCCACTGACATCTTGCTGGCTTTAGAATTTCAATGCTCTCCTATTTTATAGGGATACTTTGATCTTAGCTGCTTTACATTTGCCATCTTTTGTAAGGAAATCCAACTTAGATCAATGGATTTCTTTTCAAGACTTAAACAACTCTAATCAGCATTACCACATTTGCTGTAATTAAACTTTGTTACAAAGTGATGTGCTCATCTGACTAGTACATTTGCAGCATAGGTATGAAATAAAATCAGTTTACTTTTTTAATCTGTTCTATGAATGCTGTTTATTTTCCTGGAATACACATCTTTTGACGCTAATATGTTTGAGGAACTTGAGTTCTAAATAAGATTTCTGCATGCATAATCTGTCCTGTCATTTATTGATAAATATACAGGATAAACCCCAAAGCCAATCTTACTGGCTTAAGATGTAGTGGAACTGCACCTTAAAAAGGCGGGTGGTTTAATAAATTGAGATAGTTCTTCAACTTTGGTAATATTAAAGGTGGTTAATATGTCTCTTAGCCTGGGTGGATTATATTGGATCAACCAGATGCTGCTAGCCAGCCGCAACAGCAGCAGCAGGAATCTCCTCCGCTGCCTTCAGGCTGGGAAGAAAGGCAAGATATCCTCGGCAGGACCTACTATGTCAATCACGAATTCAGAAGAACACAGTGGAAAAGACCAACTGCTCAGTATGTTTTTTGGCCTGAAAATTCAAGTCTTACATTAACTAGTGTAACTAATTCACTCTAGTTACGTTGAAAGCAAGGAGAAGTAGAAAGTGAACAGCTTGAGAATTAGTAGAGAGATTTCCCTAGCTTAACGTTCAAGCCCGTGTGTAACGGTCACTGGAAGTATGCATTCCAATAGCAATCGATTACAGCTGGAAGAGATAACAACTACAGTACTGGAAAGGGAATTACTTTCCAGCCCTAAGCCTGGTTCCTCCTTCTCAGCAGGGACTGCATTAAATTATTTACCTTGCGTTTTTTCAGGGTTGTATTTTTTTTCCCCGTAGCACGTGAATTACAGTAATCCCTGGAATGCTATCTTGTTCTTTAGTGTAACGTACACTTCCTGTGGACAAGAATGCTTATTCTTTTTAAGCCATTTACATCTATTTTTATAGCTCATGACTGTTTCTTTTTCTTCTGCCAAAATGACTATAATGTATGTTTTTGCTGTTAGCCTAGCTTACTGTTGAAAAATAAACTATGGCTACTGTATGCTGACTTCCCCCCAATAGGGACAACGTAGCTGTTGCAGATATTGGTAGTGTGCAGTTGGAGGCCCAGCACGTGTTCACTCATCGGCGACAGATATCAGAGGATACAGAAAATCTAGACAACAGAGATTCCCCTGAGGTAAAAACAATCTCTAAATGCTTCTGAAACACAAGTAAATTTTAATCTAGTCAAAAAGCTTGTCTTAACTATTTGTAACTTGGAACTACATAGTTAAACTGTTTTTTCTTTATTTTCTTAAAGAGCTGGGAAATTATAACAGAAGATGAGGCAACAACGTATAGCAATCAGAACCTTCAAATACCTCTTTCACAGAGTAATTGTGATCTACAAACTCATCTTGCAGAAGAATTAAATACCAGACTTACTACCTCTGGAAGTTCAGCTACTGGCCAGTCAGCAGCCTACACTGTAAATTATTTTTCTCATTGTGCTAATGTACAGAAATATCTATAATATTTTGCACAAAAATGTTACTACTGATAGAATTAGATCAATAAATACTTAATTTAACAATTATATTTTTAATTTCGTCTTGAATGCAGAGAATTTAAGAATCATCTTTTTTACTATAGAACCCCAGCTAAGCAAACATTTTATTCTCCCTGCTTTGCTTATGTGCATTTCTGTCTAAGATTAATACAGACTTACATGAGTTATTTTTTTCAGTCTGTAAATCTGCCTCTTATTCTAGTGTCATACTGAGTACTGTTGAAAACTACAGAGGAAGGAAGCTGTTTATATCCTGAAAACTTATTTCAAAGGCAGTTGTGCTATATTGGTTACTCTTTTCCACTAAGAAGAGTTTTCAGATAATTTGTTTTTCATTGTGAATATTGGGGTAAAGTTTTATGATTGGGCTGAGGAAACCTGGTGACTCCATAGCAGTGAAAAAGGGTCTTCGCTTATACAAACTTGTCGGACATCTCGGTGAGTTTGCTCAGCTTGCTAACCCAGCAGAAGACTATTCTCTTTTCCTTCAGTTCTGTGTTTTTGCAGGTTTAGCAAGCTGAAACAGCATGCTAGGTTGTGTGACAAATGCTATAGTGGTAAAGGGTACATAGTACATACAGCACGAGTACGTAGCCAGTAGTGAGACATGTCTTTTTGGTGGTAGCAGGCAATTAAATAAGCTCAGCTGTCTTGTGAAACCCAAGCTCCAGAAACAGCCTTGTAACCTGATACGTGACTTGAGAAATCCACTGTCCATTGAGGAAGGTCTGTAGAGGTGATCCGGACTGTCTAGTCTGTAAGATTTTGGTATTTAAGTAAAATCATTAGCTTTTGTGATGCTGAGAATGCTGTTTCCAGCAGCAGTAGTGATGCCTTTGTACGAACTTAGAAAAACATAGTCAATTCCAAATTTACTTTTGGAATGACAAAGTGAGAGTATAGTGGTCTTTTCCAACCTAGCGATTCTGAGATCGAGTCCAACTGTTGACCTAA
Organism: Leptosomus discolor; assembly: GCF_034619465.1. Taxonomy (NCBI): domain Eukaryota; kingdom Metazoa; phylum Chordata; class Aves; order Leptosomiformes; family Leptosomidae; genus Leptosomus; species Leptosomus discolor. Next base: position 21,702,457 of record NC_141401.1, on the reverse strand, counting down.
TACCACTGTGCCCACTAAACCATGTCTACAAGTGCCACATCTACACATTTTTTGAACACCTCCAGGGACAATGACTCCACCACCTCCCTGGGCAGCCTGTTGCAATGTTTGACAACTCTTTCAGTAAAGAAATTTTTCCTAATGTCCAATGTAAACCTCCCCTTGAGGCCATTTCCTCTTGTCCTATCGCTTGTTACTTGGGAGAAGAGACTGACCCCCCACCTTGCTACAGCCTCTTTTCAGGCAGTTGTAGAGAGCGATAAGGTCTCCCCTCAGCCTCCTCTTCTCCAGGCTGAACAGCCCCAGTTCGCTCAGCTGCTCCTCATAAAACCTGTGCTCCAGGCCCTTCATGCTATTCAGAATCCTATGGGTAGCAAGAAAACTGTTATTTCAGCTTGCTTGGGTGGCCTAGTTAAGCAAAGGAAGAGGCCGATGTTCAAATTATTTGTAAGAGCCAGCTAGAATGACAGTCTTGCCTCCCTTCACCTCCGTCACCCCCAAAAAAATAAATTTGAGAACTTAATCATGCTCTTCCTGTGAAGTATTCTAAATGGGTATGTAGATAGGGAAAAATCCTTCAAATAATCAGGGAGATTCTGAAGCAACATGAAATAGGGTTACTTAATTGTAGCAGATGAAATCTAAATATGGCTCTAGACAGAAAGGTGGGTGCTTACGCAAAATCCAGGGATTGAATTACTCTTCTCAAACTGGATGTCTCAGACTCTCGTATCTTGTCATTATTAACTGAATCTATTCTCTGAAAAGTTGTCAGCTCTGGTACATCACAGGCTTTAGTCTGCTGACAAAACACAGGAAGTTCTATACTGTAAATTCAATTGTAAAGTAACTGGTTGCAATTAACTCAAATGTTTTACGTGCCAAAACATCTATTGTTAGGTTTTAAAACTTTCACAGCGTCTGTGTTACTGTGTTTTAAGGTTATAATAGACACTGTGAACTTAATGTTTGTAGCAGTGTTAAAAAAAAAGTTTCAAAAATACTGTGTTAAGTCAATATTCCAAAACAAGTAAGACTTTGTTCCAGATGAAAACTGTAATAGTTTAAAGTGTGATAACCATTGTTGACTTTGCTGCCTTCCTTAAAGCTGCAATAATAGCTAATATGTCATTCTTCTTCACTACTTCAAGAACCATTCCAGCAGAAGAGGTAGTTTGCAAACATACAGAGTTGAAGAGCAGCCGGCACATCCAGTGGTATGTCATTTTCCAAAAAACATCAGACTTGTGGAGCAGGGAAGTTGAAGGATTTTCTTCATGTAAAACTTTTTTTTTTAACTGTATATTATGTGCTGACATTTTAAATGAGATTTGGTCTTCTGCTTCTGACAGCTGTCCTGACAAAATTGCAATTATGAGTCTGGCAAAATTGAAGTTCAGTTGTAAAACTTTGATGTGTCAATTTTGTGGTTTTGGTTTAACATTAGCTTGATGCATGGATAGAGCCTGCCGAAGGAAGTAGTCTTGCCATGGAGATGGGAGTTTTGTTTTCTCAAGTTATTTGCTTTATAATTAAAAGCTGTACCACCATGCTTACATTATATTTTCATGGTGACACTGCAAACTATGAGCTCATAGCCAGAGGTACTAGGGTGGATCAGCCATGCCTAAACCAGGTACATCATTGAATCCTTTTAGATGAGGAGCTTGAATTAAAAATAAAATAATATTTAAAAAAAAATCTGTTACTTCATACTATTCATTAAGGACTTAAATACTGTTTTTCTATTTTATCCAGTTTGCAAAAATAATGAATCTTCTGGATTATAGTTTTGTTGTTATAATTTGACAGAGGAAAGCCTTTTCACAGCCAGTTTCATAGTTGTCTTAACTGTTTTTCTTCTATTGTCACTAATATTTAGTTACTGCCTACTTCATCGGGGTTACCCCCAGGCTGGGAAGAAAGACAAGATGAAAAAGGGAGGTCATATTATATAGATCACAATTCCAGAACCACTACCTGGATAAAGCCAGTTGTACAGGTACTGTCTGTCTGCGAGTTTATTCATGTTTTCAGTCATTTAACCTTTTAAACATCTCGCGTGATAGAAGTAGAGTTAGAGACCCCTTTGAAATAGAACATGTGAAAGGCATGAATTGGTAAAGCACTACATAAAATACCTGAGAGAATGCAGTAATATTTATGGCAAGTCACCTTACTATTAATGTACCAAGAAAGCCTTCCGGAGAGTAGTAGCTGATTGAGAAGCCTGAAAGATTTCTTGGTAGCATCATTGGTGATTGTTAGACAGTGTTGTTGATATTAGACTAAACAAATCTGTGTACTGTCTGGCACTTGCTTCATGAAACAGCTTTCATGAGTCAAAAATATAGGGTAATAAAAAAAAGTATATTGCTCTGCAGGGCTTTGATTTTTTTTTTTTAATTTATTTTTTTCCCCTCCCTTTTGGTCATTTACCGTAGATCACTATGGAAACAGGTCAGTTGTCAGCTGCACAAAGTACTTCTGTGGGAAGACAACCACAAGCAACACCAAGTGATTCATCGCAACAGTCTTCTCAGCAGCAGCCTGAAGTGGAGCAAGGATTTCTCCCTAAAGGCTGGGAAGTCCGACATGCACCCAATGGGAGACCATTCTTTATTGACCACAATACCAAAACTACAACATGGGTAATGGAAAATTGCTCTCATGGACTGAAATTCTAGTTCCTCTCAAGTCCAAGTTTTGCCACTTTGAGCCATCTTCTGTAGATTTCTTCAGTGCCAAGATAGCTGTGTCATGTCTATTAAGGAACATATATAATCAGAATGCAAAGTCATTTAAAAATATCTATCATGAGTAGAACACTATGAATTTTACAAACTGTATTGGTACTTGAAAGTTTAGCTTGGAAGGAGGAAAATATTGAAGTATATAGGAATAAGTTTCACTGATGTAAAGCATCGCCTAAATGACACTTCTGCTGTGGCAGCTTATATGCACTGTTAACAGAAATCAGTTTTGTAACCTCACTTTCAACAGGAAATCAGTTGCCTGGTACAGTGCCCAAGGCAAATTACTGTGAGTTCTTAAGAAAGCAGGCCAGGGGCAGCTACAGTGTGGATGAGGGAGTTTTAAAGCTACAGTTCCACAGACTGGCACTGCACACCGCTAGGCAGTGCTAATAGATGGACTTAAGCATTTAAAGAGAGGTCAGTACTAGTGTCAGGTAAAAGAGAAACAGAGAAATGCATTAAATTGATTCAAAGTGAGTATTCATTTCTTCAGGATTACGGAAAGACCCCATTTAACACAAATGCCTTCCGCCCAAAAAACCCCAAACCAACCAACCAACCATTAAAAAATCCCAACCACCACACCCAAAAAGCACAAGGTGTGCTAGAAATCATGTAGAAAGATTAATTCCTCTCAATTACACTAAAACTGAGTTGAATGAGGGATATTTCATATATATATATATATATATATATATATATATATATATATATATATATAAAAATAAAGTGAGAGGTCATTAGAAGATGATTGTGAACTACTGGAGGATTGAAAATCCCTGAGGAGCTACCTGGCTGCAGAATCTAGTTGGTACTAGGCATATTCTTTACACAATCATTAATAAAGAGGAAAAAATGAAAAGTGAGATAAAACAACAAAAGATTTTAACGTGCTGCTTGTTTTGTTTTCAAAGGAAGATCCAAGACTGAAAATTTCTGCTCATCCAAGGAGAAAGGCTTCCCTAGATCCAGTAGACCTGGGCCCATTACCAGTGAGTAAACCATTTTATACTCGTTTTGCAGATAGAACAATCTAAATATTTAAGTTAGCACTATTGAAACTTGAACATGAGAAAATGCAGCCCGCTTTGTTCATACAGAAAATACTCTTATTTTGAATTCCAGTGCTGAGAGTAGAGAGGGGGAATGCCCCCAGTTGCAGGCCATGTTGAGTTCTGTGCAAACTATGTGGTCAGAAATTGATAATAAAAGTGTCTCCTCCTTACAGCCAGGGTGGGAAGAGAGAACTCACACAGATGGAAGAATATTCTTCATCAACCACAGTATGTACAATGTAGTATTCTCCCACCACTCGTCATTTTATTTCTGAACATTATCTACATTAATGGAACTAATTAAGAAATGTCTTGCAGATACAAAGAAAACACAATGGGAGGATCCTCGACTGCAGAATGTGGCAATAACTGGACCAGTAAGCTTTCCTTACATAGCTTTACATATTTTTCAAGAATATTGTTAATAGAATGCAAACAAACTCTTGTCATATATCAGGTTCTCAGTCTGGAAGATGAAACTTCCAGGGTGTTTGAGCAAGGCATTTTTATTTTTAAAGACTGTTTAGAAAGCTTTCTGTGGAAATGGTCTTTAAATGCCAGAAAGAAAGAAAAAAAAAATTTTGAAAAAATAATTGGAAAAAAAAAAATCAGTTCCCAGAGTAGTAAGACAGTTTCCTTATAGACTGGGGAGCAGAGGGGGGAGGATTTGAAGCGGGTAAGAAACTTCATTTTTTTTTTTTTATCCACAGTGTCCAAAATAAAACTAGCTCAATTCGTGAACTAACCTTGGGAGGTGGGGGAGGGGGCAGACAAAATGACTTTAAAAGGCATGAAATTAACTTTGAACTGAAAAATGTTTATCTAGACTTGATACGTAATTTGAAGTGCAAAATTACCAGGACTAATTGCAAAGACTGTACACATTATAATTATAGATGGGTTTTAGTGTTCAACTGATATCTGCATTTATTAATAGCCCACACATGTAAACAACCTTCTCTGTCCATGGAAAAGAGAGGTGTTTGTAGCCAGGTCTCTCATGATCCAGCAAGGAAAGACCAGGCGTTGCGTAAGTCGCTAAAGGCATTTTGGTCGCTTTGCTCTGGGCCACTTGGCGATCTCAGTCACACCAGCTGACAGTGAAGTACTGAATAAAGTCTGTGAAACCGATCAGAACAAGTGAGCTGAACAAAGAAGTGCTTCTCATTCCTGGTGTTTTGAACTGTCCATGTATTTATAAATCAAAAGTCTCCCCGGTACTTAATGAAACATGTATTTGTGTTTCCTGAGAACTTAAATGCATTGTCTGTGTTTCACAAACGCAGACTTGTTTGTATTACATTAACTGTTAGAGTAGCTCAACCACTTTTTCTTTTTCTTTTTTTTTTTTTTCCCAAAGGCTGTGCCTTATTCCAGGGACTATAAGCGGAAATATGAGTTCTTCAGAAAGAAACTGAAGAAACAGGTTAGTATGCAGTAGGAATCCAGTAGAAGGTTAAACTTGTGCACCGAAATGAAGGAAAGCTTAGATTACAGTGAAAGGAAACTGAGCTTTGTAACCTGCTTAGGGAAGGCAGACTTACTGTTTGATCACAAATACATTTGTGAAGCAGTGACTGGTAACAATTAGCATTTAATCTCATAGTAGGGTTTGTGACTTTATGCGGCAGTGAGACTGCAGGCAATCTAATTGAAAAAGTAGAAATTCTAACAGGTTAAAAGAGTTGTGACCCTGGAAGTAGGCTGGCAAGAGGAAAGTTGGGAAATCGCTGATCTAGCATATGATTTTGGAACTCAGAATATGGAAAGAGAAGTTCTCATAATAGATTGTCCGGACAGAAATATGTACTGTCATCTTTATCAGGCTAGATGACTGTAATAAATTGTTATAGCCTTAAAATATGAAGTTTATGAATCTCATTTGCAAGTTCTAGTTTGAAGCGGCGGTGCCAGATATACTTATAACACGTAGCATAAAAGACTGTAAATAGCATCTGGATATCCAGATAACAATGAGTCTTTGCACAACTGCAATCAAATTTGGTATCCTTGGGAGAGATTTTTTATATATATTTATATATATCTATAAAAAATAATAGCCTTTGAGTTTAGGCCCATACTTCACCTTTTACCTGTACCAGCCTTTCTGACCCCTGTGCCCTTTGAGCTGGCGTCTAGATGGCACACAATTACAGAGGTGCCTCATTTCTTGTGTTCCTCGTCAGACAGGCGTAGCGTTCGTTCAGGTGTCGTTCTCCGAACCTGGGAAGTAATAGACAGCTCAGCCACACAGTACGGTCGTAGTAATTGAAGAGTTAAATACACATGTAGGTTTTAAAGCGTATGTTACTCCTGCCTTTGAAGCATTCACAAATCCTTAAGTGACAATTAGGGTAATGGATTGATTTATAGAGATTTAATTATTGAATACTATTTTAATCAGCTAAGTTTGGTTTTATTATTGCTTGAACTTTTTTCTGAAAAGTTGATTTGCAACTAAAACCAGGAAAACTTTTTTTTTTTTTAAATTTAGGGATATTTATTGCTTTCTGAAATGATGAAAAAGACCTATATATTTCAGCCACCATGTAAATTCAAGATACAATATTATACAGTATTTTGCAACTTGGAAAATGATAAATAATGTGCTCCCACACACCAAGTAATTGTTTTTGTTTGTAGTTTGGCTCAAGCTGTTGTTGGATATAAATAGGCATTACATTTAAATACAGCATTCTATTTTTTTTTTTGGACATTTAGGATAGATTATTTAAGGAGTATAAGAAAATAAAAAGGAAGCATATCTGAATGTGTCACACTTCTCAGTGATGTATTAAATATTTCTGCATTCAAAAAAATCATTATTTCTACTCAGTGACTAGTTCTTTGAAATTTGGAAAATACTGGGTTTCATTGCGTCATAGAGGAACACAAGTTGAAATTTAGTGTTCTCAGTTTCCCTGGATTTCTCAATTTTTGCCTGGAGTAATTGCTGAAATAAACCAGTTGAAAGCAAGTCAAAGCAAGAAAGTACTCTGTTCTCATGTAGTGATTTTAATGATTCAGCAAAGTTTCATTCCTGGTTTGTTAGGGACTTACTCTGGAAGCTCAGCAGCAAATAGGAGCTCCTTGAATATTTTTGTTTAAATATTTTCCTATATGATAGTAAATATAAATGTGATTTGTTCCTGTGACTTCAAATTTTAAGTAGACTGATTTTTATTTTAATATTGTGGGAATACTTGTCATGTATGTCTTAAGAGAATGGGATGGACATCTAGCCTTATAGTTAGAATGTTGTGATGAATTTTCAGTGTTAAAAAAAGATTCCATGCCTTGCCGCTTGCAGAATAACTGAGCGTATCCTGTTACTAGTAAGAACTTACTTCAACCCTATTTTCTTGGTATGAAATAAACCTAGTATCTGAAACTCTCCATGCTAGTTGAATTGTATGTAAATAAAGCCTCTTGTAAATCATATTGTGTTATATTTCCAAATTATTTAAGAAAAGGATTTTTGTTCCTTTCTTTGTCTGTTAACAGAATTTGCATATGCTGCAAGACTAAGATACCAGGGTTTGTTCTATTATTCTGTTTTCTTTTTTCTTTTTAGAGTGATATTCCAAACAGATTTGAAATGAAAATTCATCGCACAACAATCCTTGAAGATTCTTATAGAAGAATCATAGCTGTAAAGAGAGCAGATTTCCTTAAAGCAAGACTTTGGATTGAATTTGATGGTGAAAAAGGTTTAGACTATGGAGGAGTGGCCAGGGAATGGTTCTTCCTCCTCTCTAAAGAAATGTTTAATCCTTATTACGGATTGTTCGAATATTCAGCTACGTAAGTAATGCAGGTCTGGAAGACATGGAGACTAGTTGAGGAAAGCAGAACAATTGTATTTCTCATACCTATTTTAAGAATGGAGTAACATCCCCCCCACCTCCCCACCCCCAAACTGTGTAGGAGGGTTTAGTTGTGAATAACTGCAGTACTCTGCACAGAGTTCTTTGTTTGACAGGAGGATACTGGGGAGACAGTACCGGTATTTTTTCAGCAGTCTAACACAAGCCATGTCATCTTTGCATAGACAAGCATACGCTTGTGACCATTTGCTACTTGCAGAAGAGGCAGTATTTAACAAATAATTCAGAGAGTGTTATTCTGACTACTTTAAAATTAATAAGAGTTATAGCAGTTACATATATCTGGTGTTTCAAAACTGTTATTTCTGCTATGCTGATAGGATCTTCTATTGAGTATTGTTTAATATTAGATTAGTGATTTATTAGTCCAAATACGATTATTTTTTCCAACGTCATGAAAAGTAATACCTGATTAACCAGTGATGTCTTTCAGATCTTCAAATGTGGGACTGTTCCAGTAGTTACAACATTTTGTTTTCTTTCTCTTCCCTGCTCCCTCCCTGAACTTCAGGGATAACTATACTCTGCAGATCAATCCAAACTCTGGACTTTGCAATGAAGATCATCTCTCTTACTTCAAGTTTATAGGTCGTGTAGCTGGAATGGCTGTTTACCATGGCAAACTTCTGGATGGTTAGTATTTATTTTATGTAACATGATGTTTATAATATTGTGTATATTTTTAATTTTAAGTTACATACTGTTCAATTTATTTGTTCTTCTTTTAAAGCCTTTTTTATTCGTCCTTTTTACAAGATGATGCTCCAGAAACCAATAACACTTCATGATATGGAGTCCGTGGTATGTAATTTGCTTTATCATGTATGGTAGGATTCCACGTTCATATTAATTTTTCATGTGTATCTTTTAATGACATTGTGAAGGTTTGAAAGTGCACCAAAGAAATTTTAGGGTACTTTTTTTTTAAGTCTGTGTCATTGTTTAACCCCAGCTGGCAACTACGCAGCCCATAGCTGCTTGCTCACCCCACCTCCAGTGGGATGGGGGAGAGAATTGGAAGGGTAAAAGTGAGAAAACTCGTGAGTTGAGATAAAGACAGTTTAACAGGCAAAGCAAAAGCCATGCTATGTCTTTTGATTATTAAAAAGAAATGCATTCTTGTACTTTCAGAGGCTAAAAATATTGAGTGATAGTGTAACATTTTTAGAGGAAAATATGGTCTTTACAGTTTTCGTGTTTCTCTGTTTCCCTAATAATGGTTCTTACCTAGAGTAGTCGTGGATGGAGTGATTTTTATTCAGTCTCTCTAATCTATTACTGTTTTGAAGTCCAATAAGAATGTGGAGTATAGTTCCTATCCATTTCTAATAATAGATTTGTAGATGTGTCCTGAATTTATTTTTTTTTTCAGTACTGTAGAATCATACAATGGTTTTGGTTGGAAAGGATGTTAAAGACCACCTAGTTCCAACCCCCCTGCCCTGGACAGGGACACCTCCCACCAGACCAGATTGCTCCCAGCCCCATCCAGCCTGGCCTTGAGCCCTGCCAGGGAGGGGGCAGCCACAGCCTCTCTGGGCAGCCCCTTCCAGTGCCTCACCACCCTCACAGGACAGAACTTCTTCCTAACATCTCATCTCAATCTCCCCTCTTTCGGTTGGAAACCGTTACCCCTCGTCCTGTCACCACACCCCTGATCCAGAGTCCCTCCCCACCTCTCCTGCAGCCCCCTTTCAGCACTGGAAGCCGCTGTAAGGTCTCCCCGGAGCCTTCTCTTCTCCAGGCTGAACACCCCCAACTCTCGGAGTAGAGGGGCAGAATCCCCTCCCTCAACCTGCTGGCCACGCTGCTCTTGGTGCAGCCCAGGATGCGTTCGGCTTTATCTTAATTTTCGTTTCCTAAGGCTCTTTGTAGTAATGCCTAACAGTAAATGGAAGACAAGTACAGGATGAGACACAAAGAAGAGTCCAAAATACATTACTTCAGATAATGCTGAGACATCACCATTTTGCTACTTGAGACATTTTAGTCCTGAAATTGCTGAGTCTTCAGATTTCAAATGTCTTTAAAGGTCTTTGTAGCTTTGTACAATGGCAGAGTCTCTATATCCAATACATGATTACCCTGGGTAGCAGCATTCGCTGGGCTGTAATGGAGCCACTTGTGGCTTAAAAGGTGGCTACTCTGTTTTGTATTTACTATTTTGTAATTCCCTCTCATAGGATAGTGAATATTACAATTCTCTGAGATGGATTCTTGAAAATGATCCAACAGAACTGGACCTCAGATTTATAGTTGATGAAGAACTTTTTGGTCAGGTTAGTATGTTTATGTAAAGTAGAATAGACAAAACAGGAAAGAAAACATTTGACCTGTGAAATTAGCTGATCTTATCTGTGTGGTATTAAGAAAAACCTTTCACTCAGTCATGCTGGTTTGTTCGCTCAGCTGCTTCTTTTAGCTGGCACATGCTCATGCAGTGCTCTGTTGGCCTGGCTGTGATGTGAGAAAGGACTTGGAAATAAGAAGAGCTTTAAAAAATAGCTTGTGCTTTTTTCTTAAATAACATTTGTATTGAAATGTAGCTGTTGCTGTGAATGCAACTGAGACTAAGATATTCATAGTCTCATTACTTAATCTGGAGTAGAGCTTGGTTTGATATGATCAGTTGGAAAGGCTGAGCTCTTTTGGAAATGGCTGGAATCATAAATTCCACTGGGAGATAATAATTTTTTTTTCTCTAAGAGGTACTAGAAAACTATGGAATAAACAAGTCTGTTGTATAGAAACTATCCAAGATAAGTCATGTAAAAATACCACAGGTCTTGAATAAAAACTCCAAATTACAGGTGCCAACTAGATTTAAGTAGGATTATAGCTTTTGTGGTCTTGGGTAACTAAAATGATCCTAAGTAGGAGCATGAAAATGAACATCTGTAATGAACTGAAAATCAGATACTTGTCTACTGAGGTTCTAGTAGCATAAATCACTATGTAACAGATATGCATATTGATTCACTTATTTACTGGGACCATTGCAGAAATTTTTCTGTAAGTGTTTTCCCTTGAGGTTTGGAAAAAAGGCTGGGTCATTGAAGGTGTAGTTAGTGAAGTTCATGTTACTGACAACTTGTGTGCAGACTCGGGTAATCTGTTGTAGCAGGTCAGAAAACAATTGAGTTTGCCTTGTTGCAGTCTGGCATCCCTGAATAATACTTTTTTTCTTTTGAAGCCATCAACCAAATTCTTTAGGTGACCTGTGAAACTGGTTCTATTTCTCGTAGTTCTCAAATTCTGCAGTCTTCAAGAGCTAACTAAGTTACCTAGTATTAACTTATGTATTTGGTTACATACTTACCTCTTTTAAGACCTGTTCTATGTATTGCATTTAGACCCATCAACATGAACTGAAAAGTGGTGGATCAGAAATAATTGTAACCAACAAGAACAAGAGAGACTACATTCAGTAAGTAGCGGTCACTATGTGCAGTGTATCTCACTGGATTGCCCCTCCTAGTCATAGGGGCTGTGTGTTAGTTGTATTAACAAAAAGAAGTTGTTGCTTTGTATATAAACTGCTTTTATTTTAAATGTTTTTGGTTTTTTTACAGTCTTGTAATTCAGTGGAGATTTGTGAGCAGAGTACAAAAACAAATGGCAGCCTTTAAAGAGGTATAGTTTTAATCACAAAAATTCTTTTAAGATTTTATTGCATCTAGTTTTAAGACAAGCTTTTTTTGGACATCCTGAAGACCCACAGATAATGTTGTTACAGGTATTAAAAAAAGGCCGTGATACTATTTGTAGTGTCAGCTTTGAATTATTTCAGACTTAAAACTCTTTTGGGTGTATTTTTACTGAGGTGTTTAATTCATATTGAAAAATGTGCTTATGAAAAATGTGCTTAGTTCTCAGTCTTGGCTGACAGCTTTAGCTGTAGTGCAAACTAATGATCTCTGCAGAAATAAAAATTAAATCAAACTAATAGAATTAAATTAAACTAGCTGGTTTATCCTTATTTGTATAAATGATTTTACATGTATGATATTCAGACTTAAACGTTCACCATTCAGTGTTGCACAATAAAGATGTGAGATAAGTCATAACTGAAAGTACTATAACCAAACTTGAGTCTGCTGGTGCCCAAACATCTGTATTTGATGTATTGCTTTGGCTCTGTTTGCTAACCTATCTAAATATCAACAAAAATGCTTAAAAAATGTTATCTTGATTTTTAAAAACTTCCCTCATCTTTTTAGGGCTTTTTTGAATTAATACCACAGGATCTGATTAAAATTTTTGATGAAAATGAGCTAGAGGTAAGTATATAATGGAAAAGAGAACAAATTATGTTGAACTTAATGTTACTGACTTAAACTTTGGTTGTTTTTTTTTTTTTGTCTGTAGTTATTGATGTGTGGACTAGGAGATGTGGATGTGGCTGATTGGAAACTACACACAAAATACAAAAATGGCTACAACATAAACCATCAAGTAATACAGTGGTTCTGGAAGGTAACATGAAGTTCTAATTTTTTTTTTTTACTCAAAACCTGTTCAAAAGCTGCTACCTTTCAGCTATGATAGTTTATCATGTGATTCATCAACACATAGGTAACCTTGACCATTAAAACTCCTGAGAAAGATAGTAAGAAAACTAAAGATTAGATGCATGGTAAGAATGTAAATACTTCTGGTTTTTAAAAAAAAAAAAAAAAATCCGTGCCTGACTGGAATTAAAAATTTCTGTGTAGGTTTTTCTGTCATGGTTACACTAAAGAGGTGTTAAACTCTTCTGTTTAATAAATTAGAGGAATTTGTCTGCTAGTTCATAACATCAGGAATCTTCAAAGAAAGTAGGGCCCAAATCTTCAAGGGAAGTATTTTAACAGCCTGCTAAGCCAGTAACTGTACTCTTGTTACAGTGCCATTAAAAAAGTTGTTGACTTCATACCTTTTAGCAATAGGCAGAGAAGTAGACCTTGTGTGTCACTAAAAAAAAAAAAGCACATATATAAAGGGTGATGATTCTGAGATAAAAACTATGCTGTATAAATCTGCTAGCTTAAAACCTTAATTTAAAAATAAGCTTTAATTGTGATCATTATCATACATAGGCAGTCTTAATGATGGACTCTGAAAAGAGAATAAGATTACTTCAGTTTGTTACTGGCACATCCCGTGTACCTATGAATGGGTTTGCTGAGCTGTATGGTGAGTACTTAACGATTATATTTGTGATTACGTGACGGCGAACACGGTACTGACACTGTCATGATACTGGACTTTAAACGTAGGCACGTTGTTTTTCAAATTTTGCTTTAAAAATGAGTAGGTACTGGCATACTAAGAAGCAAAGTTAGAGGAAAGTCACTTGGATCATGTTTCCCATGTTCTATAAATACTTTGTTTAAATTCTGGTTTTGGAAATTTTTAAGATGTATAGGACTTCTCGAATGTGGGTTTTTGAAGTCCTAAAGAGCTGCAAAAATCCCTGTTTAACACGTGACGGAGCTTGAAGAAAATTCTCAGTTATCTAAGATCTGATTACAAAGACATGCTGGTATCAGCAGTTAACTGCAGAGTCTCCCAAGTTCCCCAACTGCTCAGAAGCCACAGTTGCACAGGTACAGTTGTTTGTAATTATACACTCTAAGAGGACCACTGGTGCCAAAAGAAAAGTAGTAAACCTACAATGCAGAGACTGGAACATGCAGATGGTAACCAGAGCACACTCCAATACCAAAGACAGAAAACCTGCTGTGGAAGGACTGGGCAAGCAGATAAACCAGCCCACAAAGGGTGGGGGTATGTTGCTTATGGGAAGCCTTGTTTTCAGCTGCCACCAGCCATTATGTTTTCTGCCAGACAGCTTTATTAAGGTGAAAGTGCTTGAGATCCTATGCAAATGACTAAATAGCCTAACTTGGATATTTGAATAAACATTTCCTTCTTTGTAAACAAGACAGTAATTTGTTTATAAAATTCTAGAATTGTGAACAAATATCACCCACCACGTGTCCCCGTTTCTCCCTCTCTTCACTTTCATCATAAACACTTGGTGTATTTTTTCAGTACCCTCACTGAATGAGTTGTGTGTTCCACTGGGAAGGGCAGTGCCCTCAGTGGCCTTGAGCCATGTGTCTGCTGTTGCACTGGAGCCTTGGTACTGCTGGAATTCCAGCACGTGCTCATTGCACTGGAACCTGCTCAGAATCCTGCTGCCGCCAGATTTTTGTTTATTTGTCTAAAACCACTACCAGAGATAGAACTAAGGAATGATACAGAGAAAGAAACTGCTCTTGGCACCTTTCTGCTCAGGAATTACGATATCCTTGGGCAGTCTTCTGGCCAAGTCCATTTCTGTAGTTGATTCACTTGTTAATAAAAAATTCAATTAGCAGTTGTCTTGCACAGCGCTTTGTTTCTTTCTGTTACTGTTATTTCCGCTTTACTGTGGCCCACATGCCATCCTCACTAAACCCCAGTCATGCTAACAATCCCATTCCCAGTACCTGCTTTGATCTGAAGACCTGTAAGGGGTTCTTCAGTGCTTCGCGTTGGTATGTGGCTTTTTGCTGCTGCCGGGCTGCCCCTTCGGTTGTTCTCAAACAACCCGCCTTCGGGCTGCGGTGTCTGTGCTGGCTCTCTAGGGAGAGACCTCCCTCTTGTGGCCCGGAGAGGCGTTTCTGTTCCTAACGCGGAGTGCTCGGAGTCTGGGAGCAAATCCACCCGAGTTCGAAAACTAGGACGCTGAACAGACGTGGCTTTCTTATATTTCTTGTCTTCCCCCCCACCCTGCCTTGCCAGCCTCCGGTTCATTCGTTGGGTAGGTGAAATGCAGGCTTACTCTTCCCTAGCTGTTAAAAGGCGGTTTTATCTTCTTACCACGACATAGAATGTACTGCCAGTCATAGAGCTGCTTCTCTGCTTCAGCCTCATTCCAGGCGTTTTTATAGTTACCTTTTCTAACCAGCCTCCTGCACTGAAGAAACATGTAACCCGAAGAAGAAAGTAAAGAGGAGCTGGAAGTGTTCACACAACTACTGACATCTATCTCACTGACGATGTTTTGTGATGAAGTGCTCAGTGTTGGCTCTCACCTATCTAGTTCATTCACTGGACTTGTGTGACGTATAGTTTCTGTGCAGTGATTGGTGTTTCCTACCTTTTTGTGTATGTTGGTAGTTGCAAAAGGGTCTTCTCCTCTTGTTTTATTTTCGTGATTGGGATGAATGGTCTTATGTTTTTTATCCTTGGGTTTTTTTTTTCTGTACATAAATTGGCTAACATCTTCCAAATCCACTTCTACACCATGCATTATTACATGTTATGATAATATAATTTCGTTTACTATGAATATGTTTCTTTTTTTCGTGTCTCCACAAAACCCACAAATGAAATCTTTTTGAATTGACAGTTACAACTTGTGTAGTCAAAAAAAAAAAAGAAAACCCAACTCAAAAAACTCAAAAAAACATTTTGGAGGAGTTGTGAAGAAAAGGGAAGGTGTCTGCCCGCATTACAAAAACAAATTCATTTCGTAGGTCTGAAGGTACTCTACACAGCACATGTACCTCAGCTGTATTCACAGATCAGCCTGTTCTCAGTGCTGCTCATCTTTGATCTGAAACGTGTTTCACATCTCCCATTTCGGACGCAGAAGACTGCTCGTACTTGGGTAGCTATCTGCCTTGGAATGCGGTTCTCTAACAGTATGGGTGGTCTCCCTGTGGAGTAGTCAGAAGACACCCACTGTCAGACATCATCTCCTGTTCTCTGACAAGATAATGATTTTTAATTTTTTTTAACTCCACAGTCTTCTCTAGACATACACAAGTGCTTTAAACAGCTTAAGGAAACAGTGACAAAACGCCCTTTGCATCCACTTGGCGAGAGCTGAGAGATCCAAGAAGCTTTCAGATATGACATGCTGTAAGACAGCTGTTGAAGGCACAGGTGTAGCTGGAGTGGCGCTTGGTAGCCAACAAAGTTCTCTCAGGTGCATATGGACATCCCTGGAGTACACATATGGCCACCATGTTTCAAAAAGTTCTCAGTTACTCCACTGTGTTGCGTAGGTGTTATGCGTAGTTTTACAACATAAAACTTTCCGCATAAAATTTTCCATGCCAACTGCTATGTGTATGCATTTAGGTCTTAGCCTTCTGAGCTTAAGGTGTAAAAGCCTCTTGAAATTAAGGTATAACAAGAAATAATTAAAAATACAAGTGAATTGGGATTATTGACCATTACTGAGTAGAGACTGTCCTTGATTCTTTTAGATGGCTACTACTAATGTCAGAATTGGATTACAAAAAACCCAGAATATTTCACAATTTGAATTTATAATTATAGAAATCTCATAATGGGGTGAAAATTTCTGTATTCTTTTCTGCAGGTTCAAACGGACCACAGTTGTTCACAGTTGAACAGTGGGGTACCCCTGAAAAACTGCCAAGAGCTCATACCTGGTGAGTATTTAATTTAGGTAGGTTGCAACCTTTAGTAAGAGTGATAAAATGCTTAAGAATTTTTTTTAATCTGTTTTTCAGCTTTAATCGCTTGGATTTGCCTCCATATGACTCGTTTGAAGATTTATGGGATAAACTTCTTCTGGCAATTGAAAATACTCAGGGTTTTGATGGGGTTGATTGAGATACAGCATTAATTATATCAGTCCAGTGCTGCAATTTTGTTTTAAGGGTTTACAAACAGATTTGAATTTTCCAGGGACTACCATGGTATTTAGTCACATGGCTATTGAATCTTCATAGTATCACTTGTAAAATCAGTATTAAAAATTCACTAACTTTTGAAAATGTATTTTACCATTTCTACAATTTTGTGTACTTTGTTAATAACTGCAGTATACACGTTGGATGGGCCAGTGCCGAGTAAGTAAAAAACTAAAATGTTTTTAAGCAGTTGCCTCTTCTACAGTATTTGACACTGTCCTGCAGTAAACTACTGAAGTAAAACTGTGAAGAAATCTTTGCAGAGGATTTAAATTCGAACTGCTGCTCTAAGAGGAACAACTGAAATTGTTTTTAAAAACAAAAACAAAGCCAACAAACTTCACGTGATGCAATATCATAATCTGTGCTGCTTCAGGCTGTTTGCTACAGGTCTGCCCAAAGCACCTTATAATCCAGCATATTAGGTAAAACGTTGGAAGGCATTTGTTTGCATTATCAGCCATCAGTTTGCAGAGCGTTGGCTTGCCGACACATTTTCTCTTAGGTTTCTGTTTCTAACTTGCTTTTGTTAAAATGGTGTAACAAAACCAGGATTTTTATATAAAACAGACAAGCAGCATAATTCTAAATTGCAATGAGAAATTATATTGATTTTTTTGTCTGAATTTGTATATTGTCATTGGTTTTTTGAGTGTTCACCACTTTTTTTGATAAATTTGTAGTTCAACGATGGATAATATTTCAATGCAGCCTTTTGCAACAAATGAAAGTGAGATTTCTATGGATATCACTCAGTATTAGTTACTGGTAGTTAGAGGCCTTTTATTATCCATTCTTGCAGTATTGCACTACATAACAATAAAGAACATGTTTACAGGGTTTTCTGGGCCAAATTCAGCAGTCTGATGTGTGCAAATTTCCCTGAACTGCGTGGAGGTTATGCACGTGTAAACAGGTGCAGAATTTGGTTCTGTAATATGTTTACAGGTTATGCTAGTTTCTATAGCTGCATTTTTATATTTTTTTCTCCACTGTTAGTCTAGAAACCAAATTTGTTAATACAGTATAACCAAAGTCATAACCAACAATGTGCAATTTCTTGTAGATCAACTTGTCATATAAATACTTGTTTGATTTCTTTTGTAAATGTGGGTGTATTTTGTATTAATGTTAACACGTTTTTTGAGCAAGTGCTGGTTAAAACAATTAGCAAAGTTGGTTCTAAAAGAAAAAAAAAATGCTTTATATACCTACCTTGCTCCGATTTTAACATTTTATTACCAATATAGTCTGAGGAAATGACAGTACCTAGCTTTGGCCAGCAAATTTCTGTTTAGTTGCAGTATTTATGAATATGCAAGAAGGAAGTGTAGCACATATCTCTCGAAAGATATGTAAATTATGTAACAAATGTAATGGGTCTTAAGGGATATTTAAAGTCCCACTTCACTTTGTTTTATTCTTTGACTAGGTCGTTAGGGCTGAGAATATTACATGTAAATAAAGGTAACTTATACAAATTTCCCATATCTATATGCAGTTTTGTAAAACTTGAATGATATATCAGTAAATCTGTATAGATTTGAATTAGCGGGTTTTGTTGCATACTTTAAAGTATAAATTGAGGATCCTGAGAGCAGTAAATAAAAGTTTATTCTAATAAGTTGTGACTCACTTCTTTGAAGTGCAAATTGGAAGTCTTTAAACCAGCAAGAATTTGGTAATTTTAGAACTCCTAAGCAGGCCGGGGCAGCAGTTCCATGACAATACACTGCTGCTCTTGCATCGGTGTTGCGGTGCGGCAGCGCTGTTTCTGGTGTTCTGCTCCCAAGATACGCAGTCCTTGAAAAACGAGTAACATGTTTTTGTAAAAGCTTCTGTGTCACTGTGAGTCCCTTCATTGTAGGGCCAGCGTAGAAGCGCTGCATGGCAGACAGGCAAAGGTGGGGGCCCCACAGAAATGCCAGCTGACTGCTGCTGAGGGAGGTCCAGGCTCCTCTCTCCTGCTGCAGGAACATGTTTCTCAGCCAGCAGGCAGGCGTGCAGCCAGCATGCTTTGGAGGTGAGCATGGCAGGGGTGTAAAAGGGCCCCTGAGACTCTGCTCCAGGCATCGTGGGCTGCCCAGCGGTGATGGGGATGTGCCACGGGTCACCGGTGTCAGCTGGAGGAGGCAGCCCTGGTGCGTGGGTGGAAGCTCCTGGAGATGATGTGCTGCCAGGTCTTGGGCTGCAGGGAGTACCTGGTGCTTCTCCCCGGGGCAGGGCTGGCCTTGCCTACAGGAGCTTTGCTGCGGGCAGGGTGCTGAGTTGCCCCATGCAAGAGCTGCAGGAGAAGGGAGTAGGCTTCTAGCATGGGCAAGGGTGAACGGCAAGAGGTCATAACGACCTTGTAGACCATGTAGACTTGCATAACCAAACCATGCAGTGTGAGTAAGAAGGGGCAGCTGGAGGCCCTACTTGAGCAGGTGGTGGATGGAGATTGCAGAGATGGGTGAAGCTGGAAGCTTGTGACTTCTGGCATCACCAGAAAGGTGGTTTCTCCACCTTGCTTGTGAATTTACAAAATTGCTGTGGTGCTGTAACAGGTAGAAGAAAGGCACAAGCTGCATTAAGGGAAGGGTTCAGAGCCAGATGGACCTGAGCCAAGCATTCACACTGAGAAGTGGTGGGTGATAGCAGAGAGTCCCGTCTGAGGGCTTTAAATTTGGTTTGTGGAGGAATGGTGATAACAGCTTGTACTTAAGTAAGAGAAGAGAGGTCAGTGGTGCTAAGTACAGGGGCAGAGTGATGGGAGCAAGGCAGCCTTTGTGGAGGATGCCACAGGCTGAGGGGGGCTTCCTTCATGTGCCTGGACACACTCGCAGGCAGCCAGGGAAAGACCAGCGGGAGCAAGAGACATGGCTTCTATGGCTGGAGCCACTTAGATACAGGGAGATCTGTGGAAGGGGTAACAGGCTGCTCCAGAGCTTTCTGGGTCTGGGCCAGAGGAAACACCAGTATGAAAAACATCCTGGTGAGGACTTGTCCTAGACCACCGCATTTGTGGTGGGGAAGGGGGAAGAGTGGTCTTCGAAGCATGTCAAGGAATTCCAAAATGGCAAACCCT
This sequence comes from Leptosomus discolor, assembly GCF_034619465.1. Lineage (NCBI taxonomy): Eukaryota > Metazoa > Chordata > Aves > Leptosomiformes > Leptosomidae > Leptosomus > Leptosomus discolor. Next base: position 21,682,993 of record NC_141401.1, on the reverse strand, counting down.
GGCTCTTACAGGAGACTCAACTCCCTGATGTCTGTGGGGAAGGCAACGTGAGGGGATGCAATCTGGGAGGCTTCTAGAGGGGGTCACAAGGGTGCTGGCTTGGCCAGCCAGGGCACTGCGCTCCTGGATCTGCTGCGTGTCCCTTTGTACCTGTATTTCCTGCACATCAGACCTCTCCATTCTCTGAAACGTACACTTAAGATTGTGGGGGCAACTTCAAAGATGCTACTGTGAACACTTATGTGTGTTTTTCACTGCAAATGTGGTACGGCTCAGCGTGCCAGCTGCATACCACCCGCCCTACAGATGGGGGTTAAACAGCTGCTTCCTCGGCTGGTGGCGACCCTCTCTGTAATTGCAGTACTCTCAACACCCAACAGTGCCAGATGAGGGGTAAGGCGAAAAAATTTTCCCGGAGGAAAGAGCTAAATGTACCCATCTGCTGAAAAAAAAGTGTATATAGGGTTGACATTTGGTAGGAGATTTTGTGCAGGCCTGGTTAAAAAGCATAGGTCCGTGAAGAAACTGGCTCTTAAGGCCTGTCTTGAGCAAGGTGCCAATGCCAGAGCACAGACTGGACCGTGACATGAGGGAGAAGATGACTGCACCAGGAATGGTTTTGCTTTTCTCGGCTTTAAAAACGCAGCCCTGAGCGTTCCTGCGTGGTTTCTGTATTTCTGTGGGCTGCTCGGAGCCGGAGAGCCGCCAGCCCGACCCTTCCCTGCCCTGGATGATGGCTGCTGCAGGTGACACCGGTTCCCGCCGGCTCTCCCAGGACCTGACGGCCGCCACCGCGCTCCGCCCTCTGTTCGCTCCCGCCCCTCGGCGCCCTCCCGGCCGCCTGCTGCCCGCCTGAGGGCCGCCAGGTGGCGCAGGCGGGCTGGGGCCGGGCGGCCCCGGCGGAACGGCGCGCGGCCGGGGCCCCTCAGCGGCGGGACGGGGCGGGGAGCGGCGGGAGGGGGGGTCCGGTGGGCCCAGGGCCGCGTCCGACCCCTTGGAAAATTTTCAGGGGCTTCTGGGGAAGCTCAACCACTTGTGTTTCACGTTTAGTAAGGACGGTGGTGGCGTTTGTTTGCATATTGATTGTTAGTGTTACGTAGCGAATGGAGCTTCTGTTCCTGAGTAAATAAATTCACTCCTTTGACAGGACCACACTTATTTAGCCTCAAAAAGGTGAAGTATATAGATTAACCTCAACGAAGGCTTGCAGCATGAACTGTTTATAATTCAAAAGTCTGCTTAGGCTGCTGCGGGTGAGGTTTTCTGAGATTTTCAGTCGACGTCAGTAATTTGGTTTACGCTGATTCAAAGGGGTTTGGTGTGAAGTTGGGAATTTTAGAGAAGAATTTCTCTAAAATTTCCCGTTTATTCCAAAGGTGGTCACGTGTGTGGAAATGCTTTGCAGGCCAGTGGTGTGGAAGTGAGACTAGGTATGCAGGTGCAGCCCTCAGCAGCAACTCGGAGGTTTGGGGCAGCGGGGGCTGTGGGTTTTTCTTCAAAATGAACGTCTCTCAACTGACATCTTTAGGCTGGGTGTTATTTGTATCAAGGCTTTCACTTCTCGAGGTGGTAGAGGTGAATCTTCAGCATTCTGACTGCATCGTGAGGGAGAGCTGTGGGTTAGGAAGCTAAAACAGTAATTTAAGTGCGACTGAGGCTCCACTTACACTGCTCAAAGGACACATGACTTAAATAATTTTTAATTACTCTTCATAAGTCACATCTGTAGCATATTAAACAAATCATTTTTTACTAGGGCAGGGTTGAGTACTTACACAGCAACCCTAGGAAATATGTGAGTGTCTTTCTCTATGCTGTTTTTCCCTCTGTAACCTCGTTGTTTCATACATAACCTTACTTTGCAATCTACTTAGTGCCTTGGCATTTGATTTGTTCTCTAAATCCATAGCAGGGTTTGGTGCCATTTCACTAATCGATGGTGTCTTTGCAAAAATCTGCATGTGTCTCTTCGAAATCCGCCGATGCCCTTAGCGTACTGTCAACGTGAAACATGTCATGGATCAGCACGGGTTCCTTTTATTCTTGTGTACTATTTAAAGTGTGACTTCCATGTTACTTAGCAAATAGGCAATACTCCTATCGGTTCCCTAGAGTAGGAATTACATAAATACGATGATAACATACGAAAACACATATGAAGTAATTAAAACTGAATATGTGTAGCTTTAAATACTGTTTTCATTTTACTTATTTCTTGTGTGGTCAAAAAGAATGTTGATTGTTGGGAGAGCAGGCTCTTCTGTCTGTCGTTCTTCATGCTGTCTGTTCATTTCTGTTTTCCTTTCTGTTTCTCATTAATTAGTTTGTCGTGGTGCTTGGATTCTTCCCATAGGGTCTTATCAAGCAATTGTCTTTGTAGGAGACGGCTTTTTTAGGGCAGTTTGTTTATTTTAATATTTCCCTTTTTAAATTAATGATTTCTTTAAAGGAATCGATGTGCAGTTGTTATGATGGGAACTGAGAGGAGCTTACTTATTTATCTGCAGTTAGACCACCACCACCAAGAATCCATATCTGGTGCCATAGAAGCACTTTATTGAAATGTCTGTACGTTTAAAAGGCAACAAACACCCACCATCCTCCCTTGTCAGCAGTGGGAATTGAGCTGCCGTATTGCTCTGCGGCATCACAAAATCAGTAGGAGATGCAGGCACAAGCTTTGGTGCTCTCATACTAAATCATTTTTCTTTTGAAGTGGAGACTTAATTGCTTTTTCTGTGTGGAACATATATCATTAGCACGCTAATCAGAATACAAACAGCTCACAAAAGGGATAATGAGGGAGAACTTCCATGTAATGCTTGGTTTACATCCACGTGACTCTGTAGAAAAATGTTTTGTTTTGCTGAGCTGTCCTTAATTTGAGGTTTCTTGCTTAATGAGACTTCAAACAAATTCTGCATTGTAGGTTTCAGGTTTTCATCCCAGAGAGAGGCTTGGGATTTCGGGGAGGGGGGAGGCAAAGGGGCTTGGAAAGCCTGAACAGACATGAAGTAAGCGAGTGTGCCTCTTGAGGAAAGACAGATAAGGTGGCCTTCCTAAATGCGACAGAATGTAAAACTTTCTGTTGAAATACACCACAGTCTAAAAATACACGTCACAATTTGTTTTTCTTAAGCCCATTTGAGTTTAATCTAATGGAAAATGTTTTCATAATTGTCTGATAGCTTTTCTGATATTTTCTACGAGCTGAAATATTTCTGACTCGGGTTTTGTTTTGAGGGCTGGGAAGTATGACCTTTCGGGGGCTGTGAACACATGTCCTACTATGCGCTGCTGCTTGGGAGTATGCAAAACGCTGAAGGTTTAAATCAAATTGCCCTGAGGACTGCTTACTGACCTTTTGAATGCAAAGCTGTCAAAACCTTCAGCTAGACATCAGCTAGAGAAGAACACTTAAGGCAGATCAATGCAAACAGAAAACAATGTGGTTCTGACTTTTGGTAATTCCTAGTTAGTGAGAAACAGTCCCTGTGCTGCGAGAGCTGCCGGGAACAAACCCACGCTGCCGAGGAGCTGCTGTGAGCAACGTGTAATAGTTGTTTTTCAGGAAAAAGCTTTCATAATCTACTTAAGAAATTAAAAGTGTCGTTAATTGCTAAATCCTGATACAGTTATCTGAGCAGGATGCTTCATCGACTTCAAAGGGATTTTTGTCTACTTAAGGAATGCAGGGTCAGGCCCTTAACTAGTGATAACTTTCTTCAGTGGGTTGTCAGATATGACAAACTATGCCACTTTAATAGAGGTTACCCTGGCCATGCCATGGTATCCCTTTGTCCCGAAAACCTGCTTTCTACCTTTGCCCAGGTAACAGCATTTCTGGGTGGTTGCTATATAGAAGAGTTTAGAAGTTACTCTCTAGCTGAAGCTGTGGTTTCTGTGGATGTATTTTCTTTACTTTGAATGGCTATAACATTATTTTTGGTTATGATACATCATATAATGAATTTAGTTGAGGGAAGTGTTGGGTGGAGTTATGAGTCCCCCTCATTCTATGAATCGCTGCCCGGCAATTAGTTGTCCATCCTTAATTGATTTATTCCTGATGAGTTGTTCATGCACTATTGCTTGCTGTAAGGCAGAGTTTTAAGTAAATGCTTTCCTTTCTGTGTAGGCTTACAGAAATGGACCAAAACCCAGGGGACTGAGAAGCTGCTCATTCGTATGTTGGGTCTCAGTCTAATAATTATAGGCATCCTGCAGAAAAAGTACTAAGCAATCGTGCATGCTCTGTGCTGAACACTCACGGAAAAATTAACAGGTTAGTAAAAAATAATTCTCTGTGCTTTATCAGAATGCTATAACTGCTGCTCTTTTAGTGTCATTAAAAGTTAGCTATCAAAACATAAAAGGTGCTGCTTCATCCAAAGCAAAACCAATACAGTTGAGTTCTGTTAATATGTAGCTAAAAATTATGCGTATTTTGAAAAAAAAATCATTTTTACTGTTCTCTACAATTGAGAATTCAAAGTTTGACTGTGAACTGTTCTATGCTCAAATTTTAACTTATATAAATGTCTACAATTTTTTAAAGATAAAAGAGGTGAAGCTGAAATTTTTTACATGCTTATGTAAACCCAAATTAGAAAAGTGAACAACATTTCAATAATTTAAATGCTTTTTTGTGCTGGAAAAAGCTGTTTAATTGACTCTTTAGGTGCAAACAGGCTGGATCAGTTGATCTCTCGCTGTAGAAAGACATTTATCCTAATCCTGCTGTATCTAACTTGAAGCCTGAACAGCTAAATCGATTGATCTGGGGCTGCAGCTGCAGCGGAGATGGGGTGTGATGGGGAGCTGAGCTGCAGGGTGTGACTCGGGGTATCCTGCACTGGAGGTGTTAACAGGGAGGGGGCTGCAGCTTCCTCACGGGGCCTTTGGAAGGGCATTTGTCCATCCCTGCTCCTCCTGAAGCCAGGAGGAATTTCAGTACTTGGGGGAGCATTTGGACTGCTCTCTGCACGTTGGAGGTTTCCTTTTCTCTAGCTGGGCTGACGCGTTGTGCTTTCAGTGCTGCAACAGCTTGCTGATGCTTAACGGGATGCCCCTGCAGCCCCAGCCACTCCAGAGGGGATTTCCACTCAGTGGCTTGCACTGCCCTGGTCCTCAGCTGAGCACATTTGGCTTAAACTCCCCTGCTGCCACACACTTTTTCCTGCTGACTTAGGATGAGCATTTTGGCATGCGCATGCCGTGTATTCCGTACAGGTATTTGCCCAATACAAGTACTATCATGTGCGAGCATATGGCCACTGTGGCCTTCTAGAGGCATCTGAACATAAATGGCAGCAAAATGTTATTTAGCATTGAGCAAACACAGTCCTGGGGTAACGGTTGGATATGGGGTAGCAGCACAGCTGAAACCAAGTTGTGCTACCGGTGGCCGTAACTGCCTGGTGCGCTATGCAGGCCCAGCTGCGTATGCCACATGCTAAACTGAACCAGGGACTTGAATCCAGAAAAAAAAACAGCAACAAACACCCCCCAAAGTTCTTCCCATCAGGATCAGTTCTCTCATCTGGTTTCTTACTTGGCCACGCAAGCTCTTGTGCCAACCCAACACAGGCACTGCAAGCTGCAAAGCGCTGAATTTTGCATCAAGCAAGCGGAGAGTGCCTGCGGCTGTGCTTCCAGCAGAGCCTCTGATCTCCTCCTCCTGCCCTGCTGTGCCTGGGCAGGGGCCAGGTAGAGACCTAACCCAGGTTAGCAACAATGGGGGGGAAAGAGGAATGGGGACGGGCTGCTGTTTCCCCTTGGTGCCGTGGGCTGCGCTGGGCACTGTGATCCAGCCATGCCTCCCTCCTGCCTTCAGCTCCTGTCCAGCACCGGGCAGACAGCTCTTCCAGACCCTCTGAAATATAAGAAACCCCGGTGGGGTCCCAAGCAACCTGCACAGCCCAGCTGAGATAAAATCCTGGCGACTGCAGCTGATGGAGGCAGTAATTTCGGCATCAAAAGAAATCACTCCTGTGCTGCCCAGCTGTTGGCTCCCCTCGGTCCACCCCTCCTTGGCTTGCTTCTTGCTCCGGGGTGTTGCCTTTAGCAGTTCAGCCCGAACTCTTGGTGAAGCCTTTCTGGTGTAAGTCACAGCTTCGTGTGGCCCTTCAGACATCTTGGTACCCATCCCTAAAGCTGTGTTGTGCGCGAGGGCGTTTGCAGGACGAGCCTGTGTGCGTGTGAGGGGGAGGAGGTGCTGGGAACATGCCTTGAAGGCTTCAAATCTGTTTATCTTCACACTCCTGAGAGGCAATCGCTCTCCCCTGACAGGGCAGCGCACTGGAGGGAGCTGCGCTGGCTGCGAGGAGATAAACCTATGGGGCACAGGCGGCTTTGGCCAAGCAGCCTCTCCCTGACCAGCAATTCCTTATGTCTTTGGGAGATGAAATGGGACAAGAGCAGCAGGAAGCCTCCTCCAATCCTTCAATTTAATAGTTCCTTGGGATAAATTGTAGATAAGAGGAGAGACTGCATTGTTATCAAGCTGAGAACGCAAAGGCAAAGGGCTCCCATCTTTCACAGCAAAAATAAATATGTATCTGTAGCATGGTATGTTTAGCACTATGTCCAACTATTAGTCAGCCTCTGACTTGCCTTGTTTTTAATTTATTTAATTTCCAGTACTTGTTTCCTGATTGCAAACATATAGAGGAAAAGAGGCAGCAATGATTTGCCTATTTCCTGTTGTAACTGCAGAACGAAGGTAACTTACACAGGGATGAAAGGAGACCATATTTCATGCCAGTTGCTAAACAAATAGCTGCAGAACAGTGAGACGTCATGATAAGCAAGAAAGATGCTAACAAAAAGCTGCCTCTGTCTGGAAGGTTCGAGATATCCCTTTGTAGATTCAAACATAGAAAGTGGTAACCTAGGAGATATTTTTTTTCTGTTCAGTTATTCTTGGTCTGATACTTAGTGTATCAACCCAGTGTATTAACACTTTGATTTGTGGAGGATAACATCAGAGTACAGCGCTGCAGCGTTTCCGGGATTTTATATTTTTTCTTATTGGGGAAAGGGTTGAGAGAGAGGACTGTACTGAGCCAATTAGAAAATATATACATTGCAAATGCAGTTTATGGGGCAGCTTTTCTCCACCTACTGGCCGTCCCTGCTCCTCGCTGCGATTCCCACATACGCATAAACCCTTAATGAAGTTACTGCATGTGTTTCAGTGCCCAGATTCCAGCTGCGGCTGCCCGACTGCTGTCACTCGGGTCTCAAGCCAGCCAAGCCCCGTGGGCTTACCTCCCAGAGGTGCTGAGCATCCCTGAGGTCAGAGGAATTAAACAGTGCTCAGCACCTTGCGTGAGAGCCCACGGTGGCATGGCAGAGGCGTGCAGGCTGCCCTGGCCCGGTTTGGCTGATCTGAGTCAGAGCAGCCGCTGCCCCATGCTATTGCCATACCTTCAGCTGCACGTTGCAACCCTTGGTCTTGCACCATTCATTTTACACTACAAAGAGCCAGGTTAGGGAGATAAACCAGGAGAAAACAAGCTCTACTGAGAAAAAAAAAAAAAAAAGAAGAGTTTTCTGGCAGGTTATGTGTCCAGAAGAGCTCAGTGCAGGCAGAGGCATATCAGCGGTGGCATGAGGGCCAAAGAGAGACCATGGAGCTGTAGTAAACTCCAACTCTACACCGTAAGAGCTCTACGCTGTCTGTAAGGGGAAGAGTGCATCTGGGATCACGTATGCTCTCAGGTGTGCGCTCTCTTTGTAGCTGTAGCTGTGGGGTTTGTTAAAAGTACCAAGAAGACCTGATGGCTTGCATTTGGGAAACAGCAGAGTGACTGACCAAAAGTACTTAGGTATTTTTCACACCTTCCAGCAGCAGTGAACGGCCATGGGAGAGCGAGGAAACACACTTTGCCAGATCCCTGTGAGGTTACTCCTCCAGACTGCCTGCAGTTACCTCCAGCAGCAGGGGAGGATGTCGGGGCGTCCTCTTTCCCCTGCTGAAATTCATGGCAGGGTCCTCTTTCATTCTGGTGTGATGAGCCTTTAGGAGTGGGGTAAATGTCTGGGGACTGTCTCTGGGGCACTATGAAACAACCTGGTCGAGGCGTATCCATCGATTTGGGCCAGTGGAGCACTATTGTGGAAGGCAGGAGGAAAAAAAAAAGCTAGTGTGACAAATAATGGTACTCCTTCCACTTTGGTGTTTGTTGGTTTACAGCCAGGTGAGATATGTGTTAAAATCCCTCTGTCAAGAAGGTGCCCTTTTCCTGTACAGGAAGGCTCCCTGGAGAAAATGTTCATGAGCATCCCAAGGGCTGAGCCTAAGGTGTGTTTGTCTGTCCGCTCATGGAAGGAATGAATCTCCTGTGAGAAGGTGATGGAGATGGTAACTGTACACAGGCTCAAAATGAAGCAAGAATCCACTAAGTGACCAAATGTGCCAAAAGTAAATGTTTGCATGGTGGGTCTTCATAGAGTTAGCTTAACATGTTGTAAATCTGTAAATATAGTTGTAGTTGGGTTGGGAGTTTGGCATGAGAAATGAGAAAGTGTCTAAACATGCCTACAGCAGCACCAGATCAAAAACTGTAAAGAAAAAGGGGGCTTCCCTGAGCAGAAGGGTTAACGACACCTTGCCAGGAGTGCAGCGCCACGGCAGCCTGCTGGCTGGGTTTGGAGGACTCCCTCGGCTAAAGGCAGAGCTGAGCCGCTGCAAATTGCCGTAGTTCCCCTGGAGTCGATAGGGCTCCAGCCATTGCCACTGCCCTCAGCCTGCCCTGAAGAGCGACCGCAGCTCCAGTACTGCTGCAGCCATGCTAAGCTGCCCGTGGTGGCTCTACCCTCTTCTCCACCCTGGGTGCCTGTAGCTACAGCTTCCCTCACACCCGCAGTGACACCTGGCAGCTCCTGCCATAGCCTGCTGGCAGAGCTGGAGGATGAGCAGGGACCTAGCACTGGTGGCAGGGAAGGGTGGAGCCTGTGGGGCTCGGAGCAATGGGGGGGACCAGGATGACGATACGTTGGTTTGAAAATAGCTTTGGCCTCCAGGACCCTACTACCATCTCTTACAGGCTGCAGCTCATTGAGGATGGTGTTGTGATGGCACGTGTGGCAAGGCGGACGCTTGAGCTGCTGCTCTATTCCCACCTGTTCTGTTTCCCTCCCATTGGTGCTCATCCCTGTCCTTTTCTGTCCCACAGCGTTGTGGTGTTAGAGCAAAGCCAAACCAGGGGAATGGATCGCGTGGGCAAAGGCACTTTCCCCTCTGTGAGCCTGTGAGGTCAGGCAGGATGTAGCAGCACAGGGGCACGCAGCTCGTGCGGTTTGTGGCCGTGCCGAACACCCTCCGTGCTGCTGTGATGGCTTTTCCCAGGCCACAGGGATGACAGAACTAACAAACATGATGCCATGCTTTTCCTCAGGTAGAGCTGAAATGCTCAGTGCAAAACTGACCACAGACCAAACTACTATTTCTGGTTTAATCTGAAAGAAGTATTAAATGGTCTAATGGCAGAAAAATCTTAGTTTAACCTGGAAAGAAACGTGATTCTCCACCCTGGGCTTGTGGCTGCAGAACTCTTACGAATAGAGAGTTCACTTTGGGAAGCTCCAGTTACAGATGAATTTTCAGCTTCTTTCCTTTTCCTGAAACTGCTACGCTCCGTGCCAGGGAAGAGTCCTGCCTGTTAGTTCCCTTTCTAGAGATGTTAGTGACACTTCAGACAATGTGTATAACCACCTTGGTCATCAGACTGCATTCACCTTTGGAAAGTCCCTCTCTTTCCTTGCTGGTTCATAATGGGACCAAAATTCTGGATTTTACAGGCTCAGCGCAGTTTAGCAGTCCTGGATGGATGAATAGCTGCCCTCACAGGCACACAGAAGAGCAGTGGAGCAAAGTCCTGAGCTCGATCTGTTTGTGTCAATCTGATTTTTAAAATACTTCTTTTCAGGAAACATAGAAACTGGGCTTGCCGGGGCTGAGGCTGAAATGCAGCGTAAGGTTATTTACCGACAGCAACCTGGACAGCATGCTGTTACTCCAGCTGGTAGTAGCACTTCAAAGAGAGGTCTTGCTCCTGCCTTGGGTTTTGAGGCATCGAGGAGATGACTGCTGAAGTATTATGAGTTATTATTCCTTTGAAAGGTGTGCGCAGCTTGTTTGCAGACCCCAAAATCTAGGAGAAAGCATAGAAAAGGGTTTATATGAGTTTGAAAAGAACCACAAAAACTGGGCAAGTTTGCATAGTTTCCGACATATGCCAAAAATACAGATAGAGTCAAGCAAAAAAGTCTGTGTTGGTGACAGAAGAAAAATTGCTGCCCTGCAGCAAAGTAGACATAGCTTTGTTTATGTTGGCTGGCAATACCTTGTACTCATCCTGGACTGCCATTCTGGCTTTCTCGAGATAATGCTTCTGTGAGAGGGTTAGCAGAGCAGATGATTGTGTTTGTTGGCTCCATATTTACTAACATGGTGTATTTGACAAAGTTATGGCTGGCAGTGCCTTTAAACTGTGGTTCAGTGGGTTTGTCAGCTTGCAGTGAGGTCTGAATTTAGATTTATCGCAAGTCTGCACTCTCTCCAATGCAACTAATTACTGGGAAATGTGTTAAAATAATGACTTCTGACAAATTAAGGAGGGAGAGTTTATGCTCATCTAGTTATAGAACTTTGTAATTCTAGGGAGGAATTTATTATTTGTTTTGCTCAACAGAAATGTGCTAATGGAAATACTGGTTTTCACAGGTGCCCAGACTCAGGCACAAGGAACACTCCAGTGGGAAGCACTTTTCTTTTTTAAGCCATTTAAGACAAATATTGCATTTGATCTCATGATCAAAACCTCCTGCTGGCACAGAGTAGTCCAGGGAGGCGGTAAAGTGGTTTCCCCACCACAGCAGAGCACATCGGCGAGCACAGATTACACAGCTAATGGGAACCAGCCCACAGGTAGAGCTACAATTTGCTCTTTCTCCGTTGGCTTTTTTTGCTTTGTCCCCTGGTCCACTACTACCAACTCCTGCTTCAAAAAGGGCTGGCGAATTGGGCACGGAGATGTCCCTCGTGGGACAGTGCCCAGCGCTGGGCAGTCCAGCACAGCCACCCGCTTGTGCCTGCGGGAAGCAGCACCCGGCTGTGCAGAGCGAAGGGCTGCAGGGAAGCGGCAGTCCCTCTAACCAGGGGTGGCTTCAGCCTCTCCACCACTTGAGCAAAGCACACGGGATAGCATTGTTACTGGGTGACGTGTTCCCTGTTGGTCTATTTGTCCTCTAGATGCACTGAGGTCATCCAGGGAACTCAACTGCAGGTCACGGATCAACCCCAGTTTATCAGGAGGGAGTACAGCACCAGCATGAGCTGCAGGTGGGAGTCATGGGTTTGCCACAAGAAGAATGAACGCTTGATCATTCGTACTCAAAATTAATATAAGCAAAATTGCTTGGAAGTGATACTTTTTTCATAGTTCGCACTTCTGTGACTGGATGAAGTAAATTACTGAGGAAAACTAAACAATAGTGGGTCAAGTGGATCCCATTGCTGTATTTGCTCCTATTTGGACACCACAGCTGTGTATGTGCAGTTCTGCTCTACAAAGTGGCTGTGAAACTGCCTGCCTGCCTTTTGGGTAACTGATCTGCATGTAAAGCAAATCTTTCCTAACTACCTGTCCTGAAAACTCGTGCTAAGATCAGAGCAAGCTAAATTCTTCTGTTTGTGTATTTTTGACAAGTAAGGAAGGTGATATAGGTCAAAGTATAGCTTACGTTGTGTTTAGATAGCTCTGATTTTCTCCCGAAGGCTTTCAGGGGAGTCACTGACAGAGCCTGTAGCCAGTCCCGGTGATGATGCAGCAGAAGGGACCAAGTTTGGCTGCCAGCTCCCGGCTCTGTGAGCTTTGCAGTGTTGGCAGGAACAAAAAGCAGTAAAAACTTGCCTGTCACTGAAGTCAGCAGCTCTCACAATGAATGCAAACAGGGGGCAAATCTGCTGAGTAAGAAGATGCCTTCCTACATGGTAACTTTAGAAACTAGAACTCTGAACAGACAAAAAAAGAGCTTAGAAATCACTGGCTGTGGGCATGGAGTAAAATCACAGCTTAAATGATAGCAGCAGCATTGAATTTGATGGTATCTCCCACACGAATCATCCCTAGGATGGTGATGGCATGATTCTTAAGCTTTCTGGCTGCAGTTCAGGTTGCATTTCAACAAGCTCCATGTCAGACTAGCGGCAGATGTAAACTCAGGGCTGCTTTCTGGTGGGGACAAGCAAAGGGCGGCTCATCCTCAGCAGCAGAGCCCTGCCCCACACGGCCATCTGGAAGTGGTTTTATCGGTGCTGTAGAAGGGGTCAGGGAGAACCGCTGACAAAATGGCACTCCGTTTCTGATCCGTTCCCATCCTCACATTCAAAAACCAGGCTGCGTGCGGGGGAGAGCCCGTTTCACCTGGGCGGGGAGGGGCTCTGCCAAACCTGGGCATCGCTGCACCTGCACTGGGCCCTGCAGGGTCATGGCGTGGGGCTCGGGCTGAGTACCCCCACCGGGTGGGCAGATCTGGTTTTGGCACAGGCCTTTGGTATAGCCGGGTCTGGCGAAGGGCACGCTTTGCAGATGCTCGCCATGCCGGTGAGAAGAGCGCTCCGGTCCGCGAGGTCCCGGGGGAACCCTGCGCCCTGGGATAAGGCACGGTCGGCAGCTCCTGCCCTGGTCGGAATGGCTCAGCCCCTTGCCCGAGAAAAACCGGAGCCGACAGAGCCTGGCCGGCTCGGGGCTGGCCCGGCGGGTCCCGGCGCTGTCCGAGGCGCCGCGCTCCGGGAGAGGCCGCGTCTACGGGGCAGCGCCGGCGCTCGCCCGGGCGGGGATCGTGCCCGGCCTCCACCCCCCCTCCGGCCGTGCTCGACCCAGATGGCGCCGGACCTCGCCACTCCTCGTGCACGGGGCTGGCGGGTCCTGCCGCTCCCCCCCGCCCCCCCATGCCCTGCCCCGGGGTATTGTCCGCCGCGGCCCGCCCCGTCCAGCGCTGTCCCTCCCTCCTCCGCCCCCCGTCCGGCCCTGCCCCTCGCCCCTCTCCTCCCCAAAGGCCAATGGAGACGAGATGCGGAGAGTAGGGCCGGGACGGGCGCGCCAGGGCCGCTCCGTCCATCTCTTGTCTCCTCCCCTCGCTCGCTGACCGGTCTCTCTCGCGGCGGCCGGTGGAGCATGCCAGCCGCCTCCCGCTAAATGGCGCCGCTCCGCCGCCGGGCGCTGCTGCGGGCGCTGCTGCGGGCGCTGCTGCTGCCGCTACCAGGTGAGTCCGCCCGTCCCGCGCCCCGAAGGCCCATTGTCTGCCCCGCGCCCTGGCCCCGCTCCCTGGCCCCGCTCCGCCGCACGTGGTTTTATTTATCCGGCATCGGCGGCACCAGCGGGAGCGGGAACCGGCGCCGGCCCCGCGCTTTGTTCGCGCCGCGACGGGGCGGGCGGCGCGGAAGGGGCTCCCGGGTACCCCGCCCCGCCAGTAGGGGGCGCGAGCGGCGGGCGGCTTCCCCACCACCACGTTGGGCCGGCGGGCGACCGTTAATTGGCCGCGCCCCGCGAGCCGGGGTTGGGGTGGCTCTGAGGGGCCGGTGGCGGGAACAGGAGGCTGTGAGGGGCCGCGGGGGCCTGCCGCCCCTCCGCTCGCCGGCGTGTGGGGCTCCGCTAACGATTTCTTGTAAAATTAGCCTTTTAACGACTCGCCCCGCTCCGGCTCCTTCGCCAGTCTTGTAAAATTAGCGAGCGGCTGAGGCGCCCCCCCTCGGCCCCCCCTGCGCGGCGGCTGCCCCGGCAGCGGCGAGGGTCGCACCTGTGAGGCAGCCCCCGCCGCTGCGGGGCCGACGGCGGCAGCGGGGCGGCTCCCGGTGCCCCTTCAGGCTGCACCCATGCCCGCCGCCCGGCCGGCCCCGCGGGGGTCGCCGGTGCTCGCCGGCCAGCCGCCCAGCGGCTCCCGTGCCGAGCCCTGGTTATGGCCGCGCCGCGTCTGAGGCTCCGGCTCTCCCGCTCCTTGACACAGTGCGTTTGGGAACTGGGAGGTGTTCCCCAGCCTGGTGGCTTTACCCCACTTGTAGCCAGGGCCACAGTCTTCCCAGGGCTTTCCGAGTTTGGAGGGCTCAGAGACCCCCGAGCCTGTAGCAACGATAGTTTCACCTTGTGCTGTGGGTTCTGCGAGGTGACATGCCGCTCACGATTGCTCTTGGTACCCCGCATTTCTATACTTACAGGCAAAATCTTTTTTTTCTCCCTCTCTTAGGAGTGTGGTGCTTTAGTGAACTGTTTTTTGTGAAAGAGCCCCAGGACGTTACTGTCTCAAGGAAGGATCCGGTGGTTTTAGACTGCCAGGCCCGTGGTGAAGCTCCTGTAACTATTACATGGCTGAAAAACGGAGGCAAAGTATCTGAAAATGAACGGATCTACACTTTACCCAATGGTTCACTCTATATCAGTGAGGTGGAAGGAAAGAAAGGAGAGCTGTCTGATGAAGGATTTTACCAGTGCTTAGCGCTGAACAAATACGGGGCCATTCTCAGTCAAAAAAGCCACCTCACACTAGCAAGTAAGTTCCAGCTCCTGTTTATTAACCTGCTCCTGAGTTTGTGACAGCGATTCCCTGAACAGTGTGCTAGAGCGTATCGTTTTGATTGCGTACCTGAAAAGACGAATTGCAAAAGCAAAGAGCAAGTCAATTCTGCGGAACCTTTGTTTCTTTTTACATGTTAAAAGATGATGAGCAAAACTCCCGGCGGCCGCTTTTCGAGGCTGTGGGGTCGCAGGAGTGGCACAGCCATCCGTGAGACCTCTTGGGCAGCGATGCCTTGTGTGGGTGGCTCCTGGGGTCACTGGTCTGCAGAGCAGGTGGTGATACAGAGCTGTGCTGGCAACAGGTCTTCTTTCTCAAGTGCTGTTCAGGCAGCCTTACAAGGGTTATCTACAAATATAATTTAAAAAAAAAAAGATATTATTGCTTGTTTGACAGTTTGATGCTGTGTTGTGCCATTTTGGGGCAAGGCAGAATGATAACTAGGATGGCTGTCTTTGGAAGAAGAAAGAGCGGGAAGGGTTTTCTGGGCAACCATGAGGGTTAGATTACGAAGCCCTTGCTTTTCTGATGCATGTGTTCAGCCAAGCAGATGCAGGTGCTGTCCCTTTCGGAACTTGTTAAGGGTCCTCTGGAACCAACCACGAGGGCCTGTTATGTGGCTCCACTAGGAAGTGAGTCACGTTTCTGGGGTGACTCCGAAGGAAATAGTCGTGTGCGTGTGCCTTCATGGCTTTAGCAGTCTAACTCCGAGTGTGTGTTGCCCTCCGTTTTCTTAGCAGCTCTGAATGTATTGAGCAAGAGACGTGTATTAGGAACAACGGAACGCTGTGCCTTTTGCCATGCTAGTAGGCCGCTTCTACAGCACCTTCTTTTATTTTGCTTTCCAAAAGTACGTGGAGTCATTTCAAAGAGGACATGGTTTATGTAGTCTTTTCATGTTCCCTCTGTAATGGGACTTAACTGGTGAACTTAATCTAATAGGAAAAGGCTTCCTTTGACCTCTTCAACTCTGTTCTTAGTAGCAAGTTGCCAAAACTGTGGTGCAGATACCTTTATGGACAGTTGACATTAGTTACAAATTGCAAGTTTTGCTAAATTTGGTGTGAAACTAGTTAATACAATCGGTACATTAGCTTACATTAAAAAAATGTCTGAACGTTAACATTTGTTGTTTTTTCCTGTGTGCTTCTGAACTGATTACAAAAACAGTCTGTAAGGTACGCCAGGAAGGTGTGAAATATCTTATTCAGGGAGCCCGTGCTGGCCAGTTGAAAACCTGCCTGGAAGCAGGTGGCTCCGACGATGAGTTTTTCACATGCTGTAAAGCAGCTGATCTGTGAACTCTCGATGTCAAAAACCTGGCTACTTACAACTTTGTATCGTGGCATCTCACATTCAGGATTCACAGGCCAAGCAGTTCTTGGATGCTTCTGATAAATTGGTGAAAAATGAAATATTAATATTATTGACATTTAAATTCACATCATTACATTTCAGAGTGTCGGCACCATTAATAAACAGACTGAAGAAAACCTTTCTTAAGAGGATAGGAATTTTGTTGTTGTTAAATATAAAGCAATGCAGTGGCTGATGGATTCTGTGTGTAGGACTGGAAAATTTGGGGCCATGTTAAACCTCAGACACTGAAGGATGAGCTCTATGCTCACTATCAGAGAACTTCTGGACTAGTACAGAGCACTGCAGGAGTACAGCATGGCAGCATACTTATAGTATCTGGTTTGATGTGGACAGTACTGAACTTCTCTAAATGTTTTTTTCTTGCATGCACATTAGTTCACCAGGAAGATGGTTTAATTTTGTTTTGGTTTTTTTTTTTTTGATAATGAACAATTTTTACCAAGAAAGAGTTGTGAACCAATAGATTGCATGCTGTGGAGTGAGACTCTTGTTTTGCAGCCCCCCTTTTTTTTTTTTCTTTTCCCCTCCTCACCTCCCATGTAAGACTGTGACAAAAGGTTTCTTCTTCTTTGAATACTTGAAAGGTTTCCTATGGCTGTTGGAGAAAACTGGAAGATATAGTGGATCCATAACGATCACAGTAGGTGTTGTTGACTTAGCGATTAAGTGGTTAACTAGTGGCCAAACACGAAGTTATCCTATGTAGCAGTCTCTTTTTTTTTAGTCGTGTTCCATTCTGACCGGTTTCAGAATGTCATCTTTACTGGAAAGCTGTGAAATAAGGCAGTAATTTGTATTGTCATGTTTTGAAGCCCATAAAACACGTGCAAAATAGTTTTATATCTCATTTTTACACTGTTTCTGCCTGCTATCATGAGTTGATTGAAGTTTGCAGACTTTTAAAGTGAAATAAATTAAAGTCTTGAGGGGGGATTTTGTAGGCTTATAATTTTGTTTAGAAGTTGTTATCAGTTGCTTCGAAGGAAAATTACCTTGTGGTCAGGGTACAGAAGGAACTATACATATTAAACAGGTGGAGAATAGGCATTAAATGGGCATTCTTTCTTTGGAGGAAAAAAGCAAATGCTCTCTTCAGTCACTGGTAGCAGCGGGGTGTGAGGATGTTCTTTTATTTTGCCTGGTCAGAGCTTTTGCCGGTAAGCTTATCTTTTGCTTCAGAATTGTAATGTTTAGTGTTGCATTTGGAAATCAAAAACTTTAATCTGTCCAAGAGTTTTAAGATTTGAACACACAAGGAGATCAGGTCTTGGTTTCTAAAGTTAGGAACTGGAAGCTGAAGGTTGCACTCTTGGCAAGAATTCCATTATTCATGTGCAAATTAAGAATTCACAGGGTTAAAAGGTTAGAAACTGGCCAGGATGAGGTTTACCCTTGTGATAAAGAGCAGATGACCCTCATTCATTGGCCAAAGCTTTCATGTAGCTCCTCTGCAAAGTTAGTGATTGCCATGAATTGTTCTTGAGGAATGCAGAAATTCAAATGTGAGCAGGCCTTTCCTTAAGTGTCACTATGGAGCCTTATCTCTCGAGCACATCAGAGTAGGTCTGCAGGGACAGGGTTCCTCCCCAGAGGCCCCAAGGCTTTGCTTTCCTGTTGTTCATCCATGCACAAAAGAATTTGACTAATTTAGGGCTTTTTTTCGGTGAGATCTCCCTACTTTTTAAAAAGGAAACTGTGGGGCTGAGGTGTTGCTTAGGTAAAAATAAATGTTCGTTTCAGTATGTGCTTGTAGTCGCTTCCAAAGCAGGCTAATTGGCGTGGGGGGGAGAGGAGGATGTTCCCGTGTGGTGCTTTGTGGGGCAATGTGGGAGTAAAATGCTAACAGTGAAGAGTATGACTTACTCAAAATTCGGGTTACTGCTGCTGAGAGAGGTCTCTCTTAACGGAATGTAAAAGGAGTGTATGCTGTGGAGAAAGTCTAAGCGCTTTTGTACTGCTTTGAATCAGCCAAAAATAAACAAGCCAGGGTTTTTGTATTCCTGCATTTTTGAATTACAGCTCTTTAAGATTCTGTCTAAAAACTGGATTTCCAATAAGATAGTATTAAGAAAGAATGGAGAAGGTGGATCATGTTCTGAAGCTAGTAAAGTGGGCCTTGGACAGGAGTTGGACAGGGTGCTCATGATTTACTTTTCACAAAAAGTGGAAATCGAAGTCTTAAGACGGTTGGATGGGATATATACAGCTAGGTAGGAGCATTCCTCGGTAACCCTTTGTCCTCTTGTAACGTGGCAGAATTGATTTTAATGTTTGTGAATTCCAGGAAATGTAGGCCTGATTCTTCATATGCAGGTTTCTACATTTCACAGGAGTGAAAGGTTATGCAAGCAGAAGGCTTCTGGGAACGGGCTCCTGGAGGGAAGCTGCATGTGCACGCTACCCTGTGGTCTGTGGAACGCTGGGCCTTCCGCATGGAGCTGCCTGGACTTTGTGGAGAGTTTGTGATTTTTCTTACTTGCTGTCGCAGTGGTGTGACTGCTGGTCCTGCTGTCCTGCCAATAATGGGCAATATTTATGTTTTGATATCCTAATAACATCTTTCGCTCTGCTTTTAAATATTTGCACTTTGAGGTGCACCCAGCTGAGTCTTATTCTGTGCTGTGGCTATCATGTTTTCTTAGCAGTTCCAGCTGTTTGTTCCCACTTCTGCCTTGTGCCTGTCCTTGTATGGGCACAGCTGCCTGTGTGGCTAACTGAACAGGGAACTGATCTGGGTTAAAATAATGGAATTAAACCAAAAGATGGTGTTTCACCCAAATGAGATCCCTGGTGTGGTTTGTTATGGAGCCACTTACAGTGATTGCACTGGTCTAGCTGAGAGGAACGATGAAGTGGGAAGGCTTAGTGGGGACAGAGGAAGGCTGCTGAAACTTAGACTGTCACAAAAATAGATTTAATCAAACTACGGCCTTTATGGAACATGTGTATAGGCAAAAATTGTGCCCTTCTGCTACTAATTATTTTTTAATTAATTTTAGTATCTTGCCTTAAATGAAGGGATTAATAACTATGGTCTAACAATATAGTTTTCATTTTGTGTGGAATCTGTCATTTCAGGTGTCTTCCGAATGCATATAGGGCATATGTTTAATTATTCTAAATAGTAATGGAGAGAAGAACGTGTTCTGAGCTGGAAGGGTGGGGTTAGGAAGCAGGAGTGGTTTTCGACTGAGGTGGAAGTGAAAAGGCAATGGCAGTTGCAGACAATGGTCTTGAATTAAAAGTGATGGCAAAGTCTTAATTCTGCAGAACTGGTGTGGTTGCAGATGGTTTGAGGGAGCCCTTGTTTCAGGTTGTTACAAGTGCTGCTTTATTGCTGTTCCTTTGATTAGTTGATTTGAACGTCCTGAGAGGAGACTCCGTTTCTAAGCTGAGAGTGCTCTTGGCTGATCACTCATGCATTTCAGTTCCAGTATTCAAGGCAGGAGGATGTGTAAGGTCTCAGTCAGCAACATCAGTTGATAACAGTGAAGAAAAGTAGAAAGATTTTTGGTTTTCAACTGAGATACACTGAAGAAATAAGAAAACTTGGAAATATTTTCCTTCTTAACTCTCTTTTTTTGGGTAGGATTTTTTTCTAGAATTCATCCAGACATCTTTTCACCTGAAGTCCTACAACACCTTTAAAGAAGAAATTGTCAACATCCTTTTAAGACATTACCACTAGTTACTTTTTAATTTTTTTTTATTATTTTTTTTTTCCGCTAGGGCATTCCCTATTAGTTCACCAGTGTCTGGTCTGTACTTGTACCTGTTCCACAAACTGAGGGATGGGCTTTTATATTGTTGCCAGGACAAAAAAATGTACAAAACTGTATTTAGTGCACGTGAACGTTGTTTGTTTCTACTACCACATTATGGGAGAAGTAAGCTTTTTATGGGCTTCCTCTACACCTCAGTTTCAAATTATGTCAAGCATAATGCCAAACCGAGGCATTTCATGCCCTTGCTTTTCTTCCTACTTAGTAAGGCCAAAGCTGTTACGGTTTTTACTAGTTTTTATCACCGTAACTTTATAATGTATAAAGTTTTTACCAGCTTCCTTTTTAAAGGAATGCGCAGTCTTATTGGTAGTGTACCCTGTAGCTAATAAAACCTTCACCTACGTGAGAAACGTTGAGGGAAAACATGGTACAGTCCTACAAGTTGTCAGAACTGTGACTAGAGGCACTCAGTTCTTACCTGGTGCCAGTTCTGCGTGTGATATGTGCACTAAACTCTGGAGATTTCTTTTCTCCTTGCAAAGCGATGTATGGCAGCAAAGGATGCTGTTCTGTTTTTGCAGTGTGAAGCTCCCCCCCACTGCTCCCTTTCTTCCCCCTCCCTCTCTCGCTGCATTTCTTGGTGTAGAAATTGTTGAAAGGGCATTCAGTAAGGCCCCCTTTTGTCAGCCAGCTCTGATTATCCTAAAGAAAAGGATCTCACTCTGAGCAGTTGTTTGCCTAGAGACTTGTTGTCACGTCTTCACAATTTAACAGCTGTGGCTATTGATGGTGTGCAGAACAATTTAAGACAATGACAAAAGAGACTCTTGGAGGAAGAATTTAAAAGTTACTAAGCGTTTTCCTACAGAAATAGAGTGATTTCCATTGTCGGACAAATTTGTGCTTAGTGTTTATGTGTTTTCCTCAGGATTTCGTATTTTTCCACATCTTACCTCCAAGATTGTGGACATAATCTTTTGTTTAGTTTTGCATTGTTGTTTTTTTTTTTTTTGTTTCATCAATAGGCCCAGCTGTTAAATTGGGATTGATTACTTCCACTCTTTATAACTGGTAATCACCACCTAAGTGAAAAAGTAATCAACAATGTCAAGTCTCCACATTTTGTTGAGTAAGTGTGGGTTGTATGGTCAACATTACTTACTAGGGTCAACCTCTATGTAGCTTTTAAGCAGCATCTACATTTTAAAGTTGCCTGTCTCAACAATTGAGTTACAGATGGAAAAAAAAAAAAAGTCACACTAGAGAGTTAGAAATCCGTCTGTCAGCTTCCAGAACGTACATCTATAGTGGAAACATTTTTTCCAGCATTTATGTGGAAACATTTTCTGTTTGTATGGATGAAATCGTTACTTTTTTAATAGATGGAGATAAACAGTAGACATAGGAAAAATACGGTTGTGAAACCACCAGAGTGTGGAGGGTTTGTCTGTCTGTCTTTACGAAATTATCGTAACCTCCTCTTCTGTGTTGTTTTTTCTGTTTGTAAAAGTTCTGGAGGGAGATGGCCTTCCTGATATATCAGAGGAGAATTTAAATAAGAAGTTCTAGACTGATTTTCTTTACTGCTTTTACTTTGTTTCGTAACTCTTGACAGTAATTCTGGTTAGTTTTTTTAAATGAAATCGAATTTTACCTCCTTAGGTGAGTGGAAGCATTTTTTGTTTTTAACAACACGAATTCTCATGAAGGCAAAATAAACTAAATGGCACCTGGCTAATACAGTTGTCTTCTTGAGGCCCTGTTCCAAAGTGCTTGTTTCTCAGTTGCTTGTCTCTGTTGGGCTTCTGGTAGGAGGTTTCTGACACACCAGTGCATCTGCAGCTTAGCTGAATAGGATCTGGGTAGCATTCCCCCGGGATGCAAATAGGTCTGCTGTGTGCTCATGAAGTTCACTTGGATTCTTATTATCGTAACCCAAAAATGACAGAATGTGCAATCTTTGTGTTCTATGGTGTAAGGATTTCAGGGCTACCAAGTCTTTCTGTGCCACTGTTACACTGAACAGCTTTTGAAACTCCCACTGTGGTCAGGGTATTGCCTGAGCTTGGCTGAGGGGAAAACTCAAAATTTTTCAGTAGTTACGCTTGAGGAAGTTACACTTGCTTCTAGCCTGTAGCAATTGTGATAGTGTTCAGTGAGTGCCATCTTATTTACTAGATGTCAGAGCAGTGGAATACAACGTGAGAAATGAAATACTGAAAATGAACATGTTATAAAAGACGTAGGAATGTTGAAAACAAGCTTTATATCCAAAACTGTTATTAGAGTTTAATCATTAATTTGAGGCAAAAGCTGCAATATACCAAGATGCTACTTGACTATCTCTGGAAGAATTACTGGGGGCTTAGCTACTGGAGAGGGAGAAAGTCAGTAAGGAGTGCAGTTATTTAATCTTCTGTGATTGTGATTCTTGGGTTTATACCTGTGTAAACGGTTTTCCTCTTCTCACTGCAGTATTAAGAATACACATTCCCATAAATTATTTGAAAATGATCTTATGAAGTTGTTTCTGCACGTAGGCAAAGTTTTGAGGAAAGGAACAACTTCTGGAATATGAAATAAATAGAAATGCACTGATTGCCAAGTTCTAGCAAAACTGAGAAGAGACAAGAACTTTTGTTATAAAACTAGGAAACAGGTAGAAACCTCATTGAGTAGGGTTTCCCGCAGCCATGGCCGTGGAGCCTGGCGAGGCGCACAGAACGTGTGATGCACTCTGTCCCAGCTCCTCCTGAGAACCTGTCCGTTCTGGGCACGGTTGCGGTTCTGTCCCAAGCCGGCAGGCTTTGCTGAATCACAGCTTCAGGAGGGATGAATACAGTGTTTTAGAAAGGAGAAAGGAGTTTGTCTCTAGCTACAGGCTACACTGAGGGGTATATTGATGGCAAAGCAGCAAAACTTACCTCGTGCTAGTCCTCTAGGCTCGGAACATGCTAAAGTTATGATTTTGAATTTAATAATAGCAATTATTTACCTTGACTTAGAAGTACGTGTAGTGGAAATTTGCTCTCTAGCTCTGAGGTGCAGTCGTTCCATTTTGAAATGATTTGCATATACGAGAGAGATTTGGAAGAAATAATCACCTGATTGACCAGGGATAAGGGGTACATAAAAGTTCTTATAAGCATTAAACATGTCATCTGGTGTTCTTTTAATACATGGCTGGGGGGCAGTTAAACTAAGGCTTTGCAGCTCGTGATGTATATCTTGTGTATAGCAATGCATGGATGTCGGAAACTGGAGGGGATTCTGTGGACAGAAGCAACTTGGTATCTTCAGGTTTGATTTTTTTAGTGTCTTCAGGTAATAATCCTGTTCACGTTGATCGAATAGATTTCAGTAGATCAGAATTTCTTATGCAAAACCTTCATGTCTTAGTGATATCACTGGCAAATTGATAGAATTATAAAAGCAGAAAAAATGTTGGATTTTTAATTGATCAGTGTAATTTTACCACATGCGTACGAGCTCACCTTTGGACACCCTGATAGATACACATGACTTGCTTTTGGAATCTTGCATTACACCAAAGATCTTTCTGGATCTTCCAGTCAAGAGGGTTTTGAGTTGGTTTTTTTGGGGTTTTTTTGGGCTCTTCTTTGAGCCATTTCAGATTAACGACAAAACAAGATAAAATATGATTAGAAAAAGAAATTGCTCTTCTGTACCTCCTCAACCTTTGCAGCATGAATTTCTCATGCGAGTGGCAATGGTCAGCCTTCTCTCCTCAAATCAGAGAAGCCATCTATCAGCCTGTTTACAAAGTGGGATTGTCATTTCTTTTAAGCCATCTGGAGAGACACTCACTTCCTATATACCTTGAAATGGAGAGCAAAAAGTGTCAAATCGAAAAACTGTTAATTTATTTGCTGATGTGTTTGAATATTCAAAATTTTCTTATCGTTTGTGTCCTCTCCCATGTTTGCACTCTTCTCTTTCTCATGTCAGGTGCAGGCTGGTTTTGCTGCATGTAGTCATTTGTTTTTTTCCTTTTTCTCATTATAAATTGTCACATATATGCTATGTCGTTGTTTTGGATTTGCAAAACTGCTCCTGGTGACCCCTCTGTTTCTTATTCCCGTCTGATGAGTGGAAGGCGGTACTCTTTTCCAGTGGAGCTTATTTTCACAGCTGTGGCAGAGGAGGGAAGTGTCATAAGATACTTTGAGGTCAGTTTTGACCCCAAATTTAGATGATGTAAAAATGATTCAACAGAAGTTTAACATCTTGTCTCAAGTGGTCTGGCTGTCACTTCAAAATCAGGTATTAGTTATGATTAAGGAAAAGCTGTTTTGGTAGCCATTACAATGTACAATAAAACCAGCTCAGTGTTACACAGTATTGTTTTTTGGTTTACAACTTGTTACAACTGTAAGTTATCAAATAAGCAATTCTCTTTTCGAAGAAACTTTAAAATTAATCTTAAGGTCTTTGAACATGCAGAAGAGTTTTAAATTTTGGTTTTTTGCTTACTCCTGCTTGTACAATCGTCAACACTAATAATTGTTTAGGTAACTTATCGCAAATTAACTGATGTAAATTGTTAAATTACCATTTCACTGTCCACATCAAGATCTCTAGTAAACCTCTAATAACTGTAACATGTGCCTCAGGCAGAGCTGTGCATTATGTATGTTCTCTGTAACGAGAATTCGTTGACTTTATGAAGCCATGGGCAGACATTTGTCATTTTGTTCATTAAACTTGTCTGTGACATCCGGCAAATTGATGTTAACTGGAAATATTCTCTGGGAGTTCTGGCATGACTCTGGCATTTTGCCTGAGGAGAGAGAAACTTCGTACGTAGCATGTCCCAAATTACAAGGGGGAGACTTCCTTCCCCCACCCCCTCCCCAAAAGCGTAAGTGAGCGTGTGACCAGCTCTTTTTTTCATCTCGTTTTTAATGCTTATTTATGCAAACAACCCTGTGGCCTGCAGTTTGCAAGCAGATTTGTCACCGATCTTCAGTAGAGGTTGAAAGTGGATACCGCTTTTATTGGTTCAGCCAGTCTGTGCCAGGCAGGCAGCTCAATTTTATCACATGACCAAACTGTTGTAAAAATGGTGTTTGTACAAATCCACAGCGCTCTGTGCACAGTGGCTCATGGAACAGGTACATGTAAGTTTCTATTGGATGCATTAGCCTATCCTCTTAACATCACTATTGCATTTATTTAAGAAGTGGAGACAAAATTTGGTATGGGGATTTTTTGTTTTGTTTTTTCTTTCTCATTAGTCTATTTTTTTTTTGTTTATTCCAATTATTAAAATTTTCTTTTTTTTTTCCTCTTAAGGATGTGAACTTTATTTCTAGCAATAATTATATTTTCTAGTGTTTGGAATTCTTCGATATACTAAATACTAGAATACAGTGTGCAAGAAATTACTATGGAATTCGTGGTAGTGTTGGTGGGAGTTTTGTAGCATTCCCAGCACATGGCATTCAGTACTTGTTTTTAGTGGCAGCTGATGTTGCTTATTGCTAATTCTCATAAAATACAGGGTAGATGACCAAATGCTTTGTTGAATGCCTTTGTAATATATGTAGAGCAGTGCTTTGTTTGGTCTTTTAAAATTCTCTTGTTTGTCATGATGAACAGTTATCATTTGTTCTGCTCTTGAGCACTCAGTGTGGAAAAAAATACACACTTTTAACACCTGCCTGTGTTTGATTCCTGTGGATAGCTACCTCTGATAACGGTAGAGGTTGTTAATAAGCTATCTGCCCACCTGCTAGTGTTCCTATTGTGCTACCTGAATCGGTGGTATCAGGGAGCTTTCAAACAGGAATGAATGTACTAACAAATTGTGGCATATCTGACTAAAATATTTATCAATGGGTCAAAGGTAATGTTCAGATTGTAAAACTTTCTAAAAATCAGATATACAAAAATCCATTACATAATATTTTTGCCGTTTGAGGGAAAGAGTAGAGCAGTTGGCTATTTAAAATATATTGTGTCTCACTACATAATAGTTCACTGGATTAAATGAATTTATTGATTTCTGCTCCTTTACTGACACACATTTATGAGCAGTTTCTTTGGCACCATGGCCACATGTCAAAGGTCATAACTTTCCTTCACTGTGTAAGAATAAAAGCTTTCAGATGGTGAATCCCTGAAATCTACACAGTGCTTTATTCCCCCTTTTCTCCAATATAATTACTGGTTTTGCATAACTTTATGTAAGATAAATAAACAATAATAAGAAAAAAACATGCAAATGAAAAAACCACTCATACTGTCTATCACAACATAACTGCAGGAAACTATTTCTCTGCAAAAAAGGTGACATATCTAATCTGCTGATAGGTATCATTATGAGATACATGGTAGTAGATTAGGCTCTTTTATGGTCAGAGATTTTATTGAAAATGGTCAATTTTAAGAATATAATAAACATTTCTCATGAAGAATTTTATTTCACTTGAGTTTGGAAGCAGTATTTCTTTCCTTTTGGAGCTGTGTCGAAGGCATGTTACACTTTGTGCGCCAGAGGTGATACTGGAAGCAGATGCTACTGAGAGAATGAAGCACACTCAAAATCTGTGCTTCATGTTTAGGTGAACTTTTAGAACGTTGACGTTTTCTTAATGCTGTTCATTAGTAGTAGCCTGTGGGATTTTTGGTGTGTACTAGATAGGAAAGTCCGCTGATGACATAAACTTGAAGCTATGAAAAAAGAAACTGCAGTGGAATATGAAGAAGATAGATCAGTCCACTCGTTTGCAAAAAGATAACAGTAAATCATGCTTTAAACATGAAGCAGCTGACACTAGTCTGAAATTTTGGAAATGTAGAGTAGGATGCAGTTAATGCCATATCCCTTGAGCAGTCTGTGTGCTCATCTGTGGTTAGTGTGGTGATTTCAACTGTCGTTCTGTGTTACCTGACAAGTGCTGGAGCTGGCTGGAGGTAAGCAGGCAAGAGTGGTGGGTGTTTGGGGCTGTCTGGGAAGAGTTTGTCTTTGCTTTTTTAGAAGCTACTACCTGGTAGATTAGCTCTGACCATCTCAGGAAACAGCAGAGTGAAGGTAACTTCACTCAGGTATTACTTTGTTATGAAATCATCAAAATTTTTGTGCTGGGTAAGATGAAATAGGTTTGAATTGTTAGTGGGGCCTAGCTATAGTCCTAGCAGGACACTCTGAAGGAATAGCAGAACCTAGAGTTGTAGCAATAGGGAAGAAAAAACCCCTCCACCCTGATTTTCTGAGAAGACATCATCAGCCACCCCAAGAAAGAGAATTGGCTGTCAGACTTTATTTTTGCGTAGTAGAGATGAAGCCTGTTGACGCTTTTAATCATGACTCTTGGAAAAAATACCAGTGGTAGACTTTTCTTCTGCTCTATTGTTTTGTGCAAATTATGATCTTATTCTAAGAGGGCCAGTGGCAGTCCACTGATAAATTTACCAAATATTTATGTTGCAGGACTGTAGTTGCTAAGTTTCTGACATGTTAACCTTTTGGATAGAAATTTGTTGTGTCAGTATCCATCTCTGCTTTTTTTTGTTTGTTTGTTTTTAATACAGTATACTTCTGCAGGACTTTTTATTCGGTTTCCTAGAGCAAATCTAAGATGAAACTGATTTTTCTGTATTTTTGTTTTTCACAAGAATAGTGTGGGAATCTCTGCTTAGGGAACAGAGACATGGGATTTGTTGGGGAAGTGGTCTTTGTGTCTGGAAGTAGCTTTTGCTGTTGCTGTGAATATATTTGCAAATGTGGTTGTCCCGAGGAAAAAAATCTCAAATTTTTTTTTTTTTTTCCACATGTTCAGGATGGACTTACTCAGCTTGACTAGCTAGAGACACGGAAGATGCTGTTTGTACTGAGCATGTTGCTTGTGCACACTGAGCTGGGCTTTCCCTCTAAGCAGTTCTAGGCAGCTGTGGACTTGCCTTTTTTTGCTGCTCTGAATTAATGAGGAGCCTAAGTGTGATCTAACACTGCCTGGAGAAACCAGCTGTCATTGAAAGCTGAAGCAAGTGAAAACAATGGTCTAATTACCTGGAGAGGAAGTTTGGGAGGGGAAGGGGGTGAGGTGGAGGTGTGAGTGGTCTCATGTGTCCAGAGGTCAGGAAGGGTAAGAGAAATGAATGCATTTCGTGTGGGAAGCAGCTCATGCTAAGGAAGAGATGGTGGAGTGAGGCCTAGGGTTGGCTGGATTTGGGGATTGCTATGAGTACAAGTTGGGAGTGGGAGAGGACCGAGGGGTTGGCAGAGACCATGAAAGTATGCCCGTCATAGCCAATGATCTTTCATGACGCGGAATATGGACCCAGGAGTCCTGGATTTCCCTTAGGAACTTCAGAGAGAGAAAGAATACCTCCCAGTCAGGGGATCTTTGAAGGATTTAAATTGCATCACTGCTTCAGCCAGAAGCTTCTACAACGTGTGACACAAGTCAGCTGCTCCCAGTTTTTGTGGGAAGCGTGTGATTATGTGTTTCTTATGGGCTTGGTGTTTGACACAAGTTTCTCAGGTTTGATCAATTGGAGCCGTAACAAGTTGGGGGAGCGGTGATTGCAACACATGGAGTGCTGTGAAGGATCGGTGTCTTTTCGTTGGCACCTAAATTTAGTGACTATTTTGGGCCACCATCCAACTGTTTGTCCATACCCAACAGTACAACTAAAATAGTAGTAGCATGTCATCTTGAGGTGTTGTGAGAGTAGATGCATTAACATTTATGAAGAACTGTAGTGCAGAGCCCTGCAGAAAAGGCCATAGGGAAGTTAACTCTGTCTTCAGGGCAGTGGTTAATAGAGTGTAATAAATAAGGAATGAGGCCACACACTGAACAGAGCAAACATAATATTGAATAGATGCTCATTATGTGAGCAGCATTCATTCGGTGCTGTGAATAGTGTGGGAAGTGTGAGTGTGCAGTTAGCTTGTTTCCTGAAGTATGTATATAAACAGAGCAAATCAGTTACCTGAGTAACCTTCATTTCTTCCGTTTCCTAACTTCTGAGCATTTGGGGTTTGGAAATTTTCATCTCGTGTGTGTGTATACATACACGTAGGACACAGATATACTCAATGCTGTGTGAGTGGGAAAGTTTAGGGTTTAGCTTCATGTTTCTGATGATGTGTGCGATGGAGCAAAAAAGGAAAAAGAAATAAATATGCTTGGAAGTCTTAGAGTTTTATATAGGCAGAATGTCAGGAAAAAAAGACTTGTAGCAGAGGGCGGTGTGACAACTTCTGAGACAAGTTAGGTAAGTTTATCAGAACTTTTTGATTCAACCAAAACATGGGCTGGTGTCTAGGCGTGTCTTTGGCAATAGCTTTAACTTAATAATAATCCTTAAGTAATTTTTTCTTACATGTAAAGGTTTATTGAGCACTGAAGATCCTGTAGAGGTCTGCGGCAACATTTATAAACCTGTCGGTAGTATTGTTTATCAGAGTGTAATCTGACTAGGAAACCATTTTAGCACAGTACTACAAAACCCGCATTAAATTTGTACTTTGCTACAGTTTAAGCTTGTGTGTGGTCAGGGCTTAGGTGAGTGCTCACCTGTATGCTTTCTGGTGTTTGTCAGTGCAACCTTTACTCTCTCTGTGACCTGACTGAGAGGAAATTTGATTTATGGCTGGTGTATAGGAGAAGGCTTTTATGTTGTGCATGGTATTAGGTAGGTGCCAGGGAGGACTGCAGGCTCCGGTGATGCGGAGGAGTTGGCACCTGTGGGTTTCGCCTTCTCCTTCATCTAGCCTGTCTCTTTTTCTCAAGTATTTACTCCAGCATGTAGCCTAGAGTACCACCTACTTGTTAGGCTATAGGTCTTAACTTGAGCCATAGGGCGGCTTTCTGGAAATACAGCCCAGCAGTCACAACTAGAGAAAAGCTCTGATACTTGTTTTTTTTGTTCTTTTTTCCTGACATGTTTATGTAAAGGATCTCAAAGGCAGTGAAGTATTCAACACCTTCATTGTAAGATATGCACCTGGATCCTTTTGGGGATCTGGCCCTTTGGGTGCTGGGACCTTCTTTTTCTGAGGATGTTTTTCACAGGCGTGTTCAGAAGCTGGGATTGTGAGGAAACGTAAAGCATTATTTGTACTTATTTTAATTGTTCCTTTCCTCGCTATTTAGTTGCTGCCGTGTTCACCATTGTCTTGTGTTTACCTAAATAATGGTTGCCTGGCCTTTCATGAAGTTGTGAAGAGGAAAGATGGTGACCACCTGAAACAATAATATCTGCGGCAGAATAGCCTGAGAACTTTAAATAACCAAAGGGGACGGTTTCCAAGGCAGCTAAGTGACCTTTGGATCCCAGAAGCGGGCTATTCATAGAGGCGAAGCCTTTGTCCTGCTTTGACCAGTGGTCAGTGAACTCTGGCAGGCCCCTCGGCTCACCATCTTGGCCCTGGACTAGCAGCTGGTGATTGATTCATTTAACTGTCCAGATTCACATTCTTCTGTCAAGGACTTGTCAAGGAAGAAAAAGGTTCTATGGAGGCTATTCATTTTACTAAAAGGAAGGAGATGCATTATATGATTGAGTGGATTACTTTTGGGTCAGAAGAGTTCCTGCATTGCTCTGTTTTAATTCGGCCTTCAATCAAAGAGAGATTTAGTTTATCAGCACAGTGTGGTGCTCATGAAGAGGGACAGATCGTTTCAATTCCATCAGTGCAATAGGGCTGTTCTGTTTCGTGAGTGTTTTGTTGTTTCCATCCCTCCTTTCTATGACTTGTCCACCCCACCATTTTTTTTTTTTGCCAACAAATCCATAGGTTTTTGTGATGACTTGATATGACAGAGGGTTAAGAATATTGATTTGTATTAATCTCACTTTTAGTTTTAATGTGTATGATATATGAATATTGGTGCTCCTACTACCTGTCATATATGGTGTTAAGCAATCCAGAGAAGTCTAAAGTAAGTAAAAGATTAGTGTGTTGCCACTGTTTTAGATGTGGAGAAAACCAGGAAGAGAATAAATTCTACAGGATCAAACTAATAAAATACTTTCCTACAGACAACACAGACAGCTGTAAATCTGAGGGTAGAACCTGGTATTTTCTGTCCAGTCCCCGTTTCACTTGATGAATAAAAGTTTGTTGTATAAACACAGCATTTTCCAAATGCTAAGAGTGCTCTCTGGCCGTTTGTCTGCTGGTTTAGAATCCCTTATTTTTAAAACGAGGAGTGCGTTTCCATGCTTTATGAAACTTGGATCATGTTTTCAATTTTATAATTAACACATCCAGAAAACAACTTTGGGTTGCACTAGGGAGGCGTGTTTCCTCTTCATCGTGTTGCCAGGCTTTTCTGTCCATCTTCCCTTCAGCTGGGCTCTGTTCCCTCAGGATTTTTTTTTTTTTTTACTGATCCTCTTCATGAAGTACTGAGAAAATAACATTGTTGCTTGGCTCCTTTCACTGGAAATAACAGGCATTAAGGAGCAGATCCCGCCAGTTAACCTTCTGCCTCGGTTTGAATGAGCATGGTGAGCTGCAGCAGATGAAATATGACCTTCAAGTTTCTTTATCCCACTCACATAAGCTATGTATTGTTTTGATTCGGCTTATTGAACGCATTATGAGGGATTTCTGATTGGCTTGAGGCCAAGGTGTTATACTTCTGCTGATGGAAGTGCGAGTGCATAATCTAGAAGAAAATACAGTGAGGCTTGGTCAGTTGTATTCTTTTCTTGCCTTCTTTGGGAGGGAAAAGGGAGAATTTTATATTTATTGAGAACTATCTTAAGAGCACAAGAGAGTAAGGAAGTCTGAGATAATCTAGTAATTCTTTGTTATACACCTCTATGTACGTGTCAGAAATCTGTGATAAGATCCAACACCTGTTGAATGGACCTCCTTCTTTCATGGAGGCCTGGTGGTATTCCTTTCATGTCTGCAGTTGCTTTTCCTGGGGATCAGTCCCCTGTCTCAGAGCTTGCTTGTTTCAGGCTGGAGCATCATGTCTGAGATGGGGCTGCTGGCTTCTCTGTGCTCCAGATAGCGCTTCCCTCCATGCCATCCTGGTGGCTTTGATTCATGGCCTTGAGTTGGAGATAAATATTGAGCCTTGGAAAATTGTGGAAAATGAAGATGGGTTGTCATTGCGTATTAGAGAATATAAGTGATCTAATAACCTGAGGTTTTACCTACTCAGTAAGATGTGGTTATTTGCTTGCAATATGACTGGGCAAACTGGAAATCCAAGTATTGCCTCCCATCCAAGTAGTCAACAGCCGTAGCAAAGTGACTTCCTCTAAAGACAAAATTTTTTTGCTTCTTATGTTTGGTTTTGATATGAGGATGTTTTTGTTGTGTTCAGAACAGATTTGCAGGGTATTTTCCAGACACATAAGGGAGTGAGAGAAATATACTTGGGGAAATACATAGGGATTTCTATGACATTGAAGGCAATGTGATTTTTATCTGGAAGCCAGGCTTCTGACTATTTTTATGTGGAATTTGCAAGAGTTGTGAACTCTTCCCACTCCTGTACCTCCAGAAATTTTCAAATAAATATAAAATTAGAAGATTTAAGTGGCTTCAGTAAATAAGCAGTATTGACAGTGCCTTTTGTTACTTGTTTTTTTGTGTGTGACGTTTCTGGTTTTCTCCCTGCTGCTCTCAAACTTTAAGACATTCAGAATTTTGCTGTTAGTAACTACCCTCTGTAGAAAGACTGTTATTGGGGAGAGATCTTGGGGCTGTGTAATGCAGTCGGTGGGCATTTGGTGACAGGGAAATGAGCTGCAGGCGTTTGGCCCTTGAGAGTGGAGGCATCTCTTCTTTCCCCATGGGAACGCCGAAATGTTGACATTTGGAGAAGGGGCTGAAGGGCTTGAATTCCCAGCGCGTCTCCTCAGCGTTTTGCAGTGAAATTGTTGTCTTTCATCCTACGATGCTGATTCTGAAACACAGGAAGCAAAAAATGGAGAGTGCTCCTATCTCTGGGGGATAGCGTTTCTGTCAGTCTGAAGTCTTACAGCACCGCCATATCAGCTTACGTGCGCTTGTACGCGGATGGTGTCAGTTTGCCACGGGATGGAATGAAACCTCTTCCCCTGCCTCCCCCCAGATGCGAGGGAAGGCACAGCAGTGGGCGGCATGGCAGAGGAATGTGTGGGGCCCTGCTCCTGTCCTGGGATGTGCTCTGTGGTGCTTCCTCTGATTGATGAGCTGGGCAGGGTGAGGTGAAGAGTGGGTATTGCATTCTACTTAGGGTCTTGGTTTATTTCATCTAGGAATAGCATGTATTTATTTTTAAAGGCACACGACTGATAAATAGAGGTCTTGCCTTTTTGCTGGCATCTGCAGTGAAATTAATTGATCAGAATGGGGCAGCTTCAGCGCTTACAGTGCTGGAGGCTCTTGTTGCACAGTGCTGAAATTTCTGTGTTGCACTGAGTGATTACTACATTTTTGTTGTTCTTGTTGGGGTGGTTCTTTGAGGAACCTTAGAATCATATCAGTCAATCTTTACCTTTCTATTCGTTTTTTCTTTGTGGGTTTTTTGGTTGGATGTTTTTTGGTGTTTGTTGGTTGGTTTTTTTGATGCCAAATTAAGGTAGCTGTGAAGGGATGTGTCTTTTGTGCACAATCCTGCTTGTGTGCTGATCCTTTGCTTCATGTTGTAAAGTACAAAACTGTGCTGGATGTTCTCCATACAACAGTTGGGCTATTAAGCAGAACTAATTCTTCACAGAATGGCAACAACTCTAAAGAAAGGCATCTGTAGGATTAAGCATAGATACTAGAAGGCAATCGCTTGGCAAACTGCTGAAGGAAAGCAGTCCTTGCAAGGAAGAAAGTGGTGTGTTCTTTCTCCTGAATGCATGCAGCCACACAAGTAGAATAGCTTTGAAGCTGGTTAATGTGGCTTACTGGGTGCCTTTTCTGTACCGTTTCCTACATTTCTTGTCTGCAGAAGAGCAAAGGAGAATTCCTGGATAAGTGCATTAGCATTTATTGTGCACTTCTCTGGCCACACACTGTTGCCTGGATGATAGATAGACTGAGAAGGGAAAACCCCAGCTGGGATGCCTTCAAAAGTGGAAAGATCAAATCTCTCATACTTGTTTACATGGTTCAGCAGGGTATGTCAGTAACACCATCCATAAACTGTTGAATATATAGAACCACGTATTTCTAAGCCTCAGTCTTTTATTTCCTTTAAAACAGTGCCAGTGGTAACTCCAGAGGTGGTATGTATGCCTGATTTCATTGGGAAGGGTGGTAGTAGTATATTTCTTGCCACTTATTAAATGATTGAGGTGTAGTAAGGGAATGTGTGTGGTTATGTGAATAGCTTACATGTAGCTGCGGGAAGTGGAAAGTGCCATTGTTGCAAAATCATTAGCTTTGACCAAGTTAAAATAGAAAGACTTGGGTGTGTTATGCTGTACTTTCTTCCTTCCACAGACTGGGAATTTTGATGCATGGCCCCGTGTTGCAATTCTTCTGACTTGTCATCTCTGTGTGGCCCTAAGAGCACCTGATGGGCTGGAGACTGAACTGTAAAATAAGGCACTCCTGGGTTGGTAGTATGTCTGTTAGGATCCTCCCTCCCATTATTTTCTTTAGCACATTGGTGCTACCTAGGATGCCATTTATTGTCACAGTTACATTCATATGTCATGGATAACAAGCTGTGTGCCTGTTTCAGAGGTCTGAAGTAGTAAGGAGGAAACGGTACAGTGTAATAGTCACCTTGTCAAATTGTACTTTTCTGTTCCTGCATGTGTGTTTCTGCATTTAAGACAACTTTTTGAAGGGTGATTATCCACTTCTGAGGAGCCAATTTTCTTTAACTGTTTTGATGTTTTTTCTTGGCATACAGCAGACATGCTAATTACGAACTCTTTCTGTTGCTAAGGTTAAAGCTTTCCAAAATGTACAGTGAATTCAGCAAAAGGGAAGAGCATCTTTCAGAAAGTACAGTGTATCCTGAGGTGAAGTGATTGCTTTTATCCTTGAAAAAGTGAATCAGTATCGTAGATGCTCCTGATGTATTGACATACTTATTATAATAATTTTTAATTCACAGTTTTTACCCAAGAAGGAAAGCTTAGACAGCCAGCCACATGCTTAAGGGTGGAGTGTTTCATGTGCCATTTGATGTGTCCTGTGCTCAGAACAGAAACATTTACAGGACAGAAAGCTTCTAAGACAATAGTTAAATGGCAGCAGTAGAGCTTGCTTCTGCCAGCAGTGATGTCCATGTGTGTAGGAAGGGCTTGCATTTCCAAAACTGCCTCACCAGAGGGAGGCTGTTCCAGAACCACGTGCCTCATTTGTTATTTTTTTCTGCTATTTTTTCTCTGGAGCACCCAAGATGATATTCTGTCTTTGAGACCTTGTCTCCAGACCTTGCACTTATAAAGAGCTTTCAAGAGGGGAAGAAAGTTTTGTTTTTAATGAAAACAAAAACAAACTTGGGAAAGTCAGGACATAAAAGAAAAAGGCTATTTTTAGTTCTTCCTGGAGGGGAGGAAATTTTTCCTTATCTTGTCAAGTTTCTTCTCCTTTTTTGTCAACTGTCTTCGACATGTATCCATTTGAGACCTCCTCTTCTCTTGACTTCCTGCACTGGGGTAGATCAAAAACTTGTACACAATAATTTCTATTCTGTGTGTGGATAAGACAATACACTTTCCTACTTTCTGAGGATACTGTTAGAAAGAAGGAATAAATGAGTACATTTGCTTAAAAACCTAGTCCAGAATAGTCTACTTGACTTCCCAGGTTTTCAGGAAGAGAAAATACTGCATATGAAACTTCAGATTGGTCTTAACTTTGAGAAACTGATGGTGAAAACTGTGTCTCCGTGTGCGTGTGTGTCTGTCTGTCTGTGTGTGGCCAGAAACACTTTTATAGAATCTAGTCCCAACCCAAACGGTGGAGAGCTTAATGATCTTCACTGGACATATTCAGACTTGGTTATTCCTGTACAGAGATTTTTAAAGTGATCATTTTTCAGCCACTGAATTAGGAGCTTTAAAGAAAGAAGCAGAGGGACCTGAAAGTGTTAGAGGAAACAAATGAGATTGCAGCTGACATCTCCAAGGGAACTTTTGTTCAAGGGTGCTCAGGCTGTTGACCTCTTTGCTTCTCCATTTCATTGCCTTTAGATTATAGCATTCTTCAGTACCAGAAAAGTGATGGCTAGTTTCTGACTGGGCAAATGCTACCTTTTTTTTTTTTTTTTTTTTTTTGTGAGGGAGGCAATCATCAACATTGCTGCAAAGATTTTAATGTGCAAAGAAACAGTTCTGCATTGTGTTTTAATAGTGTGGCTTTTATATATGAAGCTAATTATTTATTTCCTTTTCTCTCTTATCAGAGGTTGGAGGGTAATTCCTAGTGATCGGCATCTTAGTTTGGAAATCATTGTCTAAAAGTTACACTTCTTGGATATCTGTCAGTAGGTTGGCAAGAATATGAGAGAGGAAAGGAAAAATTCAAACATACTAACGTTTCTTTCCTTTTTCTATTGCACTTCCCTCTGTTTAGTTAGAGTGTCGGAATTAGGGATATGTAGGCTAGAACTAAATGTTTTTGCAATAAGGTGTCCATAAGTTTTATCAGAGCAGACTGTTTCCCAGATGTATTTGGCAGTTTGTTGGAGGTGAAACTGCAGTAAGCTCTGCAAAGGAGCTCACAGTTTAGCTTATCAGTCAGGGACGTGGAGATTTGTCCAGAACAGAGGTAATGAATTGGGAATAGCAGAAGGGCAGATGGCCCAAATCCTCACTCATTACTGCATCTGGGGTCTCTTTGGTAGTTATCAGTGAGAGATTTCTGTAACTGCCTCTACGTGCAGAGCAGTTTCTGGTCCCTCTGAAACTCAAAGTGTGGTTTTTGAGAGGCTCTTGCAGACTAATGCCTCGGAAAGATCTGTTCCTTGCCTACAACCTGCCAGTACTATCCTGTGAACTGAAATGTGAGGAGCACACGGTCTGAAGGATCAGTTTTGTCTATAGGGAATGTGAAATTTTATGGCCAAACCTGGCTTATTCTGTGCTTATATGTCTTTCACACTCTAGAAATGGAGTTAGTTTTTTGCAATATTTGGACCTTTTAAATTTTTTTTTTTTGTTTAGGTTTGTGTTTTCTGTTGAAGTGTTAGCGTATTTTGCATTCATATAAAGAAAAAAATTTGATAAAGATTAGTGAAAGAAACCAGAACAACTCCCTTCCCTTCCAATCTTCCTTCTTCCCTCCTTCTGATCCCAACAAAGCAATATATGCCAGAGTTCTGGAGTAACAGAGAAATCATCTAGAGAATTGAGGAGGCACAGTGTTTTTTCAGTAAAGCATCTCTTACCTCTCTAAGGCAAGGCCCTGACTCAAAGCCTGTTGAAATCAAGGGTAAGACTCCTACTGGTCGATGGTTGGAAAAAATTGAAGAAATATGTGTAAGCAGTCTTACATGTCTGGCTCTGAACTCTCTGGATTTGTGAACATAAAGTGCGTGGATGCCAATAAGCTATGCTAGTAGCTCCCAAAATGTCATCCCCTTTTGATAAAATCTATCCTTTGGCTTAGGAAAAAAAAAACAGTAGGAAGGGAAGTGGAACCCAAGTTGTAATGCTAAGCTAGTGGGTCCTAAAAATGCAGCTCTAATTTCCCACTCTGCAGGGTTTTCCAAAGCTTCAGAATAATAGTGATCACTGTAGAATATGACTGCATTCTGTACAAGCTGTAATTCCAATCCACCCTCTTTGAAATATTAAAATGCCTGCTAGGAGATTCTAAATGGTGAATGGTTAAGAAAAATCTTTGGAATAGACACATTAATAGGCGTCCCATATCAATTATTGATAGTGTCAAATCAATGCAGCCATCCTGTTTAACCTCCCTATTACTTAACTGTAATGCCTGAGACTGGACTCCTTTTTCAAAACAATTCTGAACCATTGTCTTCAAAACTGCTGCTATGGTGTTCATACTATCACAATCTAAGAATTTCTTCATATTGGTAAAGTCATAGAGGAACATTTCTTTATCTTTTTGTTTTCATTTTAGGAAGAGAAAGTTGGTATGTTAGGTTTATCCTGGAAATATGTTTAACTGAAGAAATATCTGTGAAAATACACAGTGTAATCTGTTTCACAAATAGCATGGTGATAGGCTAAATGTTACCGTGCCGGCTGGTATTGCCAGTACACACAGCAGGCTGTGGGGTTTTTGTTCTGTGTGTTCCTGAACAATGGAGTTTATTAAAAGTGGACTTTATTAAAAATGGGAGCATTATTTGCACTTCTGTGACTACTTTTCATTTCAGTGTAGACTAAAGCAAACACGACTTGTTACCATACCCAGATTTACATTTTTGTCTCAAACTAGAATTTTTAATGAAAAGTTTTGATTTATTTAAACCTTTTGCTTAGTTGCTAAGGGGAAGGGTTTTCTTCCTTAGATTTGATTTCAGTAAGCCAAGGTATAAACATTACTTTTAAGGAAGTTTCACTGCCACTTGGAGTCATTATAGCGGCATTTTTTAGAACTGTTCTTGGGGAGAACCTCCTGATTTTTCTGAGGGATTGTCAGTATAGATTTAGGGCTAAATGCGCAGTTAGATTTTTTCTATAGAATTTTTATCCTGCCAGGACATGGGCTTTTTGTCATGTGAAAAGGCTGTCTGCTAGCTATTGACCTGCATGTTTAGATGTTTCTGGAGAATTATTAAAGTATTCAACTAAATTAAAGTAAAAAAAAAAAAAAGTATTAAAGAATCTGAAAAGTAGTGAAGTATTTCTGAATGTAGAAACACTTAGGTGCGCACCAAGCCTTCCTTTGTAGCAATGTTTGTCATAAAAACTGTACCCCTGGCTGTAAGGGCTTTTCTAACTGACAAGATAATGTAGTTTGAGGAGTCATTTTCTTTGTGTAACACTACTGTTGGTTTGATTCCAACCATTTTGGCCAGCATTCCATTCCAACACCATTTTGATTTTTTCCTTTCTTAGAAAGAATAAATAAAAAAGTATTTATTTTCTGCTATGTAATAGCTGAATTAGGTAATTCCCCCTCCCCTGCCCCCCCCCCCCCCCCCCCCCCCCATTTTTGATATGCAACCTCTAGGTTTTCCAGGAAAATTATTTTATTTTTTTTATTGGGAAATAAAATGTCATACTCGCTGATGGCAAACTAGTGTGCATCTGTATCCTGTCTTCCTTCTAGAATGAATTCTTAGTATCCAGCTTGCTAGAACAAAGGAGGGGCAGAAATTAAAGCTAAACTATGAAGCTGGAAAACAAAACAGAAAGGTAAAATGCATGCCCTTTAACAGGGATGATTACATTTCTGGACAATTCAAGCGAATACTGATTTTAAAGTCATGTCTCTAACAGTTTAGTATTGGTACCTCATTAAAATCCAGGGATTAATAGCAGCGATCTCCTTGTTGCACATTAAAAGGATTTAGTTTAATTTTGGATTAGAGGGTGCAAGGTGCCATTCTATCAAAGCTATTCCCAAGGTATCAGTGAGGTGAAGTGGGATGGCTTAAAGACTGGTTTCTCTAACTGTCCCAGTTACACTGGGATGTCTATATGAGATATACACACCCACACCCCCCTGTGTGGATTTTTAACAGTATCATAGAATCACGGTGTGGTTTGGATTGGAAGGGACGTTAAAATCATCTAGTCCAACCCCCTGCCGTGGGCAGGGACACCTCCCACCAGAGCAGGTCGCTCCCAGCCCCATCCAGCCTGGCCTTGAGCACTGCCAGGGAGGGGGCAGCCCCAGCCTCTCCAGGCAGCCCCTGCCAGTGCCTCACTACCCTCACAGTGAAGAATTTCTTCTTTTACATCTAATCTAAATCTCCCCTCTTCTAGTTTAAAGCCGTTGCTCCTTGTCCTATCACTACATGCCCTTGTAAAAAAAATGGTGATGAACGGGTTCCATAATCCTTTCTAATGTATGTTGTCTTTGGAAGTGAAATGGTCTGGAAAAGCTTGTCTGAAATGTTCAGAAAGACAGTCAGAGTTACAGGTCCACACTGCCTTCCTAGGACTGAAGGTGTGCTTGGGCTCAGGTTAGTTCAAGGACATTAAAGTCTGTGGATGCTGGTGCTAGAGATTCAACCTGTAATCAAGACTTCCTTGTGTATTAGATAAGGGTGATGTGCAATATTTTGCTCTTTCCTCCTGCAAGTACTCAGGAATGTGCAGCGCTTGCAGCATGTATGAGTAGTTGGAGCAGGATTGGTCGTTATTCTCCTCCCTTTCTCGCTGCAAGTGTTCCTAGGTATGCCAGTGAGAACAACCACCACCTCAAGAGCCCTAATTTATTAATTCATGAATTTGAGGAGAGGCGTAGGGTGAGCTTATGGACACTACAGTCGTCTCCCAGTTTTTAGATTTTGGGGAGGAGGTGAGGACGATTGGTTGGTTGTTTTATTGCTGTTGGTTGCTTTTTGTTAGGCTATCTTGTCACATTAATATGTCAATGTGTGATAGCATTTACTGCCACGGATTAATATAGAGGAAAAAACCCACAGCTTTAAAATTCTAGTGTAAAATGTTAATGCCTGATAGTGTTATCCAGAATTTTTGTTTCTTCAGGTTCTTCAGATCTTAGCAGTGGTGTCAACAGCCTGTATGATTTATTTGATGGTTTTATTTATTTATTGATGTTGTGATGTTTCTGATTTTTTTTTTTTTTTTGGGAAATATAAAAGACTCATTTTGTTGCAGCTGCGTTTAAGTATCAGGATTTTGTCACTATATACATCTTCGGCTATTAATTAAAAATAAGTATATTAAACTAAAGTTTTAAGCAATAGTAGTACAAAACTATGCAATTTCAGAAATTTTTTTTTTAAATGGAAGTATATAGAAAAAGTGTGTTTCAGTTAGGCTTATTTTTCCAAGTGGTCTGGCAGAAATTAAAAATAACAGCTGGCTTTAGAGAAAAAGCCACACTTGCGAGTTAGAAGCGTTCAATCTGTGGTAATTTACAGGAATGCCATTACCAGTATGTTGTTTGAATTACTGTGTTTTCCTCATTACCATCTTATAACTGAATGAACTGACACTTTTCCTTTGTGTCTGGGAGGGCCGAATATGTTCTGGATGATATCAGTTCTTCTTACAGGTGGAACTCAGTTCCATCTCAAACTCAGTTGTTAGCCTTAAATAATAGCCATTAAGAGGAGGAAAATATCTGTGCAGACAATGAGTGAGACTGAAGAAAGATAAAGTTTTTGTAGATGCTTGCTTTTATGAGCTAAACTACCAGAGGTCCATAGTTCAGAAGCAAATCTTTCTGATGCCTGCAGTGGTCAAGAAGTCTGGAGGACTAATGTTTTGGTCCCAAGCTAACATACACTATTGCATTTCAAAGAAAAGCAAAATAAGATAAAATAAGAGTCTGATCCTTGGAAATTAGAGAAGGACCAATTAAAGGAGAATACTTTGCAAGAAGCAAAATCCAACAAGTAGTCTCCTCCTTCATTGTGTGTGTGTGGTTGGGTTTTTTTAATACTTTGTCTTTAGATTTCTTCCAATTATGCTGGATTTTACCCAGTTCGATGAAGAGGTGGTCAGATGGTTTGTTCCTCAGTTGTTCAGCTTGTAAGTCTATGAAGACACGTTCTTTGGTATGGTGCTACAGTCTTAATCTGATCACACTATGTCAGTAAAATTCCATTTCCTCTTGATCTTGTCTCCTGCTGCTGCAGCTGTAGCAATGCCTCCACTGTGACAACAGCAGATTGTTGTCTGGTTGTGTGTAGAATGACTTACGATTTTGGATCTATTTGTACTGACTTTCAAAGTAAGTACTTCTGTGTAAGTGGTCCAATTAATTACAGGGACTTCAACATAGTTATAGTTCTTTCAATTTATTCTTCTCTTTCTCCTTTTCTGTTTTTTTTTTTTTAAATGTTATTTTCTTTAAACAGAGGAAATTTATTCTTTGGGTGAAGTCAGGCTGACACTTTGCAAATTTTCTCTTACAATCGTGATCCTACTCCCTTCCCCACTGACCTGCAGTCCGCTGCAGGTGCTGAGTGTTTACAGAGCAGACAGTGCCAGTGATGTGCAGTTACCTGAATTATCCGTGATGTTTTGCTGAAAACAGATATAATTTGGACCAAAAAAACCCAACAGGAATCTATAAGGAAAAGCTGAGCATTATAATCCCTTTCATTAACTGTAGCACCTATGTTCAGTATAGTAGTCCTGCTGAATAATACATACATTAATGAAGAGTAACTTGAAAAGAATACTTGCAAAAAAAAAAAAAAGAGGGGGGGAAGAGAAGATTGTTCTTAACTGAGATGTGGTCTCAGACTTGCAGAAGACAGTGTTTGCTTGTAATTGAGCAAATGCAGGAGAAAATGCAGTCTCTGTACCAAGAAATTCACGATTTAAGTAGGGGAAAAGAGACAATAAACAGTCACACACCTCAGCTGTTCATTATGAGAACAGTTTGGGCTGGAAGGGACCATTAAAGGCCATCTAGTCCCAACCCCCTGCAGTGAGCAGGGACACCTTTAGCTGGATAAGGCTGCTCAAAGCCCCGTCCAACCTGACCTTGGATGTTTCCAGGGATGGGGCTTCTACTGCCTCTCTGGGCAGTGTGTGCCAGTGTTTCACCACCGTCGTTGTAAAAAATTTCATCCTTATCTAGGCTAAATCTGCTCACTTGTAGTTTAAAGCCATTACTTCTTGTCCTATCACAACAGGCCCTGCTAAAAAGATTGCCCCCACCTTTCTTATAGGCCCCCTTTAAATACTGGAACGCTGCAGTGAGGTCACCTCAGAGCCTTCTCCTCTGCAGACTGAAGAACCCCAACTCACTCAGCCTTTCCTCATAGGAGAGGCACTCCATCCCCTTGATCATTTTTGTGGCCTCCTCTGGACCTGCTCAAGCAGGTCCATGTCTTTCTTGTGCTGAGGACTCCAGAGCTGGACACAGTACCCAGGTGGGGTCTCACCAGAGCAGAGTAGAGGAGCAGAATCACCTCCCCTGCCCTGCTGGCCGTGCTTCTTTTGATGCAACCCAGGATATGGTTGACCTTCTGGGCTGTGAGTACACATTGCCAGCTCGTGTCCAGCTTTTCATCCACAATACCCCCAAGTCCTTCTTGGCAGGGCTGCTCTCAATACCTCCATCCCCCAGCCTGTATTGATACAGGGGATTGCCTCAACCCAAGTGCAGGACTTTGCACTTGGCCTTGTTGAACCTCATGAGGGCCATACGGACCCACTTCTTGAGCTTGTCCAGGTCCCTCTGG
This sequence comes from Leptosomus discolor, assembly GCF_034619465.1. Lineage (NCBI taxonomy): Eukaryota > Metazoa > Chordata > Aves > Leptosomiformes > Leptosomidae > Leptosomus > Leptosomus discolor. The sequence goes on along the minus strand of NC_141401.1, from coordinate 21,640,059 downwards.
ATGGTATCCCGTCCCGCAGGCCTATCAACAGCACCACTCAGCTTGGAGTCATCTGCAGATATGCTGGGGGTACGTTTGATCCTGCCGTCGATGTCATTGATGAAGATATTTAAACAGCACTGGTCCCAGTATGGACCCCTGAGGGATGCCACTTGTCACCAATCTCCATCTGGACATTGAGCCATTGACCACTACCCTCTGGGTGCGACCATCCAACCAATTCCTCGCCCAACGAATTATGCTTTAAGGGATCGTTTGCTGACTGACGCTTGTGTTCTACCGAGGGGTGCTTCTGGCACTCTTTCTTAGGTATCCTTTTGTTTATATACTAGCCTCATTATCTTGTCTCCACAGATTGTAGGGCCTATCCACGTAAAATGTACTACACTGATAAAGCTCTGAAGAGCAAAGTAGGATGAAAGAGAAGGTTGTGGGGAGAGGGAGGCAGAGGGGTTGAAAACTGAAGAGCCTCTTCATACAAATGTACTCTGAATTGTCTTTTTGCATGTGGAAAACCCCCCCAAACACTAATAGATTCTGGATGTTTCTGAAGGGTGAAATTATTTTCTTTGTGAAAGGATCTTTACTGTAGCATTTGGTGTGAGGAGAGTGGCAGGAGCAGTGTCGCTGCCCTCAAGCTGGTAACGGCCCAGGTGCTCCTTTTGCTAGCAGTTGTATCTCCCCCCTTACTTGCCTGCTCCTTGCTAATACATTTCTCTTTAGCAACCCCACCTGAACTTCCCCTGCTAGAGCTAAATGCCTCTTCCTGCTTGTTCTGCTCTTGCAGATTAATGAGAGTCATCGCTCCCTGTCCTTTCCAATACCTCCTTTGTATATTTGTGAGATGGTCACTTCTCTCTTCAGTTTTCTTTCCCAAGGCTAATCAGGTCCCAGCTCTTTTAATCTTTCCTTACAGGTTAGGTTCTGTTTTCTCCTGAAATCTCTCCTTTTTGTGCCTCCCATTTTAAAAATAATAACTCTAGGTCAAACAACACTTGACTAAAATTTTAAGTGTGAATTAAGAAGTGACTGTGCTTGTGGTAGCCCTTTCACAGTAATCCCTTTTCGCTTACAGTTATGAAAAACTTTACCCATGTTGCTCCATTTGTGTCACATTCACCTGTGAACTGTATGTACTAAGCAGAGCTTGAGCTCCAAAATACTTTAATTTTTACTAGCATCTCCTGGGAAACTCATCAAAGATTCACCCGTTGGATCACTTGATGACAGCTCCAGCTTTGTGTACTCCATCAGAAGTGGGGAGAGTAGCTATGTGTCTATAGTCTTGCTACGTATCTGAATCTGTCAGTATCATGTAAAGGTTATTCCCAATCCAGATCCAGAGCAGAGTGTGCCATTTGAGTAGCAAATAATTTGGAAATGTGTGTCCCTGGAGCCAAAAGGCGTGGCAGAACTCCTTTCATAATCTGTTCTAAGTCTTGCTCCTGGGAGGACTGAGAACTCGCACTAGAGTCGAGGAAAATATGTGCAAGTTGGCTTCGGTACTAAAATCTAATACATGTGTATATTTGTTTCATTTTTATACAGTTTTGGAGGGAGAGTATTACGAAAACCAGATCAAGAAGAGAAAATTCAATATTAAATTTGTCATGTGCTGTTCTGAAATTCTGGTCTTTGGAAAAAGCCATAGCTTTTCTTTAACATACAAGTGTGGTTTTTTTTTTTTTTCCTCAAGTGAAACCTCTTCACCTGAGAATTTAAAAAAAAAAAAAAAAAAAAAAGGAAATATTTTTGGTTTAATTTGGAGGCTTATGGTTGTTGTGTAATTCTCGAACATTAGCATGTAAGTTCTACAAATGGCATTGTGCACTTTTGTTCTTTCCACCTGAGCAGTTCATCTATCTGAAGGGCTGTTATCTCTTGAGAAACACCTAAGTGGTCAGTATGATGCGCTGGAGAGTTTCTCAATGTTTGCTGCAGGCTGGTTAGATGAAACCCAATTCTATGCTACTGGTTCAGTTCAGGGAGTGATTTCAGTGCAGGGTTTTTATCTTCCATTCTTTCAGTTTCGTTATTACACAGTTGCAGTCCAGTCTTGGGATGGCGTCAGGTGTGATGAACCCAGCAAGCTTTAACAATAATGAACATGTAGGTGGTTGGAATGTCTTTTGCCCTCAGAAGAAAGCTAATTCAGAAAATCACTTAATGCCACAAAGTACGGGAGTGGAAAGTGAGGCATGTAAGGGAACAAGTCACCTGGAGTTGTGTTTGAACGAGCCTCAGGACTTCCTTTCAGGAATGTGAAGTTAATGAATGTGTGTTGTGTTTCTTTTTTGTTTGTTTGTCCTTTTTTTTTTTTTTTTGTTAAAGTGAGGGAAGGACTGCTGCTGCATTGAAACAAACAACAACAAGAACAACAAAAAAGATGTGAGGGATGAGCTGCTTCAGTTTCACTTTTTCGTACCTTAATAGTTAAATCTATATAAACCTGTTGAAGTACACTAAATCTTTTTGCATGCCTGCAGGATAGTGTTCAGTCTGTGTACGGTGCAGGAGACATTACCAGTGTTTTTCTAATACTTAATCAGCGTGCGACGGCAAGGAATCGTTTGGGGTTTGAGCCTGTGTGTATTTGCCTCAATGGTAAATGAGGGAACTCGTACCAGAACTGAACTCTAATTTCTTTCTGCATAGATAACTTTATTGGACAGAACTGTGTAGTTTATGCCATCAAAGATATTAATACTCAAAAGTAACTATACAAACACATGTTCCCATCACATAAATGGCAGGAATTTATAAAAGTAGATACAGTTTCTAGCTATTGTTTTCTTCTGTAAGCAGCATTTGGTATCTTGCAACTTCAAAAGGGTGGGAGCATCAGCTTCTCAGAGTAACATTAATTGTATTCTTTTGGCTATAAATCGAGGAACAAAATGATTAAATAGACTGGAGAAGAGGGGGAGAACTCAAATAAAAAGGCACTTACATTTATTGTGTTTTGCAGGGTTGTTTTCAGGAACAACGTATGTCTCTTGAGACTTTGTTTCTTATCCATTTTATAGAGCTCTGGCCTCTTAACAGCACTGCTTTAATGACTTGTTCTTGGGGTTCTGAGTTGGTATCAGCGTTTGCCATGAAAACAAGCCTGTTACAAAGAGGTCAGGTTTCACAAGACAGCAATAGACTTGTAAAAACAGTTTTTACTGGAACAAATAAAGTCAGAATTAAGAAGAAACCAGAGATTTGCGTAAAGAAACAAGATACAGAAGGAGCAGGTATTGAGCTAAACTGATAAACCATGTATAAATTTAGATAAGAGGCAAGTGGGGATTTTTTGTTTCTACAACCACATTTAGTGACATTAACGAGTTTTTCTGAAGATTTTTGTGCAGTTCTCTGTAGTTCTGACTTTCGCTATGTTTAAAGACTAATTTTCTGAGGAAATTACATTGTTCCCGCTCAGGTCTCAGGCGGAAAAATGTTCTTTAAATATCAGCTTCAATTAACAACTTGCATTTATTTTCTGAATATGATAGCTGAATCTATTCTGGCTTGCTATCATGATGACATTTTGTGTTCTGTGAAATACTAATTTTCCTCAGTTTCTTTTGTAGTTCTTGAGAGTCTCACTTCTATCTTTAATCTTCAGCTGTAATGTACCAGATGGATGGAAATAAATTGTTGTTTACATACATAAATGAAAACCAATTATTGTTTCTGTAGTCTCACTCTTTCCCTTTAATGGAACCAATATAAGAAAATTCTGGGTATGATTTTATAGTTCCTATGGAGGTGAAACCTTTAAAGGTAAGCGCTTTGCTTTAAGACTTCAGCTTCTTAAAATGGTCCTTTCTTGTGCCACTGGCTGTGTGGTGCAGCTGTGCCACATGATGGCTCTGAAACCCGTGTTACTTTGATTTATATTGTTCGTATTATCGATGCCTTTGTTACATTCCTAGAGATTTGATTTTTGAAGGCTAAGCAGACCTGACTATTGTGCTACATCATACTTCCAGTAAATGAAGAGTGCAACACTTCTGTCAGAAAATCTGTTAAGACCAGCACTAGGGAAATATTGTTCTGACTCCACGTGAACACGTGTTGTCTGTATAGGGAGGAATTAGAACGGAGAAGGAGGGAAGGGAGGAGGTAAGACAAGCCTGGATGCATTTTTTTCTCCCCCCTCCCATTCTATACTGGAAAACTACAGGAGAGTTGGACTGCATGAAATTCATCAGAAAGCAAATCCTGAAAGTTGAGAGTTATGGGAAGAACCTGGTGTATGTGCAGGTTATCTGACTTGCACCGAGTCTTTCTGTTCTGTGAAGCTGCAAAGCACCGTTAAGTCTCTTTTTTCCTTTTGATGATTCTGTAGCAATTAAAAGAATATCTGTTTGAGAGAACTGGTTTCGTGTCTCCCCCCAGCAGGCTTGAAATGTAAGACTTCTGGTGTAGCATCTTTATGCAAGTTGTGGGTTGGTTGGTTGGTTTCTTCTTAAACCTGGTACTGCTCAAAAGTGATAGAAAACGAAAAGCGGAACATAGGGAACTGAGTGAAATTCTGCTGGTGAAAGAGGCTAGTTGTGTCTGCAGCGAAGGTGGGTAGGGAACAGGCGGCAGAGTGTGCTGGGGCTGTGGGGACCCGCTGCCAAAAGCAGGGGACTGGTCGTAAAAATGGGTACTGGGAGCATCTGTGCTTGCGTCGCTGGGAGTCTGAATGGCGTTTGGGGTGCCAGACCGAGCTTCGATGGTGGCTGCAACTGCTCTCGGGTGATTCTCGCTGTATAAGGTGGTTGGCTTGTCTTGGTCCTCACCGTCCCTGGGAGGTCTGGTCACAAAGCTGCCACACCGCCCCTCCAACGGTGTGGTTAGGAGCGCCCGTTCCTGCGGTGCTGGTGCCGCTACGGGGGTACAGTGCAGCAGCAGAATTTATTCTGGCCGGGGAAGCGGAACAGCTGTACTGGTCATGGGGATCTTCCAGTGATGCAGCTAGGCCCGTGTTGGGAGCGGGCAGCACCCAGGTGATGGCACGTTCCCTTCTCTCTGCAGTATCAATCCATGCAGTAGTTGTCAAATGACGGGGGGAGGAGCATTCATCGGAGTGCTTGGTGTGCGGCGGTACTAAGGGCATTATTGAGAGCCTCTTCGAGTAAATAGGATGAAAGACCATCTCAGTTAATAACCCAGTAAAATAGAGGAATTTTTTTCAGCACAAAACTTGACTATTAAGAGATGGGTAACTTACTAATACTGGTTTCTATACTGAAAGCATGTTTCTGTATAATGTATACAAGAGTAGAAATTTATTTGAAATTTAATTTTTTTTTTTTTTTAAATCAGTACCATTGACTTTATGCAGAGATTCTTCCCTCTGCAGTTTAAAGTAGTGGAAATGTATGTGGAATTATTTGTATATGGGAGTTATCCAAAAGGAGTTGACTCTGAAGGGTTGTTCTTTCTGTTAATTATGTTATAAGTAGCAGTACATATGCAATTAATTAGAGGGTTTTGCATTCCTTTCCCTTTGGCTTTTTTTTCCTGAGCAAAGAAATCCAACTACTGATCAATTTCTTTGGTGTCTCTTAGCTGGAAGGTATTTATTGATCGACCACTTCAGTTGGCTCAATCTGGTGAACTCCGTAAGTCGTAAATGCTTAAAATTATATTCATGCTCTGTGCATCAGGCATCCGCTTGGCGACTGCTCGGACTGTTGGGATGCAAGTGTTCTTTCATGATTAAACTTATTTTCAGATCTATTTTGGTTTTGATTTTTTTCTTGTCAAACATGAGCTTGTACAACTCTGCAAATGCTTTTACTGAAGTGAGTATTATTAAAGGACTAAAATATAACTGTAGGAACCAAATGTTGTTGTGGAAATTTTCTATTGCTGTCAAACTATTTTTGAAGTGTAGTGTGGCCAGTCCCAAACTAGTTGAATTGACTTAGTTTAATTGACTCATTAGTTTAATAATTGATATGCTTTCCAGCTGCATGTCAGTCAATTTGTATGCTTAATTCTATTCAAGAGTGTCTTTTTCACTTTCATTGAAACTTTTTTTTACTGAGTTAGGTTAAAGCAAAGTTATTTTAAGTAAACCTTCAACCAATGAAACCCTGCTGTTGAGCGAAGTTGAGCAAATTAGACCTATCTTTCTTTGCCTGTAGAAAAGAGGACTATTTGAAGTGTTTCTGGGTATTTTTGCAAGTTGGTCTATGATCTGGAGTTTGATTTAGCCAGGAATTTTTCCTCACTTTACTCCTTTAAATTCAATGTTCTCTTACTTTTAGCAATTTCTGCATTTGAAGTCCAGCCACTTTCAACTGAGGTCCAAGAAGGTGGAGTAGCTCGATTTGCCTGTAAAATAACTGCAAACCCTCCTGCCACTGTCACATGGGAAGTTAATCGAACAACTTTACCTTTAGTCATGGACAGGTATGTAGAGTTCTGCATTTTAGAATGTAATTTATTTTCTGTGATAATGTTGAGCCTGCTACAAGAAGAAAATCTGAATACTTGCAATGCCATTACATAAAAAGGTTCCATGTGTATAGTACGTCAGCTACTAAAATAGCTAGTAATAATTATGTTGTTAATTTTAAATGGGTGTTATGAGTGCAGATCAGAATCACCTGCTATTGTCTGCACGGTAATCATTGACCTATGGATGGTTCTTGGTGAATTTTGGATACAAGTCATCCTCAGGAATGGGAGTTGCTGTGGGATACAGAATAGGTGGACTTTGGCTGGGCGAGTGGTTTGAATTAGCAGGATTGGTTTCACAGAAGAATTGATGCTGAACCTGTTTTTCTGTAGAGGGCAAATAAATAATTATATGTACAGAAAATTCAGTTAAAACACTTAATGCTAGGGAATTTCTGCACAGGGGGACTTCTCTTGAATTGATTAACTTGACGCATACTCCCTGCTAGATTCTTTCCCTGTCCCGATTGTATTAATTGAACCCACCTTCATCCTTCTCGACATGTAACTTCTGTTGAACATGTCTAAGATACCCAGCATGGAAAGGAAAGTAAAAAGAGAAGCATAAAAATCGAAAGCATAGGTGGGTTTCTGGGAACCATAAACCAGTTATGTCAGACATCGCTGCCAAAAGTCAGCCAACCTGAATAGTATGAAGGTGGTAGCTGGCTAAAGAAGGTGGGATGGTTGCTGGGAGGGTGAGAAAGATCTGCTTGTTGAAAGTAAATCCCTCTGCTCTTGTCATGGTGCTGGGGAGAATCTTGCCTGTAGTTCAGAAATGTAGGGAGGTGACTCATGTATAGAGAACGTTTTTGAGTCTCAGCCTGCTGTTCCCAGGTTAGTGTAGCAATGGCTGTTTGTAAATCAAGTAGTTAATTCCATGATGGTGTTCACTGGCTGAACGTTTATCTACATTTCTTTTTTTTGTTTGATTGTTTCTGTGACAGGATAACTGCTCTACCTACAGGAGTTCTTCAGATCTATGGTGTTGAACAGAAGGATGCTGGGAATTACCGATGTGTTGCCACAACAGTAGCCAATAGGCGTAAGAGCGCTGAGGCAGTGCTGAGTGTTATTCCAGGTACTCACCGTGTGAGATTTTTTTTTCAGTGGCATTATATTCTTTTTTACATTATAGCCAAAACACTTAGGTGCGTTGAAGAGCTGTAACTCTCCTCTGAACCACTTGCCCAAATAATGATTTTGCTTGCTTGTATCTTGTGGCTAAAATATTGTTCAGTGTAAGTTCCTACAATTACTGAAGTAAGGCTTTGGGGTAAATTTAATTTTAAGCATCCTTAAAAAAAAAGTCATATTTTATTTCATGTATGAGTTTTTGTTTAATTGTTCTCACTTTCCTTGATTTTCTTTAAAATTGTTTTTTCCCTCCAAAGCCTCAGACTTGAAGCCTTTTCACAAGCCATCTATAATAGCTGGTCCTCAAAACATTACGGCATCTCTTCATCAAACTGTCATACTGGAGTGTGTAGCCACAGGGAATCCAAAGCCAATCATCTCATGGAGCCGGTTAGGTAGGTCTTAAAATTACAGCATACGACCTTCAGCCCATGGAGAGGAAGTGAAACTGGAAAGAAGGGATTTCAGCAATTAGGTGACTGTTCTGAGGCTTCCTGTGGTCGATAACGATTAGTAGGGTAGGGTAGGATAAGTGAAATGCTTTTAGTTGCATACTGCCATGCCACTGTTAGGAAGCCCTGAGGTTTTTTCGAGGCTTTGGACTGCCTGCTTTGCTGTCAATCCTGCACTGCCCCCAGTGCAGCGTGGGCAAGGCGCTGGGCAGGGTGGTAACCTCCAGGGGTCTGTGACTTAGAGTAGAATCAACGGCAAGTTTAGGGCAGGCCGGAGTGGTCACATCCTATGAAACAAGCCTGTAAACGTTTCTCCCCCTCTTCTTCTTAGAAGCAGTATGTGAATGTGATCTGGACCTTGTGTTGGTGGGCCATTTGGACTATGGATAGGTATAGTTAAACCCCGAGTAGTCTGCCTGGAAGGGAAGAAGAGAAGGAATGCAGTAAGAATAATAACACTCATCAGTGCATCACATTTTTCCATGAAAACTACCTCTGTTTTTATTCTGACATGTACCTAAATGTGAAGGGCAGGACTGCACCTGTAGAACCAAATCATGAAAAGTTTTCCTACATTTTTATTTCTAAAAGTAGGAGAAATAAACATATCTTTCCTAGTTGATTCAGTGGCTTTTATAGACAAACAAGTAAGAAAAAAGTTAACTAACAGTCATAGAGCATTTGCTGTGGAAATAGAAGAAAATACATGGTAATCAAATACACTCATTTTATCCCCAGCATGATTCAGGATGAGATAGATGATCCCTGTCTGTAAAGATGATGTGGATGTTGGCAGTGATGAACTAAATCATAGTGCAAGGCAATTGGGCAGGCTAACTGGGAAAATGGCGTTGGTTTTTTAGCTGTGATGGTGAATTTGAGCTATAAACCACTGACAAAGTGGTGAGATCTGGCTATCTAAATGGTCAGATAACTAGAGTGAAGAGCAAAGCAATGCAAAATGGAAACCCCTGAAAGCTCATCTGTGATTTTTCCATTTCATCTTTTGACTTTTAAACTCTGATCTCTGCCGTTACTGCCTAGGCAACCCTATTTAAGTTATTTAGATACACTGAACAGTCTTGTAAGCGCACTTTTCCCACTCTCTCAAATAGACCATAAGTCCATTGATGTCTTCAATACCCGCGTCCTTGGAAATGGGAACCTCATGATCTCTGACGTAAAGGTGCAACACGCAGGCGTGTACGTCTGTCGAGCCACTATTCCAGGCACACGGAACTTCACGGTAGCAATGGCAACTGTCACTGTGCTGGGTGAGCCTGCTTTGACTTCCACAGCGTGTTTGAACATCCCGTGTCTGTCTTGAGCTCTGCTATGGGGGGGTTTTTTCTCTCAATTTTCAATTCCATTCTTCTCAATTCTCAAAAAAGGGCTGAATTTTTCTCTCAAACACAGTGCACCAAGGGCTATAGGGAGGCTGCAGAGATGAAACAGATCACAGAACTGTGGCTGCTTTCTTCTGTCTGTTGACTTAGATGAGAAGTGTCAGATACTCAACATCTGAGTTATAAACTAGCAGTTCATTTGCACTGGGAGATACCCAGGTGCAATGTTTGCTCTCAGAAGACAGGCTTTCAACACAGAAAAGAGTCCTGTAACAAAGTAGTAATATGTAATATGTGTGCTTCATGAGCAGTATGTCATAGGCTGGAGTTGGATTTGTTTGTATTCATAAAGGCATGAATACAAATGTGTAGAGATGTTGCTGTCTGTGCAGATAGCATGTCTCTAAACAAATGTGCTTTGTTTACATGGAACCTGCATTCTACCTGGGTATGTGTGTATTTGAGTGGCCTGAGGAAGAGACGTTTGTGTGTGGAAAATTCATTATTATTCTGACTGTCCTTGCATTTGTGGGGGCTTGATTTTTTTTTTTTTTTCCTCCCCCCCCCCCCCCCCCTCTTGTTACTTATCTGTAGCTCCACCTTCGTTTGTGGAATGGCCAGAAAGTTTAACAAGGCCTAGAGCTGGTACTGCTCGTTTTGCTTGTCAGGCAGAAGGAAATCCTGCCCCCAAAATTTCATGGTTAAAGAATGGAAGGAGAATACACTCCAATGGTAGAGTAAAAATGTACAACAGGTAAGATTACAATTGCTGTATGAGAGCTATGCTAGTGATGTGCTACCAAAGGATGAAGTTCCAGTAACTAAATACAGCCAAGCAAGATATAACTCAAGTAAATATGAAATTGGACATTAAGTGTAGTTATGGATGTTTCATTGGCAGAAGAAATGCAGATTAGTCAATACATAAAGTCCTTAGCAAAGCTTCTGTGATCCGTGCCTTACCTGGGGGGGGAGAAACTGAAGTGTTTCACCACAGAGTTGCTCTAGATTTACAGTAGTAAAGCAGAGACCAAAATCTTGCTAGTTGTTCGAGGCTCCATTTCACTACTTCTGTAGAGTGAGCAGCTCATATTGAAGGGTTGGTTAAGAAATGACAGCCCTAAGGTTTTGCTTTTTACAGGCAGGAATAGAGTTACAGGCTTGTTTTCGCTGTGCCTGGCTTTGCAGACATAAACCTAAACATGGCAGGTTTTGAGGAACACTTGCAGTTGCTAAATTTCACAGCTGCACATCCATTTCTAATAGAAGAGTTCGTGGGGCATAAGTCAATTATACTAAATTCATGAAGAAGAGGCAAACATAACTGTTGTTGCATTATGTAGAGCTAAGTTCGTCCAAGATGTGAGCTTTTCCCCCCTCCTTTTTCTTCCTTTTGGATTCAGTAAATTGGTGATTAACCAGATCATTCCTGAAGATGATGCCATTTACCAGTGCATGGCTGAGAACAGCCAGGGATCGATTCTCTCCAGGGCCAGGCTTACTGTAGTTATGTCAGAAGACAGACCCAGTGCGCCTTACAACGTCCACGCTGAAACGATGTCCAGCTCGGCGATCCTGCTGGCGTGGGAGAGGCCACTGTATAACTCAGACAAAGTGATTGCCTACTCCGTGCATTACATGAAGGCAGAAGGTAAGCAGTTTGATTTAAATACTGCTGAACTACTTGTGTGTGCTAGGAACTGGGGTGTCCTTGCAAAGACTGTCGGATTGGAATGGTTCATACCCAAGGCTGCATCAGAGCGTACCAGCACACTGTAGTCAACAGGCACGCTGGGGGAAAAATGCCTTTGCCGCCTTATCTCATTTGTGGGACTGGGTGCGCTTCCAGCTCACCCTTGTCTGATATCTCCAGTGAGCAGATTTTGACGTTAGAAATGGACTTTAAAACTGCGGCCTGCATGCTGCTATCTGGGTTTCCCTCTGTCCTTGGCAGGAGCTTCTGCCTTCTTGCTTCCCTGTGTGTGCTTGGCAGGGAAGGGCAGAATCCTGGAGGCTTACAGAGTTAAACTTTTCACCAGAGACAGCTCTTTTGTCTAGATCCCCAAATTCTTGTGGCTTTACTGGCTTTCATGTATTTTGAAGTAGAATAATTGATACTTTATCAGCTTAACTATCTTCTCTTAGAGTGAATATTGGCTGAATGGTAAAATCCACTCTCCTTTCACCCTTTGGTCTCCTATAATGAGATGTACTCAAACTCTAAAATAGGCTGAAATGAATGGTTTATCCTAGTCTCTGAAATGATATATAAATTCCTGTGTAAGAGGAAATGGATAGTTGGAATAAAAATGAGTAACCAGACATTTTTAAATCCCTTAGTATTGTGTAATTGCTTTAAGTTAAGGTAATCGTTAAGGTAATCGTTAAGGTGGTCGAAAACTTTTTCATAAGCAGAAGCGGTTGCCAAATGACCTGAAAATTTGTTAGGTACACGGCTTAAACTAAGCTGCGATGCAGCTCTGTTTTCTAGGAGCGATTTCTTTTTCCATTTCTATTCAGTAAGTGGTTTATTCAAGGACAGGACTGCAGATGCTCTGCTCTGGGTGGAATACCAGTCTGCCATCTGCTAAGCAGAGGACAGGAAGGACAGCTTAATTACTCTAATACTGATGCAGGAATAGCTGCCTTTGCTTTTGCAAGTGGGATATCTCAGGACACAAGAGAATTTTGTCGGAAGGAAGGAAGGCAGGCATTTTAAAAGATAATGAGGACAAGAGGAGCGGGAAATTACTCCCTGTGCTTTCAGTCACTGAGTAGTTGTGCTCAAAACTCCCTCTTAAAGCTAATATGAATAAAGTCGCACTAGAGAGGTTATCTGGGTAATTGTGTGTCCAGTGCTAATGTAGAGAGCAGAGACCAGGTAACTTCAAAGAAGACTGGAAAACTGTCCTTAGGGAAATGTGTGTTTGTGCATGAAATGCTCTTGCAGGGTAGGGGGAGGAGGTGTCTTCGGTGTCTTTTCTGCAAAATTGTTCTGTGATCCCTGCTTTATGTGCTTGCTTAGCCAAAGGTTGTATCTTGTGAAGTGAGATTGTAGCTTGTCTTGGATTAAAAACCAAAACAAACTCCAAACAAAAGCAACCAACAAACCCTGATCTATTTGAATTTGCTCTCTCAAATACTGATTGTTTTTTTTTAATCTTTCCAGACTATCTTGTGATATTTACTTCATTTAATATAATGGAGTTTTGCATCCTTTCATATTAGTAAAGAAATCCACACAGGGGGAGTGGGGAGGGCTGTGTTAAAAGGAGTAATTACAGTGATGAGAATCAAAATGCAGGTGATCTGCATGCGTTTTTTCTTTGGTAACATGACTGGGTAGTACCAGAAAATCTGCATCAGGACATAAAACCACTTTTGCCTCATTTCCTAAAGAAAATGTTGAGCTTCAAAGGGTAGTGGACTGCACTTCTGTAAAAATAATTGCTTTCTAAGTGATCGTCTGTAAACTTTTCTGAGGTCTCTCCACATATCAGAGGCATTATCAAAAACCTAGAAAATGCCTTTGTGAGAAAGTATAACGTAGGCCATCTCTTGGATGTAAATTTAGAAGCAGCTATATTTAAAGAAATGCAGACTAAATATTACAGAAAACCTTTTGATGACATTCACACCGTACCAGGCCACAGAGGCACATAGACTGTTGACGTTGACAACACCTTATTTACTTTTTAAGAATTCTGGATAATTATGTATTAATGTAAATAGTTCATATTGACGTATTGCTTTCACTATTCCTTTCAGCCTGTCTTTTCCCAGTCTGCCCTCACACCCTGTTTCAGACCCTGATGAAGATTAAAAATTCTCTCAGATATATCTGACTTGAGTATATCTTACTGCTTAAAGCTTCTCATGTGTAAATTTTTACTTCATACATTTATATTCATATATTGCTCTCTTGTTTTAGTTAGGAACCCCATTTGTCAGTGTGAGTAAAGAACACTTTATTGCAAAAGAAAAAGAGTGCTTGCTAAGTCTCCTAAGTTGTACTCATGCTTATGATTCCGTAAACTTGAAACAGAAATGGAAACTGCATAATACACTGTCACATGCAGTTTTGAGGAGTTTTTTCTGTACTCGATGTGGTAGGTGTTTGAATACAAAGATACAGTCACTCATCATTTCATTTCAGAACTCAAGTATTCTGATGTTTCACTGTAAAAACAGGTTCAGGTCTTCTTCCCTATTTAAAACACTAACATTTTTTTTTTTTTAATCAAGTTAGTTGAAGAAACTAACAGGTGGTTTTTTTGTAGTTTTGTTTTTTGTTTCTTTAAGCAGAATATTTTACATTCAGATTTGGGTCATAGTAGCAAGAGGAATAAGGGTCTGATGAGCGTGCATGTTGGAGTGTGTTAATTCCTTGTTAGTGGTTTAGAAAAGGCACAAAGGGAACACTGATTGTGGTGGAAGGCAAGCCTTGTTCTCTATTATGGCTGTTTCATTAGGGCCTCTGCATGAGGCCTAGCAATCCATTCAATGAGAGAACAAGTCCTTTTAATTTGAGCTCAAGGATCTTGTTTAGCAGGTCAGAAATCGTGCCTTGCAATTCCTAATTAACAAGCCATTAGCTAGTCTGTTGTGAGATGCTCGTAATCTTGTCTAATTAAAATGCTATCAAGTTAATTCATAAATGTGGGAAAACTTAATGGTGGAATTTGCCTTTCGTTTTGTTTATAAATTCGGTTGTGAAGAGGAGGAGCTGCTCTTAGAGTTTTGATTAAGTTGACATGCACTTGGTGTGAATGGTTCGTTAACACAGCAGCTTTCACCACACCTATTCCACTTCATGGCCTGCCTCTATAGGAATAAAGCCCAACAAAGACAAGGACGGCTGCATGCATTGCTATGCATATTTTAATGTGAATTGCTGAGAATTTTTTTTTTTTTTAAGAACTCACTGAGGAGCCAAACATTTTTGAAGCTCATTCTGGACTGTTCTTATTGGCCTTTCTCCAAATTAAAGAAAAAAACCTTGTCAATCAGATGTAATAGAATTCGCAGATCCTTTGCTGAATAAATTCTTTTTGTTTGTTTCTTTATTGGGGGGGTGTTTGTTTTGTTTTTGATGGAGTGGAGCCCTCACATTCCTTGCAGTCTGCTATAGAAAGGCTCTGTAAATAGGTTTTGGGAAAAAAACCTCCCTGACTCTAAACAAATAGATTTAGAAGCTCGGTATGAATGATAAGGCTATTAGAGCTTGTCTGTTGTGTTACTGTACATTGGGCACAGTTTGTTGTGACTAGGTCTAAATAGGGTTTAGAACTGCATTCAGCATCCCTTATTCAGTAAAATCCTGAAACACCATAATCTACACCACAGCAAGACACAGTTACTCCTGTGCATAAAAGAGCTTTTACTTAGCAGGGTTGAAAAAGTAGAGGTAGGCTAGGGAAGAACGTGAAATATCTTTGTAAGATATTAAAGCCAAGATACCGGGATGTTTAGGGATTGTCAGGAATTTTTGTTTGTCTAACCGTTGTTTTATGCCAGGTTTAAATAACGAAGAGTACCAAGTGGTCATTGGAAATGATACAACCCATTACATTATTGATGACCTGGAACCAGCCAGCAACTACACTTTCTATATTGTGGCTTATATGCCTCTGGGAGCCAGTCAGATGTCAGATCATGTGACTCAGCACACCCTTGAAGATGGTAAGACAATACCACTGATTTAGGTGAACGTTTTTATTTGCACTGAATAGAAGTGTGCAATCCAGTGCGAACAGCTCTTGGGGGTCCCAAGTTTCCATTGACATCAGTGAGACAATATGTCCTGTGTAAGATTGAGGCAGCTGATGAAAGGAATGAGAGTGAAATAACGATCTGACAGGGTGACATTGTATATTACATGGTGTCTTTTTCTATGCTGAAAGACATTTCATTACATCATGTAAATAACTATTCTAGATCTTTAAGAACTCCCTCAGTGTTGAGAATTTGATGATAGCCTGGGGTTTAGTCTCTATGACTCTCTCTTAGGCATCTGAAATGTGAATCAAACTGCACACCTACTGCGTCTTCTGCAAGTGTTGGAGGAAAATTTGAAATAAAAATTTGCTGTACCAAAAAAAAATTAATGTGGTTTTTTTTGTCTTACGTGCTTATTAGTAGAATCAGAATTTCATAAAAGACCCTGCTGACTCCTTTCACTCCTGCAGTGATTTAACTAATTTGAACATCACAGCGACAACAAACTGTTTGGTATAGTTCATTAGAACTGATTAATAAACTCTGACAGGGTTAAGCTTTGGCAGCACAGAACATTGCCAGTTCCAGTTGTCTGCCTGTTGCCTTGCCAGGAGTTACCACCCTCGTTACACGGGTGGTGGAAGGAAACACGCACCGAATCTTCAACAGTACAGGTTGTTGTCTAGGTTCAGTTTAAGCCGCTGCATCTGGCCTTGATGGTGAGTTTGTCAGAATGGTGAGGTGCTGACTGCCTTTGATTACTGCTGGCAGCAATAAGAGAAGAAAGGAGCTTGCTTAGGCTATAGTGCACGCAGACGGTGAGAAGTGTGAGCATTGTCAAGTCACCCTAAAACAAGAATCTACAAAACTTCTTGGGTTATTTACTCATAGGTCACTGGCACCTCGTCACAGGCTAAGGTGTCAGACAACGATTTTTCCATCCCTCCTTTCCCTGAGCTCAAAAGCTTTGCCTTTTCCTTTTTAGTTCCCTTGAGAGCTCCTGAAATTAGTTTGACAAGCAGGAGTCCTACAGATATTCTCATCTCTTGGCTGCCAATTCCTGCAAAATACAGGAGAGGTCAGGTGGTCCTGTACCGTCTGTCTTTCCGCCTCAGCACAGAGACCAAAATCCAAGTCTTGGAGCTTCCAGGGACTTCAGATGATTATCTCCTTGAAGGCCTGAGGCCTGACAGTGTGTACCTGGTTCGTATCACTGCTGCAACGAGGATTGGCTGGGGAGAGGCATCTTTGTGGACTTCCCACCGGACTCCCAAAGCTACAAGTGTGAAAGGTAATTCTTAACGTTACCATCAGCCTACAGATGGGGTCAGCCGCAGGCTTTATCTGAAGGCTGTGGATTTTTTCTGATGGGTTAGTGCAAGGATGTGAAATAGGTTTTCTCATTACATGTTCTTGTTCTGGTGATCTAGAAAATAGTGTTTGAACCATGATTCGGTGCATAATCTGTAAAAACTTCTGATTCCTTTAATAAATGCAGTTAATACATAGTTTCAGGATCAAAAGTTGAAGAGGAACTAATCTGTCTTATGAAAGGCTTTATATGTGACAGGAGAAGGAAAAGCTGATATATTATTTTGGTGTCAGTCTTTGATTGCTTCCACATGTTGATGTTCACATATTTGACATGGTGGCAGGAAACTTTAATTCATGTTTGTGAGCTGTTCAAATGTTCTAGCTCATAGACTAGTTTCCAATGGTAGCACAGTTTTCTTCTGTTCTGTATAATTTGAATTAAAAAAAATCCAACAACCCCAAACCCCACCGTTGTTCAGTGTAAAATACCTTTCTGCAAACTGGGGCATTACACGTTAGCAGTATGTACAGGTACTTAAAGGATCTGCGTTGATGTGTGTACGTCTGTATTACAAACAAAATACACGTGTGTTTTGAATATGCAAATGGACTTGCTGTTTGAAGAATTAAGTTGTAATTGAGCTTTGGATTACATTATTATTTAGTAATGTGATGCAGAAGAGCATTCAACTTTGCATGAATAGTTTGAAAAAGATGTAGATTTGAATTCATACCTTCATTTCTTAGCTGTAGTCTGCATCCATCCACTTTGGATTTACTGAGTTTTGACTACTGTAGCAAATTAGTAGCACTTGATGCAGTGTGATGTTATTGTTCATCACATTTCCTCTGGCTCACTTTAAAACAGGATGTAATTTTGGAACTCTTTGGAGTGTTTCTGTTTTTCTTTGAAAACAACTACCTTTATAAATTTAATGTATTTACATATTTATTTGGATGCAGAATTAAAAAATGTTTATGTTCTGATTTATCGTAAATTAAATTGTTATTCTCGCTTGTAGGGAGTCAGACATCATAGTAAAGAAATAGTTATGTGAGTACACAGATGAGCTAGAATGGAAGTCTTCAGTGAACTTTGGACTGGTGGGTACCCAGATTTTTGCGTGAAAATTGGTTGTTTCCAGAATAAATGAATGTTACATGTATTTCTCTAAAACCAGCCCCAAAGTCTCCTGAGCTGCGTTTGGAGCCGATGAACTGTACAACTATTACCGTGCAGTGGCAGCAGGACGCAGAGGATACTGCAGCTGTTCAAGGGTACAAGCTGTATTACAAGGAGGAAGGCCAACAGGAGAATGGACCCATTCTGTTGGATGCCAGCGATCTTGAGTATACGGTTAGTGGTTTAGGTGAGTACACCAGATATTTCTTACTGTTCTCAAAGGCAGCAAAGTCAAAGCACCTCTTAGAAACCTTAAATCATTAGACCTGTAAGGCAACAATGTTAGGTTTGGCCATCTATTTTTGCAGCAATGAGCTTTGCAAGCTTGAATTATGCTGCTGCTGGAATTACCCTCTCCCAAAATGTGTGTTGCACTACACTTAGATAAACAGATCTTGTAAATCTTGGGTAATTTGGAAGGACATCCAACTACTTATCACGAGATACAGAACTTACAGGTAGTAAATACTGCTAGTAAATTACATGTCTCTTTAATATTCAGTTTAATATGCAGGTTTTTCAGCTTTAGTGTATTTATGCCTGATCTAGTAACAGTGAAAGTTTATTACCAAATACCAAAGATTTTTATCTGATCTCTCTGGCCTGTTTCTCTGTTATTTGTAGCCTTTGTTATTTGTAACCTATGCTGCACAACAAGCACTGCATTCTCACAGTAGTAGCCAGTAGCCCTTGTGCATATTGCTGTCGTGTTAGTATTTTTAAGGAATACTGGTAAATATTTGCAGGACTGAGCACAAAGATTGGGGCACGGAGCTTGCGGAGTCCCACTGGAGTCTTTCCCCTTAGTCACCTGACTGTTTCCTCCCGTCACTCTCGCTGTGTGTGTTAGCACAGATGTGTTCGTATCATCCCTAGGTAGAAGGTGCTTCTGTTTACACGTAGAACCGAGAATGTCCTTCATCGATAGATGTGATCTGTAATGTCATCAGGAAAAGGAATCTGGGACTTGACACTTAGTGCTTCAAGTGTGTGGAGATAGTTTACTTGGGGGTAGTGTGGAGAATTAATCTTGACTAAATTATCCAAATTGACCTGCAGTCTTAACTAGGTCAAATGGCCTCTTGGCCATGCTCAGATATACTCATCTGCCGCATACAGTTGAGAACTATTTTAGGGGAGATTTGAGGAGAGCATTCTGGTCTGTTAAGTGGACGACTGGCCATCTGTGACCACTTCTAGCCAGAGCATCTGGCAGCAGCTGACTGTTTAACAGAGCTGTGAGACAAAAGAGCAGTGGGTTGAAAGGTTGTGGTATCTGTGTGTCCTAGGACATAAATGCCTTTTTTTTTTTGTCTTCTCATTACGCAGTTACAAAGCAGTAATTTCAGTCACATGCAAACTTATTAACTGTGTGATCCACATCATACGGATTTTCTCAGTACACTAATCCTCCTAGGTTAAAATATTGCTTTATAGAATTATGTTAGAATGCACATTATCTGTATGGTTTTACTGTTTTTTCTTTCCAGTAAGCATGTAGACAGAGGAGGAAACAAAAGCAAAGTGAGTTTGAGAAATGACAACTTTCACATGGTCACATTGTTAACTGAACTACGAGAAGGCTGGGCATGGAGGAATTCATGTGCTGGAGTTAACCATTCAGTCACGGTGCACGTGATCTGTGGAGTGTTTGTTCCTTATCATAATTCTAAGTATCTAAACATGGTGACCAAAATATGATACATCCCATATAATCTGATTGCCATCATTTATATCTTCACATGTGTAATTTATGCTGCCGTATGTTAGATCCACTGAAGAGTATTTTTTTCAAATAACTTCAGTAGAAGTCACCTTTTTAAAATTATTTTAAATGGAATGTATTGAGTTATTTGGAGTATATATCAAATCTGGGAAGTTTTCCTGTGTAAGTTTCTTTGCTGTTTTCTTATTTTCATTTGCTTTGTAGCATTTACAGAAAAAGGCATTCATTGCTAGAGCTACAGAAGACTCACTCAGCGCAGGAAATTTCGTTAGGTCATGATTTTCCACTGCTAAGGTGATTACATATGTTGAAGCTTGGAGCGTTCGCTCAGACCTCTCGTAGTGACAGTGCCTGCCTGACTACTGTGTTTGCCCGTTGAGGAGCTGCCTGTCTGAAATACTGGTGCACACTAAATTATTTCTTAGGAACCAGTACTCAACCAACCTTTTTCTGCCTGTGGTAGCTGCACTTGGGGAGAATATATGCAAAACTGAAATATATGGAAGATTATATGCAGTATATAAACCCACAAAGGCTGTAGCAACATCCACATGTTAAGATGGGACTGATTTGCTTTTCTTTTTTTTTCTTGCCAATAATCTAAATCATTCAAACCAGGTTATTTTATTTAGGCATTTCAAATTTAAAATATTACTAATGAGGAAGTGTCCCTACCTGGTAGAATTCAAGATCAAACAAGGCAAGCCGCCGCTTTAGGTTTTGTGACTACAGTAAACTCAATCTTCATGAACTGGACAGAGGCTTTGAGGACTAATGTTCTGTCATCCACTTGCCTCTCCTGAGGACACTAAACTACTGATTTATTGACAGCCTCTTTAAAATAAATGTCTTCATTATGAGCTACAGAAATTAGTTAGAATCAGGCCAGTGTGAAACCTGAAGGGGAAAGGTGTGTTTTAAGATTTTTGGTTTCATGTATGTTGGATAACATGGTCAAAAGAAAAGGTTATTCCTAATTTAGAAGAATATTAGGTGCTTCCCAGTGGCAAAGATGGAGTAGTTTCTTAGGCATTGTCTGTTGCCACTGAGGTTATGTGGCTTTCAAATGCTCCCTCTTCGTGTCTTAGATTGTCATGACCTAAGGCTGCCCATTCCCTGTTCTCTTGCACAGTTAATAAACTGCAGGTAGACTTCTAGTGTCGTTTGGAGCGTGTCAGTATGTCTCTCCATGGAACCTTCTGCTGATGTTGCTACAACTGCCAATTGTGCAAAATCTGTGCATTTAAAGAAGACGGTTCACTTACTCTGTGGCAGTTGAAGTGCATCACAAAATCAGAATTCATAATATTCTCTAATCAAAGAGAACATTAAGATTGATATTATAAGCACTGTTGATAGAACTGATATAACTAAATGATTTGCAAATGTGTACAAGACTCTTGATGGAGAGAAGTGT
This sequence comes from Leptosomus discolor, assembly GCF_034619465.1. NCBI lineage: Eukaryota > Metazoa > Chordata > Aves > Leptosomiformes > Leptosomidae > Leptosomus > Leptosomus discolor. The sequence goes on along the minus strand of NC_141401.1, from coordinate 21,619,319 downwards.
GATAGGTAAAGCAGAAGCAGCAATGCTAGGGTTAAATAGGCTACAATAATTGAACATGAAATACAGCAGTATGAATGTTACGCTGTGTGTTTTAATCTCTTGTTGGTTCCTACCTTGTTTTTTGAGAACTGACCTATTTTACTCCAGTGTAGGTCTACCCAGTGACTTCTGTGTATTTTTCAACCGGATTATTTAGCATGATAGTCACCATGTAAATAGAATTAAATGATCTGATCAGAGCCAGGGCTGCCGTTCTCAAAATAAATATCCATAGTTTCACATAGACATTTTTTTGTGTTAAAGGTCTTGCCATTTATTTTTCAATAGCAGACCATTTCCTAGTCCAGTGTAAAATTCCGTTATTACTTGAATTTGACACAGGAGCAGACCCTTGGGTGCATGCCATGCATTTTTGCCTCTATTTTTAATTCCTCCTTAGCTTCCTCCGGCTCTAGAAAGTTTTCCCTAACAGAAAGTCTTTTATTGTCAGACTTGATGAGCTGCTGGTACAGGTTCTTTCTCTGTAATGTTTCAGAATGTGTGTGCTCAGAGTTGAAGTGAGTTTTGTTGGTGGAAGAGTTTGTTTGGGAACTTTCTTCCTGTGCAACAAGAGAGGGATTGGCAAAGCTTGGAAGTTAAACAAAGGGAGTGTCCAGAGAAGCTCATCTCCTGCCTTCAAATTCTTTTTTTCAGAATATTTTAAGCATGTGCATATGCATCTCTGCCTCAGCGTTGCTGGTGCTCACTGCTGTTCTAGGTGGGCTCTTTGCCTGTCACAGCTCATGATGTTTGCGGCTGTATGACTGGTAGGAAGGGAACGCCTGTGCAAGAAGGGCACTGACACAGAACCACCCACTTTAAGCTTATCTGGTTTATTGGAGCCAGGAACTCTTCATAACTAGGCTGCAATGCTGATAGGAATTTCATCCTGGAACCTACATCTAGAAAGGATAAAATAAAATTCAACTCCTTAGTTAACAAACTCCAGAAAGCGTGGTCAGTTCTCATGATGTAGCACAAGAACGCTGTTCTCCAAGCTGCCTGGAAGTCTCCCTCTCTGAACTTTTGTTAATTTTTTGGTTCTCACCATGCTAGTAACTAATTAAATGAATGCCACTGGTGATGGGCGAATGCAGCATGTTCTTGTGCCGTTAATGCCTTCTTCGCTTGGAGGGAGGGAGGAAAGCAAGAATCCACTGCTAATCCATTCTTCCGTGGTGGCTGTCTGGGAGCCCTACCACCTTGAGTGGTGGTAGTTGCAGTGAGGGCTTCAGAAAGCTGAAACTTGGTGACCAGGCGAACCGGAGTCTCACTAAATGCACGCGAAACCCTGAGGCAAGCAGGTTGTGGCAGAGATGTGCACACCTTAGGTCCTCTTTTGGTTCTGTCGCATACAAGATGATATCACAGTAAATAACCGTTTTCAGACAGACACCTTAGGGGATGGAAAAACTGGTCTGTTAGCTTTGGTGAGCTTTGGGACCCCACATACCTTGGCCTTTCCCTTAGGAAGGCCTCTCCCCAGGAGAGCCTGTGGAGTGGTGTCCCCTGCTGTGGGAGCTGCAGCCCCCGGGAGCACTGCTGCCTCCCCGGGGCTTGTGGCGCTTGCAGGCTGCAGGGGACTGGGCAGAAACTGCCAAGTGATGGGATGGCCATGAAATGGAGTGTATCTGCTTTCCAATAACTAAATAAACTGGGTTGATGATTCCTCTGAGGCTTGGAGAGACTGCAAGCTCTCTCTCTGGGAAAGCTGCTTCTATGCTGACTGGGGCCATCTAAGCTGTTTAACATGAGGGGCATCACAGCCCCTTGTTGCTTCTCTGGGGACTCCAGTTTTACCTGGTGGCATTTTCCCCTGCCCCGATATAGTTCTTTTGGAAAAATGATTAGATTCTCTCAGACTCACTTGTGTGATTTACTCCGAAATGTTTGGTCTTAATCAGAAAAACTTCCCTGCCTGAAAACTCTTCTCTGTCCTACCTCTTTCCAGTTGTACAGAGGAGAAATAAGGCAAGTGCATTTCCCTGCCCTCCTCAACTTGGACAAAATTTCCAAGTGAAGAATTTGTCAAAATCTAAATGACACAAAGACACATTTTGTGACCCTGCATGACACTCTCTGAAAAGGGGGCTTGTGCTGAAGAATTAGCCAGCTACCTACTACACTTAGCATTCCCCCAGAGACTTGGCCTTCAGTTGTTTAATTTCCCCTGGATCTATTTATATCGCGTTACAGCCATGATTAGAGCTAAGGTTTAGTCCAGGGCAGCAGAGAGGACAAGGTGATTCTACGGTCTATAGAAATTGAATAAAAGTGTGTAAGAAGAGTCAATGTGAAGAATTTCTCCAATAAACTGGCTGATGCATGTCACCCAAGTGGCTCTTGTAATAATTCTGTGAAAGTGCTTATGAAATTTTGTACAGCAGTTGATAGGATGGTCAGATATGACATAGTGGTTTTGTTTGCATCATGTTGCAAGTGGATGTGCTAGAGAAATGTAAATTTTAAAAACTTAATGAGAAAGATGTCATCAAAGTGGTCAAAGACGTCATTAAGAACTGCAAATGCTGTAATAATGAGAAGGAATACTGTAAGAGCATTACATGTGTTAATGTAGTGATTTCTAATAGCTAGGGCTATAACTTCAGTTTTATCCCAAGTTTTGTTGGTGTCAAAATGCAGTCTAACATACTTGTCTCTCAAAATTCTGGGATATCCAAAATTATGTATGTGGGAATTGATCCTGCTTTTTGGTTTTAAGTTGTTGTGGAAATTTAACTTGGGATTCCCATACAAGTTCAAGGAGCCAGACTTTCCTACAGTTTCATGGAATGATGTGAAAGAAACACAGGTCTTCTCCCTCAACACTCAATTTTTCTTTTATTTCATAGTTAACTGTTCTCAAATGGCATTCAATAAAATATAATCTGGCATTACAGATACACTTTATTTTTGCTTGAGGTATTTTCTATCAGGTCAGACATTCACAGTTAATGAAATGTTGAACAAACTACAGCTCTGTTTAAAAAAAAAAAAAATCAGAAATTTGGTTCTTAAAGATGAACTAAAAGGTCAATTTTCTTGCTTGGAAAACCAGATGATAGCACTGGATGCTGTATATACTGTAGCCATTGTATTTACATTGGTACATAGTGAAAAGCGTCTAATAGTTCAGTAGGTGACCAGGACAAATATTATCATTTATTTCCACTGTTTACAGCTGGGTCAGTCTAGTGTTTACTCATGCTGATTACATCCTTAAACTAAACCTCTTATCTGTCAATTCTCCTGATTGTGTGTAACAGGCTTGCTACTACTACTTATCAGCTAAAACATAAGGGATTTGCTGCCAGAGGGGTGGAGGACTCGGTCGTATTGCACAGTAATAAACCCGAAAGCCCTAGGGGTAGGCTGGACACCTTGAAAAGCCTCTTCCTCGGCTGGCTGTGACCTCTTTCTCTTTCGCAGACGTGGCAGTTGAGGTGTATTTGCACTTAGCAAACCCGAGCTCTTGCCCGCTCCTGGTATGACAGAGCGCTTCTGCCCACGTCAGCAAACAGGAGACACATTCCTTACTTCGTGATGGTGAGAGGCAGACCTGTCACCACCCTAAGCGAGTCTGTCTTCTGAATGCAGACACGGTATATCTGCATATAATTTTTTCCTTGATATTTCTTTTTTCTTTCAGGGTTTAAAAGGGGAGGGGGAGAAACCCTTATAGATGAAGAGAGAGAAGGGAGAGGGGCTTTATTATCCTGCAGCTTTTTTTTTTTTTACCTGCAAAATATCAAAGCAAATGCTGCTTTGATAAGCTTTTACCCCTTTTATATAAGGAACCATATTGCATTTTACAGGCTCTAAGTGTAAATAGAGATTAAACTGGGTTTTCTTCTGTTCTGTTGTTGGAATTTACAAACTGTCACATCACGTTTTGTTTCAAATCCATGTCAGTGCTAGTACTTTCTCTAGGTATGTTTGTAGCAGAGAGCTGCTTTTAAATTCAGATTTACTCTTCTTGCTTGTGCAAGAACTAGGTTGGGTGGCAGAGGCAGGGAAGAAATTGAAACTTTTGTCTTGTGCAGCGTTTCTGACTGTGTACTGCTTGGTCCATGTGCAGCTGGATGTGTCCCAGAACCAGCGAGCGGGGAGCATCAAGAGGTTCACAGCACAAATACACTGATGTGAGGTGACCAGACAAACTGATTTGCAGACTCACTCACTTGGTTCCTGCCTTCCTTAGGGAAGGGAAATACTACATGCCTCTGTTCAGATGAAAATTTGATTCAGTCAGGTTGTAAACTGAATTCTTACTGAGCACAACTGCAGCTCGTTTTTAACTATGCGGCCCTTTGTTGGAGCTTATTGGCATGGCCTCCATTACAACAACTCTGTCTTTGGCTCAGCTTTATTTAAGCACTCTTACACACAACTGAGTGGGAATCCTAGATAAATATCAGCTTGTTCTGAGCAGATTTGCTGAGGAGAGGCCAGTTAACTGTCAGCTGCTAATGCTGCATACTTATTATGCAATTCAAGTGCTGCATCTGTAAAAACCTAGTGCCCTTCTTCCTGTTGAGTTCTGCCATTATTTCTCTTGCACTGTGCAACATTGCAGATTGGTGTCATAATTAAATATTTTCACTTTCATTTTTATTCTTGTTATGTATTCTGTCTGATAGCATTCAAGTTTGCCTCTTAAAGAAATTGGATTTATCAATTGTATTTTTTTTTTTTTTTAAATCACATCACAGCTGCTTTGGCCATGTTTTTGTTTTTTTCTTAAAGTAAATGTTATTTTCATACAGTTCATTTGTAATGGAAAGCTTTAATTAATGTTTGATGTATTTGTCAATTTTAAATTACATCATCAAGCCTCTCAATGGGTTGCCAATTTAGCCAGTAGTCAACTTCAGTAGGTGCTAGAAGTCTGAAATCAGTTAATGTCTGCATTAGCAGCATAGTTGGTTTTGGTGTGGATTAAAATGTTACGTATGACAGACACTTACTAAGAGGAACCTCTAGGTTTGCTTTGAATTAACTGCAGAGTCATGAAATGGCTCTAAAACTCATGGGAAATTATTATATTGCCCATATGCTATGCCCTTAATCTTGGGTCAGAAAGATGCATTCTTGCTCTCTTAGACAGTTAAGATCTTTCAGAAACAGGTAGATGTTGGAAGGATTGCCTAATATATTTTTATGTAACCTTCTTGAACCTGCTCTCTGAACTGTTTGAACCCATTTATCTGGGAAGATAGTCCTGAGGTCCTCATTTAAACACACCTTGACTTTTGCAGCATTCATTTTGACTTCCCAAGCTAGTGGCCCTTTAAAGGGGAAGGACATGGTGAGGGCGGAGATACCCAAGTGCAGAACACAGATTGAATGCACTGTACTTCAAAACACAAAATAGCGTGCTAAGACCAGTTAAGCCTGACTCTCTAAAGAGATGGTGGGAGCTGTCAGGATGGGGGGAGGTTTCGTTATGTCGTGGGACAATGCCTTGTAGCAATTTTAAACGTAAAAATGTAAAGATACAGGCTTTTACTAGGGGAACAGGAGAGATCCGTTCCGTGGGCCTACTCCAATAGCACGGGGGGTTGTGGCCTGTTTTTGAGATACTTTCTGTCTCTTCATCAGCTGTCCCCGTAACTGGGTTGGATGCAGTTGTTTCTCTCAGGGCATCAGATTAATTGTGCCACAGCTTGAAGAACTAGAATCAAGGGTGCTGCATAGGAGGGGAAGATGTTTTGCACTCTGGCAAGATAACTTGCTAGCCTACAGTAAAGCAAAATTTGTTGTCTTCAAAGTATTTAAAGGTAAAATTTTCAGTGGTGGGAAAGCAATTAGAATCTTGCTGGAAATGCTCTCTGCTGCTCTGCGTTCTTGGGGTAGAAATTCCACCACTTAAAGCTAAACCTTTGTGGGAATTCAGTTGGGAAATGGTGTCATGTTGACTGAGTAACAGTTAGGATGTATGCAAATAGTGTTTCATTGTTCCTTTGCTGGAGCTGAAGGTTGAATTTTGCTTCATGAAAAGGACATATTGATCACAGCTTACATCAAGAAAGTTGTAAATTGTTTTAAATAAAAACCCCCAAAGTTGCTTTTGAAATGTTTCTAAGTATTACAATGAATATGTAATAGTATACGTTTTAATAGCTATAATGTAAAAGTGACCAATAAATAAAGTGGAAAGTGGAAATTAAGTTAAATGTGTACCCCTGTTTAAAGAGAAAAAAGAGCAAGCAGTTAACAATGGCAGGAGTGACCAGATAATTGCTCAAGCTTCTTAAACAAAACAAAATATTTGAACCAAACAAAATACCCCAACTATGTACATTCCTGCTATACAACCTTTTTCAGATTTAAACAAAACTTTAAATACGGTGGTGGGGTGTTTTTTGTTTTGTGTGTTTTTCTTTTTCCCTGAAATGAGAGGATTTGTCTCCGGGAGACAGCATTATTTAATTTGCTATTTATTGGGCTTCATTAGTAAAATACTTAAGTCCTGGATTGCAAAGAAACTGCTCCTTGGAGAAAGCTTAGAGAAAACTCCTGTTATAGGAAATTAAATCAACATTGTCCATTAATCATACTGCATGTCAACCCCCAGACCTCTCTTGATTGTTCTTGGTGAATGTGAGGAACCATTAGATGTGTGAGGTCCTTAAAGGTCTGAGTAAGTCAAAGGGGAAGAGTTTAAAAAAATGCCACCATTAGCACATGAAAGAGACTTCAGAGTGGACAGAAGAAAACATTTGCTGTACGGGGCTAGTTACATTTCTTAATTCCCCCCACCTCCCCCCCGCCCCCCTGCCTTTTTTTTATTCTTTCTTCCTTTGTTAAACAACAGTCCAGATGTTGTGATCAAAATGTTAACTTAATTTCTCCTGAGATTTTTTTCATTAACTTTTTTTGGGTCATGTTACCACTTGTGATACTTGTATGAGAAATGTAATAGTAGGGGCTCTTTGCAAATTCTGTGTTGGTGATAAGTACATGCACTCCTAAAGCTAAGCTAGTATGTTTTCTGGTAGCTTTCCTGCCTTGAGTAACACCTTGGTTGTGTATTTGCCGTGAAGGCATTATTGCTAACAGAAGGATTTTTCTATTTTGGGAAAAGACAATTGTGGAAAAGCCAATGCTGGGTTTTTTCAGGCTGCCTGGAGTCACACTTTTGTGGCAAATGAGGGGAGCGTATGTGGGAAGTGGGGAGAAAAAAAACAATCTTGTGTTGGAAGAAGCAGCTTTTGCTGTGAAACTTCTCTTGCAAACCTGTGACTTTTTGCATCTGGGAAAACAGTTTAGTAGAAGTAAATTTTGCATTAAAAGTGTATTTCAGCATTTATACTCACTTTCACAGTGTTTTTACTATTATCATAGCTGAATATTGTAACCTGACTAAAGGTTGTTTGTAGAAGCGGGGACAGGTACATTCTCGATCCTGTTTGGCAGATCAGCTCAAGACTTGAGTTTTCTGCTGCTTGTGTGCGTCCCGTTGGGCATGCTGAGGCTCTTTGTACAGCTGACAATTGGTATATTCAGACAAAGGAGGAGACATAAAATACCGTATGCAAATACGTGTTGAAAATGCAGTCTGTCTATCAGATCCCAGGGCTTTTTAAAAAGCAGTTGTACTGGAGATGTGTAGAAGCAATAGGGTAGGACAGTGTGTACTGGGGAGGAGAGGCAGATGGGTAGGTGTTGTACTACTGTACCTTATGCTCATTTACCCATCGATTCCCCACTTTGCATGTTTAAGACTCAGGGAGGGATGTGCTCACAGCCTGTTGCCTGGTTCTGTACGTGTGTGTCTATATTTGTATGTGTGTATAGAAACTGTTGGGAGAAAAACAAGGTATCTTCTGGCTTCCTGATCCTCTTTGTCTTAGTCTAGCGGAGCACTTCTCCGTCAGAAGCATGCCTCTTACTGTATTAGTCCTTTTGTATTAGATTTTATTTTCATGATATTGTTAATGTTGGCCTAAGCTAGCCTTTTTTCTCTAGTCATATCTTTTGGCTGCTGCCTTACTGCTTCTCATCTGCATTTCTGTAACTTGGTTTCCCACTGGTCCTTGTTGCCTCTGTGACAACCACTTGCTTTTGAAAACCCAGAGCGGTGGCACTCCCTGCCAGTTGTTTGTGCTGGAAAACTTTGCTCTGGGGTGGCTTGGATGTGTTAACTCTTTGTCGGTTATCCAAGCAGAGTAGACAGGTATGCATGGGCTGGGACTGGAACAGCCCTGTCACATATGTAGTGATAATCGTCCCTCTCCTTCAGAAATGCCAGCCAGAGCATGCTTCCAGTCAGCCCAGTAAAATACCTGAAGAAAAGCACCAAAGCACAGTCAAGTTCGTAGGGCAGAAAAGCGAATTGCTTGGCACATTTCAGGGTGCAGGCACAAGTGCAGGCTAATCTGGCTGGCCCAGCAGTGCCTGCACCTGCCTCCTTTGCTTGAGCCTCCCTGTGGAAGATCTGCCTCTGAAGGATCCTCTTCCCTCGCGTTGAAGCCAGGAGGAGTCTCCCCTGTGAGACCCCAGAGCCTGTGTTGTCCCTTGTGCCCCCACACAAGGCAGCTGAAGCACGCTGCCTGCAGCGGTGTCGCGAAAATACGCTTTAGGCAGTTATTCATATTTCCACTTTTCTGTGTTGTTTCTGACGATAACACGTGCTGTGTTCTTCTGGCGCTTTGTAGCTGTTCCAGTGAGTTTCACAGGTGGATGAGTGTTCACTGTCCCGTCTTACAAACTGGGTGGCTGAAAGACAAGGAAGAGAACGGCCATTTTCATGGAGTTGCTCAGGTACTGATGGTTTAAACTGAGTGTGGTATGATACAGCCCTGAAATCGGTGACAGAGCGGAGCTGTAAATTCCCCGTTTTCCAGCTTTGCATTCAGTGTGTTAGAGAACAGCTCCCCCTTGAGGGAAACTTCTCAATAAGTTCACTGGGGATTTTGTGTGGGTGGGTTTGAGGTTCATGGTTTCACCAGGCTGTAAGATGGAACAGACTTACAGTGGTTATGCCCTAACCAGCTGGCCACAGCGGGGAATCGCGAGGTGGTTCTGCCTGTGCCTCACTTTGTTGACTTGGGATGTGCTTAGTTGCCAGAGTTCATCAAAGTGCAACGCCGAGCACAAGGCAGTAGCAAAAGCTGGCACTTCGGGAAGAAAACACCCCACGTTCCTGGTGTACCTGTCTGTGCTGATTCTGCTGTTCCTCTGTGCTTGCCTTAATGCTTGTGTGGTTGCACAGGGACGGGGTGGGAAGTCGGCCTGAGTGAAAAATAACTCAGCGGATGAAGGTTGTGGCAGGAGTGAGCGGCTGAAGGGTGAGGGGAAGCAGGCTGGCTTCTCTCAGTGGCAGTGTTGGCTAATGCCCGTTTAAAATGCTCATCTGACTGCAGGCTCAACTGAGCGTGTGTAAAACTGAATTAAATATGGGAAACTCCTTTAATTGTACAAGGGAAGATAGCTGGCTAAGAACTAAGTAGCTGTGTATTTGTTTCACTTAAGTAATCAATCAGTCAGACTGTTTTCCATTTTCTAAGTGTTGTATAAACTTCATATGCAGAGGAATTACATCAAGATAATTTTGTTCTCCCTTTTTCAATCAAGATAGTAATACAGCTTGGATTTAAATCTTGAATGCATTAGGAAAGATAGCAGAAATAACCTTGATTATGAATAGCCTCCTAGTCTTTTACTCTGTACCTTTCAGTTTGTTAATACAGTGTTTGACATGTATTCAATGCTTGTTCTTCACAAAACTAATTAAAAAATACAGCAGGTATAGCGAAAGGTTTAAATTACAACTGGTCTGTGGTCAAACACTTTGGTGACAACAGCATTGCTTCCCATGAGAAGTGATTTTGTGCATTAAAAAAAAAGTTAAAATAATTTTGAAGGAAAAATTTAAGCCAGACCAAATTCCCACGTATATAATTATGAAAAATACTTTACACACATAAAAAGCATTCTTGGAAAAAGGGACGCAATCTGTGAAATTCTGTTCCAGATTCTGCGAAGTTGTAATTTACTTTTCCATGTTGTTGTTGCTATGCTGTGCTGTTCTGAGCATCCTTTAAAGTATGTTAGTATTTACCTGTAGTAAGTAGTATTTACATTAAAACCACACTGTAATCCATTTCCAAGTGGGGGAAAAATACACTTCTGTCTTTATAAAACCCCACAAAGTTTGAAAGAAATAAAATAATAGGTGCTGTAGAAGAGCAAATGATTTTCAGAAGTTCCAGGAAGCCCGAAGTCCTTCAGGCTACTCTTCTTGTCTAGATGCTTCTTTGTGTGGACATTGAACAACTCTTTTGTAGCAGCGTGTTAGGACTCAGAGTGCAGTTCAGAGAATTACTCTGAGTAAAGGATTTGAGCTCCTGGGAATATTAGGTCCAAATTCAGATTGCACGTGCTGATTCCTTTTACACCACCTGCACGATCTGTCTATGGTGCTTTCAAGAATACTGTTCCAGAAATTTGGTTTAATTAAATGGTCTTCAAATAAACTATTAACATCTATTTAGCCAAAAGCAACTACAATATTAACTTGCCCAGCTTCTGCTGCTAACATAGACTGAGTAATCCTCCCAGTGAATTATCTTAGAAGAGCAGACTCCCGGCCTGGGAAGAGACGAACACAAGATGCCATTGAAATACGGGTTTAGGTGGAATCAGTGTGGAAATGAAAAGGTAGTATAATTTTTACGGAGAAGTAAATTCCTCCTGGCTTTCTAGATGGGTATTTGCACCAAATTGAAGCTCACTGAAAGCATCCAAGAAGGAATATAAGTACGTAGCATATCAGGCTTCATCACCTGGTGACAAGCTGTGACTTACTGTGTTCTTTTAATAAACTTTTTCATGGAAAATGTCACAAAATTCATTATGAGTAGCCCATGCCCGTGTGCCGTTGCATATAACAGTGGTGCATGTTAAAGCCAAGGACGTTGTAGGGTTCTGGACACTTTTATTACCATTACAAATGGAAATTTTCTTCAGGGCATATTTTAGAAGTCTGGGATGTGCTGTATGAAAATGTAAAGACTAAAAATAACACTGCTGCGCCAAAACAGCAGGGAGGTAGTTCAGCATAATGTAAATGTAATTAAAATGAATACCCTTGCTAAGTGTCAAAGATCTGCAGCCAGTCAGAGGGGCTGCAGAGAACGAGACATCCAAGAAAATAGTGAGGGAGAAGTAACAGACATGTTCATGTACAGAGAGATAACTGCAATGTATTTCACGGCTGAAATGGAGACCTGTGTCCTCGCGCCGTCTCACTTTGGGTGAAATTCCCTGCGGGGCCAAGGCATTAGAATCAAACTCTTCGCACGTGCCATTAGCTGTTTTCTCTGCCTCCTCGTTTATTAACCTGTGTAACTGGAACACGTTCAGCATTATATGCTGAGATTTCAGTGGATACTGTGCATTAAAAGTAGTGTACAAAGGAAGGTTGATGCCAGCCTTTTTATTTTAAGCTTTTTTGATGCATCTTGATTTAACATCAGCAAATGAAGTATAGGAGTTGTTGTATTAGAAGCAGTAAATATGTATCAGACTAACTGGCACTCTGTGACAAATGCATCAGTTCAGCAAATTCAATTTAAAACTTGTCAGCCTTCTGGGTGAACTTGCCCCTCCACCCTGTCTTCAACATGAGTGCCAAATGTAGGCTTCGTTAAGCAGTTGCTTTATTTACATCCACAAAGTGTCTGTATAATAGCTGAGCGCTCCCACAGCCGTGCGTGGGCTAGGAGGTGTGCTGCAGCCCAGGGAAGAGGGAGCGCTGTGTGAGCAGGAGCACACGTGGCCCTTGACACCTGCAATAACAGAAAGTCCCACGGAAGTTTGGGCCCCAGATACAGATGCAGCTGGATCTAGGCCATGCAGCCAACATTTGCCTTCAGAAAAATACAGTGCTGGTTTCTACTTGCATATATTGTTTTTGTTTTCCTGTCATGAGTGGCTTGTTTTACATCTAGCAATTGGAACGTGGTTTAGTGCAGTTACTCGTTGCCCTCTCAAGGACAAGAGCACCATGCTGGTTCTTAGTTGCCCTACCCGACACTTTTGCATCTTGCAGTCATGCTTGTGACAGCACAACTCCAAAGGCTTGAGATCTGAGAAGACTCACCAGACCACAGATGTTTTTGCAATGAAACTGTGCACCTCCTAGACAGTCACTGCGGTGCAAATAATGATAGATAGTGTTTTCATTTTGCTGCACAAAAGGGTCAAAATGGCATGGGGAGTCCATGACAGACCAGCAGAAAATGTTGGTTCTGAAAGAAAATTTATTTCATAGCTTCAGGGGAAAGTTTGGGGCTGTGAACAGCTTGCCTTTGTCATTGTGTAAAAATGTGTTGTTTGTAAGGTGACGCTGGCTGCCAGGCGGGCAGTGCCTGTCTGCGATGGAGCTCGGTACCTGAGCAGACGTTAAACCAAACTTGGCGACTGCTTTTTGCGTTGGGTTTGCCTATGTTTTCTGGAAGCGTTCTTCTTAGCCTGAAGGTCAGGGAAATCGTACCTTCCTTCTCACCTGCAACCCAGAAATGTTGGCCTTCACCGGGGAGATCACCTTTTCAGCCTCTCCTGTCTTAGGGAAAAGAACCTTTTATAGCACACTCCTGTTTTGAGGTGTGCTTGTAGCAGCATTTCAGTGGGGTTTTTTCCTTCTTTCTTTCTTTTTTCCCCTTGCCTCTCTACTGTAGCGTTTGGTCTGCTGCTTTCTGTCCCTCGTGCGTGGGTCAGTTGCTGTACGTGAGGGAACCTGTTGTACGGGCCGGCACGTCCTGTTGGGACCCTGCCTGAGTTCTCAGCGGACGCAGCCGTGTTAGTAACTGGGGGTAATTAGGGCTCTGCCGGCTCCTTCGGACCATCTCTCCCTGCCCCCTCGCCCTCCCTTTCTTCCTCCAGAGATGGCCTCTCTACATAATTCCATTAAAGTGATTGTGCTCCGAGGGGTGGACTGAGGGGCAGTGCTCTCATCTTTCAAAGCAGGACCAATGAGCTATGTGCTTTCCACTGGGCAGCAACAAAAGAGAAGGTCTCTCGGAAGAAAAGACGAGTACAAAAGATCAAAATTAGGTGTTTGTCCGGGCCTCTGGTATTGCTTTCAAGTCAGCTTTTGAGGGCTCACTTTGAAAACGGTGAGCCAGGCTAGTTAACATGAGGGTGTCTGCTAGTTTGAGTGTGGTGTTAGGATAATATTGGAAGAAAGCTTTTTGCTTGTGCAATCTAACAGTTTTCTCAAGCACAGGAGAAACGCAGGGACTGATGGAGAACGTTGCACGCACAGGGGCAATGTTTGATGCCCAGACGGAAATCGAGCAAACTTAAAGTCGTTGAGATTTGCCTCACTGGTTTTCAAAAGGGTAGAGAAATTTAGATAGTTCTGTTGTTTCCGTGGTCTCCAAAAGGCGGAAATACTGTATGCTGGGAATTCACCCTGGCCCGCTAGCCCTCCCCCCCGCTTTTTTTGTATGAAGCTGCTGTTGCTGCTGGTGGGCAGTAGGAGAGGTGATGTTTTTACTGCAAGGGGGTGTGAGGTGTTGTTTGTCCTGGGGCCCTCCAAGGGGACAGTGCGAAGCTACAAAAGGGATACAGACCCTTTTCGGATTTAGACAAATAAGCGAGAGGCATCCAAAGCTGTGGAAAGCCAGACCGCTTAGCTGGATCACTTCACATGTGTCATAAGTTCTAGTTTCTACTAAAATAAACTTTTACTGTATTGTACAAAGAACAAATTGCTTAGTTTCTATTTCAGCTATTTGGTTTGCAAAGGAAAACATGAGCATCACAGGCAGTCTTTGTTCCATCTAACTGTTTAAAGTTACCTTTAAATTGAAAAAGAAACCATGAGATGTAAAATATTGGCAATTTGTAACCTCTCAAACTATTTTAATCTGATACTAAAAAATTATTATTGAAAATGTGTGATAAGTTGAAATTCCAACTCCTTTAAAAATAGCAGTAACTGAATTTTATTATCTGAAGCTAGCAATAATGCTTAGAAATGACCCAGAGCCTCGACAAGATTTTAAAAACTGTAATAGAATGGGACTGTTAAACTGTGGTTATTTGCTTCCTCATATGTACTTGAGCAAAATAAAAGGGCATTTTTTAGAAAAGAGAAATAAAATCCAGTACTGAAAATCTGCAAGGGAATACCTGCTTTTGAGAGGAACAGACCCGAATCTGTATCATCCTTCTACTTTCCTGCTTTATGTGACTGTTTGGTTTGATGCACTTCTCTCTGTTCCTTTTGTCTAGTGTATTTGAAATGTATTTGCTTATTTTCCTAATAAGTTTCTGCTGTATTTACATTACTTTGCTTCAAAAGTACATTTTAAAGGATTGTATTTCTCAGTGCCCTTCCTTTCCCACCCTTCCCCCTTAATAATTCCCCTGGACCTCTGTTGCTTGGAGCAGACTTTGGCTAGCCCCAGATTCGATGTCAAAGGCCGTGACCCGATGTCAGAGCAGCCCATGCTGCTGGCCTCCTCTTTGAATAATTATCTGGAGTTTATTGTGTTGAAGGGACGGGCTTGGGGGCAGCGCAGTCACCCTGGCAAACCAGACCAATGAGCTATCCAGACGGACCACTACCCAACAATGGACCTGTAGGTTACACAAAAAATCCAGCAGCACAAAAGATTAAATTAAAAATGGACATTTGGCCACAGAAGTTTTGTCCTTAGAGGAACCATTTTTTCAGCCTTCTGGGTGTAGTATGGTTTTGATACTTTTAATTGAAAGGAAAAAAGTATTTAAAATTTCGTATGTAAGCTAGAATAAAACTGAAATATTTTACTTGTCCCCTTCCCCAACTGTTAGAATTGCCATATTGGATGTAGCTTAAGAAGTTATTTCTAGTTTTCTAGTTGCTGAACTCGACTCAGAACATCAAGCCACTGAGCTTTTTTGTGTGGGTTTTTTCCTCTAGAAATCTGTGCAATCCTAATTCTTTTAGAAACAAGAACAAAGCCCCAAATATTTACGCTGCTATCAATATTTTCCTTTTAAAGTGCTGAGAATGGGGATGTGCAGAACAGGCATGAAAATACGTTCAGTATCCAGACTTAATGAGTCAACAGTAAATGATAGTAGAACATCCATTTTCTTTGGGCTTCCTTATCTTTTCCTCTCCCCAAAGAGGACTTAAAAAGTCTGAAATCCAGATTGTGGAGTGCTGTCTCTTCTTATCTGGACTGAATAAAAGGCTGCTGGAGGTGGACTGGCTGTTCTGGAGGGGTGGGAAAAAAAAAGAAGCTCTTAGTTCTTTCATGGTCTGACCTCAGATTCTTTCTTAATTTTATCTAGCCCTGACCTGTTGGCTCTGCTCTGGCTCCTTTCAAGGCCTTCAGAGCTTCACAAACATGCAGCAGCTGAAGGAAACAATGACAGGGCTTTTAGGGGTTGCAATATTACACTCTCTTCTAACCTTGGCTAAGCAGCCTGTAAATAGATGCTTTCTATGAAGCATTTGCCAGAAAGCCAAAATTTTGGCTGTGTTGATAGCCGCAAACATGGCTCTGTAACACTCTTGAATTGGGACCCTTCATTTTGTGTTTGATACAAGCTTCGGCTGAATGAACAGTTACCCAGAGCGTGTCTTGTGTGTGCAATGGGATTGTGGAACCTGCTGTTACAGGTTTTATACTAGTCTTTAATGCTATAAATTTACCTGGAATAGAAGAATCATATGAAGAAAAATTATCACAATCTGAACGAGATAAACACAGTTCGGTCTTTTGCAGAAAACTGATTTGAAGATAGTATTAAAACATATTTCTGTGTATTCTGTTGAGAAGGGAGGGTGGAATTATAGATGGATTAGGATGTTTCATTGCCTGTGTTGTTAGTATCATGCTGCTTTAAGCTTAGAGGGTTTTAATGATGTAATAGAATGTATTTAGAATGGAATTTTTGTTCCTTTGTGAATATGGAAGTGGCTTTATTGTTCTTGGTAACTTTTCCTAAAAGTTCAGTCTGTGCAATCTTGGTAATTGAAGACTGAGGTAGTTGCATTAAAAGTACTTCCCCAGCTGCAAGGTGATTAGGAGCACATTTCGGGGTTTAGTTGTTTAACTGCTAATAGAGGCATTTAATCTTGGAAGCCGCTGGGTTTTCCAGCTGTGCTCATTGGAAGTGCGTGAGGACACCATCTGGCAGTAATGAGGTATAACTCCACCAGATGGAACTAACCCACGCTGGCTGGGGAGATGTTCCTTCCTCTCCCCACGTCACCTTTATCACTGGGGAAATGGCTGCAAAACAGAGGACCTTTTGTGGTTTGGTTTCTTCTCGTGGGTTTTGGTGGGTGCGTTGCAGAGGCCTGTCAGGTCAGCAGAAGCACCGTTCACTCTCTTGTGGAAGAATGCCAGGTTGGTTTACATGTTTTTGCCTATTTGTCTCAAGGTTTTAGAAGAATTGAAGAACTAATTTTGAGACAGCAACTTAATGGAATGCCACGGAAGACACCAACATACACTGAAACTAGTTCTGGTTTGAGAAGATAACAACTTTGTAGTTGCTTTTGCTTACCGTAGTGTATGTACTTACTAGACCATTTATATTTTCCTTAGCTTTGAAAGCTGGCCTCTGTATGTTTAATCCAGGTTTAACTAATAAATATATATAATTTGATCATATTAAAATCTTAAGTTTTGGACAAGAAAATGGGAAAACCTGAATATACCTATTTCTGACTGACAGCTGCTTTGTAGTAGCAACTCGTCCCCTCACTGGAAGAGAAATGGAAGATTTACGTAGAAGCAAGGCTGATGGCAGTGGTAAAGAATAGTGAATAACTGAGCCGGTGCAATAAAATGTGGATGTGCCAATGAACTGTAGAGCAATAGAACTGGTAATGAATCAAGTCTCGATTCTTCAGGATATTTTTTGGTTTTTCTCAGTTTCTTGTGTCCAGACAGACAAGCAGCTGTGGTTCTCACTCCATGCTGGGAGATGAAATGACTTGTTACACAAACATCTGAATGCAGTGTAGTATTTTTCTTGAAGAATCTGTTTTTACAGTGTTAACACCAGTAACTGCTGTGGGTTTCCAGTCTGCTTTCTGAGAAGCTGAACATAGGGTCTAGGATTGTATCTCAGGGACATAGTAAGACAGTAAAACACACAAGTAAATCATGGTCATCCGAACTCTTACCAAGCTTCAGCTGATGTTTTTTCCAAGTTACCATCCATGTTTTAAATGATATCAGCTTACTCTCTTTGCTTATTCTGCAGGATTTAGCTTTGCCGTAGGTGTGCTATAAGGCATAGAACCTATTCCTAGACTTGCAAAACAAAGAGAAAGCTCCCCCATGTGTCTGCTGCTGAAAGACCTTTCAGGGTTGAATCTGCAGGGCTCACTGCAGAATTTACGGGAGACTGAGTGACAGGATACGGGATTCCAGAGGAGTATCACCAGGGAGCACTGACCTACCTACAGAAACTGCCCTAGGGAAATGAGGCTGATCCTACATAAGTTGTAAAACAGTGTTTTTTTGGGGACAGTATCTGTGTTGATAATTTGAAATTAATCAATATAAGGCATATTTAGCTTTTTCCTATTCTTATTTTATAGGAGTATTACTACTAGGGGCAGAATTTGTACGTCTGATTGAACTATTATTCAGGGTTTTTTAATACTGACAGGTTTTGGCCGTATAAGAAGGGTGTGTGAGGCAGATCCATTACACTGAGTGAAGCAATGCCAGTTTATCACATCCAGCCTATAATGTCTTTTAAGACAGTCTCTGTGCACCCCAGAGGCACTCTTCTAATAACATTTATGAATTGGCATGTGTATATCAACATCAGTGCTGGCCTCTCTGATTTGTGCAAACAGCATAGTTTTTGCATACTTTCCGCCAGCTGATTTAAGTAATAACCACAAAAATGCCTACTAAAAAACTGTAGGTGCTCTGACAATTTTACAACCACCTAAAAAAACCCAACCCACACCAAACCATATTCAACAGAAACAAATTAACTTTAAGAAATTCAGCCAGTTGGTAAATAGGCTATAAATTGTTCCTGTTCACCTTGGGTCTGGGAACAAGCCTTCAACCCCTACACAAATGCTGGCGATTGCAATCGCAAGAGAATTACCTGAAATGACTCAGTGTTACCAGCCGTACAGAAACGCTTTGAAAACGCAGAGGTGAAATCTTGATGTGACTTTTTTTTCTCACTTAAACTGAATTTATGTGTTGAATGGGTTGAATAAATCCCTGCACCTACTTTGTTTCTGAATAGCAGCGATCTTCTGTGGAAAGATGGATTACTTCTGGGGCTGTTACGAGCAGGACCGATGGCCTCAACACTCATTTTCCTGTTTTCTGGGACTCTCAAGCCTCCTGTTGCTGTATAACGTGCTTGGATGGCATACACTAAAGTCGAGACTGCCAGCCCCCAGGTGGCCATGCTATCCCCCATCTTCTACCAATGATTTATGTGTAAACTATTCAGGACACTTATGTGGGTTAAAGATAAGAAAGCTCTTGAAGTTTGTTTTCTCTGTAAGGACGTGTCTGGCTTTGAATGTTTGATCCAGCTGATGACCTGCTAGATGGAAGTGTTTATGCCAAATTTGTACCGGGACTGCAGTAATGAGGAGTAAATTGTATCATAAGCCCGTAAATGGAATTAACATTTATTAAAAATATTCTAAACAGAGGCTACTTCAGGCAAAAACATTTTCCACCGCTTCATAAAACAAGTGTGCAAGTACCTGTTGGAGCTGAACGCAGATCTTTGGCTGTTGGTTACCTTGTTTTGCCAGTGGTAAAGCTGTGATCAACATGGAACAGCGCCTCAGCAGGTACATGGAACTGGTCTTCGCTTGGTAATCTGTGACACAAGCTTCACATCAATTTCTTTGGCTGCTCAGTACTTTACTCGGTACTAGGCTGCTTTAAAATTCTTGTATATTCTTTTTAGGTTACTGTAACAGGCTTTTCTAGGCTGGTACGTACCGTAGCCACCCTCAGTTGCTGTTTCAGTTACAGATACCAGCAGATGGTTTTCAGCTGTAGAAGCAGTAATGTATGACAGCCTAAAAATTCTGACGTTGCTTTTGGCTTGAACTAGCCTGGCTACCAGCTGAACCATGATGTCCTGGAGTGGAAGTAACTGTGGTTTTTAGATGGTAGAGACTTTAGTTTTAAAGTTCTTCTATATAAATATAATTACTTTTGAAACTTCTTGCATTATACAAGTGTTGGATGAATGGTATTCAACATTGTGCTTTTTCTAAACGTAGAGCATTAAGGACACTTAAAAATAAGATTTAAAAAATGTGCTTTTCTCGATGATATCTGAATTTTTTTGTGGGAGTTACATTTTTGTCTTTCTTCCACATCCCATTATTCTTCCTCTCCTCCCCAATCAAGTGTTAATGAGGAATTCAGGTTTGGGGGAAAAAAAAAAAAAAGGAAAAAAAAAAAAGGCAATGAGGATAAACAGACCTCACAGGCTCCTCATTCAGCTCAGCAGGGCACTAGACCTTAGCTATTCTTCATTTCACAGTGAAGATGATCGGTTCTGGGTGAGCACTTTCAAAGGGCGCAGAGTTTTTGAAGGTGCTCAGCAGGATGATAGATTGTCCTGTCTGTCTTGCGGAAATGCAGCAGGGGTCTCTTCTGCAGGAACTTGTAAAGAAAGGGACAGACTGTGACACTTGGCCAGCTGGGTGCTGCCTGTTTAGGTGGAAGCGGTTCAAGGGTCTGCCAAATAGGACCTGGATTAAAGTTTTTTCTAAGAACGGATGGGAGAATTGATGATCGTAGCAACCTGCAAAGCACAATCCTAATGAGACCTTAAAGATGGCTTGATGGCCCCCCTTTTTAAATTTGTCCTTGGTTTTGAATCTTTCAGTTACATTAAATAGACTGTTCTAGCACAGGGTCAGCAGCCCAGGAAGGTACATATTTCTGCTGTTCTGAGATGCAGGCTGTAATTTGCCTCAGTAAGTCACCGTAACTTGATTTTGGTGTATTCAAATCACTTTGTACTTTTGAAGTGCAGTTATCTTTTTGGTTGGGCTCAGTGTTTTTAAATGCACCTCCCCTTCACATGTCTTTTGGTTTTTACGAATTTTTAAGAGCTTGCAATGATTTACATAGAGTATGTTGCTACCATTCTGAATTTTCAGTGTCAAAATTTCATATTTTCTTTTATCACAAGCTTAAGGTTATTCTGTGTGTTTGTGTCCATCTCCTTTTCTCTGATTGCAGTTTGTTGGCTAGGAACAGCTTACATCATCTGTTGTTAAAGTGATGTTGTAAAGTGAAAAAAACTTCAAAACAAATGAGAATTTTACTCTGACTTTTTTTTTTTATATTGTCTTCTTGTGATGTTAAAGTCTGTCTGAAAAATGGGAATGGGCTCCTCTTGCCTATTTACTACTAGTGTTAAACACATCAAAGGAATACTTTAACCTACATCTAGATTTTGGTAAAATAATCTTTTAAAAATAAACATACATAGAGATGTAAACTCTACCTAGTGATATCTCGTTTGAAGCTGATGTTGGTAACTACAGCACAAAAAGATTGTCTATTTCAAAATAAACATCAAAAGATTTCATGGAACGCATTATGAAATTACTATGCCATCTTTACGGAACCATCGAGTTGTTAGGGTAGTATTGCTAGTGCAGACTGCAGAGGGAGCTAAGGATCTGATGTAAGCAAAAGTGCTCTTTGTGGTGAAGAAAGGTTAGGGATTTGTGTTCCTGTTTATTTCATGAGAGAAGCCGTGTCAAATCTCAGCTAAAATGAGAACGAGGAGAGCTTATTTTGAGAAGGGATAATACTATGGTATTTTAGGGCAAGGAGAAAAGAAATACAGAAGATCAGCCCAGTTATGAGACATGTGAACCTTTGAAAAATCTTAATAGCAAGAAACAAGTTCATGACAATAGAAGAGGAGAATGCCTTCATACCTGCATCGGTACTGGGGTGAAGTTCAGCTCGTACGTACTAGCTACCACCTTGCAAATCATCCTTGTGCTGAAGGGTTTTGTTGCAGATACCATCACAAGGGAGCAGCGTGCAGGGAAGCAGTGCAGCCATCCTGGTGGTCTGCACTCCCAGCCACCCATAGGTACCCTACACTGTCTCCACTTAGCAAAAGCTCAAGGCCCTTTTCTAACTCGTTTTGCTGTAGCAATTTTTCACTTGGATCAAGGCCAGCGTGTCATTAACGGAACAGAGAGAAGCGGCAAAGTGCAATATGGGTACCCAAAGACATGGCCAGAGAAAGGGAAACGGGGAGACCCTTCAGGCTAGGAACAGAGACCCTCTAAGAATGCCAGAACCAGCTTTCAATAAAACACGTGGCAGCAGGAGTTGTTAGTTCAAGGCATTATTAACAATCACTGCTGTTTCACAGCACATCTCCTCTGAGAACTTTGAACCAAAACATTTCCCATTTCTTTGCTGGGTCCTGTTTTCCCGCTTCTGCTTTGATTGCCCTGCTTCATTACAGCCTGCTTACCCAGAAATAAGTGTTGGTTTCTGTGGCGCTCACACTGTTTGTTTTAACAAGTCTTTATTATAGACTGACAGCACTTTCAATATGCTGAATCATACTCTGTAGAGGTGAAGGTATGATTCTGTTACAGATAGAAATGTGGTATTTATCCTACTCCCACTGATTTCGGTTACAAACTGCTGTTTCAGGCTGTTGGAAGCAAAGGCTGGGAGATATGGGACTGATTCTGGGCAAAGATTCAGGGAAATTTGCAGGGCTGGAGAAAAGACAGACTTCTAGGCATCCAGCCCGTTCATCCGTCTCCTGATTGTAGCGGACAAATTTTGAACCAAACTTGCAGGAGAATAAAGTTATCTCACTATCTGTAGAATTCTGGAAGTCCTTATTTTTTTACTCTTATTCCTTTCCTCTTTGTGCAGATCCTAGAAGAAAGTATCATGTGAGGCTGCTGGCGTATAACAGCATGGAAGAAGGTTATCAGGCAGACCAAACAGTCAGCACTCCAGGATGCGTCTGTAAGTGTTGCTGCATGAAGAATTTATTAAGAGCTGAGCTGTTTCAAGGTCCCAGCAGCTCTGTTTTTAACTATAAATAATCAATTAATTCAGTGTAAAACAGAGAGCCAGAAAGATCACGTCTGTGACAAATACCATGCTAGTCATCTGCAACTGAGACAGTCTCCGGTGTCTGTGAACCGCAGCTGAGGAAACAAGATAGCTACCAAGCACGTTTTCCTCCCCTCTTGGATGATCTGCACCATCTAACCAGCGACGTATCGTGTATCTTATTTCTCTCCCTTGTTTCTGTTTATAGTTTTGACTCTGTTGTTGAGTAAACAAGTGAGACTACAGAAGCAATATCTGACATCTTTTGGGGTAGGAGGGATCTTTAATAACCTGAACCAGGTTCCTGGGTCTGAGTACCAGATAGTGCTGGGTAGGGGCAGATGTGAATCTGAACCTGTGGACTCAGACCTGTCCCTTAATCTTACCAGTATCTGTATACAGTTCGTTAAATACTTGGTGCTCCTTTTCTTGTTTCAAACAGCTGTCCGTGACCGCATGGTGCCACCGCCACCGCCTCCTCACCACCTCTATGCCAAAGCTAACACCTCCTCGTCTGTCTACCTTCACTGGGGGAAGCCTGCCTTCACGTCTGCGCAGGTCGTCAACTACACCGTCCGCTGCAACCCCGTGGGGCTGCAGAACGCTTCGCTGGTTCTCTACCTGCAGACGTAAGTGCAGCACTGCTAATGAGCCGCGGGTTCCCAGGCCAGATCCTTCCCACTCCGTTTCTATCTTCCTGCCCTCTCGTAACAGCCTTTTACTGGAACGACTTATCTCCCTTGGAGGACCGTGCGTTTTGCCCAGTGGTTGGCTGGTTCTGCTCCTGGAATCATTTAAATGTGTTCATGGAACAGCTGAACACTCAACCTGTGGTCCTTGTGCTAGATCCCTGGATGAGCTCTGGCATTCTAATGGCTCTTTAGCTGTCGAAGTTGAATTTAATTTTAAGCTCCTCTTCAACTAAATGAAATGGAATACCTGTTTTATACGTAGCTTGTCTGGGCAAAGACGGGACTTAGTCCAATGTTTGATCTTAAGACTGGAAGCAATTTTTGAGTTTTGAGGGGCCAAGAGTGTGACTGTGGGAATGCCACATTCCTCAGTGTGCCTGTGCTGGGGCCGTGGTGCTGCTGAGGGAATCCGTGCGTGTCGTTCCCTCAATGCCTGGGTTGACTCAAGCCTTCTAAGTAAGAAAAATGCTGTCTTAAAAGATAGTTTCCATCCAAATATTGATGGTTTTCTCTTCAAAGAACACATCTCCTGCTGTATAACTCCTGACTTAATGATTAGATACAGTATAATCACCATGTAAAATTCTTAGGGTGCAGTCTGGAGCACAGCCATGAATGCTGCTGTTTGTGACAGGATGAGAGCATTGCAAATATCGGTGACTGCCTTTGCAGTACGGAAGATGAAAATACTAAGTAAGATTTCATAAAGCAGTATCTGTAGAGTGACACCATTTTAAATTGAGATTTAATCTCTACTTGGGTATTATCACCCGGAATTAACCCTGGTGTATCTGAAAGATCTCTCCCTGCCCCCAGAATCAAAAGAAAGCAGAAAGTCTACAACTGACTTTGTGATCAAATAGTAAACTGCAGCATTACCATTAATATAATAAATTTTACAATTAACAAATATGACTACAAGATGAATAGGGAACACTCATATTCTACAGAGATCCCCTAAACTCGAGGTGACAGAGGCCCGAAGTGGAAGGGGAAGCCTATTTTCTGTGAAATGAGAGGCAGATGCAGGAGCGGCTGATGGAGCCCACAGCGTGTGCCTTTTCAGCTGTGGTGCTGGTTGTAGCTTTAAGTGTTACTCCAGCTTGAAGCATAGTGTCCTATGGAGAAATGTGGAAAGAGCTGAGTTTGGGATACCTACTGGTGATCTGAGCAATAATATTCTTGGACTGGCTTGTGCGTCAGCTGCCCGAACCACCTTTACAAAGACGTGAGCTCAGGCTGTCAGCAGGCAGTGTCCTCCAGAGAGCGCCAGGGTTAGCACAAGTACATCTGGCAGGTAGGCAGCGCAGATGGACCACGGGTCTGGACTTGAACTGGCTTGTCTTCTCTCGAACTGCTGGTGAGAATGTACTCACAGTGACTAAGAGATAACATTTGAGTTCGGGATATTCAAGTCAGTTGCTGCTTTTACATTTGTTTTATTCCTTCGTCTGTACAGGTCAGAGACTCACATGTTAGTTCAAGGTCTTGAGCCAAAAACCATGTATGAATTTGCAGTTCGGCTGCATGTGGACCAGCTTTCCAGTCCCTGGAGTCCAGTAGTCTACCATACTACTCTTCCAGAAGGTAAGGCACTAGGAGGGGGACCACATGGTTCTAAAAAGAACGAAAATCCCTGAAAAATTGCTTATTAATTTTAAGCTGTCTGTAGGAGACAGAAATACTGTCCTCTGAGATGCAGATATTGCTCTTCTCGGTGAGAGAGATAAAAATGCTGTCAGGAAAATCCTTTTTTTTTTTTTTAACTGAGAAATTCTTTTTTCAAAATCTACCTAAAGTCAGCAACAATTTTTATGTAAAATGTGATACACTGACACCATTAGCAACCGCTCAATGGAAATGACTTGAATTAAAAATTTAAAATACGTATTGAAGAGGCATGGCTGATTCATAGGCATTATGAAAACATATTTTAAAACCCGTAAGGTTTAGAAACTGTAGGAATACAAACTGTATTAACACGTCTGCTGCCCTAGCTGCTGGTTTGCTTTTTTGTCAGCTCGGTCAGCGAAAACCAAAAACCTTACTTTCATGTTCTCAGCACTGCAATGTTTGGGATGTACCTGTTTGCAGGGTAACGATGTGGGGTTTTGGCAGTAAGTGTTGGCACAACATCCACTGGACTTGAAGGAAAAATACAAAATTTGCCTTTACAGAATCTAAACTCTTGACCAGATCAGGGTTAACACAAGAGTTTTTCTTGGGGCGCACTCTGTGTTTGTTTATGTGTTGTTTATCAGGGATGTAGCAGTAGCCACTAGGTCTGCACATCAGTTTCTGAGCAATTTAATTGCATGTAAATTAGGTTAGCCTAATAGCATTGTGTTACTGTTCTCACAGCACCATCTGGCCCTCCAGTAGGAGTGAAGGTGACTTTGATAGAGGATGATACTGCTTTGGTTTCCTGGAAGCCACCTGATGGCCCTGAAACAGTTGTCACACGATACACTATCCTCTATGCATCCAGGAAGTCTTGGATTGCTGGGGAGTGGCAAGTGTTGCACAGAGAAGGTAAACTAAAATCATAAACCTATGAAGTGGGGACACAATGATGCTGCTTCTAACGTGATGTGTTACTTTCAGCTCCCTTAGACTACAAGAAGAAAGAAATTTGTATGAATGTTCACATAGAAGTTACCGTTAGTTTAGCATTATTCCCATGGTTGGGATGAAAATGTGATTAAAAAAACCAGTTATGGCTCAGAAGGTGAGGGGAGAGAGGCTGGCTGTGTTGCTCTAGAGCTCAGTGTGTGCACGTGAGCCAACATGTCTCATAAACCCAGTTCCATCCATCTCGGTTCTGTGGTAACCCTGACTGTGATGGTTTCATTTTGTAAGTGCACATTTTCAAATCTGCAGTCTCTGAGGTGCCTTGCTCTCCAGAAACAAATTTATAGTGTGGCTGTGTGCGTTTTTGTGTTTCTTTTAACCACTGCCAGCCCAGGTAGCTCAGTTTGCTTAATGAACTTTTCCCTGCTCCCAGCAAATTGCTCTGCAAATTCAATTTGACCCTCTGGCTCTGTTCTGCTCCTGAGCCCCAGCTAGCTAATCTAACAGTAGCTCAGGTATGGTAACATCTGCAGTCCCATCTTTGTGATTAGATGTAGATAGAGCCTCAACTTTTATAGGCACTTTCCAGAATAACACCGCAATTTGAAGAGCTGCGTCACGAACAGTTTAGAATTTATAGAATTTATCCTATAGCCAGAAAGAAAGAAAAAGGCATTTACTGTTGGGCTGATACTCAAACCAGACTGAGTCAGTTCAGAATAGATAATGTTCTAATCATGTATTGAACCAGAGAGGGGAGCTCAGTGTCACAGGGCACAGTCACTTGCTCGAGTAGCTTACTGAAGAGGATTGCCCAGGAAAAGTGGCTGTTTTGTTGTTCCATGTCGTTTCATGGCTGAAAGCTTAGTTATCAGCAGGAGAGTGAGGCTTTAAATTTTCTGTGGAGAAAATTCATAAAACTTAATGAGTGTGCACTCGCAGAGGAACATCCGTTTCGCCATCGGTGAGGGTGAGCTGTTTTAGCTCAAAGACGGTGGCTGTCCTTTGTGCCGCGCCTGAAGAGAGGACCAAAGTCCAGCAGTCCCTTTCAAAGGTGGCAGTGCTGCTTTGGCTTTGCTGGAGCAGGATGGTAGTTGTCAGGCTAGCCTCAAATAGAATGGTCAGCTGTGAAGAATAAAATGACTATTCATCTTAAGCAAAATTTGTGAAAAATAACTAGTCTCTGAAATAGCAATGAAGTCTAACTATAGGTGGAAGATTGAGCCCATGGTTTTTCACTATTAAAATTTTTCAGAGATACAGTGCTGTAAAGTTGCCCCATTAAATTGTTGAAAGAACCAGTGAAGTAAAGTTGTCATGTTAAAGGACCAATTTAATATTAATTTTTACTTGCTAAAAACCCTGTGGATTTAAATTCACAGAGAGCTTATACTGAAGAGTAAATCTTGTCCTTCTGGTGATGACACACTGTATTTGTCGTATGCAGCAAAGTAACGGAATTGCTTTCAGGGATGTGCTTCAGCTTGGCTGTGGCTGTGGAACCGAACAGCACCTTGAGTGGCATTTCACCATGGCTCTTTTGAGTGAGGGGACAGCAGTAACAGTGAACGTTTTCATGTGTTCCCATATGGAAAGTGTTGGAGGGATGAGCAAATGGAGAGCCATAAATCTCAGTGTATTACTATGTCCATTGATGCTAGTCCCTAATTTTGTATTTTGACAGGTATATTAGGGTTTGAGGCATGGCATCGTGGAATTCGGGCATCTTGACACGTTAGAACTATCTCTAATGCTTTTAGTTAAAAGTACAAATGAAAGAGTCTGTGAAAGAAAATTAGAATGTAGAGGTAAAATTGGGCAAATACTGTGATAGTCCCGTGACAGTCCTTTCATAGGTTAGTAGCAGGGTTTGGGGGTTTTAATGCATTTATTCTAACAAGATCAGCTAACCCTATGCAACAAATAGCATTGTTTTGTCTTGACACTAACTTTGTTCTGCAGAAGATTTGTGAAATCTGAACGCCATTCCTTTCCTGTACCTCCAAAGACACCCCACCCACATAAAACAAATCAAAACCCCCACCAAACCAAACCAAAACCCACAAACCCACCCTACCACCTATAAAAGCCCTAGCGTGGGCTTGAGTTTATGCATGAAAATTTCTACCAATCCACGAACTTAAAACCCAAAACCCTCTAATTTGATTGAGCTTGCGTTAGAATTAGCAAATTGCGGCAGAATTAGCAAATAGAACTGAAGGTTGGTGCCGAGCTGTGATGTGAGTTATCTTCCAGCCGCTTCCCCCTTTTCCCCGGTTCTCTTCAAGTGGATCGGCAGTTACAGCCTTTACACCCTTGGTGGGCAGTAAATCAGCACAAAGCCCTTACTGGCTTTAGCAACGCAGCGGATTTGAAAGGAGCTGGTGGGAAGGAGCCTGTCATATTGAAACATGACCTTTCGCCCTTGCTGGTGCTAAATATTACAGCTCCTTTGGTTACAGATACCTCACGTTTTACTTCAAATGCTTTCGGCTAATGGATGCTTTTTACAGAAGAGCTGAAATAGCTTTTGAAGTAGCTTCCCTTTTGCCAAATGTATAATCTTTTCTGTCAACAAAACAACCTTATATTTTATGCGCTCCCACGATACTATAAATTCTGACTTCTGAAACTGATCTGAAAGGTTGAAATGTAGACTTAAGTCTGAGACAGTGAATGAAATATGTGAAGGAGAACAAGGGATAGATTTGGTCCTGTAACTGCTGCTATTTAGGGACAGAAAAGCAATATATTTCTATGGGAGGAAGGAACACGGGCATTTTAGAAAGGAACGGGAATTTTAAGCAGCGGTCCACAGTCCCTGGACAGGCAAAGCTCTCACTGACTTTGATCGGAGTTTTGCCTGTCTAAGGACAACGCAAGGGAATCCTGTTTATGTTCTTAATCTGTTTTTCCTGCCTTCAGGGACTTTAGGAAATGAATCCTTAGCATGCGAGAGAGACATTTTCTGAAATATTTTCAGGAGCACAGCTTAGATGCACAGTAATTGAGGAAGCCTACGCAGGCCTAAATAGGGTTTAATTTTATTTTAAAAGCGTGGTATAATGGACTCTTCCAAATCTGTCCTGTTCATTTTACCAACTAGACCTGAAATTTGATAAACTGAACCTGAATTACTTTGTTATGACAATTTTCATTCACATTCGTGGTACAGTGGATCTGGGAGAGGCACGTAGATTAGTATATGAGAGGTCTGACACACTGGTTTCTCTGCCTGACAGTCTGGTTAATGCCTGGAGCATCGTCTCACAGATGCAATCACAACATAAATGCTGTCACCCCGAAATGCAGTTAGTGCTAGATCTGGGATTAGTGTGCTGTGTGTCCCAGCCAGTGCTTGACGCTCGGGTTTGAACTGTACTGGCACTTGGCAGTGTGCTGTGCTCAAGCAGTACGGGGAGAAAGGGTGGAAGGGGCAAGCAGGCAACCCCAGTGTTCATTCTGCACCCTGTAACCCTGCAGGTTAGAACATATGAAAGTGATCCCAGTCCTCACACGAGTTTTGGAGGTGGTTTTGGAAAGAAAGCGTAGGTCCTCATGTCTAAATCTCATTCTGCTCCCATGGGTTTTGTCTCACTGGAACTGTTTATCAAATCTTTTCACAGGAGCAATGACCATGGCTTTGCTGGAAAACCTCGTAGCAGGAAATGTCTACTTGGTCAAAATCGCAGCCTCCAATGAAGTGGGAGAAGGACCCTTCTCAACTGCTGTAGAACTTGCTGTCCTGCCAAAGGAGACATCAGAGTCTAATCAGAGACCCAAACGCTTGGATTCAGGAGATTCCACCAGTCAGTAGCAATGTTTTGATCACTGCAGCCACCAAGCGCCAGGAAGAAAGACCCTGTTTGTTCTAGCTTGTAACCGCTCCCTGGGTGACCATTCCGTTTTACGTGAGGCAGTCCGAACAGTGTGGCGTCTTCTTCTCAGTGAAACCACTTTGGGATTTTTATCTCAGTTCAGCTCAGAACTGGTTTAATTCTTTTGCCCAGAAGTTGGAAGTTTGCCTTTCAAATGAGAATACGTAACTGTGTTGAATTTTACATCAGTATCAGCTTTGCAGCCACTCTTCTAAGGCACTTCATTTAAGGCCTGTATTTGGCTTGAGACGCCAGTAGCGCTCGGTCAGTTAGCCCAGCAGACATGAGTCGGCATCTCAAATAAACCTGTTGAAATTTGCCAGATCCTGGTATTCTAGCAACCCAAATCAATCTGTCAGTCAGTGACATACCAGCATATGTTTTCACCAGAGAAGTCAGCCCCATGGGCAGCTCTTTGGGGAAGACTGTGTGTTACCTCGTGGAAAGTAAGGGAACAGCAGTGCTATCTCCATACCAGAGTGGAAGAACACATTGTCTTTGTCTGATGTAGAACAGGATTTATCCTGGTGACTTGTTACAGATTTTTAAAGCTATTTGGGGAGACAAAAGCTAGTAATTATTCAGGTACATGAACCTTTTAACCTTTCCTTGTCACTACACATTGAATTGTGATTAAAACACAGAGATTCTTTTCTTGCTTAGGTTTTCTTCCTTCCTGGAATTCAGTTATTTTAGGCCTGAATAAGCAAATAGTCATGCCCTTGGAATTAGGTTAATAGACATATGATGTCAAAGCATAAACCAAAGTGAAGGTGACGGTGGCTGGAATTCTCCAAGCCTTTTCCCCATGTTGTCTAGTAGCACACTGTAAGAAAGGGGTTGGAGAAAGCTCCTCTGCTCCCTGTTGTAGGTCACTGAAGAGGCACTGGAGTGGGGCAGTCCCTTCTTCCCCTCCACACCAGCACTGCATACACTCCTCTGTTCAGTCACCAAGTTTCGTTTTCAAAAGCATCAAAATGTCTATCAGAGAAGGTCTGGAAATCTCATTAAGAGGAAGCATTTGTCTCTGTGGTTATGACTGTAGCCCTGTTAATATTTCCTGACAAGGAGCAGCGGGTAACTCTTCTTATTTACTGAGCCTTTTCTAATGTTCTTTTTTGCTGTAGCTTATTCTGACTATTATCGCCTGGACCAGAAATCCATGACTGGCATTGTTGTTGGGGTTTGCATAGCCTTGACCTGCATCCTGATCTGCATCCTGATCCTCATTTATCGCAGTAAAGCCAGGTATGTGTCTGTTCTTGAAGGCCGAGCTCTTTCTGAATGCCCTGATCCTTGGGACATGCCTTCTTCTCCAAGAGTGCCAAGTTCTGTGCTCTGTCTCTTCACCTGTTCCTACCTGCAGTGGACACAAAGCACTTGGTTGGCTCTTCCTACCCTACCTGAGCCCCTTCTCCATTGAAGAGAAGGAAGAACCCTCAGCGTGAGTCAGTGGTGCTTCGACAACCGAGGCACGCTTTCCAAATAACCCCCCCTTTTGAGTCAGATAAGCGTGCTGCTGTACATCATCTGCTCCTCCCGCTGAGCCCGCCAGCCTGCCCAGCCCCGGTGTGCAGGGCTTTAGCTCTGGGGTGGCTGGATGAGAGGAGCGCTGACATAAAGCAGCTCCATGATGCAGTTTCTTTGCAGTGGGGCAGGCCACCATCAGTCTGTCTTGTCACCAGCTGCTATGGGGCAGAAACTGGCCCGGAGACTCTGCCCATAACTTTGGGACCAGAACAAATAAAGTTACTTGAAATAATAAATTAAAAAACTGTCTGAAAGTAGATTTTAGTAGCCAGGGCTTTTTAGCATATGTGCAGGAAAAAATATGGATTGGGAGACGCTCTCTGTGTAGCATGGTAGAAAGGTCTTAGTATCATTAGTGGTTACTTTCTCCAAGTAATATTACCAATCATGACAATTCCTGTCTGCACATAAGCTTGTAGCCTCCTGTGTATGATTAACTGGGAGCAGATGTTATTTTTATCACAGGCAATAACATTTAAATTCCCTGAGAGTTAGGAGTATCGTATAACAAAATGTAAATGCCAAGAGTATACCAGTATTACTTGATTAATAATAGCTTTGAAGTTTATCCATGATTTTTTTATATTTTCTTCCTGTGGGTCAATTTTATTCCTGCTTCACATGTGTGTAGGAAAACATCTGCTCCTAAACCTGCGCAGCAAAGCACTGACCAGCTGTCACATAACAGCATCTCATTAGCCAGTGCTAATGAGGTGGAGAAGAGTATTGAAGGAATTGCCGAGAATGAAGAAGCCTTCTTGCCAATGATAGTGGGAAACAGCTTCATCGATGCTAAGGTACCGTGAGCTTTACTCGCTCCCAAAACAGAAACCTTTCTGTAGAATTCACTGCTATAACATCAGAGTCCTTGCCAAAGGTACACTACAAATCCGCAGGGGGGTTTTTAATGGGATGAGCACAGGCTTGGCAATGCAGGGTCAAATTTTCAAGACATCCTAAAGTTCAGCCAGAGATCTGACACTGCACTCTGCAGACTGGAGAGTTTGGCTCTGGCGCAGCATCCCAGGATAAAAGCTCCACAGACTCAGGGCTGCCAGGTGGCCTCGGCTAGTCCAAGGAGATAGTGAGAGTCTCCTTGTCGGGACCGAGTTCAGCAGGTGCCTGTGCATGATCTAGTCGAGCAGGATGCTGAGTAGGTATTAAAGAAAATACTGGGGTTTTGTATTTTTACTGGTAAGACAACATTATATTTTATAAATGCATATCTGGTCAAACTATAAATGAATCTGGGTGGCAGCATGTATCAGGAGGTGTGCAGAGTCTTACAGGCCAGGAGTCCCGTGTGGCAACACCACGCTGGCCATGCTTTCGCCTGCAGACCTGCTGATGTAAGGCTCGTTCTGCACACCCTGTGAACTCGGATGGAGCTGTGCCCTCAGGATGGATGCAAGAGCTGGGAGACGGACCCCAGTACAGGCACGGACACGGTGTGTCTGAATGGTCACACTCAACGTAGTAAAGGCAGAGCAGTGGCTGCGATACTTTTCCGTCTGTTTGTAGTATTACAGCTGTTGGGTCTGGCCTGGGGGTTCGCCAGATTTAGTGGATCTGGTCTTGACTCGTCTCAAGAAGTAGATGAATAGCAGACCACAAAAACTTACTGAGCACCAAGACTTCATTTGTCCTCCTTTTCAGTATAGGGCAAATAAGTAGGAATAGAAAAATATTTTCAAATACCATAGGAATTTAATTTGTTAAAAGAAATGTCTGTGTGCCTCCCTCTGTTGTAGGGGGGAACTGATCTGATTATTAACAGCTATGGGCCCGTCACAAAGGCTAACTGCAAGAAGAGGTGGCTGTTCTTCCAGGATACTAAGAAGGTGAAGACGGAGGAGGTAATCGGTCTAATGGGCAGAGATGCACAACCTTTACTGTAATACCCTGTATTTGCAAAGGAAGATACGTACTTTTCTATTTGTGGAAAAGCATAATTAGTGGTGGAAATCTTAATTGGATAGTTTCAGCTGTGTTAAGGCTGATGGTGTTCTGCCTTGTAGTAAAATCTTACGGAAGTCTCATTTTCTGTCCCAAGGTGTCAGATATTGTAACTCTTTACCGTTAACTGATTACTTTCTTGCCTGTGCCCTTTTGTCTGGGAGCAAAGGGATTCCTGTGTACTGGGTCTCTGCATAGCATCTACAGTACTCCATCTGCAGAGACTTTGTATAAATACAAATACAAATTAAATATGTATTTATAAATAAAAATAATATAAAAATATAAAGAATCCCATTCTACCCTGACAGCTAAAACTTTGTTTGCTAAAGAGAAACCAAAAGAGAGAAATTAAATTATTTACCCAAAGTACTGAAGAAATTGAGAATCTGAGTAGAACTGTCTGGCTTTTGAAATTGTTGCTCTGGACACATTTGCTATTTGGATGAGAAAAATACAATTTAAAACTGAAGTGTTCAACCAAATCCTGAAGGTTATCATGTGAATTCACACCTCTGGGGCATCTAACTAATGTTTATTGAATTGTAACGTGTACTGTGTTCTGTATGTTTAAGGAATATGGAAGTCTTGATATCCATGTTGTAAATTCGTATTCCAAAATATTTCCAGAAGCAGCTGCATATTTCTGATGCCTCTAGAAGAAAAATATTTGCTGCCACCCACAGAGTAATGCTTAAAGAATATGCATGAAGGGATGGGAGAGAGCTCTACCGCGTATGGTTTTAACATACCATTCAGGCCTCTCCAGTGAAATCGTTCTTGATTAGCCATGCTTACCTAGAAGGGATTATTTCATCTATTATGGAAAAGTATGAGCAAGACTTGAGATTGATCCTTTTTAGCCTCCTGTAGGAAAGCCCAGACTGTTTGAGCTAACGCCGTTAGAGGCACTCTGGTGGAGTAGGAGACAGGAAATGCAGGAAAAATTCAAATTATGGCTCGGCTTTCCAGAGGCTGAACAGCCTTTTTCTCTCTGCTCTTCCTGTAGCCTCAGAGAAGGTTTGTCCAGGCAGCGTGTCTGTATCAGCCAGGCACCGCTGTGCTGATCAGCGAGGACGACTCCCCCAGCTCTCCTGGCCAGCAGTCTGACTTCCCGGGGCCGTTCGGTGTGGCTGCTGATACGGAGCACTCGGCCAACAGCGAAGGAAGCCACGAGACTGGTGACTCTGGAAGATTTTCTCACGAGTCCAACGACGAGATACACCTCTCCTCTGTGACGAGTGCCACGCCTCCCACTCCCAGTCCTTTTGTGAGCAGTGACTTGGGTACGAGCGTGAGGAGCTCCGCAGTAAGTCACTGCGCAGAGCCTCCGCTGCTGTTTGCTGCTGACCAGACTCCTACCTCACTTCTTCAGATACACTCTGCGGTGCAGAACTGACACCCCTGGGGCCACGCCAGGCATTCTCGCAGCGTATGTCTGTTCGAAGGACAATGAACAGGGAGCCAAAGTTTTACTGCGGAAAGCCTGACTAACCTAGCAGGTGATCCCACACTTCTGTTGAATGTTGGTGGTTTTTTGGTTTTTTTTTTGATTGTTTTTTAAAACTCACTCATTTTGAATGTTCAGTGGTCAACAAATGTGAAAGGACAGTGAAGATTTCTGACTGAAGTTAAAAATGTGTCACTGGAGCAAAGGGAAGGCTGTTGGCCCTTTTGCTGACTATCTACCTCAGTTTGCCGAGAGGTGAACTCTGAATGACGAATGCTTTACCTCATTTGTGTTCTAGTTGGTCTCAGCTATGGAACTGATGATACTTCCTAGTGGTGGTGTTTTATTTTGGGTTGGTTTTGTTTTTTTTTTTCCCGGCTGTGTGTAGAATGTGTGTGTGCGCGCACGTGCGCTCAGTGATCAGGGAGTTGTATAGGTAGGGGAACAAGGTTGTTTAGCTGAAGCTCTGTCTTTAAAAAGAAGGAAACCTCAGAGTATAAAATGTAACGATTTAATATGGTTGACATAGAGGATGTTAAAAACTGGGAAAACCGGAGCTGATGCTTCCACGTGTACAGCCCCATTAAATTTCTTTTACCTCTTGATTTCTCATAACCCCAGTAAACCTAGGACAGTGCCTTTCCCCGAGAAACCTGTGCCAGCAACTGCTGACAGGATGTATGCCGTGTGCTTCGGGCTCTGGGACACATTGGGTTCCTCCCAGTGACAAATGTTGCCCCCTTATTGACAGCTGATGCTAAAAAGCATGGCAAAATGAAGAAGTATTCAGCATTTCCAAACGGTTTGGCTCTGCCGCAGAGTCACGGAACAGATAATACTGCTGAGTACTCCAGTATCACAGTACTGCTCAGCAATGGTGCCTTGCATTATATATTATGAAATTACTGATTTGCCTTATGCCTTTTTAGTATTCATAAAGTTGCTCTGGAGTACAGGAAGATGCCTTAAATGCTTCTTAGATGTTTTGAGTGAACTGTATCGTGTGTTTAGAGTTCATTTTTACCCAGCTTTGAGTGCTGATAAGCACTGCTAGAATCAGAGTGTGTCTCAGAGCTGTTGTTAGGATGCAACCCTGCTCCTTGCCTTTACCTAACGTGCTGTTAGCCAAGACTTTAGCTCAGGGAGTGACTTCACCCACATGCCAATCTCAAACTCTGATTAGGCTACCATGAGAAATAAAAAAGCCAGAGCTTTAGTTGAAGAGTCTATTGAAAGAGGTGAGTACTGCTACTGCCTTGAACCCATGCAATTCCCGTTTTATACTACCTCCTTTAAAAGTTATT
This sequence comes from Leptosomus discolor, assembly GCF_034619465.1. Taxonomy (NCBI): domain Eukaryota; kingdom Metazoa; phylum Chordata; class Aves; order Leptosomiformes; family Leptosomidae; genus Leptosomus; species Leptosomus discolor. The sequence continues at coordinate 21,583,814 of NC_141401.1, read as the reverse complement.
CTAGTGTTTTTTGGGGTTTGTTGTTGTTGTTGTTTTTTCCTGTACTCAGGGAACAGTTTGTTACTTTTGAGCTGCCTCACGGAAACGTGGAGCAAACTGACAGGGTATCACGTTTTGTTTTTTAATAGGAGAGAGGGAGAGAAAGGGAGGAGGTTGGAATCATCCCATGTTCTAAACTTGTCTGTATCTATATCCAGTCCTCTTCTCCACTCCTCCTTTTCCCTGTTTTACTTTGAGAAAAAAAAAAGAAAAAAAAAAGGCAAGCAAGAAAATTAAAAAAAAAAAAAAAAAAGCATATGTTTTTACTTTTAAAAGCAATGTTTGAGATGTAAGGTGAGAAAGCAGCCCTAGGAACTCCTGGCTCTATTGAAGTCTGTCAGAACTCCCGTTGACTTTACTGGGGTCAAGATGTCACCCTTTAGGTGGGCCAGGCTGACTTCTGTACCGCTCCTCGTGGATTGGAAGGTGGTCAGAAGTCCTCAGTAAGCCCTGCTCTTCTGTCTCTTTAGTGTGGAGGGATCCACCTCTAGGCACTGGAGTTCTTTGCCTTGTAACTGTTGGCTAGTTCTGAACCAGGCAGTACACATTCACCTTCTCCTAACAGTGTGGATTCAAATGCTTTGAAAATAATCTTGTATCAAAGAATTTTCTGTAGAAGAGAAGGAAAACACACATTGTCCCGATATAACTGAACTAGTTAAAAGCTATAGGTTTGAAGAGCTGAATACATTTTATTGTGTAAGTAGCTACTAACAAAAACCAATAGGGCTTCTTGGTTGTAGTAGCTGATTGCGTAGGTGAGCTGTATGCTTCTATAATTTTAACTACCTTGTTGGTACAAGAGCATTTAAAGAAAGTTATAATAATACCAGCAGCTATCTCCAAAGACTTCCAAGTGTAATTTTTTTCTCCAGCATGTAGTTGATCAACAATACAGTATTAAAAAAAATATTTTTGAACAGTTTTTTATCTACTTGCTGAAGAAAAAGAAATAAACCCTTTTCACCAAAGATTTATTTTTGGTCTCGTCAGGTGGAATTAGTGTACAGCAGAGTACTGTTTCTAGTTAGGTAAAGTGTGAAATAATCAAAGCTAGATTAAGAATGTGTACCTGTAGCATGAAGTTTCACACTTCATCTTTCAGAGTAGCCTCTCTTGCTAGTTTCATTCAGAAGGAGCCGATATGCAGATGGTAACTGCTTCTCCAAAGATTTGTTTGCTGTAAGTACTGATAATCAGATATAATTTTATGACTTCATTACAGGGGAATACTTAAAATCCTAAACTTTTTCTTCCAGAGACCCAGTCTGTAGTTTAACCCATGGATAATTTAAGAGAAACAGAGTTCATATAAAATTTGTCAATCTAATATAGATGCTCTAATTTCGGTAGCCGAGGAGTTGAAGTGTATTAGCGAGCAATGCATCCAGAACTCTATTCATTGCTTAACGTTTTATCGAGGTACTTTTTATCAGCAAATAAAGAAAACCAAAGATATTTAAGGTTACCTCAGCATATAGGCAAGCTTAGTTAGACATTAATTATTCTTTATTTTTATGTTAACCAAATCTAATACATTTCTCCAGAACCCAGTCTACATTCATGTGCTTCCCTTTACTTCGTCACATAGTCATCATCACCACAGAACAAAAAATATGTTCTCCTCAAAATTCATAGCCTACTACTAATATATCACAAGATTTTTCAAGAGACAGTTCGTCTTATGATTGGAAACTCCAGCAATGTAAGCAAAGGAATCTCCAGAAAAATGGTGTAGAAATTGATACTTTACTGAACTCAATGGCAGAATCAATCCTTCATGATTCCAACAGTGCAAAATTGGGCTCAAGGTTTAAATGCTTCATGTCCTTGAAGCCAACACATGCAGTTACACCATGATATTACAGATATTAATCTCCTCAAAACTTTATACCTGTGTCTGTCTAAGGAAATCAGGTTTTCATATGTAAACTTTGTTCATTCCATTTGCCTAGAAAGAGCTGGCAAAACATAGCAGGCAGAATGTTTCAGGTTTTCCAGTATTTTTTTCTTGGTTGTGTATGTAGGAACTGGGTCCTGGAGGAAAAATTATCAATTTTTAATTATGAATTTTACTAAATATGTTCTGGAAGATGAACGTAAATGTGGAATTTAGTGTTACACTATGTGAATTGATTTTGTTTAAGTGTATTAAGAACTAAGGAGCCATGGCTGGTGTAATGAGTGTGTATGCAACCCTTTTACTTTAAAAAGAACGCAAGAATCTTACAGTTGATGTGACCTGAAGAGCATCGAAACTGATAGAGGAACTGGCTTACCATGCTAATTGTGTTGCCAAGGGAGCGCCCTTCAATTGCAGTAGCAGTGCCTGTTCTGCAGGACCTGGATCCAATCCCAAATGCTCAGTCTGCCCACAGTTACACTTGTGTACTTTCTTCATATTTAACAAAAAATATTCTCATCTTTCAGGAGCTATTTAGGAGAACTGGCAATGTGTATGCCATGTAGAACAGGGCATGTCGATTTTTTTTTTTTAATAGCGCTGCTTTTGTAAGAGAAACTTGAAAAATCTACATATCACTTTTAATAATTTCCTATACTATCTGTGCATTTTCTGTATAATGTATGAGATTTTAACAGGAAAGAGGTCATTCCTCCTTTGGTTTTATTCCCTTGCTTTAGACTACGAGCTAAATCTCGTTTGCCTTATTCAAATCAGGGTCCTCATCCTGGTTCTTTTTAAGTCAACGGGAGAGTTAATTCTTATTTCAGTTTGCATGGTCTTGGACAGACAAAATCAGCTCGGTTTTTGTTTGGTTGGCTGGGGTTTAAATCTTCACAGTGTGGTTATTTTTAAGGCACAGAATTCTCATGTGCTTAAAACACTGCTGGCAAATGGATTTTTGTCAGATAACAAGTCACCCTGCATCAGAGGGCCACCGTAACTCTCCATGCACCCAGCCTCAGCCTGCAGCAAACCCTGAGCAGTTCCTGTCAGTTTAGCTCTGTTTCGCTGCAAACCAAGTCAACGTGTGTGACTTGCCATCTGCTGCAACCTGCGGGTGCACAAGCAGAGTTACCATGGGCTGCTGGGACTCAGTAACCTGTTGCTCTGAGGAAATGTGTGAGCCCTAAGACCAGGAGCTCTTTCTCATTTTATTCGTTACAGAATGAAGTTTATGCAGGGAAAAGTCCATCTCCTAAAATGGGGAATGTTGGTGGGTTTTGTCGGGCGCTCCATGTTTAGCCAAAAATCTCATTCACACCACCTGAAGAGAGAGCTGCACGGGTGTAACTGGTGGTATTTCACAGAAATCAATTTCCTGAAGTTATTCTGGTAAAACTGAGATCAGAATCATACCTAGTAATTGCTAAAGAGGTAGTTCTTGGCTTGTTACGCACTTACTAGTTGCTGCAACTGCAGCTCTGCTAATAGCAAGTGGTTTCTAAAGTGGAGGAACTTGCCTGTCTGCAGGAAATACTGAGTGCCTTTCTATAACAATGCAAGTTAAAAAGCTGTTATTTATGTATTTGGAACGAGTTCCAGAAAGCACCGTTCTTCAATACAAGTCCAAAGCCAGCTTGCTCTCTGTTAACAAAGGCCTATATGAAGAGAACACAGATTCAGTTTGGCTCAAATGTGAGTCAGTTTATTCCTTTGGAATTGCTCTGGATTTACACCGAGACTGGTCCTGATTGACTCAAAAGGGATGTAAACACAGGCTTAAGATTTTTCGGCATTGGGCCCTCGGGCTCCACGGTGAGCGGTGCCCCTTCTGGAAGTTTCAGCTGCTCACGGCTGCATACACCCACATTGCACCCGCCTGGTGTGTTGTCAGTAAAGACTGACTGTATGAAAAACTGACTTATACAAACGTTGCTGTTTGATTGTTTGGCTTTTGGGTTTTGTTTGGGGTTTTTTAAGTTGTGAATGAATTGCCAGTGTGGGAGCCAGGTATGTATCTCATATTGTGGTGGTCTGGATCCTGTCACTCCGTGTGCCATTTTCTTCCAAGGGCAGCAATGGCTGACTGGCGAACGGACGATGGAGCTGAGCTGTATTAATTTTATATTTGTCTCAGGGGATCAGCTCTGTGAATTCCATTGCATGAGGAAAGCCAATGTTTGCCCTGATTTGAATGTAACTTTTTAATGGCTTTTAAAAACCTATTTTGTTTAATAATGTGGGCTTGTTTTTCTTTTTCTAGCATTCTAGTAAATGTTACCTAGTGTGTTGGTTCATTTTTTCCCCTCCAGGGTTGTTTATATACTACCCCAAGGTCATGCCAAAAAGTAATAGAAGTTTAAATGCCAAATGTTTATGAAACTGCTGTCTAAATACTGATTGATTGCACAGTTGAAATAAAAGTTTTCCTTAGTAAAAGTGCTACTTGGTAAATACTTTATTTTCAGTGTTTCTGACCAGTGGCTCAAAACAAGGAAGCTGTAAATACAGTGCCTCGTTTTAGGCTGAGCAGCTTGGGAGATGTTGGCGTGCAAAGTCATAAAAAGAGGTAGAGAGTGAACTGCATGTGCCTTAGAGCTGAAATTCACAGTACTTTCCCAAACATGTACTTGTGTATCATTTATGTACATGGAATTATTCCCCACCTAAAAACTCCGTCTGTGCCCCCCTACTGCCAAGCACCCGTGCAAGATCTCCGTTTTGGTTTCTTTCCACTGGGTGTGGAAGATGTGGTTCTCAGCACAGCTGTTCTCAGAAGTCTGGAAAGCTGCTGACAAAGCTTGCATTAACGGAGTGTTTCCCAGCATTTTTACACCTGCTAACTGTTGAACCTCGTATTTCAGTGTATGACAAGACTAAGAAAATGCAGTTGCTGTTGGTCAAAAGGCAAACTGCTATTTTTACAAAGGACTACATTCTAGACAAAAGTCAGTCAAGTTAAATTAGTGAGGAAATTATGTTCTATAGGGACTAGAAGGTTTCTGTTGCTAGCAGGTTGGTTACTGATTGTCACTTGAAGGCAACTGAAAAATTGGCCAGATGGTGTAGGGAGTTAGGGACAGAGTTGTATTTAGAGCAGTGGTGCCCATGCAGATCCCACCCTGTTGGAACCACAGTCATTACTGCTGTTATTGACGGGGTCTCCAGGGAGAATAAAACCAAACCAGCAATGGAATCTGAACTCTCACAATACTTTGGGAGGTTTGCCTTCGGTTTTTCATCTATATTGTTCCCTAAAAGAGTGGAACTCTTCGCTGCCACTGAATATACTTAATGGGAAAGAAACGATACTTCAGAGGTATTTCAAAGCTTTGAAATCATGGTATTGGGAATTGAAGATTTGAAAAAAATATTCACTAACTTTCTCCTGTGTCCAGGAAATGACTGCTTCTGAATACATTTATTATTACTTCTTATTTTGACCCTCTCTGAGGCATGCACCCTCCCACTCACGGGTGCCTCCAAGAGAGAGGGCATGCTGTGTGCGCCCCTACAAGACAGGGCCTTGCTGCCCTTGTGCTGATGAGTCGGGCTGCCTGGGCTCTACAGCAGAATCATGATGTCTTTCTTCCTTTTGAATTCTCAGAAGACAGGAAATCTGAAAGGCCTCATCACGCTGCTTTATGCATCACAGCCGTTCTTACCTGCACAGTCTGCTTACAGAGCAGTGCTGCCTAGTTGGGTAGCTGAGGTGACATTTATCCCTGGGAGTGTTAGAGCACCAGCTGTGGTGACCAACTCCAGTCCAAAATTCTTTGTTCCTTATGTTCAAATATGGGAACACTGAAATATTGTTACTCAGAGGTAAATGAGAAAATTAGACCAATGCTGAAAAAATAATAAAGTATTTTAACAGAGTATTTGTAAAAAATGAACAAATCTTAAATATAGTAAATAAAATTACTAGCTATGGAGCAGTCAGTCTTAGACTGTCCAGTGATACGAAAGCTCTACCAGTGTAGCCCACCGGAGATGCTGTTCTTTCTCTAGGTGAGAACAGGAACCAACAGAAGTTCCTGGTTATGTGACTGCTGGTTAGTACGGGCACATTTTACAGTCCAGCATCCTCCTTCCCAGCAGCAATAAACAGACAGCAAACCCCCGTGTTTCAAGGAGCTGTTACTGCAGAGGAAAGCTTTCCAACGGCCCTGGTTTGTGACTGATGTGCTGTGCTACCTGCCTGCAGTCTCCAGCGGCCCGAATGCTCAAGCTTCAGACGGGTGAGCTCTGCGGGCCATTTACACTGAATGCCCACGTTAACGGCAATAACAGCATTGCTGTTCCTTTTTTCCATTTACCAGTGACATCAATCTACAGTCTTTGCTGATCTGTTTTTTGGGATAAAAGGACCAATATCTTGGAATACAAGGCCAGCTTTCTGCCATGCTTTGCAGGTTGCTCAGCCCCCGCAGCGGACAAGGAGGGAGTAGGGAGGGAAAGGACTCCACCTGCAGTTGTGGCAACACATCGGGATTGTGGTAGGTGAAACATCCTCGCGCTACAACAGGTGAGCAGCAGTTCTTTATGTGTTAATTCCTCTCCCTGTCCTCACCCTTTCACTCAGCAGGTAAAATGGGCATCTCTGTTAAGAAGCGGAATCTGTGCCTGTGTTTGGCTGCTAACGGTGTGCAGAGCACCACACGTGAAAGCAACTGGCTGCCCCAAGGTCAAAACTGGGTACGTGCATCTCAAAAACCCACCCCGTTCTCCACCAGACATAGAGTGCTGGTGACTGCAGATTTAGAATCTCCTTTGCACCTAAAGCCAGACTTGGCATTTTTTTTAATGCATGAAAAAAGACATCTGCTTTCCTTTCATTTATTCCTTATTTCTCTGAACATTTACGAGTAAATCCAGTTGGGTTTTCTGTTTGGGGATGCATAAGCATTTGTTATCAGTAGGATTAACCTATGCCGTATCTTTTTTTTCTAATACACCTTGGCACTGTGCAGCCCAGTCTCTCTCCCCTTTTTCCTTCATCTGCAACCATGGTCTCAGGACTGGTGCTAGACAGGAGAGTATACCCTCTGTCAGTAAGAGAGAAGCTGTAGGTGCTAAGGCTGTGGCTGTCCATGTTGCAGTGTCCTTCTCCCTCTATAATGAATGTATTGGCGCCACCTTTTCCTCCCCACACGGTGAAGAGGATGAGATTTGAACCCTCCTGTCGGCACATCCTTGCTTGCTAGAGCCCCAGGTAAACAAGCTCAGATTTGACAGAGATACCATATTGTTTCTACCTGAAAGTGGAGCGTTAAGCTTTATTTAAATCCCATTAATTTAAGTCCTGTTTACACAGGAATGTACCATTAAGACATACAGAAAATGCAACTAATTCAGAATCTATCTGTGCCTCAGTGAACGATACACCATACACAGACAGCCCTAGTCCATAGGATCTCCTTCATCTGGCAATGGAGGTCTGGGGGCTGGCAAACGTTTTGGGTGCCAGCTGCTCTCCGAGAGACTTCTGCCCTTGCTGCCAGGCGCCAATCCCCATTTGGCCTGCAAGAACCAGCCAGGATGGTGATCCGGCAGTGCTGTGCAGTGGTCCAAGTTCCTCGGGGTTTTGCTGGAGAGATGGCTAAAGCGTCCCTGGAAGCTGACCAAAATTCCAGGTGGGTCCAGGGGATGCTAGGTATGTAATCATCCACAGTTTTGAAGGATGAAAGTGAATTTCTGTGGGTGACTGAAGATACGTTTCCTATTATACTGCTGCCATGGGAAGTTTTAAATCAGTGCCCAAAACACCGGATTCTGCTTTCGCTGGAAATAGACTGGGGACTCCCCACAGGTCATGTTAATAGAATAGGTTTGGATTTCCTTTTATCTGCATGGCAATACACTGGGGAAAAAAAGATTTTCCTGAGCAAAGCAGCAGACTTCTGGCTAGGCTGCCAGGCGGTTGCACCACATGAAAGCAGGAAAAGTGTTGCTCACAGTACAGCGCCCTACAGCCTTTAACAATTTGCGTTTTGGTATGCTGCTCTAGGAAATTAACCTTCTGGTTTGCTGAAAGCCATCACCAGGGGATGAGTGACAGAGCTTAATAGATGCTGCCTTCTCACTGTTAGTAGTTTACAGTCATATTAGCTTAAAACAATCCCACTGAACGACTTGCTCATAGCTTTCCCTGTATTAGGTCATGCAATTGAAGTTGGAAGTAAGGTAGTTTACAGCACAGACTGTAAAACTAAAAAAAAAAAAAAAAATTCCATTAAAAATTATATCACTCATGTTAGCAACCATCATGCTTTGGAATAGATCCTGAATACTTAAAAGTCAGTAACAGCTTGCTCAGTCTCTACCAAATAAAACAATCTGGCTTTGCGTTACACAAAACCCACAGTCAAGGCAGACTGAATCCCTTGAGATCAAGATTTCCAGCTTCAAAGGATAAGTTGACTCCATGCTTGAGTTCTAAGTATTTCAATTAAAATTCTTCTGCAAAATCAAAAGCAAGACAACCTCTAGTTCATAATAGGAAAGAATTCTGATACTGGCTTTTACAACACTTTACAGAAAAATTACTATATTAAAGAGGAAAGCACCCTCTTATTTTTTACATACTGCATCTCTAGCTTTGTGATCTACATATGGTAAGGTAAAATCAGTGAAGAAGCTGTGCATATTAGAAGCGACTGTAGCACAGCCCAGAATCACAGCCGATACCCAAGAGTCCGCTTCTGCCATGTAAAGATGTAGAGGTTTAGGTGAGCCTGGACTACCTGTGTGATTAGCTTCTGAGCACTGGCTAGAGATGGGATAAGCACCCTGGTGTCCCCAGCAGTGTGTGCTGACTGGCATCACAGCCTGTGATTCAGAAGTCTCAGTCTGAGTGAGAAGGTTGCCATTTGTAGGTGGATTGACTGGAAACAGCCTTTTAATAGGAGACTCCACAACTAGTTTAGTGTTCAACAAGGTTTTAAGAGTTTGTGATGATGCTTCCCGTCTGTAGCAGCTCAGCTGGGTCAGAACTTACAGCCCAGCTCTGCGGTTGCAGATCACTAAGAGACAGGATTCCTGCAGGAACAGATGTATAGCACCCTAAAATGTCCGTCTGTGCATTTCAGATTTTAAATCATACCCACTAGGGCATAATACCTGTCAAGCAATTTAATCCCATTTGGTGTCTGTGGATAGTGCATATATTTTAAATAATTAGTTCCACATTCTTTTCTTGAAATTCTGGATTTTGTGTGAATTTTAGCCTGGGGATTAAGGAAGCTGCTCTCAGATGTAATGGGTGAGTGCAGCATCTATGTAACTAGGTCACAGTGTACTTAGGCATACTGTAGTTATCTGTTCTTGTGGTCTTCCCTACTTTCGTTGCACAATAAACAAAAGAGGTAACCAAGTTTGAGTTGTAATCTCTTACAGCACGGCAGAGTGCTGAGATTTCATAGTGGCATTTTTTTCCTGCATTTTCTAACAATGGTATGTTTGTGATTTCTGTTCTTTCCTTTTTTTTTTTTTTTTTTTTCTGCTTTAGCTGCATTTTCCTTTCGTAGTCTACAACCCCCCAAACTGACATTTGTTGGTTCCCGCTTCCCAGCAGATCTCCTGTTACTCAGACATAGTTACTTGTTCAAAATAGGTTTTGTTACTGGATTCCAGTAAATATTTTACTTAAAAATTAAGAGTAAGCTATAGTTGCCAAAAAAAAAAAAAAATTAAAAAAAGACATAGCACATACTGTCCTGTAGCAGTCCCCTCGATTGTCTGCTAACTACATTTCTTTGTTACTTGCTAGTTGTGGAACTGCTCGGTAATTACTGCATACACATGAGGTCTCACTGTAAGAAGGTCTGTAACATTGTGGTGGGTTAATCTTGTCTGGCTGCCAGATGCCCACCAAGTTGCTCTCTCACTCCCTCTCCTCAACAGAACGGGGAGAAAATAAAATGAAAAAGCTCATGGGTCAGGATAAAGACAGGGAGATCACTTACTATCACAGGCAAAACAGACTTGACTCGGGGAAGGTGAATTTATTGCTTCTGGTCTGCACTGACAGAGGCCACCCCTGTGGCCCCTGCTACCAGGACCATGACACCTACACCCAACACAAACATTTGGTATGTTTGTACTAAGACTTTGGTCCTGTTTAATATAGAGCTGGCCTCTGAGCATCCTGCTCTTAATTTCAAAGAAACATAGCTGCAGTTGAAAAACTCAACTACTGATCTGGATGGAGGGAAGGGCAAGTGATACAGTTTGACTGAGGTGGCTGTAAAATTTAATTGTTCCTTTTGATGGACGTGTTCTTGTTAAAATCTGTCTCCATTCTTGACTATCCATGTCCTTCCTAGAGAGATCAGATGTACACCATAAACCCTGATACAGAGTCCTCCAAAGAGAAACTAGTACAGTAACACCAAAACCAGCTGGCCTCTAAATGCGACTTGGAGTTTTGCATCAGTATTTTGTCTCGCTACTCACACGTGTCAGTTTTAATTGAAGACAGTGAATCACAAATGCACAGATTAAATCTATGCCTTCATCTGCTCTTTGAATATAGCAAGGAGGTGCTGCTGCTGTTCCTCAGTGCAGAAAGCTGTCACCTACCCAACTGTAACTAGGGTTAGAGCAACAGTGGTGGGGCTAGAAGCTGTATATAGTAGTACCACGTAATCCAGAATGGTCTACAGGGGTACTGAGGGAGGCTCTGCTGTTCTCTCAGTGGCTCTGCCTGACACTCTGAGCTGCAATGTCCGTAGGCACTGAACGCTGACTGGACAAGCAGTCCTAGTGCTTGAAGTTCAAGGACTTCAGTCCGCAATTGTCAGTGGCTCTGATCCATCCTGGAGGCAGTGCCCTGTGAACTGCATCCTCCAAAACCACAAAAAGCAGACCATGAAATGAAACAAATGCATTCTTGTGTATGGAACTTACTGTAATATATAGATCTTGTCAAAGGAGTATGACTTGCAAAACCATGAAAAAGCTGTTGGTGGTGTACAAGAGAAAAGAGGCAGCATCTCTAGGAAAAAGACCCTCTGCAAGCAGACAGATCAGCACAGGTCAGGAAGCGCTGTGCCTGTCTGAGGCACAGGGCTGAGATGAGGGAATACCCACAGAACTGTGCTAAGCCTGGAGAGCTTTTTCTGCCAGACACTGCTACCTCTAGACTTAGCATCACCCCTCCTTTAGCTTTATGGCAAAGATGTCACTTGGGGAGTTCTGCAGTGTGAATCCCAGAAGAGTCTTTGCCTAAACTGAATTACTTGCCTACAAATGCACTGATGCATTGGACAGCCTGGGACAAGGCTTCCTCGGGTCTTTGCAGCAACAAACTTTACTTTGCAGACAGTTAAAGTTATAATCAACAGAGTCTAGATCCAAGCGCGGATTCATAACCACTTGCAAAGATCAGTGTGGCCTTTGCAGAAAACTAGAAAGGGCTCTCGAGAGAACCTAAGTGCAGGCATTAAATGCTTGCCTTTTCATCAAGCCATGATAAACAGGAAAATGTAATGGATTAAAGATAATAATCTAGAAAACCCAAGAAATTGCATTTCTTTCATTTCCCCACAGAGTGTCCCCATTTCATTATTCATTGCTTAACAGACGACCGCTTCTTTGAGTAGGTAGTAGTCCATTTTGCAGAGGAGCCCACAAAAGTTTGTTAAACACTTATTTCTCCCTTTTAAAAAATTTATTATATTGATAATGGTAACATGGCAAACTGAAAGTTCCCCTTTACCTCTAGGGCAAGTAAAGGGGAACTTTCAATCTTAGGCTCCTTGGTGACTTGAAGATCAAATGAGGGTTTTTTAGTGCATATATATACACACACTCTAGATTTCTTGTCAAAACTTTTGTACTTTGATATACAAATAAATACAATAATGAAACTTAAGTTCCTAGATAATCAATGTCTGTCTTCATATTTTAAATGCTTAGGTCCTATACTTACTAATTTTCACATATTGGTTATAAAATTTTATCGTTACAACTGTTGGTAAAGTCATAGAATCATAGAACGGTTTGGGTTGGAAGGGACCTCAAAGATCATCCAGTTCCAACCCCCTGCCCTGGGCAGGGACACCTCCCACCAGACCAGGTGGCTCCCAGCCCCATCCAGCCTGGCCTTGAGCACTGCCAGGGAGGGGGCAGTCACAGCCTCTCTGGGCAACCCCTGCCAGTGCCTCACCACCCTCACAGGACAGAACTTCTTCCTAACATCTCATCTCAATCTCCCCTCTTTCGGTTGGAAACCGTTACCCCTCGTCCTGTCACCACACCCCTGATCCAGAGTGCCTCCCCACCTCTCCTGCAGCCCCCTTTCAGCACTGGAAGCCGCTGTAAGGTCTCCCCGGAGCCTTCTCTTCTCCAGGCTGAACAACTCCAACTCTCTCAGTCTGTCCTCACAGGGAGCTGCTCCAGCCCCCGATCAACTTCATGGCCTCCTCTGGGCCCGCTTGAGCAGGTCCATGTAGGTTTTACCTTTATTAGTCATATGTGTTGTTGGCAAGAGTACCTGAGTGCGTTGAAGTTGTTCTTCCTGAAATACTTGAGCCATGGCTCTACTTTAACTGTAAGTGTGCACTCAAAAAAAGAAAACAATTAGTCTTACTAAGTCTCTGAACTAAGAGCTTGCTGTGAACTTGAAAAATTTTGTTCCAGTGTAGACATGACACTAGAGTGCCCTTTGTATGCATTTCTGAGACATTTTTTGATTGGTACGCTAATAACTTGTCTTGCAAAGCTTAGAAAAATGTGTTTCATCAGCCAATGATTTGCTATGTGATTAGACAGAGGCATGATCATTCTCAGGCTTTTTACTTGATTTCAAGATACATCACGCATAATATGGAAGAAAACTAATGCAATGGACTACGGAAAAAAATCTTACCTTTCATGGACTAACTCATACCGCAATTGGTTCTGCACTTTTCTCCTACAAACAGTTTTGTGTGCATTTCAGATTAAAGTTGAAACATGAACAAGACAATTAATTAGATTTTGGTTTGTACTGTATATTATGTGGATGAATGGTTAATGCAGAAGTTTAGGCAGTCTTAATTTTTGTTGATTTTTTTCATTCTGCTTTTAGCAGAAATGAAACAGACGTGGGCTCATGAGACCTGGTTTCCATCCCCGTAACAGATGTAGCATTCACCGGTAGGTGAGCAATTTGCTCTGAAACAGCTTCAATGACTTGTGCTCAAACTGTTCCAGTTACAATCCCTGAGACTGGCAGAGAGATGTTCTACAGCTGATAGACCCAGAAGGGACCTGGTTACCACATTTTTCCAGAGCAATACCAGCTGCACAACCAGCTAGACTAAAAAGGCACAAACAGCACCCATCTTGTAACGTACAAACAGGGACGTGTTTAGTTCTATGGCGCTGGAAAAGGGAGATGCAGAGGAGGCAAACAAGTATGTCTGGAGGAAGAGATGTAACTCTAGCGTAACAACCAAACCAGATTTTTAGTGTTGCCTCAGACCTGACAGAAACTCCCTCCAGCCTTGCTAAACAGCCCTATTTATCACAGTAGTATTACTACAAGTTTCTAGAACCAGCACTTCAATTTGTATAATGTTAAAAAACACCTTTTCGAAAAATGAAATAATTATTTCCCTCATAGCAGGTGGGGGAACCAAATCTACTAATGCTGAAGACTGTTACAAGCTAAGGCTACCACAACGCAAATTTCCTTAGATGAGTCCCTTTTCCCCAGCTCAACGCTTTCTGTCCAGGGGGCAGAGACACCACTGGCTGCTTGGCTTCTGTGCCCATGTGCTAGAAAACCTGCAGAGGTGCTGCCGGCCCCTGCCGTGCGTGTGCCATACCTTGAGGCGGCCCACGGAGGCTGGACGTGCTGCCCTTCTGTGCGAGCTGGCTGCGCCCCCAGGCCCCCTGCTCATGGGGCATTTCTGCCTCGCCGTGTAGGAAATCTGTGAGGAGCTCATCGCTCACGGTAATGTCACAGGTTAAAGCTGTGTGTGCTTTATTTTAGAATATATGTGACTTACATGAGAGGGAAACACTTGTATTTTCCCCTGATACTGGCCGTGGCAGAATGACACAGCTCAGGCAGCTTCCAGCTTTTTTCCTTGTGACATAATGCTTTCTTTTTTCTTTTCTAATTTTATTCCTCTGGGACAAAATCTTGGCCCCCACAAAATCAAACAGAACAACTCTTCCACTTTTTCCTTTTTTGAGTTCCTCAAGCTGGAGAAAACTCCAGTCTCCAAGGTGTTTATATTTTTCCATTAGCACACTGGCATATGTTCATATGTTGTCAAAACGGGCTTCTATGCTACTCTCTGCTCTTGAGATATGCGGTAGATACATGTGAAAACATGCAGCAAAACCCCTTTAACGTTAATGCTCTGTTGTGGATCCATGTCTCATTGATATTTCTCTCCTGATAATGTAATGTTGAATGTTCAGACGCTATGACAACAATTGGTAAGAGAACTTCCTCTGCTTAGTGGTAGTTTGCACAGGAAGATTCTCAGTAGCCTTCTTTTTAACCTGAATTCAGAGGGAAAGGTAACCTAGAAGTTACCAAAACCAGCTCTTTTATGCTCAATAACACAATGCATCACATATGATTGAAGCTACCGTTATCCCACCAAAGCCACCCTTTTCAAGAGTCAGGGTGTTACAAAGTGTTAAATAGTGTTTGTTCACAACTGAGTACTCTGGCAGGGAGCGAGAGCCTTCTGTGGGGTTGGTTACTGTTGAAAACAAGAAAATTATTTCAGAATGACAGAATCACTAGAGTTCAATGGGACCTTGGGAGGTCTCGACTTTGAGTCCAACTTCCCGCACAAAGCAAGGTTAATGCTGAACTTTGGCCAGGCTCTTCTGGGCTGTGCCCAGTTGCATCTTGAAAACCTCCGAGGAAGTTTTCTTTAGTTTCTTGTCCCAATCTTGCTTAGCCTCAAAACAGTTCCTCCCCCACCTGCACCCCGCCCCCCCCCCCCCCGCCAGTTGGAACCTTATTTCAAATTATGGCCACCGAGTCTCATTCTCCTGTTACATGGTTCAGTAAAGAGCCTGTCTCTCTCTTCTTGGTAACCTCCACTTTGGTGTTGGAAGGGTGCTCCTAGGTACCCCAAAGCTTTCTTAATTAACAACTTTTGAGAGGAAGAAACATTGGAGTAATTTTAAGGACAACCGATGAGCACTGAGGTTATCAAGTGGTGAATGGTGTGTGATAATGAGACATTTCATACATTTTTGGGGAATCTTTGAGCTCCTGGTATGAGCAAATGACCTCATTCCCTTCAGACACTGCGTCAGCCACTTCCACCATAGGTTTAGCAGTGGGAAGTTGGTCCAACAGGATTCTTGCAGACTGCTCACTGAGGACCCTTAGTACAAGTTAAAGCTGAATTTGGACGAACAGCAAAACAGACATAATTTTTTGCAACTAGAGCAGTGGGTTAAATCTGAACTCCCCACTCACGCTTCTGGTGCAGACTATCTCCCCCTAGGAACCGCTGTAGATTCAGTGACATTAATCTGCGCATCCATAATTACAGTCTACATGCTATCACAAGGCAGCTGTGCACAGAAGCTCCGGCAGTCCAGGGAGAATCATCTAGGCCTACAGCGAGCTCCATCACAGAAAATGCAAATCTCTTCCCAGATAAGACAGATCTTCCTCCAAATACAGACTGGCTCACACCCACCTTGCTAATAACAGGCTCTACTTCTCTTCAGCAAGATTACACAAAATTAACCAGCAAATCCTGTGAGAGTATTGGCAATATGCTATACTTTGAGGTACATGCACTTGGGGATTGCTGCAAAGTAAGAGACTGTGGACAAATAAAAACGATGTCTAGGGAAGGACAGGAATCAACATTAAAAATTTAATTACTTTCTCCATTTCATTTAGACACACAGAATGTAAAAGTAAAACCATAGTAATACCGATACCTTAACACATGTATCAGCTTTTTTCCCTCTGAAAAACTGTTCCAAATACTGGGGAAGGACCAACTATCCATCTTACAAGAAGGAATGCAAAGAAATAGCAATGCTAGGTATTGTGAAATAAGGTACGTGGGCAACCCCCATGCCTTACAGCTGGACATTTTAATCCCAGTTAAGAGAGGATAAATCCTTATTCAAAGGATAATTATTTTTAATACAGTTAATCTAACAGTTTTGATCAAGGACAGACTCCGTACGTCACACCTCCGAAATGCGGCCACTTCAGAAGATGGGAAACCGTAGCGGAATGTACGTTTCCACAAAATTACGGTGGCACCGGCAGCGATTTACCGACCGTCTTGTGTTTTTCAAGGGATTCAGGTGGGTTTACCGACACTGTGAGGGCCATCAGTTGGGCCCAGCGGGTTGTGTCTCCTTGGTACAACCCTCAGGCCACAGACCAGACTGGCGGGTGATAGCTGAGCAGGGGGAGCACCTCCTTGATGAGGCCTCTCCAGCCGGAGCGGACCCACCTGCCAGCCCGCCGCGGGAGCACGGAGCGTCGCCTCAGCGTTGCGGGCAAGAGCCCGGGACGGAGCGGGAGGAACCGGCGCGGCGGACTGGAAGCGGGAAGCACGCGCCGGGCACGTGCCGGAGCCATCGAATGCGGGAAGCACCGCCAGGCCCAGACCCCCGGGGCAGCCCCGCGCGCGGCCCCGGCGCTCGCTCCGCCCGGTCCCTGCCCTTCCCGCCGGGGCAGCGCCTGCGCCTGCCCCGGCCCCCGCCCTCACGCGTCCTAACGGCCGGGCGCCGGCCTCGCCGCCGCCTCCGCCGCCAGAGCCCAGCCCGCCCCGACGGCCGCAGGCCCGCGGCGGGAGGGTGGCGGAGTCGGCGCCGGTGGAGTCCGCCCCGGCGCGGCGTCTTTGTTACGAGCGGCAGCCCCCGAGCGGCGGCGCGGGCCAGGGCCGGCAGCCCCGCCGGGAGGGCCGCGCCCCGCCGCGCTCATGGCGGGAACGCGGCGAGCCCCGCGGAGCGCCCCGCCGCCGCCCCTGGGGGCCCGGGAGCTGGTTGGCAACGCCGGCCGGGACACGGCACGGTGAGCGGCGCTCGTGGCCGGCGGGGGCGCTGTGCGGGGCCGCGGGGCCTGGCAGCCCCGGCGGCGGGCGCCGAGCGAGGCGGACGCCCGCAGCCCGCGGGGGCTCGGCCCGACGCGGCTCAGCGCTCCGCGGACCCCCGCGCAGCTCCTGGTTAGCGGCCCTCCGCTCGCCGGGGCCCGCCTCGCCCGGCCCCCGCCGCGGGCCGCCGTAGAGCCCTCCCGCGCCCAAAGTTTGCAAAGTCTGGCAGCTCCGCTGCTGGGGCGGCGGCGGCGGCGGCTACGGCAGCGGCGGGCGGGGGCGGCGGCGGAGGAGGCGGGGGCGGAGGGGGCGGGGTGCGGGCCGGCGGCGGCGGCGGCAGCAGCAGCATCAAAGAGCCCCGATTCCTGCCGCCCTGGGAGCCATGCGCTGCTGTCTGTAATGTCAGCGGAACAGGAGAAGGACCCCATCGCGCTGAAGAGATCCCGAGGTACGGGGAGGGCCGGGCCGGGCCGGGAGGTGGCCGCTGCCGGGGCCTAACTCCCGTGAGGAGAGCTGGCGGTGCGGCGGGATGCGCGCACCGGCCGGACCCCACCGCCGCTGCCCGCCGGGCTCTCAGCCGGCGGCCGCGCCGCCCGGGCCGGGCCGCGGTCCCTCCCGGTGGCTGGCGGCGGCGGCGGGGCCGGGCGGCGCGGGGGCCGCGCCAAGTTTGCACGGTGGGGCCCGGCCGGGCCCCGCGGGCTCCCACAGCCTCCGGGCCTCGCCATGCAAAACTCGGGGCTGGCTGTGCGCGCAGATGTGACCCGCGAGAGGAGGCGGACGGGTGCGCGGTTGTGTCTCTTGCCTTTTTCTGGAGGTGCTGCCCATTAGTATGCAGCGTGCATGCTGTTGGTGCAAGGGAATACGTCGGCAATGCCACATGTCCGAGTTCGTGTTGATGCAGAGCCCATAAATTACATTTGAGTGTTCGCTCTTTCACCGCGGGTCTCGTTCTTGTCCTTAATTCTGGCTGGGGTTTTGTTTCTTAATGAAAAAATTATTATTCTTTATGAATAGCACTGTTGTTTGGCTCCAGTGAGGTTTGAAGTATGCATTTCTTTGAAATGTGTAAGGAGAAGGGTAGAAATACAGGATCTCTTCCGACTTCGGATGTGCAACCGACTTCAATGGCAGGAGCACATCAGTCTGTGTAGCGGTAGTTGTGTCCCTACAAACAGAAATGCTTTCCTGAATGAAATAATGAAAGACAGTAAGGTGACAGAGTTCGGTGAAAATCATGGCAAAATGATAAGATCTGTAATTTATTGCTTCTCTTTTCCTCGCCTACTGTTTTTCGCCCCCTGGAATTCCGCTGTTCTTGATGTGTTAAGCTTTTTATGGTTGGGTAAGTGGGGAAAGGTGTGGATTTTGCTGTACATATTGTCATTGATTTACAGTTTGCTTTTCCAGAACTGTTCTAGTAACTGCTGGATTGCAACATTGACAGTGAGAGAACGAAAATATGCAGGGGTGTTACAAAGGAGACTGGGATTCGTCAGACTCCTTCACTCTCAAGCCCTGATTCTGCAAATATTTAAGCACGAGTTTCGTGCAACTACCGCTTAATATCAAAACTGTTTACAGTATCAAGGCCACAGAGTAGGCCAACCAAATCTGGTGAAATTGGACTCTCTTTAGTCTTCTGTCTGTAATTAAAAGTTTATTCAGCCGTTTACGTTTCTTGAGAGAACGTTCTTACTGAGATAAAGCACTGCTTAAAAAGACTCTGGCATCCATCCTGTAAAAAACCTAGAGAGAGATTTGTCAGTGAGTATGGAAATACTCCATAGTGTATTTGCAGTACGGGTGTTATTATGGCATAAATTACATGCAGAATCATAATCTCTTAGTATGTAAACAAAACTACGAGTTGCAGTTCTCCTGACTAGCACTGAAAATGTCTGTCTTGTGTATGTATGAAGTAAAAAAAAAAAAAAAAAAAAAAAAAAAGTAGAAAATGACTTTTCAGCCATTTACGTTTGGGGAAAGGAGAAATACATGTTATCTGTTTATTAAATAAGGGAGCAGTTATCAGATAGATATTTATATCTCTAGATCTATTACCTATATGATGTCCCAGTCAAAACGATTGTATTTTTTCCTGGAAATTTAGTCTCAGACAATGAAATAATTTTCTGCATCCTTAGTGCCACGTTTCAAAATGCTCGGTCCACCTTTTAATGAAAGCCTGTGTGGTAGGTACCAGAAGTGACTTTCTGGAAAGTTTATTTTGGCTGCATGAAAATGACCCTTATTCACTCTTTTTTTGGAAGTATGCTAGGACTAACATTCTGCTTCCTTTCATGTATAAATTAAATCATTATAAAATCCACAGGGAAAATATAAATTTGTAGGGCTAAATTAAATCATTGGCCTCACACAGTGAGAACTGGAAATACAAAAGCTTTGTACCTTTCCAGACATAGGACTCAGTTCTGCAAATCTGGGCATATGAATGGCTTCGCCCATGTAAATAGAAATCAGTGGAACTTGTCACTGGAATGCTAATACTCGTATGCTTATGTTTTTGAAGAAGGATATCCCAAAGGGGGAATTTATACATAATTTTATAAAGGTTTAACTTACGCTACTATAAGACAGCACATGCATGTGATCCTCAGTATTCTACTTGATCACGGATTTACTAATATCTGCTCTGCTAGTTATTGAGTTTATTAAAATAAATCTGGATAGTTGTAATGTTTTGCTGTCGGTGGTTAATGTCGTTTACGTATTAAGAGTACAGGACCATGAACGGGAGTGCATTATGCAGTTGTGAGGCGTGGTGTACAATCTCTCGCTGAATTTACAATAAATGTATAGGAATGCTGGAGAAGAAGCTAATAGAAAGTGCAGGGACAGTTTTGAGCAAATAGTTTATCAAGATTATGATTATTTAGTATCTACAGTTAATACAGTGGCAGCGCTTCGTAGGATACTAAGTATGTGCAGGATTTTATATTCTAAATCAAGGCAAAAAGGACTCTCTTTTTAAAGAGTAATCCCGAGTTATTCTGATGGTAGGTTACACTGTGATATGCTGTGCTCAACAAGCATGAGTTTATTTGGAGAACATGGTTGTGACTTCATGCCCTAGTCTTTGAAATTCAGACTTACAATTCCATGGATGTTGATTTGGGATGCCCACGTATTTTCCTTATGTATGGTGAAAAATGAAATTTAAATTTCAGCAGGGATAGCCAAAGCCACAAGAAACTTACTAAAGCAGAAGCAAAACTGGATTCTTACTTGAGGTAGGACTGGTAAATTCCCTGAAACCTCAAAAAAGGAGGGGGGAGGAAGGAAGTGCTCGAAGTGAAAACGTGTGAGGCCTCCTTTGGTCGGGAGTGCTTGCAGTAACTGTTGGGTATTTCAGTGTGTGTACACTAGGTCTGCTTCTTCCCTGGGAGAAGAGATTTTGTGTTGCTTTGCTGAATAGTCCTGAAGCTGGTTTAGCGGTCTGTTGGGAGACTTGTCTAACGCAGAGCGGTGTGATATCATACGTTATGCTTCTTTGCATGATGCTATTGATAATTCACAGTTACCTTCAGGTTGCCTTTGGTAATAAAGACAAATGTGTGTGTTCAGCTATATGCTTGCATCTTGATAAAGTTTGACTTGTATTCTGAATAGGAGTTTTAAACAAATAATAGTAGAATTTTTAGGCTGGATTGCCCACTTCTTAGGTTCTATACTGTTATTATATATATATATATGTATAGGTATTTTTTCAAGGAGCAAATAAGATATTATCTTGACGGGACTGGGAAAAAAATGAATTAACATACAGTTTCTTGGTGTAATGATGTTAGTATCTTAATGTGTGTTGCTCTCAAATCACACAAAAGTGATTTTCATGCTTCAGCTCAGGGTTTTCTTTGGATTCCTATATGATGGCAAATCCACTTGAGCCCCATGAAGGCAGACTGACTGGGATAATAAGGAATGTGCTAGAATTATTTTTTTTTTTTTTTGTCTATGGTCAAACTAGTTTTAAAAATTAAATCCATGATGTATCCAACTTTGAGAGCTTGTACCACTGTTACGAAAGGTGGAGAAGAATGTGTGCAGGTTCTCGTTGTAACGCTCAGAGTCAAGTCTGATTGAGTGATCAGTAAAACGAACGTTCTTTACTTCTTTTTGTGCCAGAGCAGCAGTGCTCAATTATTCTATGAGGTTCCTGCAAAGTAGAGCAGATTCACTTAGAGCCCCTCTCATTTTTGGTGGGTGTCTTTTTGTTTGATCAAGTCTTGCATTTAGTGAAATTCAGATCTGATAAACTGGAGATCTGTCTAAACAACATGGCAGGCTTTCGTTCATGGGTCTACTACTGTTTGCTTTTTCCTTCATGGCATATTGTAATGTATTGTTGTATGTTGGTACAGTGAGTTTGATAAATGCTGTGTCTGTCTAAGTTAAATAGGAGGTGAATGGTAGGCATGATTTTAAGCAGTTCTTTTGAAAGTTGTGTGCATTATTCAAATGAGAAATACTTCTAACTGGTGGAGATGTTAAGGACCGAGGGACAGATAAGCATAAAACAAATGGAAATGTTTATTCCAACTGTAATGAGCATGAATTGAGACTAGAGAAAGATAGCTGTATACGAGGTATGCTAACTTCTGCTTCAGGTGTTTGCTCCCTAAGGACTTGCAATGTAAGGCACTAGAATTAATGCAAGTTCAGTGTTTGTAGCAGATGCCTGTTTCTATGCCAGACGGGCAATTTAAAATACAGTCTGTAAGAAAACTAATGCAGCATCGCCCTGTTTTGAAATTTTGTAGGTGGTGACAGTGGATTGGATGGGTTAGGAGGACCAGGAGTACAACTTGGAAGCCCTGATAAGAAAAAGCGCAAAGCAAACGCACAGGTAAATTCCCTTTGGTTCTTCTGATTTCTTAATAAATAGTGCACTCGGGTATGGCTTGCTGGTGTCGCCGTCTCACGTTGTTCAGAATATCAGTCTGTTGTCATGAATAGCAGTTACATACCAAATATTTCAGTTGTACTGGGAAGTTGAAATCTTAATGCTGGTTATTCTCCCTGAAGTTATTTTCATCTCTGTAGGTTGCCGAAGACCTATAAAGAGAGGAGCACAGTGAGACTGCAACAACTTGTATTTTACCATATGGGTTTGATTCCAAGACAGACTTTCTATTAATGACTTCGTAGCCATTGGTAGAAATCTGTACAGCACGAGTAGTTGCCATGAGAATACTTTTCTCTTACTTTTATTCGTGTATGTGTAGGTTTGTGCACTAATGGATCAGTACAGTTTGTTAATGCTTTGACCAAACTCTTGGAATATTCCCCAAGTGATTTTTCAAGCAAAAGCTGTGAAGCAGGTTCGGCTCCTTTCCAGTGAATCCCTGCAGTTTGGCATTTCTAGACAGTTTCTGTTTCCAGAAAAGGAAGCCTGAGTACAAAACATCTAAAGCAATTAGATATCTGTAGTGCAGAATTTTCCTTTGTGTGCTCATTCAGCTTTGAGTGAGAGTCTCTGTTCATTTGGTACTACCCAGTGAGACTAATTTTATTTATGTAGGTCAAACAATCACTTTCTATTAGACCTACTTAGATTCCATTGAGAGGTGGATCTGTTTTCTTAACTTTTGTTTTGTTTTGAAGCAGTCACAGTGAAACCTACTCTGAGAAATACTTGGTTAATTTGAGGGTTTCAGACCTCTTTCTTGGTGGAGCTTTCCTTGTGTTCTGGAATGGTGATAGCTGTAGAGGCCATGCAGATTAGTTTCCTCTCTCCTTACCAGATTCAAAATTTGCAGCATGGCAGACTTTTTTTTTTTTTTTTTTTTTTTTTAAGCAAAAAAAAAATGTTCAGTCTTAGTTTATTAGTATTTAGGAGGAAGTGCTTTCTGTGAGCACAGTTAGCATGAAGGTGAGGCAGCTAGATGTTCCCCACAGGCTAGTCTAGAATGAAATTCAATTGCATAGCCACTCTGGTGATATTTAAACAGCCTCTGGGCTCCATTAAACACTTGATTATGCTCTGTAACCAGAAATCCTTGTATTTTATACCTACTGACTGTGCTTTGCAGACTGTTCACAATCACTGAATGCTCATAAGGGACACCTCTGGTACACAGAATATAAAACTTCCTACGTGCAGACTCCCGTATTCTATATACCTTTTTTTAGGGTTATGGTAATATTAGGTTTGTGTATCCTCATAGAAGCAGGATGTCTTAAGAGGTGTATATTCGGTAAAATGAATCCAAAATGAAACTAAGGAAATGCTTCAGATCTGCTCTCCAACCTTTGGAAATACTTTGTGCGTGTGTTTGTGACACATGGCTTTCTGTATTTCTTATGAAATAGAAGTCACATATCAAGTACTATTTTCAGAACGTGGTTGTGCAACTGCACAATTTTTAAGACACTGAGATTACTATAAGACATCATGCTATCTGGAGCCCAAACTCCTCTCTTGCCTTTGTACTGAAGTGTCAGACAGCCTGGCAGGGTGGGTGAGCTTTACACAACAGCTGAACAGTTCTTTTAGCAGTAGTGTTGCTAACCCAGGACCTTTGTGGTTGGTCTGCCTTGCAGGGAAATACTAAAACTAATTTAAATGTTCTATTTAAAATATTTGTAGGGATCATCATTTCCTCCTCCATCTGAATATGCTCCACCGCCGAATCCAAGCTCTGACCACCTTGTAGCTGCAAATCCATTTGATGACAACTATAATACTGTGTCTTATAAACCACTTCCTTCAGGAAATCCATATTTTAGTAATCCTGGTTATCCTGGCTTTGGAGGCTATAACACTTTCAGAATGCCACCTCACATGCTGCCCAGAGTGTCCTCGCCATATGGTGGCTCTTACTCCCTCAGAAACCAACCACATCCCCTTCCTCAAAACCCTGTGGGAATGGGTTTTAGTCGACCCCACTCTTTCACCTTCGGTCCACATGATAACCCAGGTTTTGGAAATCAGCCGCCTTACGGTAGTGGGCAGATAAATCAAAATGTCAATATGCCTGGTCAGCATTTCAGACCAAATCCTGGTGAGAACTTTGGACATTCTGGTCAGATACCTCACTCTGATGTGCCATCTAACTTTGGTCCTGGAAACAATCCAAATTTCCCAAATTCTCAGCTAGAGTCAAACCATTCTTTTGTTCCTCCTCCAAACACGTACAACCAGACAAAATCATCAGCACAAAAGCAAGACTTTAGTCAAGGTGCAAGCAAAGCATCTAGCCAGAACACTGCTGCTCATCAGCACCATCACAGGACAGAGGACATTGTAAGTCAAGGTAGCAGTGACCTAAAAAATGTCACTCGAAACAATGTGGTCAATCAGGATAACAGCCATTCTAATAGTGCTGATAACACTAATGCTGGTCATTCAAATGGGACTCAGAGTAAGTCCCGCCAGCCTCGAGGGACTGCTGAAGGATGCAACTCTGAAAAGAGCAGCAAAACACCCCTTCATCCCAGTCGTCACGGTCACTCGTCCTCTGAACCCGTCTATCCATGTGGGATTTGTACGCATGAAGTTAACGATGACCAGGATGCCATCCTGTGTGAAGCCTCTTGTCAGAAATGGTTTCATCGGATCTGTACAGGCATGACTGAGTCAGCTTATGGCCTTCTTACCGCAGAAGCCTCGGCAGTGTGGGGTTGTGACACTTGCATGGCTGACAAAGACGTCCAGTTAATGCGTACGAGAGAGACTGCAGGACCACCTGCGCTGAACACGGATGGCTGACAGCGTGACTTGGTGGTAGCGGTTGACATACTTGCTGTGAAGATTTGGTTACAAATTGGGTACTTCACTTTCTGCAGACAATCAGTTGTGTTGGATTGCTGTCATCTTTTGTCCCTAATCTGTTTTAATTCGTAAACTCCCATCTCAGCTTTTGTACTCTTAGTCTTGTGTGTGCAAATGTTTTACAGGATGGAAAATTTTTGTTTCTGATTAAACTGACAACTCAGAAGTAGGATGTGCATTGATGATTTTATTGAAGGCAAAAATGTGCTGGTATGAATAGCCCCTAATTTGCTAGTGTTAATGTGTTAAGACTAGCGTTTAGTGTTTGGTTTTAATGGTACTATATCTGCAAGTACTCACTACGTTTTATTTTTTTGAGGTGAATGTCCGTTATTGATGCTCTCGCTATCCTTTCTTTGAATAGAGTGGAGATGGCATGGAAGAATGTACAGTACTAACCGTTTTTATTTTAGGGTAAATACCGATAATTTCATATGTGCTTTTTCCTATTTTTGAAGCAAATAAAAAAATTGATGACTTCATGCTTAGTAATGCAATGAAATCTGCAAACTCTTACACATTTCTGTTTCCTTGAAAAGGCAGCAATCTCTTAATTTGTCAGCAAATACTTGCCAAAGACTCTTGCTAGGTCTTGCAGTATTTGGAAACCGTTACAAAATATGATTACATTGGAAAAAGAACACATCAAGTTTATGAAGTCCAGTGCTTTAAATCTAGAGAATACCAAAACTGGGGTTGCATGTGTGACCTGAATTCATTTATCTTAAGCCCATACATTAGGATACGGTCTCTGCATCTGTCACGGTTGTGCAGTTGTGCACCCCTCTCATCCGTTCTCATTGAGGGTTCTAGTCACCCACCTCAGTGATGCCTGAGAGCTGTGAATGAACTAGTGCAGGGAAAGTCCTGCCCGTCTGCCAGGGCTTTCAGCTGGAGCCTGCTCAGTCATGCTTACACAGTCCTCTTGGCATGAAGGAGGGTGCAAGGCGGTGGAGTGTACTCGGCACAGGCTCTGAACTGCCAGATAATTTAGCCAGCAAAGTCTTAAAACTGAATTCCCACCACTGCCTCAGCCAGTCTTGCACTGAGGGGATGGGGAATGTAGGGTGAAGAAAAAAATACAGCTTCCACATCAGGTGACTTCAGCTCATATCACGAGCAAGTAATCAGAAGTTTACCTTCTTTGCTGGACTCGATATCCTACTGACAAGTATGAGTGACACTAGAGCTTCATGTGTGATGCTAAGAATTCTATTTTAATATGGGTAACTTGATCTTATTCTTGATCTCAAAACTACACCCCCCCTTTTTTTTTTAATGTGGGGAAACATCTAGCCTTGAAGACTTCAGCCTTAGCAGTGTGATGAAGTTGCATATGCAACTGAAAATGAGTGTTTCTGTAGAGAGAAGTGTTGTTTTTTAATAAAAGGTGGCACTGTACTAACAGACTGCTTGTAATACTCGCCGCTGGGCTGGAAACTTTGTTCTTAAACAGTCGGCAATTAAATCATATGTCAAGCGTTACAGGTACTCGTCACATGTGATAAATTGTTCAGGTTTGTGGTGATGAGTGATGTAGGAGCCTATTTAGAGTACAGTCATCCATATAAAGAGGCAGTTTTTATGGTAAGGTATGCTAATGAGCGTGAAAAGTGAGGCCTGTTTGCTAGTTCACCATTTTGTTGATTCTAAATGGGCTCTACTGTGGTACTTTTCTGGAAGATACTGTGCAGATCAACATAACTGTCCTTGTTTTATTTTAAAAGTGAAAAGTTTTTACTGAAGAAGTGCAGTATTGCCCTCCTTTTTTTGTCTTCCCTCTCATCAGAAAAAAGGAAATAATGTCTGAAGTGTAAATGACACAATTCGTATCTTCAGGATTTCCTGTATGGAGATGTAAAGAAAGTGTAAGGCAGATCCAGGGCTTCTGTTTTCATCACTATTTACTTTATTTAGTATAGAGACTAAACCTAATCTTGTTTTATTAGAGGTGTGATATTTAAAAACTAACAAAAAAACCAGCCAAGCAACAACCTCTGTTAGACAGATTTATTCCTCAGTAGTTTTCCTGATGACTGACTGACTGTTAGAATGTGATTTTGGTGTATAAAGTAGAAATTAAACCAAGCCTTGTTTCATAGAATCATAGAACAGTTTGGGCTGGAAGGGACCGTTAAAGGCCATCTAGTCCAACCCCCTGCAGTGAGCAGGGACACCTTTAGCTAGATCAGGCTGCTCAGAGCCCTGTCCAGCCTGATCTTGAATGTTTCCAGGGATGGGGCTTCTGCCACTCCTCTGGCCAGCCTGCTCCAGTGTTTCACCACCTTCCTTGTAAAAAATTTCTTCCTTGAATCTAGTCTGAATCTGCCCTCTTTCAGTTTAAAAACATTACTCCTTGTCCTATCGCAACATGCCCTGCTAAAACGATTGCCCCCACCTCTCCTGCAGCCCCCTTTCAGCACTGGAAGCCGCTGTAAGGTCTCCCCGGAGCCTTCTCTTCTCCAGGCTGAACACCCCCAACTCTCTCAGTCTGTCCTCACAGGGAGCTGCTCCAGCCCCCTGAGCATCTTTGTGGCCTCCTCTGGACCCGCTGGAGCAGGTCCGTGTCTGTCTTGTGCTGATTTATATAGATTTGTTCATCTGAGAATCAGTTTAATCTCTGCCACAATTTGCACAGTTAAAGTAGTGGTTCAGGCATACAGCAATGTAAATAAAATAAAAATTTTTGCACAGTGAAAATTCAGCAAAAGTTCTGGTGATGATATTGTTACCCAAGCGTGCTGTTCGCAATACCTTTCTCACTCCCACACCCGATTCCTGTTGTAAGAAGATATTTGGGTCATTTGTTCGCAAAAGTCCAGTTAATGTTTTAACATTTGGGAGCAGACATTGTACTTAAAATAGCTATGGATTTCTTAATTTCTTCCTCAACCATACATGAAGTTAGGCAAGTGTTTTCTATATTAGCTAGCAAGACATTAGAATTTAAATATAATATTCTTACAAACTTAAAATCAACTTTATCAATTTTATAAGGCCTTAAATTGTGTATCTGTGAAACTTATTCTAACAATATTTTTCAGTTTTTCTAAACTGGTATTATGTTGGGTTCGTAACCCAGTAAATTTTCTGTGTTTATTAACCTACAAATTCAGGGCATTAGCAAATGCCAGTTGTATCAAATAAAAGTAAACGAATAACAAACCCAAACTTGTTACCACACTGATTGTAGAGATATGACTGATTAAGATCTCCAAAAGTCATCCAGCCAATATGCTTGTCCTACTGACAGGCTTTTGGCATACCTGGACTCTTTATCTAGAAAGAGGGTTATACTTTGTTTTTCTCTGCGTGTATTGACTAGTCGTAGTTCAAGCATGCACAGGAAAAACAACAATCATGTTTTGTTAGTAAAGTACTAGGAAAATGTCAGCTGGTTAGAATTAGAAATTAGTTATAGAGGGGTGGGTGGGAGGGAGGGCTGATTAGAATAAGTGAGGTTTTTTTGTAATACTCTACATGGAACAATTTGTATTGAACTATCATGTGCTTCTTTCATTACTAGTGATTTAGACTGTACTGGTGCTGCACACCAAAAATATTGCAAAGATTTTGTAAATCTTACAAACCTTAACGTGTTTGTGGGAAATGCCTGTGTCCTTTTTAAATAGCTCATTGCCATGGTCAGAAATGCAGCCTATATTGCTCAAAATTCTTTATTTTTTTTTTCTTCTTCTTCTCCCTGCCCCTCCACCCCAGCTGAAATAAATACTTAGGTTTTTTTGCTAGAGATCAGCTTTACATGAGAAAATATGTCATTTGCTCTTTAAAATACTTGTGTTATTGGTGTCAGGATAAATGACAGTGCTGCATACAGGCTGGAGGGTGGATATCAAAAATCCTGGTTCTGGCTTTTTTACTGATCCCTTCTACAGCTTGAGACAAGCAGGTTAACCGTGCCTCAGTCTCTCCTTCCAGAACATCAGACTAACACTTACTTCCCGAGGGTGTGTAGAGACTGAGTTATTATTTGAGATCTTCAGATGAAAGAGACTGGAGAAAAGTAATAAAGTTTGCTCACTTTAAAACAAAAATATAATTTTGGGGGCTGCTCAAAGAAGAACATACTTTGTGATGTTGGAAGTTTTTAAACTAAGAACCAGTTTTGTAATCACATTTTTCAGGCTTAACTTCAAGCATGTGAGAATTAACGAAGTCAGTGGAACCACACGCACACAGTCAAGAATGTTTCAAAGTGTTTGCAGTTCAGGGCCTATGATACTGGCAAGTGAAAAGCTTTTTATGGTTTGAGATTTTTACAAAATCAATGGTGTTAAAATGTAGCACTTTTTAAACATTTGTCTTTATTCCAACTTAATACAATAACACATCTGCATTAACTATATCCCTCTCATTTTATAAAAAAACATTGCCTGGCAGTAAAAGTATTGGTGTAACATTTTTAAAAAAGGAAGTCATGCTTTTTATCATGTTGTATGTGACTTAAATGACTGTTTCATATTAAAACTAATCTTTCCTTATGTACTGCTTAAATATACCTGTTTTGGGATATCAGTTCAGTACTTTTGATACAATCTTGAATGTGTTCCACATTGGTGACATGTATTTTTGCAACGGCTTTTTTGTTTCAGTTTTAAATTAGAGCATGTCTCAAGTAATACATGCATTAGTGCTGTGGTGTGTGGCAAAGTTAACATATGTAATTCAAATTGGAAAGATGTTTCCAGACTTTGTCCAACATTAACCCTGTGGCCAGGGATTAAATTACTATGTAATACAAATTACATATCACAATGTGTTTTAAGCTACTCTATGAAGTATATGAAGCGTTATTATTCATGGATTGGTAGCTGGCGTGGTATCTTGCATAGACTGAGGTATGATAGATGGTAGCAATGCACGGTGATTAAAACTGACTACCTTGCAGAACACGCAGCACTCATGTGCATTGTCATCTTGTTGCCGTAGCTGTTAGTATGACTTTCTTGGTATTATCCACTGACAAATGGGTGGATGTTTGGTAATAAGCTCATGGGTGTGAAAATTCTGTTCTAGCACTCTCTACTTGGTTTACAAAACATGTAATTTTTTTTTAAATCTATTGGATGAGATTAGATATATGCAGGAGGATGTAGAACTGGATGTATTTTAAAGTTATTCTGCAATTACTAAGTTTTGCCTGAAGCTTTCTATATTAGAATAGACTCTTCCTTAAAATTGGAAAACGAAGTGTACTTAGCAGAACTCTTAAGGCAATACAGCTATCCTACACTGCATCTTGAGTTATGCACATTCGCTTCTTTGTAGCAAACTCCTCTGATTTCTTGTTGGCTTATGCTTTATGTGGAAATGAAAGGTCCCTTTAGTGCCCTAGTGTTGTGTGGCATTGGTTCTGCGGTGATTAATTCTGAACGGTGTTCAGCCCCACAGAGGTGCTGCCTGTAGCTGAAAGTATTCAACGTCACCCTTACTTTCCTGGTTCAGAAATGGCTTATCCAAACATCATAGGGAATACCTATTTTTGTATTGTTTGCCATTCATAATTAATTTTCCTTTTCATGTTCAAACAAACTGTCTGTCTCAAAATAATTTTTGATCCAATGCCATGTTTTTACTCGGAGGTTTGTGCGCTGTAATTCAGGAATTGCTGTGTTGGAGACAGTTTGGGATTGGAGTCGTGAGAGCTGTTGTGTCTGTTCCTAGACACCAGATGGTCTAAATCTGAGCTTCCGTATAACTAGAGGAGGGCAAGCTTTTAATGTATTTCTTTTTTTTGTTTGCCTTTCATGATAGTTTTTTCTGAAATGTGAAATAATATGGAGTTATTGAGGGATTTTTACTTAAAAAGACAGTCTCTCCTCCAAGCTTTTGTATCTGGCCTTTAGAGCAGACACTGTGTTTTTTAGGGCCTTCTGACTTGGAATTTTTTTGTCCACATTCTCTTTTCAGTGTTAAAGATGAGTTGAAAAAGGCAAGTTACCAATCTACTGCCATCCAAACAGTGCAAAATATAAGCCGATTAAGATTGTCAACATTTAATTTTTTTTTGTTAATAATGATGTGATATTTTACTTTTTAGAAGAACAGATACCACAGTCTGATTCGAGCGTTCTTGGAAAATGTATATGGTAGGTTTTGTCCAGCACTGTATGTAACTTCGTTGCTTTTTGTTGTCTAGTTTCAGTTTCTTTTAAAATAAAGATATTTTTTGCGGGGAAGTTGCCTGTTGATTTTATGAAGATGATGTAATGTCTAGATTAACTCTTCTAATGTCTTGCCTGTCAGAATGCATTTGGATTAGGCATAATGCTGCAAGAAACGGTGTGAGGGCGTATTGATCAGAAAAGATAGCTCCTGCCTCTCTTGGAGCGGTCTGCTGGTCTGCGTTAATCTGAAGTAACTTCAAAGCAGATTGGAAGAGGCCTCGCACCGTGAGCCCCATTTCTTTCTTACAGGATGGGAGGGAAGGCCGAGGCACCGTTTGGCTGAATAGATTATTTTTTTTTTTTTTTTTTAGAGCTTTCTGCACTTGGGAAGAGATTATGCAAAGAATTATTTATTCTAATTTATAAAATTATTACTAAACTATTCCTTTTGTTGAAATGACAGAACTGACACATGCCAAATCAGTACTTTACCAATAATCTTCAAAAGCAACGGATATGGGTGGTCCCAAACCACACAGGCAAACCAGTTTGTTGTTGGAATAAATAGCATCTCTAAAATGTTCCTCCTCTTAAAAAATATGGAGGAATGAGAGGCACTTTAGAAAGGATGGGAGGAAAAAAAGGTTATTTATTAAATTAAAGATGAGAGAATGTAAACTATTCAAAGGAAATTTTTTTCCATATATTAAAGCCTCTGAAGCCATTAGAAGTGAAATAACCCCATGGGAGAGATGTGTGTGTGTATGTATTGCCAACTGGAAGGTCCAGAGTTTTAGTAATATTATTAAGATTTGACTGGAATACAAATCTCCATCCTTCATAGCACAGGAGATGGGAATTTAAGAATAAGGTTTTGCAGGGAGAATTTTATCTCCTTTCACTACAAAGTTTCATGCGCTTTTGACTGCTAAGTTAGCGCCAACAGAAGAAAGATCCTGCACAAACCTCTCTCTTGGTTTGTTTTACACAAGTGTCCTGGTGAGAGCTCAATCGTTTGTCCAAGTAAGCTGGTAGCGTGGAACGTGTGTGACCCAGGTGGTGCCTCTGCAGAGACGTGTCAGTACAAGGCTTTGAAGTTTGGCCAAGACCTTGCTCAGTCCCTTTTGTGTCGTGTAGCAGCTAAATCTGCTGCTTTGACTTAGAAGACACCGTAAATGTCACCGTGTTTCTATGAGTGAAATACGTAGCTTTGTGCTGGAGAGCTACCTTTTAAGTAAATGAATGTTTTTGTTAATGTGTTGGAGCTATTTTGTGTAACTTAGAACACCGAATACAGATAACCATAACCATGTCCTGTCTTGTGAAGTGCGTGTGCACAGTATGTTCTTTCTGGCAGGAAGAAATAATCGGCTGCTTCATTTCAGTATATTGTCTGTGATTAAACTAACAATGGTGCCTGGATGACAAGGGCAGAAGGCCAGCACTCACCAAACCTACGACTGCCCGTGAATGAGCTCACCAGCACTGAAGTGTGCACCCTGGGTGACTACAGCTGCGTTCCTGAGCGGTAGGAGATTTTGGGTTACTATTCCCTTACAGTCATCCTAGCCAATGCTGCTGCTGGGACACCCTGTTTTAAATCAAAACAGAGCCCCCGGCTCTTCCACTACTCCGTCTAGGAAACAGGGAAATAGGATTTTGACTACTGTGTGCAGTTTTGGCCTCTCCGTTTTCAATATAGTAGAACTGGGAATGCTCTGGAGGTCAGCAAGGAAGGTAAAGCTATGTCAAAGAAATATAAGCAAGCTAAGAGTCTTTCTAGGAAAAAAGAACATCTAGAGTGGAGAAAGGTCTACAAAAACCTGAGTGGCACAGAGGGGATGTTTAGAACTTCCTTGTTTCATCTGTCTGTACTTGCCTGAAGTTTGTCTTGCAATACAGACAGCGAAGAGATATTACGTACAGGTGAGACGAGACAGGTTTCAAACAGGAGTTTGTTCTTGCAGGGAGAATCTTTCCCCAACTTTTATTTACGTACTTATTTTGTCTTAGAGTTTCTTAGGCTGATAGCAGTCTGTTTATGGAGATGTCCTGGTTTAAGTCTGGGTTCAGAACCGTAAACCACCAAAAAGTCTCATCTGCTGCAGCTAACAGCAAGGCTCCTTATGCCGTGGTGCAGATCCTACTGCAAGTCTGAAAACACGCATCAGGCAAGATTTAAAAAAAAAAAGTCACATGTGCCAAAAATACCTGAAGCATTTTGACTTTCAGTTAAATCTCTTTCCTCTTGTATTTTTGAATGCTGTAGGAATGAGGAATTTAATTCAGTTCTGATTCCAGTTCCTGCAAGCATTCATCCACATGATACTGATGTGGGTGAGGGCAGAGAATAACTCAGAAATCGTATCTGTTATGATGGGTTTCTTGCTCTGGAAAAGTCTTTAAGCTATGATACCTACTTATGTATATGTACTACTTAATAGTAACCACAACCCTTTGAACATTGCTGTGGAGTATAGATAATAGAACATGAAAATTGAACCTTCAGTGATTCAGAAATCTCAGCTAATGTGTGCAATGTTAAACTCAATTTTTCTTGGTCATATTTTAAAAGAAAGGAAAGGAGGAAAATTAGACTTTTTGGTTCTGGATTTTTTTCCAAATAGTTCTAAGTAACGGTATACTTTTGAGGAACTTAAACATACCTGGATGTTTATCCAAATGTGTTCGGTTTGCCTTCCAACCCCTGTTCCCCAGAAGCAGTTGCTTTCTATATAGTCGGCTTTATTTTCGCTGATACAGCGTTACCGGTTGGTTGAGGAAAGCTAAGCACTGATGTGCACGTCACCTCCCGGGCGCTGGCAAAGGCCGTACCGTGAGGCGGTAGCACGGAGCTGCCAGGGTGACCCAACTGTTTTTAGGGGACGCCTGGAAGTTCAGTGTATTCCTAAAGCAGTCCTCGGCTTTTCATAGTTTTTACCAGAAATCCTCAAACTAATGGAAGCCCAGGACCCCAGCGCTGGGGGCGGGGGCGGCCTGCGCAGCTCCGCCCTTCGCCGGGGCCGGCTCCCACCGTTCTCGCCCATGGCGGGCGGGCGAGCCCGGGGTGCGCGCTCGGCTCCGTCGCGGGCAGGGCCGGCGGCAGGCTCGGTGGGGGCCGCGGCTGCCCTTCGCCGCCGTTGCTGGCAGCGGCGGGGCGCTCCCCGGCGGGGCTGGCGCCTCTTCCCGGGGCGTCCGCGGCAACGCTAGGCTGCCGCTCCCCCGCCCGGCGCGGCGCGCATTGCTCTGCTGTCGCCGCGTTCCTCGGCAGCCGCGGGGAAGGGGAACCGGCGGGCTCCTGGGGGCTCCGCTCCGGGACGGCGGTGCCGGGGAGGGGGCGAGGGCGCCGGCCGGGGGTGGCGTCCCCTCTGACCCCGCCGCCCGAGGGACCACAACTCCCGGCGAGCGCCGCGCCCGCCCCGCTATAGGCTAAGGCCGGGGTCGGGCCTGCCGGCACCTTCCGGGGGCGGGGCGGCGGGGCCCGGAGGTGTTCCTGGAGAGCACCGGAAGCTCTCCAGCCCCTAGCAACGGCGGCGGCGCGCCCGTAGCAACGGCGCAGCCATGCCGGTGTGGCTGCGGGAGCACAGCTGGCGGCAGACCGGCTACGTCGTGTACCTCTCGCTGCCGGTGCGCGGCGTTCGGGTCACCCCCGCCAACATCTTCTGCACCGACCAGTACTTGAAGGTGGGGCGGCCCTGACTCGGCCCGCGGGCCTCCTGTCCTGCCTGTCGCGCCCGCGGGCCTGTGTCTGGGCGTTACGTTATAGCTCTGTTAAAAAGCACACGCTTAATGCACCGTGGCAGCGCTGTCAAGTTTATAATCTTTTATAATATTTAATCTATAATCTCCCTTTGTACACTGCAGGCTGTAAAATGCCTATCCCACTAGAGGTAATGGCTCCTTCTCTGCACTGATGCTCTGCTACTCAGTAGGTGCCAGCTGCCTTTTCTCTCACAAATGGCCTGAATTATACACGTCTGCTCACAGCATGAATAATAATTCTAAAGCTGAGGCCCACGGCTTCTGCTGCGGTGCCGAAGAACTGATTTTTTCAGTCTCTTATCTGGTCTAATGAAAGAGATAACCTCCCTGCTGGGTACTAAGCAAATTAATTTTGTCAATAGCACAGGTTTTTTGAGGTTTACTGTATGCTGAATATGTGAGATTTAAGTAAAAATTGTAAATACTTGTACAAAATAATTATATTTTTATAGGTAAGCGTCCCTCCCTTTTTGTTTGAAGCGTTTTTATATGCTCCTATTGATGACACAAACAGCACAGCAAAGATTGGAAATGGAATAATTTTCTTCACTTTGTATAAAAAAGAAGTGGCCATGTGGGATTCCCTAACTCTAGCAAATGGTAAGTTCTCTACTATGACAGGCAGATTGCATGTAGGAAACCCAAACTGTGCCAAAACTTTGGAAACGATAATAAGTGATGTGAAACTGCTGCTGCTAGATATCTGCTAAGTTAAACCCTGTTGTTAATTGTTAAAAATAGAAATTATATGAAAACAGACAAAGAGCATCTACTGGCTCCGGTGTGCATAAAATAAAACAATGTTTCTTGTGAAACTGTGTGCATAAGCAAATACTAGTTTTTCTCTTTTAGAGATGGGCTTGGTAGAGACTGCTTTGTGGAATTTGAACCACGTTGTGTTTTCGCAGACACAGTAGCAAAAGGACCCCTGTTTTTGTGAATATGGGCCGTAACAGTAGAACTTCAGGACTAAATTGCTAATATAGTTTTTATTTGTTTTTTAAGCTAACAAGGAGAAGCTGCAGTGTCTAAGACAGAATGCTGTTCTAAAAGCCCATGAAAAGGTGAAAGAGGAGACAGAAGCAAAAAGAGTTACAAAACAGGAGCACAAAAAATACGCTTTGGAGGCTACAATGAAGGTAAGCTCAGAAGGAACTCTGCAAGGCAGGTACATGCAACTGTCAACTAATCTGGCAGCTGCTTGGTTAAATGTAACTTAAAAAATATGAAAAATACTCATTTTTATTGCAGTGGTATAGAACCTTGTTATTTCTCTGTGCTTAAAACATATTTATTACCAAATATGGAAACAATACAGAAAAAATACTTAGAAGTTGCCATTTTCCATTTGTAATACTAACAAAAATTTTTGGTGAGGAGCTCAGATTTTTGTCCGTTGAAAGGAAACTACAGTAATGTGGCAAAACTGTAATTTTTTTGTGGCCTTTGCATGAGCGCAAGTGTTTAGTCATTTAGCACTGTCAAATATACTGATTTTTTAAAAAATCTTATTTGTTCATTGTTATATTTTATATCAGACTTTCTGTTCATTGCCTTTTGTGTGTGTGTATCTGTCGTTCTATGTTTTAGGTGTATTTTAAGATAGATTCTTCAAAATTTTTATGTATATAAAAAGTCTGATTACTTCATTTGTGTTTAAAAGGCTTGTCACAGTAGAGAACTTACCATTTGCTAGAGTTAGAGAATCCCACATGGCCACTTCTTTTTTATACAAAGTGAAGAAAATTATTCCATTTCCAATCTTTGCTGTGCTGTTTGTGTCATCAATAGGAGCATACAATGAAATTTTAAGATTGCACATGCAATTTGGACCAAAACGAACTGCAGTTAGTGACTTGCTTAGAAGTAATTTTGTACCTATTCTGCCTATGTAATGATCTCAAAGAGAAGA
This sequence comes from Leptosomus discolor, assembly GCF_034619465.1. Taxonomy (NCBI): domain Eukaryota; kingdom Metazoa; phylum Chordata; class Aves; order Leptosomiformes; family Leptosomidae; genus Leptosomus; species Leptosomus discolor. The sequence continues at coordinate 21,547,240 of NC_141401.1, read as the reverse complement.
GGAGAAATAAGAAATAAGGTATCAAAATGAAGCTGTGTATTTTACATTTCTGTATATTCCATAGATCTGCATTGGCATCCAGCTAGGATTTTCGTTGTTTACAAGTAAAACTTGTTTCTGAATGTTTCTGGATCATACATGAGTAGCGGTAGTGAAACAGTTCACAGATATATGACTTCTAAAAGCTAATCAGAAATCTTGACTCTGCCAATCCTTTTAAAGCATCTTTCGTAAAGTCTGCTTATAGGGTCACATTAATGATGACGCTATGCTTGGGATATGAAACTGGGAAAATAATGGTGACTTTTACTTAGTCATCTTGCTATTGTCAGGTGTTACATATCTCATAGTTTTATCATTCAAACAGCTAGAAGAAGCAGAAAGAAAAAGAATTGAAGATCTGAAAGAAAAGGAGCGGCAGAAGGTCACTAAGGAGTTGAAGTTATGGAAAAAACAGCAAAAAGATGCTGAGAAACAAAACAGGGTACAAAAAGAAGGGGAACTACATCAAGAAGTAGAACAATTAAAGGAGAAGAAAAAGGACAAAATGAATAAAACTAGAATTCCTAATGAAGGAACCTCTAAGACCAGACTCAAACCTACTACAGGTTGTATTATTGAAGTGTGTTTTATCATTCTTTAAAGTGTGGGTATAACTTTGTTCCTGGATGTTTCTAATTCGTAATTTATTTTTGTCTCCATCAGACTGGACTAATTCTTTTAGCTTGCAGTTACTTTTAGTGTCTTTATTTTCAGGCAATTTATTGAGCTAAAGCATGTGAGTTCTTAGCTCTCGCTTAAGTCTTTGGAAATACAAGGGCAGGTTTTGTTCTAAGCTTTAGGAAACTGAAACAGAAAGCCTTTCTGACAGCGTAATGCAGACTTTGTGGGGGTGAAGTTCATGTTACCCTGAGTTACTGAACTGTTGGTTTTCACAGAAATACACAGTCTCCTTTCACTCTCTCTGTCTCGTGTCTTGGCCCTACAGACAGCCAATTCAGGGAACAAACCCAACACAAAATATTTCAGGTTTGTTTTGGTTGTTTGTTTTGGTAAGGTTAGTTGCCCAGTCAGAGAATCATGTAAGTGACAGAGGTAGTGGTGTAAGAGGAGTTTAAGTTCATTTGTGACAGATAATGTAGCCAGTAAATAGATGGCATAATACGGCAAGAATAAACATTTTTTTGAACCTTCCCTTCAAAAGAACAAGTCTAAGCCTCTCTCAAGCTATTAAAGTTTAGTTCTAATGTGCAGAATTTCTAAATTATGTGTAATTTGGACTTCAGTAGAAAACCAGAAAAATCTCTCTTGCTTCATTTTTGATTTCCAGTACTCCAATTCTTTTCATAGGTCATGGTTCCTATAGTATGTTTTCAGAAAATTTAAAGGAAGAACAGTTACCAGCTCCTCGATCCGCTGCTACAATTAGAATCAACTTTACATCACGAGTTTTTCCTACACCTCTGCGAGAATCTCGTGTTGCGGAAGAGGAGGAGGTGAGGGTTGCTCTCTGCTCTGGTATGATGCGTCTGCTGTTTTCCAAAGTGGTCAATTACTTACCGTGTATTCAGTAAGTTGCCAAAACCGTTACCTATGCCAAGGAATGTTACCCGTGCAATATTCTTATCTTCCAAGGAAGGCAGTCTTATTTAAATTAAGATTTAAAGAAATACTTTTATATAAAATTATTTTCACCAAGCATGTGATTGTACAGATTAATAAATAGCGTGTTGCTATTTATAAGCTATAAGACCTGTGCTCTAGACCCTTCACTGTCTTCATTGCCCTTCTCTGGACCCACTCCAGCACCTCAACCTCTTTCCTATACTGTGGCACCCAAAACTGGACACAGTACTCAAGCTGTGGTCTCACCAGTGCTGGGTACAGGGGCACAATCCCTGCCCTACTCCTGCTAGCCACACTGTTTCTGACACAGGCCAGGATGCTGCTGGCCTTCTTGGCCACCTGGGCACACTGCTGGCTCACGTTCAGCCGGCTGTCAACCAGCACCCCCAGGTCCTTTTCTGCCGGGCACCTTTCCAGTCACTCATCCCCAGCCTGCAGCGCTGCGTGGGGTTGGTGTGACCCAGCTGCAGGACCCGGCCCTTGGCCTGGTTGAACCTCACACAGTTGGTCTCAGCCCATCGATCCAGCCTGGCCAGATCCCTCTGCAGAGCCTTCCGGCCCTCGAGCAGGTCAACGCTTCCACCCGACTTGGTGTCATCTGCAAACTTACTGGGGGTGCACTCGATCAGCTCATCCAGATCATGATAAAGGCATCGAACAGAACTGTCCCCAGTCCTGGCCCTGGGGAACACCACCAACTGGACTGAACTCCATTCACCACAACACTTTGGGCCCGGCCATCCAGACAGTTTTTTACCCAGGGAAGAGTACACCTGTCCAAGCCGTGAGCAGCCAGCTTCTCCAGGAGAACGCTGTGGGAAACAGTGTCAAAGGCACTTTACTAAAGTCCAGGTGGACAACATCCACAGCCTTTCCCTCGTCCACCAAGCAGGTCGCCTTGTCCTAGAAGGACATCAGATTAGTCAACCTGCCTTTCATAAACCCATGCTAACTGGGCCTGATCACCTGGTTGTCCTGTACGTGCGCATGATGGCCCTCAAGATGATCTGCTCCATAACCTTCCCTGGCACGGAGGTCAGACTGACAGGCCTGTAGTTCCCTGGATCCTCCTTCCAGCCCTTCCTGTAGATGCGTGTCACATTTGCCAAGTTCCAGTCAACTGGGACCTCCCTGGTTAGCCAGAACTGCGGTATAAATGATTGAGAGTAGCTTGGTGAGCACTTCCACCAGCTCCCTTAGTACCCATGGGTGGATCTCATCTGGCACCATAGACGTGTGTGTCTAAGTGGTGTTACAGGTCGCTAAACGTTTCCCCTTGGATGATGGGGGTTTCATTCTGCTCCCCATCCCTGTCTTCCAGCTCAGGGTGCTGGGTACCTGGAGACCAACTGGTCTTGCTATGAAAGACTGAAGCAAAGAGACAAAGAAGTGCCTCATCCTTTTCCTCATCCTTTGTCACTATGTTTTCCTCCGACATCCAATAAAGGATGGAGGTTCTCCTTCACCCTCCTTTTGCTAATATATTTATAGAAACATTTTTTATTTTCTTTCACAGCAGTAGCCAGATTAAGTTCTAGTTGGGCTTTGGCCCTTTTGATTTTCTCCCTGCATAACCTCATGACATCCTTGTAGTCCTCCTGAGTTGAACTGAGTGAACACAAAGAGTGATTTTGGAAGTTCCAAAACAAACAAGCAAAGAAAAATGTATTAGTGATGCAGTAACCTTACTTCTCACATAATAATGAAATATTTGGGGAAACTTTGACATTTTTAGTATCTGGCTTATTAAATAGTTCTCTCTGTCCAACATATGTGGCAGACAGAACTCTTTTGATAGGAGTGAGTGAAGCGATGAAAGCAAAATCCTTTTCTGGGTTTGACTCATCCTTCAGAAATAATACTTGCACGTGTATACTTACAGTGGCTACGTAAACAAGCAGAAGCTCGAAGAACAGCAAATGCTGATTTGTCTGAGCTGGAAGATTTAAGAGAAGAGGAGAAGAATCCAGACTGGTTGAAGGACAAAGGAAAGTAAGTTAGATTCCATTTCAAGATATATATAAAATTAAATATTAGTTATATAGTGTGTGTCTTGTTTTTTAGTTTTGATATTTTCTATTTATCCTAGACACAGATGGTGAATGCCTGTGTAGTAGAGAATTTATTGACAGCTTATGGGGTTCGAATGCGATAAAGTCATGGGATGCAATTGCCGAAGCTCATGATGGACAAAGTCATTGTGAACACATAATATATTACGTGTTCACAATGCATATTAATGCTTATTCTTCTATGAGGACAGTTAAGCCAATGCAATGTTATACCTAGTTGGATTTCCTTTCATTTGTACTTTTTATTGAGAGGTTAAACATCTGTCTAAACCAAACTTTAGGAATTTGATGGAGGTAGTGGTATGTTTGTATAGCTGTGTTACACAGAAAGATGTGATCAGGCAGTCATAATCAGATATATAGCTTTCAAAATTAGTCCTGTGTCTGCGTAGATGTGTCCGCCTCTGACTGTTCTTCATTGCTTTTAAGCAGTGACTATTTTGGTTAAGGTGTGTCTATATGCTCTACCATCAGCCTCAAGTTTGACTGAACCTCAGCTCTATTGTTCTCAGAAAAGGCTATAAATGGCCATTTCTAAGGAAAAGCTGCTAAAACTTCAAATTTTTGAAAATTAATTGTTAACAATAAGTAGGTATTTATTTTTGATTTATCACTTGGTTTAAAGTGCTCGTTTCACTTTGTGTTTTATACTTAGCAAAATGTTTGCCATGGGAAACTACCTTGCAGCTGTAAATGCATATAACCTCGCCATGCGGCTGAACAATAAGCTTCCCCTGCTGTACCTGAATCGTGCTGCTTGCCACCTTAAACTGAGAAATTTTCATAAAGCTATTGAAGACTCCTCTAAGGTATAAATACATAGGTCCTCAGACTGTTGTCTTATACATGACTGGGATTTATTACTGTGATGCTTCTGGTTCAAGCAGATCTGTAAATATGTATTAGTGTGATTCAAAATTTTTAAATTCAAAATGGATATAAGGAAGCCATGGTGAAATAGTAAAATTTGATAGTGATTGATTAATGAACTTTCAGAAATCTAAACTGAAACAAACCCCTCAAACCATGCCTCCACACATTTGGGACTAATGGACATATATTGACTCAGTATACATTTCTTTACAGGTAAAATATTGTAGCAGTATATACACTTGAAAATAAAGACAACTTTGATCAGAAAAAAAAAAAAAGATAATATACACAGATATCTTTTGTATTATGTTGTGGTGTTCTTCATTTGGTGGGAAGAAAAAAATGGGTGGTGGTGAGGAGAAGGATACCTTAAAAAAAACCCCAGCAAACCAGACATTTTTAAAGAAGGGCTGTATCATCTTGATGTTTTAGCAGACATTTGTGCAATGAGAGAGGAGTGGCAAATAGCATGGCAAAGGCACCTGAATAATTTGGAGAAAGTTTTCCAGAATTATTTTTTTTTGAACTAATAAGTACTTGAGGCTTGAAACTTCAGGGTTTTTTCTAAGAACTACTACTACAACACATGTGTTTCTTTAGGGCTGCATTTGGGTTTTTTGGTAGCATGGTATGTAATATCATGTATGAAAACAGAATATGTGATTTAACTGTAACAAACATTTAACACAGTATTTGTCAGGTTTTAGCCATGGCAATGTAACTGTATATAGCAAACTGTGGGGACAGACACAAATCTTAATGACTAGAATCACATGCCATGTAGTTAAATTTGAATAGTTGTTTTCTATCTCCATTTGAATATTTATTATGTTACTGTATAATAATACTAATTAGGTGAGAGAAGTGTGTGTAAATGAAAAAACCAAACCCAAAATGATTGAAAATCTACCTCTCAATGTTTTCATTTGTAAAGGCACTAGAGCTGCTGACACCACCTGTTCCTGACAATGAGAATGCTCGAGTAAAAGCGTATGTGAGACGTGGGACTGCGTTTTGTCAGCTGGAGTTATATACTGAAGGTGAGACCTCGATTTTGTGAAAACATGCACATGGATTTGCAGTGAGGTGCAAGTAGTTATTTTTAGCTCCATGAGACTGTTCACATCTTTATTTTTTCAGCAGGGATGTTAGCAGAGGCCTAGGTCTCTTTTTGTTATGAACTTTTATCCCACATTCCTTTTTTTTTTTTTAAACTTTACTGGCTAATTGCAATTCCACTTGATAAATCTTTGCAAGTTTTAAGAAAATTGTTAGTACTCCTAATTTAAGGAGTAAAACTTAGTTTTTCCATTGAGGAAAAGGCTTTAGCAAGTTGAGTATCCCAGCTGAGTGCCTGGATCAGGGCAATCCCAAGCACAGACACAGGCTGAGTGATGAGTGGGTTGAGAGCAGCCCTGGGGAGAAGGACTTGGAGGTGCTGGTGGATGAAACACTGAACATGACCCAGCAACGTGCCGATCGCAACCCAGAAAGCCGATTGCATCCTGGGCTGCACCAAGAGCAGCGTGGGCAGCAGGTCGAGGGAGGGGATTCTGCCCCTCTGCTCTGCTCTGGTGAGACCCCCCCTGCAGGGCTGCGTCCAGCTCTGGGGGCACCAGCACAAGACAGACACGGACCTGCTCGAGCGGGTCCAGAGGAGGCCACGAAGATGCTCAGGGGGCTGGAGCAGCTCCCTGTGAGGACAGGCTGGGAGAGTTGGAGTTGTTCAGCCTGGAGAAGAGAAGGCTCCGGGGAGACCTTACAGTGGCTTCCAGTGCTGAAAGGGGGCAGCAGGAGAGGTGGGGAGGGACTCTGGATCAGGGGTGTGGTGACAGGACGAGGGGTAACGGTTTCCAACCGAAAGAGGGGAGATTGAGATGAGATGTTAGGAAGAAGTTCTGTCCTGTGAGGGTGGTGAGGCACTGGCAGGGGCTGCCCAGAGAGGCTGTGACTGCCCCCTCCCTGGCAGTGCTCAAGGCCAGGCTGGATGGGGCTGGGAGCGACCTGCTCTGGTGGGAGGTGTCCCTGCCCATGGCAGGGGGTTGGACTAGATGATTTTAAGGTCCTTTCCAACCCAAACCGTTCTGTGATTCTATGATCCTGTTTGGTCTATTGGGTCAGTATTTCTGTGCCTAATGGCCAGCTATTGACCATGGCAGCTTGGTGGCCATGGGAGATATTAATGAGGAATGAATGAGAGGTCAGAAATGAGGTATTTGCATGGAGAAGCATTCAAATGTGGGACACAAACTGATAGGAGACTGAAGTTGCGCTAGTGTTGCTGTTCATGAAGCAACGTTTTATTGGTTTTGAGATTATATTTACAGTATTTCCAGCTATAGAACAAATTAACAAAATAATCTGAAGTATTTCTAAAATATTTGCTTGTGAAGTGCCTAGTAACTTATCCTTGTAAAATAATGTATGAAACCCATATTGATGAGCAAAATGTTCCATCAGGTACGTGTGATTTGTGTGAAAATATCTGAATTAACAGTGTCCCTACCGAGTTCTCGAAGAGTGTCAGTTTAGTTTTGGAAGGCAAATTTACAAGTGAAAGTCAATAACAGAAAGTGAAGAATATTCAAAATGTCAATGTTGAAATACTAAGCTTTTCACATTGGTTACCTTTTTCTGCCTATGAATCCCTTTGTCATTCCCTTACAGCTTCATTTGCCCTTGTAAACCTTATAAAAAAGACACTTAAACAAGATTTTATTTTACTTTGTGTTCTCATAGTTGGCTTTTCCCCCCCGCCAAGCTCTAACATTGACAGTTCATGTCTTTTTTTCTTCTTATTTTTGTGCACTTTCATTCTCTCGTGCAGTTTTTCTCCCTTCTGCAGAACACTTTTGAATCCTCCCCTCATGCACGTGCATATCTATATATGTGAATGAAGAGGCTGCGTTTTCATGTTTCAATACCTGAAAATGTTTATGTAGTAGAGTGTTTACACTAAAATGTTTTGTAAAATAACATAAACAAAATATAAATTTATTTAGTGACAAAAGTTAAACCTAATGTCATTCTGATTCCATCTTGCTCAGCAGCAAAACTCAAGACCAATACTTCATGCATGTGACTAGGGAGCAGTTATTTCCAGTTCGTTGCTAAAGAGGATGCTCTTGCATGATTGACTGACATGCTTATTAACATATCTATACTAGGTCTCCAGGATTACGAAGCAGCTCTCAAGATTGATCCTAAAAATAAAACTGTAGAAGAAGATGCTGCGAAGGTTCGACACCTAATTCAAGGAACAGCGCAAGATTTTTAACAAAAAGAAAAGAAAGGAATTTTTCAAGAGGAATGCCTTCTGAGGGCATCAGGAGGAATCTTTGTTCTCTTCAGTATGTTGTTAACAAGACATTTTTCTCTTTCACTCCTACAGAAGTGGTAAAAGATTGGATATATGAATTACTTGTTTTGGAAAGTATAGTATTATAGCAAATATGATTAGATTTTATATCATTTTGATACAAAGTTGCAATTTTTGCTTTCTGTGAAATATTGGTGGGCTGAATATTAAAACATGGTTTTGGTACTTGATTTAAAGTTACAACTAAATGAAATATTTGTCTGGAAATATCTACTGCATGTAGACAAGGGGTTTTCAGAACAACTTCAGTAGCTCTACAATTTTTCACAACGAGAACAATCAGCCATTGGAATAATCTCCCCAGGGAAGTGGTGGATTCCCCAACATTGGTCACTTTTGAGATTTGGCTGGACAGGGTGCTGGGCCATCTTATCTAGACCATGCTTTTGCCAGGAAAGGTTGGACCAGATGATCCTCAGGGTCCCTTCCATCCCGGTATTCTGTGATTCTGTATAGTCAGCACCTGTGAACTTCTTATCTTTCTGTTCTGCACCGAAGCTGAAAGTGTTATCTGTTATATGGTTATATGCTTTCCTCTCTTCTGATTGTTCATAGCGTTTGGCACATCTGAAACTAAGACAGTGAATTGAGATACTCTGATTCAGGCATCTGGTTTGGAAAACCTCCACCTGGAAGCATAGGGGTAGATTTTATGTCATGCAGGACGTTCTTTTCGACAAACAAAAATCTAATGCTTTTACAGAAGCATTAAGTAATGTGCCTTGAATATTTTCAAAATATTTTGAAACATTTGTTTGAGCTGAAAAGACAAGGTATTTTGAAAATTATAAACCTGCATTGTGGTATTGTAGTGTAGTGATAAATTAATCCTGTGATAAATTGTCCTATCAATGAATATGACTTACCTGTTTCATGAGAATATATATTTTTCTTGAGCTGGTATTTTAATTCGTACTCTGTTGACATCATTGACCAGCATCTCAGGAAAAAAGGTGTGATTAAAGATTCTCAAAAAAGGGGGCATCCTGGTGAGGTCACAAGTGTTATAAAATGACATGAAACGTGACACTGTGCTTTGAACTCCTGCACTTGTTGTTTTGTAGAATGTAGTATAGAATTGTATTGGGGGTGTGTATATATATATGTTAGCATTTGGATTACCACGTGCCCCAGTTTAACCCCAGTGGGATAGGGGAGAGAATCAGAGAGAAAGCTCTTGGGCTGAGACACAGACAGCTTAATAGGCAAAGCAAAACGAGGAGTTCATGTAGTGCTTCCCCTCAGCGGGCAGGTGTTCAGCCAGTCCCAGGAGAGCAGGGCTCCATCGCGTGTAGCCGTTATTTGGGAAGATAAACACCGTCACTCTGAACGTCCCTCCCTTTCCTCCTTCTTCCCCCAGCTTTCTGTGGTTGAGCATGATGTCATGTGGTAGGGAATAGCTCTTTGGTCAGCTGGGGTTGGTCCCCTCCCAACTTCTTGTGCACCCTCAGCCTCATCGCTGGTGGGGTGGGGTGAGACACCGAAGAGGCCCCAACTCTCTAAGCACTGCTCAGTCCCTGTGTGATCAGCTCTGGTGCCAGCACACGCCCAAACCACAGCCCCACACCAGCTACTGTTACAAAAATGAACTCTACCCCAGCCAACACCGTGACAACCTGAAACACTGGACTTGGAGTGGTTCTGTTTTGATAGACGCTCTACCCAAATTGTGACCTTTCAACTACATTCCTTTCAGTGGCAGTTTCAGCTGACTTCTGAATTTTGCACATCAGGTTGCTTCCTGAATACCATTTATGACTGATTCCTGTCTTTAGAAGAAAACATTTATTATGCAGATACATGTTTTTCTGTGTAAATTTTACACTCTTGGAACAGGGAGAAGGTGGCAGGTGTTGCTTCCAGTTGCTTTGCCTAGACCCTCGAGAGGAGTGCTGAGGTGAGTCAGAGCTATCTAGGGTAGCTGCTGTTCCTTCTTCCCTGCAGACACCTACTGCACTGCAATGGAAGGGGGTGAGCATACTTTATTTACAGCAGCTGGAAGAAGGGCAGTGCAGGAGCTTCAGTGCCCCTGTTGAGAGTAAAGGTATACTTGCCAAAATATGGCTGTTTGCGGAGGGGAAGTGGTGGCTAAGGAGGAGAGACATTGGTGATGGGAAAAAGCAAATGCAAAGAGGCAGACACTGGGTCCAAGTTCCTCCTTTTCTGTTTTGGTCCTAGAGTCTGTCAGAACAACCTGTATCCATCTGTGCAGGCTATTTGTATGGCAGTCATTCGTTATAGCTGCTCGAGGAGATGTCTGGTGTGGACAGGCACCTTCTTCTGTTGCTATGAAATAGAAACTGTGCCCCCTTTAAAGGCTGGGGAAGCAAAAGTACTTGGTGGCACAAATAGCATCTGCCTGTTTCATGTGATTATATGGGGAGCAAATGGATGTTAGACTTCTCACTGCAGTAGTGGGGCTGACGGGGCGTACACCCCATCCAAGTCATATGCATTATGTTGGTGTTAGTGTCCTGAGACGTGGGACTGCGGAGACTGACTTTAAGTTTTAAAACCAGAAAATACTTTAATTAAAACAAATAAACCTTCAGGTCAATGTCTTTTGCACTTAACTCTTTCTGTAAAATTAGAGTTCCACATTTATGATACCAGTTTCAGAAGTTTTATTTTTATGTGTTTAGGTCTGTTTGAGTGAAGAGTATCATCAAATGGGGTACATCTTTTTTGATACATTTAATTCAACCCTGTAAAACCAAAATAAATTGGATATTGACAGTTATTCCCAGAATGACTGAAGGAACTCAGATTTGTTTTCCTACACCTAACTAAGTCTATGACAGAAAGTCAGAGATGCGTTTTTACAGAGTATGCTGGAGACTGAGGTGGTCGTATACCCTGCTCCTGTCCATGGCAGTGTTTAAACAGCTGTCGTGAAATGACCCACAGGTGAGTAAGTGTTTTGAAAAGGTTTGATCCATTGGATGGTAAGTACAGGGCACCATCTGTGAGACGGGTGCTATAGCACCATATTCACTTGAAGTTGTTTTAAACAGTAAAACCCGAGGCTTTGTCAAAGTACCATTGGTCATGAGTGTTTTGGGATCCAGCATACAGGAAAACACCGGATTGCCAGGATTTGTGCAGAGAGGTGGATGAGGAGATTGGTTTTGCTTAGTGTTCAGACTTGATGGCAGTTTCTCGGCAGAAGTCATCTTCTTTCCCTACTAAGGAGATGGATTTTAGTTCAGTTTTTCAAATAACACGGGAAAGCATTTCAAGTTTGTTAAATGTTTGTGGTCAGAGCGAATATTGCTCAAGATGTGTATTGAAATATGTGCACCGTGGAGAGTGAGGAACTTAACACTGCTGAATTTTGACCTTATTTAGTAAACTAGGGACAGTGATAAATGGGCTCATGTTGACTACAAAGTATAGTAAAAATTGGCATTTCTATCAATTTCTGCATTAGTGATAATCTTGGGCATAGAAAATATCTTCATATGCGTGGCAGAAATAATTAGTATGGATAATAAAAATATGAATGAGAGTAAGAATGTAGTGAGGCTTTGTGGATGATTTCTTTTGGTTTTGACTTTTCCTTTTCTAATATATAGAAATATATGTGCCAAAATAGAGCCCTAAACAAACCTCCAGATGATGGTACTTCCTCACTCATGTTCACAGGCATGCTTTTTTTTTTTTTTCATCTTGCCTGTAGGGAGCAAATGAATGGATGACAGCTACTTCTTAGGACCTTCATGGGAAGTCCTCCAAGGCTGCCTTGATGGGCATGTGGCGAGACTGTGCTGAATAAGGTACCTCCCTTGGTTCTGCTGAGTGAGCCATTCGAAACTTGTTGCTCTCCAGAGGGGCAACGAAACCTTTTTTTCTTTGTTTCTCCATCCTGTAGGAGGCGAACAACGCATTCACGTTGCTAGCTCCTATAAAGCACAAGTAAGAAATTCTGACTTACTTTTCCTCTCCTCCGGTGATGAAGGAGGCCTGTTGCCGTCTCACGTGGATTTGTGCAGCTGTACTGGAGCCCTGTCGGGGCCCAGAGCTGCGGGCTCTGGGGTCTGCCCGCCCCGCGTCCTGCCCGGGGACTGGACGGGGCGCGCTGCCGGCGGGCGGGCGGGGCAGGAGCCACTCCTGAAGCAGCGCCGCCGCCGCCGCCAGGCCTGTGCTGTCGGGACACCTGCCCGTTAACTCGCCGCCGTCAGGGTTTTCCCGCCTGTCCCGGACTGGAAGGCTCGAGTATGTCAGTCCCTACACCGCACTGCTTTTCGGCGGCGCTGGGGTGGGGTGTTCTTTGGTGGGGCTGTTGTTTCGCGTTGGTTGGTTGTTCTCCCCCTTAGCACACGCGTTATCCTCCCGTACCGGCGCTGGCCGTCCCTTGGCCCGGTTATCCTGCCGTTACATCCGACAGCCGCCCCCCCCGCCGTAGGCTCCTCCGCGCGGCCTGCCCCAGGGACAGCCGCGGTCACCGGGGGCCCGAAGGCCCGCCCTGCTGCCCTCGCCCCTCTCGAGCTCCTTCGCACGAAGCTCCCTCCCTTCCTCCCTCCGCGGTCCCGCCGCGCCGGCCCGGCCCGGCCCGGCCCGGCGCTGACCCGCTGCCACCGTCCGGGGACTCCGCGGCCGCTCGGCCTCGCGCTCCGCGGCGCGGCGTTGCTATAGCTGCGGGCGCGCCGGGGCCCGGCGGGGGCGGGGCGCCCGCCGCAGTGCACACTGGGCGTTGTGGTTCGCGAGGCGCGCGGCTGCCGGGCCGCGGCGGGGTGCGGACTACGCTCGCCAGGGTGCTGCGGAGCGCCACCGCTGTGCGCAGGCGCGGCCCGGGGTTGTTTTTGACGGCGTCACCGGCGGCTGCAGTCGGCGGCCCCTCGTTCGTGCCGGGCCCCGCTGGGGGCCGCGCTCAGGTGGGCGGCGGGAGCGGCCGGCGGGAGCGGCCGGCGGGGGGCTGCCGCCCTCCGGCGTGGCCTCGGTGCGCAGCCTGCCGGGGAGCGGCGGCGGCCGGGAGCGCGGAGGGGCTACCCGGAGCGGGGCACAGCCCGGGGGCGCTGGGGCGGCCGGTGTGGGGCGCGGGGAGCCGGTAAGCGGGGCGCGGCGGGGCGGCCGTGCCTCTCTGGGGCGGCCGAGCGGGCTCTGCGGGCGGTAGTCCCCGTCGTGCCGGCCCTGGTCCTGCCGGCCCTGGCCCTGCCCGGAGCGCTGGCGCTGGGCAACTTCCTCCTCTGCCATCGGCCGCCGCCGCCTCCCCGGCTGATGCAAGGCGCCCCGGTTCGGAACCGGGGGCGGTGCCGCCTTCCCTGTGGGGCACTGCGGTCTGCCGCGGGGGCGTGAGAGAGGGCCGGGGGGCGCTGGGCAAGGAGTGCCCGGCTTTGGGGCGGGTTGGCTTTTAGGAGCGGCGCTTGCCTTGCTGGAGATCCTAGCGAGGAGATAGTCTTTATGGGCTGCTAAAGATATCAACGGAGAATGTTACTTTGGGGAAGAAATGGTGCTGATTGGTAGAAGTAATGGACTTGGATGAAAGCCCTGAAGTACGATACCGCTGTAACGGGGTTTTGTTTCTGCTGTGCAAGAAAAGCTGCTGTGGAAGAGAACTGTGCTCAATAACAGTACAGCAGACTGGAAGAACGCCGTGTTATCAGTCTTTTTCTTTGTCAGCACTTACTGAGTTTTTCTTAGTCTAGGAGATCCTCTTTGAAGACAGGTTTGCACTGGAATGATTATTCTTTCTGAGACTGGTATTTGTGCTTCACAGTGGATAAATGGGGTGTGGGATCTCATTGATGTTTATACAGATATATGGGATAACTTGGTATTACGTTATCAACGATGCATATGGCTGTATGCTTTTACACCTTAAGCTGCTGGTTTGCATTTCACTAAGGTTAGGAAAGTAATTCACACTTCCATTCCCTGCCCCCTTGCTGCCCCCTCCCCCCCCAATACATAGAGGTTGAACTCTGAATATAATGGGTGTTTATTTTGTCTAGATAGAAATTTAGAAGGCAGTGTCACTGGGAGTGTAGGACACTGTGGGCCTGGAATCAGCTTTGCAGTTTAAGCTGGAGTGTAGAAGAATCTTTTACAGAAATAAGCTGTCTAGCTGTTGATTGAAGTTTAGGAACTATACCTAGGGTTTTTTTTTATTAAAGCTTTTTTAGGCTGTTTTGCTCTTCTAGAGGTAACTAATTATGGTTAATAAAATGCTTTACTTTTGAGAACTGTTTACTCATGTATATTTGCTGAATGTTCTTGTAGGAATATGGCAACCTTAGAGATGCCTCTCAGTCTGATGCCATGCTCTCTGTCTGTCATCTTTGATATATTTAGCTGCTTTACTTGTAAACTTAAATGATTTTGTAATTATTCTTTTTTACTCCATTCTTTTCTTGGTATTAAAAACTTCTCTGCTTTAGAGATTGATCACCTGTACGCAGTGAAATATGCAGTATCAGTATAATATTCTGGTTGAGTACAAGATACTTAACTCAAGGCCATTTATCAAAGCCAGCAAGTAGTAGAAAATGATGATTGTTTGTCTGCTTGTTCCTCTGTTTTTTTTTTTTTATATTTTTGATTATGCCGATACTCACATAGTTAGGTCCTGAAGCTTTCATCTGGGAAGGGAAGACAGATATTTAATGCTCCATGGAGCCTGAGGCCGTGGCGGCGTGTTCAGCAGAATTGGTTTTATGCAGTGCTGCGTTGCCTGTCAGGCAGTGGTCTGGCTGGAGAGGGAGAACAGGACAGCGTTCATGTCGAGTCACCCGGGGCCCGTGATGAAACGCTGTCAGCTGGAGGAAGGCAGGCGTTATGATGCCCAGCACAGAGTCTGCTGTTCAAACTTGCCCTTTCAAAATTTGTACATGCACATGTACCAACAGATTATTTTTTTTTGGTTTGGGGGTCTATGAAAGGATTTGCGTTATGTGACTTCATTGCTTTTCATCCAGCACGGAGATGCACTAAAACTGGAATTGCTGTGTTACGAAACCTCAGCGTCATTTTCTTCCACAGTGGAGACCAGGCTGGCTAAGAACTGGGTAGCTGCCTGTACTATATTTGCCCCAAACTATATTTTTTGTCATTACATAGAAGACTTGTTTTTCAGTGACCATACATTTGGTACTCTTATGATTGCTGTATTCACTGAGCTGTGGGATGATTCAATGAGAATGTTTTTATACTGAAGAGAATTCTTAAAAGATAATTTCACATCACTGGGACAGTTTTTGCAGCGTAGCCAGTGATGTTTCTGATGGGTGGCAAGTTATGGTGCTGGTAGTTACCTTCCTCTGAAGGGAATACTGCTGCTGAATGCCTGGCCAAATTCAAAAGAATTTAATGACAGCAAGCAGATGTTATCTCATGAGAACTCTGGAACTCAGTCTTTGCCATTTGGGCATTTCTTATTTTGATGATTGAAGAAGCATGATTTAAAAAAAAAAAAAAATTAAAAAACCTTTGATGATTGAGTACAGTGTGGTTTTAAAAAACCCCCAACAAAACAATAAATCAAACCAAAACACGCACCACCACCCCCCCCCCCCCCCGCCCCAAACCCTGATGTTCTCTTGCTGAGATTCCAGGACAAGCACTAATGAAGGAAGAAAGATAGATGGTAATTTCCTTTAGGAAAACAACAACCATATTCAAAGTAGGGCTTTATAATAAGTGGAAGTCCAGTTTCTCTCCAAGTTTGATACTGAAGTTGATTGTTAGTGAATACTTTTGCTTTATAAACTGTGGTTGTGGTTATCACTGTTAGGTTTTTTACAGAGGAACCCCAAATATATTAGTTGAAGTTGATGAGGAAAAAGTGTTCTATTAGAAAAACATATGATATGATAGCTACCATAATGCAGAGATACAAAACCAAATTTTACTGTGTTTTGTAAGAAACCTAAATGGAATTGGAAGTTTTGTACTTTGTTGTGCAAATTTCTAACCGCGCTGGCATAGTTAGATGTTCTAGTTCAAGGTTTATGTATATTTTCTGTGTTAACTGGGATGAAAGACAGGATTGATAATAAAGTAAATAGTAAATAAATTCAAGCAAATAGGTGTTTTTCTCTGTGTTCTTACTGGAAGTAAGTAGGTGTGGGAAATAAAGCAGATGTCAGAAGTTCTCAGAACTCTCTGCTTTGTCAATATAATTGTAATTTTATAAAAAGCTGTATTGAACCATGGTTTCTTTTGCTGTTTTACTAAATTGAATGCATAACCTAACACATGATTGAAAATTGTTCTGGTTTTGGGAAGGTTTTTTTTCCCCAAGATGAATATGTAATAAATTTTACTTAACAACTTGATATGTTTTTATTTTAAGGAAAAAGAAAAGCATTATTTTTTTTTTAAAGTCTTTGTGTTACTTAGGAACTTTAAATAATAATCTGAATGTGTAACAATAATGAATACTCTGCATTTCTGGTACAGAAGAAAAAATAAACAGGCAGCTGCAGCCAGACAGCTGTCTTCTGAAAATAACTAACAAAGTCATCCAGTAGTATCGTAACAACTGAAATTTGTACTTCAGGTTTTTTCGCTCTGTTTTTGTACTCTCTGTTTTCTTCAGAATCAGTATATTTGACAGTACTTGAAAGGAGTGAAAGCAACATGAAATATTCTTTTGCCCAGTAGTTGAAGAATATTAATTCCGAAAGATCCTAATTTGTGTTTTTCTCAAAGCAACCATAGAATTTTTCTTGAATAAACTGTAGTTCCTGTGCATGTAACAATTCAGAAATGTCACCTACCGAAACATGTCATGAACAACGATGCTAGACACAGACTCTAAATTTTATTATTGATTTATTGGCTGGCCTTGTGTGTGTGTGTTTTTAGCTAGTCCAAGAGCTTTTTGGCAGGCTAAAATAGGTACTTACCTACCAAAGCTGTATTTGCTACAAGTATAAAAAAGATAATAGGAAATATGTACAAAAGAATATATTTTCTTTCTAAACTTCTATTATTTTTTTTTAGTTCTAGAATGACAACTTTGAGTTAATATAGTGTTCTGTAACATCATGATTTAGATTCCTCTGTTTTACTGTATCTAGTATGTTAAAAGAATCTACTTTTACTTGCAGCGCGCTTTGAAAATGTCTGAAAATTCCAGTGACAGTGATTCATCTTGTGGCTGGACTGTCATCAATCATGAGGTACCCAATCTCAAATAAAGTTCTATCAGTTTAAGACTAGCCATATGCAGTAAAATATTATTTCAACATTGCAGTTTTTGTTTTGTGCCGGTCTTGCATGTCAGCAGAGAATACAGAAGAGAGATTTATAAGAAAACAGAACTACTGTTAAAAAATGTGTATCCTTTACTATAGCTGATATCAATTTTGTTGTTTAAAAGAGTATTTTTTTTTTTCTACAAAGGTTTTACTTTGAAGGATTGCTAGAATGTTAGTGAGATGCTTTCCTCTTTTCCATCTTTCCTGAAAACATTTGACATTCTTATGTAACTTGTCTGTTGTCTTCCACAAGGAAATACACAAAAGGCACCTAATTATTGTGTGAGGAAGTTGTGATGGTGGTTTGTGCAGCTGCAGGTGGAAAGAGCTAACAGACTGTGTGCAAGGAAAAAACTGTTCTTGGCTCAAAATACTCGTTGTCTTTTAAGACCTGTTCAACTGATGTGTGCAGCTTCATCGAATTTGTATGGCTTCAGTTGTGTTTCTGTCCGCCTTTTGATCTCTGCTATAGCTTCCCTTAATAGTCACACTTTTATTTGTGATGCAACGCTAGAATTCCCTCATTCCTTGGTCAAGTCTTGAGGCATAGCTGTTTGTAAAGTCCCTATTATGTCTGTGTGACCCTGTTTAATTTGTGTGTTTGTTTCCTGTCTTCTGATGTTTGACTAGTTGTATAAAGTGACGATGGCTTCTAATTCCTAGTAGAGTAAAGCTTGAGACAAAAGGAGAAAAAAGAAGCAATTAAAGGTCTGTTGGGATGGGATTCATTGTTGCCTAGGTGTCTACAGGGTAGGTGTCTGAGTCTGATGTTGATTTCGAAGCTGGTGCTGTATAGATTAAATAAATAGGATCGATGGAGTCTAGAGAGCGGGAATTCTTGTGTTAAGGTCGACACTTACATGGGATCCAATGACTTGCTGCCTTGACTCCACTGACTGTATTGATTGTAAAGGTGCCTTCAACAATTTTCTCAGGTGTAGATGCTTGAAGTTAGGTAAGATTAAAGTTTTATCTTACTTTCCCCTAGCCGTGAACAAGGCAGGCCTAAGTTGCTCAGAAGCTCTGAGGCCCTACCTGTTAGTGTGGGCCTCCGATATGCCGTTCTGCTTTAGGCCTGTGGCTTTTTGTATCTCCTCAGATCTTGGCTGATGTGTGGGTGTAGTATAGAGGTTGTTTTCTTTTGTTTGTTTTTGGTTTTTAAGTATTTAACATTGTCTTGTAAACTGAGCAGGCTATTGAGCCAGAATCCTCAGAGGAAATGGCTTAACTATTTTCCTGGAATGACACTTAGATATTGGCTGTTTGTATCTTATTGTTGCCCGCCCCAAAACATTTTCAAGGAACAGTAGTTGAGCTATTTCATTCACAGGCAGAAAGTAGGAAATAATGGGAAGAGATCAAGGGTCGTAGTCAGCTGTCTTGCTTTCACTGCACACTCCCTTATTTGCAGATTAGAATGAAAATCCAGGTAGTTCGAAAAGCAATGTAATGATAAGCTTGTGATTGTACTCAAGTTTTGAAAGCTCAGTTCAGTTTCAAAAGTGAGAGATATGGTTTGTGGCTTACAAATGTTGGGCTGTGGTTTCATTTCCATTGACAGCAAGGTGGTATTTGATAGATGGTCAAAACTTCTCTTCCTTGTTTTGGGTTAAATGACGAGTTGGGAATCCTGTCACCAAAAGAGAAACATAATACAAGAATATAGAAAGGCAGGGATTTGTCTAGCTAAAGCAGAACAGATTTCTGCAGTGTAGAGATTTTCTGTTCCTAGTTACTCTTCCCTGATTAAAAGAAATAAAATCATTCTGTTTGGGGTGGGAAAACACTGGTGTTTGAGCTTCTGTTATTGGCGTTATCCTGGCAAGACAGCTTTGAATCTGAGCTTGAAGAAAGCAGAATGAATGGGATGGCTGGATACCCTTCAGCACTTGTTATCCAAGGCAGGGGTGATGTGTGGATTACTGTATACTTCGGGGAAATGATTTGGATATTTAGGAAAGGGGTAGAGCTAAGGATGAGACAAATTTGAAACACTGTAGTATTACTTTCTCAGGTATTATTGTGTTCTGTATTGGTGGTGACACAACAGAATCAGTTTCTGGGTTTGTTTTGCCATTTACAAAGGCATGGAGTTGAGAGGGGCAAGAAATGGCAATTGGCTAGATTGGGATTGCAGAGAACTGACAGCTGTCTATGCTGAATTTCATAGCTGCTTGGAACAGAAGTGGTGCTGTGTGTTGTTGGGCTGCTCTTAAGGAAGGACTTGCTAACTTTGTAGGAAAAGGAGTGTAGTGACGAAACAGTATCTTCTCTCAACCTCTTTGCTCATGGAACGGAAGGACGATGGAGGTCTAGCAACAGAGTAAGTGAATTGGAGAGTTTAGACACCCACACCAGACTGCATATGTTTAAAAATAGGATAGTTTACCTTGTACTCAGCTGGCCCAGTTTCTTAGTATTTTAGCTAACATTTTAATCTGTTTTAAGATATATTCCTGATGTTTGCCTTGTGTAGCCTGGGCAAACTAAACTTTAGTTATTCTTTTTCTTCTTCACGAAGTAGGAAGCAAAAGTAACAGTTCTATTACATCAGAGAACAATTGTCACATAATAAATCTATGCACCTATTGATAAAACTCAACCAAGCCAAACCCCCCAAATAATTTTGTATTTTCTTTCCTCAGATTTCACTATGATTTTAATAAGTTACTTGCAATTCAGTGGTGAATTTCTGCGAAACATTTGAGATTAAAATTGTGGTACTTTTGTAGTCAAAGGAAAAAATAAACAGTATTTGTCAAATTACTAAAGCAGTTAATTTTTGAAGCCTTTTAAAAAGGAACATAACTTTGTGATTATAGAAGGTATCTTGTGTGACTCTTTGAGGTGTCTAATCTTCCTGAGGTACAGTCTCCTCTTAAAAACAAAAGCATATGTATTTGCTCGAGTCCTGAAATGAGGCATCTGGGGAAACTGATCTGGAAGTATTACTACTACTGTAATTTCACACCTCCTGTTGCAAAAATAACTCTCTCTGTTTACAAAAACAACTCAAGTTATTTATGGATCAGAGTGACTTAGTATTTTTCAGTGAAGTTTTGCATGTTTATGGTTTTCTAATAACCTTAGTTGTGTTCCATCTGTTCTTTTAAACAAAAATTACAGTATGAAGATTAAATATTTAGAATTGTCAACCCTCCTGCTTGCCTTTAGTGCCTGCAGTCTCCCAGCGTTGTTTGTGTTCAGTTCCTGTTTTGCTCTGAGGTTGTGCTGACTGGCAGCTGGTTGACAATGAAGGCTCCTTTCTGTGTTAAAGACAGAAATCTCATTTAGAGATTGTATAAATATTTGTTTTCCTGGTGTCAGAGATATACTATTAAAACAGCCATTCAAATTGGCTGACAGAAATTAAGATGGAGTAGAGTTACACATATTGTTTCCGGGTGGTAGTACTTACTAGAGTTCACGGTGGTACTCTTGAAGTTCAGTTTTGGGAAGGGTGTGTGTATTTACATACAATACATGGACATGTGTGCAAGAATTAGATCCTATATTCAAAACTCATTTGACAACCTCCTCTGTTTCTCTAAATTCTAGTCTAATAAATAAGTCTATTAAACCTAATAGGAAATAGTTATTTAAAATACTTAGCATAGTTGTTAATTGATACTAAAATTGCCCTACCCCCCTTTTTTTTTTCCTAGTATTGTCCTCCCTGCTGCCTTTTTTCAGTTGTGTGTTACACACTACCAGTTGCTTCTCTCTAGTTAATTACTTGGTATTTCTCTTGCTTTGCTTAGAATCTTCTTCAGTTTTAAAGGTTCTTTTCTGTTTTAATTATTACTGTTCTGTTTTCTTTGTAACTCTTTCCTTCTGCTTTACTGATGGAAACACCAGTAACTGTAATGTTCACTTAAAACTCTTCAACTCCAGGGTTCTGACATAGAGACAGTGACTTCAGAAAATGGAAGCCCAAATGATAACCATGAGTTTGTTTCAGAAGAATATGTCTCTTTGCAAGAAGACGAGCAACCGATTGATTTGCAAGGTAAGATATTAAGAGAAGCAGTTCCGTAAAATAGGCAAGTATCTGTTTTAGCATTGGCACGGTAGAGTTTGTGTGCTTTGTAGTCCTCTCTCAAAGTACTTGCTTCATCAGTGTTATGGAAAATATTCAGTAATCAACTCTATAAAAGTATTTTTTCCTGAGATAGATGAAATTAGTGGAATGTCTTTCATTTTGTCAGTACTTCAGATGTGTTGTGGAATAGTATACACTGGTGTTGCTGGAAGATAGTCTATGGAAGTGCTATTGATAAAAGAAATATTTTGTAATAATGTTGTAGGTCAACTAAGATTGATTTGGAAGGAACCTTCAATGCCTTTACACCTAAAAAATAGCATTGTGGCACTGTGTTAGCATTTCTTGAGTCGGAAGTGTAAATCTGATGCACATTAATGTAACGAAAATACTCCCACTGATTTGAATCACCAACTTTACCGCTCAGTTTGTTAATATTGGTATGAGAACACACACATGACAGGTTCAGTGTGCAGTTGGCTAAATTTGAGCTTGGCCGTGCTTCCAGATTCGTTACTGTTCCTTGTAGAAACAGGACTAGACACTCAAACTCCAATGACTATTTGAAAAATATTTGAATTATCCTAGCATACAAATGTACTCTGGTATCAACTTCCAGTATATTATTATTTTTTATCTAACTGTGCTTTTCACTTGTAGGTTATTTGCATTATGATCAGTATGAGCATTTGAATTTATCCTCCAAAATGTTGTATTACATAATGACAAATTGGATTCTGATGTTTGTTAGAGGCATATTAACAGTGAGATTTATTGTTTTTAGGAAAACTTTCCTGACAGGAGCAGGTAATGGAAATCTGTCACAGTTATACATGTTTTGATGTTATATGTGCGTGGGCATAATTTGTGTTACTGGGTTTAGTCCCTTTTTTTGTTTGTTTATTTGTTCCTCTTTTTATTTATATAGCTCAGTGCAATGATGACGGAGGGATACCAGTGGTAGATAACACTCTCTCTGCTCTTGAGGAAACTCGGACAGTCCCAGAGGTAAATTACATTGTGTTATTCAGAAGCTTCTGTAAGCCTCATCTGACAATGCCAAGCAATGTTTTGAAGGCATTAAAAAATTCTTGCTGTTTTTTTAAATTACTTTGTTGTATGTATCTGAATATTTTTACATTGCCCATTTCCCTAGGGAAAGACAGAAAAAAGCGTTAATGATGGGTCCTGCATTGGAACTATTAGTGATGATTCTGACATTGTTACCCTTGAAGCTCCAAAAGCAGAGGAAACTCAAAGTCAGGAGGAAGCTCCAGCTGATGGTGAAGATGCTCCAAGTTCAGAGGATTTTAACATGGGCTCCTCCTCTAGCAGTCAATATGCGTTTTCCCATCTAGAAACTGGTAAGAGCAATAAATTACTAAGCAACTGTGTGCAAAAATGTCACCAGGAGAAAAAAAAAATCTTTGCTTAGGGGACCTTCTTTTTGTGGGACGGCGGGGGTTAAAAAATTAGTCTTGTTGAGTACATGTCCAGGTATTTGTGATCTCTAGGGCAACTAGTTGCCCTAACTAAAACTCTGTCCAAATATAGATCTGCAATCTTTTTGTTTGAAAGTGTTCTCTCCCATTAAGTGTTTGCTATTTTAGATAGAAAGTACATTTCTAGCATATTTTGGAGAATTAAAATGACTTCCAGTTCGTAGAATAATTGTAGGTTTTCTCTTGACAGTTTCTTTGACTTTTATAGAGTTAGCCTAAATAACTAGCAACTGGGAGCGAATTCATTTTGGGGCCATGAGAACGAATAGCAGCATGACTACAAAAACTTTTTTGCTTACCTTCATAGCTATGTAAACTATATATATATTTTATTTTATTTTTTTTAAGGTATTCCAGTACTTGGCAGAAATATGCAATGCATGATGTACAGGAGGAAGGATATGAATATTTGGCCAATTAAAAACAAACAAAAATGCAACAAACCCAAACAAAACCCCCTTCCTGTTGTGTTACTCCTCTAGTTCTCTAGTCTTCCTTTTTAATTGTTTGGCTGCTTATTTGTAATCTTTTCTATTCTCTTTATTCTTTGTAACACTTGTGTGTTACTGATTTTTACCTTTCAAGGTAAGTTTGTTACAAGAGCAGGATTCTTTTGGTACTGTTTTATCTTAGGAGTAGAACAAAGCATCGTTGAATGTTCATGTGTCTGTGCAGTATCCACTGGAATCGGAAAATGACAGCTTAGCATCTAATTATGACCAGTGATGATTTGTAACAAAGCTGTCACCTTTTAAGTCTTCTGGATGACTTAATTTTTAATTTAAAATTTGGTTGACTTCCTTATTTCTTACAGGGTTCAGTTCTAAAAATGCCTTTTTCCCCCCCCCCCCCATGTTTTTGTACACAAAAGTCAGTTGGCTGGAGAAGCTGAGGAAGATTCCTGGTTGTGTAAGGGGATGGGGAAATGAGGTGAAAGAGCATGTGTCTCGCAGTCTTCCTTTCCAAGGTGGTGTGATTAAATTTGATCAGCTTGCGTAAAGCTGATTGCTTATGGCTTGCATGGAGTGTTCTTAAAACTATCAGTAGCAATCTGACTTGATCTCACAGTAGGGATATTCCAAACAGATGCTGAAAGCCAGTCCTCGGTGAAGAATTTGGCTGAGCTATCAGTTTTATTTGCTTGTTTTGAAAAACGCTGAACTTAGATGTGAATTTGGAATGGGTGTCAGTAAGCTCTGTGATACGTTTTAATATGTATGCTTGACCTTTTAAATGAGTGGTTCTCGTTGGATTCCAAATCCACGTGTGACTGGCAAAAAGAATTCCTTCCTTCTAACTTTAGCTGACTTCAGCATGGTCTTTAGTGCTGTGCATTTGATTGACTAAATATTATAGAAAATGTCTGGAGCGCTTTGGCATTTATTTTAAATTTATTTTAAATGCCAAAGTTGTAGCAGTCAGAATTTTCATGCTGCTTTTTGGCAATGGAAATCTTTGCCATCCACTTCTTGTTGAGTTTTCTCTTGTGTCGGAAAAGGATGAACTTCAGATTTTCCTAATGTAGATACTAAAACATTCTGCAAGGATTGTCTGACACTTTCGCTTGCAAACCAGTTCCTGGTTAGACTGTCTTCACCGTGCAAACAGAAATGTTTTGATACTGCTTCATGCCTGAAGTTAACTAGCAGAAGCGCTCGTATACCGAGAGGAACTGCATCTAGGCTTGAGTCGTGTCTGTGCAGAAACTTCAAAGCAAATCACGTTCTTACCTGACATTGTTAATTCATCCAGTTTCTAGTGTGGATCTGACACTTCAAGATCATGGCAGACCTGAAATTTTGGACTTCTGTTACGGTCACGCTTTGTTTCACTTACACCCCTTTTCATTCTGTGACTGTTAGAGTATGGCTTGGTACTGAATTTTTGCAGCAGCTGTAAGGCAGTGTTATTCTTGCCTGAAAGTGTAATGCCGTTGACAGCTTGCCAGTAAGTGCTTATGAATGGCTCTAAGTGTCTTATAGCTTTTTTTCTTTTTGCTTTCTGATTGTCTTTTTTTTTCCCCCTTTTCTATTCTTTGCTGTCCAGCGTATAGCAGAGAATTTTTCATTTGGCCAGAAGCAGCTTGTTCTTTAACCACTTTTGTATTCCATATGTGTGAGCTGCTTTGGATGTTGAAAAAAAACCCCTTAAAACCCCCCCCAAATAAGCAATAAGAAGACCTATTTTGTTAAGTATGTCCTGTATAATCCTTTATTATGTCTGACCTCTGCATCCTAGTGAAAATACCTCGCTCCTGACTAATTTCTGAACGCATGTCTTTTATTGTCGAGGACTGGGGAAGTATGCATCTGCTTAAATCACTGACTCAAAAATAGTGTCCTTTTCTACCAAGCTGTCTAAATTCGTTTAAGAATCCGCATGCCAAGTAGCCGTTTAAGTGGTTTGTCTTTATTGCAGTGTCTGCTTGGTCTGTCTGATTTGATTAATTGACTAAAAAGGATTTTTTTTAGTAAGAGGGGAAGATGTCTTTCATTTTCTGATATGTTGCTTGTCTGTGGAGTCAGAAATTAAACATGTATTCCAGATACTAATTGCTAATTTTTTCTGGGGTTGATGCAATCACTTCTATTAAGTTGGAATTTATTCTTAGTGAAGGATCTTAATTGGTAATGCTTTTTATAGATTATATATAAATTATATATATATTCTTTATAGGTAATGGCTAGCACTGCTTGGCATTCTTGTCCGTTCAGTGGTGTGTGCACGACTTTGCTCAAACAAATGATTTTCAGTTGTGAAACGTTCAAGGGCAGTGACTCTGTGTTTGTTTTCACGTATGAGTAGCGATCTCTGGTACAGGAACGAACAACTGTATTTCTAGAAGGGGCGTTAGCATTGTGTAATTGCAGGCAGCAGATTTAGCGTCCAAGCAGGAGCACTTGGTCATGTGCTGGAGGCTGCATTGATCACACTGCCTCTATTTCGGGCATGTGAATCGGGTACATGACCGTAGCTGTTCGAAAGCTGCTTTTTCACCCTGCTGCTGCTTCTGCTTGACATTTGCCTTACGCTTGCAAATGATACTTTCAAAGGAGGGAGATCAAATAATCATTACTTGTATACTGGATTATACGAAATTATTTACAGTACACGCAGCAAGCGTTTGTACCACTGATAGCAGCAAGCAGTCACAGCTCTGCTGTCATCTTCCCAGTTAGGGTATGTGCCCTTTGGGCCATAGGAACACAAACATACAAATGGTATCACAAATACCATTTTACAAAAATGCTGTAAAAGATATTTTTTATGGTTAAATTTTATTCTTAAATCTTGGCCAATTCAGCCTTCCAAAACATCAGCCAGGTAACGGAAGCATTTGGGATTCGGAGTGCTAGGGAGGGCCAAACGCAGAAGCACCTGGGTGGTTATTTTCCTGTGCAGTGGTGCTTGAAAATGGCTTTTTTGAAAGGTGGGTGAAGATGTTAACAAGTGGTATAGGGTAGATATTAAAAGCAAACAAAATTACATACTGAAAGAAATTTGCAATGCAAAGCTTTGGATATTTAGAATACCTACGTTAATGGAACTTTAATGGAATTTTGTCTGCAGCTGCATGTAGATCACAGAAGGTTTTTGAGACAATATAGTAAAACCATGTCTGTCTTGGGAGGCTGTCTTTTAGCAAGTCGTTATGTTGCTCTTTTATTATTACATAGTTCAGTCTCAGTATCTGTAATAGAAGGAAACCTGTGTTCTTAACCTTTCTACCTCACAAGAATTTGCAGAGGCAGTGTATGTAGCTACTTAAGAGGCAGGATTGTCTGAAAGGAACACTTTCTAATGAGTGAATTATAAGGTGTGGGAAAGTGCCATACAGTTTTTTGCTAATGATTTCTTGATTCTCTATCTTTTCTTTTTAAAAAATGCATTTTACTTTGGAGGTGAAGCATTCCTTGCCTAATATCCAGCATAAACTATCACACTGAGAATTTTTATTTTGCTTTATTAATGTTCTGTAAGATAAATGCCAGATACGTTTTGCGTAAATGTGATGGTTGTGATGGATGGTGGATTGATTTTTGAAGCAACAATTAACGCATTTTAAAGACTGTTCTGTGTTGGCTTTCAGTTTTTCCGTCTCAGGCTAGCAACGATGACTCAAGCAGTGATGAACCGAGCAATCAGTCCAGTCCCGCCGTACGGAAACGTCGGGCAAAGAAGAGGCTGATCTCCAGCTCCGAGGCCGAGGGTGGGTCACCCCCTGACCCAGAGTCTGAACCTCCCAGGGAAGAGCAGCACAAGCGCCAGTTCAGCAGTGGCCTTAACAGATGCATCGTGCTTGCTTTGGTGATTGCCATCAGCATGGGCTTTGGGCACTTCTATGGTGAGTTTGTAGGAAACAAAACACATAGAATCAGCATCTGAAATAACAAATACTGTTTTATTGTGACTTTTTTTTTTTTCTTGTTCTCTGCTAACAATCTAAACCTAAAAATGAGAAAAAGCAACTGCTAATGTGGGGATAATACAGGGAGGCCCTTCAGCGGTACAACTGTGTTTAATATGCACTACTTAAAAGTAAATAAAAATAAATTAATTTTTGGTTGCCCTTCCAGGTAGGAATGTCTTGTTGTTCTTACAATGCAGCATGTACCCTTCATTTTTCACATCTTTTCTTTTGAAATAGATCTGTGGTAGTGCTTACCCTGCCGGACAGCATTCAGAGAGTTCTTTCAGGCTTTTGTCCTGTATGTACTCATCTGGTAAATGTAAGAGCAAGACATATCTTTTACAGGAGTTCATAGTATCAGTATTTTTCTCTCTCCAGTGGAGGAAAATACGTTGTAGTTGTCCTTCCAATTCCAGAGTGGTTTGGGGAATCCAGGATAGTAGCGATTGTTCAGTGTTCACTGCGTTGCCTAAAGCAAAGCATTACGTGGGTCATTACTACATTTAACGAAACAGCAGAGCTCATTCCAAGGCTAAAGCTACGTGGTACAATCCTGATCCTGTAAGATACACGTGTTATGATGAAAAACAATAGAGGGCATTTATTTTTAATGGTAGCTTTTCCTGAGTAGTTTTCTTTTGATATGAAAATGTGCCTTCATAAGAAGACTTGTGATTCAGTTTGAGACTGGAAATACAATTCTAACTGGATTTGATTGTGACTAATCGTTAGGGGTCTAAATTTTGACATTTATGTTGAGATTTATGTTAATTTTCACTTGACCCTGATTTTTTTTTTTGTTCTTAGGTAAACCTGAAGGTAAGAGTCATGAGTGATGTATTGTGGATGCTGTGCTTGCGTTCAGATTCACTGTTTAAATTGTGGGTGTGTATGTGTACGCACACGTCCATATAGGCGTGCGTACTTACACTTAAAAAAATAATCAAGTCTTAGGAATTACTGGTGTATGCGGGATTATAGGAATGACTAATCCAGTCATGTAAAATGCTTTTTATTTAGCAGCTGCAGCTAGTAGTAGCTGGGGTAAAAACTGATCGAGGTATGCTGGTGTGCTAGAAGGAGAGAGGAACAGAATGACTAGACCAATCTTTGGTAGTGCTTTGTGGAGGTAACTCGAGGTTTCAGTTCTGTTAATCATTTTGCTGTGTTTAAATTTGGGTTAATGATATGTGCTATCCTTTTAAAGAACTTTGAGATCTGTGGATGAGAAACGTGTTTTGGAAATGTACTCAGGGTCAGATTTTTATGAAGGGATTCACTTTGACTTGTTAATTCTTTGAATCTGTATTTATATTCTTTGAATTCTTTGAATCTGTATTTCTAAATACAAATTGTTATCACTGATGACAGCATACTCAGCAGAAAGAAGGCAACTCTATGTGGGTTCAGTTTTTGGTTCTTCAAGTGTTAAGTTCTTCATGGTTATGTGATAACTAATCTTTCTACCACTAGAAAGGAAATCAAACCTTGGTTTCCATCTTCCTGGGGTTTTTTTTTGTTTGGTTTTTTGTTTGTTTGTTTTTAACACAAACTTGCAAAGAGAAATCCGTCTCCCTAGAGGACTACTTTGCATGTTTGATTCAGGTTGGAATGAATGTTTTCCACAGTTTTTTTTTAATGCTAGGCTCATTGTCGTGTAAGAGGGTTGGAAAGGGTTACTTTTTATGAAATTATATTTTTTTTCTTTATTTTGGTCAGTATCAGGTAGTGTTTTCCCTTTACCTAGAGCTCCCAGACCCCTTTAAGACTTTTAAAGATGTAGAAAGCAACTAGGATTAGGTTTTAATCAATAACTGTATCCTAATCAGTATTAAACTGAGTTACCTGAGTTAATGGTGCTCTAGGAAGGAGATCTGAAAGAGGGCAAGCTTTCCAGGAAAATAGGTAACTGAAAGAGCTACAGTTAGGAAGCCCTTGCCAGAAAAATGTCTTCTTATGGACATTCAGATACTTTATTTTTTTCTTTAACAAGAATCTGCAAAAGGGAATATTGGTGTGATGCTAGGGATTGGGTTAGATTACTTAACGAATCTGAAGGACACTGTGACTTAGAGTGCAAGCTGGAAACACAAGCCAGTTACTGAGGAATGGTACCTAGTTACGTGCATTTTCAGTGTCTCTGCTGCCCTTTGTGTTGCTAAAGGTAATTTTTGCTTACCGTATCTAAATTCTTGATAAGGGAGAAACAGAACTTTAACTTTTTCTGTAATTCAGGTTCCTCTTAACATGAATAATTTACACTAAATGATGGTTTTTCAGGTGCAGTCTTCAGATTTTTAGGATCAATGGACTTCAAAAGTATCCATAAAACATAAATATGAAAAACAAACTTAGTGTCACTCTACTTAGTCACTTATGCAAGGATCTGTGCTTCCAATAAGTGTTTATGAGGACTCTGCAAACTTAAACCAATTGCTGTAAAAACATTGCTTTCCCTTAGCTGAGTTGGACTGTTGGGATTCAACTTGGTTTAATAGAGCGCTGCCTGGTTTTGAGTTCATACCTGACAATGCATTAAGTAGAAATAGAGAGCACAAAAAATTCCTCAGTGTAGTATTTATAGAACTTCTTCTGTTTAGTAATGCATCCCCCTGCCTTTAAATACAGAAATAGAATTCTGCATATGCTGCATTGGTTTTGAAAGGAATAGCTAAAACTTGCCGTTGCCATCTGCTGTAGAGTCAATTCAAGAGAATCTTAAAAGCAAAG
Organism: Leptosomus discolor; assembly: GCF_034619465.1. NCBI lineage: Eukaryota > Metazoa > Chordata > Aves > Leptosomiformes > Leptosomidae > Leptosomus > Leptosomus discolor. Next base: position 21,517,405 of record NC_141401.1, on the reverse strand, counting down.
AAATAAAAACTGCATCAGTGTTAGGATTACAGAATGTGTGTGTAGGTAGGGAAGTACCAGGAAAGAAGTTTTGCTTGACAGAAAATACTGGTGGCTAGTACAATGGAGATATTTTTTCAGAAAAAGTGTCTCTCAGCCTTTATCTGACAGTTGAAAGATGGAGTGTTTGCTTACTTCTCAGGCTTCACTCGTGGATAAGAATGACAAGATAGGGCCTGCAAATACTTGCTGCTTTGTGAGCAGTGTGTGATAATTGTGTTTCTGCATGAAAGTTTAAATACTGTGCTAATACCCTCTTAGGCGTGTAACTTAACAGTAAAAGTTGTGGTTCTGAAATGGATAACGCATGGAGGAACGGTCTCCCTTGTATCCTGGTTGGCTTGCATGTTACTAAAAAAAAAAAAAAAGACAAAAAAATCACACACATCCTTTTCTGCGTAACTTCTGTTGTTTCATACCTAACGTATTTCTCTGCAGTGTGCCAAAATTCCTTTATTTGTTGTCATCAAACAACATCATCTCTGTTTGAGAAATTGTTTTTCACTGGAAGGAACAGTATGTAGGAGTCTGGTTTTATAATCTTTATTTTGTTACAGCTAAACAGTCACGAGTAAGTGCTGGGCAGAAATTGCAAGTTACGAATGCTTTTGAATTTGCAGAGAAAATTAAGATGAGGTTTAGGTTCATCTGTTCCTCTAACTAATGGAAGTCAGACTGTCAAAGGAAAGTATTTTTTTTTATCTTTGTAGGTACAATACAGATCCAGAAACGTCAGCAGCTGGTGACGAAGCCACGTGAACTAAAAGACATGAAAGATGACCTTTACCAGTGCCAACAAGAGCAAGGAGACAAAGTGCATCATAAAGTGGGGGTAGGTATGAGTTTAGCTGGAAGTCATTGGGTTCTTCTGTCATTAGGTGTGTAACTTGCACAAAATGGATTTAATTTCTCACACAAATCCATTACATTTTTTTCTTTAGTAAGCTCTTTCTGAGACAAATTTTTCTTTCCCCTGAATTCTTGACAAAGATTTTGTACTTTGATCAGATTTGTTACTGGAACATACTGAAACATAGTGGGTTTTATGTATGTAGTCTGGGAGTTATCCGGACACAGAGACTGTCTCTTTCCCTGTGACGTAATGCCCGATTGTCATTAATGAAAACAGCTGAAGTAGAACACACCGGTAGAAACCTGCTATGGTTGAACCTACACGTTTTGTGAATTTGCTTTCTCGATTGTCAATGGTTATTAATTTTTTTAACACTTAACCTGTACTTTCAGGTGTTTTTTACTGTTAGATTGTTGAGAGAGAAGATTAGGGAACGCTTTGTGTGTGCGTGTCTTTTTAAAGTTTGCTTTTGTGTTGCTGATGGCGGCATTTGAACATCATTCATTATGTTTAGTTCTAGAGTTTGTCAAGGATGTCAAGAGACTGGAAAGATCCTTTTGTGTTAGGGTGTAGTTACATGAACACATATTTTCAGCCACAAATTTGGGTCAAAATCAGTTCCTGAATTTTTTCCCAAACTGTTGAATACCCTTGCTTCTGCCGATGTATTTAGTTTTGTAACCTGTAAACCCAGTTTGCTGAACATAAATCAACAGGAAACACACGTTTGAATTTCCTTTTAAGATGTTAAAACTCATGTTCCCAGTTTACTATCCCTTCAGCTTGTTAAACCGATACAAGTGAGGGCTGATGACCTCTGGTTGGAAGGGGGAGCCTCTCACGTGGTCTTTGTTGCCAAGAAAGTGTTAGTGTGTGTATCTGAGATAAGCAAACTAGCTCTATTTCTGTGTCTGGCTGCAATATGTGCCCCTGCACCCAAAATGACAAGTAAACTCTGGGCTACCTTGGTCCTTCACCTTTCAAACTGAAATTGTAACAATTCTAATTGTAGTATTTTTGCTTGTTTCCTTTTTGTTTGTATTAGTTGCTCAAGGGAGATCTTGCCACATGTTTCACCTCTACTGAGGTGGAGAAGAAATCCTTCGAATCTCAAAAAAAAAGTCTTGCTGCAGAAAATCAGCACTTAAAAGAATCTCTAGAGAAGGAAGAAAAAGCTTTGGCCTCACTTCAGGAAGAATTAAGGAAGCTAAGACAACAGATTAGAAACTTGGAAGATAAAGGTACTAGCACTGAGTCTATTGTAATGGAAAATCAGAAACTAAGGGAACATTTGGAAGAGGAAAAGCAAAGAAACCACAACTTTCTGCGGCAAAAGGAAACACTCTTTGCAGAGGCACAGATGTTAAGGAGAGAACTGGACAAAGAACGTCATGTTACAGAAGCTCTAAAAAAAGAACTGGAACAGTTAAGTTCTCGTCAAACGCCCGACAGTGCTAATGATGATGATACATTAAGAGAAAGTCAAGAAATAGAAACTCTGCGAGGAAGACTAGTAGAACTAGAAAAAAAGCTAAACTTTGAGCAACAACGCTCTGACTTGTGGGAGAAGCTGTATGTTGAAGCGAAAGACCAAACTGAAAAACAGGACGTTAATGAAAAGGGACAAAAGAAAGGTTTTAAAGGGCAAACTAAGACTAAGAAGAAATCGAAAGAATCCTTTTTTGGTTCAGTTAAAGAAACTTTTGATGCTATGAAAAATTCTACAAAAGAGTTTGTAAGACACCATAAAGAAAAGATTAAGCAGGCTAAAGAAGCAGTGAAAGAAAACCTGAAAAAATTCTCTGATTCTGTAAAGTCTACATTCAGACACTTCAAAGATACCACAAAAAACATCTTTGATGAAAAGGAGAAGTCAAATGGTAAAAGACATGAGGCGAACAAGAAAGCTCGAACTTTTTACCGAGAGCATAACTCTTTCGAGAATCTGAAGTACATGCCTTACAGGGGACCTAACATGCCAAAAGAATTCAAAGATGGAAGAAAACACCAGTTTACAACATTTGAAAAAGATACAGATTCACAGAAATGTGTCAATGATCCTTTGTGTAATAGAAAACATCCGTTTGTCCTGAAGGGCTGTGCTGGTATCTTTGAATGCGCTCATCGAGAATTCATTAGTCTCTTTAACAGAGTGTCAGATCCTATCAGGGTGGATGAATTTCATCGGCTAATGAAGAAGTATTTGCAACAAGTTGTACGTAACTTTCATCACTGGAGAGAACTAGAAAGTTTCATCAATAAGTTTTTTCATAATGGGGTGTTTATACATGACCAGATGCTGTTCACTGATTTTGTTAATGATGTCAAGGATTACCTGGAAGACATGAAGGAATACCAAAATAATGATGAAAAAGTTTTTGATGATTTGGACAAATACATCTACAGATACTACTTTCATTACGATAATTCACCCCAGTATGGACCCAGGTTTGTTTCCATGTTTCCTGAACTTGTTAACAGAACGAAGAAAGAAGTCTTTGTAGAGACAGCTAGTGTCCTTGTTCTAATAGGTGGTCTTCTAGCATGTATGTATAGGTGTGTGGTTATTCAAACTAAGTTACTGATAGCATCATACAGAGGTTTGTAGGATACTGAGGATGAAAATAGCCTTAGCTCAGCAGGCAGCTGGAGACGCTGATCATATGGTAACATGTAGTACAGTGGGACTGCCTCAGCAACTGCAGCAGGTCAGCACAGCGTTTGTCAGCCCCCCTCTGTGTAACCGCACTTGCTGTAAGACCTCTGCCATACCTGTGTTCACCCAGAGCGTGCTGCCCTAAGGGGCTGTAAAGTTTTCATTACCTTTATAGAGCAGAATGTAACAGAACGACTGAAAAATAGACTGAGGCCTCACTGGAGCTTCACAGTAGGGACAGCCAAACCGCTGTTTACCTGGCTTTATGCTAAAAAGAACTTCGGGCAACCAGCTGCAGAGCACTTTTGGTTTTGGAAAGGATTTCTTCTAAAGATACCATCTTGCTGATGATTTAAACAAATACCCCACCCCCTATTTTGCTTACAAGAGGAAGGACTACATAATACTAATTTTGTTTTCAGTCAACCTCAGCATGTTCTTGACAATGTGTTTAAAAATGCTTTTAGAGAGATGCTTTCGTAAGAGTAGTAATAAGCTTTTGTTTACTCCTTGCAGTCGACCTAAAAGGCCTTTTACACAAACTGAAAATTCCAGACATGACAGACAAGCCCAGAAGTACCACCACCGTAACAAAAGAGAAGGTAAATGGCATAAACATGGTCGCACTAATGGAAGACACATGGCAAATCTTGAAATAGAATTGGGGCAATTACCCTTTGATCCAAAATACTGAGTAATTTATGGTAAAAATAAGATTAGATTTTGCATCCTCTCCTAAAACTTAATTGTTTTTCAGCAAAGCAGCAAGATGCAAGTTTTTTCTCTAAAAAATTTGGGGTTTAAACATTCTTTGTTAAAAAGCAGAAATCAAGCTTTCTGATTTGCATATTCTGTACTGTTGCTTTAACTGTTCTTTGGAACTGATGGTAGTTTGGGTGCCAGCAGTATTGTTGCAGCAACTAGGCATGCAATGACTTGTGTATGAAAAATATGCTTAATTGCATTCCATTAGCGTAGTTCAAGCTTGAGTCATGCATAATGTACCAGTAATCAACTCCAGTGTTTGATATACTAACTTCATCTCATCCTTCAAAAACCAGGTCAACATTATGGTAATGTATTTAAGTGTTTTGCAATCTTATACTTGTTCCTTGTCTTTGGGGGGGGTTCAAGAGCCTGTTGAATTGTGAAGAATTTGCTGAGCTGCATTCTGATCAGCTTGCTGATTTAAGCACTTGAAATGTCTTGCATATCTGCATATTGTAGAAGAAAAATAAAGAGACATTGTGGGTAAAAGTCTTTATTTATAAAACAAACCTAGTGTAGCTGTGCAGTTCTATAAAAATGGTCCGGTCTTGTCTAATTTCTTACTGTTTAAGTAGTCCTACAGTAACCTTGGTCTTCCTGCGGTTTTCTAGTGTTTTAAGTTAGGTCAGCACCCCTGTCCTGCCATACTGCTGCTGAAGTGGCCTTCAGGAAGAGGTTGATGTGTTTCCAGACAGACAGTGGCTGCCTCATCAGCCCTCCCATTTGACTTCCCCAGTCTCAGACTCCCTACTCTCTCCTTTCTGCAGTACAAGATCTTCCAAGCATAGTACTGCTAGGCAAAACTGATCTCATTAGTCTTCAGGCTGGAAACTGATCTTCAGGTATGATTCACTTCAGGTTTTTTCTTGTACACATAGATGTGGCTTCCAACTCGTCCTTGAGGTACATGAGTGTGAAAGATGGCAGCTGTTTTCTTGTAGCCCCTTAAAGCTAGAAATGATGATATTTCCTGTAAGTGAACATGATGTTAGTTGCCACAGTCAGAAAGTGTAGTTGGGAGCATCAGAAAAGTCTTCTCAAAACCATCAATTCAACTGTCCCCTGGAAGTTTTATCCTTTATTTTAGGAAAGGCTGCTAGAGAAAGAGGTACCTATCCTGTTTGATCCTATCCGGAGTGGATATTCACCAGACACCGTTGTTTGAGTCCATGGACTTCAGAAAAGAACTGAGGGGGAAAGGTATTCTGACTGCAGGCATTCTTGCTTACTTAAAGGTTTGTGGTTCTGGGAGCAGACCACACGTGTTTTAATAGGGCCTGAGGAGAACTCCGTAAAACATTCCTGTGTGTTGTGTAGAAGCTGCACAGAGGGCACACAGGAACGCTAAGCAGGTATCACTGGAATGGCATCTCCCATCTTACGGACCACAGGGTTCAACTTTAACTTAAGCTGCGTTTTAGAGAGTTGTGGGCCACAACTTTCAAAAATCTGAACTGCAAGGCTCCCCTAATGCATTTTGTAACTGGCTCTCCAAGCGAGTTGGTTTCACCCTGCCGTTACCATACCTGCTCTAGCACGCTGAAGAAGATCAAGTGACTGGGTAGTGCCGTATCGTTGTGAAACTCCTCACTGAGCCAGCCAAGGGGATCGGAGTAAAACACATCTGCCTCATCAGTGTAGCTCTCGCTTCCCGTCAGGTCTGGGGGACACTGAAGGAATCTCATTTTTAGAGGGCAGTGAACATGGCTAGGGAGAAAAACAAAAAAAGCCCTTCAGGATAAATCAACCAATATCTAACATTTGAAATGACTTATCACTAAAGATACCTCAGTCAAAACCAAAACTCTTTCAGTTTTGTTTTTTTCCCCCAGAGTCATATTTTCTTCCCTTCTGTACTTCATATGAAAGCAGAACAAGGGATTCAGCTCTAAACTGCTGTGACTGTGTTGTTAACAGTTCACAGAAAGCAGATTTATCTTAACAAAAATACCATCTGCGTAACATGAGTTTCTTAAGAAGGTACTTTTCCATATCAGCTTCACTGGTTATATCTGCCTTAATGTTTTGTTTACTTGCCAGGATCCGTTGCAGACTTTTTGGAACAGTGGCCTCGGTCACTGCAGTAATTACATTTCTCTACTCTCTAGCAGCAGAAGGTAAAGTTAATCCAGTTTGACTGTAACGATTAGTCTTTAGTTTTACTACACAAGTTACCATAATGAAGCAGTAAGACGTGCTTTCAGGAGTCAGAAGACTTACTGCATATCCTCAGACAAAGCTATTTTACGGAAACTGAATAAAGCTTAATGCTGAATTTTATTCTGTGGTATAAGCATTTGACTTTTCCCCTGTGCATTCTGTATTAACTACATGACAAATCAAAACTCTTCCACTATACGTTTATCCATCTCAGTTTATTAAGCTTAGGGAAAAAGATAATCTTAATTTCTGCTCCAGTGAATCTTACTCTAGTACACTGCTAACTGTTCTCATACCTGTAAAAGGGGGTGGAGTGGCATGGCATCATGATGAAGACAGAAGCTTGTGACTGGTCAGAGTTACCACAGAGCTGCTGTATGTGACTCATGACATCAAGAGCACCTCGCTGGTGAACCAAGCCTGTATACAGGGCTGGGAGCAGGTTGGAGAGAAGCAGGAAACTTGCTGCAGGTTTCTTCCATGCTTTCAGGTGTTTCAAAGAATACCCTGTAGGAACATCCAAGTAAGCTTTAGAGATACGCAAATGCTAACAGTTGCCTGCGGTATTTTTGGAAGTACCATGCCTTACTGGAAAACCATTGCTCAGTTGATAACAATACCTTGCTTTGAGGTATTTTAACTTAAAGTGTTCTTTCAGCCTTTACTCTCTGAATGGGAACGCCAAGGTTAGACTTGGCCCTTATTAACTCTTGGATTTAACAGTGTAAATGTTCAGCCCATCCCTGTCTCTTGAAGTACGAAAACACAATTTCAAAGCCAGTGCTTTGTCTTGTTAGAGCTCAATTTTAATTTCTTGTGGGGAAAACCAGTCCATTCAGTAGTTTGGATGAATGACACATGGTAAGCTCCTGATTGTGTTCCGATTCATGCGTGTCCAAGCAAAGCCAGAACAAATGTAACTATGTGTGCTTTGGCGTGGCCGTGGCGTTCTTTGTCTCCAGCGTGCTGAAAGCCACAACATCCATCCCCTGCCCCCCACTTCTCTTGAAGGAGCTAATAACAGGAAGAGATGGTTCTCCTGGTAGGAGATACCTGTAAAACCTGTTTGTCCCAGCCACAACTGGGGTGAACCTGGCACAGAAGACAGCTTCATGCTGCATGTCTGGAAACCCTTACTAAGTCATATGGCTTGTCCGTAGTGGGAGATAAAAATATTTTACGCAGCCTAGCTCTGTGACCACATTTACTGAATCCCAAGGAACAAGTTAGAGCAGGCCTGGTTCAAAAGTCAGTAACAAGTTTAATTTTCTTCAGTTGTTCTGTTCGGACAAATTGCAGATCTTTATCTCGGATGAAAACAAAAGTCCACTAATTAGTCTGTGGTTTAAACGCGAGTGGGAACATTCTATTATAGGCAGGTTTTTACTGCTTTTGTGAAATGCTCTTAGCTTATCTTTAAGTGTGCTTGGGAATGACTGAAATTCATGTGGGATTTTTTCCTGTTTTTATTTATAGTGTTTTGAGCAATTTAAAGATCTCTCTGTAACCACTGAGTTATCGGAAATAACTTTTGTCATTTTTTTCTTTACTAAAGTATCAAACAGATGGTAATTAGCTCTTCATAAATTGCATAGATGACCTCATTCCCTTATAGGCATGAAAGTTAAGAGGGATATGAACAAAAAGTAGTGGTCTGACTGGAATTTTTTGGCACATGAAGTAGAACTGGTTCGTCTTAAATCTGCCATTGAACTAAGCCAAGACATACTACATATCTGATCTCAGCAGAGAGCAAAATTATTGATGGAAGATTTACTTTTGTTTAGACTAGCAAAACAGGTTAAAAAACCTAGAATTTTCATTGATTCATCTGTTTTGAACTTGTATTTAAATGAAAGCTATACACCTTCGGGTTCCAGAATTTTTAATCTTCCCATGGAACGTTTCAGCATGTTAGACTTTCATCGTGATTTTGTTATTCCTATAGATACATTACTGTAGTTAATACCTAGTTTTGTGAAATACAAAATACTTCCTTATTAGGCTCTGTTCTGAGTTTAAAAGAAAGAAACACAAAACAAAACAGGAAAAAAAATGAATACTTTAAAAGTTTCTGTTAAAGTAACAGAAAAATCTTTGTTACTAAAAGCAATATGCTTTCCAGTTTAACCTGTGGACAGGTTCTCTTCAATTAATAGTTAAGTCAACCACATTAGTTTAGGGACCTTATATTCCTGGTTTAACAAATCCACCTCACTATGCCTGAAGGAAAAAGCTACCACATTAACTGCTCTAAGACTTCTGGGGGAAGCAGCCTCCAGCTGGTGGCAGGTAAAGAGCAGACACAAAACTAGCATCATCTATGAACACACTTGAATCTAGAACAGGATAATTTTAGTTTTTGAGTACTTTAATGTTTTTGCTGCATACTCAAGGCATTTGTCAGGCATATTTGAGAAAATGGGGTGGAAAAATACTACAAAGGAGCCAAGGAACAAAATACCCTTTAAGGGGGGCATTGCTAGAAAGTTAGGAGTCACTACAGCCATCTTCACACTTTTTGCAGGAAGTACTTTTATCCACGCTATGGATTCTCCATCTGTGCTTCAGTCACTTGCTGTTCCTTTTTTTTTTTTTTTTTAAATCCTACTTTATTTTTCCTTAGCTGTAAAAAAAAGGTTAGGCTAGTTCTAGAATTCTTTGTCAAATACCTACATGGACTATTAGCAGTCTGTCTTTAGGTAAGAATTCTATTACAGAGAAGGCTGCAAGACACTTGAAATCAATGCTTACCACAAAAAACCATACAAAATGGCAGTACTGGGTAGATGAACCTGAATTCTTTATGGCCCAGCATGCTGTAAGAGAAGAGACATAATACTAGCATGAGAGTGAAGTGTATCCATTCTGTTCACAAAATACTTCTTGGAGCACGGAGGACTGGAATAAAAGCACTAAAAAGCTTTTGGCACTGAAGCAGTTTGGGTTTTTACTCTAAACTGTCACTTTTTAAGAACATAACGAGTACGTTCAAATTATGGCTATTTAGTCAGTTTAAATCAAGCACTAATAAAAGAACCTGCCTACTACTCCAGCAATTAAGTGGTCTGATTCTGTAACTACTGGATAGAACTCAGCTAGTACTTCACCAATTTGCTTTCTGTAATAAAACACAACCACAAGTCTCGATGGGAAGCTGGGATTCAGGTACACGTTTGTACCTCACAAAGTAACGTTCACCTCTGCTAATGCTGCTTCACACAACTTCCCATGCCAACTTCTGGGGTTTACTGCAAGGCTTGTGTCATGGGAACTATGTGAGATCAAAAAAGCCCTAAAGCCAACAGACCCACATTCAGTTTTGAGTTGGACTGAAAGAAGGGATGGCCTTTGTAGCCTTGCTGCTGTTTAGCTGTATCCTGTTACTACTGCTGTGGTCTAATACCATTTATTACTTAGTATTTACTAATTTGCTGTATCTTTTCTTGTCTGAAAATGTCTCTTGTTTAATCTCCCCTTTATTCTGATGCTTTGGAAACAGCTTACTTTTCCTGCTACTTCTCCATGTAGAATGAGACACGCAGTCCTATGAGAAATGCCAAGAGCTGCGTGTAGACTTTTGAATGGCGCCTCTTTAAAAACCTCTCCTCTTACCAGGGATGTATTGAAGAACCAAATGCAATTGTGTGTTTGTTAACAGCCATCCAGTAAACAGTTTTCTAACCAGCTCTGTTGTTGCTTAAACCCCTGTATGGTGATTGAATGTTGGGTTTTTTCATTTTCCACTGAATTTCAAGCTGAATTATTTTATTCTTTAAGGGTCTATCAACTCAAAAAAAAATACATGTCTGGTAATGATACAAGTAGTAGTACTACATAAAATTCTATAAACTATTGTATAATTGACTGCATTTCTTGGAGTGTTTGAATAGTTTAAAGTTTTCTGTCACTTAACCTGAATACTATGCTTTTTTCTTCTTGAGAGGACATAAGCTTTGACAAGCACAACCAGGGAAAGATAGCAGTTACACTTAAGAGAAGTTACCTGTATACCACCAACGTCCAAATCACCACCAGGAGGAAGATGCGATACCTTCTTGGTGCCAGCACACAGCCATGAATAAAGAAAGGCAGATGGGTACCCAAGATGACTGGTAGTCCCTGAGTGAAGTACCAGTGCCAGGGATGAGATCCGTAAAACGTTCCCAAATTCTGCAGCGCGTTGAATTTCAGGAAGTTCAGCTGAACCAGTACCCACTGGGAGATCGGGGTGGGGGGTAGTTACATACAAATCCAAAGTGAAAACCAGCAGCTACATTGAATTACGCAGTCATTGTGGGCCTTAAACGACAGTGTTTTCATTCACCTTACACTTCTTCTACTAAGACTTGCCCCAGACTCCCTCTATTGAGCAGTTAAACACAGCAGTGTGTAAGTTTTGCAGTTGGTTGATAAGTATTGATTTACTGAGAGCTGGGCATACCCATTTTAAGTAACAGTCTGTCATTTAAAATAACTGAGAAGTTGGCATTTAAGCGTTTATGGCTTAGGATATATTTAGAGATCATAGGCCAGACACAGTCACAGAAATAACAGAGAAGTCTGAAACATCCATCCATGTTAAAATGCTAAACCCCAGCCTTTTTTATTACAGGTTTAAAACAACTTACCTCACCAAAAAACGCACGGTCAATTATTAAAGAGGTTCCTACTGTGACCAATCTGCAAAAATGGAAAGTTGGTTGCACTGATATTGCCTGAATTGCTTTTGTATCAGATTCTACTCTTGTCCAAAGAGCTGTCAGAACTCCCTGTTTCCTCATCTTTTTTTGAGATCATCCATACTCATGGCCATTTTACAGCGGCCAGTTGCCATCACCTGGTGTCCTTGGCAGAATCCCAGATGAAGCTGGAATGCTGTTCATGAAATCTCTTCTAGTGTCTTTTTTGCAGCACGTACATTAATGCGAGGGAGGCATGGCCCTCTAAGCTTTTGCCAAAGGGCTCTAATCAGCTTTTTTGGGTTGTCCCTCTTTGCGGTGCTAAAATCAATCTTAAGATACGGCTGTGCACAGCCACAGTTTAACTTCAGACAGAACTTACCCAACCGGAATGCAGCTGTGCAGGATGAGGTCTGCTTTCCTCTGTTCTTGCCAAAAATGACTGAAGACCAAAGGTACCCATGGGATAACAGCGGTGGGACGAACAACAATTGCAAGTGCTATCAAAGCTAAATATTTGTAGCTAGAGTGAGGGAACACAAGAAAAACAAAGGTTTCTCAAAAGGTTTGGTCAATTCTTTTGCAGTGACATTTCAACAGTATAAATACTGTCCTGTCTCTGACCAATGGGGTTTCGTCCTGCAGGTAACTTTGATTCTCTCTGTTTTGCCTGGAAGGCTGCCAGCTACACAATTGCTTTATTAGCAATAGAGGTGCTAACGAGAAGCATGTACTTGCTTTAAAATAGATAGCTGGTAAAGCTAAATTCACCTATAGCTGAACCCCAAAAAGCTTTTGTTATCTTTTCCCAAGTTATGACAAATTCCAGTCCTTTAAAATTTAAATTAAAGTTTTCTATAAAGCGATACTTTGTATAAGGGAACCGGAGAACAGTGATTTTACATGCCAGCTAGATCACAGCTTCAAAAAAACGCTTAGAGTAAATACCACAATGCCTGTTCCTTCCATGATGTAGAGCTCTTGCTATGTGAATGAGGCGGGTTTGGTTGCTATATATTTTAAGATAAAAGTTAGCATTTTAAACAGTAGCAGTAGGTTAGTGTAATCCCAAGCCAAAAACTACCAGTGATGTTAGTAGAAAGTTTCTCACCTGCTCCCCATCTTGGAACCTTTTATCGGATAGTAGGAAAGAGCAAAAATGGTCAGAAGAGTTTCCATGGTGTTTGTTAGAGTTCTGGTGCAGGAATACCAAGTGAACCAGGAGCACAGCTGGCAGAAGTACTGAAAGTAGTTATGAACAACAGGATGCACAGGGAGAAACGTTAAATTCTGACAGTTTAAATAAAGGTGATAATTCTTCAAGGGGTGACTTAACAGCCCCATGACAGTGTTTGCACTGCAACGAGCAGGGTTTAGTAACAGGCATAAAATTGTTCTGAAGGCTGACACTCACCACGCACTTTGCTGCTTCTGCATTTTCAAGGTGTCGCACTAGCGAGTAAAGCTTCACATCAGCAAAAGCTGCCAGCACTGCCTGTGCGAGCCTAGGGACCCATATCTGGGGGGGCAGAGAGAAAATGTTACTTGTGCAACAAACACGTTAAATTGCAGGTTCACAGAGAGGATTCCTGAGTTAGTGAGTGATGGCTCAGACAGGAAAACAGCGCGTTAGTGAATATTCTCTACAGCTCTTCATGATTTTTAAAAAAAAGTAATAGTAGAGTCCTTTGGTAAGACTAGTATTTTGCCAAAACAAAGGAAGTCTAAAGCTCAACTGAAAGTGTTCAGAAATTGAAAGTAGAATTCTTTGCCACTTGTTTCCAGGAAAAGTCAAAAGGAGCTGTTGTTACCGAGTGTAGTACAAATATATATTATTAAACACTTTGGAAAACTGAAACATGGAGCAATTAGGAGGTAGTGGCAAACACCATCAGTATGGCACTCAAGGAGATCGATGGAGGCCAAGGATAATCCTCTGCAGTCACAGGCATCAGTCCTGTGACAGGAGATCTGTGAGGTGAGTCCTGTGCCCATGCGGAACACTTCAGTGAGGCCTCTCTGCTCATACATCTCTAATGGCTAGGTTCAAGGCTTTGCATTTTACCTGTACAGTGATAAAAATACACTGAATTTATCGCAGAATCATGGGGTTGGAGAAGACCTCTAAGATCATCCAGTCCAACCGTCAACCCAACCCCACCGTGGCCACTAAACCATGTCCTGAAGTGCCACCTCTACACGTTTCTTGAGCACCTCCAGGGACAATGACTCCACCACCTCCCTAGGCAGCCTGTTCCAGAGCTTGACCACTCTTTCAAGTAAAGAAATTTTTCCTAATGTCCAATCTAAACCTCCCCTGGCACAACTTCATGCCCTTTCCTCTCGTCCTATCAGTATGGTTTAAATACAAGGCTTTTAAATGGAATTTTAGTAGCGGGTGCGTTTTTTGGTTACGCTTACCAGCAGCTGAACATCATCCTTAGCCAGCAGCTGTAGAGCTTTGTAGATGCTTGCAAAGATCAGGGGATAGAAATAGCTCCTCAAGCCGTTTGCCCATTCCCAGGTCAGGTAGCCATAATTACAAACGTTAAGGCCAGATCGTGAACGGTTGAAACAGAGAGTTTCATTAGAGCCGTTACTCTCGGGCTTGTCCGGGTGGAGACACCGACCCTTGCGGCCCCAGGCAGCGGGGCGGCTGTCGCGGGCCAAGCTGACCCCGCACTGCCCGGGAAACCTCCGCTCTGGCGCTGCCGCCGCGGCTCCGGGCCGGTGTCAGTCGGGAAGCGGTGCCGCGTCCCCTCTGGGCACGGCGGGGGCCGTCAGTACCGGCGGCGGGTCGGCACGGGGAAGGATATCCGAAGACCATATGGTGCGCCACCTCCAGCGACTGCCAGTACTCGTCCGGGACGAAGCTGGTCTGGACGAGGAAGCAGTTGAGCGTCCGCAGCGCCACCGTGAGCGCCAGCAGCGGCGCCGGGCCGCCGGCAGCGCCTGCGGGAGGGAAGCCCGTCCGTCACGGCCCCCGCCCGTCATGGACCCCGCCGCGGGGCCCCGCCCCGCCCCGCCCCGCTTACCGGCGCCTCGCTGCCCGGCGGCTCCGCCGGGGGCGCTGTAAAGCACCGACCGCCGCTGACGGAGTCGCATCGCCTCCGGCCGCCGCGCCCGGGCCCGCGCCAGCAGCCCGCTGGCCGCCTCCATCCGCGGGCGGGCCTCCGGCGGCGGCGCATGCGCGACCTCACGGCCGTGGGGACGCCGCCGGCACTTCCTTCCGGTTACTCTAGCGAAGCAGGGGCGGAGGCCTCTGTTCTGTGGTTCCCCCGTCCGTGAGGTGAGGGGGGGTCGGGTCTGGCACGGCGCTGCTCGGGGCCGTGGGGCGAAGCTCTCCCGGGCGGGGAGCGCCGCGCTTTCTGCCGCCGACCCCTCCCCTCGTCCCGCCGGGGGGCGAAGGTGCCGCCGAGGAGCGGAGAGGCCGCGGCGGCGCCTCGCGCGTGTCCGTGGGCGCAGGCGCGGCAGCGCCTCCTGTCGCCATGTGGGGGCGGCTGCCGCTGCCGCAGGTGGCGTTGGCCGTGGCGCTCGGCGTGGCCAGCGGCCTCTACATCTACCGGCCCGTCTTCCAGCCGCCCGGGCCCCGGCAGGGCCCCGAGGGCACAGCGGGGCCGCCGCCGGACGCCGCGCCGGAGAAGAGGCCGTGAGGGAGTCGTGCGAGCCGCGCCGCTGCCCTGGCGCCGCTCCCCGGTACCGCCAGGCAGCCCGGAGCTCCGCGCCTCCCGGCGGCGGACGTGGCGCCCAAGCCTCTCACGGAGTCGGAGCGTTCGTCGGAAGGCGGAGAGCGTCCCTCCCGCGCCGTGGCCGTGCTGGACGGCCTCCTCTGCGGCAGCCCGCCGGCTGAAGATGGCACTGCATCTACCTGCGTGCTTGGTCCCGGCTTGTAGGGACGTGACTGTCGAAATACGTAGAAGTTCTGGGTGTGTAAAGGTGTGTCTTCACGTCCGAGTTTAAATAACCACCGGGAAACTTGAAAAAGTCGTGCGATTGCACTTCGCGGGTTCTTTTGGAGTGCCTCTGGTCTGATCCTCCAAGCGATAAATACCATTTTCACCTATGTGTCCCGGTGTCAGTTCTTAACACTGCAGTTCCCTTGGGAATGCTGTTGTACTGATGGCTGAGAAGGGAACAGCACCCAGCTTTGGTGTCCTGGGCTTATATCCATACCTGTATATGTGCATACACACATGTGCCGCACACACATGTATGCATCTGTCGTTCCTGACAGAGCGAGGCCAGAGTGGCTGTTTAGTAGAGGAGGTTGCCTGAAAGTCGGGTTGTACTTGGAGAAGTGCTGCAGCGTGTAGCTCGGTAGCACAGCGTTAATCTTGCCATAGGTGTGGATCAGTCTGACAAAACACAGAATCTGAGACTCGGGGAAACTAGATCAGTGGGTATTTCAAGGCTTCAGTAAATCTAAAGATAAACCAGAACGTGCAGATGTTGGGAGGAACTTTGTTAGACTTCAGTTTTAACACAGAACCTTGTTTGGACAGCTTGAGGGAAGAAATCCTTTCCCTGGATATGCTTTTATTTAAAGTCAGGAGCGACGTGACAGCTGGAGGCAGTGGATAGACTTTCCAGAAGCTCAGATGAGAGGATGGCAGTACATGGTGGACTGGGAGGTGCAGTTGAGCGCATGATAAATCTAGTTTAGGCACGAGGAAATGCCACCAAGTCTGTGATGAGCGTAAACACTGCTGTGGTGACTCCAGCAGCTTCCTTTCTTTGTCAGCATAATTGCCAGAAGTCTGTCCATAGAGATGGCGGTTGATTTTGAAAAGTCTCAAGAAAGATGTCTGAACTGATGCCTACAGAAAGGGCTATTTATACCACTGAGCTTAAGACCGTGCTTGCCGAATTCTTGAGGCTCCTGGATTTGAGGTGCGTTGATTGAGCAGCTGTCGAGAGAGCGCAGAGAAAACGCTTTCCCCTTGTGAGGTAGGTGGCCAGCAGGCGGCAGGAAAACCCCACTAAACCCGCGGCGGGGCGCGTTCACCGGGCACCTCACATCTGCTCTTCAAAGCCCGTTTTGCCTCGGACGAGTTTTTACGAAACGGCGTGTGATCTTTGGGGGGAGCGAGGGGGACGGAGGGCGGCGGGGGAGCTCCCTCGGAAACGACCCTGCGAGCCCGGGCGAAGCCACCAGCAGGAGGCAGGGCCGGAGCGCGGCACCGGGGCTCACCAGCCGCTCCGGTGGACGGGGCGGGGACGGGCCGAGCCCCGCCGGGGCGGTGCCGCCCGCCCTGCCCGCGGCTGTCCCGCGGCTGGGAGGGGCCGTTCCCGCCCCTACCTCGGGCCTGAGGGGAAGTGATGGTGCCTTGACGGAAAAGGCGCGCTTGCAGCCCCAAAACAAGGGCAGGTGCGGCGCTGAGGGGGCCCCGGTGGCCGAGGGAGGCGAGCAGGTAGGAGGGCAGCGAGCCGCGCTGAGGGGCGGTGGGGCCGGGGGCGCGGGGCTCCCGCCGCCCCGTCACCCCCCGAGGGGGCCGCTGCGGCTGCAGGAGGCGCGGGGGGGGGGGGGCTTCAGAGAAGCGTCCCCGCTGTACAGGGAGTTCACCGACAACCTCGGGACTGGGGGTTTGGGCGGGGGGGAACCCCCGGGCTGCAGGGCCGGGGTGGCAGCTGCGGGGCCCGCTTGGCCCTCGGCCTCCGGCGCGGCCTCCCGGCTGAGCAGGGGGGGCTTCTGGCAGGGAGGGCTTCTGGCAGGGGGGCTCATTGGTGGGGTAGAAGGGAAGAGCAGGAGGCCCCGGCCTTGCAGCTGCCCCCGCGTCTGCTTGGCAGCTGCTGCCCGACGGCGGCTGCCCCGATCGCCCCCTCAGGCCTTCGCCTGGGGCAGCTCTGGGACCTGCCCGTTCCCCGCAGCTCCACCTGCGTTTCTTTCCTAAAAAAAAGAGAAGCGGGCGGCACGTCTGGTTTAAAAAGAAGGCCTTTAAAAATGGTAAATTGCTGAGGAAGCAGTGTCAGTGTGTTTTATCTGTTTAGCCAGAACTTAAATCTTGTATTTGACATCGGCAGGTTGGTTGCTTCTTTGTGAACGCTGTATGTTTGTCCGACACAGAGCCTGCTTGCTGAGGGGGTTCAGGAGGGCTCTTCAACCTGGCCTGCAATGCGTTGGCTAAACTAACACTTTGGTGATCTTTGATCTAAAGAAGGCCAAGTCCATCAGAAAAACGACTTAGTTTTCCTAGCTCTGTAAGTAACTAGGTTATATTAATACATAAATAGTCACTTTTTATGGTGCTAGCAAAGTGTAAAGGACATACCTAGAACTGTCAAAACCACCCAACTTTAATTTTTATCTCTCCTTAGAGATGCATGAGGTGAATTTTGGGCTTTCTGGTGGTATGACTCCTCAAACACTTTCCCTAGTGATTAGTGCTTATGAGTTTTTCATCAGGATGATACTTATGCATGTTTGGAATTAGGAATTCTGGTAGGTGTTACTGGCAAGGTGATGTTTCTGTATACTTACAGTTTTTGTTGAAAGTCTACAAAATGTTTATTGATTTCCACACATACAATGCATTGGTGGCACTAATCAGTTTCTGATAGTTGTTCTGCCTGCCTTTTCTTGGAAATCTGGTCTTATGTAGACTTGCCTTCTCAGCCCTTGTTTCTTTTCGTAGACTTACAGTACTTTTGCAACTGTTCCAAGTATTTTCCAGCCAGGGAAAAGCATGTGATACAATATGCATTTCAAATGTTGGTACGTAATTGTAGGAATAGTATTTGTGATGCTAAATGGATGCCTCAAAAGCATGGTTAAAAAGGTGGAAAAAAGAAGAGCAAGTTCCTGTGTTTCTAGTTCAGGGTTCTAATTTTACATCTAGTTAATCTCTTGCGCAAAGGAATTCTAGGTGGGGGGGAATTTGCTACAACTCACACTGTTTTATTTTTGCAGTTAATAAAATTTCTATATCTAAAATATCTAAAACCAGACTGTAAGTTTGTTTTCATCGCTATCGTTAAACACGGGAACACGTTATTTTATCACTTGACTACACATTTCCTTTTCTTTCAAAGAGAAGATTGGTGAGATACAGTAATTTTTAAGTAGCTTTTGGCATTTACAGAAACAAGTATTATGAGCAGTAATCCTTGTGTGTCTTCTTTGGGTTCTTGGTTGTTCTGTTACTGCTGAGTATCTGCTGTGCTGGCGTAATGACCGTGGATTAGTCTGGCAGTTTTCAGTATAGCCCCACACTTGCAGATCAACACCATTGCTAAGAGCAGGCTGTCACAGTCAGCAGAGGGCTAGTAAGAGTTTAATTTACAGACAGGCAAAATTGGCACTAGAGATGGAATATCAGGAATGGGAGCTCTTTTTCCCTTGGTGATGTCTCAGCTAGTAATTATAACAAGGTGCATTTAAAATGTATTAAACTTGTGATTTAAATAGTGAATCATCATATACTCTCTTCTGTATTAAGCTGTGTTGTTGTACATGGCACATGTGATCTGGTCCTGCAGATAGTTAAGTTTGTTCTTCAGTAGTTTCGAAGAGTTACTTACATGTTTCTAGCTAAGCATTTGCTGGGCTGGGCACGTCAAGTGCGCGAGGACTTGCTTTCGTTCCTCTTGTGTGGCAGATAGTACTCATGCTGGAGATACAATCATGTTTACAGAATTGACTTCAAATATGGCTGAAAAGTGGTTTAAGTACAGCACGGTTTAAGAAAGACTTATCTAAAAGGCAGCTTTTTATAGCAGAAACACATATTCACATTTTTTTTTTAATATTTATTCTATTTATACAAGTATATTCCCAGCCAATCTTCCTCGAGGAATAGCATCTGGTTATGATGTTTCTTTTCCTCAATTCTTTTTTGGTCATCTTAGTCTGAAGACTGCATCCCTGTCAGGAGGCAGGACTAACTTGAACCACATTAAACCAGCTGAGGTCATACCCTTTTATCTCCAGTGGAGGTAAAACCATAGTGAATGAGAAATCCTAGCCCCCAATTTTTTTCTTGGAACATCCTTATATTGTTTTGTTTTCATACATAATATAACAGAATTTACTTTTGATTATTGTAGTAAATAGTCTCAACATCTGTGATTTCTTTTCCAGTCTAATAAGCTTTGAAGATTAAGTCACGGCATATAGATTAAAATACGACATATAACCAGCATAATTTTTTCCTGTGATGTTTCTGCGGCTTCAAGGGGTTGAAAATACTTTGATATATGTCTATAGTTTTGCATAGTACCAGGCACTGGAATCCTTTTCAGGTACTGGCCAGCACTTTGGAGCTGACCTGACAAGTTCTTCAGTGTTTTAAACTACTGCAGAGAAGAAAAAAAACCAAAACCCAACAACAAATGTCCTTGCTTTTATGGCTCTGAAGATAATAACCAAGTATAAACCAAGGCAGTGCTGTTTTCCTGTTGCAGACCAGTCTCTGATAGCTGTTCCCTTTCTCTCTGTCTGATACTTTTGCTGTTGAGAAATGGGCAAGACTAAACTGTTAGCTGAAGGCACTTCTGGAAGACCATATGAAGGTTGGTAGGACAGGGGCAGGAAGCAGCAATGAAGATACAGGCTTACTAGGAGGAGTACGGCTTTTCTAGAAATTTGTGGTTTGTAGTGGACAAAAGGAATTGGTAGATAAATGAGCAGTGTTTTTAAAAAGGTTAAATTTGTGGGCACTTGCAAGTAGTGTTTTGAAAATCACCCTACAGTTCTGCAGTGATTCTGTGTGTAAAAGAGGTATGTGAATGACAGGACTGTAAGGCATGTACCTAGCTGCAATGTTTTATATGCAAATAAAACACTGGGTGGGTATAAGGACAACTGCTACATAAATCAAGTAGCTGATTCCAGATGAACTTGGGAGTTTGTGGTTGCAGTTAGCAGCTGGCCATCTTACTGCTTGTGTGTACTGCAGTAAGTTGGAAAGGTGATAAATGGAGGAAGGAATACATAGCAACACAGTTAAGTATTACTCAAGATTCGGGTTTTTTCCTTTCAAGTACGGTGCGCTCCATGGGTCGAAGCAATGTCTTTTGTTAGACCAGCTTAACGTTATTGGAAAGGGTAGGTGAGCTTTCAGGTACGTAAGCCCCTTTCAGAAACAGCAGAGTACAAAACAAAATTGAAAACAGTAGATCCATGATTTTTATAGTACTGCTGTAAGCACATTAACAGGCGAGGCAGCACATGTCCTTAGAAGGCGAGGAAGGTTCTCTTGCAGAAGTACTGCTGTTTTGAAAGCATCATCCCGTTTCTAATTAAGCACTTCAAAATGGCAGCGCTGTCACAGCAGCTGCTCTACAGCCATGAAAGTGAACAGCACGTGCTCTCCGAAGTCAACCAAGTTTTGCTCTGAGGGCCTGTCTCATTATGTTTGTAACTGTTGGGAATTTCATCTGGTTCTCTTAGCTGCCCAGTCAAAGAGCTGCAAGAAAAAAGGTTGCTCTGTGATCTGAAAAGGAAGACAATTCTTTCCATTAACATCCTCGGGGAGCAGGAATATTTGGACTAGACTGAACGCTGCTATTAGTGATAAGGACTAATAAAGCATTTCTATTGGGAAGGAGGAAAAGAAAAGTCGATCTGTTTCTATTCTAAAAAATGCAACTTTTCTGTGTCTCTGCCACTCTTCAAGTATAGTGTTGCATCTTGATCGTTGCTGACGGAAATTACATTCCTCCTGGAAATCCCTGCTGATAATTGCATGACTAATATGGAGTGTGATGGATTTTCAAAACTTAAGGGTATCGCTCAAAGATGGCAGTTGTGGGAGTTGCTTGTGCTGTGAAACTGCTTTATACAAAGTTTACCTGAGAGGTGGACTGCTGTTACAGTTATTGCCAACGGGTGGTGCTTTCTGAAGCTGGGTAACGTTCAGAATGGGGATCATAGCAAAAAGTACGATAGGCATTTTTGTGTCTTTTTTTTTTTTTTAAATTGCAAATGTTCATCTTAATTCCCCTCCTCCGACTTGTCTGATTTCCAACCCAAACTTCATGCATGACTGGATGTAACCCAAAGTGCAGGTATCAGGTGGGGTCCTAGGCTGCTGCTGTCATCTGTTTGCAACAGAGTGTTTCTTACCCAGCACTTTCAGATCCTGTGCACACAACAGCACGTGCTCCACTGACTTCCTCCGCTAACAATGATTCAACTTGACAGGTCTTTTCTGCTGGGGCATGAACTGTCTGGCTATACTTAGTTTTTCCATATTCTTTCTTGTATTAGAATGCTGTCAGTATAGATGTCTCTGTATAGAGATATTGTCTTCCAAGTTTGTGTCTTCAGTACTGTCTGAATTTGATTGTATTTCTTCTGAATTTGATGGCAAAACTCTCATAATTGTAGTTTGGTAAGTGTAGCCTTAAGTTGGAGTTGTTAAAGTAGTAGTTTTTTCAATGTTCTTTAGCTATGAAGTAGAAGAGCTGACTGTAAATCTTTATTTACTAGTTTTCCAGAATTTTTGGATGTAGCCCCCAATGCGCAGAGATCTTGCTGGGTGTCAGTACAAGCTGAAGAGCAGGTTTTAGAAGACCTATGAAAAGAATGTGCTGCAAAAGTGGATTCATGCTTTTGAGTAGGGTTAAAAACAAAACAAAACACAAAAAAAACCCCAAAATTTGAACTGCTAATACAGTGAAACTCAACTAGTTTTTATTCTATTAACTTTTAACTTTTAATAATAGATGTGCTTAAATTTAATTTGCTTTTTAAATAGAAGATGTCTAGAAATCCAGATTGAAAGTAACTGTAAAATGGAAGATTGTCCCAGTATGTGCAGCGGCTGGTCTGGAGCTTGGCCAGCCAGCGGGTGCCCCTCATAGAACTGACCAATGTAACCGCCAGCTCTCAGCGGAGCCGTGCGTCTGGCCTGGCGCTCTCCTTTATCCAGCTGCTGGGTTTTCACAAGCGTGTATGAGTTTTGTAGCTTTGTACCTTCTGCCCCCCTGCGAAGGACGGTTAAAGTGGCCCAACAGATTCCAATGTTGGGGGAGAAGTTACAGAAATTCCATCTCTGTGCCCCTCTGTCGAATAAGCTTTGTTTCCTTAGGAAACCAGGCTGAGAGGCATGTCCTCATTTCAGCTTTGGTGTTTGCATTGCAAATTTGGAGCTTTGCTGTCTAATCTCCAGTGTGATGTGTTGAGCCCTAGGGCATTTTTCCTCAGCCTAGCATCCTGAGGGATCAGAAGGAATGGGAGCAGTGACATTTTTCGTAACTGGGAGTCACACGGGACGTGGAATAGGGCCAGTGGCACTGAAAGACCTACTTTGGCAATGTGCTCCAGAATCACCCCCTTTGTGAGCCCACCCATTCCTCTTGCATGCTCTGAAGGAAATAAGATCAGCCTGTCAGGTTAGTTGTACTTAACTTAGGGAGTCATTGAATAAATGTGAAAGTGAAGGAGCTCAAATGTTGATGATGTTCGTGGCGTAAGAAATGGTAGAGGAGGAAAATAGGCATCACAGGTGTCTAGCTGGGTTTCATATGCTTCATTGCATGGACGATCGAACCACAAAGGACAGAAGGAATACTTTGCTGTAGCTCAGGAGAGGCATTCTTCTCTATCTGTCACACAGTGCAAATAACTAGCCTTTCAATTTTTCCTCCTGGGACCAAATTTAAAGTGTAAAAGACACTGTTGTCGGCTCATGAGGACAATGAAGGACCGCTGGCCCTGTTAAGCAGACTTACAAAAGATGTGAATGGGGCCGTCTTGTGCTGGGGAAAAACCCCATCTGTGTCCAAATTGGAGCTCTGCTGTTTTAGAAAGTGTTGCGTTTTCCTTGGCAATGACATACTGGGTCAGGTAGTGCCAAGAACAATGCGTGTCAATTAAGTGTAAGCATGAATAAAAGTATGAAAGCAGCTTTCAAAACTGTCTTAATGTTGTAGGATTGTAAAACATTGAAAATCCTTTCTAAGGAAGCTGTAGCCACATGTTCCTTTACATTGGTAGAACAGCTTCCTGTAGGGCTACTATGGTTTTTTTATTAAAAAAAAAAATACACTTTGTCATCAACCCTTCAAATATGTAGATAAAGATCGTTGATCTAAAATGAGATCTGTGACTCTTCAGCCTGAAGATAGAGACATCAGATTATTAGTGTGCTTTTACAGCTTCTTACCGAAATGCAGGGACCCTTCTGTCTGCATACATAGGAGCTCTTCGTGCAATCAATCAGGCACCCACTTCATCACAGAAGAGCTTTAGCATGTTGAGTAGCTCGTCCATCTTTAGGTTAAATATTCCTTTTTGAAGTACAGATGATGTAATTTGAATAGTGTGAATGTTGCCAAAATATCGTTTCCTACATGCAACAGGAATGCAATGCAAATTTATTAATTTCAGTCAAAATGAATAATCATGTTTGTTCTTACACTAATACATTCTATTGCTGTTTTAAACACAGAACATTTTATTCACCATTTCTTGGTGTCCTAACACCTTGTACATGGACACTCTATTTTTTCTATTTGTCTTGGTTTGAAAGACAGGTGTCTGCTGAGGAAGGCAGGAGCCTCCCTTGAAATGGAAAATGCAACCCCCTTCCCTCCAAATTATTATAATTTTGAAATTAAGGGACCTTCAGGCAAAGATATGGGGAATAGGAATAACAGTTCTTTACTAATATATATATATATATATAACCCAAGGCAGGAAAAAAAAACAACCCACTGATTTACACTGACAGAGTCAGGAATACAACCTGACACCCTGTTAGGGTGGCAGTAGCAGTCCGATAAGATGCTGGCTGCAGTCCTCCTGAAGCGATGGATGTAGTTCTGTTGAAGCAGCGATCAGGTAAAAGGGTCTGGTCTTCCTCCGAAGGTCCAGTGGTAGGTAGGTAGCTCTTGTCCTCTGGAACTCCAGTGGGGGGAAAAAACTCCTCTTGGAATCCAGTGGAAGAAGGCTGCTAGGGTGTTGGAGATCTCAGTTTTTATGTAGCATGGACTGCTTGGCTCCTCCCCCCACCCCCCCCACCCCCCCGGGCGGAGCATCTCACAATGGGATGGGGAGTCGTGAGGCAGTTCCTTGATGGGCCATGAACAGGAGATAGCCCAGGAGCGAGTTATCGATGGGTCAGGCGATAAGGCATTGTTGTGCCCATGAACAGGAGATAGTCCAGAGGGGGGAGGCAGGGAGCACCGCCCCACCTGGTCTCAACAGCTCCTGAAGATGGTAATAGAATACTTTTTGGGCACATCTTGCACTGTAACCTAGGACTCTATTATTTTCTTTCTAATATGTCAGAACTGTAATAAGACAGACAGAACCTGATTTTTGTTTTTTCTTTCCCTTTTCATTCAGATTTAGAGCAAGCACCTACGTGTTTGGCTTTCCCTCAGGATAAACTGTGCCTATGCTGGCAGTAGTAGAACGTGATGTGGAGGCAGTAAACTTGTAGTTCAACGGAACTGACAAATCAATTAGATCCATTCGTTTGGGCCAGTTTTACTAGTCTTTTCTGAGATGCTAACATGTTTCTCAAATATATGCAGATTTTATTTCAGGAAGCACTCTTTTGATGTTTTTCCTGTGAAAAAGGTGAAAGAGTTTTGTCTAAAGTTTTCCAAAGCGCTAATGTTAAGTGCCCAGTCGCTGGGAAGGTTTGCTGTCTTCAGGCAGTATGATGTTCTGCGAAAACAAAATTGGTGCTTTTAAAATGACGTTTGGTTTTTTTTTTTTTAGTGTTACCTTTTTTTTGTTCTTGAAGAGACCCCGGTAACCCTTGGAAGTTAGTCATCTAGAGCCTCTCCTGAAGGGCACTATTTTTAAGAAGCTCTTTTCTGTGTAAAACGCTACTGACCTTAAACTTTTTTTTTTTTTTAATCTTTATATCTCTTGCAATACTAAAAGAAAGCTCTGTCACCATTACTAGAAACTGCCTAAGTTGGCTTATAGTTGAAAGAACAAACCATGAAAGTTTTACTTTAATCTGTAGTATTAGTGAATATTTAGCAGAAGTGCCTTTTGGGTAGCAGGAAGGCCTCCTTGACCTACTTTCATTTTAATCACTGAAGGGATATTTCATGATTTGGTGCTGGCATAGCTCAGATGTAGCACTTCTGCTGTGAAAGCTGATCTTCTCAGTGTGGGTTGTCTTTTTCTTTTTTTTCTTGAACGGGTATTGGTGAGAGGAAAGCAGAAAAAATTCAATATAAAGGATTTTTTTTTCCTCCTTTCAGGTCTTTTTTGTTTCATCTTGAGGTATTGGCGTGCTTCTGCATTTATGGACTGCTGTGGCAGTAAGTAGCCAGCTCATTGACATGACAGCTTGTCAGTTCT
The DNA here is from genome assembly GCF_034619465.1 of Leptosomus discolor. NCBI lineage: Eukaryota > Metazoa > Chordata > Aves > Leptosomiformes > Leptosomidae > Leptosomus > Leptosomus discolor. The sequence goes on along the minus strand of NC_141401.1, from coordinate 21,491,978 downwards.
GCTTTGCAGCACATCCCGTCAGCCCCTCTGATTTTTTTCGGAGTGTCTTTTTGAGAGAAGCTGACTTTCTTCCAAGGGAACAACTATAATTCTGGTTTGCAGTTGTAGGAATCCGCCTGTACCAATCAATACGTTTGTATTTTTCCTATTTACTTTTTTCTCATCTCCTCTTTTTGTATTTTGTAGGGTATTTCTCTTACTGTGAAATCATTGCTGTAGAGTGTGTGCTCTGGCTCTTCTTGGAGTTGGCCACCGTATATGCTAATCGTTCATAGGCTGTGTGGCCCAGTGGCTGCTTTTCCGCCTCTTGCATTTGTTCGAGTTTCCTCTCTGATTGCCAGTAGCGACTTGCACAGATGAGATGTGGGGATGCTCACCGGTAACATTGCTCTTGGCTGCTTGCGGGTTGGTTTTCATGCCATAGACTTGCAGGCCATCTGCGGCACACACATGTGAAAACTAGGGCTCTTGGTAAGGGCGTGGTGGGTTTTTAGTGTGTGTTGGAAAAAGCCATGAGCTGGTTGGAGTGCTGAAGAGGAGAGCTTCGACAGAACTGGGTAACTGGGGAGCGAGGAGGCAGTCGACACCGATGTTAGGCGCAGCTTTTGGCTTTGAAAACAAATGGGTTGTTCTGTAGCGTTAACTGAAACGGACTGTTGCTAGATCCTCTTTTTCTCCTGTTTCTGTCTCCAGTGGCAGATGTCTTAATTCCTGCAAGAACCATGGTCAGATAGGTAACAACCCAGCATTTTCTTCTGGGGGAAACACCCGCTACGGGACACTGGCAGCTTTTCTCAAGAGCGTGGACTGTAGGAAGGCAAATATTACGATGCTTGTGATGATGAAGAACGTCCTCTGTGTTTGACTATGCTCAAATTTCCTTCTAAATTCCTTGGCCTATATAGCCTAGATAATTTTTACAAGAAGGCCATAAATTCATGCATTCAGGTCTTTGTTCATACAACCTGTTCATAAAACTTGTTCGTAAAAGTGGTGGGAAGATTTAGTGACTAAACCATTCGGTTGTAGAGCTGTAGCTTCAAAAGTACTTTTCACAGTTTCAGGACTTTCCTGGTGTAATTTTGATCCCTTACGTAAACTCAGAAAATGTCTAAGCTCTTAGCCCCCAAAGGTTGGGGTGGCAGCGCGAGGGCTTACCTCGGGCTGGCGGCAGTGGTTCCTGTTCCAGCTGCTGCGGTACCGTCTGCAGGCGCTTCCTGCCGCCTCAGCTGTTTGTGCAGCCTTTGCTGTGGTGCTTGCAAATGCGTTTGTTTAAAAACAGAGACTTTAAGTAACCAAACAGCGGTGTCCTCCCGGTTTGTAAACTGAAGCCTTCTGTTTTGGTACTAACTCTGCAGTTCGAAATCAATGTAAATTCACCCTCAGAAAATAAGCTTTATTTCAGCTGTACCTTCCTAAAAAGTCTTACTGGTTTTGATAAAACCCTTTCCTGGGAGGGGGGAAGGGAAAATTAGTTGGTATTCCTCACACCGAGTTGGTAAGAGGAAAGTTAAGCAGCCTCTTTTCATCCTGAAATTGAAAGGGAATTATGAATTGTTTTCCCCTTAAAGATGGCAAAAATCTTACTGTGTGAAAGACTTTGAACATTTATGTAGCTAGTTGAGACTTCCAGGCAGGCAGTTTGTGTTCGGTGTGTGTAGCCACCCCTAGGGCTGTTTGCAACATGGCAGAAGAGTTGTTGCTTTGTCTGTCGACACTTCTTGTCCTGTTCTTCCTTCTGCACTCTGGAGCAGTTACAAGAAATGCTTGGGTGCTTGTGGTCTGAATATTTCTTCACAGTAAGCAAATGTGCTGGTATCAATCCAGGAAGCAGTTAAAGATTAAAAATGTTCCCGCTGGTGAAAATCTAACTCAGAATTTTTATTGCATGTGGGAGCAAAAAAGGGACTTACATATTCTTCTGAAACTGTGGTGAAATTTACAGAAGATTTGACTGAGCCAAGAATGGGCAGAGTTTTAAAAACTGTAACCTGTAAGTAACAAAACGTCAAAGAAAGGGATTTTAGTTAAATCTGGAAAAATGCTGAGGCAGGGCATGAAAAAGTGTTCCACCACAGATAGTTGTTTGCCAGCTCTTAGAACAGAACTTAGATGCTCACTGGGGGAAGTGCAGTGCAAATTGTCTTGATGCACAGGAAAGGAGGTGAGACGGTTGAGCGCTGCGACAAGTGAATTGAGGAGCTTGTGGAGTTGTCTTGATTACTGGTAGACGAAGGCATTAAGGATAGGTTAAATGTTGTAGCAGGCTATCTGCAGCACTTCTTAAACGCTAAGACTGGAGAGTATTCTTAGAAACCTTGATTTTCTTTCTAACTTCTCTGCTTTTGAAACACTGAGGAGAGAAACTGAGAGCAGAAAGGGTTGTGCAGAGCTTCTGTAAAAGCTCGCATCTGCTAAATCTTACATGGCGAGTGCGAAACTGACTTTGCCCACACCTTTCAGTCCTCTGCTGTAGCATCCGTAATGTCGAGGGTATTTGTGAGAGGGGATGAGGCCCCGTGGTGACTGCAGGCAGCTGCGTAGCTCCTCTCTGATCTGTCCAGCAGGTGCCTTGGTGCAGACACCAGGGTTGTGATGTGGCCAGACACGTAAGCCTTGCCTGTTGGGTGCCTGTGTTAACGGGCCCTGACGAATGGACTCATTGTGAAGGAAGAGCTGGTTTACATGTTAAATCAGTCACTATTTCCTTGACATTATTTGAATGTTTAAAATGTCTGCATGTGTCTCTTAGGATTGGGCAGGGGGGGCTTACAGGTTTAGCTGCAGTGGTTCAGAAAATTACTGGTAATATCTTAATGCTGGTCTTTTATTGGAGCTTGTTGCCATCAGAAGTGGTTCAGCAGAAGGGGTTGGGCATGGATCCCCACAAAGCCCTGTAGTACTGCCACCACCGCCCTCCCAAATCCTTCCAGCTCCTCTTCATGCAGTCTCACTCAGGTCTCTGTGCCAGTTTTGTTATTGGTACGTTTTTCTACCATCTGTAAAGGCATAAAATAAAACCAGGCTCAAAACTGAAATTCTCTGTGAGGTTTTGGGAGCTTTTGGTGCTTGCTGTGTTTCATGGTAGTAGATATTGTGTCTGCTGTATTGTATTTTTTGTGTGTGTGTAGTGGAACATAGTGCAACTTCCTCTCCCTGTGACAAGGAGGAGGAGGGTCAGTAGTGGACGCAAAGGCTCGGTGTTTGTTACCTGGTTTAGGGAGATCTAGTTAGCTACTTTGCTTGTTTTAGAAGGAGGAAAAGAGATCACTTGATCGGTCAGCAAGACCACATGACAAGCAGCTGAGTGTAATTAGGTGCGTAGGGTGGTTGTGTGGGGCTGGCAGCTTTGCACGATAGTGCCAATTTTAGAGCTATTCTGAACTATACTATTTTGGTTTTATTTTCTTCCTCTGCTGATACTACCTGTAGATGAGGAATGACTATTTCTGCATGACTATGGTATTCAAGAGATCTGAACTGTGTCAGCAAACTCTTCACTGAAGTACCCTTGGAAGACTACAGATCCTTTTGCAGCTGTTAGGCATAGGTATGTAAACACTTTCTCTCTTTTTATTTATTTATTGCATTGTTTTCCTTGAGCTGACAGTTGTTCTGTGCCAGCTGTAAGAGCTTTGCAAAAACATTGCTGTACTTTTGTCAAACTGCCTGAAATACTTTGATTTTAAGAGACCGTTCAGCATTGCTGCATGCTCATGTTCTAGAGCAAAAAGTAAACTTAAAGCTGGGAAGTGTGCTGCCTTGTGTAAAACATGGGCTTGGGGTTTAAATGCCAAAGCTGCAGCTCTTCGGTGTGTCTTTGGTCATTGCTTTTCACAAAGACAAACCTGGGCAAGCTTATCAGTAAGATTAAAATAGGTGACTGCAGTGACTAGTGTCTGGATTCAGTAACCATAAGATGTCCTTTCTGGTCCCAAGTCATCAGCCTACGTTTCCTTCTGTATTGTCAAACTTGTTCTACAGTTGGAAGGTGGGATCAGACCTTTGATAGTACAGTGCACTGTGCAAATAACAGTCCATAACACAGAACAAAGTAACTTAGTATTTTTAAATGTTGTCCTGCTTGAACTTTTTCCCCCCTCTATTAATTCCTGTGTTCTCATTAACATATGAAGATAATAATGTATTTAATAAAACAGTCCTTCAGAATGGTGTTTTTTTTTAACTGAGTTGCAGACCAATGTATTCGTTCCCATGTATGCTAAATATATTGATGATAAAAGGAATGAAAATGGTGTTGCACAGTCTGTTACTTTTACTTAGCAAAAGAAATTGGACTGCAAGGAGCCGTGAGAGTCATCTAGTTCACATTCCTTGTTCAATCATATAGTAGTGATTTCAGTCTTAAAATTAATTATGGTAAAGGCAAAATGGGGATGGGATGTTATTACTGTGTTTTGTATCTCTGGAAGAAAGTCAAAATGCATGTGCCCATCTGACTAGGTCATTCCTTGCCACCCCAAGCATGAATTTGTCATCGGGCATCGTTTCTAGCCCATGTGTTTGCCAGCGTTGTTCTAATCATGGACCAAACCTCCAGTTTTTGTAGACTGTAAATAACCAAGAAGGAGTTGCTCAGAGAACAGAAAACAGTATTCTCCTCCACTTCTGTGGGAAGGTCACAAGGCTTTCCCAGGGTTTTAACTGGTGTCTAGCATAGCGTATCTTTAGCTGGCTTTTGCTGGTCCTGATCATCACCCCTTGACTTGTGTTTATGAGAGAGAAGAGAAAAATTCATAAATGTAGTTAAATAAATATGTTTTCTTGCTGTTGCCTTATAGACATTCTCAGTGTGTGAAAAAGCTTATATAAAATAACTGGGAGGAAGGATTTTTGTAAACACTGGTGCTTGACTTAGTGGTTTTTTTTCTGTGCTGTGCTGGACAGATTGGTTGTCCTAGTTGCTTCGTTGTAACTTACTGCTCTATCATGCTTTTCAGTTGCTGCATTACACACGCATTGTGAATGTGTGTTGCAGAAACAATTTTTAATACATTTTAGGGTAGTGATTTCTATAGCCTCAGTTGTTTGAGGATTAAATTTTGATAATATTTGGGTTCTGTTTTATAGAGCAAAACAATATTCTAGCATGTGGTGCTGCCCCCCTTTCCCTCACCATAATATTCCCAGAGGGTTTCAGTATGTTTGCTTTTTTCCAGCATGTCTTTCATTTACAACACCATCTTAAACGAAACTCCCTTAGTAATTAAGCCTGGTAAAGACAAACTAGGAATCTAATTCAGCTGGAATTCTTTAAACATGTCGCTAAGAATGGCATCAAAGAGAAAGTGTAATTTTTTTTTGCTTTTAAAAACATTTTGAAAAAAAAAGAGACAACCAACAAAAATTCTGAAACTATACAAAATTTGAAGAAAGAACTCAAAAAACCTTAAAAGCAGTTAATGGAAAAAGCGTTGGAACATATGCTGGTGGAATGAGGGAAATAAGCTTTAGTCAAAGGGATGCACAAATAACTTTTTAAGGAGAAGTTAAGAGTAACTTTTCTTTGGTCTAAAATGTTTTACTTCATAACTTGGAAATAATGCAGCTCCTGCTTCTGAATTTTTTCTAAAAACTGTGTCATGGGGATAAAATTTCTTTACAGAAATTCAGTTTTGATGCATTATGGTGCAACCCTTGGTGTAAACAGATGCAGAACTGGGATCTTGGTGAGGTGGGAATTCTCTGGGAATGAGTGGGCTGGTATATGTTAGCACAGCTCCCCTGTAGGCACCGCGCCTGTACCGATTAGTGCTAACTGAGATTCTCTTTTTCTCACGTACTGCATTTGTTTTTACTGGAATCTCATTACTGGGTTTTTATTTCCTTCTATAGGAAATAATGTGCAGTGTTTAAAATCAAACCAAACACGGCAAACCAAAGCCAGTCTTTTAAGAGATGAAACAGCAGCACCTCCTTTAATGAGTCTTTTCAAATAGAAAAACTTGTGTTGGGCAGTACCATTGCATACTCCCAGTTTCTTGTGACTTGGTCACAGAAGCGCATAGCAGAATATATTCTTTCCTATCTACTTACCCTTTATATCCTGCTTTTCATTTCAGAGGTTTGATGCCTTTCTCAGTCATAATGTAGAACATAAAGAAATTTGAAATTGTTATATGAAGTTGATTTGCCAGTTTGCATGAGCTTTTCGGATTCTTCATAAATATGCAAAGTTTTATACTTAGTTTTGAGTCAAGAAAGCACAGTCTGAATCCACTGTAGTGTGAAAACTACATATGCATTTCCTTGGTGCAGTTTTCTACAGGGAACTTGCATTGCCTGGCTTGATTAGAGCAGTCTGACTGGCAATGTATTTTCTTTGAATGACTTTGTATATTTTTTCTGGAACTTGGGTTATAGAAGTAGTTGTTCTGTAAGCTTGTTGCTGCTACGCCATTTATTAGCAGTAACAGAATCATTCTGAATAATAATTTTAGTTGAAGACTTCTGGGGGGAGAGGTAGGGAATTGCCTGTTACTGTACGTAGTTAAGGTGAACCTTGAGGATGCTGTATGTCCGCATGAAATGTGACAAAAGAATTCTGCAGAAAGGCATCTACAGCGTGAAAAGCTGGCCACAGCTGCAGGTTTCAGCCAGGGGTGTTACTCTGCAGCCATCTTGGGGCCCTTCCTCAATCTGGGAATAACGAAAAGGAATAGTATGGGCAAACTGTGGCATCAGACTTGTGATTCTTTTTGCTTTCCTTACAGGGCTCAGGCATACCTCTGTGACAAGAAATCCTAGTTTGCTGTGCTCAGTTATCTGAGCAGTCTGTGCTGTATATCAAGGTTTAACTATAATTCGTGCTGTAATACAGGATTCTGATCAGAGCAGTAAGATAAATAGCGTTAGCAACTCAGGTTGGAAAACAGCAGGCTTTTTGAATGGAAGCTTTGTGTTACGCAGTTCGGCCTGCTTAATCAGTGCTTCTTTTGAATTATCCCTTCCCTGAGGCTCTAGAAAAGAAGCTGTGTTAGGATACGAATTGAAGCAAACATTTTGCCAAAGCGCTGTCTGAATGCTTTGGCAGAGCCTCAGTAGAAAGCCCGGACGGTGTTAGTACATGTGGCAGTTCTGGAGCTGTTCAAGTGGAAGATTCGGTGACTTGTTGAAAGTATGGGCTTATTTTTCAATTCTTGCAATAAAAAACCCCCAAACAACAGTTCTAGCTTTGCTTTGTTAGAAGAGTTTGGATGATACTTCGAGCCACAAGCGTGCTCCAACAGGACTGTCTCTTGCTGTCACAGATCGAGATTTTGGCTTTGCTGTTGCTAGTTAGTAACTTCCCGAAGAGAACTGGTCGTGGCCTGTTGAATACTGCCTGGCTTTATTTCAGGCAGAAGTGGTATTTTGTTATATAATGGACAAATTATGCCCAGAGTGTTCTCACCAAGTTATTTCTACCTTTTGCATAGCATTTATGAAACATGGAAGCATCACATGTGTTTACTATTTCCAGATACATTTACTAAAAGTCCTGCCCAATACTGGCTGAAAATCTCTCTCTCAGACTTGTAGCTATTACAGACTCTTGAAATCAAAGGCTCAGTTCTTTTTTGAGACCTCTTAAGAGCAGATTATTCAAGACTGACCCGTCTCTTAATTTCTTCGAAGCACCGTGCTCCCAGCCTGCAGTGCTCTGACTGTCCCCTCACTGCAGTGGTTGCAGCGTGGTCTGGAGCAGGCCCAGCGTGCTCGGCACCTGCAAGGATGCTTCTGCTGAATCGGAGAAGACTCACTAACAACTCAGTGTTATTCAACAAGGATTCTTTATCGCAGTGCCAGGCAGCACGGGGGATGGCTCCTTCCATGCCTGCGTGCCCAAGTGTTAGGATGCTTGCCTGATGTTTACAGCTTTTATACATATTTATTACATTTCTAAGAAAAGGTCAGGTTATTCTGATCATTTCCAGGAATTCATTAACGTAAGTTCCTCCCATAGTCTCGCCTCAGTCCGCCCAAGTTAGGCCTCCGTCGGGGGTCCGTGGTGGTCGTTGGGGATGAAGATCGGAGCCTTCCTCATGGTTGAACTTTTGAACTTGTCCTGTGGCGCATGCCCTGTACCAGCCTGGGTCTTTTCCCATTCACAGAACCAGCTCTTGCTCACTGCCCTCCCTATCTCTGCTGCTCAGGCCTTCGTGTTCCTTGAGCCCCACAGCCTGACTGGAGGATTCCACTGGCTGTCCTTCGCTTGGCGAACTTTGCTTCCTTCTTATCTCTAAAGACGAGTTGTTAGTTGGCAATGGATACGTACACACGCATAGTTCATTACAAACCGGCCTTATTCTTTATTACACTGTCAAGATTTTATGATTTTTAGAAGTTTGGGAGAAGTGAATGCTAGCTGTGAGCCTCAGTTTTATTGATCTAGGTAATATCCTTCCATCTCCATCTGTGTGTACCACTTCTCTGCTTAGCCTCTCTGCCTGTCCCTTGTATTTCAAGTCCAGACCCATTGGATTAGAGATTGCAGGAGTAGGAGGAATAGCCTTTTCTAGTTACTGGACAGGGGTTTTCTCAACCGACAGTTTCCCTTGCTTTCCCACAGATAACTATAAATTTAATTTGCTCTTTTTGCTAGATCCATTTAAGAAACCCTTCTGATTAAATATTTCCACAAATAACTTTTTATTATACCTGATGTCATGCCTGATATTCATAGATAATAGAGATTTTCTAGCTCATTAGCAATGGATATTGATGAGTTGTTCAGTCAATAACTTTGATAACCAGTAAGTGTTCTGAGAAACAGGATGTTTTCAGCGGTGGCTGGATGTGTGATCTGACACATCAGTCCTGCTCCAAAAGGCCACAGTGACTTGTGGGTAGCTGTGTCCATTTGGCAGGTGTAGATGGACTAACTTCTGATGCACTTAATCTTTGGATATTTCAATGTCATCTAAGTAATGAGAAAACTTTTGTCTTCCTGAGAAAGAAATAGCCAGAACAAAATGTACAAAATGCTATATACTGTGTCCCCCTGTTATTTATTGTTGAACTAAATCAAGTAACTTGCACCATAAATAAGGACAGATCATGGTGTTAGAGAAAGCAATAATGCTAAAGAATGGTAGCAACTACAAAAAAAAAGTAACTTTTTATTGTATTTCCAATCAAAAACCAGGGTTAGCAAGGAGCAGAGTTTACCTACTATGAAGAACAAGAGAAGCAGGTATTTCCCAATCCAAAGGATTAAATTCTGCACTGAAATTCTTCCCTGCCTCACCCCTTTGTATGCTTTCCCACATCATGTTAGATGAGTGATGCAGTTTTATAGTCCCATTTGTAGCATATTTATGTGGGTTTCACTTGTATCTAACAGTGACTAGGAGGTGTGTTCAGTTGTCTGTTGCCTGACCTGCTCCATAGAGTTTCAGTTGACCTAATCATGTTAATTTTTTTTCCAGATTGTTTCCATATAGTGCAGGACGTTCATAAGCTTGGTGGTGTGACCTTTTTGAGAATCATTATAAGTATTCCAGGTATCTGTCCTACAAAACGAGGTGGAAGGCAGCTGAGAACTTTCCTGCCCTGGAGGAGAAAAAAAAAAAAAAAAAAATTTCTTTTAAAGAAACTGCAGTTTTACAGTGTGTGCTTTAATGGGCCTAAACAAAGAACCTGGCCTGACTAATGTGTTTTGCCAGCATAGGCAGAGCCTAACATACAATTCTGTCTTTGGCATGAGGATTCACCCATGTTTTCTCTGAGATATCATTTCATTCATATTCTAATGGCACATATGAACTTGCTTCCTTTTCCAGGTTTTAGGGTTTTTACCTTTTTTTTATTCATTTTATTCAGCTTTTTCATATGTCTGCTTATTCTAGCTGTCTGCTAGAGATTTTTTGTTATTTCCGGAAAACTAGACCGTTCCTTGAAGAAATGCCAATTCTTATGATCCTGTGTGATTCGTATTACCTTGTCCTTTAAGTGGATATTTCTGAGGGCAGAAGTGAAGTGTTCTCTTTTTCCTTGCCCTTCTGGAGTTGGAAGTGTTGCTGAATGAGTGGTGGGCAAACTTCTGGATATTGCTGTCCTTCTGTGGGTCTGATCAGCTTTGTGGGTGATTTGGTGGTGTTGGTGGCTCCGGTGTTGACTGAAAAAGTTGGAAACGGGGTAAATGTATGTAAGACTGTAATTCACAATTCCTTGATTCTGTCAAGAGCAGGTACAGTGTAGTGACGTGTTACAAATGTTAACGTTAGGCTGTGGATAGAGTATAAGCTGGATCCTGACGTGGTCAAAATTGTCACATCAAGGAAGGATGCTAGGCATTGCTCTGAATTTCCTGTTTATCAGTTGGTGAAAAGGCATCATGTTAACTTGTAAGGCATTGTGGCTGAATGTATGTGTTAGAGGATCAGCTGAATGGTTGAGGAAGGACTAAGTAGTATGGAGTGGTTTAAAAAAGGAAAAAAATTATTTGCTTTATTTTTCCCAGTCTACCCTGGAGTTTGTTCACACAGTGCAGGTGTTTGCTTTACTGCTACAACTTGAAAGAAACTTCTGATGAGCGTTCAAAGAGGTGACTTGGGAGGCAAAAGCTCTCATTCCCAGGAGGGGGACAGGTCCTCTGAGACAGTTGAACTGTTTTCATCAGATACCTTTGCAAATCTTTATTTATCTGCAGTATTTTCTTACCATGAAGCATGAAAATGTTAGAAACTGCTGAGGGAATAGAGATAGTGCTGTACTTTTTGCAGAGAAGTTGAAACTGCACCGGGATCCTTCCGTGTGGATGATGTTGGAGGATCACCTGCAACATTCCTAGTTTTATTTTCCATTTTTTTCCGGTTCCATGCTGCTTCTCATTCCTTTATGTAACTAAGTGATTCTTTGAAATTCAGCCTCCTTTTCGTTGGTTTGGTTATGCTGAAACGCAGATGTAATTGCAAAACTAACAGTTTCCTTTCCTGGCTTCTCCATTCCCAGTTTGTCCTGGTTTTCTGGAAACAAAATCCAGAATCTGCTGTTTCCTTGCCCGGCCTGTTGTGCAAGGTTCTCGCCACGTCTGCAGACCTGTTGTTTCACTCGACCTGTTTTGTGCCTCCTTTCTGGGTAGGATCATGATTTTATGTCTGGCATCTCCCATTATAACACATTCTCAGAGGCCTTTGTATGCTTGTTGATTCTTCTTGCTCTGCAAAGTTCTGCAGTTCTAGCAGTGCTGACAGCTGACGAAGTGTCCTAGAGCACCTTCGGCTGAGACAGAAATGACGTCGGCATTTGGAAGCTAAAGCCTTGCAGTCTGTTTTTTTGCGTGTATTTTTGCAGACTCCTGTATGTATCCTGAGCACCCTTGGAATGACTTCAATCCTTCCAAGAAGGAGACAATCCTTAGACACGGGTCCTACGATTCCTTAGAATTCCTCTATAGCTGAAACTGAAAAGGTCATGACGATAAAATGTCAAGTAAAGCAATTGAGAGTAACCAAAAGATAAAATGTTCAGAGCAACTTAATCCCTTAGTCTCATTTGTGAGAGGTACGGGTATTTTTCTTCTCGTTATTTAAGTTACAGAAAAGTCCCAGAAGTTGCTGAAAGTGTCATTTTGGCCAAAACTAAAGCAAGCCGGGTCATACGTTTTCCTGAGAAAAAAAATAGTGCAGCTCAGAATATTTCAGTGAAGTCCTTCTTTATTAACTCTTTCCCCCCAGCATAGAAGTTACTGGAGTTTATAAGAAATTGTCATAATTTATTTATATTGCACCTGTACGTACCTGGCAGCTTTTAGCCAAAGGCACTTCTAATAAAGTTTGACTGAGCAGGAACATTGTTTACTGCTCTGTCCCTCGTTTCGACAGCGCTGGCGAGTGTCTGGCAGTGACCTGTTCTGCAAGCGCTGAGGTGCCACCGGAGCCTTAGAGCAGGGCGAGGCGGGTGCTGTGCTTCACCCACGCTGGGCAAGAACGTGGGTGTTGCTTTGCTGTAGTGTGATGGGAGTGCTGGTATGACAGCATTAGGGAACTTGTTCCTTTGAGGTCCAGATCACTTTCTCAGTGCTGCTGCTGTAACAGGTCAGGTGACATCATATAAAACAGCTTTTGAAGTTGTTTAAGTCTGTGTAGTGCCTGGGTGAGAAGCTTTTTTAGTGGGAGTTTGCTTGTGCTTGCAGAAGGATCGAGCCTGTACAAATGCATTGTTACCTCATACTTGTATTCACACACTGTCCAGCGAGAGACCTGCCGTATCTTCCTCTCCCACCTCTGTGGTGTTTGGACTCCTCTACCCGCAATGCCCATGCCAGCTCTTTAATCGTAAGCATGCAGCCTCCACACTTTTAAGAATAAAGCCATGTTTGGGGAAACCTTCATTTGCAAAGCATTTTTGGACTTTAAATAGCATTGACTTTTTCACGGTATATTTACCAATATGGCTGGATTGTATAGGAATACAGTGGAACTGTCTCAAGCAGACTCCAAGCGTTTTTGCCTGTTGCACACTGCTCCGGCTGTGGTAGATGCCGAAGGACGTGACCCCTTCACCGCGCTCTCTCCATCCCTCGAGGGCTGGATCTCCATCACAGAGGGCACATGCAGACTTCGGTTTTGCTCCTACCTCTAGGACACAGCCTAGTGAATATCTCACTATTCCAAGGGATTTGGACAACTCATTTGTCTTCAGCTGTAATATCGGCCTGAAAGCTGAGTGACATCTGCAGAAGGTGGACACTGTTAAAAATTAACTAACCCTTGAGTGTCTGCTATCCATCCACAAAAGGACAATGGGATGAAATCCTGGGGTATCTTAAAATATGAATTAATTATTGGTGTGACATCTGTGTCTTGGCAAATTCCAATTAGTGTGTCTCTTTATAGTTGCGTGGTATATCTTGCCATGATACTCACTGGCTTTACAGCTGGCCGCACTGCAGATCCGGGATGTCCTAAGTTGTACAGAGAGTCATTTCACTTGGTATGAGGGGGAAGAGTGGGTTGAGTCAAACAAATGGTTTTATTTGAGTAGTATCACACAGAATAGTGGCTTCTTTGCTCTAGGGAGGTGGTGTAGTGTGGGGATGAACCCTCCACCCCCAAAAAGCTTCTCTGTGGAATGGGTTGGTGTTGCAGGTGTGGTCTGAAGTCATGTCAGACATAATACCTTATGTTCCAGCCTTTGCCAAAGAATTATTTTTCTCTTCTTTAGAGATCTGTGATAAAGATGGTTTTCACCATGGTACCCGTGGGGCAGTGCAGTGTCCTCCAGCCTGTACAAGAGAGAAAGAAAGAAAACAGCAGTTTGCATTAAGGACTGCTGCATCCTCCTCGCATCCGAGGGAGAAGGATGTAGAGCTGTGAATGGAACTGAACGGCTGTGGTCCATATACCCCATCCCTAATACACCTTTGTATGAAGAGACTTGTTAGGAACCACGTAACTGTATTAAGGTGTGTGGGTGATGTAGCCGATACTGTAGGTCTGCTTCTGGTCAGGTCATGCAGAAATCTCTTCTGAAGTGCTGTTTGCCTCTAGGAGTAAAGGGGACACGTGAACTGTGTAATTGCTTCCCAGCCATGCTGTCAGGCAGCCCCGTCCTTAGGCCTGGAGACACGAGGCACACCTCTATCTCTGGGCACCCATCAACGTGAATGCAAACAGGTGACACGTAAGCCTCTTGGCTGTGTGCTAAAGAGGTGGTGCTAGAAAAATACTCCTACTGGAAGTACTGTCTCCAGTGTGCCCTAACGATTCCTTTAGCAGAGTTCGGGGTAAGTCGTATACTTTAATTTAAATTGATGTGCTTGAGGACTGTCTAAGAGCATGTTCTGATTTCCTGAATTTCACTCTGTGTGTGTATACATTTTTATTTGCAGCTCAGTGCTTTTTTTTTTTGGTTTGTGTTTTCATTTATTCATCTCTCTGTGCCTTCTGCCTTTTTCCTTCTCACATCCATCAGCTCTGTAGCGGCACAGGAGTTGCATGTTTTGTGCGAGGCCAGTTAAGGAAGCGTCTTCCCTGTCCCCGTGCTGCACAGGGGAAATCCTGCATGCCAAGCCCGTTTTCCTTACTTTGTACAGGGGCAACGTTGCCATAGTCTTGTTTTATCATTGGGGGCAAAAATACAAGCCTGTTGGTGCCTGTTCATGTGATGGTACCATGGACGAAGAAATCCACTGCACCAGAGTAGCACTGCTTTGCAGAGCATCTTTCTTGGCAAGCTACAATCTGGATGTGTGTGTGTATGGAGTCTCCAGAGCGTCAGCTCCATAGGCACAGCTTAAGTGATGGCTGTGGGGGTCCTGCCAGCAACGGAAGAGGCCAGTGGAGCTTTCCCAGCGCTTGCCTATAGCCCCTGTTCATCTGCTAGGCGAAGGGCAGAGCCGAGCTGAGTGGGATTTAAGGAGGCAAAAGGCAAAATCCTGGAGGGCCTGATGTGGAGCCTATGACTGTGTTCACCAGTGACTTTTTTCAGCCAAGGAGTTCTTACTCTGAGAAGCGAGATTTGGGAATGATCATTCTAAAATGAATTCTGGTTGGTTTGTTGTTTTTTTTTTTTTTTTTTTTGGTGACCTGATACAAAGCCTAATTTAAAAAAAAAAAAAAAAAAAAAAAAAAAAGGCAAAATTGGAATGAAAAAATGGGATGGGTTTTTAGTAACAGGGCCATGACTTTTAAAATCTCCACAGCAGTTTTTGCTGTGAATATGTTCTTATTTCTGTTACGTGGAGCTGGATGTGTCTGGGCAGTAGGACTGCAGGTCTCGGGAGTCGAGGGTGGAGATCGCTTTTTAAATATTTGTACAGGGAGGAGGACAAGGCTTGAAGCTGCTGTGAGAATAGCTCTCTGCCTGACTCCAAGGGTAGGTTAGCTGCGCAGGGTTTCACAAGCACCACTCCCTGGAGATATCTGAATAATAGATTAACATTAGGAGGTGCAGTGAAAGGCGTGTGTGCATTTCAAAAGCCTAAGGAGAAAGTTTCCTTCTCAAGGTGATCCTTCAGAAGGCATTTCTGTGTCCTTCCTGTGAAGAGCTCCTGGTCCTCCGTCAGTCATCTGCAATTGTATGACCAGCCATATGCAGAATTGAGGTTTACATGGTCCAAATGGTGTGGCATGTTTGCCCAAGCAGATACTCTACAGATCAGATGTGACGCTAGGAATACCTTCAGGTTTTACTTCCCCAAGGTCTAACCTTGACCTTTCTGTTTCAACCAGAGCTTTCACCCAGCTCTGCCCAGTGGAAGGGCGCAGCTGAGCTCTTGTGGCTCCAGGTAGGAGCTGTAGCGCCCATTCTTCCTCTGTAAGGTCTTGCACAGGGCACATGATAAATTAGCTTTCTAACAACATAAATCAGCAGTGATTGGGTGACACTGTCATTTTTATCCGTTATTAAAAGTACGTTCTCTATACCTGCAGCTAGCTAACAAAATACCGGCAAGACAAGGGAAGTACTTCTGTGCAGGTGGGATAATGTCGTAAATGGCATGAAGATACCTTGTCTTGGTGTAATATACTGGCCCCAAGATTTGCATTTAAGCCTTTTTAAGCAACAATTAATTTAGGGATATTGAAGCTGAAAGAACATGCACTTGAGTAGAGGGGGAAGCTGACACTGCCCTTTGAGAACGTCTGAGGGCAAAAGAAACACCCTAAACGAGATGCAAGTCTAAATCAAACCCTGTCTTCAGTAAAAACCTCCTTGTTTGCTTTTTAAAATATTTTTCCCTTTCTTCTAGTGCATTTCAATGAAAAGACTTTGTATATCTACAAGGTAGGCAATCTGATTCTTACTTTTTTTTTTCCTTCCCTAATGAGGGGGAGTATTTAGAAATGAAACAAAACCCCCTTTTGCTGGAATGTATGAGTGTGCCTAATGGATCAGGGCTTTTATTTTTTTCCTAAAGATGTTCTTATATCAGTGGGTGGCTGCCTGCTCAACTTTGTGGCTTGAGGATGCCCCTCCTTCAGACCTGCATGGGGCTGCAGGCCTGCCGCTGTGGGGTGTTGGTGCAGAAGGCTCCCTGGTAGCTATTACTGCAGGGTTTTGTTGCACTCTTTTCAGTCTGTTGCAAAGCTTTGTGTGAGAACGCAGCAGTGGAAAGTGAATCAGCTGGCTGTGGCATGCAGCGAGTGTGAGCTCTGTCACCTGAAAGCCCTTTCCTGCAAGGTTTGACTGTCCTTGATGGCATCATGTAAAATCCGCCGTGGTTGGGAAAGGGAGACTTCAAAACTGGAAATGGCAGAAAGTGTCAGACGCTTTCCACTGCCTCTTTAGCTGGAGAGTGCCTGGGCACAAATCTGACCGTCGGCTGCGTTTGAACGGGGCGAGCCCAGCCACAGCTGAGGCAGCAGGTCGCAGCTCTCTGGTAACTGAGGGCAGTACTAACAGAAAGTCAAAGCCTTCAAGGTAGTTACGTTTTTAGCTTAATAGTGGTGATTGGTGCCCACATACTGGAGACACGGCGTTTGTTCCAAACCTCAAGCTGGGAGTTGATACTCAAGAAATGAATTGGCGTTTTGCCATTGATCCAAACTATGGCAGTGTTTGACTTGTAATGATAATTTTATCTAGGTCAAGCTACAAAGAGTTCCAGAAATACTTATTTACAGTAGAAACAGCAGATCTTACTACTTTTTTGTATTTTATTTCATCCTCTATCTTCTTTTTTGTATTTTGGTATGTATTTCCATCCTTTGTAACAGGCAATTTAATGTCAGTTTTATGTTGCTTTTAGAATGGTTATTTTAGGCTTATCTTTTCATGTTCGTGTCTTTAAATGCAACATAAGGCAGCTCTTGACTGTTTGTTTTGGGGGAGGAGAGGCTCAGTAGCTGCTCGACAGGAAAGTACTACTGCGTTTACATCAGTCTTTCTAGTATACGTGAAGTTTGCTGTGGCTTTTTGTTACATATTTCAGCTGTTACTGCACTTTGATCAGACTGTATCTAATACGGTTATTTTTTCAAAGGCATAAAAAGGATAGAGAGAAATTTCTTAAATGTGTACAGGCCACGGGAAAATGTGTATGTAGTTTGGCAATTCAGGATCAAGATTTAGTTTAAATGATTAACTAGCATCATGATAAAAACGTTAAAAACTTTGAAAATTGGTCCTCTAAACAAAACAAAAAAACCTGAACAAAAACAACAACAAAATGTTGCTTGGTTATTTTTCTCCCTCGTAAGAAAAATTTTTTTCCAGACTGAAGAATAGGTATTAATAGCAAATGATTGTCATTTTTATTTAAATACGGTGGGCAGTCTGCAAAAAAAATTTCTATTTGCGTGGGTTAATAATGTCGCGGTGAATGCGAGGTCAGAATTGCAGTGCTGGTACTTTTAAATAACTTTTGCCAGCTTCCCCACAGATCAAAACCAGTTCTGCAGTTCATGTTCCAGGTGCCTTGAATACTTTGTATTTGATTTTCAGTCTTTCCTGAAGAAGTTACAATTGTGTTGCATTCTCTTTCTAGTAGGAGGAATGTAATAGAATTCCCTATGCACTTCTTCAGCCACAGATGAATTAGATATTGGTAATTGGCATAATTGAGAGTTTAAGGAGAAACCCGTGTGAAAGAGTACAGAACTGGTCCCACTGCTGGATGCTTTGTAGTTCAGATAGTATCTTAAATGTTTGTCAAAAGAAACCTTGGCAGAGTTGTTGACTAACTAATCCTTTTTGCTTTACCTTTTAAGGTGTCTCCTGAATTCTCACTATGTCTGATGGGGACTATGATTACCTCATAAAATTTCTAGCACTTGGTGACTCTGGAGTAGGAAAGACCAGCCTTCTTTACCAGTATACAGATGGCAAATTTAATTCCAAGTTTATCACGACGGTGGGCATTGACTTTCGGGAAAAGAGAGTGGTGAGTTTTCACAGTGTGCTGCTTTAGGATGGTGTCTGTCTTGGTGATGGATGGCTAGAATCGGGGTTTTGTGACCTGCCAATCCTTAGATGCAGGCATGCAATCAATAGTTACTGTGTGCTTAATTTTGTGACACGGAAGGGATCTCATTTTACCTGTCATTATTGTGTGTGGTCTCCCCCCATTTCCCCTAAAGCTGAAGTAAGAAGAGCTGATTCTAAGCAACCACTTCTTACCGCTCAGTGAGCGCTGATGAGCGTATCTGCTCAGTGAGCTGTGCACATCATACCCAGGGTAGCACTGTTATTGGTGAGCTCTTTCCACGGGGACAGGTTGGGCTGTAGTAGAAATGTTTCTGCTCTTTGTGAACTGGAATGGCTAGTGAACAAAGGCTGTTGCTTTCTTGTATTTTAATTTGAATGTGATACAAGGTAATAGCAAAAAAACAGAAAATCAAAATACTGAAATCAAGTCTGTTTAATGAAACTTAATGGCCGCTCTAAATATCTGTTCAGGGTCCATAGTCTATTCAATACTGTTTTTCCAGTTTCACTTTTACCCTTGTTTTTAAATATTCAATTGGATGCAAAATTAAAATGCGCCCCCTATTACTTTTGTCTCATAAAGGAGAGGGATTGAGTTGTAGTTTGGATCTTTGCATCAGCAACGCTAGTTTTGCTGCATTTAGTGACTGTACATGTCGGTTATTTCGTGTCCTATAGAGGCTGGACCGCTAATGCTCCGGCTGGAAAATTTGCCTTCTACAGGTGTACAGACCAAATGGGCCGGATGGGGTTGGTGGCAGAGGACAGAGGATACATCTTCAGCTCTGGGATACAGCAGGGCAGGAAAGGTACGTTCCACGCCCCCACCTGGCAAGTCAGGCAGTTGTCATCAAGCCAGATGCAACCGAGTACAGGAATTCTCTTGGTTGCTTGTCACACCTTAATTGCACGACTCAAAATGGGAAAGTGTGCTTACATGGGACAGCGATGGGAAGTTCCCCGTGAATACCCATTAAACTGCAACTGGAATTTACAGCTGTAGAATGTTAAAGCTGTAATTGTTGCTTTTTGTCTTTTAGAAAATTTCAGTTTATTTTTTCATGGCCAATGCATATCAATGCTTTTAAAGCTTTTCTTTTTTCAGTTTTCCTTAAATTTCTGTAAATATGTGGAGGTCTTCGGAAAGTCAGACAGGTGAAATCACCTCAAAGGATTCTTTTCTATTTGTCTATCGACAGACTATCATCTTAGTGATTGATAGTCTTAAAATCAAGAACCGATGTGTATAGGGGACAAATTTCTGTTCAAAGTTTGGATTTCATTCTTATTTTAATTTCTGAATCTTGATCCAGTCATGCTTTGTCTAAAGTTTTCGCTCTTGAGTGAAATATCTCCTTGACTCCTTAGGCCTTGATTAGACCACAGTCATGTTCGCAATTCCTGTTACGCAGTCCCCGCATCAGCAAAACAAAGATGATGAATATTTCGTTCTAGTTAATTCAGTCTTAAGTTACCTCAGTTTTGTGACTGGAATTACATGTTCAAAGTAACTTGTCATATGAAGCCAACTAATTTCTCTTTGCTGGTCTAGGTTTCGTAGCCTGACAACAGCTTTCTTCAGAGACGCTATGGGCTTTCTTCTGCTCTTTGATCTGACAAATGAGCAAAGCTTTCTGAATGTCAGGAACTGGATAAGTACAGCACCTCTTTATTTTATTTTTCTTTCTTTGCATTGGAGGGGAGGGGGCTGTGTTTGTAAGTACAGAGTCTTGCTGAGAAACAGAACTGAAAAGACTGGGTTTTCTAGCTTTCTCAGTAAAAGAAAGTCAATGTTGCGTTCATAATTGTCATAGCTGCTAGTGGTGGCTTCTAGTGCTTACCTGAAATTCATCTTTGCCTACTGAACTTGAATCTTAAGCTATATAAAAGCAAGCTGAGAGATCATCCTATCCCTGGCTCTGGTGATATTCAGTAATTTAAGTGTGTGGGAAGCCTATGCAAAACTCTTGTGATTCACCTGCAGCTTCGCCAGCAGGTGTTACTAGGCTGGTGTATTTAGGCAAAGGAGTTCCCAAAGTGCATCATCCATCAGAGGAGGGAAGTGTATCCTTTCCTGGCAGCTCACTGAAGGTGCCTGGTGAGCCCAACTCCTGAAGCTACAGATACCCAGCTTCTGTACTAACTTTCTCAGGCTTCTGCTCCTCTGGTTTTTTAGCTGGGTCCATGGTAGTCAATGTCCAACTGTTCTCTGGCTCCTCAGTGCAAGAGCAGAAGTCCTGTGAGGTAACAGAGAACATACATGTTTTCTGTCTTTCAAAGAGTAGGACTTTGTGTCCTCTGACATGTGGCAGTGTTCTCGGTGAGCTTTGTGTGTGACGGTGGGTTTTGACCCCTGTTCCCGTCGTTGCTGTTAGGTCAGCTACAAATGCATGCGTATTGCGAAAACCCCGACATTGTGTTATGTGGAAACAAGAGCGATCTGGAAGACCAAAGAATGGTGAAAGAAGAGGAGGCTAAGGAACTTGCAGAAAAATATGGGTAAGTAACTTCCTTCCAGTTACTGCTGTGTTTAAAGCAGAATTAAGTGTTTTCTAGAATGCTTTTTCTGTATGCTGAAAAGTTGTTGTGAGAACAAGCATTTTAGAATACTCAACTGGCTGGTGTGATACCTTTTTTTTTCTGTCAGAGATTAATGTTTTCTGCCTTGCCTAAAAATCCATGCTTAGTGTTGTCATAGTCTTGCACTGGAGATTTGGTTTCTCTTCTTTCCTTGGCAGTAAACAAAGTAAATTTTCAGAAACACTCTGGAAAAGAGGTAGAATTTAGCTGGAGAGGCAGGTGAATGATGGGGGTCTAATTCTTTGCTCTTGCCTGTGCTGAGGCTTTCTACGGGGTGCAGAAAACCCAGGTCTCCTGCAAAGTGAAATCCCAAAGAGCCCTCAACTGTTGAAGCAGTTTCGTTAGGACTGTACCTTAGGTAAACCCTCAGTGACTGAGCCTCAGGTGGCTCAGCCGTGTTTTCTTGCAGGTGTCTGCACTCTCACAGAGTCCCAGGGAGTCTGAAAACCAAGTCAGACCAGCAGGAAGATGGGGTAGCCTGGCCCTTCCACTCTCCTACAGGCCCAGGTCATGTGTCCCTGAAGTAACTATGCGAAATCTTTGTTCCTATCAGATAGTAATTAATCCTGTAGTACACTTACACCCCCTTGGCTCTTCCAGCGGTCTCATCTCTGGATTAAATTCGTATTTCAGCATGGAACAGAAGGGCACTTCTGAAGCAAATCTTACAATCCATTTGTTGTGGTTTGATTCATAGCCGGGCAGCTTCCTACCAGGTGAACTGGATTCCTTCTCAGTTGCAAACTAAACTGGATAACGTGCTCCAAGCAGTAATATGCATTCAGTCCAGAGGAACAGATGAGAGCTGGTCCAAAGAAAGGCCCACAAAACATGAACAGCGTGCACGCTACCCCCTCAGTGCTGACTGCCTTGTTCTGCAAGTCTAGTCATGTTGTGCCGTGCTGTTTCCTGTAGCGTAGTCATGAATCGGCTCTCCTTGACCTTGAAGAATCGCTAGAGACAAACTGGGAGCAATCTCTCTAGAGACAAATGGGTTCAGTGCAATATTACCTCCTTCCTTTTCTCCTTCTCCCGTGAAAACGCTTGTTTGAAGTCCGTGTCTCACAGGCAACAGCAAGTGCGTACGGTGCTTCAACCAGCTGCTTATGAAGGACCAAAAACTTTTAAACGGCAGCAGATGGCATGTGGCCATTTCTTAAGGATTTGAAAGAGATCTCTTTGCAGGTGACCGCTGGAAATAATTTATGAAATATTTATCTTTGTGGCTGAAAATGCCAACTTAAATTTAGGAATAGGGAGCTAAAAGTCAAGGTTACAGACCAAGTCCAGTCTGTAGGCAGTTATAAAGTTCTCTGCCCTGTAGAGATGAGACAGGATAGCTTCTTTAGGAGTCACTTGCTCCTGAGGGGGAAGCGAGATGAATTCTGCTGCAGCGAAAAGTTTTCTGGTAACAGAAGTGTGACGTAGCAAATACCCCCTTTCTGTGGAAAGGCCTTGTCTGGTAGGTGACATATTTTGAAAATTATTGCAGGAGACCTACACACTGAGACACTAGATAATATCTTTGATCACTCATTGAATCTTGCAAGTTAAATAAGAAATACTTAAAATTATGGAGTGACTATTTCAGTCACTTGAGGAGGAACACTAGTGCAGCCACTCTAGCACCACCCTGTGGGGAGCCCTCAGTGCAGAAGGTGAAAGCCTCCAGACTGGCCATTGAAGCATCCAACAGTCATGAAAACCAGCAATGTGTTTTCAGCACCCAGAAACTTTTCTTAACAGACACAGAGGTGATCTGAGCACTGACATTTTTAATTTTTTTTTTTTCTAATCTAAGAGAATTTATAGTTCAGATGTTAACAGAAGAAACAGTCACCTTTTGTAGCGATAGAGAGTACCCCACTGGGAGTCTTCACTGCCTTCCCTGCAGGGGCACGGCTGCACAGCGTTCCCTCTCCTGCAGTGACTCCCTGGCTAACGTAGGCAGAGATTGGTCAGGAGAACGCTTCTGCACACAAGGCTGTATAAAGTCACTGCCTCTGCTATGGGGAAGAGAGCTGGAAAAACCAGACCCTTGGAGCATAATAACATGGGGAACTCATCCTGACCAGTGCCTCTGTAACTGTGGGCTCCATGATGTACCTGAGAGCTCCCCCTTCTGCCCTACCTCTGGAGTCAGCTGTTTCATAAACTTCTTTTGCGTGTCAGACGACTGACCATTTGGTGTCTTTCGCTGTGGAGCAGCGGTGACAGCGTTTGCGGGAGTTCTGCATACTCGGCAGTAATCGTTACTGCTTTTTTCTCCTGCGAATATAACCCGTGACGTACGTTTGTGGGTTTTGTCTTCTGCAGAATACCGTATTTTGAAACCAGTGCAGCCAATGGGAATAATGTAAGCAAAGCCATTGAAACCCTGCTGGACCTCATTATGAAGCGCATGGAACGCTGTGTGGATAAATCCTGGATCCCAGAAGGGGTGGTGCGCTCCAACGGGCACAGCTCCACCGAACAGCTGAATGAGGAGCAAGAAAAAGGCAAATGTGGCTGTTAACTCAGTTACAATCAAGTTTAATGCCTATGATATAGTACAGTTGCAGCTTAACTGTTTAACTTATGGACAAATAACATTGTGTAGTTATTTAAGGAGCTATGTTAATTCTTGATGCTAATTTGGGTTTTTTTTCCTCTCAACATTGACCTTTGCTTACCAGGTATGCAGTTTGTTAGTGATGGGACAGAGGTTTAACTTGGTGTACCCTGGATGTTCCCCTAATTCTCTACTTTGGAGGGAAGGGAAGGAGAGGAGTTTTCATTACCAAAATTAGAAACATCTCTCTGTTGGGCAATGAGAAAGGGTAGGCTTCCCAGCTGAAGGATTTCCAATTGCCCTGTGAAGGCACTATTAACTACACAGACCAGGCCTTTAGATTAGATATGGTGACAGCTCTCAGGGTCTACTAACAGCAAGCTTACCAACATGGTTCTTGGTTTTGAACAGAAACGTCTAATCATTCATCAATCAATAACCATCTTAAAGAGCAAATCTGGTGGTTTCCACAAAAGCCTGCAAGTAGCTTTTCCTTGCTCTCTCAAACCATCAGTTTTTAGTTACAAAAGCCAGAAGAAAGCTATTCTGTATAGAATACAAAACTCCAGAGAGGCACAGGGGTGCGTTATGTGGAGCATTTTGGGTATGTCATGAAATGGAATGTGTAAACTACAACTGTACTATATAAAACATATCCAGCACAGCCTTTGAGGCCTCCTGACATCATTTGAATTTCTAGAGCTTGCATATACATGTATTTATACGTGACTGGCATAACTGCACATCTGTTGTTACGTTTCTGTTACCGCTCCTGTTTTAACAGGAATGTAGGGCAACCTAGATGTCAGCAAAACTTCACCAGAGCTAGTGCTTTGCACTCAATGTGCTTTACTGAACACAGATTTGGAATTTCTTCAAATTTGGATTGACAAAATGAATGGTTGTGTTCTGGTGAGATGCAGCTAAGATACCAGTTCTGTCTAGATCAGTATTTCCATAAACTTTTAATGCTAATTTTATTCTGCCAACCTTTGTGTCCTGTACATCTTCGTTATCATCTATTCATTTATGGTTTGTTCATTTCCTTTACGTTGTATTTATAAAAGAATAAGACTTGCTTTTCTTTCCCCCCCCCTACAGATCACATAAATGTCAATTTTGGGTTTGGTCATCATGTTACTCTTTAATCATTTTTATTTATTCATACAACCTAAGGAACAATCAGTATTTTTTGGATCGTTTTTCCAGGATGATTTGTAAGGTGTGCCTACCAAACTGTTTTCTACCCTGGCAGAGGTTGTATAACTGTAAAGTATTGCCAATTAAAGTCATAACATGCCAAATTGGGTCTTGTTACAGACATTCCACATTTTGTTTACAAAACTCCAAAGCTATTACTTCTTTAGAAATGATGTATGTATTTATTTAAATATTCTAACTACTGCGATTTCAGGCAAGCATTGATACCAGTTGTGAACACAAAGTGCAGCATAACAAATTTTTTGAAGGACTAAAAATGTTTCTAGAATAGGAGCTAATAAATAAAAAAAAAATTGATGTAGCCTCTGGTTATATTAATAATAATAATACAAGAATAATTGTTAAAACTTGGTTCTTAAATGTTTTACAAAGTACTGCATTGTTCTTTGACAAACACAACGTGTAAATATTAGATTTTTATCACAGCCTACACAGAATATTTTAAAAGTGCAGTATAATTTGACTGCTCTGTGGCTAGGACAGAGACTAAAGCAATTTATATTGAATAAATATAGGATATTTTTTTCTACTATACCATATGAAGATTCTAAAATGCTTGTGGACCAAATGTACTGTAGTTTAACTCGGAGTGCCTTTTGAAGTTACCCTCATGGGACAAGCAGAGTATCAAACTCTGCTATAGGACACAATACATTTCAGTGTGCTTCAGAGCCTGACTTGCTGTTAATGCAGCTCTTTGCTTTTCAGAGGGTTGCAGCGGAACTTTGTCACGTGTTAACTTTAACAGGAGTTTTTGTGCTTACAGCTGCATCCAGTTCCTGAAAACAGTAAGGATTATTGCGACCACCCGCTGAGCTAAGTGACTACTGAAATGGTGTAAACATTCTTCCTTTTGAGTACTTCTGTTTAGATTGGCTATTAAATATTAAATACTGAAACAATCATATTTTTGTCATGCATATTATATGTAACTATTTACTGTATAAAGCAAGTCTACATAAAATTGCTTTGATGTCAGCCTTTGAAATGTGCCATAAGATTTATCTGTTTGAGTTATTCTGTGACAAAACTTCTGTTCCCTTTTTAACTCCCATGAGAAATCACGATAAATGTTTCTTGACAGTGAGCTACACTGTTCTTAGTAGTCTAGTGCTGGTTTTAAAAAACAAAGAAAGAAAGAAAGAATTCTCATGTGATGAGAAACTTATTTCAGGAAAAGTTGTTACCATCCAGTGTCAGATGAAAATGTTGGTCCGTAATGGAACAAAGTTTTGGAAAGGATTTCTGTTATGATGCTTTGTCCCACGATTTCCTATTAATGTAAAACAGTCAAACATTCTGGATCCGAACTTTGTCAGCGCTTACTGAACTGTAACATTTCCTGTTGTCTCAGCTTAGTATCCGCCTGTGCCCTTCTGCACTGTCCCTGGGCGTTGTGGATTTTTTTTTTTTTTTTTTTTTTTTTTTAGTTCGAATGAGTCTAAATTCTCTTCTGTGGCCTTGGTACTTCTTGATGTTCCCCTCCTGCACTGACCAAACCAACTGGATGAGGGCCTGCTGCATCCTGGGTGATGTCAGAAGGTGCTCAAACCCACAGAAGAAAATAGAGGCAACACTTCTGTAGTCATAAGACGTTCAGAAAGCCGCTAATGTGAGCATGTCGCACGTTCAGAGCAAAGGGAATCAAGCAATACATTTTGTAAAATCTACTATAGCTTCTTCTACACAGATAAGGAGTCTGATTTTTTCAGAATAGCTGCTTCCATCGAGAGCAGTGTAGATTACCAGGTTGGTTGTGATGTGCTACAGGACACAGCTGCTCTTCAGAGGTTTCTTGACAGGCAGGAGAAATGAGCTGAACTAAACCTCCTAAGTTTAACAAGGGCAAGTGTGACTGGGTATATTCCCTCTGCGTTGGAATAACCCCATGCACTAGTGCTGCCTGAAGAAAAGGGGAAGGGACTGTTCAAAAGCAAGTTGGCCAGGAGCCAGCTGCGTGCCCTCGTGGCAAAGGCAGACAGCTGCATCTGGGGCTGCATCACCAAATGACGCCGACAGGTTGAGGGAGTAACATCTTCCCTTATATTCAGTAGTTATGAGATTGCCTCTGGAGTTCTGTGTCCCATTTTGGACACCGCAGTAGAACAAAGACGTGGACACAGTGGAGTGAGTGCAGCAGATGCCACCAAGATGAAAGGGCTGGAGCACCAAGGGCAGGAGGAGAGAGAAGAGGGTTTGCTTAGCTTTAGGAAGGGAAAGCTAAGGGAGACCTTTCTGCTGTCTTGAACTATCTAATGGAGGGTGTACAGAAGATGGAGCTGGGCACAGGGATAGGGAATAGTCAACAGAGAAAAGTTGGTGTGTAGAAAATTCTCATTAGACAGTAGAAAAAAATTGTCACCATACAAGTAGTCAGAAAGTAGTGAGGAACAGGAGCTGAGGAAGGTTATGGAATCTCCGTCCTTGAAGGCACCAAAAACTCAACTGGATGTGGCCCTGACCCACCTGTTGTTAATTCGTCCTGCTTTGAGCAGGACTTTGGTCTAGATGACCTCCAGAAAAGTCTTCCAGCCAACAGGATCATAAGGTCTGTGAACTTGATCCTACCAGCGCACATGCCCAACAGTTGTTAGTTCTTTTCTATGGCTGTTGATGAGTTTATATGAACTGTATGTGATGGTTCTTTTGCTTCTATTAGGAAACTTGGACAAGCACATAAATACTTGCAGACCAGACCTTTGCTGTGAGTTTAAGGTATTGAGTGGAGATGTCTGGTGAAACAATTCTTGCTGTGGTAATGTGTCAAAAATCAAACAAATGAGCCACTCGCTTTGCTGCAAAACCTCTTCTTCCAGCGAGGCTGTTTTTCATCTGGATGCCTAATTCTGTCTATATAGAATAACTGTTAATGGTGTAGAAGAACATATTCTTTTTTGACAGTTAATCTGGATTCTGGCTCCAGCAACCTTCAGTCTATATTGCCTTTTAGATCAGGAATAAGCACTTCAAATCCACAACATAACATCTTGTACTTGAAGAGGAGACTAGCGCCTTGATATGAAAAAGGGGGGGAGGAGAAATGCATTTGTAAATTCTTGTAGTATCGCTGTGCTCTCATATCCCATCTGTCTGCTGGAGGCGGTGACAGTCTGTAATCTACAGTGTTTAAACTGCAGAAGCCACCGAAGACTTCACAGTACAGTGTTCTGCCAGGAAAAAGCTGTCTTCAGTTAAATAAATACAGCCCACGGGGGAAAACAAGTCACAGGGGCAGGAAACCAAGTAATCAAACTGAAAAGGAAGGGTTGCAATCGCATGTGCCTGAGCACAGCAGCCCTAGACCTGAGCAAACTTGTTTACTGTTTGGTTTTGCCTCTAGCTGTAAACAGGATGTCTTCGTAGCTCCCCTCATAATGCTGCTTTGTGTACGTGTCTCTGCTGTTCCCTCTTATCAGCCGGGTTGCCGTCGGCTGTCGCAGCCACCGAGCCTTCCCCGCGGGGTGCAGCGTGAGGCCGGCTGACACCCTGCGCGGTCCCATCTCGCGCTCTGGCTCGGAGGCAGTTTGGAGCTGGTGATTCTTCGGGCTGGGGGTGAGCACCAGTCACCAGTCATGTGCTCCAGCCCGTGTCTCCTGCAATAGGATGTGGCTGAGCTCTGGTTTTCAAAAAGATTGGGGGAAAGTTTCTGTGCTGATAAGGTCAGGGACTACTGTGCTAAACCATTTTTTTTTCTTCCTTCCATCTCTCTCAGTACAGCCCCCACCTGACTGCTGCTGTGTTGGTCTAGAAACCAGGAAGCAAAAACTGCCCTGAAGACACATGCAATTCAATACGTGGATTTTTCACCAAATACTCTGTTAATTTCTTTTAAAGGGAGAAGCAGGAATGGTGGTGGTGAAGCATTATGTGGTGAAGAAAATGTCAGACTCTGAGCTGGGGTGGCATCCTAAGACTGAAGAGCAGAGAGAAGACCCAGTATTTAGGAGGGTTACGGGGCCTAGCGTGTAGGTCCTTTCACAATAAACAGGTAATTCTGCACGAGGGGGAAGAGAAGGAGCAATAGGTTCCTTCAAGTGATGTGTGCAGAGCCATTGGGTTCAGACAGTATGTCAAATTTGGCTTTACAAATTAATTCCCCTGTAGAAGCCTTGGTTCTTAGAAATAGGGAAATTGAGCAGAAAGTGATTTGCTTGAATTCTGGAGTAAATCAACTGTAGATTTAAAAATCTGTATCTGACTCCCTCTCTTTTCCTTGGGTTACTGTCTCTATCCTTATGTTAGTACTGAGACATTTCAGCGTCATTCATTTTTCTCACTTTCCTCGAGATTTTGTGTTATAATGAGAAGCCAGAGGGGATGAAACACAAGTTGATCACAAAATCTTTTAATTTGTATTTAATTTCCATACTAAGATATGAATGTATCTTTCAGGGAAGTAGAGAGTCATTTGAGAAAGAGAAAAGTCAGATTACTTTTGAAGGTGCAGTATTGTCTAATAATTCATCACAAGTTCATTTCTGTATGTGTTCGTTTTTGGGGTTTTGGTTTGTTAATACTTTGATGAGCACAAGTATCTCTCAGCTTTCAACAGGATTCTGTCTGGTGAGATCAAAGGACGGGCCACGCTTTTGATACAAGGGAGAGCAGCTGGCATGCACGCAGCTGGTGCGCACACCCAGTGACTGAACGTAGGGTGTTGGTGGGTTTTGGCATATTACTGCTGTGGTAGAATCTTTTCCCCCCAGTAACCTGCTTGTGTCATGATTTAGAAACCGTGGCTCCAACCAGCCAGTGAGTGGAGCTTTGTTACCACTTCAAAGAAAGCACCACCCTGAGAACTTCCACAAAAACTATAGTCTCAGCATTGTTCACGTGGTGGCCTTGTGGCCCAGTTTCCCATTTTTGGAGCAATAATCTCTTCCACATTTTATATGTGACCGATCTGTTTTGTTAAGAGATCTTGCTAAGACCTCATAGTCCTTGTATTTCATGACAGTTAAAGCCTGCCAAAGAAATTAAGACCAGTTTGAAAAGCTTATGCTACTGTACTACCTCATGAGTTAAAACCAAACCAAAATCCCCCAATTAAAATCCAGAATCCTGGGGAGGGAATGTGGTCTGGAATGTGCTTGCTTGGGTGAGGTGAAGGTCAGCCCCATGTTGTGCTGTAGAGGGGTTTATGTCCAACAGGAGCCCTCTTTCCCATCTCCCGTTCGCTCTGACTGCATCTGGTCTCTATCTGCCTCTATCTGCTCAGCAAAAGGA
Source organism: Leptosomus discolor (assembly GCF_034619465.1). Lineage (NCBI taxonomy): Eukaryota > Metazoa > Chordata > Aves > Leptosomiformes > Leptosomidae > Leptosomus > Leptosomus discolor. Next base: position 21,462,523 of record NC_141401.1, on the reverse strand, counting down.
GCTCTTTGGTTTTCAGGAGGGCTTGATGTGATCCAAATCACAGGACTTTGGGGGGGTATCACTTTATTTTGGGTTGATGGTGATGTGCGGAAATGGCACGGGGGATCGCTCCACCACAAACGTGCATACCCACCGTGGCCGCTTATCGAGTATTTATCCAGTTAAAACATCACATATTTTGAAACGCCTGTGCATGTTCACGACCTGTCCCCGAAAAGGCAGATCTTGGCAGATCTTTCTGGTCACTCCATTTCCATAATCTCTGCCTCGGGCTCCTCCTCCGTGCCCTTGCGCAGTTTCTCCTGGTGGTCGTGAACAGGGGTCTTCAGGGATGAAGGCCGTAGGTCTTACTCGCTGTGTACTCCTCACCTCTCCCCTGGAATCTCTAATTTGGCTGAGCTTGCAGTACCAGACTGGTTTTGGCCTGGTCTGTCCTTGTGTGCACACCTGGCTCTCTCCTTTTTGTTCTTGGTTAGAGATGGAGGTTAGCAAGCCCTCCTTAGCCCTTAGCTCCTCCTGCCTTTGACGCCTCTGAGCCATGAATTATGTCCTTGTTTCTGTCTTTTCTGTTTCCCTTATCAGCTTCTTTCTCAAGCAATTTGCAGGGGTTAGTGACTAATTGCTTACTTGCATGCATGTTAGTTCTGGGAAAGCAAGTTTTAATAGTTTTAGCTTTTTCTATGTAGCTCCCTATTAATATTTTCGGTTATAAAATATATTTTCTATATGGCTCCCTATCAATGGCTTCTTTGCAGGGTCGGTCACTCGGATGCCTGCGGGGTGCGACAGAGGAGCGCTGCCGCTCCCGCGCTGCGAGGCTGTTCGCTGTGGGGGTGGGGAGAGGCTTCCACGGCCCCCGGTACAACCGAAGTGCCGTTTTCCAGCGAGCAGCTGGGGGAAAGGGGACGGCACCGGCACGCTGCCCCTCTCGGTGCAACAGCAGCGTCTGTCGTTGCCCGCCTCACGGCTCCCGCACCCCCGGGAGCCCCTGTCGGCCCGAAACCCAGAGCGAGCGCTCGCTGGTTCCCAGCCCGCCGCCCGCGCCGGGGCTGTGGGAGCTCCGGACCAGCAGGGGCTGCGGTGCGGACGCGGCTGGGCGGAACGGCAGCGGTAACACTGGGCGCCGCTGGCCGGGGCCTGCGGGGCCGCCCGGGGAGAGTGCGCGCTCGGCGGACCGGAAGCGACGGGACGCCCCCCGTCGCCGGGGGGGGGGGGGGGGGGGGGGGGGGTGTGTGTCGCCACGCCGCTTCCGGTCCGCCGAACGCGCGCTTCCGGTGGGGCCTGAGGCGAGGTGAGGCGCGGCGGGGCCAGGCTAGGCCATGCGGATCGAGAAGTGCTACTTCTGCTCGGGGCCCATCTACCCGGGCCACGGCGTCATGTTCGTGCGCAACGACTGCAAGGTACCGCCCGCCGCGGGGTGTGGGGGGGGAGCGGCTGGCGTCTGTCAGCGGTGGCGCCCGGGCCAGCTGGCGGTCCCGGCTGGGCCCGGCCCGGCAGCGGGGCGCTCTCAGCTTCTCCTGCGCCGGCCCGGGCCTGTGCCGGCGGGTTGGGGGGTTACCCTTGTGACCCAAAGGGGTCCGCCGGCGGGGGCAGACAGCGCTCGCCGCCCCACGCGCGGTGCCCGCTTCTCACGCGGTTCCGTTACAGACGTTGCCGAGGCCCAAGGGCCCCCCCGGGGCCGGGACCGCTGTCCCGGGCCGGGACGCAGCCGCCTAGGCGCCCAGCAGGCCTCCGCCGGCACCTGGGGGCGGCAGCAGTGTTGCCGCCGCCGTGCCGGAGCCCCCGGCGCCTCTGCCCGCGGCAGGGGGGCCCGAGCGGCCGCCGCGCGGGCGTTCCCGGTGGGCTGCTGGGGGTTCCTTTGCGGTGCGGGAGCCGCTGCTTGGAGCAGCACTGTAATTTGGCGACTGCTGTGACCATCAGGAAGAGCGTGGGCTGAATCGTTTGTCTTCATTTTTTACTAAAAAGCTCTATGCTTCGCAGAGCAAAGCAGAGTCTTCGTCCTTTAATTTTCCGATTTTGGAGAATCGGAGGCTTCAGATGGAGAGCAGGCGATTCTGAAGCCTTGAACGATCTCGATGACAGACATCGTGTACTAAGGGTAGTGGTTTATGTCTCTCTCGTGGTACTCCGCTGAAGATTGTAACTGGGATATCTGATGTGACATACCCAGTTGAGGCTGCCACAGCAGGATGTGCATCGCACTTTGGGCTTTACATTGCGGTGACAATTTTGTACATCAGTGTGGTGTATAGCTTCCCAGCCCCTGCTGCGCTCCTTATCGCTCCTATAGGGCACTGGAGACCCCAGTGTGAAGTGAAGCTTACGCAAATAGCTTCCTTCCCCTGCTCAGGTGTCAGAACAAATACTGGCTCAGCTGCATTGCTCATCAGTCACAGCGCTTGGGAATCTAGAGGTGGATGGAGATTGGCAGTTCTATTTAGGAAACGGCTGCGAGGCATGTGGTTTTGTTGGTTTGTTTTTTTTTTTTTTTGGTTGGTTTGTTTTTTTAAAAAGGCACAACGGCGGGTTAGTTGTGAACAGATAATCTATGGAAGAGCAAAATATAGTGGCAGATTTGTCTGAGTTAAGGTGAAAAAACATGGTAGAACAGTGTAAAAATAATTATTTGGAGATTGATTACTTTTACTAGAGGATTTGTATTTTATATTAATTTTCTTTAGAAGTGACTTATGTAGGAGGGGGAGTATGGCTGAAGAAAAATAGGGTTTTTGAAAACTCATTAATAACAAATGTAATTTTGAGTGTTCTTAAGTAATGTGTCAGCTCTGCTCTGGATACTAGGCAGCCCAGGGTATTTCAAAGTGATGCACAAATTTAGGGAAGATTAAGAACTGTAAATAGGCATATGGTTATGTCCCTTCCTCTCCCTCCACCATATCTTACTGCTGTCTTACTGCATGTTCTTTTTCAGTGAAAAACAGCTGTTGGGTTTGGGACAGTTTGGGATAGGGGGTTGTTCTTCAGCTGGGCTGTTAGTTACAAAATGTCAATGCTAATAAAAAGGAAATTTTAGTTATGGATGGTGAAGTTTCTTTTAGGGATCTTTAAGAGGCCTGAAAACATCACTTGGATGAAGATAAGGTGCTTCCATGGCTAGCAGGAGCAGGTGCCTAAAGTGAGTCTGGCATCCTGTAGAATATGTAGAAAACTGAAGAAAGCCAAAAAAAAAAAAAAAAAAAAAAGTCCATTAGAATGTTTTGGCATGTGCTTTAATGGCTTTCAGTAAATTCAGTCCAGGGCTTAACTAAGGTACTTGGGAGTCCTGCTGCAGGGTGATCCTTAAGGCTTACAGCTGCATTCCAGGAGGTAGTTCTCTTTTTGTGTGTGTGTGTGTGTGTGTATTGCATTCAGAAGTGTTCTAGGAGGGATATGAGAGTGTTCTGTGATCAGGATGGCACTGTATCTAAAAAGTGCTGACAGGTATGGAAAATGGTTTGTTCACAGTCCAGGTTTGTTTTTATTGTCGTTTTTGCAGGTGATAATTCTCACGACTCTGACATGTTTTATTTATAATCAGCTTAATTGTTACGTGTTTGTGCATGTCCCTGACAGCTGTGCAAATGATTTTATAATGAAAAAACCAAGAATAGTGCTTGAAATTCCTTTTGTTAATAGCTTTATTTGAATTAAAAATACTGACATTTGAAAGGTGAGTGTCATTTTCAGTGAGCAATATTGTTAGAGAAACTTCAGTATTTGATATCACACTTGCAGAGGGGCAGGAATAACATGATTTGATGGTAAGGGTTTTTTTTTTTTTTTACCCCTTTCTTCTTTAAGATATTCAGATTCTGCAAGTCAAAGTGCCACAGAAACTTCAAAAAGAAGCGAAATCCCCGAAAGATGCGGTGGACCAAAGCATTCCGGAAAGCAGCTGGCAAAGAATTGACAGTGGTAAGAAGTTGAGCTCGTTCGCGCTTTGTATTAGCTCCCTAAAATGGCAGAAATCTGGCCTCTCCCCGCTGCAGACAGCCTCGGTTAGCTAGCTTAATACATGGTAATTTAATTAGGTGAGCACGAGGGATGGAGTAAGTGGAGAAAAGAGGGATTGTGGAAGAGGAAGTGAGGGTTTTCTTGAGTGAGCTGTTCATTTAGCTTGACTGTGACTTGGAACTGCCCCTTCCAGCCACACTGTGGAAGCCAGTGTGTCAGGTGTCTGCGTCAGTAATACGTGGTGGTTCCCTTGTCCAAGGCATTTTTTTTCCACCTATAAATCTCCTCTCTCTACATGTACATTTGGCAGTTGTATTTCTGCACAGTCATCTGGCTCGGGGGTGCCCCAGGAAGTCTCTCTGTCTAGACACGCAAGACCGTTAGATTTTGAAGTCTCCTTAAAGCCTACCAAGTATAGGAAGAGTCCTTGCCTAGGTAGGAATGTTTCAAAACCAGCGTATGAGATCTTAAAAACAATTCCCAGACAAAGTTACTTCAATGATAAAAATACTAAACACTCCCATTTGGTGGGACAGTCCTTAAATAATTCAAGAATTACTGTGACTTATCTACCTGTTTTTTCACAGAATACTTACGATTTAGTGGGTATTTTTACACAGTAATTTGCTGCCTTCTGTAGGTCTTCCGAGGGGAGGAACGTGATTTTTATTTTATTTTTCAGTGTGACTTGAGAATCCATGATTAATTAGCATCTTCTGTAATTGTATTTCTTGCTTTCAAGTTGGTCCTGGCTAAGGTGAATTATCTTTTTGAAAATAACTTAATTTAAAATTCCTTTATACATGCAGGTGGCAATATGCTCCAGTTTTAAGATCTATCTATGTATGCTAAGAATTAAAACAATATATAAACATACTGCTTTGTTGTAGTTTGGCTGGTGTCCATTCCTAGATCAGCCAGCTTTGGGGAGGGTGTCTAAAGAGGCTTGTGACATGCGAAATACTGTAGTTCGTAAGAGGGTGACAGTTCTTGCTGCTTTAAACAGGTACATGGGATAGAGGTTAAATATATTTACTTGTTTCCTGGGTTTCAGTTTTTTTTGTCTCTTAAACAACAACAAAAAATTAAGGAGGACGTAATCTTGCCGGGTGGTTGTTCACAAGGTATTTCTGAAAGACAGATTTTTTGTGTTGCTCAGAACGACCGAGCCCTGGGTCAGTCAGTTCCCCTCATGGTTGGAACTGAAGAGATCTGTTGGTCAGTGTCAGGCAGCTGCAGTTCATCTCCGTGCCTGCAGGTTGGGAGCCCGTGGCACTCGGAGCGGCTGCATCCTCATGAGACTCTTTTGCTGTTTGTGAGGTGTTCTCGTGGTACGAGCCAGCGCTGGGTGTTACACATACGTGAAAGCTGGCGTGGTTTAGGATCAACTGCAGTGAATTGACGTCGTGCTCTGTCACTCTTGGCTAAAAATTAATTTTATGTAACTCCTTAATTATTTTTTTTAAGAATAGGAATGGCATGTAGATGTTAGTGTACGGTGTGCTCTGCAGCTGGTATTGTGGGTGTTCTGCTTGGTGCTGTTCCGTGGTGCAGACTGACGTTTGTCTGCCAGTGGCGTGTGGCTTGTGAGCCTGTACGTGCCGCTTTGGGCTGGTCTGCGTGGCGTCTCTCACTGGAGCTGCCTTCAGTAGCCAGTGTAATGACTGTGCTTTACCTCTGCAGAAAAGAACCTTTGGGCAGGGAAAAGCCCTCAGATAAAGTTGGTATAAAGCCAAGTGTGCCTTGCGAAAAAAAATAAATTGGGAAACTTTTTCAGTCATAAACTTTCGGGGAAAAAAACAACAAAAAGAAGAACCCCCAGCTGCCCCAGATATGATGTCATCAATTGGAATATTTTGCAATTTCAAATGATTTTGTATTGTTTCAGTATTCTTAAAAGGAAATAGCGTTTAGGGGTTGGGTTTTTTTAACCTTTTCAAAATTACAGGCTTTTGGGTGGAACTTATTTGACCTGTATTAAATGCTTTTGACTACACGTTTTCAGTTTTGCCTTCCACCTGTCTAGTCTACTCCGTTTCCTATGCAACGTTGGTCTTCTCTGTTCCTTTTGTCTTGTGACAAAGAAATAGCTGAGGAAGGTGTTTTTATAAATAGTTCTCTTCGGGCAAATCACTGTGGCTTCTGACACTTTGAGGTCAAACACTCCACTCTGTTTCCTTATAGTTTAGTAATCTCTAAAGGTTGTTGTTAAAGTATGGGAACTGAGATTCTGAAAGGGAAAAAAAAATCCCATAAAATACTAAGTTATATGAGTGAGTACTATAGTAAGAATGTGTTGAACTAAATATGCTTCTGTATATAATTGGTATTCACTTTTTCTAAATACAGGATAATTCGTTTGAGTTTGAAAAACGTAGAAATGAGCCAGTGAAATACCAGAGAGAGCTGTGGAACAAGACTGGTGAGTCATTGTAGAAAAAACAAAAGATTCACTCTGGGGAGTAAACTTTGACTCTGCACAAACATATTTTCAGAAGGCTTCTTAGAGTATCGACGCTTTGTAGTGATTGTACTGGAGTCATGACCACATTCTTAGCTGTGGAGGAGGTTTGAGTTGTGACAGGTGTGAAGTTTCACCCGATTGTAACTTTTTTTTCAGAAACAGTTAGAAAATGAGGTGCAGCATTCCCCTATTTTGAATTATTATCTACAAAAAACCTTAGTGGTTCTCCAGCTTTTTAAGAGGCTCCTAGTGTGAGCCTTTTGTACTGATGCAGCTGTTTCTTTGTTCCCGCTCATGCCACTTCAGTTTTTTAATAAATCAGTTGCTATAAAATGGAAGAGTTCCTTACGTCATGAATGAATGCCACAAAGGGGAAGGTGGTACCTTGCAGCTGATTTCAGGTAGTGATGGTTAATTGTAGAAGGTGTGTGTAGGCACGGAAGTGGAAGTGTAAATAAGTTTTAAACACAGTTCATTGTAGCTGGTACACGGAATATTCCCCTACCCTGCTCTTTGAAGGAGGAGTAACTTCCTCTATCTAGTATGAGAGTTGCCTCTGATCCAGAGGTATTGTGGAATGCTGGTAGTGTTGCTCTGCAGAACCACCTGTATTTTCAACTGTAGGTGTGTAAGCACGTTTAAAACTACTTCTGCTTTGTTTCAGTTGGTGCAATGAAGAGAGTGGAGGAGATCAAGCAGAAACGCCAAGCCAGATTTATTATGAACAGGTGAGAAGTATTTGTGTCACGGGAGCTCTCGCAAGTCTGTGTTAGAGAGTCAGTCTTTCCAGAGAAATGATGATCAAAAGTGTTAAATGGTTATTTGCTTTGTACATACACAGTCATCCAAATGATGGGTTGAAGTATTTTGAGTGGGTTCTACTACTCTGCCAACCTACTACGCTTTATTGGCTGTCCAATGAAATGTAGCTTTTGGACACTTGATGATAATAGTTAGATTTCCTTGTTTGTAATATGTAGTCTTAGGTTTAAACAAATTTCTGGTAAGAGTTGATACAGTGCTTGGTTTTTTTTCCTGGTTTTATACACAGTATATGCTTGGATTGGTTTTTGGGTACTTCTTACCTTTATTTTCTCATAGTTACAGTTATTTACAGTTTATGTACCTTTAGCTAAAGATGTGTCATGCATTAACATGAAAACATAGGGCTCCTGTTTGAAGGTAGTTAAATTTAATTTGCCCACTCCCCAGACTAAAGAAGAGCAAAGAGCTGCAGAAGGCAGAAGACATCAAAGAAGTCAAACAGAATATCCACCTTCTTCGTGCTCCGCATGCGGGTAAGAATGTGCTTTGCCTGCTTTGCTTAGGTTAACTTGTGTGTAGAATTTTATGATAATACTGATTTTTTTGGTATGATTAATTCTACAGATCAATAATTCTTACAAATAATTTATCTATTGCATGTGGAGAATAGCTCTTGCCACTAAACGTAAGCAGTACCTTTGTTCTGAATCAGACAGACCTTTTTATTTATCTAGTCCTGCGTTTGTCCTTTCTCTTCCTGATTTGAGTACTTCCAACTGCACTGGGTACCTGCTGCTCTCTGAATTGCGTGTTGGCTGACCAGTGCCTTTATGGAAGCCTTCTCTTGGAGTGGGTTATTTGAACTCAACGGACGGCACCGCTGGCTGATGCAAAGGGCAGGAGTTAAACTCTGCTGTTTGCAGCTGTGAGCTAGTTGTGAGAGCAGGCTTTTTGGTAGTTCACTGGCCATAATGGAACTTCCATGAAAATACTGGATCTTTAGCATAAGCCTAACGTTTTTAAATATCATGGTCATTTTACAAATTGTCACGAAAATCTGCCTAGTCCAGATAGAATAATGTGTATTCTTTGTTAGTGAACTGAGTTTTTCAGTTGGAGAAATCTGTTTCTCCTACATAATTTTGTGGTTTCTAAACTATTACAAGTACTAGCTTGTGTTACATGATGTTGATAAAAATGTATTGTAAAGATGATTTATTTTTTAAAATACAGTTAATAGAGTAGAGGATGGAAAGAAGTTAAAAATATTTCCATTAGTTATTGTTTTATAAATATTACCAGTGATTTTGTGTCTGTGGATGTAGGTGTGACGTATTATTAGATGTTCGCTGGAATTCTATCCTATGTTCTTTCTTCCAATTCACATTAACTATAGTCTAAGACTGTATGTATGTGAAACAAGGTTTGTCAGGATATATTTAAACTCTGGTTTAATCTGTCCCTTGATTTTTGCGGGAAGAAAAAGAAGAAAGATCTGAATTCAAAGAATAAACCCGAGCATTTATTTCTTTTGTTTGGCTTTGCTTATGTTAAATGAGGGGCACACAGTAGCATCTGGTACATCTGTTCGTCAAACAGCAGCTGCTTTTTGCAATTCCTGCTGGGCCTTAAGGAGAGCAGCATCAAATGTCAATCCTGGATTATTTTTTTTTCCCTCTTTGGTAGTATTATTGAGAGTTTACACTATTGCCATCCAACACAGCATTGGGGAGGGCTTAAATCTTTATGTAAAAACTAATGTGTGAAGGCCACTGATCTGTTAAAAGTAATGCATGTTTAGAGCCCTTTGCAAGGTTCTGCTAGGTGTTGCCAGCTGTATCAAAGTTCATCATACAAGGGGAAAACATGTTTGACTGCTTTTTAGATTTTGCATGAAAATGGCATCAGCTTTTCTGTTAAAACAGCTCTTCAGTAGTTTTAGGTGGTGGTGGAGGTTAGCAATGAATACTGGTAAGCTTGATGGGTTTACTCCTAAAAAAACTCTTTCAGCAATATATTTAGGCTGTTTCACCTAGAATAGACACATAATATTGTTCAAAGAACGGTTATTTGGGTTTAGAGAGACACACTGAATTTAATTTTTTCTTTGCTTTGAAGGCACACCAAAACAGCTGGAGGACAAAATGGTGCAGAAGCTACAAGAGGATGTGGTTATGGAAGAAGATTCTTAAAATGCTTTTATTTTCTATTTATACATCTTCAGAAGTTAACGATTCCTTACTGCCTCACCTGACATTCAGAACTGTGCTTACAGTTGAAGAAAAATACATTTTAATGAACAGTGGTCATTTACACTTTGAGTGATTTTTGGTTTTATAAAAAATAAGAAGATGGATACGGGTTTGGGCATTATTTGTGTAATTTGAGCAAACCTTGTCAGCAGGATGGCACATTGTTTGAGGTACTGTGTGCTCCTTGGAAGGTTACGCCTTCTTTCTGGATAACTTTTCCCTGATAATTCAAGGAATAAAAGATGGTGGCCCTGAGCTTTTCTTGTTTTGTCTGTTGTTCTTCCTTGATGGTAAAAGCAGATACAGGTCTATCTTAATGGTTACCAGCTGGGGCAGGATGTATTACTTCGTGTCAGCCCGCTGCAGTCCAGACTTCCTTTCACTGCCGTCATTAGGAACACTTTTCAGTTGGTCATGAATGTCTGTGGTGTTTATCTCCTTTTTAAGTCGGCTTCCCCAGCATTACATTGCAGTTGACACCTAAGCCTGGCAGAGCTAACATTGATGTAGGACTTGCTGCTGCTGGGAAAATAGTGATGGTGATAACAGCCAGTCTGAAGTTGGACCTGCCATCCTCCTGACCTACTGAAATTCGAATCTGACATGTAGTCAGGTTGATGAGATGCTCACAGTTTTGACTTTTTACCTTACGCTCAGAACTATTTTGATGGAAAAGAAGATCATGTTAAAGTGTGGGTATTTTGCATATTTTGGAGGTATTTATCTTTATTCAGTGTGTCATCAGTAGTGAGATAAATGCTCCTTGCTTTTTCAAACTGTCAGCAGTTTATCTACAACAGTGTAATCAGAGAAGCCTTTCAAAGGCATTTAGAATAGTATTTACTTTCTTGTCAGTGCTAGTTATCATGAAAAATAGCAGTTTGTAGTTCTGTTCCAAACTTGAATACGAGCTATATCAAGCACTGGAACACTTCCTCGTGCCTACCACCTGCAAGTGTGTTGTGTAGCTCAGAAAAGAGTCATATTTGAACATATGAAAAGGGGTAATGGGGAGAGTGTGAAATACGTGGGTGTTGTACTCAGTTCTTCTTTTCTTGATTTATGAATTATGTTTAGATATTTAGAAAACTTCGGTGTATTTTAGTGAGATAAAAATAACTGAATTATAGTAATATGTAATTCCTTCATATTTTCATAGAATTAAAATTTTGCTATAGCTGAAAATTTGCTGATAAGGTGGTACCTGATAAGTAAATTCTTACAGATTATTGGTATTTCCCCTGTAAACTGTAATACAAATAACATCTCAAATGCATATGGTAAGTTGGCCAGAAAACGTGTCAATGGAGTGAAATCACTAAGATCTTACAGTGTAATCCTTGGACACACTGAAGGGAGACCTTCACAGAATGTTAATTAGTAAGTTTATGTGTGCCTATACAAGTTAACTCAATATTTCATCTCGGGAAACGTTGTTTTACCATAGTATTTGATGTCCTTAATCCGTGAAGTGGGATACTTTACCTAAAAATATTATCACAGATTTTTTTTTAACTGAATTTTAAAGATATGATGCCTAGTGAATAACAAGTTTTAATTTTCTCAAAAAACAGTAAATCTGTGCAAAGCAGAGAAAGGAGATGAATCCTATTGGATGTTACATAGTATTTGTATACAGTCTTTTACTTAATATGAGTTTTTGTAACGTTAAATAATTTCTATTACATCCTATCTGTGGTTTTTCTGACCACATACCTTCAAATGAACTGCAGTACTTGTTTGTGTGTGCTATAAAAGTATTCTATGGGATTGTTAACCCTTGCCTATGAAGGTCTGTAAGTAAAATAATCATTGTGCAGCAGCAGAGAAGAGCAATTTGGGGAGTACCCTACAATCATAAATGCCAAACGTCCTGCCAGTTGTGTGAGTTGCTTAACCTGTGTACCTCATGGCAGCCTGTGTCCTAGTACAATGCAAGCACGGGCTTTGAAAGTTAGTGCTGAAGTTGTCCGTTACTGTGCAGGTTGCTATTTCCCTGAGAAGCAGAGACTTGTTGCCTTCTGTGTGTACCTTGTGAGTATGTAGGAGGTAGTTGAGTTTAAAAATTTGTCAGGAGTAACGTGCTTCCAGCACCTGTTCTGAAGGTGCCCTTATGAATTATTTATTTAGTTAGTTTTAGTTTAGTTGCTATGGTGTGCTGTTCTCTTGTCTGTGTCAGCTGGAGCAGGATGCTGCTGAGACAGCACATGCTGAGGGCAGAACAACTGCAGCTGAAGAACAATGTGGTGCTGGTGATCCTTCGTCCTGCACACCTCTGCATAATCCGCTGCATGCAGAGACCTTCCTGAGGAGCTGTGGAGGAGTGATGGGTTTTCTTTTTCTTTTTTGAGCGGGCTGGCTGTCAAACCACATTTCTAATAGGAATTTCTCACTCAAAGACTTTTTGGTGAAGAGCTGTTATAGTCTTTGCTTGCTTAGGATGAAAATTTTCAACTAAGCCAAAGCTGACTGAAAATTCCTTTAGATTTTGGATTTTGTTTACAAGACTTGGAGAGAAAATGTCCAACGAAGCAGTATTCTCGTGGTCATGGGGAAATACTGGCAAATAGAAGGAAGTAAATGCATCCCTCTTTCCACTTGAACAGCTCTAGCTCAGGTGCTGCCTTGTGGAAGAGCGCGGTGATATGCGAATGGGGAGCCCTCGACCGCCTACTGCCTGTGGGGCTGAGCAGTGCCCAGTCCTTTGAGGAGGCAGGACCTGGCATCAGCTCCCCCAATAGCAAGTTGGAGAGATGGTATTTTATGAGCATAACGTTGTTATTCATTAGAGATCTTTGTTTTAGTGTCACACATCCAGATCACTGATCCTGTCTGTGTGGAGATCTAGTAGGAGCAGAGCACAAGGTGCTGTGAGTACAGTCTTACAAGAAAAATTGTGATGATGTGTCCGTTTGATTCAGTATTTAATCTGAAAAATAGCTTATTGTGAATAGCTGGTAGTGCTTAATTCCAGTACACGTTCCGTCTTGCTTGGCACTTACTAGGTACAGCAAACCCTTGCTGTTCTGTGTTTGTACTTGATGCCATTGGTAGCCTTTCTTCAAAACAGAGTGTGATGGGCTTGATCAGAACAAATGTTGATAATCTATGTTAAGAAATGCATTTTAGTTTTGGTTGCCGTCATCTTTTCGTACAAAACAAAACCAGATGTGTGTTTTTCTTCTTTTACAGCCTGACTGCGAAAGGTGGAAATGTGGATTTTAATAGTGATTTATGAAGTGTCTTTTTCTCCTATTTTCCCTTTTCCTTTTTAATCCATCGCTGTAATGATATCAAGTTAAACACTGGCTTTGTTTTTGGGAGAAGGTTAACCTCGTGCTAACACGTTTTGGCTGCTGCCTCACCTCCTTGTGCCGCAGAGCCCTGAGGAGGCCTGTGGTCCTGTGAGGCTACAGCACTGCCCTGAGTCCCCAGAGGCGCCTATTGGATCTTTTATCAAGTTTCACTCTTTTTTTGGTATGTGGTTGTCATAACGATCCCAACCCAACTGCTCAGGGGTGGTGTGGGGGGGAACCATTTCTGTCGCGCCTGTGAAGCCTGTGGTGTGCTCTGAGCGACGCCATCTTAGAAGTAACATTTGTAAAGGTTTTGTGGGACGCTAAGCTGGGGAGGGAGGGAAAGAAGTATTGATTTCTGCATGCTGAGCTGCGAATCAAACACGAGTGTGTCGGCAGAGGTCGACGGCAGAGGTGGAGAAGCAGCGATGGGGTGGCAGCGGAGCGGGTGGGTAGGGCGGGCCGCGCCCTGAGGCCTTGCGGCCTGCCCTGAACAGCCACTGTGCCCCACGGAGGGCCTGGGTGTCCTCCGCAGGCCCGTGCTTTTCCTGAGGGCGTTTCCACGTTTTCATACAAGGTAGGACCTGGAGATACTTCTTTTTGCCTTCGGTCATGGGTGGTTTGGCAATCCATCGCTTGTCGTTTGGGTTGCCTGTAGAGTCTGTTGTTTTTTTGTAAATTTTAATCTTGAGAGAATCACTGGAAAAATGAAGCAGTGGGTGATGGTGGGGGTTTTTGTTTTGCTTGTTTGTTTTTGTTTTTAAGAAAAAGCAAAAACCTCAGTCTTCCCTTTCAGCCTTTCCTTTGCAAATGCAGTGTGGAAAAGTGAAAATTACTGCTTTCTGTGTAATCAGGTTATGCTGAACAGGTGCAGATTTCCTTCGGGCCTTCCCGTAGTTTTGAAAGAGCTGACATTTTAGTCAGAGGTGTTCTTGAGTTATTGCTGCTCTTTGGCACGATGGAGCCCAGCACATGTATGAGATCTGTCCTTTTGCGAGACAAAGGAACAGAAATCAGTTCAATATTTTGACATGGTCATATGTGTCGATGGCTGGAAAAGCAAGAATAGACAGCTGCTAATGGGTCCAAAGGCTTATGTCCCAGGAGACAATATTTCAGCCTCCAGGCTGTTCAATTCCTCAATTACTGTTATGGCTTCAAAAAGTCAATCTCCTTCACCAGCCTAACTTATTTATGGGTTGCACTGAACTGCGACCAGGGAGAGCAGAAAGCCAAAATAAATCAACCCTGATAAAATTGTTTAGGTCCACTTGTTTTCTGTCTATTTTTAGATTTCAATTTAAAAAGGCCTTATGCAGAGAGATGCCTAAGGTTTTTTTTTATTGTTTTTATTGGTGTTACTAATAATTAGTCTTTGGTGGTGTTTGCTAAATACAAGGAATTTTTGTTTTCCTAATTGACCTAATTATAGGCATAGTGTTTTGAGCAAGCAGCATGACTTGAGGCTGGAACAGAGGGAGAAATAAGGATTTTTGGAAGTAGCTGAGTTGGAAGACATTCTTTGCTGATTTTGGTTGTTTGGTTCTATTTTCTTTCCCCCACTTAGGTTTTTCATATTATATTTAGTTTGGTAAAGTCACTCTTGTTTCTTAAACTGCTGTTGCTTCACCTTTAAAAAGTACTCGGAGAACTTTTAATGTTTTATATATATATATATATATATATATATATATATACATGGCAGTAAAAGTATGTATTGAGTAACGGGAGATGTCAGCTCTAGCTCTACAAGCAGCGTGATTTATTAGTGATGTTATTTCAGTACAGGGAGCTGACTCCTGAATGGAAATAGATGTGTTATTTATAAGGCAGTAAAACTGCATCTGCAACTTATCACCTGGACTCAAGACAGGGGTCTCTGCAGAACCAAAAAGAAACTCTTGTTTACAGTTACATAAGCTGTTTTCTGTGAGGCTCCACTGTTCACTGAACTGGCTGATTAAAAGAATTGCCTTGGTAATCCACTTTGAATGAAGGGATTCCTGAGTGGAGAATTTGAGAGGTTTCTTGGTACTTGACAAAACAAAAAGCTGTCAGAAGTTCTCTTTGGTGTTGAAGCTAGCATCGGTGACAGTGTCTCTGCTCGCGTTGCCAAAGGTAAAGTTTTCAGTCTTTCAGCCTCGCTGCAGAAACTGGCTCTAAAAAGCAGTACTGGGTAAGGTGAGTGGTGGAAAGGGACCAAACGATTTGCTCTCATACCGCAACCATTGCCTGCTATTCCCAGCACAGAGCAAGTTCAGATTGCATTTCAAATCCCCACAGGTTCAGGATTTACATACTCCCTGACACAAAACTCGGGGACAGGGTAGTACAGGCCATACAGGTTTATCTTGATTCATAAAGCTGGTGGACCCGAACCCAGCAGTCTTTAGCCAGCTGTGAAGATGGCTTTTTCTTTGAAGCAGCCTAACAAACCGATGGTGGGTTGGGAAGTCAGAAAGAACCAGCCAGCCTGGCCCTCTGGGCTGCTGCTGCCTTCTCTGTTTGGTTAGTTGTGCCCGGGTGCAGATGGAAAGTCATTCAAGGTTAATTTGATTAGCTCTATGCAGCTCGTAAATAATCTCTGGGGAAAATGTTTCCTTTGAAACACAAGATACAGATACCAGAATGTGATCCTAATTCATGTGTGATATTTAGAAAGAAATAGAGTTTATCCTTGAGCTAGGAATAAATTTAGAATGATCTATGCACAAAGCACGCTCTAATCCAGACTTCTTTAGGGCATGGCCTGGCTACTGCTTGGGATGCCTTATATAGAGGGTCGCCAGGATATCTGGGGAATACTGTTGTGCTGGTTTTAAAGAACTTGTGCTTTTTCTCCATAGATGTCGACCTTTGTGTCTAGTGTTGACTTGGGAGGAGATTGCGTGCCAGGTTTTGTCAGTGGTGCTGTCAGAAAGCTGTGATACAAAGGTGACAGGGAGCGTTCTTCACTTTTCACAGCTGATGTAGATTCATTTGTTTCAACAGCGAAGGAGATGGTGCTCTGAAAATTGCTTTTACTGGCTGTTGTGAAGGCTTTCTACAGCGGATACACCGAATTCAGGTTCTGCTTAAAAACATGGAGCTGTGAAGGCAGGAGGTGTTCTTAGGTCAAAGTAAAGGTGCCTGAGCAGGGTAAGAACCTGTAGGCCTCTAATAAGGAACTTATCCACTTCCTCTGTTGACAGGAAAATCGTGTCTGCAGGCAGCAATATTGCAGGCTTTTCCAGTGGTCATCATGCACTTCACCCAGTTCAATTTATTTTCTTACTGCATTGTATGTGATAGTCTATGTGAACAGAGTCATATGAGGAACACCTAAACTGTGCTCTCCCTGTTTTCTAAGGATATGCCAGCGTTTGCTGAACTACTTCTCCCAGAGTGTGTAAGTTTTTAAATCTGCCTTAATTACATGAGTTTCATTTGTTAGTCCAAAATTTGTTAATAATTTTTCGCTTTTCATGACAATCATGTTGAGTCCAATTTTGGAAACCTTTAAAGCCTTTAGACTGAAAATAGAGGAACTTTCATGCTGGCTCATATCTGAAGTCCATTTAACCTAGTACTACCAGTGGTAGTACCAGTATGACAGATCCTTTCAGAGGAGTGTAACAAAGCATGCATCTGAGTGACCTTTTCCGCGATTTATCTTCCCATATTCAGACAGTCAGTGGTTTAGGGCTTGCTTTGGAAATCGCTGGTGAACCAGTCTTCTATGACTGTATCTCACCTAATTTTGAACCCCTCTGTACTTCTGTTTCTCAAATGTAATATAATGATGACTACTCCTGTTAAATTGCTTATTGGGAGGAAGAACTTACTTGTGATTTGGGTTTGATACCATTGGGTTTTCTGTAGTTCTCATATTGCAAGAAGCTGAATAATCATTCTCATCCCTCTCTGTAGCATTTGCAGTGTTGTGGAGCTCCAGTTACTTATTTTCTAAACCAAAGGGCCCTAATCTGTTACCCTGTTCTGCAGGAAGGCATACTCCTCTGAGCATCTGTGGTGATCTTTCTTACATCTCCTCTTCTTGTCTGGTTTGGGGGATAGAATGACAAGAATTTCTTTCAATATTCAAGATATGGAAGTGCCTCCCCTTTGTTTTTTTTTGTAACTAGCTGTCTTTTCAACCAATACCCTTAGCTTTTTCGTGCATGCTTTGCAGAAAGAAAATAACTTTCACTGTTCACAAGTCTGGTTTAGAACTTGCCAGGTCATTCACTATGTTTTTTCTTTCTAAATCTTTAGTGAACAGACAAGTCCTGGGCTACCCGAGAGCATCAGACATCATGGTTAGGATTTTGCTTTTAAGAGAAGTGAGATAGACAACACTATAAAAAAAAAAAACCAAAAAAACAGGCCAAGAACTGCAAAGGGATTAAATTTTGTCAAAACTGATCTCAACAGACGAGCATCTGCTGCTCTTAATGAGCCAAGAATATCACCTTGAATGCTCTTCGCTCATGAGAACTGCGACTCGGAGGCGAGCAGTGCTGTTGTCTTAAGTGCTTGAGCATAGTTGATCATAGATGCAGGGAAGTGTTCACTGGTACGGAGTTTTATGAACCATTTACCTTTTTAGAAGTAAATTCTGGCATCCTAAATACAGTTTGCCACCTCCCTTCCCACACATTACATGCAACAGCTGAGCAATGAGTAGACAGCTACAAGTCAGCAGACCTGAATTTTATTGCTGGCTCTGCTTTCCTCAGTGATTTTATTCAAGTTGCTCAGCTTTTCTGAGTCCTGTCTAAAATGGGCTACCTGATCCCAAGGAGTACCTTCCCTCTCTTCCAACTTTTCTTTCTGTGCATAGTAAAGGACTGAAGTGAGACTTACCCCAGCAGTTAATTTTTATCTTAGAAGCCTACAGGACTTTTAAAATGTCTTTTCAATCTTACTTTCTTATCTCTGGAACCGACTTCCTTTCATTCATCCTTTCTGTCTTTTTTTTTTTTTTTTTTTTTTTTTTTTTTTTTTTTTTTTGGTTTTGTGTCACTGACTGGGGCCTCTAGGGCCAGGTTCAGTCATGAGGCGGTGTCACTTGTTGCTGTGGAAGTCAGGTGGGACTCAATCTGTATGCCAGGTAGAAATCAGCGTAATACAAATGAGACGTGGTGCCATTCAGCAAGGACTCTGGTCTGACCCCAGATAGCTGACTGGGAATAAAGAAGCTCCCATGCAAACCAGAAGTTGGCTGTTTCACTAGGTGAGTGCCTAGGGCCTGGGGCATCTTACTGATTCCTGCCTTCTGCTGCTGAAGTTAAATAATTGGACATTCTAGTACTTATATCTAGTGACACTTTGTATTCTGTATGATTTTTCCCTTAAGCCACATTTCAGAAACTCTCTCTGCTTATATAATGTGGAAATCCTAATAGACCAGCACAAGTCTAGTAAGAAACCAAATTTAGCACTGAAGTCTCTGTATTTATCATCACTAGGGAGACAGAACAAAAGAGATGAAATATTGCTAAACTGTTTACTGGGCATGTACTCACATGTATTTTGTGATTCCAGGGTTGCAGATTTTATGATTTATAGCATGAAATGTAATCCAGTATTTTAAAATGTAATTTAAAACTTTTTTCCTTGGTCCTCAAGCTAAGATAGATAAAAGGTGAGACAGATTTCCACTATTCTATATCCAGTTTTAATTCTGAAACTTGAATTAATCAAAATCAAAACTGTCAGCTCTGCAAGATTGTTGATCACAGCAGCATTTGGTTTCATCTCACTGTCCAAAATAATTCTTACTACCTGACAACCCTGAAGGTTTTCAAGCTGAAGTTGTTGATCAGAATCTTTCTAGCATATTGAAAATTTGGAGAAAGGCAAATTCAGCATTCAAACAAAAAATATAGGGGTTGCTATACTAACTGTATCGTGTATTTTTATAGATAATTCTTAAAATTCCTCATTTTCTCTTTAAAACAAAACAAAGCAAGCCCCGTTAATTGGTGTCAGAAAACAGGGGAAAATGAGGGAGAGTAAAGCCCGTGACTGAAATCAGATTTGTATGGCCTGTGTTTTAGAAAGTGGAGCCATTGCAGCCTGAAGGAAACAAGTATCTTTCTTGAAAACTTGATGATGGGATCCCAGATAATCAGTAACCTGGGGCATACTCCTGAGAATACAGAAAATGCAGTCAGAAAAGCTTCCCTTTCGTGGACGATAAAAAACTTGAAATGAGCCTCAATATCCAGTCATTAGCGTTCAAAGCCCTGTCCGGTCAGGGAAATGGCTCCTTGCTCTTCTTCCCTCAGCGTTCCAGTTATTAGATGGTAAGAGTTTGGTACAGGAGCCAGCACCTGGAGAAGGTGCTCGGTGTATTTGGCTGCCTGGCAAAAGATCTTGCTTTGGCAGTTCACAGACTGATCTTACGAAGTATTCCTGAGGGAAGATACCTTTCCAGAACTGTCCTCCTTTGTGTGACCATCTGTCTCTGTGCAGTCGTTTGGGCAAAAATATAAATGACAAACAGGAAATTGCCCTGTTGCCAGATTAGCTGCAGAATATGCACTGACGCTCAGCTCACTCATGAGGATTTAGTGCCAGGGGCGTTTGCTAGGGCTAAACCACTGTATCATATTTTCTCTTCCTGTTGGTGTTGCAGCATAAATCCTGCAATTTTATTTTCAGAAGTAGTCCCAAAGGATTTTGGTGGGATTAATTGCATACGGAAAGCAAGCAGGATTTGGCATTCTGTGCTTTGAAAACAAAATAGAGGTAAACACTATCAAAAGCTTGAACTTACTGGTGCTATTTCAGCTTGTCTTGTGATCTGAATCTTTTCTGCTGAACATTTATTTAAAGATGCTCAGGTAACTTCAGAAAAATCATTTAAAGTTCTGAAAGGGGAAAGGAAGAAATCTGCACGTGTAGGACCTCAATTCAACAAAGAGTCGAAATACCTACTCAAGTCCCTCTTCCTTCTTGAAGTTAGGCACATATTTAGGTGCTTTGTTGAATCTGGGAATTAGCAAAGAACCCTACTCCTTTTTTTCGTCAGATACATGCTTATTTTTTTGCTGTAGTTTTTCCTCTGTAATATTCTAAAGCTTCTGCTGGAGAGAGGATGTGAAACACCTTTATGATACGTTGGGGATAATGCCCTGAGAAAGCTTTTTTCTATGGATTTAGAGTTGCAGAACAAATTTAATTCTGGAGATGGTGTGGGTGGATGTAGGAATGAAGAACTCCAAGAAGTAAAAGCCAATACCTGATCAACTTGAGACAGTTACAGCATCCACTGTCCTATATTTTATGTGGTGGGGGAGTGGAAGAAGTTATGTCAGAACAGACCTAAACCATTTTTCTCACCCCTCTAATATTTGTAATCCATTTTTATGGCTTTTTGGTGAGGCTATTTCACTACCTCAGTCTTTAACCTTTTTGAGGCTGCCAATTTGTAACCAATGATTGATTTTTGAAGGCTGTGTGGAATCTGTTTCAATTACTTGTTCTCCTGCAGTTTAACTGAGTTTATGGTACTCTAGAAGGATTCTTTGGGGAAGGTTGGCTTTCATGGAGAGGGAATGGAGGGAATCTGGGTGTGCAAGTGCCCTGGGAGCTCAGAGTGCAATATGGGCAGGGAAATCAGGGAAGATAAAGTGGAACTTACCCAAATCCTTCAGAGTGCATGGCCCTAAGGTGACATCCAGAGTGGCCTGGTTAATCCCAGTACCTCAGGGGCACCATCGGTTTTCAGAAACTGATTTCAAGATCCTGAAGATCAGTAGTAATTTTGGGTGGAATCAGTGGGCTTGGGTGGAGGCTGAGCCGTGGAGAGGGGAGGAAACACTGTTTGATAACTTGAGTGCTAGAGCTGCAGGGTTTCTGTGCAACAGGGGTTCCCTGCTGATGCTATTTGTGTATCTGTAAAATGAAAGCTAAGTATTTTGCAAGGACAACATCCAGGCTGTCCTGGGTATGTTGTGCCTTGGGCTAGAGAGAAGCAAATTGGATCTGAGGGCATCCCTGGTTCAAGGGAGACTGCTGGTGTGTCAGCTTTTGTGCAGGCCATGTAACAGCTAGAGCAACAGCTTTCGATAAATAAGTTTCTCTTGTACTTTCTTGCTGCTCTGTGGCTGTTTGCTCCCGCCATCACCATGGTCCTTCACAGCTTCGCCCACAGCTGCCTCCGTACCTGTGCTCTGTCTCCTTGCACGACGGTGTCTGATCTTTTCTTAGTCCATAGGTGCTGTTATGGTAAACGGGTCTTGGGAAACAGTAACACACAGTCAATACTTCAGCTGCAGTTTGAAAGCTCCGTGTAACGTGTTCAAGTGAGACCCAAGTCCGTGATTCCTAACCTGAATTTTTTGTTCCAATGAAGCACATTAACTTCCTGAATGAACTAAATTGACGTAAGATGTCATGATGTGCCTGTCCCTTGGGGCAAGGACACGGTGCTCTACTTGTCTGTATCTCCGCATTTGCCGTCTTACTCTGTTACCTTATGTATCAGCAGTCCAGAAGTCTTTCTGGGGGCATAGGTAATAAATCCTACGTGAAGACTTTCTTACTGCTGTGGCATGATCTGGGTGATTTAATGCCGCTCTTAGATGGTGACAGACAGCAGCAGAAAACACTAGGCCCCAAGAGCTAGATGTGAAATGATTGCTGTGGTGCTCTTTGCCTCTAATTCCAGGCAGAGACATGATACATGGCTTAAGTGCTGAAATATGTAATGTATTTTTACTGGTTTTGTGGGAATCTTTCAGATCGTGTTTAGGTACGCATCTGTCGTGGTATACTGGTGGTTTACCCAAATTTCAAGAACTAAAGACATAATTTCATTTAGGGTGATACGAAGAAAGCAGTGTTTGTGGGATGCTGGTATTTTAAATGCTATTGACTGGAAGTTAACAAACTCATAAATAAGAGAAGAAACTCTTGACGTTGTTTTTCACATCCATTTTTGAGCATTTCTTTTGAGTTATCCTGATTTGATCTCAGATGTTCCCTAGTCTGTCTTAGCCTGGCTTCTCTGAATATTGATAGATGAAAACAGGAGATCCCATTACTTAATCTTTTTCTACATGCTTTCACTTTTAGCAAAACAGCACGGTGCCAAATCAGAGCCTGTTTAGGGCAGTTTCAGTCCTCATTTTTGACTGTGGTATGTTACCTGTGACGAAACAGCTGATGGTGTGTACAGCATAACTACTTGAATGAAATCTGGGTACTACATCTTTTAATTCTCAGTGCCTGGGTGTTTAGTACAAAGAGCTATCTTACTGGTTAATACTGCTTTGCAGCAGCGTGAGTAGGGAAACGGGAAACATAGAAAGAGCTTCTCCAGGTACTGCAATGTACCAGAGAATCAAGCTTGTTATTTTTATCCGTCAACAAATTACACCTGCTCCCTGCCGTAGGAGAGATGCATTTAATTTATTTTTTCATCTCTCTCTTATTGATCCTACAGTTGTCATGCTTTTCATTTTGTTTGTTACCAAATCTGCGCTGGTCTGATCTTGTGGCATCACATTTAGATTTTGAGCTGTGTCATTGTCTTGCCATCTGTTAAAGCCCTATGTCTGCTGAGTGCCGCTGTGAGAGCGCTGCCAATTGCTAGCCAAGGCAGGGAAGGTAACAGATTTTTAATCATGCTGACAGGATGGGAGTGGTGGGGGACTGAACAGGGAGTGATTATTGCGTGGGCAGTGGTTGTGCCTCTCGAGCAGCCTGCTAACAGCAGGCCGCCTACCAGAAGTGGTGAACGTCCGTGCCTAACAGCTCTTTGGAGATAAGCTGAGCGAAGTGGACTTCCTGGGTGATTGATGGGTGCCCAGCTGTGAGAGAAAAGTGGGCACAGAATTAATTTAATCACAAGTTTGGTAGCTGGAAGAAGCTGAAAGCTTCCTGTAGTCTGCCTTCTGACCTAACGCATGCTGAGCCTACAGCTTCTTGCTTTGATGAATGAGAAGGCCTATATAAATAATTGCTTCCTCTATTTTCCATTGATTAGTATTCAGGATAGGCTACTCTGAAGCTGAAAAAGAAGACATTAGCTGTACATAACCTCTGCCTGTGGGATGCGTGCAATCTTCAGCCCGTTTTGCACCAACAGGTTGCTGGGTGCTCGTTCAGCTGCTCTCCACATGCAGGTCTCCATTTAATCAAAAGGGACAGGTGGGAAGAGGCCCCAGCAGCTCAAAGCAGGTCTGCTATTTGGTTGGGACAAAAATCCCCCAAGATTTGACAGGAACTTTCTCTGCTTTATTCTCCTTTCCGTGCCTTTGTGAGTGTGCTTGGAAAGAAAAAGGGATTAAGAACATCTATGGCAGCACTAAACTGAAGATCAAAGGGCAGAGCGTGTTCGCAGGGGTTGTGACTGCATTAAGGCTAGTCTGGAGCTGGACTATAGGGGCCTTATTGTTCCCTTGGAATTACTGTGGGGAAACTGGGCATAGAATTAACTTATTTAGGATGTAAGGAGGGGATGCCATCTTTAGGCAATGACGCTGCCTGCAAGCAGTCATACTGGGTCTGGGTACTCTGAGAGCACTGCTAAATGCTGCGTGCTTCAGGACCCTAGGACTGGGACAGGACTGGGGGCCTTAAATTGCAGGGAGGCGATGCATGCCCACTATCTTACATCAAGGCTGGGGAAGAGGGATTGCTCTCCTTCTGGCTTTTGAAGCATGGCTGTTACTCAGTTGGAACTGACGTTACAGCAAGAGATCGGATTTGTGGGCTGGTGCCTTTCACGAGTCCTAAACTATCCTGACTAGTGTGTTTAATTTCAGCCCTGGCTCCCCGAACTGGAGTGTTTTCAGTCAGGGGGTTCTTTTCCTAAGGAACTTGCACTTGTACCCTGACATCATGGCAGAAATTTAAAAAACGGCAAGGAAGTCTGAGTTTGTGTTTCCTTTTCATCTCAGTTCTGCCTTTCTGCCACCTCTGGTGCTGAGTGAAGCTGTAAATTGACTTGCTCCGCTGCCTGGGCTACGGGGCGGCTGCAGGTGCTTTCTGCACACCTGGTGGGTGCTGCTTGCCCTGGGCCTCCCTTGGAAAGGAGGGAGAAGTCTGGTTTCTCACATGCCGAGACAGCTGCTGGAGGTGTGGGGCTAGGCCCTGGTCCCAAAGCTTGATTGGTGCTTTGCCTTTGTCAATGCAACCTGTAAAGGGCTTGTGTGCTGCCCCCACGCTGGCTTCTGCAGCGCGGGGCTGCCTGCTCAGTGGCCCCCACTGCGAGATACTTCATCATGGAGGTGTGTGTCAAGAACCCTGTTGACTCGCTGATTAATCAAATGACGGGTTGAAATAAGGGAAATAGAAGGTACATTATTGACTTGGTTTCCCCTCTGCTGTGCACTTGATTAGGCTACGCTAATCTATGTTACGACTTCTGAGATTTTGTCTTCTGTTGATGTAAATATAGGCAATGAAATCAAAACCTTATGGAAATTTGATTTGTTGAGTCATCAGATCTCTAATCTTGCTTGATTACAGCCCTGTTGTCAGAGCCAGGCTTCATGTACTTAAAATTCCTGGATTGTTACTGAATTGTTTAGCGTGTAGCTGAATGCATCTTCGCTACTTTGCATTTACTTGCTAATTCTCAGTGAAGGCACTGTTCTTGGCTGGTCCGATCCAAGGCTAGCTTAGAGAAATTTCAATAAAATTGGGGGGGTTGATTGTTTCGGGTCTTTCTTTGGTTTTCGGTGCGGGACAGATGTATTTTCAGCATGGTACCTCTTGGAAAGGCGTTGCAGATGCAAGCTTCTGAGTCAGCAAAGAACCATCCAGGTTAGGAATTGGAATGAATGGTACAAATTTTTTTGACAAAAACAAATGAATCTATAAATGTACCTGTTTAAGCTAATAAATATTCTCATAAGTATTCATGCCATGTCTTGGTATAACACTAGCAAATACGTTTGATGTTGAAGAAAAAATAGAGGAGAATTCGTGTAGCTGCTAGCCTTGCACAGTATAAACAATTTTGGTTAAATGAGGGTGGGGGAGGAGAATTTAAGGGTGTCTTGAAATAATTTGTAATTCTGATATTTGTGACTTGTAGCCAAAATAAGCGGTGCACTTCTAGAAGTGGGGAAGTATAAATTTCATGGGATAATGTGCCAGGTATCATGGACAGTCTTGTCTGTACTTTCTTCTGTGCTGCTAATGTAAGTAAGTTTCAAATGAGCTGTCTTCAAGAGATTTTACTCTCTTGTACAGTGGCCTGTGTACAGGGTAATACTAGGGCTTAGACTTTTTTGTCCTCATGACTAATTAAACCTTCTCAAGGTGGACTCTGGTGGACAATAAATTCCGTTATCTCTTAAGTTCTTCAGGCCAATACTGAGGGAAGGCTGTGTGTGAAGAAGAAAATGGTGCTTCTTAGTATTTGCTGACAGAAACCTGTAACAAACTTAACTTGGTTGTTTTACTGCATTACTGTTATGTTCCCCTGTATCTGAAAGGCCAGCATGTGGTGAATGTTTTTTTTTTCCCAGGAATATCTGATTTAAAAATTGAAGAGAAATATTCAATCCCCTCCCTAGATATATCCAGTATTAATGTTACTGACACAGCATACTCATCCAGGCTATGGACATATTAATCATATGCTTTTATAGGTCACTAAAACCTGCTATGTTTGTGAGTGTGCTCCCTATGAACTAACCAGTTCTTGCTGTGGGATCTTGCTTTGTACCCCAGGCTTCAAGAAGACACACAGAATTACAGCTTTCAGCTCATGTTGGCCCCTTGTTAAAGCACAGCTGGTAGTGAGCTGCTAAGCAGATCACCCACTTACAGGAAGGGTTTTTTCCCAGGGAGATCAGATGCCTCTGTTCATCAGGGATGTGTGTGTAGCTCTACTGGGCTGCCCTTCTAGGGCCACCCCAGGGCAGGTGGCAGCTGACACAGGGTGTCCTGGGGGGCTGCTTTTACCTGCCCTCCTGCCATGGTGCCTGGTAGGTTTGCTCAGTAGCAAGCTCTTCAGAGCCACCTTCAGGTGTTACAATGCTGAGGTTACCAAAGGGACAGGCAAACAAAGCAAGCGTGGCAGAGGTGGCATTGATGGATGGGAAGAAACGATGCATTTCTTTTGGCTGACACAGCAGAGACAACTTGGATGGAAGTCATGGACACTGAAAGTAATAAGGAGATTTTTTTGTTTGTTTGTTTGGGATCCTGTACATCCCCATGACAATGACAAAGAAGATCAAGAAATCTTTGTAATTGAGGAGCTTGTAGGAGAAGAAAAATACAGTTTGTATAGAATTTCGATTATAATTAGTCAAGGGAAATAACAACCTTTAAGAACAAAGCTTAAGATGTGAAGACATTTCTAGAGCTAAGCCAGGATTCATTTATTATTTTTAACAACATCTTTTTAATTTGTTGAACAGCCAAAAGCTATTTGGGAGCAAATCTAAGGAAATCGACCTTGTACAATAAATAAGGTAGAAGTTATAAAATGTCAACCTTCTAGTGACTGCAAAAATATTATTAGTATTGAATCATTTGACTGTGATAAAGGAGGTATTTGAAAAAAAATTTTCTGAACATATGCTCTCTCACTGCTTACAATCTGAATTTTAAAGTTGAAGTATTTAGTACACAACTGTAGAGATAATGACTATGCTTGTCCTCATTAAGGTCCTTATTTGGAAAGATGTGCGTGGATAATAAGTGTAAGTAGGTATCTAGACAGCAGGGTCAGTAATGAGAGTCACACACCATGTGGTGATGGCTGGGAGCTATACTTACAGAAGGAGAAATTAAACAGAGAAGCGATGGCTTGTAATTACACAGCTAAAAAAAGCCATGGCTTGTTGTTTACAATACACTGCTGAAAGTATATTGCAGCTAGGACATGAGAAGAGATAAGCAGTCCTCTGATGAATGGGAACTGGGATTCTGCAATAAAGAAATACCCCTCGTATTGATGTTTTGTATTTTAGTGATGCCTGGTTTCATATGCTCTGTAAAATCTTCCGTGGGCCCTGGGAATTCTGCCCATGTAGGGCGTTATCTTACGTGCCAAGGAGGCAAGTGGCTAGAGAAAAAAGCAATTTCTCATGTGTCTTGAGAGAAAACATTGATGTAACTTGACGGTAAATATGGAAAATGTGCGTGAGTAATTTTTCAGAGACTGGTTCCTGCTGGCCAGAACTATTCAGTGTTACCCCCTTATGACTGTATTGGTGGGTGGGTGATTTGCCCACCTAAAGCTGAAGCTTAGCAAAGCCTCTTTAGTTTTAATGTTGCTACAGCTGCAAATCGGGCCTAAAAGTCTTTACACTGTGTCTCTCAGTTTTGAGAGAGGAAAAATAATATTTTTAGCTTCTAGCATTACATTTTAAGGACTAGCGAGTAGACTGTATGATTAATATTCAGAAAAGGTACTGGCTTCTGTCAAGTTGTCAATTACAAGCATATCAGCCAAAATCAGCTGCGGGGAAAACCTCGATAAAAATAATAGAAAGAGGTTTATCAAAGAAAAGTGCAATTTCATTAGAAACACATATTGGTTGACTGGTGATTTCGGATTAGAAAGATAGCGTGATTGCTGGTGGACCTTCTCTAGGACAGAGCAATCCTTCTCATTTATCTTTCCTTAGAAAAAGGTGCTGATAATTTTGTTGAAGGAAGAGTAAAATTAAAAGCACAACCAGAAGAATATAAAGGGAGAGGAATGAGCATTTTTGTGGAGAGGGGTTTGAAAGTGATGGAAACTGCAGTTCTGTGGGCAATTTCACGTACCCACTGTCTTACTCTTATGTATTGCTGAAATACAGTTTTAAAGCGAGTTTGAGTGCAGAGCAGAACTTAGTCTTGTGGCATGTTAAGATGTTTGCATATTTTGTGCAGTGATGCAGCTCTGTTGAAGTAAATATATACTTCATCACATGCTTTTATTTTGCTTTTCCTGGGGTTAAATTTAAGATACTTTATAGTAGAATTCCTCTGCAAATCTCATTAGAGCAAGAGGATAAATGCCAGCAGTAGAAAAAATGGAAAGATTTGCCTTGATGCCAAGAGACAGCCTCTTGTCTGCACTCGACTTGTTTGTGACAGAAAAAGTCAGGCTGGCGAAATCTCCAGTGAGGCACCTGCCTCTCACTTCACAAATCCATTTCTGGATGTCCCCCTGGGGATTTGCACTCTAGCCTGGCACAGGCACCCCAGCAGAGGTGAAAAAATACACTAGACTTAATCCCCCCCTTTCCAGGCTACGCCTGCAGACTCATACCCTTCCACATTTCTCATGTAGACTTGTACAAGATGAATGTTCCCCACGTTTCCCTGCTTTTCAGATTCTTGGCAGTTATTGGAATGAGTGGCTCTCATTGATTGGTGTGCC
Organism: Leptosomus discolor; assembly: GCF_034619465.1. Classification (NCBI taxonomy): domain Eukaryota; kingdom Metazoa; phylum Chordata; class Aves; order Leptosomiformes; family Leptosomidae; genus Leptosomus; species Leptosomus discolor. Next base: position 21,434,461 of record NC_141401.1, on the reverse strand, counting down.
TGTCATCAGCCCTTTGAAGGTTCACATGCCTGGTGTTATCGTGAGCACAACATGTTTGATGGCGTCGCTTGCAAGAGTTAACTGGTGTAAACTGGATTTGAAACATGGGGAACTGTACTAATTGACACCAGTATGTCCCATTATCTCTAGGCTTGTAATTATTTCGTTGCAGTCCCCCAGCTGATGTAAACTGTATTTTACAGAGAGCTTTATTTCTGTTAATTGGCTCGTACTATATGCTATTAGCAGCTGGTGATTTGGAGGAAAAAAATGTTTGTTTCTCTTGTGAGTGAAAATAGCGGCCTCTGTTTTGAAAGTGACTGCTAGTGTTTGCCATGTTACCACCACCCTGGCAACCTTGTTGGTATACCTGAATGCTGCTTCACCTGCAGGTCTGTTATCTTGGCCGACACTGGCAAATTCTTCTCAGCCAGCACTGCAGGAAGAGCTGGGATCCTGATCTGGAAAACCTTGCTCCCAAACGTGTGCGTTGCTCCTGCAGTGCATGGAGCTGTTGTTCCTCTGTAGGGTGGCCCCTGCTGTGGTTGAACAGTCAACACTTCTGATGTACGTGATCGGTCTTCATCTCTTTCCTTGCTTTCATCACCACACTCCAGTTTCCTGCTCCAACAAAATGAAAAGCCTCCCTGGTCTGTGTGCTTGGCAGCTGGATGTTTTTTTTGTTCCCAGAGTTTTTCTTCCTTCTGTTTGAAAGCCTGGTGTACTTGTCTCTGGCTGTCACGGTTAGTGCGTGGATGTCTCAAACAAGCTCGGGTGGGTTCTTGCAAAGCTTGTAGCGTGCAGATGATGAGCTGAGGCGCAGAGGAGTGTGGCAAGGTCACTGAGGATTCATTGACAGAACCAGGAACTGAGCTGTGTTTAAGCCATGAGGCCATTTTGCTCGTTGCATCAAGGAATAAATTCTTGATTTTTCATAGTAACATTTTTTCAATTTTCTTGAATGATTTTGGGGTTTGAACTAAATTCAGAGGTATGCATCCATTTCTTTTGATGGTAGTGATGATTTGAGGGCAGGCTTGTTGTCTGGGCCTGTTTCACAACAGGACTCCACTGACTGCTGTCCCAGAAGACCAGGACAAGGAGCCTGGGAGAGGGGATGAGCAGTAGCCAGAATGGAAATGGTGATTATGCTAGAGCTGCCACTGGAACAAATGTAATTGTGCTCAGCACCTACACAGCACCAGGACCTTCCCTTTTGTTCCTTTTAAAATGATAACCAATCTCTTAAAGTCTTTGCAAAACAAACTTTTGTTTTCTGAATTTTGAGACCTCTTAAAATACAACTTCCTGCACAAAAATATTTCTTATTCTCCAGCCATTGCAAAGGATCTCTTCTCCACTGCACCCAGGAATGGAGGCAATTAGTGTGTGTGTGTAACTGTGGAATGAAGGAGTCCCGGCTCTCCTTTTGCAGTTCTCCCTCAGCTTGTTTCAATAGCATGCAAAGTTCCCGTTCCTTTTGCCACCTGTGAGGCCCGCAGTCTCAAGCTGCCAAAACCAGTCCGGCTTTGTAAGCAATTACGCTGCAAATGAACTGGCTGCAAATGAAATCAGAAATCTTTTCTGACTCATCCTCTTTGTTTATAGAGTCACTTTCTTTTCAAGTCCCCATCCTTGTCTTCCATATTCTTTTCTTTGTGCTCATTAGTGCTTTCCTCCCCCTCATTTCTTCCCCTTTGTTATTTGTACAAGCCTCAGTTCTCCTGTTCCCTTTCTGCATTCTTCCCTATCTATTCTCATCTCTCCTCCATCACTGGAGTGCTGTCTGCTTCCTTTATCCAGGATACCTTCTACTGACATGTCCCTGCAGAGTGGCAGACTGTATTAGTGACTTGTTAAGGCCAGGAACTATGTGGGGCATGTAGCTAGTCTCAGCTGCTTCCTTTCTCTCTCTCCTTTTGCCTCTGATGGTTTAGTTCCTGCAGTGTCGCTTTGTATCAAACGCAGTGTGACTGAGAAGATGGCTTGTCTCCTAGACTGAAAGATGCAGCAGGCAAATGTCACACCAGAGGCAGGTATAGGTACACACCACTGTTCAACACTGTTCAACATTATGGCATTATCATCAATTGAAACAGCTGCTAAAGGATTTCAAAACCTGATGTGCAGGTTGTGTAATGTCTTGTGTTTGTGAGAGTGCAAACGGCAGACAAGGATGGTACAGCCTAAGAACATAACTGAAGTAACTGTATTAGACTTTCGGGGTCTAGCAGAATTGAACTGCAGTAAGGTCTCCTTCCAGCTGAGCTGTGTGGTTTTTGCATTTCCAGGGTTGAGGGGACACGGAAGATTGTGCCTGCTGGCACTCACCTCAGATGTTTCTGGCTGCTGCCCTGGGGGGCTGGCTACTGTCCAGAAACAATCACCTTGAAAAATCACTGGTTGATTAGAAAGGAATTTATTATTGTAACCTGCACCATTTTTTTTATTCCTCTTGATAAACCAATGAAGACATGAAGGCACGGGCCGAGTCCCACAGGAAGTACAGAATACGGCTGGTTTTGATTTCTGCACTGAGTGAGTGCGAGACATCAGTGTGATGGAGTCATGAACATACACAGGGGTGTTTCTGGAGGGGCATACAGTCAGCCCTCTGTTATTCACAGGTGAATAACCTCAGCTGTAGGTGGATGGGGTCACACTGACAGAGATACCTGGCTTAGCACTGCATGGATCCAGCTTGGTTCTGGCGGCATCTGTGAGCGTGGCTGCGTGCCTGGGATTTGTCTGCCCAGCTCCTCTGGCAGATTTGAGCTAAGGGAACTGGTCAGATGGGAGTGATTTAGTTTTGTGCCCGTGTCGGCCCTGCTGGATGCAGGCTGGCTGAGCGCCCAGCCAGTGGCGGAGGGGTGCCTTGGTCTGGGGGGGGGGAGGGGCTTTAACGGCAGGGAGGACCAGCAGGGCCCTGGTGCTGTCCATGCTGGGGCTGGGCTGCGGTCGGACTGCAGAGGTAGTGAGGCCCCAGTGTGGGACACTTCGCTGCCTATATGTGCTGCCCAAGCATCCTGCAGGCTGCCATGAAGCTGCTGCTGCTGCTTCTCCTTGCACCCTGGCTGAGGGCAAGTGACTGCAGGCTGTTGCCCAAGGTCCTGGTAAGCCCCTAACAGTGCAAATATGAACAGCCCTTTCGGTGCAGGCTGGGGCAGGTGCAGAAGGAATTGTGAGCCTCATCAGGGAGCAGAGAATATGTATTGTGAGGAAGCTTTGGTTGTCTCGGGAAAGCAAAGCCTGAGAATGGATGTGTTACTATATAAATATGCCTAAAGAACAAACTCCAGGGAAAGAGTTTTGCAAGATAAACGTTGGCACAAGTAACGGGCATAAACTGACTGAACAAATTTGTATAGAAAGTTCCTAACTGTCAGAAGAATAAAACTCTTGGACAATGTATCTATAGCAGAAGCAAAAGAGGAGTTCAAGAGCAAATCTTTTAGTTTAAGAAAGGGTTATCTTAAGTGGGCATGGCAGCAAGTGTTGGAGTTGTTATCAGGAAGCACCTTAGTCCAGTGTGCTTCATTTGCAGACTCAGGGTCATTTTTGTGAGCTCAGACTGGATAAATGTACCAGAGAGTGAAGAAGCAACAAGTAACCATGAAACAACAATTTGTACTGTAAGTGTAATGATTTTTCTTTGTGATGTAGTGAATATAGAAAAAATCTAGGGAGAATAATTAAACAGTTTCTTAAAGATGAACTTAAAAATTACAGTAGCATTAAAAGGTATAGAAACGCATCCCATTTTCTGTTCTGAATTCGTGACGCTTTGTGAGGCTGTGTCAAGGTCAGTTATTGAAATTACCTGAATTATCCGATGGCTAGATAGAATGTATTGGAAGGTACAGGTGATCTGGCTGAACAGCTGAGCAATAACATAGCACAGGCTGCTGAGGAGAAAGTTCGTCTTCGGGTCGTCTTTGGTTATGCTGCAAACCATGACTGGCTAAAGGCTTTTCCAGCCAAGGGGGGCCTGTACTCCCTGGGAGTGTGTCACTGTTAGGACCGTTCCTAATGACAAGGCAATATTAAAATGCCATTGCCACAGCGGCTAAAATTGTTCAGGCAAGGAGAGAAGACGTTTTGCTGTGGTTGCTTTTATAGCAGCCTGCTGGTGACATGCTTGGAATTACTGGTAGAAAAATAGATGCTCTGTGAGTTGTCTGTGGAAAAGTCTTGTTTTCTTTGGACCAAACAGCAGAATCAGGCACGTGAGGCTGCTGCAGACCATCGCCATGGTACTGGAACCTGACTCTTCTCACTTGCGTCGCTCCTAGTTTTAGTCGTTCCATGCTCTATCTATCTTGCAAATTTTAATTTTCTCACTTGCTTCCTTGTCGAATCAAGAGTTTGTTTTCCTTCCACAGGTTTCTTGGTGATGTTTATTAAATACTCAGTGGATATGAGAGATGTAGCAACCTAACTTTAACCTGGTATTCAGAAATTGAAGCTTCCTTTAATTTCGGATAACTTTTAGTATCTTGTGAAAATGACTATATACGGAACCGCTAAAGTGACAGGAATAACACAGAAACTAAAGTAATTTTCTACTAAAAGTTGAATAAAATATGCAAGCGTCCCATCAGATTCTAACTGTTGTTACCACGAAAGACAACATTATGATGCAGGATTTAGGCTTTTCAAGATCCAGGCTCTCCTATTTTGTGAAATGTAAATTTTGAAGTTGTTATTGTTGTATGAAATCCATTAGCAATTGATATATATCTATCCCTTCTTGCTGGTTAGTATACCAGAAATCTGCAGAGGGAATTATTTGCCTGATTAAAGTATCTTTTTTTTAAAAAGTTTATTTTGGGAGGGGAATGTGGAGTTTTCATTAGCCCTTTTTCACTGGCTGGCGAGATACCTACTTTTTAATCTGTTGAAAACCCCTGAAGATTAGCTGTGGCATTTAAAATTAAATGAAAAAAAGAATTAACATAAATGGTTTTAGTTAGATGTAAAGTCTTGATATAGACCTAGGTGTTTTCATCTGAGAACTATTCAAATCTGGATTTTGTGGATGTCTTCTGACTCAAAGAGCTAGAAGTCTGCATACTGGCTGAGCTCTGGTTTTGTTGCTTCTTTTCTCTTTGATGTTGCAGCAAAGTTTTGGCCTTGATAACAGCCTAAAAAGTGATTTTTATTTAAATTCTAAATGCTGTTCTCATTGATTCAGGAGACAATGTTACTTGGTACACGTTACACTGAAAAGCAAGGGTTTGTGAGACAGCTTTTCACAAGCAGAGTATAAATTGTGTTCGATGTCCTGGGGTAGACAGACTTGTGACTCTGCTGCGTGCTAGTGATCTTAGCCTGAAAAATAGATTTGCCTTTGCAAACTTGGGTTTATTTTGTAATTAAACCTGCAGAAGGAAATCGGTTGGGTTTTGGTAGGGTTTTTTTTAGATTAAATGAAGTTTTGTATATAAGAAAATATTGTGAGTTTCTGAAAAAAGATCTTTAAATAGGCTTCTCATGAGTCAGTCTACTGACATTCAGGCCTCAGGTAGGATAAATAACACTTGAATTTAAACCATTCATGATCCTCTAAAGCATCTCTAAAACTATATTTAGTGTGAAATTGCTACATTTGCTAAAATAATTGGAGTAAATGACTACCCTAAGTATGGCCTTGATAGGGCTACCTATGTATAAACTTGTTTTGCTTTATTTCATTTGGTTGAAACTTCCTTTGCGCGATACTCTCATTTTCAGTTTAGTATCAGCGTATTCCTAACTGACTTCTAAAATCAAATTGCATGTGAATTAACTTTTTTGTTAACCTTCTATACTGAAATAATTAACTTGGTTTAAAAATAATTGCACTTACTCTAGAATAGTGTGACCATCTTGTGGACAAGCCATTAGCTTGAATAATCAGTCGTATTTAGGCTCAGAGATGGTTACTGGTGACCAGTACGTGCAAAGCATGACTTTGTGCCAGGGCAAAACAGATTTTCGTCAATAACTACAAAAAAAGGTTCTTCTCAGGAGGACACTTGGATTTACTTTCCCGTCAGTAGGTGCTGTCAGCATCTGACTGCAAAGTCGGGCTTTCGCCATATGACGTTTAGTGTATGCAAAGGAGAGCACAAACACGGACTCTGAAGGGGAGTCCCCTGGTGTTGGTTGGGAACTGCACCAATTGCTTTATGCTGGCATTTGTGGCATTCCGGTCTCTCAAGCACTGAGCGCCTGGAGACATACAGCCCTTGGCTCCTTGAGGCAGGGAGTGTTATGGATAATGGGGTGTATGAGAGCCCAGAACGGCAGGACAGGATTCTGGGAGCGAGTTGTCTGCTTTCTGCCTCCTTAGAGCTGTAAACACAAGCAAGCTGTCTTTTCTTCTGCCTCGCTTTGCTGAGTTACCGTGACTTGCTCTTTGTATTTGCACGTCAGCTGTGCTCTGCCTGCCTGTTGCAGCCTGACATGTTCAGCTTGCCAGAAGTGTAATTGCAGAGATCAGCTTTTTATGGCTGTCCCTGTACACATCCAGATTCAGCAGGCACATGTGAGACAGCAAATCTTCATATACACAAAAAAATCTCCTAAGTTCCAGACTTCAGCCTGGATTTTACTTCTCTCAGGAGATTGTAGAAGTGAGATCCAGCTCTGCCTTAGAGTAGTGTAGATTTTAGGATCATTATTCCTGTAAATATTGAGCTTAATTAGTGTTCCAAAATGTCCATATTCACCAGCGAATAAGATGCGACTGTCATCTTTTGCTGCTGTATTGCTTTGTGGGCTTTAGTTTGCTGGATTTTAATAATCATGGTGTAGCTTGCGTGTCTCTACTGTACCCTTTGGAGAGGCTGCTTGCCAAAGCTCGCTGTGCTCAAGCATACCGCAAGAAGCTTCTCCCTCTCCCTACCCACATTTCTACAATCCCAGCTCAAACTGTCCATACTTCTCTTTCTTCTGATGCTGTCATTCCCTTTGCTCTTCATGATTTCATCTGCTCGTGGTAGCTACCTGTGCCCTTCCAATGCTAGGCATGCTCTGTTCAGTCACCCTTACCGGATTTGCTCCCTTTCGGCATTATACCATTTACACTGACTAGCTGACTTACTACAAGAGTCTTCCTCTCTTTTTAGTGTAAACTGTGCTGGTGTATTTAGTTGGATAATTTGGAGAGAGTTTGGGATGACAAAGTGAAGGCATTTAAGTAGGTGGGATTGGTGTAATGTAAGTGTTGACTCGTAATCATCTCTTACACTCTCATTTGCAATGGTCAGTTCATTTTCTGTATCTCTGTAACGTGTATATAAAAAAAATAGTTTGAAATTAACTTTTTGCCTAAGTGAAAATATGCCTGTAGCTGTGAAGGCATCAGACTCTCCATCGACGCAGCCTAGCTATTATGATTAGGTGAAGATTAGAGCCTGGTGGCCTCATTCTTTTGGGGCCATCTGAGCTCTAGCAGAGTCCTGATGACTTCACTGAGACCTCGTGTATTCAGAGGACAGCTAGTGGATCAGGAAACAGATGGTTTTAAATCAGCTACAAAATTCCATGTAGTATTGCCTTTTATTTCCAGGTACTTTGCCTATTTTCTGGTTTTGTGATTGTTTCATATTCATAATATTCTTTTTTTTTTTTTTTAACTTAAAAAGCTGTTTGTTGTGATGGGGGAAAGGATCTCTGAAAACAGCTAAATATGTCACGTAAAAGATAAAATAGGCTTTATAGAAAATACTTGCGATTGTACAAAACTTCAAGCTGAAAACTGGGAGAAATATTTTTTCCTTTCAATCTTTTAGGTGCTCCTTGAGTTACAGCAGCACTGGAGTAAAAAACCTTGGCTATGCGAGTTAGATATGTGGGTCCCGTTAGCATCAAGAGTACATGGTTGGCTTCTCACGTCCTGTATTACCGTGACTGAACTCTTTGTCTAGCACACAGTAACAACAAGTTTTGCATCATGCACAGCTGTGTTCTGCCTGTGACCCTGTGAAGTCAGAGAACGGTGCCCCAAACGAAGCACTTCCAGCACCGGGAGGTTATATACACAGTGAGGAGAATACAAGCAGCTGTAACTGTAGCCTTTTTTAATCTGTCTGCTTTATTTTGATTAAAAAAAAAAAAAAAGTTTAAATGGGGTGTATCTAAACACAATAATGGATCAGGTCATTATATTCACTTCAAAAGATGGTTTAAATTTATGGTTACATTCTCAGCATGACTTTTATACTTAATGCTGGTGGGTACTGCAGAAGTCGTGTCAAAAGGCTATATGGCTTTTCCAAAGAGCACTTTTAAAATCCTAAAATCTGGAGGAAACCCATGTAATCTGTGTACTTAAATTTGATGTGAATTGGCTAAGAGTCACAGGGGGTGGGGGGAAGGAAGGAAGGCAAGTAGAATGGAGAAACTTAAAAACAAAACACCCGAAAGAAACAAATAGAGCCCTAGGGAAGCTTTGAACAGAATTGTGGTGGTGTGTATGACGCTCAGACTGAATTATTGATAGGATCATTTGTCCCCATGAGGTTTTCAGCAACTGTAGAGCAGTCTTGGGATCTTTTCCTGGCATACTGCTCTGCCCTGAGTGCTCAGTGTTGGTGGAAAGTCATCTTCTCTTTCTCTGTTGGTAAAATGGAAATGGTAACACTCATCTTGCCCTCAAGGAGACAAAAGTGGGGTTTTTTAGTATGTCAGGTGCCTCAGTGACAACTGGACTTACTGTGATAAAAGAGTTTCTGTTAAAAAGTGTTGTGTTCCTGTCAGGTCCTGCTTGTTTTGAGAAAGTGTTCAGCTCTTTTCTATTGTGAGGAGGAAAAAGGAGGAGAGGGACAATACTGGGAGATGCCTTTAGAGTCAGTGCTGTGATGGAGGGACCAAGGTGCTCTGCAGCTCACCGGGCTTTGCCACGGGGCCACGTAGAGAGTGTGGGCCACAGGAAACTGTAACGTCTTTGTTGTATCTGTAGCAGCTGCACTGAGGTTGTGCATCTCTGTGCTCAAGCACAATGCAGGCATCATCAAGATGTGTATAAAAAAGTATATAAATCCGCAGCTCCACCAGAAACGGGAGACCTGCTTACCCAGGATATGGAGAAGGCTGAGGTACTCAACATTTTTGCCTCAGCCTTCACCAGCAAGTGCTCCAGCTGCACCGCCCGAGTCACAGAAGGCAAAGGCAGGGCCTGGCAGAATGAAGAACCGCCCACTGTAGGAGAGGATCAGGTTCAAGACCATCTAAGGAGCCTGAAGGTGCACAAGTCCGTGGGACCTGGTGAGATCCATCTGTGGGTCCTGAGGGAACTGGCGGATGAGGTTGCTAAGGCACTGTCCACCACATCTGAGAAGTCGTGACAGTCTGGTGAAGTTCCCGCTGACTGGAAAAGTGGAAGCATAACCCTCATTTTTGAAAAAAGGAAAAAAGGAAGACCCGGGGAATTGCAGGCCAGTCAGTCTCACTTCTGTGCCTGGCAATATCGTGGGGTGGATCCTCCTGGAAACTATGCTAGGGAACATGGAAAACAGAGAGGTGACTGGTGACAGTAGACATGGCTTCACTAAGGACAAATCCCTGACAAATTTGGTGGCCTTCTGTGATGGGGTTGCAGTGTTGGTGGATAAGGGAAGAGGAACTCGTGTCATCCACCTGGACTTGTGCAAAGCATTTGACATTGTCCTGCACGACAGCCTTCTCTCTAAATTGGAGAGGCATGGATTTGATGGATGGACCGCTTAGTGGATAAGGAATTGACTGGATGGTCACACTTAAAGAGTCACGGTCAACAGCTCAATGTCCTAGTGGAGATCAGTGACGAGTGGCATTCCTCCCTCTAGGGTTAGTATTGGGACTGGTGCTTTTTAACATCTTTGTCAGCAACACGGACAGTAGGATCGAGTGCACCCTCAGCAAGTTTGCCGATGACACCAAGCTGTGTGGTGCGGTTGACACGCTGGAGGGAAGGGAGGCCATCCAGAGGGACCTGGATGGGCGGGAGAGGTGGGCCCGTGGAAACCTCATGGAGTTCAACAAGGCCAAGTGCAAGGTCCTGCACCTGGGTCAGGGCAGTCCCAAGCACAGATACAGGCTGGGTGATGAGTGAGTTGAGAGCAGCCCTGGGGAGAAGGACTTGGAGGTGCTGGTGGATGAAACACTGAACATGACCCAGCAACGTGCCGATCGCAACCCAGAAAGCCGATCGCATCCTGGGCTGCGCCAAGAGCAGCGTGGGCAGCAGGTCGAGGGAGGGGATTCTGCCCCTCTGCTCTGCTCTGGTGAGACCCCCCCTGCAGGGCTGCGTCCAGCTCTGGGGGCACCAGCACAAGACAGACACGGACCTGCTCCAGCGGGTCCAGAGGAGGCCACGAAGATGCTCAGGGGGCTGGAGCAGCTCCCTGTTAGGACAGACTGAGAGAGTTGGAGTTGTTCAGCCTGGAGAAGAGAAGGCTCCGGGGAGACCTTACAGCGGCTTCCAGGGCTGAAAGAGGGCTGCAGGAGAAGTGGGGAGGGACTCTTGATCAGGGGTGTGGTGACAGGACGAGGGGTAACGGTTTCCAACCGAAAGAGGGGAGATTGAGATGAGATGTTAGGAAGAAGTTCTGTCCTGTGAGGGTGGTGAGGCACTGGAAGGGGCTGCCCAGAGAGGCTGTGGCTGCCCCCTCCCTGGCAGTGCTCAAGGCCAGGTTGGATGGGGCTGGGAGCAACCTGGTCTGGTGGGAGGTGTCCCTGCCCATGGCAGGGGGTTGGAACTAGATGATCTTTAAGGTTCCTTCCAACCCAAATCTTTCTGTGAATACTGGGTATTTAACTGATTATCAGGATTGAAAGTATGCATTTCATTTCCAAATGGATTTGGGATTTTTCCTAACACATGGCTAGATTCTGATGAACTTCTCTGCTTGGAACCTACCTAATTGTAATTTTTTTGGCTGCTGCCTGATCACCCATTTTGGAATTCCTCCTGTGACCAGAGACTTGGCTGGGAATATTATTTGGCTGCAATGGAGAAATCAACTTTGAGCAGTTCACTTGGTAAGTTACAGGCTGTGCTCCTAATTATAGCCACACGCTCGTGGGAACATAATTACACAATTCCCTGAGGTATATCTGGTTTGCTGCATCCAGATTTTGAAAGCTAGAGGGTAAGATACTGGGTTTTCTTTAACATTAAATTACGAAGGGAAAGCCAGGGACCTGAGGCCATGTGGCTCAATACATGCTGTGCTAACAGAATAACGAAAGCTTGCTTTGAAGTGAAGCAGGAAAATCTGCCTTCCCTATAAACAGCAACCTGGGCGTCAGAGCAGTTGTTTAATTCTTGAATCTTACTCCTTGTCACAGGGCAAGAGCCCCTGGAGGGTATCACCCCTGCAGTAAACTGTAATCACAGAAGACAGCTACTACCCTGAAATAACCTGGTGAAGGCTCACAGTGCCAGGAAGCAGCAATGGCAACACAGAGGGAAGGCTGAACTGCGTCAGGGTTTCATTTATGGAATGGATAACCTCCCGCTTAAGGAATATCTGAAGTCAAAACATGCCATTTTATACTGCTAGGTTTGGGGTGAAACATCCCTCACTTCTGTACTGTAACGCAGCATGTAAGGCTGCTCCTCGTCAGCAGCACTGCAGACATGTCAATCTGTGCGACTCATTTATTTTGCTGTTGGAGCTGAATCCTCTTAGAGCTGCAGTCAAGGAGCCAGTCTGTGCTGCATCCCTCTCGCCGGGGGACACACCACATGACCAGTGTATCCTCCGACATGAGCTACTGATTTGTTTCTCATTCCTCGCTTCCTGACATAATTTTATCCAGTGGGACAATGAGGCTGATTCTGCTTTTTCTCCACAATTTTTTTTTTTTTTTTCCTGGCATTGTGCAGCAGAGTGCTATTGCCCCTCTGATTTAGCCTTGGGGGAGCTGGCAGCCAGGGACATGACTTACCTTTCTCGTGCTGATCCTGGCTGTGTGAGGACAGCCATCAGAAAAGCATTACTGCTCTCTTAACCCACTCCTGCATGGCTGTCTGTCCACTCAAAAGACAATGAATGGTCAGGTTGCAGCTTCCCTACTAATGATCAGTGATAACCTTCTGTGGTGTGCCTCAAAGTCCTGAGGCATTGACACCTTTTAGACTTCTGTGCTCAGAGCAGTTTGCAGCACCCAGCTGGTGATGAGAGCTGCTGGGATAACAACATGTATCCAGCCTCTTGCCTCTAAGATTTCTTGCTTGTTCTTCCCATCACATTAGCAAAGCCACGGGAGAGAAACCATGGACTGCTAGAGATCCAGTGTTGCTGGGGGCATTAAACATTTTGTGGAAAGGTAGAAAAATCAGAAGTTTTCTCTTAAGAGAAAATTTTGTTGCAGATTAGGAAAAAAAAATCTACGTGGTGAAAATATTAATGGAGTGTTGCTCCTATTGGTTTTGAAACTGTCAAAAGGCTGCATGTTAATAAGGACAGTCTTTCCTTTAATCTTGCCTGTGAAGCCAGGGTCTGCTGGTATTCTTGGGAGGTCATAAACACCAGGTTTTCTTTTGGAGCACTGTCACTTGGGTTATTAACTCCATTTCGCTGTGGCTTGTCAGGGTGTTTTTGGTTTGTTTGTGGTTACATCTGATGAGCAGATGTTTGCTGTTCTCTCCCTGAGCCGTGAATTTCTAGTGAAATGTTTTGGGTGTATATCTAGAACTTTCCTTTTCAGTAGCTTAAACATAAAGCAAACTGACCATGACACGTTTGTTCATTACAGGTGCATGCACATGTGGATAAAACCCTCATATCTGTTTGCCGCGCTTCTGATGCGGGGCATCTTTATCTCAACAAAAAATACTTGTGTGCATTCTTGAAACTAACTTTTATTGCAATGACATTTTCCCTTGCTCAGCAATGTATTTATTTTCCTGCCACAGAATCACACTGTATACAAAGGAAGGAAAATGACAAAGTTATTAATCTTTTTCCTTGCTCCCTCAGATAAAATCCTCTGCTTCTCTGTCTGGGTTTTACACATTCAAAAAAAAATAACTCCTGTCACTGTCATCAATCTGTTTGCTGGCAAAATCTGCTGTGAAGTTTTACTGCAACACGGCTCAATTCAGGGTAAGTACTGAAGTTCAGTAATTTTACCTTTGTATACAGTAGAACTTGGTATAGTTTTCTAAATCCCTTAAAAAGTTGCTGAATTAACTTTTCATGAATACTTAATTTTTTCTTTTTGTAATGCAGCTAATGAAAAAGAATTCATATCTGTGTCTTCTCTATTATGTGAAAAAGTAGGCTAAGGAGCTAATTTTGTCGTGTTGTATCTGAACAGCTTCAGGCGTTCCCACCTCTGAGTTTATGGCTGGGTTATGGTCATGGTCAGAGTACGGCTCTAAGTGTTCAGTTTGTATGCACCCAGGTGTGAGGCAAGGAGGAGCTTTGTGGAAATTGTTGTGATGGGATTTAATCTCCTTTCTGACTCTCTAAGTGCTAATTGAGATGGCAATGGTACTTGCTCCTGCTAAAAGTAATAGCAATTAAACCAACTGGAATTCCTGCAAAAACTATCAGCAGACTTTACTTGAGGATACATGCTTAGGTAGCAGTTACGTATTTTCTATGCTTTCATTCCATTTCATCACCTAAGTAGTGGGTTGTTTAAAACTGCATATTGTCACCTATTACAATTCCAAATTTTTTAGATAAATTAACAACATTCTTATTATTTTGAAAAGACGCTATTTCCGTTTAGTGTATGTCTTCCTTTCAGCTTACAGTGTTATTTCAAAGATTAGCGGACAGAATTTCACAATAAAAATCCAGTTCATTATTTTCATTGTGAAGGTACTCCAAGAGATCTCCTTCCTGGAGCTGTCATATAAGAGGAAACCTGCAGAGGGCACTGTATTGTCTTAGATGAATTTGACTTCAGACTCGAGGAGGACGTAGGATTTTCTAGGTTTCTGCATTTTGGTAAAATTACAGTCAGAAAACATTTTTTTCATGTATGTAGTGATAAGTGGAGTTACAGATTGGACATAAGGATGACAATCTCTGATTCTTGTATCTTTGAGATGAAAGGGTAAAAACCAGAGATATTATGCCATATTTTCAACATAATTCTTGCCCTCACCTTCCTTTCTTCACCAACGATTTTCTGAACATTTCGGCTGTCAAGTGTTTGGGAAATTAGTGTTGTAACTTAATAGGGCAAATACTGAAACTGCCACGGTTCGGAACAGGAGATCTGAAAAATGCTAATAACAGAGTGTGCAAAATTCACTTCCATCCATCTAAAGCAGGGCTCAGATTTCAGACACGAGCTCTCCCTCCCCATCAGGAGGACAGTACAATACAGCTCTTCTGTAGAAAGTGGTTAGCAAACGGAAATTTCTGTTAATTCTGGTCTTCCAGAGATTAAAATTTGTTCAACTCCATTTATTCAGACAAAGCATTTTGGATGGTTATAGAAAAGCGATCAAAATGTTGTGTCCCACTGTGTGTTTGCAAAGTGGATTTAAGTTAAGCCTTAGTGATTTTAAAATGCAGATCACAAGTTACTGCATATCTTTTCAAGCCTTCTTGGCACCTTTGTTTAGATTAAGGGTTTCTCTCTGAGCCAGCTGGTGCCCCAGCAGTGCAACAGTCTGCCTTGTTTTGATTCTGCAGATAATTATAACAGAATTGGCTTTCTAGTTTCATTTTCACTAGTGTTTAGATTTGTGTCTGAAACACAGTCATGTCTTTTAGATATTACTGCATGCCTGAGCTGGTTTTAGTCCCTTCACATGCACGATTTACAAAGGGCTTGTTGCTTTAAAATTATTTTTGTTTTGAGAGCTGAACTACAAAACCAACCTCAAAATCGGCCATTGTTACAAATTGATGCTTTAGCGAACAGTGAACAATGAGAAAGACTTGCACAGCTTGTGAAGTGCTCAGCTAAAAAACCACAGATTTTTATCTTGGGTCTTCTAGTATTTAGTATATTGAACAATCTGTCTTCTAGTTTTATGATTGGGGGAAGTTGTGTGATGATGCAAGACAGGTATTCCAGAGGCTCTATAGCTGGCCACTAGTATTTCCACTGCAGTTTAGCAGTTTTTTCCTACCTTTAAAATCAGTGCCCTACAGAAAAAAAAAAAAAAAGGTAGACTGAGGAGAGCTAAGTAATCTTGATTCAGATCTTGCTTTATAAGGGGTTACAAATGACCTTCGCCTCTCAGGTTTGTGACCAAACTTGCATCCTTCACTTCTCAGCCCCAGTCTGACAGCCCCTGCGAGTGTGCAGGAGAAAAGCTGATACTTGCCGTGAGATCAGACCTTCCTGCAACTCAGCATTTCAAAAAGTGCTACTGTCCTTATGCATTTCCATCAAGGGGACTCAAGACAGGTGAATAGATTCCTCTTCCTTGATAAAATAGAACTATTCAGCCATCAAGGAAATTTATTTGGCAGAGGATAGCTCTGGTTCAAGTCTAAGCTTTATTGGGCTGGCACTCCCTGGTGAAGGGGCGTTTGCTTTTCTGAGAGGACCTGCAAGCTGGCACCTGAAAATTGTATTGGAAAACATGTTAATCGTTGTACAGCAGAGATATGGGAGCCACCCGTATCTGAATGCTTTTACTGAGCAACAAGGAGACTCGATGGTTCTTTGCTTCCGTGCCCACTGGGAACTATATTGGGACTTTAGTGGTTTCCTTAGTACCACATGGCTGGACCTCTCAGAACAGGGGCTAATTGTCACAAAAATCAAATTTGAAAGACTGAAAAATCAATTTTTGTCCATAATGCAAAATGATGTTATCTGTTCATCTTGATCTGTAGAATTAAGGTAGAGCAGGGTGTAGTCATGGGAAAGGCTAAAAGTCCTGGCAGTACCCTTTATGCATTGTGGAAGTAGCAGGTATGGCAGCAAAGAAAATGCAAACCCATCCTGTATTTGTTTGTTCCTTCCTGCAGAGCCTGTCTCCTCGATGCCTGGCTCGTGTCTCCAAGTTCCTGCTAGGTATTGGGAGAGGGAAACGTATTAGCAGCTCTGCAGAATATTGATTAAGACCTCTGCACAGCTTTGTATTTCTCCTGCAAAAGAGCACATTTAATTCACATCCCATAGAAGGCAAGGCAATACTAAAGCCCTTGGAGAAGACAGATTTGTTCAGATCACTCCGAAGACGACCCAGAGCTTTCAATAGCCCTTTCTGGAAAGCCCCTACTGGTTATTGCCTGAAAGTCGTTATTCTCCAACAGCCGAATGGCGGTAATGTGTATTTGGCTTTGCTTTGTACAAAGTCTGGAGAGCATGTCACCCTGATACCAGGGTGAGTGGGGAGCTGGAGAAAAATAAATCCATCGGCTAGTTGCTGTGGTTCGCTACCCTGGCTGACAAAGGCAGCGCAGATATTAAAGATTAAATTAACCGCGTGCTCCATACTGCTCTTGGCCCTCTCAAGTCAAGGTTCAGGTGTGCTCCTATTTTTGACCATTCTTTCCCTTGAATTGGGAGTTCTGGATGCACACTGTGGTTAAAGTAGAGGTAGGCAAGTTTTAAGAGCATCAGGCTCACTGGAAAATAAAGTACTTGCATTTCTTCTAAAACTGCCCTTGCAAACTTCCTAATTAAACTTTTCTACCCCAAATGAACAGGGATCTGGGTATGCTATGCCAGTGCCCCAAATCTAGCAGCATTTGGGGACCCCTGTAAGCCTTAGCACAAGTCTCTGCCTGCCCACCTCCTCCTTGAGGCCGCACTCCAGGTGAGTGGCAGTCAGCTGCTGCGTGGTACGGACAGCCTCTGTGTGCCGTGTGCTCGTCTGAATGTAGAAATGGGAAAGGACAGAGCTGTTTGCTAAAGGTCTTTCTAAAAATAATCACATGTAAAAATAATGTAACTTGCTAATGAGCAGCGGTGTCTGGAGCATACCACAGTGGCCTATTGATAAAGTCCACAATGCCATAGACTGGATTCCAGCGTGGATGAGTTCTCTGTGCAAATGAAACTGTCCAGAAAGATTGTATGAGCAGGATATAATCTTTTTGATCAGAACTAGGGCATGTCACCATCATGAACACCTCTTAACCATAATAAAACGTGCCACAGAATCTGTAATGATCATGAATACTCTGGATTGCTGATCTTGTCTGAGACACCAAAGGCCATGAAGTCAGAACACAGCTTTTCCCATGCCCTTTCTGTTTGGCATCCGATATAGGAATTGTGAAGCAAGATTATTTCCCCTTCCTGTTTCTTTTTTTTAAATTTTAAGTCCCTGTAAAACACATCTGAAACTTTTTATGATATGTTGTGGCCTGAAGCCAGTTTCTGTCTTGTAGTTATAAACCTCTGTAAATCGGTTTCACCACTGGCCGAGCTGACAGATTCAGAACTGCAATACTGCAAATAGTGCTCCTGAGAAGTGGGACGGGGCTACCGTGCCGCCATCGGTACGACCATGTTAAAGTCAAAAGCGATTATTGTCTGTTTGGGTGTATTGATTTATGTAGCTGGCTGCATGGCAAGTTAAAGCGGATGAGAGGAAGGTGAACATGTTTGTCTCTTCTGTTCTGATTCATGTGGGAGACTGTCTCGTCAAACAGTGATTATTATTTCATTGAAAAGGCTTTTAATATAGAAAACCCCACCTAGTGACAATATAATATGACTCTGAAATAGCAAACTGTATAAAAACCTGCTGGGAATATCAGTAGCATAACACTAAATCAGGGGTGTACGCAGTAGTCTGTCAACTACTTGTCTGCTAACTGACAGATAAAGAAAGGCAGAGCAACCGAATTCTTTCAGACTGCTTTTCCGTGTTCTGTTTGCATCTTCCCTTAAACCAGCTGAGTGTGTAACCACAGATCACATTTTATTCTAGGAATAGGAAAAATGTTGAGCTTGTTATAATGCTGCTTTAAATATTGTTTTATCTGCCTGAGGTTTGGCTCATTTAGTTCTGTCCGAGGCCATAATTACAAATCAGAAGTCTTTATCTGTAAATGCACACTTCTGACTCCCTCCTCGTGTGTATGCTTGCTCTGTCACTCCAAAAGCTTTGACTAATAATCGTTTCTGGAGAGTATAGAAAGAAACTATATTTATCCAGTATTTTCATATAGTTCAGTTAAGACCAATTCAACAAAAATATTTGCAATTTAGTGAATAGTTTCAAGTTGGTACGATGACAGCTTCCCTTTCAGTCCTCCCATGGATTCTGTGATTTGGAATGTGCTTTATAAAACACTGTGTGCAGGCTGATGCTAGTATGGCTGGTGCTGTTATGACCATTGAGACAAAACCAGGAGGAACAAAGACTTTATTTTCAACTAGAAAAATATAACCAAGGACAACTTTGTTTTCCAGAAGTTTTAGTTGCTGTTTCAAAACAAGAATTTTATTAAGGATTTTTGTTCTAGTCGTATCTTGAAATCAAGCCACTCAAACAAATTTCCTTATAACTGCAATAATTGACATTTCAATTACTCCTTTTCATTTTTTGAGGAAAGTGCCTCAGTTTGAAGATCGCGAATAATACAACTATTTTAAGCCATTTACATGGTGGCTTTATTGTTTCTAGGGACTAAACTGAAACATAGTCTGATCAATGATGCATAAGTAGCTTGGACTATATATATAAGCAAACCACTCAAGGAGTGATACTTAGACATTACCAATGAGTTGTCATGGGGATGAGTTTTAAGTGGCTTTGTCATTGGTGTGTGTCAACAACTAATATCAGAAAGTGACTAACAGTTCTGTGTAATGGCCCGTGTCTTTGAGCTGTTTTTCTGCTCACTTCTGTTTATTTCTTTCAAAGCTAACATGAGACAACCTTTGAGGCTGTGAAGGCTTGTTGGTCTGTCTCGGGGCAGAGGTGGCTTTAGAGACTGCAGAGCAGGTGAAGTAGGTAGGCATGGCAGGGAGCCAGGTGTCTGCGCCTTGTGCAAAGAACCTGCAAGGGGGAGCAGGGAGCCACCTGCTGGGTCTAGAAGAACAGACAAAACTGCCTGGGAACCAGAGGGAGCTGAGCAGAGTTTGCTGCAGCTCAGAAACTGGTGAAGTGACAAGCTTGGAAACAAAGACCACTTGCCAGGACAGGAGACAGGAGCAGTTTTGTCTGCAAATCTCATCTCTGTCTTCTCTTCTGAGCTGAGTGCCATCTGCTAGTATAAGGGTCTTCCGGGTTTGAATTTTTCTTTTTGCTTTTTTTGATGGTCTAACCAGATCCGGCAGAAAGGTCTGGCCAACTTGATCTCTTCTCAGACTTCTGTTTCCAAAAATCCAGCGCAGTTACTGCTGCATTTACAAAGCAGCGACCATCTGGGCAGGACTGGTAACTGGTGCCTCTGACACGTTTCAATGTGGAGAAGTTTCTACATTTTATTTTCTAGCGTATGACATCCTTGAGATTTTATATCCATAAAATATAGAAAAGAATTGTAGCTTCCGCAGTTTGTTCAAATTTATTGTTTTAAACCCTTAGGAGGTGAAAAGCGGCAGATACTTTTGCATATAGTTTTCTATCTCCTCTCAATACAAGTCCTAAATTTTTTTCTCGTCCCGATCTTAATGCTGTTATACTGAAGTTTCTTTCAGTGTTCTGCAGTGTTCAATGTCTTTTATCCTGAAGGGTACTGAATTGTAAGTCCAATAAGCTGGACACTGTCAGAGTCTTTGAAGGATTCAGTTGTCTAACGTCATTTAATCTACAGTGGCATATGTAATTCTTAGCTTTTACTGTCCCTTGGGCAAAACGTTTTCTGTCAGGGTACGCAGAATCTGTGTGGTTTATCATGAGTATTATTATTTATAAGTCTTTTCGTTGGAGAGAAAAGAATTTTGTCTTACATTGAAATTCATGTTGAAAAAAGAATTTACAATGGTGTTCTTGGGAGCTGCACCAAGAGCAGTCTTATAAGGAGGTATTTGAGGATGGAAATAGCAGTAAGAAATGATCTACAGAGAACGGGCTTCACTGATATCTGCTGTCCCAAATCCTATGCTAGAGAGGTGCCAACTTTTTGGGGAAGACAAAATGGCTTGCAGTTTATTCATTACAGCTGTATTACTCGTTAGCTAATTCGTAATTTGCTCTACACTGTAATATGAAGGATTGCACTTAGGGCTGTAGTTTGCTTTTGCACTTTTGTTGTGCATTAAACAAATGAAAATTAAATAACACTTTTTTGGCTGCTATGTGGCACAGGCTGGCTCATGTTACTAAGAAGAAATCCTTTCACTGCAGACTGTGACTTGGTAAGGCGTAGGAAAAGTTTTCACTCATATTAAAACTTTTCAAAACTTCACCAAATGTTAGGCTGTTGACTTACTTTCTTTCTCCCGTTCCTTTCTGTGGCTGCATTTTAAAAGATTCAAAGTGTTTCTGAGGTCTGTCTATCCGTTACTTGTGTTTCCACTAAACCAAAATTATTCAAGACTGACAATATGCATCTCAGTAATCTTCTACCTCCAGGAAAGATTAAAGAATATAATAGAACTTCAGATTCTGGAGGAAAACTTTTCTGAAACCATATAGGTCTGATCTGAAGAGAATGAAGCTTGTATCACTATTTTATTAAGAGAATATCAATCATGGAGAATGGCTAGGGCAAATATTAAACTCCATAGTTTTATGGACAGTGAGATCTGCCTAAATAACGTGAGATTTTTTTTTCCCCTTGTGTTTCTGTTATGATAATAAAAGTTCAGAGGCTGTGCTGCACATTCTTGGGAGTTCCTTACATTTTCTGAGGTGTACTTCTATTTTGTGTCAATTCTATGCATAGAAAAGTCAAATACTTTTTCCAATATCTGCTTTTGGTTCAAATAGTAGGGATGCTAACACCATAAAGTCTATAATTTCTCAGTAGACACCAGCAAGTTCTCTACGGTGTAGCATTTCTCTCTAGCCCAATACTTGGGAAGTTCTTTTTCACCTTGTTCAGAGTATGCATTTGAGAAAAATTCCATATAAAACATACTATAAGCACAGAAAGTAGCCGTGTCAAACACCTAGGTAAGTCTTTTTTCGTTCACTTCTGAGTGAAGTACAATTGCTCTCTGTGTAATGATTTTTAGGGACAATGTTCAGCTCAGCTGAGGTTTTTCCTCAATTTTATGCCATACTCCTGCTTAAAACCTTTGGTTACCTCTAAAGAATGTCTCATTCCACTGTTACTGTAATGGACTGAAGTAATGAGTCATGGCAGAAAAGAGCCCCAACTGGTGCTGGAATTCATTGGGCCTGTGGAAAACGGGGACTTGGCCAGTGGTGCAGTAATTATAACATCTCCTTCAGCTTTCAAACAGCTGTGGACAGATGTGTTTTACACTACCTGGAAGGCAGGCCATCAGGGAGTCTTTTCTGACGGAGCGTTGGAACGGAGTATTGACTAATGCTTCATTTTTCTTGGGTGGTTTTCTCCAGCTGGGCATTGTATGCATGACAGAGAGTTCAGCCTGGTTAGATAAACCTCCTCAGCAAAGCAGTATTTTGCACTTACTTTATGTTAGTGACAGTGCACTATAGTCGGCGCCTATGTACATGGCTATGGCAGTCCAGTGTTCTGACTAGATCGGGGAGACAGAGACACTCAAACCAGTTCATAACATTTTTATGTTGGTCTTTCTACAGTTTTAATGTGTGGTGACGTGTGTGTTTGTTCATGCTTGGTTAAAGGCTGAAGTCTTAAAGCTTAAGGTCTTTCTAGATCTCTCCCTCTCTGCCCTTCCCTCGCCTTTGCAAAAGAGAGGAAACTATGCTACAAAGGCAAGGAAGTTTTATATTTTCCCTCAAAAATAGAGATTTTTTTGGTGAGGTGTCCTTTATTCTGTAGCTGTTCTGAACTCTAATAAAAATAAATCTTCTACTCCAGGAAAGGTATTGTATCACAAATGCTCCTTACCTAGTTTGCACTCCAGGGAGTTCCTAGTGCTCAGTCACAATACAAATTGCACCTATTAGTTTGCAATTTTGCCAAATTACTTCAGTTACAAATAATCTGACTTTAAGCAATCTTATGGGACTCCGTAACCCAAATAAATAAAACCAGTTAGGAATTTAAGATTATTTTTCTGGTGAAGCAGAAGGTAAAATTAAATGGAATCAAGAAAGATGATATATGGTTTGGTTTTGGATTAATTGAATGACAGATGAGAGCTTTTTCCCCCAAATTAAACACTTCAAATTTAAATTACCAAACAGTGCTCTACAGTATTTTTCGAGCTTATGATTGTCTCTAGCAGGGCTAAAATGTAGCTAGTGACAGTTGTAAATAATGCAGGTTGTATTATCCTGGGTAGTGTGGTACAGTTTGTGCTTTAAGGAAGATTTGTGCTTTAAGGAGGACAAAACTCAGCTTTGGCAGGGGGATGATTTTGAATGAAGTGTTCCAGAAAGCCATATTTTTTTTTAATATTAAATATCTGACATTATTCTTGTCTAAACATAAAGATTCAGTGCTGAGAATTGTACGCTGATATAAAAGCTCATTCAGGAAAAAGTCGGTGTTTGTGGCAGATCCCCTGTCAATATTTTAGTGTCGTTTTCTGAATGCCCAGAGCAGCTGCTGTGATGGCAATTCACACAGTCCTGGTCGTCTGCTCCTAAACAGCAGCGATGGGAGAAAAGGTGGGTGCTCACAGCAAGTAACAATTAGCAGAGTGGCTCTGGGCCAGGCTAACTTAAACAAATTCAATACTTTTCTGTGCCCTACTGCAGCACTGAGTTCCCCTTCAGTGATTTTCCTTGCTTTCCGACTTCCATCAATACCACCTTACAGCAGCAAGGTCAATTCCTTTATGTGCACCCTGTCAGTCTGACTGTCATCTTCCATCTAACTCTCTTTCTGGCTGCAGACTATTCTCACCTGTTTGCAGCTGCGACACTAAAAGGGCAATATTTTGGGAGGATGAGGGTCAAGAAGAAAGGCCTTGGTGAGGAACAAGTGACAATTAAGAACAGACATATTGACAGAATTGATATACCTTGCTTACATCGACTGACAGCAATACATTCAGATGATAAAAAAAGATAATGTCTTGATTAAATTTGTGGGGTGATGGGGCTCCAAGGTAAACAGAGCTTTGAAGTGGTCCTGCCTAGACAGTCTCCTAAGTGAGGGGCCCAGAATGCCCAAAAGGCTATAAACCATGCCCTTCTAAAATGTTTTATTAGAATTAAACTCAAAGATCTAATGTTTAAAACAAAAAATCCGAAGAACACAGAGAAGGTGGAGCAGGAGTTAGAGCTTGCACATCTCCAGCCCCCTTTCCTTGCAGATGAGACTATGTAATCACACTTTGTACTGTCTAACTCCTCACATTTTGATGCCAGCAAACTCTGCTCAATGCCTGTTAGTCCCTGGGAAATTCTGCCCTGAGCAGCTCTTTCTTCCCTGTTTCTCTCTGTATTTCTGCTGGGGCCTCTGACCACTTCCCCTGCCCTCCACATTGCTGTGCCTCTCCCTGGGGTCTGTCCGCCCTTTCCTCCGGGGTGCTCCACCAGGCCCTGCTCCTTCCCGGGGGACCATGACTCTCACAGACCATACGAATACAACAAATCACTTTTTTTTTTTTTTTTTTTTTTTTTTAATGTTTGTTATGGCAAGGAGAGACATATTCATCTAAAAAGCCTGTTAGGGAATGGTCTAGTGCAATTCCAGACAGGGGAAAAAAACCTTTTACATTTTAAGTGGATACAGACAAAATCCAGAGAGGACTGCATGGCACTGCTTCTTGCAGAACTTACTGTTTTGAGGCTTTTTTTTGAGTTTTACGTATATATATATATATATATATACACACACATTTCTGCTGAGCTAAGATCTATGTTGTACAAATTTAGCTATCCCTGTTTGTGCAGCATAGACTAGCTTTTCATCTTCCACTGAAGCTTCTTTGTTGTACTTCTGAAATTATGTAGCTGCAAAGAACTGTAACTGAACAAAGTTTAAAAAGTGTTGGAATGTTTATGGAGATTTCCTCCCTTTCTGCTAAGGATTGAATTGAATATTTGCACTGAATATTTAGCTGTTTCTTTTTCCTATAAATTCTTGGTTATTTCTTATCTGAGAGAAGTTGAAAAATAAAGCTCTGCAGTCTAGATAACATGAAGAGCATAAATCCAGATTCAGATATAAAGTACAGAGAAATGTGGTAAATTTTACTTTCCTTATTTGTTATAATTTAATAGCTACTAAAAAGCAGAATTTAAATTGTATTTAATTACTACAAGTTTGAGAAGCCTAATTATAATAAAGGAGAAAAGCTCTCTTTTATGCTGAAGCAATAGTGGTTGCAAATAAACTGATGTTTAATCAAGTGATCTGTGTTAGACCTCAGTCCTTTCTGTTGCTACTTCTGACATTTTTGATGAATTTGTAGCGCATGTTTCTGAGGCGGTAATGAGACTCAACTTGTAGAAGCACTGGGAAAATACTAAGATTTGTAAACTGATTTCTCATCATCAGATGAAAAATTAGCTAAGTGCAAATTTGTGCCATAAAGCTTCAAGTGGCTGGATTTAGAGAATGTTTAACATGTATTTGTAATTAAGCTACAAGTTACTTCTGTGAAACTGCGGTTGGGTGGTTGTTGAAACAGATGGCTCTTTCAGGAGATGTAAGATGACAGCATAGGTGCTCTATAAATCACTAAAATTCATATTTGTCTTGCACCACTATAATAGCACTGTTCTTGATTAAATAATTTGGGCTCCGCTCTCACTCCTGGAGAAATCTTGGTGCTGATGTTGGCGAGGCTGTCAGCATCTCATTCACGGAACAACCAACCTGGTTACTCTCAAAAGGTTTGCAGTTCTTACAATGAAAATAGCCCTTTCAACATAAATCAATATCCCAAAGTCATGGAAAGGCTGTAGCAAGGCAAATAAATAGTTGCGCTAGAGTATCCTTAGGTCCTCTTTATGCATTTTGTGCCATCACTGAAGTGCTACAAACATTAGCAGCTTCAGAAATAAATGAGATAGTAAGTGGCTCAGTCAATGGAGTTATCTAATTAGGTTGGATATAAAAACATGCTTTAATCTCCCTAATTACCTACCTACTGGAGGAAGAACAGTTGATAAAATGGTGTGAGTTTTTATTTCAGGAGGCATACCAATGCAAGACCCTCCTTTCCTGGAAAAATTCTGCTTGGGAAAGAATCTACTCGTAGCTGTGTGGATGGGGAAAAAACTTGGTGTTCAAAGGGCAAGTTATGCAAACTAGGATCGTTGCATTTGCATAAAAGTATAGATGTCCATACTGGAATAGCTGATCTTTAAGGGGACTTTATCCTTGTTATACATGCCAATGTGTTTTAACATAAGTTAGTATCTCAGGAAAAAACCCATATTAATGTTAGCCCTGCTTTAAGCAGGAAAGTGAACTAGACCTGTAAAGCTTCCTTCCAAAATACATTTTTCTATAACAAAAAAATCACAGATTTCCAGTTATTAGAGCTTAAATTTTGCAGGGAGGTATTAGAATATTCTGCAGTTTTGATTTTTTTGCAAGAAGTACAGGAAGGAGAATATCAGCTGTCAGGTATCCCCTCAGTACAGAAAGGCATATACTGAGCCTGAAGAACTGGGTGAAAGCAAATAACTGTGCCTGTGATGAACTGAGTAACAATGAAAACCATTGAAACAGGAGCTCACTGTCAAGTCAGCACCTTAGCTAATAGTAGAGTTGTTTGGAAATCTTTTATTTTCTTTAAATGTTACACATTTAAAATACTCTTCTTTTAATCAGACAGTGATCCCTGAAAATGATTTAGTGTTCTGTAAGGTTCTGCAGCCATCCTGAATACTCTCTTCTGGTTGCCTTGCATCTGATTCCCTGCTCTTATAGGAGGCACAGTCAGATTCTTGATTTCCTATAGCTAGTCAAAATCTTACTTAAAGTAGACCAAAATTAACATACACATTGCAAGCGCAGCAAATCATGCCCTAAGTCTTCTGACAGTAGTAAAACATGCTTGTTTATGGGGGAAAAAGCTCTAATTTCTTTCTCTGAATTAAATCCTCTCCTCTCTCTTCTTCTCTCAGCTGTATTTCTCCCTCTCATCTTACTGGAAAAGAATCTTTTTTCCGTCAAAGAAAATACTTAGAAATCCCTGTACAAAACATCAGCACTTCTAATTTTCTCTGGTTGCTTTTGACAGTGGTAAATGAAGTCCTGACAGTAGCTAATTGGGCAATAAACATGTCTTCTAATTGTAAACATGTGTCTAGTGTGGGAACAAATGATATTCTTGAGAGGACCTCTTCCCTTGACTGCTTCTATTGGAGCTCTGGGCTTTACTGCAACGGGAGAGAGCAGCACTACTGCAGGCGCCCGGGTGCTCGGCGTGCTCCTCACTGGCTCTCCTGGATGCGTGTCTCTGTTGGGACAACAACAGCTCTAATGGATGGGGGTCCCTGACGCCCGCCCTCCTCACGGCCTTGCAGGGATGGTGCCCTGGGAATCTCTGCTCAGGGTGGCAGTTCCAGGCTGCCAATTTTATGGCAGGGAGCCGGGAAGTGCTATGAAGAGCTGGGCAGATGGGATGGCAAGGAGGCAGGTGAGCGGGCAGGCAGCCAGAAAGCTTCAGTCATTCGAGTTGACTAAACTGACTTGTCCTTGCAGAATTTTGCTGCATTGGTATTTTTCTGATGGAAAGTTTTTGTCCATGTCTGTTGAGGAACAGCACTGCTCTTGAACAAAGAGCACCTTCCCTGCCAGCCTGGGCTTGTCACCCCGCTTTCCGTGCTCCTTGGGGTAGGGTTGCAGGGCCAGGGCAGGTTGCTTCAATGGGGCAGCATGGTGGTCTCTGACACAGACTCCTCAGCCAAGGGCACCTGATACCTTCCACTGAGACTCTGGGAGCCCGCTCCAGGGAACTGGGGTAGTCACAGCATTTCCTGACTGAAATCTAGAGCTACTCTCGTTCAGTTCTTAGCTAGTCTGGACTAGAGACTGACTAGTCTAGTGGTCTGTTTTGTTGAGCTCATATTTTCTCATTTCAGTCTGACAATGCCTGAATGAAGTGAGCAGATTTTAAGGAATTAAAAAATGTTTTACTGCAATCTAACAGTATCCTGTGAGATTTCAGCAGTGTGTACATTGAAAGGTCCCTAAAAACACCCAACTTGGTTTTGTTTTGCAAGTAGCCAAGAGGAATGGTATCTACTATTACTCTCTGTGACACTCTTGCCACCATTAATGAAGCCACCTCTTGCCCTGGGGGGGCTTGTTTCCTGTTTCTCAGAAGTTGCTTCTATTCATTTACCTATTTATTTATTTATTCATTTTTAGCCCATCTAGTTGTAGCAGCTGTCTTGCTTCCTTTGCCTTGCCTTTTAAGCATGGAATTTCAATTACTTCCTTGTCAACACTGAAATAGGAAAAGCCCTTTATACTATTGTTGACATGTCAGTTATAATGCCTTCCCTTCTCCTCTTCAGAGATGCTGCCAAAGAGGATTGTATTTGAGGGAGATCAAGTTTTTTTGATGATCACTTTTAATATAGGCAGATGAACAGAATTTTAAAATCAACTTTACTGTTTGACCCCAGGGGAAAAAACCCCAAACAATATATACCATGATGATTGAATACAGCTAATCTTCCTATACTCTGTTGTTGATTTTGTCTCTCCCTCCTTAATTTAATGAGAGCTTTGCATATTCATATGTGGAAACTTACTGACAATATGTTGGTTTCTGCAAATTTTCCAGTGCAAATTATTTTTTGTGTCATGTTTTACTTTACCTCAGAGCATTTTCCAAATTTTCTAATTGAAGTTTGGATTATTGACCAGATGAACGTATTTTTCCGTATTTTCCAACTTATTTGGCAATGCTTACTGACTGATAGGAGCAAAGTAACAGGTAGAAAACCAAGATTTGAAAGCTTTGCTTGGACAAAGCAGGAGAAGGCTAGGATGTTAGGAGACTCTCCTCTGCTCATTTCTCAATGATTTCTGCTCCAAACCCCACAACAGGCTGTACAACCCCCTGCATGCCAACGTGGGCCACTCGTCCATATGGGCCCAGCTAGCAAACGCAGTGTGTATGAGAAATGTTGGATTTACTGCCCGTGTACAGCTCACCTGTGTCACATATCCACAGCAGGCTCCTGGGTCAGATTCCAGTCTGGGGGACAGGCAAATATGTGAGTTTGGACATGAGGTGCAACCCTGAAGTTTATAGTTTTTTGAGCCTTTTCTGTAATAAAGATTTTCTGCCCCAGTCCATCTGAGGTTTGATTTATAAGTTAGTCATATCTTAATCTCTGGACAGAAAATTTGCAATATTTGCTTTTACATATGGTATGACTGCTGCAGAGCCTGAACTAACAGAAAAGGAAATCTTCTAGCTTAAGTAGTAAAATGGAAAACCTTGGAGAATACTTGATGTTGATAGAAGTAGTGTTATAGTAGAAGGAGGCATTTTCGACCTTGCAAATGATAGGAAAAAGTAAAATGAACAGTGATTGTCAGTAGACAATTCTCTGCTTGTTTTTCTTCAGAAAGACTGATTTTCTTCTGATGGATCAAAGGAAAAATCCGGTATCTTCACACTAACAGATAACAGAAAACAAGGAAGCAACAGAAAATAATGTTGCCAAACTTTATGCCCCTTTGGGATCAAGGATCATAGTCGTGCAAAGACACATTGAAGCAGCCGAATGCAGAAGTTTTCTAGAAGAAAAATAAAACCAGAGAGATTTACTTTCCTCCCATTCCACAGGGTCAACACACACACACGCTATCCTCTGCTGCTTCAGTGTAATTTCTCCATGAGAGCTTCTTGGTGAGGTACAATGAAACAAAGCAGCATGAGCTGCAGTGCTATGAAAATATTTTTGCTTATGGAAACACGCATTTGTTCTGAGTAAATGTAATGTAAATTGGCATAGTAGAATGATGCTTGTGAGACTGGAGTCTGTGTTGCTTTCCATGCAGTGATGCCTCTGAAACAGCTTGTGTTAATTCCTCTATGAAGATGTGGCCTGTACAAAGATGGCTGTTACATTCTTTCCTTTTCACTGGGGCACGTTTCCATGTGGCCGGTCAGGTCTAGTCTCATCCCTGGGTTCCAGCTATGAGAGGTGCAGAGAGGAAGGTCAGTATTTCTGCTGGCGTCTTAACAGGGTGAGGGCTCCTTCACTGGGTGACTTGGGAACATGCTGGTTCACAAAGAGCCAGAAATAGTCTTTTTGTAGGCGTGAGGGGTGTTAGAACAGCTTGTACGATGTGGTCCTTTGTTCTGCTCAGGTGGGGGGGGAGGCAGCCTGTCAGCCCCACTGTGGCCCTGTGCTGAATGGCGAGCGGGGCTGTGGGGGAGAGGAGACTGCATTTACGCAGGGCAGTCGGGCAAACAGCCCAGGTGAGAGGTACAGCCCAGAGAACTGCAGCAGCAGAGAAGGCCAAAGCTGGTCCTATGGCTAAGAGAGAGGACACCTCCACACGGGGCTGTTTATGGGCCTGACGAATTTGTTGTAAATCAGGCAGAACTGAAAAGTGCTGTATTAGAAAGTGAAGGGCACTGGAAAGAAGCACTGTGCAAGGACACGGTAGGCAGGGAAAAAGAGGTTTGTTTTCAGGTCATTTAATTTTAATCTGTCCATCCCAGCAGGTCTATGTTTTCTTGCTTTAAAAGGTTACCTTGGTCTAGTTTTCCATGTGTTTCATTTTGATAAAACCTGACTTTGCAGGTTGGAAGCCTTTGGTGTCTTTTAGTTTTGAAGTGGTAAAGCAGTTCCATCCTGAGGTACTGGACAGTTCAGGTCTTGCAATATATGGCAATCAGAGGAGAATAATATATATCCTAATACGTCCAGCAATTTAGAAATTCACTCTTGAAAAAAGAATGATAAAGAAGAAAAGCAGCCTCTGGTAAAAAGCCCTGAACAGACAAGACAACGAACACCTTTCTAATTTCGTTCTAGCTTTTGCTGATGGTAGGATCTAAGAAAGTCTTATTGCTTCAGTTCAGAAAAATAAGTAGCAGCACAATACAAAAGATCTCAGAGGGGAAAAGTTATAGAAACAGGCCTTTGGCTTTTCTTTTTTGAAAGTTAAATATGTCTGAACAGTGTAACTGGGATAGTCAGTGAGCACAGACTGTCAGATTACAGGAATGTTTTCCTGTAATTCTCCTATCCCAGGTAAAAGAAGCAGGCCCAGCATCCAGTTTACATGTTGCCCTTCTACTTCCTTCTTGGGCTTCACAAAAATGCAAGATATGAATCGAAACAAAGCAGCACTCTCTCTGCAGAGAAGACATGGGCTTTTCAAGCTATGGCTGTGATCTTCAGAGCGGTGTCAATGACACAGGATTTGGGTTCACGTTGACATTACTTGGCGGTTTTGTTTTCATGTTCTCATTCCATTTCATAAGAAATTCAAAGGTCTGTCAAAATAATTATCTCTACAGCTGTGTGTTTTTAAGTCAGAACTGATAAGCAAAGTAACTGTTGGGGGTAATGCTGGCATCAGATTCACTGGATACTTCAGTTTTGCCTCTCTGCACCCACATTTTAAACTTACAATCTTCCCTCCTGGATAATGCACATTAACTTCCATGTTCTCGTTAAGACCAAAATAAATTCATCTACTTCATATTAGAATTGTTCTGACTCATTATGTTACCCATGGACACATATTTAACATCTTACTATGGCATGAAAAGGCATACCAATGACTTTTTCCAAATACCGACTTTATTTTGCTTGTGTGCCTGTTAGAACCTTTAACCTTGCTTTGTGTTCGAGTAAATGTTATAAAAGTAGGAAGAATGTTGATGACATTGAACATTTTAGCTCCAGGGTTTGACACACTAAATCTGGCTGAAATCTAAACTCTTTAACGTTTCTGTACTGACAAAATAACAGCAGTGTGGGCTGAAATTCTAAATGCTTACTGAACTGCAGCAGCACAGTGATTTGCCTGCTTTAGCTCTGATCCTTTCTGTTGCCCTGGCTGCTTAACTGAAATACATTTTGTCTCTTCTATAGCATTTTGCAGGTTAGTGATTGAGAACCTTTTGGAGGAACTGTGTAACACAGCAGGAGGTTATTCAGATCCCATCTTTACTATTAATTTTTCAAGTCCTATGGTTACAATCAGTGACAGGTTTGGGGAAGGCTGGTAGCTACTTTGCAGTTTTTCCTTCTAGCAAGACCTGCAGTGTCAAGCACCGCACGCCGCTACCCTAATCACAGGGGCGTGCTGCTGCAGGGCTGTTCTTATCATGTTTTCCTCCCAAGCTCCCATTCTAATAACGAAAACGCTAAGTGCCAGATTGCTCTATTGTAAACTAGTGGTCTCTGATTTGGCAAGCAGAGATGAAAGTCAAATAGTTTTTAGGCAGCAAGGGAGTTCGATACCCTGCTCATTTGACATTACTGGGGCATTTTGCTGGTGGTGTTTCTGCATATTAACTAGCCTCATGTCAAAAGGTTTGTTGAAAATCTAGAGAAATGGCTGTTTCTTGAGAATTGGGTCTCAGACTAGTCATGGGAGTGCCTGGCCCACCTGGGAAGTGGAATAATTATGCTCCGCCCCAGAGAAGCGCTCTGAGCTCTTTGGGTGGAAAGTGTTGTGGTTAATACACAGATCAGCATTAGTCCCCTTAGGGCAGCACAGAAGGAATACTCTTGACAAAACACATTGAGACTTGATCAGCACATGTCTCTGACTGCAAAAGGGTAACAAGGTGTTGTTTTGTAGTGTCAATCCTTTATATCATCAGCTAGGTGGATTGAGTTTACTAGGTAAAACCAGGCGGTCTCAAACTAACACAATGGACTTCAGAACGGTGAAATCTACATTCTTCTTTCTGCAAACAGCAGCTTTTACCTGTAATAGGTAGAGTGCAAAGACAGCTGGGTATGCAATACAGCTTTTCATAGAATACACCTCGGTAATAACAAACACTTAGAATACGTCACCAGTACTAGGGTGCAGGGTTTTGTAAAATGGAAGTTGCTGTTGTCACATGAGTCTCTGGTGTTTTGTGGTGACGAATTTGAAGAAAGTGTTAATAAACCAAGTCCTTATAAAAATTGGAAGTGCT
Source organism: Leptosomus discolor (assembly GCF_034619465.1). Taxonomy (NCBI): domain Eukaryota; kingdom Metazoa; phylum Chordata; class Aves; order Leptosomiformes; family Leptosomidae; genus Leptosomus; species Leptosomus discolor. The sequence continues at coordinate 21,402,436 of NC_141401.1, read as the reverse complement.
AGCAGAACTTCATTACTGGCAGAGGGCAGCAGGAAGAAAACTGTCAGATGCATAGCTCCCCTAAAGGTTTTAATTTTTAATTATAGATTAAAGAAAGCCTTTGCCGAGTTGCCTAAGATCAATATGAAATACAGATCATTCATCCCCACTACAGTGCACTAGTGGCATAGTTATAAATATTAAAAGAGAAAATGAAAGTAACATAAACAGCCCTATTTTCTGAGGACTATTACTTCAACTTATACTACTTCTATATGCTGTGGCATACTGCAGACTGTTCAAAAACAGTGGCCATGTTCCAAAGGTCTGGAAGTATGCAACACACAAAATATGTAACTAATGATTGCGTATATTCGTCATGACAGAATTTTCCCCCAAGGTTCCTTCTGGTGGATTTTTGCCCAGCAGGTGAGCGAGCTGCATCGTTATGTAAGGACGTTTGCAGAATGCAGAGTGCCTGGCGCAGCCCTGGGAGCACAGCTCGTTTCAGGGCGCGAGAGCCATACTTCCAGTCTGAACCACGGCATTTTATTGTTTTGCTTAATCTTTGCTCAAATGTAGTGGCTAAATTACTGACCTTTCTCCACTCTGAGACTGTTATTCTGAATTTATTAAATTAATAATTAATGTAGCGAATTATGATGTTTAACATAGTCAACAATGATGCTATTCTGTCTAAAAGAGTGAAATCACATTAAATTTTAATTTAATGAAACTTTGATTCTTTTTCTGTTCTCAATAATTCACTAAACGGGTATGTTTAGTGATAGGACGAGGGGTAACGGTTTCCAACTGAAAGAGGGGAGATTGAGATGAGATGTTAGGAAGAAGTTCTGTCCTGTGAGGGTGGTGAGGCACTGGCAGGGGCTGCCCAGAGAGGCTGTGGCTGCCCCCTCCCTGGCAGTGCTCAAGGCCAGGTTGGATGGGGCTGGGAGCAACCTGGTCCAGTGGAAGGTGTCCCTGCCTAGGGCAGGGGGTTGGAACTAGGTGGTCTTTAAGGTCCCTTCGAACCCCAACCATTCTATGATGCTATGAGTTATTTTAGTTTCATACTTAGATAAGAGTATTGGTTGGTTTAGGTTGTGTGGTTTTTTTTTTTTTTTTTTTAGATACCCTTTCTTTTGGCAAGTGAGGTAGAGTTATCTCCATTGAAAATTTTCTGAAATAAACCAGCTGTAATGAAGGGAGACACCCTGGTGAGCTGGCTGCAACTGATGTGAGCTCTGCTTACACTGTCTCCAGAAAGATTTGTTCTTAGCTCCTGGTGCAGTAAGCCAGCTCACTTCGTTGCTCAGAGGTTCACAGAGATGCTGACATCGTAACTTGTGTTTTATGAAAGCCAAAAGGATATAAAGTTACACTGATGGGAATAAGAACACATAGTGCAGGAGCTGTTTGCTGCAGATGCCAAAGATAATTATGGGGCCTTCACTGAGCCTGGTTGTGGAGGTATCTAATTCACTATGTAATTGATTAGTTGTAGTTATGTTTATAAGTCAAATTAACAGGACTACACTGATGTTCTTTTAGTTACCCATCACTCTATCAGTACTGCTGGTCAGTGCCATGGAAATATTGTCTTTTTTTCTGGTTTGCATGGCAGAATACAATGTCGGATACAGAAACAAGTTGATCCCTGAAGCAGACTGTACCTTTTAATAGTATTTCAATTGAAAGAGACGGCTCACCTGTGTAAGGCAGTAGGAGAAAATAGCTTCTGGTGAAAAGCCTTCGAGTGTGACTCTCTTAGCCTATGCAAAAGGTCTTAGGTGCTGCTGTGTGGGAATGGGGCAGATGGTACTGTCTTCAGCGTGTGGAGTCGGCAGGGAGAACAGGAGGTGCAATCACACCAGCAGCACACCCAGAACAGCTGAAGTTACTGGCAGGTAATTAATTCTCTCAGGCGCTCCTTTTTGGTGACCTCCCTTCCCCCAAATCTCTTATTAAAGAAGGTAGGTACTAGAAACCCAATGAAAGATTACAGCTCTACCCCTTTCTGTATGGCAGCCCATAAAGAAATATTGAGTAATGTTCTTTGTGTTTTACCATGTAGCAACTCTAGGTGTCAAAAATGTGAAAGCTTCTTTGCACTCACTACCAATACAGGGAGCTGTGAAGAGGGGGACTTGCTCTGCAAAAATGCTTTGTTAGCTATTTTGACAGGTTTCTTGGTGTTGCTCTTTAGCCGTTAACATTCTCTGAGAGAGAATGTCCAGAATCCTTCATCTTTCAACAATGGGAATAAAAAACTTTGCACAATAATTCTGGCTTAGCAGCCACACATTTTTTGTGAGCTCTTTCCCTCTTGCTCGCAGTTATCAGAAGCAAGGTATTTGGGCTGTTACTATTCTGCCCAGAGCACATTTCGCTTGATGTTGCTGTTTAAGAGCACCAAAGATGGGGGGCTGTGGGACATATTTATCCGAGGTAGGAAGTTGCAAGAAATCCCAAGATTATTTCAGCACTGGATGTCATAGAAAAAAGTTATTTGAGGTTATTGGAGCAGGGGAAGAAGTGAGGTTAAAAGGTGAAAAGCTGAGATGCTTACAGTGGATGCAACTGGTAGAAGCGTGCTGGTCACCAGCCAAAGCATCAGACTGCAATAGATGCAGACTGGATTTCAAGGGGAACAAGTTAGTGTGTCTCTTGCGTCAGGTAGCCCCAAAGTGTGTATTCAAGAAGGAGCATCAAAAATAATTATTTAAGGCTTTTTCTTTATAACTGTCTGTGTATATCTGAGAAAATAGTAAGTCTCAACAAGGGCGTATTAAATATAATGTGTGACTGTCCAGAGGCTCCCGCGTTGTGTATTGCAAACACGGTCTCCGTGACTGTGCGTGTGTTTCCCAGGCTCCTGGGAGGGCCGCACGGACCCTGCCGTGTGCTATGCCATCCTGGAGCTCGCTCCCTCTGGGCAAAGGGCCTTGCCAGGGCACTCCAGTGTTAAGATAACTGACAGAGCTACTACTGGTTTTTAGGCAGTGTTATTGCTTCTAATTCCAGTGCCCCCTATGAATGGCCTCTGTCTTACTTCTTATGACTCGTGTTTTGTATGCACACCATTGTAGAATATACACTAGCCCAAATATGTCAGAAATTAATGTACTGTATCAATATTTTAAAGACGTTGAATGTCATAGTGAGAGGAGGCATAGTTTGAAAATTAAGGCATAGGAGGCAGAAGTTGGAAGAGGTTTGGGCTGTCTGCCCATTTTGGCCATAGATGTGCTGTATGACCTTGGCCAGCCATGTACGACTGTCTCAAGCTCAGACTCTTTCTTGTGCTGGGAGTAGTTCTGATGACTGCAGCGGAGACTCTACATACTGTAAGATACTGTGCAAAGCACTAGAGTGTGATCTTTAATATTTTTACCATATTTTTCTCTGTAAAACATTTATTTCCTTCATAGAGGTGCTGTAGATTAATTGAACATCTATATTCATAAGTTAAGGGCTGTTGTTATAGCAAAGTGTGACACTGCTGAGTGGAGAAGATGCCTTCCAGATCTCAGCAGAATTGTGTCAGGAGTAGGGTACTTTGCATCAAATTGAAGCAACTTCAAATTCACTGTCTGCAAATTGAAATCTTGCAGTGAAATCCAGCAGCACATGGAGATTATCCAGGCCCTGTCTGTAATAGAGCCGAAGGGCAAAGAAGAACATCATGGTAATTCCTGGAGTTCTCTTCCTGCTTGCAGGATTTTACATGGCAATTATTATTTTCATTAAATTTAGTATTAAACCCCCCAAAAACCCGCGAGTGTGATAAATATAATTATGCCCCAGCTTGCATGTATTTTTGTTGTAGTTATGTCTGGAAGAGTTTGGAGATTTGATTCCGAAGCTCTTTGTACCAGTAGCTAGGCTAGTCTCTGCATATGGATTTTTAAGGCAACTGTACGAAGGAGGCTGGAAGGATGGACAGAGGAAATACAAATATCAAAACAGTGATAGCTTGAAGTAAAAACAAGAAAAAAATTGCACTGTAACAACTGTATTTGCAATTCACAGCCTATAACCAACCTGCTCAGGTTACATTAGTAAACTGTTATTCCTAATTTGAGTTCACCTATTAACATTTATTAAAAGATTATTTGCTTCCCTATAAGCCCATTGGAAGCATCGTGAACAGGGACTGAACTGAAGATCAATCCTTTCTCTCGCTGCTTTGGAGCCCAGCTCCTCAAGTCCTTCCTATGGCTTCCTGCTCTGGGAATTAAACTTCAAAGTGTTCAGAGGCTTTCTGTTCCTTATGGCTTCTTGCATCAACAATTTAGAGTCCTGCTTCCCCAGACTGAACAATTAGGAGTAAATTTAACTCATTGCTTTAATGAAAATCATTTGAGCATAGCTTACAACACCTTTTGGTTTCACCAACACTCCATGGGCCATCCTTCAGTGAGAAACCAGAACAAGTTGTGCATCAGCAGACATTATGGCCTTTCCCAGTGAGAGAGGTACAAAGCAATGAAGCTTATTTTTGATCTTGAAGTCAAGGTATACAAGTCTGAACTTGCACAAAAAGCAGAGCTAGTAAGCAAAGAAAAAGTGGTAGGTCTATTGTACAAAGAATAGCAAGCTATTTCAAAGTCAAAGGGGAATTTAAGCTGTCAGGGAGTAATTACAAAAATTGGATCTGGGCCAGCATGCAAGGACTGGTGTCCCTGACTTTTACAAATGGCTCTATGAAATCTTAATGATGAGAAAAATGTCAAGACCTGTGGCTTTACTCCTTTGGCAGAATGTCATCTTTTATCTGTGTTTCCGGAGGTCTTGTTGGGCTGTTTGCTTTATGAATAAAAGGAACCTTTTCTATGACCCACTAGCACAAACCCATGTAACACCTCTGGTTTTGTGAAAGGTCTCCCATTCACATTGTTTCACTACTATAGGACTTGAAATGAGAGATTTCAAAAAATTGTACAATAAACATACATGAATTTAAAGCCTTGCAAAATTGAAGAAATGTAGGAGTTGCCTTCATTATTAAGTAGCCTTGAAACAGTTTTGCAGAAAGCTTAGATCATTGTGGTGGTCTCTAGAGCGAACGTGGGTCTGTAATCTCTCATCCTGCTATACTTGTTGATGAGCTGAGAAGAGAAGGCTAATCTGAATTTCCTGTTGTATCTTCTACCCCTAGACTTGCTGTACAGTCTTACTGTAAAAAAAGGTCATCATCAACCAGCCTGGATGGTCCTAGGGGAAGAAACTTGCTCTCTCCAGAATGTTCGAAGCAATCTTGAAAGAATTTCAGAGTGTACAGATTTTTCACTTAGGTCAGGGATTTGGAGATGTAAAATTAAACTACAGAACATTTCAAACATTTGCAGTAACTTTTGTCAAGATTAAGCTGTCAGCTACAGTTTTGTCCAGAGCTTTAAAAGAAAATCTTACAGATCTTATTTACATTCTGTAACTTTTTTTTTTTTTTCCCCAAGAAGCATGGCAGGTATGATAACTACACCATGTATTCACTCTGCAAAGCACGTATAGAGTTAAATGAAAGCAATAGCGATTAGGGTGTGGTTGATGTCATTTGAACTGCTCAGTACATATCGACAAAGAATAAGGAGAATTTTATAGGCAAAATTTGATCCATCATCTCCTCACAGCTGCTGTCATAATACTAATGGAAAAAGAGTAATGTTATATTTGATGAACTGTGACTATGTCATGAGTCGTGTTTGATGTATTGGTGACTTCCAAACTTTTTCAACTTGTGGACCACTTATGTTTTTAAAGTGCGAGTTTGGTTTCTGGTGTTGCAAGTGTAAACCCACGGATAATGGACTTGCTGCTCTTGCTGACATGCTGCAGACCTTTTATAAATACTGTAGAACCCTTGCTGGGGGTCCACAGATTAAAACCTTCGTTTTACACAAACCTCTGTTGGATAATGCCATCCTTTGCCAGATGAATACAAACGTTTATCAGCTGTTTGTGTGAGTGTGGGCAGTGTTAATGGATTCATAAAAGAACAAGGGAACCAGTAAGTAAATCCTCACTCGACTTTTTCAAGCTAAACCTGTAAGCTTCCTCAGCATCACATCAGTTCTCTTCACCCGGTATCATCTACAGTGCATATTTCTGACTCCTGCTTCCATAGACACCTCAGAGATGTTAAGTGGTTCAAAACTGATGTCTCCTTTGTGCTTCAAACGTTGAATAAGTTTTCTACTAAAAAGGCTGACTGTGTGTAGTATAGTTTTATAGCAGGGATGTGTTTTGATGGTTAGGCTTCCAAGAGTTATGCTTTATAGCATTAACTAATAGTTGTGAATAGCCATTAATTAATAGAACCTTAAAAATATTACAGGAGAGTCTTGAATTTCTTTCTGACCATACAAAACAAGATCAGAAACATAGGATATAGAGACTGTAGCGGCGTGGAAAAAGAGCAAAGATGGAGGAGCTGTATGAGACTGGGTACAGTAGGTATATATACGAGCTATAATCTGGAAGCTACGTGTGGAGCACTAGTTCCTGATCAACAAAAAGATGATGTATAATTGAATTGAAAAGGTTTACTGAGATTTTTGAGTAGCAAAAAAAAGAAGACTATAAATGAGAGAAGTGAGTACATTCAAAAAAACTACTGAGAAAATTGTCATTTGGCTGCCCTGAGAAGGAACATTGGCAAGTATGAGAGACAGAAAGGTCAGAGAAAGAATAATTGGAAATGGCTATTTATAGCCACCTCTGCATACCTCCTAGGTGTTTCAGCATATGAAAATGCGGACTAAACTACGAGAAGTTAATGCAGGTAAGAAAGGTCAGGGAGATAGTCATTGCTGAATGGCATTAACTGGATCTTTGTTGTCGGGGAGGGAAAACCATTTCTGTATGTGCAGTAGATAGCTGTAGGAAACATAGCAAGTATTCAGATAAAGACATTATTATACTTTTAGTAATATTAGTTTTGGCTCCTGCATGAAAATGTTTTGGATATGTAGAAGGAAAGCGTTGTAGGTCCATACCCTGCTTGCAGAGTATAACTACTGAAAACTCTGTGCTCCCCGTGGCAGTTGTTAATGAAAACAGGGAGGTGAAAATGACTCTGAGGAAATCTCTGTTTCATGCTCTGGGATAAGGGCATGAAACCTACCGTGACTACAAGTGGAAGATCTTCATTGAAGGCAGCACTAGAGGTTATACACTAATGAGTAAAGCAAACCCAACTTCCAGTTGTTCTCAGAAGAAAAGAAAGTTAGTTTGCAAATATCAATAAAGCTTGGGCTAAGCTGCTCAGACCTGCAGAGATCTGATGCAGCCTCAAGGCTGCTGCCCTTGGCTAGCTCTGGACCACTTGGCAGAGCAATGACCTTGTGCAGGTGGGTGAGCTAGAGGAGGTTCTGAACTTCAAGAGGTTGTCGAGGCATGCTTGAGTTGGATCGTCTGTCTGTCTATATTGTGGTGAGTCCGCGTTGTTTTGCCCGTTGCACAGCCACTGAACTTCAAAGTAGCATTGCTTTATGGAGCTCTTCTGACTAATGAGCTTGTCTGTCTGTAGGAGGTACTGAACTCATTGCCACTCATTGCAACAAAGAGCTTGTTTGAGCTCTCCTCTCCCTGCCCACCCCCACGATAGTACTATGGCAGTCTTGAAAGCAGAATTAGAGTCCTCACGCTGACCTTTTCTCTTAGAGTACCATCAAACACTCATTGTCAGGTACTCTTTGAAAGGGATAGTGCTACACCCATTGTTGTGCACTTTTGATATCCTAATTACCTGCAAGCAATCTGGGACAAAGACCTCATATTTGAGTTGTCCCTTTTCAATTAATCTCTCGTAGTTTAAGAGCAGTAATAACAGCTGAACTGGAAAATCTCACTCAAACCTAGAAATAACATTTAAAGGTATTTAGTCTTTTCATGATCATTAGTTAGGATTTCCATTGATGTCCACACTGTCTGACAGGACTGGCAGAGAGGTGAAAAAGCAGCAGAGACAAACATCTGTTCTTTAGTTAGCCATTTTGTGCGGGTGAGGTTTGAAAAGTCAATAAACCCAACTGTTGAACTGAAATACCAGTTTGTGTCATTGGTTACAGGGCACATAAGGAGATTGTTTATTGATACACAGAATCTGCAAAATAATCTTTGAACACTCCCCCATCCCCACAAATCTGCTGGAGGTAAGCATAAGGAGTAATTGCAGGGGGGGGCCTCTCCTGTCCAGCACCAGCTGTCTGGGATAACTGTAATTGCAGTGAATTCTGCCTATTTGAATGTTTGTGTCTTTTTAAAGGTGATTTTCTCAGGTGGATTGTTTTTTTCCCTCTTTAATTTATGGGAGAAGGATAGATTACTTTATATCTTCATGATCAGTCTTTAACTGACTGAACAAAAAATTAGTGTCACTAATGTATTTTCAGTTATACTTTGAAGTTTTTCAGAATCATATTATAATTATTTTTTTTAGCTGTGTGAATTAATTCCAGTAATCCAAGAATTTTCAGTCTGTGTAGTACTGTGTGCATAATAACTATTTCATAAACTTATCAAATCTATAAATTCAAATGTTCTTCCTTGAATTTTCTTCCACTCTATTTCATCGGTTGGGGGGTGTTATGTATTTCTAAAGTGAAAGAACACACTTGTGAGCTGTCATCTATTGGGATCACATGGATCTGTTTTAGTATATCCCAAATAACCCCACTGTAATTTTATTGAATTCTCTTTTTAATAATGTTCGATTTATTAAAGAAGGCAAGGCTGATGTGATGAAGCCTTGGAGCAAATTCAGATTAGTTTAACTAATTGGCTTCAATGGGGTTAGATTAGCAGGTAATATAAGGCACTTCTTATTTCATCTATGCCATTGGTATTAGCTTGCAGTTCTGGAGGCAGTAAGCAAACTAGAAGTCAAACACGTAATTGAAAGTACTTGTCTAGTTTATCTAGAGTTTCCAGGTTACCTTTAGTCGTCTTTCCAGCTTCCTAGTTCAGGAATCTGGTACCAATAACCAGTGACCCAGAATTTTCTACTGCCTGAAATGTTACCAATTTCTTGATTCATCAAAACCAATTCAGTATAATTTCTGTTTATTTTGCTGTAATTGGCAAATATGGACATGGATTTTTACATGCATCTTGATATCCGGCTGCTGTAATCATTCCTGTCTGGGAATCATGAAAAACAATGATGAGACCCATAGTCCGTGTGAGAGAAATTAATGATGCATATGCATATGTTTTTTGGACCATTTTCTTCTATAATAAAACTCAGACTGTCTGGATAGTGTGACATAATGATGTAGGAAGGCAGGCTGCGAAATGTGCTGCTTTATACAAAGTTTCTTGTTAAGGGTGCAGTGCTACTGAAATAGATGCTCTTTATGTTTCCTATTTAGATTTTAGATTTTTATTGTCAGGTTGTGTGCAAAAACCAGTATTCTCTTTTTGAACAGACTTTTCTTTTTGTACTTTGTAAGTTTTTCCTTGAACTGGCTTTTCTTTCTGTGCTGGAAGTGGTGGAATATAAATATTTCCATGGAGCAACTGGTTTTAAGAAACATAAACTGTATTAAATTAATTCAGGCCCCATCTGATGAACCATTGAAAGCCTAGGATATTCAGTGATGCCAGAATATTTAGCAAGAAGACTGCAGTCCATGTGGGAACCGTTAACACTAGCAGAGAAAACTGAGTTACTGCAAGGCAACCGAGAGGGATAAGAGGCTGGAGGACACACAGACTGCTGCAATGTTTTCCTATTTATATTTTTAATTTATATGGGTTGAGATATACAAATATAAATGTCTTCTGGTGAATTAATTAAATATGAGAATTGTCTCGAAACTAAGTGGCAGAAATGTCACAAGGGAAAGATCGGATATTGAACTATGTGATCTTTCCGAAAGTATCTTGCACAAGCTAACGAGGATGCAGGAAGGCATGACTGCAAACAACTGAGCAATTTGTCATCTCTATTTATTAGTGCAGTGATATCTCCAGTGTCTAATTCACACTAAGAAAATGTTGAAATGTGGCGCATGAGCTGTGTAGATGATGTATCTTCTAAACAACAAAGCTGTTTCTTTTGCAGAACTACAGGGTATCGTCGTTCATCCACTTATAAAGGAAAATGGTTTTGGTGTTCGTTAGCCATGTCCAACACGGATCCCGTTCATTGTTTTGTTTGCTTTCTTCTATGTGAAAATTTCTGTCTTTATACTTTGTGTGCCTCCAAATTTCTTCTGACTGACAAGTCTGCCTTCATAAATGGATGTGTTGGGTAGAACAGCACCAGATGCTTCCACAGATTCTGGTAATTCTGTTGTAGTTTTATTCTTAGCGCTTCAGTAGTGAAGAGGAAAAAAAATAGGTCATAATCTTCCTTTTGTAGATCCAGTTTTAATCTTCCTCATTTATTTCAAATTTGTGATCTTTTGCTAGTTTAGTGCTTCCAGTGTTAGTTGCTGTCAGGTTTGATCACTGTTGGCCATCATATAGTTTATCATGGTTATTCTGTATTATGCAGTTTCCTGCTTTCCCTTTCAGGGTTGGCTAATGCACCAATAATGACCTGCCTTCTTGATGACTTGCTGAACATAATTATACCATATAAATAATTTTGGTCAATATGACTGTCATAAAACTCTTGGTGCACTGAACAACATTTAAAGATCTCTTCTCTCTCTCCATTGTTGAATGAAACCCTCAACTCTGCCGTTTAACATTTAATGCCCAAAGTGAGTTAATTGGAAAATTAACTCCATTAAAGCAGAGTATATTTTTAGATTGGGTGACACTGGTTACAAAAATCAAACATTCAACAGGCTCTGAAAAGCTCTGAATTAAAGGCAGGAACAACCGTAATTCATTCTTCTTCAGTGACAGTGTTTTGAATCTTGTTCTTCTAAAACAGTGGAGATCTATTGAATTAGCAAGATCTAGGTAACAAAACAAATGGAAAACTGTCAAATAAGCAAAAGTATTTTCACTCTCATTCAGTGGAACAGGATAACTGATGTGGTTAAAAGGAGAAATCAACGTTCCTACCAGCAGCCAGACAAAGCTATGTATTTTGTTCTCCTGTTCTAGCCTCCACAAATGAAAAAGCCGATGGCAGGAAAATGTCTCTTCCCTGTAGGGGCTAAATTTAAATGAACTAAACAAATTGCCATTGAAAATGTTCTGATCATGACAATGGTTGAATGTTTAAGGCATAGAAAACTAAGGCAAAGCTCCAGCTTTTCTCTATGAGAAATGCCACGTTAAAGACAAGGCAATTTGAGGAACGATTGTTGCTGTTAGTATTGTTACTTCAGGATGGACCTTCACAAGGTGTGAGATTGAAAGACAAAGAGGAGAACAAATATAATAGCTGCATTAAACCAAATGGTGTCTTCAAGCTGGTGCTATAATACACAATGTGCTGGATATCTTTCTCTTTTTGCGACAAAATTTTAAAAAACCTTTTTTTTTTTTTTCAGTGTGAAATCGAACTTTCTCTATTGCTGTGTTCCTGACAGCATCCCAGTAGAAAATTACGTTCCGCCGTTTAGCAAAATAGCCTAGTTCATGAGTAATTCTCTTTAGGTTAGAATTCTGTTCCTTATAGATATTGAAAACATAAAATATTTTATTTCTTTGTACATGGAAGCAATCAAATATGCAGTAGCGTTGTGAGTCCTGGAACTCCATTAAGGGCAAAGATATCAAGAAAGGGTCACCATGTATTTGAGGTAGGATAACATTTTCAGCAATTTACAATAGCAATTTGAAAATAATTTTTTTCTCTTTAAAGAAAACTGCCTAGGCAGAAACTGTCTCTTCCCTATTCCTGCTTTTTGTATTGCTCTTTGTTTATGCAGTGTTAAAATCATGTGAATCATTTGCAGGTAAGGCCTCCTGGCTGTGCGTGGGACCCAGTGCTCCCCACGCCTGTGACCTTCCTGAGGGAAAAGAACACCTTCCCCTTGGGGCACTCCTGTGCTCAACAGGAAAAGCACCGCTTGTTGCTCTTTTGTGGGAACACCACATACGGGTGTTGATGGTCCACCCAGCCCAGGGTTTGTTCTTTGTCAGTGGTAGCAGGAGATGTGGTTTAGGGAGACATTGATGAACTTGTAATATGGAGAGAGGGAGAGAGAGAGAGAGAGAGAGAGAGAGAACTAAAGCCAACAAGGCTGAGAGAATAATGGATATTATGAAATGTAATTCTTGTCAAAACTGATCTAGGAAAAGCAGACAATAATTGAGATAAATGACTATGCTCCACTGCACCTCTTCCTCCCCCTTCCCTTCCTCCCCAGCACTACAGGACATATGAATGTGCTTTTGCTTTTTTTAGTGCTGGCTCTTTGTCAAGGTTACCATTACTTGACTTTCTGATACTGTGTTGTAAAGCTCTAGTCAAATTTCTTTGATGTCGTGTCTGGAATACAAGGCATGACTTCTAGGGCTTCTCTTGGAAACAGGCACTAACTAACTGGAAGCAGACATGTGCATTTCAATAAATGCAATCATCTGAGTGGTTTGGAGTTCCTGTGATTGTAATGAGAAACAAATTTCTGCAGCCAGCAACATGGAACTCTATAGCAAGCAGAAATGTTGGGAAACTTTTTATTGAAGAATATAATTATTTCTTGGGTAAGTTTTAAGTGTTTTTTTTGGGTTTTTTTTCAATTATAAAGGATCTCTTTCAATGTCAGTTCATTAATGTCATGAGATTTCTCTTAGAAAAGTCTGAGCAAACCCAGGAGATTGTAACTGCTGGCATCCGAGGAGTCATCTCTTACTGTAGTCTCCAGGCTGGTTACAGTGTGCCACAGGTTGTGCCACAGGGGGGGTGAAAGCAGATGGGACTGAGCTTCCCACTAGGTTGATTTCCTGGTGTGGGATGTCCTTGGTAGAGATGAACTCTGTGTTACAGGCAACCAATTTCTTCCCCTGGAGTGAGAGAGGTGACTCCGACACGGCTCTGTGAGAGTGTACCTGTTCAGGATTTCTGCGCGCTGGTTTGAATCGCTAACAAACCCAAAAATCTCTGATAGAAACATGGCTAAATTTCAGAAGCGGAACTTTCTAGAGTCTTCTTCAGGGAAAAAGTTGTAAAGATTTATCTACCAAAATGACCTGATTTAGAGAAAATTCAGTTGACTTCTCAACAATGCCAGATTTGGGCTCTGAGTAACTTCCATAATGCCAGTTACTGAAGTGTGTTCAAAGAACTGGAGCCTTGGAAATCGAAGTCCATCACTTTTAAGTGTAAAAATAAATGCATCATAGTCTTCTAAAATAATGCAGAAAAGCAGCAGGTTAATTTTGATGTATAATGCTGGCAGGGCACAGGGGGAAGCTATCTGTTACTCTGTCAGCATCCTAAAGAAGCTGAGTCAGTACTGGAAGGAAATGCATACATGTAGCTGGGAAGTGGTCTTTGCAGCTGGGCTGCTTTGTATGTGGAGCCCTACTCACTGGTGCTTCCCTGCCCCTCTAGCTGCAGTGTAGATCTGCGGTTTTTCCATTCTATATGCCTGATGTGCTGATCAGCTGCTTGTAGACCTGCCTCATGGAAGTGGAAAGGCTGGGGCCCTGTGGGTATCCGTGGGAAAAGGTAGAAGCGAGTTACCTGTGTGAGCTTCACACTGCCTCTGCCGTGAAAACAGATGCACTTTCTAAAGGGCATGCAAGTTCTCTGCTAAGTGATTGAGCTCATGGACAGAGAACCGCTTTCTTCAACACAGCCGAACACAGGGCTCTGTAGGCTTCCATTGCTTGGTCCTTGTGTATCTAAAATCTGCTCGTTCAATTTACGTCCCCACTACACTTTGAACTTCTCCCCTACCCAAGAACTGCCACCCCTATGTCAGTTGTTTTACACAGCACTCCATGCCTTATAAAGCCCAGCCCTAGTGCTGTGTCCATCCTTCCTCTGCCACAGTACCACCATGCTCCTTACTTACCCAGACTGCTACATTCCCATGTCTTGACACACGACACGTGCCCTCTTTAGGATAATCCCCTCTAGGATAACGCCCTAACTCACAGTGCTGTCAAAGGACCCACAATGCTTTTGAATCCTCTGCATGGGCTTCCCAGAACTGGTGTCAACCACATCCATCTCGAAGCCATGCAATACTGCAGAAACCACATCCAAACCGATCACAGATCCTCAGCCTCGCCCCCACTGCCCTGTGAACCTTGGTGCCAGGGGCACAATGTCTGATTGCCAGCCAGCAGCTGAGATGCTGAAGAGAGCAAAAGAAATTTCCTGGGGTGCCGCAGAAGACACATGACCAAAAGTGGAGTCTGGTGGCTGTTCTGTGCCTCGTTTCTCCCAGGGCCGTGTCCTCCTTTGCTGACCATGCGCTGATGCTCTGTAACTCCTGCCGTACAGCCCAGTTTGGATCCTTCCCGCGGGCACCGAGGCTGGGAGCGGGGGCCTGTTTGGCAGTGCTTGGCCTCTTCGGAGGCCCGTGTGGCTTGTGAGCTGCGATTTGGCCACTGCGGCACTGCACCTTTCCACGTTACCCAGAGAGGGGTTTGTCCTTCAGGCCTGGGGATGGTACCTGGTTTCAGTCCATCCTTATTGCTTAATCACTTTGGCAGGAAACTTTATTTCCATTTCCCAATTACCTTAAAGTCTCATTATGGCAGACACCTGGTACTTGCTGTCACATTTAAGGTTCAAAGCAGTTCCCATAGCAACAGCTCTCTCTGCACGCTGTAATTTTGTATTTCCCTATTGGCTAAAAAAAAAATCCACAGTTGCTTTCTGTCCAAGGTTTAATTTTCCCATCAATCAATTCTGAATTAATTTGAGGTGAAAGAATATACTATTTCTTATTAGGAAAAAAAAATACCCCCTGTTTTCCTCTGGGAAACCTATTGGAAAAATAGGTAGGCTGAGGACTATTAGTATTGTTTGGGCTGAGAAAAAGTTTGGTTTTAATTTAGTTTTAATTAAAGTAAAATAATACCATGGGTGTACAAGGCAGTAATTTGTTTTTGACCATTTGGTTGTACTGTTGCATGTCTGTCTTTTTACTGGACTTGCTTTCCAGTTTTAAATACTTGAATGTTTTAAAAAACTGTGAGTTATGTATCTTAAAGATTAGCTTTTTTGGCACAGATTGTACTTTGAATCTTAGCTAGCCAAGCAGTAAAAATGACCCAGTGTTTTCAGACCACATCTCTTTCATATTACTGTACGTGTAGCAGTGTTAGAATCAAAACTAAAACCATGCTGGGATATTTGGAGCCTCTGCTTTGAATTCATCCGTTCTGACATGAATCAGAGCCACAATTTGCTGCTTTAAATGTTTTTAACTTAAAGTTAGCAAACTGTTTTCCTTCAGACTTAGACTTGTATTGACTCCTGAAGAAATCCACAGAGCAAATCTAATTAGAAGAAAAATACCATTTTAGTTCTAAAGTTATTTGCATTTGACAAAATTAATTGTAAACTGATTAATCTTAGCAATGCTGTTTCAGATCTCATTCTATCCATGTTCAACCATTGTCTCTTGATTTTATCATTCTTGGATTTCTTCAGTTTCTCAAGCTTTATGAAAACTCTTTGTATCTTTTTTTTTTTTTTTTTGAATATTCTGCATGGTCTGCTTTGTTCAGTTTGGTAGATTTTAATTAATATAAATCCCATTTAAAGCATTTGAACGGTTTAAATTGTGCACATGTATAAAGACCCAAATTTGGTGGATAGCAAAATGTATTAGGAGACATGAGATATTTATGTTTCCTTTAACAGAATATACACACACACACACTATTAATATTAATCTGGAAATACCTGGTCAGCTCTCAGATTTATTGACAGTTCCCTGTGCATCACTTTTGTGCCCACAGCAGCTGCAGCAGAGTTGCAGGCCCCCGTGGCACTTCCTGGTGCCCAGCAGTGCTGTGCACGGTGTTTCCAACGCACAGCTCCCAGCCTGAACCCAAATGCCCTCTTATCCAACAGATTACAGCCCAGAAGTAGCCTTTTTTCTTTAAAAGATGCAGTGCAGGTTAATTGCATATCTCTTGAGAGATCAGAAGAAAATAATGATATTGTATTTAAATTACTTTTGTTCTTTGCCTATATATGTTACAATAATCTTCAATAACCTGAGGATATCAGTTTTACTGATGTTGTGAAATAACTTCTTATTCAAACTAAATATATGTGTGTCAGTTTTTTATATTACAACACTTTTTGTACAAGGGAATGAGTTGATGGAAATTACTTAGCTATGAGTAGAAAATTAAACGCATAGAAATACGTGCTAAAAACATGTTATTAAAAAAACAGTGCAAAAAGTCTGAATACTAAACCTGGTAACGTTCATGTAATATGACCATATTTTTTTCATTTAGCATTAACTTTTATGGCATTGCAATTTCAATGTATTCAAAATAATAGGCTGTAAAACTTGGGCTGCAAGTGTGAGATGGATTCAGTGTATTTGAAAGCTGTTAAAATAATGATAGAGATTTTTGGAAGGAAATATCTTTTCCAACACACTTGTGGTCTGGGAACAAATTTTGCTCCTAAGACCACCAAATAGTGACTTTTAAAAAGACAAGTGGTCCAAATCTTATTTCAACAAATATCAACTTGCCATTATCATGTTGCAATGGGCTTAATGAATGGTATTTTTTGGACAGTTACATTACATGGGAAACACCTATTTTTTCCCATTCGCATTAAAGAATATATTTTCTCAAGTATCAGAGACATATACTTAGTTCCATTAAAATTCAGTTCTTTCCACAATTTTGAGCTGTACCCCTTTAAATTAGTAGTTCGGCAGCAGATTAGCAGAAAAAGGCACATGTACATTCACATTTTACCCTTTGCATCCTCATCCGTCGAGTTCAGATTTCTGTGTTTTTATCATATTTTTAAATGAAATATTAATGTCTAGTGTAAGAGTGTAAAAAGGCTAAGAAAATGTGGGGGGAGAAAAATCCCAGGCATCTAGTATAACATCAGAGTGACTGAAAAGAGCGCGTGGATCCTTTGCTGCTTATGTTCAGATGCTGGCTTTTAGAAGTTAATATTCCTAAACATCTGCTGAATGTGTCTATTTCTTGAGCCGGGTGGGTTATTTTCCCATTATAGCTGATTTCCTGGGCTATTCTATAGCAGTAACACAGTTTTCGCAGTCTGACACTGCAAATTACGTGGCAATATTAAACTATCTTTACTCTTGGTGTTTGAATAACACAAGGAGGTCAATACAATAGATGAAAGCTGAGGTTTACAAAGACAGGCCTAGCTAGAAAAGCAAAATGATCTGTGTTTCATATTCAACATCAAGCAGAGTGTTCCTATGAGTATGGGTACCCAGGGATGCCTTTGTTATTGGGAGGACATCAAAGTAAATAGGAAAACAATACTCTTTTTCTGCAAAAGAAGTAATTTTCTTGGGTGTGTAGGCAGCTTCTGCAATTTTCTTTAGTGTTTTATCATTATGACATTTCGTGTAGCACATTTCCGAATGCTTTTTGTAAGATGATTTCTCTTGGAAAGACTATTAGTGTTTTGGTCTTGGCATTAGTGTTTATATTTGATGTAGTGGTACCATCTTCTGACAAAGGCTTTTAAGGAATGAGACTCACTTCTATAGTATTTTTTAAAAAAAATAACATTTCCCATGTAGTCAGAAAAAAACCCGCATGCTTTTGATTTTAGAGCTGGTCAACACGCTGACCTGAGCATGGACCTCTGATATTTACATATATTTATTTTACATATATTTGTCAATATTTACATATAGCTCACTTCCAGTATTTTGGACAAACTCTCAACTCTTGATCCAGCCCTTGTGCGGTGCTAAAGAGTAGTAAAACTGCTGAAAACAGGCAGAAGGAGTCTCTCCCCTTTGGGAGGAATCTGGGGCAGGGGCGTAAAGACAGCTTGATGCCACCTTCTTTTACCTTCTTGAGATACTGAGTTTTGTTTTGGTTTTGAGTGCCTGCCATGGTATGGGGAGAGGAGACGTGAAGTTTATTCATTTTATGTTTTGTGGGCAAAAGCCGTTCAAAGAGTGATGTGCAGATCTGAAACAGATTGGAATTGCTCTGATTTACACCTAGAGCAGGAACAAGCCAAACCAGGTTTCTTCAGGAATCAGAGGAATGAAAACAGCTGTAGCAATATTATTCCCAACTCCCCATGAATTTCTGATGAGCATTTGAGGACCTTTCCTCAGGCTGCTGGTTAGAGATTGGATTACAGTAGATTACATTCTGTTGTGTTTATTATTAAGTGCGATTTACATCCACAGATGAAAAAAACCCCAAAAACAGGAAGAAAGTTTTCAGTCACAGAACTGCCATTTTTGCTTCACTAGAAACGTGATGAGTTGACATACAAAGCATTTTTGTCACGGAAATCACTGTAGTAATTGAAGAAGTGTCATTTTCGTTTCACGCTGTCTTAAAGGAAGCTTTCATTTGTCGTTTCTTACATCTCTGTTAAAAACTCTGTGGAATTTTTGGCAGTGACTGGAAAACATATCACTGAATAGAGGCTGTCTGAATAAAAGAGACAGGCTGCCTGCTCAACTGCTGTAGGGTTGATGCTGGGTTTTATGCTAGTAAGACATGATATGAGCTGCACTGGCGGTCTGCCCTTACCTATACACTCAGAGATCACTTACGCAAGTTTTAAAGGTATGAAATAGATTCTTTTCAATCCTCCCTGTGCAAGATTTTTATTTGAAGTCAAGTACCTCAGAGAAGCCCAAGGGGACTGCACTGGCACAGCTGCCCTAATAAACTGCTGTGCACCTTTCTGAAAAGAGAACAGATGGTTAGCCCAGGACCAACTTGCTCGGAAAATACCGATTCTATTTGGTTGCTGACTGGCATTGATGGTATTTGAATCTGTGTTACAGTTACAGGTTGACTGTTCTAGGCTCTGCGTAAGGCTGACCAGTTCCCTGGCCACCCCTTCTACCCATTGCACGCTGCAATAACATTTGGAACATTTTGTACTTGAGGATTTCCTTAGGTTTGTAGGTTTGTTAAGAATTGTCAGTAGTTCAGAGAGCTTCTCAGCTAATTATCTGGGACTGTTGATTTGAAACTGTTAAATTTATCCAGATGCTGCTTTACATCTTCTCTTATTACAGGTCATGCAATTCTCTTTTATTCAAAGTCAGGTAGGATTAATATATCTTTTAGTGCTTTGTTTTAAACATAGCACAAAGAATTAAGAAGCATGTCTACCTTCCATGGTATTTGGTTGTACTACCTGCATAAAGCACTGAGTATGTGCCTTGCTTACAAGTTCTTTTTTTCAGAATTTGTTTTTAAGAGCATGTTCTTGATGTCAGTGACCCCAATGGCTATTTGATAGATTCCTTCAGTGTCTATTATCAGCCATTTGCATTATAAATCTTGTAATGTGGGTATTAACCTTTTGCTTTGTACCTTTCTTTTTATGTTGGTATGCTTTATTGATGATTAAACTACTTTGTTTTTTTTCCCCTTGGTTTTAAATCTGCTGCATTTTTCAGTTTTGTGGAAGGTGGGTTGCTGGCATCCAGTAGGATTTTAAATTTTTTTTCAGTTTGCAGGGCTGTTTTTGCTGTTACACATGCATAGGATGTGAAAGAAGAAAAGGAGATGGATACTTTATAATTCTTGTTAGTTTTTTTTTTTTTAAAGAAAGAAGTTACAAAGTACATTTGGTATAGCATTAAATAAAAACAATGCGGAGATGCAAACATAAAAAGAAACAACTTCTCTACATAAAAAATCTCTGAAAAATGGGCTGATTATACAAGTGAGGCTTTTTTCAGGAGGAAAAGTATAAAGTCAAGATTATTTTTAATTTTTTATTTTAAGTTTCAACTTCCCAGCTAAGCACAGAAGTCATGCAAATGAGGGAAAGGTGAAGCAATTGAGTCCTTTGAAAGCGAAATAATGTCTCATACTAGAATCAGGAGGGAATTCAATAAACTATTCAATACGGACTCTTTCAAGGGTGTAATAGGGTTTCTAAATTTCCAAACTTGCACTGGAAAAAGATCCAGCTGATGTTAAAACTACTTGCTCTGTTTATGACATTGTGGTTAGAGACAGTAAAGGCAATGTCACCTGACTGAGAGCTGGCCAGAGTGGGTTCATGACATGGGTTGCTGTTTTGTCTTTTGAGTTCTGTGGAGTGCAGGACTTGCTAATATTGCATCTGGACTTAGATTGGAAAGAAATACTGGTATTACTTTTACCAGAAATAGAAGCTGCAGTGTTACAAAAAGCAGATTTAGTTTGAATCATAAGATATTGTGTGCTATCAGCAAGCTTTCGTTGTGTATGTGGGGTCCAGATGGCAAGGCGAGGAGCCGATCAATATGGGGCAGGAACACAAGTGATGTATTAGCCGGACTGAAAGCTCCGTTTGTCGTTCCCAGCATAAACCCAATGTGGCTAGCTAGATTTCTGGAAAACAGTTTGGTCCTCCCGAGCTGCCAGTTGCATATGTACTAATGCATGTAATAGTAATTAATGGACCCATTTCCTACAATAATGGCAGTAATTATTCTTTCTGATCTTATGTCTCTAGAATGTACCCGGCCGTGTTTAAACTGGCCTAAGTTTAGCTGTGCACTGTGTGAAGAAAGGTGCTTGTCTTTTGGCTTGCATTGGCAAGTCATTCCCTGTAAACCTTCTCTCAGCACTATGTTTGCAGCTTTCTCTGCACCAGAACGGCTGTCCTTATGTTCTACCCCGTACCTCCCACCCGCCATCTCTTTCTAGAGTTCGTATTCTGTGGACTTTAACACTGGTCATTCTCATCTCTGCTGTTCTGACAGGAAGACAGATTGAAATCCTTATCATTAGTTGCTTAACAAATTAATATTTGATTATTTTTTTTTTTGAGCTTTTAGAGGAAAATTTTCTGGTTCTAGTGATTTTCCCCCTTCTTTTTATCATTTCTTTCCCTTTCTGTGCATTAATTCTGACACAGTTTCTCATGTTCTTCCTCTTCAAAGAATTGAGTTGTTATAGGAACCCTCCAGATGTTCACTACAGTGGACAGCAACACAGATAATTCATTTAATTTCTCTGCTAACTGGGAGTCCATCTAGCTGGCTGGTTTTGCCTCTGATCAGCCATTACCCTATCCCTGTAAGAAGGGATGAAACTGTGCATCCCACTGTACACAGAGTTGCAAACCAGTGCTGCAATGTCACAGGAATCTTGAAACTGACAGAGACATCTTGCCACTGAAAAGACAGGACCCATAAATTAACATGAGATTCTGCAACTGCGTTTTGTGGGGTTTATATGCTTGGATAGGCAGAGTCTCAGCGGTGCTCTGCTCTAGAAGCAGAAATAGTATCATGTGTCTTCTGAAGCTCAGGGAGGTGAGTCTTTGTTCTCATGAACATGTTTAGAGAGAAAAAGAACAGCCCCATTTGGTATTACGTGGCTTCACGATTAAGGACTCTGAATCTTACTGTGAAAAGGAGCAGAGACTTGTGGCTCGCTCCTGCCCTTCTCTGGACTAGCCAGATGTGAATCGAGTCTGGTCTAGAAGCCAGCTGGCCTTGTTACTGCTGTTCCTAAGGGAAGGGAGTACAGCTCTTCCTAAGGGAAGGGAGTAGTGCTTTCCTAAGGGAAGGGAGTAGTGCTTTCCTAAGGGAAGGGAGTACTGCTGTTCCTAAGTTAGTAGACGCTGCCAGTCACCTCAGTGCCCTGGGAACACAAGTGCACCAGCTGCGTTACCTCCCGAGGGGACTAAAGCTTCTTCCGTCTGCTTGACCTGAGGCATAAGCAAAGAAGTGTCTACATGGCTCAGGGCAGACACAGCACGAGCCATAAGTATGAAAGGTCTGCATGTTTCTGAAAAGATAGGCTTCTTGAGTCACTTAAGCCTTGCATATCAAAGCTACATCTAACTATTTTAAAAAGCCTCAGACTAGATTAATACAATGCAAATGAAAGATCTAATTGTAAAATACATGGTTGCAGTTGTATTCTGATATTGAATTACGCTCTAGGAGAAACCATGAATAGTCCTGGGCATAGAAAATGGAAATGTTTGTGACTAAATTACCTTCTAACTACACTTTCAAATTGTGTAAATCCGGATACTTGGTTCTTCTGTTGTGGTTTTTTGGTTGTTTTTTTTTTTTTTGGCTGATTTTAGAAAGAAATCACACACAAACCATCTCCAATTACTAAGCAGTATGAAGGTTTACAGTGTGACAGAAACACTGCTCATTCTGCTATTGTGAATAGCAGTTTCTGTGTTTCATTGCTGAGAGCTGCATTTTCAAAATATGCTTATAAACACTCAAAGGAAAATAATCCCATTTGGTAGAAAATTCCCAAATGTACTACTCTTCAATAACTTCATGTAATTCAGTAATAGAATGGCATGTGTGCAAGGGGCTCAGGAAAAGAAATTTTTGGTTTTTTGAAAACTAGTGTGGGATAGCTGAAGTAAGGAGAGCTTGGGTTGTTTGTTTGGAGTAGATATTATCTCTGAGAAATAATAGCATAAGGAATGCCATCTGGCCCATGAAAATGTGTCATTGAAAAGATTATGGTGTTAAAGAAAACAGTCTACTAACATATAGCAGTGTAATGAATATCATTGCTATCACTTTACATAGGATGGCAAAACTGAGGATTCGTTAAAGCAAGAAAATTCTCTGTATTGAGAGCAACAAAATTCTTGTATGTCATTTATGGCCCCTGGTCACCAATTTAGATAACTCCTCAGCTGAGGCAAGACTGTTAGCAATGCAAAGCTGGCACCGAATTACCATTCCAGCTTCCCTTGTGATGGAAATGTGTGTCTGCAGCTGCAGATGTAAAACCTCCTACAGATTTTCCAAGTTCTGTTCCTTAGACAGCTGGTGGTTCTCTGGGCACTTAAAGAACCCTGTGTTCATCTCTGGAGATATCAAATATTGGCTGTGACAGCAATACAGGTAGCAAGAAGCTGTACCAAAGGAATTTGAGTCACGTCACCTGTAGAGCCTGATAACCAGACTGATCATTTCCAGCCGTGGGAAAGCTTTTGTGCTCTCATGTGAACAAGGAGTGCCTGGATGGTCTGGGAGTGATTGGCAAATGGTTATTGTTTTAGAACGCAAGGCTGGTAGCTTTTAACCCAGCCTGGTGAGTGCGTGTCTGCCTCTTCCAGAAAGAGGCGATGAACTTTAACCAAAAAGAACACACCAATTACTTCTGCTCATCCTAACCGGATGACACATTTGCGGCCAGGAAAGTGTATTACTGAGTCCTTCTCTGCCATCTACATCACTGACAAAGTCACTTCAGCTGTACATACAGAAAACGTGGGAAACAAACCAACCTATTCTCACTTACTCGTACTGAACTCCAGGCAAATGAGTGAAGTTCCTGTTTTCAAACGTGGCCTTCATTTTTAGGTCCTCCACGCTTTACAGGAGTCTAATATTAGCCATTTGCTTTTTCTGAATTCAAGAGAATTGAACACCTACTTTTTCTGTTAACTACTGCTTCAAGTACACTCTAGGTTTGTAGAAGAAAAATTCTCTGAAAATCAAGTAGTGAAACTTGAGACAATTTTTAAATATTACTTTTAATTTCCTGCACTTCCATGTCTGCATCTGTACAAACCCACCCCAGCTGGATGTTGAGGAGGCTTGTCAATTTAGCGGTAAGCTGGAAGGAAGTCATTAGCCCTGTTCTCAGATTGCAGTATAAAAACTCAGGAGAGGAAAAGCCTGTGGCAACTCCCTTTCCTCCGTGGAGATTTTCCTTGCTGCTCTGTCAGGTGAAAGGCTGAATTTCTATTGCCCTTTAGTGGACTTGCTTCTGAATCTCACAGATATTGGGCCCTGGGCAGAAAATCTGCACGCCATGGCAGTTCTGTGCCACACTGGTGACTGTATAAAGTTCAGCACAACCTTAAAGGGTCCCTGCTGCCCACCGAAGGATCCAGTGGAAAGGATGAATAACTGCTTACCCTGTAGTTCTCTGTCTGTTGATACCCACCCATCAGCATGTCTGCAGGGAGTGAAGGAATATGTTTTAGCAGAGTGGCCTCTACGCAAATGCGCATAACTGGGACTCTCTGTGGGAAGCTTTTGTAGGCCCGTATCTGTCCTCTGCAAAATGATTGTGACATTGGCTGCATACTGTCTACTGTACATACAAAAAAGCCCCGCCGTGAACTTGCTGGGCAGGCTGTTAAACGCTTGAAACTCTTCTAATTGGAATGCTCGCATTGAGTAGTAAAATCCTGGGTCCATATTTACCTTTGCAGTGTCTAATTAATTCCCTGTGAGACTGGTCGTTCAGGCCTCAGGTTTTGAGGAGCTATGGACCAATGCTTAATTCTCGGTTAAATACCTGGAGTTTTAATTTCAGAAGTTTTCTTTTGTATGTTGAAATTTAGATAACTTGAACATCAAATAGGTATTGAATTTTACATACTTTTCTCTCTGGGTTTTGGTAAAGCAGTGAGCCTGCACAAAGGGTAAAACTGTTTAGCTGACCAGCCTGAGCAAGCCTGTTTTTAAATAAAACCTTCTCTTTGCTCACCAGTGAAAACTCTGTGGAGATTTTGGTGATGCATATGAGAGGCACATTGTCTGCACACCAGAGCAGCTCACAATCGTTTGCTGGAAACTGCAGACTGAGGCAGGTTGTTGTGCAGTGCTGGGCAGCTTCCAGTGCACATCCCTTGACGTACCTGTGCTGCAGGCAGCAGTGACCCATTCTTCCCCAACTTTCATATGGAGTCAGTTTAATGTAGATGAAACTCTGTTTATGAAATATCAGGTTTTCAGACCCTTGACTGATGGGTTTCAGAGCTCTCAGAAGTATTACATTCTTAGTAAGGTATCTGCTCAGAGTCTCACAGTAATATTTATAGAGTTTTCTATCACTAATAGTTTCTGATTGACAGGTTTGAATTTTTGGTGGTTAAAATAGCCTGAATTTCAAAATTCTGAATATTACAAGCTATGCTAGGAGACTGCATGGGGAAAATTTTCCATTTCTAAGGTAGGATTAAGATAGAAAACCTAAAAACAATTTGATTTTTTTTTTCCTGACTAAGGTTCTGACTAATTTATTTATCTTAATCGTTCTATCTGAAAGAAGAGTATAATACTTTGATAAACAGAAAAAAAAAATGAGTTTAACAGTAAAAGTAGTTGCCTTCTTTTATATTACCTGTTTGACTCTTTGTGTTATTGCCTAGAAAATCATAGCAATGACAGAGCAATGTCAAGGGCAGCTGTACACACGTTTGCCCGCTTATGTAGAACATCAACTACATTTATGTATAGCATATCTAGTCCTTGGGCTTAGACAAGATACCCCCCCGCATACACATTTGCAGGTGAATGTGATAGTTCTTCCTTAGTCATTATCAGTGTGGTTGTTTATTAATTTCCTGCTAAATGTAATGAATGTAGCAATGTTGAGAACAGATGTGCTGCAACTGGGATACAAATGGAAAGATTATGTGCTTGATCCCGCTTAGGCACGTTGGGGCAATGAGCTCCAGTGGTGTTGTGGAGCTGTACCTGCCAAGTCTGACTTAATTGGAGATACAAAACAGATAATTAGAGACATGATAATTAGAGACGTGAAAACCCCTACAGCAGAGGGACACAATTACGAGGTTGTGCCTTTGGCCTCTCAGTAAGGAAACTGCTCGCTGAAAGAGGTCTGTATTTTAATAATGTCTGACTTCATAAACCCAAAAAAAGCTATTTCTCCATCATGGAACAGAATGCTATAGCTGCTGTTCTGAGGAAAACAATGCTGACTTCAGATACATATTTGGATCGAAATCTAGCATCATCTATTTCTGTGTTAATGCTTAGTTAGGTGCACACCCAGAGTAGCAGCAGCAAATCTACTGATATTAGAGCAGTTACTAATTTTTTTCATGTTTCCATGATATTAGAGTTATTTCAGGGACAATATAATGTGGAAATAGAGACACTCTAAGTGGCCCAAGGTCATAATTGTAGTACCAGTTAGAAAAAACAGACAGATTTTTTAATATTGCATTTTATAGGCAGTTATATCCCAAACAGCTTCACTCATGAATATGATTCTCTCTTTTGATAACCTGTGGGCCTCTGAAAAGCAATGACAACTGCTGGTGGTTCTGCAAGTTTATTTGTACGGTAAAGTATAATGACATAATCATACAGAAACAGCAAGGCTATGTTCTGATTTGCTTATTGAGCTGTTCTTCCCCCAGATAAGATGTGAATGGATGAAACAATAACACCACCCTTTTTAAGGATTGCTTCTGGTTCAGATGAGCAAAATTAAAAAAAAAAATTATGACAGTAGTTCAAAGACAGTGACTAATTTTAAAAAAAATGTTATGATGGGTCAGTATCTGGTTTATTCCATCCGTGATTATCAGTGTGTAGAAAGTTCATTCTGAGTTTAGGCAGGAAATTTCGTATCCCATGAAATCTGCATGGAGCTTTGCATTTTATAAGTAGAAAACAAACAAAACAAAAGCAAGTATATACTAAGGGTGTGCTCATAAAAGAAGTCTGTTCCGAGGAGATCTCTCTGTTGCCAAAGAGGGTGATGAAAGGATGACACCAGTTGCAACTCAAGTACTTATTCAGGAAACATTACAAATGGCAGAACCTACTGAACGTGACCTTCTGCTTAGACTGCTGGTCAAGCTTGTCTAAGAGTGCTAAAAATGGAAGCAAGAGGGCTTGGTTGAAAGGGATGGCTTTAGTGAGCAAGTGCAGGAGTCAGTTATCTTATAAGAACAGGTGCTGTAGGGGAATAAAGACCTACCAAAGAGTGAACACTTGTAGGCTCTTTTGATGCTTTAGAGGTATTTTTTTCTTTTTCTTCTTTTACACATCTTAATCAACCCAAACTTTAGTCACAAAAGGCATTTTCTAGATGTTTTTCTTCATTTCTGCCTGGGATGAATCTTTAAATATTTACATGAAACATACACTGAATATAAATATTTAGATGTTAGAGGAAAGATGATCTGAAACATCTTTAGAGAGAGATTCCTTTGCAGTAGTAAGATAAGCTCTGTCTCTATTTTGCAGACAAAATTGACTGAAGTTGTTTGCCTAGAAGGTTCAGATCTGAAAAAAACTCTGAGATTTTTCTGTGCAGTGTGCTGACTGTGGTGTATCTGCTATTGTATGAATAATTTATCTAGATCTGGAGACATGCCGTATGTTTTAATGTCTTTCAGGCAAATGCATTCATTTTACAAATATACGAATCAGTCAGACCACTAAAAATCTGTCTTGCTCTCTGGCTTCAATCACTCCGAATGGTGATTAAGTCCAAGTTATGGCCCTTGACTCTACTGCCTTGGTGCAAAATTCGCACTTCATCTGTGCAGCCTTATTGCCTTGAGATTTTGCCTCAGAGCTGTAACGAAGGTGCTGGAGGCCAAACCTGGTCACTGATTGTAAGTGACAAGCAGGGTCGAAACAGGCTTCCAGTCTGGGTGGCTCTAGGTTTGAGAGCCAGGGAGAATAAAAACTAACTGCACAGTTTGAGCCGCCCTTATCTTCAGCAGTACCCTGGAGACCGCTGAATATCTAAAAGCAATTATACTGAATTTGTAGTCTTAGATCCCAAGGTTTGTTTTAAGTACTTTTACACAGAAATGCCATTATTTGAACACAAAAAAACCCCCACATTTCCAAATATGAAGAGTATAGCTAAGAAGGTCCTTCAGCCCAGGGCACTGTCTCGCAGGCCTGTAAGCCATTGTGCAGGCAGAGGCTCCCTGTTAGTGCCGGCTCAAGGGAACTCTCATGGGTTAGTGTGGTACTCTCAGCATGGGACTTACCCACAGGGGTGATCCCAAATTGCATTTCCCCTCTTACTGCACTCACTGCTAATGGGAGACTGCATGGTTTGCATGTTGCTAAAGCAAAACCCCTGGTGGTGGTGCAAGGAAGGCAGACCAAGTCGCTGACCAACCCGCATGCATTTTTACTCTGAAGCAGCACGGAGGCCCTGGGACCTAAAATGCAGCCCTTAAACCCGGCACAGTCCATCCCAGGGTGACACTGCAGTGGGCTGTGCTGATTCAGACGGCATTGTTCCCAGAAATGCAATCTTTTGAAGTAACTATTACTCTCCAGCATGTTAAACCCACTAAGAATCAAATGGCATCATTCAAGCGTATGAAGGGTAGTTAAGGAGTGGATTCTTATTCACTCAACTTTGATTTTATAGATCTTTATATAGAAAGCTCATGAATCTTTATCAAGCTGCTTTATTCACTGAAATCCAGAACTTATTTTTTTTCATCATGAGACTTGTGCTAAACAAGCAAATTTTTAGCACCTGTCAGAAAGCAGAGGACCTATTTCACTACAAATTCTTGGCATTTCAGTAGCAGGTTTTAAAGCCTGTAGGACTAATTTTACGAGGGGTATGTTTACTTATTCTGCTGTAAAATGTTCTTCTCTAGTAAAATGTGTGTGCAGCTAGGAGAGATTTTACTTGTTCTGTTATTTTGTTTTGGCTCAAGACATTTACTGGCTTTTATTAAAATAAAGAGCAATGGAAAAATACATCGAGTTTAATGTTTTATTTGGATTTTTTTTGGTTTATTTTTATATAGTGTTCTGTAAAGTCCTTAATGAAGTTTAGCATTTATCTTGTGTTTGTTTAATCGGTTACTTAATTTGTATTCCATTCCCTCATAAATACCTTGCTTGTAATCGAAGTCCTACAATATTAGTTACTATGGAAATGCAGAGGAAGAGAACAGTCCGGTTTTACCATCTACTGCTTGGTCTTGTGAACATGCACTTACACGGCTCATTTTATGCAGCATCTGTAGTTCCTGTCATATAAAAATGATGTTTGCCTTGTATTAACTGAACACATGTAAGTCCTTGCCTAAAGGTTCGGGGCTATGAGTGCTGCTTGAACAGTTCTTGGTAAGAGGCTGTTCTGCCTATAAGGTTGTGTGTGTGTGTGTGTGTTTGTGTCTGTAAGAAAGAGCTGCAAGGTGAAACACATTTTGGGGAGGAGCAAAAGAAAATGGCAGGTACAGTGTCTACGAATATAGGCTAACCTCATGTCCAGCTGGTGTCTACATTTAGCCCATATCTGGGGCTAAACTCTAACAGCTCCTCTGTCACCCAGCAACCCCTCACCAGCCAGGAAAGGGAACGAGGAAAAGGAGAGGAGATCCATGGATTGAAGTGAAAACAGATTTAATGAAATAGCACCACTGTCAACGGAGGTGTACAAGGTTATAGTCAGTCAAACGAATATGCAGCAGTCACAGCTAACAGGAGAGCTGTCCTCAGGAGCAGAGAGAAGCCAGAGGAGGAGCAGAAGGAGCCCCACAGGAGCTCCCCTTCCTCAACAAACCTTCTCCCTTTATAACGAGCATGACACAATGGAGCGGGCTATACCCGTAGCTGACTTAGGTCAGCTGCCCTGGCTGACTCAAGGCTAACGGCCTGCCTGGCACGGCTGCACTGGGGTTCTGTCCCAGCCAAACCAGGGCAGCAGATGAGTTTGTTTCTTTTCTAAGTCATGAACCGTAAAGAGCAGATTGTGTAAGAACTGCCTACACAGAATCACCTGCTCCATAGTGACTGGTTTCCCATGGGTGCTGTGGCATCAAGTCTCTCCCTACGGTTCTGCCCCTGACTCAGCGAGCCACCTTCATCAGCACGCTGCAGGTGTGTCCAAGGTGCCAGTGCTGCACGCCTTCGCTTTCGGGCTGTCTGAATTGGAATGGGGGTATCTTGATTTAACATATCATCTGTCAGTGGAACTGAGCAGATTTATAAGGATTTTGCAAAATTGCAGAAGATAGAAGTTGTCTGTGCTCTGGAATTGGAGGAGAGAGGTTTTCTTGTCTTCTGGTTCAGCTTCTGTATCCACAAATTAGAGATTATGCTTCAATTTGCTTTGTGCAAGACTTGTAACTCCTCAGATGATGTAATTCCCTAGGATTATCTTCTTTTATTTCATAGGTTGTTATTTTATTTTATCCACACTCCTAATAAAACAAAGCTTTATCTTCCAATAGAGT
Source organism: Leptosomus discolor (assembly GCF_034619465.1). Classification (NCBI taxonomy): domain Eukaryota; kingdom Metazoa; phylum Chordata; class Aves; order Leptosomiformes; family Leptosomidae; genus Leptosomus; species Leptosomus discolor. Next base: position 21,372,435 of record NC_141401.1, on the reverse strand, counting down.
TTAAGTTACACAGCAAATCCTTAAACAATAGGGACATCAGAAGTTAATTATGCAAATAATTCGAGTACTCCACTGAGACCTTAGGAGAGTCACACTCAATTAATCAGTAATAATTGAAACCTTTTAGTTCTTATTGTGTTTATTTTTTATTTGGGAAAATCATTTTTGAACGAAAATGACAATTATTTAATGTTTTTTCCTAATTCCCCTACTAGAAACTTGCAGACTATGAACAAGCAAAACCAACTATGAACGTCACTAGTCCTAGAACTGAACAGCTTACATATTCGTGAATCTTTGTGACTGTCACTGATGGATGACACTGCCCATTTAACATACTTCCTACCTTTCTCTCTGAGCCTCCGAAGTCAAACCTCTTGTGATTTGCTCTATGGGATGTAAAGAATGCTTGTCAGGCTTATTGAAGAACAGAAGAATAATAACTAGACCTTTATTTTTTTGTCCCATTGCAACGTCTTTAGAGTGGGCTTATACATGATAGTTATTTACCAGCTACATCACAACGTTTGTTTTCTGAGGATTAAGCTTAAGTGTGGGAAAACATATGTTCTGAGTAGTTTACAGTGTGTAACCTACAATTTCAGGGACTACACTGGTTATAGAGAAGAATTACCTGAAACCCCTTGGAACAGACAGCACCACCTAAAAAAGTAACGCTTTTCTGAAGTCAGTACTAAGCACCATTGTTATTTGATGCAAGGCATGTATGCTCCAGAAGGGGGTTAAGGAACGAAGCTAGCACCACTAGCTGCAGTGGGCAAGGATTCAGGCTTCGAAGTGGAAGAGAGGTTATTTCTAGCTGAACAGATGGCAAAGCAACCTGTCAGCAGCCTTGCGTGTGTCCCAATGGCAGGGGGAGGGGAGGGAGGCCTGGGGATTTAGGGGTGTCTGTCAGGAGGCAGGAAGACTGGCTGGTGCCTAAGGTCAGGGAGCACTTCCACAGCTGGCAGAGCCGGGATCTCTCCAGCCTTTTTTGGTCTACGCAATTGAGGACAAAAAATTTTTCCACTGTGAGTGATGGTTATTCTTCAGCTTTCTTCCCCCTATAGCTCTGACATTGTACAGGTGAGGGTAACAGAAAAATCCCCCAGCTAATTCCAGTTCTGGAAGCCACATATCTTACCGCTGTCATCACACCCGTGCTAATTGCTCCTGCGGCGAGCCTAGTATGTCTCTGGGTTTTTTTCATGACAGAACCCCACTTTCTCTATACAAGTGGAACGTTCCCCGTGTACAGTTTCACTTGCACTAATTTAGACTTATTTTTGGTGACACTGAGCTTTGCAGTAATCCACAAGGTTCACAACATTGAATGGGCATGTTGTAATTTTGGCTTCATTGTAATTAGTACCTTTACAAAAATCCTGGTCATGATGGAAGTTTAAAAGCTTCATATTTGCACTCCTGATAATAAAGTAAGACAAGTAGAAGACTTACAGCTTGTAGAATGAGTTTTTGCATCAATTATACGGCATACTTTGCTTTTGTAATGATTTTTCCTACTCAATTTTACTATAGACAATCTAAGTTTTTAGTGCATAACGTCACCATTGAATTCTAAAGTACATCTAACATGTGGAGGCCCTTTGTGCCCATATACTATTTTAGGTGCATTTGATGGCATGGCACAGCTTTTTTTTTTTTTTTTTCTTTCATTTCTTTCATTATATTCCTCAAAAAGCTAAATTCCCCCTACTTATTCTTTAATATTCCAGACAGTGGATGTATATCTGTTACAGTCTATAGCAGTAATAATATAACTAGTAGTGCTTGGCTGTAGTTTTGCCTCTCATGTATGTCCCTGAGCTCAGTGTGTGGGCTTGACAATGGTGTTTAAGCTTGCACCTGTGGGATGCTCAGTGCCTTCCTCCGGGCTGGTGTATGTGCATGCGGGGTCAAGCCCAGGATAAATACATGAACGGGGTTCTTCATAAAAAGCAATTATAATGAGCTCATAGGGGAACTGATGGTTCACTGCTTTGAGAACACTACCCTAGGGAGTTGTGGGTCTGTAGTGAATATGAGCCCAGAACTTTAAAAATACTCACATTGATTTCCTTAAGTGAAAAGGATTCTATGAAGTAACAGACCCACAAGAATTTTAGGGCAAGGCGGTCCAGTCTCAGAAACACCTGTTCTGGATTCATGGTCAGACTGCATCGGACTGGGAGTAGCACAAGGGCTCTTTTCATTAGGGAGCTGGCTGGAAAGCTGGAGGTGGAAGGAGGCAGCAAGTTGAACCCTTGTTTGGAGCAGAAGTTTCTGATCTGCTTTAGGCACACAGAAGGGAAGATTATCTGTTAAAAATGTAAATGTTCAGGTAAAAAGGTGAATGGGGGAGCTGATTTTCTAACTCAAGTATTGTTTTAATGTTACAAAAGTAATAAAAGTGTACAGCCAACATTGATTAATACTGTAGCCATTAATCATGACAACATACTGCTTTGATCACAGATATCTCTGCACATCCAAACATGCATTGTTGATTTTCTTCAGTTTTGTTTTAAAGTTGTTATATTACTCTTTATACTGAACATTTTTTTTTAAAAAAATACATTTTTCTTCCTAAATCTTAACCTCATTACTATATGTGAAAAGAATGCAAAGAACCAAATATGTTTAAAGCACCTTTAAAAAGTCTCCTTTTAAATAATTCAAACCATTTTACTGTGTCAGGGACTCAGAACCATAACAATAATTTTCTACTGGAAATCATTCATTTAAGAGTATGCCAGCTGCAACCTAATCATTTTACAATCTGTTCTGCAATATATAGAGCATTGAGATTTAAGACAACCTAATTTAGGACACTGAGATTTAGTAAAATCTAACTTACTGAGTGTTTCATCTTTTGTAAAGCATTTTCAGACCTTTCAGGCACTTGTTTGAAATATTTAGTAGTTCTTCAGACATAATTTTTGTAATTTTGAACAACAGCATGACGTGAAAATATGTATCTTTTCTTATATACAGGAACTCTGTGCTTTTATTCAAATTCTGTAAATGAAGGAGAATTTTATTTATAGTTGCACAATCAGTGTCACGGAATACTACAAGGCTAGTTTATGTCCACTTCAGATATCAGAAAATACACTTTAATTTTGTGACGCAATATAATATTGAAGGACATGAAGCCCTTATTAATATTATGGTTATGAAAATTTTATAAATATCTTCATGAATCATGTTAAGCCACGATATTTTTCAATGAAATTCCCTAAATCACATAAACTAACGTGCATAAAGGAAGAAATATAACCTTACATGTGAAAACTACCTATGAGTTGCATCATACTTCATAAAGGTCTTATTGTCAACCTAACCAATTTGAAAAGAAAGTTGGGATCAAAACATTTACTGAAATTGAAAGGGATTGCAGGAAGATTTAGTGGAAAGTAGCCTCTGTGACATAGTTTTTCTGATAGAGATATCTGTGGTTTATTCTGGAATATATGTGATACAGGGATTGATAACAAAGTGCAGTATTGTAGAATGACGTCTTACAACCTTTTAATTAGAACTGTTGGCTCCTTGGCTCTGATTTGTCAACCCACCTCCATAGGACAGGTACACAGCTATCAAATTTCATTAAGAAAATTTGTTTAAAATTATGCAAATGTGTATAACTGCTGTATTGAAGCCCCAAATTGAGAAATGATATTTAAAATTTAAAAAGCACTGGACCCGTGTCTCATGGTTTAATCCTCCATAATCCTGCTTTGGTAGGGTACATACAAAGTATTTTCTCAGCTGAGCCACCCAAATACTTTACATATAGATAATGTAAGAGGAATTGAGTGCAATTCTAGGCTTCAGGATTAAACCAAGAACGTGCCCATAATTCTCAAAGTACAGATTCGAGCTGGAAAGTTGTCTCATCTCATCTCCCTCTCACACAACGTTGTTCCTAATGAGACATTTTTAATGCATTGTAGCAAGAAGCAGTCAATGTGACAGTGCTCAAAAATGAGTGATGGCAATATGATCTCATTGCCTAAGAGGCTTCACTATGCAAAAAACCCTCAAAGAATACTTGTCGTTTCACCTGAATATTTCCTTAGCTAGACCCTACTGTGTATAGCTCAGTTTAATTTCCTCAGAATATTTAATATTTCAACTTCAATTTAATATTTCAACTCACTATGCATCTGTATCATAAGTGTTGATGATCCATACCTTTTTGTTGAAAGTATATAGAACACGTATTGCTTTATTTCAACCTTCTATGACCATCAGCATTAGTCTATTTAGATGTTGAAAGCATTATATTGGAACATAAATTGCAACCAAAATGTACAATAAAATGGATGTTTGTATGCATGTGTTGCATAGAGCAAAACCAATGACATTAATTTGCAGTATCTATGAAGCGTTAACATTAATTCAGAATATTTTTAAGATGCAGATGTAAAACTTGCTGCTGACAGATGTTAATGCAGTAAATGAGACCCCAAACCAATAAATGGATTATTTGCTGCAGACGTGACCCTGGATTTCATGGTTAAGTATGCAGGGAAAGAAGGGAAAGCGAACAGAATGTACAGGGAGACTTCCTGTTAATTTATTTTTTCCTTTTTTTTTTTTTTTTTTTTGGATGTAAAACCACGATGGTGTCCAGACATACGGGGTGTGCATTCTGCATGAGTAGGCTGTTATCTTCTACAAAGGACCTCTTCTATCTATAGTTACCGTCAGCTGTTAGAAATATTCTTGCTAATGCTTGATTCTTGATTACTGTCTTGGTTTGAGCTAGAACAGAATCAATTCTCTGTTCAATGATTTTACTTTTCAGCTAACTCTCTTCTAACACATCGCACTTCCTGAAGTTAATGGCGTATTTTTTCAGACAGTGTCTGCTTCTAAAACGACAGTGCTTGATGTTTATGGTTAATGCCAAGGAAAGGGATGCAGAAAGATTCTTGCTTATACTCGCTCCTATAGAAACCAAGGTCACTGCTGAGTCTCATGTGCCACGTTGAGGTGCCGTAAGCAAAAGGGTCATGATGAAGTAAAAAGGTTGCACCCGTGGCGAGGAGCGAGCCGGACAGGTGACCCAAAACTGACCAACTAACTGTTCCATTCCATATGTGTCATACTCAGTACAAAGCCGAGGAATCACAAGAGTCAAACCCTCCTCTTCTATGGCTGGCATCTGAGGAGGACTCTGTCTGTTCTTTTGCCTTCACTCCCAAACTGTTTTCCCAAATCCAGTTCCTGTCTGCTGCTGAGTCCAGCCTGGGATCTTCCCAGTGCCTGCCCTGCGGCTTCAGTGGTGATGTCACCACAGTGGTGATGTCACCACAGTGGTGATGTCATCAGAGGAGTTCAATATCGATTTTGTGTATATTTAATTATTTTTGTATTAATATGATCATCTTTTCTTTTCATTGTTATTGTTTCATTAAAGCTGTTTTAATTTTCTTTTCCCAAAGCATAAGTCTCTCCCTTATTCTCTTTCTCTCCCGCTTCTGGGATGGGAGAGAGGTTAATCGAGAGCAACTGCCATTCATTTAGTGGCCAGCCCAGCCCTAACCCGTGACAATTATTTTGAAAATGTTTGACAAAAAGACATCTTCTGAAGCTGTGTGTGCTCTAGAATAATCACAGTAGCACTTAATGTCTCTTGGGTCAATGTTCAGGCCTTTGAATCTTGACCTATGGAAGAAACACTGAAGCTGTTTCTAAGAAAATAATTTGAGGAAAAACTTCTTTTCCATTTTGGCTGAAGTGGACTAGTTAGAAACATTAAAAAAATTCCAGTCTGTTTTCGTAGAACAGATTAACAGAAACAAAAAATAAGATTACATGTCCTTCAGCTTAAGATAAATGTGTATTTCTGATGTACTTTTAAGTTTAAAAATACATTAGAAGCTTTTAAGCTTTTATTTTTTAGGTAATCTCTTGTACAGTCTGCCTTTCATAGATTTATGTGCACAATGTAAATTGATCCCTACTGAAATGAGAGGATAGGAAGGGAAAATAATTTTTATTCTGACAGATCAGTGTAACGGCCAAGAGAATGACTGTTCAGTGGGCCCAGTAATTCTTCCAGGTGACATTCCAATTGACACACTTTGTTGTGTTATCAGACCCCAAGAAACAGATTAAGGCAAAGTGAAAGAACTTGGTAGACTATTCCTAATTAATTTAAAATGTTTGAAGCCTGCCTTTGGAAATGGATGATTAAGTTCAACTTTTTACAACTGATCAGAGAAAAATCACATTATTATTTGATTTTCATGACTTTTATATGCAAACAGTTGCGTTCTGGTGTTGTGTTGTTTTTCTTTTCTTTTTTTGTTTTTTTTCCCTTTCCCCTGTTGGTATAACTAAGATATTTTAGATGTAGGAGTACACATGTCATCCCACAGAAATGCAAAAAATAGATTCTCAAATGATGTGGTATACCAAAACATAGTCATAGGCAGCAGTTTAGATGAAGCTTTATTTCATTTAAAATATAAATAATATAGTGAAGACTTGGGCCACAGTAGGAAATTGTTATTGCTGTCCATGCATGACGCACCACCGGGTTCTGACAAAAAGTTGATTCCAGATACCCTCTTCTTGAGCAAATACCCAACTGTTCTGCCCGGGGCAGCCTCACGGGCAGCGCCCAGCTGTGTCACAGCCATTGGGAGAGCTCCGGGCAAAGCTGATGAGCGGTGCATGCGCCGCCATGGGCTGGACAGACGTGCATTGACTGGAGGGGCTGCAGCTGCTGGCAGCCATGGAGTTGTATTTCTTTGAATTTGCCTATTGCTTGGGAGGGAATTGGCAACAAAAGCTGACAGGGAATCTTCTGATAAAGGGAAATACCCAGCAGATATTGAAAGTTAGTGATTTCCTTTGCTGGGTGAGACTAGTGGGTTGGTCCATTCATGGACAATAGAAATGCTGGGTCACAGCCCACAGAGGTTTCCCACGACAAGTTTGCTCCAGAGGTGTGGGCCCTGAATGTGTTGAATTCAGTCCTCAAGGAATGAAGTCACCAAGGGGACTCTGTCCTGAATCCTGCTGAACCTCAGAGTGCAATTGTGTTAAGATTAGGGCTGCGAGTTTCCTGGCTCCTGGCAGTCCAGGGGTTCAGGGTGTGTGGAGCATGGTTGTTCTGCCCAGGGAGCACTGCGGGAGGAGCCTGGCCCTGCTCTCAGGCTCTTCTGTGCTTCGCTGGTCCTATGAGAAAATTGTGGAGTTAATTTGAGGTGGCCCCAGGACCTTTTGTTTCAGAAATACTGCACTACAGTGTTTTTAGGGCAAAATTTTCTCAGAATATCTAGTTCATCAAAAATTAAGAGAGAGATGGATGCAAAATCAGATTAAATCGATGTTTTTATAAACACCTATCCAGCCTTTAAAGCCAGGTTTACTGACCACAGGGAAGATTCAACTCCTAGAATTCTGTAATTCAACTGGAAGACAATTATAATATTTGTAGTAGGAAGTACAGTTGAAAGAAAGTCAAAGGAAAACTGGTTTTTCATATTATATATTCCTTACTAGATAGGTTTTCTTTTAATTGATTGAGATGTCATCAGGTGAGCTATTTTGGTGATTTTCTCTGTCCTTATTTGCTAGTGTGTAGATGAGCTATAAATGAAAGCAAATACTGATGCCAATTCTCATAACGCATTAGACTAATTATGGTATCCCATTTTCAGTCTGAAACTCAATTAACTGCAGATGTAGCAGGAAGACAGCAATGTATACTCCAGAAAAGAACTGGAAGGAACTTACAAAATCACTGCCAAAGAGGATACCCATTTATGGTTGTGTTCTTTTTAAAGACTTAGTTTTGTTCGGAGATATAGTTGGAAACACATTTAATAAGCTTCTGAATTGGAAACATTTTAGTGGCTTTGGTAGCTAAGATAGAACTGCTTTTGGCAGTCACAGGTATGGCTGGTTTTGATGGTTTGTCGACCCAAACTATTCATCAGGCTTAGTCTGGGGAATAAAAAATGTCAAAGTTATTTGAGAAAGCTCAGCAGGAGAGTGGAAGGTACAGCAGTTGCCACTAGAATGTTATGGATGTGGTTGCAAGTGACAAGAGGACAACATTGCACAAAGAAATCCAGACAGAACAGGGAAACCTTTCCAAAAAGGCTATAATTATTTTGGCAGAAGATGATATATGCCAAATTTAAAAAAAAAAAAAAAAAAAAAGATGCACTTTCAAATTGTCATAACTAGTGTCAGGAGAGATTTTACAGTTCTTGTTTGGTGGCAATTCTCATGGCAGGGCTGACAGAAGGGATGTGAGACTCTGTGAGACAGAACAGAATACAGTACATGAGGAAACTCTCTGTTAACTTGCTTTACACCTCCAGTTTGATCCACTGCAGAGCCCTGGCCACCTCAGGGTCCCCGTTTCTGTTAACTTCTAAAATAATTCACAGTGCTTGACCGTGAATCCTGCTTATTCGTTTCTTTTGTTTGTTTTTTTTTTTTAGACTGCATGAACTGCAATGCCATTGTAGCTGACTCTACAGTGTTTTTACTGTTCATCTAGGGAAGTCTGTTCCAAACAACTTTTGGTATGTATACATACATATTTTATTACGTTCTAAAATATAAGCATCATAATCATTTGTCAAATGTTACTTTGGTGTAACCCTATGAAACTTCAAAAAGGATGATGTGATTGTTGATCCCCACAATGTTTGAATTAAATTGTTTTGCTTACAGTTACTGTTGTAGACACTAACCAGTGCTAGATTTTCCTGTTTCTCTGAATAGTAACTGCCAAATAGATAGGCTCATCCTGTGAGAGCATGTTCGTTCCGTCTGTAACATGTTAAGCCCAATGTTTTCCGAGAACTGTATTCTCTGTAAAATCACAAGCATACTCGTTGTAAAGAGGGTGGGCTGTGCAGAGGTTCAGTCACAAGCCCATTTTGAAAAAGAAGTCATTTTTGCCCTGAGGGCCTGTTTCCTTTGCAGTGTGGTGAAACATCCCTGGGTTGGTTCAGCAGAAGTTGCTTTGAAACTGAAGCTCTGCTCAAGGAAGTTAATTCAGGTTGTCCAGTTAACCTGGTTCTACTGTTTCCTGAACTTGCATTTGCTTCTGTCTGTTACGCTATGTGGTCTCCTCCACTCCTGTCTTCAAGTCTTGTTCATTTCTGCTGGAAGCTTCCATACTTGGAGAAGAGAGACCATCGGACAGGTTTGTATTCTATGTGACCCCATGATTTCTGTGTTTCTGTTCCTCAGGGGAGAGGAAAAAGTTCTGTGGTGCTTCGAAACATGCGAACAAAACACTTGGTCATAACGATGCTTGCCAAAGTATGGTGTTTTTTTCACCCTGCAATGGTAATGCCATCATTGTTTTCTTTGTTGTTTGACTTATTTCACTGAGGTTTATGTCATTCTGTAGGAAGATTCAAGGCATGTTTTCTAAGATAATAGGAACTGCTGCAGAAAATGTTTTACAGCTCTCCTGAGGGATTTCAGTGTGTTCTGCAGAGTGAAGGTTTGAATCTGAACGAAGATATATAGCTTTGAAGTGCTGAACAGGAGTGGCCAGAGGACTCTGCTGTATGTTGTGGCACCTGGATTCCCTTGTCCTCCACTTTCGTCATCGACAGCAGAGAAAACTATTTTTCAGTAAGACACAGCAAGCTTAACAACTTTAACATCATCCTGTTTCAAGTTTTCTCCAGAAAAATTTGAAATGATTGGGGTTTTACAGTATGTAAAGCACACCCTTCCAAACTGAGAAAACTCGTTGCTTTCCTATACCACCCTATATGTGTCTATCTGAGGTACTTTTTGTTATATTTCTATTGTAACTCCTTTAATGGAAGGAATATCTTTGTTATAAATACTCCTACTTATTTGTTAGCTCAACATGCATAGCTAGGTATATGAGGAAGGAAGAAATGGTTTTTAAACATTCCAAAAATATTTCCTATGTGTTTTTATTATCAAGAATTCCTTCCCTATCTTTAAGCCAACATTACTTGATTGGGGAATAAAAATTGCCATGTCTATGACTGAGTAGCAAATCACAAACACAAACAGGGAAAAGTTCTGAAATGGTTCATAAACTGCAATTGGTTACTGGGAAATAAGTCATAGTACCATTGAATAGTGAAAAAAATACATAAATTCCTTTTTTTTTTTTTTTTTACAGTAATGGAAATGGGATAAGGGATGAAGTTTTCTAGAAACATATTCATTGTGCATTGCTAGCCTAATTCTCAATTCTTCAGTGTTTTGAAGGCAGATAAGCTTCTGGCTGATGTTGTGTTCAAGAGGGAAATTTTAATATGAGAGAATATATGCTCACTAGATGTGAGGCTGACATGTAATGTCAATTTTTGCTATGTTTGAAAAACCTCCAGATTTTTGAACCTTTATTTTTTTCCAGTGTTTAAAGCATTGGAGAATAAAGTGCTTTTAAGAAAGCTAATCTCCCACCTGCAGAGCAGGATAGAGGTTGAGTAATGGTTAAACAGCTCTAAGCTGCAAATCAACATTAGTCTTGAGCAGTATTGCTAATGCTGACGCTGTCAAAGATGACTTCTTTGTTAACCTACGTGTTACCCATATTAAAGAGAAAAGGTTTTTTCCTACTACAGAAATGGTCATTGCTGGCAGAAATAGCTGGATTTTTGGGATGCTGTTCTCATTACTTCTAGGAGCGACAAGAGCAATAGATATGTATTTACACAAAAGCAGCAAACTTCCAAGGGTTTCCCTGAGCAGGAGAACTAGTGCAGTCTTTTAAAATTGTTTTTATTTATGTTGATTTCTTTTCCACAAACATAACACAAAGCTTCTAGTACGTTGTCAGCACATAATATGACGTCTAAATACAATAATTGGAGACCCTGCTCATTACTCCAGAGCTTTATGCATCTGCTTCATATGCCCCTGGTATCCTTTGGTTTGCCTTCAGCTCCCTCCCATGTCACTGACACATCTGACTGGCTGAAAGACAGAATATTTGCGGTGGCAGATACAGAGCTGTGCACATTCTGTTGGCCAGCTGGCTGCCCTTGCTTCACACAGTACTGACCTCTGCTTCTTTCCTTTCCTGCAAGACAACTGGCTTTTTCTTGGTCGTGGCTTCTCATAAAACCTGTGGAAACTGTCTTTGAGATATTTACAGGTTAATAGAGTTTGATGGCTTAAAAGGCTTAAAGTGCTTTTTTGTGTATGAACACTTCTTTTTACAGTAATTGCTGTCCGTAGCAAGTAAAAAGAATATCTTATTTTTCACGTAATGATTAGTGGAATTAGAGCTCATACTGAACAGACTAGATCCTTCTCGTTTCTGTTCATCTCTATCTGGTGCATTTGAAGCTGCAGAAAGAGAAACCGTAGAGTTGTTATGAGTCCAAAGTAATGCATTAATAATTTATGTCCCAGAATTCCTTGGCTGGAAGGAAGTAAAATACTAAGTTCATTATTTATTTCAACATGTTTTGGTTATAGACTGCAAGTGACAGCTATAGAAAAAGATTACAGGGGAACACAGAATTTTTAAATAACAATAATTAGTAAAGTGATTATATAGAACAGTAATTGAAACATTTCCAAAATAGCAAAGATTATTTTGTTGTGAGGCATGAATTCTTACTTTTTTTTAACTATTCATCCATTTTTCAAGAAGAATGATTTTGTCCTAGATTCTTCATAAAGTGTTCTAATCAAAGCAAATAGTCACATTTGTTCTGTGGGGAATGACTTAGCTTATGGCAATTTGGCTGTGCATATTATGTTCTGATGCTCTGCATATACTTTTTCTGAGTTCTTTGATGAGCCACAGTAGGAGTAATACTTTAGTAGGAAAAACATAAGCACTGCAAATAATGTCTCTGCACTAGAAGAGATATCACTGTGTTTGGGGTTAATTGAGCAACGTATTTTTAAAAATGTTTTCTGAGTGGTTGTGATAACCACTTTTATTATTTCACTTTAGTATACAAAATATGGTAATAGTAATATGTTATAATGTGAATTACTATGTATTATCAATTACATAATAATCATATAATTACCATGTATTATGTATTATTACACGTAATTATATATCATATGTATTGACAGTTATTTACAGTAATATAGTAATTATTAATAATATAATGTCTGCAGAAATGCAGATGATACTGTTATTAGAATTGTGGTATTAATAGCCTTCCCAGTTTTTAATAAGCTCATATGAGCACTAACAGTAAAAAGAGGTCCTCAAATGTGCTGGGCAATTTGTTTCAGAAGTTGTTAAAAGCTGTTGGAGCAGCCATTTTAGATGGGCTTCTGATTAACGGGGGCAAACTAAGAAGCTAAGTTAAAGCACAAGGTAAAAAAAATCATAAAAGATAGAAATCATTTGTTAAGGAAAAGAAGATATTGAAGCAGCAGCACAATACATTTCAGAGAATCAGACTTCTACAAATTCAGGGAACTGATACGTAGGATTTCTTGGGAGGATAAGCTAAGGGATAAAAGAGTGCAGCTGCTGAGGGACATTGAAGGTTTGCTTTTGTACATGCTATACAATGTGCGGGTGAAATAACAGCTGTATCAGGAGCTCCTCACTGCCTTGAAGATCAAATAGAAAACATACAAAATGGGGAAAAAGAACATGTAACCAAGGGCGAATGGCAAAGGAATAGAACAAATCTGTAGGGATAAAATTGGATAGGAAGTTCAGCTGAGAAGGGTACACAAGATAACAAGAAACAGGGCTAGAACTAAGAGGAAGCAAAGGAGGTGTATTTCTACTACTAAACAGGAAAAGCATAAATTCCCTGATTCAGAGCAGGCTGAAATGGCCAATAGCTTTTCTGTAAAAATGCTTAGTGTCTCAGTATTTACACAGGTTCATATTAACAAAGAAATAGAAGTTTAAGTCAATTTACTTAAACCAAAAGTTTTGGGGTACTTCAGGGATAGATTTTCAAGTTGGCAAGATCTGACTAAATTCTCCTTCCAATACTTTGCAAAAGGAGCTGAAGGCACTTTTGAACTCCTTTAGCTTTTTGATGAATGCAGACAGCTGCTCTGCAGGTGTGTCAGTGCAACCCTGCTGGTTGATCTGGCCCATTCATAACAGGGAACAATCACTTCCCTGAGCTCTGAAGGAAGTCCTAATTTAGTGAGCTTTCATATCAGAGTCTTTCAAATACACAGTTCCAGTCTTTCTTCGGACTTCCCCCTAGATTAAAGGTGGTTCAGCGAGTTTTGATTAAGTCCTAACTCTGCTTATGAGGGACAGTGGTTTGCAGCAAATAACAGGCTGCACTTGCCTCCCTCATACTTTCTAGTTAATGATGTGTGCTGTGCTGTCTTGCTGCTGGAAGTGCGCTTTGATTTCTTCATAGTACAGCTATTAGCTAACTTTCTCTCTTTCCCTGTTTTGTGTGTGTTGTGCTGTTTTGGGTTTTTGTTTCGTTTTTTGTTTATTTTTTTTAAGAAGTGGAAATACTTCTAGCAATGAGCAATATTGCAAGCATGTTAAAATTTTTACATTAAGATGAACTGGAGGAGAAATAAAATGAAATCTCCAAGTTTGTAATAAGGACAGATGCAGGAATCTTTGGGCGCTCCTGAAGATGAGTAAATTCACTGGTTTCTAAAACACTACGTAAAAGTACCAACTACAGCAGAGTCTTATTTTCATGTAAAAGTGTCCTTTTACGCAGAAAAGGTGAAGACAAATTGGGAATTAAATATAAAGCTCAGGAGTGAGATGGCAAGTGGAACAGAGTTCAGCATGTGGTTTTACGGTATATATTTGAGATTAGAAACAAAAGGGGATGATCCAATGACCGGGGATAGGGACTGCGAGAGAAAGCAGCAGGGGTTGGAGTGGTGGTACAACTGAGGGCGCGCTCGGCTCCTGCTGGCGCCTGTTGCTGTACCTTGCGTGCACCGCGAGTTTCTGCCCGCAGGACAGCAGACCCTCCTCTTGAGCTTAGAGCAGCTGAAGGACTGCCTGTTAGGGAAAACTTGAGAGGGAAGTAATTGCGCTAAAAAGGGTCAAAGCAGCGCTGGGCCTTGCAGCTTACGGAGAACCTGAACTACAGTGAGCTGTTCTCTCTCTGTAGTTCTTTAGAACTGATTGCCAACATTTTACGTGTATTTATGCCACATGTATGTATGCCTATTATTCCTCTTTCATGTAAACACTAACTGGCACATAGCTAGAGGACTGAGCTGTGGGAAAGGTTGGATCAAAGCATTGATTTTTTTTTTCTTTTTTATTGAGTGCTAACTCTTTTTAAATTACTTTAAAGCAATTAAATAACTCACTCAAAGTTGTTCTGATTGATTGATTTTTAAGGCAAGACTAAGTATAAAGGAGGAACATATCACTGCCCACTTTTTCCAGTACAATCTTACTACATAGCTAACATATAAACTCTCTCCCTGGACTAAAACATAAACACATGGGATTTTTTTTCATTTTGTTGCTAAGAGTTTACATGATGGGAAGTTATATAAGGCCTACAAGTGGAGGAGGATGCAAATAGCCAGGAAAATACTGCTATACTTCTATTGCCAGAGTAAGGTTATTAGAACTAGACCGGCTAGTTCTGCATGCCACTATACTGTTACAGACATACCATAAATATCTAAGTATGCTGTTACCGATCTCTGTAGCAGGCTAGATTGAGAAAAAAATTCAAAGCTGTGTAAAGGCATTTCCAAAGAGTAATATCTAAGTCTTACAAAAGGTATAGCTGTTTCTGCTGATGAAAACAAACAGGCTGAGAAACAAGTTCTGAATGCATCTTTTAAAGACTTTCGCTGAACCTGTGGAAAAGCAGAAATAAGCTATGCACACATAGTTGGAGAGCATATGAAGCGCTATTAACTGTTTTCGACATATTCCTTGTACTGCCACAAGAAAGTCTTTGGAGAGCCCCATCTGTTAAATCCGCTCAGGAACAACAAAATAATTTTTAAACAGATCTTAAAGCATGAAAGTTAAAGCTCCACTTCTTGACACATCCTACATCCTTGCAATTCATATGATTCAGGCCTTAAATGAAAAATTGGCACCATGGTGAAGAGCACCGTGTCACCTATCTGAATAGCTCACTGTATTGTATTCATTGCTTAAAATGTCCTGCATGTTGCATGATGATTGACCTTATTGTATCGTTCACAGTAATAATATTAAAATGCAGCTTGTGCTTCAAAGTGCAGTTTGAATTTCCATTCTATTGGACAACAGCCTTGTGAATGGAGCAGGAAAAAGGGACTGTGTCCTGAGATTGCCCATGTGTGTACTGGAGAGGTAAACATGGTAAGTAGAGCTGCTGGTATTTCTTTGCAAATTTGTGAGATCTTTTAAATTTTTCTGGTTTCCTATTAAAATACATGGTTTTGACGTATCCACTGAAATCCACTCAGTCAACACTGAAACTCGTATGTCCCTCCTGTTTATTTCAGAGAAGACCTTTCCTTCTGCCTTCTTCCTGCTCTGCACTCCTCACCAACGTTGACAAGCAAATGAACATGTGATGAAGTCTTTTTTTTATACATGCTTTTCTGAAAGGTATTTGCTTTGGGCTAATCTTTTCCACATGGCTGGCCAGCCAGCTTTTCTTCTAGGACCTCTGTGGCAGTTGCTTTAGTATTTGGCAGCTTTTGGCTCTGTAAGGTGTAGTGGTTAGCTTTAGATTTTCTGTTTTCTTCTGACAGTATAACGTAGGGTGGTAGAAATGCTGTATATCAGCCTCTTCTTCTTTTGAGGGGCGACGATGGTAACAGATTAGCATTAATCACATACACTTGTAAACATTTCAACTAGAAGTAACTAGAAAAGTAGAGCAATTATTCCTACTAACTTTCTCCATGTCATTCTTCGACATTACAGGCAGGTCAGCATGAAAATACTTTCGTTCTTCCATTGAGGAAAGGGTGATGCAGTTCTCTGATAGGACTCTCATCATGACCAATTTCCTTTGCAGTCAGTACACATCTTTTCTTTTTCATGTATTTCTTAGCGTGCTATGTAAAATACGAGTGTTCTTTCAGTGTTGCACATCGCATGAAATTTGCTTTGTTTGTACAATGCATTAAGTTTTTGTGCGCTGCATTTGCACTTACTAAAGCAAATGTGAGTTTTCACATTCCAGACGTGTTGTTTATCTATTTCACCAAATGTGTGTGGAATTTTCCCATGACAGAGTGACTGTTGTGAACTGGGCTCTTTGGCAAGTATTTTCATGCTGAGGAACCAGATGGATGGGCACCAGAGTAGAATACCTCCTTGATTAAATTTACGTGGACTGGAGACCATTTCTTGTTAATTGAACTAGTGAGGTCAGTGAGATCTTTCTATTAAGAGTAATTTTGGCCTTTGCATAATTCCACATTCTTATAACCATTTATTCTAAATTTAGGAGCAATTTAATCACTACTGGCTAAGAACTTCAGAGATTTAAATGTTGAAATGTGTATTTGTGATAATAGAGGAAGTCCTTCTGGAATTCACAGTTTTAGCAAAAACTCCTATAATTATTTTAGATTCATGGGCCAACTGAGTATTTCCTGGAATTTAACTTTGTGTTTCTCGGATGTTATTTGATTTAAAAAATAAAAATACCCAAACTCCTTTCCTCAAACCAAAACCCAGTTCCTCTCTCCCCCCATTCTGACACCCCCAAAAAGCTAGCATGGCACTACTTGTAAGTTTGATTAGTATTTATGCATGAATGGGAATTTGGAAAAAATGCATGGGATGAAAACTGTTGTTTTTTTCTCTTTGCATTTTGTATATGGTTTTTTGTTCTCTTCTCAGACCTAACTTTTGTTTTATGTGTTTACCTTGTATCTTACTCTTGGCAAGGTTTTTAGTATTATAAATGTGCCTAAACAAACACATTTGCTGAAAAAAGATGATTGTTTTCAGACCAAAAAAGCTAAACAAAACTAAATTGAAAATGTCTTTAATAAAACAACTTTTGAGGTAGACGATAAGTTATGGTGAGATCTTGGAAATGCTACTTGATGATGAGAGAACTTGATCAGAATTGTACATCTAATGTATTTTAAACTATTTTCCATTGAGGTAGCCTATGAAATGGGGAATTACAGAGTAATGCAGTGCATCTGTAGGAAAAGTTCTTGTTTTTTAAGGGTGTTATTAGAAGAAAAGTTGTTATATTCCTCTGAGAAATCACTGTAATTGCTTAATGAGGCTGACAGAGGTTTTCCACACAAGCTATATTTCTGCTATGTTTCTAAAATGCATCCACGAGAATTAAGTGCTGTTCATTTGTTGCCACTGAGCCTCAGGGTAACCTTCAGGCAGTGCATATGTCAGGCTGGAAAGAACCCCCATAATTCAGAAAAAAACCCAAAGCCCTTTATAATTATTTGCTTTAAATTGTCCAGACTGCAGGAAAACTCACAGTGTGTGGGTAAGATATCTCCATAAAGCTCACCTAGTGGGATTTCAATACAAATTATTTCTTAGAGGAATTTGCTCCAGTCCTCCAGCGTGAGAAAGAATTGGTACATCCAGGCTCTAGAGTACTCACTGTTCTTTCACAGCGCAATTCATGCTGAAAGATAGCTCTGCAGAGTGAGTGGGAAACCACGTGTTACTACAGAATACCATGCAAAAAGCTTGGTCATTGTTTCAGACAACGTTAATTTTATTTCTGCTCAACACCTGCAATTTTGAAGTCGTTTGACAAGCTGCACCTCTATTACCCTAGCTGCCATTTAGAAACACCCCTTGAGAAAGCTTACTGTGAATTTTGAATTCTTTTTTTTTTTTAATGTGTTGATTATTATTCTTTCCTTGGTTATTTCTGGATTCCTTAGAGCTAGAAGTAACATGAGAATTGGTGTTTCTTGGCATGTCAAAAACTTTGTGTCAGACCAAACCCGAAGTATAAATTAAAAAGAGATATTTGTATGGACATTCTCATCCTTTGATTCCTAAGGCAAGCTGCTCAGGGTGAAGGCATCAGAAATGAGAAGGTCATTTTAGGTGAAAACAGTCTTTTCTATTTCTGCCAACACTAGGAATTATGCTGAAAGTCAAGGTCACTTGTGAAGTGGTTTACTTTGGGAGTTCTACTGAAATCAAATCTGCAGGGGAAATTGTAAGGGTTGCAAGATGACAAGAAGTAAGTGAAACCATCTCCTGTGCATCCAGGTGAAGAACGGACTGCATTTGCCTTACTTTTAACGAGTGGTATGTTGCAAGTCTTCCCCATGGGTGGTGAAAATAGCTCCAAATGAACCTAAACCTGGGTGCAGGTCAGTAAATTCTGGAAATGTAATTTGCATTTTCGGTGTAGTCTCTAAGTTTTTTCACTCTAGAGTGAGAGTTACTCCCTCAACACTGCTGGACCTTTGATTATTAAAGGGTTATTTGCTAGTGGAAAAAAAGACAGGCAATGACTGATGGTTACTATCATATAGGTGGCTGAATGGACCATAGGGTTTTTAAAACCTATTTTAAAGTTTTTAGGTGCCAAAAAGCTTTTGTTTTCAAAAGCTGTGCTTTCCAATTCTAGAATATAAACAACAGAATCTTGCAAGTTACATCACAAGGTGTATATGTATGTATATAATATGCATATATATATTCTTCATATAAATATTTCTGCATTATCTGAGGGTTTTTTGTTTCCAGTGTTTCCTGTTTGTCTTCATATACTGAACTTTTACAATCGCATTGCATTATCTTTCCTTGCTTTCATTTCCAGACTTAAAAGAAAAGGAAAAAATAAAAGCAACCCCTGCCCTCAACCGATGTTGCTAACTAGAAATGATGGTTTTTGTGTGACGGGGGAGACAGTAAGAATCAAAACAAGGAGACGTAGTTTATGTTAGAAACAAGATCCATTATTTTAGGTTAAAACCCCAAGTGATTAATTGTCTTTGTGATTTTCATGCAGCATAATTACATCACAACAAAGCAGTAAAGAATATTATTAAGCTTGCTACAATTCTGAGGGCAAAACCTCAGAAACTATAATTCTCTGCCGCAACCTGAATATTCCCGGATTCTTGACCTTCAGCTCTGGACATGAAGTTGTGATAAGCATGTGCACCTGAGGGGGTTAGGGTGAGTGGTCTGGTTACTGGCCACAGCTGGGCTAAAATAAGGAAAAAAATGGGCACCACCTGTGTCCTTGGGGCTGGGGAGGGGCATTGGGGTGAGCCCTGTGCTGCCAGTTAGAGACTGAGGCTGCTATGGGGAGCTCTGCTGAGGGGCAGCAAGGTGAGGAGTGCTGGGGTGAGGTGAGAGCTGGCGAGGGGAGGGCTGCTGAGGGGCGCTAGGGTGAGGGGAGGCCTGCTGAGGGGCAGCAAGGTGAGGGGCGCTGAGGTGAGGGGAGTCCTGCTGAGGGGTGAGAGGGGTGGGAGGCTGAGGGGAGCCTCCCTGGGCAGAGCAGCACCCACTGGAGAAGAAGGTTCTGGAGCCAGGTGGGTGCAGCTGGGGAGGGTGGTGGTGGCAACTGGATCGTCAGGGCTGCTGGTCAGTTCCTGGGCTGGCTGTCAGTAAAACTTCTGAATCCTGTCCCTAGTGCCTCTGAGTTTTCTCCTCCTAAAATGTGGAATATTTTCCGTCTTATTAGGGATTTGGTGCAGGACAAGCTGCCAGCAGGCCCACCACCAAACTCGGTCTGGCTTGGGGCATCCCATAAAACAGGGATGCGTCCAACTGCCCTGAGAGAGGGGGGCAAAAGGGTGTCAGGAGAGGAACTGCCAGCAGGAAGATGGCGAGCAGCTGAGGAAGACGGTGGCAAAGGGGATGAGGCAGCTCTCCACTCTGTATCATTTTGACTCTGGTAAGCCAAAGAAGATTTTCTTATGTCTGTGTTCCATGCAGAAGCGGAGAGGAGAGATCTAGGAGATAAAGGAAACGGGACCTGTTTTTGTGGTGTGAGGCATCCTCTGCTGTGTTAACCTGAGAGAACTGAGCCCTCTTGTCCTCAGGGAGAGGGGGTGGTATGAAACCAAATGAATGCCATACTCACCAAAAGGTTTGTGTTACTGTACAAATTAAACCTCTTGAGGGAATTGTTTGAGATTCTGTAGTTTACTAATGGAACTATTTAGAGAGCTACATTTTGTAGGTCGAGTCCCAGCTTGTGACACAAAATACTGTGAGTGCTTGTGAACTGAGGGGTAGCAAGGAAAGAAGTCTCCCCAGACTCCTCAGAGTAACTTTTAAAGTTCTGAGTTCTGATCTAGAAACAAATTTGGCAAAGATAGTGGTAAATCTTTAAGCTCATTATAATGTGTAACCATTGCAACTAGTTTGGGACAAGCATTTATGAAATATTTTTTCTGTTATCAAAAGCGTTTGTTTTGGTACCTGTTGATTGAATCAACTATTTTATTGAGATTTCTTGGAAGTATTTGAAAATGTGGAATTCTTTAACATAAACAAGATGAGACGTAATTTTGTAAGCAGAAACAGCTAACAGTAGAAAAATGTAACTGCCAGCTTAATTTTTCAGGTAGTGTGTTAATTTATTCTTTTAGATGGAAAACTAAAGCTGCTACTTCTCACTGCAATGTCTCTGTTCACCAGTAAACATTCAGTATTAGTAATATAATTTGGAAATATCACCACCTTCCAACTTTCTTTCCCTGAAAGAAGTAGAAACTATCTTCTACCTTAACATTTCTCATCTGAATTCTTTCAGTGAGGATCTTAATTGGATTTCTTTATTAGAATTGGTGCTGGGTTCATGCCTGCTTTGTGCTGCATCCTAGCTATGTTTTCAATTGGCTAAGGAAAGAGACGGAAGGATACTGAATGAATGGAAGTTGTTATGGTCTGTTGGGAGAGTATCAACCTTAGATGCTTGTAATTAGAATCATCACCCCTTAGCTTTTGGCTGATCTTAACATTCATTTCTAAATGTTAGTTTTCTTTTTTTTTTTCCTGGAAATCTGAAGTGGCTTCTAGGGTTGAAAACTGCTATTGTCGTCTTCTCCTTCTGCTCCAAAGAAAAATATAGGAGAATGAATGATAGCTTTAAATATGACTTTATGCTTAGTTTTGTTTCTGTAATCTACTATCTTGCTTTTCTCAAACTTTGGACTGTTTAATGTAATGTTCTCTAGAGGCAGAATTACTTCCAGTTTTAGAAGTGAGCTATATTTTCACTGCTCTGAGCTAACAGAAAAGCACGATTCCCCTAGAGGCTGTTCCAAACAACTTTGTAAGAAGAGAGACAGAAATATTTCAGGAAACAGATTATCCCTGACAAATATATACAGCTGTCTAATAGAGCAACCTCCTCAGACCCCATCCATGCATGCCACAGGATTTTTTTGGTCTCTCTAATCTTCTTACTTTTACAGAATCCAGTTTTGTATTCCATTAGTATGCATGTGTATAGTCTAATAGACTATAAAAATGCTGCATGACCTACTTACTGAGAACCTGGTTTTACATCCCATTAGTGGGCCTGTATTTTCGCAGTAATACACTTCTAAAAACACTGTGTGACCCATTTATTCTGCTTCATCAGTAACTCCCTATGTAGTGTGTATCTATATGTGTATATGTATATCTTCTTCATCGTTTGAGGAAATATGAGAAAACCTTCCAATGCTGAACAAGAGTTCTGTGCTGTTTGCACTGCTTAGACACTGATATGATACTTACTCTGCATAAAATAATTCATGATACTTGGAGGCATTTGCAATGTAAGAAAACAGAACGTAGATAAAGCAACTTGTACTTAGATGAGGATTAATATTGCAGTGTAACCTGACCTATTTTTAAAGGAATCCTTCTCGTTTTACTCACTCATGCCTTACTTGATTTGGTTTTCTGAGTTTTACTCAAGAGGTTTTAAAAAAAGGAATTCCTACAAATGAAGAAAACATCTTTTTTTTTTTTTTTTCTTTCTTTGTGTAGTTCCTGAATATTGTTTGTTTGGACCCTGCCATCTGCCTGTGTCATTTGATATGCTTTATTTTCCATGCCACCCTTGATTTTACAGACTTCTATCAAAATTCTCCCTCAATCTGAAAGACTGGAGGAGTCCTTGTTGATTCTAATACAAAACTACTTAATAGCTTTTCTCACCTTTGTCAGCACTCTTTATGCTTTCTATTGTTCTATTTTATTCTTTTTGAGGACAGGGAGACCAAAAGTTGATGGCATCCAAGACAGCAGTGCACCATGAACTGCATAATGGTGTTCTGGTCTTTGTTTCTTAATATTGACTAAGATTCAATTTACTTTTTTGATGGCTGTTCAACAGTAATCTGGCAGGTTTGTGAGATTAACTATTATAACCCAAAATCTGAAATCCAAGTGCAGGAACTCTTGGCTGAGAGCTCATTATATGTACAAAGCGACCACTTCCCTATTTGCATCATG
The DNA here is from genome assembly GCF_034619465.1 of Leptosomus discolor. Classification (NCBI taxonomy): domain Eukaryota; kingdom Metazoa; phylum Chordata; class Aves; order Leptosomiformes; family Leptosomidae; genus Leptosomus; species Leptosomus discolor. Next base: position 21,350,084 of record NC_141401.1, on the reverse strand, counting down.
GAATGTTATTTTAATGTAGCCTGATCTGCCATGGAGGGTGCTCTGGCAGATCTTTACATCTCTTGCCCCATGGATTTTCAGGGAGATGGTGTCTTGTGCTGTAGCGCCATCCGTGGAGCGTCCCCAGGGTGCCATGGGTTTAGATGATCTGTGCAGAGGTCCATCTCCTTTCAGGCATACCCTAGGGGGTGCTACTTCCTGAATGGGAAGCATATGGTAGTGGTTTTATGATATCACTCTCTTTGTCTCCTCACGAGTAGGGGTAATACAATGCATTGTACGAGGGAGGAGAATTGAAAACTTCAGGTTTTACCTTGGGGTTCTCATCTGCTTGCGGGATAGAATTGTCCTAGGAGCAGCTGTGCCAATTAAACCTGTGCAGTCGTCTGGCCCTGGATTGATTTACTCATCGTGCTTCCCTGCAGGCACCCGATGGTTGTCAGTTTATAGCCGCAATGCAAATCAGAGACGAGTCCCACAATTCAAACAGAAGATCGAGACAGATATTCTGGTGCCAAGAACAAATGTGCGTAGCACAGCAGAGGAGGACAGAGTGATCTACTTCAAAGGATTTATAAAACTGTGTGAACACTAGTAAGAAATGGTATTGTAGTCCTCTGGGAGTATTAGTGTGTCATTGGTGTGAAGTTAATCTGCTGAACTAATGGTGTTTAATTTGGGGGTTTTACATTGTACTTCTGAGGCAGAAGCAATTGTGTGGAGGAATTACACGAAAGCATATAAACGAGTTGCTCTATTGTATCTCATCAGCACTTAAACGCTTCCCCTTCTATTATATTACAGGGGCTTGTTTATTTATTTATTTTAAACATTATACCTGGGTTCATTAATTGCAATATTGGAATTCTTACTGTAACTAGGGAAGTTGTTCTATCAAGAAAGTGGCACTACAAGATCAGTGTCATAGCGAACTCCTGATGCATAGCTAATGTACTTGACCTGCAATTAATCACTGCGCACTAGTAGGGGACGGCACCATGTTAAACAGTTCTTCTATCAACAATACGTGCCCTACAAGGTATCGTTCAGAAGATGGCCATTTTGTTTTGACTTTTCCGTTTGAGGTCTCAGAGTGTGAAGAACTCAAAATAATTGATTTCATTTGGAAGATTTACATTAAAGTCTTGATGAAGTTCACTGACTGTAAGTCCACAAAAGAGGAGGTGCCAAAATGCTTAGGAGCTGCTGCTTTCTGAAGCCCTATTGAGTGTTGCAAAGCATCGTGCATGTTCCCTCGTGTCACTGACAAATCGTTCCAAGTAGGAAGCGTTATACACCTCAAGTTGATGTGTGCCCTGGAAAGATGCAAGATCACTTTTTACTTTGTCAAGATACATTAGATGAGGTAGTTGATCCATTTGATATTCAGCAACATGACGTACACCACATTTGTGTATACCTAATTGTTTAAGGGAACCAACGTTAATGTCTGCATGTTTTGGTTTACAAACATTAAGTTCTTAGAGTTTTAATAAGAATATGTACAAAACCTGACAGACGTCTGAAACTGAAACAGGCTCAATGGGAAGAGTGGTGTTACATAAACACATTTTTGTTGCTTGAGCAAAGTCTGTTCATCATGCAGGGAAGTCTTTGTTGTATTGAACTTTTCACCGCCATAAATCTGAGTTATGCAGATGGGAAAGAGCAAGTCATCTAGCTTTATATGAAACTGTCAGGATTTTGTCCAGCTGAATTTTGGTTATATTTACCTAAATAGGCTCTTTTCCCCTTGAGTGTCTGTTATTGTTATTGTACAAATATATTTTTAAAAAAATGTCTTTCAGAACTCTTTTTCACATGTTCTCTTTGATTTTTACCTGATGGGAGGAGGGTTACAGAAATAATCTATTGGGCAGTTGCTAACAAATTTGCTAGTTGCTAATAAATTTTAATATTATGTTTATTAAATTTATCTGTTTTATTTTCAGAACTGGTTCTTTCTCTGATGTGAGATTTAGCTAAATGACATATCATTCCCAACTGCCAAAATATTAGCTGCTGACTAATTACAGTTTATGATGTCTAGGATTAAACAGTCACTCTGTTGCAGAAAATGTGATTACAGGATGTTTTAAAGCTATAAAATGCATATAGACATCAACATTGCTTATCGGAAAAATTGGCTATTTAGCTGTGAGAGTAAGTGTGTAGGTTTCAGAGAATAGTTGATCAAGATTTTGGTTTTCCACTTAGTTCATGAATATTTGTGAATTTTCATTGACTATTTTTAATGATCCATTGGGCCCAAATTGTACATGACGTAACTCCGTTTAGTGCCACAGAAAATGAGTTACTGCTTTCATTATATAAACCATTTTATTTGAAAATTACAGTTAATCTTTAAAGACAAATATTTTTATAATTGTGTAAAGGATGAATTGAAAGCTTAATTCTTACTATTGATATTGGTAATTAAAGCAGCAAGTATCTGACTGTCTCCTGGGATTATCTTTTGAGCAAGAGATAATAAAAATGAATTGCATTATACTGACATAACTTGCAATTGTAGGAAAACCCTGTTGCATTAGATAATCGAAATAATTATTGTAGAGAGAGTGGTTATCAGAGAAGACAACTGTGGGGAAAAAAATTAAAACTGAAAGGAAGCTTAGAAATGAGTCAAATTTATGTGAGGCTTAAATTAAAGGATAAAAGAGCTGTTTGTGTTACTTTCTCCATTTTATGGATTACTCGGTAAGTAATGAGAAGTAACAAGCCTTTCCCTGTTCTGCATGCCCTTTCCGGAGCCCTCTCCTCACTTGATACTTCTTTCAGTTTTGCAAGACTGATCTTTCTCAAATATTGTATCTGCTGTACTAATATCAGTGATAGTCATTAACTTCATTGAACACAAAAACCTCAATTGACACCATAACAGTTGTCGGAGAGGTAGTCTCTCTGCAGTTATGTGTTTGATGTTTAGTTTATGTCTAATCTTGAGTGAAGGTGATTCTGTATAAGTCTGCAGCATAAATCAATTAGAAGTTACTTGATAGCAGATTGTTAGTTCTTATAGTTCATTGACTACTATACTAATTTTGGAGAGCTTTACTCTGCACCTGAGCATATGAACCAAAACCTAACTACCACTAGCCAATTACACTGAAAGATGCAGAATGGCTTCTGACACATCATTTATATTTCATTCCCTAATTGTTCTCCTAGGTCTATGTTGTAAGTTCTCAGGAAAAAACTTTCCTAGATGCTGAAAAAGGCCAAAAGTGACTTTTATAGCACTGCCCAACAAGATTCCACACTAAATGGGACCCGTTACCTGCTCAGTTCTGTGGCTCATAGCTACACAGTTAGTTGCAGGAACTGATTTCTGTAATAAGGGTATGAGCAGGCGGTAGTGCTCTGTTCTCTTGGAGGAAAAGAAATTAAGAGGACCACAGAATTTTTGATATTGATCTATACGATATGTTTATAGCACGCTTCATCATGAACTTGAGTAGTATTGATTTAATTTTAAATTAAATCTATTACATTCAATCTGTATATATTACAACTATTTGTTTAATTAAACTGAATTAATCTTAGTTCAAGGCTCCAGCATTTTGCAGTTTTAGTGAAGCGAATAGATTTTTTTTTTCCTTAAAAGAAAGATACTGTATAATCTGAAGACTTAGGTGCTTAGAATGAATGTTTATGACAATCCCTTGAAAGCAACGCTTCATTCTAACCAGAGTATTAAGAGTTCGTATTTATGTAACTACTATACTGTCTTTTCTGAGGAAATTCTGTTAATATTTCAAATTTTTACTTCTGCATACCGTTTCCCAGTAAATACCTCGGTTAGTAATATGGCATAGAGAAATATTATGTTAAAATCTACAACTCGTGCAACTCAGGAGTTTTGTTTTGTAGCCGAGCTAAACTCTTTTACTACTTTGATTTGTCTCGTGTGGGATCACCTGATCTCTTCATTTAAAGTAGTGAATCTTTGTTTATGGAATGTTTTGAGAACCTCTGTCTGATTATTTGGCCTGTACTGTTGGCATTCTTCCATTTGAGAGTGATCAGAGAGTTGCAGGAATCTGTTGCTAATTCATCTGGTGGTGTTGAGATTAAGCTACTTGTCATGAAGGGGGAAGAGCGGAGCTGTTAATTGCACTTAACATCACTTGTCACGGAGTCCTAACTTAGGATCCTGCTCGTCATGGAATGAGTGGAATGCACTTCACTCAGATTAGGAAGGCAGCAATGTTTTTTATTGAAAAGTAATGATAATTTGACGAAGTTTAGTGAATTTGGTAGAATTTAGCAAAGTTTACCAATATTAGCAGGAGTGGTTTTAATATGAATTGTGATTTAATATGAATTTATAAAGCACGACTTAACAAAGCTTGATGACAAGGTTCACTCCTGTTACTTACTATTTAGGGGAAAATATGCAAAGGTAAATCGATTTGGGGTTGGAATAGAATGATTGTGAGAGGATTATGTTGAGAAAATTGACTTGGAGTTGGGCTGGAATGATTTTACACAAGGATTGGGAGTGAAAGGGGATAAAGGAAGCCCTCCCGTTGAGTCACGAGGTTCAGAGTGAACTCCTTTGCTTTCTAAACTCCTTCTCAGAGAGGAGTCTAGGTGTGACTAGATCCACCCTAGTCCTGAACAACGGTTTATGTGTATATGGATATAGGGGTATGTCTATAGATACAGGGGAGTAGGGGGGTAAGGGAGGCTCTCCTGTTGAGCCATGAGGTTCAGAGTGGACCCCCTTCCTTTCTAAACTCCTGAGAGAGGAGCCTAGGTGTGGCTAGATCCAGCCTTACCCCTGGACAACGGTTTATGTCTAAGGATATGGAGGATAAAGGAGACCCTCCTGTTGAGTCACGAGGTGCAGAATGGACCCTCTTGCTCTCTAAACTCCCTTGGACAGTATGGCTAGATCCACCCTTAGTCCCAGATTGGTCGACAGTTTATCATTAGGGATTTGGGTACAGGGATTTTAGTGTAGTGCTTTTAATGTAATATTGTGAGTCCTGTGTATATCTTAAGCATAGCAGCAGCGTAAAATTAGTTAACATGATTACAGTAATAATCAACAATTAATAATAACAATTATATTCAATGCAGTGATTTAGGTAAGGATTCAACCAAGTTTCTAAACAAATCACACATACACCGATAGATATATATATAGATATATATATACACACACAGATAGAGAGGTTAAACTCTGATTAAGATGTTTCCTTTCTGCAGATTATAGTAAATTTTGGTATCCAATGATCTCTAGGATTTCATGAAATCTGATTATAGTGAATTACTCCTGTCTCCCTTCGTCGGTCTTTGCAGATGGACGGTCTTTCCCTTCCTCAGATTTACCAGCGGATGGTTAGCCTGGCCTGAGGGGTGCCCTAGCTAAGGGTGAGATGCTGAGACAGCCTGCTGAGGTCCCAGAGAGCTCCAAGGGGCCTCACATAGGATCGGTCTTTACAGGGTTGCAAGGTGATTGACTTAGGTCAGTATTATTTCTTTGTAGCTGCTACTCTTGACAAGCAATCCGGCATTCTTCAGAGTGGGCTAGGATCCAGGCAGGAGGAGCCTGGGGTACGTTTCCCAGGCAGCAGGAGTTCAGGTGCAGTTAGGGAGTGCCTAACTGCCCCAGCTCACTGCGCTGGCACCCAGGACAGGAAGGTACTGGAACGCCTCAACTCCCTGGCTCCTCAGGCAGGGTAAGGAATACCCAGCTGCCCCAGCCCACCACATTTTGTAGTCACACATGAACACGATGGCTAGTGCCGACAGTGTCGTGAGGCCCCAGGCACGGGGTGTCTGCGCTGCCACGCTGCTGTACCCGGCAGTCACTGAAACTGAGCTCTTGGAAGGGAGGAGTGAGGCATTTCTGAAATGAACGCTGTTGTGGTGATGTGTTTCAAGCACAGCATGCTGGCAGGGTATTGGAAATAGGAACTGTTTCTTCTGCCAACAACAGTGGTACAGTGGTAGCCTTTTGGTATCTTATTTCACTGTTTACCCAAAACACAGAGTGCTGTAAAATCTCTTTAATATATCGTTTATAACCTCCTCCATCTGTGAGTGCGCTGAAACAGTCTTGTTCTCCATCTGTCCCTTGCTTCTATCATATGGTTGATTCGGTAAAACCTGTGTTGTTTTCTTTGGAGGAGGCTCAAACAGAAACTGAGTGAACACAACTAAGTAAAATGTTTAAGCATATTGCTGCTATTCGAATAAATTTTATTCCTAACTTTAGCAGTAGTGATTTAGATTATACTAGTTCTGAATCAAAACAAATATAAATTGAGGGGTGTGGGGTGTTTTTAGTTGTGTGTTGTTTTTGTGTACTGTCCCCCTTGCCCCCAGGGCTTTTGAATTTTTTATTTAATATCCTATAAATTAATATTCCTGTAAACCATGATCCAATTATCACGCTTTATTTACATGTCTGAGTGCTTTGAATCTAAAGCAACTGCACAGGTACTGGGCATGTAAGTTAATTGTTTTAGCATAGTGGGGATGATGTCTTCTATAGCAAAGTAAGAAAAGAGAAAACAGCTCAGTTTAAGATTTATGATTATTTTTTAATTCAATGTTGTTCGTCTGTAGACAACTGATTTTTGTCCATGAAGGGAACTTACTCTAATACAGATGTGTCCAAAAAAACCTGCAAACATTTGGGTCCCTTATTCATGAGGAATTCTGTGTGTGGAGTTAGCCTATCTATGTACTTGTCCTCTGTCCTTTTTATTTGTGTGTTATTTCTATGGAAACATGGGATGACTGATAAATCTGGATGTAATATTCAAGCTAATGCCAAATGTTTATGTAAGTCATGTGAATGGAATTAGAAAGTTGGATTCTAGTTGTTTTAGCTGTATAGCTGGTGTTACTGATTTTAGTGCAGACCATTTTAAACAATGATGTTTTCAAAGGCAGGTCTTTAAAGATACGGAAAGATGGAAATCTTGGATTTTCCCTTCTGGACTTGATCTACAATTATTTGACTACAATTTTCATAATTTTTGCACTGACGTATCTTCATGAAGAATTATATTTATGCTTTTAAAAGTTTTGAAAAGAACGTACTATAACACACTGTTTGAGATAATCTGAGTAGCAAAGTCCAGTAGCTTTGTTTATTTGAACTTTTCTTTCCACACAGGCTTAAATCAGTGTTTGCTTTATTGTTTTGTCACAGGAACTGCTCTTGTTAGCATAAAGCTCCTGCCTGATGCTTGCATTTTGCAGAGAAAAATTCACTTTCGCAGCATAGTGTTAATTTACACGGGAGGTACTTGGTGCGACAGGCCCTCGTGTAAACTAGTTCTAAGTAAATCTTTTTGCATAATGCACTTCAAAGTGGAATTCTTTTTCCAGAGAGTAAACAAAAAATACAAGAAGCTTAAATCCATTTTATATGGTCTTTTTTCCTTATAACTACGACATATATTTACAAATTATTCTTAATTTGAGGAAGTTACTATGGCTTGAAGCACTGATGTATATTGGGGAGCACAGAGTGATTTGTTATGTGACAAACAATGGTGATTCCAGCTAGCATGGTGGGTAATACTCATGCAGAACGTGTTGGGAGGGTGGAGAAGGAAAATGACATGAAGTCCTTTGCTCCACTGCTAGCTCAAGCACTAATCTGTATCATAAACTCCTTTTTCTTTACTCTAAATGTTGTTAATTTGGGTTTTTTTTTATTTGTTTGCTTGTTTGTGTTTTCCTTCACTGTATTAATTGCAATGCTTTTCCAAACCCTCGTTGTTACAGAGATTTGAAACCTTAAAATTTCCTGTTGTACTGATAGCTTGTTCAAGTACATTTGTACACAAATGCTGTTATTGGCACGTAGTTTGAAGATATCCTTTCTCCGCTTTTGAGTATGGACACGGAAGGTTCTTTACCCTGCAGCCGCGGTTTTACAGGATGAAAAACTTTTCAGTATTTCCGTCTTTGATTGTGTCTCTAGTCTGTCTCTACATTTTACCTAATGTGAATGGGAAATACTATCTTTGTTGAACATGTTATCAGAATTATTTAAGCTATGCCAAAAACTTTGTTACTTCTTGTATGTTTGTATTCACATGTCAGTATGTCTCCTAGAGATGTTTGACCTCTCCTTTTCTAATCTTCCTGCTGCGCAAATGTCATACTCTCTTCTGTTTTCTGTTATCACCTTCCAAGTGTCCTCTTAGAGCTAGCTTAGGCTTTTCAAAACTGCATTTTGCTGTCTCGGGTGAAGGTTCTGCTTCTTTGATTTTCTAGTGTTGTCAGAATTGTTCCTCAACTTTACTTCTGCCTCTTTTCCCTTTGCTCTGTCATTGACATAGCTCAGTGGATCACTGACATCTTCTGTGGGTGCCTGCCAAGGTTCCAGCTCAGCTACTGGCTGGTAATCTTGGCTATAACTACAACCTCCCTCTTTTGATGAGCTCATAATGAATGAGAGAAATTTATTATTTTGCACAAATCTGGAATTTGAACATGGATGTTGTACATTAGGCATTTAGAAACACAAAATCCCACTTTGAAAAATACGTCTGAAGAGCTGCTTCATGCAAAACTTGTAAAAGTGCCCTTAGTTTCCTAGTCATTAGTAAGTAACTGCTGGTGCTTCTGTCATATATAAACGCTTAGAGAGGCTGCCTGTCATGTTTGTTACGTTTGCAGGAAGTCTAGCTCAACAAAGCCTCAACCTTGTTGACCTGTAGGTGCTGTCTGTCTGAATGGTAAACAGCAAGGGTGTGGTAGGTGTCAACAGATGGTACTGTTACCCGCAGTCGTTCAAGTGGGTTTTTTCCTTCACCTACGAGCATATGTTCAGTCTTGGGATGACATGCTGGATTGCTGCTAGCTTTGGTTATGCAAGTCTTGTTATAGTGACAGGCCTTTTGGAGAGGGTGTATGAGAGCAGCGGGAGAATTTGCTCTCTCCCAGGTTTCCGACTAAATTCAATTCTTGAGGCAGAGCTGCTTTTTAAGAACTGCCCACTGCAGCTGGGCTTTTTATTGAAGGAAGAGATTGCCTAGAAGCCATTTGAGAATTTCTGCTGCAAGCCTTGAACAGAGGTCCTTCATATGTAGAGAAAGTAACGCTTAACGTACCCAGACTTGGTGTCACTGGTTTCACTTCCATTGGGAAGCTGACCTGCAAGGCCCCAGACATCTGCCATTGTTTGGAAGAGCAGTGTCAGAGCGAATGCTGCTGAGGGAAACATTGTGTATGGTATCTCATTCAAATGATCTGTTTGATTCTATGGACTCTACTTTACTAAGGGAGAAAGCAAAGAAAAAATAAGCAACTGCATAGACACGGGTTCTGTCAAGCAAATTTAATTTCATCGTTGGCCATAGATATAGGATGGCTTGGCAATACAGATAAATACATTCTTTGGTTAAGATTTATAGATATTAGTAAAGGAAGAGAACATGTTTTTATGTTTAAAGTGTGTGGAAATAGCACTCTTGTTCACCTGTTCTTGTGCAGCCTAACAATGGTCTTTTGTTAGTCATATCCACTGTTCTGTCGTGCCCATGGTTCTGGTATTGTTAGAAAGCAAAGATGAAAATTAAAATATTTTTGTAAGAAATACTATTATTCCACAGATTTTATTTGGGGAAAGTCTGATAAGTGTATATCTCTGATATATGAATTCCAGTTCAATTTATGAAGTATGTTGTTGTCTCTCTCTCTCTCTCTCTTTGTAAGTATGTCAACTGTTGGAGAGAGAAAAACTTGGTCTTTGATAGCCTTATCCTGAATAAAAAAAAGTATTCAGAATGATCACCAGTTGGCCAGCTGGGTTGGCTCTGAAAGGTATGCTGATGTCCTCTTGTCTTACATTGGCCACTACAGCACGTGTGAGTCACCCCTCAGCCCTTGTGAAAAACAGTTCTGCCTGTGGGTGCCGCATGATCTCTCACTTTGGGGGTCTCGCTGGGTAAAACCATGCTTAGAGACATAAGACATGCTAAGAGTAAAGCTTGAGGCAGGGACTGGATCAGAAAATCAGCCTGGGAAGAAAGAAAGATAATGCAGGAGAAGGCCAAGACAAATGGATGAAGCATATATATATGACTTTTTTTTTTTTTCTTTAATTTTGAGCAATGTTAGTTTATGAATTTTCCCTGTATTTGTCTGCTTATTCAACCTCAATTATGCCATCTCTGTGTTTGTGCTAACACAGCAAACTAATTGACCTTAAAAATTACTTTCGTCTGGAGCACATACTTGCAGGCTGAAAGCCACTGAGAAAAGTGTGAGAGTGTATCTAAATTTGCCTAGCTCCTCAGGCTAAATTCCAAAGTTTGCAGAAGAATAAAGCTCAGGAAGGAAAGCTTGGAGGGGTGGTAACAGGTCTCTGGGGAGATGAAATGAGTGTTCACAGGTGCTCTGAGGGAATGGTTTGACCAGGAGCATCTTATAATTCAGAATTGTGTGAAGTGAGAGAAAAATATTCATTCATCTGTTATGCTGAAAACAAGAGAGAAGCTTTTTTGAAAAAAGCAATAATCCTTTTAGTTCTGCAGTTCCCTTTTTTTTTTCCTAGGGAGCCTCAGTACAGGCAGCCACCAGTAGTAAATACTTCACATTCTGATGAAGAATGTTTTACTAAAGCTGATAGAGATAATGGCTTCGTAGTGATACTTCGGATTTTATTTTTTTAAACTGTCTTGGAAGTCCTATTCAGATTGTTAAGTGTAAATTATTCTGGTTTATGGTTTAGGTGTATGAACAAATGCAAACCAGCAGATCCAAAGTAATTTCACAAAGTTACAGGTACAGCAACAATTAAATCTGCCTCTGCTGAACTGCTCCACTGAATGCTGCAATGGTTTTCTTGAGAGGATAAAAAGAGATGAACAGGTATGTATGGAAATGGAAGTAGAAAGAAAAGGTTTTCGAAGACCTTTGGTGGACAAAGTGTGTACAAATATGCCTGAATGGTACAGATGCTGCCAGATATCCCAGGAACCACTTGGGCATTATACGTATAGTGATGCAAACCTTACATGGCAAAAGATGAAATCAAGCAATCAAGCAAGGAATTTCTTAGCTTTGGGTTTGTATATCTAATGGATTTGGCTCACATGGATGAAATCTCCACGTGTTTGTGTGTCTGCAGAGAAACAGGTCTTTTAAGAATATTCAATACTCGGCTTTATGTTGTCTGTATCTACAGCAGGTGTTAGCGTTAAACAGAATAGATTGCCTCATCAGTGTGTGAGGTTCTGTTTATTGGAAATATTTATTCTTCCCTCTGCACCCTTGGAACAGGCTTTGAGGATGCCTTGTGGTCGATTGGTTCCAGAATATTAAGGCGGCCTCTTCTATTTCTCTAGATATTTATGAATGATGAATTCTGCAGGTTTATTTTTCACATCTTTCCAAGAAATATTTGAAGTCTGTCTGCACGCGTTTCATCTGTTGAAATGCACACTGCTCAGATGAACTGCAATATATATAGGTGACAGGAAGTTCAAATGAAGAGATATATGGGAAAAAAAACCCCCAAACAAACCTCAAAACAAAACAAACTTCTGCTGCTTCTGATGTGTATATATATGTGTTCAGGGTATATACTATACAGATAGAGTTATGTATCGTCCTCTTTATATTTCAACTCTTGTTTATTTATATCAACATCTTTGGATGGTCCAAAACTTGTTTATTTTTATAACAGCCAATCAGCATGCAGGAGAACTAAACCATGCAACTTGAGAGTTGCTCATCAGCTGTATAATGAAGACAAATGGCACGTTAAATCTCGTTATCTGATTATATAAAAATAGCTTTTTATGACAGCAATGGCTTTGCTTTGCAGACTGTGGAAAGCCATCGCCATGCATCTGGTTAATCACACAAAATAAGACTGAAAGAAAGAAGAAAAAGAAAGCTGCTGTGTACTCTGGGTCTGTTCCAAGCAGGTGGCTTAACCTGGTGGTAAAAATCTTGTTCTTTGTGGACAGATCTCAAGGCTGAAAAAATATCAGTTGAGAGTGAAATTCCCAAATTGTAGTGAGCCTAATTAAGATTGGTTCTATTACTGTAATTTTAAGAACACCTAATGGCACATATTTGCCAGGATTGTTTAGATCATAAATCAAATGGCGAAAAGGACAATCAGAAGGACAGTCCTAAACTCCTAATCCCTTGGCTTCCCTGTGGGATCCAATTATAAAGGAGGTTTGTTGATGATATCTTTGATAATAAGTTCCTGCATCCAAATGAATCCAGATTTTGTTTGTCTTGGCTGGGAGGTGTATGGCTTTGGACTGTTTCTACCAGAAGCCAGTTGTGGGGTTTTGGGTTTGATTTTTTTTTTTGTGTGTGTGTGTGTTCTTTTTTTTGGGTTGGAAAATGCACAATAAAACTTGCATGAGTTTCCAATGTCCTTGACATCTGCAAACACTGTAATGAGAAGTCTCAAATGGCACAAGATGGCTGATCTTGCTGTGTTCCTGACCTACTGTTTGAACAAGAAACACCACAAATCTCAGAAGACTTGCAGGTGTCTTTTCTCAGGTGATTTTCAGATTGATGCAGTGCAGAACTCCTGAAAACAAATGTTCTCTTATCATGGGACTTCGGGTCTGTGGAGGATAAGGGTTGTTTATTGTCACAGCAGTAAGAGACAAATTGTCTGTACACTAAATGTCTGGACCTGGTTTTTTAGGGCACAGAGAACTGTATCAGAAAGCAAGGGGAAACAGAGTCAGATGATATGAGAAGTCTTCTATATAACCTCAGACTTCCTGTGAACATCAGGGCTATTATACACCAACGAATGCTAATGCCAGCAGACTGCGTTATCATGCAGCATCATAAAAACCCAAACCCAAGCACATGATGTGAATGTTTTTCATTTATATGCCAGAAGATGGCTTGCTTTTTGCAGGGATTTTGTGTTGCAACACAAAGCAATATTTTCTGGCTATTACTTTTGTCAGTGGTGTTGCAGCTAATCTCGTCAATGATTTCTAACTCCGTCATCTCTGCATTATTACCTTGTGTATAACTACACAGTATTTCTACTGTGCTGCAGGAGAAATGTGACCTAATTTTCCAGAAATAGGGCCTAGCTGAGGATGGCAAGCTAAGGTAATGACTGCACATTCACTTTAGTGTGGCTGACAGAACCTAGAAGCATTCTGCAACACTTCTGGGGTGCTCTGTATGGTAGGGACTGAATGTGCCTATGATACATATGAATGGCTTATTGAAAGGAAGACACCCCCGCTTTCTCTCCTTATTCACAGACTCCCTTCCTCTCCCAGCTAGGAACTCCACAACAGCATTAACAGTGAAAAATTTGTAATGTGAAACTGTCATCTTGGAAAGCGTTTAAACCTCAGGGCTGAAATTCAGTAAGTCTCCTAATGGGAAACTTCAGCAGGACGTGGGGAGAGCTCTGAAAAATATCTTGGAATTAATTCAATAAGATAAAGATCCGTGTTTTGAAACCTATGCAAGATCCTTTCCTCTTTCTGAGGTTTAATGACTTGAACTCAGATTTCTATTATCTTTCAAACCACATTGTTGTAGACAGAATGTGATGTTGGCTTCAGGCAGTAATTAGACTACGCCATGTTTTCATCTGAAGGATGTACCAGTGTGCAGGATGATCAGCAGTGCTGTGAACACACTGCTTTCGGCTTAGCCTATGTAGTTGTGCCCTGATGAATGATGTTTGCCTTCCAGGGTCATGGGGGGTGAAACACTCTCAGTGGAAGATTGAGCAAGCCAGTAACATCTCTTGAGTCTATGGCAAGACAAAGTCTAAGTTCCTTTTGCACAGTGTAGGGTGAGAGTATTCGTTCAAAATCTGCCTTTGGCAGTTTTGCTGACAGATGACTGCTAAAGTCAAAGTTGGAAAGTCACCTTTGCCTTATGAGAACAATGTGACGTGGATGTAATTCTCTGCTGCTTTGTACCTTATACACTTATACATGCGAATGCAAATGACTGCAAAAGAAATGTAAAGATTTGTTAAAGTAAGATTCACTTCCCCATTCTTCATACTGGTGTTAGAGTTCAGAATGGGGAAGAATCAGGCCTTAATAAGCGTTGGATGTCTGGATACAGTCTCTCAATGTGCCAGTGATCCAGCAGACAGGAGAGAGCAGTTTGTGATGACAGTGATTGTAATTTTGTTTTAGAGAGTCTCAATGAAAGAATTGATTTTTTTTTTTTTTTTTATGTGCCACAAAACTCAGTGCAAGATGCTGATCCACATTTTTGGATCAATTTTCCTCTATAAACAGCAGTTGTTGTCTCTAAGGGCTCCGCTATGCAGAGATTGCCTTTATGGAAGTGCTAAAAGTATTGAGGAGAAGTACTGCAAAGTCATTCTCCATTGTGTGGTTTTAATTGAAGACCGTTCAGCGCATCCTCAGTCAGGAAAGAGGAGAAAAGAAAGGTGATAGTCTCTGTGTTTTATATCTTATCTGTATCATCTTTCCCTCCTCCACTCAACAAACAAATAGTCTGTCTTTATGATTTATAAAACTTGCCTTAACTCCATAAATGGTCAGTTTCTTTCCTTGGGAAATGTTTTTCTGGGTAAATGTTTTTTCTTGGAGTGGAGAGTTCAAAGGCAAACGAAATACAAGTAAAAAAAAGCTTCTTGAAAAAGGTTGTTATGTGTTAGTAGCAACAGGTAAGGCCCTGTATATTTAAAAAATTCTGTCTGTATGGTCTTTTCCCGAACCAGATGGGGATGGTAACATCCAGTCAAGCTTCACTAAGCAATTGCCACGAACATTTAGTATCCTAGCACAAGAGCTTCTCTGTGCTCCCCAGAGGTTTGGTCTGTGGTTTCAGAACAACCTCTCAGTGCTGTACAAATGTTTCTGAGCTTCTCAGCGGGTGTTTTTATCTAGCTGAACTTCATTGTGACCTGTAAACTTCATATATAGATGTTTCCTTTTCATGTTTACTTGCTACAGGTGTAAAAATTCTAAAATGAGTGTCTTGATTCTGAATCTGGCTGCATTTTGTATGCATATTTTTCAATGAAATCTCTTCTGGAAAGTGTGAATAGAAAGAACATAACTGCATAACAGCTCTTCAGATATGACTGCTCCATCCTTGGAAATGCAGAATCTGCCCATTGATAGCAAAGTCCGCAGAGGTGAAACTGTCAGCAGTAGTGAGGTCATTATCAATGTGTTTCTTTGTGTAGACAGGGTCTTGGTTAGCACTGCTAAGCCCTGTAGGTTCCAACTGTTAACACGTAATTACTTATGAGACTGACAGTCTGTATTGACTCATTTATAGTTTTTAAGTGTATGTAAAGTCCTTTTGTGCAGCTGAGCCAGAATCTAAAACCCTTGTGAAAACAAGGGAATGCTCTGTTGTTGTGATTAAAGGGAACTGATGCACGACCTAATGGCAGCTTAGCTCATAAGAAGAAATGATGAACCATTTATTTTGCTAGTCTAAAATTCAGCAGAAGGAAAACTTCATTGCTAGAGGCTGTGGTGGTTGATGGGTGGTTTAGGTATTTTCTAAACAGTCAGGAAGTAAGTGTGTGTATTCCTGAATATTTTGAAAGGATCAGGGAAATCAAACCTTTTTTTTTGTTTTCTATAGTAATATTAATTAAACATAATATTTAATGAAGAAAAATAAAGCACCCTGTATTTAGAGCATCTGTCATTTTATACCAAATTTGAAGAGAGTTGCTCATTTCAATATTATAGGTAATAAGAGATGGGGTTTTATGTGTGTGGTTTTTTGTGGGTTTTCTTTTTTTCTTTGAATGGCTATTAGAAGCAGGCAGGATACTTAGCGAATATATCTCACTATATGGATATGTCAAGGCAGTGAGGGTGTTAGGTTTTTTTGGACCTTCTTCATATGTTTCTGACAATTTTTTTTTCTTCCTAAAATGTTTGTCTGAATTCCTTTTTATCTGAGCTTGGTTTTCAGAATGTATTTTTTCGTGTGCATATGATGACAGGCGTTCAGGAATGTGTCCAATTATATATTCCTAATTCAGTTTTATACGTAATTGTAGTGTAGGATCAGCTGTCAGCAACTTTCAGCAGAGTATCAGCAGTGTATCTGCCAGATTGCAGGAGCCACTGTGCCTGCATGTCAAAGACAGGCTTTATCAAACAAGCTCTGTGTCCTTTGTTCCAGTCAAATGGGATCTGATGATTTGTGTGATGATTTTGCATGATCTGGTAGGAGCCACTTCTCCATGTGTTTCTGACTCTTGACAATTAATAACTTTGTGAAGGAGAGGTATAATGTGTACACATTCAAAGCAGAGCTCCTTTTATTTCAGATTACTAGCTTTCGAAGGGAGAATTCGTGGAGATGGAGAGTCCCTTAAAAGGTGTTCTTGAGCATGTTTGAAACAATATCCCTAAGTAATTATTCTGAATCATTATTTAGAAAAAACTGAGGTGTAACCAAGACTTAAAAGCTAACTATACACAGAATAATTAGGTATCTTTGTAGACAGGATACCTGTAATGAATGTGTTTTGTATAGTAACCTTACTGACAAGCTGCAGATTGAACTTTCTCCATTTCTTGGTCTTCTTTCTTTCTCAAGTCCTTGGATTGACCTTTACTTAAAATGTATTTCTCCAAGTTTTTCATCTGAAAGAACTGCACATGGACACCACACTATACCTGCATCCTTCTTCAAATGGACTTGATCCACTTTGTACAAAGACTCCTAAGTTATATTTCAACTGTATTGTGTGAGAAAAGCCAAACCACTTAAATAGTAGTTCTGTCAGTTTTTCAAGTGTAGAAGTTTGCTTCTTTGATAGTTTTAAGTTAAAGGAAAGTTAAAGTTCAAATACACTTCATTTTAAATATGTGTATTTTTTATGCTGTTTCACTCTTGCCAGCTGACAAAATAACCTTGACAGAATGTAGGCGTTAGGCTTTTCTGCTTTTTCATACATATTTATTCTGCTATCCTAGGACTGTCCAATGGGAATTAATTACTTCAGCAATGATTGAAGAAATCTTATTTTTAATCTAAGCCATTTTCTGTGAAGTTTAATTCATAACATAAAAGCAGCTCCTAGCTAATAACTAAAAATGATATATTTTTAATGAAAAAGATTGGCCTTGAATCCTCAGTGTCCAGCAGAAATGGTTCTCTCCAACAATCACACCAGAAGACCTTTGCCACATAATGTTTAATAGTTCCTTATCTTTTAATTACTAGGCAAATTCAAGATTAATAATAAAAACTGTCTTGACTGAACTAAGGGGCTTTTAGAGATGTAGGGGAGATTGGTTTCCAGCTTGGTGTTCTCACAACAAGAAACATGAAATCAGTTTGAGAAGAGCTTAGGGTAATAAGACTGGAAAGTCTGTATTTTTCCAGTTTGAACACCGGTACAAATTTATCAAATAACTCTATGATTGGGGGGGTGTGTGTGTGTAGAAATGTTCATAGTGGTATTTCCAAATGACCCTCAGTTCTCTGCCTTTTAATGTTTCTGAATAATTTTTAGTAACATCATAGCTATAGTTCACAAGTAGTATGGCCACCCTGCCAATGAAGAAAAAACACAGTTACTTTAATTCCGGGGTTAGTTAGAATAATGCCGCAGAATAACTGAGGCACATAACCTGCAGATAGATGACTGAGTTGGCATTCAGCAGCCTGGCTCTGTTCCTTGTTCTGGCATGGATTTATTGTGTGACCTTGGGCACCTGTCTCTGCTTGTGTTTGCCTTTATTCCAGAGTGCCTTATCTATTCTGGGAATGCCTTTGCAGCAAAAATACCCACTTCTGGTTGCGTTTTTACAGATATCAGGTGGCATACACAAATGTATCTGTACCAGATATGCTATAAAACATGTTCTACTAAAATACAAATGTAAGCAGATAACTCTTTCCTCTCTACTTTTTCCTAGAGGAAAGTATCTTACATAGTTATCTGTAACTTAATTTAAAAACTGATATAATCATAGATCAGACAGCATGCTAAGTCTGCATTAAAACCTTTACAGCTTTGAGTTTTAAATTGGTATCTCAGTTTGCCCTGGTAGCTTAATGAATTGAAGTAGTTCCTTGAATCTGAAGAATACTCAGCCTTTTGGGGTATTTGAATTTTTGCTTTGGATTTGCCTTTTTTGATATCTAGCAAATACAGGAGTAATAGAGTTTTGTCAAATGAAAAAATATCTGAAAATGACCTAAAACCTTGTAGGTTTTTTTGAATGATTCCATATTTTATTTGTGAACTGTTTTGCTTCTGGGAACACCTCCCTGTTCCTATGGTGTCATGAGAGTTTGGTTTTGCACAGTGCTGTTTCAGCTAGGCACCTTTGAAATAGGGAGATCACTGTAGAACTGTGTGACCCTTAACTTCTAGGTGAAGTGTACAGCAAAAGCTTAAAAAAATACCATGGCATGTGTATAGATTTACTTATTTTTTTTTAATAGGGGAATTTTTAATATATTAGTGAGGCTGTGTGAAGTAAGTAACTACTTGTGTAATCTTGCACAAATTATTGATGGCTGTGGTGCCTGCAACATCTTTTGGTTCCTAGCAGTAGTTCTTGTGTTTTTAGCTGGGAAAGGGCCTAAAATTGTTGAACAAACTCTTTCAAAGAAAGAAGTTATCTTTCTGAGTTTTGTGAGAGAAATGAAAATAATTGCAGATAATGCGATGTATTTTCCATGCAGAATAAAAAATTAGTATTTCAGAAAACATAAAGAATGTCTGCTTTTAATGGTGTAAACTCAAGTAGAAGTTTTGGTCATGTCTTACTGATAAATAATGAAAAGAAACAGATGAACTCGTCATATATGAATTGAGTTAACAGTAAAAAGGAGTATTAGTTTACATGGATTTAAACAGCCCTAATGCCTGATCCCTGCTGTCATTTCTTGTTATTGAGCCTTGCGTTACGCTCAAATCTCGGGCAGCTTTACCAGCTGATAACAAAGAAAACTTTATGAATTATAATTATCTCTGGGTATGTGGCAGCATAGCTTTAGTTTTTAAGTGAAAGCTACCAGCTTTCTCTTAGCAGAGATGATACTGGATATGAGTGGTAGTTGTAGAAGGTTCTGAACTGAGACAGAGGGGTTCAGACTTTACTTTTGTAATTCATTTGGCTGTACAGCTGTGTGGTTTTCACAGGTTTTTTTTGTTCCCATTAAGAGCTATGAGCTCTGAGGTTGAGCTGCGTATTTCTCTTCCACTTCAATAGTCTGTGTAAACAGTTCTCAAGTGCCTCACGCTTTTGCTCTCATTGTAATCGGGATCCCAGAAGTTGATTTATTACATTAACAATTTGCCCATATGAAACAGAAAGGGTTAACAGGAATTTTACAATTACCAGGGGGCAGGTTTCCTTGAAAAGTCAGTTGAAGTTTTCCTGCTTGGTCTAATAAAATCATTGAAGCATATCAAACTGTAAACACTCAGAATTATAGGCAGAGGTAGCGACATACCCCATGTTGTGCCTCAGGAAAAAAACAAAGTGCAATGCTGGAAGCTAAGGCTGCCTGAATATCAATTTTGATTCTGTCTGTCACTGGTCTTGTATAGTTTAAGCAAACCATTTAATCCTACTCCCTCAGTTTCTCTGTGTGTGAATCATCCCGATGGGACATGGCTTCCCTCAGAAGAATGTGTGGATAGGTTACCAGCACAGGATGAATGCTGAGAGGTACTCACTGTTCTTGAAACCCCAGCTTGTGACCTTTGGCTCACTGATGGCCTAGTCAAAGTCTGTTCTTAGATTACTACCAAGAAATATGAACTAAAATATGAGGCTCCCTGTTAGACCAACGTACACACCTGTAGCGGAGACTGTAGGTCAATTCATCTGCGCGTGTGACACCACATCGTCTTGTTCTCTGGACACACCTGCCTTTATACAAACAGGCTGGCACATCATGCTTGGCACATCTTTTTCTCGGAGAAGTGCAAAGTACATTGAATTCAACAGGAAAAACTCGTGTTTTCAGTGGGATATGAATCAGGCCTCAGGAAAACAAAAAAAGATAAATTCTGAAAGCTGGTGACTTTCAAAGGAGAAAGTTAATGCACTGAAGTTGAATTGCCTTCAATACACTGAGTCTGCTGGGTATCAATGTATTATCTTAACATAAAAATTTCTAATGATATTTCATTAAAAATTATAACAGCTTTCATTTTTGTGAATATAAGGCTTTTTCTTTGGCAAAATGAAATAGAATTTACTTTCAATAAAAAAAGTTGACATCAAAATATGATACAAAAAAGTATTTTAAATGGTCTGATAAGCTAGCGGCCAAAGGTGACTTTGACCTTTCAAGTTTTACAGATTCTGATTCTTCTTTTTGAATCTATTAGCACCCAGTCGCGCCCTTATCTCAAGAACAGTTTCACAGAGCTCATTCCTCTGTTGTACAGGGTACAAATCTCTCTGAGAATGCTTTCTTCCTGTACATCACATTTGTAAATGAACTTATGCTAGTGACAAACACAATATTCATATTTAATTTCATCAAGCTTTTTTCTTTGGTTTTTTGTTTGTTTGTTTCAATGGTCCTGATTTTGCAGGATGTAGATCTACTTTTAATAGACTTTATGAAAAATAGGCGTTTATAGGCAGGCTTTGGTACAAGGTCAATACTCCTACTATTGAGATAGGCTTTTTGGATGGTTCTTTAAATAATGCAGAATTATTTGCCGGGTTACATTCAACTGTGTCCTGGGTTACAGTGTAAAATGTGCCAAAAGGAAAAAAAAAAATAAAAAATTCTATTACCATCTTCAGGAGCTGTTGAGACCAGGTGGGGCGGTGCTCCCTGCCTCCCCCCTCTGGACTATCTCCTGTTACTGGGCACAACAATGCCTTATCGCCTGACCCATCGATAACTCGCTCCTGGGCTATCTCCTGCTAATGGCCCATCAAGGAACTGCCTCACGACTCCCCATCCCATTGTGAGATGCTCCGCCCGGGGAGGGGGGGGAAGGAGCCAAGCAGTCCATGCCAAATAAAACCGGAGATTTTGAACACCCTAGCAGCCTTCTTCCACTGGATTCCCAGAGGAGTTTTTTCCCCCCACTGGAGTTCCAGAGGACAAGAGCTAGCTACCTACCACTGGACCTTCGGAGGAAGACCAGACTCTTTTACCTGATCGCTGCTTCAACAGAACTACATCCATCGCTTCAGGAGGACTGCAGCCAGCATCTTATCGGACTGCTACTGCCACCCTAACAGGGTGTCAGGTTGTATTTCTGACTCTGTCAGTGTAAACCAGGGGGTTGTTTGGTTTTCCTGCCTTGTGTTTTATATATATATATATATATTAGTAAAGAACTGTTATTCCTATTCCCCATATCTTTGCCTGAAGGCCCGTTAATTTCAAAATTATAATAATTTGGAGGGAAGGGGGTTGCACTTTCCATTTCAAGGGAGGCTCCTGCCTTCCTCCACAGACACCTGTCTTTTCAAACCGAAACAAACTGTAATGACAAAAATAGACAAATATCCTTACTAGAGACGTAATCTTGAACAACTTCCCTAGATTGCTTTTAAATGCTGTAGTATTGAATTATTGAGATCATCTTTCTGAGTGTGAGTTTACGCATCCATTTATACATTCCTTTGGAACACAAATTCTCATTCAGGCAGATTTTGTCCATGGTGCTTATGGAACTTGTACCCAACCATGGTTACTCCATGGGTACTGCTGAAGCAGCGTGGATATTGTCACAAACTGTTGAAATTTTAACACTTGAGAAAAATTGCCCTCTCCCAACTTGCCTTTCTCTAACGTAAATGAGCCAGCTAAATACAAAGACTTAATTTTGGGTTTGAGACAAAGAATCCACCAGTGAGCTCCTGGACTGCTGTACTACACTGGTTACTTCTCAAACCTTTGGGCTGCTACGAGCCCCGCTGTGCAGTGAACTGTGGTTGGCCTCAGCAGCTAGAGCATTTTCTGGGCTTTAATATGGAGGGAAAGACAACACAAATAAAGAACTCTGCCTCAAGCAGGCCCAGAAGCAAGGGCACCATCATTTGGGTTCCTGGGCTGAAAGTCACATAAACTCAAAACTCTGCGGAAGCAGTGACTTTAACAGGTCTCTGCACTCCCACCACATGCTTCTAGCGCTGACTGGACAGAGTCCAACTGGTATTAATGGTTTTGTGGTGTGTTGTGTCTGTGTCCTGCTGTCACCTCCCCCCCCCCCGCCTTAGCTTATTTTTTCTGATGTTATGGCATTGTCTGACTAGAAGTTTAGATAGTAAAAGATGCTGTGCCAAGCTGTCTTTGCTGTCACCGAGTTCAACAGTCAGTTTTAATTTCTATTCAAATAGTGCTCTGACAACAAACCTTTCACGAGCATGGGAAAAGCCTCACCACCCTGTCATATATCAACCAAAGAAACAGTGAAAGTGTATTTAGTACTTGTAATAAATCTAATAAGTGTTATTGTTACTGTGGAATCTCAAAACTTGTCTAGAACTTTAGTCCTTCTGCTAGACCTCCTTCACAATATAGTCTGAAGAGGTTTTTTGTTTCTTTCTCATGGTTAGTCACAGCCACCTTGGTATATAGATATCAGCTAATTACCCTCTGTCAGTGAGTTGTCCAAATAATTTACAGTGTAAAAGTCTCAAACAACTCTCTGGCTGACAGGTCTGATATAGAATTGTGCAGTCTTTGTTTCAGAAAGGCCCTTTTCTTTCTATTCTACCCTTCCTTCTCTGTTTTATTGCACTGTATCTTGTTTTGGTTTTCGGGTATCTTTTTTTTCACCTGCTTCTGTTTGGCAAGTTATATTTTCTAATTTGCTCACTTTGCTCTCTCTGTGAAACCAGATGTTATTCTCTAACTGTTCTAGTTAGTTGTATTTGCTAATAGAAACAGTGTATGAAGTGCTGGATTTTAAACCATCTCTATGTTTCCAGAAGCTTGCTCTAGCTATTACATTCAGCCAGCTCGGACTCCTTAGTTGGTGCCAGCCTCAGTAGCTGACTTTGAACATTCAACAAGATTCAACCCCTTCTCACAGACTATTTAGCCAGCCAGTCTAAATAATAGCATTTACTGAAATTGCAAGGCTTATAAGAACTAGAAAAAATAGAAAATAGAAATGTAAATAGAAAAGAGATTCGAATCATGCAATAAATTTTGTATATAAGCTTTGCTTATTGTCTGTGTGGCAGTGAAAGATATATCTGCAGTTATACTCTTCCTTGTTTCCATCTAATAAAAATGCAGTAGGCAAATGTTAAATGTAAACAGTATTCCTAGTTTCTATTTTCTTCTGCTGTGGAATTTCTCCTTGATTAGAAATGAAATTCTCTGCAGTAGAGAGATGTGCTGCAATTATATGGGCTATTGAACATTATAGAGCATATTTGGTAGGAGTGAAGTTCACTGCTGTTACTGACTCCTGCTCTCTTCAGTGGCTCCTGCAACGTTTTGTCTCTAATGTCGAGCTGAGCAGGGGAGAAAAAGGGACTTGATCTAATTTCATAGTGGTCATTGTGCTGAGGAAGCTCAGCTTGGTATATGAGCTCCTTGCAGGAAAAGAGGATAGCATTTTAAGGGCACATTGATTTTAATATTGTCACCGAGGTGCAAATTAGCATGTTGATACATTGACGCATCATTAGATGCAAATTGCTATTGTTTCTTAAGCTCCTCAAGAAGATATTCTACCTATTTAATGCTGTTGTCTCTTGGATATATATTATTGAGGGAAACAGTCTTTGCAGATTCTAGCTTGAACTTGTTTGTGATGGCCTGCAGGCTGGGAATCTGTTTATCTTTTTGTAACAGAGGGTCATGAAATATGGAACTTGTGTTCAGGCTCCACTTAGTACAAAAGGAGTGGAGGGACTCTCTCAGGGATTGGATTCTGTCTTGTGCCTCCACTGAAATCACAGTCAACAGAAGTAACTCTTGGGCCAGGCTAGAACATGACGAAAATACAGAGGTAGATGTACAGTTCTGCAATGAGCTCAGGAACGCAATCTGAGGGCAGACTGCCTGCCGGGCCTGTTGCACGTTCATCCCTCTCTTTTCTTCCTCTCTACCTCTTCCTCTGAGTGTTTCCCCATACCATTGGAGAAATACAGTGAAGGTGACTGTATGAGAAGGTACTTCACTGGCCGATCATGTTCCAAAGATGATTGTTTCTCTTCCTCATCTCTGCAAAAATATCCTGATATTCATGCCATTTCACCCTTCACCGGTAATGGGCAATCTCTTCCTGTTGAAATTTCTCTCTCTTTCTTAGCAACTACCTCCTTGTCTTCCAGGGTCTCTTCTTCTACCCCAACAACGATGGTCACAATATTCATTCAAAGCACCCGTACTACATCACTTCCATTGTAAGAGCAAGGCAAGGTCATGGTTTGCATTTCCTTTTTTTTTTTTATATATCCTTCAAATGTTCAAATTTTGGTCAGTAAATATTTTAAAACAGTTCAGTTATTCTGTGTATCCAGTTTACTTGTACGCAGCGCTATTTATGTACAACTGCTCCTTAATGCATATAAACTCTGTGTGGTTTTTATGGAAAAGCCCTGCCACGTGTTGTAACTAAACCCAAGCCAGCAGGCATTGTGTATGCACGGTGCCTTCTCTGCTTCCAGCAGTCTGGGAGACTGTTATCGAGGAGAAGGGCGCGCATTCACCACCCGGCAGCTTTCCATTAGTGGTCTGCTGTTCAGGGTGTATTTTGGCAATTCCTTTTCATTTCTCGATTCCGCTGGTCAGTAACTGACGTTTGTTTTCTTAGTGCCACGACCTCAGGCCTGGAGGCTTAACTCACATTGCAGTCATCTGCCGTCACTGAGCAACAAAAAACTTCCTGCTGAAGTGGGTGAACGTTACTGAACAAAATGTGTGGTGCCTCTTCAATTGCAGAGGAATGAAAGTTAGAGCTGCCTCGGTAACTACCAGAGGAACGGCAGTGAACCAAGAGCAGGAATTGTCAGCAAGCCCCTGTGTATCTAGGGCAAGGGAAGACAGACATCTCTGATTTTTGCCTGGGTATGCTCTGTTACAACTCTAGTAAAGCCAGTTGTGCTTAACAATGTAGGTACGTTTTATCCATTATGTACATAGCCAAAGCCCAGTATATGTCCAATTTGCAGCCCAGAGCTGTGAACCGCTCCGTAAGCTGGTTCTCTGGCCCATAGTGCTCTGTGGGTTGTCCCCTTTGCCTGGACCTCCTGATACTGCTCTGAAAAAATAGAGAAATGGGTGTTGCCTCATGTGAGACCTCAGGTCAATGCAGATTGGATCTTGGGCCTCTGCTGCAGTCTGCTACTGTCCTGTCAGTACTGTAGTAGACATAAATAACAGAAAAATATTAAAGAACAGACTTTCTTTCTTCCTTGGATGAGCTTTTCTGATTATCTTGTATTTATTTAGTCGAAAATTGATTGATGACATTTTAATGGCTTTTACTATGAAGTTTACAGTATGCCCACTTGTTTTTTCAGATTCTGCAGTGATTAATTGATTTGGCTAAATTCATGGGGAAGGCTTTCATCTTTAATTGCTGCAGCCTTTGAAATGTGAACCTGAATTCACATAGCAGAATGGTCATAGACCATGAGTCACTTAGGAACAGCTTGTTTAGCTAAGCTGATTTTCAGCTATAGAATCTCTTTGAAAAGATCCTTTTGTTCAGTTTCTTCTAAATTGGGTTTGTCTTCAAAATAGGTTTTGTAGATTCACAGTTTACAAATTGATTTATACTCTGCAGTGTGTGTACACAGTCACTCGGAGTGGCACACGAAAGAGAAACAGATATTCTCCAGATTTGTGCTTTAATTTTTCTTTATTTCAACAAACAGTTTTAGTGACATCTGTTTGTAATATGCCAGTTCTTCTTTTTAGTCAGTCTAATGTTTTTGTCCCAACTCTTGGTTATAATTTCTAAAATAATTCAATTTTATTTCCTGAAAATTAGTTCCTATGAATTTTTGATAGTACAACACAATCACCTAAATGAGATGCCAAAAGGCAAACACAAATGATAAAAAATACTGTCAAAATAAATGTGTTTAAAGAACTGAATACTTTCCAACCCTTGCCCAGCTGTGTTTTACAACACTGAATCCCTTTTATGTTAATCTTATGTCTGCTAGGTGAATTTAATTTAATACAATAATTTAATGTTTTCCACATATTTGTTCAGCTCTTTTCTTTGGTTTTCAAGGGTTTTATAAGAAATGGTATTTAATTGAGACTAATGTGGTAATGGTAAATTATTCTTCTGTTTTCAGTATTTGTCAATAAATTTGATTTCTACAGTCACTAGCATGAGAATATCAGTGAAAACTGGTAAAACAGATTAGAGAAAAACAATGAAAATTATTATTTCTGTTCTGTTAAGCTTGCCAAGTAATTCTGTTGATAATCTGTCATTTCTATTTGACGCTAGTCGGCATGTTTTCTGCACTAATTGACAGGATAGTTTTTCATATAGAGTTGTCCTGTGTGTACAGTGTATATGTGGTCCAGAGACTCTTGTTGATGTTGACTCCAAAAGTTTGAGTCAGATTTCTCTTGCTCAAGGGAAATATTAGTTTTCTCGGTTTAAATGGACTGAATTATCATCTACTGAAATCTGCACTTTCAGATATTTCGAATTTATTCTGCTGTTGCACACATTTGGTATGCAATATTTTTTTCTATATTTGGATGAGAGAGATGTAAGTCTTTCTTTTAAATACATCGATGCAGTATCTTTCCAGTTGGCAGCACCTTGCAAATCAGCATGCATTTAATCACAGGGGGCAAAGGGTGTGTAGAAAGGATGAAAGGTCTCTACAAGCAAATTCTGTGCAGTCTCTTTCTTATCCTAAAACAGTAAGTGTTGGAAATTAGATGTACCATTTACAGCTGCCTTTGGACAGTTGTGAATTACTGGAAAGCTTAAAACCAAAATAATAATTATATTCCTGATTAACATTAACTGTAATGATTAAACCCATAAACTCAGCCATGTTCTAATTTTGTTACATCTTGTTTTCATAATGAAAGATCTTTATACAGAGACCTTTTACAGAGTTCTTAATTATCACTATTAAAAAGCAACGATGCTAACTTTGCTAGAAGCCCACCCAACTTCAAGATAGCTGTATAGCTGTGGAAGCTACTGCTTAGGTTTGCCATCTGTCCCAGCTGATCGAGCTATTTGTCAGCCTTTTTTCAGACTATCATCCTAATTACATCTGTCTTAAGGTGTGAAACTTGAAGGTGCATCTGGTTCTGCAGTTCTCCGTGGTGATAGCTTTGAGAGCGAGGTGGATCAGATGCTCTCCAGAGGTCCCTTCCAACTTAAGTTATTCTCTGATCCTGGGGTAGGCGTTTGGCACCTTTATCCTTTCTCTTGTGTGAACCTCTGCTAATGATGCAAACAGTCTTGACAAGGTCACACGCCTATCAAAACACGTCCTGTGCTCAGAGGAGGAGTTTAACTTCCTGCTGACACCTATTTCTGATTAAGCCCATCTTAACTTTTAATGAGTCTCAAAGTTCCATTCAACCTGTGAAGTGGAAAACCATATCCTGAGCAAGTACAGTAACTTAAGCTAAATTGCTTAGCTTGAGCAGCCACTGGACAAAGCTCCCATTGCCTTCGCTGAAAGCACATTCCCATCCTCCGACATGTCCTCCTCTGGAAATAACAATGTAGTAAAATAAGTGAATTCACCTTCTTCTGTGAACATGAGATTTACAGTGGCCAACAATTCCTACTAACAACTAATGTGGGTAATCTGTGTAAATCACTTTAGTTCGGAGGGGAAACAAATGTAGTTACTTTGAAAACTTGGAATTAACAGTCCTTTTAAGTGTGGAATACTGAAGTAAGCTTCTGTAAATGATGCCAATTTAAATGAACCTGCCTGTGAAGAAGCTGCACAAGGAAAAAAGTAGTTATGACTTTTCTAATATGTGTAGGGAGGATATAGCTAGGTGACAGCTAAGCCAAACGGTGGCATTTGCACATGCACATGCATTTCTTGAATTTTCTCTAAAGGATCTCTTGATTCTTCCAGGGTACAGACAAACGTTTTACAGTTATTCACAACCCCGTAAAACAAGTCTTAAGGGGATTTTTCAGTGGTGGAACATCTGTGACTTAAGAAGAGACTGAAGTCTTACTGAAGTCTGGATTAACTTGCGTAGAAATATTATAGGTAACAGTGAATAGAGAGGAAATAATGTGAAAAATATTTTCATAATTTGTTGCTGGGACTTACTGAGTCTCTTGAGTCATGGCCCAACACCTATGTATTTATTACTTTGGTGCAAATTTAACCCCTCAAAAGAGATGAAATATGAAGAACCATGCAGATTTTGTTTCATCTCACAGATGTTTCCATTGGTATTTTATCAGTCTCCTGGGTTCACAGTGCCCTGTGAAAAGGCTAAAGGCCAGTTCAAGTGCTGTGTTCTTAATGCAGGTGTCATTTAAATATGGCATTAGACACAATAAAATTATTTAGAGAAGATGTTTTAGATTTCAGAATGTCTGCTAGTATTAGCTACTTCTTACATTTCTACATTTAATTTGCACATTACTAATTCCTTTTGTTGTCAGATATTAGCTATGAAGCATATTTAGGAAAATTTAATTCAATTCCCTATATTTGGCTATGAGATTTCCATCCTAGAGAACAATATAAAAAGGACAAGAATCTCTCTCTTAACTCCTATTGAACAGAGCTACACAGAACTGTCAGTTCCAAGTAACTGGTTAATTTTGAAGTGCTGTCGTATCGCAAGTTTCTTTAAATGTATTTGTGTTTTCCAGGTGCACATCAAATAGTTTCCATCTAGTAACCGTTCCTTGAAGAATGGAAAACTTGTTCTCAAATTAATTTTGCCGTTATCCCCTATCTTTTCTCCTTTATTTCCCTAAGTGTATGTATTTATATGTGCTATCTTAACAAACTGACAGAAATGGCATTCCAACTAGAATCCTGATTACATCAGTTGTCACTGGGAAGTGAAACTGCAGGAATAGCAGTCTGTTTGCTAATGTTAGCTCAGTTAAACTAAGAAAGTTTCCTCATATATTAAAATTCTTTTTTTTTTTAAATGGAATATTTACTTCCCTGAGTGAGACTATGACAGCTTTTAAAATAACACTGAAACCTTTTCCATATCGGTCATGTTTACCACATCAAATGTTCGAGCTCAACCTGCTGCAATGCGCCATTGCATACACCTGCACTCTGATGCATAGCGATGTTTAAAACAGCCCTGTCATGTTTTCCTCTCGTCTTCCACATGACAAATTTTGATGCAGAAAGTAAATATTTCTGTTAAAAACAGTGAAACTTTAAAGTGTACTGTTCAAAGCTGTAGACTAGAAGGGTTTGCTTTACCGTATCGCCTGGTTACTTCTAGTGTGTGCCGCTGAGGGAGACCCCTAAGAGCAGTAATGGACATCCCTGACCCGCTGAGTTACCATTCCTTTAGAGGTGAAGCCCGGGGATAAACTGTTAAATGGGCAGTGAATACCTTATGCACAAAAACGTGTGCCATCTTAGAGCAGAATAAACAGCTACAGAAAATATGATGAAAGTGCTCCAGTTAAAAATCCAGAAGCTGTTTACTCCTGCCTTTCTGTTTTAATTCGCAGAGCCACAAATAATTTGTTGTGGAATTCTCTTTGCATTTTATCCCAAATAATGTTCTGTGTTGCAGGAACCACCGCATCTCTTGATTTTTTTTTTTTTTTTTTTTTTTTCCCTCCCTTTTCTATTTGAGACTGAACCTGGTGATGTTTTCTTACACTAAATCTTGTTAACTGTTAATAGATTCTGTGTTTTAAGTGTCATCCACTGTAGACACTTTGGGCTATACCTTGCAGAAATACAGGTAGGAAGCAGCTTGACTTGCACATACAAATGGAAATTTCTCGAGAGGCAGCATTATACAGACTCAGATAAAATCCTCTTTAATGTTCTTGAAGTTACTGGAGCTACATCTGGATTTTACTTTTAAGTATAACACACCACACAAAATACATCTGAAACATTAAAGGCTTGGATTAGTTTCAGGAGTGATTTTTGGATTAGTTTCAAGAGTGATTTTGGGTCTCAAAGAGTTTTGCAAGTATTTGCAACTGTATGCTACCTATATTTAACAGGTATTAAATTTTCAGAATTGTTGAAGGAGTCAATGTCTAAATTAATGAACTACTTTTTGAAATGTGAAGTTATTGGCTCAAGTTTTCACATGGAGAAATGGCTTTCTGAAGGACAAGTTAAAAAAATGTACCCATAAAAATCTGCTTCTGCCCTAATGTATTCTGCAGTGCATAACTTATCAGCAAGGTGGACACCAATAAGATAACCTGGGCCCCATCCACCCCTGCCATGGTCTTAGTGAAGCATTGTTAACTCTCCAAAGGCTATGCAGATCTGTAAATGTCTAAATACACTTATGGCAAATCTATATATTACTATTTAAGCAAGAGGGTTGAGGGTGTTGAGTGACAGCCTTAAAACCTCATCTAAGTATCTCGCCAAAAGACATCTCGGGAAGAATCCGGTTTACCTGTGCAGAGTCACGTGCTACACGCGAGGACTGGCATCAGCATACCAGCTGGGTGCCCTCCCTTCCTCTTAGCTACTTTTTCCCTAAGCAAAGCTGAAAACTCCAGCCCATGTTATCAGAAACACTTCTAACAAAAAGCAATAACAAACGCGTATGTTGTTATGGAATGTTATGTGTGTTGCATGTACTGTTACCTAACGTTGTGTTATGCATATTGTTACCGAATGTTCTTGTTTTATATACACACCTCATTTGTTACAGTTTTTCAGGACACTGACATACCAAGTCTTACATTTATGAAAGAGCCAGATGCTAGTCACTGGAAATCATACTCTGATAGGTTATAAAGTTATATTGTAAGCTCACTGCATTAGCTTCCCGTGCACATGACACCTGCAGGTACACAAATAACATCAAATGACAAAACTAGAAAGCAGTTTCTTCATACTTTATTTTACAATTTCTCACTAAATGTATTTACAGAACACGGAGTTTGCTTTAGTGCAATACATAGTAATGTTGCATAAGTACAAACTGTTGAACTCTTCTAAAAAAAAATAAAGAAATAAAGCACTTAACTGATGTTACAGCTAAGTATGTAAAGCAACGTTAATAACTCTGAGTGAAAATGCTAACAGCATCTTTTCAAAAACAATTTCTAGAAACAAACCACAAACCGGCATTACGTATTCCAAACCACTAACCCTTGTACAGTACCATATCATTTAAAAAATGATTTTGTAAAAGCACATATACTGTACGGTATGGCAGTCTTTCTCTACAGATACTGACTTGCTCTTTTAATACAAATATGATATTACCGTGGCAGTATTGAAGAACAAAGTTATCTCAAGATATCAAACATCAGTAACAAACTCTGATAAGCACAGCTTCTTGAGAACTTGCTTGAACAGCTTTTCTTCACAGTGATATTTATGAAAGGTTGGAAAAAGATTAGCATAAAATATTTCCATCCTTTTTCAGTTTTTATGCAAAAATCATTACTTTATATCGGTAATTATAAAATTACAAACACTTTCTATAAGTAACTGCGTCTGTAGTAATGATAGAAAAAGTTATCAGTAAGATACCTAAAATGAGGCTTAAATAAAATGACAGTTTGAAGAAAACCAGGTACGTCTTTTTTTAAAATAATAGTTAGAGAGTTAACTTAATTTAGAATAAGCAACAGCGTAGTTTGAGACAACCTATTAATCAATTTAAAAAAGCTAATTATTTATTAATAAATGTTAAAAAATAAAGGAATTGTGATGTGGTGAAATCAACATTTAAAAAGATATGATGAACATTTACTCTTAATCTTAGTTTTGGCACTTCATTGGAACAATTACTTTACCAAAGACCAAAATACATATAAAAGATATACAGCTCCTTGACATATCTCGCAAATATAGTACGGGAGTACCGGTGAACACTGAAAACAGTTAGTGAAACATTCCCACAGATTTGCACATGCATGCACTAGTTGGACAACAGCACAGGATCTATGTTCTTGGCTGTGACGGTCTGGCGTTGCTGGGGCGTTTTAGGCTGTTTCTTCAGTAGATCTTGTCTCGGACTTAAGCCTTACAAATTCTTTAGCAACTTCATCATTGGTCCTCTGAGAAAGTATCCGAAGAATTGTTAACCCGGTTTCATCGACAGCGATGTTTCTCAACAAGGGGTACCAAGACGCACAGCTGCCTTTCTCGGCTATGTTCTGCAGCTGAATGACTGTCATTCCTATGACGCGGTCTTCCCGAGCAAAGCAGTAATCTTTCACCGAGAGATGGAGTTCGTAGGCTCTTGGCTTATCTTCATTACTCAAAATGCTGCACGGGTTAAAAATAGGAGTTTAGAACATCTTGTTCCGTTGAATTCCCCTGAGGAATGAATGTGCTCGGGAAGTCGTGTAAAAAATTAAAGTGATCGTGGTATTTTAATTTTTGTGGTTCCATTCTGTTGCCACAAAATACAATTTAGTTTTAGATCTTCTACACAGTTAACCTGTCAGATGCTACTGCTGATACAGCCTCTGTTCCCACTGACCTGAACAGAAACAGAGCATTCATTGTTCCCTCAATAGCTGAAATAAAGTGACCTTTCCCTGGAAAGTACCTAAAACATTCAACTAGTTTGACAACTACCACAACCACATATTTAAATCAACTGCAAAAAAATAAAAAAAATCCCTGGCAGCAAGGCTTAAAAAGAGCTTTGTGATCACACACTGCGTAAGTGAACGCTGTCCGAGTCAGGGTTGGGGCTTAAGGGGAGGAAAATGAGTTGGTCTCAGTAATGAAAGGGGAGGAGGAGAAAACAGAGGAGAGGTGCTGCGAGAAGCGCTAAATTTAAAACTCCAGGTTAGATCAAAGTTTCTTCTTGCTTTAAGGATTAAATAATAGAGATAAATAATACCATTAACACATGCTCAACCCTTTACATATTTAGATATCTCAACATGAGGCAGTAATAATTAATGCTTCAGTCCAAGTAATTACTTAGGCAAATAGATTCCTAGGTATATAAATAGTTATTTCTGTGTACGGAAAAGTACATTTTAACCAGCTTTTGTAGGACTGAAATCTTAGTGGTTGTCATTTATCTTCATATAAAACAAAGGTAAAAATCACTAAATAATTTTGAAGTGTTGTCTGTATCTATGGACTCTGATGTGTATGGCAGCCTGTTATAGTTTAATACTTTAATATACCCGTTTAAGTGCAAGAAATTCTAACAAAATTTGCATACATTATGCAATTAACAGACAAAGAAGACTTACAATTGGAAAGTTTCATTGTATTTTGGTGACCAGGTGTTGCTTTTTGTCTTGGTTCCGTGTTTTCTTTTCCTGTCGCTTAGGTTAGGACCTAATATGCAAACTTCCACAAACGGCCGGAACATCGCTGTGGTTTGCCAGTTTAGATTGTTAATTGCTACCACTATAAAGAAATAAAAGAAATCAAGGTAAATAAAATCCCACTGGAAGAACTTCCATTAATTATCCAGTGCGACTCTGTAGAGCCGATGAAAGGTGACCTGAGAGCTTTCCTGTAGGACACCACTACCTGGCTGCCGAGGAGGGGCTTTGCCTCTTCTCTGCCAAGTCATGTGTGACTGCTTTCAGTCACAACAGCAGCAAATATAAATACATATTTTACAAGCGCTTTACATTAACAGCCTTTTTGTCTGCTACTTTCACTGTAATTAAAAAAACAGCTTATACTACTCTAAATGGTACTGGGTTTTCTCTGGAATCCAGGTTGTGTGGAATGAAGGAGTTTTGTTAAAAACTGAACTTTTTAGGTCTCGGCGCAGTCATCAATCACCCAGCATTGCTACAGCTTTTGGAAAATTAAATTATATGCAAGCAATTCAGAAGTGTAACTTGGCACATTTGAAATTATAACTCCAACACTCTGTATCATAAATTTTGACTGTCTACCCAAGAGAAGCATAGACAGTGCTTACCTGCATGATCTGAACTTCTGCTGATGTTGAGCAAGAAAAAAGTACGATCCTAATCACCTGAAGCATACTTGTAGCTTTACAAGTACTGTCATTCTTAACATTTGTTATTTCATTGTGGGTATGTTTTACTTAGTACTTAGGGGTTTTGGACTTTGTGGTTGTTTTCTTTCTAAAATTAGCTATTTGACACTTACCTTTTACAGTGACCTTATGCTCACCGGTTCCGGAATGTGTTGAGACATCCACCTGTACAGAAATCTCACCCACGGAATTGTTAGTGGTTTGACCTGAAATAACAATTAGGAGATTAACACATTCCTTCTCAGTATGTCATAAGAAACAGACAGCGAAAGGAGGTGAGCGACAGTTTCTGTCAGAAACTCTTAGAAGTTTCTGACGTTTCTGTTCGTAACTATTTCACAGTGAAGTGGGAATCAGCTATAGGTTCCTAAGTGATTCTGCCATGAAAGTACGCAGCAGTTGCAAATGTCGATGCAAAGTGCCTCAGTGAAATAAAAACCGCCTTTCACCTGGCACCTTCCTTCTGGTTGTTGTTAGGAACGTTTACAGCTTGAAATGCAAAAGTTGGTGGTTTCATCAAGCTTTGTTTGCATGTGCACCCCAAAAAGCTGACTGCAATATGCATCTGGAGGGTTATTTCTGCACTGCTGTTAACAAATCCTTTTTGCTGGGGCTTTAAGCAAACTACTAAAGTTCTGCACGAGCAGAGGCACAGGGGCTTAAAGAAAAAGGGAAGGTTGTGGGGATGGCAGAGGGGCCAGGAACTGAATTTTGAAAGTTTTTGCTTCTGAGCACCAGTGCAGGTTCTAAGTCAATATGCACATAATGGTTCCTTAAAAGGACTCTCAGTAGGTATCGAAAGGTCCTTTAAGATATCAGACTATAACAGCACAATATAAATAAGTGTGGATTTCACGATCAGTGGCTTGCTAGAAACATGTTCTGTAGTGATGTCTGTTTGTTGTGTTGGCATAACCTGTAATTATGTTCTCTGCACTGGTTGAACGTTGCAAGGTCAATTAAACTCCTACCCCAAGCGTTACTGCTTCACAGAACGGGTTTTCTTCCCTGATACATCAAAATGTGGAAATTCAATTAACTAAATTAACTTGCTTAGAATTCTTGAACATTGTTCTCCATTTTCCAGTGTTCAGGTGAGTTTGGCTTGTAATTGTCACGAATCCACTTTTGAATTGTAGTCGACAGTGTTTTAGCAACAATACCGTCTCCATCTGTCCATCGGGTTATAGCTGTTACTGCCGAATCACAGGGTACCCGGGCGACTTTGGCTGCCGGATGCATTTCGATATCAGAGGGTTTGGACCATTACTGACGGGTAAATAAGCAGTTTGTTAGACACCAGATTTTTAATGACAAGTTTAGTTTCAGTGGCAGCCATTAAACCTCTTGCTGTATTTGGGTAATTACTTAAGGCTGCACTGCACAGGATCTTCAGTTAAGCTGCTGAGTCATTCTGCTTCTTGTTCACAATAAATAATATGTAATTTTTTTAAGAACATGTATAAAAATGTAGGAATGAAACGGACCAGAAAAGCCATATAAAATCAATAGAACAGCTTTATTTAGGAGAGTAAACCAATGTATTATCTGACTGTA
Source organism: Leptosomus discolor (assembly GCF_034619465.1). Taxonomy (NCBI): domain Eukaryota; kingdom Metazoa; phylum Chordata; class Aves; order Leptosomiformes; family Leptosomidae; genus Leptosomus; species Leptosomus discolor. Next base: position 21,314,441 of record NC_141401.1, on the reverse strand, counting down.
CGGTAAAATCAGCCTTTATTTAGGAAGAGAAACAGAAATCTGATTTGGTCAAGATCATAAAGTTAAAGCTGTTTTCCTTTTCTCTTACACAGTATCTTTAGAAAACGTATCAGTGAGTAGCATAGTATTGACACTGAGATTCTGCTGCTTGAAATAAAATCTATTTATTAATTAAAAAAAAAATAAATTGTTTGGAGCACACAGTGCTGTGTAAAATAATTCTGTCCAGAAAAACTAGATTTTAAAAACCACCTCATTTTCATTATGTGGTGTTTTTAATGGAGTTACATTTGACCCAGCATGATGACTTGTGTGAAAACATCTTGCTTATATTTATGTGGATTACTTAACTTGAACTAAATTAAGACAACAAATTCAGACACCTAAAATTCAGAAGGCAGCTTGTCTGGGCTAGTACTCTGATACTATACATAAAGTGTATTTATATACAGGTTATTCTCAGTGGCTTTCTGATGTTGTAAAGTAAATCAAAGAGAATAGACACTGGAGCTTCTAGAGCATTAATCTGTCTTGTTCTTTCATACTGTGAAACTCGACCTTTTCAATCTGTTACTGCCTGGAATTCAACTGTAACGAGTTAAGAGAGTGTAGGAGAAGTTCTCAAACTTCCCCCTAACTGAAATTACTAATAATTTACCACTGACTGGAAGGTGAGCCAGGCTGAATGTCACTGAGAATACCAGCCAGTGTCAATTACTTGTTTTAGCCTTTAGATTAAAAAAACTCAACCCAAAACCCCTTTAAGAGAAATCAGGAATGTTTTAAAAGAAAACAATTAGCATTTTCATTGGATAGCTCATGCAGCAGCCTGTGGGACAATAACGGAACGTGCTGTGTTAACCTGTGATAATGACACAGTAGGTCTTACTGAGACAAAATCTATGAATCTACAAGATAAGTTTTGTTCTCTTTCTTCAGATTTTTGTATTAACTGTGCAAAGTATATCCTTGCAAAGATCTCCTAACTGATCTTTTCCTTTCCTTTTCCTGGCAGTCCATGATTGACAGCAGTGCCCTAAGCAGTACCACAAATATATAGGGGGAATTGTAGTTTGATGTGGTTCTAAAGAAATCTGTGTAAAGCGTCACACATTTTACACTGCACACAGCAGACGTTAAAAGGACACTACAGTTCACCATTGCTGAGGAAATTCCTGCAGCAGAACACCCCAGCCAGCAGAGACAATTTCTGGTGGAGTCTAGAATATAAGCTTGGTTCTTTCGGTTACCACCGCCTCCCTCTTGCACTTGCTTTCTCTCTGACCTGCTGAGCAAACTGGTGCATTCAGTATTTGCTTATAGCAGCTTTGCTTGGCACTCAAGAACTCTGTTACTTCATTTTAAAGTCTCTGATCTGTCTATTTCTGAGGTTTTGTTATCTTTCTTGCTACCAGTTCTTGTAAAGTCAGAGCAGGATTTAGTGATTCTGACTGCACTATAGAAAAGTCTGTTTATCCTACCACTGCTGTTTAACTGACAACAAGCATCTAGCCCTGTACTGCAGAGGATGACGGCACTTTTCTTCCTTTAGCACAGCAATATAACTCTTTAAAAGCTTAACAAACTTACAAATAATTGTGCTTTAGGTTTGAAAACCTTATGGTTGCTTAACTACTACTGCTTCCACTCTAAACTCCACTTTAGATTTTATTTGTTAGGTGTCTGTATGAATTAGGTTTTTAAAGAGACCACCTGCATTTAAACTGCAGTCATTCTGTTGCACCAAACTGTAAAGGAGAAAAATATTCCTCTGGCCAAAGATGGTGGCTTCTCAGTGGACAAAAAGTCCAAAACAGTCAGGCTTTGATTCCTCCTTAATTTAGCACCTGGAATGTCATCAGTGTGACAGTCGTTAGAGTGTTAATGGTCATGACAGAAGAGAGCCCTTTCGGACCAAGAATCTAGTCCAACGTTGCCTAGTTATGATGGTATTATTGGCTACAAGTGCGCACAGAAAACAGACCTTCTGTCTTCTGTTCCTTAGTAGGGACCTTTGGAGAAGTGTGAGCTTGTGGACTCTGGTAGAGAGAACAGCAGAAAATACAAGTAGGAAAATGAGTCATGTATATTTTGTAAAAATAAATCAGAAACTCTATATTCTCTAGAGTAATAGCCCTGTTAAATGCAAGTGACTCTTACTGAATCAGTCTGTGGTTGTGCAGAGAAGTACATTTCTGTGAAAGGGGTCCTTTGTCCTGCTTGAATCCTTCAGCAACAAAAATTTCTGAAAGTTTTCCTGTCAGGAGGACTTTGGAAATTTAAATTCTAGGTTTGCATGAAAAAAGAGCCGAGCAGAAATAAATTGGATTCACAGAAAATGAGCTAGTGTAAAATTTAAGAATAGACTTTAAGACCCTGGAATAGCAGGAGCAGTACTTTTGATGGAGTGTCCTTTCCAGCTGCTCTGGAAGTTGGGGCGTGACAACTGTAATGCTTTTATGATTGCTTGAAAAGAAATGGGAAATATTAAGAGTAGTTTGGTTGGGGGGGCTACTAGGAGCCGTGGTGTGGTCCATGGATCTCAATAAGTGTGGCAAACTATCTGGGAAGCTGAGCTAATCGTTGGTCTCTGTGCTCCAGCCACCACAGTTACGCCACTGTAAGTGTTTAAGAGAGCAGAGTTTGTGTACGTAATTACTGAAACGAGCACTGTAGCGATGCCCAAATTTTGCACTATTTGTATATATTCTAATATAAACACAGGGGAATTTACATAATTATGCAAATTCCCATGCAGAAATATTTAGGGACGATAACATTGCTGTATCTGAAAAGGTATTGCCTGACCTATCTGCTAACAGAGTTAGTTTTTGTCTGGTATTGTATTTAGACAAATGTTATCATCAGTCTTGCAATCTCTGCTATTTATAGTTCAGTGTGGCAAAATTTGGCATCGATGAGAAAGTGAAACCCAGCAGCCTTGAAAACTGAGCAGTAAGAAAGCAATGATTGGGTTGTGTAAAAAAGTCAGACAGAAATACGCAGTGTTGACCCCTAAGAGAACACCCTGTCCCTGCAGTCAGCCAGCCTGGCAAGCCTTTTCTTTCACCAGCTCTGCGCCTGTAGTGCAGTTTGAAGACGGCTGTATGAGCCGTGGTTACCCGATCGTGTCGTGGTACAGAATGTGAACTCTCTGACGTTCTACCTTATGATATCAAGTCTTTTGAAACTGCTTTGAGATCTTTTGGTATTTATCGTATCTGCCTCCTTGTAGTTTCATGTAAAATCCTTGCATCTGGAGAAGGCTTTATTTGAGGGTTCTTTCTCACAACAAAAAGAATAAAAGACAGTAGCAAATTGTGTGTCAGAGAGAGAGATTGAGGGCATGCTTGCAAAACAAGGATTCTTTTTATGCTGCAAAGTCATCTAGTAGCAAAAGAAAAGAGTAATGTAATGTTTTTATTGTTCTTCAGCTAGGGACATATTCTTCTTGTTTCATCGAATAACAATTACAGCTTTCAATAACAACAGACGGATTTAATTATTTTTTCTTGTCTTTTTCTTTATTTTTTTTATTTTTTTTTTACTGCTGAACTCCAATAGCATTAACTGTTTATGTGCTGTGCAGCGTCCATTCTTGTTCAGCAGTGCTTGCAGAGACAACTCTAACCACACAGCCGCATTGTAAAAGCAAGGCTCAATTTTTGCAGAACATTTATGAGGCCAATACACAGATGTTCTTACATCTTCCATTGTCTATATAAAGCCTTTCCCCAAACTTGCATTGCACTTGCAAAGTTCAAAGGACTTGTTTGGAAAATTGTGTTTTATTAAAAGAAAAAAAGGAAATCTCAGCAGTTAACAAGGTGGTGGGTTTTTTTTTTTTTCCTCTACCTTTTGTCCAGTTTATAAACCTGTTGAGCCTTAAGTGTATGGTTAAGTTGTCAGAATGTGTATGCATAAGAGAGAGGAGACATGGAGGCACAGTCAAAACTGGAGCTTTTTGGACATTCAGGCAAAATTCAGTAGAAAAAAGAGGGTTGGACTTGATCACTAAACCCAGCGGCTGGGTGTCCAAAACCTCCGGATCTAGATTCATGGTCTTTTTCAGCTCAGAGAACTCAGAAATGTACCATATGCCCCTCCTAATGTAAGAAGTTATGTGTCTCTGAGGAGAGAATGGATTCAGTTTCTGGAAGCCGGAATCTTTTAAGCAGTCTACACGGTGTCCAACAGAGGTCAGAGGTTGTTCTCAGGGGTTTGAAAACAGAGCTCCTATTTGTATTTGAAAGGCTTTTATAGTATGTGCAGTTATTGCAATGTCATAATCTATTATTTGCCTTGAAAGGAAAGCACTGAATGTCAGAATTTGTTGAATATATAAAAACATATTGTCAGAAGTCCTTTGCTTGAATTTACTATTTTGTTTTTCTTCACACGATTCTATTCCAGTTTACCATACAATCATGGTCCCTTACATTTGTCGAAGGGCTGAAATGACCCCTGGGTTGAGAAGGTAAACCTGCATTAGATATTGTACTTTATGCAGAGAGAGTGCTTCATCAAACTGAAAAGGAATTTGACATTTACCAAACACCCCTCTGACTTTAAACGCTGATGTGTTTTGTGCTTATATAATAACAAGAAGGTAAGATGAGATTTGACAAAAATTTGGTGTTGTGTTTTGTTTTGCTTTGCATCTTGGAATTTTGTAATTTGCTCATTCCTCAGATTCATACTACCATGTTGGTATTTGGTATTTCTCTTCTGCCAGTTGGCATGGATCTATGATACACTTTAGAATATTTACATTATTCCTTTCTGCCCTGCTGGAGTGCTCTGATTTCCTCGACTTCCATAACAAATGGAAGTGATTCTTTCTTACTGAGTTTTTTCAGCCTTTCCCTCTACATTTGTCATGTCCTGATTAATGATGCCAATAAAATACATATATTTGTCTGGGGTTCATCTGCTAATTTATTAGAAGAGAAAATATCAGAGTGACTAATCAAGTTATTTTTCACAGGATCCTGAGGCTCTGTAATTTAGAGGAAAATCTTGATCACATGTTTTAACATTTTCATTTAAAAGATGAACTGTTAAGAGCTGGATGTAGTAAGCTGAATGATCTCTGCTGCCTGTGTGTTAGAGAAAGAGCAGGCAAGCAGGGAAACCTGCTTTTAGTAGTGAAAACCATGCTAACTGCAACACATGCTTTGCTTTAAGAAGTTGCTATACAAACTGTGGATAATTGTTTGTTTTGTTTTGGGGGATTCCAAGACCCAAGTTCAGTTACTTGATGGCTGACTTTCAGCAGCCATTCTTTCGCCAGACTGCCAGGAAAAGATTGAAAAGATTTAGAAGGTTTGTATTTGATTAGAAAACATCAATCATTTATCTTAAGCATCACTTGGTGCGAAGGTTGACAGAAGATTCTGCAGCATCTGTAAGCCTCTCCATTGTACAAAGCCACACTATCAAAATACGTTCTCTCCTGTCTGAATTTCTGTAATATCCAGGTGATATGAGGAACTCAGAAAGCATAAGGTGTGAGTAGAAAGTACTGGTTTAAATGTCAGGGTGGAATCTCCAATTAAGGCCTTCATCTCTGCCCAGTACAAGCCATCCTCCACATGGTGAGGGCTGGCAACTGCACAACCCATTGTGACCCTCTGCTGTCTGTCTGTATGGTGAGAAACCAGGGATGAGCCAGTTTGACTGGGGAGGTGCGTATCCAGTCAGCATCATCCATCCATATGTACGTATGTCTGTACATATCTGTATCTATGTATTGTGCAGTGTTTTAACCAGGCATGGACATGCAAGTCCAGCCTCTCGCATTAAGAGGTTTCTGTAGGTAGTGAACGTCTACTGATACCATTAAGAAGTTATTTTTAAAAACTGATGTCATATGACTGATGGATACAGGTTGCTTGTGTTCATTTTCTCAAAGATTTAAGAGAAACTGTAACGTACAACTTATTTCTGATTTAGGTGCTTTACTGTTTCATTTAAGGAGTAGCCAAAGACATTTTCTGTTGTGACAGCCTCTTAAGTGAACGTTCTGTAAGACCTTGTGCGTCACCGGCAGTCTGGATTTTCACACGTGAACCTTTAAAATATTTATTTTCTGCCACTATGTTGAATGCATTTGTTTTGATACCAACACGCACTAGGACACTTCTGTTAGTTGGAATTCTGCAAGTTTCTTCATTTTCTTATGTTTTCTGTTTTTCATTACCATACGTTCCTTGCAATTGCACGCCGATTTCTACAGCTATAAGGCAGGTCTGTTTTTTTCTTTCATGAAATAAGGTTGTGTAACACATGATCGTGACCTCAATTTGAAGCTGCTGTGGCTGAAGTGGGGATTATTTCTTGAGTTAAATTCTGTCTGAAGTATAGGTTATGAGAGAACTGGAAATGCTCTGTAGGACTTAAAGTTCATGACAGAATACAGGTACAGCTTTCAAAATATGACAGTTAATAACACAACAGTTTTGACATGCAAAAGAGCAGAAGGAAGTCTTTCCTTTTTCACTTACAAGAGCTGCTAAATGATACTTTTTATAGTCTGCTGTCATCTGTCTGCTTGCCTAAACTATAGCACATTTGCTGCTTTTGGAGTTAACTGTCCGTTCAGTATTTGAATCTGATTCCATACGTTGAAGAAGATCGTGAGGTTCTGCTTTGCTTTGTACCGTTACAAGTCGCAAAGGAACGCAGAACTGAATCTGGGCTTGGCAGTTGAAAAGAAATCTCTCTCCATTTTTGAGCATGTCATTTCTTTCCCTGTGTTGGCGACTTCACAAGATGAGTATGGAGTTACTGTTATAATTAACTCATTCTCAATAGGTAAATATTTTTAATTCTACCTGTTATCTGTTATCTTTCCTTTTATTATAGTTTCTTTTATTCTTTTCAGATGCTTCTTCCCCTTTTAGGTTTCAGTTGTCCGACATAAGAATGAAGAAATCTGCTACAAATTAGCTGGTTTCTGCAGCCATTTGATGGCACAAGTAGGGATTGTAGTATGAGCTCCACATTGTTATTGACTTTTTTTCTTATATAATACAAAATCTTTGAAGTTAAGCCAAAAAATATATTGCAGTCCTGACACTATGCATTGCTATGTTGTATACCTTACAGTAACAGCAGCGTTCTCTAATGAGGGTTATAAAACTAAGCTGCTGTAAATTTTAAGAAAAAATATTTCTCTGGCTATTTCCAATAAGTAACTATTTTAGATGCAAGAGTGGTATTTGCTTTGGAGAAATTAGTGGTAATAAATGAGAGCAATTCAGGACACTGTAATGTTTTTTTTTATGTAGTTTGCTAAAACTAAAATAATATTTGTCCAAATGTCATTAGAGTTGATGCTAACCAAATGGAAACATTCACAACACAGGATATAGTTTATAAAATCACTGAGAATTAAGACAGTCGCTAGACTAAAACACAGCCATAGATCTCCTTTTAATTTTGATATCCTTTAAATTAAGTAGTCTAAAAGGTGAAAGTATAAATTAATTCAATAAAAGAGTGACTACCAAGCTGAAAATTCTCTCTTTTTTGGGGGAATAAATTTTGAGAAGCATCATTGGTCTGAGCTTTGAGTAACAGTAAGTCAAATATACCAAAAGTAGGAAAGATTATACAATAGTCCAATAGATATGGATGTAGTTTTGCTTCAGTGTTGAAGTCTGTTACTTCTCTTTTGAAATATAGAAATACAGTAAGAATTTGTCCTTTGGCTTTTATAGTTTTGTCTTGATTGCAAAAATGTGGTTGAATTTAGCTCAAGCTTGGTTAAAATTATGTTGTCCTGCCTGCACTGAAATTTGACCTTTTTGTCTAGAGTTGTTGTATGTTGACAACTTGTATAAATTGTCAATGTACATCAATGTACAAATACTTTTGCAGAAATCTTTGAGCTTTTCTTGCTGATACTGTGTGCTGGCTTGCAGGCTGCCATCCAGCTACGAGTAGCCAGGGTGTGTTGTAGCCATACGGCACTGAACCCCCGAGCCCGTGCGGCTGAGTAGGGCTTTAGGTCAGGCTGGGCAAAGTGCTCCTATTTTGCAACTGATCCAGGCGTGGTGCCAGTGTAGTGTGCACAAACAACTGTTTGGTCACAAAGATGTTGAAAACAATCCATGTTAAAGTCTGAATTTACGCAAAAATACTATCCTGCAGCTGAATTTAGAGGAGGAAAAAAAAATTCACTCTTACAGCACAATCTAATGTACATTATTAGTAGTGCTGTATGGTCTGAAAGTGACCATTTACAGCTACAAAAGTCCAAAGGAAACAGAATCAATCAGAGATCTGAACCGCAGGGGATGTGCTTGGTAATGGCGCACTGATGTACGGGATTCTCACCTGGCTGTGGTTTTTTTGTGCTCTTTGCAGAGGTATCAATAACCATTCAGCGTGTAAAGCACCGGTCACTCAGGCTTTGATGTGCAGCTCTCTTCACTAAACTGCCCTCAGGTTTTTCAAAATCCTTCAGGCCTATATCCATGTCCATTTTAGAGATGCTAAAAGCAACCTGCTCCACAAAATGGTTCTTGGCAGCGCTAGCACTAGTGTAGAGCTGAGTAAAAAGAGCACAGTGATCCAGAAGAATGTGCTCACAGCAGGCACTGCAGAATCGCCTGAACAACTTCTGGTTAATACTAAACGTGAACTTCAGCTAAGTGGAACTAAACTTTGTTAGCAGTTTATAATTCATTGTATATAACATTGTAAAAGTTTTCCTACCAAACACTGATAAGTCATTTGCGAAAGAGAATGCTGCTCTAAGTTTTACATTTGTGAATTGGGATTAAAATAGATCAAATACTGGCAGGCTTTGCTTATTTTTCTTGAAATAAAATTCCTTGTTTTATACTAAGGAAAAACACAGATAATCTTCCCCATTACTATCGTATTGATACCAATGTTAAAATCTGTGAGGATCAGTCTCAGCAGAATTTAATTGCCAGACAAGCTGAAAGGGCATAATAGCAGGTCTGGGACAGCAACAGGGGATGTAAGGGGAGAAGAGAAACCTCTCTCTCCTCCCGGGCCAGGCAGAACGACAGGTGTTTAACATGGTAGCACATGACAGACCTTTGGCTATGTCATTTAGTATGCTAATCTGGTAGCTGTAATGTCTAATACATAAAGCTGGTGCACACAATATTGTTCTTTTTTCTTCCATTTCTATGGTGTGGTTACCGGTTTGTTTTCACAATGCTGAGTGAGAATGGAATGTACAACTTTCATCAGCATATTTCTTTTAAATGGCAAATGATTATATGGAGGAAAAAAAAAAACAGCAAAAGAGAAAAAGGAATGTTGTCAGTTATTCCAAAAGTTACTGGGGGTTTATGTTCAGCATTGCCATTTACTTGTTCAAACATTTGCTTGTTTCAAAAACAGTCTTGGGATCTGTAGCAGTGCTTTGAAAGGAGAAATCACCAGAGTAAGGCTAAGGCAGTTAACTTCACTGGTCCTGACTGTGTGATAATTTACCTTTAAAGCATATTTTCATAACAGTACAGTCTCCTGACGTATTTGAAAATGGCAATAAGAGTTTAGCTTTCAGGTGTTTAGTGTATTGAAAGCACCACATGAAAAACTATGAATCCCGGAGACTGTCGTAACTTTAACAGTTAGGAATATTTTTATTAATATTGCCTGTGCAAATTGCTTTGTTTCCAGAAAGCTCTTTAGGAATGTAAAGAAACAAACACTAGGAAGCAAAACTCTGGTTCGAGCAATCATCCATGTTTAGAAATGGTGCAAAAGCATATTCTTGGACAATTTGGTTATTCTTACTGGATTTGACTGTACACGTATATCAATACAGGAAGTACCAAGGACCATAAGGTATATTTTTACATAACTATTATGCTTTCTAGGGGAGGAAATGTAACTCCCCCTCCACACACCAACCAAACAAATTTCTGCCCTTCAGTTTCTTGGAAACCCTGCAGTTTAATCATGGCAAATGAAAAATTGACTTCACCTGTGGTTAAAACCAACTCTGACCATTGTCCGATTCTAGTAGTCTTTACAGGAAAACTGAGCATCTGCTTTTATCTGCAGTCATAGTTGTTATTCAATATGCTGTTTTCTTTAGATTTTTCACTGCTTTGAGTTTAATTACATTCCACTGTCTATTGACAATGGGTTGGTTACCTGCACTAGTATGAGAGCCGACAGAAATCTAACTAGACTTCAGAGAAAGTTTTTGATTTGCAAACAGGGTCATTTTACCTAAATGCTAATGATACAGCTACAGCTGGAGGTTGTAATAGATGAGGGGTTTTAGTTCTTTTAAATGAGACTCTAAAGGATGATGAAAAGCTGTGAGTCACTTTTCCTGAGCTTTCACTCCCAGTGGCTACACTTCTGCTAATACTGGTGTGCAAATATAGGCATGCTAACGTGTGCGTAGAGATGAACATAGACCTCAGGCTGAAAGGATGAAAATCAGAAAATTCATGTTTGTGGTTCAGGATTTATAAAGGAACTCTGCTCATGGCTGCTGCCTGGCTCATTTTTTCTCCTGAAGTTACAATGAAAGTATGCATAAGGAAAAGCAAAATATCTTCATAATTAATAATTTTCTGCCAAAATCCATATTGTTAATAATTTTTGAGAGGGGTGGAGAAAGAATCTATGCCTTATGTGTTAGAGTTTTATGGCAATTTTCTCGCTTGTAATGTATCAATTATTAACAGAGATCCTCAGTCTAATATGGAAGCTGCCAAGGAAAACGCTCCTTGGAATTAGTCTTGGGGCAAGCTGCAGAACTAATGTCTCGTGCTTTTTATACTATGAGTAACAGACTGTACTTCACAAGTAAAAGCAATTGATTTCCAGGTTAACTGTCCAATTAAAGCTTCTCTGATTCCCATGACTGGGAGCAGGGTAATTCTTTACAGATCAGCAAATTGTGTTCTTTCACAGAGATATTAAGTGGCAGACAGGCTATGTCTGCCAATGACTGTTACATTCAGAAGAAATCTGGTAAAGATTACTGTTACGCAAAAATTTGCAGTTTCAAAGATGAAGACATCATTCAGGTTGGAATATAATGCACATTAGCTATATAAAAGCAGTTCCTGTGTGTAATGTAGAAGTATGACAACACTGTCCTAGATCAATAAGAAATAGCTTCATTTTGAAAATACAAGGAAACTTTGCCTAAAAGTATAACCCTGAACTCTTACCCTCTTATTAAAACCATGGAAAGTCCTTTCCTGGACTGCACCTTTAATGAATGGTATATATACTTCAAATGAAGATGACTGTGTGTTTCAACTTTTTTGGTGCACTACACCAAAATTCTAGAGCAGGAAAAAGTGCCTTCAGTGTTGCGGATTTCCGGACTCAAAGCACACCTCATATCATATTCTTGCATGTTCTCTGCCTTGGTTTGCTTTTGAGGAAGTATAAAAATGTTGAACTTTGACAAGTGGGCATAAAAAACGATGTGGCATTTTCAGCACGATTTCTGAAATGCACAAAAAAAAAAAAAATCTAGACAAGGAAAATAATGCTGTATTTTAGCCTACAGAAACATTCTACTCCTTTTGAATCCACAGATGAACTGCTCGAAGGAGAAGTGTGGGTTCTATGATGTGGAATCAGTGTGCTACATTAAGGACATGTTACTCACCAATTATTGTTCTTAATCGTAAAAGAAACCTTAAGGGACATGTCATGCTTTTTGCAGTTATTTGTATTAGTAATTAATATCCTTCAGCTTTGAAAGTATCTAGAGCTGCCAGAGCTGCTCTGTATCTGCAGTTATAATATGCAGTCTGGTATGGGCTCTACAGCCCTGTTTGTGTGTGAAACGCTCCTATAAATACCCCTGATGACACCCAGTGTTCATATAGAGCTGTGGGACCCGTTCTTCATGTAAAGTGACAATGTGATAAGTGCGCTGCCCTCAGACAGGGACCATTTACTGACAACAGCACGGAGATGGGGTAACGCAACGTCCACAAATTTGTGACAATAAACTCTAAGAAACCCCAGCATTTGGAGAATGCAATTGGCCCCCAATCGTTTAAAACATTTAAAATATAATTTAAGTACTTTCATCTCTCTTACAGATCACTTACTTTGAGAGGTCTGCGTGTCTATAAACTTCTTTATCAAGGCGTCAGTAGTCTGCGTGTAAAGGCTGAGCGCGTATCTCAGGGACCGTAGATCCGGGCTCTTTTCCAGGAAGTTCTTTTTCAGCCCACTTCCTCCAGCGTGGAAGTATTGCTAAAATGAAAAACAAATATGGTTTTGTATTTCTAGTAACAAGATTAGCACCAGGCAACGTTGGATGGATTGTCTCCGATATGACTCTTTAAAAATCTAATGTAAAACATTTACTGCAATGCTAAGATTTTTCTGAAGTGGTTTTATGCATTACCAACATCTGCATCAATAAGATGTTGGTAACATATAAAAATTAATTTATTCAGAAGTGTTTTTAACAGGTGTGTAACGAATATGCTTTTTTTGTTTTCACTGAAAAGGGACCAATGCATAGAATTAAATGGCATCTTTAAATTAAATCCAATTATTCAGGAGTGTCAGTAGATTAGATGGTGGATTCCAAACTGTAAAAAGCTGATAAATTCAACTGGACAATGAATTTAAAATTGTGCACAGTAATGCACAGTATTAAAAGTCTTATTTTCTGGCATGCTATAAAACAACTTGTCATACATGTGTGCAGGAATAACCAGACTTTTCAGGCTCAGTGGGAGAAAACAGGCTATGCTGCAACATCCGAAGGGTTTAGACCAGCTGCTTCAGCTGCACGAACTCTAAATTGTAAAGGGACGCGAGAATCAGATCAGCTTTGGCCACCAGTTCCTTTAAGGAAACATGTTCTGTCTGAAGCAGGTAGAACAATTTTTCTAACTTTTCTGCAAGTCGACTGTTAGACATTTGCTTTCAAGTTAATACAGGAAGCTGAGGATCCAATGGTTACTGAGATGTTAGAGGGATCTTTATGATCCTGAGGGTTCATTGTGGATCAGGATCTGTTGCCTATGGAAACAGTTCTTGGTCGGTCCAGCACAGGACAGAAGAAGACACAAAGCTGTACCTTTATAGTAGCCAGTGCTACCTCCATGATGGCACACTGCCTCAGGGTCAGGCTTCGCGCTTCCTCTCGAATCACATGATCCTGCAAGGCATGGGCAGACTGTGGTTGGTTTGGAAAGAGAGACCGTACTGTGGCCTGTCTATTCATGGGAAAACATAAACAAAACCACCAAATGCCCCTGAGCACCTATGATTAAGAGGGGTTAATTCAACTTCAGGCTTCTTTTACAACAAATGATAACCTAAGGCTATCATGTTGTTTCTTAAAAACATAGATTGTAGGGAAAGAGAACCAATGTTTCATACTGAGCATCTGTGCAGCTTTATTTCTTTTCCTAGGATGTATTATTTCTCTGTTCTGGGGGGCAGGGAAAAGATTAAATTTGAAGTTTAAATAATTATATTAGATGATACTGAAATAATTCTTTTTTTTTTTTTTTAAATAAACTTGACAGTTTAACTAATGTTTCTTAATGCCCCATATTTAAAAAAAAGTGGTTTCCTATTAGAACATAAGTCAAATAGAGTCATGAAGTGACTATACTCCTGTGAACTCTTTGTCTGAAATAAGCATCCTGCGATTTACTAGGCAACATTTTAACTCCTCTAGCAAACCGAGCAACTATTCATAGAAACACGATTTACCACATTTCTGCCCAAATCTGCAATCCTAATGGCAAAGTTAATTGGCAAAGAACTGACATCAGCATCAGATGTCTAAACTCTCCATCAAGTATATCACGGACTTCAGTAACGAGCGCTGATGATTATCAAAGAGGTACCTGCTATGTTTCAATGTATAACATAAATAATGCACAGGGAAAAATTACTAGTATTCCCACTTCAGTGCTTTTTCAGAACTGCTTCCAGGAGGGAACACAAAGATCCCAGTTTATGTTTTGTGATGTTTAATGCTTATAAGGCCTAGTTGTGCAATATGGGAATGGGATCTTCTTGACCACCTCGTGGTCACTTTACCCTCTAAGCATACAGCCCTTTATTCTTATGTTGGCTTTGATGGGACTGTAAAATTGTTACTCACCTACGAACTGTTACTGCCATATTCAATCTTATTGCAGTAAATAGCACAAGAACTAGTCACTAATATTTCAACTATTTCTTTTCATTCAAGCAAGCCATTCACTGCTTCATTTGGCTCCATTACCTTGAGTTTTGACAGTTGTCCAAGATCTTTGGCTGCACTGAATATCATCTGGGGCCCCTGTAATCACATTGAAAAGTCAGGAAAAGACTCACTACAGTGTGTTTGCCTTTTATGTCAAAATGATCTTATATTTTCTGCTAGGACGTTAGCCAATGTCACTGTTTTGCAAAGCTAAATAAAAGCCTCAATTACATGAGACAGATTTTCATTCAGTTGATAAGGCCAAGCAGTTTAATGCTTGCAGCATGGTTCCCTCCAGTACCCCATACTTGATACAGACACTGCGTATTCTGTTGACGGTGGTTTCATGTCTGCTATCTCATTCTGTATTTAACAGTTTTGAGCTAAGGCTGGGACAGTTCTTACTGTGTTCACGAGCAAGTAATGCAAGTAATCCTAACGGGAAGGGAGCAGTCCTGAGGAACCTGCAAAAGTCTGTCTACTGGGAAATTGTCAGTTGAGAAACACACAGCATAACAGTCTACTGTGAAGCCAAAGCCAGTTTTAAAGGAAAAGATACCAAAGTGTTATAAGGTTAAACCAATATTTTACAATAGCCAGATCCTGGCATGATACCAAAGGCCAGTGCCTACGTTTGTCTTTCTTAGACAAACAGAATCCTACTGTAATTCCACACAGAAGACTCTTCCTTCCAGGTGAGGGGCGAGGAGGCCCCTTGTCTCTGCCGCTTCTCCACCATTCTGGGTTCTGCCTGAAGTGTGGCAGTTTCACATTCCAGCTGTACACCTGCAGCTTAACAAAGCAGCAGCTCGCTCAGCTGATGGCTGGAGTGAGCTGCTTTGAAACGGGCTCTACCAGCAGCGTCACAGCTTGCTGCTTGGTGTGACCTTGGAGCATCCATAAGGACAGCAGGGGCGCCTGCAGATCAGGCAGAGGAACTGAACTCTGTGTTCAGTTAATAGTCAAGGTTATTTTCACCATGGTTGAAAGACTAAAATATTTTAATTATTTTTTTTAAAGAAAGGTCTACGTTCAAACTCTTGGGGGAAATGTTTGAAAAAATGTTTTGCTAGCTTAACTAGCTGAAACATATGGTGCTATTGTCCAAGTGGGCTCACTAAGTCTTTGACAGGTAATTCTGTAATCTTGGCAACCAATTAAAAAAGCAACAGAAAAACCCCTTAACTCTGAACCATGCTGTTTTACAAATCAGTGTAACAACAGATCCTGTGTAAAGCTCATACATGCTGCTGGTGCCCGATAGGAAATGCAGTTACCCAATTCAAAGGCTACTTACTTACGTATTTGCAGACAAAATTTGCACCAAAGTGTTTGAAAAGCAAATGAAAAATCTCAGAAACCCAAATTTGACACAGTCACTCATTGAAAGAGAGGCTGTTTCTAATGATGCATAGTGAACAAGAACATTATATAGTAAACATGAACCACTTCAGTGAATGGAGTCCTGGCTATGAACTTGTGATTAGCTCTGGTCTAGAATTTTTACTAGGTCAGAATATTTCATTGCTACCCTAACACCACTTATACGTGTTCTATTAGATTTCCTCTTGCCTTTCCAGCAATATTTTTTCATGTCTCCCTAATATATTACAATACAATTTAATTACATGTTTTTAACATATGGATACTGACCGATAGATTTTTAGCAGCTTAACTGATATCATATGATATCAGATACATAGCAGTAAAGTTTCCCAAAGGCATGCTATGGCAATGTCATGATTAGCTTGTCATAAAGGTGGTGAATTTATTCTAGACCAGACTGAAAACAAGAAGAATTAACATCTGTATTATCCCAGTCCCTCAAAAAAGCAAGAAGCAAAAAAGCAAAAAGGGCACTGCAGGGGCATTCCTGGCTTTCTGGGAGCTGCAAAAAGGGAAGTGATTGAATTTCTGGTGCAACTGGGAAGGGCAAGGAGCTCTCTTGGTGTTACTGTGCATGTTGAAGTCAAGAGAGGTCAAACTTAAAAGCCCTTCTACGAAAGCATGCTACAAAGCCAGTGGTTCGGCTTCTTCTATACTGCATTTATTAAAGCTGCTCCGAGCCGGGGCCGGCAGCGTAGGAAAGAGGAAGGTCCTCCTCACAGGCTACACCTAGTTACGCTGCTTTGGAACATGAGAGCACCACACTGCACACAGCCAGCCATTGCTCCTGCTGGTCAAGGTACACAACAGGACAGCACCAGATCCCCTCGGCAACCCCTGGTGAAGAACATCATCATAGTCCTCGCTAACGTGAGAACTGCTGCTGGGACACTTACGGTTTGGTCCGTCAGTGGAGGAAGCACAATTTGTTTTTCTATTTTGTTCAGGACTAACTTCCATAACTCTTTTAAAAGCCGTTTCAGAACTGTCTTCTCACAGATTTTCGCAGACACACTTAAACTGGAATAAAAGGAAAGACAAACGAGTCTCCAAAACCAGCATCAGGACTTCAGAGGTGCTGTATCACTATATGCCCAGATTCATGGCCATTATGGTTTAGCTCTTCTCTATCAATAAGGATTTCTCAACGGCTTAGTTATTTTGCAATATTATCAGCAAATATTTTTGTTAAAAAAAAAAAAAAGACTAGTAGATTATAAAATCATGTAAATCTCCACTATCCAATTTATTGCTTAATATATTACTGATATAGATTTATTGAAAATGCAAAATGAATATGAGTATAAAGTTTGATGGATGACACAATTTAGCTCTCCCAAACCCCTAATTTAACTTTCGGTATATACTTTGTTCATGTTCTAAAAATAAAACCCAAACATCTCCCTCGTCTTATATTTCTACTGTGACGTAGAACGAGGTGCTGATAGCGAATGCAAATTCAGGGCTACCATTTTGAAGCACTTACTTATTTCTATATACTGGCATGTCTGTGCAATGATGCTATCTATTACTAACAGTAAAATTAAATTTGGGAGGGATCTATATACTTAGATAGATTTGTTTTCTCTATTTAAGAGCATATTCATAAACCACCTTGTATGTATCGTCATGAATAAGTAGTGTCATGAATAAAGTGCTGCAGTTTTCAGGCACAGGAAAAAATATTTCCAAATAATATAAAGCAAATGCATATGTATGGAATGTTACAGATTTATATCTAATCTATTAACGTAAAAAAATATGATTGTAACATTATTATACATATCACATCACAAATATGTCAACTCATATTTCTAGCATCTCTTACTACTTTTAGTAAGCACATAAATAAAAGCACAATTAACAAATAGTTAAAACCCAAACCATATCAATATAATGTATATAATTGACTTTTAAATGTGTATTTGTAGGAAAGGTGATATTCACTAGCACTTTTTTTTTTTAAATTTCACATCTTTATTTTCTGTGCATGTTTAACACCTGCTAAAATTCCCTTTAACGTTCCTGTGGTGAGGAATATTTTCTACTCAGACAGTAATTTAAACCCCATTTTTATTTCCTTTATGTCATTTTTCAATTAAATCTCTAAGCAGCTACGAAGATGGCTTTGAGAAATGGCAATTTGGAACCAAACCTGACAGGCAAAAGTCAGCTTACCCAGTGTTTTAAATGACCAGCTTAGGATAGCACATAGACACACATAGTAAGTGCATAAATGCTTTTGGCTTTTCTTCAAGAGTTGTGCTGGGAGTAAACGTCTTAACTCAAAGACAATTAAAATTTAAAACCATACTACTTGGAAGCAACGCTCAGCCCTTTTGTAACTCAACACATAGGATGAGGTAGATAAAAAATAAAAGGCTGACATATGGTAAAATAGCTAAAAACTTTTTCCAGGTGAGGAATCCAGGCACTGCGCTTGCCAGTGTTACAAAAATAGTCAGATCTTTCAAGTACATTAAATAAGCATTTTCCCATTGCCAGCTGTCATTAAGATTCATTTAATTGCCAAAGCCCTCAAAAAATGAAGCCTAGAAAAATTAAACCCCCAAAGAAACACAAAAATCCCCTTCAGTTCCCTCCCTCACCCTTAATGCCAATGGCTTTTAGACCCTGGCCGTGCATATATATAGTTGGGAGCTGTGATTCTAGTCGTGCTTCTCAGACAGCGAGCCCGTCAGTCTCATTTTTAGAAATAAGAAGAATGTGAACTAGTGCCCTGGAGAAAGAAATGTCAGTTATAAATCAATTCTTTAAATCAGCTTTTGACTTAGATGTCACTAGTCCCAACACCAGAAGCCCAGAGAAGAATTCCGCACCTCCGGTCACTGACTTCAGAACAGAGTCTTGCTGATCACAGATGCACAGCAGTTTGTCGAAAGCGTAAAACCAAACCTTCCTGGGGATCCCTGACTCAGAAGAAGTTTCAACTGGGACTGCAGGCCACCACAAGGAACAATGGATAATCATATGGTGAAGTGGGGAGCAACGTGATTTGTACAACTCCACGATGCAGAAGACAAGGAGAGGCTCCCTGGCACTCCCCAGAGCGTGTGCTGTTTAATGGGAGAGAATCTGGGGGGGGGGGGGGGGGGGGGGGGGGGGGGGGGGGGGGGGTGGGGGGTGGTAGGGCCGAAAATGTTTGTCCATGATGAGAAAGGGGAGCAACAACCCTCAGAGGATGCTGGGAAAACTGAAACTATTCTGCTGCCTCTTGAACTCTCCCGACAGGGCCTTTGCGAGGCAGGCATAGCAGGCGCCCTGCAGGCAAAGGCCCTGCATCAAACAGAATGGCTTCTGGAAGCCACAGGCTTCCCTGAGCCTGCCCTCTGCTTGGTTCAGTCCCTTCTTTGGATCTCCCCAGCACAGCTCCAGCCTTACCCCAGTCCTATCCAGCTGCTTCCTCCCAGTTGTGCTGCTTCTTCTGCTTCACCTTTCCCACCTTCCCTTTGCGAATGTCTGGCTGGGGAAATATGCGTAAGGAGCCCAAAGATCAAAAGGTTTGTAACTACCTCATGCGTGTGTGACTGGAGACCTGAAGCTCAGGATCAGTCATGCTGCTTGTTCTCACAGCCACTTCCAGCAAAAGGCCACTGGTGTTTCACAAGTGGCAGTAATGACACCACCAAGGACAGTGAGGTGCTTATCAATGTGCCTGTGCTGCACATGGCACATCACAACAGCTCATCCTGTCACTGCTGGATGGTCAGAAGATAAGATACACTTACCTTAAGGGCCCAGTCTGAGGTTTGCAGGACTATTTCAAAATTTAGATTTTTACCGATGGAAAAAAATCAAGCTGCTCTGTAAATCTTTAAATGGTGACCAGGTTTTTCAGGACACATAAATGCACGTTAATAAGGTGCCAGCCGAGAACACATGGCGGGCAATTTCAGTACAGGGAATTTACTTTTGTTCTTCTGTTCAGTAAAATCTTCATACCACAGCTCGTGGAGGAGAGACTGTGCTATGGCTGCTTTGCAATGACTCAAAACCTGACCGCAAATAGGCAAACACGTGGCTTACACAGAAATTGCTTAGTGTAAGTGAACAGGTTAAGCATAGTATTCTGCACAGATGTGAATACTACAAACGTTAACAATACTACAGAGCATTTCTAGGTGTTAACAACGCTTCAGGGTAAAACCAAGTATGCCTGGCTACAGCATCCAGTTCCTCATCCGCCACGCTTACGTTTTGTCCAGGAAATCCATGAGAGGCCGAAGCACAATCTCGGCATCAATGGCCGCGCTATTCTTATTAGCTGCTGCGTTCCCATTTCCTCTCATTTGATTCAGTTCATTGCTCATCTGTCTTACACAGTCTTCAATAATAAATTGGAAACTACAGGATGAGGAAAAATTAAAAAAAGAAAAAAAAGAGAGAGAATGAAAGTATTCTGGGGCAAAAAAATAACATTTATCATTTTGCATCAGGTTCTTCAACAAGATTTAACTCTTCCCTGCAATGACAGAAAGTTCACAAATGCAAGATGCTGCAGGTGCTACCGACAGAAAATAACTCCTTCTAAGGATTATAGTTCACATAACTCATGTACGGTTTTGATTTTGTCCCCCCTTGTTTCCGTTCTCTCATTATGCTTTTCATGCCCTTGTAGTGGTGCCAAGCAATTATTTTCTGAAAGCAACAGACGTATCAGATTCTGTAGTTTAGGGTATGATTGGCTACCAGCTAGCCACAGCTTCTCGAGATTCTACTTTTGGTGTGAAAGGACAACAGGAACAGGTGACTACAAATTATTTTTTTCTTGATCATTAAAATGAATGGAGCTTTGATATTATTCTTGAGGACAAGTAGAAAACTTCTACTGATTTTGCCCCATGTGGCTCAATTTGACTTTTTCCTGGGTTTCACACACAGTCACTGCCATCAGAAGTTTTGCTTACTTTGCAGTTAGAGAGAACTAAAACATTTGGACTGTTTAAAATACTCTTTCATAGAAAAAAAAACACTAAGAAGTAGTTAGATTCTTCCTCCTGGAAGGCATGTTTTCCACTTCAAGGTGAGCGTGAACAAATTCTTACTCCTCAAGTTGTAACTCTTCAGCTTTTCTGAAAACTTCCTTTTGCTAACTGATCTGGTTGAGCAACGTGTCTCACAGTCTCCTATGTCACTGATGCGATACAGTCTTCAGTCAATATATGTAAACAATGCAGAACAGCGTTAATCAGAGTCAACAGTTCAGAGGCAGAATAAGGCTCTGCACACACGGTAATTTGGTTGATGAATCGATTCACGATGACTTGAATTGGTTTAGGATAAGTTTATGAGCAGAGATGCAAAAGACAGGCCATAGCTATACCGGGGCTATTAATGCAAAAAGGTAAATAGCTCTTCCGTTGGAGGAAAGTGAGAGAGAATTTACTATGAGAGAAAAGCAGCGTTGTGACCTGGCAGTAAGCTGTTCCAGCTACATGGCGGATAATAAAAAGAGAATGTGAATCTCTGTGTGAAAACACTGGAAAAATTGGAAACTTCTCCAGGTACACTTGGATGTGTACTTACCTGCACGCTTCAAAGCCCCAGACAAAATCGACACAAAGCTGCTATTGAAGCTGCTCATGCAAATCCCTGGGACCAGTCCCTCCGATAAAAGCCAAAATAATAGCTGGGTAGCCCTGCAAATCCCAGCAATAAACTGACCCATGAGGAATGTTCTAGCTATCTGTAGCATGTCCTAGATTAAGCTATTCCTGGGTTTTCTTTTGCAGAAACTTAGTTGGCTCATTCAGAAAGAAGCCCTGGAAAGAAATAATATTCATGCACTGTCAATGATCAGAGAGCCAGGGCCTGGGGGTGAAAATAAAGCAAGACAATATGACAAACCTAGTGCCTACGCACACTCTGAAAAAGCAAACACTGTGCGCCCAGACGGTTCATTGGTGGATTAAACAGGAAACGACAAACTTCACTTAATGAATACCGCTGCAGCACTAACCACTTTGTCGTAGATTCCTTTCTAATTTGAAGCAAATATAACACGCAGCTTCTTACAGCACAGGCTCTGCTGGCTCACCACCACTCATTCAGGACTACGGTGTGCACTCCGATTAAGGAAAGATTCTGAGTGTAAGCCTCAGCAGACAATTTTCTGCAGAGCCACAGGCCAGCACGTGACCCAAGAAGGCCATTCACAGGGAGCATCTGAAGCCGGCTGAACACAGGCAGGCACCCCTGGCTGAAGCAGGCCACTTGGAAAAGGCTGTCAGTCTCAAGAAGTAACGTAAACATCGCCAGAGAGAAAAGCTTAACGTAGCATCAGGCTGAACAAACCGGCAATTTTTGTTTTCCAAAAAGCAGAACCAAAGTCATCGGCTTCACCCCTGCAAGACGTTCATGCCCACAGATGATTTTCTGCTGTATTTACAGTGAGGCTACTGCTACGTGGCTCAGAGTCTAAACGCATACACGCACACAAACGCACACCACCTTGTCAGGCTGGAGCGGGCTGTACCTCAGGATATCCAACCAACCACCCAAACTCAACCAACAAGACAGATTTTTGAACAGGAATATTTCTCTAAGGTTTGCAGTAAAATAGGTTTGTTACCTGGTAGCATATGTTACGCTGAGTTCATCCAATACATTGCTGAGTTTCACCTGAAGTTCTTTTAGAACAATGCTGGCTTCGGGATCCAACTGTAAAGAGATAAGTAATGTTATATTTTTTTACTTATACGCTATGGTTTTGGGTTTTCCATTACAATAAATGCATTGGGAATTATACGCAATGATACACTGCACTATGGAAAACCAAATGTGGAAACATGTGTTACACCATAGGATTGCTTTAGGAGGTCTAAAGATCCAATTACCATTTAAAGGAAAACATTTGATCGTAACAGTAAAGATCTGCATTGTTAGAAATCAAAACCGTGCTGTTAAACAAGGGCTTTCTGTGGGGTGGTGCAAACTGTGCTGGCAGTCGGGAGGATAGAATGGCCATGACCAGGCAATGGCATTCACAAGGCACACCAAGAGAAGGATGCATGAGCAGTTAGCACTTGTGTTAGTAATAATGCAGATGATTTAATTTTTTAATTACTTCGATACATTTCACCACTGTTGGTACATTTTTGTGACTTGCATGGAAGATGTTTCCACATTCCCATCAGGGCAGTCTAAGAGCAGCCCAGCCAGCACCGGAAAGGGGGGCCTGAAGCCTGCTAGTGCTGGGTCTGCTGATACAGTATGAGGGAGGTGAACCTCCTGCATTCCAGTACTTCTGTTTCCAAGAGCCATTAAGACCTACATAACTCAAGCAGAGAGCAACACATTCTGATGCACAGGTACAGCAGCTCCTGTACCTTTGATGACGGGTTTTCTAAACGAAGGAAAACAGAGAATGCAGGGGAGAAATACAGTTTTATATTTACTGGGATGGGGATCCACGCAGAGGTATTTAATCAGAAAGGTACTCTGTTGATATTGATCAGCAGCTTGTTTATTTGCTATGGATTCTTTTTCAAATTAGGAAAAAATAGACTTTCTGTCTCCTTGAGCTTCAGCATTTAGGAAAAACAGTTACAGTACATTGTGGGATATGATTGATGATCACCGGGATCAATAGCTGACTGTGAGTTAATAGGTAATGTTCCAGATCTCTCTGCTATCTACATCACAAAACTAAGGAATGATTTTCAGTGATAATCCTCAAATTCTGGGCGCTGTTCTGCAGTAAGGTCAGATACAGATCTTCTGACCAGTTCAAAGGAAATCACACATTTAGAACAGATAATCAGGTCTGTCTCTATCCGCGTTTTCATATCTTTTGACTGCATGAGTCGTGTTCAGTGTTTGTTCTTCATCTGATGCTTCAGAGTACTATGGGGCAGTAGATCACCTCTTTTAATCCGCCTTTAGAGGCAAGAGGAAGCTGTGTCACAGCATGTTGGATAACTTGCATGAGACTATGCAGGAACTCTAAGGCAAAGCAAAGAAAAACCAGACTCTGGAACGCCCCCAAAGATCTACTGTGTTCTAATCTCAGACCATCCTTTCTCTCCTTAGAGGTTATGTATGGTTTAAAAGCATAGAAGATCCAAGATTTTCATTACAGTTTTTGACAAAAATCTGAATCAGGTGACGAGAGGGATTGCCACACATCCTTTAGAAGAGACTCAGTGGTGTGCAGCACTTTTCTGATCGGAGAAGCTCATGTTCTAAAACTGTGACTACTTACAGATTTAGTTTTTTAATTACTTTGCATTGAGAGAAGTTCTGTTGCTTCTCCACTTCATGCCTTAGTAGTTTCCCTGACAGTTCATACACTTAGAGTGACTGTTTTCCTTCTTGTGAAAAGCAGGGATAAAAAAGGTAATTTCACTGAAATGTCTATATTAGTTAACAAAGCTGGCGTTTACTAACAAAGGCAAAGATTTTTCCAGGAAATGCATTTCACTAGGAAATTATACTGCCTTCTTTGGTGGGGTACATACAGAATACAATTTGAAGACCACTAAAATATGAACATTTAACAAATACCAAACACACAAGCATTCACACCGAACATCAGAGAAAGCACAAAACACCAGGCAAAATTTCTTACCAGATCGTGTACAAGCCAGAGAAGCATATTGTTACGGGGACTACGAAGCCCCATGTAGTTACTTTCTATCAGGGCTGGTTGCGATAACCAGAAAACACAATATATTTGCTAAATTCACCTGGAACTGGACTTAGTCTGGCCAAAACTGGGTTAAATATTACCACTGGATCGTGGACATCACACACATTATAGAAAGGTGCATGCAAGAGCTCGATGTTTCGGAGGGTTTTGTGCTCACAGATGGCATGACCAGGTTTGTGTGTGCAGAGCTGGAGGTCTCCGGCAGGACACCCAGCCCTGCGTGTACACAGGCTCATGCTTATTAAGGCGGCGCCACGGGGAACGGTGGAACACAAAGAGGTATGCGGGCTGGCTGTCCGGGTGCCAGGCACCTGGCGAGGCTGTGGTGACTAAGAGCAGGTCAGAAAGATTTTTAAATGCTGTTGGTATTTTTGTCTAACCACTGGAAAATATGGTAGTTTGAGTGTGTCACCAGGACTAAAATGTGCACTTTTCATTCGTTTTATCGTGTACCCTCTATGCGAGTTTGTTCCCAGGGTAAGTCAGAGGGTCCTCAATCCTCGGCTGGCATCATCAAGGGATACTACAGCCATAACCTGCTTTTTTTTCTGATATGGTACAGACAAGATGGGAACTATTATGATGGTTTTATACTATGAAATTCTGGTGGGACTTCACAACTGGTGAAGATGGTTTTAGGATGGCTTTGTGCGGTGCAGGTAAGGTCAGTCAGCTTTTGGTACCTCTGCACATCACACACTTAATTTTTGTGGATTATCTTCTGTATGTCTTATCTTTCATGCATAAATTAATCGATTTTTAGTATGAACAATACATTCAGCTATGATGCTTTACTTAAAAAACAAAATATTTGAAAAAAAAAATCAGTGGAAGAAGGAAAGGTTACTCTCTCCCTCAAGTATTCTAAAAAGCTGTAGTTCACAACACAACTATGCTGTGCAAAACCACCACAGTTTTCCAACAACAAGCTAAAAAATGAATTTTATTTGTGCTTTAGAAGGATTTGTTATTTCAGTGACGGTTTGAACAACTCCTGCTAACACATTTTATACCAGGTTTGCTTGTTCTCAGGAAAGTATCGTGTGGGAAACGCACTACAGCAACATGCAAATGGTGCGGCTTAACGGAGCTGACAAGACTTACGCAGGCTGACATCACCACACTCACTGCTTGAGACAGTGACACAGAGCTCTCAAAACCGCCACATAAAGGAGGTGAGGTTCCATCAGTGATGGGGAGATTAATTCATCCATCTGAGTCTTTCCAGTGACCAAGAGAAGAAGTCCTTAGCATTCTTGACTTGGCTGAGATTACTTACTAGCAAGGGAGTAATGATAAAACCAGCCACCTCTGTGTCACGAGCCTACCTATTTCTGAATAGTGCAGAGTTATTATAGGAAGGGAAGTGTGTAAGAACTCAGGTCAATGCAATCTGTGATTCTTAGTAGTTGCTACTAGGAGCAGTTCAAGTAAACAGATACAAACATCTTCAGCTGCAGAACTCTTGGCCACCCAGATGTGATCAAGTGACGAACTACAGGGCTAACGTGGCCCTAATGCCACCCTGCTTTGCAATCAGCCAGAAGGAAAGGGTGAAAGCGAGACAAAAGGCAATGCTGATGAGTGTCTGAAAAGACGTCATATAGGGATATACAGGCACGAAAATGACATAGCTACAGTATTGGGCACTTTTCTTTTTCTCCTCACGTCTCATCTGCTCCATAGAGTTTGATGAAGAAGGAAAAAAAAACCCAGAAACCTGAAAAATTTTTCAGGAAAAAAGCCCTAACCGAGCAGATAATTGTTGGGGGAAAGAAAGATGAGTGTCATTAAAGGGCCATAGCTAATTTAAGCACCCAAAGAGAGAAAGGACCATTTATCCTTCGCCTCTTGGGTTCCATTTACAGGCCACAGCATGCGCGTGCTAGTCTTAAAACACATCGGTACATTGCTCAGGTGACAAAATTGGATTTTTTTTTTTTTTTTTTTAAAAGCAAACTTATTTCAGTAGTGGAAATGTTATTAACCTCTTAATGTCTAAATCATACTTTTCTACCAATTGTTAATTTGCTTGGTTTTCTCAGGTTCATAAATATTTCTGTTATTTTACCATCTTCTTAAATAATAGAGTTAATGTCTACCCACAACAGAACATACGCTTAAATTTGATGGCACACTTCATAAGATCTGTTAATTATGGATTATTAAATATATAATTAGAAGTTTGACTTTTTCTGAATGCTAAACAAAAGCAGAGAATATTATTGCTGAACAGCTGGAAAAAGGAAAAATAAGAAATACTTGAACATAGCTGTTTCCAACTGCTGCCTATCTAAAACTGTGAAATGTGAAATTTTGTATACATCCAAGCCTTGGAGAAGAATTAACATTCTTATGAATTTGGCTGCTTTCAACATAATGCTTTAGATTGAGCTATTCCATGCTGTAATTCAATGTGTGGCAGTATGGCCATAATCTTGTTAACTGCAAATTTGGTAGTGTTTCTACAGGAAACTAGAGATGCAAATTACTTTGGATGAGTTAAATGGAACCTCTCTAATCTGAATTCCATTTATCTGCAATGTCACAGATCTAATTTTTTATTGTTTCCTAATAGGACCACCTGGTTATTTCTGTTCAAAAAACAGTTTTACATATTGTGTGTACCTCTAGAAAAGATACAGGTATTTCTCAGATCTGCCACTTTAGTGGCTCGTTTTGTCTCTGCTAGACACCATACCTCCTCCACCCCCCACCCAAATATCTGGGTACAGCAGGTTCCATTTTGAGACGTTCGGCTGCCAGTGCTCTGAACACTCGGGCCTCTGACTTCACAGATTTGAAGATGGACACGTCAAAACTATTCTCCTCAAGTCTGGGCCTCTGCCATCCCATCCAAGTCTTTAGGACCACATATAGGTTTCTACAACAATTCCTAGGCATTACATACGAAGCTGGAACTGAACTTACCTGAGCAGAAACACGAGGTACCTACAGCCAGTGTACTACTGTCATACATAACCAACCTCACGTTTGCTTTCCACCTTTTTATCTGCCCCTAACAGCAGTAACTCATTTCTGCCATGTTGTGCCATCTGGTGAAAGGCAACACAAGGATTAACTTTTTTCTTTCCCTTTTAGCAGCTTCCAGACTGTTAGACATGAAAAAATGATTTAGGGCAAACGTAGGCACTCTTTTTGGATGGAGCAAACAGGAGCTAAACCCAAACTCTGGAGCATTATGATGACCTGTTCCCATGACGTGGGCCCTGTTTTTTTAAAAAAAGAGAGTGGATTTACTACTTCTACGTTATCGTGGCAGACTGATCTCATTTACATAATTTTTCAAGTACCCTTTCTGCTTGGCTACAGCAGAAGAGGAGAGTTAATAAACTCGTATTGTTCAGACTATTTTATTTTAATGGTAGGGGCACCGAGAGCCCAGGTTTTTCTCTATTTATAGACCTTCCTGCCCTGCAGTATGCAATAGGCCTACTCTGAACACAGGGACTCCTGCTTGACTGTGGTATTTTGGCTGCATAGTTTGAAAGACACACTGCTCGCAGTGTGATGCTGAGGAGATTAACAGCATTTCATTTTTCTTGGAATTAGTTTTGCTTCAGCTGAAACAGGTCTCGTTATTCTGCTGAAAATAATCTGACTTTTTATGTGCTCCACAAGCAAAATATGAAGCAATTTTCTCCCTGCAAGGAAACTGCTTACAGATTTCATTGCTGGCTTTGTTTCTTATAAGTGACAGTTCAACAAGGCAAATTGGCCATTAGCATTTATGCTCTTGGAATAGCTAGGGGAGCAAGCATTCTGATTTGAGGACAGACATTTTAGGGGCACTTTGATGTGGGTGACAAAAAAAACTGAACATGAATGTATTTTTGTTCAAGAAATTCCTCCAATGACAAACAAACAAACTTTGAATGTAATTTTTAGATCTTTTTTTCTTAGCCCAGAATCAGAGATGCACTGAAGGTATATAACAAAAGGATTTTAGAAAAACATCTCTGAATTGTCTCCAAGGGTTGCATGTTACACCACACTTGTATGAAATGTTGCCAACATCTGGATGACAATTATATCTTTTCAAAATTTGGAATGAAATTTGCATTGATGACAAGACTGCAGGAGTTTTTTTCGTGTTCTCTAGAGCAGGAAGCCCTTTTGCCACGGAAGCTTCAAGAAGCTGTTAAGAGCTTAACAAAACCTCCTTGCCATGGAGTTAATCTGTATGTTCATTTGGAAGGTGTTAGTCATTGCATGATACAGGGGACATCTTACCTCTGCAACATCCCACTGTGGCTGTGGAAATATGAAATAATGTATTTTCTAGTGCTGTCTATAATGTAGCCACATTAGATCAAAGTTTTGTGAAACTATCAAACTACAGACTCGACAAGAAAAAGCTGATGTATCTGTAACTTCCTTCTTAAAGCCAGCTATTGATAGTAAGGTTAGTATTTTCATGCTCTAAACACGGCTTTTTAACAAGAGGACAGGATTCTATAGCTTGAAAAGATGTTACTTTCTTCATGAGCTTTCAAAACAAAGACTACAATCAGTGAAGTATTGAAGCACATGTTTATGTCCTTTTACTGGTGACAGGACTTCCAGCACTTTCAAGTCTTATGAAATAAAGAAGGAGATAAAGCTAAGCATGTTCTGGACCATTGAGTAACGGCTCTTGGTGAAATGGTGCCAAATCCTGAATACAAGCAGGCCCTCGGATACTGAAAAGTGCATTTAAAAAATGTTTTATAGATTTTTTTAAAACTCTGAAAGACTTTGCACTATCTGCCTAGTAAAACTTTTCAATTTAGAGTGTCAGCTTAATGCCCAAGCATAGCTCTTTTTGATTTCAGATCACAGGAAATTACAAAAATGCATCAATGGAAATTAGTAGGAAATGTGACTGTTCTTAGCCTTAGAAAATATGGTCAGGAATAATAAAAGATGCTTACTATCACAAACCTCATAAGAGAATCTCTCTCCTTCTTTCTTCTGCTCAGTGGATTGCAAGTCAAAAGCATCAGACAAAGACAGGACACATTACAGACAAAGCACAAAGCACATATTCTACAAAATCTTCAGATACAGGCAAAACATACCAATACATGATAAAGCAAAGTATAGTCCAATTCAAACGTTAAAATAAAGCTGGCACTACAGATTGCAACACAAAACGCCCAGTGCCGGTTGAGCTTTACAGATCATTAGCATGTTTCTGTGAAAGAATTTTAGGTCTTTCTAGTATTGTCAGGACAGTAAATAGTTCTTGTAGAGTTCTTTAACATTTTGATTGTCTTTGCAAGCAGAAGGGAAGGCTGTGACTAGGTTGAAAACATGGTGCTAATGATCTCTAAGGAACTTTGAATGAGCCAGGAAACAAATACGACTCACCTCCTTTCCTCCCATGGACTCAAACATCTTCTCAAGCTGGACTCTCAACTGTTGAATGTTGTTCATCAGGATACAGGGCTGCAAAGAGAGCACCAGATGTAAGCATGTGCATGACATGTTCCTTTTACGTATGAATATGTGTATTCACAGCCTCTGGGCTGAAGAGCAGCCCTTCAGCAGCCCTACAGTCATGCAGTTGTGTTTGTTATAGGAGGATCTCAGGTTCCCGAATACTGCTGCCTTCCCTTCCTTAATTCACGCTCCCCTCTGCTCAGTCAGCAACCCCCCCCAGTCAGTCACTGCCCACGATGCCCTTCAGACCGTGCTGCCCCCCAGACAACTGGGTCCCTCCTCCCAACCAGCTGCGGAGTTTGCAGACCCCGGTATTCCTCATCCTGAACCTTGCTGACGTCGTTGCTAGTCACACTTAATACAACACGTCTGGTGGATTAATGCAAGCAGTACATCATCACCTCTTGGAAAGCAGAAACAATAATAACCAAAGTGCTTTAGGAGTGAAAACAGACTAGGAGAAAGGGATTACCAGGTTGCTCTCTAGACCTGGTGTTGCCGAAAATGGTGACAGCACTGTAACCCAGATAACGGATGATGCTTAAGTATTTGAATAAATCAACGAGCAGTTCTGTTACTAACAGAATAATATTCCAGAAACGTACATTTTGCGTTGCTTGAAAAGTTGGTGAATGAATTAGGCAATAGCATTTTGTAAACATATTCATTTAGTCTAAAAATACTGCTGTTTAAACTCATTTCTTTAAGGAAGAACAGAGAGCCAAAGCGTAAAAGACAGCAATTGCTGGATAAATATGAGGTAAAAAGCAAAATGGATAAAATTAAGCAGCTTATTACAAAACTGTGGAAGAAAGGATCTGTTACTGGAATTTTGTGTACTCCGGTGACATTCTATCCTAGTTTGCTATGGTGCAATAAGACAATACTTGTTAAAAGAGTTCTGGTTAGCCAAGGTCAGTCTATTCTAGTGCATGATTGGATTAATTTAGACACTGAAGTAATGCATTTCAGCAAAACACATGCTTTTTTTCAGGCAACAAGTTGTTGGTGGAATGATTACAGTGATTGATACTTGTTTGCACCTTTCTAGTTAATAGAATGTTCCAACATGGTGCTGAAACACGGTGGGAATGGATTTTAGTATTCAAAAGTTCAGTAACATGATTTAGCTTTAATGAGTTCTAGATTACTCTCAAAGGAATTTGGTGTCAGAGTCCTTCTCAACTGAAGGAAAAAAAAGCAATTTGATCTGACTTCTTAATACTTACATTACTGCTTCCCAGTAAAGCACACTATTTGTCCTGCAAGTCAGCTGGCTTTGCATAAAGGTTAATATCACCTCTCTTCCCGCCTCTTGAAAAATTCACAAACCCCACTTCTTCTATTTGTTTATCTACCTTCTTTTAATTTATGATCACTAAGTTTCTGTCCTACTCTCCTGTGCTATCTCCTGTCCTCTGACATAGTCATTATTCTGGAAATCATCTGCAGTATCACAAATCAATGATTATGATTTCTGATGGACAAATAAGTAGCTGAATATAATGTCTTGGTTCTTTTGTTCAAAACAAGTGCAGATGCCTTTGGCAATACACTGAAGCTATGAGATAAATACTTCATACTGAGGCAGTTTACAGTTCCCTTTGAGAAGAGGTAAGGTTGCTCTTTCAGAGCCTAAGCCTACCTTGGCTCAATGGAAATTGTCTACTGCTGTCAGTTAATAACAGAACAAGACCTTAAAAATTTCTCGTCTTATTATTTCATCATTTTTCCCTTCAGAATACTCTTTGCAGCAATTTACAGGAATCAGCCAGCCGGTTGCAACCACTCGTAAAAGTGAGTGGTAAGTACAATCCATAAACCCAGGTTTGTCTGCAAACTGTGACAGAAGGTGGAAGATCAGAGGATGTTTTTACATTAGATACGTGTCTTTATGAAAAAACACCTTTGGTATGCTTTTATTCGAACAGTTTATGTGCACATTTTGTAGTGTTTACTAAAAATAGTAAAAGTATTAACTTGAAAAAGAATGCAAAAATCTAACTTTATAAAAATATTTGGTTTAATCTCTTCTATCAACTCTAATGCAGGAGACGGACTTTTAATGTAATTGACATCACCAGATCAAATGGTCTGTTATTAAGCTATAATATAAGTATGTATTTCAAAAAGGTAGCTTCTGCTAAAAACAAGTTATGTCCCCCAAAGGCATTGTACTGCAATGAGATTAATTCCATCTAAAGCCTTAGTAAAAATTGGCGTACCAGGGTGACCAGAATTCAACCACCGAAACAATTAAAAAAGTCCCCTTGGACAGGCCAAAAGACCACACAGTTTGACTCAATAACTCAACACTGGGTATCAAAACTCATTTCTTCTAGAAAGCAGTAACCTTTAGTTAATATTAGCATTAAATTGAAAGAAATGAAAAAAAAAAAAAAACCCTCAGAAATTTTATTTCTTTTTTACATTAAATTTTGAGAATAATTATGGTTCATATTGGGCCAGATACAGAGACAGATTATTTTAGATGAAGCTTGGTTTGGACTGATTAATGTCACATCATGCATTCACTCCTCCCTGTTGGGGAGAGAGAGTGTTTCGTTCTTTTCAGCTCTGCATTTGCCCTGGAGGGAAGAGGTAAGGAACATGCAGAACCTGCACTTGTAAAGTTAAAAACGCATGAAGATTTACCTCCTGCTGGCTTAGGGGGAAAAAGACTGGTGATATGTTGTGCTGGTCTATCATATATCAACTGGTATCCAGCAACAACACACATGGGAATGGTTCAAAATTGCATCAGGGGAGGTTCAGGCTGCTTCTTAGGCAGCATTTCTTTACCGAGAGGGCGGTCAAGCACTGGAACAGGTTTCCTAAAGAGGTGGTCAATGCCCCAAGCCTCTCGGTGTTTAACATTGGAGAATGCCCTTAACACCATGCTTTAACTTTTGGTCAGCCCTGAATTGGTCAGGCAGTCGGACTAACTGATCACTGTAGGTCCCTTCCAACTGAAATAGTCTATTCTATCCTATAACTGGCATATTTCCCAGTGTTTCTGCAGCTCTGATTCTTCTTACACAATAACTGCCAAACTTGGCCTTGGGCTTTTACTCTTTCCACAAGCTGAAGAGATTTAGTACTACCAGAAGAAAGATGCATGGATATCTACTGAAGTGAGTCTTTTCAATGTGTTTACTGCAAAGGGCTTCAAGATTGAACATATCTGTAGGGGGAAGTCAAATCTGAGACATGACATAACTACACACGCAAAAGTCACTCCTCTAAAAACTTGTATATAAAACTTCTACTTAGTAATAAAGTTTTGAGTTTGGTATTTTTATTTATTAGTTCTATTTTAGAGAAAATTGTGTAAAAGGAACAGAATGTTCTAAGTGTCTCCTAGCAAAACTACCTGTGGCCTGAAAAATGTGGGGTAGGGAGAAGAATTGAAAAAAAGTAACTCATGGGTTGGGTTAAAAACAGTTCATTAACTAAAATAAAATAATAAAATATTAATAGTAAAATATATTAATAATGGTAACAACAAAGAAAAAACAGTAAGAGATGGAAATGAAACCCAAGAAAAGCCAAGCGATGCACAATGGAGTTGCTTGCCACTGCTGACCGATGCCCGAGCAGCGACCTGCCCCCCTGCCCAGCTCCCCCCAGTTTGTGCATGAACCTGACGTCCCACTGCGGAACATCCCTTTGGCTGGTTCAGGGCAGCTGTCCTGGCCGTGCTCCCCCCAGCTTCTCGAGCTCCTGCTTGCTGGCAGAGCATGGCAAACTGAAAAGTCCTTGCCTTGGGACAAGCGCTACTCAGCAACAACTGAAACATCAGGGTGTTAGCAGCGTTATTCCCACACTGAATCCAAGCCACAGCACTGTACCAGCTACTAGGAAGAAAATTAACTCTATCCTCACAGAAACCAGGACAATAATGTTGCTCCTAAGAAGATCTTGTAAATTTTCTTCTACTTTAACATATTAAATTATTAACTAGGATTCTTAACTGATTCCACCTATTCCAGGTTTTACATAGCAATTTAAGGAGCTATGAAAATGTGCTGACCTTATTAGAAAATAAAGCAAAACAAAAATTCATTCCTCCATTCATACTTTTTTCCATATACCAAGGCGATTACATTTTCGAAAAGCACAGTAAGTGATTTAAAGGTAATTTCTGAGACAGAAACAAAACACAGCTTTTTACTCACCACGTTGTCTTTGTCACAATATGAACTGAAGTAATCTGAAATAATTACAGCATACTGAAGAAGCACTTTGTTGATAGTCTAGAAGGGGAGAAGAATCTTTTAAATGGTAAATTTCATCATGTAAAACTAAAATAATAAAAACCCCTTAAAAAAGGTGGTTATATAAATTACAGAATTTTCAGGTGTTTACCCATTTAGTATATAGTGGGTTTTTTAGATATAATGTAAACAATCCTGTGAGCACATTTCCAAATCCCTGTACAACAGATGGCATGTGGTTCTTAATGGAACGTAATCTTCAATAGCAGATACACTTTAATTTTAGCCATACTGTTTTTGAGAAGCACTGCGTCTCAAAGCTCCTTGCAACGTGCTACACACTTAACGGAACAGTAGCAAGCTCAAAATATCCCCTAGGATGACAATGCATAGATAAAAATATAATGGAAAAACAAGACCAAGGGACCACTGTTCAAAGCCTGACAATATGAGCTTCCCTTACGGCAGCCATGTAAATAGGAACTTGGCAAATGGAGAACTCTTGCAGTGGAAGAACAGGAATAAACGTAAACGCAAACTTTTTTAAAACCATCAGGACTCTAATGGAAATCTAAATCTTGTGAGGAAACGTTTCCATCCGAACAGAAAGCTGACCTAACAAAAGCAGATGAATAAGAACTACCGCCTCAGGGCTTCCACCAACAGCACTTCCCTGCTGTACCTTAGATTCCCTTCCCTTGCGCTGCGCGATTAGACGACGGCATTTCACTGAATTGCTCCGCTAATGGAATCAGTGCTTAGCAAGAATAATAACTGACTGTACAACGTATGTAAATATGAAATCTGAGAGAGGACAGGACTGCTCGGATCGGTAAATGATTTTGACACAGTAGATGAAAACCAGTCTTAAGCCACAGACAGCACGTCTAAGTATCCCAGTTAGAGATAGAATAGACTGATTCTAAACAACACTGGAATTACTTAACCTTTAAGTACGTGGCAACACAATGGCACTCTCTCTGAAGCCTAGATGAGATGCATTGGTTTTAATTTACCTTTGCAAATCTTCTCATTAAATGAGATAGTGCTTCTGGATTAGGACACTCCAGTTTCCTAATAATCTCAAAGCTTTGATTGAGCTGTGTGAAGACATCAACGACAGAACAAGAGAAGAGGGCATGATCTGATGTTTGCTGAAACTGGAGAGAAACATTCAAATGAGTTAATACTTGTTCAGAGATCAAAACTATATTAAATGATTTTCTTATAGTTTAAATTCTTCCTAGAATTACTTTCATAAAAAGTAATAAATAAAAAATAAATTAAAAAAAGTCTCGCTAATAATACTGAGAAATGTTTTTTTTTCACATTTCTATTACCTTCAAAACTCTTAACAATAAAATCAACATTCTCTTTCATGACATCAGTATCACATCAGAGTTTAGTGAAGTCTATGGGGAATTCAAGCAGACAGAATCAGAGCAGGAATTTGCCCACAGGATTATCTTCTGAGAACAGTTACTGGCTGCGTATCTTGTGAGGTCTAATGAGGAAACTGTGGGACCAAACGTACTTCTAGTTTTGCAAAACTAAGTAACTGTCTTAATACTTTCTTTCTTCTTTTCTTTAAGAAGTAAAAGCTCACCCCATCTTTTTTGTCTCTTTCGAGTGCTCCATGAAGGAATTCCATTGAGACATCCTCATTTTCATCCAGCCACTGAATGACAAATGGTTCAAACCACCTGAAAATTGAAAACAACTTTGTAAAGTAAAGTAAGTACATTTCGTAAACATCCTGACAGGAGAGATGGCAGACCACCCAGCAGTTTGGCATCTTGTGTCTTCACCTCTGTTCTAGTTGCTAAAAAGTCTGTCATCCGAGAAAAATTTTGGTCACCAAAGACACTGTGGCTTTCAGGCTTCAGTTTCACAATACTCTAACTGGTCTACCCTAGTGTATATAAATATATATAGATATATATAAATACACATAAAGTTAGCAGTAGCCACCAGAGAAATGTGTCCATGTTTTGCAGGGGATCATATTCTGCACATTTACTTTGTATGTGAAATAACTTGGATAAAACTTTGCTTTAATAAAACAACAGTTGTGTTTTATTTTTCTTTAGTTTATTTATAAATTATTCAACAAAATAACAAGCCCCAAACCATCTCATCAAATCATCAGACTTGCAGAAGATTAAGGCTAGATCATGTAAAAGGACAGGATTGAACGTATTAATTGCAGGAGTAAAGGCAAAAATGAGATCAGCAGCTGAATATTAACCCAATGCAGTAAAAATAATTCCAGCAGTAGATCCCATTAACATTGTATCTTTATCCAAATTTGTGTATGAAACAAATGCAGGGGCCTACAACTAATACTGCTGCTGTTCCCACAGTTCCTTCCTCAGGCCTCTTCTGACCAAAATATTTTGTCATCTGTGAAGTCCTGCCATTTCAGCAGTTGGTTAAAGCATCCCATGAAATAGCTATTCACACTTTCAATGCCTGGACTATTTAATTTGCTAAATTGAGGAATTGAAGAGAAGGACGTACAAAGAGTAAAGTGCTGTTAGTGCTACACACCTTGAGATCTCGCACAAACCTGAGCATAAATATTTGGTCAGCACAAACCTTGCACCACGCCCAGACTCACGGGAGACTTCCCTGCACACTACTTACAGGGAGTATTCCGGCACTGCATCCTTGAAAGCAGAGAGCTCTCGCAGGTATTCATTATAAAACCATTTCACTTTGAAGTGCAAATTCATATAATCTGTGCTTTTGCATAGTCGCTGCTTTTCATGTTCTGTAATAGAAGTTGAAAAAAGAAGCATTTAACAGCATTCTAACAGTAAACAACGTTCTTGTGCCTCAGGGCACTAGTGACATAATAGCACAGCACTTGCATTTTAAAGCACAACTGGTTTGATTTTTTTAGGGCTTGTAGTACCTGCAGTTCTAATCTTCAGGTTCTGAGCACCCTTAGGAAAAACAAAACAACAAAACAGAGACCAGACCACAAGTTAGTCTGTTCAAATGAAGAGAGTTGAACTCCTTTCACTTCAGTGAGGAAAACCCACAAATTTGTTGACATTTAGATTCTTCCTTGATTGTTTCAAAATGGGTAAGAAGCTGTGTCAGGTGCCAAGTTAGAAAAGATAACTAAAGCTCTGCAGTAGCCAAATGAAGTAACAACTATAAATGTCAGTCCCATGTGAATCTGTGAAAATCGCATTAGTAAATGGGCTGAATTTATCACATATCAGTAAGAAACAGAAAGAGGAGACAACTCCACAGCTCTACAGCCATCTGATTTATACATGGCACAAGTAGAAAAGCTGGATTAATAAAGTGTTTTTGAAGTTTTTCAAATGGGCTTCTCCACCTTCTTAGTGTCCTCCTGTTTTCAACTGGATATGCAGATGATCACGGACGGCAGGAGTCACGGAGCCACTTTCTGCATTTTTAAGGTCTGATTCAATTGGTCTGGAGCAAATGTCCATCTTTCCAGGATTATGATCCTTATTTTAGCTTGCCCGCTATGCTCTGCAGTCTTTCCCACCCAGCGACTGCAGAACTCGCCCAGTTCCACTGTGTCAAGCTGTTAGCTCGCCGGCACTTTACCCTTGCTCGAATCTTCCTTCTCCCAGAGCAGGAACCCATGGAGGCACAAGTCTTGGGCAGAGCAATCCTTCCTTCGCTTACTCTTCACAGCTTCCTAAAATCTGGGCAGATCTCACCTGTTTGAGGTGTCGTGTCACTGGCACATTCTTCCTTAAGCAAAAGACTAATCTCTTTTCCCAGCTCCCTTGAAAAGTGATTAACACAGATGCCCAGCAGGAACGACGTTCTAGTGTAAATAGCATGTATTAAGAACGTCCCTCTTTCAAACCTCCTACGTGCTCCTTACTTCTGTGCACGTCATAACACAGCGTTATGCAATTTTTCCTTACATATTCAGGTGTGAACCTGATTTTGTACGACAGTGGGAGCATCCCATCTTCTTTCTTACACACACCTGACCATACCCCTCAGTTCTCTGTCTGCAAATGCACTGTGAAATACCCATTCTGTGTTTTTCAGATCTCATCAGGTACATTAACAGGAATTTTTTAGTTTTATCATTATGCCAAATCATCACTTCAGTAGTCACCGATTGCAGTGCAGTTTGGAGATCTCTGTCCTTTTTCCTGGAAGGAAAGCTGGCACCATGTTTTCCTATGCAGGTGTATCCATTATGGACTTTCTGGAAGACACATGTAGTAGCTGCACAATATAACTCTTCCTAAAAATGTCCATTCTTGCTTTGCAAATTTGTTATAATCCTGAATCGGTCTTGAACTAGACCTGCCCATTGTACGCTGTGCAAATGTGCTTGGCAGAGGTTACAACAGAAATTTCTCATAATTGATTCTAGGTAAACGTAACCTCCATTATAGCAAAGCTAATACTATTAGTCTATTCTTTTGTGCTGCTACTTTTATTAAATGTTCCTTGTAGTGCAGCATATTTTTATCAGCATCTATTAATCTACTGCGTTTTGTAACAAGGACATTTACAGTTAGTGATAACGGCATGTTATTCTCTACTACTGATCATGAATCAGGGGAAAAAATATGGATTTCTGTAAACTGTAAAATTTGTAAACTGTAATCTGTGTGCATGGGGCACTTCAACTGGTTTTATCTATTGCAGTTCCAGCAAGAGGAGCTTTTTTACAGTATTGATTACTTTGTCGGGCTTTTGTCATACCTCCTGAGCAGTAAGGCTCTAGTGCATGTACACTTCCATGTGTCTACAGCAACGGACAGCACCACTTCAGCTGCCACCCAGCTGCGTGAAGAGTCACAACCTTTCAGGTGCACAAATGCCAATGACAGTAACACCTTTAAGAGACTTCCCATAAACAACAGCGCTGAGAAAAAGAAAACCAACTTCTGTTCAGGTGCTGTTTGTGTAACCAAGAAAGAAGAGAGGTTTTTTCCAAAGGCTATTATGTGGAATGTACTCATATATGCAAATAGGTTTCGTGTGTGAGGAAATCGGCCGAGGACCTGGTGACACTGTGTCTAGCAAACTGCCTAATTGCAGCCAATTTACAGCAACCTGTACCAAGAGACACTGCAGAAAGGTCTATAACCCCCGGGGCTTTCCTCACAGGCCTGTGCCCAAACAGCGGTACTTTGGAACCACGTTTGATCTCTTGCGCGTTTTTCCAGCAATCACTAAAGAGAGGTAAGAAGATTTTCTGAAGGCAGCAAACAAAAAGAAACTGCAATACAACTATTAAGTTTTGGTCTGATGTTTGCAGTGTCACAGCGTTTTGTCAATGAAGTCGTAACGATGACTTACTAAACAGAAAATCTACACAACACTAAAGACGTGATGCCATTTAATAAACTGGAATAGAATCTCGTTCACTACAGAATCCTTCTTCCTTTCTAACCTTGAGGTAATAACATCACTCTGAGTAACCATGCAATTTTTGATATGCGTCAAGTTTCTAAAAAAGGAAAAAAGGGTAATTAACAACCTTCATAAAAGATGAACTTTTAAAATAATCAGGTAATCAAATTGATATTTTGTTCAACTCTAATTTCCCCTTATTTGGGTACAAAAGCTGGGTACAAAAGCAATTTTTTTTTTTTTCCTACAGCAGTTTCCTAGCCACTGTTTTTAGTAACAACATACAGTTAAACTCCTTGAAGGATTCTAATGAGGTGGGTTTAACGAATATTTCAAATCCTTATGAACCAGAATTGCAAGAAGGAAATTTGTCTGCAAAAAATGAACAAATTGCCTAGATATACATAAATATATCTAACAAAAAACCTTGTCCAGTTTCCAGGCTTTAAAGATAATGTTGCAGAAATTAATAACTACTACAATGACTATTTATGCGGAGCTAATTAATTATATCACAATCAGTTGATTCGACTGTTACATACATGCTATTGCACAATAGTTTATTAAAATAGAAATGATTGAGACTAAGCATAAAGGAATTATGTTTGGATTAACTGAAAAGTTTCTCATCAAAACTCAGATCCTGTTTTCAACCTTTGTGACGTAATTCCGTATTATTCGCAATAATTACTTACCAATCATTCTAGAGACTACGAGCTGTTTGTTTTATCTACTTCTTTCAGAACTGCTGTTTTAGAAAACCTGTTATTTCCAAACTTTCAGTCATATAACTGGGAAGTACATACATGGCACAAATTGGGTACGGCTAGTGGAAGAAGAGCTCCTAAGGAAGTCCTACGAGGAATGATAATTGATTGAGCATGAGTTGGTATTCCTCCCTCCGAATCACTGTGGAAATGTTAACCGGCCTGATGCAGCTATGTTTTGGATAAAAGTAGGAGTGAACATTTTGGATCCTGATGGAATTTCCCTACAGTGCAGGAGGTGGTTGCCATACCATCACCTCTTTGAACGCGGGTACGATGCTTGTAGTGCTCTAGACTAATCCCTGTACCGCTGAAATGAACTGGAAGACTCTGATTGAATGTAACATATTGGGTCAGGCCACAAATGAAGAAAAATGTAACCTCAGACAAAGTTCACAACCAATTTAGAAGGAAACACTACATTCTACTAGACATCTCATCCCAGGGTTCTTGTACTTTGCTAAAGGCAATGGAAGTCACTGGTTATTAACTGAAATACAGAGCAGGACACGACTAATTGATAATTATGTTTAATTTACATTGATTTTGATAATGTGAAGTATCTTCTGAAAGGGCTCTTTGTGTCAAGATACATACAATAAACGGAAAACTGAAAAACTTCTGTCATTATCTCCTTTTTTGGATCACACTTGAAGGCTATTTACAACTAAACCCCCCTCTAATTCTCCTTTAAAAAATATATTCTGTCTTTCATAAGAGATATCTCCATATTCAACCTTTTCTCTGCATTTACTTGGAAATTTTCATTAAAATATCTTTGAACACTTCACAGACATAATGGATTACATCTTGTGAACATCTCCATGAGGTGACTGAGCTGTGCTATTACATTTTACAAACGGGAAACTGAGGTATAGGGAGACCAAGTGAATTCTAAATTTCCTAAGGGAACATACATAAATTATGAAGGGCAGCATACATCTTGTTTAAAGATTTCTTAACCAGAGAGTCATATTTCCTCACTGGACAGAGAGGAGGGAAGGAAGGCAGACTGTCTCATTCTGAATTGTGAGAAAAAATGGATTTACTGGTTTTTGTCTTCTTGTCTGCAGCAGAAGTGGGCTAATTAGTCCTTGACTTAACGCCGTGCACTTTGAAAGCTGATATGACATTGCCCTTTGTATCCAAGGGGGAGCTCTCAAGGCAAGAGGCCATGTGCTCAGTGCTCTGCTGTGCTTCCCGTTTCACAGTGGGTACAAGCGGGTTCAGGGCCGCCTGCTCGGCATGCGGAAAGGCAGAGCTGTACCTTGCTTTCTGGGAGAGGTAAAATGCTCACGGGAACCTCAAGGCGTCAATCACCAGTGTTACAGGCTATCTAAGAGAGGCAACATGTAATATCATGAGGAATGTGTGAACTGCTGCAAACAACGCTATTTCTGCTACAAAACATTGCATTTGCCATTTTTTACCTACTGTGTTATGTTACCTGAACATTTCAAATTACTTCAGGCAAATTAACTTCTTAACATGACTTTGTTGCTTTTTTTACTCCTACTTGCAACTAAGACAAAGAAAAATGCCAGTACAGCAAATAATTTAATAAGATCAACCTCAGTATAAGTTTAACCTTCAATATCACATCAGAATGAAAGTTATGTACCGTGAAAGCTAAACAGATCAATAATATCCAAAGAACAAACACGCAGAGACAAAGTTCTGTCTTTGGATATACATAGCTACTGTTGATTACAGAAGGAAACAAGCACTTGCTTCCAAGGACTGAAATAATCTGAACTGTCCTTTTTTACTGTTAGTGGAATTCTTGCTTTGTACATCAATTGACTGTG
Source organism: Leptosomus discolor (assembly GCF_034619465.1). Lineage (NCBI taxonomy): Eukaryota > Metazoa > Chordata > Aves > Leptosomiformes > Leptosomidae > Leptosomus > Leptosomus discolor. Next base: position 21,272,577 of record NC_141401.1, on the reverse strand, counting down.
GAAAGCCTAAGGAAATACAAGCCATAAGTGGAACAGAAGAAATCCTCCATCCCAGCTGATATGAGATCTAAGATGATGATTAATGCCTTGTTTCTGAAGAATATGATGGAAGTTTCAAATACTTTGTACTGAGGTTTCAACGTTTATTTGAAGTAATAACATAATCACAAAGTAATAAAAGAGGAAAAGCAATGTTGGTATAGGAATCCAATTTACATTGATTAGGCTTTCATAAACCTCTAACATGTATAAAAATTGCAAAATAGAGAATATAAATGCTTCTTGGAAACCACTGCTTCCTGGGAAATGTTAGCACATAATTAAATGGTATATTATAATGCTTAAACCTGGGAGGAAAAAGAGAATAAAGGTAATAAAGGCAGCCTTAATTGTATTGGGCCTTAACTGCTGAATACTCAGCTTTGCATCTTCAATGTAATTTTTATGACATGGTACTTTTATTTAGTTATTGTTTCATTTTTTTGGAAATGAAGGAAACATTTAGACTTGATTCTCTGCTCTTTGGCTTATCACAAGAGCGCAAAGTGAGCAGAAAACATTACCAAATAGGCATGGTGGCGTTTTATAAGCAATTAGTAGAATGAAGTATGAAACAGGAAGAATCAGGCAGCAAGACAAATGTGAGGCTGAGGCATTACATGTTTTCTATAACATCTGGCACCATGAAAACACCTACAATCAGACATCAGGAAGCTTTCACTTACTAAGGTTACTGTAGACTTGTACTGCAGTATAAACACTTGGTAGAACTTACTGTTCTGATTATGGTTCAGTATGTAAAACTGAAGAGAATGGGTTAGGGAATGACCAAATGATACAGCAGGCGTGCCCCCAGATTCAAGGTTGCGCTTTACTAGAGATCTCTGAGGTAGTTTCAAGTGAGAAGACACATCAATACAGCACAGTATGATGCCATGAAGAAATATTAACTTAGCTCCTGGGAACAGTTCTGTCCACTTTATCTGTCTAATTAGTGGGTTTAATTAACTTCAACAAAATAGTGCCATTTGGTATGGCTACAGTGCTTTTTAGGCAAGCCTGGGCATGCCTGTGCTGCACATGATGGGTGCTCAACTGGATTCTCGTACCTGCAGAGCTGATCCCTCCAGTATGTGCAGCATGCAGCTGCTGTTGTTAACATCACTGTCTGTTATGCTGACCAACAAACATTTCTAACTCCCCTCTTCCTCTAATCATGTCACATTGAATCTTATTGATTATCTGCCAAAGGGAAGTTTATTATTCACCCTAAATGTAATCCCCTTTTCTTTGCCTTTACAGGCTACATGTGACTCTACTCCTCAGGCCTCTAAAAAAATGAGGATGGAATACGCTGAAATGTGTCAATGCAGAATGAAATTAACTAAAATAAAAAAGGTTTAATATTTCGATAATGGTGAAGCTGCAGTTTGGTGGATGCTGCCCTGTTCTCCCTTCCATAGCCTCAGCCCCACCTCCCCAGATCTGCTCTGTAGTCCCCCTCTAGGCCAAGGCTATATTCTGTCTTAAGGGGAACTTTGTAAATCGGAATGAAAATAGACTTGAAATCTGCCACCAAATGGCATGACCTTTCTCTGGGCAGCGTTAGCCTTTTTGGGTTTTTTCTATGCTATCTCTGTGCCCAGCATCAACTCACAGACCTGCCTCTTCTCTTTCATATCCCTTTATCAGTTTGTGTCATGAAGGAAAAAACTGGAAGATGGTATCTGTGTATGCACCGAGGACAGCAGGAAACCTGAAAAGCAAACCTACGTTAAATGGATAAAATGGTGTAATGACTTTCTTGTTCTTTAATTTTTATAAGGCCTGACACTTCAGAATCCTAGCTCTGCAGGAGTAAGACTATCTATTCCTGCATTTACACAGCAGCTAATTCATTTGTGGCTGATCCTGGTCTTGACTCCTGGTCACTATCAGAATTAGATTATCATAATAACAGCAATTAGAATGTTCTCTTTCTAACACACTGGATAGCTTTGGACATTTGATCTGACCTATTCAAAAGTTAGAGATATGAAACATCTGAGGACACAGAATAAAAAAGATACTTTTGTAATTGCATGTCTAGTTTCAGCACATTACTCTCTCATCATATTTTAACCTTCGCATTGTCATACTTGGAAAGGAAAAGTTTTCTTGCCATATGAGGTCAGTAACAAATCACTTGCACTGCTAGTGAAATTCCCTCTCTGTTCTCATTTGTACCATAAATGCAGAATAATTTGAGGACCAGATAGTACAAAAATATTAACATCCTATAAGCTCAAATATGCTTGTGTAAACTAAATGCCAAACAACAACATATAATCTGTCATGCAAAATCACTGTTGCTTCATGAATAACCTGCAAAGAAGGAAAAAAAAAAGGACCAAATCTAATGAAGTTCAGTTCTCAAAGAGAAACATGTGATACCTTCTCCATGCAAAATCTATACATCAAAATAATCTCAAGCTCATTAGATCAGAAAAAAATTAGAACTTGTGTGGACTTAATTCGTTAAAGTTCGCATAAAACTTTTCATACTATGCAAAGACTAAACATTGTTATTAATTTAAAATTGAATGAATTTCTAGAATGAAATCACAGAGTGGTTTGGATTGGAAGGGACCTTAAATATTATCTAGTCCAATCCCCAGCCATGGGCAGGGACACCTCCCACCAGACCAGGTGGCTCCCAGCCCCATCCAGCCTGGCCTTGAGCACTGCCAGGGAGGGGGCAGTCACAGCCTCTCTGGGCAGCCCCTTCCAGTGCCTCACCACCCTCACAGGACAGAACTTCTTCCTAACATCTCATCTCAATCTCCCCTCTTTCAGTTCCGTTACCCCTCGTCCTGTCAGCGCACCCCTGATCCAGAGTCCCTCCCCACCTCTCCTGCAGCCCTCTTTCAGCCCTGGAAGCCGCTGTAAGGTCTCCCCGGAGACTTCTCTTCTCCAGGCTGAACAACCCCAACTCTCTCAGCATGTCCTCACAGGGGAGATGCTCCAGCCTCATCTTCATGGCCTCCTCTGGACATGCTTGAGCAGGTCCATGTCTGTCTTGTGCTGTTTCCCCTTTTCCAGTCAGCGGGAACTTCACCAGACTGTCCTGACTTCTCAGATATGGTGGACAGTGCCTTAGCAACCTCATCCACCAGTTCCCTCAGGACCCACAGATGGATCTCACCAGGTCCCACGGACTTGTGCACCTTCAGGCTCCTTAGATGGTCTCGAACCTGATCCTCTCCTACAGTGGGCGGTTCTTCATTCTGCCAGTCCCTGCCTTTGCCTTCTGTGACTCAGGCGGTGCGGCTGGAGCACTTGCTAGTGAAGGCTGATGAAGGCTGGTGAAATGATGAACTCAATACCAGATTTTAGTACAGTTTTTGTGTGCAAAGCCTGTCAGCTTGGCATGGTGTAGCCATGACCTTGGTAAGTGTGGAGAATTGAACTGTGCTTTGGGATGTCCTTTCCTTCCTCAACCAAAACCCAAGCTGTTCCCCCTGACAGCAGCCATCCACACTGTCACATGCAAATACGCTGCCTTGGTATTCATAGAGATGTGCAATCACCACTCTCTTCTCTAGCAAAAGGACACTGTTATGGAAGCTGCTGTTACCTCCATGTTGTCCATGTCACAACAATAGTCTCCTAGCTCAACTGTCCTGGGCAAGAATCAAGGGAGAAGACAAGGCAGAGGAGCGTAACGTCCGCTGGCACCTGGCTCGCAGGGCCTGTTGGCTCCCGTTGCAAAGGAGGTAGGCAGCACTGCAGAAAAGCAGCAGCTGGAGCTCCCTACATCCCCCGAGCAGGCACAGGACGCATTCTGCTGGGCAATGAGAGGACAGAGCCTGAAAAGCCATTCTGCACTGCTCTCAGGAAAAAGGGAAAAGGAATGTAAAGTGGATGCTCCAGTACTGGCCTTCTGTTAGAGAATGGAGTGACGACATACTCATTTCCTGAAGTTAGGCTGATGGGAGTGGCTGGATCTATTCAGGAATATATAAAGTGGGGAAAACCAGAAACAGGATCTTGGATGAGCTAATTGAATCTTTGTTATTATGTCAGAAATCCTTCTGCAAACAATGTTGGACTATTTCATTTCTTCTTGATTGGATTCAGAAAGGAATCAACTTTAGAACACAAAAGATGCTGCTGCAGGAGATTAATACTAAATTGAATCAGGCAGCGATTGCAATTGCAGCCCTGGACACTACATAGGAACAGATGGCAGCCTATGCTAATGACTTGGCAGGCGAGATGGGCATAGCAGAATGTAATGCATTTTAATGAACTCTATTAGAGCCACGAGGATCGGGTGTGACCATAGTTAAGGATTGCTCCTCGTCTTGTAGAATTGGAAGCAAAAATTTTTATTGCCATTAACAACTGGAGAATCAATCTCAGTTTGTAGCGTATCCATGTAAAGAACTGATTTAAAAACCAGCAAAGCTGGAAAGAGAAACAGCGTACTGATCTATGTTTTGTGACTAGGTTTATAGAAGTTCCTGTTTAGGAATGAAACCACAGAAGGTGAAATTACGTCTATTTATAATAATTTATAATTAATTTAAATTTCCTTTAATTATTATTTATACACAGGAACAGTTTCACTACTGATTCTAGGGCAGTAACTTAGAATTCCTAATGACAAGAATGGCATTTACTCTCCTCAGAAAGACAGTATCCACAGCAACACAGAGATGAGACTATAGGCAGGGACTGGTTTGGAAAGTCAAGTGCCTCCTAATGAGTCCTCCATATCTCTCTCTGCAGAATTAGGATACTAACATTAATATTTGTTTTAAAGTCCTGATCCAGCCCAACCATCCACATTTCATACATTGTATAATTAACTCTTCCTCAAAAGCTTCCTGCTCTATTCTTTACAGCCAAGAATGAAGCCATGGCTTGATCTGAAGCTGCCTTTTGAGTGATCAGTATGCTCTACTTAGCAAGGAGAGTGAATTATCTTTCGTGAATTATCTTGCTGCAGTATGGAATGTTTATAGTTCAATGGCTAAAACACGACAGCACTGGGGTGCTCAGGGATGTCCGTGTGCAGAGTGTGACTGTACATTCAAAGTCACGAAAGCATGACAGTGTAACGGCTACTAGAAACTCTTATGAACCTGTGCTAGCAGTCTGCTAGTGCCATCACAACACTGAGCTGCTGACAGCTATCTTCTGATACCCACCCCTGATTTACAGCCTCTCCAGATATAAGGTTGTTCTCACTGTAACCAGGAGTATGTTCTAACTCAGAAAACTGGCTTTAATTTGGTCTTCATGCTTCTCAACTCTTGGTAGCTTTTGGCTTCATTGATCAATCTCAAGGGACGATCTCCTGTGACATTGGCTTTCTCAAACTCGTACTTTTGATTTACACTGACATGACTACAGAACATGACCTTCAATATTAGTTTGAACATCTCTACTCCTACCCACATCTTAGATTTTTTTCTCATGTCTTCTGTGTCTTGCTGCGTATTATAATTACCACTCCTGTAATTCATTCCTTCCTTTCTTCCTCTTTTTATTCTGCTGTGCTGAGTGTGCAAGTTCCACATTCAAACAATATAATTAACAGAATAAAGTAACACAACAGCAGATGAACAAAATAATTATTCCACTAATAGCCATTCCAGTCACTCATCTTTTCTCCCTTTTTCTTTATCATCATAAAAATCTGCAATATCATCAAAGTACCACCACACTTCTGATCGCATTAGACATTCTGGAGCAAATAATACATAAAGTAATCTTCAAATATTCCTCTTTTTTTTTTCTTTTATCTTTTGTGCCTTTTGAATTGCATTGTTGTTTAAATCCAACCTTCTTATTTTCACCACTGGCAGACTTGCTCTATAGTTAGTAGCAGGCTTAACTGAAGACAACATGAGTTGTCAAAATCACAGTTAGCTATTCCTGCTACTATGGAAGTTAAAAAAAAATAAATTGGCTAGCATTTCTCTTACATTTAAAGCGGAAATCTGTTTAATAGGTAAAGAAAATTAGTGAGGTTCAGCTAATGCCACGATTTCTTATTCTGCAAAAATAAATACTAGTTAGAGAGTGTTTGATGAACTTATTTTCAAGAGTCACGATTTTACTAGTGATCTAAAAGTTCATGTGAATACATGTATATGGGCTGGTAATATTTCTTTAAGACTATTTACTTATTTCCTTTTCTTTAGTATTTTTTAAAAAGTTCCATGCAGGCATTTTTACTTGGTTTTCTGCACTAACTCTGTTTTAATGAGCAGGTCTGAAATCATTAGTTGGAGATTATGTGCTCTAGAGAACAAAAAGTGGTTAACCACAGTACTGTCTGAAAGAATAAAAGGAAGCTGCATTTGATTCTGTTGGAACTAGAATGAATACATCCTGCCTTTTGAACACAAAAGGATTTAATTATCTGTGTGTGCTTTCTCCATAAAATCATTCTGTAAATGTTTCTTAAGGGCAAGGCAGCAATTTTCAGCTGGTAAGAACACACAGAATGCCTATGATGCTCTCTAGCAAGCGGATTTGTGGTCGGTGGACGCTGATGATTCTGTCAGATTTCCGTAACAAGAAGCAGCATTAAAAGTTACAATTCTTCTGTCTCCTTCTTCCACGGATAACTTCATCTATTTGCAGTGCCTTGGTTTTCTCCCTTTACAACCTTGTTTTTCAGTAACCTATGAAACACTTTAAATGAGTATGCCAGAAAGCTCTTACCATCCACAGAAATCTGATGCCAGGTGTCATTTGCAGTGGAAATCAGTCTTGCTGAACTCTCTAGTGTAATTAATAGTTTGTTCTAATTACCTTCCAGAGCATATTTCATGTCCTGGGCAAACAGGGTCCACATGATTTCAGCACTGATTTTCCCCATGTTCAGCTCCTGAGGGAACCTGCAATCAATCACAATACATCAGTCTATTTGCTGCTAGAAATTATGCTTACAGCTGCACAACAGAAAGGCAAATATTTCCACAAAATCATTTCCTTAGTACGCACTTACTGTATCTTGTGTGTCATACAATTATATGAACCACCCAAACTGCAAATGAAAACTTCCCTTAGTCTAAAGTTAGAGGCCCAAGTAATTAGTTGAGTGTTGCACAAACTCCCACACGTGACATTTTAAATCAAGAAACACCTATTTATCTTGCAGACAACTCGACTTTAGGTAAATCAGATGGCTTATGAAAAATCTGAAACAGTTGGCTCAGACATTTAGCAACTACAGATTTTCCTTAATTGCCTCTTTACACTGGAAAATAGTGACTTTGTTTGTGAAGCTGTATTGGTTTGTACTAGTTGAATCCAATTCACTGCTTGAAGACTTTCACATTGAAGTATAGACAAAACAGCGAAGAGTCTAAAAGGTAGAAAAATCCACACTTTTGAGTCAAAATTTTAGTTTTTGTCTTATGCTTCATGTTACTGAAAAACAGTCCCTTTTACACATTTTTTTGCTGTTATCAAGTATTTTTCCACAATTTTTTCATAGATCCCAGCTGCTTCTCACTGTATGTAAAAGAACCTCTGAGTGGCACAACAGCTGTTTGTGCTACAGCGGTGCAGCGAGAGCCATACAACACACCTGCAGTTCACCACGAACACATAAAATCGTCAAAGATCCTATTCATGAGGAAACACACAGGGCTGTGTGGTTTTTGTCTTGAGATCAATACACCACTTTACACTAGTGGAGAATTTGATCCAAAATATTTTGACCTTTTATTGTAAAACTAATCAAATTCAGAACATACTCTGTACACATTTTTGTAAAAATGTAAGAGTTTTTCAAGTTCTTACTGCCAAAGAAAGAATGAAAGTGATGTGCAGCCTCAGGTGGTAGCAATATGATCTAAGTAATATATTCTTTCCAGGGACATGTTTGACCCTGATCATATCTGCGAAGAAACAGTACTTAACTAGCTCATTATCTCCGCCACTTTAATATGAAGCAATAGCTAGCTCAGATCACCAATACACTTTCTTTACGCTCATGGCTGCTCCGGTACAGAACTCTGCATTAATTCTGTTAACACAAAAGTAATTGTGTTCAAAAGCTCAAATGTATTTCAACTGTCTTAATTTCTTTACCTCCAGTCCAGTCTGAATGCTCTCTTAGCACCAGACTTTGGCCATGTTGCTCTAAGGAAGTACTTAAAAGTCAATTTAATATTGACTGTAATAGATACGTGTCTACATTTTAACTTGTGAAAACACATGCACACACAAACTGCAATTATCTTCTCATTAAGTTGCTTAAACTACTGTCGTTCCACACAGCATCCTTGATTCATCCCACCTGACTTCAGTCAGTTACCTGAAGTTCACACCCAGAGGTGTCAGCTTCTGTGTCCCTGAGAAATACAAACTTAATGCATAACTGTCAACTGGACCTACCAATGAAATCCTTCCATCCAATGGCCAGGGTACGGATATTTGCAATTTTATTGTTACATGGGTATGTTTTTGTACACAGCCCTGCAGGACTGACTACCATTCCCGTACGTCCTCTTCCATCTTGGCCAGCACAGTGACCTCTTAGCAGCAGATTACAGTGACAGAAATGATCGTACAACAGAAAGCACACTGTGTTTTAGTATAAAACTTTTACTTTTCACATGTAATTAGTTTGCTTCATGGCAGCTATGGTACCTGTAGGTGTATTCATCAGAGACTCAAATAATAGATTTTTAATTTGTCCAAAGCAGGTTAGTAATGTAATGTGGACAGTTAACCTGATCAACATTTTCAGCCAGTGAAATTCATTTAACTTGCTAACGAACCAGCACCTGATATGCCTGTAGATCTCACTGTGTTGTGACATTAGCCATAAAATACACTTCTCCAAGCATTACCATGCTTGGAAATGACAGCACATAGCTTGCCAGAGTTCAGCTAGACTTTATTTCATGAAAGTTTCCTACAGTTTAACAGCTTGCCTTCCAGGTAACTTCATCAGAGAATCACACACTGGCAGGGGTTGGAAAGGACCTCTGGAGATCATCTAGTCCACGCCCCCTGCTAGAGCAGGGTCACCTACAGCAGGCTGCACAGGATCACATCCAGGAGGGTTTTGAATATCTCTGGAGAAGGAGACTCCACAACCTTCCAGGGCTCTGCCACTCTCATAGAAGTTTTTCCTCATATTCAGGTGGAAAATCCCAATTCAGAAAGTAAAACCACTTGCTTATCACATTGTAACTACAGAACTCTAGCATCAGCACTCCCCCAGCCCCTGCTCCACACAATGATGCCATTGCTTTTCCACTTCTTGCATTTTTGGACCATACTTATATCAGAACTGGTAGTAAGTGGAATCCCAAAAGCAAAGTAAACTTCTAATTTTCAACATTGCCTTCACAAGCTCAAATGTACACTACCACAGCTTCCCTTGGCTCAGACAGGTACGCCCAAGGGAAACTACTACAATCATTGCTTTTGCACGTTAGAAATAACCATTTCACGTCTGATTAATGGCTTTCTTTTACCCTGTCATTCATAGGAATTATGTTGACACAAGAAAATAAGCCTTTTTCTACTACTCTGCTCTGTATTCTTTATCCTGTTCACTGATGTACAGCAATTTGAGAGTAAAACATCTTGTATCACAAAAACTAATTAGACACAAGTTGCTTATTAAAAAAATTGCTACCTATAAACATTTTTCAGAAATAAATAGCTGTTATCTACTGTTGTTAAAATTCCTGTCACATATATACTAACTATAATAATTGAAAACCAAGTTGCATGGGGACGTTAAAGCTGTACAGGGTATACAATTTTATTTTAAATTTTTCAAGTATGTTATGCAAAACACAACTCACTGCACTAGTGGCTTTGCTCATGAGGGTACCAGGATTTGATCTCTTCTTAAGGTCCTTAAATTGCTAAAATGGTAGCTGAGCTTTTCATAGTACTGTGTTTTGATTAACATTTCTCTATTGCATGAAATGGGTTTTTAGTAACAAATGTCATGGTTTATGAAAGGTCTTTCCTCTATCAAAGAAAAGAGGCTATTAAAAATACCCCTGGAATTGAAAAAAGGATCTTTGAGATTTCCATAGATTAAAACCCCCAAATAATTAAACCCAAATGACCTCCTAATTTCTTATTCAAATCAAACAATCTCTTATGTATTTTAAACATAAGCCCAAGAGAATTCCATTAAAATAGGCGTTTTAAAACATGTCAAATTATCCACAGAAGTCTCAATTATTCACTTCGTTTCTATTTGTCAGAGTTCTTATGCAAATGTGGGCATACTAGATTTCAAGAAAAGAAGTTAAAGCCTTGTAGAAATTAAAATAAGCAATTTTTTTATGTACTTTGTTAAATGCAGCACATCAGAAACAGAAGCTTCCTGCCACACTTCTCCCAAATGTCAGGAGTGAGGTTCATTCAGTTAAATCCTGCAGAATCTATCAGTAGAGCTGGTTCAGCTTCACTAATTGTGGCAGAGGTGGAAGATTTCAAGCAGACAAAGTTTTAGATATTTCTTATGCCACATCCCAGACCTTGTGTTGATGAGCATGGAAGAAAAGTCCTCTGACCCCTGTGCTGCCGATCACGCAAGGTGTCTTGCTTTTTCAGCTGTATCACTGTTAGGGCTTTAGGTGCAGGCCAGTGACAGTAACTCCACCAGGGTCTGCATCTTCTGCCCGGTGTCACACAGACCATGACTTTGCAGATCCCATTTAGAGGAGCCGCCTCACTGATTCCAACACAGGTGTGAGGAGGGCAGGCTGACTTAGACTGAAATCTATCAGCAAACATCCATCAGTACCTCCATGGTAAGTATAAATGTCAATACATACCAGTCCTATCACAGCAAACAAAGAAAGCAACTGTAAGATGACAAGGTTGAAAGGAACATTCCATCTAACTCCACCAGCAAGACGGTTTGTGTGAACTACGTGGGAAATATCTGTGCTCTTTCAATGAATCCTATGTTCATTTTTGTTGATTCGGTTATTGTGAAGCAATCTGTCATACAGTGACAAGCCGATTAACGCCTGCAGGACTTTTTTGCAGTATTTATTCTTCTAGGAAAGAATCAAGAATGTTTCTAGCGGCTTGCCATCTGCCAGGAGCTACTGGACAATACTGGCAACTTTCACAGTATGCTTCTAGTCTCCGGTACTTGCTGAGTGATTTGTACCTTACCTATGGGAAGGGCTAAAAATTGTATCACGTCTTCTTCGCAACTTATGCTGATACACCTGGTTTTAATCTCCCTAACTTTTACTTCGTATTTATAACAACCTAGCTTGCTGTGATAATACTATTTGTGCATTTGATTAAGAATATAAGGCACATGCGCAACTTGACACCGCAGAGTACTGATGAAGACTTTATGTGTATATGTACTATACACAAGTGTGAACATTTTTTCCTGCGGGAAGTGCAATTGTTATGGCTATGGTGTGCACCACTCCTGCCACAATTTTCCCCAGAGATAGCTTTATGTATCAGCAGTCATGTTTATTTTAAGTTGGTTGCTCATATTTCTAAGATTATTCATGTAATACTAATATGTAATTTATTGTTTGCATTACAGCAGCACTTAGAGGCTTCTGGTAGGTTTAAGATCGTACTATGCAGGAACTTTAAAATATGTAATAAGAGAAAATCACTGACCTTCAAAACTTACAGTTTAAAAAGACAAGACAGAGAACAGGAAAGAAGACAAAGTAGAAGTGATTTGCTCAAGATCCTACGACAGGTGAATATCAGTCAGCAAGAGAACAAACTTTTGAGTCTTCCTTCTGAGCCCTCTTCCCAACCAGGACAGGGTTCTAGTTTGCTTCGATGTACATACATAGATATAAATACATATACAAATACTACTACATGAATATTCAGAGAAATTGTGAAATAAATAAGAATAGAAAATCCATGTGATCAAATAACATTTGATATTTATCTCCAAGTACTCCCAAAAAGCTTAGTCTTCCCTCATTCCCAGCTTGCACTTTATCAGAGAGACACGCTTAGTATCTGGTCAGATATATTTCACTCTGACTAAACTGACAGGCTGAATTACCAGCACTATGAAAAACGCTCATGTTAGGAATGCATGCGGTAAACAGGAATGTAAACTGCAGAGTAGAACATGACTGAGATTTTATTATGCCTGTTATTGCTCTGTATTAATCTGTTCAGATGGTTTTGCTGCTGAGTATATTATGTACATTTAATATTTTCAGCATCCTCTTAATCTTCCAGTTCTAGCATCTACGCATCTATAGGTAAAGAAGAAGGAAAAGAGCCTAGGCTTGACATTCGAGGCCACTGTTACAACTGCTTGGAGGACCCTAAAAGCAGTACTGTAAAAAGGAAGAGAGCTTCTTATACATTTCATGTTATATTACATTCCTTCCTGCCATCAAGCTATAATACTAAAATCAGTACTTGACAACTCTAAGTACGACTTTCATTTTGTGCTATAGATAGTTCTGTCACATATGGAGTTTGATTCCAAACGTCAGAAGCAGCAGTAATGTTTTTTCAACTGTAATATATCTTTCTGGCTAAGAGTAATGACAGAAGCAGCTATATAATTCTATTTGTTTTCCCTAAAATTGACCTTCACATAGAATCAGAATCACAGAATGTCAGGGGTTGGCAGGGACCTCGAAAGATCATCTAGTCCAATCCCCCCTGCCAGAGCGGGACCACCTAGGGTAGATATACTCAGACATTGCTCAAGAAAGTCGTATGTCACAGTTCACAGAAGTCATGACTGACTTATCTGCATTTGGGGCCACAACTGAAGGTAAATTCTAACATAAATAAAAATAGAAACACAATTGAAAGCAAAAATTAGTCTAAGCATTAAAATAAAAAGAAAGAAGTCCCCAAGAAGAGTCTTTTAAATTCACCATATTAAAAAAATTCACGATCAAATTCTTCAGAGACCCAGGCAGTTAGATTAGCGTAGAAGATCCGTGGTTCTCTGACAAAATACACAACAATTAGACTCACATACAGGGCTGATTCTCCTTTTCTTACTAAGGTTTGAAGTAAGAGAAACTTCACCTACACATGAATAAGCTCAGTGAGAAACCATCCCTCACTAAAGGACTGACATGATTATCAAATTCCAAACAAATTAGACAGCCCAAGGATTTCTGAGCATGATTTATTGCTGTGCACAAGATGGTAGAGGATGCTAAAGATGGGGATTGGATTAAAAAACTAATCCAAACAAAGCCAAAGGTCATGCCAAACACTTCAACAAGCTCAGGAGGAGGAGATCATCTCTTCATATCACCTTATTTTTAGGTAAAAAGACCTTTCTTTGGTTTGTCAACCATACAATAATATTTGGTGGAACTTAATAAACAGAATATGCTAGCTTTTCATGGGAAATAAATTACCCATTAGGTTGCCCGTACATGACCATTGCTATGTATTTCCAGAAACACTAAACTGCTTGTGAAAGGTAGCCAGTTCTGAATGTCTTCCCTCTATTGACCTTAATTAAGCAAAAATATAATGAAAACTGTTCACAGTGGTTAGTTCTAACAAAGTGCTATATATAAAACCACACAACAACAGAATGAAACTGAACTCAGATTGAAAGAAAAAGAGAAGAATCAATGTATGAAACAAAACATAAATAAACACCAAAAGCCTTTATCCTACACAGTACTGTGTGTCTGTATTTCAGCTCTAAACAAAGAAACTCCTATCATGACAAGCAAAAATGCTTTTTCTTAATTTGTGCTGTCAAATCTTCAGTCTGCTACATTTTAAGAATATCGAAGTCCCTGAACATCAGACACACATTCTCAGAAGAGTTCATATTCCATACTTGGTGGGTTCAGTCTTAATTAGGTGCCAAAGAGAGTCTGGTCTCTGTTTCTTTAACGCACTCATTTTTTGTGCTGTGCATGCAGCAACACGTCAGATTGCACTTTGGAGTGCTGGGCATGGTCACTGCTTCACTAGTTCTTGAGACACAAGTTCTATCTGATTTGGAAAACTATATTGGAAAATATCTATTCTGTTTAAACTGTGAGCAAAAAGTTCGTTTATTCTCACTTTATGTGCTATCCTCCATCTAGCCCAAGTTCTTATTTTTAACCAAAGCAACGTTCCTTTTCCTGAAGAAAACATAGCGAAAAAAATGGATGCCTTATACAGTCTATATAAGTAATCTGATCTTAAAGGACATGATACATTGCTACACGAGAAAATGACAGTGGGTCTTGTGAAAAAACAGAGTATTGCTTTATTAAACAGGATAATGCCCACAAGTTCAATGAAATAAGTGATATTCATATGCTTCCATAGAACAAAGTGTAATTGATAATGGAGAATATCACTGAACCAAGACACAACGCGCATCACCTACACTTTCCATTATCAAAGGAACACCCTAGGTCAGCCTGACACAGCCCGATTCATGATAGAGTTTACCTGATTTTTTTCACTTCCTTCCATGCTTTCTTTTTTTCCCTACTGATGCATATTTCATAACTCACTACACATAAGTTATGATGATGCTTTTTCTTCAATGTAAGTGCCTTCTTTCCACACTGTGGAATGGGGAGGGAGTGTGGGAAACCTCTTGGAGGCTTGCTTTTAGAGCAGCTCTGATCATTTTCATTTCCAAATACTCAGTATCATCTTTACCAAACTATGTCAATGTTATATTCTGTAGCTTTAAAAATCTCTAGATTATATTTAAAATACAACTACTGATTCAGGTGCATTTCCTCTCCTTATTTTAATAAATCCACAATTCTTAATTTTTACAGGGAAAGTAATTACTTACTGGTTCAAGACAGGTGTATATGCTGTTTTATCTTCATCTATGATGGTGATCATCAGAGTAATAAGCTGTGCCCAGAAATCCAAATTCTTTGTTGTTGGCCCCTGTTCTTCTTTAGGAACTTCTTGTTTCTTACCCTGTTAAAACAAGATTGAATATACTTTGTATTAGAGAAATTAGAGAAAATATTATGGGATTTCCACCTAGAGATTATTACTTGGTTGGAAAGAGTGACGTATTAAGAATCTTCAGAAATTTTGGACAAAGACTGTCTATCCAACTTACAGTAGATTGTGTGACAGACTGCACCTGGCTGTGGGCATATATCAAAAAACATACACAGCAAAAAGACAGCCAGGTCAGCAAAGAAGATCAATAGAGACTCGGTTTTTAGTGCATGTCCACACTTCAATTAAATACATTCTTAAATTCTTTGTGGTGCCAAAACTGAGTGCAGGTAAATTTGTCTGCTGAGGCAGAACTTTCATACCCTACACAATAAACACTGAACAAATCAGTGATAAGGAACATTTCTTGTTTTGTTTTGGATCAAATGTTGAAGTTATTAGGCCTAACAGCTGCTATGCTGTTCGCTTTAAATGAAGAACTCGTTAAGTTTCCCTTTGGTTTTTAATAGATGTAACAGAAAAGGCTATTGCCCAAAGTATCTTGCACGGAGATTTTCCAGGGACACATGCATTGATTGGCAGAACCACAAACTGCATTTAAGATAGGCAGAGGAAAACACCACAAAGCAGGAGGGGAAAAAAAGTAATTCCTGAACACATAAAAATACCAGAAAAAGGTACACAAGAATATTCAAAAGAGAGGCTTGTGAAGGTATTGTGTGGCCAAGGATTTTAAAGCCGTGAGCAAACCAAATCTGTTATTTGATTCCTTTTTTACCCAGGGAAATAAGATTCTTGTAAACGCCTTGTGAATGAAGAGGACTGCAACCAGTTTCACCCCCAAAGCAGAGAACCGGAGATGCTCCATTACATTTTTGTAATAATCATGAGGAGGGACATGACGTGCTGACATATCAGATGGATTACCAATGTGACTCTCCAGTCATTAATTAAAAGTTGGTAAGTAAAGCAGTATTTTTTATTCCTTTTGACTAAAGCCTATTTTTTGCACCTTTTTGTATAGTTACAAGTATGTATTAATATCCACCACTTACAAACTTTTACCGAGAATTGTATACTTTTAATCTCACTAAAATGTGCATTTACAGCTAGCTTTTGTCTCTACAGTTTTGATTTATGAATTCTTAGTCCACAGTTTCCTAGACAAAAGCATTTTTCAGTTCTTCAGTTGACAGAAGTAGCAGATTCCTTATCAATGTCCAATAAATAACTTCATTGCAGAGAATCAAATATAAAAAAGAAATACTCTTATCTCTGTATGGACGCACACATACACACACACATAATTTCTGCTACACAGAAGTACGTCTCCACATCCTTTTCTACACAGCTGTCAGAGAAAGAAAGGGGTCTTTTCACTCAACCAGTAAGTCACAAAATAAATATGCCTCTTATCCTGCAAGTTGAAACGTATATTCCCTGAGTTTCTCATTTGTAGTCCAAATATGACCACTCCAATGGACCCTGTATCTCTTTGAATAGCTATGACACTGTATTAGTGTCATAGTGAATTAATTAAATATTATCTTAATCTCAATATTCACTAATTAAATGTTATCTTAACCTCAATTAACTTTTATCTATTAACAGCATTTAGAATGGCAGAAAGGGAATCTCAACAGCACTTAATTGAAATTGGTTTTGTGGTCACAGTGGAATATTTTAGAAAAGTATCATTAATCACTGCTAGATACTGGGCTGATCTACAAATGCTAGAGCTTCAGTGTCTAAAGCAACTGAAACAAAGCTGGGGCTCTGAAGCAGTTGTAATGGACAGTGTGATTAGTATCACCAGCAATTAATGATGACACATGCGAACAAGAGTGCTTTTCAAAACTGAAATTAATATCGGAGCATTAATGTCACTCACAAGGGCTTTCCCTGGTATGCATTATACTTTTATTAAAAGATTTTCTTTCTATATGAGAGATTTATTTCTAATCTACCGTTTTTTCTCAGAAGCTAGTGCATGTTTAAGCCAAAACAACTGAAAGGCAGTTGTAGAAGACAAAGCCAGTTTGCATTTAGTCCCGTATCTTATCCAAGAACTGTATTTCACAGAAAAAAACCTGCAATGTCACATAGCTGAGACAGTTTTTCACGATTATGAATGTGAATCACAGAATGGGAGATTATGTTCTTTTATTAAAGATAGCAAAACATAATTAATGCACAAAATAATAGTTGCACAAGGAAGTGCTTTCTACAAAAATTCTCTGGCACAGGAATCTTTAAAAATCAAGATGATCTTTTCAAAATCCTCAGAGAAGGGATTTTTAACATAGTCTCACATTAACAGATGTAGTTTTATGCTCTGAAATGAAAGTGCATATTCTGCCCATGCCCAGTTGTAATTTCCATTCTTTATCCTAAAATCTAACTAATGGGTTAGAAATCCTCAGAAACATTCAAATTGTTTTTACATTAATTGTTATTATTGCTGGCATTACTATTTGTTTTACGCAGTTTCTGGCAACAGAATGTTGGAAGTTTGTTTACATTGATTAGTTGCAAACTTACAAAACTGACAGAAGAAAGTTGCATCTTGGAATAAAAATTAACTTGAAACAGAGCTATTTTCATATAAAAAAGTTTCAGTGATACAATTTGTTTGGCTTGGAAATGTTTCTGTTACCATAACTGAGAGTCACGGTAAACCGCGTAACAGTGTAGAAAAGGTGCATGGGAGGACAGCATCATACAACTACACTTTAACATTTTCTTAGTCAAATGAAACACCTTTTTAGAGGTGCTGAAGTTTAAATTCTAGAGTACTTTGCTGAAATCTCCTCTGGTGGCATGGGTTTACCATCAGCCTGTTATGGACAGTCAGTAAGAATGCCCTCATTAAATGAAAAAAACAAATTTTTCCTTCTCTGTGGTCTCAAAAAATTTTGTCTGCTCTAGTTTTGTAACTGTGATGATAACAGCTCATGTCTCAGTCTTGTGATTTGGTCCCTTACCCAAGCAGTTCTCAATTTCACTTCAGGAAACAACACTACATGCACTTACATGGCACAGTGTACTTAAGGTTTACACAGAAGTTGTGGAAAGGCCTTTTAAAACGCCAGTATTAGACTGGTTTGTACATAAGCGAAGGATATGCTTGCAACAATTAACACACAAAGTTCCTGGAGTATAAACATGCTTAAATATATCATCTATTAAGTGGAAAAATCTTGTCTTGGTAATAGTAACTTTCTTTTTTTTCAGTCAAGTTATATCCATTAGAGAGAAACTGCCAGTACAAAACCATGAACTATATACTTGATATACCCAATCAGTGCCATACTGGCACAAATACAGTGCCAACATGTTTGAGCCAGTGAATAGAGGACAATACCAACACTGAGATTTGAAAAAAATACATCTGAAAAGGTCAAGAGGTACACAAATTCTAAATATATCAAGATGACAAAATCACTAGTCAACAGATACTGTTCCTGATTCGTGACTTTTTAAAAGAATGATTTTCTGAAGTTGCCTGTCTTTCATCTTTGATGGATACATAATTCGTTGAACAAGCTAAAATCACAGACTGCTCTTAGAGAAACCAAGAGAACTTTCCGGAAGTATTGGTACAAATGAAAGTCTGCCAATTAGCAGAACCACTTTCTTTTTCACTAGCCTTTTCACTTCGGAAAGACTACTTAAAATATCTTGACCCCCTGTAACATCACGTGGGTGGTAGGCTGTCCACATGCACAGACCCACGAAATGCCCCAAGAAGATGCTGTAGTAGATCCCATACGTAAAAGCTCAGCAACTGCCTGGCCCAAGGCAGAATCGTGATGTTCCTAAGAGGCACCTGCTGGCAGATCAAACAATAGCATCAGATGATGTCTTACCATCAAGACATGACAAGGCAATTTTTTATACGCCCACGTTGATTGACTTGGTTACTCCTTGGCTTTAGGACAACTAACTATACATCCTTTACTGTACAAAAATGCCAGGGAACAACACTGAAGTGGTAAACTTAATGAATGTATCAAGTGTACTAAGCTGTTTTGAACAAAATTGCAGTCAGTTTCAGAGTAAAGAAGTTACAAAGGTTTCATAGAGCTGCAGTAAGTTATACGTGCTTGTCTGGGCAAAGCTGTCTTAATTCAGTTTTTGTCGGTTTAGGAATTCAACTGAGATATCCTAATGAATGTTTCTTCATGTATTTCATGTTATATTTTGTTCCAGGATATTTAATTTTTTTGAGAGCATAGGAATTCATTTGGAAAATTAGATAATTGCAAACACCTTGTAAGTGAAGTATCTTTAAAGAGAAGTCATATTATTCACTTGAGATTTACAAACACAGGAAATACTGCAGATTCTATGTGTTTTTTTAATGCAAGATCCAAACTATGCGATTTATGACCGTTTGTCTTTTGCTGTAAATACATCAAAATCAGAAAAAGGAATTGAGTAAGAGCAATTTTTCATATGATATCTATCAAAATTAATTATTTACTTGAACTGAATCTTATTTTTCTCAAATTCATTTTGCTATCAATTTCCTAGTCACCTGAGTTTATATGCAAAGAATGGATCACGTGGCACAGAGGCACCAAAATCAATTGCTGGAATTTTAATATTCTCTTAAAGAAAAAGATAAAACATGGAGGGATTTTTCTGAGTTTAAGAAAAAAAGACTAAACTGTTGACAAGCAAACATATTCTGCACTCTGGAAAACCAGCTGAGGGTGGAGAAAGCAATTTCAGGCACAGTGTGAAGCAGGATTAAAATCTACATCTGTATTACGCAGACAAATCTTTGAAGGCTGGTCTGAGGAATGCAGGGCTTTCAACTTCTCTCATCATTGATTTTACCAGTTTGTAGGACAATGTCTGGTTTTATTTCGCTTTGTTTTTACTTTTTAATGTTCTGTGCAATCAATACACAGCATCTCTATGGATGCAACTTTGATAAATCCAGCCTATGATTTCAGAAACTAATCTGCACAAAGATTATGTCTGATGCAAACCCCAAGCTAAGTGTCAGAATATCATATTTTGTATATAAATAATGATGGAATGGAAGCTGAATGGAAGTCCTGATTAGCATGAAGCTACAGAGTGCAATTTTACAGAGCACTCTCAGGTGATGAAACATTACTTTTAACAGTACTTCTGTATTTTTAAACTGCTCAGTTTTGTCATTTCTACTAAAGAAAAAGAGGTACATCTTCAAAAGCAACTGAGTGGCTTGGGTTCCCAAGTCCCAAGCGGAAAAGTGACCAGGGACTCAGAGATGAGTGTGGCAAAACGGAGCCAACTCTCAAAGCATAGGTCCGTCCACACGTTCATCTGCAGCACCTTGTTAATACAGAAACTCTGGTTCCCAAAAGCTAGGATGTTGTTAGCACATTATCAACCTGACCTGAGGTGCTGTACCGCTAAGCAGAGCCAAATGGCAAGAGAAGAGCACTGTGCTGTCGCAGCTGTGTGACACCTGGCTCCAGAATCAGTCAATTGTGGCTAGTTCCTGGTCTTCTGGGCTATGCTTCACTGGGACAACTACAGAGCCACGTAACAGACAACTGAAAAGGTCTCCAAAACCACATAGAATGTCAATACTATTCTGCTGAGGAGGTGTCCCAGTGCTCTTTTCCAGTCTCCTGGTGCTATCAGTCATGACATGGCTTGTACTGATGAAGAGCTCTTCAGAGATCAGGAAGAGGTTGATTTACATTTTATTGGTTCCACTCAGTGGAGAAGACTGTGAAAAGAATAACTGGAGAGACTTTAGTCATTGTGAGCATCAGCCAAGATGCCAAAATTGTTTTGTTTTCTTAAGAAAACAGAAACAGTGACATATTTGTAAATGGAGTGAGAAAGTTATCAAAGTGCTTCCTGAACTACTTTTTCAAGGCATTCTTTCTTCAACATAAGACAGCTAGCTCTTCACTCAGATCAGTGTTAATTAAAAAGAGAAAATACTACGTCTGCCACCTAGAGAATGAAGTAGTTCCTCATCAGAGTGCTTTGTCTCAAATAATGAGGACACTAATATACGTGTAAGACCATCAAGACGTCATATTTTACTGCCTGTAGTACTCATTTGTCTTGTTTCATCAGGTGTTCTGGTATATAGGTTCTGTTGTATTCTGGTGTGAAACTGTAGTATGATATTTTTGCATACTGTTAGCATTTCCACTCTTCACCCCAGGAAGTATTGCTCTACCCCAGAGATGATATTTTGTTGCAAGATATTTGCTTTATAACAGTGATTGTCTCTCTGACATGAAGGTAGAGAGTAATAAAAAGGGGAAGCAGGGATTGCTGAGCATGTTTTGTGATTCCCTTGTTACTTGTCTTATAGTAATAAATTTCCCAAAACTCCAGCTTGAGCACCCTCACTTTCATCGTTCATTGTTCTATTTTCACCCTAAAGTCAGACAATTACACACGTTCAGACGTTAAACATGTTTTCTAGAAATACTGTGGCAGGCGTCTTTGAGAATTTTAGGTTGAAGACACCAGCAAATGCAGAAGGTGGTTGGCATGACATACACACAGAGACAGCATATATGACACGCAGGAATCTCCACCACTTCTGGCCAGATGGACATACTACTGTTTAATAGACTGTCGAGGTTGCTCTTTTTCACAGCATCAACCACAATATGATTCAGGCAAGAAATGAACCATGGTAAAACCCTGAGCCGGCAGTGGGCCCCCACAGGACCACAGCTGCCAGTCTCTCCCCGGAGTGAGAGCAGGTGGTGACCTACATATGAACCATTTCTTGTTGCTTTGGGGGTCCTCAATTCTAGTACACACTGCTCACAGCTCAAATCTCAACTGTGCAGCTAAAACATGAACCTCCTGTGCTGCACCACCGTGCTAGAATGAACTTTCCTCCCTCTGCGAGGAGGAGGCTTCATCAGATGGGAGGTGAGCAGAGATAACAGTTAATGAAGAAGGCTTAAGGTGGAGTCCGGTGTAGTCAGACTAAGGGGTTTGTGAACAGGAAGCTAATGAAATGTTAATTACCATATTCGTTACTGCTTCATTATTACAACAGTGACACCACAGGCCAGTCTGCAGTGCACCTGGATTCACGGAAAAACCGCCAGAGCTGTAGGTCCCACCAAGCTGTACACCCAGCTAGTTCTAAAATTAAATGCACGCGCAGATATATTGGTAGCAAACCGTAACAGGATAATGCAGAAGGAAGTTTCCTTGTACAACTCTAGAGCTGATGCAAAATTTAGGTAGTAATTTGAATTATTTTACTCATCTTTATTAAAGCTAATTAGTTAGATAATATTTCTCAGAACTGCCTCCCACTGCTGCGAAACAGAAAGTTTTACTATCTGTTATTAAGATTATATCTGACTGTTTTTAATTACTGTTACTGATGCGTTATTTTGAATGTGGTCTATTTATACTAATTTTGAATTTTGCTTTTTGCACATTTCTACTAAAATTTCTTGTACTTGCTAGTGATTGTAACTCGACAGACACTTGGCTGTTTAAAGTTTCTATATACAAACTCACCCACTGGAAATCTTGGTGAAAGAGAATAGAAGAGGCATATAAATACAGTGAAATGCGATCAATTCAGTTTTCCAGGTGAGTGAATATTTGTGGATTTTTTTTTTATTCCAGAATTTCATATTGCACTATCATTAAGTAGAGTTGTGTAAGAGAAAAATAATATATTAATGTTGCCCTTCCTACTAAAAAAAAAAATAAAAATTGCAGAGACTTTAGACTTGTTTTTCATTCTCTGCCAAACAGGAAGGCTATAATGTTCATGCATTTTTAAACCGTCTACTAAAATAGACAGGCTAAACTATTTTATGAATTCACAGAAAAAAAGTAGTGACAATTCTTAAATAAAAAGAAGCTTTTGCAAGTATCACAATGCTTTGCAGAGGTAAGACTACTTTACTTTTAGCTGTTTACTAAAATGGCTAACATCTGCTGATAAACTCTGCAGACTCATGTGATACCCAGCTGAGCAACAGCTCATACTATATTTAACAGACAAGGTCAAATTGCTACAGAGTAAATGTTAGTAAGAAAACAGAACAGTTTATGAGGCAAATAGATGTCAAGTCTGAAGCTGTTCCTTCTACTAATTATTACTGCTACTCAGATTACGATATAATCTGTGGGAGAATAAACACATACACGAGCACTCAGAGCGTGCAATGCCTAAGGTACTGGTGAGAAATTCTTATGTTCAAAGCTTGGGAGCTAGAGGTAAGTTTTCTCAAGTAACAGAAAATAAATTCTCCTTTCATAAAAGTTGAATATATAGCATGTACTGCCTCTCCTGAAATACAGGAATTCATATTTTGGATTTCAGTGAAATGTGCTTTCAAATAAAATTTGATGTCTTATGTTATGTAGTATGCTGTTTTTATGTATTATACACTACACAGCAAATGTGCATTTGTCAAACAACTTGATTCATCCTTTTCAAGGCAAGAATAGCCGCTGAAATACCATTTTTCCAGTGTACCACCCAGAAGGCAAAAGTAAGGAACAAGAGGTAATGTGATAAAGCAGCAACCCTCCTTTTAGACAGTTACATCATTTTGCAGATACAGATTTCTTAATTTTAACATTACTTATAGAATAAACTCTGGCCATGTTATAGAAAAAAACCTCATTCTTGAGGCTTTTGCATGGCATTTGAAATACAACAAATGCTATAATCATTTTGCGTTGCAGTTCATCCTGATGGACTAACATTACGAAACGTTACAGAATTATCCTCTGCTTTCTTCAAGAAGTTACTAAAGCTTGGATCCAAGTGGGCACCATGTGTGTTAAAATATAAGGCTGGAAAGACAATATATAATTTTCAGCAAATTATAATGCTTCTTCACTAAAGCTGCTGAAGTGAAATATTAGATTTTAAAAAGTTATTTTCCAATTATGGATCTTAAATGAACAGTAATCAATCTAATGTCATCTCTAAAGCTGCTGGGCAATTTTACAGTCATGTTCAATGTGTTTAAGCTATGAGTTAACACGTTCATTTTGGAACTCATCTTGTTAAACATTTTAGAGCTCGTAGCCAACTGTGGGTGTATTTATGATATATTGCTCCTTTTCACATAAATAAAATGAAAAAACCTGAGTGCTTTGATATGAAGGAACACTGGAATGCCTTGTATTTACTTATGGTAAACTAATGATAATGAATGAGCAATGGCATGAAACAAGTTCATATTGACCTTACCTGATCCACTAACTGGGAGTAGAGATCATAACAGTTGTCAAAAATGTATTTGTAAGTCGAGTCCAAGCAGGCTGTTACGCAGTCTTTCACCACAGTACTGGCGCGAGGTGGACTCTGCAATTCAAGGACCTAATAAAATATTTCATAAATGGTACAACGTCAGAATTAGATCGAACACAAAACATCCAAGTGTGGCAATGAATATACTTTTGTAACAGGATAAAAAGTGTTGAAATGTAATGATAAAAATATTTAAAATTGTGTTGACTTAAGGTGATCTTAGTTTAAAGATGCATTAAAACATTTAAAAAATACTTCAGTTAAGCAAGTAGATTGCATCACTATTTGAATGAAATTATGCAAATGATGGAAGAGGCGTACATTCCCAAGTGTCTACATATTTCCACTAGAGGTGGAAAAAGTAAAGGTTTTTCCATTATTTAGGAAATAATTAATCCATATAATTTTGTGCTTTCCTCTGAATAAGAGTATTATCCAAATAACTCTTTATTTTTTAAAGCAAATGTTCAGCTTTTTATTCTTCAGACAATGGTTTTTACGACATTGTTCATAAAAAGTATAAGATGGCTTTACTTCAATGATCTTCAGTAAGGTGAGAGATTTAATTTAAAACTGAAGGAGATGAATTGATTAAGAGTGTTAACTATGGTATGATTTTCATGGAAAATAAAAGGTAACAGCATTTTTGTTTTTAGAGTCACTGTGCAAATAAAGGACAATACCTTCATTCGAAAAAAAGTAATGCTGGTAAGCAGGTCCACAGTTGATTTCAGATCTTGGAGTCTTTCAGAATTGCTGGCAGGAAAATTATCCTGGCGAATCAGGAAGAGAGGAATCACGTGAGAATCGGGAAGAGGGGAATCATGTGAAACTGGAGTTACAGGTAAGAGCCTTGAACAGCTAGGAAAAAACCCTCTAGGCAAACAAAGATCAGCTTGTAGGAATTAGAAATGTTCTCATGTTACTTGAATTCTGCCTGTGAGGAAGTTAGTGATGAGTATCTCTGACATGAACAGGAACACTTCTGATAATGCTCCTGTATTTCTAATATGAATGATTTAAAATATTGTATCTCCAAAACATTAATGGAGTAAAAAATACTACTACATGTTGCTAATGAAAATGATTTATGGGTTCCCCACGGTACATAAATCACTGGTAGGCATAAATGCAGCAGTAAGCTTAATGAAGAAATCATACGAAATTTTGCTATGATCTCTAGGTTAACAGGAAGACTGATGGGAAGCAGCATCATTTAAATGGCTTCTTATTAATCAAATGTTAGCCAAATATCCTCACGCTCCAATACTATCTGGATAACATTCTTCAAAATTAAAAGACCCTAAGGTGAACATATCTGCTGCATGAAGGACATGGTCTGAAAACTGAGTATGTGCAACTTCTACTACCTCTAACGTCTTGGGGTTCTTTTAAATATTCCCTTTGTCCTTCAGTTTTAGAAAGCAGGCCAGATGAACAGAGAAATCCTTGAGTTGGAGGCTGCCATTCCTAGAAACTGAAAGGAGAGCCATAGCTGACAGAGCCCTCATCGCTTATGCATCAGCCCAAAGTTTCATGATCCAATGGAATGGAAAAGGAGAGAGAGTTCAGAGTGGCTGATAACTGGCAGGTACTCAGTGCATGCTTCTTTCCTGCAGGGCTGGGTTTTGAACATACCCCAGTGGAAAGACCTTCCAGGAGGCAGAAATGAAACCAAAATTCCTATCATGTAGAAAAATGAGGAGTCAAGTCTCTTTCAACATTCCTGTGATCTGAGCGTGGAAGTTGCAGCAAAGATGTCAGTGTATCAGAATAAATACAGCAGTAACTGCAGTTTGCACTGCATGAGTCAGTGAAAGTAATTCCCAGATGAATTAACTTAATCAAGTTACAGATTAATTTAACCATAGTTATTGAATCCCATGCTTTCTTGAATATCTGCTCACCCCTTGACCCATTCTTAGCTTTTGGAAAGAACAGAGTAACTTTTTTCAAATTGGAAAAAATACTGTTGTTAAACTGCTTAAATTCACTAAGGTTTTTTCCCAAAGGATTTGGGGTCCCGTGTCAGTACCCAATATTTTCAGCTTCTGCGCCACAAGAGGGATTAATCTCAAACTTCTTTAAGCAGATAAAGCCCACAGGGATATTTACAAGAAAAAGCATTTGAGTTGTTCTCTAGATTGAATACGTTGCACATACCCTGTATTTAGATAAATCAATCCTCAGAGAGTTGTGCAATTGATCCAGCAGTTTTATGAACTTTTCCCTCTGTAAAAAGAAAAGAATATGTTGTATAAGAATTTGCAGGTTCCTGTAACAGGCAGGTTTTCAGAAAGATGCTTTCCATTCTTAACTTACTTGAAAAATAGATTGTTTTCCATTGTTTCACGTAAAAGTGCTGGTCTGAGACATCTGTGTTTCAAGGCTAGGCAATTGTCCCTTTCTGTTCTATATTGTGAGTTATCTGGTATACATTTAACACTGTGCTGCTGTCCAATACACCAGTGAGATGACACAGACTTTCTTATTAAGAAAGGAAAATGCTGCATGACTGATGCATTTTTAAATTACTCAGAACATCTAGAAATTGAAAAGCACTGCCTGATGTCTCTGAACAAAAAGGCAGTAGCAGTATCATTTCAGCATAAAGTCCAAAGTCTTCAGTTATGTTAGCAAGGCTTATTAAAACAGTTAAGCTTGTTAAATTTTAATATTTGCCTTGTAATTGCTTACACTCTCAAAGAAAGAACTTCTCCTTCCCTTTAATGTGTAAGAAACTATGCTCATTTGCAGTAGAATTTGGTGTAAAAGTATGATTGAAAATTACTCTTCAGAAACAGGGGCTTTTGTAGGAATAGTCTAAGCAATACTACGCAGTTATAGTTTTGCCTTTCAAATGTGGAGATGAACTTGTTATCTTGATAGATGAAGGTGCCATGAAAGTATTTTGCTGTGAGGTACCCAGCTGGGTTGTGCAATTCTCAAATAATACTAATGAGAGTTTCTAATTGCGAATCTTTAGAACACATTCCATAGTCCACTGCACAAAACCGTGCAGAAATCCTCGCCAGTCTATGTGAAAGCAGCAGGTTTCTGGAAGTAGCAAGATTTGATAGCTCTCAGAATGCATGATTGTATCCACACCATCCCTCAAATACGTCTGAAAAAATATGAGAACAGAGTTCTTTGTGCACCGTCTCTCATCAGCGGAGCACTAACCTACACCAAAAGCCACTAATTTGGCACATTCCTTTAAGGGATCAATCAAAAAGGGAACTTTTTGTGTCATGCTATAGATCAGTCAGCCAAATCCTTCGCAGCTGTAGCCTGAGGACCTGAATTTGAGATGTTCTTTTTGATGGACGATGTGCAGGTATCCCCTCTCAGATGCCTTTTGACCCAAGAGACAAAAAGAATCTAATATTTTGCCTATAAGTCAATTGTTTAAAAAGAGAGCTCCAAATCTCTGTCATTGATGCTTACTACTGTCTTTCCATCCATCTGCCGAACTATGAATCGGATTGGAATTTGCGTCAAAGGTAAACTGGCATTAACGGCAGAGAGGACTTAATTTCCATCCAATCTGAGGATACAAGTAGTTCTGATCATTAGAAAAACGGGGGGAAAAAAAAATAGAAAATCCAGCAAAAATATTCTAAATTTCAAAATCTGGATCAAACTCTAAGTCTAAAAGAGCTCGAACAGCGAAGTAGCCTTGTTTCAAGAAAGATGTAGTCATTCCATAATATACCATTGATCGGCTTATAAAAGATAACCCGAATAAGAACAGAGCAATGTTGCGCTGTCATGGTAATACAATAATTAAATCATAAATATTTTGACAGTGCATATTGTCTATAACTCTTCTTTACTTTACAGTAATGGAGCAACGTTAATATTCCTGGTTTAAAGTGCACCTCTAGCAGCAGGAGATACAGTTCCAGTTCAAGAACATGCTGCCTGCAAAGTAAAGATCCAGCCCTAGGTACATTCATATGTGCATATATCCACCAGACTTAACATTTAATTGAAAAAAATTTTTATATTTAGAGTAAATATTTATCTTAAAAAAATTATTGAATGGACCTGAAAATAATGACTTAATGGATTTTTTTTTTTAAACAGACTTATGACATCCCTTAAATTTGAAAATATATGAATGGTGGTAGTATTACTTTAGGAGTATTTAGAATTAACGTGACCATTTATGGCTCTAAGCAGTAGCATCAGATCCTGAGAACATTCAGGATTCAGCAATAATGAGAAAAATCAATCCTTGGTATTCTTACTATACAAGGTGAGTTTTATAGATATAAGTTCTATTTCAAAGGTATTTGTACATGAAATGTAAACTATTTAGTTTGAACTAGTTGAGGCAGTGTATGACAAAATTATGCAGGAATGTTGTATTTAATACACTGTTTGCTACAAATCAACATTTGTTTTAGCATCCAGCATTGTTACAAAACAAAACTTCACATTTTTTTCCAGGCAAGGACTGAATGACTTTACTGAGCAGAGTCTGATAATTGTTTTTCTGACTTTTGATAGGAAGACAAAAGCAAAACCAGAATCAAGTCCAAATGTATAATTTCATAATGTTGTCTTGAAAATCCTGAAATTCATAATATTTCTATTATTCTTAGTACTGGAGAAGAGTACTAGTACCTCTAACAGTACTTCAAACAACTATAATTTGTATTTAATACATTTTAATGTTATGTTTAGTATTTTATTTCATGTAAATAAATGGTATTTTAGAAAACATTTCCAAGTTCTCATAATACTGTTAAATGAACTACTGTTAAATGAAAAATAGCTTTGATATCAGACATACAAATGAGAGCCATACCAAAAAAAAAAAAAAAAAAAGGCAGGAAGGAATGCATTTTTCAGCATCGAATTGTGTTTATACTCTGTCTCTGACTACATCATGTGTAATAGTAAACGTATGAAAGCAACCTCTTTGAATTATTGCTCTCGTCTTCCTGCTCTCATCTCCCCAGTGAGGGCAGGTGAACAAACTGGAATACAGAGCGAAAGTATTTTTTTTGTCATGTTCAAAGACGAGGAAGTCCTCACTGTGAGATGCTTATCCACAGAAAGTAAGTTAGCAACAACAAAAGTACTACCACATCCTGAGATGCTGGTATTCCTCCTAAAATTTCTGATACCTAGATCCAGGACTTGGACAATGCACCATTATTTCAACAACAGTAAGAGTCCATCATTATAGGCTCTTGTGAGGAGAGTATTTATGACTAGATCCACTCAGTTAATATGAGTTCAGTGATGACACAGTCCAAGAAAACAAGTGCAACTGATACTTATTCTAGTGCTGCCAGCAGTTTGCAAGCCCCACTGCAATAAAAATAAAAACAGAGTCTTGAATATTTTAGCACTACGCACGTGTGCCAGTGCTTTCTACCTTATACAGCTTACACATCACTAGGTAGGGAACTGAACAGTATCTTCTCTAGCTTTTCCAGTGACTGATTGCAAAGACTCAGGGTAAAATTTTCAAAAGCTAACAGCAACTCTAATTCTTTAAAATGACCAACTTTAAAAAAATTTTTGAATTTAGAACTTACTATGATATCATATATTAGGAAAAAAAAAGACAAAGACTAGTATTCTATCAAAAAGAAAGTCTACTTACCCCAAAGTTAGTAGCAGCGAACCTATCTGAGGCAGACACATTAGTTGCTGCTGTAGTATGAGCATAGAAAGCATTTATATTGGCCAACAATGTACTCATAACTGCTGGAACACCAGGGCACATATATTTAGAAGACAGACAGGAAAAGTGCCTACAATTCAAGGAAAATGACAGTTATTAAAGATGGCAAAGATTCTGCTCTTTCTTACCACCATTTCTTTTCAGCTTCAGTGATGCAACTTTCAAGCTACCTCATGGACAATTGTGCAGTTCCATATGAGGAAAATCCAGACATGTTTATATAACATGATATAATTGCCACCTGTTGCACACTGATATTTTCCAATTGAACACATAAGATTCATGTTTGTTTCTTACTCTGTTAATCCTAAATACAAAGCCATGATTTAACTATCTTAATTGTTATTAAGGAAAACATTCATTATTAAACACAAGCTTAAAATCAAACATGAACTTATCATAAAAGGCCACACAAGAGATTTACACTCTAGTAGAGAAGGATTTAATTGATGCCCACAAAAAGACTCAGAACAACATTTTAGTGTGGCTTGTATTTTAGGCTACATTATTAATGAAAGGCAAGGCATCAAACAACTTCTGGGTTCAGCTTGATTTGATTAGATCATAACTGAAACTGTTCCACTTTGATTCCAGCCTGTAAAGTTTAGGTAATCAGTCCATTAAACCTGAACCAGCCAAAACCAGCGCTGCAGTGTAGCAGCACTGCTTACTTGTTTAGAACAGCAGAAGATGCCTGTTTACATACAAAGAGCTTATAACATGGGAAAACACGAGATACACAAGATGGATGAAAGATCTAACAGACGTAAAAAGTGAACAACATCACTGCAAAATATAAAATCTTAATTTCCAGATTTATAGTCAGGCAGGACTGGGAGGAAGATAAAGGGATAAAGAGTAAATGTCTAGAGATAGGAAAGAGAGTGAGGGGGATTATGCAGAGATGATGGTGAAAATGAGAATACAGTCAAACAGAGGAGGATGAAGAAACTCCAATCACTCTAGAGCTCCCTAAGTTTGAAGGTCCTGATTTGACAGAATGCTGCTCTTTGCTGGAGTCTCTGGCCTCTCTTTGCTGTTTCTCTGTAGGAGCATACGGCAGAGCAGCGTGCTGGGCCTGGACCACCTGGGCCCTGGTGACCATCCAAGAAAAAAAGATTAACACAAGGTACAAATGAACTCGGTCCTGCCAAACTTAAGCCAAGTACCCTTAACTGCTGTCACTGCCCAAGTAATCTTTCAACCATGTTGTTCAAGATGATTTACATCTTGTATTTGGATTCCTGTTCCTAAAGATATAGAAATATATATAGAAATATAGATATACATAAAGAAAATGAGCTCTTCACACTTTCTGGCAAGCCTGTACACTCAATCTACATTATGCTTTCTGATACCCTCTTATTGCCCCAGTGGTCCTCTAAATTCCTCCACTCTGAGGCCTGCCTCATGCTCTTGTGACCAACTCTATTCATCATATCCCTGCTTTCTGGTGTTCAAGGACTGCAGAGCCTTGCTTCTACTGAAGAGACAACAGTTCCTTTTTTATGGTCTCCCACACCATTGACTTAGTAGATCTGCAAATGCCTTGTTCATAACCCTTCAGGGTAGGCTGCAATTTCACATCTGCCAAACAACTCTTACTTCTTCTGCTAGCCTATAGTTTTTAAAAGGGAAATGCAGGAATGGAACGAGTCAGCAGAAGGCAGCATGTAAAGTCTCTCTTGCTTCTGCTTTTCCAGCATTCCCCTCTCAGTGCAGAGGCTCTTACTACAGATTACTACAGATACTCATCTACAGACTCAGAAACAGGTCTAAAAAATGCTCTGGGCTGTTAAGTACCTTGCATCACTCCAAATGAAGCCCTTTCCAACACTCCCATTTACTTTGCAAACAAGGCATCTAAATCGTAATGTTTACTTCAGAAATCTGTGTCAGGTCACAGATATGCTAAAAAAGAAGAAAATTCCAAAACTCCCCAAGTGTCCAGGCTCAGGAATCAGTCTTCATTAATGTATCCGATATCCATTTAGTAGCTAGGTATAGGAAACGGACACCATAAAATTATGGGCCAAACTGCTCTCCTCAACAGCCTGTCAATGAAACAGGCTTCAGAACATGGTAAGAGATTTGAAACAGAATCAGTTACTCACAGTAAGGTAAATGTGGTGCTAAACACATCCAGCTATCACTACAGTTACATGATCACTATGGTCAAGTCACAAGACAAATGTTTTGGACTCATCCTAGACTTAAAGTGTGTTTTAACACCAGTGAGTGCTCAAAACATGTGTGTGATCCATAAATTAAAGTATTTTTCTATTTTTTTCTAAAAAAATAAAGCACAGGAGATATATGCCAACTGACCCTGTAATTAAACAGCAATTGGCTGGTAAACTTCTAAAATTGTAATATTCTAACTCTTCTCCATCTCACTCAAGATAAATCCTCTTATAATTTAAGTCATAATTCCCAAGAAAAAATCAAGTCATTAATTATGCATGTACAAATACCTAAAGCAAATCTCAGCACATATTCATACTTTGCTACTTTAAAGTATCATCCAAAGTCTCCGAAGTGTTAAAGACATAAGATTTCAACAGGATACTGGGATGAATAAAGCCCTTAATCTCGCCCCAAAACTAGGCTGAGGAGCTGAAATAATTGCTGGATTTTCTAGTTTACCTGACTAGACAAAGAGTCTGTAAAAGAAGGGGTCAAACTGGTGGTGGGAGGCAAGAGAGGCAGGCTCATATCAAACAGAATCTAGGGCTACAGTTTTCATATGTGAGGTCTATCTGTATCTGCAGCCTTTCCAGGCCAAGCCAGGAGACCCACTTGGTAGGTTATCTCTAGCATTAGAGTCTCTTTAAAGTATTTTCAAGCTGGGTTTATATATCACATAGTCTTGTATCAATGCGGTGATATATATAGATACTTAAAACTTCTATCAGTCGTGTTCAAAGTGCTTTGCAAATATTTCTCAGCATTCCTGTAAGGTGAATAATTAAGTGCTATTATCTCCATTTTACAAAACACAGAAACTGCTCAAATCTACACAGCAAATGAATCACATGGCCCAGGACTAGAACTCAGCATTCCCAGATATGTGGCTCATAGGGATAATGCTACCAAACCTTGTTTTTCAGAACTGCTTTTGAATGCTGCAGCACGAATCTGACAAAAGTGCGACACAGCTACCAACTCCTCAGGAAAACCTTTCATTGCATGCATCTTATCAACGATAACAATAATCTCCTTTGTATAAAATACAATAGTGATGTCAGTTGATTCTCAGGTAACCATTGACGTTAATAGAAATCTCACCTAACCCATTCATCATGTGCATTTTAAGAAACATATGTAAAGATGATCAAAACTATTTTTTTTCAAATTGACACCAAAATAATTAACATATATTTTACCACTGAACTTTAATTTCCAAAAATTTTCTAGTAATCCTAAACATCCCTGGTGCATGAAGAACTTCAAGCTGGAGATAAGAAAGCACTAATAACCCCACTGGCCTTAGGGTCACCTAAGCACCTGTGACACATGCTCTGCTGAGGGGAGAAGGCAGACAAAAGGAGCAGCCAGGAGCACGGCTCACTATAGGAGACGCCATTGAGATTTTATCAATTGCCTGCAGGGAGCATAACAGATGGTAGAAAAATTGTTTGGGTCAACATCTGAAGTTCAGCGAGGTGCCTTCTGCAGGTTCTTCTAACAATTTCACACTGAGCTACCCAAGGCCTAGACAGAGCTCTTTTCTCGAAAATAGACCCAAATTGTACTAATTTGTTGTGAGGAAAATTTAAACCTATCAATGCAATATATTTATGTCCTTATTGTGTTACTGCACTGTTCCGCCTATAATTTGGTTAGTGAAATTGATGATAAAGCATCTCTCTCAAGTGACAGATTTTTTGCTTCTCTCCATGTAATTAAAATCTATAAAGTTCACAGAACCTATTAAGTTTGTCATCTGCAGTATGGGTCATGACTCAGAGTGCTGATAACCCAGGTAAGAAACCTGCAAGCCACCTGGCTTCCTTCTGCCTGCTAAAATAAACAAAAGAGGAAACTTCTTTTCTTTTTTTTTGTAGGTCTCTGAAAACAGCAATCAATTGCATGAGTTATTAACAATTTCTAATGGACATGTGATGTCACAGCAACCATTGCTCAGTCTAACATATTTTAGAGTAATACTGCATTGTCTGAGCTAGAATCACATGTCTAGAATCAGGCCTGCTTGCTTCAGCTTTCTTGCTATGCAATTTCCTGACCAACATGCAGTATCTGTGATTCTCCCAATCTTTCTGCTAATGTGAGCTGGAAAAGAAAGAAGGCTAATTGATGTGCTGTACTTCATAAGCAAATGCTATCAATGAAAATTACTTTAATGGGTGATTTGTGTGCCTTTTGCAATACAGCTACACTAATTGAAGACTAGCAGGAGAACGAGATGGCATAGTTAATGCCTATTAACCTGATGGAATGAGAACTATGTTTAATAGAGCTTTTATTGCACTTGACTTCACAACACAGTAAATCCAGGATGCTGACGTTATGAATAGTTTCAGTGTCTAGTCAAACACTATTTCAATACATGCTTTGCTTTTTGCCTTTTAAAGAGAAACAAGTTATGTTGAAAGATGAATAAGAGGAAGAAAAATATTTTTTCTTAGTGGTGGAGAGGTGGCTTAATATATGTAGATAAATAAACTTTCATTACGATTCCTTCAAGACATTGAATTTACAGCATAAATCACCATCCATCACTGCAGTCATCAAAATAAAGGCCAGCTGGATCACCGAGCTGTTTTTCTGCTTTTGTTAATCTATTTTCTTTCCTATTCTCTCACAGATATGTGCTTTGACTTCTGGGAGTATGTGCATATCGTTCACGTAGTTAACAGTGACTGTTTGGCTGTGATCCATCAGAGAAAAAAGAAATCTGCCTTCTGATCCATATAAGAATGGCTGGAATTGTCTTTCATTTCTTTTACCAATAGACTCCGTGAGGAGTGGAGGAACATAATAATTATAAGACAGACCACTGGGTTATGGAATCTATACATTCAAGCCTTTTCAAAGAGCTGCAGCTACTGCAGCACAAATAGCCTTTTTGTTTTTTGGGTCAATGGTTAATTTTCTATTCATGTGAATTACACATCTTGCAACTTAAAAGCAGATTTCCTTTCTTAGGAAGTGGGCAATTGGAACCCATGTCTTGAGAGTAAAACAACCCTTCTAAGTGGGCATCCTTTAGGGCAGAACTGTGTATATTTAGCCTCATGAAAACATGGATGTCTCTGCCTTTGACAGAAGTGCAATCACACTTGAATTCATTCTCCTTATAAGTTTACTGAAAAAGGTCTCATTGGGGACAACGACTAAAGCAGATAAGTAACCCCCTATGTGATATTTTTTGGGTTGATTTCCACATTCCAGTAAGTCTTTGGTGATGCACAGGTAATCTCCTCCTGATCTAGAATCAACCACTAACTCACACATGACATGTTTTAAATTGCAGAAGATGCAGAACTTCTTTGCTGGTGATGGTTGAGAGAAGAAAAGAGCTTGAGCTTTATGTTTTCAGGACTTGTAGCTGGTCACCTATTGGACTGATTTTCCATGAAGCAGTCAGGTACTGAAACAATAAACTGATGGAAATGCTTGTTTATCTTTGCTGAGCTGCCACAATTGCGTTTAATGAGTATACTCAGGGTATTTGGAAAATCAAGGCTATCCTTTTGAAATGTTCTTTCTATGCTCTAAAGGAATAAACATAAATAAATATACTATAAATATATAAATAAATATTAATTTGAGAAACAAATCATCAGGGTTTACTAAGAGGATCATATATGACAAAGCTGCTAGCATGAACCGGAAAGGATAGGCAAGTGGGGTTGTTTATTACCATCGCAGAGCAGATGTCAAATTGTTCTTGGAAGTGGTACTTTGGGGAGACTTGATTAAATTTATGTTGGGTTCAGAAATGCAGAATGGCATGTATTCCTATTCCAGCATATGCTGTCTACCCACACCTAAAAGGGTCAAGACTGCCTACCATAAGTGGCACTGAAACTTTATATAACAGGTAATTTTAAAACTGCAACATATGAATTTTAAAAATTACATTCAGACAAAAATAGCATGTCATTAACAACACTGTAAAATTCACTTGAGCCTGATGCAGTGCATAAGAAGCATGGGGATGCCCTCTGGGGTGTGGATCATGGGCTATTAAGCATAGTCAGTTTTGCATTTACAAATGCAAACACTTTAATTTACAACATTATTGTGAGACATGCAATAGAAATATTCTGCAACTGGATTCTCAAGCATAAAATGCTTACACAATATTCCTTTGGGCCAAGTGTTTACATTCAAATTCTCTCTCTGTTGTATGGTAGAAAATTGCTTTTCCTTTAATAGGAGGACGTCATTACAAATGTAATCTGATCATTCTCTTTTCCAAATCAAGAAGCTGGATGTTTTCTCCCAGCCATTACAGTTGTTCCAGGAGAAAAAGGTGATCTCATAAACACAAATAAACCCAATAGATAATAGTCCAAAAGAAGATTCCCCATGACAGATCTAGTGCCTTCACTACTCTTCTCCCCAAAGCCTAATGCTCAAAGAGACATATCTGCAGATGAATCAGCAAAACAATGTATATGAATATATATCCTTCCCCAAGTATTATTTGAGATTGCATTCATTACTGATTTCATTCCTAACTTAAACAGCACGTGGCCTACCCCTCAAATAGGGATTTTCTCATTATTAACATGCAACATGGGCATGGGGGAATGAAATCTTATCTTTTATTTCCTGCATAAATTACCTGTGAAAGACTATGAACACCGAATGCACTTCCTTATTACACCTGCCCTCAGCTGCCTGGTTTGCAGTCATCAACAGCAAGGAAATTGGATGGAAAAGGTACAGAAGAAAGCAAGAACAATAAGAGGACAAGCCACAGTAGGTCATTTAACTTAAAATGGCTTGGGTAGAATTTTTGAGTAAGGATTCCTGAAAAATGTGTTGCATACTTGTCCAGCTCCATGTTACATGTTCAGATTAAATTTACTTCCTTTTCATGAATATCTGTATGTTATTTTTTTTACTGATATAAAAATAAAGCATCTACTCTATATAAAAATATAATCTGTCCATTTCTAACACTGTTGGATTAAAAAAACGTTTTAAATACTTACACGTCCATTATATTGTTATTTTTGCAATGCTGAGTTTTGCTACATTCGAATTTCTAAAATCAGTTTCAAACTTTGTAAAATTTCAGAGTACTAGCATTCATCAAGAGATGAAAGAAAAGAAACTTCAAAATAATCTTTCAGTTGAGGTTTTCCATCCAAAATACAACCATGTTGTACTGAGATAACCAACTTACTGGTGCTACGGTTATGAGGAAACACTAATGCTAAATCAGTCCTGCTTTATTTCCTAAGAATAACAGTAATAACAGCCCTCCCTTGGCATTAATAGCTCTCGAGAATTCAGCTCATAAAATTGTGAAATCATTTTGAAACATGCAGCAGGAAGAACTCTATTATTTTAGAGATTAACATTTTGGAAAAAACAGCACACGAATTTAAATCAAATTATGAAACCATAATACTATGCTAGTTATTAAGTAACATAACTTAATCAAGACATAAAGACATGTATGGCTAAAGAGAAGCTAAACGTGAAAACCCAAATATTCATGAAACCCAACACATGAGATCCTCCCTAGATAGCATAGACTATATACAATGCCACAGGGGAACTGTCAAGCTTAATTAATTATTCTGTGCAATGTTTTTTAAGGTCCATGGAGGAACAGCATTAAAACTGTATATATTACAAATACATCCTCTACCTTTCTATTAGATGTACAGTATACTTATTTACAATGAGCTACGTACAGTGAAAGACGTGTTCATTGCAATAGCAGATGGTGTCATTATATAAGGAAAACTTCCCATGTTTATGTGCCTTTATACTTCTTATAAGATTATTTTTTTTAGGATGTACTGTAAAGATGGACATGTAACAAGATATATGTTCTGATGAAAAATTCCATAATATCACCTTTCTATAGGCATAAAATTCTATATTTCATTTTTAGAGGACTCATTTGGCGTCTCCTGCTTTCCTACGGCTGCGTCAGGAGCAGCATATAGTCCTTGTCACTGGTAAACTTTTCACTGGACAAATTAAGAATATATGATGGAGCTCTTGTATTCTAAGGCCTCTAAGCTCAGTGGTGCTGTGTGCTAAAGCTATCAGACAGCTACTTTAGTACAGACAACTTAGTAACAGGTTCTAATACTGTTAAAAATGGTTTGCATTAATTATTTACATCTACTATGGCAGTTTACTGTAGCCATTGCTGGCGTTCTGTGATGATGCCTGGAAAGGAGTACAGAGCTTGTGAAACCCTGTTCTACCCTCTCAATCCCCTCTGGAATTTTGTGATCCTTGCCACGTATCAGTATCACAAGGATTAAGAGATGCATTTGCAATAATACCAGTAACAGCTTATAAAATGCTTATAGATATACCTTAATTCCATTACAGATGAGAAGCACTTCAATGAGAATCAGATGGACAAAAAATGATAACAAGAATCTTAAATCAGGAATTGGAGCAAAATGGAGAATGAAAGCATGAAGGCTTGTAACTCATCGCTTCCCTCAAAAGCATTCTTGACAGCAGAGTAGAAAACAAGACATGGTAATACTTACGTCATAGCTTGATAAATATATTCGATTCCATAGCGCACTGCAAATTCATCTACAATTTCTTGTGCAGCATCATCAAAGTACACCTTCCAGGCTTCATCACCTCTCACTTCAGGGATTTTTACAACACCATTAGATTTAACTTCCGTCAAGTAATGGAATAGATTCTAAACGTAAGAAATTATTCAAATAGGAAGTTTTGTCTTTTAAGTGACATTTTGGAAGTATATCCTATATAATAGTCATCAATATGTTCATTGGTTTTTGTTGCTTTTCTAAAAAAAATTTCTGAATACTAGCACTAACTAGTCATCGTTTGATAAACAAAAAAATCCAAGACTCTAAACATGTTTCTTGTAATGGAACTGTGGTAGTGCAGGCTTGTGATTCAGCACATTGATGTATCTCCTTGATATAAGGTCACGTCAGTTCACTGGCACAGAGAGACTGCAACATAAAATCACGCAGAAATTTTCTCTTCTCTATCATATGCCCTTGCTAATGAATGAAATTGTGATGTTATAATGCTCACTACGCAGTGCTTCAACTCAATAAATTTCAAATTCATATTTAAGAACTGTAAGTTACAGGAAACCCATCAGAAATATTGCAGAAGCCTCTCAAGAAGGGAAAGGTATGCAACAAAGTTTAGGTTTAGCAACCTTAGGACCAAAGCTAGTGTTTAACTTGACATTAATATCACAAAATGCTTCTCATATTACCTTGCTCCATATGTATCCAAAATCTGAGCAGCAGATTTTATTTCCTATTTTCAGTGTCCAAAAACACCCCAAACTTTGAAATCATTTCAGTTTCGCTGGTTAGCCCATAACTGCCTTGTGGATTATCTTAAAGTAACAGAATCTTGCCATTTATATCACAGGTCAAAAAGTTTGCAATATCAGGTCAAAACCTATTAGCATGAATGACCTGAACATTCAATTTTACAAAGGGTGAATAATGGGATTTTGTGGATATATACTAGTGCTGAAATTTCAGCCATATATTATCTATCAGCTTTCAGAAAACAGTTGTATTTTTAGAGTAGAACTTCAGTGTGGACCACTGAGGGAAGAGGAATCAAATATAAATAAAATCTTTGGAAAGACACACTTTATCAGTGGTGATTATTTTTCAACATTGACAAAAGACATCTAGATGATAGGAGAACAAAATTGAATATCATCTGTGCTTCTCCTCCTTCTTCTTCCTCTCTCCAAAATATGAATTAATGTAGCAGGAAAGAAGTACTTTATAATGAATAGCTATATGTCTGTAACATACAGAATTGGTTCATTTTCTTGATGTTAGTGAGCATCTACGGAGCATCAGAACACTAAAATGAAGTAGGGTACAGGAAGCACTTAGCCGAAGCAACCGCTTCTTTTTCTAACTCCTACAAGCAGGAATGACCGGTTGGAGTGATGTTGTTCTGCCTTTGACTCTGAATCTGATATGCCATCAGCAATATGAAGTAGGGAATCTCAAACAAACTTGTCCTCGGGTGTAGCACCAGTTATTTGTTTCAGTGTTCTAATGCTCTGTAGCCTTTTTTCCTTACCCATGCAACAACTGAATAATAATTTCTGTGTAGTATGTTTTAACTTCTACAACATACCTCATGTAGACATGTATACTGCACATGGTAGGGAGCAACTTGCTCCTCTCCTTTTATTTCAACATTGATTTTCAATCTAATGGCACCAGAGACAGCTGATTTATCTGTTCGCTTTTCTGAAGAGCAGAAAAATAATACATTAGTAACTAACAAGAATACGTATATGTCATGTGAAAAGCTTTCATAAATCATTCTAGATTAATAAGCTTTTTTTTTTAAAAAGCAGAAAGATGTGCTGTTGAGAACAAGAGGATTTTTTTTAGTACCTCACATATGGTTCAGGACATGAAGCAGAATATCAAACTAGAAAGTAAAGAATCTTTCTTATTTTGTCTGCCAAATGCAAACCAGGCTGCATAGCGCTTTGTTTAACACTTTTCCCTTTTCTACCTGGTATATGTGCTAATTATTATTATGAAGGCTTTAGCAACAACCTGAACTACTATATCAGAGAAACTCAAAACGTTCTTAGCAGAGCTCAATTACAGAGCTAAGCTGCATCCTAGAGAAGAAAAAATATGAAGAACTTTGTTTATGCTATCTGTACTGTCCATTTAGTCGCTGTCACTCGTGGAGGCTACTGAACTTTGACTCAAATTTTCACTTTTCCAGTCCACTCTAGCAGTATAACTGACTCGATAAGTATTACAGTTTTTATGCTTCTTTCACAAAGTGCTGTGATGTGGACGGTGATGAACAACTGATAAGAATTGGTATTCCACAAATCCAATTGCTACGTTTATTTCACTTCTCTTTCCTCCATATGATGTGACATACTGCCGTTGTCACTGTGTGTACATATCAGAATAAAACACACCATTTTTTTTAGAATATTAGAATTATCATGAGGCATTTCCCAACTTTTCTTTTTAGATGCTGATTGAAAGTTTTCATTCTAGAGTCTTCCTTCTGCAGAGCACATAGATTTTCCAATGTTATTATTAAGCTGTTTCAGACAAATCAATTCAGCAAAATTTGGTTTAGAAATCCATTTCATAATAATTTGATTCCATATTTATACTGCTTTAAGTCAATGAAGTTTTTGAAGGAATAAAATTAAGAATTCATAATGACTCAGTTATCTTAACCTTTAAAAAAAATCTCTTTATAAATATGAAATAAAGCTAGGTATTCTTTTCATTGTTAATAAGAAATCAAATCGTTCCCTGACACATCTAGATATGTTACTGGAAAATGAAACACTAGACAGGGACACAAGGACTGCTGATTAGGAAACAAATGCTCCACAATTTCAGAAAATTTTTATGAAGTTTTTACAGAGCAGGCAACCTAGATAAAACGTTACTATCACATTTGGATTATCAAATACAAGAGATTGACTTTTAAAGGGCTACTTCAGAATATTTAGTGCATGCAAAGGGATTTTTAGAATTAAGGATCAGTTGTATGCTTAGATTTAAAGGACGTATATTCTGAGACACACTTTTACTTATTTATTTCTGGTTTAAAGAATGATATTTCTTAAGTCCTGTCCAAACAAGAAAGTGCAGTCATTAAGGACCATGGAGAACATTCTGAGCTTCAGCAAGCTGTCTTCAGTTGTTGACTCTGCATATAATCACATCTGACATGTACAGAAAAGAAAACCCAAGCAAGCAAGTTTCATGAAGAACCACAGGTGTAAACACAGTGAAAAACAAAGATGATCAGGCCCAGAACGGTACATAAATAATTTTTTTAAATATGTCATAAAATGAAGGTGGACAACAAGCGAAATATTTGCTAGATTTTTCTATGTATCTTTGTAGATGTATTTCCCATAGAATGCTACTGCGAATGGACTAGTCTGAAATGTTTTCTTACATATTTTTAATTTTGCATTAAAATGAAATAGTTTTCTTTGACATGGTTGTGATTAGTCTGTTCTCTGTAATTGCCATAAGTCTGGACCAAAACCAAGAAAGTATCTTTTATTTTCAAATCAACCTGTAATATTTAAGATTTGAAAAGTTGTGTATCGGTACCAAAGGTTTATTATTTGAAGTCCCAACTATACAGATGCTGAGATTCTACCTAAATTTGTTTTAAAAAAATCAGTAAGAATCATACCTAAATTATACCATACATCCATTTCTCCACTCAATGTTCTTACTTCGATGATCGTTTGCCCGAGGAAGTCATCTGATTCCTTTTTGAAATGTTGTTTTACTCTAGATTTGATGTCATCATCTTCATCCCATACTCTCACTTTTATTCTATCTGTAGAGTTATGGCATTCACTGTAAAAATAACAAAATACAAAATGTGA
Source organism: Leptosomus discolor (assembly GCF_034619465.1). NCBI lineage: Eukaryota > Metazoa > Chordata > Aves > Leptosomiformes > Leptosomidae > Leptosomus > Leptosomus discolor. Next base: position 21,230,076 of record NC_141401.1, on the reverse strand, counting down.
GTGATACATAAGGTACTTAAGTTTGTACTGCTGTCTGATTCGTTTTCCTCGACTTCCATACACTGGCTTAATTGCATGAAGTGACAGAACACAAACAACCTGCAGCGTTCAGTGGAACAGAAGGCCACACCATATCGCCAGGGACAAAACTCCAATGACTATTTATAAGAGAAAGTAAAGAGATTAACTTGACTAAATTATATATACATATAGATTGTATTTAGGAATGTCATGAACATCCCCATTAAAATCATTACTTAATTTACAGTGTGTACTTCTCAACGCTATCATTTAACAAATATCTTGGGAAAGATACAGTTCGGTCAAATTTATTCATTTAGGAGTGCTATGTAATATGTACAGTAGACCACAAAAGCAGTAGCCTAGAATGTTATAATTAAAAAAGGGAGAAAATCTTAAAGAATATTTCCACTACATGGCAGAAAGTTTGCGAGAAAAACCCAACAAGTATACACAAACATCACAGCAAGACAAGACAGGCAATCAGAAAAACCTAGGGAAGTAGCTGCTTTCTTTAAAAGATATATTGCTTTTCTCAAAGACCTTCATTCCCATGGTAAGGAGAAGGAGTAGGGACAGACTACCACACACCGAAAAATTCCTTGCAAATTGAAGTGTCTTACTAACCCCTCATGAGAAACTACCGCATGTATGAGAGAGTGAGGTGGCTTCCCTTGCAGTCTGCAGAGTTCCCAGTGGATACAAATTTTTATTCCCATCCTGCATATATTTGCACAGAAATGAAAAAGAAACTTTACTGCTGCTTATTGCTAGAAGCCACAATGAGGACTGTTTATTGCTGGTCCTTGTTGGCTTTTTATGACTTCATTGGCGTATCCTAACATTGACTGCGGAAGTCTGGGGTAGTGAAAAACTTTCTGATGATATTTCATGGCTAGTACAGACCTGGCACCAGTTATAAGCTATGTCATACTCATGCATCCATACTAACCAAATTTTCTTTATATCCATTCAGTAATACTACAAAAATATTTTAAATGTAACAAAGCTTTAGTTATCTTTAAATACAGCTTTAAAGTGTAGCAGCAAATATTCATCTTCAGCAAAGTCTTAGTTTGACACTAGATTAAAGAGTTTTTACTTGAATTCTATTCCAAGCACTATCGCTCTGATCTGTCTCAGCGTTTCCAACATTAAAACAGTAATACTATAACTTATCTCCCAACTGGCACCCCTCAGGGGTGTTCTAAGAATTAATTAGTGGTGCTAATGGGCTTTGGAAGTATAAAGTACTTTAAATGGTATTATTACTGTCAAGGCAAATCAGTCACTAAAGATGGTATGCAGAGCTTTCATGCTGCCTCACTGTGACAACATTCAGTATCACAGAAATGCTTGTGTCTGTATTCCAAATTTAAACATTGCAGATATCTCTGGTAATTAAAAAACACACTGTTTTGTGATTAGCAAAACTAACAAAGCCTGGTTTCCTTTTGTCTTATGACTGGCTTCCCTGACATCTAACAAACTGCAATCACCTACTGAATCTTCTCCTATAACTGGGATTTTCATAAATTACCCCCTCATATGGACTCCCTGGTGTCTATCACAGGATAAGCTCATACTGAAGATACTGGCAGGATCTCATCTCTGTCTGACCACCTATTTTCATAGAACATGGTGGACGTAGTATTAGGCAATCTGTGAAATTTCTCTGACTGACCACAAAACTCAAAAACTATTGGCAAGGACATATGAAATATAGGAAGACGCCAATGGATCAAATAAACATCTTTGTCTTAAGAAACTAGGCTAAACCCAGAAACCATTTAATTTTCTTAAAATATAAGCTGTCTCTCCTCGGTGATGGCCAATGACAGGACAAGGGCAACGGGTGCAAGCTGGAGCACAGGAGGTTCCACATGAACATAAGGAAAAACTTTTTCCCTGTGAGAGTGACAGAGCCCTGGAACAGGCTGCCCAGAGAGGTGGTGGAGTCTCCTTCTCTGGAGACATTCAAAACACGCCTGGACACAATCCTGTGTGACCTGCTCTGGGTGGTCCCGCTCTGGCAGGGGGGTTGGACTAGATGATCTTTCGAGGTCCCTTCCAACCCCTGACATTCTGTGATTCTGTGATTGCTAGAGTCCTGAATTGCATTTAGCTGTGCACCCAAAATAAATATTAAACAGGGTATTTCTACAGTGACATACAGAGATCCATCACTGGTGAGGCGTTTATGTGACCCTTATCACCATATCTGTTCTGTTGACAGAAATGTTGCTTCTGCTTTGCTTCTCAGGGAGATGCTGCATATATAAAATCATTAACTGGTACTTCAGTACAAATACCTGACTTTTATTCTCCTGACACAGCACCGATTTCCCTCTGATGTACACTTAGCTGATTAAGGAATGTTTACACCCATGGTCAGGACGACTGCCCTTTTCCTTAATCTCCTCATTTGTCTCTCACACATCTTCTGCTGCTTTAACATTGGGTTAGTGAAACATGGTGAGACCTATCACAACCAACGGATTTATTCACGTGTTCATCTTAGTGTCTAAACATTTAACACTGAGTCAGCTCTGCTACGTGTCTGTAAAGTTCCTGTGCCGGGCCCCAAAACCAGCATAGATTTGTGATGTAAGAACAGGAGGGTGGATGAACAAGTATTTCTATTGGCCTGCCCTGTGGCAGTGGGACTGCAGGGAAATTTACTGTTAAAGTTACAGAGCTGTCCCTGCATGATTCTACTTACCTGGCCAGCCTCTCAGAAACAGCAATATATAATGAGATGCACATTATGCTTTAGTCACTTGTGACAGCTGTGCAGAAGCTCTGTGGCTTTGCAAAAAGCATTGGGGGGGATTCCTACTTCTGCTTAATCTGTACAGGAAAATCAGTCCAGGGGATTCAAGGCAAAGACAACATATGCTATTTTCAGTATTCCTCTTCTAGCCACTCCACTTTCTGTGCTCAGTAAAAGTGTTCACTGAGGTGTGGTACAGGAAGGTGAGAAGTGAGTTGTTCTTCAGCAGGCAGAGAATGAAGATACTGATACTTCTGAAAGGCGGAAAAGCTGTGATACATTCAGAGACGCCAGATAGAAGAGGTAGTTTTAATAATTTATCAACAATCTGGTGACACTACATTACTTCTGCATTTACAGAATGCAGCACAGAGATGAAATAATCCTCCCAGCATTCCCGCTCATTCTAACAGCTAGAGTAATAAAAAATGTAACAGTAAACTATCTTTACTATAGTAGCCCAATGTAAATTTAATATTAGGTGCACTAGCTTGACCTGATTGTACACGTCACCTAAGAGATCTGCACCCAGTGTTAGATCAACAACTAATTGATGCTACGCTACTTTCAGTAAAGAAAAAAGTGCAAATGAATGAAGGAGATGGTAAAGAATGTATGGAGACTAATTTCCCACTCTGTCAAAATGAAATTCATTAATCATAACAGCATTCTTCCCTTGCAGCCTTCAGTAAAAACTCTTACATCTGCTAACAAATTCGCACACTCCGAATAATTAGTCTGAGTGGAGAGATTTTGTTTTTCCTCTAAAGAAGTGTTATTTCTGTAACTTAAAGAAAATGATTTTTCCAATAAAATACACTATTTTGGTAAAGCAATGAGCAGACAAATTAGGCTATGTCTGAGATAACATCAAGAAAATGAACTTGACTGACAAGCCTTTGCAACACCTCTGCCTGCTCACTTCCAGTTTTGCACATTTTGTAGCTTAGAAATTTTTTTCTGAATCAACTTTTAACTAATCTTTTCACAAATAAGTAGTCTAAAAATAAAACTACTTTTAATCAGAGCTCCAAAGAAGAGAAGAAAAACCTTTCTTGTCACAATAAGGTAAACAAATCTCTTTAGGACTGGTCTTGTATTCCCTGAGCACTCAGCAAACTAGTTCAAGAGTAGACAGCTAGTGGCAGAAAATCTTTGAAGAACTTGTACTCGAATAAGAAACTTTTCAATGTCACAGATAATGACCAGGCTCATTATAAAAAATATCCTCAAAAGTGACAGAACAAAGAATGTACAAAAAGGGAAGATTACGCTATTCTTACTCCAGTTTTACAGGTGGGATAATGATTCATAGACAGATTAAATCACTCTACAAGTATCTTCCTTACTTCTCTCTCATAGTGCCCTTTCCTCCTTTTCAAAATGTATTTGGCCTTTTTTTTCTCCTGAAGCACTAGCATGCGTTTTTTTTCCCAACAGTAGTTATAAAAAAAAAAAAAGCAAACCGTGAGATAAGTTTCTTTGATAAATATCCTCTCTGCTCTCCAACGAGAACTTCCAAGGTTCAAACAATATTTGCCTACCTAACTTCCCAGAAATGTCAAATCCAGAGCCAACATGACTTGCCAAAGCTCCAGAGAAGTCACTGTGTGTGGTTGTTGACTGACAAACCTGAAGATCTTTTAGTTTGGTTTCAACAGGCTACTTCAGCTGAACGCTGCCAGCCTGCCTGTATAAGAGTATGTGCTGAAGAATCTCTGTGGTCTATTGTAATTGGAGTATACAACCTCTGGTTTTTGCTGTATTTTGTTTTCAGTTTCTTTCTCTGGTAGCTTCTGCTTGTTTAGCCTGTTACAAAAGTACCTGAATTCTTTTTGGACATACATTCATTAAGAAAACATGATACATACCACTTGGTGATACTAACCATAGATACACTTACCTATCTAACTATTTCAGATGGATATTGCTTTAGTTCTAGACCATTACATATACCGTAAATGTCCTCCACAATCTAAAGGAATAAGTTTTGGAAGGTAACATTTTGTTGTTTTAAGTGTATGTTCATTCAGCGAGTAAACATTGGCTTAATTGGAAAACAATTATAAAAATCAAGGTGCTGCTTGGCTACGTGAACTAGATGTGGTAAAAGTAGCTCAAAACGTAGCACAGACAGATCATTGCTTTTTGTAAACCCCCTTACAAACAAGCACAAGGAAGACATGTTGTATAGCAGGTGATATAAAACAATCCAAGAGTTGAACCTTACCAAATTCTTACCCAATTTTATCCCCTGATACTAAGTGTCTTGGCTATCATATGGTCTAGACTGGTAACGGAAGGTGACAACAGAGATTTTGTCCTAAAAGTCCAAAGAAACCACATGGTCATGGGAGATAGCAGAATGAAGTTCAGGAAGCCATTTACTGCTATTATTACCCTCATGTTTATTATCGCTGCCACTACTGCAAGCCAGAGCCAGATATGTTCATGGCATTGCTCTGGGAAGTCTGTTCTCAAGCGTTCAGAGATCGTACCACAGTCTCGCAGGAAATCTACCTATGCCAGTACTTCACTAACCCCACTGTTGGCAGCCCTTTTCTGAAGTCTGATCTAAGCCTCTCTAAATAGAATTTGTGCCTATTACTTCTAGTTATACTATAACAGTAAGCATGGAAAACAGATTGTTCCTTTCCTCTTTGCAGGAGAAAGGATGTGTTTAAAGACATCCTTACCTCCACTACTTGTCTCTTCTCTAGTCTGGACAGTCCCAATTCTTTAACAGTGTGGTCACGGGCCATGCTTTCTGATAAAGTAGAATGAGACTAATAATGCCTTTTCTTGCATTAGTTTACTCTGTCATAACAAAAAGAGAATTGTATAAAATTAACCTGCATGGACAGCAGTTTGAAAAAGAGACTCAGACCAAACATGTTGTACTGTGAAACTGAAAAACATTATTGCTGAACAAGCAATTTATCATTTGAATTGGTTCTTTGAGGTGTTCTGCTCTCTTGTTTTGGACTGAGGCTCTAAGATAGTTATTTTAATTAGTAGGATGTCTCTCAGAGTCTCGGCTGCTTATTAAAGAATTGTTAGAATGGATAAATCCAGTAAACTAATATGCAGATTTCTATGATCCAGTTGGTTTTGTGTAATATAATTCTCTGTTACATACTCGTGCTTATGAAGCGATGCTTCAGCTGTTTCAACAATTCTCATCAGACTGTGTTTAGGTATCACTGGAAACTGAAAGACCATTTAAGCAGTTAACCTACCCTGTTGTCTCCAGGTATAATGAAGATTCTACTTTTTACAAATCAGTTCAGTTGATCAAGAATGTATAAAATGACACTAGCAAAGGACTTTGGTAAGATCCTCTCTTGTATTTATTTCCTATATATGGCCACTTATAGTAAGTATTGCTTTAAATGAACCCACGAATCACTTTGAAGTATAAATAAACTGTGTGAGTGCTGCTCTTTAAGGTAATTCTAAGGAAAGAATATCCACGGCTGGATGCCTCACAAAGCTGCCAGAAAGTCTCACTTCACCAGAAACCCTAGACTGAAATATCCAAAATACAAAGCAGTTGAACAGCTTCTCTGACCAACACAGACACTTTAACTATCATGGTCTCTAATCTACATCAATGCTGTTTGGTGCTAGAGGATACTTTTTCCCAGTATTACCTGCTAAAATACATAGCAGTAAGAATTCTCAGCAACATTCTAATTTGTTTGAACAAACAGTTGTAGAGTTTTTTGTTGGTGGTTTGTTGGCTGTTTTTTTTCCCACTACAAGCAATTGTAAATATTCTCTCTATTGAATTTTATGTCTGCATTGGTATTTTCAGTATATCACCAGGAAATCACGAAGAATGTCAGAAATCAGGCAAATTCTAACCAACTTCTAGTGATGACCATTATACTGGCCAGGTGGTAATCACAGTCTTCAAAAAAACATTTCTCATTGGTCTAATTTAAATCAATTAGATCAAATGTTTTCATGCACTGAAAGGAGTAATAGATATTCAATGGAGCTACTTATCAGAGCCATATGGTGGCCTAGTGACAGCCAAAATAGAAAGAATAAATAATGTAAAATAATCAACCAGTTATATGAAAGGCTTCTCTAATACATAACTGTATTTGAGGCGTTGTGTGAATGAGCAGTCAGAGGAAACGTGAGATCTGCAAAGTCTGCAAGGCAATTTGGAGATGTGAGTTTGCTCAACAGCACTGCCAGAAAAAGCAGATTTCCATGTTTCAGCAATCAACTGTTGAAAAGAGTCAAGAAAAGAATGAAAGTGGAGAAGATTACAAAGATTAAAACTACACAGCCAAAATACCTCTTTCCTTGGAACTAAAAAATAAAAATGCAGTTCCTTGTCCCATATCAGATGCCACACTTAACCAGAAGAGGGAAGATGACAGATCGCTGCGAGACTCTTCCTTTGCTCTGGCATTGAAAAAAACCTCCTCTCTCTGACGTTTTATCGAAAAAATAAAATCTGCTCTGTTATCTGCTTTCTAATAATGCCAATGGAAAGAGCAAAGCCCTTACCACCTATGTTACATTCACTAAAGGAACATCTGCTGGCCTATTTACTTCTCTATCTTGTGTACAAAACCCCATACATTTCAAGGACAGATGTGTTCTCCCTCTGATAGTCTTGCTTTTTACCCAGACGCATGCAGATGTAAGTCAGCTTTAGTTATGATTTATCAATTCCCACATTAAAATTCATGCCAGGATCCCATGATCATTTAGCAGAGGATGTCATTCCATTTTGTCAGAAACATTGACTCTCTGCTCACCATACCTTCATATGAGGGCCCTGTGCGACTCGACAAACCAGAACACTGCCCTCAATCCGTGTGCTGTGAAGACCAAATGCATGGTGGGGAGCCAATGGTTTTTTCCAAGGCTTCGTTTGAAACCGATGGGGAGATTTAAATAAATGCTTTGGTATTATGAGTAAATACATGATTGTAAGATTTGGAGATAGAGTTTATTTCTGCATTTTATCATACAGGAGTTACAACGATGATTAGCATTTGATCTTAAATAGGACTACCAGATGTCACTAGTAGAGCCTAATTTAAATGGAACTTCCTTAGTCAATAAAATAGTTATATTGATTTCCTTTAGATTTAATCCTGTGGTTAAACATTTATAGTTTATTTAATACACTTCAGAAATTCTCATATACTTTCAATTGAAATCCAATGCACTAAATAAGTCAGGGAGACAACTTTGTTTTAGAAAGTACAAATGCTACAAAAATGATTGAAAACGCATGCAGTTCAAAGCAGTTACTCAGGAGATTTACGCTATAGTAAGGTTTGGGGTTTTTTTATTAGTGTTATTGCTAGAGCAGCAGATGATAGTAATACTTAGTGCTAGGCGAAAAAAAAATACAGTATTTTCAAGTTTCCAGGGATTTTATGGTAGCCCTGTTCACGTCTTTGAGACAATACATTTAAAACTTCGTCCCAAATTTGCTGAATTGCTCATTCAACTTTTGACACTGTGCAATGCAGACAATGAAACGCAAAAAATTATCTCCCGCTTTGGTTACTCACAGCCATTCAATGTGGTTTGACACTTCAACTTTAGTGGAATAACACGAAAAGTAACTCAAAAAGAAAACATGATTTCTATAGGGTAAGGCTGTAAAAGTTTCTGAGTGTGTGTTTTCTCTGAATTAACTAGTCATTTCTAGTACTGGCCTTTGAAGCTGTGAAAGGTGTGGATATACCTTAATGCAGCTGGATTACCTAGTACAATAGTGGAATGATAACCTCTTCCAGACAATAGTGAAATTATAACCTCCTCAACAATAACGTAGCAGATTTTAGTCAAAAAGCATGGAAGAGAAAATAGCTGTTGTGCTACCTGGTAAGAAGGTAACCTCTCGTGCTATGACATTGCACCTTCCTGAAGAAAACAGAGCTCTATTTCAAATGCCTTAACCCTAACAGGAATAGTTTCTATGGTTTATGTAGATAGGAATAATGACAACTGCTGTCTTCCTTACAGTAGGAAAGGAATGAAAGAAGAAACTAAACAATGAAGACAATTATTTAACATTACGGTGACTGGTTATTTTGAAGTTGTCTGTTGCACAAGGTGACTAACTAGAGATTCTGAACCTTGATGGGGCAGTCTGCAGGTTCCTGAGCTGTTCTGCTGCTACTTCGTAAATTCAGCGTTGCTTAAATAATGACATACCATTTTTATCATCACTGATACAGGGTTTTATCAAGTTGTATCAAATTAACATCCAGTTTTGAGTAGCACTATTAGATCTTATAATGTAGTACCGTAAGGTTGGACTATTATAATGTGTCAACAGTTTACATACATTCTCAGTAAATGCAAATAAAGCCTTTGTAGTTAACAAACACTAAAATTGAGTATCCTTTCTTATTATTACAATTTCTTGTTTTCATAATTTACTGTGCTAGTGTTTTCACACAGCTTCCATAAAATACCTCCTAACTTCACATGTTAATACTGTGATAGGTGCTTTCAGGCTACACTAGAACTTTTCGGGACAATTTAAAATATCTGCCTAAAAACCCAGTTCTCTTTCACTTAAATTTTCCCCCAAAACATACAGGGTTTATATTAGCCTTTCAGAATCCTTAACTGACTTGAACAATAGTAGTAAAGTGCACTTAGTAATCAAGATGAGAAAAGAATAAATGCTGAAATACTTTTGCTACATGCAGAGTGTCCTGGTTTCTGCGAGGATAGAGTTAATTTTATTCCTAGTAGCTGGTACAGTGCTGTGGCTTGGATTCAGTGTGGGAATAACGCTGCTAACACCCTGATGTTTCAGTTGTTGCTGAGTAGCGCTTGTCCCAAGGCAAGGACTTTTCAGTTTGCCATGCTCTGCCAGCAAGCAGGAGCTCAAGAAGCTGGGGGGAGCACGGCCAGGACAGCTGCCCTGAACCAGCCAAAGGGATGTTCCGCAGTGGGACGTCAGGTTCATGCACAAACCGGGGGGAGCTGGGCAGGGGGGCAGGTCACTGCTCAGGCATTGGTCAGCAGTGGCAAGCAACTCCATTGTGCATCGCTTGGCTTTTCTTGGGTTTCATTTCCATCTCTTTTTGTTTTCTTCCTTTTCATTGTTATTATTATAATATTTTATTTTAGCTATTAAACTGTTCTTATCTCAAGCCATGACTTTCACTTTTTTCAATCCTCCTCCCCATTGCACTAGGAGGGGGGGAGTGAGCGAGTGGCTGTGTGGTGCTTGGCTGCTGGCTGAGCTCGAAGCATGACATCGAGGAACAGCACTGAATAAATTGACACTGTTGTCAGATTGGTCACATTCTCAGGAACGTGTTGCATCCTAAGGCAATACTTTCAGGAAAGGAACAGTATAGTACCCGTGAATTAGAATCTCCTGTACTGTAACATGTCTTCCTGAAAGAAGTGCTAGGAACATTGCCAGGACTAGAACTAGCATGAAATCATATTCAAACCTTAGTCAATGTATTACAGACTGAAAGATCATGGGTTTGTGAAAGGCAGGTCCTGCTTGACTGACCTGATGTCCTTCTAGGACAAGGCGACCTGCTTGGTGGACAAGGGAAAGGCTGTGGATGCTGTCTACCCAGACTTTAGTAAAGTGCCTTTGACACCATTTCCTACAGCATTCTCCTGGAGAAGCTGGCTGCTCATGGCTTGGATGGGCGTACTCTTTGCCAGGTTAAAAACTGGCTGGACAGCAGTGGTGGTGAATGGAGTTCAATCCAGTTGGTGTCTGGTCACAAATGGTGTTCCACAGGGCTCAGATAACATCTTTATCAGTGATCTGGATGAGCTGATCGAGTGCACCCCCAGTAAGTTTGCAGATGACATCAAGTTGGGTGGAAGCGTTGACCTGCTCGAGGGCAGGAAGGCTCTGCAGAGGCATCTGGCCAGGCTGGATCGATGGACTGAGACCAACTGTGTGAGGTTCAACCAGGCCAAGTGCCAGGTCCTGCAGCTGGGTCACACCAACCCCACGCAGCGCTGCAGGCTGGGGATGAGTGACTGGAAAGGTGCCCGGCAGAAAAGGACCTAGGGGTGCTGGTTGACAGCCAGATGAATGTGAGCCAGCAGTGTGCCCAGGTGGCCAAGAAGGCCAACAGCATCCTGGCCTGTGTCAGAAACAGTGTGGCCAGCACGAGTAGGGAGGTGATTGACCCCCTGTACTCAGCACTGGTGAGGCCGTACCTCGAATACTGTGTTCGTTTTTGGGCCCCTCACAACAAGACATTGAGGCACTGGAGCAGGTTCAAAGAAGGGCAATGAAGCTGGTGAAGGGTCTGAAGCACAGGTCTTATGAGGAGTGGCTGAGGGAACTGGGGTTGTTCATCCTGGAGAAGAGGAGGCTGAGGGGAGACCTTATCACTCTCTACAACTGCCTGAAAGGAGGTTGTAGTGAAGTGGGTGTTGGACTCTTCTCCCAAGCATCAAGTGATAGGATGAGAAGAAATGGCCTCATGTTGCGCCAGGGGAGTTTTAGGTTGACATCAGGATAGACATTAGGAAAAATTTCTTTGCTGAAAGCGTCATCAAGCATTGGAACCTGCTGCCCAGGAAAGTGGTGGAGTCACCATCCCTGGAGGTGTTTAAAAGACATGTAGATGAGGCGCTTAGCAACACGGTTTAGTGATGAACTTGGCAGTGTCAGATTAGTGGTTGGACTTTATGATCTTAAAGTTCTTTTCCAACCTAAATGATTCTATGATTCTATCTACTGTGCAGTCAGGGTTGAAATTCTGTGATTTCTGACAACAAATTATACCATATCCAATTCAGAGGCTGTTGCTAAAGAAAGGAGGCAGGAAGATTGTACCATGCTCTCCACATCAGCCTTCTGGACAACACTCAGCCTTGGAAAGGGTAGACATTACAAACAGCCCATCCCAGAGCCTGAAGTTACTATCAAATTCCCCAGTTTCACTGAGGAGAATCATGACATTGAATAACAACGCATTTAACCTGCCCAGTCAGTATCTGAGACATAGGAAGGCATTTATAATGCCAACATTTGGTATGTAAGGTCAAAGTCTGAAAACTGTTACTTAAGTTCTCTAAAAAATTAGAATAAATAGACACCACCAACAGATCCCCCAAAAGACATAATTATGAGCCATATGGTTAGCATATCATAAAGTCACAATAAACTTCTATGCTCTCTCCATTCAGAAGTTGCTAATTTATTAACACTATGAATTTGTATAGTATAGAGAACAAATACAATCTGGTAGCATTATATTACTTAAATGTAAATTTAAAAAGCAAGAAACAACAGTATCTTCTATACTTACAAATAGAATTTTTCATCCCATACTGGGTTCAAGTTTCCAAAAATAGTCTTTGTTCTCCGCTTGGTTTTGCCAACTTGCACAGTAACATATGGGTCACTTGAGCCGGTTTTGTCCTTAGCCTGTAAGCCCTGAGCACAAAGAACTGCAACAAAAGGAGAGAAATGTGCTTTAGCCCTCATGGTCTTCATTGCCAAGAAATAACTGAGACAGTGACAACAGCAACAGGAAAAAAAGCCCTCAAGCTGAGGGCTCCTGAAACAGAGCATATGAACAGAATTTTCCCAGTGCCTGTTACTCTGGAGATAGGCAAGGCTTGCCTAAGTACCCTTCTGGACTGTATAAAATTTACAAATATGGTTTAATAGAGTAATAAATGTAAAACTTCACTACAAAGCACAAAATGAATACTTTTATTGCCATGCATAATTCAGACACTCAAACTTTGGTTTGATCAGCATGGCAAGTAATACAACGTTGTATAACTTGGCGTGAGTCTAATAATTCCCTAAAATTTCCATTTCACACTCCTCAAACAAACAAATAAATAAATAAATAAATAAATAATTTCCAAAATGTCTCCAAAGATCCAAACTAAAATGTCCAAAATAAAACCTCTAATTTTCAAAAAATCTGAATTGTGGATTATGAAGCTAAACATGAGGGGCATAGTTATGTCTGTCATTTGTTTTCCTCATTTGAGAGATGAACCATGAAGATTTTCAGAATTTTTCCTATTCTGTCACAAATAGGGTGACAGTTCAGATCAATTATCATTAGCTGTTTCTGTATTTGTCAGCATTTCTGACAGTTAACGTGGGTGTATAATTAATTTATAAGCATTTTGTGGCAAATATAAATACACATAATTTGATTTTTATCATAATTCTTAAACCCAGAAATCTCAGGAGAAACAAGAGCTGTCAAATAGCAGCCTACCAAATCCAGAGCGCTGCAGCTAAAACACTTGCCATGGCTCCTAGCATCACAGAGCTTGGTTTTATTATTTTGCACATATTATTTAAATCATCTCACTGGTAACATTTAGTTACCATTCTCTAATGTCAATCTTTTTGGATAATGAAACTCCCTCAGTGTGCTCAGAAAAATGATTACACAAAAATGGCACCTTCTTACTCAGCAGATCAGCTCCCAGCAGGGGTTCGGTCCTACCTGCTGACTTCAGCAAAACAAGCCAGTTTCTGTTACTTTTCTACACATCTCGTTCACATCACACACTGAGGGTATTTCATATCGCTGCCTTTGAAGTCTTTGGCCTTTTAGTTTAATCTCTGTTTGTCTCTAATCCAATAGCAAATAAAGTCAGGTTGGCCTGTGTAGTCAGTTGAGCTTTTATTCAGATTTTCTGTGCTGAGGTTTTAATTCAAAAACTGAAATATCAGAGTCAGAGGACCTGAAAATCTTTATGAGTAACGAGGCTAATGCAGTTGGAAGCAATCTTGAGTATTTCCTGGGTGCACAGGTTTCCCTGGCTCAACATCCTTGAACTGGAACACACCCTTAGTCAAGTAACAAGAAAACATGATGAGTTTCAAACTAATGGAGTCTGGAACTGCAAGCTGCAGTGTTCTTAACATTACAGCCATTAAAAACCTCAAAACACAACTGTGAAGTTTAACGCCTGCAATTGGTGGCAAAAAGTTCAGCAGTAGCACAGGAAATACTGGTAGGAGGTAGAAGAGACAAAACAAGACCATTTTCTTGCCTTCCTTCCTAGAGCAGTGGAATATAAAGTAGTTTTGCTAACAACTGTAATTTAAAACTCTTCCAGTTAGCATGCCATAAATTCAGTCACTTATAGATGCACCAAGTAGGCAACTGAACACACAGTTCCAGCCCTAATTATAATAAATCTTATTCTTGAACCAGGGGACTAGGAAAGAAAGAGCTCTTAGAGCAAACAGTTCGGAAGAAAATTTACCCGTGATGGTTATTTTTGCTGACCATTTGGATGTTCCATCCAAAACACTTTGTTTTGCTGCTTTTGTGTACTGTACAAAATCTTCTTTAGAAATATTAAACATTTCCTGGATCACTTCAAACACCTCTGGTCTATTTTTCTCTCTAATCTTCATTCTTTCCTTCATAGCACTAATAATATTCTGTGTTTTATCTTCTGCACCATGTTTGGAACTTTTCTCAGCAGCTCCTGAAATGAAAGAAAAGGTCAAAACTTTTATTAAAAAATTGCTATCTTAGTACTTTTTCTCCTCTAGAGTCTCCAGCCAATTCTTGGTACTGCAGTACCCAAAGGAGATGTGTGTTTCATCTGGATAATATCAAGCCTCGTATGTTTATTCTTTGTGATATGTAAAATTATCAATTAATTTTGCTTAACGTGACAGCTTAATATTCAACTTCAATTAGGTATGTGGTATAACTAGAAATATTTATTGAATCAGTCTTATTCAGTACTGTGAAAAAAATCTGAACATGTGAGTAACTTTTCCTACATAATTAGGCATACTGATTCTTCCAGAAAGTTATGCAGAAGTGTGCAGTATTGGGGTCTCTGCTTTGTCTTTTGCCTCTGTTACTAGCTAAACTTCAATAATGTATAGGTGAATTATCTTTCAAATAATTTAACATTTTTTTTCCTAAGTCAGCATGATAAAACAGTATTTTCACTCCTTTCTCTCTCTCCTTTTGGAGTAGGATGGTACAAGAAACCATACTTGGTTCATTAGGGAAAAAAAAAAAACAAAATTAATAGAAACAGTATTCAAATGAGGTAATGTTTCCACCTCCCTTATTTTTCAGAGAATTTTTAGTTTGACAGTAAGGACATTAATCTAGACTCCTGCTATGCTCTCCCACAGTGGAAATCTAATGAACAGGAGAAAGAAATAGGCATAGTAGCTTCAGACACTTTCTTGACTGCTTTCAGAAGTATCTCAATATTTGCTGATGGTGCCTGCACTCTTAGAAAGTTTTTCATTCCATGAAAAAAAAAGTTAATTATCACATAAATCCATTTATAGAATGTCCTTTGTCTATCGGAGGAAAGTGTTTCTGATCAATGTCTCCACAATACATATGACATTGAAATAACCTAAGTGTACTCTTGACAAAACCAAATGTCCATCTTGCCATTGGGTGTGGGGAAAGAAACATCAGACTTGTGTGGTGAGAACAGTATTGCAAACGTTGGAAGCAAAAACTTAAAAGTCTCACAGTGTTAAACAGGCAATTTTAGCTCTTGATGAGACTGACATATAAAGCAAGATGCAAGAATCCTACAAATTTTATAGTCAATGTCACATTACCACTTGTTGTAGGTATTGCTGAATTTTAGCTCATGTTGTTAAACAGTGCTTGAGGGCTTATGGCACTAAGCATGACAATAGTCATCATAACTTGCTATGCAATTAGAATTCAGATATTTCAATACTGAAGAGGAACATAGCTCCTTTTCCACAGGACCATCAAACACCATCATGTTCTTTTGATGGCATCTTTTGTTGAGGCACTCTCAGTTTGCAATGGCTAAAGAAGAAATTGTCAATACATCTATAGAGTTGGGAAGGGTCATCTTTCAGCATAAGATCTCTGTGAAGTCTTACAGAACAAACATATTAGGCTTTGTTTTCTTTACTATTTTCATTGGTCTGAAGTTTTCTTAGCACATTGGAGGATGAAAAAGAAAGAGAAAGAGAGAGATAATTAAGTAGGAAGGCATAATGTCGTAAGGTTGGAAAAGTGTGGGATGAGACACCAAATACCAGTGATTCCAGATTGTCAGAAGACTGAATTATATGGCTTCTTCAAGGTGTTTTCCATGGATACTAAATATTTAGAAATTCTGAATAACTCTTGGTCTGAGCACCAAATTTATTTGAATGCAGAAGACCAAGGTTCTAGTGCATAAGGACTTTCCACACTGAAAAATTAGGACTTAGTAGAAAAAGAATTAAATGCTACCATGAAACCAAGTACCAGTTAAAGAATTCTCTAGCTATTTTATCATGAAGGAGATGAAAATGGATGCCTGGAAAGAATGACAGGTAGCTCTTGCAAGTTGCAGGAAACAAAAATTTTTCATGTTTTCTTATTTTCTGCCCTTCCTTAAAAAGTACAGATACAATATCATAACCAAGTGATAAACCATGGACACAATCTGAATGGCAATAAAGTATTCCTGTTGAAAACCTTGCTGATTTTTGAGACAGTACAGATAAAATTGGAATATACGTTAAAATGCAACTTCAATTAAGTTTTACTGAAAAATGTTCATAGCCTCCTGTTCATACTAAATTATTTGTTGCGGCTATTTTTACATCCTCTATTGCTGACAGTCTATCAACAGCTCTTTTCATGCAGTATTGATCAGATTAATTAAGACAATATCGTAACTTATATTGCATAGGAAGTTAACAAGCCCATTTCACCCTTGGGACTGATACAAACTCAGCATGATTGAAATCAATTCTGATTTAATATTGCACCTACCACAAAAAAGGGATATCTTGTTGAAGATGAGAGGTTTAATAAAAGTACTACTGATTTTTTTTAAACCTAATTTATAACAAGCTTATGTATTGACTTTAAAGAGCTTGAGATGTTAATTCATTTCTGCAGTCTATGTTAGCAATCATTACATATAAAAAAAAAATCACAGAAGCTTGGAGGCCAACGTGTCCTAGTGATTATGAGATGGCAAAAAAGATGACTGATAAAAATAACCACAGCGAACCACATTCATTTCACTTTATGATACTGTAAGCATCAGCTTTCTTAAAAAATAAAGATTTAACCAACTGCACTGGTCAGTTCATTTTGTCAAAGGAACGTTATATACTTTTAACATAAATGAAACAAAGCACATCTATTTCTGCTATTTGAAAGTCATGGTTCGAATAGGAATCCAGCACTAGCCCAATTCCTTGAAGAATGTACAGAGAGTAAGCTTCTATTAGATCCACTGTGAGGTGTTCAGGTTTGTTTTGAGGCCCTCCTACGAGGTGAATCCCACATCCCTTTTTGAGAATATCAGACCAGATGAATCCTACATTCCATTTTGAGAATATCAGAACCGGTTCAGTTCCCCATCTCCATGTGTTCTTCCTCCTGGACGTAAATAGTGCTAAATAAGATGTGCATAAGGGGAGAGGTTAACTTTAGAAAGCTGTCTCTACTTCCTCCATCAACTTAATGAGTAGTTGGTTGGCAAGTGACTGGGACATGTACTACTGCCAGCAGAAGTACAAGCTCATCTTCTTTTAACTTATTTTCACATCTCTAAGTCCAGGTAATACAAACCAAGTGATTCCCAGCAGTACTAGGGTGTTAAATGACTACTTAAAACAGGGAGAACAATAGGCTGATGGGCAATTGTTTATTTTTAGCAAGTCTCAAAATGTATCTAGAATGAAATGGGACAATTAGTCAATAAGAGTGAACAGGAACTGACATTACGAAAACATACCTTCTTTTGACCAGGTAACAGAAGTTATTTGCACTTATTGGAGAAGCTACTCACGATTATCTTCTTTATACACTTTTGAAAACTCGCCACCAACAATCATTTAATGCTGCACAATACACTTTTATAATATTTGATTTTCAGAGCAGACATTCTTAGTTGTGAATCTATGTCAAAATCTTAGCTGTCAAACACAGCACAGTTTCAACCATAGTGTGGAATCACAACTAAGTACAGTTAAGCAGTTTGACTTAGAAATTTGTCATTGATTTATGCTCCATGGGGTCAGTTGCTCTGGTAAATTGTGATTAGTTTCTGAACAATATGAATCGTGAGAATCCATCCCTTGTGACAGCTACTCACATAAAGAACGCAGTGGGAAGAAAGAAGACCTGACTGGAATATCTGTATACCTTTCCTACATGCAGAAGCTAGGCAAACACTCAGGAACATAACAATGGTGAACAATACGGAGTAACTCTGGAGCTGTAAAAGCTCCTTCCATTCCAAAATCGGAATATCAGAAAGTCTTCAGGTCTTGATTTTCTATGGTTTAGGATCTTGTGTAGTAATTGTGCTGTAATTTAAGTATGGTTTAAACACACCTCAGATATTTTTGGAGGAGAATGTATGGTGGCTGGAACTAATTTGGCCAACGAAAAACCAAAGAAAAAGGTTGTTTTATCTTAATTCCAGCCCCAAAGGGCTTCCTTCCACATACCTGGCTTGGTATTTTGAAGGGACAAGATCCTATTTACTCTTTCATATTTTTGTCTATTCTATAGGATACTAATATGACTACAATAAGTACTAGATTTTTTAAAAACTTTACTTGGGCATTTCTTATGTTCTGAGCTAAACAAAATGAAGAGGGTTTACATTATGTAACAAACTGCTCTGGACGTTGCCTTAGATAGTGGAAAATAAATAATATATTGATGTTACCAAACATTATTTTGTAACTGATCAGCAACATTTGGCAAGTTCCAAGGACAAAAGCAAAGTAGGTATTTTGTAAAGTTTCTGGCTGGCTTCTCAGCCAATGAACATCAACGCGCTTTCCCTGATTTCTGCCAGTCTGGCCCTTCATTTCAGGAAATACCTGAGTTTATACACAAAATCAAAAGGTGTGAAGCATTGCAAAGCTTTAGCTGTCAGGGAATACTCACTCTGCAAACAGTCAGCATTTAGGAGGTCTTGGCACTTCTCATGGCATTTGACACCACATTCAGTGCATCTCATGCCCTGTCTGGCTATGCCCCAAAGCAGACCTTCACATTCATAACAGTACGTGGGAGTTGTAGCTGTCCAAACTTCAAAGTTATGAGGTGTAGTTGATGATATTGGATAGATCAAAGCCTGCAATGTCTTCTTGAAAACATGTATTTTCTGTGGTATAAGAAAAAAGAAAAAAAAGGACTTCAGCTGAAGTATTGCTTAATACAAGTGAAGTGGAGCTTAAGTACACATCATTACACTTACAAAGTTACAAAATACCAGAACACACACAGAAGTATGAACTAATTTGCAAAATACCTATTTACTCATTTTGCCTTGCAAATGGAGGCGAAACAACCCTGGATGACCATTTTGACCGATTAAAGAAACAATAGTTAAGTTGGAATCATGTCAGTCAATTAACAGAGTCCTATATATTTTTTATATTTTGAGGCAGAAATTAAAATATTCATTAACATTACATTCATTGATGCATTCTAAGTAGTTACCTAATACATTACTTCTGAATATTTAAATACTTCCTACAGGAACTTAGACACACTGCACAAAATGTACTTTGATCATATACAGCGCTATTTTTTAATACTTAATGTCTATATAGTCTCCTCAGCAACTAAAAGTGGGCCATTTTTATGGTTCTATTTTGTCTGTACTCCTATAGTAACATACTCATCATTTCCTTTTTAAGCACCAAAATGCTTTTTACCTGTAAACAAGAATGATCCATACTCTCAAAAATCCACACCTGTTTCTTGGACTGTGTTGGCTTAGGATCCATGACAAGTTCTAGCAGAAAAGCAGTTATTGGCCATTCACTGATTAGTACTGCAAATAACCTGAATCTCAGCTCCTTAGTGATTAATAAGGTGAAAACGAAGCAATCCCTGAAGTCCCTTTTGTGTGTAAAACATGGGCTTATATGTCCACAACGGTCTGGTTTGTTTATTTGAGCTTTGTTTTCAGGCACCCAGATCTTCTAAGTCCAGTTGGTTCATTGGGAATAAGAAAATCTCTGCAGCCTGTAGGCAGCATTTGGCACCACACAAAAATATGACCTTGGTTTATATAATTTTTTTCCGCTAAATGCACACATGGCTGCCACGAGTGTATTAGAAATTCTAGACCTATTCCCTTATAAATGAATAAAGTGTCTCTTTTAGAAAGAGCAAACCGTATTAAATGAGGTAGCACAGTGGGAAGCGGGGTATTTCTGAAAGTTTGTCTGTCCTCAGTCTCGTGTGGATATAAAGTAAGGCAGCTGTAACGCTAACTGTGTAGCTGTAGCAAACTGGGGAATAGCATTTTAGAATTTGCACGGTTTGTCCATATAAGCTTTAACATCAGTCCCACAGTTCAGACATACAGAAAGCAAGGCTAACTTATTCAGCTGAGCATTTGGTAACACTCCCATAATTTTAATATTCAGCTCTGGTAAGTGTATGCTGGGCGCAAGATATAAGCCTGTCTAACAACATACTGACATGCTCTTGGGTTTATATATTTGCATCTCTGCTCAAACGTGTGAGATATTCTGCTAATGTTGTCTGATAGAAATAAAATACTGTTTTGTGTGCACATCTGCATAATTTTGCATAAACAGAGCCATCAATTAAAGGACTTTTGCTACCACAGGAAAACCATTACCACGTAGCCATAAATCTACCATAGGTTCGAGCACCACAAATTACAACGGCAAACGTTAAGTAGCTCAGGCTGCAACAACTCTTATCGAAGTTCATAGTTACATGCTGAAAACAACACCCATCCTGCGAAGTCTGGCCAAACCCGTGGGGTCAGACGTTTCATGGACGTCTGATCCTTGCACCTCTGAGAACACTGTAGAACTGAACAAAGAAAAGCAGCTGATAGAGCAGGGAAGACTAAAACCCATTTTAAATTGCTCTCCAGGGTGCTTGCTTAGCCTATCCTAGACAATTAGCCACCTAGTAACTCCCCTGAAAGCATGCAAAGGTTGCACCGGGTTGACTTGGCAGACCATAAGAGGGACTGGGCTAGTCATGGCCACCTAACTTGGCAAACTTCATATTTATGCATTTCTCCACCCTGTCTCCCATGTCACAGCTTACCAGCTACAGGGATCAGAAAGAAAACTTCAAAAACAACCTAAAGTGAATTTATGCAGCTTGTTGAGGAATCATGTTTCTCGGAAACCACCAGGTCTTTGAAAATTCCTTTGCAGATTACTCTCTCTTACTCCTGAGCTTCAGTGGTATCAGTACAAATCCTGCCCTTTCACCCTGCTCAGCTTCACTGTTTTTTTCACGGCATAAATTGTTTTAGAATTTTGCCAGTAACTTCCATCTATTTCTGAAGTAATGAAATGGCACAGCTCAACAAGCCTTGAAATAAACATCTGAGGGTAAACAAAGTTTTCAGCTGAAAGACACAATTTATGGATTGGTTTTGCTGCTGAACGTGATCTTTCCCCTGTTGTTAATAAAGCAAACTGCAATTGTAAAGGAGAATTTTATTTATCTTACAGTCTATGGGCTTTCATTCCTAATGCTTTTCTCTGTTTAAATGTATCTGTTATATGCATCCACTGAGCCCTGCGCATGGCAACATTTAGCACAATTTATATATAGGGGGATTATTTAGTTATCTGCTTATCCTCCAAAGGGAAGTTTATTTCTGTCATATAGCACTTGAGATTTTTTTCACTGTCATCAATGTACTATCTTCACAAACTTGCAGCTCTGTGTCTTAGTTCAGCAAAGCAATCAAATGAATGCTCAACTGAAAGTATATGCTCAAGCCTCACTGAAGTTAATACTTTGGCAATGCTTAAAATGTCTTCGGATCAGAGCCTGAGAACGTACAAGCTCACTGTATCATGAATGCCTTATACCAGAAGGAGGGTAATGCCGGCTGGCAAAGCTCAAAGCATTTAACCTCAGGTTTTAATTTTTGGAGTAGTGGCGTTTGATTTTTCATAGAAGGCATTAGTTCAAAGAATTTCCATACTGAATCCAATCAGCCAAATAACCTGCTTCCACCAGAGTCACTAATATTCCCTCCAGAGAAAGCTGAGGGACAGTAAAAACCAGAAAAGCCTTAATCAGAGGAATAACTTATCCAAAGGGGATTTTCTTCCTTAACTCTAATCGGTGACTGCACCTCTTCATCCGATCTTGTGGGGAGTATCTGGACAGTTCTTGTATACCTGAAAATGTCTGTTCTTTTTGTTTTCAAATCTTGGTTTACTTAGTTTTAATGACGCCTTAAGGCGTTAAGTTCTGCTTGCTACACGCAGACCAAGTAGAAAGGAATTACCTTTCACTTGTCTTAAACATCTTGCAAGTGGTGTACAATGGTACACAATGCCAGTGTACCATTACATTTATCCTCAAAGGGTACTCAGTTCCCTTTAGTATGTCTAGTGAGGGCTGGCATAAGACAAGCTTCTCTTATTCACCTCTTCTCTGAATTAGCTTTTTACATTTTCTCATCAAATGACCTTTTACATATCTAAATTATATTTGTGGTTTGCCTTTGGACTTATATTTTTATTTAAAGATTTGTTAAAAAATATCTTTTTCTGGTACGCAATTTTTCATATGGCCTGGTTCAAATGGAAGCCAAAGAGTACAACAGCATAAAAACACATTCAACTTATTTTTCCCTTTCCATTCCTTCTGAAACATAATTCAGTAGTTTTTTCTGATTGACAGCAAGCGTTGGATAAATGTTTCCATTGATCTCTTCACTGGGATTTGCTGCCAACCTTTTTTCCTCCTGAACAGCACCACTTGAGCCAGAATCTGTAAGTGCAGTCCAAATTATTCTTTCTTGTCCTGCATTTGTTGGCAATTAATATTATCACCAAAACTTGCACCTTTAGCCTTCCAAAGTCATGGCCTGGTAGTTGAATGAGGAAAAGCATGTAAAGGAACAGTTGAACCTTTATTTATTGTCATAAAAGGTAGTAATATTTATAAATAGTTTTATTTGTTTGTTTAGGAGACATCTTTTAGTGAAGCATATGGAGTGTATTAGGGTCTTTTACTGAACTTAGATGTTTGTGTAGCAGCTGTAAAATAGGTAGAAAAAGTCTATTTTACACCCCACACATGGCATAAATTTGTTCTCTATAATTTTCCCTCAGCCTTTAAGTTCTTTTTAAGATTCCTTAGTTCCCCTTCGTTCTATCAACCTTCATTGCTATTTTGAGATAGCAGAACAACATAACTACTGCTCATGCTGAAAGATCATTTCAAACAGCAGCTGTTTCCTATCCCATCAATCGATCCCTGAGCACTACCAAATTGTTCCTTTATGATTACCATATAAGCACAGAAGTTCAGAATAAATCAAAGAAGAGTGATGGCTGCGTGTATACTTGTGCTATGGGTTTCAGTTCCCAGAGTATCTGTCAACATATTCTGCTCTTCCATTCTTCTACTATGGAGCTTAACAACAGTGTAAGACAAATGCCACACTTCATTTCTCTGAATGTAGGATATATTCTAGAAGGCTATGTTTGCACTAGCAATTTAACAAACACATAAGGGGCGTTTATGCCTTCAAATTAGTGCATTTGCTTTGTTCAGACATGTAAATCTGCTTGTATCACACTTCAAGTATTCCTGGAGAAAATGGCACCTTTGTGTTTTTGTTTAAAATAAATTTCTTTTGCAAAATGTATGTGAAGTCAATAATGGAAAGCCACAACACACTGTTTTTACTAGCCATGAGAATACAATTTTTCAAAAGATTCCTGGTCACTTGTATGAGTTAAATATTTCTTCATCTAGAGTCACACATGTTATTCCCAGGAGTTACATTTACAAAATCAAATGGTGTCCCAGGCACATTTAGGGACTGGGGTAAAAAACCAAATGGTCACACAGAAACCTTCTTGCAGAGTCCTGTCACTCTATAATTGGGATCATGGTGTGATTAAGAGAGACAGGCGCTGAAAGACTGCAGGTAGAGCATGGTGCAGCTGGGTAATTTAAAATAATGGTTTCCCCAAGTAACTGTTTTGTAAAACAAAGGTTTCTTGCTTAGTCTCTTCAAACTGTCATGGAGGGGAGTCAGCAGAAGCAAACCTGGTCTTGTCACCATGGATCAGGCAGCAAATTCCGCTCAAGATCGCTGAAAGTTCCTACAGAGTAAATAGAATGCTTATACACACAGTTTTATCCAGTTTGGAGTGTCTAAGGCCGAAATAACTCCTAAAGAGCTTTGAACACAAATTTCATCATTATTTAAATGACTTAAAACTGCCACTGGAAGTACTTACCATTTCATCGTTGTTTATGGAGGTCCGGATGAGCATGGCCATGGAAATACCAGATTTTCGAGCTGCAAGTGTCTGTTTAAAGCAAATGCAAAACTGTTAAAAACTGTACTCTTAACTCTAGTCGTTGAATCTAATGGAAGGTAAGTAGTACTTGATTATGGTATTTGGTTTATGCAAAACTGTAGGAGTTACACAAACTTCTAGTTAACGTTTGCAGCACACAACTTTGAAGGTTTCAGAACATAATGCAAGTACACTTTCATCATCATTACTGTTTCTTTCAGCAGTGCCTAGCTGAACCGCCATTTCTAATATAAAACCTGTTATTCAGAGGTTTATGACTCAGGTTTTTTAAACCACAGGCTGTCACTGTTCTTCCGCTTTGCCAAGCAAATTAATACGGTACAAGGACAAGCATACTGCCCTAATTTAGAAGCTGTCTGTACCTTCAGCAACATGGGAGACCATTTTGCAATAGTCTTATGGTTCAAGTTGTTAGTCCAGATAATTTTTTGTAACTCACTGAGCATTTTTAAACTCTGTGTGTGTATAAAATGCTACTTGTCTTAAAAAGAAAAAATCCTTTGGGAAACGTGAAAGTAATTTTTTTGCTTGAAGACAATATTCATTCAATACTATGGCTATATGGAGAGATACTCTGGTTTTTGGAGGGAGGAAAAGGCTAGAACTCTGTCTCAATCTGTCCTCTTTTGACCACATGATGTTATGGGTATATGAATACTGCCTAGTTCTGAAGACTATGTTCTTGGTTGTAGAGACAATCTATTTTGCTCTAGTATAGTATGTATAAAAGAACTCAAAGCATTTTTAATATACAATAAACAAGGAAATTTTATCTTCCTTACTGCAATATCCCTGTAATTTAAATGGGTCCTTGAAAATTAATTAGAGAGCAGAACGATCAGAAGGAAAAGGACCCTGGGGAAGTGAGTTCTATGTGTTTTCCAAATAATATTTCAACTCTGCTTATCACTTCTGCTAGCAGTAGTCTTTCTGGCCTGACAGAAACAGGTAAGATTTACTCCACCATACAAAATATTAACCATAACACTGCTATATTACTGTATTTTACGTGCAAAATTTGGGTCATCCATCTTTCCCCTGTTCTAAATCCTTCCAAGTGTGCCTGTATACTTGTGTTTTATCTCTGTTCTTCCATAATCCAGCATCTGCTTTGTCAGACGTTGCTGCCCTCCTGGTCTAGCAGTGTTAGGATGATCAATTCTATCACCCACTAACTAAGTCTGTTGTTGCCTTTGTTGTGAGGAGGCAGATTTTCACCTTACTGTGAACTGTCTCTGTAGGCCACCGTTATAGAGCTATTACAGCAAAAGTTTCAATGATATTTCACATATGACATTCTTATTTTTGTGAAATACATATTGGGTCAGAAGCAATTTAGGCTTACATCAACAGAGGAACTGCATCATTAGTCTTTGGATGGAAAGACAATTCCAATTTCTTCCCATTTTATAATTTTAAACACTGACATAATTTAAATGGATTTCTTTTTTTATTTAGAGATATGAAGACTGTTAATTTTAATTTTAAATGTACTCTTTCCCCTGAGAACATACCCATTCAATTTTGAATAACTTTCCCTTGATAATAATCAAACCTCCAGATAGACACAAAATCATTAATCTTGTGAAACAAATTATAGGGTAAGAAGTCTCCTTGGCAGAGAAATATTTTATTTGATTCATCACTGATCTATTACAGGTAATATGGGTTGCAAAGAAACCTCCCCCCACTTTTTTTCTTTTAAACCCTCAGCAGTTTACCAAGCTTATGCCATTAATCTGCTATCAGTTTTCCCACTGTTAACCTGTTTGCTTCTCTCTAACCATCTTTTCCTTCTGTTTCTGTGGGAAATTCCATTGGTGTGCACCAGTGAGACTGACAAAGTGACAGGGAAGATTAACCAGGGCCCAGGACCGCCTTTTCAAACCTCCTATGACAAAACCTAATGCTAAAGTGAGAAATGGCAAGCAAAAATGTTTTTGGAACATCAAGAAAAAAAGAAACAATTTCCACAAACAGTAGAGTTTTAGGTTTAAAAAGATTTGTTTTAAAAGCACTCATCTTTTGAAGCATAGGTTTCTTCTCAAAATCTCGGAAAGCAGGCATTTAAATTTACTTGCCTGCAGTATTTCAATTTTATAGTTTTGACCTCTAGTCTTCATGCCCCTTATGCTTAGAAAGTGATTTGATCCTTTTAGGTCTAAAATACACAATCCTAGCCATTCTAGGCTATAGAGCAGTACGGACTACTTGTCAGGGCAGGAATACAAAGGGCTTAATAACATTAATGTTGAATACAGGGTAGTGAATGCTGCTGTGGTCTGTCCTCCAGCAGCACATCAAAGTAGAGGAGCCAGCAGGAGAACTGCAGTTTTATGCTACCAGTATAAGTCAATAAACAGATACTATTTCCTGTGAGAAAAAGGAAAGTAGGGAAGCCATTTCAATTTTGACTTATGTGTCCTTGAGGCCCAGTTCTCCCAAGGGCTACTCCTGGAATCATGTAGCTTAAGCATTTGCTCCTGAATCAGAAACGTGTTTAAAATCATAATACAGTGTCCTATATAAAACAACAAAGCCTAAGATAATTAGGCTGTTCTTAATAAAGTGTTTGTCATGTTGGAAGGATAACAGAAGAAAGTGATACCTAGAGGGATTTGTGATAAATCAGTAAAGTTAACAGTCATTATGGATTAAACCTATAGGGATTTTAGTGAAGAAACTCACAAGGATTATTTCCATTTATCTATCACTGTCAGAATAAACTGCATCTTCAAGAGAAAGCCCATACATAAAATGTTTCTGTTCTCAAATACCATAGTTGGTGACAATTCAACAGCTTGAAGCAGTGAAAACACAGAACAGTGTCTGTTCTTAAGGATGGTATGGAGCAAGAAGGATGGTACGGAGCAAGAAGAAATGAGTATTTTGGAAAGAGGAAGGGAAAAATGCTGCCAGACTAATTTATGGGAAACAAGGTGACAGGTTATGAATGTAGCAAGAACACTTTTCCCCCTACTGCCGTTCTGTTTTTAAATGGTATCAAGGAAGAAAGGTAAGTGCAGCTAGTCTTCTGGAGCCTCCAGGAAGGAAGTCCGAATTGCCACAGCATCAAAAGAACAGGGTGAGCAACAGTAACCCAAAGCCTTTTACTACTCCTCTTTAACAGATGCAAAACTTGTTCGGCAGTTCACACTTGCTTACTCTCTCAAACTGACATTCAAAGACTACCTCACATCTTTCCTTATAGGAGAATTTGACCTGCAGAGTGTAACAATCTCGATGTAGGTACTATTGCATGATGAACATATGGACAAATTTATAAAAAAACAACAAAACAAAAGCCAAAACCCCTCCAAAAAATAAGAGAATATGATAAAGGAGAACATCATCTATTTAATTTTTAAAATTTTTCCAAATCCCTAATTTTAAAACCTGTATGAGTCTCCTTTGTGCTTAAGTCCTTTTAGACCCCCTAATAACTTGTATCTATACTGTCTTACGTATTACCTCCAAACTTACCTTAGCGGCTTAAATAAAGAAATTAATATAGTTAGAAGTTATTCTAGCAAAAACATTGAAAAGTGGTAACCATAAGTAAAAGAGAACTAGACTCAAGCTACAATTAAATGTTAAATGAAAAATGGTGTGGGTGAAAAAAGAGCCACCTGCCATGATGAAATAAAAGCAAGCTGTGCTTTGAGCAGCTAAAGTAGTGTGGAGGAAGTAGCAGTCAAGCAAGTGTTCATGAGTGCTGGTGGTACCATGGAATAATCAGTCCTCTGTTTTCACAGAGGGTTTCAGTTTTCCTGATCATCTTTTCCTTTACAATTTTTTCTTTACAAGAATCTATAGCCTGCTATCACCAGGAAAAAAAAGTTGAAAACAATGTATTGTTACCACTTTACACATATCGTATTTTTAATGCAATGTAAAAGTTACCTACTAGAGGTGAATCTGACCAAAAAATACACTGTTTTCAGCATTTAAGTGCTGCATGATTTCAGAACTGTCCCTTTTTGAGCCACTACAGGTAACTTATCAAGGCCAGGCTGGGTGGGGCTTGGAGCAATCTGGTCTAGTGGAAGTTGTCCCTGCCCCTGACAGGGGAATTGGACTAGGTGATCTTTGAGGTCCCTTCCAACCCAAACCATTCTGTGATTCTGTGATGAGTCTACGATCACTTAGGGATCTCAACTGTATTATTTTGAAAGACAGATTTGTACTTTGTTGGGGGGAGGGGGAAGGGGGGTGGGAAGGAGGAAGAAATCACTCAAAAAGAAACAAGCTCTTGTCCAAATTTACTTTTCTGTTTCCCATATTTTTTCTATTAAGAAAGTTGATGTGTGATCCTGAGTTGTTCAACAGAACTGCAGTAGTAAGCCCAGAAAACAGATTTAGAAAGGAAATGGTCATTACTGGACACCACTGTATAGTACCATTTACTTTTTCTTCATGTTTGTTTTTATAGCACGGCCACAAGAGCATGCCCCGTCCAAGCTCTAAGATCATTCTGAATATTAAGGTTAGTCAGAAATGGCATGGGAAACAACAAAACCAAACAAGTTCATAAAGATTTTATTAATTTCCCCACAACTAAGTCTTAATTGCTGGAACACACGTTTGAAATATAGGACTGTAATCATATGATTATGATTTCCATTTAGTAGAATTAAAAGACCGCAACAAATATACAAATACTGTTTTGAGTATGTTTTATCTATATAATGTATGAATATTAAAATATTTGATCCAATTTGTCTATTAATGGTTAAATGAGTTAAGAAAATGGACTGCAAATAGCAGATTTAATGTAAAATAGTCCAGATATTTAGCTTTTACCTAATAATTAATCTGGCAATGTACAAAAACTGAGAATATGGCAGCTGCAATTATACAAGTGTCTTCAATGTTAAAAGAGTTTAAAGTACCGTAATCGAGTTCTAGCCTCTCTAAATGCTTTTGTTGTGGAGACACTTACATAAAAAGAAGTATCGGTGCATTATTGTTTTAGCTGAAACGGGTAGTTGTTTTATCTGGTGCATTCATTTCAACAGTATGAACCAAGCAGACTGTTTTACAACATCAGCAAGGATTCACAAGTTATACTTGTGTTCTTATACTCAAATGATAAAGCCAAATAATAATATATTCTTGAATGATCAAAAGAAGAATTTTGCCTGATTACAGCGATGGTACAGTATAAAGTGACCTTTAAGTCAAATGAAATCAGGAATTTTCTAGTTTTCATAACATTTGAAGTGATGACTTGCATTAACAGAAGCAAAGATTAAAGCATAGTGAGACAGAAAAACAGAACCAGCTACCTTTGCCTAAGACCGGGCAGATCACCATCGTGAGTTAAGTACTTGTAACCTCCACTGTAATTATTGCTATTCCTCTTCCTGGTTGCAGTACCACCCCAAATAAAATCCCTAACTAATACAAAAGAGAGAACATGTTTGTTTAAAGGTAGAAGTTACAGAGACTACATCGGCAAGTGCACTAGATACTCTTTTCTGGCTCCACATTAAACAGAGGTTGGTTCAATCTCTCTGTACTGGTGTCCAAACAGCTCTCTGTATTGTTGCTCCACTGGAATGACTATTTCTCCATGCATTGTCTTTCCCTCCTATACCAGGTATGTTCTACTAGAACCCTACTAGTGACCCATAGTGAAACTCACGACTGCAGAGACCTGTTCCTGCAGGCGGATTTTGACTGCCTTATCCTCTCTAATGACTCAATCCAAAACAAGCAGGGAAAGCAGAGAGTCCCAATGCATTAGCAAAAAAACTTATTTCAGAAATTTAGGAGAAAGAGAACTAGTAAGGCTGCTGTTGAAAGCTGGATATTTCAAACAGGAATTTATGGAACCAAATGAGAGTCAAAGATACCATCTTAAGAAGATGTACATCATTTTGATAAATCTTATTTGAGATACCATGTTGAAAACATGAAAACTAATGCAGAGAAGTTGGAAGTGCAAAGGGACTAGGTAAATAAGGAGGGACCTTTACAAGTGCCAAAGTTGGTGGAAAAAGAAGGTATTTCCATGAGTCATTAATTTAGTGATCAGAAAAAATTACATCGTAGTACATAAGAGCCTTTATTTGCTTATGGAAATTCACCTTTCACAAGGCAGATCGCAGAATTTAGGTGACTGATACAAGAGGATTTCAAAGTTTCAATTTCTTTTTATCTAGTTATCTAAGGCTGTTCAGTTCCACTGTGGAAGCGTCAGCAATGCATCCTAAACAATTGGTTTGTATCATTAGAAAGGACATTTGGAATACATAGACAACTTTTTAACAACTTTTTCTAATAATTTTGGCATATATGATGCAGAGGACAAGACATTCACATATGACACAACTTCACTTCGGATTAAATTCTTCGTCATAAAATTGTTTTTCTCTTCCAATATCAGGTCATAAGAAAATATGACATTCATTAAATTCCTAAGAGTTGTTATGAACATTTTAGAACATTTATTAGTATAAAAATACTTACCATAGCCTGAAAAATCCAGCCGAGACAGGAAAAAAAGTTATAAAGAATATTAATAATTTGTCAGATTTATTGCAACAACAACAAACATTTATTTCAGTCAGTGCCAAGAGAGTCTAGCACTCATTTCTAGCAACAGTATTTCTATTTTTCTGAAGCAGTTATATAAGTAAACACACAGAAAAAGGTCATTTACAATGTATCAGATCTTACAAGGACTTGAGAATGAAGTTACTGATTTAAATGAGGTATTTTGGAATCAACTTATTACAAGCTCAAAGCTCACAGGAGATTGCTTAAAATACACCTACCTTCAAATACAAATAATCTTTCAAAGATGAAGACAACCTATGCTAAGTCTGAAATAAGTTCCTTTTAAGTTGGTAAAATTGTTTCGGGTTTACAGCTGCAGAACTGAATTGTAATACAATTTACTACTTTAAAGAAGTATATAGTTAAACAACATATAGTTAAGAGCTATACTAAGTACATAATGATTAAATTTCAGAATAAATTTCAGTTTCGAAACTTTGCAATTTACATTTATCAAAGGTATAATTCCTTCAAGAGGAATTATCCTCCAATGACCGGACAGTAAAGCAGTAATTGTTACATAGTAATCATTGACATATTAGAATAACAAAATGAAAGTTTTATTCCACCATTGAACGTGTGAATTTTCTTTTTTGTTTCACTCTGACAATTATTATGTTTTTCAAAGTGAATAGTTAATGTCTTAACTCATTCTAAGCCATACCTGTCTGTAAACAGTTCCAATAATAAAGAATATGCATTAAAGTGTCATAATATGGCTGTAGAGTATACTCATGTAATACAACTTCCAGTGGAGTGGCTACCATCAAAAAGATTATTTCAGCAAATGCAGGGTCTACCATGTCTTCATTGATTTCAGAAGGATTTCTACTTTAGAAGGGTTGCTAAGCTTTCTCTTTGTGACCGTTCAGATGGTGTGGTATATCACTGTCGAGTAACTGAACAGAGTAGCTGAGAATACATTGAGCAATAATTTGGCAAAGGTTGATCTTTAAAAGACAACTATAGTAATCATTTACTTTGGCTGACTCACCCTCATTTCTTTACAATGAAAAACTCGTTGGGGTCTTACCCCAACCAGAGACTAAATATGCATTTTATTGAATTATGAATTCTATACTTCAGGAAAAGAAAAAAAGAGAAATGCTAATGGCACTTGAAATTCTTCAGAGCAGAGAGATTCTACTTAATCTTGTTTAGACTCTACATCAGAATAAATCTCAAAGAAACCGCCATTCTTCACCTTTCTGAAATTTATTTGCCTCGATTATTATTGTCTACAATGACTGCTAAAATAACATACCTCATCTTGTACCAAAACATAAATCTTTAAAACATACACACTGAAACAGGTTTGCTTTTTAAAAGGATCTTTCTCCCTCTTTCAGTATCACAATAAATCAAGTCAATCAGTATCCCAAGCATTCAATAACAGCTGTCTTCATAAGCTAATTCAACATGAAAGAGTAGTTTATATTGCACAAAACGTACATTACTGGATTCCACAAGTAATATTTAAATATTTGATGAGATATTTAGACTTACCTAGTACATTATGACAACTGCACCATTGACTTTTACTGGCTTCAATCCCTTCTCTTGAGATACATTTTTCCCGTAAAACAATTGTTGACAAATTATCATTCACACGCACAATGGTAATTACAAAAAATATCTAGACAATGGACAAATGAATCAACAGTTTCATATCCTCAGAAGTTACTCACCACATCTCGAACAATTGGAAAAGATTTCTTTCTACGCAGGTCTGGCATGCTATCAATTCCATACAGCCCACGGCCAGCACTGTAGATGAAAAGGCAAAGAAAACAAAAACCTAGGGCTTACAAGTTTGCATCCTGGAGAACTGCTTATGATATCTGTATTTACAGTTAAAATCAAAATTAGCAGTTATCAACTAAAGAAGGTAAGTGTTCTAATCCTTATGAAAAATTAATGAGTGTTCTTTGTGTGGCTGACTTTCTCTTGGCATTCACTCAAAGCAAAGAATAGCTGAAAGGTTGCTTAATACCTTCTAAAACTTTTCACTATGGATTCAGAAGTTACAACTGTAGCTTTCCATCAAAAGGACTTGTATATCTGGTAGTTGAGATGGAGCCCAGCATCGTACAGGATATCATTGTTGTCATAAATCTGATACAAATAATAAAATAACTAACTAAACACACAATCACGTCTTCTCATATGAGTCTATGTAAATATGGAAAATAGAACTTGCCACATTTTAAGGTAATTCCATGTTCACCATCATTACCTTCTCTTGCCTAGTTTAAGCTTTTTCATTAAGTACACGTTTAAAGCCCATATTAGATCTCGCATGTTACTTGGAAACAACAGTAAGCAACTTGGAGCCACTTAAAAGAATAAATTGCTGACACGTCAACAGGATTTCAAAGAATACATACAGATCCAGCAATCATCTGCCTCGTTCTCCCTGACTCTTCAGAATAGGTAACACAGGTATTATCCTCTTGAATATTTTTCCACAGTGGATGTTGGAAGATTGCTATATACCTTGTCAGATCTAATTCACGATACTCTGAGATTCTCAGAGAAGATTAAATATAATGTTCAGCATCATCTACACATTCATTTAACCTTGTAGTCCAACATACCTGCAAAGACTTTGATAAAGATCTCCTAATATTTACCCTGATATACACAAGATTCAAGCCCCCAAATTGATGGGTTTAACTTTAAAAAAACCTGTAGACTTGAGAATCTTCCTCCACAAATTCAAACAGGTCTGAGATTGAATTCTAAAAGCCCCAAGCCCAGCTCTGCCAACAGCATCAACCATTTAGACTTCAAAGATCTTTCCTCTGTTTTAAGAGCTCAGTATTCTTTTTCACATGGTGTCAAAGTTATACAATGAAAATGCAAATTTTTTCCCAAATATACTATAACTATTCAAGTTTTTCCATAAATAGTATCCCTTTTCCCATTAGTTAAATAAAAAAAATAACCACATTTCACATTTCACTCATATCACAAAGTGGTGGGTAACACTCTGAACACAGATCATAATTTGCCATTATAGGGGCTTAGTTAAAGTCTTTTTAAGGGATGTGAGTTGCTATTAAGGCACTAGTTTCCAAAGCAAAAGCTTGAAGTAAATGTGACCTTTATATACTCCCCAGAATGTATATCACACTTAGCTAAAGGGCAAGGCCTAAGTTCTACTTCATTGTATGATCACCTATAGGTTCACAGACAAGATCTTATTCTGCAAAAGTCGAAAGTAATTTTGGAGCTTTAAGGAAAGAGTTTGCAGTTTCATTTTGATCCATATTGACCAAATAAAAGATTAATAAAAAACAGTATATGAGAAGAACAAACTCCTTTTTCTAGGTTCCGAAAAAACTCTGATGTACAAAGGGGATTATTTCCAAAATTTTGGAAAAAAACTTAACCTACAGTCTCTAAAAGAGAAAGATCAATAAATTCCTGAATACTAATGAATATGCAACAATATTAGTTATTCTTCTTGTTGAAAATTGTTTAACCAGAAAAGCATTCCGAATGCTCTTTCACAACGGTCCTGCTCTAAATTGCTGATATTATTGCTAATACTTCTGTATGGGAAATTTTGACATTAAAGTAGTCATAGTCATTAAAAAAATGTAAGTAGTTGACTAACAAAAGAGTTAAGTTGAAATTACTTTTTTAATCAACTTGGTCATGGTATTGTTTACCAGTGCAGTAAGGAATGGAGGACTACAGGCTGCCATCACATAGAATGATAGAATCATTTTGGTTGGAAAGACCTTTAAGGTCATCAGGTCTGACCATTACCCTAACATGACCAAGCCCATCACTAAACCATGTCTCCAAGCACCACATCTATACGTCTTTTGAACACCTCCAGGGATGGTGACTCCACCACCTTCCTGGGTAGCCTGTTCCAATGTCTGACCACTCTTTCAGTGAAGAAATTTTTCTTAATATGCAATCTACATCTCCCCTGGCACAGCTTGAGGCCATTACCTCTTGTCCTGTCATTAGTTACTTGGGGGAAGAGACCAACACCAGACTCACTACAACTTCCTTTTAGGTAGCTGTAGAGAGCAATGAGGTCTCCTCTCAGCCTCCTCTTCACTAGGCTTCACATCAACGGCCTTACAGTGGACGAATAATTTCTGAGCTATTCACTGTATTGGATAAAAGATACGTCAAAAGCTGTGACTGACCCAGTAAAGATTTTCTGTACAGCACAGAGGCCTGTTGGTCTGAAGGATATTTGTAGGCAAAAGGACAAAATAACATATAAAAGATATAAACTTGTCACATGAGAATCTATTATTCTAATTACTGAAAAGAATTCAAACGGGTTGGTACAGAAATCCCTACACTTTCTGAAACGGTCTAGTTTTGGTGAAATGACATTTCTTATATTTTACCCATCAGGGCATTTTTCTCTATAGTCAGATGAGAGCTCAGTGCATGTATAATACACTATGACTGAAATACTATAATTCATGCTGTAGTATGAAAAGCTGCCTACGACAGCAGCAAGACATTTTTCCCTACAGTTAATCAATTCTGCCTCACAGTCTTGAGTTGGGCTTGTATGGGCCTCGCATGTTTTCCTTGACTCTCTTTAGATATAGTACAGAACACACAGTGCGCGGTTCATACAGAAATGCTTGGATAAGCTGTCACCCTACACAATCAATTGGCTTCACTTCATCTTCACCAGCAACTAGACAACAGAAAACTAATGATTCTAGAGTTTTATCAAGTCAGCACTCATCTGCTAGGAACAGATCTTTTTATTTATTTGTAGCTAAACTAGGAGCTGGTAAATTCATTAGTTCAAAATGTCACCCAAAAACCAGGATATGGAGGGGAGTAAAGCATAAATACATTTTCCGTGCAAAGAGAATGCAGTTCTGGTGCTTTTTTCCAGAGAGAATTGGATCTGCATTATGCTGACTTCTGGTGTCACATGGCATTTTAAGGTAATTTGGATTGCACCTTAATAACTAACTAACTTTAGTTATTAAGAAAAATCCTTCATAGAGATTCCCAAATATTTCGGCTATCAATAAGACACCGAAGAAAGTTAAAATAAGTCACATGAACAGCTTCAAAACATTACAATAAACCACTTCCACTCAGTCACAGCAGCTACAATAACACCCTGTTTAGTCTGATCCTGCCAGTGTTCTTCAGGCCCACACAGTTCATTCATGTTCAATTATTCTTTCTTCTTTATTACAGACGAACATAGAACTTGAAAGCTATAACCAAAACACTTAAAATTAACTCTGATGGAAACAATAATATCTGCCAATAAAATCTGGGGTTTTTTTCCTAGACTGGCAGTTTGGCATGGCAATTTGTGTGCAACTCCCATTAGTAAAGAGGAGGTAATTTCTGGTCTGTAATGGGTCGGTAGCCTGCATGGTGAAGGACAGGACAGACGATCTGTACGTGTGCATGTACGTATATACACGGACCACTTTTTTGCAGATGAGGACTTGATCAGCTGTATTTTCCTCTCAGCCAACATAAGCAGACAGTTCCTCTACTAAACTATTCAAAACCCTGTTTGGGAATTGTCATCCTTACTATGGTACCTTTTGCTGTATACTTGATATACCTAACCGTCTAAAACCTTCCAAACTTTTTCCTCCTTCAGTCCTCACTTTCAGAGGACTGAATTGAAAATTGAGAGTTCTGCCACTGAACATGCTACTGATTCTTATAAAATTGCAGTTTAAGTTGTAGCAATGTTACAAACATTTAACAGTTGTCATTTTATGAAAGGCATCAATCATGCCAAAATACCTGCATTTAATCAAAATAAATAATTGCCAAAATGTTGGTATTTTTGTCATTAAAAATGAAACATCTGACTGTCTAATTTAAAGAGGTTTTTACTTTTTCTTCCTTTTTTCATTCCTAGGTATAAAAAATTTGGAAAGACTCACAGTCACGCTTTAAGGTCTATGGGATTCATTTCCAGATGAAAATAATGAAGAAAATGAAGAGGTGATGTTTCACTGTTTTGTTTTTTAAATCACTCAGTGTTGCACTTACATTTTCCGTTACTGGCATACTTTGTTTTCTTGGAGTTCTTAGCATTAGATAATATTTAGATTAGATGAGTATGTTTTATAGCATAACTAAATTTATGCAGTTAAATGTGATAAATAAAACACTTAGTCAGCTTTAATAACTTCTAATGATGGTCTGATCTCATGAAAATTGAGATGAATTTTTGAAGATTAAACTAGGCGGTGAGGAAGGGAAGAAGAAATGTATCACTGCATATTATAATCATAAAATGCAACCAGTGGCTTCTGTAAAAACATAAAAATGGAAACATGGAAGTTAATAAAAATAATTATGAGACAGCCATGCTGTCTGAAGACCCACAAATACACACTTGGGTAATGAGACATAATTTTTGCTCCAGTGGAAAACTGCAATTGGTGATCTAAAATTTTATATGAATACTGGGAGAAAATACCAGTATTATAGAAGTAATTATAGGACTGGATTCACAGCATTTCCTGGTCCTCAGGATATTAAAATGCCACCAAAGAAATACCTAGCTCTTCCTCTGAAAATGAAAGTTGGATTAAAAGAGTCTTAATATGCTAAAAATACTATATTAAGAAATGGGAAAAAATGAGCCAAATCCCTCCATAGAAGAAAACCCGCTATCATGGCCAATTCTTCTTGAAATGTTTGGGGTAGACTAGGCTATACTAAAGATTTATATCCACTGAAATTTTGGCAGACTGTGTGCTCAAATGAGTACGCATATTAATGTCATGGAAATTTTGAAGTTATGTTTGTTAGTCATATGTCTATAGCAAAGACACGATTTAGTCACACACATTAGGATATATTGACAGATGCTCAGCGTCTGGCTGAGGCAGCAAAACAGACTTTGAGACTACAGCTTTGAGCCTCCCTTTGCCTTCTGATCACAAATCTTCCGGACGCTCCATTCCCAGGTGCGAGCCACAGCAGACTAACAGATATTTTAAATTGTGCTAACAGGCCTCTGGGGCCATCTCAACTTTTGGGAAAAAATAAAGTTGCTTGCAAAGAAGTTCTGACCTCATTTCTTTTTCCTGTCATGCTTCTTGTCACATTACAGGGAGTCGATACCAGCCAACTAAAATGACTTTATGCTAGCCTCAGGCAAGGTGGCCTCAAAGTTCCACCATTTCAACTTGTAAACTTCTTTCCTTCCTTTTTTTTTTTTTTCTCAATATTTTGAAGGAAAAAAACCCAAACACATAATAACCCCCAAACCACTAAAATCATTCCGTAAGATCCAAACAAAAAAAAAAGTTATTAAAACCCAAGCGTCAGCAAAAGAGCATTAAAATTAGATTTGCTGATATTCTTGACTGAGCAAATCAGTAGTATCATGAATGAAGACAAGAGTATTCACAGTGCTGCAAGAATTGTCTAGAAGGAGAATCTGGTCTCAGAGAAAAATCTGAACATCCTTCTCAAAACTAACACTCCCTTAGCAGAACTGTTGCAATACCACAAAATGAGGACTCACTTCGAACTCCCTCTACTATCCCTGAAGTCTGTGTAAATGGCTTCTGTAGTATCAACATGGCCATAATGAAGAGACACCAACAAGGGAAAGAAAAAAACCAATTTACATAAAGCTGGTGAGAACTTATGAGGTGGAGGTAGGAAGTTCTACAAATTCATTTGCAAAAACAGGATGAAGACCTTCCTAGAACCAGATGAGGTAATAACATGCTATGCCTAGTTTACCTTTGACAGCATGCATCTCTGTGGTTGTCATTATCATAGGATCATAACATTTAATAAAAATAAGAATATAAACCTCCTGGAGCGGAAAGAGATAAAATAGAATAAAAGCAATACTGAATCATCAGTGACACTCTAACGAAGGTGGTGAGACTGTATCTTACACAAAAATCTCCAAAACCTTAATTTCTTTTTTAAATCCAGATACTTATGTAGCTGTGAACTTTCAGCATGTTGTATCCTCATGGAATCACGGCCAAACAGCTTTACTACTTTTCCACCTCCGATCAATTAATAATTTCTGCAGACATGATATCACATGGATTTAGAAATACATCCACAGGAATGCACAACTGACTGTTCCCAGCCCGTACAAGTTTGAGTCTGGGTAGCATCCAAATTAAAACTTCTTCAGACAGTTAAGACTATTTCCGCACCACATGCTGGATCAGAGTCTTTCATAAGACAGTTAAACATTAAACAGAGTTAATTCAATGTGAAAAGTGCAGAAAAGACTTGGAATCTAGGAGGCTAAGGGTTCCTTATGGGTGTCGTTGACAACTACAGCACACTTCATCTGCAAGGTAAGAGGAAGGATGAAATGGAAGAAGAACAATAATCAGCAAAAGAGACAGCAAATCTGAAACAAGAAAAACAAGAACAAGAACTTGAGAATGAAGGGGACAACTTTAATCGGACTTGGTAGTTGCTAGTTAGCAGGTGAAAAGTGTCTTGGACTTCTTGGAGCAAATCCAGACACATCTTGACTTGCAAAACTTCAAACAGGGATTCTTGAAAAGCTAAGCAAGGAGTAAGCAGATCTACTACCTTCAAGTTATTGCTGAAGTTTGAGACACAGGGAGAGATAAAAGTCTAGTTCAAACCATTTGTGTAAATTGGATGCCTTTTAAAAAGTACAATCTTCAGGATTTTAATCTAATTCTTCTAATGCATCCAGTCCATATTGACACAATTTTTTACACAGAAAAGTCCTATATTGCCTCTTTCGAGAAAAAAATTGAGTTGCTAAGGACTGCTTATGCCTTTGCCAATTTCAGTTCCTACCATAGAAAAGATGATTGTTTGCTTCATAGCTGTTGCTTGTTACAGCGTACTATAAATTTGATTATACTGGGAGTTTATACTAATTCCACTGAAGAATCTTGCTGGTGTTTAGTTGCCAATATAAACAAAGTCTAAGTTTTACCTCCTTTATGTATTTAAAAGATAGCTCTATTGCATACTGAAGAAAAGTCACTGAGG
The DNA here is from genome assembly GCF_034619465.1 of Leptosomus discolor. Lineage (NCBI taxonomy): Eukaryota > Metazoa > Chordata > Aves > Leptosomiformes > Leptosomidae > Leptosomus > Leptosomus discolor. The sequence goes on along the minus strand of NC_141401.1, from coordinate 21,190,393 downwards.
TGACTTTTACCTCAAGCACACAATTAATTGGGGCTAAGTCCTTCACTGAATCATTCCATAACTTTTTATTATTATTATTATTATTATCGTCAAATGTAAGCATACTCTTCTTATTATCATCATGAGTCATTTTAAGGAAGAATGTCTAGAAATCTCAGTATACAAATTGCTGGCAAGTGACCTGTGACTTCCTTACCCGTACCGCGTCAGGTGAAGTGCAAAAGGCTTGATGAGGGAATGGAAAAGCAGCCATGCAATCTACCAGTGCACTGTGCTGAAAAATTTAATTTTGCTGTTTGAAAAAACTAAATTCCAGCTGAACTAGATCTCTTACCTGAACTGAAAAAAAGGGAGGAAAACCAAACATCAATACCATAAGGAGGTATATTGGTGATTATGTGTAGAAGCATTACCGAAAAGAAACAAACAAACCCCAAACTTGTTACTCCTAGTCTTTATCTCAAAATATGAGTAACACATTTATTAAAATCTTTGCTGAAACACTTTGCTGCAAATATCAGAGATATGTTGATTGGGGGAAGCTTGAAGGCAGGCTAAGAGTAGTTATTGACTAGTATTTCAATTGCAAAAAAATGGGTATAAAGTAGTGTCTAAATGCACTCTCTCACTTCAGTCATACTGATGGAATACATACTCTGGAGAGAAAGAAGACAACTGTGGAAAAACTGCTAGATATGGTCTGGTGTCTAGAGTGTTTCCAGTTAGCTATGTTCTAGAAAACTCTTTATATTTGCACTCAACATCCACAAGTTTAATAGTAATTCTAGGTTAGCATCCTTCAAAACCCACTTCCAGTTGCCTTTCGATTACTGGTAGATATTTAAACAGATCAGCTTATAAATGATAGAGGAAGAAACCACAAGGCAAGATGTTTCCAGTTGCTTTCATGATATCTTTTCTGTAAGAATCTTGTGAAATGATAATAAATCCTGTTTTCTGCATGAGAAATTAATGTGTTCCTTATGGCAAATGTCAGCTAGAATCCAAGGAATTAGCTGAAGCAGTTGCTTAACCTGCAGGACACTGAGGTTTGTATATTTAGTAGTCAGGGTTCAGTATTTTGACATGAATATGTGCTACACTCTTGTGTCCTATTTCTCCACTACCTTACATGGACTCTGGAACATCATTAATTGCTCTCCTTGTATTCCTGACGTGATTAGCTTAGTTACGTGATTAAGCTTAGTTACAGGCAAAACAGTTTCCAACAAGAAAGCAAAATGAAAATAAATAAATAAATAAAAATATCAAACCCTGGCTTTCATTTTTCAGAACTGTTCTCCAGTTACACTCTACTAAGGCTATATGAACTCCTACATTATGAGGGACTTGTGAAACTTTTATCAAACTTTGAATTAATCTGGGTCCAACAGCCGCGTCTTTGTGTCATTTGGGATAACCAGTGACTTTTCCTTTCATTTGGAAGATTAAAGAGAGACAGGGAGAAAAGCAGCTTCAGCAAGAGTTTGGCTGGAGTCGGTAGCAGTGGCCTTGCCAGGGTTTGAGATGTCAGGATTGTTTGAGGAGTGGGGCTCAAAGGAACAGAACAACAACAACAAAGACCATATTTTTAAACTTGGGAGGAGCTAATGGCATGAAAAGCTAGAATGGAGAGCTTGGAGCAGATATAAGCTATGGTTTCAGTTTGACGTGAAATCAGAGGGGACGTGCATGGGCAAGGTAATACGCTAAAGAAGGGCTATCAAAAATTCTGATCATGGCCATCGAGGCTGAGGGCTGGTAGTTTGTGGATACAGGCACGTATGGAAGGATAAAGGTAACAGCCACTGGGCTCCTGCACATGCTGAGGGGTGGGGGGAAGCAACTGGGGGGGGTCTGTAGGCAGGTTGTTTCAATGTTACTCTGGGTAGTAGAGCAAGTATAGGATTTTATATTCTTTTTTAAAATTTTAAAATGCTGTTAATTAGTTTTTTCCCCAATATAAATATTTAGTTAGAACACTGTGTAAAAGAAAGAGATTACAGAACAAATTAAAACAAAAAAATAATTTCAAGTACACAGACAAAAATAAAAGGTAACAGCATGGAAGAGGATTGGTGCACAATAAGGTGAAGAATATCCAGTAGAGACGTGGAAAGGCTGATTCACCAAACTCTCATATCTCGGAGACAGATAAACAATAAATGTACACCTGCCTGGGAAGATACACTTCAGTTTTAAGTGAAAAGCAGAAGAATTCACTGGGAGATCCAGTGGGAAGATACAGTTCCCCTAATATATATGCACACTGAAAACATACATCTCGATCTTATTCTCGGGGAACTGCATATTTAGTACCTTTTCTTGCACCTTTACTGAAACAGCCCCAACTTTGGGGATATGAACTAGAAATTCTCCTATGCACAAATGGTCTGTACAAGAACAAATTCCGTCCTTTTAACAACATTTAAGAGGACCGTAAATGTGGAAAGATTGTTGGCTGCCAGCTGCAAGTAAAGATTAATATACTGATTTGGATTGTGAGATCAAGTTTTGTTGAAAACCAGGAGAACCAGAACCAACAATAGTTAGTATGTAGTCTTTGGAACTTTAAACACCATAAACAAACAGCCATAGACAAACTGTTCATGTTATGTAGGTTATATATTAAATTCTCTACTCCCCTCCCTGCCTCCAACAATAACAACCCAACAACGTCTTAACATAGAAGATGATGAAGTTGAAGGCACACAAGTTATCACTCAAGGCAAGGAAAAAAAAGTAATTTTTACTATTTTTAGTGTGCTTCCGAAGATATTCTGCATAACAGTCATCTATTTGAATTTGTCAGAGAATCCAAGAAAAACAAATTTGTTTTGTCATTGAGAACATGCCACTGAAGGAAAGGAGTAATCATCTGCACGCAGCACCATCTGTGTACCATTAGCAAGTTTCAGAATGGATTAGGCCACGTGGTAAAACTGTCAGTCTCTGACATCACTGCCATCAGGCAAGTAGTGAATTAATACAGAGCAAGTCTCCGGAAAAAGTAAAACAGTACTACCCTAGATTCAAATACATGATGAAAATCTCAGCTGGCCTCCATGTACTTTTAAAAAATACTTAAAGGATTAATTCTAAAGTGTCTCATCTTCAATAAAATGAAGAATAAAAATAAAATGAAGAAGATATCATTTGATACTAGGATGGAGAGAACAAGAAAGGTGGAGCTTTTGCCTTTTAACAGAGAAGTAGCATGAGAAGCCCCAGTGAAACTATATTTGGTCTTTGCCTTTACTTTCTCACCCTGAGTCTCTCACTTCATGCAGCCAAGTGGAGATCATTGTGGAGGATGAGCAGTCGCAGTCTATGCCATGGACATGGGATGTGCTGGTCCATGTGAGGTGAGTTCACAGCACTGTGCTATGAGAGGGAGGGGGGAGTAAGGCAGAAGAGAGGCATTTGAGATCTTTCTATATAGACAAAGCAAGGTATCAAGGGTCATGAGGGAAAGAATCTCCCCTCACTTCAGACAGCAATGCCTTTCAGAGAGAATGAGAGGGAAAAGGAGTCACAAGTAAGGCTGCAGCTGGTTATGCTGGCAGTGAAGAGGCTGAGGGATACCAGAATTTAGGATTAGTTTTTGCATGCAGGAGTAGAGTGTGATTAAAACAGCCACAACAGCCTTTGAGACACCAGTGTTCTTCAGCTGAATGAGAAGTTAAAAGAAAATTGCACCACTGTTTTCAGGGAGGCCTAGTGAAACAGAGGCTTGCACAAAAATGCAAAGGAAGCAGAGGCCCAATCTAAACTTTGTCAGTAACTGAAGTAAAGTTTAACGTAAAAACAGGAGCTAGCACTGAGCTACTGTCAGTCATTTGAAGTAGTCCTGTGCAGTGGTTGCAGGACGTCCGTACAAGGGATCGACACAGCTTATTCTCAGAGGATTCAATATTTGAATTTATTCACCTATGAATGGAAGAAAGGGCATAAGAAGAGCAACTTCTGTCTCTATAGTCCTTGTCAGCGGCAAAATGTCTCCTTACATCGATGAGATTGGGTTTTCTGTGCAACCCACAGAAATAAGAATTCTATACACTCTTGTATGGTACTTTTCTAAGTCCTGCACCCATTAGGAAACTGTAATTAAGTAATTTGCTATGGAAGGTAGTGTGTACAGCAAAACTGTGTAGTCACTTGCAGCTTCCTGCATGCATAGGTGTCAACATTTGATTGTCGCTTCCTGCACTCACAGAGTCTGCTTACAAAATGCTATTCCTGAAACTATGCAATGACAGATGTTAAACTGTTTCTCTTCTGGTTTTGCAGATTGCAATCAATATGACAGAATGAGCTTTCTTGTATTAAGCTTACTCATATTGGGGACAAACAAGAAAAGCTAACAGAGCAACAAGAAGTAGGTAACTTAAAGAAGTAGAAATAACGAAAGAAAAGAGAAATCATATGAAACTGAAAATTTTCCTTCAGATTTTGGTTATGTTAAGAAATAGTTCTTAATAGCTTAAGCAATGAATGTCCAACCACATGCAGTGATCAAAATTGGGTCATTAAAAACCACAGATGATAAATCCAAGGCAGTTTTGGACTAGCTTTATTTTCAGTCTCAGAATTCTGATTTTTTTTTTAGAGAAAAAAAAACGCTTTCCTTCTTATTCTAGGAATACAGCATTGAATGCAATATACAATTCTGCACTGAACAGCACCTATAAAATTACCTGAAAATGTAAATTTCTCCACTGTATTTCCAGAATTCAAACTCATTTTGAGGTTAAATATTGTTTTCTTACTAACTCTGTAGTTTTTAAGAGATCACATTCCTGCTTCTCAGTGGTGAGGTACATTACAATCAGTGGTGCATCAAGTCATAAATTACTCAAATCTGAACCATCAAAACCTACGAGCAAAAAATGAACTGACATCGCATGGCACAAAATATAAAAGGATATACCTTCTTTGGGGATATGACAAAGAGAATTTGAGGCAAATATCAGAAGCTGCCTCTGGGATGCCTTCTTGTTCTGATATGCATAATTTTTTTCAAAAGAGAAGCCATCAAATGTAAATTGTCATACATCAAATCAAAAGGTTATTGTCATAATTTGCTAGCACAGTTACAATGAATCTGCTGAAAGCCTTCCATGATTCCATTAGAAGAATAATGTGAACATGAGCATAGAGAGTTTTAGTAAATGTTTTTGTGGCTAATACATTGCTGAAAAATTATTGAAATCAGTAATCTAACCAAGAGAAATAAAGTTGCTTCAGATATGCTAGTTTCACGTTCAGAAACAACATAATTCAAATAGAAATACTAATGTTTTGCATTTGGAAGTCAGGAAGAAAATTCACAGCACTTACATGGTTCTATTTTAAAAATGTAGAGAGATACTTAGAAAATCCCATTTAAAGAAGGAGTAGTTGTTTTGGCAGAGTAAGAAATAGCGCTGATCAATGTACAAGGCAAAAGTTTATATCACTTTAGTACTGAGAGACTTTTGATCTTTTTAATCTTATGAGAAAACTGCAACAGATCAAAGTGAAAGCAATATGTGGTTTGCAAGCCAGAAGTATAATGTAAATTTACTCTAATGCCAAAGAGCATGCTAATAGAGAAACCACATCAATTATTTCTTACAATATTTAAAATGTTTGACTTTGCATTCAGCAACTAATTCTGTACAATGTCACGTATGGCCTCACACTTCTACAGCAACTCTGAAGATTCTATGCGCTGGAAAAGGAAGAAATACAGCACTTTGAGGTATGACAAACTATACAGAAACTACCTAAGCAACTGAAAACTGGAGAATGCTCTTAAATGTGTTGAAGTTTAGCAGTAAGTACACGTTATGTTAATGATACCTTCCACAGCAGCATGTGAATCCCATTAAATAGAATAATACCATTAGTACCTTTGGGGGGGGGGGGGGGGGGGGGGAACAAAACAATCCAAACATAGGAATCTAAACAGGAAAACTTCATAGTGTCTCGAATCCGTTGGATAGCCTTTAAGATGCACAAAGGAGAAGGAGGAAGATAAATCAGATAACTTGATCTCATCACCTTATCTTTCTAACAAAGCATAACTGGCAAACAGTGCTCATATAGTGCACCAGCAAGAAGATAATACCCCTTTTAAACAGTTAACTAATGGAACTGATACACTTTACCGATGGCTTTTGCTTTTTTTCCTTTCCAAACTGAAGGTGCTCCAAATAGGAAGGCAAGATTTTCCTCAAAGGAAGGAATCCCTAGAACTCGATCTAAGACAACTCTGTCTGGAGACAGCCAAACAAAATGTACAGGTTTCTGCCACATTCGCTCTCAGCAACTGGAAGATCTTTTTCCTTTGACCTTTTAGATTTCAAATACTAGACCGATATTACTGTATTACTACACATTTACTAAAATGAAGACAATATCAAACTACGGCTTCAAAGCGCATTTATTTTGTATGCAAAGAGGTAACAAATTTTGTCGTTCAAGTTGACCTGTGCAACTGAATTGTTGTATTAATTTCTTAAAAATCAGGGACTTGGAAAAGTTAAAAGAAGCCATACGCAATGAAACCAACTATCTTCCTTTTAAAACACTGAGGTGCTGGAGAGGGTACAGAGGCAGGCTACCAAGCTAGTAAAGGATTTGGAGCATGTCTCACATGAGAAGCGGCTGAGGGATCTGGGGCTGTTCAGCCTGGAGAAGAGAAGGCTGAGGGGAGACCTTATCGCTCTCTACAACTACCTGGAAGAAGGTTGTAGCGAGGTGGGGCTTGGTCTGTTCTCCCCAGTAACAAGTGATAGAACAAGGGGAAACGGCCTTAAGCTGCACCAGGGGAGGTTCAGGCTGGATATTAGGAAGAATTTCTTTACTGAAAGGGTTGTCAGGCATTGGAACATCCTGCCCAGGGAGGGGGTGGAATCACCATCCCCGGAGGTGTTTAAGAGACGGGTAGATGTTGTATGTAGGGACATAGTTTAGTGGTGTTGATAGAGCTAGGACAAAGGTTGGACTCAATGATCTCGAAGGTGGCCGAAGTGCAGGACCTGGCACTTGGCCTTATTGAAGCTCATGGAATTGGCCTTGGCCCAGCAACCTAACCTATCTAGATCCCTCTGTAGACCTTCCCTACCCTCAAGCAGATCGACACTTCCACCCAGCTTGGTGTCATCTGCAAACTTACTAAGGGTGCACTCCATCGCCTCATCCAAATCATTGATAAACTAGCTAAACAGGAGTGGCCCCAGTACTGAGCCCTGGGGAACACTGTGATAATCTTGAAGGTCTCTTCCAAACGGAACTGTTCTATGATTCTATGATCCTAAGAACAAAACTTAGAAGAAATACTATAACACTATGAGGCCAATCTGCAGATACAAATAACGAAATTCACAGTCATATTGATACTTACCCACTAAATGCCTGGATTGCATAGATCTTGGAAGTATCCAAGGAACTTCCACTTACTATTCGAGCCTGTAATGAAGACCAAAACACATTCAGTTATTCAGTTGCTCTTAGTAAGTCTTGAACAGAATTTAACTGTATCAAACATATAACACCTAATATGAAAATGTTTAGCAGGGTCAGCTCCAGGCCAAAGCTAGAGTAACTATTGCTTTGGAACACATTTTGGTAGCGTTCAGCATTTGGTGAAACACACTGGATGAACCCATGGGAAGATAAGATATTGCTTCCCAAACATTGTTTTTCTTTAAGTCCTGTAGTGTACGTAGTGCAGATGCTAATTAGAGGCAAAAATCCCAGATATCATGTTTGACAGTAGCAGACCCCTGTGTTGGCAATCATGATAAGCACAACAGTGAGGGATATCCTGTTTATAAATGCAACACATTTGCAATACACGCAAAGGAGAACAAAAGAGTGGAAAGCTGGGAAAAACATGCAGATCTCACAACTAAAATGAAGGAACAAAACACGTCAAATAAGTCACAAACAAACATCAACAAAATACATGAACCCTATAGTAAAAATGTGATTTTAAACCTTTTCATCCACAGAACTGCTATCTGAAATAGAAGTGGGAATAAGGGGAATAAAGTTAGACAAAACAGTCTCTGAGAAACGATCTTATGCTATAAAATGTTGTCACTGTTTTAACCTACTAATGCAGAGCAGAAGCCAAATAACACCTGTGCTTAGCTGGATCACTGCAGCAAGACCATTGTCACTGCATTTTAGACAAGCAAAAAGAAGTTTTCTGCAGATAAGAACTCCTGCCACTTATTCAGGACTAAGGATACCATATAATTTATATAGTGCATCCCATCTCCATATAATTTTTATTTTTGTATCAAAACAAAAATGTATTTTAATGTATTCTAAATATTAATGAATATATATTTAATATAGTTTCAGTGTTAAAGAAAAAAAACAAATAATGCTCTATTTTCAAGGAAAATGAAAGTGTTTCTACTAAGGATATAAAAACCCCCTTAAAACTCCTGAACTGTAACTGTTCTATTCTATTACAGCTATTCATGTAATGACAGCAATTACCCCCCAGATGCCAATAGAAGAACTACAATTGTGAAAATATAAGATATGATATATAGCTCTTTCTCTCATTATAAATTGCTCAATGAAAAAACATGTTATAGTCACATTTACTATCAGACAGAAAATTCTGACAGGAAAAACTACCCTTATTTTATTGTTTTGTCAATTTTAAAATACGTTTTGAATTGTTTTTATATACTATTCCACCAACGTGTCTTTTTTTTTTTTTTTGACACTTTATAGTACAGTGCATACACAAAACTGCATTGTTTTAATGGTCACCTTACCGATCTTTCAAGTTTTCCTCTCCAAATGGAACATGTATTCTACAGGGCCTTTAAATAGTTCAGGATTTTTTTAAGATGTTTGAATATATCCCACACTCCATACAATACAAAATGATCATTTACACCTAAACACGTGCCACATTTTATTTTTAAACTACAAGAACTACTATTTTTAACTACAAGAAAATATGGCATTCAAACACATACATGAAAAATATCTTGGCAAATGTAAAGTTGCAAACAGTATAGTAGTAACAATCCAGGGAAGTAAAATGCTCTATTTTGACACTAATTTTAGAGTCTACTTACGCGACCAAAGCAAAGCACATGCACAAGAATGGACAGAATAGAAACTGGAGACAAGACTTTCAGAACATGTTTTACCAGTCAGATCATATCTGATTTTGTATTATTCCAGAAGGTTAAAGAGGATTGAGCTACTAGGTACTAACAATGTCACAGCACCAAATTCAAATCCACAGAAAATCCAACTATGCAACAGTCTCTTCTCTTTTGTGAGCCCACAAAATTTGCCATTTTCTTATGACTGATCACAGATCTTTCTTTTACTGCTATTGTGAAAAATACTTTAGTAAGAGCATTCTTTATTGTCCCAAGGAAAACTTCTGTTTTGAGTTATACCAAAGATTTTCATTAAAACTATTACTAATGGTAAACACCATGATTTAATAAAAATAAAACACACCTCTGTGCACTAAGAATATTTGCATCTGCTTGCCATGAATTGATAATTTTAGTTCTTCTCCTGGATATAAGTGGACATGGTATAAATTTTCATTTTTAAGTTTTAGAAAAATCCATTAAGGTATTTTTTCTGCTGGCATGTGAACTATTCTGATGTTTTCTCACTTCAAAGCTTAGTCCCCCCTTCAGAAATACTAGAACTTTTATTTTGCCTCAGACATTAATCCTTAACTAAATTAAGCTGTAGTGCTTTAATTGTCAAATGATCTTCATTTGACTGAATAAATTTATTAAGATGAGTTTAGTCTTTACATTATTTTTTTTTTATTTGTGAAATGTGGATGTCCAACAACATCAGATACGATTGGCTACTCTTTCTCCACGAGCATATGAAGAAGATTTGGACGACCATATGATCCTACTTTCCCACTACAAAATCATTACAGCATTTTCATAAGCAGGGTGAGAGCAGAGGCAGGAGCAACTAGATGACTCTAAGCTGGGCTGGCCGTGGAAACAAAATAGGATATGCTTTTATGAGGGCTAAAGGAAATAAGACGAATAGTTGAAACCAAAGTGCTGGAGCAGCATCTGGACAAGCGAATGAGAGGAAAAGCAAGAGAGAATGTACCAACAGGACTCCAAGTAGGAGAGACTGAATTAATTCTAAAACTTCTTGTAAAGAAGGCAGAGTCCGAAAGATGAAGAGACATTTGTGGACTGAGGGAAGTTTTAGACAGGACATCACTTGTAAGGTAAAAAGACGCATCATAATCTGTCCATACAACTCAAACCTTCTTTCTAGAATAGCTAATCATAACAATATTTGTAATACTGACATTTAAAGACACATCATAAATCTCAGCATTATTTACGTGGAATACAATTTTTAAATAGTTTGCAGGTACTTTGCTACCAGCTGCCTAAAGAATGATGCTTAACTCAGTTGTTTAGAAAGTCATATTAAAAAATACAAAAAAAATACAAAATTGTTGACACTTGTCTTCCACATCAAACGGAATTTTGTATTTCAGAGCTTGAGAGATGTACATATGAAATATCTTTACCTCTCTTGGGTTTCAGCCAGCTTCATCTAACTTCACTACACTTCCTTTACTGGAACCTAACTTTGCCTAAATTTAGCAAGGAGAGCAACAATCAAAAATTAGGAAGGTAAAAAAGGGTATTATGTTTTTGGGTTTATTTGCTTTTCTTTGAAGTTGCTACTTAAAAAAAAAAAAATGTACCAGTCTAATGGTCTCTCTTCTCAGTAGAAATTGTATAAAGCAAACAGCTGACGCAAATCTCCCCAAATAAGACTTTGAGAGTGTCTCTTTCTTGTAAAAATAACTGCCTCTTCAGAGACAAAAATTAGTTTGAAAACTTCATTGTTTATTGCTTCTTCTAAACTCATCATGAGTGAAATAATCTGAACTGTGGAAGTGTTCTCTGTGTGTTTGAGAGCACAAAATGAGGAAGTGTACAGTCACCAAGCAAGTCCCTTCAGCAGTCATTAGGCTACCCGAACAGACAGCAGCAGTCCTTGATGCAGATAAGAAATTAACTGTGATTATGTAAGAGACCAAGGAACGTGTTTTCAAACCAGGGATACAAGGCCAGACATCTCCGATTATACCGCTGAATGACAACGATTTACTTACAAGATCTTATCTTCATATAACTCCTTTCTGTCATCCACACATTCTAGAGCGAACAACTAACCTAAAAAAGTTATGAATGTACTAAGAACAGTGTAAACATTGGTTCACTTAGTTAACCCTACGTGGTACTTAATTTATTTCAATTAGTTTCTTTCTCCTCAGATTTTTATTTTATGTGAAAATTTACTACATTACAAAATACCAGTATAGCCTGCATATTCTCTATACCATGTGCCATTTCAGATAACGGGAGGGGGTTTTACTAGAATTGCAGGAAAAAATCCATGGAGTGATATTGCTCCATAATTGTTTCTATTTCAGCTTAGTGCACTCAAAATATACATTGTGATATGTAGTAGAATGATGAAGAATAAGATGGTCATCTAGACAGATACTACTGAAAATTATATTTACAAATGTCAAATATTGCAGGCAAAACCAAAATTCCCCCCCCCCCTTTTTTTTTAGGCAGTCTGAAGATTACAAACTCAATTATAGGTACCTACTAAAAAGAGGAAAAAACTGTTTTAACTTAGTTAAGGTTACAGTAGTGGTATAAGGTTTCTGCTGTTTATATAAATGTTTATCATTATAGCACTTAATACAAAGAAGAAGAAAAGGTACTATGTTACTAATTACAGCAATGTAAACCTGATGATCAGCTATCAATATCACATTTCTCCCAATAAGCTCACTTCCTATGCAGAATTCCTAAGAGTCAATGACAGAACACAAAAACTTCAGGAAGGAGAGGACAACCTTAAGGAATATTAGGAAACTATATTTAAAAATGCTCCTGCTTATCTAGAAAGTTCTCTCCAGCTCTGTAACATTCTTTACTATTTATCTCTAATCCTCCTTCTTTACTACCACTCCCTAAGCCTGCCATAAACCTTCAGGTAAACATGAAAATAAAAGTATTCACTAGTTAAAATTAGCCTTTAAGGTTCCAATATACCCACTAAATCCTGGCTTCTGTTGAAAACGGATCATAAGTATCCACCAAGGTAAGTTAGTCCCCAGGTGGGGGGAGTGGCAGGGTGGAGTGAGGGAGGCTTATCTGGCATTATTTCAGCCCCCTCAAATAAGCCCCCAAATTATTTTCTATCCACATACCAGTTTAAAGGTTTTGAGATGGCTAAGTAAAATTCCCAACAAGTGTTTATTAATGCTGCACAAATAACATTCAAACTCAGCCTAAAAACTAACAGAGCTTATAAAAGCTGAAATTACAATGTTATCAACTGTTTTCAAATTCACACATGGTCTGATCTATCCATTTCTATTAGCAATGTTGCCACTTGTAACTTAAACACAGGAATTCATCATACAAAATAACTAGCTTCTATGCCCAAACTTCCTAGGAAAAAAGTCTCTAAAGGAAGCTGAAAAAGCAGATTCTTCCAGCCTGAAAAATACCTGTCTTGGTTTGAAAGACAGGTGTCTGTGGAGGAAGGCAGGAGCCTCCCTTGAAATGGAAAATGCAACCCCCTTCCCTCCAAATTATTATAATTTTGAAATTAAGGGGCCTTCAGGCAAAGATATGGGGAATAGGAATAACAGTTCTTTACTAATATATGTATATATATATATATATATATATATATAAAACACAAGGCAGGAAAAAAAAACAACCCACTAGTTCACACTGACAAAGTCAGAAATACAACCTGACACCCTGTTAGGGTGGCAGTAGCAGTCCGATAAGATGCTGGCTGCAGTCCTCCTGAAGCGATGGATGTAGTTCTGTTGAAGCAGCCATCAGGTAAAAGGGCCTGGTCTTCCTCCGAAGGTCCAGTGGTAGGTAGCTAGCTCTTGTCCTCTGGAACTCCAGTGGGGGGGGAAAACTCCTCTGGGAATCCAGTGGAAGAAGGCTGCTAGGGTGTTCGAGATCTCAGTTTTTATTTAACATGGACTGCTTGGCTCCTTCCCTCCCCCCGCCCCCCCCCCTCCCCCCCCCCGGGCGGAGCATCTCACAATGGGATGGGGAGTCGTGAGGCAGTTCCTTGATGGGCCATTAACAGGAGATAGCCCAGGAGCGAGTTATCGATGGGTCAGGCGATAAGGCATTGTTGTGCCCAGTAACAGAAGATAGTCCAGAGGGGGGAGGCAGGGAGCACCGCCCCACCTGGTCTCAACAGCTCCTGAAGATGGTAATAGAATACTTTTTTTTCTCTTTTGGCACATTTTACACTGTAACCTAGGACAATACCCTAGCAAGGAATATATAGAAGTGAAGACAGACCTTTGCTTTGTAGCTTATGATACCATCAGAAATGTAACTGGACAACAGTCTCACCAGTCAGCAGAGACATCGATATCAAAGAGGTTCAGAAGATTTTTTTTTCCCCAGTCATACACATCCTTCAAGCCTTGTGTCATTATTTCACCTTTGCATTTTTCTGAGCAGCAGAGCAACATCCTAATACAATTGTCTTTCTTCAATGATTGCAAAAATTTAGTTCACCATCCCCCTGCCATAGCACAAGAATTATAATAAGGTCATAAAAACTCTAAACTGTTAGGAAACCCTAGGATTAAAATGGTATTATGTATATTACCTTGATTTTCCACTCTTAAGTGTGCATAATTATATAGCACCAAACTGGAAAAAGATTTAAAGTTCATTGTTCTCTTAAAGTACCATTTTAATCTTTAATTCTGCAAAACTATTGAAAGAATGTCAAACTGACTGACAATTACATCGTTCCTGAAATCAAACTCTTCAGACATAATTCTTGCTGGAATTAGACAACAAAACAGCCATTCCATGGAAATAACACGTGTAAAGTACCCCAGTCAGAAGCAGTTTGTAGTCTGGGTGGACAGTTCTAATTAGCATGTGTTGTCAAGAAAGGGAAAAAAAGGATGAAAACCAGGGTCAAATAAAAGCAGCATGTTAAAGAAGTAGATTGTCTGACTAAAACAATGGCACCAATTAAGCCATGCCAAAATAATAAAAGCTGTACGCAGAAGCTAATATTATCACTACAGAAGAGAACATTACAGTATGCAAGCCTAGAGGATGTTGTGCTGCTGAAGCACATTCTAGGAAGATACCCTGTATAACGCTTGAAAGATAATATTAAAGCTAGCATATCATAAGAGATGAGTGATGCTTGTCTGACAGAGAAGGTCAAACTTGAATAAAGCTTGGTTGACAGGAGAAATAGAAGAATTGCTGCTAGCACTTTACTAGCAGTGATGTAGAAAAATTACTAGAGGATACATTGACAGTCAAAAGAGGAGGTCAGCTTGGTGAAAATAAAAAATGCATTCGTGTCTTTATTAATAAACTGGTCTGCAAATCTGAAACAAGAAGATTTGTTTTAAAAACACCTCTGGTGTTTAGAAATTGAATCCCATTAGAATTCTAGTGGCTCTTGTTTTCTATTGTCTTTCAACTGCTACTAGATACTTCTACCTACTTCTGAAACCTACCTCTGAAAGAATAGATTATTGACTGTTTGATAACGGAATGTGGTATGACACTAGTGCGTCTTAATTTCTGGTGGTCTCAAAATACTGCAGTCCATTTGAAGACCGGGCTTTCTTGTCAGTCTCCAGCTTGTCAGAGTGACAGTAGGGACCAAAACGCAGAGTGCATTCCAACTCTAGAACACATCAGAATGGTAAAGCATACATTATCCATAAAGGATAGAGGGGTACATTTTATCCCTTTTTTAATACAAATAATAACAGTGAGTGGAATGAAGTATTTAATATAGCCTATGAAAGCAAACAGATAACTGATTACTGCAAGTCTTTCCACATCACACAGCCAACATCATCACAAAATATTTGACTTGCACCACTATATCATGGTCTTACTTGCAAAATGAAGTCCTACTGCGTTTCTTCCAAAGAAATCCAAGCAACTTGGCTTGACAGCAACTGTGAAAGCAGTCCCTCAGGATTCTAACAATAAAATAGTACCTCTTACACTGAACGTGAGGATTTCACCGAGACATGCAAGTTGGTTTATGGTAACAGCACAGACAGAGGTGACAGCAGGGCAGGAATGTTAGATACCCAAGACATAAGAGCGAGCTGCTGACCACCTTGGGCAACCGGGCATATGCGTGCAATAGCAAGCAGTTTAGTGCCATAAGAGCAGATCAGAAGGTAAAGCAGTCAGTGCTGAAGACACAAGTATCCACCCCACAAATGTTTTTGGGGCATTTAACTTCATACCAGTTCTATTTTTGGCCCTGCAGACAGCCCATTAGTTGCTGAGCACATTTTGTGTGACCTTGGAGAGCAACATCTGGCTTGGTTGCATCAGTAAAATATCTAGATCATGCTCTGACATTCCAGTAGGCAAACCAAATTTGGTGAATTGGGAAGACTGAGATATTTGCTTTAAAACGTACCCCTGTTGTAAAATAAAATGTTAATGGTGGCAAAACCGTAAGTCATACAAATATCCTACTGTTAAAGATCAAGAACAACATATACACCTAGTATTAAGTACAAAAGAGCAGAACATAATGTCTGGGAAACACTAACAGGCTATGATGTCATAGCTGCTATTGGTATGAAGTTGTTTCTTCTCCTGTGGAGTTATATCCACTTCCCAGCTAAGATTTAGGGAACTATCTAAAATAGTCTCAAACACTTTAAAAATTACATTCAAAAAACCCCAAACTAGGAGGCTAAAATATTTAGATAAACCAGATTAATTTCAAGACTTACAGTAGTGGAAGAAAAAATAATTCAATGTATAATCACATACAGAATATAAAGATGACATCAGCCAAAATTGCTTACTGAGATAAGACAAAGAAATTAGATTTTCTCCTGTTGATAAGCAAACTGGCTTAACTGATATGAGAAGGAAAATACTTGAAATACCACTATACTAATATGATTTTTGAAAATTGTTTTTCATGACATTCCCCCAGGTAAGCAAGATGAATACAGTAAAGGTGAAATTGGTAGAAAATTGTGTACAGTTGTATTGTGATATTTGGGAGTAATATTTTTGGCAGAAGTATCATGTGGGATATTAACCAATATTATACAGGTCAATGTCAGCCAATGTTCTCGGCAAGCTGGATGAACAGAATTCATAGTGTTTGCAGAAGACATCAATCTGGAATGGATTGCAAGTATTTCACATAATAGAATCATAGAATGCTTTGGAAAGGACCTTAAAGACCACCTAGTTCCAACCCCCCTGCCCTAGGCAGGGACACCTTCCACTGGACCAGGTTGCTCCCAGCCCCATCCAGCCTGGCCTTGAGCACTGCCAGGGAGGGGGCAGTCACAGCCTCTCTGGGCAGCCCCTTCCAGTGCCTCACCACCCTCACAGGACAGAACTTCTTCCTAACATCTCATCTCAATCTCCCCTCTTTCAGCTGGAAACCATTACCCCTCGTTCTGTCACCACACCCCTGATCAAGAGTCCCTCCCCACCTCTCCTGCAGCCCCCTTTCAGCACTGGAAGCCGCTGTAAGGTCTTCCCGGGCATTAGAATTCAAAATGTTCTTCACATATTACTGAATTCACTTCACTGCCTGAGCACTACTGTAAAAACTAGCTCTATGTTTGGAAGAAAAAAAATGAAAAATGTCAAAAAAGTTATCAGATAGCAGTACAAGGCATATAGCGTATTTGAAATGGAAAGCGTTGTTGATGTAATATTAGTGCAAAAAAAGGCTACTGTCCTTCTGGAAAGTGTAAGTATGTGTCATATGTGAGACAGATGACTCAGCTCCATGGGCACCTGTTAACTTCAGCTGAAGTTGTGTTTCCAGTTTTTGGAACCACAGTAAAAGTAAACAAAGTGAATAGAAAGAGGGTGACAAAAGCCAGAATAAGAGATTCATAAAACAATCTGTGAGGGTAGACTGAAAGGATTTGGTTTGTTTTGACTTACTGAGGGATAAAACTAGGGAGGGAGGTAGTGACAGTATTTCAAATGCATTAAGGAGTATAACAAAGTAATATATCCTTTTTCTCTGTGACTAATAATGTTAGTTACATATTAGATGCCAAAAAAAAAGGCAAAACATATGCTTACTCACAATTACATAATCTACATACAACATTGGTGTCACAAATACTATAAAGCTCAGCATATTTTGTTCTGTAATATATTTTTTTTTCCTGAAGCAACTCAAAGAATTTGACAGGACATGCATAAATCCTTCTGAATTCCACAACCCTTTTCATAGTTATTAGGAAAAGGCATGTCTCCTTGGCCTCTGCTTTACTTTTTTATAAAAGAAAATTTCAGCCAACATGCCTTTTAAAGTTCCCATACAAAATTCCACTATGTTACATTTGCAGTGTCTTCCCTGACTTACGGATGCAGAGAAGCATCAGCTCTAAAGACCCACAGGTTAAGATTAAAATCTGCTTTAGTTCTTACTCATCCATTTTACACATATTCTTCTTTCCTGGATTATTTTACATTTCATAAGTTCACCATTCTCTCTCATTCCACCTTGGTATGTAAGCAGCTGATGGACAAGAATTCCTTCGGTGAGGCTTCAATTACACCGGTGATACCTAGAGCTATACGTACACTTATGGATCTGTGGTAGTATCGACGAATCACTTGCTGCTGTTTGGCCTCTGATCAAGAAACCTCATTTCTCAAAAAGAAGAATCAGAGTCAAAAAGATGTTTTGCCACATCACATCTCTTGAGAATCCAGTGTAACAATTCCAACTGGTGTCAGCAGCCCAACCCAGAGAAGCTATTAACATATCAGTCAGCTGCCTGCTCTCTGCCGCCACTTGTTTAGTGCAAACAGATCAGTCTTTGCTGTGTTCAATGGGGTTTTCTTTTTTCTCCTAGTTAACTTGTATCTTTTTATACACCATTACTTATCGTAGTACCAAGGACATTTTTAAACGGCTCTATCAGCAACACCATTTGAAGACATGGGCTACCTGGAAAATGTATCCTCTCTTTACATAGGTTTTCATCTGAAAATTAGTAAACAGAGTGAATGAGATTTTACACAAGGCAAGTGCAGAAGAAAACTCTCTTACAAAAATGGTATGTTTTAAACAAGACAAAAGTGCAGGTGTCTGTATGTATGCGTCTATGGTTTTTGCTAGAATTATTTATGGAACAATAAATCTCGTCTTTATTTCCAGGTTTACCAAAGCTTCTGCTCATGCAAGCTATCTTGAGAATACTCTCTACTGATCAAGGAGGCAAACGTCACGGGTGACAAAGTTTCATTAGCTTCAATAGTTTTACATCATTACTTTCTCCTATTTAGAGTCCCAGGGAGACACAACTGTGTAGGTGCTCCACTGATCACCTGGAAAATGTGCATAAAGAAAAGCCTGGCACATGTCCCATGAAAGTAGTCAGAATTTCACTTTGGCAGCAAAACAGAGAATCTCTTTAGTTTCATGTTTTATTGTAATGTTCTATTTCCCCAATAGATCAGAAAAAGACTTGAGCATATTTATGAACTCATGTTTTCCAAGCCATTACTTTTTTTAAATGCACGTCTAGATATTTTTTCAGCCAGTTGCTTTAATGAGATTCCTTTTATTCTGAAGCTGCATTATAAAATGATGGAGTGTTATTTCTGCTTCTAAACAACAATGACCTAGAGAAAAAGCTTATACATTTTAGAAATAAAAATAGAAAATATTTCTTAATCTTGGTGGTAAAATATTGATTTGCATTGATTTCCAAAGCAGAGCCAGTCTAAGTAAAGCCTTGGAACTGACATTCACGCTCAGGTTTTCTCTTGGATCCAGAAATTTTATTTTAAATTTGTCTAAGCACAAAAAGGGAATTGCAAGAATATTAATCAATCTACACTAATCCTAAAGTCAGTGAAAATAGTGTTAAATTGCCTCCTGTTCTCGTAAGGAGTAGAGTAGTAGAGACTTTCTTCTTTTACAAAGGAAACTAATGGGTTTAATGAATTAGTTTTCCTAAAAAAGGAAGTCACTCTCTAAACAGAAGTGGCTTGGGTTAATTTGTTTTGAATAGTTTTCATTTGTTTTTAATAAACAGCCAAAATATGGGTGATTTCTGCTACACCTTACTGATTAAGGATATGCAGGTTTTTGCATTTTGGTGGGGTTTTTGTTTGTTTGTTTATTAGGGTTTTTTAATGATTAAAGAATAGGTATAGCTATTCCAGCGAAAGGGCACCTGATAACAGAAGAATTTTTGGGGATTCTCAGACTGTTTCTCAAGTGTAGCTGTGACACGTGTTTTCCTGTTGTAATGCACACTGACTCAGTAAGACTTACTATGCCAAATTAAACTGTTGATCTTCAATTTATTTGGTTACTACCCTTTTTTCAAAGAGATGAAGTTCTACAATCTAAGATTTTCTGATAAACATGGAGCCTGTAACTACAGAATTAAAATAAAAATCAGCCATACTAACACTATTATGTTTTCTGAAAGATATTAAACTGTTTTTAAAGAATTCTTTAACTTAAGGTTTCTAAAACTTGAGCTATTTTTAAATGGATCTTGGAAAAATACATTAATAGGCGCTTGATTTTATTTAAACAGTAAGAGTCTCCAAGATTATGATCACTATACTCAGTATAATTTTCCTTACTCTAATCCCTCTTTTGATGGACTGAAAATGCAGTAAAAGCAACTGATGCAGATCATCCTTTCAGGAAGTCCTAACTTTAGAGTAGGTGGTGAATGTAACTACTTGCTCTTTCTTCACAGACAAAAGATTGATGCATCACCTTTATCATTAATTGATTAATTTAATCACATAATTTTTCTAAAGCACCCTTTCTACAATTCTATTCATCTCAAACTGAACGGACTGCCATTACTGTCTTAAATCTCTGGTATCCCTTTTCCCCATCAAAGGACAGAAGAGAAGCAGAAAGGGAACGGTGTAAAGACTTATGCCTGACTCTAGAGTGAAACAGCAGCAAGAAAAAAATGCAGACTCTTGTGTGCCTAAAACACAAGCATATGCAAGAAAGACTCAGTCAAATTATTATGTATTGGTTCCTCTGCAACATCTTGACTGAATTCATGGAGTTGTTAATAATTCTTTAGAACACTTTTGCTTCCTGTAATATTTCTAGAAGGATTCTAGAGTCTACGTGTGTACATAATAGGTTTTTCTAGAAGTTTAGCTAAGGAGGTTGAGGGCAGGAATGTATTGTATTTATCAGTTCCTACCCACATCATCTGAAAATGTATTTAGTTTCCTCCCACTTCAGCTTCTTACCCCACCAAAAAAAGTTAAAGATATCCATCATTTTCTTGACCTGACAAAAAGGCACGCACAAATAGGAAGTTAGCAAAGAAAAAAAAAAAAAAGACAGTTGGAAAAACTGGATTATGAAAATCTGTAGTTCATTGTCATCCCCAATACAGCACCAAAATAGATTCCCTAACTTGCAATAAGTCTTGATTCCTCAGGACCGCTCACCTATTCAAGGGCAGAGCAAGGCTATCCGTTTCTTCTCCAGCCTGTTCACACAATACATCTGTTCCATTGTTGCTGCATTCCTAGGTGAGTATGGAAGGGAATTTACACTGATGAAAAGCCTCTGTAACCTACCTCCTTATATTATTTACATGTGAAGAGAAGAGCAATAGCTAAATCAACTTCTGTTGAAAAGTATTATGTCCCCAAACCCAGCTCTTTATACCTCATACATTAGGCGAACATATATATTTTTAAAACACTGCTGATCAGCTATATCAGCCTCACAACATTACACAATGATGCAAAGACTAACTGCAGTATGCTCATTCATTAACTTGCTTTTCCCCATTAGACTATGCCTGAGATTAGAAAGATGAGAAATGCTGTTGGGCTCAGTGAAGGAAAAGCAACCCAAAGAGATCATGTAAAAGAAAAGTTTCATTATTTTGTACAAGGTGATGCAAAACTCAAAGGAAACGTAAAGTGTAGCCACAATTCTGCTTCGAGCCTTCCAGTGGGGGCTTTCGGTGAGTATTTACAGTGAAGTACACCTAAAGCTGTATAATGTGAAAGCTATAACGTCAAAGCTATATTGCCTTAAAGCTGCGTTAGTTCAAGACAGCTTGTTTAGATGTAATTCCTCCTAAGCCTTCGATAGTGCCATGACGCCATTATTCACTAAAGGATAAGTATGAACTTAAATTTGTATTTAACTTTTTTTACTACAAAATACTCAAAGAAACAAAGTGGTAATGACAACAGAGGGGTCTTACAGATGTCAAAGAATTCCCACAAGACGACAAACTGTTACTTGTATTATGACAAGGGCAGACTGATTAAAAAGGGGAAAAGATGATGTTATCAACAACCTCTTTTATACCGTGGTATGAACAAGACTAACTGGCATTAGCTGTTACAGTTAATGAAGGAATTAGCAGCTCAGTTTGGCATAATGCATGCAAATATACCTGTTCTATTTTTATTAATTGCTGTAGTATTTTAAACACTAAACTAGAATTCTGCCATCTGAGTAGACACCCTTCCCTTACCCAATCTGCACCAGCAGCCTAAGAAGGAACTTTATTTTTAAGGAAAAAAAATGGCAAACCCAAACACAATTCACATTTTAATCAGTCAACATAGTTACCTCAAGCTATTAAGAAATAAGGTGGGATATATGTCTGCTTTTCATTTCTCTTTCCTACCAACGATCGTCCTTTCTTAAAGCCCACTTCCCAACATAGCTAACGTAGATTGAGTGTAGCAGAACTCTTTAATAGTTAAAAAAAAATTATCTTCTAACAGGGTTCTTATTTCCCCATTACAGTCACCACCAAAAATAGGCAATTGCTGTGACCAAGGTAATGGTTTTAGATATCCTGTTTTCACCTGAATGGTTATAAAATGACCGATTCATTTACTAAACCATACCAAATCTATAGATTTTCATCTACACCACAGCACTGATCTTTTCAAGTCCAAATCCAAGATTTCTATTCACATAACAAAACTGGTATAATACTATTAAATAGTTATTAGTTACTAGTAACTGCACACCTATAGAACAAACATGATGGGAGTAAGATGTAAAGGAAACAAGAGCCTGAGTACCACCAGAAAAGGCTGGATTAACTTGTAAAGCCTATACTCTTTGTGAAAATACAGCTGACTCAGACAGTAACTAGTCACTATAAAAAGGCTAGAAAAACTGTCAAAATAGGAAAATATATACTTGCTTCAAAGAACTGTCATTTGAATACATTTTAGAAAAGCAGAGTTTGAAGTACGCACCAGTAACATACTTATTTTGCTGACAGTTTTTCTTAATGTGGAACCAAATGCACTGTAAGGAGGGCGCAGTAACACACTACTGGTTCCTTTGGTTTAAGTGTTAGCATCACAGCTCCTCTCTCAGGCCTCTACAAAATAAGGCTGTATTGATACTGATCTCCCAGTTCTGCTCTTCAGTCAGGCACCACTCAACGTAATACAAATCCTTCCTATAAAACAATAGAAAACCCACTGTCATCCACTGCTAGAGTCAACTCCCATCCCTGGCCCCTGTCATCTGACTTGTCACTGTATGTATGTATGGAGTAAGGGGAGTTCACCCATCTTGACAAATCTGCAGGTTACTCTGTGGCAGAAAATTCAGACCAAAGGCTTTTTAAACTCCGAAGTCACCAAATGATCAATAAGATCTTCACCAACTAGATCAATAAAATACTGTTTATAAACTACCATTTATAGAAAGAGTCTATGTTATCATTCAGAGCAACTCAGAAGAGGGCATGCAGCTCTGGAGGCTTATGTGGAGTGCTAGTTTCATCAGGAGAAAGAATGATGTTTATTCTAAAGCACCTGTAAAAGATAACAAGATAGGGATGGAATAAAAGAAGCCACTAAGGAAAAAGGAAGCTAGAAAATAACAAGTGAGGCCTGGAACAATAAATAAAGAGTAAGAGTTATTCTCGATTACAGTGTGCAAAGGAACAGACCACTGGCTAGCATTTCTCTGATATTTTTCTAACAAGCCATCAATCCTTCCATTAATATACATGCATCATCACAATGCCTCTGTGTCCTTACAGAACTTTTAATCCGAGGATTACTCACGTACTGCTCACATCTCCTCTCATCCGTACACCCCATTACTTTCATTCCAGTATGTCTCCAAAAACACGTAATTAATAATATATAAGCAATCAGCCCGTAGTCTATTTTTTCTCTCCAGCCAGAGACAGAGAATAGGACTATTTGGCAGGGCTTTTCTGCACTAATAAATTATTTATGTACTGAAGCTTCAATGACCTTACCTCATGTGTTACTAGAACAAAAATAATATCATTCTAAACCTTTCTTTTGTACTAAATTGGAGAAATAACACTACTATATTATCTGGCTATATCTCTGGTTGGCCAGATTGCTGTCTACCTGCTCCTGCCTACATGGAGAGATGAAACAATTCATTAAACAACAGGTTATGCTTTGGTTATATAATGAAGATTAATTCAAGGAGCTAAATCTACAATGAGTACTTTCTATCCACAAGAAAGAAATCAGAAGTTGACTGTGAATCAGTTATAGGGGTAAGAGACTTAAAACACCCCAATCCATTCATAAAAGTCACATAAACCCTAGATCAGATATTAGTCACTTTTCTTTACAGTTATTACTGCTCCTGCAAATATTAAAATGAAGATAATACCCCTAACCACTATTTACTTAAATGGTAAATTAAGTGTTCTCTGGACATGCATGAGTATACATGTAAAGAAGAGGAGGCAGGTTGTAAAAAAATGAGAGGCCACAATCGGTACATCTTGTGTGTTTTGCAGAACTCCTTTAAGAATGGATTTACAAAATGTTGTTTCCTATATTAAACCAAAAATGCTGTGCAACTCAAGTAATAAATAGTGATTAAACGTGTTTTGTCTTGGAGGATAAACTGACATTAAGATGACATCCTTCTTCAAAGGCTGCATACAAAGTATTAAAAAAATGTATTTACTTGTCACAGAACAGTTGAGGCTGGAAGAGACCTCTGGAGACATCTTATCTAACCCTGCTCAGGTAGGGTCACCTAGAGCAGATTATCCAGGACAGTGTCCAGATGGCTTTTGAATATCTCCAAGGATGGAGATTCCATCTGTGAATTCCGTTATCTGTGAACAGGCTGTCTATAATATCAACCAGCTTACCGAAAATAAAATCAAGAAAGATTTAACTCCAGTAATACTGCCTCTCACTGAGTAGAAGTAGTTTTTCAGGTAATATATTTCTTTTAGTTGACTACTCTAACTGGGAAATATATTTTGAAAGTTTTAAATTCTGAAGGAATCTTAGGTGTTCTGTAGACTTTAAAAGGTACGCTATGATATTAATCCATTAGATATAAAACATGAAAGATTGTTTTGTTAATGACTATTGCCAGGTATGCTACAGGACCTGAAGATACGTTTGTAACATACCACGCTGAGGCAGAACCACAGACTGGCAGGGGTTGGAAGGGACCTCTGAAGATGATCTAGTCCAACCCCCTGCTAAAGCAGGGTCACCTACAGCAGGTCACACAGGATCACATCCAGGTGGGTTTTCAATATCCCCAGAGAAGGAGACTCCACAGCCTCCCTGGGTTGCTAAGGTCCCCTCCCAGTCTTGTCTTCTCCAGGCTAAACAGACCCAGGCGTCTCTGCCTTTCTTCATAAGACAGATACTCCAGTCCCCTCATCACCTCCACAGCTCTCCACTGGACTCTCTCCAGCAGCTCATTACTCGGATGCTCATTACTATTAAATACAAGCTTTGGCTAAAGGCATAGTTCTTAATGTTTAAAATGAATGTATCAGATGATTATTTTTTCAAGGCAGATAAAAAAAGCAAAGATTCAGTCAAGGTGACAATTAGCACCTGGCTAGCTATGGTAATTATGTGCTCCCAACAAAATGCACATGCAATATTCTAACATTAGCATTACAGCACATGTTAATATTAAAAATCATCATATTTGTGTATTAGTAGAGATGTTAAAGTTATGTCTATTACTGTCTGCTTTGAAGTCTGTGAACATGGAAGATAAAGATCATGAATAAATCTATGTCAACACCATCTGTGAGTTAAGTTCTTTTCTACCACCTCTTCACACATAGATACACTTCTCTACTCTTTCCTCCACACCCTTACCTTTCCCTTTTGGGAGTGCAACCAAGGACAGAATTAAAATCAGGTTAGACTTGCACTTTCACAAGTGCATAACAGGTTACAGGTCATATGCAGGATGCAGAACACAACATGTCAGGATGAATATAGAACAACCATGCCTTGAAAACTGTTAAAGAAAGGGCTGTAGTATCTGAACACTCCAGACTATTCCTGTGAATACGTTTATAAAGCTATAAGAAAATCAAGAACAGTATGCTGTTTAGTTCTTTTTATAAGATTTAAATCTTGTGAAATTTGATTTTCAAGTTACTGAAATTCAGAGCAATACAATTGCTTACAAACATGTTTGACTAAACATATTCAGAAAATTTCTTCAAAACAAACTTGTAAAATTTTAGCCTTTTGACTTCCATGGAACTATTTCACCTATGAACAAAATCAGACATAAACAGAATTTTTGTCACCAAATTCAATGGAAGCAGGATCAGGTACCATATAGAAATTAATGTCTAACTCTAGTAAGAACAATGTTTTACTTAAAATATTAAAATACTATTACCTCCAGCAAGGATCTTCTGGTCCAAATCACTCATTTGTTTCTTGTATGCTTTTAGAGCAGCTTCTTTAAATGATGGTCGTATTCTTTTTTTTTTTGGAGTTTCAGTAATCATCTCTGGAACGTTCTGATTTTCATCTTCCCTTACTTCTATGTCAGCAGCCATGTCACTGTCAACTTCCAATATCTCTCCACTGAGCACACCTTCAAACTGGGTGTCGTATCGCTCCTCTGGTAGTACTGCATACGGACTTTCATACGAAGGCTGCCCCAGTTCATATTCTTGGGCTTGCTCACTAGTTTCGCTACTATTAGTCCTATTTTCTAGTTTAGCAAGGACTTGTTCCATTACTTCTACATAGTCTGTCTCATTCTCACCAGGTGGTTCCATCAAGTCTTCCTCATACTCAGCTTTGTAGCAATAAGGCTCAGCATAAACATCAGAATCCAGTGTTGTACTTGATTCATTTGCAGTAGACTGAGATAAAGTTCTAAACCTCCCCATGAAAGATGATCCACTATCTTCATACCCACTTAAACTTTGTGTACTTTTGTTCCAGACTACTTCTAAAGCTGACTTGGCGCGTTGAAGTGTAGATCCAAATTTAGGAAAGCTGAAAGTCTTATCAGAAAGGTCTATGCTTAATCGGCTATGCCACGATTTAGGGGCTGTTTCTTCCAAGTCGTCACTTGGGAGTTCACTCTGACTTCGGTACATCATAGGCAACCTGTTTTGATTCTGATAAGGGGAGATAGAATTTGTTTCCTGATAATCATCATACTGACTTGTCCACTGACTTTGTGATTCACTGTCAAGGCCTGGACATGATGGAGAAGTACCATCAAGTGTAAAATCGTAGCTTTCAGTGTCATACTGGAGGTCAGAACTTTGGCACTTTCCAAAATCTGTCTGTTGATCTGAAGGGCTGCTCATATCATACACAAAAACTTCCTGCCTGGATGAGTCTAGGCCCAAATCTGCTCCTTGTTCCAACTGGTTCCAGCCTTTCCATGGGGAAAGATTATCATGTAAAGAAAGCTGAGAATCACTATAGTGGCTTCTGTCTCCAGATGCACATATTATGCCATTGCTTACTCCATTGTCAACAGTTTCTCTGTTCTCTACTTCATTTTGCTCTGGATACTGTTGCATATCTTGGACAAAAGTCTGTTCCTGGGAACTACCATACCAGTTTGTAGAATCATCTTGCCTTCGCTGCCAAAGTTCTCGATCAGAGGAAGACAATAGTGAACTGCCATTTGTTCTGCTAAAATACTGATTTTCTGAAAAATCCTCAGAGTAAGACTGACACAATTTTGAGAAGTCTGACTCTGAACGGCTCAGTTTTGGTGTTGCAAAGTCATTCTGTAAATGCCATAGAGAAGTCATGTCTGAGTAATAGGTCTTTGATTGTTTCTCCATGTTGTCAAATTCTGGTGACTGATTGCTGTA
The DNA here is from genome assembly GCF_034619465.1 of Leptosomus discolor. Classification (NCBI taxonomy): domain Eukaryota; kingdom Metazoa; phylum Chordata; class Aves; order Leptosomiformes; family Leptosomidae; genus Leptosomus; species Leptosomus discolor. Next base: position 21,163,170 of record NC_141401.1, on the reverse strand, counting down.
ATTTCTTCTGTTTGAAAAGGTGCGATCATCAGCAGTTCTGTTAAGGTCTTTAGTATTTGGGGACTCAATGCTCCCCTTTGTAGTGCTTGTCTTTATTTGAAGTGCCGATTTAGATATCTTTGCATAACTGTTCTTATTTATATCTGATTCCAAGTCTTTATCACTGTCAGGTGACTCCCAGTCACGCGTTTTAGTTTTTGTGTCCACAGTTAAAAGTTTCATATCCATGCTCTCATATGTCTGAGAGGAAGGTAGTCCTCTTTCTTTTTTGTCTTTTATGTCTTGGGAAAATATATCTGTAGAAATTCCAATGCCAGTTCCCTTAAGTTTATAAGACTTTTTTAAAATCAAATCTCTCTGTTGTGATGATTCAAAATAAACGAGAATGGGTCTTGGCTTTGCATTTGGACAGTCTCTTTGTTGACCCAGTCTTTGGGCAAACTCAATTTTAATAGTGCTTTCTGCCTCTGAGAACCCCATTTTATCTATTAATATTTTGTAAACTATGCTTTCAGTTTTTTCAAGCCTCTCTTCAGGCACATTTAGAAACCTAAGACTCGCTTTGTTACCTGGATGGCCTATCTGCTTAATGTAGTCATGTATGTCCCGAGTTTCTCTTCTGGACTGTACAAATCCTGTTCGCAATTGTTCAATTTCATTTTGTACAACTTCCACACTACTAGAAATTTCATCAATTGATTGTTTCAGAGCATTAACATGCCCTCTTAATTCAGAGAGTTCTGTTTCAATTTGACTTATTCCCTGAAGCTCTTTAAAGATCATTTCCATAACATCATGGGTTTGACTAATGCACCCTGTCGAACTAAAGCCAGGTTCAAGAGTGTTTGATTTCTGGTGACGGCCAGTTCTGTCTAGAGATTTACTTCTTAAGCCCCATGTTTTCTTCCATGTACTTAGTTCTGAGTCTGATGAGACACATTCTTGGCTCTTCTTCCATTTCCTTAGTTTTCGTAAAGCTCCCAGCTTCAGTGTGTGTAAAGTGCGTTCTCCGTCCGAACTTCCATCAGATGGTGCAAGGCTGCTTAAGCTTTTTCTGTTGCGTCTCACAGGCATTGTGTGGGATAAATATTCGTTTTTCTTGCTATTACTTTTTACTTCACTTAATGACTCTGAATATGAACTATCATTTGAAGACAGATCTTGAACTATATCTTCATTATTATTGTTTGTTACAAAAATATGTTTTTGCAGTCCATTGGCAATAGCAACTCTGTAACTGAAGGTTGGAGAAAGTGAAAATTCTCTATTACTTTCCTCTTCTTCAGTTGATAAGTTGCGAGCAGACGGGCACTTGGCAATCTTTTTAACAGTGCTTTTAAAAGTATTTGAAAATTTTGGATTCTTTGTTTGCCCAATCTGAGTTAAGTCTTGTTCCTTTTTGCTCTGACAACTCTCTTTCCTCTTTGTACTATTTCCCGATTTCTTTGTAAACATTCCTTTGCAAATCTTATATATGTAAGATGAGATCAGGCTCTTTAAGAGGGCAGAAACCATGGAGCGCAATTTATGTTAAGCTGTTTCCACAAAACACAATTTTTGATCCAGGCAAGTATTTGTATCTCCAACAGGATCATCAGCAAATATTTTACCAACAGAGACTATAGACATATAAAGTACTGATGCTCTGGTATCTGGTATTCAGAAGCAAAAAAAAAAAAAAAAAAAATTTTTTAAAAATCACACATCTGCTTGTTCGAAACTAAATCCTGAAGGGGTTTTGTGTGTCTTGCAAAATCTCACTCTGTTGCACATGGCTTCTCGAAGTGTCTAAAAAGGAGGGAATGACATTACAATGGCTGCCAAACAAAGTTATCATTCAATAATACTGATGTTTTAACTGGGTTACAATGGAAACAGAGGAGTTAAATAGTTAAATACGTATTTATACTTTCCCCATAATTGTCTGAATAGAATTTTTCATAAACAATTTAAGCTGAAAGCAGTTCCAGGCAAATATTTTTAACATAAATGAATAAGCTATACTTATTTACAAGCTTCTTTGTCCCGTTTAATCCTCCGACTTTAATGGAGATATTTGGTATTAAAGATGTCTCCTTTCTTTCCGAGTAAGAGATTTCAGTTTAGATCGACATGATAGACAGCAGTGGTCAAAAAATCAATGTGGGAACCTGTTGTTACTAGCTAGTAAAATAGAAGTACAAAGGTCTCTCTTTGTTCATCTTTTGGAGCAAGGTAGGATTCTGTGCAACGAATCAGCATCGTACCTGTGAAGTACCGTTTTATCTTGAGATGGAATTACGCACACGACTATGGTTTGAGAAACAGATGTTTCTTTGTATACCAGACTTTAACACATGTTACAATAAGCCAGGACTTAAAGTGGGCATACCTTCTTGGTTTCTCTTTAAAAAACAAACAAACAAAAACAAACAAAAAAAACCCAACACAAAACAAAACAAAAAAAACAACCCCCAAAAAACGATAGATAGCAACAGAAAATCATAACGACAACTAATGGAACATTCTCATCCAGGTTACCAAGTTTTACATTGTTCTGGTCACAGAAAAAAAAAAAAAAAAGACTACATAAAATGAGAGGAAGAGGGAGAAACAAATGATTTACAAGTCTCACAACAAAACCAGGTGCCATTATAACAGGATAACAGGAAAGCAATTTGATCTAAAATATGAAAGAGTAAGAAAAGATTTCTTGAGGTATCTGGAAGATTCTATTCCATAAAACAAAAGCTTGTATTCCACGGAACTGTAGACAATGCATTTTAAACATATAAATGTACTTTTTTCTGCAGCATATCATTCACTTCTCGGTCTCATAGTTGCAGAATAAAACCAAGACAAACAGCTCAGAAAAATCCAACAAAGTAGTTCTTAAAAGGGCCATTCCATTTCCTAAACCAGCTGAAAATTCTTTGGCAGGATAAGAAGTTTATTTAGATACAGGGTATACGAGGGGCTAAAAGGTGTTCTGTGGTGTCTTAAGAGCAGTAAAGGGTATGAACTCTCCTCCTTGCCTGCAAAGAGCCTGACACTGTATGAAACATTATGGTCAACTCGTACACCTCGAGATCTGGTCTTTTCATTGCGGAGTTTGTCTTCACTGACCTTACCATTACACTCATGTTGTGGTCAATAACAAACACTAACTACCGATTTTTATTGCAGTGGCAAATGCACTAGGTTGAAGAGAGCCCAAGCAAAGCTTGTAAAAGCCTGTCTGGCTTCTGGAATCCTGGAACAGAGGATGTAAACAGACTTATTTCTTTTCCAGTTATAATAAAATTGGGATGCAGCTCAAGAGCAAGCAGAACAACAATAGACAACATTCTTCATCCTTCCAAAAGTTTCTGCCTGTTATTTTAAAAAAGGTGAAATATTTGTGGAACACGAATCACATTTTAAACATATATACATCAGCATAGCTCTTGTGACTTCTTTCTCTTCTAGGCTCATGCCTGAAGTCAGACTATTAAGAACGAATCAAGAGCAAGCAATGCCTGGAAGTAGAAGAATGCTCAGTGAGTCTGCATGCAATTTTCAAGGCATGCAAATGGCATCTCTCGGATCACTACAAAGCTCTCACCAGAGCCAAGGCTGCCTTGTTTTCACATATTATTAGCAGAGGAAGGAACCATCCTGGGACACTTTTCAATATCAAAGGCATGTTTCTAGATGTAGAAACACTTGTTAACCGTTCAGCTCTTATATTGAATATTTCAACAAGATTTGAAGTGTGACTGCCTGCCTCTGCCCACACAACTACAGCTTTTTAAGTGCCCTCTTACATAAATTTCACCCAGGTGACGGACATTCTTCTCATTAAGAAGACCTTAAACCAACAATGTATAAACAAGCTAGAAGTTTTGTTTACTGGCTTAGGCTACAAAACATCAAGAAATAATGAAGTTATAATTGGAATCCAGAACATTTCCATTCATTTTAAATAAGGTTTGACTCTTCTATGTAGAAGAACCTTAATTTCACAGCCAGCCATATGTATGTTTTATCCAATGCCTAACCTATGCTTTTTATCAGAGATAAATGAAAGTATTATGAATAGCTGTAAACTCAGCACTTAATTTATTTAAACCCAGTTTGACAACGCCACAGTAAATTGAAAGATGTACTGTCACAAACACACTGAGATCTGCTAAATAGAGCAGATCTATGTTCTCTCATGCGAGTTCCATTCTTTCTCAGCTATATTAGTCATATGACCTGTTCATCAGTTTACAGCCTACCACTGCTCTTGCAAATACTCGTTTTCTAAAATTGTACATCTACACATGGAATTAAGTTTTGGGTCTTTATAGGTCTCATCCATTTCTTTTGTAAAGATTTGCATAAGGTTGTTCTACCATTTTAAATCAGTATGGGTTAAAACTCCAGGAAATCGGGAGCAGTTTTAAGAAGCACATAGGACTACGTCAAATATTTGAATGAGCTGCAAGTTGTCATTCAGTGATATTCTGGTTTTATCCACACCTCCCAGTAAACCATCGTAACCTCATTTATTTTCACTTTGCTTGTTTATTGACTTAAATCAATTTATATGATAAAGTTGAACACAGCCAGGTTAACCTATTCTAGCCCACTCTAAGCATAAGGAATCAAGTTGCAATGTTGCAGTAGTTAAGTACAGACTTTATGCTAGAGCGTTATAGAGCAGGAAACTGGAAAATGTTATGGATCGTGAGACTAGAAATAAAAGAAAATGTTAATGGGTTCCTTTGGTAAAGAAAGGACACGACACTTCCTTCAACTTTTTACCCACTGCAAGTGAGAATATGGACTTTTGTCAATCAACTTGATGTTGAACAGGTAATGTGGATTGATTTCAAGGATGCTGTTGATAACAAAGCATTGTCAAAATAAAACTTGTCTGTTGGAAGGATCACAGATAAAGGAAGTCAAAAACTAATGTGCCAGGTAGAGGTGGGAGGGCATGGGCCAGGTTGAGAATGATAGCTTTTTAAATAATGCAGTGTATTTTAGTTACATGTCCAAACACCAGATCCTCACAGATTCCCATTTTCTTTTTTGTTTTACCAAATCCAGCCCTCAATTTTCATAAAGAAAGAAAATTGAATCATCTTTAAAAAATAATTTCAGTATTTAAAAAGAATAGCTATATCACTGCTGACCTTCTGTTTGGATCCTAGTAAACGAAGCTGTAGAGCAGCAGCCCTCTCCATTCAGAGGTAGCTTTGTGGATGAAATCTGTCCCCTCGAAAAAAACAAGAAGCAGGCAGAACCATAGCCCTGCTTAACCTTTACACTATCAATCAACTATAAGGGGCCTGCGTGTGTTGGAAGGGGACAGGAAAGAAGATGAGACTAAAGTGCAGTCACCCTGTGTAAAAAGGCGTGCAGCAGTTCTTGCTCACAACGCCAAGACAGCAGGGGAAAACAAACCAAAACCAAGTCTTTTTCTGCAGCAGCACCACTCTGCATTACTGCCAAAGTAGTCACCACTGCCTATAGGCAGCGACATCTATTTGTGATATGCAAAATGCTTCACAGAAATTAATTAATCACACATGACAAGAAAATGTCAACAATCCATGTTGCAGCCTCAGAAACTGAGATTGAGGGAACCTCTCTTAGCCATCAGGAATATAAGGAATCAGTAACAGAATAACTAGAATTCAGACCTACACATTTCTCAGGTATGGTCTTTTACTAGTCTTATGGTCACCTAGCAATAAAGTTATTCTGACATAACTGTACTTGCCATCGGTGTATGTCTGTTGGGCAAAACCTATACTACCTTTCTTTAGGCAAGCATAGCTGTGTGTATTCCAGATTGCTTCATCAGTTTACTATAACTGTGGCATTATACTGACAATCATCTCAGATGACCTAATTCAGAAGAACTTCATTTGGAACAATTATCTGCTCCATTACATTCTTCTTAATTTCTCCTTACGTTCTTAAATACGGACATATTTAAATCTGTATCTATGAACCTCTCAAGGTAAAGTGACAGCCATCATAATACGGCACATGCTACATAGACGACCTGCCTGCAGACCCTGGCAAAGACAGGAACAGCAAGGAAGGAGTTCTGCTTTCTCTTTTGGATAATTACTCTTTGTTCCAGGAATTCCTCAGGTTTTTGCCAGCAGAGTTTTGCCCTATCCTATCACCCCCTCCAACATTCACATGAGAGCATGGAGTGCTACCAGCACTCTCTTTTTTTGGCTAGAAAGCTATTCCGATTGTCCATCAACATCAGTTGGAAAATTCACTATACTATGTATTTATCCGGTGATATTTCTTTATGGATCTTGCTATTGATATATCTAACCACCATTAAATATGTTGTCTTTCGATTTATGGGGAATTGTACCAATACAACTAACCACTAAACTGCTGTTTCAAACTGGAGTCTAAAGAAAATACAACCTGCTTAATTTTAACCCACGAGGCCTACTGCTGTCCTGAAGAGCTTGCACATGCTCATAAGTACGCGATGGAATCCAAACTAAATATTTTGCAGTCATGTTGCAAGACTAGTCATTCATAGCTGTCACTTGACTTATCTGTTCTTCCAGCGTACAACTTCGTCGAGGTTAAGGATAATAGATGCAAGTGGCACACGCTTAGAAGTGGCTTTGGCTCATTGTAATTTAGAAGAGCAACTGAAACAGAAACCATATATAAAACCTTGTATGTTAGTGAATTAACTCAGTGGTTTAACAGTTATTTGGAACTAAATGACTTTGTAATATATATAAGCATATTGTCTTCAGGACAGCTTAGCAGAAAATGTAAATTCCCAGCTAGCTAGAATGAGTAATTATTCTGAGAAAACTCATCTTCACTGCTCCCCTACTGCTATGACCACCACAGGAAAAGAGAGGGGGGTTTTTGCAGAGTGAAAGATGTTCTCTTCTCATTACTGTTGAAGACAGACATGAGTTGAAAAAAAACAACACTCTTACCTTGCAATTTTTTCTTACTTTTTTACTTACACTATTCTCCACAACTTTATGTGTATTTTTAATATTTGCCTTTCTCTCTGAGAAGTCTTGCTACAGCAGCTGTAAGGCTAAAGTTGCCTATCGATTAACTACAAAACGCTGGTGAAAGTTTGAAGATGTTCAGAACACTATTTATTTCTTTAGAAACAAATGTGTATTATGGTATTCATATTACAAATATGAAAATTGTACTTGAAGCAATTGTCCCTAAAGGACAATGGCCTTGACTAGAACTAAAAACAAAAGGAAGAGATTTGTCAAATGTAGTAGCTTAGTACATAAATGTAAACAGTTATTGAACAGATTCCAAAAGTTCAAATGTGCCCCACTTGGAGACCAGCAGATAACTTAGCCTAGTGTAGTTAAACATATTAATGCACACAAGGGTTAAGAGACTGCAGATGATTTGGAACATAGCTTCAATATTATTTGGTTACATGCACATATAACCTTTCTTTCTTTAATGTTTCTAGTTGTTTCCTCAACTTTTTAAATAAAAAGACTAAAAAAGAGACTGCAGTGTATAAGGATGCAATAATGAACCTGAGAGTCTTTCCCCCTGGCTTTTTACATGCTGTCCTACAGAAACTTATTTTTAGTCAATATTATCACTTCAAAAACTGCTAAGATTTAGAGATAATTCCACATAATAGTCCATTCCTATCTAAATACAGGCTACAAGAGGAATGGAAAACCTGGAGAGGGAACAGTTATTTGCTGACAATATGGGGATAATTGTATTACTAAGTCAGTACCAGGCATACTAAATTCTGAGGTGGACTATTCCATGCGTGCTATTATGTCAGACTGCCACAATTATACAAAAGATTTACTGTATAGAGCACACAATAATCAGAACCTATTTAATGCCTTTAAAAAAAATAGAAAACATCAACATGCATTTGACCAAATCTCAGCTCTGTCCTTAATTTTGTCTGTGTTTTCAATAAGGAGTTTCCTTTAGAGCATTATACTCTGAGAGCCCAAGTGATTTACTTCATACTGCAGCGTAACACATATGCAGAGGATCTGTTTACAGTGAGCTGAGTGTACATTCAAAGTTTCATATAACACTAACATTTCAAACTTTTCAGCAACTTTAAACAATCACTATAATTACATCAGAAAATATTTAAAAAAAAAAAAAATCCCTCAGTTTTCTTCCAGGTATAAAATTTTAATCCTCTAGTTGTACCAGCCTGTGCAATTCTCTGCCCTGGAGTCTGTGACCATGGGTGCACTACATCACTGTTACACTCATTATTTTAGAGAGTTATAATTTGTTTCTTTGTTTGCTTTGGGGGGGGATTTTTTTTTTTAAACTACTTACAAAAATTCTCTGTGAAATGTTTACGCTAAGGGAAGAACTTTAAATGGGCAAAATGTTACTTGTAGGCCCTCTGGATTCTATCCTTCCCCCATAAGAAGGTTTAAAATATTTTCTAAAATGTAGCTAAGTCATAATTCCATTACATTTACAAACACACAAAAGTATGAAACAGCTTCTGATAAAGAAGTCTTTCATTCAATAAACGGTAGCAATCCTCCATGTCATTTAAATTTGAGAAATGGCACGAGCAAAAACAACGACAACTGCTGTTGACAGCAACACATACTAGCATGAGTAGGCACACACAGACAGGAGTGAGATGCTGGCTAAACACCTGAAATGACATTCATTGATAGGAACGGTAGATATTAAACGTAATTCTAAAGTTGCTGCAAGGATTTTATAAGAAAAAAATCTCTTATTTCTTTGCTTCAATATACTGACAACAATGGGGTGATAATTAGATCTCCACCTGAAAGAACCTCTGCTTTAGAGCTATCGACCTGACTGACTGACACAGGTAGTCGAGAAAAACAGAACCTGGATAAGAACCTTCTTAGGTGCCAGAGAATTTTTATGCTTCAGAGCTACTGTTCTATTGCAATGGTCTCACAAGGCAGAATCTAGTATACTACTTCATTCTTCCCAGCTTCTCACAACACTACAGTTAAAAGAAAATTTGGAATTATCAGTCCTCCTTGGTACTTCAATGAATTGTGAGATATTCTGAGCTATCAGTCTTCTCCCCCTTGATAATACTCTGGAATCTCAGTACTTCACCTGTGATTTCTTGAGTGTTTCCACAGCAATATATACTTGTTATGATAATGTTGTGCTGACATCACTGCAGGATTAGGCAAATGGTATAGCAACAGAAAACCTTTATACAACTCTCTTTCCATGGAAAAAACCTCACATATCTTGCATCATGACTCCTTTCTATATGAAAGGTCCTTGAGACGACAGTTAACCATAATTTCTATCATAATATCCTTTACAAAAGTAATTAGTGATGAACAAAATGTGTTCTAACCTTAAATACTACTTTTCACCCTTCTTAATGCTTTTAGACTCAACAGCATTCTTTCAACACCTTTCTCCATAAGTTGATATATGTAGTAAGAAATAGCACTGATTTTTAGAACATGCAAACGTGTCAGGTAACCTCACATTTTCAATTGCCAAATCACAGTCGTGCATTACACTGAATGAAGGTATCTCTTTTATATAATCACCGACAGCTCCATTCAGGGAACAAGCATTGTATCACCTCCTCTGTACAAAATAACTACAACTTTATCATCAGAATTTATTTTCATATCAGAAAGCAATTAAATAATATTACACCAGGGAATGCTTTTAAGGCACAAGAATTCCCGTCAGCTAAGGGTTAACATCATTAAGACACTGGAACTGACATTAACCCTTTTTGTATCAACACGTTATGAAAAAAAAAACCTTACTTAAAATCAGGCTGCATTCAAATTAGAAATACAACAGAATGTTTTAAGAGATTTCAGGACTACTGAACAATCGGATGAGCATTAATTTTAATGGCTTAAACGTTTTTAATACGTTTTTACTAGACATGGCATTATAAGACAACTATTAGTGTCCTTAGTTTAAGGGTACACAGCTTTACGTTTTCTTTCACTTGTTACATACAATCAGCAGTCAGCTGAAAGAAGAAATATTAATGAGACAAAAAAATGCAGCAGGACCCAGGTGAGTAAAGAAAGTTGGGGGTTAATGAATACAGTCAGGTTTTCATATCTGCATATTTCTTCCTCTTAAAGCAAAATGCACCATCCATCTCATAGTAAGAAATTAGTTTCAGCTACTATTACTTGGCCCCTGCAATTGCAGAAGGCAAAACAGTAACGTTATCGTCTTGAACACAAAAGGAAGGACAAAATACATTAAATTGCTACAGGGATTTTTTTAGGTTGAGGATTGGGTGAGGTACATGCGAGAGGGTATCCTAACACACAGGTTTAGCTGTGGAACAGAATCAAGCATGTATTCTGAGCAAGCTGCCTTCAAAAGAAAGCTGCAGAGTGTTCATCTTGAAGATTAATCAAGACCCAGAAATACAGAAGCATCTGTAAAGCTCAATTTATTACTAAGCCTAGCATGAACTCAGAAAGAAGTACTGGCAGATATAAGCAAAACATACCATATTTTTCCACCACGTATTCACATATCTAAATTATTTATCTTTTTATATCAATTAAAATGTTCCAACTCAATGTGAAATCAAATACTACACTGTCTTACTCAACTTACATTGTGAACTTCCCAACATCACAAAATAAACCCCCCCTTTCTAATGAAATGTTGATTCTTAAGTCCATAGGACCAGACAGTTTCATCAACATTATAGGATTAGAAAGCAAATCAGTTACAAATCAATGCACTGCGTTAGCTGGAACAGTGGGAGGTACACTCAGAATGAACATAAGGAAAGGAAACAAAGGAAATGGAAAAATGTATGTAGACTAGTTACAGAAATACAAAGAGGATACATACCTGGATTAAATTCTTCTTAAAAATAAAATATAAATTACATACCACCATCTTTATATTATTTTCCATTTATGCAGAAATACGGTACACAACTCCATCACTATTTTGCCATTCTTCCTTCAGCCTTAAAAACGGCACAATACAACACGAGGCTGCTTCTCAGGGATTCAACTCAAGTGCAATCAGGCACGCTGTTAGTCCGCAATGGTATCTGTTCTAAATTCCACCTTATTCCCTAGGCAGCATTAAATGGGGGTTTTTTTCCCTCCCTCTCCCGTTTTTTTTCACCCCTCCTACAACTTGTGCTGACAGCTAAGAGTAATCATGGTATTAGCTGCTAATTCATGCCGCAGCTCAGCTTTATTTCTCCCCCGTAACAGCCGAACGGGAGTCAGTGTCCTGCTCTGCCAAACCACCAACACGAGAGAACAGTAATCCTCCGGGGGTTACGTGCTGGCAACTTCGCCCGTGGCTGCTTTCTCCTGCCCCTGCTCCTGATCGCAGCGCTAGCCGCAACAGCCCCAGCCCTGCTGCGGGGAGGGCAGCCCCTCCGCCTCCCGCCGAGGGCACAACGGGCTGGGTGAGGAGCCGCGCTGGCGGAAGGAACACATGCAGTGCACCGGCAGAGCTAGCAGGGCATCGGTGGCCACAAGGACAGCAGCGGGAGACAGTGCCTTGCTTGGTAGGGCCATGTTTCGCCTAACCTGTTATCTGCCAGTCTGACGTGCCCCAGAGGAACAATCGTATAGCTATTTCTTTCAGCAGGGCTTTCATCAACAGCAGATACTTCTTGGTAATGAATATTATCATTCCGTGATTATTTAAGGATGCTCCAGATAAGAACTAGCATATCACTAGTTTTCCATGAAAAGTATTTTGTATGTTCCCAGTTAATACCTAAACAGGAGGACTCAGTTTACTGGGATTCAAACAGCAGAACAGGTTATTATTGTGCATGTAGTAAGTAAATTATCCTGTACAGAATACAAAGAGTGTTTCTTCAAACATTAACTGATTTAATAGTTTGTGTAAGGCCACATTCAGCCTTAAGTATATTGAAGATATATTTAAAACCCTGACACATGAAGAACTACAGAAATACATCCAGAATGATCCTATATAATACCATTCTACATACAAAGTAGACACATAATCTAAGTGTAAAAGTTTAAAAAAACGTGGGTACATGCATAAAGTTACAGGTATACTGTTATCCCCTTTAATCTTAGGAGATAGCAGCACTGAAATGCCACATAAAATACTAATTTTTCAGGTAGTAAATTATATATGTTTCCTGTATAAAAATAAACAAAACTTTGGACTTTCTGGTAATAGATGACACATTTGTAACAGAGAGGCTTGTACTTCAGTTATTTACTCCAAAAACGTATAAAGTATACCTTGAATAAAAGGCAGCGCTTAAAAGTATTTAATGGTTTCTAGTAATACTTATTTAAAGCTTGTTGGTTGTAGCTTTCACTTTCTGCAGTCTTTGCATTGTCATTAGTAATGCGATCTTGAGGTACAATGCTATTTAAGTACAATTTATAAATGAAACAGTTCTAGAATAAAATCTCTTGCATACAGTGGTAAAATTAATACTTTGGATGTTTTTGTATATCGTTGTAAAAATAATTACAGACCATCTTATTTATTATGTCCTGCTGAAATGAATGCAACCTATAAATATTCCATTAATTAGATTTATACTTAAGAACCAGATGAATGTTCTACTACACAAATCTCATTGTAGACAGTAGCCTACAGCAATTACTTAATATTCTGTCTAAACTTAAAAAATCTGATGCTTCAAATCTGCCACGTTGTGTGCCAACAAAGAATACAGTAAAACTTTTATACAAGTGCACGATAGGAAATATTCCACTGATACCAATACTCAGTGATATAGTTCTAATTGCATGAGATGTAACAAAAATGCCTCTCAAAATCAACAGGGCTGCTGATGCAAGGACTAAAAAAAAAAAAAAACAAAAACAAAAAAAAAACAACCAAAAACCACCACAAACCAAAAAAACCCAACCAGGCAGCCTAATCAAACATGGCCACCCACAGTAGATACAACAGAAATAAACTGGGGTTTTATCAAGATTAAGCAAGTGGTCTTGAGACTACAGTCAGTAAAACCAGTAAATATTGGGAATGTTTTGTAAAAATGTATGGTTTTATCATTTAATAAAAAAACCTGTCTGCAAATAACATTAACTCATAACCTTAGATTAATGTTGTCATCTTCAAGCAAGTTCCTAAGTGTTGACCCTGTTTATACTAATCTGTTATGTCACCAGATGTCGAATGTCTCCATTTGAAGCCACTTATGTGACAGTCCAGCACAAGCAGGGTATTTTGCCCTGTCAAATATATCATTCAATTGATATTTAAGAAGGAAAACCAAACCCAAACCAAACCAATAATCAACACAAAGACCTTCAGAACTAATTATGATTTATCTACCCTGGAATCAAAATTCCATGTAGAACTTGCCCAAGCCAGCAAAAGGCTGACTTTGCTATAATGATACTGATCAATCAAGAACCTATTTTAATGTATAAATACATACTAAGTACTTGCAGCTGGAGTTACTCAAATTCACCTTCACGACAAAGTTATGTTGTATTTCTGTTCACACAATCCTCACGTAGATATGATGTCAAGAACTTTCAATAGTAAATACATGAGCAAAGGTTTTCATTCTGTACAGTAGCTAAAATTCCCACTGCTCTACTTGTAAGGCAGTGGCTGGCATGAAACCCCTGTGCAGCTGGAAAAGGCGTCCCCATCAGCCTCCAGTGCACTAACACGAGGGAGCAGTTTGCATGTGTGGGCCCCTTGCGCTCCTGTGGTTACTCACAGTAACCTCACACGTCGATGAATCTGGCCCCGAAGAGCCGCACCTTCAAGGGTCACACCATGTTGCTCTGCTTCCCAAATAGTGCTCAAGGCAGAACTCCCACATGCAGAGGGAACAGAAGAAATACAGACTGTGTACAGAGATGCTGCAATTTGTTAGGCAATTCTAGCCAATCCCTGTATCTGAATGGAAAAAACAACAAAAGCCCACCAAAATCAAACACCATCACCTCCCAAAATATCCACCAACCACACTCCCAACCAAAACCCCACACCCCAATGGGCAGCTCTAAGCCTTAATGGGGAGAACAGTCATTCCCTGTGCCTATTTGCAGCATTATGTGACCATGACTTTCAGAGATGATTGTTGGGCTTCTCAGGAATCAAATTCTGTCCAGGGAAAATATTCCACTAATTTCCATCACTATTTAAGTAATAAACCAGCATTAAATAACATATAGCTACTATAGATAGGATTATAGACAGGATATTGTTTAATAGAAATACTGACAACTATAGACTAATGGAACAACTTAGAAGTAATTTATATTTCATAATGGATTTCAGCCTGAAAGTTGGAAACGCTGTCACAGAACAAAGCTACCTTTCTGCCCCCCTCCCCGGTCTGCTCGAGAGCTGGCTATTTCTCCCCTGGCATTCGAGAAAGGCAGCGACTGTGTCAATTCCTAAATCCAACCGATCGGCGCTTCAGTCACGATGTTCCGACCCAGCCGGGGGCGTGTGGCGCCCGTGAAGCCGGGAGGAGCGGGCAGGGCGGCCCCCAGCCGGGCTCAGGGCAGCCCCCGCCCCCCCGCCCCGGTACCCGGCTGCGGGCCCTGCGGGAGTGCGGGAGCGGCGGGAGTTGCGCTGCGCTGCGCTGCCGGGACCCCCGCGTCAGCCTACGGGAAGGTCTCCTGCCTGCAGCTCCTCACGGGGTCTCTGCTCCGAGCGCAGCGCAGCGTGCAGCAGCGCCACCCGCTGTTCTGGAGCACCCACACAGCTTTAAAGATGCTTTTCTCCAAACACGGTGGCTTTTGTTCTATACAATGATTATTTGCTTTACTGTAAAGCTCAGTGGTTTTCTTCTAAAGAGTCTTTATAATAAGAGGGGTAAAAGTAAAATAACTATTCATGAAATGTAGATCTTGATATTTAGATGATGTATTGATAACCACGGAATATATACACATATTGATAAGCACGGAATATATATATATATTGATAAGCATGGAATGCACCCGTGAGCTGGTTTAGACCTTTCTTCAAATGACTATGAGAAGTGTTTCAGAGTTTCTCAAGTTATGAAGGCTCAAGCCATTTCTTGTTCCACACAATCTTTTCCAAACACTGTTTCCTTAAAACAATTGCTAGGTTTATAAAAGTATGCTGTTTGAATTCCATTAAGTCAAGTAAAGTCACTTTTGAGATTTTTTAATAACCATTAACAGGGACCAGGCAAACAATTTATAACCATGCTAACAGCTTCTTACACCTGCAATTTAAACAAAAGTTGGCCCCAATTTCAGAGAGTCACAAGATGGGACCATAGTGAAAAACAAACACTGGAAAGTGGGGGGGGGGGGGGGGGGGGGCAGCAAAGCCCAACAACAACTGAAAAGGAAAAAAAAAAAAAAAAAAAAAGGCAAATAACTCGGCATATTTCAGGAGGAGAAAGGGAGATTTCTCCCCATCCAGATACGTCAAGCACCCAAAGTCATCATGTTACACATTTGAAGTGGTTACCTGAGAACAACATATGTTACTCTGGAAATTTAATCCCCCATCATGTTCTTTCCTTATAACTATTCTGTTCATTCCCTCTAGGAATGTATTCATTCTAGACACTAATGGATTTTCTTGTCTAGGAAAGCAGAATGTTTGCTAAAGCGTTTTTTAAAATCAAGAATCTGACTCAGTTGCCACTCTTCATGTAAGGAACTGGTTTTTAGATGCTTGCTTTCTGTTATTGTGTCCCTTTATTTTTTGCCATAACGATAACACTTTCTGCAGTAGCTAATCCCTTACAGCTACTACTATTGAAGCATTAAACTCTTGATCATTGCATTGAAGCATTAAACTTGATCAATCACAGAAAAGACAATATTTCTATTCCTAAATATTAAATCAGACTACTGTTCTACTGAACTGTCTCTGATTCTGGAAGAAAACACCAAAAGTTTTGGTACAATAATGAATCTTCATTATTCTTCCACAACCACAATATAATGAACTGTGCAGCTTTGTACTTCATGCAGAAGAATATGCAGATCTTTACAGAAATTAATGTAAAATGGCCAAGGACTCACATAAGCATTATATTTCAGGAATAGACTTTTTTCTTCTTTTATCCTAAAATCATCAATTATCAGCTGCATTATGCAAATACTTATTTTTCTTTCTCTTAAAATCACATATAAACTTATTACTGGTGCTACTGACAGGAAAGTATAATGAACACAGAGTAACAGAATTTGCCTGCTTTTTCACATTTGCCCCATTATACATGTCAATTTTTATTATTCCCTCTTAAAAGTAATTTATTTCCATTGATTCTTTACACCTTGGTCCCAGATAAAGTACCCCTTACAATATTCAAGTGCTGCCTCAGGTCTAACTACATCTGCAGTAGATTTTCCTGTCCCAGGTCTATCAGTGAGTGCATCCTAGTCCCAGCTGAGGAACTGATCGTTGCCTTCAGCCCAGGGGTTAAGTTTCTTTGACCCAAGGTCTCCTCAAACACAGGACAGGTGTATGACCTTGGCTGAGCTTCACTGAGAAAGCTGTGATTATGTTGTGAGCAAGACAAGAAGGGCAAAAGTTAGCAGCCCAAGGACTTTAGAAGTAACTTACTGATACGAAAAGCTATAAAAGGAGAGACGGGGGAGGAAAGGGCAGCAATTCAGCATCAGCAAGGATCAGTCAATTTCAAGAGGTGGCAAGAGGGACTCTTCCCTGCTTCCTCAGCCCAGCGGAACATGAAAATAAAACAGAAACACTCAGTGTTATCAGGGTGCATGCAGCAATGATTAGCCTAGTAGGTTTGCTGTTCATATTAAGAAATAAATAGCTTCTCTGGACTAAGCCACATATATCCTGCTTGAAGAATCTCTTTGCATATGGTAAAGCTCATTGGAACAAAAGTGACCTAAAGTGGGAGAGTTTCATGACCTCCATTCCACACAACCCTCAATCATATACTTAAATTCAAGTATATACTCAACAGCACTAATTAAGAGTCATCTCAAGACTTGCCATGAGTGGCAACAGCATGGAAAGATTTAGCAATAAAGAGCACACCACCAAACTGGGTGTCCTGGTTTGAAAGACAGGTGTCTGCAGAGGAAGGCAGGAGCCTCCCTTGAAATGGAAAATGCAACCCCCTTCCCTCCAAATTATTATAATTTTGAAATTAAGGGGCCTTCAGGCAAAGATATGGGGAATAGGAATAACAGTTCTTTACTAATATATATATATATAACACAAGGCAGGGAAAAAAACCAACCCACTGGTTTACACTGACAGAGTCAGAAATACAACCTGACCCCCTGTTAGGGTGGCAGTAGCAGTCCGATAAGATGCTGGCTGCAGCCCTCCTGAAGCGATGGATGTAGTTCTGTTGAAGCAGCCATCAGGTAAAAGGGCCTGGTCTTCCTCCGAAGGTCCAGTGGTAGGTAGGTAGCTCTTGTCCTCTGGAACTCCAGTGGGGGGAAAAAGCTCCTCTGGGAATCCAGTGGAAGAAGGCTGCTAGGGTGTTCGAGATCTCAGTTTTTATGTAGCATGGACTGCTTGGCTCCTTCTCCCCTCCCCCCCTCCCCCCCTCCCCCCCCCCCCCCCCCCCCCCCGGCGGAGCATCTCACAATGGGATGGGGAGTCGTGAGGCAGTTCCTTGATGGGCCATGAACAGGAGATAGCCCAGGAGCGAGTTATCGATGGGTCAGGCGATAAGACATTGTTGTGCCCATGAACAGGAGATAGTCCAGAGGGGGGAGGCAGGGAGCACCGCCCCACCTGGTCTCAACAGCTCCTGAAGATGGTAATAGAATACTTTTTTTTCTCTTTTGGCACATTTTACACTGTAACCTAGGACACTGGGAAAGAAAAATTTCTTCCCTAGTGAATGAAAACAACCAACCCCACTAATTTGAAAATGGGTAAGGGAGGTTGGATGACAAGAAAGGTCCATAAAGATGACGTAGGAACACTAAGGCAGGTGCTGCAAGGATTCTAGAAGCTGAATGCTTGCAACAATCCAGCTCCCAGTGCTAGGACTGCCAGAGCAAAGGGTCACATCATTTTGCATAACCCTGGAAGCAAGGTAGTTTGCTCTCCTGGATCTCTTTTTCCCTGAGCCCTCTCTCTCTAGCCATTGCTCAGATTTCATCAATACCATTCATTAGCTTGTCAGCGTATCACCCGTCATTCTTTTTGCCAGGATACCAATTTTATCAGAGCTCCACTCTGGGCCACACTCAGCTCTTTCTTTTTCCATCCTAGATCTCCCACTGATAGGATTGCTGGTCATCCCAGTACTTCTCTCACCTCACCCTAGGACTTATTCCTCTTTCTTGCCATTGCTAGAGGTACTCTGCCAATCCTTCTATTTAACAACCGCAATTCTCTCTAAACGTAATGGATTCTTGCCCTCACAATCCTAACTGCTCATCTTCAGTACCTTCCCTGTATTCCAAAAGTCAGCTTTTGCCGCCACAGAATAGCATCCTCAAAGGACAGCCCAGTTGATTCATACCGAATTATTTTTCCCTTTTTATGTGAGGCACACATTGCTACTTGTAAACTTGCTCCAAGAACCCTGTTGAGTTTCACAGCCTTCCATGCATTGCCTCAAATGTTCACAAAACGCTCTCTAATTCAGTTACAAATATGCTCCAGAAGCTGTATAACTCTAGAGCGCATTGACATAGCCACAGGCTGCCAATGAAACCAGTAATAATTTAATGTGAGTCCAAAGACAACCTGCACACACTGTAACATGGTGTAACTCAAAATAGATACTGAAACAGGAGGAAGGGGAAGAATGGTACGGTGGTCTCTTTTTGAACTCTGAAGCAGAGAATTGAAGTTGAATAGTGGAAGAGAGCGTGTCACATTCTTGTTTGTTGACTTTTTTTTTACCAGTCGAGAGAGAAAGCTTAGGTTTCTTACCCTCTATCGTGAATCATGATATCTCACTTCGTGAAGAGGAAAGCAAAGTGATAATTCTTTTTCTGACCTTGCCTAACAGAATCCTCAAATAATGGTGCAGCAGCTCATGTTTCTCCCAGGATCAATCATTCTTAATACCATCAATAAACTGAAAAAAGTAATTTTTAACTTTTGCATTGATTTAAAGGGCCAGAGGGGAATAAGTCATAAAATACCTAAACTCACAATACCATAGAAAGATTTAAGTTAAAATAAGCCTTCAAATAATTTAACTGTAGCTTTATTCACATAAAAGACATCTCCATTTTCTTTTCTTAACAATTCTATTGACTTTTTGATACATTTTCCCCCTGAGAAGCTTTCAGAGGAAGTCATTCCAGAAAAACACAAATATGCTAGTGAGTTTACTTAAAGAGACAGGAAATAAAAGAAACAAAAGCAGTTCTTTGGTCAAAGCTGAGGTAACTGTGATTTTATCTTTTTACATAGTACATGTGCTGCACACAGGCCATGAGACATGGAAGACAAGGTGGTGGAATAAATTTTAACTTAAGACATAATTCAATTACAATTAACCTGTGTCAGATAATTCACCAACAGGGCAGCATAAAACTTGCAATTGCTTCCATACAACTAGCAGCTGTATTTATTACTTTTTATGACTTTCCATCATGCCTCTGATATGAGAGCTGTTATCCTGACCTATTAGCAAAATTTCTAATCCATTATCTCTGCTTAGAACCACGATGAAGTCACACATGATTTTTGAAGACATGAATGAAGATGAATCAGTCTCAAATGATAATTGACACTATTTGCAAGAATTGTACTCCTTGTTGCGTGTTTGGTGGCCACAACACAAGTGAGAGACGTTTGTGAACTTCTGCCTTTATCAGTGAACCAGCTTTTGTCAAAGTAAACTTTCCAAACATTTTGAAAACCTCAAGGGGAACTATAATCTTAGAAATGTTAGTCCAATCTCCCCTCTTTGACCTTTTTACCCTCTTCAGGCAAACTGAAACAGTTGAGATACAAGATAATAAAGATAATTTATGGCACAGAAGTAGAACTGCTTGATATGACCAATCAACAGTTTTCTTCACATAATTAATAACAAAAAGGAGTGATTCATGAAGAAAAGACATTTCAGAAAGTCCTTAAATTCCTCAGGTATTTTGAGCTTCTTCAGAACATCAATTAACATTCTAAACTATTGTTAAAATGTCTTAAAGTTGACAAACGTGAACTGATACTAAATTCACTTAATTGAAAAGAAAGTGCACTTCAACATTTCATTATTTTCAAATTGTCGATTTGTCTCTTCTTGTTTAAATGTTTCACCTTTGAAATAAATTCATAAAACTTTAAGAAATGAAGCTTGCTTGCTCATGGTCATTTACCCCAATCAATAACCTAATCATCACTTGAACACTATTATTACTTTTCAATTGCATCACGATACAACATACCTATTAATAACACTTCATGAAAACAGAACACCTGTTTATTCCCACTTCAAGGCACAAAAAATATTTCTTGGAATACAACGTTAAAATATTGTTCAACTGAAAGACCGAGTTTTTAAAATTTGCAATTTCTTTGGGCCTATTGAAATCCTTTAAAGGGAAGCTTTGCATTAATCTCATAGCCTCATGGCTCCTAAACAACAAATGTTTTCTGTCTACCCAGCCCTAAATTCCCATTGTTATCACTACGTAGTATCTGCTTTAGCATTAGTTTATCAAGTTTGGTTTCTGAATGAGACAGTAAATCAATAGTGCTGACAGGACTAAGCCACTGATAACTTCTCTGTTAGTGAGCATTCTCACACTGAGCATCATCACTGCATCCGTCATGTAGTTAACCACGAGTCACAAAGAGCAGCATAAGAGCAATCCACAGTGGATATTTAATTCTATAGAATCTTTTGTTCCTATTTGCACACACACCAATATTTTTTTATTGAATGGCATAAACTGTGACATAGGGATGTGCTATGCTCATGTTGCAGACTAAGAAATAAGGCATGTAGGGAAGACTTGCCCAGGCAAATCTGTGTCACTGTCACTGTTGATCTCGAGGTTATAAGACCAGCCAATATATGCCACTATTTCAACAACTTTTGTTTTCAATACTCATGGTTTTCACTAAACACAGTTATGGAATGACACAAGGGGTAACTCACATGAGTAGTCTCCTGCTTTAATGTCTGCCTTAGGAACCCACAACTACGCTCTATGTTTCATAAAAAGCATACCCATCTCAGAGAGGTGACAATTATTTATTCGAATTATTATATTGCAGCAGCAAAACAGCCTACACATAGGATAGTAGCTAAAGATATAATCAAAGTGAATACACAACTTGGGTGGTGACGGAGGAAAGGGGAAAACCCGTTTGATCGTACTCAAGGCTGACACTGAGTTAAAGAAAAAACATCTCTAAATGCATCTTTTCATGGTTATTGCTGGTACTTCACAGCACTCATTTCCAATCTGTTTGAGAGCCAAGGCAAACAAACAAATCCCCACCCGTTCACTGTTCCTAGCAGTGCAGTGAATATGAAACTGAAAAACAGATACGACGATTGGATCATGGTAAAAGAATTCTGGTTTGGATTTTTGTTTTTAATTGACAAGCAGAGCAGCAATTAAAGGACTATATCTAGTCCTGCATTGTCCTTTTAAAAGCTATCAGTTCCTGAAACGCAGTTTTCCCTCAAATGTTTAACTCTTCTCCCCTCCCAAATGTGGGAAGGATTTCCCCAATACTTCTATCTTAGCATTGCTATATCATATACGATTGCAAGAAGGCCTAGCTATTGCTGTTTCAAAGAGACACCAAGGCAATTTATTCTATAAAGCAATATATTCTCTGAAACAACAGTTTGGCACTTTTCCTGTCTGGTCAATGTTCAAGTAAATATTCATTAGCTACAACGCCTCTGGTGAACCACTGGATGTCATCTCACATTTGATCAGAATTGCCTAATTCAATTTCTTATTTCCATAGGTTAGCATTACAAGTATATATTCCAAATATTCTTACCGGAACTTAAGCCACCTAACTATTTTCTAGTGCAGTAATATTTGTTTCACCCGTGAGGAAATAACCTGAAGCAATGGCCCTCCACTTCTCCTTTATGGGCAGGTATTTTGTAATTTTCTGTTTTAAAGATCATCCTCCTGAGAAATACACACACACTCCCTAAACCTCCACGAATAGTTAAAAAAAATGCAACAAAATATTGTTACTCCTCTGTTCTTTAACGGCCTCCAGTGAAGGATAACCTATCTACAGCCTGCTCCAATGCGTAAAACCTTTCCTTGTGGTTACTCGAGGTCATTATTTCTTTTTCCAGTTCCTTATAGATAAGGACAGTTCCCTTCCTGTGCAAGCAGGATCTCACAGTATAAATGTCTACATATAGAGATTACTTTCTGTGGAAAATTACTTATTGTGCTTTATCTGTTTGTGAATATTGTATCTTCTGTAAAATACATCAGGATTGTTTAGTTTTCTAATCTTCTTGTGCTCCATGTTCTTTTTGTTGATGGCCCTTTTTTAGCCACAAGAATACTCACGAGTGTCAAGCTTATTCTGATCAGGAATTGGCAGAGATCCATCCTTCATGACTCTCAGGTTTTCTGAGCAAAGAATGGCACTAATGTCACATCAATTGTACTAAATCAATGATGGGATGAAACCAGTGTACTGTTTCTCAAAACCAGTTTATCTTCATGAAGAAAAGACAAAGCCCAAGGAGCAAGGCAACACACAACTTAAGCCACTGAAGCATAAAGGACTAAAGATATAAGCATATAAGCGTATTTCAGGCGAAATAACTTTAATCAGGAGAAAAACCTTATTCAAATTAATTTGTAGGGTAAAAATAAGGAAAATAAATTCTTTCTATTTAAGCAAACTACAAATGTGATGTAAGAAGTGATCAGATCATACTTTTCATTTCGCTTTGTGCAAGATCTCTTGATGTGTGCTTAGTCCCAGGAAAATCAAAAGCTTAGCTGAATAAAATGCTAGCATGTAACTCTGCATTATATACACATCTACTTTTCACTAAAAAAGGCCATTTATTTAGAACTGAGTTCTGACTAATCTTCAGCATTAGGCACATGCTTGGTGCAGGCATCATGATAAGATCACAAGCTACGCAACTGAAAATCCAAAAGGTGTCCATTTCCCATTACCGTTTCCATTACCATGGAAAAATCCTGAGACAATGTTCAGTTATATCATTAGAATGATTTAAATACTTCTTTAGATTATGGTTTCCTCCCCTTTGATATCAACATCTCTCTCTGCAAGACATCTCAGCTTCAAGAACTGTGTTTTCAAAGTCTCTAGTGTCCCAGATTTCTACTAAATGTAGAATTAGAAGCATATGAAGACCAAAGTTTAACACACAGGTTACAATGAAACATTAACTCAAGATTTAAATGACCGTTTAAATATTTTTTGAAAATTTCCATGTGAGGCGTTTGCTTACATCTCCCATCTGCCTGATCTTCAAATTCTTTACAGACTTACATTAATTGTCACCATCTTTCAGTCCCAACCTGATCGTGGATTAGCTGCTGAGTAACATGTCCTTATTTCAGTCAGTACAATGAGATATTTTGACTATTTGCTGCAGAACACAATTCAATGGCACAGTCACAATCCAAGATTCCAGCTCCTACATATTAACTTGTTTACTTAACCATCTTCTAACTGCCCACCTCAAAACTACTTTAAAGAATAGTAGCGGGAAGAAGAGCAATATTAGCATTCCTTTACTCAAACACTTCTTTTAACATCTGAACAAAATGCAGCTAATATGTCAAATCATAAAGTTACTGACTGTATGACATTAGTTATTTGGTTTTAAACTGGGAAATAAATTTGTCCCACTGACTAGGCAATTAGACAAGCACTGAAACGTGACTGCTCATAAAAGAGATTCTGAAAAAGTATCTTAAGACTATTGTAAACTCTGTCTACATGACAAAACCGAATTCTTTGGCATATCAGAGTGCTGCATTTGATGTCAGTCAGACCAGGATTTGTCCTGCCAACTGCCTCTAGTGAGCTAACATTTGGCATAAAAAAACACACCCCCACAAACCAGTGACAGAGTAGAAAGCAGAAACTGAGATCATATGAATCAGAAAAGCACTCTTCCCATGAGACCCCAGCATAAACGGGTATTTTTCTCCACTGTTTTCACACAGGCTCAGTCTATGAATTATCACAAAGTTAACAGAATTCAGTACAAAAGAAATACAAATTAGTCTCCAAAAGGGCAGGAATAAAAATAGCTCAAAAGACACTGATGAAGGTGCATCATCACCTTCATGGATAGGAGTCGACTAGTGTTTACCACTAAACAGGTTTGGCTTTGCCATAAAAGCATAGAATTGGCATTGCACAGCACGCTACCCCAGAATAAGCAGTATTTCCAGAAGACCTACGCACACATGAACCAGGAAGATAAGTCCATGACTTTTCAGGTTTTGGTAGGTCACTGTACACACCGAAGACAGTGTTTCTAAGAAGTTATCAGCAGTCGTTGTGCAGTACAGTCAGGGCTGGAAGGCAACTGACAGCATTCCTTTTCTGTCTTTTTGCCTTCTAATTCAAGACTCAACTCCCCTCTACAAACTGGGTTTCTCTTGTATAACACACTGTGTTAGCAGTGAGCAAGAGCAGTTTTTAATGCACAAAATGTTTACTAGACCTTGGGGAGTTAAGATCCAAAGTCTCCCACAACTTCTCAAGCTTCTTTCAAAACACCATGAAATAATCTCCACTCAAACACTGTACAGTGGAGACAGCTTCTTTATAAGCATCGCTTCAAAAGGGTTTGGTTGCTTTAAAAGAATTGAACTATTTAAAAGGAATTCCAGAAAACTAAAAGAACCCACCCAACACCACACCTAAAAAAGCCCATTCAGCCAATAACAACAGATAATGATACATTATTGGTTTTAACACATTTTCCCCCCAGAGGCATAGAAATTTTTAAGTTAAATTTTTTTTTTTTTTTTTTTAAGAAAAAAAAACAGGCAGTGCTTTGTGAAGAGCTCTGGGGGTGCTTCTCTAGCATACATTTTCTTGGATGGCTGGTTACCTCAGCTTAGGCACAGGACTTATTCCTGCTCTGACCAGTGATATTCACTGGTCTCTCCCTTTGCGTGGGAAGAAAGACGTTTAGTTCAGGCAGTGGTGCCAAACTTCGAGCAGCTGAATTCGGTTCCAAGAGGTGTACACCCTCCCTGTCACACACAGCCCCTTCAGAGGCTGAAGGTGCTGATTGAGATTGCCAGGTTGGGGAAAACAACTTTGTCCTAAGGAGAGTTACATCTTGCACTGCAAGAAGGAGCCATGTGGAAGGACTGCCCAGCTGTGCCCACCTGCGTATACCGAACACCAGCAGCCCAAGATGAACTGTTCAATGCAAAAAAATGAGACTTTAAGAGGTGGATTATTAGTTCCTTTCCTTTACCCAGAAGCGGCACACAACTGACACGATGAAGAGTACTACTGAGCAGCCTGGGCAAGAACTGACAAGGTCTGAATTCCCAACTGTTCACATGAAGCAATGGTTTGTACAGTTTAGGAGCAACAGTGAAAAAAAAAAAAATACTTGGTACCATTACTGACAGCATAAACAGAATGAGCAATCATAGTAATTTCTCTTAATTATCACATCTAATAAAAAATTCTGTTTAGGCAGTGGTATCGTTAGTAGAACTTGCAAGATTCTTATAGGAAAAAATATTAGAACAATGTTCTTAAAACCATTTTTATTAAATGTCATTGAAATACTGATGTTTCTCAGTATCAAAAATTACTCAGAAATTGATGTCTGAAGTTATGGTCTCTGGATTAGTATGCAACACAAGTAAGATGGTTAAACTACAATAATTTCTCATACATCTAAAGAAAGGTTCCTAGTCTTACCCTTTTTCTGTTTCAGAAGAAAAAAGTCCAGAGATGAGGGAACCATACAGATTTAAGAACCAAGGGAAGGAATTGTCTCTACTATGAGAAACTCAGCAGTCACATCCTCAGATCCTGCTGCAACTGAATAGCAGTTTACATGAACTAGAAAACTTACACTAAATTCTCCCTCCATCTGAGAAAACTCTTTAAGTTACAGCAACACATCAGTAGGTTTAAGAGCAGATCTTACCTTCTGAATAACTCTGGCCCATCTTGCTTTTGCAAAATTACTTCCATCAGCTTGATCTTTATTTCTGCTGGAAAAAAGGGAGTGGGGGGAAATTAAAAAAGTACTCAGAACAGCAAAGTATGGAAAAAAAATTAAAAGAGCTCTGATAATTCTATGGACAAGTAGAACAAAGTCAGCTAGAATCATAATCTATTTCCTCTGTATATAGTATCCTCTATACAGTAGAAAATAGCAGCTGTGTGGAAGTTATTCTTAATACAAATTATGAAAATTTATCCTAGTAATTAGCATAAGGGTAACTTTACACTTAGCGTGAAAAGAGCTGATCCAAAGTCACACACTCCCATCCTCCTACTCAATCCAATAAGCTGTTCGGTAAGTACTCTTTCAGTGAGTGGATTTACAAGTGGCTTTGCTTTGCCAATATTAAATCCAAACAAGCCCTGGAAAATAATGGAGGAAAACACTTCAACATGATCTATTTCACCCTCAACATGGAAGATTTATTTTATTCATATCTGATGCATGGCATGACACTGTGAGCTAGATCAATATTTGTTGCAGGGGATGAGCATGTTAAAGACAATCATCTGATGTGTTTTCCCATTATTCACATCTATTTTTAACTCCAGCCCACTTTTTCCAAAAGGCAAATAAAAGTAACAACCTGAGAAAACCTGATACTCCTATTTTAAATAGCTTTGTTTCTCTCCTAGAAATTTGAATGTCAAAACCAAATACAACAGATTGAATTTTTTTTTTAAAATTTTTTGAGCATTAATAATCTGGAATATTGCGTCCAGTTCTGGGCCCCTCAGTTCAAGGACAGAGAACTGCTGGAAAGAGCCCAGCGCAGAGCCACAAAGGTGATGAAGGGGGTGGAACATCTCCCTTATGATGAAAGGCAGAGGGAGCTGGGTCTCTTGAGCTTAGGGGAGAGGAGACTGAGGGGTGACCTCATGAATGTTTATAAATATATAAAGGGTGAGTGTCAGGAGGAGGAAGCCGGGCTCTTCTCGGTGATGTCCAGTGACAGGACAAGGGGCAATGGGTACAAGCTGGAGCACAGGAGGTTCCACATGAACATAAGGAAAAACTTTTTCACTGTGAGGGTGACAGAGCCCTGGAACAGGCTGCCCAGAGATGTGGTGGAGTCTCCTTCTCTGGAGACATTCAAAACCCGCCTGGACATGGTCCTGTGTGACCTGCTCTGGGTGGTCCTGCTCTGGCAGGGGTGTTGGACTGGATGATCTTTCAAGGTCCCTTCCAACCCCTGACATTCTGTGATTCTGTGAATATTTTGTCTTATTTTCACTACATTTGAAGATAAGGGTAGAGAAACAAATTTCTCTCCCATCTTTTCCCCCATTTATTTCCAGCTGCTCTGCCACTCTCTACTTGAGCTGTTAGCTAATAAAGCAAAACAAAGTTTACTGTGAAGAGTCCCCAGACCTAATGGAGATTTGACTGTAAGGTTAGACACAGCATACATAGAGTTGATTCAGTATAGAGGGAAAAATAAGCAGACACTAGACAGTAACTACAGCAAAACACATCTCCATATGCTGATTTTCACTGCTGTAACAGAATATTAAACTGTGGTTACGAAACAAGTTCCCATTTATCCAGGCCTTCTGAAGCAATTAAGATATGTTCAAGCAGAGAAGACTGTCTCACAGTATCCCATTTGGATTATAGGGGGTTCCATTAATTCTAAGAGTATACTAGCTTGAAAAGATGTGATCCCTGCCCCTTATATTGTTAACAGGGTAAAAAATGCATTGGTAAGGGAATATATTTCCCAATTATAGTGGTTCATAAAGTCAGGATTACAAGGACTTTGACATCAAATGACAGGAGGAGAAAAAACCCCCAACAACTAAAAAAATCCACTGAACCACCAAGAGAGGAGAGAAAAAAAAAAAACACCACAACAAAAAAACCCCTTTGAATTTCCTCAGTAAAGGTCCTTGTGAGACACACAGCTAGCACAGTCACCAAGTCTTTGCAAACTGCACTAAAGGAGTTACTGAGAAGACAGCCTGGAATAAAAATCTACAGGGGAAGGGGAAAAAACCCAACCAATGAACCCCCCAAAAAAATCAAACTCAAAACAACTCCGCCCATGAAAAAGCAACTGCAAGGAAATCTTACGTTTGATCAGGTAAGCATCAACAGAACTCTAACAAATCTTTGAGATAAGGATCTGTTATGCAGTTGGTTGCCCCCACACAGAAGTTGTAGTTACACAAGGCAATTATAAAGAGGTTTCGTTATTCAGCTATTTCACCACATGACACGTGGTTCAAGCTGAAAAATGCTAATTCAGTTCATGGCTGCTAAGCACAAGCTGAAATAATTAGTATAGGCTCTGCCACTCTTGCAAGAATCTAAGTAATTCAAAAGATACTGCCTTGTTCAAGTAAAAGTTTAATAGGAAAATAAAAGTACACAGTGAAATTCTATAGGTCCAATCTACAAAGGACATTAGCAGCCTGTCACTAAGTAAAGTCGCAGTGTATTTATGTTTACTTCAGTGATATCTCTAGGTTCACACATTACTATTTAATTATCTTGGACTTTTTTTTTTCCCTCTTATTTGAGGAGAAAAATATTCTCTCTGATACACACAGCTGAGTGCACATGATGCAAACTAAGTATGAAGAGGCTTGTCTTCCCCTGCCCTCATCTCCGAGGCTGCATGTTTGCAGGTTTGGCCTTCCTTTTCACATCTATTCACTTATTTGTAAGGTAAATCAGCTGAGTGATACTAGTAATTAGTCCACCCCATCCTGCAGCTGTTCACTTAACTGGAAATACTAGGTAATAATTAACCTTAGGAATTATTATAGTAATTAAACTTCAAGGTTGGATGGAGAGTTGGTTGTCAAATTTGATTCAAAAGGAATAGAGAAAAACACCTTTCTCTGCCTTAACAGAGTAAGTAGAGTCAAGAGTATTCTTAAATTTTGAGGCATAACGTACACGGGTAGCCAAAAACATTTCATTGTTTTGGAACACTTTTAGAAAGCCACTGGTCTGTGATCAGACTGTTGACCAGCGCAGTCAAGCAAGGCAGTTCAATACACTTCTGTGGCACATAAAAACTCAGCATAGACAGACACAGCAGGAGCAGCTTTTTACTTTTACCTGCCCTCTTCCTGCTGACACAGGGATTGCTCCAGTTTAGACAGCAAGCGATTGTTGAATTTCTATGCAGATTTATTAAAACTAGTTAGTTACCTGGCAGAAAAAGGTTTCTCAATACTGAATAAAGCCTCCAGGCGACATGCAGTTTACAGGAATTCTGAGTAGCAAAGACCACCAGACACTGCTGGGATGAATTTGTGCTGCTATCTGAACTACGTACAAGGAATGTATTTTGTTCCAGGCAAATATGTTGCTATAATTTTTTGAAACAAAGAACAGAAGCAATAACAGCAGGTTAGGAGAACTTCGTGCAAGCATTAAGTCAGAAAATAAGGGAATCATAGCTGATAATAAGAGCGTCAATTCCCTGTGGTAGAACAACCAAAAGCTTGGAAAAAAATACGACAAATGCCTTAAGAGTGCCTGAAAATGATACTGATTCACTGTCCCTGCAATATAATGCCCAATTGTGCTTTCTGACCTAGAGCAGCTCACAAGAACAACGAGAAGGGGAAAAGTAGCAGAGAAGCCTCATAATAACAAGTCCAATAATATTCAGTTACAAGTAGAGCAAACAGCCCAGGTCAAAGTTTTGATGCCCTGTGCATCAAACTTGGCAGGCCCCCACATCTCCTAGCCACAAGGATCAAAATAATCCTGTTGCAGTCAATTTACCAACAGATGACAGTCATGTGCAAAGGAATGCACAAGCTAGATAAATATGAGGGCTGTTCAGTCTGGTTTATCAAAAGCTGAGAATTTTGAATAGAAAACAAATGTGACACTGATGCTTTTATTTAATAGTTCTTTTCCCTATCAATTATGTTGCCCAAAT
The DNA here is from genome assembly GCF_034619465.1 of Leptosomus discolor. Taxonomy (NCBI): domain Eukaryota; kingdom Metazoa; phylum Chordata; class Aves; order Leptosomiformes; family Leptosomidae; genus Leptosomus; species Leptosomus discolor. The sequence goes on along the minus strand of NC_141401.1, from coordinate 21,133,117 downwards.
ACATTAAAATTGGTCTAGTATTTCAATGACAATTTGCATTTTCATGGACCTTTCTGTAAAATTAAATCTCTTTACAGACTTTGTTGTAAAGCAGCTAATTACAGAGCAGTCGCAATGTGGCCACATAGAGACAAATAATGACATACTCTGAATACTAATTTGCAACAGGCAGTCCTGAACATCTGCATTGATTTCTAACTATTCATCATCAATGACGATTTTGTCAGCTTTGACTATAACTGGAAATAAACTATGAAAGCAAAATTGAAATAATTACACTCTATTATGACATATTATGACATTTTTTTAATTGGCAATTTCCACTCCCCACTAGCAACAGTCATGCTGGAACTAACATCTTGTGTTTAAATCACTCTCTAACGGACAGATCAAGCAGAGCTGTACTTGGGTAGTATACCACCACAAAACTGTCATTTGTTTGTTTTGCTTCCTTTAAATATGCTTTTCAGGACATTCTGATAAAGGGCATTCTTGCACAAACATGTGATAAGGATGCTGATGGCAATTTCTAGGTTTATTCTGCGTTCTTTTATATTTCAGGAGGATAGGAAAGAATAAAGATGAACAGCTTCTGTGTTCATCAGAACACCAAAGAGAGTACTTTCGTGTATTACGCTTCTAACGCTGTAACTTCTGAAACATGAACTATTTAACGTGCATTGGAAGTGTAGGATAAGTTTGTAAGACACTTGAAACTTTTGGGGGAGGATTTACATATCTGTTACTCATTTAGACTGAAGCAGCACAAGTCCTTTGGGAATACCTCTGTTGGTGCAGCAAAGCGCTAGATGCAGAAGCTGCTACCACAGCCTTGCCCCTCAGGCCAACAGGAGATCAGTAACATTCCATACACCTGGACTGCAATGAACTTGTCCTTGTTACAGCACCTGCCAGGAGGTTAGCTGAAGTTGACTGCACTGAAATGGCTTCCAGCTGAAAACAAGGCGCTTTGCATCACCAGCTTTCGTCAGCTCATGCACTTCGCAGAAGGGAACACTATTCTTAGTGGAAATCGTGTCTGGGAAGTGGAACTGTAAAAATGGTATATCCCATTAATGGTTATTGGACTATAAAGCTATAGTCATGTTTTAATATATTCACAGGCCTCAGTTATGCAGTCCAGAGAAGAGAATCAGCATAACATTGAAAAGCTGTGCAATAAGTAGCAGTTCAGTAAAACACTGGGAACAACTGTAGGCAGTACCTGTCCACCTTGGCTGTAATCACATTAACAGGAAGGGAATGGCTTGATAAAATTGCAAAGTAGAACTAACTGAGCGAGGCTTTCCACAGTTCGCCATTTCACAGTAACACTGACTTCTGGCCTCATAGAGATTCATACAATTTAGCACTACCCAGCCACCTCATACAGATATTTTTGTGTGTCTCAGTGGCAGAAGGCAGACTTTGCTCCAAGATACTTTTTTTTATAGCATTAAATCTATACCCCCTACACAGGTTCCCCTTTACAGAGGATTGCTCAAATTGCACTTAGAAATTTAGTTTCCAAACACTAGAGCAGAGAACAAAACTTGCTTATAGTTCGGCAACCAGTTATTTATCTCTACAGTAAAATTTTAGTTTTAAATTCGACTATACCTTTTTTCTTTTGCATTTGCTTTCTTATTACCTATACTCACAAGTTTAAGCAGCTAGATTATCATCTTTGATCATATGTTTACATCAAATTATATTACTGTTGTTTTTCACTTCAAATCATTTACAGTTCTGAGTTCTTGGTGGGTTTTGTCTGTTTTAAAACTAAAATTGTGAGGCCTTGGTTTCTTTGGGACAAGGCACTAAATTTTGGCTTATCAGTTGGTATTTTGAGAGCACAACTATCTGCAGTAATGAAATAACATTTTCTGATTTCTTTGAGACCACCTTATGTACCTGCCTAGAAGACGTAGCTCAGCAGTAACATCCATCTCCTAACCACCCAGATCCAAATGTTTAGTAAAATATAATCAGAAACTAAAATATTCTTACATATATGCTTTAGTTAAGTTCTTATTCCCCCGCTCTTTTTCAGGTTCCTTACCTAATAATTAAGAATTAAGTCTTATGTAAGACCTACATCTTTTGACTCACCTCCAGAGTAAATCAATGAAGTTTTAAGGTATGCATTTATGGCCACAGCAAAAGTCGTATTCTTTCCAAGTTTGAATACTGCCTCCACTTTTTCCCAAGATGTTCATACACATAATTCGTGTTGATGTTGATCTTCATGTTTTCCTGAAGAAGCTATCTATTCCTGCTTGCTTTTAGAAATACCTCGAGCCAAGTCCCTCAGCTGCACAGCTGCTAAAGATAACCCATCAACAACTGCAGCCTGATGACCCCTCCTCTTCCAGGACATAATTAACTCTTTGTGGCAAAGGAAGTACTTTTCTCTCCCTGGGGTATTTTCATCCTTCAGACTGTACATTTATGGGTTGTTGCTGTCTCTGTTAAAGCTGAATTAGGAAGTCACAGCTTGCTTTAACAATTATTTTCCAGTTAGATTATTTTAGCAATTTGACTTACAATGGCCCAACAAACTTTTGTTTCATCACAGACAGAGAGATAGTAAACTATTCCATGCAGCTGAGAATGGGTACTCGGAAAGTGGGATAACAACTACTTAAACTTCTGTATTTGAAAAAGTCACTAATTTGATACAGTATGAATTTAGTGCAGAAATTGTGCTTGTCCTGAGTTTTATTAACATAATTATAATTAATAACAGTCATAATTTATTTAATTATAATTAAATCGACATATGTTTCCATGCCTTCTTTTAAATAAGACCCATCATAGCAGCATTCAAACCTCTTGCACTGGCTTTGAGGCACCCTGTGAGGCACCTGTAGATGCCAGACCTGAATTCAGTGCCCTAAGCATTTCAAAGGACTGACTGATCTCTACATGAAGTACAAGTTTTGTCATTGATGTCAAAGGAGGCAAAATCTCACTCTAATACAGCTTCAAGTAATGGAGCTGGACAAATCAAATGAGCTCAGGATTAAAGATTGTTTCCATATATGAACAAGACAGTAGCCAGAAAAAAGACTCAAAATAAAATGAAATCAGATAAATTCTCTTTATGACAATAATCTGAAAAATTAAACTGCACTGACGGAGGAAGCAGAGAGGTAAAATCATATGTTCGTGTACTGGGAAATGGCAATTTAGAAGGATTAGATTGGAAGCAATAGAAGAACAGGGAAGAACAAATTTTGAAAAATGTTCTAGAACTGAGGAATCCTGGATTACGAAGTTTGTTTTGTCATCTTTGGGTACTTTTTTTTTCTAGTGCAAAAATAAGCAAAGAGGCATAAAGCAAGTTGTCACTCAAGACCTACTCTTAGATCCTCTGTGAAATAGCTTCATTTGTACTACCGTTTGCATGTTGTGACAAACTAAACGCTCTTCAGGGCACAACTCTGCAGTATGACAGAGGAATTCTATTCCACTCTGACAGTAAAATGCTGAAAGATCTTTTTGTGAATCTTCAATAGTTAGAATTCCATCAGTGCAGAAGCTAACACACACATACACAAAGAGGCAAGATGTTTTATATAGAAACTTGGAATTCATACTCAGAACAAATACTTGGACAGGGTTTACAGTGACAGCCAAGGGCATGTGACATTTTATTACACTTCTGAGGCAATCGCAAAATTATTTAGGAATAACTGTATCAAGTGCATAGATTTCTACTTCATTTAGGTCGCTAAAATATTTAGTGTTTAGGTCACTTCAGATGTTTAGACTTCAAAAGATATAGATGTATTTTGGATTCAAGGTTGTGGGATTTTCTTCTTATTTGAAAATTAATTTTCTCCAAGAGTGATGTGCACCTTTCTCAAAAGGTATGTTCTTCGAGATTGGGTGGCATCTTGTTTTCATTATGCTGGAGGAACTTATTCAATTACATTAAACCTTATTCTGAGGGACCACTGCAACTGAAGGCCTGGTGCTTTATAAAGTGCGTGAAACCAGAGATGTACAGTAATCCATGCCTAAAATATTTAAATTCCAATTCTTACCACTCAAAGCTGTGAACTGGACTGAAAGCTGTCATTCAGATCAGTCAAAACCACAGTTTGTAACTTTGATCTTGGTCTGCTTAGTGTCGTGCCAGTCAGCAATAGCTCAGATTTTTCCCTACAGTGCTGTAGAACAGTGGCTTTGAAGACAGATTCTATATTTTTAAAGTGTGCCAAGAGGGTAAATCAACAGCTTACAAAGTAACATCCAAGCTTTTCTGATGGATACAAGGATACCACAAGGCAGACTTGCTACCTGAGAAATCCTCTCAAGATACATTACCTCTTCAGCCCCGCAATAGCTCCATTCATTGCTGCCGAAGCACAAGGTTATTTATCAGAACGAAAGAAGATGCAATTAGGACAGAAGCTGACGGACAAGACCAAAGGCTATCACAGAAGATGGGTGACACAAAGAAACACATAGTGTGAATAAGACACCAGCAAGACACTGCTGTGCTGTCCAAAGAAGTGCCAGCTTCTGATCAATCTTAAATCTGTCAAAGTGTCATCTTGGGCTGTTCCCAGAAAGAAAACAGTGTCTAACTGACACTTACAGGAACTTTATGAATTGATCCAGATTTTGCCTGGGTTTGCCACTACGCAGCTATCTGTTAGTCCCCTGTTTCTAATGTATTTCAATGCCATACAGTTAAAGCCATTGTTTGCTTCTAATATGTCCAACTCAAAAAATAATAATGTGAATAGTTTTTTTGCAAATTATACTGGAAAGACGTTTTTCTTTATTCAACTGAAGTCAATCTTTCCTGCACATTATATATATATAGCATATACCTCTTCTCCTACTGGAAGTTACTCCATGACTATCTCATTCCTAGACTGGAATACAAGATTATGGTCAAAACCAAGTAATGACCTGAAAAATAAGTATATTTAAAAACTGTGCTGTGTTAAAGCAATTATCCAAAATACAAAACCTCATTTCTACAAATCATTCAGAGCACACCAAGCAGAGCTGCTGAACAGTTTGTTAGATTAATTCCATTTAATTCTGCAACAGATTGTCTGTCTTCACAGAGACATAACATGGATATATAAAGCTCTGTATTTTTTTTTTTTAATGGAAAATAATTTGGACAAGACTATTACAATAAAACAATCAGTTTTATCAATGCCATTTGTCATCAAAACTCAATAATTTTAAAAAATCCACAGTAGTCATTTTCAATCAATATTTTGTGTGTCTCTGTCAGGGACCTGAATGTACCTGAACAGACTTCACCAGACCAGTCTGATCTGGGGCCTCTCCAGCTCCATGTCGGTTCAGTGCTGGGCCCCATTCCCCGTCTGAGGTTACGTTACAGTCTCTAGCTCACGTACAGCTCTCCCTGCCTACAGACACGCTGACCTAGACCGTCGCTCTCGGATGGGTTTGCTAGCTTGAATTTGACCCTGTGAGTGTTACGGAGCTGCCTGGTGATGACTGTGCTGGGGCTTACCCTGATTGCCACCACTAGACCTGATTCTGACCTGCTGGAGTTGACTTACCAGTTTGCCCTTGCACCTGTTTTGTCACCCCACGCTGACCTGCTCCTCTGCACTACTGCCTGACCCGCTGCTGTGACTCCCAGGCTTGCCTGGGGACAGCGGGCTGGGGCCCTGGCTGGGGAGCCCCCTGCCCCACTTGCTGCGCTGTGCGCCCGACTGCCCAGCCCCTGGGGAGCGGCTGGCTGCGAGGTCTCCTCTTCTGTTGCTGAAGGCCTTAAATTCTGCTTTCTGTGTTTGTACAAACTCAACTGAGTATGAAGATTTTTGCCCTCAGAAGTGGCATGAAGATCGGATTCATAGCTGCATGCTACATAATTTTACAGCAAACTTTTAAACAGATCCTGCTGAGAACTTAATGAAGTGAACTAAAGCATGTAACTTTAAAATCAACCAAACAAAAATAACCTAACAAAACCTATTTTGGATAATTCTAGGAAAGAAAATGTACATCAACCTGTCATATCAACTCACCATCATTTGTTCTAAACTGCAATTTGCCTTGCCAAAATATGTCTGTTTTGTTCCCTACTGCTCTTCCTAACAGTTTCAGACATAATTCATTGTTTTTTTCTGACAGAATTGTCAATTCCCTAAATGTTCGCTTTCTCAATTCTCTCAATGTCTTTTTTCTCAATCTCTTTCAAGTACAATGTTTTCTCTACATACTGCTAATTTACGTTCTTTTCCATGTTTTTTTACTCAAAATTTTTTAACCAATAAGAATGAAACTGGTAAAAATTGTAAAGTTGACTTAGTTATAAACATAAAGCAGAGGCATATAACAAAACCCATAAAACCCCCTTAAATTTCAAATTCACTGTGTTTATGAGACTCAGCGTTCTCCAGCTCTAATTGTGAACTTTATCTGTACTTTTTGTGCTGTGAAGAGCTACTGCAACATTTTTTAAATTCTTCAGAAGGATTTTTTTTAAGTAGGTTTTGAAACAATGACTTTTACTCCAATCAAGAGCAGTAGTTCTAGGCCATAGCAGATGTGAAGGAAAAGCACATTTGAGAAAAGCAGGAGGGTGGAACTGAACTCTGAAAGGGCAGCAGAGTGGGAAGGATCAATGAGCACGTTAACTTGAGTCACAGAGATGAGAATTAAGCCTAGGGAACAACCGAATGAACTCTCAGCAATACAGTGTTACTCAAAAGGGCTTAATTCTGCATAAGTGTGTAAGCCACTATTCGAACAAGTTTATGATATAGAAAAGAACTGCCTTACTGTAATAAAAGAAATTAATAACATCATTTATTTGCAGTTTTAAATGGCTGATCTATAAAACTAAACCAAACATCACCTAAGGCAGAATACCTCCCTACCCACACTGCTTTCTATAACTCAAGAAGCAAACAGCTACCCAAGCAGCCAAAAAAGCTTAGAGGAATGCTCTTTAGTATGTTGTCTTGGTTTGAAAGACAGGTGTCTGTGGAGGAAGGCAGGAGCCTCCCTTGAAATGGAAAATGCAACCCCCTTCCCTCCAAATTATTATAATTTTGAAATTAAGGGGCCTTCAGGCAAAGATATGGGGAATAGGAATAACAGTTCTTTACTAATATATATATATAACACAAGGCAGGGAAAAAACAAACAACAACCCCCTGGTTTACACTGACAGAGTCAGAAATACAACCTGACACCCTGTTAGGGTGGCAGTAGCAGTCCAATAAGATGCTGGCTGCAGTCCTCCTGAAGCGATGGATGTAGTTCTGTTGAAGCAGCGATCAGGTAAAAAGGCCTGGTCTTCCTCCGAAGGTCCAGTGGTAGGTAGGTAGGTAGCTCTTGTCCTCTGGAACTCCCGTGGGGGGAAAAAACTCCTCTGGGAATCCAGTGGAAGAAGGCTGCTAGGGTGTTCGAGATCTCAGTTTTTATGTAGCATGGACTGCTTGGCTCCTCCCCCCACCCCCCCAACCCCCCGGGCGGAGCATCTCACAATGGGATGGGGAGTCGTGAGGCAGTTCCCTGATGGGCCATTAACAGGAGATAGTCCAGAGGGGGGAGGCAGGGAGCACCGCCCCACCTGGTCTCAACAGCTCCTGAAGATGGTAATAGAATACTTTTTTTGGCACATTTTACGCTGTAACCTAGGACATATGTGAAAATAGTTCACATTCAGGCAAGTCACTCAGTTGGTAGGTGTTTGATGTAAACAGCCATTTTACCTTGTCTTTGGAAGATGGAAGTATTATGTAAGTTAAACTGTTACCTAGAGGAAAAAATAAAGCAGCTCTTTCAGAAGAGCAAATCAAAGAAAAAATAGCTGCAGCAGCCAGTTATCAAGATTCACATTCTCTTCTTTTGAACTATTCTGGACATCAGATGTTTCTTCTTACGTTTTTCTACTCCAAGGGTACTTTCCTATAGACTGTGCTTTCAGAACATGCACCAATGAGTGCCTAACAGTACAGTACCAGCTTAGAGAAAGAAGTTTAAAGTAGATGAGCTTCAGCTGAGATGTACAACAGCTTTTGCTAATATTCGGTCTTAACACAGCCATTTAGTTAAAAAATTCTGCTGATTGTCCTTTATATACTTTTTCTATAGCTAAGGAAAAGGTCAGGTTGCTTTACCTACCTTCTCATTAAAATTAATAAGTAAATAATGTTTACTCAATATTTTTTATTTGCATTTAAAACAAAGACTAGAAACTAGTAACTTGTACTGTAGGAAATGACCACATATTGTAAAAGCATTACTCATATTTAGCAGTGCACAGATCCCAGATAGAGGTTCTGTCACACTAGATACTATAGAAATGAGAAAATATAATTTGTTTCCATCTTAAACACCTGCATCTTGTGCTATTTATGCAAACTAGAAGATATCATGAGAAAATTATTTTCTCTTTCTACATACTGTGAAGATTCACATACATCAGCTACAATTTCTACATTCAGACTCAGTCATTATCTCGAAAAGAAATTTAACATAGCCTGATTAGTTATAACTGTTTCATCTAGACTATTTTTCCTCATCAATAAAAGGTTTGAGGAGGAAAGGAGAATAAGTATTTAATTTTCTTCTTAATCTGGTAGTTCTATCCGGAAGGAATTACAGGGAAATTTCAAACGGCACTGGACACCTATGTTTAGCCACACTGAATTCTACCCAAGTCCCTGCCTGAAAATTGTTCCTTGGAGGCACATACACATCCCCCCACTCCCCCTAACAGAAAAAAAAAAAAAAAAAAAAAAAAAGAAAACCAAACCAAAACCCCACATACCCCCCGTCAGTACAGTATGTCTGGAAGTGCAGTACTGTGTTGGCTGGAGCAGCTTAATCACTTGGAAAGAATATGCCCTTGCAGGAAACGCTGTACTACGAGATGTTCCTCACAGCTTTCCAGACCACCTGAAGCTTCTGCCCTGGGAAGCAGCAGTTCCCTTCCTCTAATGGGTGGAAAAGCACAGTATCGCTCCCTAAGAAGTAAAGCACAGCAATACAACTGGAGTTCTCTAAAACAGCAGCACAGGGACTGCAGTCATGTGACATGGCTGCATGTGTCAGAGCAGCCTCAAAATAAAAATTAAATGCAAAACCCCACTCATTACAATGTCAACTGCTTTTTATATTTTAAAAGTAATATACCAGTTCTGAAAGGCTGGGAACCAGCGGACAGTCTTACGTGTGACCGCAATTTTTTATTAGCCTGCCTTCTCCTTTTCCCTCTTTTGAACCTGATTTCTTTTTGGCAGTGAACACGAAAGGGAAAAATAACACATCATAGAAGATAGGTTCTGGTAACCTGTTCTGTAATATAACTTTGAGGAACAATCTGTCATCAAATGATCACAACAGAAAACAAACATATATGGACAAACATTATCTGCCTAAACAGCTGTGGCTACTCAGTGGAAATATGGGTTTAGTTTCAGGATTTCCTGACCTGTAGTCAAGAGGTGGAGGTGGAAATTTTCATGCTTTAGAAATAATTTTATGCCTGCCACTCAATTTTTTTCTGTTATCTGGGCATGAATAATTAAACAGATTACTGGACCAATGGCTGTAAAATGGTTGCTTCAAATGAATTTAGACCTTACCAAATGTTTGCTTCCCTGTGTTTAAAACAGGGAAAAATAATAACAATTTTGAGAGGCCGTTTAACTCTCAGGATGTTTGAAGCATTAAGAAACTCCTAAGGCTATCGCATATAAGCTTTCTTTACAGTTTTCACCTGTTCGAAAAAAATCTGTATGTTGCTGTTTACTACATTAATTTACTTCAGTTAACATCAGTTTAATGACTATTGCATTAAAATGGAGAAATACTGGGAAAGCCAAACACTTTAGAACAAAATACTCAAAACAGTCTTTGTCCATAAAACCTGTATAGGTCTAGCATTGTTTTGAAGGCAGTATATCCCTCCTTCATCTCCTGTGTGAATACAAGGATGTATGATGACAGCTGTTTATATGGCCTGTGTAGGTGGAAACAAATAAACCTGAAGAATGGGTTCTTTTTTTTAACTAATCAAGTCTTTTTTTCTCCTTGTACAAATTTATAGCTCTGCAGAGAAGACGAGTATCACAGAATGTATCAATATTCTTCTTAAAAGAAAAGAAAGATCCTTATTTGTTACTGTACTTCCTTAGGTTTGGGGGTTTTGGGGGGGGTTAATTCATTGGTTTTTAAAAGTCTTTTGTTTAATTTTGATTGTTCTGGAAATGCCCCTAATAAGTTTTATGTCATTCAGTTTAGTTTCTGATTGAGAGGCCCTTGCAAAGTACTTACTTTGTTTCGGTGATTAACTGCGGACAGCAGTATTAATGTTTTCTAATTATTGTCATTAATATTGTCAATGTATTCGATGGCTGTTTTTAAAATACAGCAAACATTTTTAATAGAAGATTTTGATGGTAACATTTTCAAAAGCTGAGTGATTAAGTTCCTTTGAAAATGGAACATAAGAGCTTACTTTTTGATGCATAAAATTTTTTTTAGTGTACTTTTTCAGCATAATCCTTCTTTTGTTTCAAAACAGTAATTTTACAAAATACTTTTTTTTTTTAATCTGGTTATTCTGAGATCTAGATTAATGAATTGGTTTCATTCATGAAAAGTGTTTTCCATCTTAATTTTTCGGTTAAGGAAATGTCTCCAGAAGAGACACTATAAACTTATCGAGAATGCAAACATTGATTGTACTATTTTAGTATTCATGTGTTTCACATTGCAAGTATATGAATTGCATAGATTAATATTTATGCTAAAGCAGCTTGACTGTAAGAAGAACATATAGTTTTAATTTAAAGATTTTATCAGCTTTAAATTTTCATGTAATATTGTGTGCACTTTATTCACTTATCTTCAGTTCTAATTGAAAATCACCGCAGCTTAAGGCAGTGATGTCATATACAGCTGGTACAACAGATGTCTCTGTTACCTCCTGGCTATGACGACAAACAGAAGCAGACGCAAGAAGTACAGTTTTACTGAAGAATATACTTAGAGTGACATAGAGACCAACAGACGTCCCGACGTACAGCCAAAAGTGAGCTCAAGCCAGACGTCCTGACGTAGAGTGGAAAGCGAGTTCAAGCCAGTTTCCCGAAGTAGAGCCGAAAGCAAGCTCAAGCCAGAGGTCCCGAAGTAGAGCAAAAACAGAGCTCAAGCCAGATGTTGCGACTTAGAGCCAAGAGCAAGATCAATCCAGAGATGCTGACGTAGAGCCAAAAGTGAGCTCAAGCCAGACGTCCCAACGTAGAGCCGAAAGCGAGCTCAAACCAGACGTTGCGACGTACAGCCAACGCGAGCTCAAGACACACTTCCCATCATAGAGCTGAAAACGAGCTCCAGCCAGACGTCCCGACGCCAAGCCAAAAGCAAGCTCAAGCCGCACGTCCCGACATAGACCTCAAGCCATACGTCCCGATGTACAGCAAAAAGCGAGCTCAAGCCAGGGATCCCGAAGTAGAGCCGAAAGCGAGTTCAAGCCAGATGTCCCAACGTAGAGCCAAAAGCGAGTTCAAACTAGACATCCCAAATTAGAATCGAAAGCGAGCCCAAGCCAGCTGTCTCAACGTAGAGCCGAAAGCGAGCTCAAGCTAGACGTCCCGACCGAGACCTCAAGTCAGACATCTCGACGTAGAGCCAAAAGCGATCTCAAGCCAGATGTCCTGACGCAGACCTAAAAGCGACCTCAAGCTAGATGTCTTAACGTACAGCCGAAAGTGAGCTGAAGCCAGACGCCCAGACGTACAGCCTAAGAAACGTCCCGACTTAGAGCCGAAAGCTAGCTCAACTCAGAGGTAGAGGAAAAACCGACCTCAAGCCAGAGGTCCCGACTTAGAGCAAAAACCGAGGTCAAGCCAGACGTAACGATGCAGATCCGAAAGCGAACTCAAACCAGACGCCCCGAAATAGAACTCAAGCCAGATATCTGGACATAGAGCCGAGAGCAATCTCAAGCCAGACGTCCCGACGTAGACCTCAAGCCAAACGTCCCGACGTAGAGCCAAAAACGAGCTCAAGCCAGAGGTCCCGACGTAGAGCCAAAATGGATTTGAAGCAGGAAGTCCCGACATAGAGCCGAAAGAAAGATGAAGCCAGAGGTCACGACGCAGAGCAAAAACCGAGATCAAGCCAGACATTCCGACGTAGAGCTGAAAATGAAATCAAGCCAGACGTCTCGACATAGACCTCAAGCCACACATCCCGACGCAGAGCCGAAAGAGAGTAAAAGCCAGACGTCCCGAGGTAGAGGCCAACAGATGTCCCGACGTAGAGCCGAAAGCAAGCTCAAGGCAGACGTCCCGACCTAAACCTCAAGCCATACGTCCCGATGTAGAGCTAAAAGCGAGCTTAATTCAGACGTCACGACGCAGAGCCAAAAAAGAGCTTCAGCCAGAAGTCCCCACGTAGAGCAAATGCCAGATTTCCCTACGCAGAGCCGAAAGTGAGCTCAAGCCAGATGTCCCGACGTAGAGCCAAAAGCGAGCTCAAACCAGACATCCCGGCGTAGAGTAAAAACCGAGCTCAAGCCAGATATCCCAACGTACAGCCATAAGCCAGCTCAAACCAGATGTCACAACGTAGACTTCAAGCCAGATGTCCCTATGTAGAGCTGAAAGCGAGCTGTAGCCAGACGTCCCGACGTACAGCCTAACAGACGTCCTGAATTAGAGCCGAAAGCGAGCTCAAGCCAGACATCTCGATGTAGAGCCGAAAAAGAGCTCAAGGCAGACGTCCCGACCTAGACCTCAAGCCATAAGTCGCAACGTACAGGCCAACAGATGTCTCGACGTAGAGCCGAAAGCGAGCTAAAGCCAGACGTCCCGACGTAGAGCGCAGGAGACGTCTCGACATAGAGCTGAAAGGGAGCTCAAACCAGAGGTCCCGAAGTAGGACATCAAGCCAGACGTCCCGACGTAGAGACGAAAGCAAGCTCAAGGCAGACGTCCCGTCGAAGAGCCGAAAGCGAGCATAAGCCAGACATCTTAACGTAGTGCTGAAAGAGAGCTGAAGCGAGACGACCCGAAGTAGAGAAGAAAACAAGCTCAACCTAGACGTCCCGACGTAGAGCAAAAAGCATGCTTTATTCAGACGTTCCGATGCAGAGCCAAAAACGAGCTCCAGCCAAACGTCCCGTAGTAGAGCAAAAGCCAGATGTCCCGACGTAGAGGCCAATAGATTTCTCGACGTAGAGCCGAAAGAAAGCTCAAGGCAGAAGTCCCAACGTAGAGCCGAAAGCGAGCTTAAGCCAGACATCTTGAGGTAGTGCTAAAAGAGAGCTGAAACCAGACGTCCCAACGTAGACCTCAAGCCAGACGTTCCGACGTAGAGCCAAAAACGAGCTCCAGCCAGACGTCCAGTTGTAGAGCAAAAGCCAGATGTCCCGACGCAGATCTGAAGCGAACTCAAGCCAGACGTCTCGACATAGAGCTCAAGCCACACGTCCCGAAGCAGAGACAAAACCGAGCTCAAGCCAGAGGTCCCGAAATAGACAACAAGCAAGACATCTCGACATATAGCCGAAAGCGAGCAAAGCCAGATGTCCTGACGTAGGAAAAAAATCGAGCTCAAACCAGACGTCCTGTTGTAGGGCCGAAAGCGAGCTCAAGTCACACGTCCCGATGTAGAGCCAAAAAAGAGCTGAAGCCAGATGTCCAGACGTGGACCTCAAGCCAGAAGTCCAGACGTAGAACCGAAAGTATGCTCAAGCCAGAAGTCCCGACGTAGACCCCAATAAACGTCCCGACATAGAGCAGAAAGCGAGCAAAAGCCTGACATCCCGACGTAGATCTCAACACACGTCCCAACATAGAGCCCAACAGACGTCCGGACGTAGAGCCGAACAGACGTCCCGACGAAGAGCTGAAAGTAAGCCGAATCCTGATGTGGAGCCCAACAGACATCCCGACGTAGAGCCAAACACACGTCCCGACGTAGAGCCTAACACAGGTCCCGACGGAGAGCCCAATACACGTCCTGACCTAGAGCTGAAAGTAAGCTGAATCCTGATGTGGAGCCCAACAGACATCCCGACGTAGAGCTGAAAGTAAGATAAATCCTGATGTAGAGCCCAAACAGACGTCCTGATGTAGAGCCCAACAGACGTCCCGACGTAGAGCCCAAGAGATGTTCCGATGTAGAGCTGAAAGTTAGCCACCTACAGACGTAGAGTCCAACACACGTCCCAACGTAGAGATCAACAGATGTCCCAACATAGAGCCCAACAGACGTTCCGACGTAGAGCTGAAAGTAAGCCGAATCCTGATGTGGAGCCCAACAGACATCCCGACGCAAAGCCAAACACACGTCCCGACGTAGAGTCTAACACAGGTCCCGACGTAGAGCCCAATACACGTCCTGACCTAGAGCTGAAAGTAAGCTGAATCCTGATGTGGAGCCCAACAGACATCCCGACGGAGAGTGCAACAGACGTTCCGACGTAGAGCTGAAAGCAAGCTAAATCCAGATGTAGAGCGCTACAGACATCTCGACATAGAGCCCAACAGATGTCCCGACGTAGAAATCAACAGTTGTCCCGACATAAAGCCCAACAGACGTCCCAACGTAGAGGCCAACAGATGTTCCCATGTAGAGCTGATAGTAAGCTAAATCCAGATGTAGAGCCCAACAGACACGCCGACGTAGAGACCAACAGACATCCCGACGTAGAGCTGAAAGTAAGCTAAATCCTGATGTAGAGCCCAACAGACGTTCCAACGTAGAGCCCAACAGACGTTCCGAAGTAGAGCTGAAAGTTAGATACCTACAGACGTAGAGCCCAACACACGTCCCGACGTAGAGATCAACAGTTGTCCCGACATAAAGCACAACAGACGTCCCAACGTAGAGCCAAAAGCGAGCTCAAGCCTGACATCCCGACGCAGAGCTCAACAGACGTCCCAACGTAGAGGCCAACAGACCTACCGACGTAGAGCTGAAAGTAACCTAAGTCCTGATGTAGAGCCCAACAGACACGCCGACGTAGAGCCCAACAGACGTCCTGACCTAGAGCTGAAAGTAAGCTAAATTCTGATGTAGAGCCCCGGAGACATGCCGACGTAGAGCCGAACAGACGTCCCGACGTAGAGCCAAAAGCGAGCTCAAGCCAGACATCCCGACGTAGATCTCAACACACGTCCCAACATAGAGCCCAACAGACGTCCGGACGTAGAGCCGAACAGATGTCCCGACGAAGAGCTGAAAATAAGCCGAATCCTGATGTGGAGCCCAACAGACATCCCGACGTAGAGCCAAACACACGTCCCGACGTAGAGCCTAACACAGGTCCCGACGTAGAGCCTAACACAGGTCCCGACGTAGAGCCCAATACACGTCCTGACCTAGAGCTGAAAGTAAGCTGAATCCTGATGTGGAGCCCAACAGACATCCCGACGTTAGAGCTGAAAGTAAGCTAAATCCTGATGTAGAGCCCAAACAGACGTCCTGATGTAGAGCCCAACAGACGTCCCGACGTAGAGCCCAACAGACGTTCCGACGTAGAGCTGAAAGTAAGCCGAATCCTGATGTAGAGCCCGACATCCCGACGCAGAGCCCAACAGATGTTCCCATGTAGAGCTGAAAGTAAGCTAAACCCTGATGTGGAGCCCAACAGACGTCCCGATGTAGAGCCCAACACACGTCCCGACGTAGAGATCAACAGATGTCCCGACATAAAGCCGAACAGACGTCCCAACGTAGAGCCAAAAGCGAGCTCAAGCCAGACATCCCGACGTAGATCTCAACACACGTCCCAACATAGAGCCCAACAGACGTCCGGACGTAGAGCCGAACAGACGTCCCGACGAAGAGCTGAAAGTAAGCCGAATCCTGATGTGGAGCCCAACAGACATCCCGACGTAGAGCCAAACACACGTCCCGACGTAGAGCCTAACACAGGTCCCGACGTAGAGCCCAATACACGTCCTGACCTAGAGCTGAAAGTAAGCTGAATCCTGATGTGGAGCCCAACAGACATCCCGACGTAGAGCTGAAAGTAAGCTAAATCCTGATGTAGAGCCCAACAGACGTCCTGATGTAGAGCCCAACAGACATCCCGACATAGAGCCCAAGAGATGTTCCGATGTAGAGCTGAAAGTTAGCTAACTATAGACGTAGAGCCCAATACACGTCCCGACGTAGAGATCAACAGATGTCCCGACATAAAGCCGAACAGACGTCCCAACGTAGAGCCAAAAGCGAGCTCAAGCCAGACATCCCGACGTAGATCTCAACACACGTCCCAACATAGAGCCCAACAGATGTCCGGACGTAGAGCCGAACAGACGTCCCGACGAAGAGCTGAAAGTAAGCCGAATCCTGATGTGGAGCCCAACAGACATCCCAACGTAGAGCCCAACAGATGTCCCGACGTAGAGCCTAACACAGGTCCCGACGTAGAGCCCAATACACGTCCTGACCTAGAGCTGAAAGTAAGCTGAATCCTGATGTGGAGCCCAACAGACATCCCGACGTAGAGCTGAAAGTAAGCTAAATCCTGATGTAGAGCCCAACAGACGTCCTGATGTAGAGCCCAACAGACATCCCGACGTAGAGCCCAAGAGATGTTCCGATGTAGAGCTGAAAGTTAGCCACCTACAGACGTAGAGCCCAACACACGTCCCAACGTAGAGATCAACAGATGTCCCAACATAGAGCCCAACAGACGTTCCGACGTAGAGCTGAAAGTAAGACGAATCCTGATGTGGAGCCCAACAGACATCCCGACGTAGAGCCAAACACACGTCCCGACGTAGAGCCTAACACAGGTCCCGACGTAGAGCCTAACACAGGTCCCGACGTAGAGCCCAATACACGTCCTGACCTAGAGCTGAAAGTAAGCTGAATCCTGATGTGGAGCCCAACAGACATCCCGACGTTAGAGCTGAAAGTAAGCTAAATCCTGATGTAGAGCCCAAACAGACGTCCTGATGTAGAGCCCAACAGACGTCCCGACGTAGAGCCCAAGAGATGTTCCGATGTAGAGCTGAAAGTTAGCCACCTACAGACGTAGAGCCCAACACACGTCCCAACGAAGAGATCAACAGATGTCCCAACATAGAGCCCAAGAGACGTTCCACGTAGAGCTGAAAGTAAGCCGAATCCTGATGTAGAGCCCGACATCCCGACGCAGAGCCCAACAGATGTTCCCATGTAGAGCTGAAAGTAAGCTAAATCCTGATGTGGAGCCCAACAGACGTCCCGATGTAGAGCCCAACACACGTCCCGACGTAAAGCCAAACAGACGTCTCGACGGAGAGCTGAAAGCGAGCTCAAGCCAGACATCCCGACATAGGTCTCATCACAAGTCCGGACGTAGAGCCCAACAGACGTCCGGACGTAGAGCCGAACAGACGTCCCGACGAAGAGCTGAAAGTAAGCCGAATCCTGATGTGAAGTCCTACACACGTCCCGACGTAGAGCCTAACACAGGTCCCGACGTAGAGCCCAATACACGTCCTGACTTAGAGCTGAAAGTAAGCTGAATCCTGATGTGGAGCCCAACAGACATTCCGACGGAGAGTGCAACAGACGTTCCGACGTAGAGCTGAAAGCAAGCTAAATCCAGATGTAGAGCGCTACAGACATCTCGACATAGAGCCCAACAGACGTCCCGACGTAGAAATCAACAGTTGTCCCGACATAAAGCCCAACAGACGTCCCAACGTAGAGGCCAACAGATGTTCCCATGTAGAGCTGATAGTAAGCTAAATCCAGATGTAGAGCCCAACAGACACGCCGACGTAGAGACCAACAGACATCCCGACGTAGAGCTGAAAGTAAGCTAAATCCTGATGTAGAGCCCAACAGACGTTCCAACGTAGAGCCCAACAGATGTTCCGAAGTAGAGCTGAAAGTTAGATACCTACAGACGTAGAGCCCAACACACGTCCCGACGTAGAGATCAACAGTTGTCCCGACATAAAGCACAACAGACGTCCCAACGTAGAGCCAAAAGCGAGCTCAAGCCTGACATCCCGACGCAGAGCTCAACAGACGTCCCAACGTAGAGGCCAACAGACGTACCGACGTAGAGCTGAAAGTAACCTAAGTCCTGATGTAGAGCCCAACAGACGTCCTGACCTAGAGCTGAAAGTAAGCTAAATTCTGATGTAGAGCCCCGGAGACATGCCGACGTAGAGCCGAACAGACGTCCCGAAGTAGAGCCCAACAGACGTCCCGACGTAGAGGAAAACACACGTTCCGACGTAGAGCTGAAAGTAAGCTAAGTCCTGACGTAGAGCCCAACAGACGTCCCGAAGTAGAGCTGAAAGTAAGGCTAATCCTGATGTAGAGCCCAACAGACATGCCGACGTAGAGACCAACAGACGTCCTGATGTAGAACCCAACACACGTCCCGACGTAGAGCTCAACAGATGTCATGACATAAAGCTTAACAGACGTCCCAACGTAGAGCCAAAAGCGAGCTCAAGCCAGACATCCCGACGTAGATCTCAACACACGTCCCAACATAGAGCCCAACAGACATCCGGACGTAGAGCCGAACAGACGTCCCGACGAAGAGCTGAAAGTAAGCCGAATCCTGATGTGGAGCCCATCAGACATCCCGACGTAGAGCCAAACACACGTCCCGACGTAGAGCCTAACACAGGTCCCGACGTAGAGCCCAATACACGTCCTGACCTAGAGCTGAAAGTAAGCTGAATCCTGATGTGGAGCCCAACAGACATCCCGACGTAGAGCTGAAAGTAAGCTAAATCCTGATGTAGAGCCCAAACAGACGTCTTGATGTAGAGCCCAACAGACGTCCCGACGTAGAGCCCAAGAGATGTTCCGATGTAGAGCTGAAAGTTAGCCACATACAGACGTAGAGCCCAACACACGTCCCAACGTAGAGATCAACAGATGTCCCAACATAGAGCCCAACACACGTCCCGACGTAAAGCCAAACAGACGTCTCGACGGAGAGCTGAAAGCGAGAACAAGACAGATATCCCGACATAAAGCCAAACAGAAGTCTCAACGTAGAGCCAAAAGCGAGCTCAAGCCAGACATCCCGACATAGGTCTCATCACAAGTCCGGACGTCGAGCCCAACAGACGTCCGGACGTAGAGCCGAAGAGACGTCCCGACGAAGAGCTGAAAGTAAGCCGAATCCTGATGTGGAGTCCTACACACGTCCCGACGTAGAGCCTAACACAGGTCCCGACGTAGAGCCCAATACACGTCCTGACTTAGAGCTGAAAGTAAGCTGAATCCTGATGTGGAGCCCAACAGACATTCCGACGGAGAGCTGAAAGTAAGCCGAATCCTGATGTAGAGCCCGACATCCCGACGCAGAGCCCAACAGATGTTCCCATGTAGAGCTGAAAGTAAGCTAAACCCTGATGTGGAGCCCAACAGACGTCCCGATGTAGAGCCCAACACACGTCCCGACGTAAAGCCAAACAGACGTCTCGACGGAGAGCTGAAAGCGAGAACAAGACAGATGTCCCGACATAAAGCCAAACAGAAGTCTCAACGTAGAGCCAAAAGCGAGCTCAAGCCAGACATCCCGACATAGGTCTCATCACAAGTCCGGACGTAGAGCCCAACAGACGTCCGGACGTAGAGCCGAACAGACGTCCCGACAAAGAGCTGAAAGTAAGCCGAATCCTGATGTGGAGTCCTACACACGTCTTGACGTAGAGCCTAACACAGGTCCCGACGTAGAGCCCAATACACGTCCTGACCTAGAGCTGAAAGTAAGCTGAATCATGATGTGGAGCCCAACAGACATCCCGACGGCGAGTGCAACAGACGTTCCGACGTAGAGCTGAAAGCAAGCTAAATCCAGATGTAGAGCGCTACAGACATCTCGACATAGAGCCCAACAGACGTCCCGACGTAGAAATCAACAGTTGTCCCGACATAAAGCCCAACAGACGTCCCAACGTAGAGGCCAACAGATGTTCCCATGTAGAGCTGATAGTAAGCTAAATCCAGATGTAGAGCCCAACAGACACGCCGACGTAGAGACCAACAGACATCCCGACGTAGAGCTGAAAGTAAGCTAAATCCTGATGTAGAGCCCAACAGACGTTCCGACGTAGAGCCCAACAGATGTTCCGAAGTAGAGCTGAAAGTTAGATACCTACAGACGTAGAGCTCAACACACGTCCCGACGTAGAGATCAACAGTTGTCCCGACATAAAGCACAACAGACGTCCCAACGTAGAGCCAAAAGCGAGCTCAAGCCTGACATCCCGACGCAGAGCTCAACAGACGTCCCAACGTAGAGGCCAACAGACGTACCGACGTAGAGCTGAAAGTAACCTAAGTCCTGATGTAGAGCCCGACAGACACGCCGACGTAGAGCCGAACAGACGTCCCGACGTAGAGCCCAACAGACGTTCCGACGTAGAGGAAAACACACGTTCCGACGTAGAGCTGAAAGTAAGCTAAGTCCTGACGTAGAGCCCAACAGACGTCCCGAAGTAGAGCTGAAAGTAAGGCTAATCCTGCTGTAGAGCCCAACAGACATGCCGACGTGGAGACCAACAGACGTCCTGATGTAGAACCCAACACACGTCCCAACGTAGAGCCCAACAGACGTCTCGACGGACAGCCGAACACACGTCCCGACTTAGAGCTCAACACACGCCCCAATGTAGAGCCCAACAGATGTCCCGACGTAGAGCTGAAAGTAAGCTAAATCCTGATGTAGAGCCCAACAGACATGCCGACGTAGAGCCCAACAGACGTCCCGACGTAGAGCCCAACAGATGTTCAGATGTAGACCTGAAAGTTAGCTACCTATAGACGTAGAGCACAACACACGTCCCAAAAGACTTTCCGACGTAGAGCTGAAAGGAAGCTGAATCCAGATGTAGAGCCCAAACAGACGTCCTGATGTAGAGCCCAACAGACGTCCCGACGTAGAGCCCAAGAGATGTTCCGATGTAGAGCTGAAAGTTAGCCACCTACAGACGTAGAGCCCAACACACGTCCCAACGTAGAGATCAACAGATGTCCCAACATAGAGCCCAACAGACGTTCCGACGTAGAGCTGAAAGTAAGCCGAATCCTGATGTAGAGCCCGACATCCCGACGCAGAGCCCAACAGATGTTCCCATGTAGAGCTGAAAGTAAGCTAAACCCTGATGTGGAGCCCAACAGACGTCCCGATGTAGAGCCCAACACACGTCCCGACGTAAAGCCAAACAGAAGTCTCAACGTAGAGCCAAAAGCGAGAACAAGACAGACATCCCGACATAGGTCTCATCACAAGTCCGGACGTAGAGCCCAACAGACGTCCGGACGTAGAGCCGAACAGACGTCCCGACGAAGAGCTGAAAGTAAGCCGAATCCTGATGTGGAGTCCTACACACGTCCCGACGTAGAGCCTAACACAGGTCCCGACGTAGAGCCCAATACACGTCCTGACCTAGAGCTGAAAGTAAGCTGAATCCTGATGTGGAGCCCAACAGACATCCCGACGGAGAGTGCAACAGACGTTCCGACGTAGAGCTGAAAGCAAGCTAAATCCAGATGTAGAGCGCTACAGACATCTCGACATAGAGCCCAACAGACGTCCCAACGTAGAAATCAACAGTTGTCCCGACATAAAGCCCAACAGACGTCCCAACGTAGAGGCCAACAGATGTTCCGATGTAGAGCTGATAGTAAGCTAAATCCAGATGTAGAGCCCAACAGACACGCCGACGTAGAGACCAACAGACATCCCGACGTAGAGCTGAAAGTAAGCTAAATCCTGATGTAGAGCCCAACACACGTCCCGACGTAGAGATCAACAGTTGTCCCGACATAAAGCACAACAGACGTCCCAACGTAGAGCCAAAAGCGAGCTCAAGCCTGACATCCCGACGCAGAGCTCAACAGACGTCCCAACGTAGAGGCCAACAGACCTACCGACGTAGAGCTGAAAGTAACCTAAGTCCTGATGTAGAGCCCAACAGACACGCCGACGTAGAGCCCAACAGACGTCCTGACCTAGAGCTGAAAGTAAGCTAAATTCTGATGTAGAGCCCCGGAGACATGCCGACGTAGAGCCGAACAGACGTCCCGACGTAGAGCCCAACAGACGTTCCGACGTAGAGGAAAACACACGTTCCGACGTAGAGCTGAAAGTAAAGCTAATCCTGATGTAGAGCCCAACAGACATGCCGACGTAGAGACCAACAGACGTCCTGATGTAGAACCCAACACACGTCCCAACGTAGAGCCCAACAGACGTCCCGACGTAGAGCCAAACAGACGTCTCGACGGACAGCCGTACACATGTCCCGATTTAGAGCTCAACACACGTACCAACGTAGAGCCCAACAGACTTTCCGACGTAGAGCTGAATGTAAGCTAAATCCTGATGCAGAGGCAACAGACATGCCGACGTAGAGCCCAACAGATGTTCAGATGTAGACCTGAAAGTTAGCTACCTATAGACGTAGAGCACAACACACGTCCCAAAAGACTTTCCGACGTAGAGCTGAAAGGAAGCTGAATCCAGATGTAGAGCCCAAACAGACGTCCTGATGTAGAGCCCAACAGACGTCCCGACGTAGAGCCCAAGAGATGTTCCGATGTAGAGCTGAAAGTTAGCCACCTACAGACGTAGAGCCCAACACACGTCCCAAAGTAGAGATCAACAGATGTCCCAACATAGAGCCCAACAGACGTTCCGACGTAGAGCTGAAAGTAAGCCGAATCCTGATGTAGAGCCCGACATCCCGACTCAGAGCCCAACAGATGTTCCCATGTAGAGCTGAAAGTAAGCTAAACCCTGATGTGGAGCCCAACAGACATCCCGACGTAGAGCCAAACACACGTCCCGACGTACAGCTCAACACACGTCCCGACGTAGAGCCCAATATACGTCCTGACTTAGAGCTGAAAGTAAGCTAAACTCTGATGTAGAGCCCCGGAGACATGCAGATGTAGAGACCAACAGACGTCCCGTTGTAGAGCCCAACACAGGTTCCAACGTAGAGCCCAACAGATGTTCCGATGTAGAGCTGAAAGTTAGCTAACTATAGACGTAGAGCCCAATACACGTCCCGACGTAGAGCTCAACAGATGTCCCGACATAAAGCCGAACAGACGTCCCAACGTAGAGCCAAAAGCGAGCTCAAGCCAGACATCCCGACGTAGATCTCAACACACGTCCCAACATAGAGCCCAACAGACGTCCGGACGTAGAGCCGAACAGACGTCCCGACGAAGAGCTGAAAGTAAGCCGAATCCTGATGTGGAGCCCAACAGACATCCCGACGTAGAGCCAAACACACGTCCCGACGTAGAGCCTAACACAGGTCCCGACGTAGAGCCCAATACACGTCCTGACCTAGAGCTGAAAGTAAGCTGAATCCTGATGTGGAGCCCAACAGACGTCCTGATGTAGAGCCCAACAGACGTCCCGACGTAGAGCCCAAGAGATGTTCCGATGTAGAGCTGAAAGTTAGCTACCTACAGACGTAGAGCCCAACAGATGTCCCATTAGACGTCCCGACGTAGAGATCAACAGATGTTCCGATGTAGAGCTGAAAGTTAGCTAACTACAGACGTAGAGCCCAATACACGTCCCGACGTAGAGATCAACAGATGTCCCGACATAAAGCACAACAGATGTCCCAACGCAGAGCCAAAAGCAAGCTCAAGCCAGACATCCCGACGCAGAGCTCAACAGACGTCCCAACGTAGAGGCCAACAGACGTACCGACGTAGACCTGAAAGTAACCTAAGTCCTGATGTAGAGCCCGACAGACACGCCGACGTAGAGCCCAACAGATGTCCCGACGTAGAGCCCAACACACGTCCTGACCTAGAGCTGAAAGTAAGCTAAATTCTGATGTAGAGCCCCGGAGACATGCCGACGTAGAGCCGAACAGACGTCCCGACGTAGAGCCCAACAGACGTTCCGACGTAGAGGAAAACACACGTTCCGACGTAGAGCTGAAAGTGAGCTAAGTCCTGACGTAGAGCCCAACAGACGTCCCAAAGTAGAGCTGAAAGTAAGGCTAATCCTGATGTAGAGCCCAACAGACATGCCGACGTAGAGACCAACAGACGTCCTGATGTAGAACCCAACACACGTCCCGACGTAGAGCTCAACAGATGTCATGACATAAAGCTTAACAGACGTCCCGACGTAGAGCCCAACAGACGTCCCGACGTAGAGGAAAACACACGTTCCGACGTAGAGCTGAAAGTAAGCTAAGTCCTGACGTAGAGCCCAACAGACGTCCCGAAGTAGAGCTGAAAGTAAGGCTAATCCTGATGTAGAGCCCAACAGACATGCCGACGTAGAGACCAACAGACGTCCTGATGTAGAGCCAAACAGACGTCTCGACGGACAGCCGAACACACGTCCCGACTTAGAGGTCAACACACGTCCCAACATAGAGCCAACAGACTTTCCGACGTAGAGCTGAAAGTAAGCTAAATCCTGATGTAGAGCCCAACAGACATGCCGACGTAGAGCCCAACAGATGTTCAGATGTAGACCTGAAAGTTAGCTACCTATAGACGTAGAGCACAACACACGTCCCAAAAGACTTTCCGACGTAGAGCTGAAAGGAAGCTGAATCCAGATGTAGAGTGCAAGAGACATTTCGACATAGAGCCCAACAGACGTCCTGATGTAGAGCCCAACAGACGTCCCGACGTAGACCCCACGAGATGTTCCGATGTAGAGCTGAAAGTTAGCCACCTACAGACGTAGAGCCCAACACACGTCCCAACGTAGAGATCAACAGATGTCCCAACATAGAGCCCAACAGACGTTCCGACGTAGAGCTGAAAGTAAGCCGAATCCTGATGTAGAGCCCGACATCCCGACGCAGAGCCCAACAGATGTTCCCATGTAGAGCTGAAAGTAAGCTAAACCCTGATGTGGAGCCCAACAGACGTCCCGATGTAGAGCCCAACACACGTCCCGACGTAAAGCCAAACAGACGTCTCGACGGAGAGCTGAAAGCGAGAACAAGACAGATGTCCCGACATAAAGCCAAACAGAAGTCTCAACGTAGAGCCAAAAGCGAGCTCAAGCCAGACATCCCGACATAGGTCTCATCACAAGTCCGGACGTAGAGCCCAACAGACGTCCGGACGCAGAGCCGAACAGACGTCCCGACGAAGAGCTGAAAGTAAGCCGAATCCTGATGTGGAGCCCAACAGACATCCCGACGGAGAGTGCAACAGACGTTCTGACGTAGAGCTGAAAGCAAGCTAAATCCAGATGTAGAGCGCTACAGACATCTCGACATAGAGCCCAACAGACGTCCCGACATAGAAATCAACAGTTGTCCTGACATAAAGCCCAACAGACGTCCCAACGTAGAGGCCAACAGATGTTCCCATGTAGAGCTGATAGTAAGCTAAATCCAGATGTAGAGCCCAACAGACACGCCGACGTAGAGACCAACAGACATCCCGACGAAGAACTGAAAGTAAGCTAAATCCTGATGTAGAGCCCAACAGACGTTCCGACGTAGAGCCCAACAGATGTTCCGATGTAGAGCTGAAAGTTAGATACCTACAGACGTAGAGCCCAACACACGTCCCGACGTAGAGATCAACAGTTGTCCCGACAAAAAGCACAACAGACGTACCAACGCAGAGCCAAAAGCGAGCTCAAGCCTGACATCCCGACGCAGAGCTCAACAGACGTCCCAACGTAGAGGCCAACAGACGTACCGACGTAGAGCTGAAAGTAACCTAAGTCCTGATGTAGAGCCCGACAGACACGCCGAGTAGAGCCGAACAGACGTCCTGACCTAGAGCTGAAAGTAAGCTAAATTCTGATGTAGAGCCCCGGAGACATGCCGACGTAGAGCCGAACAGACGTCCCGACGTAGAGCCCAACAGACGTTCCGACGTAGAGGAAAACACACGTTCCGACGTAGAGCTGAAAGTAAGCTAAGTCCTGACGTAGAGCCCAACAGACGTCCCGAAGTAGAGCTGAAAGTAAGGCTAATCCTGATGTAGAGCCCAACAGACATGCCGACGTAGAGACCAACAGACGTCCTGATGTAGAACCCAACACACGTCCCGACGTAGAGCTCAACAGATGTCATGACATAAAGCTTAACAGACGTCCCAACGTAGAGCCCAACAGACGTCCCGACGTAGAGCCAAACAGACGTCTCAACGGACAGCCGAACACACGTCCCGACTTAGAGCTCAACACACGTCCCAACGTAGAGCCCAACAGACTTTCCGACGTAGAGCTGAAAGTAAGCTAAATCCTGATGTAGAGCCCAACAGACATGCCGACGTAGAGCCCAACAGACGTCCCGACGTAGAGCCCAACAGATGTTCAGATGTAGACCTGAAAGTTAGCTACCTATAGACGTAGAGCACAACACACGTCCCAAAAGACTTTCCGACGTAGAGCTGAAAGGAAGCTGAATCCAGATGCAGAGCGCAAGAGACATTTCGACATAGAGCCCAAACAGACGTCCTGATGTAGAGCCCAACAGACATCCCGACGTAGAGCCCAAGAGATGTTCCGATGTAGAGCTGAAAGTTAGCCACCTACAGACGTAGAGCCCAACACACGTCCCAACGTAGAGATCAACAGATGTCCCAACATAGAGCCCAACAGACGTTCCGACGTAGAGCTGAAAGTAAGCCGAATCCTGATGTAGAGCCCGACATCCCGACGCAGAGCCCAACAGATGTTCCCCTGTAGAGCTGAAAGTAAGCCAAATCCTGATGTGGAGCCCAACAGACATCCCGACGTAGAGCCAAACACACGTCCCGACGTAGAGCCTAACACAGGTCCCGACGTAGAGCCCAATACACGTCCTGACCTAGAGCTGAAAGTAAGCTGAATCCTGATGTGGAGCCCAACAGACATCCCGACGTAGAGCTGAAAGTAAGCTAAATCCTGATGTAGAGCCCAACAGACGTCCTGATGTAGAGCCCAACAGACTTCCCGACGTAGAGCCCAAGAGATGTTCCGATGTAGAGCTGAAAGTTAGCTACCTACAGACGTAGAGCCCAACAGATGTCCCAACAGACGTCCCGACGTAGAGATCAACAGATGTTCCGATGTAGAGCTGAAAGTTAGCTAACTACAGACGTAGAGCCCAATACACGTCCCGACGTAGAGATCAACAGATGTCCCGACATAAAGCACAACAGACGTACCAACGCAGAGCCAAAAGCGAGCTCAAGCCAGACATCCCGACGCAGAGCTCAACAGACGTCTCAACGTAGAGGCCAACAGACGTACCGACGTAGAGCTGAAAGTAACCTAAATCCTGATGTAGAGCCCGACAGACACGCCGACGTAGAGCCCAACAGATGTCCCGACGTAGAGCCCAACACACGTCCTGACCTAGAGCTGAAAGTAAGCTAAATTCTGATGTAGAGCCCCGGAGACATGCCGACGTAGAGCCGAACAGACGTCCCGACGTAGAGGAAAACACACGTTCCGACGTAGAGCTGAAAGTAAGCTAAGTCCTGACGTAGAACCCAACAGACGTCCCGAAGTAGAGCTGAAAGTAAGGCTAATCCTGATGTAGAGCCCAACAGACATGCCGATGTAGAGACCAACAGATGTCCTGATGTAGAACCCAACACACGTCCCGACGTAGAGCTCAACAGATGTCATGACATAAAGCTTAACAGACGTCCCAACGTAGAGCCCAACAGAAGTCCCGACGTAGAGCTGAAAGTAAGCTAAATACTGATGTAGAGCCCAAAAGACGTTCTGACGTAGAGCCCAACAGATGTTCCGAAGTAGAGCTGAAAGTTAGATACCTACAGACGTAGAGCCCAACACACGTCCCGACGTAGAGATCAACAGTTGTCCCGACATAAAGCACAACAGACGTCCCAACTTAGAGCCAAAAGCGAGCTCAAGCCTGACATCCCGACGCAGAGCTCAACAGACGTCCCAACGTAGAGGCCAACAGACGTACCGACGTAGACCTGAAAGTAACCTAAGTCCTGATGTAGAGCCCAACAGACACGCCGACGTAGAGCCCAACAGGCGTCCTGACCTAGAGCTGAAAGTAAGCTAAATTCTGATGTAGAGCCCCGGAGACATGCCGACGTAGAGCCGAACAGACGTCCCGACGTAGAGCCCAACAGACGTTCCGACGTAGAGGAAAACACACGTTCCGACGTAGAGCTGAAAGTAAGCTAAGTCCTGACGTAGAGCCCAACAGACGTCCCGAAGTAGAGCTGAAAGTAAGGCTAATCCTGATGTAGAGCCCAACAGACATGCCGACGTAGAGACCAACAGACGTCCTGATGTAGAACCCAACACACGTCCCGACGTAGAGCTCAACAGATGTCATGACATAAAGCTTAACAGACGTCCCAACGTAGAGCCCAACAGACGTCCCGACGTAGAGCCAAACAGACGTCTCGACGGACAGCCGAACACACGTCCCGACTTAGAGCTCAACACACATCCCAACGTAGTGCCCAACAGACTTTCCGACGTAGAGTTGAAAGGAAGCTAAATCCTGATGTAGAGCCCAACAGACATGCCGACGTAGAGCCCAACAGACGTCCCGACGTAGAGCCCAAGAGATGTTCCGATGTAGAGCTGAAAGTTAGCCACCTACAGACATAGAGCCCAACACACGTCCCAACGTAGAGATCAACAGATGTCCCAACATAGAGCCCAACAGACGTTCCGACGTAGAGCTGAAAGTAAGCCGAATCCTGATGTAGAGCCCGACATCCCGACGCAGAGCCCAACAGATGTTCCCATGTAGAGCTGAAAGTAAGCTAAACCCTGATGTGGAGCCCAACAGACATCCCGACGTAGAGCCAAACACACGTCCCGACGTACAGCTCAACACACGTCCCGACGTAGAGCCCAATATACGTCCTGACTTAGAGCTGAAAGTAAGCTAAACTCTGATGTAGAGCCTCGGAGACATGCAGATGTAGAGACCAACAGACGTCCCGTTGTAGACCCCAACACACGTTCCAACGTAGAGCCCAACAGATGTTCCGATGTAGAGCTGAAAGTTAGCTAACTATAGACGTAGAGCCCAACACACGTCCCGACGTAGAGATCAACAGATGTCCCGACATAAAGCCGAACAGACGTCCCAACGTAGAGCCAAAAGCGAGCTCAAGCCAGACATCCCGACGTAGATCTCAACACACGTCCCAACATAGAGCCCAACAGACGTCCGGACGTAGAGCCGAACAGACGTCCCGACGAAGAGCTGAAAATAAGCCGAATCCTGATATGGAGCCCAACAGACATCCCGACGTAGAGCCAAACACACGTCCCGACGTAGAGCCTAACACAGGTCCCGACGTAGAGCCTAACACAGGTCCCGACGTAGAGCCCAATACACGTCCTGACCTAGAGCTGAAAGTAAGCTAAATCCTGATGTAGAGCCCAACAGACGTCCTGATGTAGAGCCCAACAGACGTCCCGACGTAGAGCCCAAGAGATGTTCCGATGTAGAGCTGAAAGTTAGCTACCTACAGACGTAGAGCCCAAGAGATGTCCCAACAGACGTCCCGACGTAGAGATCAACAGATGTTCCGATGTAGAGCTGAAAGTTAGCTAACTACAGACGTAGAGCCCAATACACGTCCCGACGTAGAGATCAACAATTGTCCCGACATAAAGCACAACAGACGTACCAACGCAGAGCCAAAAGCGAGCTCAAGCCAGACATCCCGACGCAGAGCTCAACAGACGTCCCAACGTAGAGGCCAACAGACGTACCGACGTAGAGGTGAAAGTAACCTAAGTCCTGATGTAGAGCCCGACAGACACGCCGACGTAGAGCCCAACAGATGTCCCGACGTAGAGCCCAACACACGTCCTGACCTAAAGCTGAAAGTAAGCTAAATTCTGATGTAGAGCCCCGGAGACATGCCGACGTAGAGCCGAACAGACGTCCCGACGTAGAGCCCAACAGACGTTCCGACGAAGAGGAAAAAACACACTCCGACGTAGAGCTGAAAGTAAGCTAAGTCCTGACGTAGAGCCCAACAGACGTCCCGAAGTAGAGCTGAAAGTAAGGCTAATCCTGATGTAGAGCCCAACAGACATGCCGACGTAGAGACCAACAGACGTCCTGATGTAGAACCCAACACACGTCCCGACGTAGAGCTCAACAGATGTCATGACATAAAGCTTAACAGACGTCCCAACGTAGAGCCCAACAGACGTCCCGACGTAGAGCTGAAAGTAAGCTAAATCCTGATGTAGAGCCCAACAGACGTTCCGACGTAGAGCCCAACAGATGTTCCGAAGTAGAGCTGAAAGTTAGATACCTACAGACGTAGAGCCCAACACACGTCCCGACGTAGAGATCAACAGTTGTCCCGACATAAAGCACAACAGACGTCCCAACGTAGAGCCAAAAGCGAGCTCAAGCCAGACATCCCGACGCAGAGCTCAACAGACGTCCCAACGTAGAGGCCAACAGACGTACCGACGTAGAGCTGAAAGTAACCTAAGTCCTGATGTAGAGCCCAACAGACACGCCGACGTAGAGCCCAACACACGTCCTGACCTAGAGCTGAAAGTAAGCTAAATTCTGATGTAGAGCCCCGGAGACATGCCGACGTAGAGCCGAACAGACGTCCCGACGTAGAGCCCAACAGACGTTCCGATGTAGAGGAAAACACACGTTCCGACGTAGAGCTGAAAGTAAGCTAAGTCCTGACGTAGAGCCCAACAGACGTCCCGAAGTAGAGCTGAAAGTAAGGCTAATCCTGATGTAGAGCCCAACAGGCATGCCGACGTAGAGACCAACAGACGTCCTGATGTAGAACCCAACACACGTCCCGACGTAGAGCTCAACAGATGTCATGACATAAAGCTTAACAGACGTCCCAACGTAGAGCCCAACAGACGTCCCGACGTAGAGCCCAACAGACGTCTCGACGGACAGCCGAACACACGTCCCGACTTAGAGCTCAACACACGTCGCAACGTAGAACCCAACAGACTTTCCGACGTAGAGCTGAAAGTAAGCTAAATCCTGATGCAGAGCCCAACAGACATGCCGACGTAGAGCCCAACAGATGTTCAGATGTAGACCTGAAAGTTAGCTACCTATAGACGTAGAGCACAACACACGTCCCAAAAGACTTTCCGACGTAGAGCTGAAAGGAAGCTGAATCCAGATGTAGAGCCCAAACAGACGTCCTGATGTAGAGCCCAACAGACGTCCCGACGTAGAGCCCAAGAGATGTTCCGATGTAGAGCTGAAAGTTAGCCACCTACAGACGTAGAGCCCAACACACGTCCCAACGTAGAGATCAACAGATGTCCCAACATAGAGCCCAACAGACGTTCCGACGTAGAGCTGAAAGTAAGCCGAATCCTGATGTAGAGCCCAACAGACATGCCGACGTAGAGCCCAACAGACGTCCCGACGTAGAGCCCAACAGATGTTCCGATGTATAGCTGAAAGTTAGCTACCTATAGACGTAGAGCACAACACATGTCCCAACGTAGAGATCAACAGATGTCCCAACATAGATCCCAACAGACGTTCCGACGTAGAGCTGAAAGTAAGCCGAATCCTGATGTAGAGCCCGACATCCCGACGCAGAGCCCAACAGATGTTCCCATGTAGAGCTGAAAGTAAGCTAAACCCTGATGTGGAGCCCAACAGACGTGCCGATGTAGAGCCCAACACACGTCCCGACGTAAAGCCAAACAGACAACTCGACGGAGAGCTGAAAGCGAGAACAAGACAGATGTCCCGACATAAAGCCAAACAGAAGTCTCAACGTAGAGCCAAAAGCGAGCTCAAGCCAGACATCCCGACATAGGTCTCATCACAAGTCCGGACGTAGAGCCCAACAGACGTCCGGACGTAGAGCCGAACAGACGTCCCGACGAAGAGCTGAAAGTAAGCCGAATCCTGATGTGGAGTCCTACACACGTCCCGACGTAGAGCCTAACACAGGTCCCGACGTAGAGCCCAATACACGTCCTGACCTAGAGCTGAAAGTAAGCTGAATCCTGATGTGGAGCCCAACAGACATCCCGACGGAGAGTGCAACAGACGTTCCGACGTAGAGCTGAAAGCAAGCTAAATCCAGATGTAGAGCGCTACAGACATCTCGACATAGAGCCCAACAGACGTCCCGACGTAGAAATCAACAGTTGTCCCGACATAAAGCCCAACAGACGTCCCAACGTAGAGGCCAACAGATGTTCCGAAGTAGAGCTGAAAGTTAGATACCTACAGACGTAGAGCCCAACACACGTCCCGACGTAGAGATCAACAGTTGTCCCGACATAAAGCACAACAGACGTCCCAACTTAGAGCCAAAAGCGAGCTCAAGCCTGACATCCCGACGCAGAGCTCAACAGACGTCCCAACGTAGAGGCCAACAGACGTACCGACGTAGACCTGAAAGTAACCTAAGTCCTGATGTAGAGCCCAACAGACACGCCGACGTAGAGCCCAACAGGCGTCCTGACCTAGAGCTGAAAGTAAGCTAAATTCTGATGTAGAGCCCCGGAGACATGCCGACGTAGAGCCGAACAGACGTCCCGACGTAGAGCCCAACAGACGTTCCGACGTAGAGGAAAACACACGTTCCGACGTAGAGCTGAAAGTAAGCTAAGTCCTGACGTAGAGCCCAACAGACGTCCCGAAGTAGAGCTGAAAGTAAGGCTAATCCTGATGTAGAGCCCAACAGACATGCCGACGTAGAGACCAACAGACGTCCTGATGTAGAACCCAACACACGTCCCGACGTAGAGCTCAACAGATGTCATGACATAAAGCTTAACAGACGTCCCAACGTAGAGCCCAACAGACGTCCCGACGTAGAGCCAAACAGACGTCTCGACGGACAGCCGAACACACGTCCCGACTTAGAGCTCAACACACATCCCAACGTAGTGCCCAACAGACTTTCCGACGTAGAGTTGAAAGGAAGCTAAATCCTGATGTAGAGCCCAACAGACATGCCGACGTAGAGCCCAACAGACGTCCCGACGTAGAGCCCAAGAGATGTTCCGATGTAGAGCTGAAAGTTAGCCACCTACAGACATAGAGCCCAACACACGTCCCAACGTAGAGATCAACAGATGTCCCAACATAGAGCCCAACAGACGTTCCGACGTAGAGCTGAAAGTAAGCCGAATCCTGATGTAGAGCCCGACATCCCGACGCAGAGCCCAACAGATGTTCCCATGTAGAGCTGAAAGTAAGCTAAACCCTGATGTGGAGCCCAACAGACATCCCGACGTAGAGCCAAACACACGTCCCGACGTACAGCTCAACACACGTCCCGACGTAGAGCCCAATATACGTCCTGACTTAGAGCTGAAAGTAAGCTAAACTCTGATGTAGAGCCTCGGAGACATGCAGATGTAGAGACCAACAGACGTCCCGTTGTAGACCCCAACACACGTTCCAACGTAGAGCCCAACAGATGTTCCGATGTAGAGCTGAAAGTTAGCTAACTATAGACGTAGAGCCCAACACACGTCCCGACGTAGAGATCAACAGATGTCCCGACATAAAGCCGAACAGACGTCCCAACGTAGAGCCAAAAGCGAGCTCAAGCCAGACATCCCGACGTAGATCTCAACACACGTCCCAACATAGAGCCCAACAGACGTCCGGACGTAGAGCCGAACAGACGTCCCGACGAAGAGCTGAAAGTAAGCCGAATCCTGATGTGGAGCCCAACAGACATCCCGACGTAGAGCCAAACACACGTCCCGACGTAGAGCCTAACACAGGTCCCGACGTAGAGCCCAATACACGTCCTGACCTAGAGCTGAAAGTAAGCTGAATCCTGATGTGGAGCCCAACAGACATCCCGACGTAGAGCTGAAAGTAAGCTAAATCCTGATGTAGAGCCCAACAGACGTCCTGATGTAGAGCCCAACAGACGTCCCGACGTAGAGCCCAAGAGATGTTCCGATGTAGAGCTGAAAGTTAGCTACCTACAGACGTAGAGCCCAACAGATGTCCCAAAAGACGTCCCGACGTAGAGATCAACAGATGTTCCGATGTAGAGCTGAAAGTTAGCTAACTACAGACGTAGAGCCCAATACACGTCCCGACGTAGAGATCAACAGATGTCCCGACATAAAGCACAACAGACGTACCAACGCAGAGCCAAAAGCGAGCTCAAGCCAGACATCCCGACGCAGAGCTCAACAGACGTACCGACGTAGAGCTGAAAGTAACCTAAGTCCTGATGTAGAGCCCGACAGACACGCCGACGTAGAGCCCAACAGATGTCCCGACGTAGAGCCCCACACACATCCTGACCTAGAGCTGAAAGTAAGCTAAATTCTGATGTAGAGCCCCGGAGACATGCCGACGTAGAGCCGAACAGACGTCCCGACGTAGAGCCCAACAGACGTTCCGACGTAGAGGAAAACACACGTTCCGACGTAGAGCTGAAAGTAAGATAAGTCCTGACGTAGAACCCAACAGACGTCCCGAAGTAGAGCTGAAAGTAAGGCTAATCCTGATGTAGAGCCCAACAGACATGCCGACGTAGAGACCAACAGACGTCCTGATGTAGAACCCAACACACGTCCCGACGTAGAGCTCAACAGATGTCATGACATAAAGCTTAACAGACGTCCCAACGTAGAGCCCAACAGACATCCCGACGTAGAGCTGAAAGTAAGCTAAATCCTGATGTAGAGCCCAACAGACGTCCCGATGTAGAGCCCAACACACGTCCCGACGTAAAGCCAAACAGACGTCCCAACGTAGAGCCAACAGACTTTCCGACGTAGAGCTGAAAGTAAGCTAAATCCTGATGTAGAGCCCAGCAGACGTCCCGACGTAGAGCCCAACAGATGTTCCGATGTAGACCTGAAAGTTAGCTACCTATAGACGTAGAGCACAAAACACGTCCCAAAAGACTTTCCGACGTAGAGCTGAAAGGAAGCTGAATCCAGATGTAGAGCGCAAGAGACATTTCGACATACAGCCCAACAGACGTCCTGATGTAGAGCCCAAAAGACATCCCGACGTAGAGCCCAACAGACATCCCGACGTAGAGCCCAACACACGTCCCGACGTACAGCTCAACACACGTCCCGATGTAGAGCCCAATATACGTCCTGACTTAGAGCTGAAAGTAAGCTAAACTCTGATGTACAGCCCCGGAGACATGCAGATGTAGAGACCAACAGACGTCCCGTTGTAGAGCCCAACACACGTTCCAACGTAGAACCCAACAGATGTTCCGATGTAGAGCTGAAATTTAGCTAACTATAGACGTAGAGCCCAATACACGTCCCGACGTAGAGATCAACAGATGTCCCGACATAAAGCCGAACAGACGTCCCAACGTAGAGCCAAAAGCGAGCTCAAGCCAGACATCCCGACGTAGATCTCAACACACGTCCCAACATAGAGCCCAACAGACGTCCGGACGTAGAGCCGAACAGACGTCCCGACGAAGAGCTGAAAGTAAGCCAAATCCTGATGTGGAGCCCAACAGACATCCCGACGTAGAGCCAAACACACGTCCCGACGTAGAGCCTAACACAGGTCCCGACGTAGAGCCCAATACATGTCCTGACCTAGAGCTGAAAGTAAGCTGAATCCTGATGTGGAGCCCAACAGACATCCCGACGTAGAGCCCAACAGATGTTCAGATGTAGACCTGAAAGTTAGCTACCGATAGCCGTAGAGCACAACACACGTCCCAAAAGACTTTCCGACGTAGAGCTGAAAGGAAGCTGAATCCAGATGTAGAGCGCAAGAGACATTTCGACATAGAGCCCAACAGACGTCCTGATGTAGAGCCCAACAGACGTCCCGACGTAGAGCCCAAGAGATGTTCCGATGTAGAGCTGAAAGTTAGCTACCTACAGACGTAGAGCCCAACAGATGTCCCAACAGAGAGCCCAACAGACGTCCCGACGTAGAGATCAACAGATGTTCCGATGTAGAGCTGAAAGTTAGCTAACTACAGACGTAGAGCCCAATACACGTCCCGACGTAGAGATCAACAGATGTCCCGACATAAAGCACAACAGACGTCCCAACGCAGAGCCAAAAGCGAGCTCAAGCCAGACATCCCGACGCAGAGCTCAACAGACGTCCCAACGTAGAGGCCAACAGACGTACCGACGTAGAGCTGAAAGTAACCTAAGTCCTGATGTAGAGCCCGACAGACACGCCGACGTAGAGCCCAACAGATGTCCCGACGTAGAGCCCAACACACGTCCTGACCTAGAGCTGAAAGTAAGCTAAATTCTGATGTAGAGCCCCGGAGACATGCCGACGCAGAGCCGAACAGACGTCCCGACGTAGAGCCCAACAGACGTTCCGACGTAGAGGAAAACACACGTTCCGACGTAGAGTTGAAAGTAAGCTAAGTCCTGACGTAGAGCCCAACAGACGTCCCAAAGTAGAACTGAAAGTAAGGCTAATCCTGATGTAGAGCCCAACAGACATGCCGACGTAGAGACCAACAGACGTCCTGATGTAGAACCCAACACACGTCCCAACGTAGAGCCAACAGACTTTCCGACGTAGAGCTGAAAGTAAGCTAGATCCTGATGTAGAGCCCAACAGACGTCCCGACGTAGAGCCCAACAGATGTTCAGATGTAGACCTGAAAGTTAGCTACCTATAGACGTAGAGCACAACACACGTCCCAAAAGACTTTCCGACGTAGAGCTGAAAGGAAGCTGAATCCAGATGTAGAGCGCAAGAGACATTTCGACATAGAGCCCAACAGACGTCCCGACGTAGAGCCTAACAGACGTCCCGACGTAGAGCCCACGAGATGTTCCGATGTAGAGCTGAAAGTTAGCTACCTACAGACGTAGAGCCCAACACACGTCCCAACGTAGAGATCAACAGATGTCCCAACATAGAGCCCAACAGACGTTCCGACGTAGAGCTGAAAGTAAGCCGAATCCTGATGTAGAGCCCGACATCCCGACGCAGAGCCCAATAGATGTTCCCATGTAGAGCTGAAAGTAAGCTAAACCCTGATGTGGAGCCCAACAGACGTCCCGATGTAGAGCCCAACACACGTCCCGACGTAAAGCCAAACAGACGTCTCGACGGAGAGCTGAAAGCGAGAACAAGACAGATGTCCCGACATAAAGCCAAACAGAAGTCTCAACGTAGAGCCAAAAGCGAGCTCAAGCCAGACATCCCGACATAGGTCTCAACACAAGTCCGGACGTAGAGCCCAACAGACGTCCGGACGTAGAGCCGAACAGACGTCCCGACGAAGAGCTGAAAGTAAGCCGAATCCTGATGTGGAGTCCAACACACGTCCCGACGTAGAGCCTAACACAGGTCCCGACGTAGAGCCCAATACACGTCCTGACCTAGAGCTGAAAGTAAGCTGAATCCTGATGTGGAGCCCAACAGACATCCCGACGGCGAGTGCAACAGACGTTCCGATGTAGAGCTGAAAGCAAGCTAAATCCAGATGTAGAGCGCTACAGAAATCTCGACATAGAGCCAAACAGACGTCCCGACGTAGAAATCAACAGTTGTCCCGACATAAAGCCCAACAGACGTCCCAACGTAGAGGCCAACAGATGTTCCCATGTAGAGCTGATAGTAAGCTAAATCCAGATGTAGAGCCCAACAGACACGCCGACGTAGGGACCAACAGACATCCCGACGTAGAGCTGAAAGTAAGCTAAATCCTGATGTAGAGCCCAACAGACGTCCCGATGTAGAGCCCAACACACGTCCCGACGTAAAGCCAAACAGACGTCTCGACGGAGAGCTGAAAGCGAGAACAAGACAGATGTCCCGACATAAAGCCAAACAGAAGTCTCAACGTAGAGCCAAAAGCGAGCTCAAGCCAGACATCCCGACATAGGTCTCATCACAAGTCCGGACGTAGAGCCCAACAGACGTCCGGACGTAGAGCCCAACAGACGTTCCGACGTAGAGCTGAAAGTAAGCCGAATCCTGATGTGGAGCCCAACAGACATCCCAACGTAGAGCCAAACACACGTCCCGACGTACAGCTCAACACACGTCCCGACGTAGAGCCCAATATACGTCCTGACTTAGAGCTGAAAGTAAGCTAAACTCTGATGTAGAGCCCCGGAGACATGCAGATGTAGAGACCAACAGACGTCCCGTTGTAGAGCCCAACACACGTTCCAACGTAGAGCCCAACAGATGTTCCGATGTAGAGCTGAAAGTTAGCTAACTATAGACGTAGAGCCCAATACACGTCCCGACGTAGAGATCAACAGATGTCCCGACATAAAGCCGAACAGACGTCCCAACGTAGAGCCAAAAGCGAGCTCAAGCCAGACATCCCGACGTAGATCTCAACACACGTCCCAACATAGAGCCCAACAGACGTCCGGACGTAGAGCCGAACAGACGTCCCGACGAAGAGCTGAAAGTAAGCCGAATCCTGATGTGGAGCCCAACAGACATCCCGACGTAGAGCCAAACACACGTCCCGACGTAGAGCCTAACACAGGTCCCGACGGAGAGCCCAATACACGTCCTGACCTAGAGCTGAAAGTAAGCTGAATCCTGATGTGGAGCCCAACAGACATCCCGATGGAGAGTACAACAGACGTTCCGACG
Source organism: Leptosomus discolor (assembly GCF_034619465.1). Classification (NCBI taxonomy): domain Eukaryota; kingdom Metazoa; phylum Chordata; class Aves; order Leptosomiformes; family Leptosomidae; genus Leptosomus; species Leptosomus discolor. Next base: position 21,094,616 of record NC_141401.1, on the reverse strand, counting down.
TAGAGCTGAAAACAAGCTAAATCCAGATGTAGAGCGCTACAGACATCTCGACATGGAGCCCAACAGACGTCCCGACGTAGAAATCAACAGTTGTCCCGACATAAAGCCCAACAGACGTCCCAACGTAGAGGCCAACAGATGTTCCCATGTAGAGCTGATAGTAAGCTAAATCCAGATGTAGAGCTCAACAGACACGCCGACGTAGAGACCAACAGACATGCCGACGTAGAGCTGAAAGTAAGCTAAATCCTGATGTGGAGCCCAACAGACGTTCTGACGTAGAGCCCAACAGATGTTCCGATGTAGAGCTGAAAGTTAGCTAACTACAGACGTAGAGCCCAACACACGTCCCGACGTAGAGATCAACAGTTGTCCCGACATAAAGCACAACAGACGTACCTACGTAGAGCCAAAAGCGAGCTCAAGCCAGACATCCCGACGCAGAGCTCAACAGACGTCCCAACGTAGAGGCCAACAGACGTACCGACGTAGAGCTGAAAGTAACCTAAGTCCTGATGTAGAGCCCAACAGACACGCCGACGTAGAGCCCAACAGACGTCCTGACCTAGAGCTGAAAGTAAGCTAAATTCTGATGTAGAGCCCCGGAGACATGCCGACGTAGAGCCGAACAGACGTCCCGACGTAGAGCCCAACAGACGTTCCGACTTAGAGGAAAACACACGTTCCGACGTAGAGCTGAAAGTAAGCTAAGTCCTGACGTAGAGCCCAACAGACGTCCCGAAGTAGAGCTGAAAGTAAGGCTAATCCTGATGTAGAGCCCAACAGACATGCCGACGTAGAGACCAACAGACGTCCTGATGTAGAACCCAACACACGTCCCGACGTACAGCTCAACAGACGTCCCGACGTAGAGCCCAATATACGTCCTAACTTAGAGCTGAAAGTAAGCTTAACTCTGATGTAGAGCCCCGGAGACATGCAGATGTAGAGACCAACAGACGTCCCGTTGTAGAGCCCAACACACGTTCCAACGTAGAGCCCAACAGATGTTCCGATGTAGAGCTGAAAGTTAGCTAACTATAGACGTAGAGCCCAATACACGTCCCGACGTAGAGATCAACAGATGTCCCGACATAAAGCCGAACAGACGTCCCAACGTAGAGCCAAAAGCGAGCTCAAGCCAGACATCCCGACGTAGATCTCAACACAGGTCCCAACATAGAGCCCAACAGACGTCCGGACGTAGAGCCGAACAGACGTCCCAACGAAGAGCTGAAAGTAAGCCGAATCCTGATGTGGAGCCCAACAGACATCCCGACGTAGAGCCAAACACACGTCCCGACGTAGAGCCTAACACAGGTCCCGACGTAGAGCCTAACACAGGTCCCGACGTAGAGCCCAATACACGTCCTGACCTAGAGCTGAAAGTAAGCTGAATCCTGATGTGGAGCCCAACAGACATCCCGACGTAGAGCTGAAAGTAAGCTAAATGCTGATGTAGAGCCCAACAGACATGCCGACGTAGAGCCCAACAGATGTTCAGATGTAGACCTGAAAGTTAGCTACCTATAGACGTAGAGCACAACACACGTCCCAAAAGACTTTCCGACGTAGAGCTGAAAGGAAGCTGAATCCAGATGTAGAGCGCAAGAGACATTTCGACATAGAGCCCAACAGACGTCCTGATGTAGAGCCCAACAGACGTCCCGACGTAGAGCCCAAGAGATGTTCCGATGTAGAGCTGAAAGTTAGCTACCTACAGACGTAGAGCCCAACAGATGTCCCAACAGAGAGCCCAACAGACGTCCCGACGTAGAGATCAACAGATGTTCCGATGTAGAGCTGAAAGTTAGCTAACTACAGACGTAGAGCCCAATACACGTCCCGACGTAGAGATCAACAGATGTCCCGACATAAAGCACAACAGACGTCCCAACGCAGAGCCAAAAGCGAGCTCAAGCCAGACATCCCGACGCAGAGCTCAACAGACGTCCCAACGTAGAGGCCAACAGACATACCGACGTAGAGCTGAAAGTATCCTAAGTCCTGATGTAGAGCCCGACAGACACGCCGACGTAGAGCCCAACAAATGTCCCGACGTAGAGCCCAACACACGTCCTGACCTAGAGCTGAATTCTTATGTAGAGCCCCGGAGACATGCCGACGTAGAGCCGAACAGACGTCCCGACGTAGAGCCCAACAGACGTTCCGAAGTAGAGCTGAAAGTAAGGCTAATCCTGATGTAGAGCCCAACAGACATGCCGACGTAGAGACCAACAGACGTCCTGATATAGAACCCAACACACGTCCCAACGTAGAGCCAACAGACTTTCCGACGTAGAGCTGAAAGTAAGCTAAATCCTGATGTAGAGCCCAACAGACGTCCCGACGTAGAGCCCAACAGATGTTCCGATGTAGAGCTGAAAGTTAGCTACCTACAGACGTAGAGCCCAACACACGTCCCAACGTAGAGATCAACAGATGTCCCAACATAGAGCCCAACAGACGTTCCGACGTAGAGCTGAAAGTAAGCCGAATCCTGATGTAGAGCCCGACATCCCGACGCAGAGCCCAATAGATGTTCCCATGTAGAGCTGAAAGTAAGCTAAACCCTGATGTGGAGCCCAACAGACGTCCCGATGTAGAGCCCAACACACGTCCCGACGTAAAGCCAAACAGACGTCTCGACGGAGAGCTGAAAGCGAGAACAAGACAGATGTCCCGACATAAAGCCAAACAGATGTCTCAACGTAGAGCCAAAAGCGAGCTCAAGCCAGACATCCCGACATAGGACTCATCACAAGTCCGGACGTAGAGCCCAACAGACGTCCGGACGTAGAGCCGAACAGACGTCCCGACGAAGAGCTGAAAGTAAGCCGAATCCTGATGTGGAGTCCAACACACGTCCCGACGTAGAGCCTAACACAGGTCCCGACGTAGAGACCAATACACGTCCTGACCTAGAGCTGAAAGTAAGCTGAATCCTGATGTGGAGCCCAACAGACATCCCGACGGCGAGTGCAACAGATGTTCCGACGTAGAGCTGAAAGCAAGCTAAATCCAGATGTAGAGCGCTACAGACATCTCGACATAGAGCCCAACAGACGTCCCGACGTAGAAATCAACAGTTGTCCCGACATAAAGCCCAACAGACGTCCCAACGTAGAGGCCAACAGATGTTCCCATGTAGAGCTGATAGTAAGCTAAATCCAGATGTAGAGCCCAACAGACACGCCGACGTAGAGACCAACAGACATGCCGACGTAGAGCTGAAAGTAAGCTAAATCCTGATGTAGAGCCCAACAGACGTTCCGACGTAGAGCCCAACAGATGTTCCGATGTAGAGCTGAAAGTTAGATACCTACAGACGTAGAGCCCAACACACGTCCCGACGTAGAGATCAACAGTTGTCCAGACATAAAGCACAACAGACGTACCAACGCAGAGCCAAAAGCGAGCTCAAGCCAGACATCCCGACGCAGAGCCCAACAGATGTTCCCATGTAGAGCTGAAAGTAAGCTAAACCCTGATGTGGAGCCCAACAGATGTCCCGATGTAGAGCCCAACACACGTCCCGACGTAAAGCCAAACAGACGTCTCGACGGAGAGCTGAAAGCGAGAACAAGACAGATGTCCCGACATAAAGCCAAACAGAAGTCTCAACGTAGAGCCAAAAGCGAGCTCAAGCCAGACATCCCGACATAGGACTCATCACAAGTCCGGACGTAGAGCCCAACAGACGTCCGGACGTAGAGCCGAACAGACGTCCCGACGAAGAGCTGAAAGTAAGCCGAATCCTGATGTGGAGTCCAACACACGTCCCGACATAGAGCCTAACACAGGTCCCGACGTAGAGCAAAATACACGTCCTGACCTAGAGCTGAAAGTAAGCTGAATCCTGATGTGGAGCCCAACAGACATCCCGACGGCGAGTGCAACAGACGTTCCGACGTAGAGCTGAAAGCAAGCTAAATCCAGATGTAGAGCGCTACAGACATCTCGACATAGAGCCCAACAGACGTCCCGACGTAGAAATCAACAGTTGTCCCGACATAAAGCCCAACAGACGTCCCAACGTAGAGGCCAACAGATGTTCCCATGTAGAGCTGATAGTAAGCTAAATCCAGATGTAGAGCCCAACAGACACGCCGACGTAGAGACCAACAGACATGCCGACGTAGAGCTGAAAGTAAGCTAAATCCTGATGTAGAGCCCAACAGACGTTCCGATGTAGAGCTGAAAGTTAGATACCTACAGACGTAGAGCCCAACACACGTCCCGACGTAGAGATCAACAGTTGTCCAGACATAAAGCACAACAGACGTACCAACGCAGAGCCAAAAGCGAGCTCAAGCCAGACATCCCGACGCAGAGCTCAACAGACGTCCCAACGTAGAGGCCAACAGACGTACCGACGTAGAGCTGAAAGTAACCTAAGTCCTGATGTAGAGCCCAACAGACACGCCGACGTAGAGCCCAACAGACGTCCTGACCTAGAGCTGAAAGTAAGCTAAATTCTGATGTAGAGCCCCGGAGACATGCCGACGTAGAGCCGAACAGACGTCCCGACGTAGAGCCCAACAGACGTTCTGACTTAGAGGAAAACACACGTTCCGACGTAGAGCTGAAAGTAAGCTAAGTCCTGACGTAGAGCCCAACAGACATGCCGACGTAGAGACCAACAGACGTCCTGATGTAGAACCCAACACACGTCCCGACGTACAGCTCAACACACGTCCCGACGTAGAGCCCAATATACGTCCTGACTTAGAGCTGAAAGTAAGCTAAACTCTGATGTAGAGCCCCGGAGACATGCAGATGTAGAGACCAACAGACGTCCCGTTGTAGAGCCCAACACACGTTCCAACGTAGAGCCCAACAGATGTTCCGATGTAGAGCTGAAAGTTAGCTAACTATAGACGTAGAGCCCAATACACGTCCCGACGTAGAGATCAACAGATGTCCCGACATAAAGCCCTACAGACGTCCCAACGTAGAGCCAAAAGCGAGCTCAAGCCAGACATCCCGACGTAGAGTCAAACACACGTCCCGACGTAGAGCCTAACACAGGTCCCGACGTAGAGCCCAATACACGTCCTGACCTAGAGCTGAAAGTAAGCTGAATCCTGTTGTAGAGCCTAAAAGACATGCCGAATTCGAGACCAACAAACGTTCCGATGTAGAGCCGAACACACGTCCTGACGTAAAGCCAAACAGACGTCTGACGGAGAGACGAAAGGGAGCTCAAGACAGAAGTCAAGACGCAGAGCCCAAAAGACATCCCAACGTAGAGTGCAACAGACGTTCCGACGTAGAGCTGAAAGTAACCTAAGTCCTGATGTAGAGCCGAACACGCGTCTCGACGTAGAGATCAACAGATGTCCCGACATAAAGCTCAACAGACGTCCCAACGTAGATCATAACAGACATTCCTACGTAGAGCTGAAAGTAAGCTAAATCCTGATGTAGAGCCCAAAAGACATCCCAACGTAGAGTGCAACACACGTTCCGACTTAGAGCCGAAAGCAAGCTAAATCCAGATGTAGAGCGCTACAGACATCTCGACATAGAGCCCAACAGACGTCCCGACGTAGAGGCCAACAGATGTTCCCATGTAGAGCTGATAGTAAGCTAAATCCAGATGTAGAGCCCAACAGACACGCCGACGTAGAGACCAACAGACATCCCGACGTAGAGCTGAAAGTAAGCTAAATCCTGATGTAGAGCCCAACAGACGTTCCGATGTAGAGCCCAACAGATGTTCCGATGTAGAGCTGAAAGTTAGATACCTACAGACGTAGAGCCCAACATACGTCCCGACGTAGAGATCAACAGATGTCCCGACATAAAGCACAACAGACGTACCAATGCAGAGCCAAAAGCGAGCTCAAGCCAGACATCCCGACGCAGAGCTCAACAGACGTCCCAACGTAGAGCCCAACAGACGTTCCGACGTAGAGGAAAACACACGTTCCGACATAGAGCTGAAAGTAAGCCGAATCCTGATGTGGAGCCCAACAGACATCCCGACGTAGAGCCAAACACATGTCCCGACGTACAGCTCAACACACGTCCCGACGTAGAGCCCAATATACGTCCTGACTTAGAGCTGAAAGTAAGCTAAATTCTGATGTAGAGCCCCGGAGACATGCAGATGTAGAGACCAACAGACGTCCCGTTGTAGAGCCCAACACACGTTCCAACGTAGAGCCCAACAGATGTTCCGATGTAGAGCTGAAAGTTAGCTAACTATAGACGTAGAGCCCAATACACGTCCCGACGTAGAGATCAACAGATGTCCCGACATAAAGCCCTACAGACGTCCCAACGTAGAGCCAAAAGCGAGCTCAAGCCAGACATCCCGACGTAGAGCCAAACACACGTCCCAACGTAGAGCCTAACACAGGTCCCGACGTAGAGCCCAATACACGTCCTGACCTAGAGCTGAAAGTAAGCTGAATCCTGTTGTAGAGCCTAAAAGACATGCCGAATTCGAGACCAACAAACGTTCCGATGTAGAGCCGAACACACGTCCTGACGTAAAGCCAAACAGACGTCTGACGGAGAGACGAAAGGGAGCTCAAGACAGAAGTCAAGACGCAGAGCCCAAAAGACATCCCAACGTAGAGTGCAACAGACGTTCCGACGTAGAGCTGAAAGTAACCTAAGTCCTGATGTAGAGCTGAACACGCGTCTCGACGTAGAGATCAACAGATGTCCCGACATAAAGCTCAACAGACGTCCCAACGTAGATCGTAACAGACATTCCAACGTAGAGCTGAAAGTAAGCTAAATCCTGATGTAGAGCCCAACAGACATGCCGACGTAGAGCCCAACAGACATCCCGACGTATAGCGCAACAGATGTTCAGATGTAGACCTGAAAGTTAGCTACCTATAGACGTAGAGCCCAACACACGTCCCAACGTAGAGATCAACAGATGTCCCAACATAGAGCCCAACAGACGTCCCGACGTAGAGCTGAAAGTAAGCCGAATCCTGATGTAGAGCCCGACATCCCGACGCAGAGCCCAATAGATGTTCCCATGTAGAGCTGAAAGTAAGCTAAACCCTGATGTGGAGCCCAACAGACGTCCCGATGTAGAGCCCAACACACGTCCCGACGTAAAGCCAAACAGACGTCTCGACGGAGAGCTGAAAGCGAGAACAAGACAGATGTCCCGACATAAAGCCAAACAGAAGTCTCAACGTAGAGCCAAAAGCGAGCTCAAGCCAGACATCCCGACATAGGTCTCATCACAAGTCCGGACGTAGAGCCCAACAGACGTCCGGACGTAGAGCCGAACAGACGTCCCGACGAAGAGCTGAAAGTAAGCCGAATCCTGATGTGGAGCCCAACAGACATCCCGACGGAGAGCCAAACACACGTCGCGACGTAGAGCCTAACACAGGTCCCGACGTAGAGCAAAATACACGTCCTGACCTAGAGCTGAAAGTAAGCTGAATCCTGTTGTAGAGCCTAAAAGATATGCCGAATTCGAGACCAACAAACGTTGCGATGTAGAGCCGAACACACGTCCTGACGTAAAGCCAAAGAGACGTCTCGACGGAGAGCCGAAAGCGAGCTCAAGTCAGACGTCCAGACGCAGAGCCCAAAAGACATCCCAACGTAGAGTGCAACAGACGTTCCGACGTAGAGCCGAAAGCAAGCTAAATCCAGATGTAGAGCGCTACAGACATCTCGACATAGAGCCCAACAGACGCCCCGACGTAGAGCCCAACAGATGTTCAGATGTAGACCTGAAAGTTAGCTACCTATAGACGTAGAGCACAACACACGTCCCAAAAGACTTTCCGACGTAGAGCTGAAAGGAAGCTGAATCCAGATGTAGAGCGCAAGAGACATTTCGACATACAGCCCAACAGACGTCCTGATGTAGAGCCCAACAGATGTCCCGACGTAGAAATCAACAGTTGTCCCGACATAAAGCCCAACAGACGTCCCAACGTAGAGGCCAACAGATGTTCCCATGTAGAGCTGATAGTAAGCTAAATCCAGATGTAGAGCCCAACAGACACGCCGACGTAGAGACCAACAGACATCCCGACGTAGAGCTGAAAGTAAGCTAAATCCTGATGTGGAGCCCAACAGACGTTCCGACGTAGAGCCCAACAGATGTTCCGATGTAGAGATCAACAGTTGTCCCGAGATAAAGCCCAACAGACGTCCCAACGTAGAGCCAAAAGCGAGCTCAAGCCAGACATCCCGACAAGGTCTCAACACAAGTCCGGACGTAGAGCCCAACAGACATCCCGACGTAGATCACAACACACGTCCCGACATAGAGCCGAACACAGGTACCGACGTAAAACCATACACATGTCTCAACGGAGAGCCGAAAACGAGCTCAAGACAGACGTCCGGACGCAGAACCCAAAAGACATCCCAACGTAGAGTGCAACAGACGTTCCGACGTAGAGCTGAAAGTAACCTAAGTCCTGATGTAGAGCCCAACACGCGTCTCGACGTAGAGATCAACAGATGTCCCGACATAAAGCCCAACAGACGTCCCAACGTAGAGCCAAAAGCGAGCTCAAGCCAGACATCCCGACGTAGAGCCCAACAGACGTCCCGACGTAGAGCCCAACAGACATCCCGACATAGAGCCCAACAGGCGTCCCAATGTAGAGCTCAATAGATGTTCCAATGTAGAGCTGAAAGTTATCTAACTACAGACCTAGAGCCCAACACACGTCCCGACGTAGAGATCAACAGATGTTCCGACATAAAGCCCAACAGACGTCCCAACGTAGAGCCAAAAGCGAGCTCAAGCCAGACGTCCCGACGTAGAGCTCAACACACGTCCCGATATAGAGCTGAACAGACGTCCCTACGTAGAGCCCAACAGACGTTCCGACGTAGAGACCAACAGGCGTCCCGATGTAGAGCCCAAAACACGTCCCGACATAGAGATCGACAAATGTCCCGACATAAAGCCCAACAGACGTCCCAAATAGAGCCAAAAATGAGCTCAAGCAAGACATCCCGACGTAGAGCTCAACAGACGTCCCAAAGTAGAGCCCAAGACACGTCCCGACCTAGAGCTGAAAGTAAGCTAAATCCTGATGTAGAGCCCAACAGACATGCCGACGTAGAGCCCAACAGACATGCCGACGTAGAGCCCAACACACGTCCCGACGTAGAGATCAACAGATGTCCCGACATAAAGCCCAACAGTCTTTCCGATGTAGAGCTGAAAGCAAGCTAAATCCAGATATAGAGCGCAACAGACATCTCAACATAGAGCCCAACAGACGTCCTGATATAGAGCCCAACAGACGTCCCGACCTAGAGCCCAACAGATGTTCCCATGTAGAGCTGATAGTAAGCTAAATCCAGATGTAGAGCCCAACAGAGACGCCGACGTAGAGACCAACAGACATCCCGACGTAGAGCTGAAAGTAAGCTAAATCCTGATGTAGAGCCCAACAGACGTTCCGACGAAGAGCCCAACAGATGTTCCGATGTAGAGCTGAAAGTTAGATACCTACAGACGTAGAGCCCAACACACGTCCCGACGTAGAGATCAACAGTTGTCCCTACATAAAGCCCAACAGACGTCCCAACGTAGAGCCAAAAGCGAGCTCAAGCCAGACATCCCGACATAGGTCTCAACACAAGTCCGGACGTAGAGCCCAACAGACATCCCGACATAGATCACAACACACGTCCCGACGTAGAGCCGAACACAGGTACCGAGGTAAAACCATACACAAGTCTCGACGGAGAGCCGAAAACGAGATCAAGACAGACGTCCGGATGCAGAGCCCAAAAGACATCCCAACGTAGAGTGCAACAGACGTTCCGACGTAGAGGTGAAAGCAAGCTAAATTCTGATGTAGAGCGCTACAGACATCTCGACGTAGACCCCAACAGAGGTCCTGATGTAGAGCCCAACAGACGTCCCGACGTAGAGATCAAATGTCCCGACATAAAGCACAACACACGTACCAACGCAGAGCCAAAAGCGAGCTCAAGCCAGACATCCCGACGCAGAGCTCAACAGACGTCCCGACGTAGAGCCCAATACACATCCCAACGTAGAGATCAACAGGTGTCCCAACATAGAGCCCAACAGACGTTCCGACGTAGAGCTGAAAGCAAGCTAAATCCAGATGTAGAGCGCTACAGACATCTCGATGTAGACCCCAACAGAGGTCCTGATGTAGAGCCCAACAGAAATCCCGACGTAGAGATCAACAGATGTTCCGATGTAGAGCTGAAAGTTAGCTAACTACAGACGTAGAGCCCAATACACGTCCCGATGTAGAGTTCAACAGATGTCCCGACATAAAGCACAACAGACGTACCAACGCAGAGCCAAAAGCGAGCTCAAGCCTGACATCCCGACGCAGAGCTCAACAGACGTCCCAACGTAGAGGCCAACAGACGTACCGACGTAGAGCTGAAAGTAACCTGAGTCCTGATGTAGAGCCCAACAGACATGACGACGTAGAGCCCAACACACGTCCCGACGTAGAGCCTAACACAGGTCCAGACTTAGAGCCCAATACACGTCCTGACCTAGAGCTGAAAGTAAGCTGAGTCCTGTTGTAGAGCCTAAAAGACATGCCGAAGTAGAGACCAACAAACGTTCCGATGTAGAGCCGAAAACACGGCCTGACGTAAAGCCAAACAGACGTCTCGACGGAGAGCCGAAAGGGAGCTCAAGTCAGACGTCCAGACGCAGAGCCCAAAAGACATCCCAACGTAGAGTGCAACAGACGTTCCAACGTAGAGCTGAAAGCAAGCTAAATCCAGATGTAGAGCGCTACAGACATCTCGACAAAGAGCCCAACAGACGTCCTGCTGTAGAGCCCAACAGACGTCCCGACGTAGAAATCAACAGTTGTCCCGACATAAAGCCCAACAGACGTCCCAACGTAGAGGCCAAGAGATGTTCCCATGTAGAGCTGATAGTAAGCTAAATCCAGATGTAGAGCCCAACAAACACGCCGACGTAGAGACCAACAGACATCCCGACGTAGAGCTGAAAGTAAGCTAAATCCTGATGTAAAGCCCAACACACGTCCCGACGTAGAGCCCAACAGATGTTCCGATGTAGAGCTGAAAGTAAGCTAAATCCTGATGTAGAGTCCAACAGACGTTCCGACGTAGAGATCAACAGATGTTCCGAAGTAGAGCTGAAAGTTAGATACCTACAGACGTAGAGCCCAACACACGTCCCGACGTAGAGATCAACAGTTGTCCCGACATAAAGCCCAACAGACGTCCCAACGTAGAGCCAAAAGCGAGCTCAAGCCAGACATCCCGACATAGGTCTCAACACAAGTCCGGATGTACAGCCGAACAGACGTCCCGACGCAGAGCCCAACAGATGTTCCCATGTAGAGCTGAAAGTAAGCTAAACCCTGATGTGGAACCCAACAGACATGACGACGTAGAGCCCAACACACGTCCCGACGCAGAGCCCAAAAGACATCCCAACGTAGAGTGCAACAGACGTTCCGACGTAGAGCTGAAAGCAAACTAAATCCAGATGTAGAGCGCTACAGACATCTTGACGTAGAACCCAACAGAGGTCCTGATGTAGAGACCAACAGATGTTCCGATGTAGAGCTGAAAGTTAGCTATCTATAGACGTAGAGCCCAATACACGTCCCGACGTAGAGATCAACAGATGTCCCGACAAAAAGCACAACAGACGTACCAAGGCAGAGCCAAAAGCGAGCTCAAGCCAGACATCCGGACGTAGAGCTCAACAGACATCCCAACGTAGAGGCCAACAGAAGGTCCGACCTAGAGCTGAAAGTAACCTGAGTCCTGATGTAGAGCGCAACAGACACGCCGACGTAGAGCCCAACAGATGTCCCGACGTAGAGCCCAACACACGTCCTGACCTAGAGCTGAAAGTAAGCTAAATTCTGATGTAGAGCCCCGGAGACATGCCGACATAGAGACCAACAGAGGTCCCGATGTAGAGCCGAACACACGTCCTGACGTAAAGCCAAACAGACGTCTCGACGGAGAGCCGAAAGCGAGCTCAAGACAGACGTCCCAACGAAGAGCTCAAAAGACATCCCAACGTATAGTGCAACAGACGTCCCGACGTAGAGCCGAAAGCAAGCTAAATCCTGATGTAGAGCCCAACACGCGTCCCGACGTAGAGATCAACAGATGTTCCGATGTAGAGCTGAAAGTTAGCTAACTATAGACGTAGAGCCCAATACACGTCCCGACGTAGAGATCAACAGATGTCCCGACATAAAGCCCAACAGACGTCCCAACGTAGAGACAAAAGCGAGCTCAAGCCAGACATCCCGACGTAGAGCCGAAGACAGGTACCGACGTAAAGCCAAAGAGACGTCTCGACGGATAGCCCTAAGCGAGCTCAAGACAGACGTCCCGACGCAGAGCCCAAAAGACATCCCAACGTAGAGTCCAAGAGACGTTCCGAAGTAGAGCTGAAAGCAAGCTAAATCCAGATGTAGAGTGCTACAGACACCTCGAAGTAGAGCCCAACAGACATCCTGAGGTAGAGCCCAACAGACGTCCAGACGTAGCGATCAACAGATGTCCCGACATAAAGTCCAACAGACGTCCCAACGTTGAGCCAAAAGCGAGCTCAAGACAGACATCCCGACGTAGAGCTCAACACACTTTCCGACGTAGAGTCGAACACACGTTCCGACTTAGAGCCCAATAGACGTTCCGACGTAGAGCTGAAAGTAAGTTAAATCCTGATGCGGAGCCCAACAGACATCCGAACGTATAGCCCAACACACGTCCCGACCTAGAGCTGAAAGTAAGCTAAATCCTGATGTAGAGCCCAACAGACACGCCGACGTAGAGCCCAACAAACGTCCCTACGTAGAGATCAACAGATGTACCGACATAAAGCCCAACAGACGTCCCAACGTAGAGCCCAACAGACTTTCCGACGTAGAGCTGAAAGGAAGCTACATCCAGATGTAGAGCGCAACAGAAATCTCGACATAGAGCCCAACAGACGTCCTGATGTAGAGCCCAACACACGTCCCGACGTAGAGCCAAACAGATGTTCCGACGTAGATCTGAAAGAAAGCCTACTCCTGACGTAGAGCCCAACACACATGCCGAAAAAGAGACCAACAGACATACCGATGTAGAGCCCAACACACGTCCCGACGTAGAGCCGAACACACGTCCCGACGTAGAGCCGAATACACGTCCCGACGTAAAGCCAAACAGACGTCTTGACTGAGAGCCGAAAGCGAGCTCAAGACAGACGTCCCGACGCAGAGCCCAAAAGACATCCAAACGTAGAGTGCAACAGACATTCCGACGTAGAGCTGAAAGTAAGATAAATCCTGATGTAGAGCCCAACAGACATGCCGACGTAGAGCCCACCACACGTCCCGACGTAGAGATCAACAGATGTCCCGACATAAAGCCCAACAGACGTCCCAACGTAGAGCCCAACAGACTTTCGAACGTAGAGCTGAAAGCAAGCTAAATCCAGATGTAGAGCGCAACAGACATCTCGACATAGAGCCCAACAGCCGTCCTGATATAGAGCCCAACAGACGTCCCGACATAGATCCCAAGAGATGTTCCGATGTAGAGCTGAAAGTTAGCTAACTACAGACGTAGAGCCCAACACACGTCCCGACGTAGAGATCAACAGATGTCCCGACATAGAGCCCAACAGACGTCCCAAGGTAGAGCCTAACAGACGTTCCGACGTAGAGCTGAAAGTAAGATACATCCTGATGTGGAGCCCAACAGACATGCAGACGTAGAGCCCAACACACGTCCCAACGTAGAGCTGAACACACGTCCCGACGTAGAGCCCAACAGACGTTCCGAAGTAGAGCTGAAAGTAAGCTAAATCCTGATGTAGAGCCCAACAGACATCCCGACAGAGAGCCCAACAGACATCCCGACGTAGAGCTCAACAGACATCCCAACGTAGAGCCCAACAGACGTCCCAACGTAGAGTCCAACAGACTTTCCAACGTGCAGCTGGAAGCAAGCTAAATCCAGATGTAGAGCGCAACAGACATCTCGACGTAGAGACCAACAGCTTTCCCGACGTAGAGCCCAATAGATGATCCGATGTAGAGCTGAAAGTTAGCTAACTACAGACCTAGAGCCCAACACACGTCCCGACGTAGGGATCAACAGATATTCCGACATAAAGCCCAACAGACGTCCCAACGTAGAGCCAAAAGCGAGCTCAAGCCAGACGTCCCGACGTAGAGCTCAACACACGTCCCGATATAGAGCCGAACAGACGTCCCTACGTAGAGCCCAACAGACGTTCCGACGTAGAGACCAACAGGCGTCCCGATGTAGAGCCCAATACACGTCCCGACATAGAGATCAACAAATGTCCCGACATAAAGCCCAACAGACGTCCCAAATAGAGCCAAAAATGAGCTCAAGCAAGACATCCCGACGTAGAGCTCAACAGACGTCCCAAAGTAGGGCCCAAGACACGTCCCGACCTAGAGCTGAAAGTAAGCTAAATCCTGATGTAGAGCCCAACAGACATGCCGACGTAGAGCCCAACACACGTCCCGACGTAGAGATCAACAGATGTCCCGACATAAAGCCCAACAGATGTCCCAACGTAGAGCCCAACAGTCTTTCCGACGTAGAGCTGAAAGCAAGCTAAATCCAGATGTAGAGCGCAACAGACATCTCGACATAGAGCCCAACAGACGTCCTGATATAGAGCCCAACAGACGTCCCGACCTAGAGCCCAACAGATGTTCCCATGTAGAGCTGATAGTAAGCTAAATCCAGATGTAGAGCCCAACAGACATGCCGACGTAGAGTCCAACAGACATCCCGACGTAGAGCTGAAAGTAAGGTAAATCCTGATGTACAGCCCAACAGACGTCCCGACGTAGAGCCCAACACACGTCCCGACGTAGAGCTGAAAGTAAGCTAAATCCCGATTTGGAGCCCAACAGACATCCCGACGTATTGCTCAACACAAGTCCCGAGGTAGAGGCAAACACACGTCCCGACGTAGAGCCGAACAGACGTTCCGACGTAGAGCTGAAAGTAAGTTAAATCCTGATGTAGAGCCCAACAGACATGCTGACGTAGAGCCCAACACACGTCCCGAAGTAGAGCCCAACAGATGTTCCCATGTAGAGCTGAAAGTAAGCTAAATCCTGATGTAGAGCCCAACAGACATGCCGACGTAGAGCCCAACACACGTCCCGAAGTAGAGCCGAACACACGTCCTAACGTAGAGATCAACAGATGTCCCGACATAAAGCCCAACAGATGTCCCAACGTAGAGCCCAACAGACTTTCCGACGTAGAGCTGAAAGCAAGCTAAATTCAGATGTAGAGCGCAACAGACATCTCGACATAGAGCCCAACAGACGTCCTGATGTAGAGCCCAACAGACGTACCGACGTAGAGCCCAACAGATGTTCCCATGTAGAGCTGAAAGTTAGCTACCTACAGACGTAGAGCCCAACACACGTCCCAACGTAGAGATCAACAGATGTCCCGACATAAAGCCCAATAGACGTCCCAACGTAGAGCTAAAAGCGAGCTCAAGCCAGACATCCCTACGTAGAGCTCAACAGACGTCCCAACGTAGAGCCTAACAGACGTTCCGACGTAGAGCCCAACAGATGTTCCGATCTAGGGCTGAAAGTTAGCTAACTACAGACGTAGAGCCCAACACACGTTTCGACGTAGAGATCAAAAGATGTCCCGACATAAAGCCCAACAGTCGTCTCAACGTGGAGTCAAAAGCGAGCTTAAGCCAGACGTCCCGACGTAGAGCTCAACACACGTCCCGATATAGAGCCGAACAGACGTCCCGACGTAGAGCCCAACAGACGTTCCGACATAGAGCTGAAAGTAAGCTAAATCCTGATGTAGAGCCCAACAGACATGCCGACGTAGAGACCAACAGGCGTCCCGATGTAGAGCCCAACACACGTCCCGACGTACAGCCGAACACACGTCCCGACGTAGAGATCAATAGATGTCCCGACATAAAGCCCAACAGACGTCCCAACGTAGAACCAAAAATGAGCTCAAGCCAGATGTCCCGACGTAGAGCCCAACAGACGTCCCGACGTAGAGCCCAACAGACATCCCGACATAGAGCCCAACAGACGTCCCAATGTAGAGCTCAATAGATGTTCCGATGTAGAGCTGAAAGTTAGCTAACTACAGACCTAGAGCCCAACATACGTCCCGACGTAGAGATCAACAGATGTTCCGACATAAAGCCCAACAGACGTCCCAACGTAGAGCCAAAAGCGAGCTCAAGCCAGATGTCCCGACGTAGAGCTCAACACACGTCCCGATATAGAGCCGAACAGACGTCCCTACGTAGAGCCCAACAGACGTTCCGACGTAGAGACCAACAGGCGTCCCGATGTAGAGCCCAAAACATGTCCCGACATAGAGATCAACAAATGTCCCGACGTAGAGCTCAACAGACGTCCCAAAGTAGAGCCCAAGACACGTCCCGACCTAGAGCTGAAAGTAAGCTAAATCCTGATGTAGAGCCCAACAGACATGCCGACGTAGAGCCCAACACACGTCCCGACGTAGAGATCAACAGATGTCCCGACATAAAGCCCAACAGATGTCCCAACGTAGAGCCCAACAGTCTTTCCGACGTAGAGCTGAAAGCAAGCTAAATCCAGTTGTAGAGCGCAACAGACATCTCGACATAGAGCCCAACAGACGTCCTGATATAGAGCCCAACAGACGTCCCGACCTAGAGCCCAACAGATGTTCCCATGTAGAGCTGATAGTAAGCTAAATCCAGATGTAGAGCCCAACAGACACGCCGACGTAGAGACCAACAGACATCCCGACGTAGAGCTGAAAGTAAGCTAAATCCTGATGTAGAGCCCAACAGACGTTCCGACGAAGAGCCCAACAGATGTTCCGATGTAGAGCTGAAAGTTAGATACCTACAGACGTAGAGCCCAACACACGTCCCGACGTAGAGATCAACAGTTGTCCCTACATAAAGCCCAACAGACGTCCCAACGTAGAGCCCAACAGACTTTCTGACGTAGAGATGAACGTAAGCTAAATTCTGATGTAAAGCCCAACAGACATCCCAACGTAGAGCCCAAGACGTCCCGACGTAGAGACCAAAACACGTCTCGAATTAGAGCCCAACAGGCGTTCCGACGTAGAGCTGAAAGTAAGCTAAATCCTGATGTAGAGCCCGATAGACATCCCGATGTAGAGACCAACGCACGTCCCGACATAGAGTCGAACAAACGTCCCGACGTAGAGATCAACATATGTCCCGACGTAAAGCCAAATAGACGTCTCGACGGAGAGCCGAAAGCGAGCTCAAGACAGACGTCCCGATGCAGAGCCCAACAGACATCCCGACGTAGAGCCCAACAGACTTTCTGACATAGAGATGAAAGGAAGCTAAATCCTGATGTAGAGCCCAACAGACATCCCAACGTAGAGACCAACAGACGTCCCGATGTAGAGCCCGACAAACGTCCCGACGTAGAGCCGAACATATGTTCCCATGTAGAGCTGAAAGTAAGCTAATTCCTGATGTAGAGCCCAAAAGACATGCCGACGTAGAGCCCAACACACGTCCCGACGTAGAACCGAACACACGTCAAGACGTAAAGCCAAACAAACGTCTCGACAGAGAGCCGAAAGTGAGCTCAAGACAGACGTCCCCACGCAGAACCCAAAAGAAATCCCAACGTAGAGTCCAACAGACGTTCCAACGTAGAGCTGAAAGGAAGCTAAATCCAGACGTAGAGCGCTACAGACATCTCGACGTAGAGCCCAACAGACGTCCTGATGTAGAGCCCAACAGACATCCCGACGTAGAGCCCAACAGATGTTCCGATGTAGAGCTGAAAGTTAGCTAATAACAGACGCAGAGCCCAACACACGTCCCGACGTAGAGATCAACAGATGTCTTGACATAAAGCCCAACAGACGTCCGAACGTAGAGCCAAAAGCGAGCTCAAGCCAGATATCCCGACTTAGTGCTCAACAGACGTCCCAACGTAGAGGCCAACAGACGTTCCGATGTAGAGCTGAAAGTAAGCTAAATCGTGATGTGGAGCCCAACTGACATCCCGACGTAGAGCCTAACACACGTCCCGACGTAGAGCCCAAGAGACGTCCCGACGTAGAGCCCAACAGACGTCCCGACGTAGAGCTGAAAGTAAGCTAAATCCTGATGTAGAGCCCAACAGACATGGCGACGTAGAGCCCAACAGACGTCCCGAAGTAGAGCCCAACAGGCGTCCGACGTAGAGCCCAACAGATGTTCCGATGCAGAGCTGAAAGTTATCTAACTACAGATGCAGGGGCCAACGCAGGCCACAACGTAGAGATCAACAGATGTCCCGACATAAAGCCCAACAGACATCCCGACATAGAGCCCAAAAGACGTCCCGACGTAGAGCCCAACACACTTCCCGACGTAGAGCTCAACACACGTCCCGAAGTAGAGTCCAACAGGCATTCCGACGTAGAGTTGAAAGTAAGCCGAATCCTGATGTAGAGCCCGACATCCCGACGCAGAGCCCAACAGATGTTCCCATGTAGAGCTGAAAGTAAGCTAAACCCTGATGTAGAGCCCAACAGACATGCCGATGTAGAGAGCAACAGACGTCCCGATGTAGAGCCCAATACACGTCCCGACGCAGAGCCCAACAGATGTTCCCATGTAGAGCTGAAAGTAAGCTAAATCCTAATATAGAGCCCAACAGACATGCCGACGTAGAGCCCAACACACGGCCCGACGTAGAGCCCAACACACGTCCAGACGTAAAGCCAAAGTTACGTCTCGACGGAGAGCCGAAAGCGAGCTCAAGACAGACGTCCCGACACAGAGCCCGAAATACTTCCCAACGTAGAGTCCAACAGACGTTCCGAGATAGAGCTGAAAGCAAGCTAAATCCAGATGTAGAGCGCAACAGACATGCCGACCTAGAGCCCAACACATGTCCCGACGTAGAGCTGAATGTGAGCTAACAACAAAATTAGAGCCCAACAGATGTCCCGACGTAGAGCACAACAGACGTCCCGAGTTAAAGCCCAACAGACGTCCCGAAGTAGAGCCGAAAGCGAGCTCAAGCCAGACGTCCCGACATAGAGCTCAACAGACGTCCAGACGTAGCGCCCAACACATGTTCAGACGTAGAGATGAAAGTTAGCTAACAACAAAATTAGAGCCCAACAGACGTCCCGACGTAGAGCCCAACACAAGTCCCGAGGTAAATCCCAACAGATGTTCCGACGTAGAGCTGAAAGTTAGCTAACTACAGACGTAGAGCCCAACACACGTCCCGACGTAGAGATCAACAGATGTCCCGACATAAAGCCCAACAGACGTCCCGACGTAGAGCCAAAAGTGAGCTCAAGCCAGAAATCCCGATGTAGAGCTCAACACACGTCCCAACGTAGAGCCCAGCAGACGTTCCAACGTAGAGCCCAACAGACGTTCCGACGTAGAGCTAAAAGTAAGCTAAATCCTGATGTAGAGCCCAACAGACATCTCGACGTAGAGCCCAACACACGCCCCGACGTATAGCCGAACACACGTCCCGATGTAGAGCCCAACAGACGTTCCAAAGTAGTGCCCAAGAGATGTCCCGACGTAGAGCCGAAAACGAGCTCAAGCCAGACGTCCTGACCTAGACCTCAAGCCATACATCGCAACATACAGGCCAACAGATATCCCGACATAGAGCCGAAAGCGATCTAGAGCCAGAGGTCCCGAAATAGACCTCAAGCCAGACATCTCGACGTAGAGTCGAAAGCGAGCTAAGCCAGATGTCCTGACGCAGGAAAAAAAATCGAGCTTAAGCCAGACGTCCCGACGTAGAACCGAAAGCATGCTCAAGCCAGAAGTCCCGACGTAGAGCTCAATAAACGTCCCGACACAGAGAAGAAAGCAAGCTCAATCCAGACGTCCCAACGTAAGGCGAAAGCGACCTGAAGCCACATGTCCAAACGTACAGCCTAAGAGACGTCCCGACTTAGAGCTGAAAGCTAGCTCAAGCCATAGGTCTCAACTTAGAGGAAAAAAACGAGCTTAAGCCAGACGTCCCGACGTAGAGCCGAAAGCGAGCCCAAGCCACACGTCCTGACCTAGACCTCAAGCCATACGTCGCAACGTACAGGCCAACAGATGTCTCCACGTAGAGCCAAAAGCGATCTCAAGCCAGACGTCCCGACGCAGACCTAAAAGCGACCTCAAGCTAAATGTCTTAACGTAGAGCCAAAAGCGAGCTGAAGCCAGACGCCCAGACGTACAGCCTAAGAAACGTCCCGACTTAGAGCTGAAAGCTAGCTCAAGTCAGAGGTCCCGACGTAGAGGAAAAACCGACCTCAAGCCAGAGGTCCCGACTTAGAGCAAAAACCGAGGTCAAGCCAGACGTAACGACGCAGATCCGAAAGCGAACTCAAACCAGACGCCCCGAAATAGAACTCAAGCCAGATATCTGGACATAGAGCCGAGAGCAATCTCAAGCCAGAGGTCCCGATGTAGACCTCAAGCCAGACGTCCCGACGTAGAGCCAAAAACGAGCTCAAGCCAGAGGTCCCAACGTAGAGCCAAAATGGATTTGAAGCAGGAAGTCCCGACGTAGAGCCAAAAGAAAGATGAAACCCGAGGTCACGACGTAGAGCGAAAACCGAGGTCAAGCCAGACATCTCGACGTAGAGCCGAAAGCGAGCTGAAGGGAGACATCCCGACGTAGAGCCGAAAATGAGCTCAAGCCAGACGCCTCGACATAGACCTCAAGCCACAAGTCCCGACGCAGAGGCAAAACCGAGCTCAAATCAGACGTCCCAAGGTAGAGGCCAACAGATGTCCCGACGTAGAGCCGAAAGCGAGCTCAAGCCAGACGTCCCGACGTAGAGCCCAGTAGACGTCTCGACATAGAGCTGAAAGGGAGCTCAAACCAGACATCCCAACGTAGACTTCAAGTCAGACGTCCCTACGTAGAGCTGAAAGCGGGCTGTAGCCAGACATCCCGACGTACAGCCTAACAGACGTCCCGAATTAGAGCCGAAAGCGAGCTTAAGCCAGATATCTTAACGTAGCGCTGAAAGAGAGCTGAAGCGAGACGTCCCGACGTAGAGCCGAAAGCAAGCTCAAGTTAGATGTCCCAACCTAGACCTCAAGACATACGTCCCGACGAAGAGTTGAAAGAAGGCTCAAGCCAGACATCCCGACGTAGAGCGAAAAGCGAGCTTTATTCAGGCATCCCGACGCTGAGCCAAGAACGAGCTCCAGCCAAACGTCCCGTAGTAGAGCAAAAGCCAGATGTCCCGACGTAGAGGCCAACAGATGTCTCGATGTAGAGCTGAAAGTAAGCTCAAGGCAGAAGTCCCAACGTAGAGCCGAAAGCGAGCTTAAGCCAGACATCTTGAGGTAGTGCTGAAAGAGAGCTGAAGCCAGACGTCCCGACGTAGACCTCAAGTCAGACGTTCTGACGTAGAGCCAAAAACGAGCTCCAGCCAGACGTCCTGTTGTAGAGCAAAAGCCAGATGTCCCGACGCAGATCCGAAAGCGAGCTCAATCCAGACGTCCCAACATAGAGCCGAAAGCAAGCTCAAGCCAGACGTCCCGACGTAGAGCCGAAAGCGAGCTGGAGCCAGACGTCCCGACGTAGAGCTGAAAACGAGCTCAAGCCAGACGCCTCAACATAGAGCTCAAGCCACACGTCCCGACGCAGAGGCAAAAATGAGCTCAAATCAGACGTCCCGAGGTAGAGGCCAACAGATGTCCCGACGTAGAGCCGAAAGCGAGCTCAAGGTAGACGTCCCGACCTAGACCTCAAGCCATACGTCACAACGTACAGGCCAACAGATGTCTCGACGTAGAGCCGAAAGTGAGCTAAAGCCAGACGTCCCGACGTAGAGCCGAAAGCGAGCTGGAGCCAGACGTCCAAACGCACAGCCTAAGAGACGTCCCGACTTACAGTGGAAAGCTAGCTCAAGCAAGAGGTCCCGACGCAGAGTCAAAACCGAGCTCAAGCCAGAGGTCCCTAAATAGACCTCAAGCCAGACATCTCGACGTAGAGTCGAAAGCGAGCTAAGCCAGATGTCCTGACGCAGGAAAAAAAATCGAGCTCAAACCAGACGTCCTGTCGTAGGGCCGAAAGCGAGCTCAAGCCACATGTCCAGACGTAGACCTCAAGCCAGACATCCCGACGTAGAACCGAAAGCATGCTCAAGCCAGAAGTCCCGACGTAGAGCTCAATAAACGTCCCGACACAGAGCAGAAAGCGAGCTCAATCCAGACGTCCCAACGTAAGGCAAAAGCGACCTGAAGCCACACGTCCAAACGTACAGCCTAAGAGACGTCCCGACTTAGAGCCGAAAGCTAGCTCAAGCCATAGGTCTCGACTTAGAGGAAAAAAACGAGCTTAAGCCAGACGTCCCGACGTAGAGCTCAAGCCACACGTCCCGATGCAGAGGCAAAAACGAGCTCAAATCAGACGTCCCGAGGTAGAGGCCAACAGATGTCCCGACGTAGAGCCGAAAGCGAGCTCAAGGCAGACGTCCCGACCTAGACCTCAAGCCATATGTCGCAACGTACAGGCCAACAGATGTCTCGACGTAGAGCCGAAAGCGAGCTAAAGCAGACATCCCGACGTAGAGCGCAGGAGACGTCTCAACATAGAGCTGAAAGGGAGCTCAAACCAGAGGTCCCGACGTAGGACATCAAGCCAGACGTCCTGACGTGGAGCCGAAAGCGAGCTCAAGGCAGACGTCCCGTCGAAGAGCCGAAAGCTAGCTTAACCTAGACGTCCCGACGCAGAGCCAAAAACGAACTCCAGCCAAACGTCCCGTAGTAGAGCAAAAGCCAGATGTCCCGACGTAGAGGCCAACAGATGTCTTGATGTAGAGCCGAAAGTAAGCTCAAGGCAGAAGTCCCAACGTAGAGCCGAAAGCGAGCTTAAGCCAGACATCTTAACATAGTTTTAAAAGCGAGCTGAAGCGAGACCTCCGACATAGAGCCGAAAGGGAGCTCAAACCAGACGTCCCGACGCAGACCTAAAAGCGAGCTCAAGTCAGATGTCCGAACGTAGAGGCCAAGGGACGTCCCAACATAGAGCCGAAAGGGTGCTCAAACCAGACTTTACGACCTAGAGCCGAAAGTTGGAATACGTGTAAGTCTACGTCGGGCCGTCTGGCTTGAGCTCCCTTTTGGCTCTAGATCGGGACGTCTAGCTTGATCTCGCTTTCGGGTCTACGTCGTTACGTCCGGCTTGAGATCATTTTCGCCTCTACGTCGGGACGTCTGGTTTGACGTCTATATCGGGACCTCTGGCTTGAGCTCGCTTTCGGCTGTACCTCGGGACTTCTGGCTTAAGCTCGCTTTCGCCTCCATGTGTGGAAGTCTTGGCTTGAGGTCTAAGTCTCGCTTTTGCTCTCTTTGGGCTCTACATCAGGATGTCTGTTCGGCTCTACGTCGGGACGTCTGGCTTGAGGTCTACGTCGGGACGTCTGGCATATTTTTCATGAAGAAGGGGCATATAATTGAAGTACTCATTCATTGTGTCCTTCTCTGTCATTTATAAATTTTTAAACTATAAGGCACTTGTTTTCAGTCATTCTGGTGTAGAATCTGTAATTTTCTAGCTATTTTGCCTATACAGCAACATATTTGTCTTTGAATGGTTTCAAAGAAATTAACGATTAAATCGTTACTGTCACATGAAATATCATTCAGCACTGGATCCTAATAACGCATACAGAATGAACCAACGGGTTTATCATATGGTCATTATACACATATGGAATGAAGTATATAATAAAATACTTTAGATTTTTAAAAAATTACAGTATTTTTTTAATTAATTACATTATTTGGAGCAGAACTCAGATTTTTTTTAAATCGTATTTTCCCTTCTTTTCTCTCTTTTTTTAGTAGAAAATATGTCGCTCTAATAAGAAGTCAATTAATCATTTGCCACATCCTTTGAATTCTTATTTAGTTAATTTGTGATTTATGGAAAAAGTTAATCAGTTCCACTTAATTAGGTATCAGTCTCCATCTAGAGTCAACTGCCATAAACACCATTTATGTAAATAACCAAAGAATTGGTAAATAAAATATCAGTGTAAAGAACATACTAATCAAGAATTTTTTGTTCACACTATTATTCAAATATTTGCAGGATAGCTAAATTTTGTGTTTAATATAGAAACTCAAAACAAATAGTCTAATTACTTTTCTAACTTCTCAGGTTTTTCTTACATATTTTTGTAGTAGAAATGCAAGTATTTTGAATAAACACAAGTATCTGTCTTTTATTAAGCTTTAAAATGATCATTATCTTCCTGCTTATAATCTTTGAAAATATCTATTACTTGATGAAAAAAATTTCCAATTAAAAATATCTTGTAATTCAGTGGTGACCCTCAATTTAGTAATAGAAAAGTTCATTTAAATTTAATAAATCTGTCTGGGACATAGTCAGGTCAGGTTAATCTCTTTTGGTTTATCTTAACCTGCTCAGAGGCTCATAGCTCTGTTGAAAAAGACCTGTCAGCCCAGATGATGTGCTAATGACTGGGCATGTGCTCAGACAAATAGAGAGAATAAGCTCTTGCCTACTGCTCTGACTGACAGCTCCCACTCTCAGGAAGCCCTCGCACTTCTCTGTAAATAACCTGCCAGCCCTTGCGAGTAAATGCAAACAGGCCAAGGATCACAGCAGCCAGAGATGCTGCAGCACATTGTACATAGGCAGTTT
Organism: Leptosomus discolor; assembly: GCF_034619465.1. Classification (NCBI taxonomy): domain Eukaryota; kingdom Metazoa; phylum Chordata; class Aves; order Leptosomiformes; family Leptosomidae; genus Leptosomus; species Leptosomus discolor. The sequence goes on along the minus strand of NC_141401.1, from coordinate 21,069,927 downwards.
ACTGGCTAGCTGCATCCAGGACCTCGATAACCTTCTGGTAGACTCATTTACTGCCTAGGAATTTTGTGTTGAAGCTACGTGCACTGGGACTCTGCTGTTCTACTGTGCACGAAAAGGTCATTTAAATGCATACATAACACGTTGTCCTTTCAGAGAATATATAACTTAACGATGTAGTAGCTTTTATATTTTCTCTCGTGTTTGAGCTATTTTTCTGGTACCACTGCTGTTAGACATGGCTTAAACGTGAGCCAAGTGCCTGACACTCCGTGTATTCTTGCTGCATTTACCAAGAGCCTGTTCTATGCCTCATCAGGACCACACACCTTTTTGAGTGCCAGCTGCTCACAGACTGCGTCCTTCCTCAGTTTCTGTAGATAGAGAACACCTTGAATGAAGAGTAATACAGTCTGTGACAGCTGATATGAAAGTCAAAATAACAGTAGAGAGAGCTTTTTTTTTTTTTTTTTTCCCAGTTTGCCTTTGCAAGCAGGAAGAAGTGATTATACCAGCACACATGAAGCTTTCTCTGCTCAGAGTCCGCTGTTGAGTGATGTTCTTGGAGGCTGTTTGGACTCCCTCCTGAGCATTCACCTCCACTTGACAGAAGGTGATGGCAGGTGAGTGACACCATTGTGGCCACTTCATTCCTTGCCCATTCCACCCATTATGCATCAGCATCTTCCACACTCAGGGAAGCAGAAAGACAACAATTATCTTTCCCTTATCTTTTTTCTTTTTTTTTTTTCCCCCCATAACATTGTTGCTTTTTCAAAGCAAATAGTCAAAAAAAATTAATTCCCTTCCAGAAAACTTCTAGAAAGTGTGGTAGCCTGCCTAGGTAAACACATTAGCTTCAAAAATAGAATCAAATGCCTTTCCTGTTCTCCAGATGCAATCAATTAGTTACAACACCCAAATCATGTCAGGACTTTCCTCCTATTCTTTCTTAAGCTTTCAGAAAGTCACTATCCAATAGCTGAATCCTATGTAGACACATGCCCAAGGGTGAGAACAGGACAGACACACAAAGTCTTACAGGTCAACACTGTCACTACTGTTGGGGTTAAACACAAAACCCTATATCACCTAAGATCTGTTCAATAGAAGATTTTGAGCTTTTTTTTTCACCCATAAGGGGACATTTATTTGACTATACATTACCTTTTTGTACAGACATTCTTTTGATCTTGTTCCTCTAACCACTAGCTGATGTTCCTCCACTCAAGCTTTCTTGGCACAGTCTTGGACCAAATTAAGCTGATTATCTCACCAAAGCTTCAGGTTTGGGAATCCAGACTGGTGATTAAGAGCAGCAGCTACACTGCACTGCTCTCTGGAGTCTCTCTCCATCTCCCCTCCCATACAGAAGAAGCAGAGCTAGCTATAACCCCACTAGGCAAAACATTCATCTCCAGGAGCACTTATGTATCTATTGTTTTTCATGGCAGGCTATCAGAGATGAGAAATATCGAATGACCAGAGAGTGCCCTAACAGAAGTTGATACCCTGCTGGCTATTAGCTTTCACTCCCCACTATCTGTATTTCCACACTGTTTACTCTCTATCTCAAAAAAGCAATACTAAACATTTCATTGCTCCACTGTTTCAGAAAAACAACAAACAGTTCATGTGGTTAGCTTCTAAATCTGGGCGATGGCTCAGTTATTCCACTTAGATGAGAGTCAAGCACACACTTTACAAGCACTCTTCTATCTCCTCTAAACCTGCAATTCCACAACACAAGCAGTAAGCACAATTCTAACTTATTTTCCCCATCACCTGCCCCTTGTATCTGTACCTATTCAATACCGTACGAGAACAATATTTGCACTAGCCGCTGCCAAATCTGTAAAATGATTCAGGTAAAAGATTTGCCTTTAAAATAACCAACCTTACAAAAATTTTCTTTTTCCCTTTTTTTTTTTTTTTTTAGTAGGATGAGGACAAAATTTGTATCACCATACTCCAGAGGACAGTGAGCTGACAGAGTCAAGCAACAGAAATTAAGCCAATTCTGGTTTTGAGCACTCTGCATTATAAAGTCATGGCCTAAGAACATACAGGGAAGAGAGAACTCCTAATATAAACTGCTGCCACATACAGTACAGTGTTAGCAGCACATATAGCTATGCACAAACATTTTCACATCTCACTGCTCCTGTTAAGAATTTTCCTTTGATGGGTTGGCATGTAGTTTTCAGTATGTGGCAGGGTCCCTCAATTCTTCACCTTATTTTTGGTTGTGAGCAGCTCTTCACATTTGTATAGCCTTTGTTTCAGCTCTGGGAGACCTGGGATTTCGGCATCCATGGCACATGACCTAAGCAGGGAAGAAGCAGCCTTCCTGCTTCACCTTGTGGGATATGGTTGAAGGCTGACTATCAGGGGAAAGCAGGGCTCCTAATGAGCTGCTGAGATTACTGTCTTATGTGTCTCAGCTGTGTAGGTTTCCCAGAGACAATTGTTTAAAAAGTAAAACAATCTAGACACCCACAGTCACAGTTGCAGATAGGGAGCACTGCAATTCTTTGCATTTTTAATGCCACTGAAGTGTTTTCAATGCTTAGCCACATAAAACTTCATGTATTTTCAGAAAGACAGGAGCAAGGAATCTTATAGACCACTCATCTGTCACTTTTGCTGACACACTGAGCACTCTGAGAAATGTTATTTTTCTTCCTGTTGGTCTCAGTTCTACTGTCTTTAACATGGACATTACAATTAAAGTGTCACGCAGGCAGCACACTGCTTGTGAACCACAGCCTGGACAGTCATTGTCAGAGGTAACACAAATAGCAGTAATATCAGACTTTCTAACGCCTCCTGTCGCAAGACGGGGTCTGTTGTTCAGAGCTCTGTCAAAGACTACACCTGTTCTATGGTGAGCTGTGTAGGCTTGTTGAACCACCAAGACCTCAGATCTGGAATAAGCTAGAACTGCCCCTGCTCTTTCTGCTCTTCCTTTATGCTAACGCAAAATATTAATTAAATGGACCACATTTAACTGAGCTAACCTGGCAAAATGTTCCAATTTTTAACCCAGAAGTATCTCTGGCAAATTCCTATAGAACAAGAATTTAATAATATTTCTGATTGCCTTTATTATCTAGATTTTTTGTAGGCTAAAATCCCCTTTTCTGACCCCCAACGATTCATTGAGAAAGCATACATATTTGCAAATGGGTTTGGCAGGATACAGCATTCTTCATTTTTTTCTTTCAATAGAATATGAAGATATATCATGCTCTGTCCCATCATAATGATGGAAACATGTCTTACGGTTTTATATGTTTATAAAACTTCCAGCACCTCCTTGCTTAAAATAATTGTACATATACCACAATATCATTCAGAAATTTAAATTAAAAAAAAAAATCAATAGATGTTATAAAACATGTCTGAAATGACAAATTAAAATACCTTGGTTTGCTTTCTTGTATGCTGAGACCACTTTCCATGGAAGACAGACTATCATATGTTTCTTGATATGAATGCTTTGTACCTTGAAGGCATGTCCCTCTGTGCCAGTCTCTGCCATCTAAATCTTTGTAGAGAAAGAAAAAGCTTTTCAAAAACTTTCAGTCCATTTTACAGGAGGAAATTCTAAAAGAGATAGTGCACATTAAATTAATGAAATGAGTTAATTAAATTCATAGTAACAGGGAATTAAGCAAGTCAATTGCAAAAAATTATTATAATTAAACTACTTTTTACCAGAACAGCAGAAACACTGTTCCAAGATCACTTTTTGGTTGTTGCTCTGAAAACTTCAAGATGTCCAAACCAGTTACCTTTTTGTTACACAAACTTGGAAATAGATCATTTTACAATTGAAAAACGAGTGATTTGTATGGTGACTAATGCAAGAAACAGGGATCAATCTCATCATTGTTACTTTGTTCTTGTTACCTCATACCCTCATTTGCTAATTAATGTATATGGCAGAAAGTGATAATGAGTTGAATTTCAACCAAGCCTAAGAGGTAAATACCTGCATGGCTGTCCTGGGTTACAGTGTAAAATGTGCCAAAAAAAAAAAAAAAAAAATTCTATTACCATCTTCAGGAGCTGTTGAGACCAGGTGGGGCGGTGCTCCCTGCCTCCCCCCTCTGGACTATCTCCTGTTACTGGGCACAACAATGCCTTATCGCCTGACCCATCGGTAACTCGCTCCTGGGCTATCTCCTGTTAATGGCCCATCAAGGAACTGCCTCACGACTCCCCGTCCCATTGTGAGATGCTCCGCCCGGGGAGGGGGGGGAAGGAGCCAAGCAGTCCATGCCAAATAAAAACAGAGATTTTGAACACCCTAGCAGCCTTTCTTCCACTGGATTCCCAGAGGAGCTTTTCCCCCCACTGGAGTTCCACAGGACAAGAGCTACCTGCCGACCACTGGACCTTCGGAGGAAGACCAGACTCTTTTACCTGATTGCTGCTTCCACAGAACTACATCCATCGCTTCAGGAGGACTGCAGCCAGCATCTTATCGGACTGCTACTGCCACCCTAACAGGGTGTCAGGTTGTATTCCTGACTCTGTCAGTGTAAACCAGTGGGTTGTTTGTTTTTCCCTGCCTTGTGTTATATATATATATATATATATATATATATATATATTAGTAAAGAACTGTTATTCCTATTCCCCATATCTTTGCCTGAAGGCCCGTTAATTTCAAAATTATAATAGTTTGGAGGGAAGGGGGTTGCACTCTCCATTTCAAGGGAGGCTCCTGCCTTCCTCCACAGACACCTGTCTTTTCAAACCAAGACAATGGCGTTTTCTAAAATCAGTCCTGAGGTTAAAGTCCGATTGACTTTCAGTAGGTTACTTGGCAAAATGAGATCTTAGTTCCCAAGTCACACAAATTACTTTCAAAATTATAGCTATTAACAAATACATTCTACTTAAGAAAAATTATGTTAAATTTCTCTATCTTATACTTGCTAAGTAAGGTATAATTTAATGCTAAGGAGCATGATATATGTCTCTAATGCTGGATTTAAGGAAAAATAAGTGATGTCCTTTACATTTTCTTTCCTTCTCTTACAAGAATGACCTAATAAATTCGAAGCAAAATTATTGTTTTTCGTAAGAAAACCAGATTATCCTTTAAAAACCTTGACTTTTAGAAACATTAGAAGTGTTTGCAATTCAGCAAGTATCTAGAGTCCATATTTTATTACTGTGAATTTTCTTGCAGAATTTTAAATATACAATATCCTCATTTTACTTAGCAGCCGCTTAATGGAGCTCAGTCTAGATGGCAATGGTGAAATGACAACTTTGTGGCTACCACAACTGATATTAGATGATACTGCCAGAAAAAAAAAAGCACAAAAGAAATAATGATGTTAAACACTTCTCCATCACTACATGCAGTGCTTCAAGTCCAAATGAAGCCGTACTGTTAAGGCAGTGTGGAAGGCTTTCACATTTCTACCAAGCATCTGGCATTCTGAAACGGACATCTTTCAGGAAACATGAAAAATAACTTCAGTCTTCTTCCTTTCCAAAGTAGTTCGTTATAACAAAGGCTGTACCTATTCCACTAGTCAAGGACAGATTCTCAGCCGGTCACAGTTGAGCTGAGAATCATTCAACAGAATAAGCAATCACAAAGTAATGCCGCAGACAAACGCCAGGTAGAGGGCAAAGATAAACACGGCTTTCTGAATACCCGAGATGCAACGCTTTTGAATTCTTCCCTCTACACAGAAAACTGGAGTATAAGAGTGATCTCTACAGGATTTCCACAGCGGTCCGTGACTACGTTCCCAGGGACTGGCCTTAAAACACTTTTTCAATCATATTTATTTGGAACCAACACAGGCATCAACCTGCAAAGCGACCTCCCTCCAAGTAGCAGTCTGAACTCAGTAACAACCTGGATTTACAACTTGTAAACACACAATTAGACTTTCTGTAACAGACTTGCACTAGGTTTTGAGACATGAAAACTGTGTAAGGACATACTTAAAACATTCTGCCGATTCAAAGGAGGTTTTGAGAAGAATTTATGGCATGTAGAATAAATAAAATTTGTACCAATTTTTCTCCTTTTATAAAGAGTATTCCACTGTTACTGCACAAACCGTTGTCCTTTTCTGTCATCTTCTTCATAAGCCATTCCTTCTTTGTACTACTATTCTCTTTTTATACTTAAGGACTCTGTCCATTTGACATACATATACTGTCCATTGTGCTTAAAGGAAATAAAATTATCCCATAAGTGAGAATAGTCTAGATGGAGAAACTTGTGAATAGCAAGAAGAAAAAGAATTTTTACTCAGACAACAGAAAATTGATTGTGGCTGCTTGCCAAGTTCCATTTCAGACAATGTATTTCAATAAGAACATTAAACAGCTGAAGAGCATGTTTTTTCATATGACTTCTATTCCTCCCTTTCAAAAGACAAATATGTTTCTCATTCACATTTTCCATGTTTTTTTTACTTTTATTCTTGTATAAATTTTAGGATTAGTCTTTTTAGCCATAGTTCATTAGACTGTTTAAAGAGTAAAACATTAACATAACTTATATTTATGAACTTATTTGGAGTATTGGACCATGTCATATAGATGGACTGATAAGCTTGATAAAGTCAATTTCTTTGTATTATATCTGGAAATAATGTGAGGAGATGCATTATTTGATGTTCAGCTTTCATTTCTACCTTCATATATACTATTTTCATACACATATATATAGTTTCCAACTTCCTACGCGCTATGCGCAACCTTTGCTAATAAGATAAAGAATGCTGTGAAGCCCTAGATTTTACTAAAACATACAAACAGCTGGCCAAAGCTGACGTGATGCAGAGCTATAAATACAGGCTCCAGTAGAACCTTAAGGAAGTGCTTCTTTCTTTAGGTCTACAATCCATGTGTGGATGAACATTAACCAGTGAAATGGTTCATCCAGCTCCTCGTGGGAAGTGACTCTCAGTGATGCTGTTACTTACACGTATTAATTACACAAATGCTTCGGTGATGAATAAGCATTTAAGATTCTACAGAAAAAATATATTCACTGCTGTATTTCAGGAAGTTAAAGTGGAATAGAATGCTTGTAAAGCTGGAGTGAGACTTCAATCTGTAACTTACCGAACGGTAATGCAAAGTAGACATCCAGTAAGATCTTATGTCAAGTCGGTGTTTTTGTGCCTTGAATCTCATTCCCATTTTTATTACTTCAGAATGCAATGTCCACCAGGAACCTGGACCTTCCTAGGAAGAAGTATTCTGAAAGTTACCTCAGTAGGATTTATAACATCCACTTTTTCATGCATGAAGGTTCCCCTAAGTCAGCAGGTGTTTATGACACCAATAGCCTTAGGATCCATTCTAGACTCTTCCAACTTTTGTTTGTGTTAGTAGTTAAGACTTCACCGAATTTTCTCACAGGCATGGAATTCAAAAGAATAAAATATTTGCTCTACCATATAGACAAATACACATTAAGATGGGCAGATGATTAAGACACAAGAAATAGAAATATTGAAAATTACTGTTATGAACCGAGATTTTTCCTGCTCCCCTTTGAACTGGTGCCAAACAAGTACATTCTAGCAAGACGGAAACAATCAATATATGCTAATAACCAAGGCAAGAAAGAGCTTCTGAAGTAACCCTCCCTTATAGGTTATTTCTAAGCTATAAAGCCCAGAGCAGAGCTGCAGGATTAAGATGAGCAGGATAAGTAACTAAGAAATTTCCACAGTGGCGTAATTACAAACGATGGCTTAGAGGGTCTGAAGAAATTAAGAAACAATCTCTACTCTTGCATCTTTCTTTGTTTAAAGTTTCAGTATTTACAGTTAAGCCACAAACTCTGTGTCAGCAAGTTGTAACTCAACAATAGGTAGGGTAGCAGAGCAAAACAACTTTTCCTGGGGCCTGAAATGACACTTGGCAGCTGTGATACAGAGCAACTTCTAATTTAAGCAAGAATTACTTTCTTCCCCTGCTTCCATTCTCTGAGTAGAATCGTTGTAACGTCAGTTCAATGTATATATGAATATTTATTAGTTCCTATAAAGAAATTGGTATAGAGACTGATGGGAGATGCTCTAACAAGAATTTTTTTTGGTTTTCCAATTCTCTGTCCTTTACCTCATCATCAATGGCCTTTTTTATTTTTTAGAAAAATTATATTATAATAAAGGAGGCAAACTTAATTGTATTTGCAGAGATTAAATTCTTCTCTAATTCAGAGTTACTTTTTAAAAAATAGACTCCATGGACTATGTGTAGGAAAGCATATTTGTGAATGGGAGAATTGTGGAGTATTAGAATAAGGTACCTTTTAGTTTTTCTGATCTCAGACAATTTTGCAGCACTTGCAGATTGCTTCACGCTCACAGAAACCTTTTTCTTTATTGTCTAGCCTTCTGAGAACAAGCATGCTCATTCTGGTGGCTACCTATGACTATGCTGGATACATGATAACTCTTGGGATTGACCCATTTTCTCCACTCATCCTTCTCTATGCTTTCACTGTACTGTTAATTTCTTCCATAGTACCACAGAGCAAATGTCTGTTTTCCTCTTTGAGATACTGGCCAATTCCCTTGAGAGGCAGAACAACAGTATTTTGCCCATTTTAACAGAGATTTACCCAAGGTTACACAATGAAGAGCCAGGTCAGGAACCTCAATTTGAAAGTCCCTCACTCTAATCACATAAACCGAACTGTTCCTGCCTCCCTCGTAATTCATGAGTGCAGGTGAACTCTAACCCACTTACTGAATTACACCTGACTCAGTATGTGAGCCATTTCTCTAGGGTACAGGTCTAATGCATATCAGCTGTCACTTTGAAAGTCATGTGTACATCATGCCTCGATATTACAGACTGAAACAAATTAGATAGAAATGTACAACGATCATAAATATCATTACAGTATTTGGGGAGGCTAAGAATGAGAAATTCATTGGATTTTACTCAGTGTTTTATATTTCCACAAAAAGTCAACTTACAGCTGTTGCATGTTCCACAGTTGCAAGAGGAATCCATAAAACTCCTAAAATGCTATCCCAGAGCAAGCCTTTCTTCCACAGCTCTATAATGAAGCCCTTTCCATCAGCAGAGATTTCACTAAAACCAAGGAATACACAAACCGTTAAATGGAAAACGCAGTCTCAACAGCTTAGTAATCTATCATAATAACCCTAATTAGTGACTCACAGCAGATTTAAAAGCAAAGCATTTATACAACAGAAAAGCAAACGTATTAAATAATATTTTAACACATTCCTCAGGAAAATTTAGAGGATAGGTTACACGCACCCACTTTAAATTATTTTCTAATTGCCTCCTGCACTAACAGTAATAGATAGGGCAAATGCTGAAATTTAATTGATCTACTTCCTGATACACTACTACATTGTCATCCAATCCACACCCGATGTTTTACAGAACTAGTATGTCTGGGTCAGTAAAGTGACAAAACAGCCATGTTAACACAGTGTTATCACACAGCAATGATCCATCTGCACTGAAGCATGGCAATCTTTTCAACAAGTCAAAGCTGCAGTGTAAGAACGGTATTTAAAAAGGCTGGCTGTTGATGTTCATTTTCCTTGGCATTTGCGGAGGTGATCCTCCCGTTTGGGTAACTTAGGCTGTGGCTCTGAAGAGTCTGCTAGAGAAAACTGATGACTGGGGAGTGGGGGAGGAATTAACCTCTGATTAAGATTAGTTTTTTATGGTGAGAAGTCAGAATTTTTGACAACTTTGATATGTCATTACACCTAGCCATAAAATGGCACATACAGAAGGTATGTATGTTGGCTTAATGTAACAGGCCCTTCAGTCACTCAGAGTCTACAATGAAGCAGGCTAGCACTCTGCTACACTTGTCTAAGAAATTACTTTCACAACACCAAAAAAACACCAAAAAAAAAAAAAAATTCAATTAATAACTTTAGGAAAAATCTGTTATGAAGATGAAGCCCTTAAATGAGATTAAAACCATTGTGAAATAAAATTAATTTATGTGAAATATCTGTGAGGAAAGAATGGAGAAGATTTCAGAAATGCTGCTTTTAATATAGAATAAAATTAAATTTGGAGGTGTTATTTCAATCAAAATATCAGCTTCAGCATTTGTGGAGCCTGTCAAAAGACATTTTTAGGTTCTGATAACCAGAAAGTATGGAAAAAATATTCAAAAGAACCCATTCTTCTGACAAAATATTAAAATACTTGCATTAGGAAAAACCCCAAAATTGTAAAAAGGACATTTTTCATAAACATAACTAAAGCCAATTAACTCTGTAAAAATATTTCAACCCGCTCTAGACCTCAGGAATAAAATCTGTGTTTCCACAAAGAGGATGTGATGACAGAGAAATATTTTTGCAGGGAGAAAGGAGGGACAAAATACAGCACGGGTTAATGTACTATCTCAGCATCTAATGAGGCTACATATTTATTTGGTTTAGCTGCTTTGAAATTGAGAGTTGAAAGCAGGTTTCCTCAGAATGTCAGTCAGTATATGTGTTTGGACCCTCCTGACAGCGAGGTGTATATGAGGCTCTAAGGAAAAAAGGAGAACAAAGATCGAATAACAAGGTGGAGCGTGGAGTGAAGCGGACAGAGATCTGCAGACAGAAGTAACAAACAGTATGGGTAAAGAAACTACTTAAATTCACAGTGAAGTAGATAAATGAATATATGAAACATGAGTCATACAGAAAGGAAATCAAGGTGCGTGGGGCTCAGCTCTCTTTCCTCTCATTCCCATATTCCTAAAACACTACATGAAACTAAAGGTACTGGAGACAAATATTTTCTCCCCCTTGTTGGCTGCTGGCCTTGATCTGCAATGTGACTTGCAAAATTAACTTTTGTTCTGCTCCCTAGAACTAGCCTGGCAACTTTTCTCTGAGCTGGATACTTTTTCCTTGCTTTTGCATTCTGTACGTGACCTCAGATGTTATTAATTGCTCTAAACTATCAAAATACAGCAAAGATTAAAAAAAAAAAAATTTATAAGAATTCACTGTTACTTACAACAAGAAGTCCTGTTCCCAGTAAGGTTCACTTCCCCTTCTGTCTATTGTAGTGCTTTTTAAATTTTGGACTTTTAAAACAACATAGGTTTTGAATGCATCTGAAAAATAAATAACCAGCACATTAAACCCCACTTTATTTCTTCCTAGAAGCTGGAACATTCAACCCATGGTAGCAGGGTTTTCACTCCTACTCCATACAAAACTTTCAGAGGTATGGTTCAAACACATGGATTTGAACAGGGAATTCTTACTAATTCTAGTGGGATTATGACAGGAAAATCTCTGCCCATCGCAGATGGGAGAGAACATACTCCTAAACGTGAGCAAGTATTTTAAGGATCAGCTTCCAGACATTGCTTCTCAGATTATTTATCAATCTCCTTGACAAATCTTGCATGAAACCAGTACACGCTCCCTTTCTGCAAATTAGGATTTTCTTTGCCACTCGACCAGCATGATGATATCGGTGCCTGGCTAATGGGCTTTTATGTCCAACTAAGGCAATGCCACAGACTTCGGGTAATTCAGCCTTGTCTTTGTGTGTGAATCTAGTTCTATCTATAGATGCAGCAACAAAATAGGTTTCAGATTCAGTCCCAAATGAAATCAAACATTTTTGTAGATGTCTTTGTAAATGCACAGTATAAGTATTCGTAAAATTGGACCTAATCAGCAAAAAGAATAACATTTTATGTTTTTCAAAGTGCTTGAAAATATCACTGACAGAAAAAACAAAAGAACTAACAGAAAGCTCTACCCTTTAGGGCCTCACACTAGAATCTAAGGCAGAAAAGGGCTTATTATATCATCTCAATGAATGTGGCTGTTCAGAAAAATCTTCTCAGCTTACATGGTGTCATGCATCCTTCATTAGCCTCCAGCATCCTACACAAGGATCAGTATTGACATATGGTTAATTTTTTTTTTTTTTTTTTTAAATATAGAACTACTGCCAAAATACATATATGAGATGTAGCCAAGAAGAAAAGTCATTTTTGAGCTGTCTGTATTACCACAGGACAATCAAACAGGCTATCTACAATAGGTTGTACCAAATTACACAACAGTTAACAAAAAGTGTGAAGGAGAACAGTCAGCACTGAACATCCTGGATGTAGATCCTATCGATTAGGACAGCTGATAGTGTTTGACAAAGGGACTAAAGAATGTTACGTAATGGGAAATATTTTTTTCAATAAATAAAATCAAGTGATCAATATTATCTCTTTATTTTCTATAATTCAGTGCACTAGTCTTCTCAAACATGTCTCTGCTCTTACACCAAAAAAACTTGACAAAGTCAATATAGATTTAGAAGTCTGGTGACTTCTTTGTGAGAAATGGTGTCAACAGTGTGTGATTCACATACCACCCTATTGCTCATTCTGTGTAGCTGAGGCAAACAACACACAAAAGTTGTGTAATGTTTCGTAGTTGCAAATTTTGTTTGTAGTTTGGAGCTTGTGACTAAAAGTTTGAGAAATTTTCAAAAGAACTCTCCACTAAATCACTTGGCTGAAAATAGCAACCTACAATGTTTAACTCCAGACATTGTGAGCACCCACATCTATATCTATGTTTAAATCAAAAATAGAACAAAGAACCTTCCCCCAAATTAAAACTTATCTCCTCTAAATGAAGCCATAACTGATAAGATACAGACTTTTAAAGACACACTTTAGTGGTAGTCTGTTTCATTGTACTATTATCTTCATATTAAACTCTATTTATAGAGTTTTATTTCCCATTTGAAAGTTTCATGTTCCTATGTATCATGCCAGGTTACCCTTCAGCACTTTACCACTAATTCACCTTCTTCAGATTTCATCAATTATTTCAAGTAAGAAAATGTAGAAACGCCACCTTCTAAGTAATTGCAAATACGTAACCTATTGAAGAATAACAGTGTCAAGACTGAATATTATTACAATTCCTGGCAGTAGAAAGGAACTGTAAATTTTGCTCTAATGACAAGAAGCTTTGTTTCCACAAATCCATTATTGCAGCTCCCAGCACTTGGGAGGGAGGCAAAATGGAGGTACCTAGTGCAACTTTTTGTGAAACAAAAAAGGGCAGGCTATCCCCACATCTTCATCTTTCAGCCCCAAACAGAGCACAGAAGCTCCATGGCAGCTTACACAAAGCAGTAAATTAACCACAGCAGAATCCAAGACTTTTGAGAAACATGCAGGTACCTCAGTACTGCTCTCAGTCACCACCTGCATCATTTTTCTGCCCAGGAAAACGTGGCAAATTATCAGTGAGTACACCGTGCAAACTGTATTGCTGTTACTTCTGGCACCAACAAGTTTTCAACAGCATCCAAAGGAAAAATAAAATTACTTAACTTTTATCAAATAATTGTTTGATAATCACCTGTTGTAAATTATCACCTCTTTTGAGCACCAGCAAAATATTAGATTTGCTGAACATGGCAGAACCTTCTTCTGATTGCATTAGGATTCGAATGAAAGAAAGATGATCCTTCAGTCTGTACTTCACTCACATACTTCACAGCCTGGTAGGAAGAAGGACTACTTCCCAGAGAGGCAGAAGAATCATGTTCCCAGAAAGCCACTTAATCTTTGCTAGTTCAGGTTACCTTTCTTTAAGCCAGACAACTTTAAACAACTTGCAGAGGTCGCTTAAATATATTAGCGAGACATCTACTGGCAAATTTTGCTGCATTGATAAGGTTGTACACCAGGTTCTTCTGAGAACTAGTAATTACAAAGATCTTGAAAGCTTTACATTTATAGTCTACCTATGTGTTGATAAATCTCTGGCTGAGTTTGGACTTTCTCTTCCATAAAATAGTTTCTCTTGACTGATGACCCATTTAGGTCACCAAATAATGTAAAAAAGTTTTTTAGTGGAAATAGCCTTTAAATACCACAATTGAAAGACAATAACATTTAATAGCTGAAAATTACAGATTGTCTGAGGCCACAATCATGTTTGAGAATTTGATCTTTTAAAATATACGTATATTTTTTAATTCTTTCCTACTTTGTTTTGTACTGAGCTATGGATGAAATTCATGCAAGTAGTCCAATGCTTAAATGATTCTTTAGTGTGATACACACATGCATGCCCACGAAATGAAAATGTAACCCAGAAATTAAAAGGGAAATTAGACTTACCAGCTGCTTTATCCAACTTTCCTTTTTTCACTATTAAAAAAATATATATATATTCTGAAAATACCTTAACAATGCTTGCCAATAAATTTTATGGAACAAAAAAAATCTAAGGGAATTCCATGGTATAAAAAATCTTTTAAAAATGTACTCTTAAAAAAATGTAAGCTACAGATGTGATTACTCGGAATCATTTGGGAAGGAAAATATGGGGAAAGTCTTTGCAGCTTGCAGAAACTCAGCAAATACATGGATACAACACAAAGGGCAGAATGGAGACGAGGTAATGAGGAAGGGTAGTATACTATCCATCACTCACAATGCTAGTTCAAAATTCTTCTCAATAATAGTAACAGCAGGCTCACAGACTTCATATAATCTAAAGTAGCTTCTATCATGTTACAAAGAATCCTTAATTGCATTGTATTTACTCCTCCTATTAGGAAAGACATACTGCAGTACACACCCCACCAATTAAGAAGTGAACATTTCAAATCCTGACTTTGTTCAACAGCGCTAAGTTCCATGCTATGGTATCACTTCCATTAATGAAAAATGCCCTGAAGCCAGTAGGACTGTGACTCAGGTAGTCATCATAACTATGAAAATCTAACCTGGCTATCATTTTGTATCGTGTCTGACAACTAAAGTTCATTGAATTTAGACTTTCAAAGAGTATAATTAAATATTCTTTAAATTTTCCTGCCATATCAATGCATGTAAGACAGTTTGAACGAAACATCACTGCAGTCCTACAAAAATTAAACTTACTCAAAGAATATACTTATGTATATCATCTATGTCACTGCTATACTTAGGACCTAATCATTGCCAATAAAACAAAATGTCGAGTCCACAACTTTAAACCACAAAGGTTCCCAAAAGCTTACTGTTGGTTTCCAATTCCCTTTCCACTTGCCTAACTTCACCTACCTTCCTTTTCTTTATTCTTGCTTGATCTAGCCCTAAACATCACTAAGTACTCCGTGGAATTGCATCATATTTGCAGAATATTTGTCTGAATAATTCCATCATGCCTCACACAGAAAACTCTCACTTTCAGCGCAAATGGGGAGAGGTCAAACTGTCGCTGAGCCAGAATCCGAGTCCAAACACTGCAGCAGTCATTTTGCTGCAAGAGTATAGAATTCATGCACTGCACTTACTTAACTTCCCTTGGAGGAAGTATTGCAAGAAATATTCCCACAAGCAATGCACATCTGCAGTCTATGCAGTTGATTTTTACAGCCACATTTAAATTTGTCACATTGGTAAAGGAGCTTACGTGATGAGAAAAACCTACCTTTTACAGAGAGAAGTTCCATCCCAGCAGAAAAATATTTTAAAGAATATAAATTGAAATTAAGCTTTTTTTACAAATGGGAAACGAATTAGTTTACCTTGAAGACTAAATTATTCTTTTCCTGCTGTTTTCTCACTGCAAGTGTGTTTCACTTTTCCTGTCTGCTCCTCCCATGTTTCACACAGGGGAAAGCCAGTCAGTTGATGGAGTGGTGAAAGACCAATGACAAATTCTTCCTCCCCCTCTACACACTTTGTGATGGAAGAGGAAAAGACCAATGAGGGTGTCTCCTCACCCTCATTTCCTCAGCTTCTATCTGCTGTGTACAGCTGTCCCTATTCTAAACACATTTCTGAATGCCATCTTTGCCAGCAATAACAAACTCAGTGCAGCTGTCTTATTAAGAACATACTTTTGGAGTTCTTAAACTTTGATTTTAATACTTGCAAAGCATCTGAAGTGGAGTACAGAAGGTCGGGGGTTTTTTTAACACAGATTCATATATTTTACCATACCAGCTATAGCTAAGGATAAGTAGGCTCAATTTACTAAATGAAATGTGAATAAGTATTGCACAAAAAGGCAAGCTGAATTTCAATATACTTCATGAATTTCTAATTCTATTGCAGCACTTTGTTGGATTGTAATTATTCTCATGCAATGTTAAAATATTTTACAATAATAATCAAAACACTGAAATATTATAAAACCGGTGGTGTTTACGATTACATGGTCAGATTAATACTGGGGTTTACTTTTTGGTTTTTAATTGTAATTAATAGTATACATATTTCCACAGACACATAATATTTTACTTTTAAAATTCTTGGGTCTCCATCATATTATGGTTGTAGCCTTTGGTCTTAAATTCAAGCAGGGGAGTCCTTGGACCCAAGGGGAATGCATACATCTTCCGAGTTCAGGAGTGGCTGTCTGCAGTCTCAAGAAACTGGGTCTGAAGGACGGGCACACCTCAAAAGAGAGGTGAGATTTGAGACTGTTGAGCCTGGATAAGAGAAAGCTTGGGGAGGCAGGGTAGGTTTGTCCATGTTTATACATACCTGATGAGAGGCTGTAAACAAAACTCCTCATCGTTACCAAATAACAGATAAAGAGGCCATGGGCACGAACTGAAACTCAGTTTCACCTGAACATAAGAAAACCCATTTTTGCTGTGAAGATAGTTCAACAAGGAAATAGGTTGTCCAGTGTGGTTGTAGAATCTTTGTCCTTGGAGATACTCAAAACCTGACTGGACACAATCCTGGGCAACCTGCTCTTGCTGACCCTGTTTTTAAGCAGGGCTGTTGGACTGGCTGATCTCAAGAGGTTCCTTCCTTGTGATTCTGTGAGAACCCATAAAGTCAAAAATCTGTTAAGTGTGACATTGAAGAAAATTCAGTGCAGGATTTCATGAAGTTCATAATCACTCTGCAGAATATGTGTAGTCTTGATTCCACACCCCCCCCCCCAGCCCCCCACCCCCCCACCCCGCCAGAAGTGTCTAGTACTTATGTTAAGATCAAGCTACTACATCATAATGTGAAGTTGTTAACATATTACCTTTGGTCTTGTGTTTTAGGTTAATGTAATTGCATATCTCTCTTCTGACTTCTGTTTATTCTGAACAAGCCTTTGACAGCAGTCTGATAGTCTCAGAGCCAGGTTTCCACCTTATGCAAGCAATGGAGTTGGCTGAAGCTAACACAGTCTGTCTGGTACACACTGGCTGAGAATCTGATCCTAAGTGTGCATTTGAGTCAAATGAAAAAATACTTACTTCGAACAAAAATCTAGTCACTGCTGCCTTGAGGTTCAGTACAGAGTCCACAGTAAGCCTTAGCAGGAGTCAGAGTTACACTGCTGCATCTCTGTGTCCTTCTGAAATTACGCAACATTGCCTCCTCTTCCTTTCCTTCACCCACTTTCTCAGCTATCAGGGCCCTTCATGCAGAATAATGATTTTCTCCTTCAGTCCTTGGGTTCCAGCAGCAACAGCAGTCATTGTGGTTCGTTTACTTGGCTGTGATGTCACGGCTGGTTCTTACGTACGCAACTGGGCAAGATGTTATGACTTTATGGTAGGAAACATGCAGATAATACTTGAACAAAGGGAGAAGGTTGCTGTGGAGTGAGAACAGGGCATGTGCAGGGGTCTCCCATTTGGAAAAAGCATGTATTACATTTAACAAGTGAATAATGAAAAGCACTGAGCTGGAACAAGCTGTTAAGATGTTGTTTGGCTAAAGGGGGTAGAAGTAGAAGGTGCAATACAACATGTGTGTTTCAAAACCTGACAGTATCAAGTTTTAACAAGGTATAACAGTACCTCAAGTAATTATGCTATTACTTAGTCATGCCTTCCCCAGTGTTTTCCCTTTTCCATATTACCATTTCTTATTCAATGCCTGATACTACATTTCAGTCCTGTAAGTCAACTTCAATTAAAAGGTCTCAACATCGCAGATCTATACGTAGAATCAACAGTTTAGAAAGACATTGAAAAAAAAGATCAAAAGGAATTGTTTACATTGCATTTTATCTAAACGATATCAAAACTGTCTATACTTTCTCTCTACTCTATTCAATAGATGAAAGTGATTAGATGCAATGCTGTTAGTGATCTGCTTCCAAAAGTTGTATGTAATTATTTTTCAGTCCAAATTCTCAACTGACATAAGGAGGATACAATTCTTTTCATTTGTGAGCTTACTTTATTTTTTAATGAGAATCAAGGGGGTTTTTGGTTGTTGGGGTTGTGGGTTTTTTTAAATTCTTTTTCTTTATATGAATTTATACAGCACATATTAGCAAATTGAAGCCTGCCAGCATCTTTCAGTTAATTCATCAAAAGCAAGATTTCAGTCTGATGATTTACCTACTTGGCATTAAAACTACATATTGTTCTTCTCAGGAAGCTCCTCCTCTACAGGATACTTGTAATGCAACAACTATGGTCATGAACTCACAGATTTTAATATGATATGTAGCTTAAAGAAACCAAGGAACAGAGCACATTTGAGTACCGATTGCAAAACCATGTGGAAGACATCCTCTCAACTTTCACAGGAAAATGAAAGCACAGCCTATTGCTGTTTTAAGATACCTTGGTTACAGAAGAGAATATTAACACATCAACTTGGTGGAGGAAAAAATTAGCCAAATTTCAATTACAAATACAGAGTGTATGAGCAATTTCCTCGCATCCTCTACATTTCTACCTGAGACATTATGAAGCCATCTCTTCTTGGCTATTTTGTGCTGACCCATGGGTATTCTTAAAGAACTTTTGACTTTGGAGCACCAACATTTTAACTGTCTGTCTTATGAAATTCTTTCCTTGAGAAGAAAGGGAATTTGCACCTTCACAAATAAATATAGTGGGTGAAATTTTCAGCTGATCAACATTCATCAGTATCTCCTTACACAGGTACAAGAAGAAATATGCCAGCCTTCTCAGAAAACTAGGAGACAAACTGTTTCTTTGCCTTCCCCTTAAAGTCAGCCATTGGCTTAAAATGAGAGCTAGGGGGAAATTTTTGTTTATTATGGGAAAAAATTACACACACTTCAGATCAAATTCAAAGATAAACAGCTATATTATCATTATTGTGATCATAACACAGAAAACTGAAACCAATGAGAAGAAATTCAACAAGGAAAACAAGAAAAAAAATCAAGTTTTCCAGCCAGTTCATTTCTACCTTTCAGAAATACAGATTCTTCATCCTCAGTTGTATTCTACAATTTTCAGGAGACTCCATAAGTGATAAAAAATAGAAATAATGAACTCTGTAACAAAATATGCTAACAAGAGATACATCATCAAGGTGACAGGATAAGCAGAAAATCAGCCAGCTGATTTCTGACCTGAGAAACTACGAGCAATATTGAAGACAGGAACTACAAAATTGGATCAGTTCTGTCTTTGCCTCCAAAAGACAGGCCAAACAGTGGCTAGAGATAACAGGTGACGTGTTCCGGGCTCCACAAGAATCACTTCGATAAATGCGTTCGATGCCCTCTATTTACCCTTTTCCAACAGGAAACAAAGGAAGGGCCCTCCTTCAAAATGCTGTCATTAACCACCAAGTACATAGATACAAATTTTATTGAAATATCTATTTGTTATTAATCTCCAAAACTGCAGTGAAAAGTCAAGCCACAGCAATAAAAATCATCCTGAAGTTTTAACACAAAGAAAAACATAACAACTTTCATTGTAGATTCATATTCCACCTGTCATATTTGCGAGTCAGGAGCTAGTAAGTTATTACCCTAAAATAGACTTGTCTCACAGTTTGTTTCTTATTCTATTACAGAAAAGTGGTATTTCAACTATAAGTAAGTGCCACAAATTTCTAAGTTTTGAATAACTGAATACCTGGAATTAATGAGAAAACTAGATAATTTTTAATTTGGTCTGAAGCTTTAAGAAAAAACTAGATTCTCTAGTCCAGATTAACCTTAAAGTTTTTGTGTAGAAAGTTTGCATGTCAACTCACATCCCTCCTTCCTTGACTCCAATTTTGTGAAGATTGAGACTTCTATCATTTACCTGTCTTATGAAAATAGTGTTGGCATTAACATCTGTAGAGTGCGTTGGGATCTTCTCATTAAGAATGCTGTGACAAGAAAGAGAAATATTTTTACTATTTGACGTAAATAGAAACTGAATATGTACAAACCAGTCATTGTACCATCACTAACTGGGAAGAGGATCACACACTTCTGATTATGTTCCATAAGTTTGGGTGCTATTCTGCCCCCACTGTGACCTATGTCTCTTCAATGAGGGAGTCATTTGGACCCCTGAAGTCACGCGCCCCAGGAAGCATGCCCCCTTTGTATAGCAAGACAGATTAGGCAAAGCTGCCTTAAAAAATGCAAAAAATATAAATCTTGTAAAGAAAAATGTATTTTCTTTTCAGAGTCTATTTTAAGTTAATCAAGATTTTCTAAAGTTTTTATTCCATTGTTAGTAGCTCTGCTTATCAGTATTCCTGTAAAAATTGCTTGCTGCCCCACAAAAATGAAACTGTGCTCATTTATTTAAGGAGGAATAAGTTTCAAAAGAAACTTAGCTCATCAGAGGCCCAGTCAAACATTTCTACTCGGTAACTGATTGTTAAAACCGCCGGTTTGTTCCCTATGAAAGGAAATGCTTTCCAGTCTCTTGCATCTCTGTTCCACCTGTTCTTATGGAGTCTCAGCTGCCTTCTTGGCTACTTTTATTTTACATTTAGGGACACCTAGCGGCTCGAGTCTGATTGCTCTGGAAAACAGCAATGATTTCTCATCTGTGAACGAACTCCAGAAGTTTTCAGATCTTATTTATCTCTTAAAACACAGCACAGTAGATTTTCGACTTTATGAAAAAAAAGTACTGAAATACAGAACTGTATTTCTCAGTACACATGAAAAGTTTGAGATGACAACAATTTTTTTGTCCCTTTTTTCTTGATTTAAATACACACCTGAAGAGTAAACATATCTAGTACATTTTTTGGTGTGGTTTTTTTTTTTTTTTTTCCTTCAGAACATTCAATTTTATTCATCTTATGCACCAGATTTGTTACTTTGGCCTCTGTATTTCTTCCTAAACATAAATCTCAAACAGATGCCATTTTTAATAATTTCATAAATGTTTGTACCCATACAATCATCCCTCTGAATTTGTGATTTGTGAGTGACTGCACCTAGCTGGCTTTCTTGGTGCCAGCGAAATTGTTCTACGTGCAAAAAAAGGTGGCAGAATAAAGCCCCTACTAAGAAATTAGGTAAGCCTCAGTAATTCTTTCATCTCCACGCTTAAATGGAAAAAAAAAAGTTTCTTAGCAAACAGACTGTTAGTTTAACCACTCTGTGATTTAGCAGAATGTTTCTAACCCAGTCAGCCCTGGTAATCTGATGAGTTTACTATTAGTCACATATGCTGTAAATTTAATTTGTCTTTTCTTAATGCTTTCAAAAATTCTCCATTCCTGGGACACTCAATGATTGCTTTTAATCTGTATGAGTACCCATGTTTTTAAAATTGTAATCCTCTCTTCAGATCACTTTCAAATATTAGTATTCAAGAGAAGCCATGAAACCACAGTGGAAATGAAAAAGTACGAGATATCTTTATTTCCTGTATCTCTGTTTAATGAACATATAGGAAGCGCTTAAATGAATATTTCTAAAATATTCATAATGGCTCAGCACTTTCAGCCTTTTCTTTTTTAAAAAAATCACTTTATACCCTAAACACACACATGAAATATGTATCTACCAGAAACCCAAACATTTCCTATCCTGCTTCTGTTGCAAGACAGAACAGGTGATTTCTTTCTCCCAGGTTCTCATGTCCCACAAAAGTAAGAAGTGAGGAACTCCTAGAAACAAATATCGCTGCCATACTTGCCTACATTATATGGTCTTACAGGAGCAAGAATACTGGAAAAGGTGTGGTCATGCTGCTTATTATGAGGGATTTTAAAACCGGGAAAAATTTTGCTTTTCTTTTTCCTTTCAAAATATAGTTTGGTATTCCACACTTTTCCTCAGAAAAACACAAAGAACAAAAACTAAACCCATTTTATGCAGATAATCTTGCAAGGCAAAAGCATGAAGTGAGTAATCATAGCAAGGAAAAAGCCTTTAAAAATATTTACAAAAAGGACAAATCAAGAAGGTTACTTCTACAAACTTCAAATGTAGGTAAACTGCAGTTCAATGACAATAAATCACGTCTTTGCATCCTGAGCAAATTAAGCAGTTAATAGGATCTTTCTCCCTGGTTTCACTTTGCTCCCTCTAGCGTCTCACAGGATATATCACATTCCTTTATCATTACAATAAATAAGCAAAAATGTACTTATTACTTATGTTTTCAAACGAATAATATTGTGAAACTACCCTATTGTTGGACCTATCAGCGTGATTATTTTCTGGAAAAAACCAATAAAGTGCAGTTTGTAAATGTAGTAAGAAAGACATTAACAGATTGAATTCTGTATTAACAAACACTGCCTTGTTTTAATTCCAGAATGTAACCGGTATAGGCTTATCTCACCCTTTTATCCAATATCAATTTGTGAAATTGCATTTATTCTCATAAAAGCACTGATTCAATCACAACATTCTTAAGTCTCCAGCAGTATATCCAGTGGTGAACACACCCACAGCTTATCTTTGCAAAACAATAGCTCCATTGACATGAACTGTGATATTTTTTCATCAATATTTCATCACATTATACATAAGATAATAAAATAAATTCTCAGTACTTGACAACTATCCCCTAATGTAATCTAAGCTAATGCTGTTTCGTATTTCAGTACATGACATCCGTCAACAATGTTCTTAACCACCAATTACTCTTATTCATCTCAAAACCATGCCTTGATTGCTAATTGAGGCCAGGTAAACATTTTAGTTTCTTGAAGCTATTTTGCTGCCCATTCAGGTAAAGAGGAAAGTCTTTAAAAGGTGCTGAAGAGAAGAAAGCTGGAGAAATTAATTGTCGGATGACAATAATCACAACAGAGACTGAAATTATTATGTGGTCTGAACAGTTAATAAGTTAGTGTGCTGACATAATTTTTAGTGAGAAATAGGAACGTACGGGTACCTATACAATCCCAGATCATAAGAAACAGTCCAAACTTTTTACATTTAGTAGAGTTTTTTCAAAG
The DNA here is from genome assembly GCF_034619465.1 of Leptosomus discolor. Lineage (NCBI taxonomy): Eukaryota > Metazoa > Chordata > Aves > Leptosomiformes > Leptosomidae > Leptosomus > Leptosomus discolor. Next base: position 21,046,781 of record NC_141401.1, on the reverse strand, counting down.
TTTTTTTTAAGTGCTTTTCATCAATATATTTCAAGGCTTTTCATAATGGAAGTAAATCTCAATTTCGTTAAATTACAGATGGGAAAAATAAAACACTGACAGGCGAAATTAGCTGCACAATGTCTCCAAGTAGACCAGTACCCAAATCTGCAATGCAACCTGGCATTTCTGAGTCTAGCACTACCTAGAAAGACAAAATAAATCCTCTTCAACAAAAGAATCTGAAAAATACTTCACAAAACTTCATTATGCACATTGTCTTACAAACAATTATGTTTGGATAAAACTAGATTAAGTGGTCTGTAGGCCAGACCAAACACTAGGAAGATACTAGACTTAAAATGCAAACCTTCTGTAGCAGTGTCACCGGTTAGGGCTGGGCTGGCCACTGACAAATCTCTGTTAACCCCTCTCCCTCCCTAGAAGGGTGAGGGAGAGACACTTACAGACTGGAAAAGAAAACTAAAACAGCTTTAATGAAACAATAACAATAAAAAGAGAAAAAATATTACTAAGAAAATAATAAAATACTTACACTCTCATACTTAAGGTAAGTTCATTTTCTGGCATTATTCTTAAAAACCTAGATTCTATTCTTGAAACACACATCAAAATCTTGCTTTCTAATTTCTTTCAAGGAAATTACAAGGAGTTTCCAAACCTTGGACAATGTTATCTTAAAAATCTTGTGATATCTATAAATCTTGGAATTTATTTTTAGAACCAAAACATTACTTTTAAAAGAACAGTGGTATGTGAATAGTACACTTTTCAGCAAAAGACTTTTATTGCCTACAGCGTGATTTGAAATGTCTTACTCAAGTATTTTTGACACACGTTACATCGTTTAGCTTGAGATACAGTGGTAAACCTGTTTGGCTATAACAGTACACACTTGTGTGTGGCATTTTGTTCTGGCATACATCTGGTTTCTAGCAGTTTGGTACAAGTTAAATCATATACACAAAACTGGTGTGGGTTTGGGAAATCTCTTCAACATCACTCCTATTAAACTAGTGCAGAAAAACAGTTTCTGTTAAGCCACTACTGCAAAAATGCTATTAGAATTATTTACCTATTTCAGCTCTGTAGCAGCTCAATCGCTCTTTCCAAAATGAATTATTAAAATGAAAATTTTACACAAATACTATGCAAGGTATAGGAGGTTTCATTTTTAAGTAGGATCAGTGCTCAAAAAAAATTTTGTATAATTTGGGATGCTACCACAACCACCTTATATTAAAACTTCTACAATTTATAAAAGATGAATAGTTACGTACTTTTGAACAGAATGCTTCATATTGTAGAGACTGGGAATAAAAAACCCCCACTTGTTCTTTGGGGATAGTTCTTAGTATCTGGAAGTATAAGTAGTAAATACGGTATGTATAGCTTTCATAACCAGTATTTTTAATGTGCATCTGTAAGTATATTTAAATTCTGTGAAAGTAGTAAACCATTATTTATTTTACCAAGGTAACAAATATGGTGTTGAAAGACAAACTAGAAATCACACAGTTTCATGACCCTCTCTGAGTATAAGATGCAATTAAGGTCTTTGGAGTGACCTTCCCTTTGTATCAAATTGTGCTAAAATGTATGTGACAGTTTTTCTTATGGAAACCTCCGCGTATCGATGATTAAGGAGAGGCTGTAAAAATCATTTATTCAGGTTCACAGGCAGAATTCACAATTCACATGAAGTGTCAAAAAGCACAAGCAATATCTAGTTTATCCATTAGGTTACTTGGTCTCATACAACTATTTCACTTTCTTGACAAGCATCTTTTGACTACAAAAGTTCCAGCTATCACTATTGACTATTCAAAGGGCCAGTATTCATCTTTTCTGAGATAAATAATACTATTGTTTTTAAATTTAGTTGATTTGTATCATCTCATTTTGCTTTCAATATCATTACTAGTATAATCGCCAGAAGCAAGCCTAGAAAAGAGGTATCTTTGTAAGTTTTCCTCTAAGATACCGTATTTCAGTGTTCTTCACTTGGCCTGATACAATCTAACCAAACATCACCCTTTCCATTAAAGTTCTGTTTTCAGGGTTTCTAACTTGCTTACATAAAGTGATTCATAAAGCGGTTTAAGAAGTCTCATCTTTAAAGGATTTTATGTAATTGCATTGTCTTCTGAAATCTGAATTGCAGAACTGCTAAAACAAGTAAAAACTAAAGTTTGAGATAAATGTGTTTCAAAATGTTACAAACTTTACATGGTTTTGGGTTTTTTTGTCCATTACATTCACTTACCTCTAAAACGTAGCCTTGGAGATGTGGACAATTATGACACATTTTAGAACGTTACTATTTATTTCAAGGCAGATGCCTCAGGTTAATAGTGTTAGTGTAAGACTTAGTGAACTCAATAATACTGCAATAAAAGCCCCTCATACTTTAGCTACCGAACTTATTATGCTAAAATAGGAGAAACATAGGCACTAAAACCAAACTTAAATCTCTTAACATCCTTCCCATTCCCTGTGCATTTCCTTGCCATTTCAAAACAAAATCAGGTAAACAAATTTAGGAAGTTTATTTCAAAAAAAGAAAATATCTTTTTTTTATAATGATGAGTCTGTCTCATAATTTTGTTTGCAGCCCTGCATGTGGCTCTAAGTATTTCAGCAGTGAAGGCGAACTCGCATGCTGTATAGCCAGCTCAGGTTGGCTCCTCACGAGAACCTTCTGCAGACTGTAGCATCTCCGTGACCGACCTTTGAACAAAGAGGCAGGTTACTAAACAAACGGATATTTCTTTTTCTTACTGTGTTCATTCACTATTTAGCGTTTTCAAACAGAAATACGTGAAGTTCAGCAACTCCTATCCCCCACGACACGCGCTCCCTTACCACGAGGTGCCCAGTTTGAGGTTCACTGCCCTCAAATACCGACGCCCAGAGCAGCTGCCGACTCCCCCACCCGGGAGGGATCCAGCGCCCCCCTCGCAGCACTGCCCGGGCCTCGCCAGCGCCGGCCCGCGCCCGGCACCTCTCGGATGGGGAGCCAGCACCGCCGGCGGCTGGACCGACCCCCGCTGGCGGAGTCTTCCCACCGTCCTCAAGGCAGAGCGGACACTCGAAACGTTTCCCGTGCTCTGCCACCCCGAGCAGGGGGGGGTCTCTCTAGGGCAGGCCGGGCCCTCAACTGCCAGCCCCACCCCAGGTGGGGTCCGGCCGCGTCCGGGCCTGCAGAGCCGCCAGGGGGGGCGCGGAGGGGCAGGCAGAGAGGCAGGCGGGTGAGCAGGGTGGCCGCAGACCGGATTTAACCCCACGTACGTTTTCTCCGGCCCCTGTTTCCCCTCACTACTTCACCCGGAGTGGTCGGGGCACAAAGCTGCCGTGTGGGCCGCTTCCCTCGGCGGGCGAGCGCCGCCGGGCGCTGTCAGGGCGGCGCTGGGGAGCGCGAGCCTCGCGCCGGCCCTTCCCGCCCTTCCCGCGCGGAGGCCAAGGAGCGGTCGCTGGCCCGCGCCCAGGGCGGGAGGGGGAGCGGGGCCGGGCCGGGTCGGGCCGGGCTGGGCTGGGCGCAGCCGCCCCCGAGCGGGATAAAACCCGTCACGGCTCTTCCCCCTTCCCCTCAGCGCTCTCGCTGCCGCCGGCCGCGGCTCACCTGCTCGCCGTGCCTGGGAGCCGCTGGAGGTAAGGTGCTGTGCGGCGGCCTCGCTGGCTGGGCTCGGCTCCGGGCACGGCTCCTCTCGGCCACCTTCCCCCGCCGGTCCTTCTTCCCGCAGGCTTCCAGCCCGGTGCGGGCCTCCCCGTCCCGCCAGCGGGGCCGGGCTGGAGACGGCGGTGGCACTGGCGTCCCGGAGGCGGGCGCTGAGCCGGTGCCGTGACCCGGCTCGCCCTCGGCGGGAAACCTCGGCCGCTTCCTCGGGTGCTTCAGGGGAGCGCTGAGGGGGGGTGTGGATCTGTTGTGGCCAAAGAGCCGTAACGTCGGGGGCTACAGAGCTCTTCTGGCGGGTGCTCGGCCTTTTTGGCTGGTGCGGTGTTTGTTCGTTCTTCCTTGGGCGAATTTCATCCCAGTTTCTGGGAGTTTTGTTTGGTCATCTGTACGTTTAGCATCAACTGTCTAACTTCGTTATATTTCAGCTTTGATACCTGATGTTACATGTCTGAGACTTCCGATTGCAAGATAATCTAGTGAATTATGCATATTCCATCATCTTGGAGCATACTCATTCGCTGGGCTTCTTGGATAAAAGCAGTAGCGAGGACTCATCAGAGCTCAAAATGTTATCTCGTTGAAATGACAAAATGCTTTTGTGTTATTTTAGTGAGTAGATGCAAAACCTTAGCATAGAAATAAGTTCTTATTTGTTTTAGAGCAGTTCTGTTTTCTCTTGAAAATAGTTTTGGTTAGAGATCTTTTGAGACTTGCTCAATTACAAATTAATCAGGATGGCTCACTTAACCTTGTGATGTTTCTGTCATGATTACTTTTCTAGTTGCTGCTAGAAACAGTAGCAGTGTTTTCTTAATAGATTGTGACATTTTAGCATATCAGTAATGCCAGTGGTATGGAACTATGATCTTTTGGGAATACTCATTGCAAAAAAGGTTACTGTGGTGAGCTAGGTTTGTGCTCAGGTTTGTGTCGATAGGATTGACTACATGACTAGAGCAGGTTTTTCTCATTAAAAAATGTTCAGTGTTAAAACTAGCAGTTTGCTGTAATGACACCTGCAATCCATGCATTGCAATGCATTGAATCAATTTTGGACTTTGATTCTGCTTCATAATAAACAGCATCTCTTTACTTAAGCACATTTGACTGTGTTCATATAATAAATTGTTCAGAGCTGTTTACACTAAACAGCTGCACGCCTCACAGTGAAGAACGCTGCATGGAGGCCAGTTTGGTAAGTAAGAGTATTCGAAGAAAAAAATGAAAAAATAAGCTCATGTTGTCAGAGTTTGGAAATCCTCACTATGATGCCATTGATTACACCACTGATTAGTGATTATTGCATCACTATTCCAAAACCAAAAGCTGATGAAATGTTTTAGTTGTTTTATTTCCAGCATCTGATTGCAATTTTGTTTGTTATTTAAACATTCCAGTACAGTGTAGCTGAACTGAAAACATCACCTCTCTGAACCAGTTTTTTTTTATTTTAAGTGAGTTCAAGGTCACTTAAGGAAGACAAAATGGGTGACCTGAAGCTTTGATGCATTTCACTGCATCTGTTTGAGATTTTTCTAATTTGTTGGTTTTTAGGTTTCATGTATCTTGACCTTACCAAATTTTGTATCTTTTGTATTAAAGCAGTGTAAATAAGAGTGAATTCTGTAGGCTTTTTTATGGCTGGTTGGTTACAGAACCTGTGATATTTCATAAAAATTAAAGTCAATCAAAGCTCTTCTAGGTTACATGTGACTTTGCTTGCATCTATGGGAAGTCTTGACACAGACTTAAAGTTTATTACTCTCTAGGCTTTCCAAGTTGTATAGGCCATAAACTTGGAGTTGACACCACCTTAGTAGACCCTTTGATTCATGTGGGATTGTGTTGGGATCATTGACTCTTTAAAGGACATAAATGTCTCTCTGCTCAAAAGACAATTTATAATTAAGAAAATGTAAGGAGCTGTCTCTCTGCTAGCATAAGGAAGCAGCACCTTTACACATGGAATACTGTTCCTTTCAGTGAAGGCATACTTAATAACTTAATGTATATAGTACTAAGGTTAAAACTTGTCTGTAAGTCAGTAAGACAGAATTCTGTAGAAATCAAAGCTTACGTTGTGCAGGAGCTGATGGCCCTTTTCTGTCACAGGTGCTTTCCTGTAGGAATTGATGGGTGAATGTCCTAAGACCTGATTAAAAGCTCTGCTTCAGCAAAGCATTTCACCACTTGAATGTGAGTAACTCCACTGAAGGTGACTTAAGTGATACTATTTGTGTGCTTGAGGCTTTGGAAGTGGCAAATAGAATAAATGTAGTTCTGTATAGTGCTTAAGCAACATTTCATTTCCTGTAGCTAACCATTCTTGTGGTTGATAGGTCATCCAGACATTGTGTTTCACACAGTAAAAACAAATGTGATTGTCTTTTCTTTAAAGACATGTTTTATGGCTCCAAACACACTTGTATTTTTTTTTCAAATAAATGTTGTATGTATACGAAATCCTCAGTGTGATTTAAAACAAAGTTAGCTCACGTGCATTATTGTCTAACATGTTTAAACAGCTATTATACCATTGATTGTTGTTGAAGCCTTTAATGACAGTGGAAGAAAGTGGACATTTGTAGTTTTGCATGCATTTTTAATTTTTTCCGCTTAGCAAAAGAGCATCTCATGACACATTTCTAGCAGGCTTAAAAAAGTGTAACAGTTCATAGGGTAAAACAGTAACTTCAAGGAGGTGAAGGTTATACTACTGTACCTTATGACAGTGTGTAAAGCACAGGTGTTCTGAGTTGCTGGTGCTTTCACTGCCCCATTTTCCAGCTTAGGTGCAGCATAAACTATTTTAATTAATATTGTGTCACCAAAAGGTTCTGAGATAGCCAATTGAATTCTGCCAAGATAGAGTCTTTTGATGAAAACATATCTTTATTGATTGTAGAAGAAGAAAATCATTCTTAGAATGAAATCCAGAGAAAAATCATATCCCTCAGAGAAAATTTCTGAGTGGCAGGCTGAGATTAACATCATAAAATTGAATTTGTGCTGCAAAACTTTGATGTAATCAGCAGCTGGGAGATGGTATTGCCCTTACTGTGCTCCTTCTGATTGTGGTGAATTATTGTGTGGAATGAAATAAGTGTTTCTTGTGTCACTCGTTCAAGAAATACAAACAAGGTATTACTAGGTAGTTCTTGCTAGTTAAAGTGGGTTGTATTGATTCCTGGTCTCAGTCTCTTGCTCCCTTGGACTGCAAAAGCAGTACGTTCACACCCCAGGGGAGACCTGAGTGTCACTCAATGGTGACTGCTCTGGCCGAGCAGGGTGTAGCCCGGACAGGTCTCAAGGGAAGTCCTGTTAAATCTGAACCTGGGAGTGCAGCGCCAGGCAGGCAGGATCTCCAGGATGGAGCCCCAAAAAGCAAAGTAGGGGAAAAGGTGTGGAATACTGAGGGTTGTGGCAGAATATATTTAAACACAAGGAAGTGGGGCATTGGATAGAATTGTTGATTACTGGATTATTTTAATTGTTGCCTGCTTTCTGATATATCGACTAAAATATTTTGAATACAGAAATATGTTTTGCTGCTGTACCTGTATGGGCAGACTCTGCATCTTAAAGGAGCCAGTTGTTAGTCACTTCGTACAATTATGTGCTAAATATGACCTGGTTTTTAATCATATTTTAAAAAATATCTTCATAAATCTTCCATTGTTTTACTTTTTGCTATTAATTACTTCAAAGGTCTTTTTGTTACCTTTCTCTTGCCTTGCTGGCCTTTGCTGGTTTCTTTGTTTGTCAGTCCCATGTCACTTACTCATTTTCCTTTTCCTGCATTACCCAACCTGCCTTCTTCCTGGCAGCCTCTCCCTTCCATTTCTCTGTTAAGCACCTTTCTCAGCATTGTATTTCTCTTTTCTAATTTATTCCATTGCTCACACCCATACAAATGCCCGTATACCCTGCTGCTTCACCAATTGCAAAGTATTGCTGACCTGTATTTTCAGATTCATGGATGAAATAGTGTTCTGAACAGCAACTTATATTAATAGCAAATCTGTGAGCAGCATCATGAGCATCAATGTGGTACACCTGCAGGCTTACAAAGACAGCACTATATCACTTCTGTATATTTAGATTTTGTACTTTAGATACTTTTATCAAGTATTTTGCAAATGCAATGTATTTTATTATTTATGCCTCTTAAATGGACTTGCTATGTATTGTGGACAGTGGGTGAATACATTTTTTTTAGTTTGGGAAAGGTTATATCTTTGCTGATTACCAGAGGTAATATGCAACATCTTTAAGGGGAGTGCAATGTCTATGATGTAGAGTCAATTGAGAAAGTTGTGAAAGCAATATAGAATGGATCAGTAGACTGCAAGTCAAAGCTATATTTAAGGAAAACAATTAGCATTTTACTAACAATACAAAAATTATTGATAAACTCTTATTTTCTTATCCAGACAGTAAGAGAGAGTATGTCAGGCAAAGACAAAGAATAGACGGGAGTACAAGAATGAGATAGGTTAGGAACACACAAACCTTAGAATTTATCATGAAAACCTACTAGGCTCTGCCTAAAATTTACTTCCTAACACTTTAGTGCAATGGTGAAAGAGGGTGTGTGTAGAACTTAAATAATTTTACTTGGCCATCAAGAATATTGAAGCCTGGGCAAATAGAATTTTGCTAGGCTCAGAAGACATATGCTGCTCTTAGAAAACTGTCAATAATTGTTTTTAATAATTTTGGCCCATCTATCCTTTTTGCTGGTTTTGTGTGTGTGTGTGTTTGTTTTTTCAAATATTTGTATTTTTAATCCAATACAAATGGTTAAATGCTGCTCATCTCTTAATATTTTCAGGGCTGTAGGCCACCTTCTGCATCTTTTTTGTGCCTGCACTGGTTGCCACACCTTTAACTGGACTTAGAAAAAACTGATTTTGTATTGATAGTTTAGGGTGCCGAAGCAACATGAAATAAGTATGACTGTAAATTTAGAACAGATTTTTTGGCAGGTTGACTGTTACCTGTAGAGTGATCTTTTGTTGGACAAAGTCTTTTTCTCCTTCTATAAATAAGCTATAAGTTCCCATTTGGTAGCTTTAAGGAGGAGGTTTCTGTCACAACTGCTATTTTATGATGTGAACTGTTTGAGATTAGGACTCTGGGAAGTTCAGTTCCTAATTCTAAGGACTTTGATGGATGTGTGAACTGGTGAATTTTGAATTAATTTTGTCAAGAGATGTGACTTTTATAACTGTAGTTAATAGTTCAATATTTTTCAGGACGTTTCATACTGGAAAGGTTTCTTTATGCTTCTGAGGAAGCTCTGCATGTAAACACAAGGAGCTATAGGTAATGTGAGCTGCACTGGGGGTAAAACAGAACCCGGATTTTTCACTGCAGATCACTGTGAGCACATGTGCATGCATGTTCCTAAGACCTAAGCAACCCTTCCATTCTAACTTATATGTTCCCAAACCACCTGCTTAAGGGTTATAATTTTTATCTTGAGAAAATGCAGCCTAGGGGTGTGTGCCTGGTGTTAAGCAGTAGCTATGTGGCAGTGATCAGAAGGTCTGAGATGAGCCTAATAGAAAATCTAACTTTTTTTTTTGAGGTTAGTAGAGGAGGCAGTGTCAAGATGTGCTGACTGTATTGGAACTGCAGCTCTATGGGGAAAGTATGTTGAGTTACGATAACGCTGTTTCTTTATGGTATAATCTGACCTTTTTCATTCTACGGGATTCGTGACCAGTCCCAGTCAAAAAAGCCGAGTGATGAGGAAAAGCCCTTGCATTAACATGTGCTTAGAAAGGCATTCAAGGTCAGACTTCCTGCTCTGTGGCCCCTTAAAGCTTTTGATTAGACTTTTAAATACCTCATGGCTTCTGTAGAATAGAAGGTGGTGTACTCAGCTTTCCAAATGAAACTTTAATACTTTAATATGTACAATTTTAAAACTTTAATATGTACAAATAGCCCAAAGTTGCTAAAGTGGTACAGCTGAAGTCCTTGAAGCTGGACAAATTGGGTTAATTTTCCAAGTTAAGAGAGATTTGTGGTGTGGTGTTATTGTGAAAAGTATTCATAGAACTAGAGACAGAACGGTAGAGATGTGACAAGTTAGTGGTGGGATGAACTGGTATGGTTTTAACTAAGAACAGGGAATTATTTTTTTTTTGTCATGAGAGTTCTTTTAGCAGTGTGATCAAAGGCAGGACAAAGAAGTTTATTAGGTTGTAAGCAGGACTAAGCAACTTGATTTTAAAGTTGAATTATGGGTTAATACTGCAAATCAGCCATGCTTGAGTGGGCAGAGCTGGAGGAATTTGACGTGCTGATAAGCTACGTGCGGCTTATTGCCTTGGGCAATATTTGACTTTGTGGAAACAGTTTTTACCTTTGTTAAAGGAACAGGCTGATAAGTATCTGTTGATTTTATTAAAAAGTTTGCTCTAGGTGCCATCAGCATCACTAAATAGCTTTGATAAAGTGAAACATTGTCAGACAAAAGGTGGATATGTGTGTATGTGAGTGTGGAGTATTACTAGGGAAGTCACGGTATTCTTAGAATAGATAAGTATTTCATGCAAAATACTTGCCTTCTGCGTCTGAATGTCTTAATCTGAAAGAAAAGTTAACCAAGAAGCAAGAGGGGGAAGAATCTAAGGACTGTTATATTAACATGGAGGTTTGTATACCTTCTGTTTTCTATTTCTCTTGCTCTTCAGTCATAATGTAAAGGAAAAAGTACAAAAAGTTCTTGTAACATTTCAGTCTAAATTTACTCTCTTATATAACCCATGTTTTGTCAGTAGTAGTAGCTGTTTATTAATTCATAACACTCATGGATATTTAAAACAAACATGTGCAAATAGATCATCTATACATTAGTAGATTCTATCAATTTGTTTAGTTTTTTACTTCTGTTGATCGTCTGAGTTCTCTATTACTCGTCACTTGCTCAGGAGCAGGTCTTCTGCTGAGAACATTGATCTTGATTCTGTGCTGCTTTTACAAGAAAATATAACTTATGGCTTTATTCAATGCAGTACAAACCTGAATTCTGATGCCTTAGTGTTTTACACTAATTGAACACTCCCATGGCACAACTATAAATGACTACATGATATGCAAGAAAATGCATTTTAAAGACTCAGGATTTGGCTTATCAAACTCCTAACTTGGCAGCCACCATTTTATAAGCCCTATGAAAATAGTGAATTTTCTTGGCTTAGCTGATAGCTAAAAACATATCATTAGTGTTTGGCTAGAACAACTTTTATTTCAGGACATAAACTAGAAAAAAAGGACCTCAGCATTCACCAGGAAACATAATACTTCATATGACTAGAGATTTAAAGAATAAGTTTTAGAAAAGTCAAATTCTAAGCTGAGATCAATTACAGCTCAGTATTTTGTGACATGCCCACAAAGAGCTTTAAAATGAACCTAAATGTGATTTAGCCTAATAAACTCTTGACCTCAATTAATTTTCTCTTAAATTCCTCTTCCTTGGCCTTTGACATTCTGGCTGAGGTTTTATGGCAGGACCTTGATAGTCCGCCATAGTAGGCTTTTCAGCCCCTTTTCTCGGTAGCTAGGCCCGTCATCTCACGTTCTTGTCAGGAAGCAAGACCATTCCTCTAGTGCTGTGTCACTTAAGGCTTTTATTAGTAGTAATGAAGATACCTCTTGGCTGTGGGTCTACTTTCAGGTGCTACTATGCTGGATTTAGCGATGGTTTGTGTTAAAGTTTCTTTAAACATAGCTTAAAAGGCTGCTTCTGTGCTCTGCTTCTGTTCTGTGGTCTCTTCTGAATTATAACAGGAACTGCTCTTCATGTCACTTTGCATCGTTCCTGTATTACTTCCTTCGGCTGGCTGTTACCTGCTGCCATGCATTTTCTTCTACCCAATTCCTGTCTATCCTCACAAGAGTTCAACTTTACTGTTCTGTCTTTTGGCTAACTGCTCCCAACTGCACTGTTCTAGCCACTTGTTACTGGCACCTGTTAGTTTTAAATATCTCTGCTAAGTATGTGCTAAGGGCTCTGTCTCCCCTTTCTCCAGGACAGAGGAGCATGCCTTCTCCTAAAGGTGAGTTTTGCTTAGTGGCTGCAGAGCAGCTGCTCTGAAGTATCTCTTCAATGGTGTTGCTTTTGTTTGGATAAAAAGTAGGTGACATACAAAATTTTGAAAGGAATAATTAAAATATTTGTTTATTTAATTGTCTCTAGATAATGGTGCATCTGAAGAGCTTAAAATCTGTTTTTTTCTTGTTCACTCATGCTTGGGAATAACACATTGATGGACATGAACATTTTTGATGTTTAGTATCCGTCAGCTATCTGTCCATTACCTGCATGCTAGTGATAGTCAAAACTGCCCTCAGTAAAGTTTAAGAGAATTTCAGTTTTCAGAGGAGTCACTTCACAGGCACAAGTCAACTTCATACCCTTCTCCATCCCTGACAACAGTTAGAAGCAGATGACAACAATCTTTTGGCATTTTTTCCGGAAGTTGAAAGGGAAGAGAGGTAACCAGAGAAGTTTCGGAAGCGTCTGTACAGGCTTTCTGGAGAAATGAAGAAGAGAAGAACCATCATAGGATGCAGGGAAGGAGTGCTGGAGACCGTTGCATGCTCAAGTTAATACTTGGGAGTTTTGATACAGCTGACTTCTATGTATGGGTATTGTTTACATTTGGGCTAAGGTAGACACTGGCAGCTTGGTGTAGGGCTCTTTCATGTAAGGACACTGATGATAAAGATATCACTCATCTGTGTCTGTTTTTAGCAATTAATCCTCTCACATAAGTTAATCTGAAGGAGACATACTTGTTGGATGTATTGCCAGGGCCCCTGAAAAGTGATTTTCTTTTTTTTTTTAGATGAGTTGACTATTTAAGTGCCAAATTATTTATGGTCAGGTACTTACTGTTTTTTTCATTTTGAAGGTATTGTTGGGAATATTCTAGAAATATATTAGTCACTTATGAACATGGGAACCTGAACTGCAAGCAATGTGGCAGAAAGCTTGTGAGGTGATTGAGAAAGCAGTTTTCTCAAAGCTTTTGTTTGAAGCAAAACAAGTACAGAATCTGGCTAGCAAGCTGAGGTGGTTTTAAAAGGGGCAGACATCAAATTTGAAAACAAGCAAAGGAGAACTATTTAATAAGGAGGATTTTAGGATATTTTGTACGTACTGGTGTTTGAACAGACACTGAAATAGTTTTCTGGAAATGCGGTTCGTAAGAACCTATACTGAATTAGCTAATGACCAGTGGTCATTCTGGACAAATTCGTTAAATCAGTTTTTCCCAGTAGTGACTAAAATGTGTTATACGATAATTTTTTTTGACAAGGGACTCATGACTTGAGCAACAGAAAGAGTCTGTTCATTCTCCCTGTTTCCCAGCTTGCAACTCTGCTTCCACCTTTCTTCTGGGCCTTATGTCTATGAGATGCCACTGGGTGGCTGAGGCCGTAGTGCTTTGCTGTCCTGGGCCTCATTTTTTCCTCAACCCTGCCCCATCACCTGTTCTTTCCTTCCAGCCCGATTATTTCTCTCTTTTGCCTTATCCTCCTAGGAACCACAGGTTCTTTACTGGCACCCTGCTCCTGTGCCATCTCCATGGTCCAGCAGTTAGCTGCTGAGAATGAGCAGCCCTGCTGGCTGGAGGGAATAGAGGAGGCATGATATGCTCCACCAGCCAAAATTAGGGAGACGACAGTGACACAGGCCCATTGGAGATAAGCCAGGCTGTGTGGGGCAGCACATGACTCCTGTGGCTGTTGCAGGATTGAGATAGTACTGGTCCCTTGTAACTCTGGTGCTGTTTGGTACTGCTGAGATTTGAAATAGAGGCACGTCACTGTCCTGATGCATATTTAAGCTCTTAGTGGATACCTAGCTTAAAGTGTTAGTATGATGTTGGCAACAGCTAGAAAATGTTTTGATACCTCGTCAACTTTTTTTGCGGCACTATTTTGTAGTTCTTTTCAGCTGTTGATCAAATTGCCTTTATTAATTTGTTTTTTCTTACATTTCAGGTTATTTGGAATGATCATGACTTGTTTCTGTTTTCAGGTGCTGACTATGAGGATATCAGTACAGGCTGTGGCAGTGTGGGGGAACACAGCTCCTCCTCACAGCATCACTGCGATTATGATTACAGATGACCAGCAGACTGTAGTTACCGGAAGTCAAGAAGGACAAATATGTCTCTGGGATCTTTCATCAGATTTAAAGGTTTGTGTTCACCATGCTACAGTTTGCCAAATAGATTGGAGTTTTATCTTTTATTATTAACAATGGGATTATCCAGACTTGCACCTATTTAGAAGTTTTAAAGCTGGTGTGGTATTTGTTATAGGAAAGTCATGAAACAAAAGTGTTGAAATGCCTATATGAGCAACCAGCTATTTGCAGATGTTGGAAAGTTTATCATAGATTATCATGACCTGTGGATGATAATTCAAGTTTGTGTGCTGTGAGTAATGACAGCAAGTAAACATACACAATTATCATGATTCCTATCTTGTAAAGTATTTGTTTGGGTTTTTTTTTTAATCAATTACTGATCATGGCCTGTCACTTAAGGAAAAAATATCTAATTATAGAAAACCAGAGCACTCTACCAGGTTAACAATGGGAAAAAATGTAGAAAGATGGAAGAAGTAAAATGGAATATATCTTTTTGGTATAATTAAGCTGCAAATCTCCTGGTATGTTACTGCTATTGCATTGACTATTTCATATTTACTTTCTTGAGAATGGAACAGAACCAAAGCAGTTCCAGTTTTTTATTCTGTCTTCCTTGAACTATGGTTCTAGTCTGTTTGGATTTGGCTGCCCCGTTTGTGCTCAAATACAGCTTGAAACTTTAGTTTGCACTTTTGTCGGGCCACCTTTTTCCATTAAGATCTTTGCATGCAGTGAAGCTAATCAAAGGGATTACTTAAACATGTCCTGTGAAACATATGCTTAAGAGCTTTGCTATATCAGTTCCCTACTTCAGTCTGCCACTTTTGCTGCATGCTGTAAAGTGAAGGCCGGAGATACTCTGCATGTTGCCTGTTTTATAACATTTGACACTCCATAAATTCTTCTGAAGGTGCAGTTTTTATACTACAGTGAATACAAAGACTGTACTTTATGCGAACTGCATAATCCATCCACATCTTTTCACATCCCAGAAACATGATTGAAGAACATAAGAATAAGATTGACACTTGCTCATTAAAAACAACATCTACAAGTAATACTCTCTTGCTTTTAGATCTCTTTAGTTTATACAGAAAATGTTAACGTTAAACCATTGTATTATTCTCCTAGATTTCATCTAAAGAAATTCTCTTTGGCCATACTGCTTCTGTAACTTGTTTGGCAAAAGCAAGAGAGTTTGAGAAACAGCCATATGTAGTAAGTGCTACTGAAAATGGGTAGGTAACTGAATATTCAATTATTAATTTCTTAAATCGTGAAATGTACGGCAGGCGTCGGTCAGATTCTGCATTTGGCAGAAGATTTTTAATCCATTTTTTCCATGATATGGAAAGGGCAGCAGTTTGTTAGGATAATGACTGTATTGCTTATATACAATAGTCCAACTAAGAGCTCATCTCTTGGACAACAGAAGGCTTTGGCAGATTTAGATATCCAGTTAATAATCAGGAGAATGGATTGTTCAGAAGGCCAGCTAGGCCTCATTCGAAGGGAGAATAATGGGCGATTGGAGGGAATCAGCAGGTTCAGAAGCATTTTAATATCATAGTGCTTGGTTTTGTGTTCCTTCCTGTGCTCAGTCTTGAGAATTGAATCAGTACAAGAGGCTAACGTACTCTGATCCAGGTTTTGCTTGCTCAGTGAGTACATACGGAAGCACAGAAAAGACTGCCCTTGAATAGAAGGCATATGTATTCCATGTCTCTGTTTACATCTGACTTGCTATTTTGGAGTACATCCTTGTAAGAGGCTCCTGATCTTGCAGCTTGTCTCCTATGTGTTTGTTGTGACTTGGCCCATCGCTTGAGTCACAAAGTTTCTGCAGTTCCGCTAGGTTAGCATTCAAGATTTATTTTTTTCTCTCTGAATATTTGACGATCTTTTCAGCTGGGTTCTGAAGCCTGTGTGTTCAGGATTTCAGCTGTTGAAAGTGGTTAGGGCTAGCTTCTTGCTTTCTTAAGGGCTTTCCTTGAGCAAGTTTGTCTTGCTGCTTAAGGATATTCTCCTCTCATTCTGGGTTCATCTTTTGCAATTAACAGGACAGCTCTGTTGAAACCTTCCCTTGAAGAGTTCTTGTCAATTGCTCTCCTTCAAGCTACACCTCTCAGCACCTTAGGGCTATTACTTTCTCACTGAGTAGCTTGCTTGTCCTTTCCAGCTGCTAGGATCTCGGATTCTTTCACTCAATCAGGAGTATACAAGAAAGGGATAACTTGAACAACCTGGTTCAGGTTTCCTAATCTTCAAAGGTTAGACTGCCCCACCCCACTGGACAGATAGTGGTAAACAGTTCTGTTTGTTATTTACAGAAAGGAGGGTGAGAAGTCTATGGAACTAGTTTTATATTGCCCTCCTACAATTCTACTCAAGGGTTCAGAGGTGAAACTATTTTTCATCTTAATTCTGAAGTTCTGTTAGTGCAGTAGTTTCCAGGTGATATTGGGAGAAAAGAGACTGTATTTCCAAAAAGCTGGGATAAAAAGTGTTAAACAAGTAACGTTTTTGTTACAGATGTACTATACAGAGAGATTTTCACACCCTAAAAATTCTACCTTTGAAGGGATCATCGGGCTTGCTTGGCATGTGCATAGATAGGACTGAATAGTCTTCTGGCTCCTTTAAATGCTCACTTTTACCAAATTACTGCTCACTTCTCATCTGTATTACATAAAGGCAAAGTATCCATCGCTGATCCCTGGAGGGCTGCGATACAAAGTTGAGAATTACAAATAGGAAGCCTCGTCTTCAGGAGATGCAGGCTTTGTCCAATTGCATTTTTTGGCTTGTGAATCAAGGGTGGGAGAAATTGCATGGAAGATGATACTTTCCCCCATCCTGCTTCAGAATCTCTTAAATGTTTGTATAAATGACTTATCCCAGAAGGATGAATATTGAACAAGGGGTTTTGTACTTTTTATATGGAAACCTGTTAATTAATCCATAATTATTCAGAAGTTCTCACTGATGTCCTGCGCATGTGTGTAGCATATGCTGTGGGACAGGCTTATCCACATGTGGTGTCACTCGCTCATTGTTAGTACACACAGTCAACTGAGTGCAACAGGGAGTAGGTGAAGGTATATTCCGGTCTCATTTGTGCATGTTTGTATATATGTGTCACAGTAAAGTAGCTAAAGCAGTGAAGTTAACTGTCATTCTGATATAAACACAGAGAAATTCACTGTCTTGAAATGTTTAACAAACTGCATAAGCATCCTGTTTAAGTTATGACTTTTGATCTGCCAACACTGATGCTACACTACAAATGTGTGGATTTCACTGCTTTTGCTCAGCTGAAAAATATAAAGAAAGTAATATTTTTAGACTATCAAAAATGTGAAAGTGTAGATTAAAACGTAAATCACTAAGTAGTATTTCTGATAAAATGTTTTCCCAATGTGTTATTTTAAGTCCTCATACATAAAATGTATTAGAACATAATTTCAGAAATCATAAAAAGATTGTTTCAACTGTGGAAATAATGCTTGCTGTTTAAATAAAACCTAAAAGCATCAAATTTAACATCCATTTACTGAACTATGACAAAATATACCTCATACAACCCCATCTACAACATTTAATTTGATTATGTTCCTGTGGTACTGTAGTCCAATAGCATGTGGGATACTGTCTAGGTGAGGAAGACTAAGACATCTTTCTCAAACATTAACCTTAAATGTAATTCCGTGTAGCTGCAGTGTTGCACAGACATTTAGGCTGTCAGGAGGCGAGTGCTGTATCAATAACGGATTTGAGGAAGAGCCTCATGGTGGCACTGTTTCTGCTCAGCAGAAGTCGCTGTTCCTCTCAAGAACTGAACTCTTCAGGCGGCAGAAGATGCGTTGTATTTTTCAAACCGTGTGGTTTAAGTTCAGTGAAATGAATCATTTTCAGGAGGCTGTAGTTCCAACGACAGATAGTTACAGTGACACGTTGACAAGCCGTAATGGCAGTATACCTACAATTTGTTGTAGACCAGAGTTGGCCTTAAAGTCAGGTTTGTTGCAAGGCAGCAGGGTGTAATTACCAAAACAAAAAGAATCAGATACTGTATGTCATCCCCTGCTAATGACCACAACATTTTCTTACCCAGTAATCTGTAACAAAAAGCCCCATAAACGACCAGACTGCACTTAAGTATAGCACTAGAGAAAAACTTGGTGGCACAAAATTATTCCAGCCAATTGAGTGGAAATGACAGACAATAATATGAAGTTATCTTTGGCAGGGAGATGTGCGTTTGGAATGTTGCTAGTGGACAGTGCATTGAGAACACAAAGCTTCCTTACAGGCATACAGCCATCTACGTAAGTACAGCAACTTTTCGTGGTGTATCTCTGCTTATTACAAGAGATGTTTTGCTTTATTAACATCTCTTTCAGAAACACACAACTTTAAATTTATATCTCATAACATACTTAATAGGAGAAAAAAAACTTGTTGCAATATAAGTACTTTTATATCTGTTAATTTACCTTTTTTCACTTCCTAAGAAAACAACAGACTTTTATGTTCCTCTGAACTCCTTAATCAAATCAAACTGATTATTTTTAAGCTGCAAATGTCTGGAATGCAGTATCAGTTCACTTACTGTAAGGTTTGGTCATTGGGTAGTGAATTGAAACTGTCTTAATCTTTACTCTTGTCCTGTGTTAAAATTGCATGGAAATGTCAAGTTTCATGTTGGCTTTTTGATGACATATTTTAGAATTACAAGCAATCTAGCCAAACACTGTAAGACAGTCTGCTGAAGATCTTATTTTTAAACGTTTGAAAGGTTTTGATGCCTAACTGCTGACCTCCAAAAGACTGCTCAGCCCGACTTCCAAAACCACACTTTCATTCATTGCAGAACTTGGGACATGTCACTTATTTTTCAGAGCCCAAATTGCTTTAAATGCTACTTTAGATAATTTCAAGTGTCTGCTTTGGTCTGTATCCAGGTACACTAGATATCTAGATGTTAGAGTGTATGGGTGCATTTGAAATAAACATGTCTATATGGTTGAGGAGCCCAGCATGTATGGATTTGATTGGGAGAGGGCTCATTTCTGGATATATTAGTAGAAGAGTTCAGGCCTCCTAGTTTAATTAAAATGCTGTTTTTCTTCAGTGAGGAAGCTTAGGTTGGAACTAAGCCTCCAAACGATGGAAAACTGGGACCTCATGTGACTCAAACTATGGCCAAATTGAGAATCCAAATGTTTTAAAGCTTCCAGAAGAAACACTGTTTCATGGCACTGTTTTGCTTGACGTGATGAATTCAAACACAGGTGTTAATGACAAAGGCAAGAGAAAAAGCTTGGGTAAATTACCAAATAAAAATTATAGAAGAATAACTTCTTAATAATATAAGCTTTTTACATACATGTGTGTGTGTGTGTATATATATATATATATATATATAAAAATGCATAGATTGTTAAGAAGTTATTCTATAACTTTTTATTTTTGTATATGTTTAAAGCATGTATATTCTTTATATATACACACACAAAACAATACTTCAGTTAAAATGTAATAGAGGTGTTGTATGATCTGCTTTGTGGTATTGCTTAATTTTAACTATTAAAGTTATGAAGGGTTTCTGCAGATTATCTGACAATCTCTGTACATTTTTGTGGAGATCAGAAGCAGAATCTTCATTCTTATCCTTCAAGTAGGAGAAACAAATACTTCTAGAAGATTGTTACTTCTCTATTACAAGTGAGCTGAACATAAGTTGGGCTAGATAATGATTTTAGTTCTATAACTTGGGAAAGATGGCTAAAGGAAAATAGGAACATTAACAGGAAAGCTTTTTTAGGAAAAAGAATAGATGTTGCTAGGAGGGGAAACTATTCTTAAAATGTAACCTTCAAATGTTTATAATAAATTGTTGGGGGCTTTTTGTAAAGGTTTTTTGGGGTTGGGGTGTTTTTTGTTGTGGTGGTTTTTTGTTTTGTTACAGGGTTTTGGTGGTTGTTCTGTGGGCAATGGTTGCTTGTGGCATAATAGTACCTGAGAGCGTGTAATTTCCTGCAGAATGTTATTGTCTGGGAGACTTAGTGTGCACTGATTTTGACAGCATCACCATTTTAGATTGCTGCTTTATTTTCAGTTAGTGTTTTATCAGGTTTTAATTAAACTACTAACCTACTAATCTATCTGGTCTAGCAGGTCCTTTTTATTCAGCATAGATGATTCACCTATAAATGGCAGATGTCAAGCAGTGCAAACTGAATATTTGCCATTTCAAATGAAGTTTAACACCAGGGTTGGTTCTTAACCGTTTGTGGATCTTAACCAGTGTGGGATTTCCTCAGAGGATTAACTCACTATACAAATCTTACAATTCAAGCCTGATTAAAGAGGGATAGTAATTACAAATGTTCCTACATTTCTGCCTCTGACCATTCATAATATCTGTGGTAATACTTATCCTATTCCCGGTTATTTTTGCTTCTTTAATTTTCAGACTTCAATTACTTAACTGATAGACCAAGAATTATTATCTAAGTGAAACTGAATATACAGAGAACTTGTAGTAAATGAGGCACAATTTTGTGGGTCTATCTGGTATTTTCCTCTGACTACATGATTGTTCCCTGTACTTTAAGGATAGTATTTACTTGTAAATTCCGTTTGACGTGGCTGCTCATGCATTTATAGCAATTATGTGTACTATTACAGATAGATCTTGCATAAAATACAAATGTCCTTGCACATATAAAACAACTAGCAAAAAAGAAATCTTCATAGTCACTCTGCACTGCTGTCATCTCTGTTCCTTAGAACTTTGTGATGTGTCTAGTTTTTCTTCTCTTCACATGATTGTTGAGAAAGAAAGAATCTTCTCATCACTAGGGCATTTAATGTAAAAATGAAAAATATCTCATGGAGTAGAAATTCTTCCTGGAAAATAGTGGAATATTCATTATGAATCTTCTGCATTTTCACCTGATTTTATCTTTACCCTGTTGATAACTGGAGCTTTGTCAAACGTTTGGAGAGAGACGAGGCCTGTCAAAGAAACAAGTCCCAAACTGTTCAGCAATTTTTAATGAAAATTAACACCTTGATTGCTTCCAGAAATCCTAATATTTAGGCAGGGCAGATGCTACTTTCAGTATGAAACCTCTTACTAAGCTGTATGCCTATATTAAATCATTATAAATGTATGTGAAATGCTCGTGTTGCTAGCGAAATTGTGTAAGGTCTCACATATGCATTAGATTTTTAGTAATGCTACAAGTGTTGATTATGATTCTAAGCATGACACGCGTAATGTGAAAGTATGCATGCATATTTGTGTAGTTTTGTATGCTGACTCTCTTCTTCCCACTCGTACAGTATTACCATTGCTCATTCCGGATGACAGGTGACGGCTGGCTGCTTTGTTGTGGAGAATATCAAGATGTCCTTATTATTGATGCTAAGACTTTGGGTGTTATTCACTCTTTATCATCATCTCAGTTTTCTGATTGGATAAATTGTATGTGTATTGTACACTCTGCAAGAATTCAAGGTATATGTTGTAGATGTATTTATGTAGGCCAATTAAATTGTAATAAAGTATTTCTGTATAGACAGTGCAATCCTACTAGATTTAATGTTTAACTATGTTTCACAGACCTGTTGTGTACAAGACGTTAACATTTCACTGACAGCACATAAGAAGGTGTTTTTAATATTCCTGATGTTGGTCACGTTTCATCTGTTTCTTGAAGAGAAAACCAAGCAGCCTTTACTCTGGTTGTCAGCAGCTCATTTCTTGGATATAAGAACAAATTACTTGTGTAGTATCAGGGAAATTAAGGGCACAAACCCACTATTCTGTGCCTTCGATTGAAATATATCTGATTAGACAAAATAATTATTCACTATTTGCTTACGTGTTTTGTATTTCTATATACCAATTAGTTATTTTTGTGTAAAATCAGTATTTCATCTAAACAGTGTCCTGCAGAATCTGTGTTTTAATGCTGTATAGAATGCCAGTGTCTATGCCAAGGCTCTGTCTTGGTGTGAGGCACTGTTTGAACTTGGTTTCAAGTTGACTATCTCACTTAACTTTTCACAGAAGACTCTTTGGTTGCAGTGTCTGTAACAGGAGTTCTTAAAGTGTGGGACCTATCTTCATTTTTGAATAGCATACAGGTCAGTTTGTATGAGGTGTGAAACAGTGATTTGAATGATAATGTGAATGTAGTAATGTTCTCAAGGAAAGGATAGATTGAAGCAGAATATGAATAAATTGTAATCTTCTGGATACATATTAAACAGAATTGATTAATTTTGTCACAAAATTCCAAAAACATGCCCTCATATTGGTATTTGAAATTAGTTGGGCTATCAGATGGCTCTTGCCTTGACAACTCCAATGTCTTTCGCCAAGGCTTCTTGTCTTTCCATGTTCCATGATGTCGAAGTTCTAACACTTTCCTGCTGTCCTGATAATGTCGCTCCATTCTTCAAACCCCTTCATTCTGTCCTTCAAACTCAAAGCTCTTCAAAATTGGCCTTTGTACTACCTCTTCACCCTGGTTACTTTCTTCAAAATGGTTCTTTAGACTTGGTTTTCCTATGTCTGCCTTCCACAATGCTGTCTTCACTTGGAAAAGACTCTTGCTGTGTCAAGTGCTCTATTTCTCCATCCTCAGATTCTCTTATTCTGTGCAACTCTTCTGTGTTAATACTCTCAGCAGCTGTCACTTGACACGCATAAGTGTTAGAATTGGAATACAATGTTTGTGTTTGAACTAAACGCTGAGAGCTGGATTCACAAAGGGACGTCGGTATTACAGCTAAGTACTATGAATCATCAACAGCCACGGCAAAATGTCATCAGTCTTCTCTGAATATCTGTGATACATTACTGCCTTGCTTGACAAACTGCAGAGCATGCTGCAGCACTACGTGTTAATGGGTAGAACCAGGCCCCATAGGAGAGTCTGTCAAGTTTGATACCACACCAGTGTTTTTGGCTTATCTGCAATGTTTTGGGGGGGTCTCTTTAACGTTCCTGGGCCAAAAAATACTGTCACGTTGTAGAAATTCTGAGCACTGTAACAACTGATTACATCAGAGCAGCATATGTGGTATGGTGCCATCATTTTACTGCCTGGGGCCTTCTTTTGTGAAGGGAAGAGGGCAGAGTTAGTAACAATCTAGCTGCTTCGAATTTTAAAGAGCAGTATTTTAATAAATAATTGGAGCTGCAAGGTGTAGTGAGAGAATAGTTTGTAGTTTGATAGCTGTGATTCCATGACCAGCATAGCACTTCTCTGAGAAGTTATGATACTGTTGGTATCTTTTGAAATAGAAAACATCAGTTTTCAGTGATTTAATCAATAACTAATAAAAATAACTCCAGTAGGATAACTTTGAGCATGATGGCCTTCGTAAGCCTGATATTCACACAAAAAGGGTGGAAATATATGCATCTTTTCTTAAACTATCTGTACATTCAGCAATACAAGGCTAAGAAAATGAATTAGTTTTCCACTGCTTTTTAGAGGCGTTGAGTTCAGACAAGACATATGACAGCACCATACCTCAGACTGTCCTGGTTGTAATAAGGATTTCTGGGAAAGCAGAATATTCACCAGCCATTCCGAACCTGATACTGTCAGTTTACAGATTGTTGTAGCTATTTTTTTTTGACTGAAAAATATGTAGCAGATACTCATTGCAGCAGGTGCTGTCTATGACCTGCCTTTATTCCTTCTCCATATTCATTATTACTTCTTTAAGTGAGATCAAGGTCTGAACTGTGCTGAATGTCTTCTGTTTACACGGTACTTGTGAGACCTGCTGTCTTCCTATTTCACTTTAATTAAGAGTTATATGTTGTTTTGCATTTTGAAAGTGTGTGTTAACAAAGTAATTTTCAGTAGTTTGTTTCTATCCTAAATTAAAAGCTTATATAGAATAAATCTTCTTTTTTCTCTGTGCTGTAAAGGAGAGACAAAGGGTGTGCGAGAAGGAATCAAAATCTCTGGACTGTATAAATTGTCAAGCAGTACGGTTTTGTACTTACACAGAAAGGCTCCTTCTGGTTGTGTCCTCCACATACTGGCAGGTACATGATTGAGCATTATACTTTCTTTTTAATTTTGTTAGTAAGTTTGAAAAGCTAGTGTGATTTTTTTTTTTTTTTTTTTTACGTGCAGATACTTTTTTATTCCTTAGCTTAAAGAAAAAGTGTTTACTAATTTTCAGATATAATGGTGTGCTTATTGCTTCTCTGCTTAACTGCCTGACTGAGATGAAGTGTTTATTTTTTGTTAATGTATTTCTGCTTTAAAAATTGGCTGAGTAGAAAGGGGATTACTTTCAGTATTGGTCAGTTTTCGAGCACTGGGTGCATTATAGTCCTCTTCACAGTGCGTTTCAAAAGGAGACAGAGATTCACAAAACCTGTTTGACAGAAGTATTCACAGTTGGCAAGTCCTCGGTAACCAGGGGCCTTTGTTCCATCAGGGCCAATAGCCTGGGTTCGACTTAAAAAAAAGCCAGCAAAGCTAAAGACCCCAAACTATATCGCTTTCTTATAGCTGTAAGAAAATAAATACATTGTGTAGTTACTGAAACTGTTAGTTTATTTTAAATCTGAGACAAGCTGAACTTTATTGTAAAAATTCTGTATTTTTTTCCCAGTGTTACGACATTCCTCTTAAAATAATCCTGAGCTATTAGTGCAGTGTATGTAGCTCATCCCATCACCAGTGCTCTTGGGGATGGGGGGGGTGTGTGCAATTTCACATACACCTGAGTCAACTTTGAATAATTCATCTGTAGAGTATCCTTGAGGTGTCTCTTGGGCTATTTCAAAAAGTCTGTACAAAAGTATTTATAAAGAAATTCTATGTATAGAATGGATAGGTTTTTCATGGAAAAATCTGTGTAACATGCATTGTTTTCCATTAATTTCTATAACATTTTTGTACAAGAGGTGCATGTTTCTTGTAGCATCTCCACTATGCATTTGAATACTTATATTTTACTGCTTGAAGAAGTGTTATAGATCCATAATTCCAGTTGGATTTTCAACTTCTGTGTTTCAACAAATATACAGCTTTAAAGTAAAAGATGATGATGATGATGATCTTATTCCTTAATTAGAAACATACGTGGTATGTAGCATAGGAGAGATTCACATGTGTGTTTAGAGTGGCTCCGTAACCCATTTCTATAGTAATTAAAATGTAGAGCAAATTAACTAGAAATTAGCTAAAGAATAGAAATTAGCTATGAATAATTTGTAGAAATTCTCACTCATAAATCTGTTTCCTCACACTGCTGGAATAAATTACAAAAACTTGGCTATGACTACTCTCTCCGTGAGGCCACTAGGAACCTGAACAAGCAGACAATACACTAGGTTGCCCTAGTCATATCCTGTTTGGGCTTAAAATGGGAAGGTCAGAGGAAGCAAACAAGTAATAGTTTTTCAGCAGCTCTAGAAGTGGAAAAGAGAAGAATTCTTGCAAGCAAAGGTGTTGTATGTTCTTTGCTTTCAGTTATTTGTGAAAAAGAAAATCTCTGTTGCTCCCCAAAGAAGAAAAGAAAAAATCTGCTTTGATAAGATGCATGTTGTCCTTACACCAGCAGATCATCTTTTAAAGAATAGACACAGAAGCAGTTATAGCTTCTATCAAAGTCTTCAATGTCATATTTATGTGCTAAGTTCATTACCTACCTCTTTATAAGAAATTAATAGTGCAGTAAATATTAATAATGAATGCAAGGCAAAAAAAGTAAATCCCATCCATAATCCCCTAATATAACAGAAGGCTCTAATGGTGCTTCTTTCATTGTCAGTTTCTGTATCTTTGAAATATATGTTTTGAGTCTCACTTTGCAGTAGTTTGATAATATGAAAACTGCTTTGGCATCAAAAGAGGTAGTCAAACTACAAAGAGTCAAGCTAATGTTCTACTTATTGATCCATTGCCCCAAAACAGCTTGAATTAAAATGAATGTGCCAATACTGTTTGTATTTTATTGTTTTTCTGAGCCTAGGTCTATGATTATTGTGATTTCTCCTTGCTTTGTACTGAATTCTGTAAAAGTGGTCAGTGCTTTGCTGGTGGAGAAGTGCTAGCAGCTTACAGACTTATCATCTGGACAGAAGATGGCTACAGTTACGTCTACCAGCTGCTAAACAGGTGGGCTCAGATGGGAAATTCACACAAAAAGTTCAGGTACAAAATGAACTTTGGGAGGTTTATTATGGAAAATCTCTGCATGTTGCAAATGATCAAAACCCAGAACAAAACCACTTTGGCACTCAAAGATTTACCCTGAGTTTGACAGCCCTCCGTCTTTGTTTGGCACAGCAGGGGACATAGGAATAAGATTAGCCATGTAGAACTTGGGCAGCTGGTGCTGTGATTTCAAAAAGTAGCTTGTAATTACTTATTCGTCAACTTGTATTTGAACTTGTGAATCTTGGATGTTACTGTTCTGCTTTCCAAAAAATAAGACTGTCTAAGGCTTTTAACTTATTTTTTGTTTTCAAATTATGCAGTGGGCTTTCTAAAAGCATGTATCCTGCTCATGGGAAGTTGCTGAAAGAAACTGTTTATCCTCATTTGCTCTGCTTCACTGATGTGAAGGAAAATAAGGTAAAACTCATAAAGGTTTATTTCAAAAGTTCATTCATTATTTGTTTGCCTGAATGATCCCTAAAAATTCATCAACAGATTTTATTGTTCTATGAAAACAATAAGTAAGTCATATTCCTTCATTTTAAGATTTTAATTACAAACTTGGAGAGGCTCATAGCATATTTTTGTCTTAAATTCTGGCAATATTTACTTTTTTCACAGGGAAAATCCTGTGTTTTCAGCTATAGATAGGCTAAATGTTGAAGTGATTTTATTTTTTTCTAAGTTTGGAAAAAAAGGGAGAGGTTTTTTTTAAGTTAAAGTTGGTCTAAAATAGCTTTAGAAACTTTTATTTCCAAATCTGAAAAAAAAGAAAACACAAAACCAAAATAATGCCAAACAACAAAAAAGCCAGCCCACAAGCGAAATGTAAGCAAGTTGCTCAGTTCTTGTTTTGTGAAGAAATATATGTATGTTTCAGTGTAACTACAGGAGTAGGTTGTTTCCTGTGTGTCCATCCTAAATTGAAGGGATTTGAATCTGTGCCGTTCTATCCAGAGTACTGTTACCCTGAGCCTTCAGAGGCATAATCACATCCCCAACTTCCTTATGCTGCAGGCAGACCGATAGTGCCCCCAGAACATAGTTAGACACATGTGATCTCTTCAGAACCATGGTCTCTGCTTGAGGAAGCCTCTAAGGTTAAGACAAGAGGAAGATAAAGTAGGTGATTGTTACAGTTCTGATTGAGAACTCACATTTAGGCGAGCATGTCACACCACTTTCAAATTTAGAAGTTACTGCTTAGACAAAGTAGCTCAAGTGGACTCAGCTATGTTGGAAAACCTACATCTTGAGTAACTTTTTGAGTAGTGCTTTGTGTGACCACAAAGAAAGAGGTAGGGAAAACCAGTTGATTTAAAAAGTAGAAAACTGATTAGAATTAGGAAGTAAAAAAGAAAAAAATAATCCGTGGCAGGGGTTCTTACTTTGACAAAAATTGACGAAAAACAAATATAATGAATTTTCTTGTGTACCTTTTGTTCTGGTATTGTTGCCAAGTCTTATTGCTAATACTGTTTATGAAACAGTCATTGTTGCAAGATGTGGATTTAATTCCTACCTGCAGTTGCGTTAGTTCATTTGAGTATTTGCGTAGGAGCTCAAGCAGGTCTTTAAACAGTTTATGAAGATATGCAAGGGAGACGCAGTTTTATTTGTACCTGACTAGAAATACTGTCAAATATATACCTCTGTGAGGTTTTCTAGTCATCTTTTTTCTTTCTGTTGGCAACCATAGGCTCTTAGAAAGCATGTTATGTTACATACTCTTGCAAAGCCTGACAGATTTAATCTTCAGTTGAAGGGCAATAGCACAAGCCATTCAGCTTATCCCCCAAATGCTGTGATCTAAAATTGGATAGGATAACTGCTGAAGGATGCCAAAAGGTCAGGTGTAGTGAGGGAAAAGAAATAGCCAAAACACATGGCTTGGCAAATAGGGTTACAGTGGTGGTAGGAAGCTCAGATATGCTTCCCCCAAAACGTATGCATTTTTAAATAATGTCACCTGCCCTCTTCTAGTATTTCTGCTTTAATATTTATCTTGCTACCTGAATAATTTTTATAGCAGATTTGTGAGACAACAAAACTGCCTGAGTGATGATCTATTTTATCTCCATTCTTAGATTATAAACTGAAGCACATTACAGCACAGTTGCTTATTGTGGAATTTACTCCCAAACTTCAATGTTCCAAATAAAATATATCCAACGTATGGGGATGTCATTAAACTGTCTTGAAGGAGCAAACAGTCAAGCTTTGTCTACAGTATCTAAGTAAAGGTGGTGTGTGGAACAAAACAGTTTGTGCCCATGACCTTTCATCCACGCTATCCACAGTACAGGCTGTGCTTTGGAGGTTTTTTGGTGTGGTCTTTCTCGTGCGTGTGTATGTGCTCCTGCACACATCTCCCAGTTTACTTTCGTGCAAAAAGAATCCTGATTCAGTGCTCCAAGACAGCTCCACAACTCATACCTAAGTGTTTGCTTCTGAAGTATGTGCCTGGTCTACATTGAAACATACTGATGTAGACATACCTGGAGATTCCTAATTTCCTAATTCCTAAGTTTTGAGCGATAAGAAGCTTTGCCTTAGACACCTCACCAGTTGTTAACAGCTTGATACTTGAGAATGAAGCTTGTGTAACAAGTAAACAGGATGTTCTTGGCAAGTCACCAGTAGATCATCATGTAGTTTGGTTGTTACTGATGTGGTGATACAGACTTATCCGTGGTGTTATACCTATAGGCAAAGACAACCTACAGACTTCTAGTCTCATGGGAGAGTAAAAACATGATGTTTGTCAGACAAATATAGTGCAGTAAGTTTTAGTGTTGACTTACTGACGTCTACCTAGTTTCATTAAGTCTCTTTATGAATATTATACTTCTGTAGTATGTAACTTTTTCCAGATGACTGAGTGATGGTGTGTTAGACTATGACCTTTCTATGTAAAAGCATAGTTCTTGCCTTTTATTTGTAGTAATTTAACCTGTCATGAGTGAAGCTTTACTGAATTTGTTTTGATATGAAGATTATCAGGTTTTCACTATTTTTTTCATCCTGATCTTGGTGCTTATGGTGCTGTTTTTTTTTTTTATATGCTGGTGATACTGTTGATAGATGCTCCATGTAGAGACAATAAACCTGGAGACCCCCCCATTCCACTTTCCCATTTGGGATGTAGGCTTAGCCAAGGATACTGGCAAGGCAGAGGTGGTTTTCAAGAGGCTTGCACCAGGCAGGGTAGGTCTGGTCTGAGCAGAACTTAGTGATAGGTGAGGGTTCAAACATTATTTGTTTTATGTTTTTACAGCTTTTGATGTGAAAAAACTTTGAATTTACAATTAATTATTACATTATTTTATCAGCTCTTTCATAGCAGAATATTGACTTACTGCTATTTTTGACAGAATTTTCCTTTTGTCATGGGCTTCATGAATGAAAGAAAGGAGCCTTTCTATAAGGTTCTTTTTTCTGGTGAAGCTTCGGGAAGGATCACTTTGTGGCATGTTCCTGATGTGCCTGTGTCAACATTTGATGGTTCACCAAAAGGTTTGGTAGTTCTGTGCCTTTGATACAGTCTTTTTAATTATGTCTTTAAGTCAATTTTCATGAAAACTTAAATTCTCATGAAAATATTTTCACAGTAGGAAGTGATGCTCGTTCATTCATTGTGTGATGATTGCCCATAGTTAGGAGGAGCAAGACAGTCATAAAGATTAATATCTATAAATTCTTCATGCAACTGAACATATAAATGTTCCTCTTTCCTTATGATCTGCCCATAAATGCTTCTCTAATAGATGTCATGAAAGTAATTGGTCCTGCTTATGATTGTTCATAGGGAAGTCTAAAAGATAGGATTTAGTGAGGTGTGATCTAGTGTTGCAATAGCAACTGCTGACTTTCGATCTCTGGGTTGCAGAAAGGATAAGTTAGGGGAAGTGGTGAAGAGATGAAAAAGTGTGTTTTCCTTTGTTTGGATTTTTATTTTGTCTTGAATTTCAAAAAAAAAAAATTAAAAATGCCTGACTCTTTTCCCCCACCCTCTAGAGATCCCAATTACAGCAACATGGACTCTTCAGGATAATTTTGATAAACACAATTCAGTGTCAGAGGGCATTATTGATCATCTTTATGCATCTAAAGATGGAATTGAAAGTAGAGTTGTCAGTTCCTCTGTATACGTACCCAGTCTCGATCAGCTTGTGTGTGGATGTGAAAATGGGAAAATTTTTGTAACACTGGGTTTAAAAACTGCAAGAGCAAGGCTTCTAGAAAACATACCTTTGCTGAAAGGTAAGTTTTAACAATTCTGTTCAAATTCATCTCAATCAAGCACAGAAGACTGCATACTTCTGACATCCCTTCCAGTAATCCCTGTAAAAATTCTTGGAAAAATAGGAGTGGTGGTCAGGGATTGAGTGAGGAAAACAGATTATGATGTTCTTCCTCTGTAGCTGCTGTATCAGATCATAGCTTAGTACTACCAAGGTGCTTTGCACTGTTAGGAGTGCTGGAAAGGCTGTGGGGATGGGGTCACCTGGAAGTGAGATATGTGGGATGTCACAATACAGGAGATAGTCATCTTTGTAATTTTCTACCTAAAAGATCATTCCACTGGAGGAATAAAAAGGGTGCATCTCAATAGATGAAGCTCAGGGTGCAGACCTTTGCCCTCCCTTTTAGGAGAGGCGAATATCCAAAATTCTTTGATCCCATGTAAAGGCTTGTTGTATTTAGTCCTTTGAATATCCTGACTTTTAGCAAATGTACTGTAAAATATGGAGCCCCCATTCTTAAAGAACAGAAATTATTTGTGTACCATCTTATTTCAGATAATCTACCTTACAAGGTTCTGAACGGTCATAGTAGCAGAGTCACTTGTTTACTTTATCCACATGATAAATCAGTAAGATTTGATCCAAGCTGGCTGTTATCAGGGGGCCAGGATTCTGTCGTGATCTGCTGGGATATGTTTACTGGAGGCATCTTACACCAATTTAGTCTGCAGTCTGGTCCAGTGATAGAGCTCTTGCCATCTCCAGAAAACTACAAAGTAAGTAAAAGCATAATAAATGATCTCAAAAAAAAAAAAGTATCTTTGTATACGTGCGTGTGTGTGTGTGTGTGTATATATGTGTGTGTGTGTGTATATGAATGAAAGAACATACGTTTATCCTGCAGCACTTTACCCTTAATTTACATTTGCTTCATTGTCTTGTTTGAAAGTTGCTTTTAATTTCAGGGGGTTGATTTCTGGTTGGCTTGTAACTTCAGTAATTCAGAAAAATAATCCTAAACGAGTGACATACTAAACTGAAGCTCTTAGGAGTATATTCACCACTTTTAATATAATGGTTATCAATCTGTATGATAATCTAATTATCTCCTAACTTCTGAAGTTGAAAAGTGCAATCAGTAAGACTAGGGGTTTGAACATTTGAAAAAGATTTGGACCAATAGGATTTTAATCTACATGCGTATGCTTGATTTTGGTTCCTGACACATCCTTGCGGTCCCTTACGTGTATGCTTTTGTGTCTTATGAGATTTAGAGCAATTCTGTATGCTTTTCTTTAAGTGAATTTTGAAGTAGTAATTTAGACTACTTACTCTACTGAATGCTCTGTGAGATTTTGTAGAACAAATTCTGTCCCCATTTTATTCCATGCCACTAGGATTTAATCTTTTTTCTTTTACAAAGCCTGTGAAGACATATTTGATACTTAGGGTTCACCTGGAGTTCACCGATGTGCCAACATTTAAGTAGTCCAAAAAATGTTTTGCAATGACATAAGTTCTTACTGTTTGTAAGGCTCCCTTTCACCCTTTTTCTGGAAACTAGATAGGATTTAGTGCCTGTTTGGGTGGTGTTTCACTTTGCTTTACAGGGCTGAATTCTTCCGTAGGGTGAATTCCTTCGTGTGTCACCAAAAATTACTTGCAGGAAGGGAAGTCGTTGCAGAATCAGATCTATATGTGAAATGCAATTGGAACATACCTAATTTTTTGTTAGAAATAATTGCCCTTGGCTTTTGTGTCATAAGACATGAAATAATTTTATATCATGCAAACAATAGTTTGGTTTAAGGTAACTTTTTAATGCTTTCTCTTCTAGGACAACTGCTGCTATATATTTCATTCTATAATCATTGCTTTGGTAGGCTAAGTATTGTGAATAAATGGTATTTTTAAAAAAAAAAAGAGGAGATTCTATGTTTTTGTGTCAGGAGATCAGTTGTACAGCTGGTCTGTTAAAAACAAGTTGGAGACTGAAATAAAACATCATTTTCTAAAATGAGTATGTTCTGGGAAAGAAATTGCTGAACCATTTTTACCAGGCTTGTTAAAATGATGTGGTTATGACTGTGGTTATGCTGTGGTTACACTGTTGAAACTGAAGTTCTTTCTGTTTTACAGTTAAAAGACCACAGCACAGTGTACTGCGTGTGCAGTGATCACTCAGTAGCACTTCTACACCTTCAGAAGAGAGTATGTCTCTTACATGCCAGAAAGCATCTGTTTCCTGTGAAGAAGATAAAATTTGACCCTGTTGAAAATATCCTAATTGTTGGATGTGAAGATGATTCGGTTTATATTTGGGAAATTGAAACAGGTAATAACACAGGATTTTTTTTGGTTACTTCAGTTTTGTTTGTCTGTCATACAGTCTTACACAACCCTAATTTATAGCAGACCAAAGCAGAGATACTAACACTTTGAATATATTAATCAGAGAGTTTAAACATTTCTATAAACAAGAAAGAAGTAAAATTTTCATATGGTTCAAGGTATGTCACTAATAAAATACAATCGCTTAAGTCATATCCTGACAGTGAGATTATTAGCTGACACTGCAGTGAATTGAGCAGAATATTTCTGGAAGCTATAAATAAAATGTAAGTTATTCTCTTTAGGTATTAAAAAGAATAAAATTTTCAGTCATAACAATCCCAAGGTAGGGCATGAAGTTCTGCTTTTTTCAGCAAAATCATAATCTGAGAAGCCTTTTGAGTTAATTGATAATCAGTTAATAGTGGAAGATAATTGCAAAGCTCACAACTGTGTAGTCAGGAAAACTAAAGCTGAGCGGTTCAGGTTGAACTGTAGATTCCCAGGTGATCTGAGAGTGTAATGCTGATTCACACCATCCTAAATGTAGTTACTTGAACTTTGACAGACAGGACTATCAGAAGCTGTGATGGTCCTAGACATTACAATACGGTATTTTCATGCGACTGAGCTGTGTGTCCTGGGAGGGAGGACGTGCATAATGAGTCTAGAACCGCTGAAAAGCACAGTGTATTGGTACGGTGTGAAAACACAGTTTTACTAATGTAACACTGAGATCACAATTTGCTTTAAAAGTTGCTACAACACACTGTCTAGGCTGTCTGCTTTGGACAAGTGTCCCTTGTTTTAAAGTACAAAATTATCTGGGTTTAATAAAGGACTTGGCAAAACGAGTACAGTGTAAATTACAAGCCTGTTGTGTTAGTAAGCTATTTAATGGCATTAAGCTGGCATTGGAAATACCTTCTGGTACTTCCCCCCCCCCCCCCCCCCCCGAGTTTCTACTTTAAATAAAAAGGCTTAGAATAAAATTAAATTGAACTAACAATTATAGTCAGTTAGAAACTGTGGGTTTACACTGGTGGGTTTTTTCTATAGCTACTCAAAAATACCAAGTTCTGTTATGAAGTTCTCATATTTTTGCATTATATTTTGAGATTAAAAAACTCTTTTAATCTTTTTGTTCAAAAACATCAATAAAAAATTAAGAAGAGAAGGTGTGACCTCAGGCTCAGGAGACTGTTGGCTTTTATATAGTGTTGTAGTTGTTTTTCTTTGCTGTCATCTTGTTGCTGAGTGACTATATGGTGGTTTTGCTTAGAATTTTAGCTTTAGTTGCTCTGCTGGGAAAAATAATGCAAGGTCAAATTTTCAAAAGTAGTGGACTCTGAGTTACAGTATTCTAAGCTTGTTATCCTGCCTTTACTTGTTGCTGTTTCCTGCATAACTCTGAATGCTGTTTCCTGTAAATATCTAAGATTCTTCTTATGTCTGTTCTGCTATTTATGTAGATGCATGATGTTATCGTTTTCAGTGCACTTTCTCAGGACATGGGTTCTACCCTTCTACTCAATCTGCTTTCTGGAGGGTTTGTGGAACAGCACAGTCTTGGGATCCTTCTTCCTGTCTTGTTATTTCCTCTAGTCCTTTTATTTTACTAGTCTCTGACAGTCCATCTGCAATATTGCGAATTGTTGTTTCCCTCTTCTCTCTCTAAAAGGAAGAATGTTTCCTCTCCAACATGTTCTTTTCTGTTCCTAAAGGTGTTACTAGAGCTCATTATTAATGGCAGCATGCACTTTTTCTATGCAAACACTATTTCTGTTAACAGTAAAAACTGTAAGCTACATCTGCCCGATACTTTAGCATAAAGTATATGAAACAGTGAAAATGAGAAATTAATTTGATTCTTATAGTTGCCTAACTGCTTGTTTTGTAGCAAGAAACTTTGCCAGAAAGTCACCTTTACTAGTAGCAAAATATTAAAGGTAGGATGGAAAGATACTGTCCTAGATCTCTGTTGTAACTAAGGGAAATGAGAGGAGGCATCTACACTTTCAGCAATCATTAATAGATACATGTATTTTCACGGACAAGTTTGTAAAGATGCTACCAGTTTCCAGCTGTTCTATCTATATTTTTATTGCTCTTTTAAAAAAACTGTTGAAAACAGTTGAGATATTTAGGTGGGGAAATTGTGGTTAAAATCTTGAAAATTTAAGTATATCCCACACCTAAAAAAAAAATTGTGCAAGTTCACAGCTTTTTATTTTTCAGCCTTTGAGTATTCTTATTACTTCATGGAACGTATATTATTAACTAGAAATAGTGCTGCCAAGTTATAGGTATTTCAGACTTCTGGGGCTAAGTAAATAATTGCGAAATAATTCACTGTGTCATTTTTAAATGGAAGTTTTGGACTGTTGATTTAAAGAAGTCATCTGCGTAGGCCTGAGAAAAGACAGTTCCATGTGTGGTGTTAGAGAAGGCCAAGTCTGCACTGCTCAAAAGTACCTTGCAGGATTAAATGGTACTGAGGCAGCATATGCCTTTGAATTAACTCGTGACAGTGGGACTGCTTTTATCCCCACAGCATGGTGCTATGAGGTTCTTAGTTTAAAAACAAAAACCAAAGCAACCAAAAAAAACCCAAAAGCAAACCAAAAACCCCAACAATTGTTTCTTTCCTAGATTACTGGACAGTAAATATTGTGGAGTGAATTCAGTGCTGCTGCTGTGTGTACATAACACAGAAAATTACTTTGGCACATCAATTCCATAGAGATGCTAGGCCAAAATGCAAATTGCTGCCCTTAACAACGTAAAAACTAGAAGTTTTTATCACCATACAATGCCCAAGGCAGCCCAGAAGTTAAGGGTCTGGAGACAGAATTGCATCTGAGGTGCAGCTATGTTTATTTAGTACGGCTAGATAATTTCACACTGAAGTATAGTGAATTCTTTGTAAATCAGCGAGATTTAATAATGCAGGAATGTAATGGTACCGTAGAGACAAAAATCAGAGTATATTTTCACTGTCTTTCCTTTAGGCTTAAAAATGCTGCCAATTTCAAAATTCAAGAGGAAGTAAAATTAATGCCACTGCTCATGTATGTTAGGTATCAGAAAGGGTGCAGGTGGCTAAAAGCATGGCTCTTAGTTACTGTTTCTCTCTTTTGTTACTAGTATTAAGCAAGAATGGGAGCTGCAATCACTGCCTCTTAAGGAATAGCTGGAACACAAGAAAGGCTGAAGTTATTGCTACATTAGCAATTAAAAAATTATTTTGTTTTGTTCCTGTTACGCAGTGTGAAGTAAAAGATGCCATCTAGGGTGAATACCTGGGAAAGCCTGCTGGGATATACTGTAGTTGGTGTAATGTTGAATTACATCTGCATTGCAGGAGAACAGGAGAGGTCATGGCTTTGATCTTTGAAATTGGCCTGTCCTAAATCAAGAGTTATGTAGATACTTCAGTGCCACTCGGGCAGACAGAGCGTTGTTCACCTGTGTGGGAAGGGTGTATAAAGCATCACAGACAAACCTCTGCAGAAACGCAGCAGCCTTTCATGATGATTTTCATCTGCTGGCAAATGATCAGGCAGCCATGCACATATCAGTATGGTTACCTGTGAGCATGTTTCCTGACTGTTGGATAGGATGAAGCCTAAGTGGTAGCCTTGGGCTTGGGTCCCCTGACAAAAATGGACATAAGGTAAAGCATCTGTGATTTCTATAGTCAAACAGTGCTTTTCTTTATTTTTCTTCTAGTTATGTGGTTAGCTTCATGACTGAGGCTTTGCCTCCAAGTGAGTCAGTGGAGGACCTGATTTTGAGTCAGACTCATATATCACTGTTTTCAGTTTAAAAGAGTCTGAACAGTGTTACTGGACTAGAGTTGATGGATAACTGGGAAAACAGCCAGTCTGTTTATAATTTCAGGCTGTGGATTAAGGTGTTTCCATGAATATTTCAATATTTACGCTGTTGTAGAGTCAGCAATAATTCTGTTGAATTTGACAGACAACTTCACAAAAGTTTAGGGACATCTAGTACCTATGACTGTCTTTTGGTTATACCAATTTAGGTCCAAAACTGTCCTTCTACCAGGTATTTAAGAGGGTGACCCCATAAGCAGATGAAAGACTTCATTCTGCATAACAGTTCATCATCCAATTTCCTATGACAGAGACTGATACACTTTTTCAAAAAGCATTCTGAAATTTTAAAAATTTAAGTTGTCTTTTAGCAGGCTTTCACAATAGGCTTTTTACACTGTATGGGTTGGGAGAAACATTGTCACACCGATTAAAACCTAAGCTAATACTATTTCACATATGCTTTTCTCGAGCTTGCCAAAGATACCTTATTTTACATGGTCAATGGGAAGCTGCCAGAGTACAGTTGGCTGCCTTTATTCCAAACAAATAGGC
Source organism: Leptosomus discolor (assembly GCF_034619465.1). NCBI lineage: Eukaryota > Metazoa > Chordata > Aves > Leptosomiformes > Leptosomidae > Leptosomus > Leptosomus discolor. The sequence goes on along the minus strand of NC_141401.1, from coordinate 21,009,735 downwards.
ATTTCAGTAGAGTTTGTGCTGAAATCTGTTAAATACCAAGAGTTGACTTCAAGTGGAATTTACCTTACCTAACTTGAGGCTTCTATCTGTATTTAAGCCCTCTACCTGTGAGCTAGTAGTTCATGTTAGTTTTGTAATAAGCGGGAGGAAGTAGGAATAAGTAAAAGTCTGTACCTTCCCCCACTGACTGCAAGGGGAGTCTAAAGAAGAGGGGGGCGGGGAGCAAAGCTAATTGTCTGCTGCAATTACAAGTGTAGAGTAAGATAAATTGAATCCCATTCTTTTAGTCCTTTGGTTTATGGAACAAGTAAGATGATTCTATTCTAAGTTTAAATGTTGTTGTTACACATGCATGTGGGTAGTGATAGAGAAAGCCATACAGAAGCCATGAACTAATGTCTGTGTAGTTTAATGTTCTTTGCCTAAATTTTAATATATAGATATGGCAGCTTTCCACTACAGTGGAATATCTTTCCATGACAATAAATATTGATCTAATAATACATTTGGAATATTAATACGGCATGTGTACAGCATATGTTCCAAACTTATATGTGCTAGAAGACAAATATGAAAATCAATAACAAATTTTATTCTAATTAAAGTGCAAAATATTTCTTCCAATGGCCACCACTTGAAATCCACTTCAATAAGGAAATTAGCTGTTATCTATATTGCTTTTACATTTTCCTAAGCAGTTGGTATCTTTGCTTTTTTAAAAAAGGTAAATATTAGTATGATAGGATGTAGTAATAGAAGGATCAATGTGTGTTTTCTTGCTGTATACAGCATATGGCAGCATGTTTACTGAGCCACGCTTCTATCTAATAAGTAAACTTCAATCTTCCTTCCTTAGAGGTAGCACTTTTCATTTATCAGAGGTAGATTTAGTCCTTCAATTAGTACTAGTTTAATATGAATTTATTCCTTGTAGTTCATCATGCTTGCAGAATGAATCATCTACTAATTTCCTGTTATTTTCTTTTGCCTTGCAAGTCTTGTTCTGTTTTATTGTTTTATGACCTACTTAGTGTGAGTTTAAAAATAGAATAACATCAGTTAAAATGTTTTATTCAGTTACCATAATAATACACATTTAAATTTACACTGACTGAATCGTATTTTTTATACTCACACAGGGAATACAAGTTTTGGGAACTTTTTTGCATGATGCTAGCCCCAACACAGAAAAAAAATTGAAACACATGCCTAAAGAGTATTTCTGCTGAGGTTGGATCTCCTTCTCCTGTGTAGTCAAAATTAAATGTATGCTTCAATCCTTACTAGAAAAGGTCAAAATCATCAACGTAGTAGTTCAGGTTTGTGTAGTTGACTCTGTTTTTGGAAGATTGTGTCCAGTTAAGCGATTCAGATGGCAGATGACATAGCTTGAATAGAGAGTGTGTAAGATATTAAGGCAAAAGAATGCTGAGATGTGTTGGGGCATTAATGCCCTTCGGTTTGAGAAGATGAGGTGCCTTAGTCATCTTAAAGGCCTCTTACCTGAATGCACTGGGGATGGCCTTACTGCACTGCTGTCTGCGACACTGTTCCTGCCATTGCTGCCAGTGTGCTGTATTAGAATAGATCTGATAGCGACTCACTTGCCTTCATCCTGTCGGTGTGCACAGTACCCCATGTGATGAGCAAAACTGTCCAAAATGCAGAAAACTCCTTCCTTTGATCTTTTTCAGAGGACCAGTAAGGGTGCTTTCACATGTTGTTGTAGTAGTGCCACTATACTTTTTCACCTATTAAAAATGGTTTGTGAGCTTTAAAAACGAAGTTCAAAAAACTTTCTGTCATATTCTAAGCCCCTGTCCTTGGGGATCTTGCTTTTTACAAACAAGGGACAATTATTTTTTTTATACACAAAACCTGATTTATTAATTTTGCAAAAGCACTGAATAATCTGAAGGATGATCCAGTCCTTCAGGAACAAAAACTCCATTAATTTTTCTAACTGAAAATATCTAACACATTTTTACAAAACACTTCAGATAAATTATTCATATATCACTTCCAAATTCAATACATTTTTTTTCCACATTGTCCTTGCTATCTGTACAAACGCTGTGGTGATTGTCATGATTTTTAGTACTTAATCTGTGTTTCTGTTAATCACAGTGATGACTTTACTATATCTCCCTGAAATGTGCACTGCTGGGAAATATAATTCATAAGATGATATTTGATTCTAAATGTTATATATAATAAGCCTTTTAAGTACCTGCTTGACTTTTTTTTTTTGATGACTAGCCTCACCTCTGAATTGTTTATGTATTCTTATCTTTTACTTGCTAATATTTGTACCATTTAATTACATACAGGACAACTAACTTTAGTTTTATGTCTTTTATTTTTTACTAATTTTTTTCTACACAAAATTGAATTGCCATAGGTGATGAAATGGAGACAAAACCAAAGATCATTAAAGTACAGTTTTATATAGCTCTACACTTAGGAGATATGTGTGTGAAAAAGCTTATGAAGTTAAGCTTTGAAAAGTTCAGAGTTGTTCAGGTTAAGAACATTTGTGCAAATCTAATGGAACAAATTAGATTTGTGCAGTTCTGCATTTAGTTTTCATATTCCTCTAAACTCTTGAGGACAATTACTAAATACATGTCTATATAATGTTTTGTTTTATCCACACTGTTGCTTTCCCTCTTTGTGCCCTATTTGAATCCTTTTCTGAATATAATACAGTTTCTTGAGTTTTGCCATGTTAGTTATCACAGTATCTGAGAGCTTAGTAACAATATTTCTGCCCTTTTCCTCTCAAGTGCAGAAGCATTACAATTGTCTTGGCTTCTAACTTCTGCATCTGAGCAAAGCAGGAATCTTAAAAATGCCAGTGATTTCTATAGCATTACTCTTAGATCACTGGAGGTGTTACATCATTTTAAAAAAACGTGTTTTAATGTGTGCGATGCACCAGAGACTTGCATAAAACTGCCTGGTACCTCAGTTTGGAGATTTTCTTTGGTGTTACCACCTGTCTTTGCAAATCTGGCATTGTGTTGATACTTACACATGATTTTCTACATCGGTATAGTTTGGGTTTTTAACAGAGGTAAGTGAAAGACTATCACTTCCACTTACTATAATGACTCTATGTATGTCGTCATGTGGGCTGGATTCTGTGTAGACCTCTCCTGCTTGAAGAGGAGAACAGAAAAGGTGATGGTGCTTCAATTAAAATTGTCATTGTGGTGGGAACAATACAGCAGCATTGATAATATATTTCAAAGTGCAATAGTCAGCTTTGACTCCATACTTTGAGATGAAACATCCCTGTGTTTCATGACTTTAGCATGAATGAGAAATGTTTTGAAACACTTTTGCTGAGGGGGAAAAAAAAAACCAAAACACCACCTTAAGGTAGCTGTCAAGAAAACCTTTTAGTTCAACCATTTGAAACCTACACAGGTATCAGTAAATTAAAACAGGCTTTTAATGAGACTGGCAGCCCTCATAAAATATGCCATGTCTAGCATTAGTCAAATTTATCTTTATGGTCACTTCTATCACAGAAAAGAAAATGTTTATAAAAGTAGACGAGAGTTCAGAAATACTCTGAAAAATTTCTTGCAATGTTAATGCCACATTGAGCAATTTTAACTGTCACTTAAAACCTTTTCTATTTCAGAAGCATCCTTGCTGTGGAGAAGATGAAATTACTCTGCACATAGTGGTGTTATAGATCAAACCTTTCATCATATTGATGGTCAAACATGCTGGAACATTTTCAAACACTGTTTAAAGATAATTTGTTTGTAGTTATATATGCTCCAATATTTTTATAGTTGGTGCCACCAATAATAACTCTTCTAAGCCTCTGTGCATGAGTTGCAGAGTGTGTGGGAGTTGGTTTGCTTGGGTTTGTTGGGGATTTTTTGGGGTTTTTTGGTGGTTTGGTTGGTTTTTTTAGGTAGACCCTCACTTGTATGTCTGACAACTTTTCTCACCTTGTAAAGAAATTAGTCATTAAGTTGTTTAGAAAACTAAGGCTTAGGTTTCATCAGGTGGCTGTGAGGAAATAAGTTGTACTGTTTTAATGGAACTCAGAACTCTATCCAAGTAAACCCAGTCATTATTTTACTATACACTTATGCCTAGATAACTGTAGAAGCAACAATAATTACACTCCTGTGATCCTCTTGTCCTTGTAAAAGTTAGTGATTTACAGTCTCTTTTTCATTTTCCTTTTCTTCTATCTCTCCATCTTTGTCTCTCTCGTTTTCTCTTCAGGTCATTGGTCAGAATTAGATTTCAGTGGGTGAATGTGGCCGAGCTGATAAATCCTGTCATTCTGTTTCACGTGCTAGAGGCTGTGATGTAGCTGAGGTCAAAGTCATAGTGGTCACTACCTTTTTCTTTTTTCAATGAACTCTGCATAGCCTAAAGATCTGGGCTGATGCAAAATTCAGAGGGCTTGGTAACTACATCTGGTAAGTCTTTTGTGAAACACCATGCGCATATTTTTTACCTGTTTGGGAACAAAAAAGCCTCTTAAAAGTTTCTGTGAAGTCTTTAATTCAATTTCTCCTAGCTAACAAAGTTTGTGTGTAGGGTCCTATGCCCCTGGACAGAAATCCAAGACATTTTTATATTTGCAGGAGTAAGAGGCAGTAACTGTGAAATGCTTTTGTTAGGAAGGGGCACCGGGTTGGTCTCTGTGCTGTTGAAGTGAGTAGGGCAATGAGCTTCATCTTTAACTGATGGTAAACCGTAAGTCTTCAAAAATGCCAAGTTGTGATAAATATTACCTGATAGAAATGCCTACAGAGTTGTTTTAGTGAACTCTTGTTAGATATTTGGATAATAAAATTAAACTTTTAATGTAGTTGCCATAACTGATGTGAATGAAAACATTCAAGCGTTAGAAGGCTTTTGGAAAGATGCAAGTTTTTCAGGGAGAGATGGTATATGACAAATTCCTTCATTCATTTTTTGTGTTTTTTTTTTTTTTCAATGACACTCTGAAGTTTGAGTAAAATTTTTAAAGCATAAGATTAGACTGAAACTAGAGAAAAGTCATGTCATTCGATTAGTCTTGTACACATACTCACAAATTCTACATACACTCAATTCACACCCACACGATCTTTGCTTTCTTCATTTTAGAATTACACAATGTAATATTGGTAAGTAATTTGTTTAAATAACAGATTTGTCTTGAGTCAGGTACACCTGTGGAAGCACTCAGAACATGGGCCCTAAAGTCTGCCTGGTTATACAAAAAACACCTTTGTGCATACTCTTTCTGATATTAGGACAGATAGATCTCATTTGATATTTGTCCTAGTGATCTCTCAAACAGTGTTATTCACCTAACTTCATCATCCCTTATGAAACTATAAAGAATAGCCCTTACAAAACTACAGCTCAAATATGAAGTACCCTGTTGCATTACTAGGAGGAGTTAATTGAAGACTCTGAAAGGCTTGTATCTCCCCTGAAGGGAGCTTTTTGTATTTGGAAAAAGGCTCTAGTGATTTAGTTCTTCTGTTCTTAGGTCATGCTCTGACCTTCAACATTAATAGTCAGGGCAGACTGGATTGAGATCTTCTTGATTTCTGTCCCACCTCCATCTTCATCCTTGGAGAAAGGGAGAACCTGCAAAAGGAGTGAAAGGGAGTGAGTTAACCACTGTGTAACCAGTAACCCAGATGTGCACTGTTGAACTGAGACAAGGTAACTTCTTGGGCCAAGAATGCTGTAACACTAAACAATTTCTGGTTTAGATAATCTTTCTCTAAGAAAGCAGCTCTTTGGCAAAATTCAAGGTATGTTGAAAATTACCTGTATGATGCAAATGATTACATGCGATAAGATGGAAGGTTGCCATTTTACTGTAGCTCTTCTGCACTTAAATACCTTTCTAAAAGACATAAAGGATGAGGAAACCTTGTTTAGCATGTTTTGAAAATGTGAATGATTCAAAATAAGTCGTAAGCATGCATATATGTGCTTTGTGGAAGTTCAGAGTTTGGGGTTTTTTTTGGGTTTGTTTTAATATGTCAGCCTTAACTTAAAACTTTACTAATAATTTGCCTGTTAAATGGCATCTTATATTTTATACATGTAAGCCTCAGGTTAGTCTGTAGCTTGCACTTGAATGTTTCATAGTTCTCTAAATTTGAGTCGTTGTTCAGTAGCTACTTATTGATGTAGAATAGTAAAGGTAACAGTGCCTGGAAAAATCTATCAGAAAAAAAGGGAAGTTTCCCAATCTGTAGAAGCTAAGGACTTTTATACTGAGAATTGTCAGGTATCTTTATACATGTTATGTATATATACACACACATACTTTTATATATTTATGTATACTAGGTGGAACATGAATGGAATGTAGATGGTATATGTCTCTTTAAAAGGATGTGTGTCTTACAATTGATAGTTGATCTTCATTCTTATATTATTATTAATAATGAAGTAAGATTATTTAAAACAAACAAACAAAACCCAAATTAACAGTGGAAATGAGAACTGGTTGACATGGTCAATGCAGTCAGACAGAAGAGTTCATATCAGGGAGGGTTTTCATTCCAGACACTAAGGGATGGATTCTCATCCTCATTCCACATCTCAGAAATTTCTAAAGAATTAGACAGAAATTGCTCACATCTCTTCCAAGTCCAGAGCTGCCCACTTTCCGTTCAGCCTAGTTGAGCACATTCTCTGCTCTGAGGGCTGACTGGTGGTGAGGCACTTGTAGATGCATTTGGAGCTAGCAAAACCTGTTTTGAAGCTCTGTCTAATGCTGAAGAGTACATATAATCAGGTCGTTGAAACAATACATCAATGTATTCTTAACTGTATCAACAATTCCTGTTACAGGAGTATTGTCCTTTGCTGTTTAGAATAGCTTAGGTGCAGTCAGGGAGAACAGAGGAGAGTTTTAATGTCCTTTTTTTTGGGCTGTTGTCTGCAGCAGAAATCCTGAGACAAGGACTGGCTGCATTGGAGAACTGCTTTTTTTTACCTACATATGTGAAACTGCATCATATACGATATTCCAGTAGTTTTCTTTGTATTGTTGTTCTTTGCTTTCTTTAGGTGAAGGATATTCTGGCAATAGTTTGCTAACGGTATTCTGAAATGTATAGTCTGAAGAACTTCAGTAATGTACAGCAGTTGCACTACAGGACAGAAATCTTCCAAATGCGAAAACCATCAAGGAGTGTCTGCCAAGACACCCTACCTGCCCCTGTAAGCAGTGCTGTAGTCACAGGGCATCTCCATTGTTAATCTAGTCCTATATGTAAAATATCCTTTTAAAGATTATTAGATTTTTAATAGGCTGGGTTTTGTTTGATCTGTCCCATTTCTGTTGGTTAGGTTGCATTTACTTTTGTCTTGATGTTGGTTGGAAATATATATGCTTACTTAATGCCGTGTTCATTCCATCTGTTTTGGACCATTTGATACTGGAGTGGTAGCACTAGCAGTTAGGAGAAATTTTTTAAGCAAATTGCTTGACAACTGTCTTGGAGCAGGGTGGTGGACTTGTGAAATTCAAGCATCTTCTAGTGAGGAACTTAAAATTTTTGTTTGCCTAATTCTACCAGCATAGAAGAAAGTGGGTGGGAGTTTCTTTTCAAGTGAAATAGGTATTAATGGAAAGGAAGATCTTGACGGAAAGTAAACCAACTAATATATAGATGATACTTGTTTTGAAAGGTGAGTGTTTTGTTTTGGCTGCTAGTAAAGAAAAGGATTTGTTCTTGACCACCTGCTTTTTAAAATAAAATCAGTTCTGAAACCATTTTTCATCCACAGATCACTCTTATGCTGTAAGATTCAGCTGAGTTACTGGGTCACAGCAGCACCACAATATTGATGATTTTCAATACTTTAGCTGTGACAGCAAACAGAAAGCGCTGGAGCCTGATGATGACAGGTCACGTGACATCAGTGAATACCTTGTCTTGAGGCAGGATAATATGCGTGACCTCCCCAGTAAAAATGCATCATTCCGTATGAGCAGAACCCAGAGAACTGCATGGACAGCACTAACACCAAGAGACACAATTTGTAGTACTTGGTCCAGAAGAGGAATGAGATGTTGTAACGGTGTCTAGCCAGTCACATCTGGGTCCAGAGTTGCCCCGTAGACTGAAATACTCCACTCTTGTCTGTTCCTGAGACTTGGTTGCCATGGTCACAGCTTTAGAGAGATAAAGACTTTCTTTTCCTGTATTTTGCATGTATAGAATGGAGTCATAGCAGTGGTGTTGCTGCTAGGTAGAAAACCCTGTCTTTTCCCTTTCGTCCATCGCTATTTTTTGCTCCCTAATCAAAAGCTTTGGGGCTCATTTGTGTTTAAAATACTTCAGCTTTGAGAGTTGTCTTTATTTCTGTCCTCTTTCCTGTACTGCCATGTACAGGCTGTTTCTTTTGTTTACTATTTTTATTTTTATTTTAAAAGCAGAGTCAACGTATTCCTCACAAATAGCTGTTTCTGAACAATAACCACCCTGGCTCAGTATTCTTGTGACTGTTTGCAGTGGTCAGAATGCCTTTGTCACATGTACACGTTTCTCCATCCTTCCCCCGACTCTGCCTGCGCTGTGCTCCCTGCCCTCCCATTTATTTCTCTTAAAGATATATTCAGGAACCACAAAATACAGATTTCTTCCTTTATTTTGTCTCTGCCAACTACTCCCTCTGTAGATTAGTATTTTGGGCTCTGAAGAAGTGTAATGTACACTGGACAAAATAAATACTTTGCAATACTGTTATCATCACCCACCCTCTTCTATCACGCTCATTTCCTATGCACTTTGTGCCCTTTTATTGCAGGTCCAGATGGACACCTGAATCTGTACATATAAATATACGTATACACAGAGCGAGACCCATGACTAAAAGGTATATATGAGCAAGCATGTTTTTTAAGAAAGGAACAATCTTCTAGAAGGTGCTACATATAAGGGATTTGAGGTAGCTGTTACAACTGATACAGAAAAGATTTAAAGATGGAACTTTAAGTTTTTGAAATTGATTTTATGAGATCATAGCCTTCTGTCTGTAAGAAACTAAGCTCGTTGTCTAGGGCATTGTTTTCTATTCAATGTTCCTGTCTATAAATGTGCTTTAAAAAATAAAAAATATTGTAACTCCTCCGTGTGAGAGGCCAAGTCGTATTTCTTGGGATTTTTTCAGCTGATGAGAAGCTGATTTTTCTCTTGTCCAAACTACACATACAAAATGGTATGCTTGCTATAACATGAACACTGACACTTAGAATTTGGTAGGTAGCAGAAGTATTCAGTGACCCAACAACCTGTTTGGTTGTTTCTCAGTCTGCATCCATAGGTCTGTAATATGTAGAAGTACACTTGTAAACTGTTGAAAATAAGATATGTGTGTGCAAAATACAGAAAATATCAATTTGCTTTCATGTACATCCAGACTGCCTGTTTCTCCCATTCAGGCCATGGTCTTCAAAGCTGAAATGCTACTGGCCTCATCCTCTGCAACTTTACGACTTATTCTGGTCTGGTTCTTTTTCTTTCAACTAAAAATTTTTCCTTCAACTGGAAGTTGAAAACTTTGCTCTGAAGCTGTTGTTAGGGAAGAAGTTCTGATACATGCAAAATAATGCAGGTCTTAAATGTATTTTCATTTTTTAGTCCTGGATATATATGCATGTATAGGAGGATTAAAAGTCAGGCAACTCGGATCTTGATTTTTGTTGGAAACGTGGTTTTGTCCTCTCTTGCCTTAATTAAATTATTGCATTCTATTACATATCCACAAGATTATTCTACAGACTAGTCTGACTCTGAGGGATGACTGGTGGTGAGGCGTTTGGAGCTAGCAAAACCTGTTTTGAAGTTCTGTCTAATGCTAAAGAGTACGTATAATCAGGTCATTGAAATGTTGATACTGTGCCCCCAAAATTTTTAATAAAAAAATTTATTATAATCTGCCTTAGATCCTTGTCCATAAAAATAACCTGATACCTAGTAATTTCACAGGGATATTGTATAATAGTCTTTCTGAAGCCCTTGAGTATTCTAGCAGTGAATTGTACAAACAAAAGTGATACAGAAAACAAGGATGGGTATATGTGTGTGTATGTACTTGTAAATATTCCCTGCATAGTGAACTGGATGCAGAAGGCAGTAGAGAAAGCTTAGTTCTTCACACTTAACAATAAGGTAGAACAACTTCTTCCTTCATGACTTTTGTTCATCTTTTGCTCTGAATGATGCAGGGAGCTCTGTGAGGAAACAGGACATGCTTATAGCTTTAAAGAATACATTGCATGTATAAGGAGGGCAAAACATTAGCTGAGTTACTGTGTTATTGCTAAACTTCTTCACTTTGCAAACACTATAAAACTTTTCAGAATGCGAGTTTGCTCACATGTCTAGTATGAATTGCATAATCCTTCCTTGTAGGCGTCTGTGAATATAGGTTTTGTGTTCCTGAAACGCTGAAGTGTGGCAATATTGGGAACTTCGTAGCTAGTGTTGTTTTGGAGTATCTCTAGGCACTCCAACTGTAGAAGTCTTTAGGCGATTTGCTTTCCTTCCAGTAAATATCCAGTTCTGTAATGATCCCTGACACTGACTGCAAATCCTGGGAAGGGATGAAGAAAATGACATACTAAAAACAACTGGGGTAGATCCTTGTTTTTTCAGCGCGATATTATAGTAATCTGTGGTATTCGATTGATTTTTAGAGGACAAAGAAGTAGTTGCATTACTTTCTTCTGCTCTGAATTCAAAGGCTCTTGGCCGTATAAATAACTGAAGTGACAGTATAGTGAACAGAAATGGATGAGTGTCAGAGACATAATTTCAGATACAGAGATTTTATACGCACGTACACGCAAACACTTGTCGTATAAGATCCCTCAATCCCAGTCCAATATTTTTAGCAGGTGTTACTGATAGAACTTCAATGTTACACACTTTTTCTGGTAGCAGTGAAAGGGAAAATTCATGTTGTATTACTTGAGGCTACAAAGTATTCAAACTTAAGGGAAAAAACATTTCAAGTTATAGCACATACTTAATACTTTTTAAATCCTTCACATGTCTTTTATCTCCAATATTTGTAGGAAACATCCCATTTCAACAATTTCTTATGAGTTTAATTCCTACAGGAAATGTATATTGTATAATAGGAGCTCATTTCAAATAATTTAAGCTCGGTTTAGAAATCTTTAATGTTAATTACGAAGTAAATATTACTAAATAAAATTATCACTAAAAGAATATGACTGAGTAACCTAGGTATTGCCTAGAGCCACACAAGTGATGAAATAGCCTCTGAAACATCCTAGTCATATTCCTGACTACTAAGCTACGTGTAGTATATTCAAGTGTTTCAGAAGTGTCAGAGGTAAAGATGGTTTGTAGGAATGGAAGGAAATATTTGAGCTTTCCCTTGCTATTTGTAATCTAGAACACTAGAGGACAGCACCAAAATATTACATAAATGTGTTATTGTTTACACTGTTAATGATACAGATGTTCTGTGAGGGCTTGGTGAGACAGAAAACAAATGACTGTTTTGAACAGAGTTAGGGCAAGTGGTATTCTGCTGAATTTTCTTCTTTTGAAAACTATATCTGACTTCACACACTGTACAAAATATCTTAAGTTTCTTGTGGTCTGAATCGAAGGTATTTGCTGCAGTGATTTTTTTTTTTTTTTTAGAAATCTTTTTGTTTTTTTTAAAATAGCAATGCTGTAGGATAGACCCTTGTGTGAAATTACATTTTTAAAGCCCAGAAAATGAGAAATTAGCTGGCTCATCTGTACATGTTTCATGAGTTATCTTCTCGCATGGAATGTACTACATTAATACTATGAGATTTATGCTGAAATATGGAACAGTGAATTTCCCTGAAAAAAATTACAGTTTCTGTTGTGTTTCTCTAGGCACACTGGAACGACATGAAACAGGTGAAACAGCCAAAGCAATTCTTGCTTCCATTGAAGATTCAGAATATTTAGTGGCAGATGCTCTACTTCCTGTGTCTCAAGGGTCAAAAAGAAATAGAAATGCTGGATACAAACACTCTAGCTCTTACAAGCATGGCATGGTCTCTTACAATCTTAGTCATACAGAAAAACCTTCACATAAGGTAAGAATGAAGAGTAAAGCGTTTCTCAAGAGCAATGATTTGTGTTCCAAATTGTTTACCCGTTTACCGTCACTGACGTGTAGCCTTATGTAAGTGGCATGGAGGCCTGGCTTTACGTTTATAAAGGCTAGTTCTGACTGGCTCAGTTCTTATACCTTCAACCCCATTTCATAGAACAAATGAGGAAGGTGGAGGAGTGCCTTATGCAAGGTCACCAGTAGCTCATCTCAAGGATTTTCACAGAGACCTAGCACCCGTAGTTAGACCCTATTTCCATGTGCCTGTGGCTTATGAGTGTGCCTCTTAGCAGTAATCTCAGAGCAACTGAACCCACCGGTTTGGATGTCTGTGTCTGGAGAAAAAGCATATCATGGTACCACGCTACTGGCATTTGCATTACTGCTTTTCTGTGAAACTGCAGATTGCTGTTATCATTCAATGCTAACTTTTATTGGGTGTTTGTTTTCTGTTAACATCCTTGCAGAATGGAGTGCGAGTGCCTTACATTTATATGAGTGTGATTGAATTTGTCACCTTGTTGGTTAAAAAGAGGATGGAGATGTTCCTTGTGAGATACTGGGCTGTAAATAGTACAAAAGTCTTCAGGAGAGATTTGTTCAGGGATTGTACTTAGCTTTATCTAACAATTTTTCTACAAAAGTCGTTAAACCAAATAATTGCGACTGATGGAAAAGATGCGCTCTTTGTTTTTCATGTTTTTTTAAAAAAAAGGAAATACCGTACTGAAACCAGTGTCAATGTGGTGTTAAAGCTGAGAAAATTAGCACAGACACACCATGTAATGAGACGTAAGGTTAAAAATACAATAGTCATTCTATTTGCTTGTGGCCTAGATAGACCTATGTTTTTATCAGGTATATGTAGATATTTTAAAAGCCTGTATTTGCTAAATGCAAAAAGCAATTATTAAAACTGTCAAATTTAATACAATCTCACATACAATAAGGTAGGTACTACCTTATTCAGTTGAAAGACAATGGTGCATACACTTCTCTGAAAACCCTGCTTGTGCATCAGGAGTGAATAAAGTCACTGAGCTCTTGATACAAGAACAGAGTCCCAAGGTTGGTTGTTTGTGTTTGACACTTTTTAATCAATGTGTTTAGGGAATTCCATTCTCTGCCATAAACAAAGGCAGTAATGTCTGCTATTCCTCAACCCTGAGTGTAGCTAAAAAGTATCTTCCCACAAGTATGGGAAGGTGAAAAATGCTTTCCTTCAACTCGCATGTGGAAACAGCCTTCAGAATGGTCTCTGTTTTTTTTCTGGCTTTATTAGCTACGGTAAATGAAATACTGGAGATTCCAAAATGCAGTCTGATAAAGTACAGCTTAATCCAAGTCCTCATTCTTGAATTTTCTTTTTTGATCTTTTTCTTTATTGTACCTACAAATTTACAGATAACTTTGAGTTTATAAGGCTTGTTGTTTAACTCTTAATATTTGTCTTTGACCTTTTACTAACCTTAGTCTGATTTCTAAAGTTCTTTTTGATCCCATTTTCTGAAAAGTCTTATTAGAGCGTAATCCTGCTGAGCATGTTGTGTGGCAGATGGTGCACTACTTGGCCATTGACACAGAATCTGATCTCACTGTTAGTTTATTAAAAGGAATAGTTTCTTCTTGCCTTTTAAAGAGGAACAGCAGAAAAAGTTACAGTAGTTATGTTTGGAATGTAATTTTGGTCATACCTATTAAATTGAAAATTGCATGGATTTAACAAAGTGGCTGGCAAAAAAACCCGTGCTGTTCATGGAATATGGGAAAATAGTTTTTGGTAAATTTTAAAGTGTGGAGTTTTAATATGCTTTGGTAATTATGACCTTAAATTGTAAGTAATGTCATAGTAGGTGGCAGTGGAGTTGTAATAATAATTTATAGCGCTTTTCTTGATCAGACATACATCTTGGCTGCTCTGATTTCTCAGTAAAATATTCCATTTTTATGTTTAAACTTTGTTCATTAATTGTCTTGTCCCAATGAAAACTTTTTATTGAGAGAATATTATTGAGAGACTTCCCTATGACTGTCAAAATACCTTTTTTAAATTTATTTCACTTTTGTTATTACAGTCTTGTTTTGTTAGTCTAATTTCCTAACAAATGAAGTTCTATACTTGGGGAACCACTTTTCATTCATCAAAAATCTGTCATCCATTTACATCTAGCACCTCTTCTCACCTCCGTCCCCGTTAGAGAAGGTTCTGTAGGTTGGTGTGGGAGATGCTGGCAGCTAAATGTATAAGGTGTAGCTGAACCTGGGAGGAATGGAGCAATGGAGGTCCCCTTAATGCTATTCGAGAAGCCCGATACAGGCTACCAAAAAAAGGAACGTGGAGCTCCACAGCTTTTCTTAACACCGGTTTGTTACTACTGAGATGGAGGCTTGCTATGAAGTCCGCTGTTTTTCTAAGTTCTCACGCAGGAAACTTTTTCTTTAGGTTTTTCAAAAAGTGCTGTGTTGACTCTTTTGGATCATTGTGTTTTAGCATCTTGAAATAGTCTCTTGAAACCCAGATTCCTAACATTAGTGAGAGTTCTGTGGATATCAGTGTTCCATACTGTATTTGTAAGCGTGTAATGACCACATAGATGAAACTATCATGAAACTTTCAGATTATCAAAAGGTTTGAGTGTGCATGTATATGAGTATTTCATTATCAATTTGCTTCTTTGGTAAACTGCGTATTAGAAATTTAACAACATGCTACATTGGTTTTGTTTTTTTAAATAGAAATGTTATTAACAATGTGGTCAATTTTAGCCTCTTTAAGTATTCCATTTCAGAAGATTTATGTAACAGAAAAAAGTGAGGAGTAGCTATTCTGTCCTGTTGGTATTACCCTTGTGAGTGATCCTTATTTTGTGCAATAAGGTGATCCACTTGAAGACTGCAAGTAAGGTTCAGCATTTTTTCTTAATATTTATTATTACATTTTTGTATCATTAATATTATATTGAAGACAAAATAACATTTGCAAAGCAATGGTCACTCTTCACTCTGTCCTAAGAAAGAAGAATATCCTCACATAGCAGGCCAGCTTCAAAGGCTTTCTTTCGAAACGTTTGTCATCATGTAAGTCACAGATACAAAAGCAGAATGCTTTGATTTCATGGTGTTTTGACCATTTTAATTCTCTTATTGTGCTGCACGTGCCAGTGGGAGTACCAATAACGGATGAGTGTGACAAATGCAGTTAACACAAGATCCATATTAATGTTGTCAAATCCCCTTGATATATTTAAACAGATTTTAATTATTTTCAATGTCAAAAGACCCAAAATATATAGCTTAATAGTTCTTCAAGAAAGCTTTACTTAATATGTGAATGTAAAACCTCTCATAAAAATGAAACTTTTATATTGGCCTTAGTCATTGACATAGGGTATTCATCAAGTCAGCAATTTGTGTGGCAAAGTGCCATTTGAATAGTGTATTGTTAGAATACTTATGGTCCACTTGACAAGGGCTCTCGCTGTAAATAGTGCAATTTGACTCCAGCTGTTAAAGAGTGGCTTTGACAGCAGCCAAATAGAATGGAGATGCTTTACTGCACCGCAGAAAAATCAATATTGGGTTCTTGTTCATAGTAACCTGTTTTTTCTTTTTTTGCAGATTTATACAAGACTATCTAGAGTTCATTTGTGGAAGTTTAAATATTATTTTAAAAGTGGGTCTCTTTATTTTCAGATTAATACTGGTGACGAATGATGCTTGTGTTTTAAAAAAAAATACTTTGGGGATATACATAAACAACGTGGTAATGCAGGGTGTTTTCAGCTCTCAGTTTATACAGGTGGCTGTTGGGATGTGGGAGCATAAGTTACATAACTAAGGACAAAACATGGGCTTTCCTTCCTCTGCATTTTTTCATTGTCGTAGTGCTACTGTAGCATCCCTGTGAATTTGCTAAGCATAGGGGGTTTTAAAGCAGGCTTCTTTGTTGTCCTCCTTGTAACAACCCCCGCAGATGTTGACAATCTGTAGTGCCATTGTAGATTTTCCTGAAGCAGTCTTGCTGGTGCTGAACAGTTTTCCAGCAGCATTCAGTGACACAAGGTTGCTATGATACCTGGCCAGTAGCAATAGGTATTGAATCACTGGTCTTAATTACAATATACTACACACTAGATTGTGTGCTTATGGTCTTTATATGGAACTAGCTCTCATTACACCTTGGAATCATAGTTATATGTGAAAATTGGAGCTGTGTGAAAAGCTGATTTAAAATAAAAAAAATTAAAATGCTTCAGTGCATCATAGAAAGATTTCACTGATGCACGTAAAAAGCTGGATATGTCTGGGGATTGTTTTTTTGATGTTCCAGAAACCTTTCATGCCAGAAAGTTTCCTGGCTTTTCAGCATAAATAATTTGTATATAAGTCTGTTTATCATGCACTGGTATTTCTAGTTATTTCATCAATGTAATTAGAGCTGCTTCTGAGTAAAAATGTTGGAGGAAGAGCAGCTTCTAAAATTTGTGCAATAATTGCTAAACCTTGGACTGCTGAATTCTACTACTGAAAAGCTAGACCAGAAAAGGGAAATTTTTACTCTGTGTGTAAGACAAAGATGAGGGGGAGAAATGTATTTATTTACATATGATATTTATTGCTTGATATATTTGCTTGATAATTTCTTAAAATGCTGTTCTTTGAGCATTAATGTATGATGTAGAATCAGAACATCTAAAAGGGTTTACACAGGATCTCTAAAAGTTCATTTTGATTTATACAGTTGTTAGAAAGAATTATGACCAGAGTAGTTAAGTACCAGTTACTGTAACACTTGTAAATGCATTTTAAATCGACATACCTGGTATTAGTTGTTCTAAAGAACTTATTATTCACTTATGTAATAGCATATATAGTCTGTTCTAAACAAAATAGGTAAAGGCAAGATGCTTCTGAAACAGAGGTATTTTCTTAGAGGGAAAGTAAAAGTTTATATTTTTTAGTTGCTTATAATTTCTGTACATTCTTGCTTTAAATAATAGAAGAAATCTACTTTGTTCTGTTGCTGCACAGAATAAGTAAGACAAGTGAAGACTATAGGACAATAGCAGTTATTTGTTTTAGTATAGTAAAGGATGCAATTTGAAAATAAAATTGTTATTGGAAGCCTGGAAAATCACTACTAGTTAAATCTTGCTGATGGAAAAATTGATAGAAAAATTGAAATAAGTTACAAGCACAAATACCAAATAATGCTTATCAAATATGAAATCAGGAGTAGTACCATAAACAATGGTGTGTTAGACAGATTCCTTTTATTTCCTTTTGTAGTATTTAGAGTATTATTGTGAGGAATGACGGATCTTGATGTATGAAGTGGATTACTAAGAACAAAGCAAAACAGACAGTAGAACCAAACGTACTAAGAAAGACAGCCCTGCTCAAGCAGGTCCAGAGGAGGACCTTCGTGACATTGTGGCACACTTCATTCTTGCAGATGTGGACAGTGACGCAGGCTGACGGAAATCTGAGAGCAAGCCTTAACTGTTTATTTCAATGCTGTGGACACTGTTTCCTTTATGCTTCTACAAACTTTTTTCCTGTTATTATTCTGAAAGTAACTGACTCTAAAAATTTTAGTTTTCCTTGCCTAGACAACTAATTGGACCCTGTGCTAAAGCTGAAGAAGGTGCTACAGTGTCCTAACAGAAATAATTGTAAGGTCAATGTCAACAGTCCTTGTGAAGTATTTCACGTTGAAGGACCACTTATTGAAGCTAAGCTAGCTGTTGCTGTCTTCGTCTTCTCCCATACATCAACTGCCATGCTGCAATTCCTTCTCTGTCCCTTGGAAACTGTAGCAAAGTTTGTGTTTTGCTTTTTAGGGACATATCTGTATGGATAGTGTAAGAGAGTGGCTATTGTACAGAAATGTTGTTCATGGTTGTTTCTTTTAGTTCTGGATGGGGAGTCAATTACAGTTTGAGTTTTCCTGTCTTACGTTTTACCTTTACTACTTTCTAGTCCCCAAGATGTGATTAAGTTTGCGGATCAGCCTAGTTGACTTTCCTCCTTGTGTGTTCTACCTAATTCTAATAATTCTAAAATAAATTACATCATCTTTGTTAGAACCTTTATATTTTCACGTTGTCCAGGGATGTTCTTGAGAATTCTTCACTGTTCATGATAGGAGGATAGTGAAATCTTTACAGTCGTGATAATCGTCTTTTCTATTCTAAATGTTAAGTTCCTGGCCTCTTACAGTTTAGTTACTATTTATTTAGTGAAGAAAAGTGTCAACAGGAATTAAGATCTGTGAGACTTTCCTAGGTTTCTGCATCACAAACCTATTAAAAAAAAAAGAGCAGTGACTTTTTCAGAAATATATTGGCATCTTAAATGCAATTATAGAACTAGGACTTGCATCACCACACCTTAATCTTCAAAATAAAGACTTGCTATCTGCTAGCTTCCTTCTGGTAACTAATTGAATCTCTTGTCTCCGTTAAATAGTAGAAATAAAATATTAAGCGAAATGGTGGTTCAATTTAAAAGAAATAAAAGAACAACAATGGTTACATTTCCATTCTTTTGACCTGTTTTTCTACATATTAATACTAAAATTTCAATTTGTTCTGGTGGTCAGATTTGGTTTTTGTAATACTTGTGGGAAAGGATGAATCAGCTAACCAGGTATGTCTAAGAATGTTTGCAAATACTGTCCACTTGGAAGTCTATGCTTCCAAGCAGTTCTGCTGCCTTCAGTAAGACTGAACAGCTCTTAAGGAAAGAATGATATGAAATCTATGGGTGCGGAGACTTGGCTGCTGTCCTGATACATCCTAGAGTGATGCAGGATCTGAAGAAAGTCCGGCTTGCCTATTCCTGTGTTTTCAAGAACAGCATTTTCTAGGACAGACAGGTTTTTAAAATTTAAGAATTTAATGACATGATTTCTTTTGTTCTTTTTCTTTACTAGAAAGTGATTTGCTTAGGATTTGATCTTGTACTTTTAATGTAGATAAATTTTATGGGTGAGACTCTTATAATTCTATATGGGAAATGCACTGCCAGAGCAGCCTAGGGCAAATATGTTATTTCAGCTGGAGTTGGCAGCCAGCCATGGGTTGGTAACTTAATGTTTATATACATTGGTCCTCCTTAGGACAAACCAATATTCCTATGCTTTTACCCTCCTTCTGTGGTCATTGTGGCAGTGTCTGTGTTCAGCATTATTCTCACAGGTATTTGGATGTTCATTCATCCAGTAAATTGTTCAGTATAATAATTCCTATATCCGTGAGTTTTGTGGATTGTTGTAGCATTGTTTGTCCAGTTGATGATCTAGGAAACATGGGAGACATTCTGTCTTCTGGCTTTTCTTCCTAAATGCTGAGTAAGGCTGAAGAGGTTCTGGCTATACTCATTGCTAGGCCCTATATATTTCTAAATATATGGTTAGGGAATTTACTTTTACATTCAAGATAAGTTAATATATTAAGATATAAATAGAGTATTTGAATATTGAGGACATAAATTAATAAAGCTTCATTTAAAAACACCTTTTCATTCCCTTCCGTCTAAACTTCTCATGATGTAGAGACTCTCCATGCCAAAGACAGATCTTATTTTGAGATGAGTGGATCTCCAGTTAATTATATTCTTTTTATAATAAAATCTTAGAAGAGACTTTGTCAAGCATACTGTGTTCAGAATTGCCATTCTTATAGAGTGAGCCCAGACAGATAGCGATACAAATTCTAGAGCAAAGCAAAAGATGTCTGTATGAAGTTGTCTATATATCATATACATTTCTTCAAATAATTTCCTGAAAAACAAAATGTAGTCTTGTTTCCTGCTGTTGCAAACTAATGTGAAGAATATTCTGTATATTATCTTTACTTACCAGTTATTCTTTGCTATTATATTATGATTTGTCTCTAGGATCACTTTTTGTATGTATTCTTGCATTAAATCAAATTAAATTTTTAAGTTCAATATTTGTGATGGAGAGACAGACAGAGAGTGTGGACATGAAAACAAAATATGAGAAACATTTCATTTTCTTACCAGGTCTCTACATTAAGCAATAGATGTGTTAGCAATTTTCCCTGAACAATCAAAAGTTTGTTGTGCCCAGTAGATCCATCTGGCCAACAATCTGCCTGATGGTGGCCTTCCACACATGATAAAAAGTGGGGGTTATCCAGTTGCTTAGTCTATTCATCACACAGCTTGAGCTTGAAGACTCCTTGGCTTTATTACTTACTTTGTGCCACAGACTCATCAGGAGCAATGCCACAATTACTGTTCAAAGTGCTGCAAAGATAGTAACATTTTCCACTGGGATTTGACAAAAAAAAAAAGGGAGAAAGATTATAGTGTTGGAAGGAAAGAGCTTGACTCTGTTTATGTTGCAATTGAATTGATAGACAAACGTTGGTGATGTAAGCTCAAAAAACATTGTAGCCTTCTCTGTGTGGGAGACAGAGGCATCCTCAGTAATATCACCAGGGCTGTTGTAATGAATAATATAATGAAAGTAATGTAAGGCAAGTTCAAAGCAGTTTCTTTAAACTGATTCATACAGGGAAATTAATCATGAATGGACACCTTTGTTGGGGGTTACATTGGCCAAGTGCTGAAGCCTCGGGTCAAGCATACATTGCTTGTAAAAGCAAACTGGGGCACCACTATTGACTCCGGGCTTTTTATGCTTGGTTTTTATGTGTGAGTACTTGAGGTTTAAAAAGGGTGTATTAATAAGAAAATAAGTTCTTCATGCCCCCTTCAAGAGGCTCCTCTGTCCTGTGGCTAAGTGAAGTGTCTGATGGTGAGGAGTATGAACGACCTTGGTATAGTAACACCTTCACTCTGGGTGATCCTTATCCTATGTGTAACACCAGCATTGCTTTGGAGAAGGTAGGCCTGGCCTATCTGCTCACTTTGGGAGGCTATGGATGCTTTTAGTGACAGGAATTGTTCGCATGCTCCCTCAGTTCGAAGCTCCAGGAGGTAGGAAGGGTCAGACATACAAGTGTGCATGTGTGGGTTGCCGATATGAGCTGTACTGGATTAGTAGGGGCATATGGTCTTTACGTGGAAAGCAAAGTGTAGCTGATAAACTGCATCCTTCCATCCTATGCAGGTTCTTCTAGAGAGCCATTTCAATTATGTACCTGCTGTTTGTCACTTCTTAACTACATGCATCTCTGCACATGTCCTGGATTGTTCGTCTCTTCAGCTGAGCAAGAAAGTAAGCCAGCTGTGTATTTGCAGGTGACAGCAGGTTCAGTGTTAGTAAGACTGTGTTGAATTGTTGGTTGAATTGGGGTGATACTAGAATGAAGGACCAAAAATTGTTTTGAGGAAGTATTCCTATGGAACATTCATGACGTTACGCAGAAAGATGCAGATCAGAATTTTACCTTTTGGGAGTTTATTTTTCTGAAAACCACGCCAGGCTTAAAAAAACCCCAACAACTAGTATCCCATGATTTTGTCCAATTTAAGAAATATTCAATACTAAATCTAGTTAAGCCTGTATAATATTTGTTATTTAACAAGGCAGATTTGCTGGTGTGATTTAGCTCAAACAAAAGACTGTTCAATGTTATTCTCAAACAATAGATTGTTTTTTGGTTACAGATACATAAAAATGATCACAAGACCACGCTTGTATCTAATTATTATCAGTTCTTCAAACATCACCTAAGGAATTTGAAGCTTTCTTTTGTATTGTATGACTAAAATTTTGGCATAGAAGTTACATTAAGTTTTTAGTTTTATCTGTAGAAACCACAACAGAAAAAGAATCAATTTCCTAATAGATGAAGAGGTGTTGTGTTCATGGTATAGGTTTAAGATGTGCTATTTGAAATCTGAGATTTTTGTGGAACTTGCTAACAATATTTTATGCTCATAAACCAGTTTGAAGCCCCAAACACAATTTCATTTATCTTTATATTCTAAGCTTTATAGAGTCTGCAAAAGTGTCCATCTGTTCAGCGGAGATTGCTTCAAATACTGAGTGGTCAGAGAGACTTAGCTGATAAAGGTCAAAGGAGCCTCTTGACCCTGTGGTACTTTCCAAAGCAATTGGAGCACAGGGACTGATATACAGTTAGATATAGCTTGCTAACGCCATCTCCACTTTAATTGGTAATGATAGCAGGAATACGCAGTGAAGTCACTGCCAAAAGAAAACAAAAAGTATCCAATATAGTAATTTATTACCAGTCAGTGGGTTTCACGCACTAGGTTGTTTTACCCCTGCAGTGGTCAGAGAAAGCAAAAAGGTACTCTTACACTTAACTGAAAATGGATGCCCTGCTGCTATCAGAGATGCATGGTGGTCAAATGATTGCCTGTGCCATTAGCTTGGTAATGTTTTCTCTATTGTAAACTCAGCTCCCCATGTTCTTCCTGTGCATCAGCTGCAGATTGAAGGCTTTCTCGTTTGTCTTCTATTTGTGCTGCCAATCATCAAGCTGCTGTCCACCAAGCACATTTCAAGGAGGCGATTTTTTTTTTTACCGCTATCGACTACCATCTCTAGCAACAGAGGGCTCAGGATTTAGAAATGAATTTAATGCTTTAATTTACACTGTGCCAGCCATTTTGTGCATTGTTTATATATTTGTTTTCTGAGACAATTCCATGACACAATTACAGGTTTCCTATTTTACAAAACTATGTGTGAGCACCTGCAAACATGTCTCCAAAATGTAATTCTTTCCCTTATCTATGTTATATGGAATGCTATTATTTTTTTAAAATGTTAAAGAGGAAAAAAAAGTCTATGCAAGTAAAGACATTTACTAAGCTATTCTGTATTTAAAAAAGATTGGAAAACCAACCAAACAAAACCAAACATAGGTATCACTTCCTACCATCAAGGATAAAGCATCATGAAGAATAGAGCTGTCATTGGCAATATAAGTTAATGTTTAAGGCCCCTAGGTGTAGTAGCCATGCTTCGGTTAAAACAGCTCTTGATGAGATCATGAGATGTGATTCTGAGAAAAGTTATGAGGTCTGAATGTCTGTTGACATCCCAGTGACTGCTATGATCAAGACACAGAAAATTCTTAGCCCTAAACTTACTCTGTCAAATTCTACTGCCTCACCCTTTCATTTCTGGAACTGAGGTTCTTCACATTTTAGTTTTTAAAAATTAAAACCAAATAATCCTGTTTATTGTCGATGTTATTGACTGCCACAGAGGTAACGAACAGTAAGTGATTCAAACATGTAAATGCTCTTGGAAGTTTCTATTGAGATTGTAGTGTAATTAAAGGTCAGACTACGGCAAAGATGGATGGCAAAAATAAATGTTAGTTGCATTGAAATAAGCGTATTGATACTGTATTCTTAAACTTCATTGTGATATTTCAGAAATTATATCGAGAAACTTCTTAAAGACTTTGAGATGCAGTGGTTGTAGTGATTCTGTACTAGGTTTTGCTTAAAGGTACTTGTTTGAAAGGGTGAAGTACATGTACCTTGGTCACAGGATGTCTTCGCTGAATACACATGAGCAGACTGTGGGATGGGGGTATTTTACTGATTAAATTAGCAGCTTTCTTTATAGTAAGTATATTTAATAATGAGCTAATTACTCTTTAAAAGAGGAAGTCTTGCTTATCTGGCAGACTTTATCATGTACTTAAGTGCGCTATTGTATTGGGCCTGTATTAAAAGCTGATAGTCTAATGACTGTCAACATCAAAAATTATAAATCTGCCAGAAAACCCAAGATAAATAAAAGACAGAAAATCTCCCACCTTAATAAAATCAGAAGCAGTGCAGCTTCTGTTAATAAACTTCCAGTACCTTTTGACAATACTGCAATTAAGCTTACCCCCACCTCCCTAATCTAAGTAAATTTTCACCTAAAAGTAAGTTGTTCAATTTCTAATATTTTCTTGAGCCTCTGTAGGCAGCAAGTAGCGGATGAAGGAGGGGACTGATCTTTTTTCTGACTTGTTTAATGTTAGTGGATCAAAATATACTGTATCACAAGAGAAAGCTCAAAGGAACACAATTAAACCCCTTGAATATTACATAATTTAAAAAACTGATTAGAATCAGCAGAATAGCTCACTTCCATAGCATGATTCATTCTGCAGGCACTAGGAACTTTGCGGCCAATTTTCTGTCACTTTATCCTGTTATGTTTGGGATAAAGTGAGAACACAATGGAGGATGAAAGTCTGTAAGAAAAAGTCACGTTTAATACTTCAGGACTTGTTTTACATAGAAGTTGAAATGACCCACGCTGTGAGAACTGAGCAATTTCTTTTCAGTGGTATCAAGGTGGCATCTAAGTGTATTCTGAGTCTGGTTTTCTTTCCAAAAATCTACCATGTGATTTTGCCACTTTATTTCCTTTATGTAAAATGAACGTCAAAACCATTCTTGTCAAATCTGTTTTTAGCACAAAACCCCCAATAGAATGCATCTGGTAAAGGAAGCTGGTGTGTGGAGAAAGTACATATATATATATATATATATATATATATGCGGAGCTGAAACAGTATGGGAACCCCTGTCAGCTAATGGAAGCGTGTATTTTAAGTGGAGTAACGTTCCTAGAACAAGTTGGATCCCAGTGGAAAAAGGCCTTTAGAGATGAGAAGGCAGCTAGGTGAAATAACACTTGAATTGTACTTCCCATGAATTTTTGTGTGGTATGTCTGTCTTAAACCTGTTGAAGATGATGGCGTGTATTAATGTATTTGGGGGCCACAGTAAGGATAGTCTCCTGCCTCCCCCTTCCCTTAGACATGGGAAAATTTTTCCTTGGGTGCTAAGGTGGTTTGGTAAAGATGTGTAAAGGGAGAAGAAAAGATGAAGAGGAGGCTTGTGAATTTTGGAGTGGGAATGGATGTAGAGGTCCTTGAATGCATCCAGAGGAGGCCAACAGAGCTGGTGATAGGGCTGGAAGGAATGTCCTATGAAGAGCAGCTAAGGACTTTGGGCTTGTCTGGTTTGGAGAAGAGGGGTCTGGGGGGTGACCTCATTGCTCTCTGTAGCTTCCTGAGGAGGGGAAGTGGAGAGGGAGGTGCTGAGCTCTTCTCCCTGGTATCCAGTGGTAGGAATTGTGGGAAGGGTTCAAAGCTATGTCAGGGGAGGTTTGGACTGAACGTTAGGCAACACTTCTTTACCAAGAGGGTGGTCAAACGCTGGAACAGGCTTCCTAGAGAGGTGGTTGATGCCTGAAGCCTGTCAGTGTTTAAAAGACACTTGGAGAATGCCCTTAATACCATGTTCTAACTTTTGGTCAGCTGTGAATTGCTCAGGCAGTTGGACTAGATGACTGTCATAGGTCGCTTCCAACTGAAATAGTCTGTTCTAGCTCTCATCTTGTCCTGGCTGAAACATCTTCAGTGGCAAACTAGGGAGCTATTAGAGGTGATAGTGGCCATGCATGGAATATAGCTTACCTTTTCAAAGCCCCCTCCTTGCTCCTGGTCTTTCCTAGATGTAGAGATCTTGTTCTTCTGTAAGTCAGTCAGAGATGATGCACAAGAGGTTTGTGAGACTCAGGATATAATTTTGGTCTGTAGCTAGACTTCTTACTTCTGTAAAGCTTACAAGTGCAGGCTTATAGGGAGCCTTATCAAGCAATGCGGATCTCTGCAAGTGGTAAAAATGTTCCACGGTCCAGAAATGTTATCAGCACACAAATGGCTTTATTTTGAGCAAAGGAGGTCTAGCCTTATTACTCAAGTATTCAGCTTCAAACAGTGATTTGTTAATTCTACCAAAAAAAAAAAAAAAGTGGGCTGTTTTGGTTCGGGATTTGGAAATGTTAAATTAAGATCTAATAGTTAATTATAGAAGCTTCATGAGGTACTTATTCATCAGTTTTTATTGGGGACTAGCCAATATTTTAACTGAAATGGCTGGTGGTGCTGTTAGATTAATTTTGAGATAATACGTGCATACGCAGAATAAAATAAAAAAGTCCTTCCTACGTCTCAGTTTCCAACAAAAATAAGTGGTAAGCTGTATCATGGCGATAAACATCTGATTTTAGCCCTGGGTATGACAATTTTTACGCTTTATGAAAACATGACTTTTCTTATTACTAGAGTTTTCTTTTTTGATTAACATACACCTCCGTTGGGGTTAACTCCTTGTTAGACTTACTACTAGTGATGCACAAAAAAAGAAGTAGCACATTCTGCTAATTTTCAGGGACCTTAACATTTATAGTTATTTTAGATACATGTATTTGGACAACAACGAGGATCAGCTTTCAAAATCTGGATAAAATTACTGAAACTGATAAAAGTTTGCCCTCTCTGTAATAGCTTCCAGAAGATTTTTAAAATAAATGATTTAAAAAACTTCCCAATTTTTCAGCTAAATAATAAAAGTAGATGGAACGCTGGTGGTCAGGGGAGATGTGTAAATAGCAAATCAGAAAGTCGGCCATGTCAAAAATAAAATTTAAAGATAGCAATGGTAGACTAGAAAAGATGCTTCTGTACTTTCTTTCAAAATTATGATTACCAAAATCCATAGGGTGTGTTCAGTACATAGTGTGGTGTTTATTAACTTGCAGAATTGAAGGAAGCCTCTGTATTACAAAATGAGTTGGGTTTTGATGTGACTATTTGAAATTCACTGTGAGAATAGTAAGGCTTGAATGGCTTGGATGTATCCGCTTAAGCGGTTTGGGTTTGAAAGACAGTCTCGTGGTAACTGAGTCCAAGTTAAGTAAAAATTGTCAGAAAAGGAAAAAGGAATCTTTCCATTACTGAAGCCTGTGTGTGGGCAACCCTGGCCTCGAAGTTGGACTCTATGGTTCGGAGACAAGTCATGCTTTGTGGTTGCTGTTGTTTTTAGCCTGGGCTTTGACACTGGGTCACTAAATCTTAGTGTGTACATTTGGAAAAAAAAATTAAAGATAATGGCAATATTTATCTGAATGTAGTAGGATTTATTTTTGTGAAATACTTCTGGAATGTCAGGAAAGGTGTAGTACAGAATGTAAATATCTGTTAATCTGCTTTTCAATATCCGTCATCAAATGCTATTCCCAGGTCTCTAGTTCGTAGTTAGTTTTATGGGTTTCCTTCCATTTTCCGTCATCTTCTCTTACAGAGAATAGCTTGTCCATATTTCCTAAATAGTGTTTTATGGTCTAAAGCTTTAGATGTCCACCACCTTTCGTTGGAATGAAATGCCCATGGCAGAGAGCTAAGATAACTTGGTAGATGCTTTTAGGATCTATGTCAATAAGCTTTCATATTGCCAATAAACATTTATTGTGACTTCACACACAGTAGCGTCACGAGATGCCTCAACAGATTGACATTGTCACAGTATTTGTTTGGATGGTGATTTTCCTAAAGGTTTCTAAATGTTGATCAAACAAATATAAATGCACAGAACAGAGAAAAATGAAAAGGATAGATCAAATAATAATAGCTTCTATTAATGTTAAAGCGAGCTTGTGAATTCCGGTGTTTGCATTCCATGGGGTTCTCCCTATGTATTAGGAAACCGCATAATTAAAGATTAAAATAATCCTAGTGCTTATCTACAACGTATTGTTTTTTAAAAAGGAAAAAGGAAAGGGATAAAAAGAAAACCTGAACAAGCAGTTATAATCTCTTACTTATGACTCCTTATGGAGATCTTTAAATAAGATTATGTATTTAGAGTGCATCCTCATCTGGTGGGAGCATCATTCTCTAAATAACAGAAAAACAAATTAGTTTTGTTTTTCTAAAACAAAATAGTTTTCTGCAACCAAATTAGTTTTGTTTTCCAAAACTAAATAGTCAAATAACTTAGAGGGTATAGAGTCAAATTTTTTCTTTGTGTTATTCCTAACTGCAATATTAATTTTAAAAATAGCTAATCGTGTAAAATCATGGTTTGTAATGTAAAAGGAGTAAGGTAAGGAGCGGTCTTCAGAAAGATGAGTTCATTGACATTGCATTCAAGTTCAAGCCAGCTGTTATCCTGTTTACTCACACTTGATGGTTTCTTCTAAGATTCAGCTATTTTCAACAGAAACAGGTCTTTGCATTAGTGGAATATTTCTAATGATCACAAGAAAATTAAAACTGACATAGTGATCTAGAAAAGTCTATATTAGTTGTGATATGGAAGTTGGTATGACAGTTTGCAAAAGTATCCCTGGACTGAAAAGTTGCTTCTTGATGCTGTCTTTCTGCTCATGCCTGCTTGTAAAGGTGGAATAGCTAGACTGAACATGGTGCTGGGAGCACAGGCTTGTGCAGGACAATAAAAACGTAGAAGTCATAAGTGCTTAAAGAAAAGGGCAAAAGCGTCAATGAGGAATTTATGCTCCCTGATGTGTGCTGTTCCCCGAAAGGTAACAGATAGCTCTTTCATAGATACAGCAGGAATCTGATAAAAGATGTTGTGTCCCAATCTCGTAACTTTACCATTGGATGATCCTCCCAGTACCTTCATGGAATGTTGTTTGGTCGTGCAGCATGATGATTCTTGTGAAAGAAAGTAGTCACTCTTCTACAAACTCATCTGGAGTCTCTCAGACAAAAATTTAGAGTTTTGTCTTTATCTTGGAAAGCATCTACCAATGGAGTATTCTTAAAGATTCAACTCTGTCATTGAGTTCAGTTTCTGAGATGTTTAGTTGCATGCAGAAGTAATAGGATGTTGTTCCAATTTGATCCAATTACAACTGGATATTTGTCATGGGCTTTTTCCTCAGAAAATAATTCTGAAATACCATCAGTTTCGTAAGAGTATCAGTGACATGGAAGTCTGTGGAGCAGGAGGTTTAATGAGATGACCTACAGACATTCCTTCCGGTAAACGTTTCTGTGATATCTATGGCTCTATGTAAGATCGCATTTCCTGTGAAAAAAGATCTTTTAAAAAATTCGTAATGCCCAGAGTCAATATTTACAAAATATTTCAATTTTTTGCTTAAAAGGAATTATTGTTTCAGACTTTATGTATTAAAATACAGCTAAAAACTAAAACTGAGGAGGAAAATAGATTTTATTGAAACATTAAGATCATCCTTTCAGAATGTGAATATTTGTCACTAACTGTCACTGATAGCATTATTATTGCAGATTCTTCACTAGGTGGTATGCAGGTTCAGTCCTTTTACAATAAAAAACAAAAGAGTAAGGAAGCAGCAAAAGAAGCTGGTATTCTACCGTGCCCCCACTCGTAAAATTTTTTCTGCTTTTCGAAGCCTGCAGAAGCTCTGTCATAAAGTTTTTGTTATGCTGGGAATACACAGGCACAGAAAGTTGTACAGGGAGAAGAGCAGAGGCATGTCAAATGTTTTTGGAGATGTGTAAGGCAGGAAAGCCACTTCTGTGAGTGGATCTTGACTGGAATATGAGATCTGAGGTAAATTGCTGTGCTTCCTCTCCTTAAAGACTCTCAGAAATTAGCTGGCACAGAAGGCAGAGACAGAGCATCTCTCCTGAAGTATTCTTTGGAAACTGGGAATGGGGGAAAAGCACGTGTGGAATGTTTTCCATACATAGAAATATCTCAACAGCTACAGGACAGACTTTGGAATTTCCCCCTCTTGACTTGTTCGTCCTTAGGATCTTATTACTGCCTGCATGTGTCATCCATTCACGTGGTGTAATATTAATATTTTTCTTCATTCTTGTGTTTATTCTTGCTCTTTCCTTCTTTCCACAGGCTCTAATGAGAGAGTATCTAATCTATAGAGTTTATGTCCTAATAGAGAAGACTTATCTTAGTTTTTCTTCTCAAATATTGTGTTCTTTCTGTATGTTTAGACTACGTTCTGTGTAAGATTCTAATGTCCACGACAGATTATCTTTATCTGGCATTTGTGTGGGCGAGTTCCTCTGTGATACTTGTATAAGGAGCTGATTTTTAATGTGTCTAAAGACATCCCTTCCTCAGGAGTTCATCACAGCATAGTACCTACCCTATGCCAAGGACACTAGCAAAATAAAAACTAATTCCAATTCTAAAAGATGTAAACTTTGTTCTTAATGCTAATTTATTTAAATAATGAAACTGCAAGAATAAAACTGAGTTTAAAATATATTTTCAAGGTGACTTTGAACATTTACTCATGTTGTTCAGCTGACACTATTACAGTTCATCATCATTAGGTTACTGTTTAATATGTCAGTCTAAAGTTGTGAGTAACTGTAGCTGTTCTGAAATCTTCATTTCTGACAGATTTTAGGAGGATTCAAAAACTATTTTCTTTGGGTATTTGTTAACAGCAGTAATCAGATGTGTGTTTATACCAGCACGATTATCACGTTAGTATGTGGAACTGCAGTGATGCTCTGCAAAGCCGTTGCTGTGAGTGGCCTTTAAATTTGGTGAAAAAGTATGGGGAATTTTAGAAAGATCCAGGTTGGAAATAGAATGCCACAAGGTGAAGTCAGATGTTCACAAACACTGTAGTAGCTCTCTAGCCTTTTTCTCTCAATTGTTTTCATCTAAGGTAATTAATGTTTAACTGGAGATCTAGTTACGTAGGTTCTTTATTGTTGATGATAAAGTATGTGTGACTTAACTCAGAATTAGGTAACTTTAAGATAATTTTTCAAGTTTTGAAATGGCAAAAGGCATAGTCTTTATCCCAGACATATATCAAATTGCTACAAGACATACAGATTCTAAGGGTTTGCAAGAATTTTGCAACATCGTAGGATTTGTGTTTCCCTAGATTTATTTTTTGGGGTCAGGGCAGCGGCGGAGGGATACAAACCTGTATTCTTTAAAATTTTTCTGAAAGCCTTTCAGCTTGAAATGAAACCTAGCAGAAGAAATACCATCCTAGAGTTTTGGCTAAGATAAATGAGATCTACAGTATGGCTGTATAATTGGAGGTGTTAGGGAGCCTGTATTACAGTATTTCCATGCATACATCTCTGTGTATCTGAAGCTATTCGGAAGAAAAACCTTTTTCCTTAGTAAGAAGTGAATAAATATCATTAAGTTGAACTTAATAGAGTTAATAGATTTGGTCTAGTCCATATGCTATTCTATGCTGTTACCTTGAAAATTACAAAATACTATGGATTTGTATTTGGACACTTGTGTTTTTCTTTCAGCCAGCTGATACCAGCTGCATTCAACAGCCCTTTACTATCTTACCAGTTAAGACAAAATGGAGCAATGCAAGCTTTCATGTTCTCTTATTTGATCTGGAGAAACTTGAGGAGCTTCTGTCATCTCAACTCGATGGATTAAAGTCATCAAATTCATTCCACAACTGTGACACTCTAGAAAGAGCCAAAAGCACTACTGAGAAAAGGGCACTGACATTAAAAAGAAATAAAACTGCTGGCTCCATATCTCCAGTGGATGGGCAAGTAGATACTTACCTGGTTTGCTCAAACCAGGTCTGTAGGGATGATAATGCAGGTAGGCCTTTGCAAGAAAGTGGTGGCATGAAAAGACAGCAAAAAATGAAGAGTTCAAGAAAGATCAGAATGCAGCCATCAGGAAACGTTGATGTCAACATCACCACCGATGCAGCTAAACTGCTTTTGTCATGTCTCTTACCATGGGGTGTAGATAAAGAAATAGACAATCTTTGTGTTGGACACTTAGATATCTTGAAGCTTCAGTGTCCTGTTTCTTTTGGACTTGTGTCAAATAAAAACCATCTATCGCTGCTGCTGCCGGGATGGACATGTACTGACTGTGGTGTGCTAGAAGAACTTGCGGTAATCAACTTGTTCTCAAAAAGAGTGCTTGATTTATCAAACAAGTACCTTGCTGCAACTGAAGGACAAACTGAAAAGAAGGATGGACCAGAGAAAAATGTTTATGGAACGAAGGGATTGGAAACAGTATTCTTCTTATTTAGCAGAATAGCTTTAATCAACAGGATAATTAACATACCTTCAGCAGTTACAGGTGAAGTTGAAAGGTAAGAACTTTTTCATTATCAGTCTCTTCTTCCTTTATAAAAAGTGAAAAAATATGAAACAAACACTTTTTGTAAATATTTTTTGCAGTAGTTTGCATTCTTTCTCTAGAGCTTTTTTATAGGATGTTCTTTGAACAGGATGAGATTGGGATAAAGCTAAGTATCTTTACATTTTTCTATTTAGCAGATGAGAACTGATGCAAGAAATTTTTTCAACAGAACAAGAACTTGAATCATCTAGTTTCACACCCTGTTTTTCCAGAGTTCACTCTTTTCCTTGCAGTTTAAACAAAGCGGAATAATGAGGTCTCTTCAGGCACATTGAGAGACGTGCATTAAGCACATTTGTGCTATTTTTATCTTCCGCTCTGTAAGAAATACACTTCCTTTACCGTGAAACCCTTGGCTTCACAGATAATAAAACATGAGAGACAAGAACAGACTGTCCTGGTTACACTGTTTAAAGTACAGTGCCCCCAGTAATAACGGCAGCTGCTGGGAATGAGTGCTTTATCAGCCCTTATGTTGTGAGAACCATCCCAAATAACATTTATGTTACTCAAAACAAATTTATTGACTAAATGCTTTTTCAGCATTAAAGGCAAAATAGCATGCTCGACATTATTTGACCAAGTCAAATACAGCCCACTAATCAGACAATGGGTATTGTCCAAAGACTTTTGTTTTTCAGAAAGCCTAGGCTGGTCTGTATTTAGCATTTTAAGGACAATTAACTTCAGTGTGGGTGATGCTATGGCCCAGATGCAAGAAGGGGGACAAAAAAATAATGATCCTGATGCTGCAAATGTCTGTGCATCTTTCATAAAGCTCTAGGCATTCAGCATATCTTCAGACAGGTACCATCCCGCAGGACAAACATACATTTCTCAGATACTTTTACTGCTGATCACGTTGCCTACTGGTCCATATTCAACTCAAGCTCTTATACGAAAGGTTGTTTCCAGGTTTTCAGCTTGAACATGAATTCCTTTCCATGCAAGAAGGGACTTCATGCTTGCATTGTGTCTTAGTACCCTGTTAGAAAGACATTGTGTGAGCTAGTCATCATACCAGAATCAAACATTTTCCTAGACATACACATCCTGGCTTTGGAACATATCTCCCATAAAATTACAAGTTATTAAAGTTGTTGCAAGAAAAAATGCACTTTTTTGTGTGTATGTGAAAACTATACCATATAATTTAGTTTTCTCCAGGAAATATAAAAGCTATCATCTCTTGTAGAAATAGGTGAATTTTTCTACAAAAGAGAGGGGGAAAATTCCATAATTTTGGGGTTTTAAACAGTTATGAATTTTATGCAAGGACTGAAGTGTTTCTTTTGGGATTTTGACATGGCTTTGTTTGGATTGTCTCTTTTTCCAGAGCTGAGTAGCACACTTATTTATATCTGTCTCGTAGCGAAGTTTTAGTTTGGTGACATCTGTGATGCTCTAACATGGGCTGTTGCCTCTCAATGGTTTCATCTGGATAAGAGCACTTGAGTTGTGTCCATTCAATTCTTTTTCTTGGATTTTGGTTTGGTTTGGGTTTTTTGTGGGTTTTGGTGTTTTGGGTTGTGTTGCTGTTGATTTTTTTTTCCCTTAGCTCCATATTTTCCTTTTGAGTTTCTAAGCAGCAAGTGCTTTGGGCCTGAATAGAGGCAATACAATTATTTTTCCTGGCGGCACTTGCACCCTCTTATCTGCTTTTGAGGCTGTACCTTATTGTACATTCAGAAAGTAAACAGAGAAGTAGCCACAATTTGTCTGTATTACTGAAGGAAAAAGTGTTCTTTCTTAAGAAACTTGCTCAGAACTAGATTGTATTTGCTGCGTTTTTATCTACGCACACCTCGGGGGTTTTAGTCACGTGGACATTTTCCTCCTTACTGCTGGTGACAGGAAATTTTTTTTTTTCTCATCATGGCTCTGTCCCATAATAGCGCAGGGTTTATCTTTTCCCCTGCCTTCCAAGAATTGTTTCAGAACTTCAGACATGCTAGGCTAGTAGGACAGCTTTCACAGGTTGTAAGGGTCCTGGTCCCTTAAGTAGTACAAACAGCTCTTACTAATTCAGTTGCTGATATGAGAGGGGAAAATGCATTCTGATGTCCTTTCAGTAGCTTATCTGCCAGCAGAGCCATGAATGTTTCTCCATCCTATGAAAGTTTACTTTCTGTTAGCAAACTGGTATGAACTCCAAAGTTTTTAAACTTTTAAATTAAAAACTGAAGAAAGAATATCAGAACAGATTATCCAGCGACTAGGACACTTGCTTAACGTGTATTCAGCTGATCTTCATAGTTCTGCCTGCTTTGATGCTGGAGTATGGACTTGCATATTTCTTGTAATGCAGCAGTGTGTAACGACTAATGACTGGTTTAGTAATATCTTTGCGATCCCCAAGTGTTAATGCTGACCCACTTTGCATATAGCAATGAAATATTGGGCTGTAAGGAGAATTATTTTAGTGTCAGTCAACTCTGGCCTTGATCTAGGGAACGCGGTAATTAAGTTTGAATCCCTGTTCTTTGGCATATCTGGTGATTTTGCTGTTACAGGAGAGTGAAAAGAATTTCTTCTTTGTTAAATAAAATATGCACACTTGTATACTTCTAATCTGGAGAGTCAAAGCTGGAAAATGCGTTTGATCAATTCATAGACAATAGGTACTCTTGGATAAGTCTGGTATTCTCATTTTAGCAGGAATTCTGTCTTTGTCAGCATGTATATGTACGTTTCTGCTTAAACCGTGAGTTTAACAGGTGGTACTTCCCCCATGAAAAACATTTAGTTGAAAAAACTCTTGACTAATTGCTGTCATAAGTCTTCAGCTTGTGTTTTGGATCAGTAAGTTTCAGATTATAGTATTTCTGTGAACTATTAGCTATTTAATAAATTAAATCTGTGGAATGTGAAAATACTGAACAGTGAATGACATTCTTCAAGCACTTGTTATCAGACCAGTACAAACCTGGGTTGTTTGGAGGGGTTTTTTTTTAAATAAAAATCAGTAATTTTTAGCATAATTTGAACATTTCACCAAAAAAATGGTCATAATCCAAAAAAGAATAAAGTATGAAAAACATGGCTTTGGAAAAACTTGCACCTGAGTCTATAAGCACATTCATAAACGTGTTTGTTTATCTGTTGCATTTTTGCAACTTGACCCAGCCTATGGAATTAAAGGAACCTGTAGTAAAATGTGTCAGAGTATAAAAGTGGGACAGAAACTTGAAGAAGCTACTCAGAAGAGATCTTCAACGAATTTCTCTCCTGCCTTTTGCATTTTGTATCTGCAACTTGAAGCTCTCAAGCTGAAAGCTTTTAGAGTTGTTTAGTATTGCAAAGCTTTTGAGATATTATGGCTTACTCTTGATTATAGTGAATTTGAATGGTGAAATAGATTTTTTTTTTTTAAAAGACACCGAAATATAGTTTGTGCAGAGTCCTTATAGCAATGTATTTAAAAGAAATAGTTTAGAATAGTGCAAGGGTTTGGAGAAGTTGTTCCCCTTTCTTTCCCCTCCATCCATATCCTTTGTCTTCAAGGGTTAGGTTACAGTGTTAGTCAGTGACAAAGTACTGAAGAGCAGCAGACATACCCACTAGTCTCCTGAATTGTAACCATCTACTGAAAACTCAAGTATTGCAATAATATTCTGAATTATTTAACACTGAAAAAAATAGAAACCTGTAAAATAAAGGTGCTAGTTTCCCTTGAACTCTTCTCCTATGTAACAGAATAAAACAGTACTATTTGTTTGTGAAAATGATATTTTGAATCAATTCTTCACATATGACTTTGGTGCTTTAATACAACATAGAAGTTAACTGTAAAGAGTTTTGAGCCGAATGTGGATTTCCTGCCTACGGATGGTGCTATTCAGTATTCGTGTACAAGTGAATGTTTTGGTACCAAGTTGTGGGCGAAAAAAAAAAATGCAAGTGTCTTTTAAGGAGAAACTAAATTGTCATTGAGAGTAATTGATAGCAGAGTACCTACCTTTAAAAAAAAAAAAAAAACCCACCAAAAACCAAAACACCAAACAAACAAAAAACCCAACAAAAACAACAACAACAAAAAAACCCACACCAACAAACCTTACCTTAAGGCATAAGATTTTTGTAAATATGTTCAGGTTTTGTTTAATAGTTTCATATTCTCTCAGTCCACAGAAATCAGAATCTGTACATGACAAATGGCGAAATATAGAAGCAGTAACACCTTCGTTCCCCAGGTTTTATGGAGAGTTACCAAGCAGTAAGTATATGGAGGACTGGCAATATTAGCTTTTTTCCACATTTTTGTTGCTAAAATACATCATTTAAGTTCAGTAATGAAAAAAAAATATATATTCTTTAGCTTTGGACAGGTCCAGTTGGCAAATACAGAAAGTGGATTATTCTGTTGTTTTCTTCTGTGAATATCACAAAAGCATGTAAACAAATTGTGGACTGTTAAATAACACTGGAATCGATGATGTCTTTTCTGTGATGTCAAAACACTCAGCTGAGTTTCTAAGACTTTTTCTAGCAATTTGAAAAACAGAAATTTAGTAAGACAAACATTCCCCCATCACCCTTATCACAACTGCATGCCCACCGAGTGATGTATACAGCCCTTCAAGCAAACGGTTGCCTTGGTAATACAGGCGTTTTCTTGACTCTTCAGTAGTGCCCTTAGACTTTTGGTTTTGGTTGGAGGAGTAATCTCTTTGTGTTAATGTCCTACAGGCAACTGTTTGCCAACCTTGGCTTTGCAAGCCAAGTCCAAGTTTGTTTACAATACACAACTAACCAAAGAATGTTTAAATAAAAACCTAAACAGAATATGGATATTTGTCAGTATACATCACCTAACAAATAGAGTGTTCCTATTGCAGACTAGGTCCTGTCTAGACTCATAACACAAATTTGTTCAAGTCGTATCTTGACCCCCTGCTGTGTAAATAAGCCTTAATATCCCCATCTAAACCCAGCTTTTAGTGTAGCTCTCTTTCTCTGACTCTCGTATGCACCATAACTGTAGAACTTGTGATCACAGCAGAAATGCCTGTTGGAAGAAAGAGATGGAACATGAAATCAAGTGACAATAGAAAATTAAGTAGATGAAGGGCATGGAAATGGTGTAGAGATGACTAAAATGTTCATGGACATAAAAATAGTTTTACTAAGTGACCTAAAACTGCTAGGGTAATCTAACTCATATCCCATATCTCCTAGTGCACACAATTGTTTGGATTTGTAAATGAAAATCTTACCTGAGACCTGTACATCTCTCAAACATTTTAGGAATGACCAGTTCTTTAACATCAAGGATGGCAGAAAGGATGATGTTAAATCTTGATTCTGCTGACGTTTCTGGACTTTCTGTGTACATTTACAGCTCTTCAAATAGATGGGAACAAAACCAAATTAAAACAGGAGTCTTTATTGTTTTGCATACATGAATGTGAAACTGAAGTACCACCGCAGAGCACAAGGCTAGATAAGTGCCATATTGGCTGTACTGTTCTTGGTCAATGGGGATGCCTCCTGAAAGGCTGTTGTGTTTAGACCAGAGTAGCCTCGGGTCAGCTCTTGAGTCAGTAAAAACTAAAAAAGCTGTTAGTTCAAATCAGCATTGCTTGAGTCTTTCCTCACATCCAAGATTTTGGAGAGCTGGTTCTGTCCAACAGGGGGAATGTAACTGCAGACTCGGCAGGTTTGTATTAAAGAAAATACTTGTAAGTCAGAGGCGGGGGAGGTTTGAAATAACAACATTGAGCTTTGACACAGCAAAGTTTCCAAAATAGTGTAAAAAGGAAAAAAAGCGAAATTCATCCTGATATATAAAGAAATCAGATAAAATCCAGATTAAAACATGAGAAGGAGAGGTTTACCTTCCTGTGATCAGTTCTGCCTCTCTCGTTTTGTCATCCCTTTTTATGTTTTCATGTTAGCCTTTACATTTTGTGTTACAGTGCAGGCCGTGTCAGCCGTCAGAGTTAGAGGATAAAATACTTGCTCTTTCCCTGTCTTTCTGTGAAATGATATTAAATGTTCTAGTGTTCTTTTTTGCTCTTTCCTTTTTCATTCTTCTTTGTTTGATCATACTTGCATGTGCTTTTACACATATTTATGTATTATATTAGATATTGACATAGTTCCATTTATACAGTCACTTACTGAACAGCATACTTCCCCCATTCAGAGTACACTGATGTACCCCGTTTGCTTTGCAATATGCAGGTACTTACATGATTTTATCCAACCCCAGTCTGCTGCAGGAATCCAACACTTAAGCGAATGCCTATGCATTGTGTTGTCATGGTACTCGTGAATTTGGTGTTACTGGGACACACACAGTTGCTACTTACAATTCAGTTTCGTATTCTCAAGACGTTGTACCTTACTGGCAATCAGAGATCCTTGTGTGGATTCGAAGGATTATAGAACCGATTTTCCCAACTTAATTCTGGCCACAAAAATTGCAGTAAAGTACTGAGATGTCACATTTGTCTGTTGAAGTCCAAATGAGGAAGAAGTTGACTAAACCAGCACAGCTGCCGGTTCAAACTGTGCCTTGCTTTGGAAATAGTCTGAAAAATTGGGATGGGTAGTAATAAAACTCACATGCAAATCCATAAATGTGACATCTTTCTTAACTGCAAGAATAACCAGTGAGTCACTGGCTATGCGACATCTTGACTGCACTCCAATGTTGTTGCCCTGTAGCAGAAAAGTAAATCAGGCAGAACTGTAACTGTACAAAATGTCATTGAATATATTTTTGCATAGCTGATGCTACTGTTTTGAAGGTAAAGAAACACGTATTCAAGTAGTTTTAGAATTCACACAGTAAAATCAATAGTTATGTAGTACAAATTGGAAAGTGTTCTCAATATCTTTAGAAAATTGATGAAAACATACTCTGTGGGATATCAGACCTCTGTTTGGGAAAAAAAAAAAATCTGTTTGAGGATAAGAATAAATGTTCAAACAATACATTGTGTGAGCACTTTGTGCTTATTGTATCATATGAAAGCGTATTCTAAGAAACTGCGCTTTTTCAGATCTTTTCAAGTATGTTGCAGAAGTGAAGAATTAAAAACATTAAATATCTTTCTATTTGTGTACTTCTATGTATATTGTAAATTCATAAGTTATGTATGTGTTTTTCAGGTGAAAGTAGATATCGTCCCCCAGACTTTGGGAGTGTTTCATTACTGAAGCTCATTTGTTGTTGGAGTGACCAACCTATAAAGGTAGGAAATAACCTGTGTCAGTCATTGCAATGTAATCCTTAAGTAATATTAGCTGTAATTTAGTATTTGGAATCTGTAATGTGACTAATAGTTACGAATTTATGGTGAAATTATTACACAAATCATGTCATTCGGATCTATGGAAAGCAGATGATTATTTCAGTATGAAGTACGCTACTCATTAAACTATTTTGCCTTAAAGTGCATGTTTAGATGTGGGAAAGTAATGGTCCTACTAATCTTTAATCTAGGTGATCTTGTTCATAGCACGTGTTTAAAAAATGAGTTACCTGTTCTCTAACAACCAGACGTAACTTACATTATAAACGCCATTTCACGCTCCAGGAAAATAAGGCCAAAATAAGGGCAGTGTCATGTACCAGCATATTGTTATAGAAGAAATGGAAAACGTCATCTTGAAGGGATAAATAATACTCATTAGAACACTCTTCAAGAATTACAAAAGTTATGTGTTCCCAGGCCGGGTCAGATGAAGCTCATGCCTGTTGTTAGTGAAGAATCTTACACCTTGAGAGATAAATTACTCTTTCTTGAGAGCTGGCAGGTAACTGTGAAATAGTCTGAACAGTGAAATCTAGAGACCATTTTTCATTTTGGAGATATGCATTTAAATCAAGTTGTGTGGTTGCTTG
This sequence comes from Leptosomus discolor, assembly GCF_034619465.1. Classification (NCBI taxonomy): domain Eukaryota; kingdom Metazoa; phylum Chordata; class Aves; order Leptosomiformes; family Leptosomidae; genus Leptosomus; species Leptosomus discolor. The sequence goes on along the minus strand of NC_141401.1, from coordinate 20,969,831 downwards.
AGTGAGTTAATGTTCAGGAGAACAAAACTCAAGACGGTATACAATGACCACAAGGGATTTTACTCCAGAAAAGGGAAATACCTATTACAAGTGTATTATGTTACTTTTAAAATCGAATGCAACTCTGTGCAGCGTTTCATGTACAAAGAATATTTTCCAGAGCAGAGGTTTGCAGGGGTACTGCAGTGATGGTTTCCTGTTCTATAGACAGGCAGCAAAGGTTTCTGCAGATACTCACATTCAGTTGAATTCAACATTTTACCTTGAGCTCATCTGTTGTTTATATCTCCGCTGTCTGCACATCTTCCATGTTATTTCAGCATCCTTCTTCCCTCACAAACTGTCCCCTTTTCTTGCAATCAGATTTTTCCTTTTTAAAGTTGTTTTAATGTAAAAAAAACCAACCAATTACAGGACCTCTGTTTCAATAGTTGCGATTGTCATGTGAACTCCATATAATCTCTTGCTGACCTGGTCAGCTGCTGGAACTAAAGAGTAGAGTTGCATAGCCATGAAACTTGTATTTGTAGTATAGCTAATTATATGAGATCTATGTATTTGTATTTTCCAATTAATTTAGTTACTGATCAGTTTATACAATGATAATGGTCTTATCTACCATGGGAGGGTAGTGTGCAGGAAGATAAGGTGTGGAATAAGCTGCCTCACACTTTTTTCACCTGAAAAGACTTTAAAATTTAAGACACTGAAATTGTCATATACTGCAAATACCACGCTGCCAGTGCTTCTGAAGTTTTAACATTATTCAGACACAGCTTTGTAGTTTCAACAAGCTTTGTTAACCTGCTCTGCAGTGCAGATTTTGGGGTTTTTGCAGCCAGACTGTCATGAATGGTGAATGTTTTAACATTCAAAATAATTTGTGATGTTGGCGATTAGGTGTGGGTACTCAGCACACATGATTTATACAAAATTATAGTTCTGGTTGATGGTAGGGTGGCTTTGTTAAACCTTTCTTTATACAAACACAGATTCATGGCCAATTTATCAATCCTGAGCGGCCTGATTAAGCGCTCGTGTACATTTACCTAAAACATCGCTAGTTACCTAGCTTTTAAAAACTTTTTATCTTCAGCGGAGGATACTGACTCTCAGACATGACCCAAAGGACCTGCCATTTATTGATTCCTCATCTCCTTACAGTGCTGTAACAGATTCTGTGCAAAGGAAACTGAAAAAAACCTGCTGCAAATGATTGATCAGGGGTCTACTGACTTGTTGAGATTGAAGGACTGAGGGAGGTCTTTTTCTGTCTTAAATTTTAAAAAATGTGTGTATATTTAAAATAATTTTCTAGGATTTTTTTCCACAGGTGATTTTAAAGGAAAGGTCATCTTCATGCATTTTGCTGTTCTTTCAGATAAAATATAGCTTGTGCCACACTCTCATCCCGCCCAGAAATTACTTAACTCTGCTTGTCTTTTCATATAGATAGGAAAAAAAAAAAGCTTGCCCTGAAACATTTAATATGAGGAAACAGTGGTTGCATTTATAGCCTTAATTGTTCTTACTCTACATTTAAAATAACCTGTTCCTCATTTATATCTGTGATAGGTATTTGGTCATATTTTAATTAAAAAAAAGGGTGAACATTAAAATAAAACTTAAAAAAAAAATGTTATCAGAATAGTCAAACTGCAGTGCAATCAAAATGTTTTTCCTGTGGTTGACAGGAAACCATATCCATATAAGGATATCCATATAAGGATATTTTTTTTCCAGCAGAAGGATTTCTTTGATAATTATTTCCTTGCTCTTCCTAGCTCCTTAGTCTTCAAATGACAGATGTTGAAATGACTTCTCTGTATATATTTATTCAGGCATTTCAGGATGACGACTACGATAGGAAATAATTTGCTTCCTTTTTTCATGCTCTAAGAGCTTTTTAAATCTCATTAAGTGAAGTTAGTTCTTGTTAGACTTACTTTTCTCTCCTTAATATCTGTATTTATAGCTGCACATAGGCTATTTATACTTTCTGAGGCATAATATTTCACACTCCCAATTAAAAATCAGGTAGTACTTACAACAGTGGTTACAATTATTGGGGAAAAATGAGCACATGTATTAGTAGCCAACAAGATCTAGAAAGACGCTAAAGATGACGTGGAAACTATCAAAGAAAATGGAAGGTGCTCAAGTAGATTTGTTTTCTGTTAGAAACAAGCAAAGCTTCTAGAGAGTCTTAAACTTGATGATAATGATAGATGAGGTACATGAATCCTTGGGGAAGATGCAGTGAAAGGACAAAACTACACTGAGCACTGTGGAAATGCAAATTCAACAAAGTTGTAGACAAGTAGCATGCAGAGACGTACAGGTGCCTCTACAATATCATGTTGTGCCATTTGCTGCAGTTTTTTATTTCATTTGAAGATGTATGGGGAAATAACATATTACAAATGCCGCCTGGCTGGAATACACAGCAATGGTGCACGTAATGAATATCTAATCCAGATTAATGACAGGTTCTAAGCAGATCAGAACACCATGAAAAACACATAATGTGTGCAGTTCTCTTGTGTGCCTTTAAGAATTTTTTTTTGTAAAAAAATTTTCCCAGGACAATGACAACATGTCTGTGTTGCCTTCTCTCTCTTAATTACGGTGGATATATTGCAAGAGTCTGCTGTAAAGTCAGGATCTGTAATCCCAAAGCTGGGGTTTGTATGGATGTGAGGAACAGAAAACTGCTGTTGGTAAAATAAAGCGCTTTTATAACAAGACGAAGGTTCGTGCTGTGTTAAAACACATAGGGCTGGGTTCACTTGCTGTGAACTTTGACACCGTGGGCCTGACTATGGTACACTTGTCTACAATAAAGGATTTTGTCACCAAGGACACCTACAGCCTTTGTTCTGCTTAATGATTTGAATTTACAAGGGCAGCTAGAAATGTGATTGAGGACAGCCCACAAATTCACCCTACTTGATTAGTGAGATGAAACTGTCTCTCTTCCAGCAAATTTGAGGGAGCCTGCATATCAAATTCAATTCATATTAAACATAAATAATTTTAATAGATTGTTTGTAATACAAATATCATATAAACATAACATGTTTGATATATCAACATATTTAACTTAATATTTCATATTCAGTTCAAATTAATATTTAAGTTTAGGTGAAGTACACTGTCCTGGAAACTTTAGATTCTCTATGTCTTTCAGGCAATTTCTTGTACTTGAGAATTAATACCTGAGGGGGAAAAAATGTATTTCTTTTCTGGAGGAAATGCCAAATGAAGAGAAGGTATGCATGCTGCCATCTGCACCATGCTGAAACTTAGACTGAGTAACAACGGCAAAAGTTTGGGCCCACTGTGTGAGGTCTTCATGTGCCTTATAAACATCTTAGGTCTTAAACTTTCTCAGTTCTCCTGAGGCATCTCTGCTAATGTAAAGAGAAGGAAAGTACTAAGTCTATCATACCGTCTTAACACCTGTCTGTGGTGCAACAGCTATTGCAAGCGCCATTTATAGGCTGTTCGTTACTCCAGCAGATGTTCCTTTTGGAATAAGAGGAGTTTGAGGAATGGTATTTTTCTTTCTATTAGACAAAAAATACAATAGTATCATGTTTGAGCTAGAGGAATAGAGCATCACCACTAATAACAGAACATTGTTGAAGCTTTTCAGAGAGATACTAGACACCAAAAATTCTAAAAAAGTCAAAATACAACGTCCTTATTCAGTCTGTGAGGCATTTTTGCACACGTCAGAAAAAAAATGAAGATATTTGTTGTTAGCTGTTGTCACCGTGTGCTTTACTAACATGTATTGTCTTGACCCCTTGAAATCAAGGAGGCAGTAGACAACTGATTCTAATCTTAAGATTAAAGGAAATTAATATTTAATTAGCGGGAAGTAGTCACAATCAACAACTTGCACTGTTTTACTGCTGTCCAGTTAACATTTCTCAGTACGTATGTAGACACACATGATTGTCACTGTCTGAAAGATACTGGGAAGTGTTGACTTTCTAATGATATTCACAGGAACAGTTTTAAAACTTTGTAGTAGTTAGTTAAAATTGTCAAATGCTTAGATAAATAATTGAAGTACTGATATCATCCAATAATAATTTGCATTTATGACAGATGATTGAGGCAATGCAAGCGGTGCTGCTGGCAGAAGTTCAAAGGGCTGTGACTACCTGGAGAAAGACGGCAATCTGCAAAGAGCCAATGACCTTAGTAGAGAATGGAAATGGTAAGTTCTGGACACTGCCAAAGATTGAGGAGAGGGATCTGCAATACATTAAAAATCTTTCTTTGCAATGCAGGTGGAAATTTATTGGTATATTCTTTTAGAAGATCTTTCCCTAGTACTCAGAACCTGTTAGGAGTATGAGTTCATAATACATAATTTCTGTGTAAGACAAGCCAAATGGCCTATTTCTGACCTTATCAGGCGATGAGTATTCTCGCCTGATTGTAAGGGAGTTAAAGGACTTTCACGCTCCCTCATCAGCTCTGAACACTAAAGAAGAAAAGGTAAAGTTTCTTTGATGGTATGATAGTTCCGGTATTGTAAATACATTTGCAAATAAAGCAAGCAGTGTGTTTGAAAGAGAATCAGTAAATCATATTGAAAAGAAGTTTTACAAATTTATCTTTTCAATAACATCAGAACTTACACAGCACTAAAAATTAATTGCTTGAATTTTATAACTTCATAATGTAATACAGAATATTTTATTTTTCTTTTAGAAATAACCTCCCTGCAAGGAGATATCAAATGCATTTTACAATCAGATAATTTAATTTTACAAGAAGCTTACTCTTTGCAACTTTACAATAGTGCTAATGTTTATGGTAAAAAAGATTGAATCTGGATTTATGTTATGAAGGTAAACTTTTTTTTTTAGCCATTAGCTGAGTCTTAAAATTAAGTGACTTAAATTTTAGATCCAATCTTATTAGTGAGCCTTCTCTTGAGAAACTATAATTTATAATCTCGAGTGTGTGTGTCTGTCATGAAAATTTGTTACCTATCTGCTTGTTCCAGGGTACTAAAAATCATCAGTGATACTTGCTTCAGACCATGAAACAAAACCGTGTCTCTATGATTTAGACTGTTGGAATACAGTGAAACTCAAAATGTTTTGAATAATTGTCATAGATGAGTTTATAATCTGCTTACACTCAAGATTACTTGGAATTCTTTTATTTTTTTGTGTGATTTGGGACAAGATGCGTTGTAACTAAAATATCCCCCAGCTGTAAAGTTCGTATACAGTTTTGACTTCAAATTTCCTGAATTATCAGGTTGTATTTCAATGTGGTTACAACAAAAATGGAACTCTCTGAAAGTCACAAATGCAGATATCTGCAAACTCCAGATGTGTTTAGGTATTTTGGTTTGTTTCAAAACTTATAGTAGATGAAAAAACATTTTTTATGTAAAGAGTGCTGGAGTGATTACAACAGGCTAGTAGGTACATGTTGTTTAATTCTAATTATTAATGCTTACACAAGTTATGAATTCAGGGGGGTTATGACAGCTTTCCGCTATCTGAAAGGGGGATTTGATTGCTTATATGTCTAGTAAAAGATTTTTACTGTCATTTTGTTCTTAACTCAATTATTTGGAGGTTATTCAATAAACAACTAGAAAATTGCTTTGCTAGAATGAGCACAGTGTTCCTATGCATTTATACTGACTAGGCCTTTTTTCATACTTCATGGTCTGACCTACATAAATATATCCTACAAAGCAGAGTGGATTTTAACATATCATTGTTCAGCAATTGAATGTATTCTGGAATAGATAAAAAACATACAGGAAGACTAGGAAAGAGATGATACGCTCTAAGTATTAAATATCATACTAGCTTTCATTTTACTCTCATTTCCATTCATGTTTTAGCTCGTTGCATTATTTATCACAGTATGTAAATAGCACAAATATTTTTGTTTTGGTTTCTGTAGTTTTCTAATAGGCACTGCAAACCTTGATGGGTTTATTCAGAAATGAACAAGTTCTTTTTTGTGATTTCTAAGATGCTAGAAAGTAAAAGTGTCTGTGGCATGTCATGATATGCAGAAATTATTAAAAACCCATCCAGGACAAAGTCTGCAACCAGTGTAATTGCTAAGACAAGTAATTATGTCTGGTTTTAGTTGTTCATCTGATAGGTATGTCATATCTTATTAAATACTCTGTATTTGTGGGTTGTACAGTAACTGTCGTCTTGTGCAACATCGAGGTAAAGGTTAAATATTGTTTCAGGTTTTTAAGTCAGAATTCAAGACTAGGATCATGCACTCTGACCCAAAATAAAAGTATCTGAATCTTGGTTGCCATCATCGTTGTATTGTATTACATTTTTGTTTAATTGGAATTAACAGAATTGAGCTGGAGATGTTTAATTCAACAAGTTTCCGCTGAAGTCAATAGAAGTTTTCTTTAAAAAGTCAGACAGAACTTTCAGGATTTGACCTTCAGTTTTTATTATCTTTAAAGTTTATAGTATATTATAGAGTTGTCTCTTCAGAAAGCTCCTGCATCTTTACATAATGTTTAAGGGTGGTAACGTTTAGACAAGAGGTTCACTTGCTGAATAATTTAAAATGCCATATTTTAGTCTGTGGTTCCTTACAGACAGAATTGCTTGTTAATTGATTAAAAAAAAAAAACAACCACCACACCAAACCCATAATATATTTTTTCCGTAAACAAAGTCAAGGAATTAAAAAAGCCATTCACGTAAAGCATGCCAGAGAAAGGGTTAACCATGTTCTGTCCTAGTACATTCTCCCATTGTTGCTAAAAGGAGATATAAATGCAAACAATTGCAATTTCTTTATGTTAATGCCCGAGATAATCACTTTGGACCTGTTCCAAACATATTGATAGCAAACTCGCCGTTGATTTCTGCAAGCTTTACTTCAGTTCTTCAAAGAAGCAGAGGTTTTCCCTAATTTTTTTGACATTCATCATAATTCTGAAAGTACATTGCAGTTTATCCCTTCTTGCCTTTTTCCTAAACACTGATAATCTCAGGTTAATGGTATCATTGAAGAGGTTGTCGGTGTGATATTGTTTTCCACTGCTATCTGAGTCAGAGCTTAAAAATCTGTTTATCCACTTTTATTTTCATAAACCAAGAGGAACTAAGTTTGCTGGCATTCCTTGTTCATTTTTCGTTTGTAGCATTTGATCTTATGACATACATCTCTAGTCCCTACCCAGCCATGTGCAGAACTTCTTTGATTGGAGCAAAAATGGTGGCAATACCACTGTTCTCATATGACAGCCAAGCGACTGGTTATGGAGAAACTGGATAGTCCTTCCTGTAGTCGATTTTAACCCTGTCTTCAACAGTATTTATTGCCTATCCTCAAGGCATTCTGCATGGAGTCATCTACATGGAAATCTCAAAATACTTGCAAGAGTAAGAGTTAGAAATGGGGTTCCTTGACCTCCAGTTGTGTATAGGACTGTGATCTCCTTTTAGCTGCTGCGCTGAAAGAGTTTCCTATGTGGCATTCTTGGATACCTATATATTCTAATGCATAGGGAACCAAAACTTTTCTACCTGAAACAGCGTTATAGCATACAAGTTCTTCTGGAATTGTGTGCCTCAAGTTTTTGTAAAATGCGAAGTGCTGGATTTATTTACCTTTTAAGAAAATCGTGAGGATAAACGTGTTTAAGAAGCTCATGCTTGGATATTAAATTGAGGAACTGATGTATGTGATATTCCAGGAGTGTCAAAAACTGGAAAAGTGAAAGAAAAGCATGAAGTACAGACTTTATTCCTAAATGCAGAATATTATTTTAACTGCCTCTTATACTTGTGAAAATTTTAAATATGAAAAATCACACCACTAAGACTAGATTGCAATAAATTCTGGTTTGCATTTAAAAATTTGTAGTTTAAGAAACTGTTAATGATTCAGGCTTTTAAGTATATTTGAAAGCTATTAGCTATAACCTCATCTTTTGTATGTGGTTTTGGAGCTCTTTAAACCATTCAATTAAATAAATTGGTTCTTGCAGGAAAAAAGCTCCTGCTGATAAATACCAGAGTGAAATTAATGGTGGCAATTGAATTCCATAGGTTAGTGTAAAGAATTGTCAAAGACTTATCTAGAATATAACAATATGTTTTCTTAAAATGAGGAATCCATTCAGTAATGGTAAATCAATGAAAGGCGGGATATAACAGCTTCTGTTCACTAGAAAAGTATAGTGACCTGCAGCAGAGGATTTCAAACACTTCTATTGTCTGGGTTTCAGAAATCTCTCCAGTTGCAGACAACTTTTTATATGTCGACTCCTAGGAAGCCATTCTGTGACTGTGTCTTTCTGTATAGCAAATGGATCTTCTTGGTGCCTGCAAAGTCTTAAGGTTTTGTCAAGGAAGTGCAGAGAAGGAGAAAGGCTGTTCTGTGCCTGATAGTTTCTTTCATTTTGTCATCTTGTTACAACCTACTGCCTTTTCATATTAGTCTAAGTATGCATTCTGACTCTGTATTGAAACAAACAAAAAAGACCCAGGAGACACTCCTGACTGAGCATTAGTCTGTTTGGACCATTGATATCACAAAGATTGCATAGCATTTCAGTGATAACTTGTCCTTGGTTGCCTGATTACTGGGGAAATAACTTTTAGGGGTGTAAAATGCGTTGATACTCTTATTTACTGTAGTCACGTTAATATAATTTGTACTGTTTGTGTTCTGGTGAAATGCTACATGCCCAGACAACTTGAACAACATCTGAGGAACCAATTTCTGGCTTAACACTTTACGTTCAGATAAAGGTACATTTGTACCCATATCCTTACATTTCCCTTACTGTGTTAGTTTAAGTTTGGATTTGGGCTTGTGGTGTATGTGATGTACTCAGTCTTTGAAACTGCTCGCCTTGCTGTGCCTGCATTCCATATCCAACAAGGATGAAGGAATGGGGCAAAATCTGGAGAAAGGTGTCTGGGCAAAATGTGCTGGAGTCCTAGAAATCCATACAACCACAAAATGAAAACTATCAGTGTAGCTCTCAGGAAATCTCTCTTCTCTTGTGGATTGGCTACTCGTACTAGCGGGGATGAAGTCAGGGAGGGGAGGAGGAGAAACCCATGGGAGGATTTCTGATAAACAACAGAAAAGGCTAAAGAAAAGAGGAGAATGGGGTACGAAGGAACCGGAGGTAAAAAGAAAAAAGTCTAGGAAAATGGAGAAGAAAAAAATTAAATAGAAGCATGGCAATGTGAACATGTACAAAAGGTTTCCAGTTTTCCAACAGAAATCACAACCAGAAAACTGGTTGCTGATAAAAAGAAAAAAAATCAAGAATAGAATTTGATCCCATTTCTGGTACGAAAAAGGCTATTGAGATTAGTTGGAAGTAGAAAATGAGGAAATTTTTATAGTGTGCATGATTTTGGATTGAAGGAAATTGAGAAAAGATATAATAAAATAGACAAGCAGTTAAGAATCCACATCTCCTAGAAGCATGGGTTTTGAAGAGCACAGGAGAAAATGCTCCTTTTTATCACATTCAAATCACATGAAAGAAGAAAGACAATTTAGTTGTCTGAAAGAAAACCAAAGACAGTAAGAAGCATCTTTCATTATGACAGACATCCTAAAGGAAATCAAGTGAAGGGTTTGAGTTAGTTTTTATAATTTATTTGTTAAACTCACAAATCTTACTGGTTGGGTTTGTGTTTTTTTTTTAACATGCAGATATTTGAAGAAACCTGAGGTGATATACCCTATACAGGCTGTTTCAAGACTTTATTGCTTTAGAGAAACCTGCTGCTTTCTCAGACTAGTTTGGTTTTTCAAGGGTATTGAGGTTAAGTATCTTCAGTTTAGCATATGAAGGTCTAGAATATATTTCCAGAGCTTGTGTTTCCACTGGCCAAAAAGTGCAACAGGACTAATAGATTGCACATAGTAGTGATTAAATTACATGTATATGAAGCCACCCTAAATTCTTTTCAAGCACAACATTTCTAGTTTGTATGAAAATGCTGCTTGCAAAATGTAATGAGAGCTGATCTGGTTAGGTCAAAGTAGAGTCCTGTTCATGTGAGTTGGAATCTGAATCAGGCTACTATTGTCATGAGGTAAGCCTAGGTTTTGGTAAAAATGAGTGAGAAAGTTGACATGAAGGAATGTCAAGACTGTTTGTTGTCAAGAATGTTTACACTTCAGGAATTCTTTTCATACATGGATCCTCCAAAATGCATGAACTGAAATGTCCTTCTGAGCCTCACAGTATCTGTGATTAAAACATGAGTATTTCAAATGCAATTGATCAACTGTCCCGCTTCCTATGTAGTCTTTCTGCTTTGAAGTATTTCCAAACTTTAGTTTTAGTTTTAGAGCGACAGCTGAACCAAACATTACGGTTATATTTTCTTGTAGTTGTTACTTTGCAACTGGTTTGTCTTTGCTTCAGATATCTTCCTGTCTGGCATGTTACATCTTCCACCTGGATTCTTCCAGGCTGTTTTATTCCTTTACGTTCTCATCTTGCTCTTCTTCTTTTTCCCTGAGAAACAAGAACGTTAAAAATTATCTCCAAAATGAAATTTCCTTTCTCTGTCCAATCTGTTGTTCTTATTAGTGCAAACATTTCAGCCAACAGGAACAGGAAGGTTTTTAGATGGAACTAAAGTTTTGTGCTCCTGGACAAGTTCATACACATAACAAAATTCGCTGAACTATTAGACTTACTTCAGGCTGTTTTAAAAAAAAATTTCCGCCATGCCAGTTTTGTGTGTGTGTATTAGCAATAAGCACTGTAAGAAATAATTGTATAATCAACATTTCATCACTATTGATGAGAATTAGATTCATCTGTAATCTCATTTTAGTCTGTTGAAACAGCAAACCAATTAATCTAGCATTTGCTTGATGAATGGACTTGGAGTGTAAGCTGGTGACAGCAGTAGCTTTCCCATGGACTGAATATGTATTAAAAATGAGTGTATTACATCCTAGTTTCATATTACAAATATTTCCAGTAAAAGAATACAAATCAATGTTGTATTTTAGCATCTAACCTGTGGTTTAGCTATACCACTGTATCATGTCCTATATATCCAATTAAAACTGTATTTTGATCTAGTAGTCTTTAATATTAGTGGTCAAGTACTAAAGGAAGTAAGCTTAAAGACTCATTCTAGAACTACAGCTTATTTTGTTCCATGCATCATATATTTTACCAGAGAACTCCTTAATGTAGCAAAAATCAGATTTGGTGTGTATTTTTACACAAATCAAATTGTACAGGCGCCATCTCAGACTCCTCCAAAACATTAGGAAGGATAGGATTCACTGGGCAAGGAGGCAGTAAGGATGACATGTATTCCAAATTCAAATACATGATGTAGTTTGCACCATTTTGGTTTTTGTGTGCTTTTATCAGTATTTACGGAATGGGAAGAATCTCTGATATACCTTCTATTTAGATCTTTAAAAGGAAACAACTTTTTTGGGCTGTTAATACAAGCATGTAAAATTATCATTTTTAGTCTCTATAGTTTATTTAGATGTTCATTTGCAAGTTTGCAAACTCCACATTTAAAGCAGTGTCCCCAGCTTTTTTGGAGCAAGCCTGCTCTCCTCTGTCACCTTCTGGTTTTGTTTTTTTGGGGGGATTTTTTTTTTTTTTGAAGAGCAACCTCTTCCTTATTCTGAATGTCTCCTTGCCTGTATTGTTGTTAGCCAGAATGTTCGGGCTTGCAAACAGCATAGAATTTGTAAGTTGGAACCCTGGGTTTTTTATGACTTAATTTGGCATACAGAGCCATGGGTCAAATAAGCCTCCTGGTGTTCCCTTAGAACTGGAAGAGATGTAAACATACCGTGGAAAATGAGTGTGTAAGTCACAATGTAATGTTTTAATTTCTTGTGTGTCATGCTTTTTTTTTAAATCAAGCTGTGTCCGTATAACGTAAGTCTGTATTTGATCGAAAAAGGTAGTGAGAACAAAACCTATTGTTGTATCCCCCTGTTTAGGTTACATTTTGAAATTTGTCTTTCCCCTGTTTTAACTTAGCACTATGCAGGATATCAACTGCTCAGAGTCTCTCCTGTCCATTGTCCACATGGTGAAGTAACTCATAGGCCTGAATGGTATTTCCCTACTTCACTCTTTATTTGTCCTTCTTCCACTCACCCAGCTTCTGTAAAAAACTTGTGAATAAAACAACACAAAAAGAATACTTTAGTTCTAAGTGTAACACTTCTCTAGAATTTGTTGTGCTAATAATTCTTGCAAAGCTGAAGATTCTCAATTATGGGTCTATTATGAGAAGCAGACTGGGGCTGGGGGAAGCACGTCTGTGTATAGTCCATTATTGGTACTGAAACTTAGCCCTGTGCAAATAGCCACAGAGCAGAACAACACTGTCAGAAAACCTTTCTTGTATTTATAATAACCCCCCATATATAATTTTTCTGGGCTCTGTTGATGTTCCGTAATCTCCACCCTCCTGATACTACTTTTATTCATTTCTTCCTATAAAATTTCTTTGCTGTTTGATGTTCATGTACAATGTTTACGGGTGCACGAAGGTCGGGATAGACTCAAATAGCTCTTACCCTAGAAGCACTGGAGACCTGGATGCCTTTCTGAGAAAGGAGTGGTTCAGGAAAGGATGGATAAAGAAGAGGATCCCCAGGTAGAAGAGTTTTCTTCTCCATATTATGTGATTATATTGCTGCCCTGGTTGAAAAAGGTTTGCAAGAGTTTGTTAGTATATTTTTCTTTGGGCTCTGTTGCCTGGCTTTTGCTTATTGTGAGGAATAAAATCTTGCTGAGAGGATTTGATTGCAGTTAGCTATGGCTTGTGTTGTCTTGGGCTGTTGGGAAGCCAGACCAATCTGTAGAGTGCAGTTAACCGTTTTTCCCATGCTTTGATTAGTCTTGTGATTGGAACAGCATCTATTAAATTTATTTTTTAGGATATGTGAAGCAAGGTAGCTCCCAATTTTGAATCTTCTATTTTTTAATCTTTTAGAAGATACAGAATTGGTTTATGAACCTATTTGAGATGTATTTGAAATGTTCCTGTCCTTGAATTTGAGAATATCTGAGTCCCCTCACTTATATGAAAGGAAACTATAAAATTAAGTCAACTCAAACGTTGAACTAAACAGTAATACAATAATTATCTGGCAGTAGGACAAGTTAGATGCTTTAATAGTATTTTTTGGTTTAAAAACAATACTTTCTTTGCAGAAAGAAATGACTTCAAACTATTGCTAATAATTTCCAGTAAGATAGAAATTTTCCATTATGCATTTTATGAAAAAAACATGGTAGAACTACTTTATTTATGGAAGTTTTCATTATTAGTATTGATATTATATAGCTAACACTCACCTAGCAGAGCAACACAACTGAACAGTGCTTGTCTCTAATAACCAGAGAGCTGTCTCGGCAAAGAAAAAATGGAAATAACTCAGCGGAAGCCTTTCTTACCTATCAAGCTTACCAGGAAAATATTGAACCAGCTGGAGGTACATGTATATCCATCACTATGTAGAACATTTATCAACAGAACTGTTAAAATTTCAGGATGGAGAATTTGTTCAGCTCTGCGTGCACTTCTGCACCTTCACACATTTTCAGAAGTCTTAGTGCATCCATTTGTATTTCATGTCTCATATGTAATCCAGAAACTAGTTTGCTTTTTATATGAAAATGAGCTCGTTGTTTCAGAGCAGATAAGTATTATTAGCAGAAATAATGTTTCATATTTGGATGGTACATAAAACTAATCAGCACAAGATTACTTCCAAATTCTGAAATTTAATAAGTATATTGTTCCGTATTTTCCCTCTCATGCCTGGTTCACATTTCATGTTTCAGCATATGCTTTATTTTAAGGCCCAAAGATCCACTAAGCACTCTGTCTTGCTTCAGTATTATACTTTAGTTCTTCAATGGTACTTACTAATAAAGATGGGAATTCAAATGTTAATGATACAGAAACCTTTCCAGTACATCTGAGGAAATTTTTTCTCAAAGTGTGTCAGCAGGAGATTCCCCACCCCACTCCTTGAAAAATTCAACTTGTATCATGCTTAAGATACCTATCACTAATTCCTAAAGACCAGGTACCTGTGTTGTTCTCATATGATGGATGTTGGTCTCATCACCTGCTGCACTACTAGAAGACGCTCAGATAGCCGAGTGAAGAGGGTGAAGTAGGAACTTGAATCCAGGAGGTATTTTCTGTAGAATAATTAATAGCTGGTCTGTGTATTCTTTTCCTCTCTACCACCCTTATATCAGGATAGCTTTTGGGTTTCCTTTTTCCTTTCCTTTTTTCCTTAAATAAATTTAAAAAGAAAGAAACAAAGTATGTCTGACATAAGTAAACCATGCCTGCTCAGTTTTATGTACCGATAATGTTCTATGGCCAAATTTTCTGTCTCTCTTGGAGATGGAGTGCTGTCAAGGTTTTGCATCTCCCCAGGCTGGAGAGTTTAATGCTGACAATGAACATAAATCTTTGTCTTAACTGAAGCAGCAATCTGTTTTTTAATGTTATGTAAGTTAAGCAGGCACTGCTTTTAAATTGTGTTTTCAGGAAAAAGTAGCATATTGATATAAATTAGGAAGATCTTCCAAATAGGTGTGTCCCAGATAATCTCAGCAGATTAAGGCCGTCTTCAAGCCGCAGGAAAGAATTCGTTATTTAATTAGTTTGTGCCTCTTGGACAGTTCAAAAGGAGCCCCTTTCACTAGTGACCATTGTTATTCCTGTCAAGGTATGATATATGGTGTATTATATAAATTACACTGCTGGCAATAGACTATATTAAGGTATAGTAAAAAAAATATCATGTGTGTAAACCCATGCTTTTCTGAATGAAATTTAATGCTTTAGTTGCATGGTTAGGAATGTTTTAAAATAGGATTTGTGTGTGGTGAAGGACTTATGTCGGTGACAAGCACACTAGAAATAAAGCTAAAGCATCAGTAGAAGGTCTGATCTAATAGACGTAGCAAGCAGATCTACCTTACCTGTGCAGGGACAGCAAGGCATATCACAAAAAGGAATAGACTGACAGACAGGGCAGACAACACCATGGTTTCCAGTCTTCTCGTGATAACTGTACATAGCAGCCATATTCGCAACTTCTCTGAAGTTCTATATCTTATAAGGGAGTAATTTCACACAGCCTGGAGTAAACTGGTTTTTGTGAAGGGTTTTGAATGGCCAGCACGAACATATGTTGTTGTTTAGTTATGCCCTAATATAGCTCACAGCTATTATAAGGCAGTGTTCTTTTTCACTCTTTGACTGTGCCTCTCAAAATATGCCTGTCACCATTTGTGTTCTACTACCTAAAAAGGCTTTAAGGGGTAGGGCTGCTCAGGAATAACTGCCCACCCTTCCTTCACTGCCCACCCACCCCCCAAGTCCTGCCAAAGTTGATGTTGCAGTTTGAACCTGAACTGTGTGATGTGGATGCGTTTTTCCTAACTTGTTGAGTGAACAACATGATAAGCATAATCTACTTTATGGAGAAGCAAGACTGATAATTCTGGAATGAGTGGTCAGATATATTACAGTACATTTGCTATCTTAAAAATAGATTCCTAAAATTGTATTATATTTTTAGGTCCATTAGATAGGAATATAATAATGCAAAATGAAGACTTTTCAGTATTTTTCCAGCGGTCTTTGTGTGATATTTGCAATTATAGATGAGATTTTAGAGTAGCCTGTGAGGGGGGAGCTGTCCTTCTTACAAAAGTTATTATTTTAGTGCTCAGTGCTTTCAGCAGTCGAGCCATAAAAGCCTTGCAACAAAACAAAAACCTTTAGGAACCCTGTTTATTGAATTCTGTTGGCTAAAACTGCCAAAAATAAATTAATAGCCATTACCACTGCAGTGCTTTTTTTGTTCACAAGAAAAATATCTTGACATATTTTTTCATTTTGTGATTGGTGCACATTTCAAGGGTATAAATTAATCTTCAAAGGATCCTAGGGAATATCTTTCCCGGACACTTCACTTATACATCACGTTGGCCATGTTAGCAATCTAATCACAAACCTGTAATTCAGCGGACAACAATTTCTTATTGTGAACAGCGTAGCAGCTTTTACTATCATTTAGGTCAGCCTAAGATTGCTGATGCACCATATGTTTCAGGCCATGGATGATGGATGGTATCCTCTGGTGCCCATCCCTAAGTGATTGGAAAGATTGAAGACACACAGTTCACTTAAGCTTGCTTACTATAACATCAAGTAATCAGCGTGATAGGCAAACCTGTGCTCTTTATGTCACACTGCCCAACTTTCTGCAGGGACATTGTGTCAAAAAAACAATCTAAGAACATTTCCAGATGACAGGCCAGTTACTAGAACAACCATTTAACAACTGGATTCATCTGAAAAACTGAGTAACATGGAAAAGTCAATACAGGTTTTTAAAACACCTTTATTTATGTGAACCAGACATGGTGTTTTGTTTTTAAAGGGTTTTTATTCTAAGGTTGAACTTACGCAATAGAAAGATGTAAAAATGCAATCCGCTCTATAGTTCAGCCTTTAAGATGTCAAAACATACTGTTCCCCATATTAATCAGAGAGAAATGCTACTTTGAAATTATTTTAAGTGCTTTAGAATTTCATTTTAAATTTCGTGGTGAGAAACAAAACCCATCAGTTTAAAGTTGTTTTTATTTCCCAGTACATGTCCCTACTGATAGCAGTCAGTTATTTTCATTTTTTGCAACTCCATTGGACCAGTATCTAAACCAGGCAATTGAGTGCATCTTTCTTTTTATCAGGTTGTACTGTGATGAGGAGTCTCTTGTACGATACAGGAGGAAAAATCTTCTGTGATACTCTAAATGTCATTTTGTGTAGAAATTCTGCAAGACTTGCAGCATGTATGCCATCAATCAGAATGAATCCATCCAAATGATATCAAGTGAGCTATTTAAAACATTATAATTTAAAACTACTGCTGGTGTACGTTCTTGCATAAATGGATATGTTTTTGTTGTAAGATAATGGAGTTGAAAGCTGAGTACCTAGGCCAAAGTATCTATATGCCATATCAACCATGAAAAAGGAGCTAGGCAGTTCTGCAAATTCAAACTCTGCAACGTGCTCATACAGCCTCTCATTAAAGACCATGTTTTTGTGTACGCATTTTCTAACTAGCAAGCATAGCTACTGCATGCACTTTGATTAAATAGCTCATAGAATTACAGAAAGTTTTTCTGAAGTAACTTTATTTTGAACACTAAATTCCAGTAGCTATTCTGTTCTTATTTTTTAATTTTGTCTCAACTTCTTTGTGTTACTTGATCAGTTACTGGTTTCACAGTTATTACATTGACCTAGTTAGGTGATTGTGGCCTAACACCAAAATAAACACACTTTTCATATTTGAAGTGTGCAGTTACTGTGAAGTGCTAGTAAAAATAGTTTTAAAAGCATTTGAAAACTAGCCATTCCAAAGTCAGAATTTCAAGGCAGCCTTTCTCTTGTCCTTTGATAGCTGAGACACTGAATTCCATAACCTCTAAAGTAAATATTAAACTAAGGTAATGGAAAGAAAAAGCTATTCTGAGGAAGAGAGTTTGGGGAGCAGGGATTAACCCTGACTTTAGAACCAAGGCCATCAAAGAGATGGGGGGGAAATGTGTTGATATTAGTAAGGCTCATCACTTAACTGCAGAGCAGAAACTGTTAGAAAGCTGAATAATTCTTTCAGACATTGCCTGAATATGTGAACCTGTCCATGTTAGACCTGTGCTTTTTACAGTCACTGATGCTTTGGTTGCTTACTGAGATGCCTCCTGGGGAGAGAGAATTTTGCTGGGCTTTACGGTGACTTGCTCTCATGTGAGGATGCTCCCACTTAAACCCTCACGCTGGAGCACTAGCGCCGAGAGCAACACAAATTGGAGTATCCAAAAGAATGAAAGCCTTTCAAATATAAAACGCAGTAGACAAGAATAGTTCAGTTGGAAGGGACCTACAACGGACCTGCAATGATCATCTAGTCCAGGCCACTTCTTTGGCCTTGTCAATGAGAGACACCTATGATTAAGGAAAAAGAACTTTGAATGTCTGAAAACACGTTTTTCTTCAAAGAAGAGTTAATGAGAGTGAATGAGAGCAACAGCTTTAAAGTTGCTTTAGCAACCCCATAAGCCAGATATACAATATGAAATAGGGTACAGAGTCAAATTCATATACTCCGAAAAATTATTCATGGAATTTTTTGCTTTTCTAAAATCAGAAGTGTCAGTCAATGTGACAATGCCTACAGGATAAATAGCCTTAGGCCGCAAATCTTTTCTTTCTCCTTTCCAACTGTTCTGACTTGGATAGCAGTGAAAACTACTGGTCGGCTTCATTTGAAAGTGCCCTGTAGAAGTTAATGTGGTTTTAGGTGCTAGTTTTGAAGTATCCAGAGTGAAGTTTGTGGAGAGAGAGGGCCAGAATTCCTGTAAGCAGGGTTTAGGTATTTAAGCAATGAAAAAAACATCTGATTAGCCTCCTATACTTGTGTTAGTATCAGAGAATAACATGGGGCCTCAGTCAGTGTGAAACACAGGCAGCTTTAAAAAAATCAGAACAATATATCCTCGGTTCCTAATGTAAACAGAAGCCACTGGTTTTAACCTGGACTTAATAGTGCCCCACAAATCAGGATTGTTTAGGTGACTGTAAACGCCTTACATTGCTCAGGCAGTGTTGGCTCTTTTGCTTAAAAGGAATGTTCCTAGGTATCATAACCATGGAGACAAGCATTCAATTTCTGCTAAAAGCAAATGCAGTGTAATAATGCTCAGGTTTTGCGAATATGTATTTTATGAAATCAGTAGCATCATGTCAGTGAAGAATGGAACCACATCTAAGTCATTAGGAAGATGGAAATTACGTTTTGGGAAAAGTAAATAACTTTGTTTCTGAGGGAAGCAGCACAGCAGGTACATTTTGGCTGTTATGCACAATGGGTTTTTTTCCCCTATCTTTTAAATGAGGCACTTCTCCCTGAAAAATCAGCCCTATCATTGCACTGAGAAGCCTGTGATAAAACTGATTATATTCTTTTCAGTCACTGCAGTTAAATGGAAAGGAGGTGAATCTTTTAACTGCTGCAATCTGCCGTCCCTTTTAAATCCTGTAAAGATGGCAGACATTTACGTTAAACACAGTGGATTGTTGGTAAAGTTAACCGTGTGCATCCAAAAGTGGCAGAATATGGACTAAGGTGCAACCTCAATCTGTGCTCTAATAAAGTAGCTGTTCATCTGTGGTCAGAGATCGTCATGAAAGACCTTGAGTTCCTTCACTTTATTTTGCAGAAAGGCCATCAGACAGCTTTGCATCATCTAACTCTATCAATCAAGGACCTCAACCACTGCTTTCTGCTGAAAGCTTTCCTGTTTGGCTCTGTTTCTCACAGACAGCTCAATAACTTGTCTGTGGAGCTGTGATAAATGTACCATGTGCTTCTAAACTGTCTCTTTAACACTAAACCGAATTTCAACTTGCAATGCTTGTGACTAATTGTTTTCATCAGAAATGTTTTATTTATTTACAATTACGATTCTATAGTCCCTGATTATCTCTTTTCATTTATTGTTTGGCAATGGTAACATTTGAAGGCTGCCCTGGAAAACGAGATTTTACTCTGTGAATAAACTGCATAGTATAAAGAATAAAATTAAAATGAACCTGTATGAACAAGAAATATAAATTTCCTATACTTTTTTTAACAAAGTATGTATTAAGCCGATTTTTAAATCTAATTTTTATTGTCTCTTATTCGTGAGCCAGTCCTCAGTGAAATGTTCCTGTGGGTTTTTTCAGTATATATAAACCAAGGCTGGTATCACACAACCTCACGCTATTTGGACACAATTGTCTGTTTTTGCTGAGGAGGCCCAAAATAGAGCTATTACAGCAAATGAATAACTTCTCACTCTGAAAGAAGGTGGTTCTTTTAGATCAGGTTGTAGGTCAATGGCAGGGCAGGTTAAGGAAACTCATATTGCAGCTGTCTGCAAATGAGCTTCCCTCCTGATACAATATAAGGAGGACTTCAAGGTTGGTAAAGGTTAAAAATTGGATTTAGGGACAAATATGTAAACTATGGGGAGGCAGAAGAGTTTTCGTAGTTGGACACAACTCCACAGGCAATTGCGTAGCTCATACATTTTTAGCACTTACAACTTACGGCCTTACAAAATCCAAAAGGGAAGACTAACATTAAGTGCAGTTTAACGATTGAGAACGTATGATGAATTTTGACAAAAAAAGCATGTAAAATGTGTTGTAGTAAATTAAGGCCCTAATAAAGAATGCAGGTAAAAGCCTTATGTTTGGGTTGGTTCCTTTAAAATAAAAGAAATTACTGCGGCATGTTTATCACTGTGATAATGTGCAAGTTCTACTTAAATTCTCAGCTGTTTAGTTCATGTGATTTGCAAAGCTGTAGTATGCATTAAGCAGCAAAGTAAAATGTAATCTTTTTAGGGGAAAAATAGCATGAGCAATTACTTCTTAACAGAAAATAAAAGCCACAGATGGCAGAATGTGGTTCTGACATCTATGAATGTGGCTCCTGTCAAGCATAATTGTGCTAAAAACTGGCAACTAAGACTTCAGTTTGTCCCAAAGTTAGATAAAACATGCCAAAATGAAGACCTAGTTTTCTACTTTTCTGTGTAGTGGTTTTAGTAGGAGAAGAAGAAAGAGCATAAGGCATGTTAATTGCTTTTGGGAATACTCTGTTCCAGGTTAAGAAGAATAAATATTGTACACTCTGGAAAGCATGTTGATTTTTAGTGAACAGGACTAATTTACACATTCCTCATTTAGAGCACAGAGGTAATACTAAAAATGGATCCTGTGGTGGGTGTAGTAAAAAATACATATATTGGGGTAATTCTCATTGTCCGTGTTGCTGCATAAATGTGCAGAATAAAAAAATAAAATGGAACGTCGTTGTTGTACTGCATGAAAGCAGGACAAGTGATGGACACCAGCAGCCTACCATGCATTAGCTGTCACTGCAGTGGCTCAGGGCAGAGGGTACATCAGATCACAGCTAGGAGATTTGTTTGACAAATTTAGTGTGCAGGACCTATCGGGAATGGTTTTCTGTAAGAGAATTATTTCATATTATTACAGTGCCAGTTGGGTACAGTAACCTTTCTGACTTCTCCTTCCCGTGCTTACACCCTTGCAAGCCCATAGTGAGATCCACTTTGTCGTATGCACTTTTTGCTACTGCTGGGGCAAAGTCAAAAAGTTTCTCTTGTAGGTGATCCCACTAGGTGTTAATCTCTTGAGTTCCTCCTCTCTCTCTTGCTGATTAAAGCATTTTCAGATGTTGGTTAGGAGACATCACCAAACTGTGAATCTAATTCCAGACTGCACTGTTCTGCTTCACACTTCTATCAGTAAACAATTAACATAAACCTAGCTGATTTATGTCACAGAAGATTCATCTGCTACCTCACAGCCTTGTAGGGACTTGTCAGGGGGAAATAGGCATGAAGCTATTGTGAACAACTTCTTGTTGACTTCCAAAATGAATTGTACTTTCATAGCTATAAACTAGATGATGGTTTGGGTTTTTTTTTCCTTGTATATTTTCCAAAGATCCCAGATATATTGCTTTCAAAGAGAGATGTGCCTTTGGACTACCAAGGCCCTGTTCAGGAGTGGGGAGTAGGGAAGGGCTTAAATAAGGAGCGTAACTGTATATTAGACACTGGTTGCCCACTATAGAGCTCAAGTCAGTTGTAAAGCAGAGTGAGTGTAATGTTTTTAAGGAAATCTAGCAGACTTCTAAAAATACACGTTATCTAGTAGCAGGAAAGAAATCAAAGCAAGAGTAAATGTATTTTACTGATGCAGTAAGAAATTCTTTCCCTTGTGGAAGCTACCACTGTCTTAAATACGTGAAGCAAAGCTACAGTCAGATTTTTTAGCAACTTTTATAATCTGTTTATAATCAAATTTTATTTCAATTGCATGCAGGCTGAAAGCACAGGAGCTGGTTACTGTTCCTTAATGAATGCACTAAGATTTAGAAGCTGGGTTCACTAACGATGAGTTTAATTGCTATCTACACACATTACTGAAGTCCCCAAATTGTATTCTGGGCACACACTTGACTCAGTGAAAAATTGGGAGAAATTATGTAGAGACAGTATGTAATTCCCCTTGGAAAGTCCTCACAAGTGCAGAGGGAGGACGTGTGACCAAGACAATCCCTTGTGCTAGCTACCCTAGTTATCGGCTGCTACAAGGGCTGTAGAGGCAGTGATAAATTTGCAGGTAGTCATCTGACTTGCCTTAATCAGCACCGATTAAAAAGATCTAAATGGTTCCTGGCAGCCCCTGGATCAGGAGGATCCCTGGTGGTATGCCAGTCACCACTGCAGAGATAAATTCCATCTATAAATGTCAGGGGGAACATTTCAGTCAAAAGTTGTACAGTGGCACTCAGAAGAGCTGATCTGCTGTGAAAGGTGTAAGAAGAATGTAAATAACATTGCAAATATTACAAAGTTTTTAGGTACATTGATTGTGGGGCCTTTTGGAGGGAGGTCATTTTCTTTTCTGTTGACTCTGAAAAGATGTGGCATAAATAAAGGAGAGCTTAAAGATAGGCAAGAAAAATTAACAGGCCTCTGTATAAGTGTAACTTTAAAAGCTGGTTAGTTTAAAGAGGAGATAAATAGGAAAGAATATTGTAGAAGTATACAGAATTATGAATTTTTTGGCAAAAGTAAATCAAGTACTTATTCTTTATCCTTTCTCGTAATTCAAGAACATGCAGACATGCAGCTAAACTGAAAGGTTCAAGCTTTAAAAAGCTTAAAAGACATGTTTCTTCATGATACCTAATGCCTCAGATTCCCCTTCAATGAAGTGGAGCAGCGTTTTTTCTCCATCTCCACCAACTGTTGAAAGTTTCCAAGTTCAGTTGCTATCTAAGTTAAAATTAGCTTGTGCAAAGTAATACAGAATTGAATAGAGCACAATAACTTGTCTGTAGAGTTTGTGAAGTAGCCTGTAGACTTCAGCACCTGAAGGACATCCTCCATAAAAGTGATTATAGTGACCTTAAAAAGATGTAGTAAAGTTCCTATAGCTTCTCTATTTCCTATATCTAATTGTGTTCACAGTGAAGTATTTAAATATGAGGAGAAGCCAAGCCGTTATCTTTCCATACAAATCAGATCTTTAAAAACCTCCCACAATGGTATTTAGAAATTTGGCCTTAACTTGCTGATTCATGCAGCATATAAGTAAACATGTAGATATATTCCTGCAAATTCATACACAAGCAAATGTAGCATAGCTGAGGAATGTGATGGCAGTTTGTGGAGCCCAGACCCAGCACAGAGTGAAGTCAAAACTCAGGGATGGAGTAGTGAGCCTAAGCCATTTGCACAGTGGAATCTAACTGGGTGAGAAAATGAATTCTGGTATACTGACCTCTCTTCTTCATGAACCATCTGCTTTATAACTCTTCTGAGCGGATGAAGTGATAAGGAGAAAATCGTTCTTGGCCTTAGATGTTCTAGGCTTGTCTTTTACTCACTGAGGAAGGAATACATTAGCTTCAATTTAAATAAATAAAAAAAAAATCTTATCTTAAAAGTAATTTTTGTTGACTTGTATTAAATGAGGTACTAAACAAGTGCATTATCAAAGTATATCTCTTCGAAGTACATCCTCTGAATGGGAACCATATAAATGCGAAGAGAAAAGACCTTAAAGGAAATGTTAGTCAGGTATTATATTTTGTGGTTAAAGACCGTCTAGGAGAAGCAGTAAAATAATCACTGTAGTGAGAATTAAAGTATGTCATGTTACACCTCCCTGTAAATATCACTTTAATTTTTTATGGCAGAGATTATTTGTAAGTTTATTTTATGTACTGCATAGCACTTAAATGTCACTGGATCTAAAACCCTTATCCAGGAAGCTCATTAGTTGAGCTGTCTTCATCTGTATATCTGCCATCAGCATCTGGTGAGAGGGCTGCTGCTGACCCTGCCAGACTTGGGTCATGAGGTCAGCAGGTCTCATTTATTATTCAAAATTGCTTTCTGACCTTTTATCAGCTGGGTCAAAGAATGCCGCATTCTCCTTGGTCGAATTTTATAGTGAAATCAGTATCATGCACAGATAATATGATTACCAATTCATGTGACTCTCATCCCTCTCTTTCAAAAAATGTACTCCCTTCAAGGCTGGTGAAGTTCGAAGAGTTGCCTGTACAAATGCATGTGTGCTTCAAGACCATGCATGTACCTTGTCGTCCTTGAGCAATAACACGTGTAGCTTCACGTCTAACGTATGCTTCAAATTGTGCATCTACTTTCCACTGTTGTGCTACTGAGACAGCTAAAGGCAGAGCTCTGTCGTTAACAGACGACCTCTCACTTTTACCACTCCCATTCTTTTGAACAGATTCCTTTTCAGTATTTATATATTCAATATATTTTCAGTGGTAACTGTATCTCCCCTGCATGTGTGTATCTGTTGAATATAGGAGAACTCAGAACTGTAAAGCAAGAAAAGCCAATAAATATGAAGATGGTTTTCTTGGAGATTCTGGACAGAACACTGAGAATCCAAAATATTTTAAAAATATTTTCTGATTATGAAATTTAGATCTATGGAATCAATGGCCAGAATGATTTCAGTCCCAAACAAGATCAAGGACCCTGGCAAAATTAACAAAGAACTGATGATTTGACATTTTTGTTCTATAGTAGATAAATAGGAAGCACAAATGATGTTACAGTAAGAAAAATTGGAATTTCTGAACACTAAACTTGGAAGAGAAAATTAGCCATCAGATCTTAACAAGCCATACTGCAATATGGAAAATTGGAAACCATAAATGGTAGATTGATTCTTAAAGGGAGTTGTGCAGTTCAGCATTATTCCTGTGGAATGATTTCATCCTTTTTAAAAGAAGGAGCCAAAGGTCACATTGGTCTTGCCCTTGAAGCAGACAATATGAGATGTCAGCTTGTGCTTTCTGACACTGCATATGATGAATAACCTTGACACAGTAATAAACAAATAACCTATATTAATGTTTATAAGCACAGTGAAGTATTAATGCAATATATACTTCAACAATATACTGTGAATATACAGCTTTCATGGAAATGGATTTCCTCTAGTAATACTGTAGTAAATTTATGGTTTGTTAAATATTGCTGTAAAACACATATTCTTTAAGTAAGAGAATGTATATGTGTCTAAAACATGGCCAACCATATATACATAAACTAAGAGAAGTACTTTAGATGTGTAGGCACTGAATTAAAATTATGTAAAAAGCTTGAACATCTATATTCATAGAAGTACTTAGATCATTGTGAATAGTTTATTTTTAGTGTTTCAAATACCCATAGTCAATCATATTTGTAAGCGAAGCTCTGTCACAAATCAGTATTCAGTAAGGTTATCAGCTATTATCTTTCGGTATTTCCGGTAGCAGAGAAAAATAATATATAATAATACTAGTACAAAGTCAAGGTGTATATGATGTTTGGTTGGAATGAGGTGTTTTCTTCCAGGTGTGGGAAGCTGGGAGTGCAGTTGTGGGGGGAGTTATAGACGGTGCAGCAGTCCTTTTAACAAATGTCTTAGCCTTAAGAACAGTCTCGTGTTCTTTACAGCTGCTCTGATGGCACATTAAGGTTCTTTGTGGTTGAGGGGTTTTTAACTGAAAATTAAACAAAGTTATTGGATATTAATGAAATCCAGTATTTCATTACACGATAGTACTTAGCCCTGTGCAGGATTTGAAGTGCATACTTTCTCTTGTTCATAAGTAATATCTGTATCTTGCAGGTTTTCTGTAATTTTATACATAATTTTTCTTCGCTTTTAACTAGACCCCATGCTCCCAAACAAGTAATCTATTTCTAGCATAGATGAGCTGTGTTGAGGTTTCTCAGTATTCTTTCTGAATCTTTTGGAAACATCTCCATGTGCTTTCACAGCTGAGTTAACCCCAGGTCCTACTTCAGCCTTTATTATTACACAAACTCTATTATAATCATGGTACAATAAATATTAACAGTATGTGACAGTTTGAGAAACACTTTCTATCTTCACACTTTCAAAACACCCCAGACATATCCCAGTGTACTTTACAAAGTGAAAAACCACATTTGTCATTCCTGCTTCTGCGTGTTATGAATGTTACGTGTCCATGAAAGATACTTGGCAGGAGGTGTGTATACAGAAGAGATCAAGGATACATTTCATAGTATCATAAAAATTATTCAAATGTTCTAAAATTTAGGTTGGAGAAATGTGGAGAATGGCATGTGTGGTGGTTTGGCCCTGTCCAGATGCCAGGTGCCTGCCAAAGCCACTCTATCACTCTCACCCCCTCAGCTGGACAGGGGAAAGAAAATAGAACAACAAGCACGTGGGGCAGACAAAGACAGTTTAATGAAGCAAAAGCCGTGCGTGGAAACAAAAGCAAAACAAAAGATCTTATTCTTTACTTCCCATCAGCAGGAGATGTCCAGCCACTTCCTGGGAAGTAGGGCTCCGGTACGCGTAGCGGTTGCTCTGGATGACAAACGTGAAACGAATGTGCCCCCCTTCTTCCTGTTTTCCCCAGCTTATATTGCTGAGCAGACGTCCTGTGGGCTGGAATATCCCTTTGGTCAGTCTGGGTCAGCTCTCCTGGCTATGTCCCCTCCCAAGTTTTTACCCACCCCCAGCCTACTGGGGAAATGTTGGGGAAACAGCCTTGATGCTGTGTGAGCACTCCTCAGCAGCAGTCAAAACCCTGGTGTGTTATCTAGCTACCACTGCACAGCACGGTGAGGGCTGCAACTCAGGCAGACCCATTACAATATGCCGTTGCTGTAGATGAAAGAAATCAAGTTTACAAGTTAGAAGTCAAAAGCAATTGTACAATAACGCTGCAGAGATTAAATGAGAAGAAAAATTTATAGAAACGAGTACTAAGTAGATTAGTGAAAAAAGTTTTATCTTCCGCTTTTAACAAACATTTAAGTGCTCGGAGATTGGCATGTCTTTATGTGTATCCATCATTATTCCTATCATTAAGCAGGGTTAAGTGCTAGAACTAAATGAACAAAGAGAAAGGACAATCCCTCTATTGTCTTTACATTGAATGTTAAGTGAAACTTCTTAAGAAGTGAAAAGTAAAGGGAAGAAAATGAATATACATCCAAAAGACTGTGCTGTACCAAAGAAATGAATAAAAAAGTCTCCTCTTTAGTGGGTGGCATTGTAAGAACAAAAAACAAGACGAGGAAGAAGGTGAGCCCTGACTATTCATTTGCACTCAATAGCTGTTTTCATGCACTGAACCAGACCAAGTGATTGGTTCTTCTAAACCACGTTTTCACTTTCCTTTAGCCCTGACTGACTGAGTGATTCCCTTGGAACAGAGCCTGAAGTGGCAGCTCTGAATGCAACTGTGAAAGCGTCGGACAGATACAGATGATGTGTTTTATAATAATACAACATGGTAATACTGCTGTAATCCAAATGCTATAAACCCGAATTTAACTCTTTACACTGATAGAATTATTTTAATCTGGTTTTTAGCCTTTTAGTTTTCCCTAGGAACAAAGAGTGTCTCTAAGTGAATTGACAAACCCAGGTACTAAGTGCCTTTCACAAACAGTGAATCTGTTTGCATGCTCTCCAAGTCCCACATAGACCCGTGTGCAAAACCTGGGGTGCCTATGAGTTTCAGTAGGCTTTGTGCATTTAATTAATTGTTGAAATTAGGTATACTGCTGTGCTAGAGCTGTGCAGTCTCCAAACATTTGACTAAGAAGGCTGAGGCTTTATTTTGGAGCTGAGAATTTATTTGGGTTATTTTGGAAAAGAATAGGCAGATTCCAGAGCACCATTTATATTCTGGTGAAAGTGAACTTGTCGTCTGCTCTTTTGAATGTAGTTATGGGAAGTCCTTTGACTTTTACAATATCTGTTCTAATCTTTTTTACATATCCATTAGAAATTTATATGCTGCTTGCTGCTTAGCCACCTTGGCCAAACTCAGGCTGTGGTACATCAAGAGCAGCCCTATCGCTTTTTTAGAAGTGCACCTAGTTAACACCGAGATGAACTCAGTGCCCCGAGCAGGTGGTGAGCATTCTGTGATTTATTTCACAAGGATGCAGTGTTCTCTGCTAATTGTGCTACAGCCATCGCACTGTGCTTTTGAAACGACAACAAAGGTCCTGCTGCACATTTGTACCTTTTTTGTTCCTTGCAGCGTTTCCACTTCACTCTCTTGCGAGCTAATGTGCAACCTCTAGTTGGCAGTTTTGTTTCCTGGAACACTGAATTTGTTTTTATCCTTCCGTATGTGGAGGGGTAGATATGGCTGTCCTTAGATTCACCTCTGATTGTGCAGACAAGCTAGTAGTTGAAAGCATATAGGAACAGAAACAGATCAACCAGTAAAAGAGAAGAATACCAGCAATACAACTGGAACTACCAGCAGGAGACAGGTGGGAGAGTCCCATGTGGAATTTCTTGTTGAGGACTGGATTATTTCCAAATAGTCAGTGTATGCCTGCCTTTTCTACGTGTGAGTTGGAACACAGATGTGCACAGATAAACACCCTGGAACAGGTAGATTTCAGAACACCTAAATAAAGACATTCCAGATAGTTTTAAGTAGTTATATTTCAAAAAGCACTAGAAATCTTTGCTTTCAGGATTAACAAGATCAGACATTAACAAAAAATCCAATTCTAACTAGTGACCTGGCTCCCATGAAAATACAGTCAGTGAATGTAATGCCATTTCACCAACCTTCATAATTTTGTGGCAAATCTTACGGTATCTTCTTTCTTTTCTGAAAGTCCCTGTTCTTATAGCAAAGTGATAATACGAAAGTATTAACTTTTACTAAAAGCAAAAGAAGCCCAGAGAAAATTACATGTTCTTGAGGAATAAAGGCTCAAAACTCCAAAAGGCTGACAGTTAAAAAAAAAAAATTAAAAAGAAATGAAATAAAACTTCTTTTTTTTTAAAAAAAAAAAAACCTTATACCTCTGAAGAATGGAGTCTTATGCTGAAAGTGGGCAGCACCAAAACTGATTGCAAACTTTTAAGCTTGGCAGCATTGAGCAGCATGCTCCTGTTATGTTTGACTAACCTGGTTTAAGCAAAGTGCAATGAATTTGACATTTAAAAAGCCCTGCCCCTTCTCCATCTAGGTTGGTTCTGCCTCATGTTCTTGTGTAGCACGTAAATGTACCCAAGAGAGCAGGGAGAAGCTCACATTTGTATTAATCCTTGGCTCTTCATACCCCTGTGGTGCTTAACTCCAGTAAGAATGTGGTCTTGTACCGTGTTTCACCTGTCAGCAGGAGATCACCCACGGTTTTTGGAACCATGCTTTTTGTTCCTCACAGACGTGGCTTTGCACAGCCCCTGAACCACAGAGAGACTTGTCAGTCACCTCGGTAGGTACCCATCTTCTTGGAAGTGCCCGTAGTGCCTGTCTTACCTGCGCGTTACCCATCTCAAAGTGGAGGGTCCAGGCTTTCTTGTCCACTTACAGATACCTCTTGC
The DNA here is from genome assembly GCF_034619465.1 of Leptosomus discolor. Classification (NCBI taxonomy): domain Eukaryota; kingdom Metazoa; phylum Chordata; class Aves; order Leptosomiformes; family Leptosomidae; genus Leptosomus; species Leptosomus discolor. The sequence continues at coordinate 20,940,219 of NC_141401.1, read as the reverse complement.
TGATGGTCTGAAGAAGGAAGTTGAGTGTAGGCAAATGGAGTGAAGGTGCAGTATTATGCAGGGGTCATCTTTTACTCATTAACTGCTTCACAGCTCCTTGCTTGTCTACTTATTTAAGGGAATGCCACATTTTCTGGAGACGTACCTTGTAGTGCTTTAAACAGGAGAGTGTTTCCCAAACCTGTGTCTCTTTTGTGGTAACTGACACAGATGGTCCATATTCATTATTAACATAATTATGTATCACCTATCAGTTCAATAATGCACCTTTCTGATACTTATACGTATCAACAAATATTGCTTATTAATTCTCAGAATAGAAAAGTCCAGATTATTTGCTCATATGCATCAGAAGTGTAGCTGCCTCAAAATTAATCTAGAATCGTGCTTCTATAACACAGCCCAGAGTCATTGTCCGTGTATGTAAAATGAATTTCCAGCCACCCACAAAGGGACAGCCACTCCTAGTAGCTGGTGTTTGGGAAAAAATACAAAATTATATAAATTTGTCGGATGCTAGTTTGCTGCCCTAAACACCAGTTCACTACAACTCTTTAACCATGTAACTGGAAATCATTAACTAAATCCTGTGCAGCCAAGAATCATGCATAATGTAACATGGCTACTGCAAACAGTTCGCTCCTGATCATTTAAATTTCCTTCTTGCTCTTATGGACATGAGGAGCCTGTATTTGAAGTAGTCCCTGATGAGATTGTACTTTTACATCCTTGGAGAATGTCCTTGTGCATATTTATAGTACAAAGCAGAAGGATTACATAGGTGGATTTTTGCTTTTATGGTATTAGCTGTAATCATTTAAAAAATACATACCTTGGCACGGTATGATCACATAGGCACACCTCAAAAATCTTTTGACTGTATGGAAAATACGTGGCCTGATGCTCTAAGCCTTTAAGTAATAATACTATGACTGGGTCATGTGCATGAGATAGCCGCTTTTAAACTGAACTTGCAATTCCGTCTGAAAAATAGGATTTCCATATCTTCTGTTAATTTTTACGAAGAGGATTTTAGTAAGCAGCCCCCTCTGTAGGGCAGCGTTTTTCCTACAGCACTGTCACGTTAGTGGTGAGAATAGATAGGTTACTGCATCAGCACTGCTGATCTTCCAAAGGGCAGTTTGTTGAAGAACAGGAACAGAAGAAGGAAGTGGACTTCGCAAATTAAAACCTGCATACCAGTTTCACTGCCAACCCTCTACTAGTCACACAGGACTATCCAATTAATCCATTACTCTTAGAAGAGGAATCCCTGTATATCCAGGTACAATCCTTGCCAAATATCTGGACACAATCATAGGCTTTTAGGATTACAAGTAACATAATAAAGGATAATGATAAAAAATTAAGCACACCAATACAGAATGCTTGGGTTAACTGGGCCTGCCATGTGCACTCTAAGGCAGCAGTCTGTTAGGTTTAAAGTGAGATTAAGGAGTTGTGTAACCTGCAATTATGCTGTTTTTCATTAAAAAAATAAGATGATTTGGCTCAGTAGGGCCTTCCTTATATTTACCTCTGTTTAATTGGATTGGGAACTGCTTAAACATCTTTGAGTTGGAGCTTATAAGAAGATGATCCCAGCTGTTTTTCGAAGCTTAAGACAGCAGGCAGACAACATGATCATGTCAAGACTCATACTAAAGCCTTAATCCTACTTTTTCATCAACTAGCACTACAGCTGAGTCTTTAACCTCCTAAGTACTAAATGTGCTTTGGATCTCTCACAGTACATATGCTGTTAAATGTTACTGTCTAATAGTATGAATTTTTGCTTCCTTTCTGAGAAGGACTTTAAAGAATATTCTCTGACGATCTGAATTTGGAGAGCTATAGTGTAAGCCTGTATTTTCAGTCCTTTTAAAAATACAATTTATAAGCTTGCACCTATTGAGGTCTGTTGTTCTCTATGGAGGTGAGGGATTGCATTGACCTGTACCTCACCTTGTTATAACGTAAAGCCTAGTATATTGGTAACTATTTTTCCTTCTGCTTGTATTGCTAGATCGAATATCATTTTATTTTCAATAGGAAATAAATGGCAACAGCTTTAGTTTTATTCAGGTCTTTTCCCTAGGAATTGTTAGCATGACCAAAACAAATTTTCCAGATTCCTATCCTCAAAACTTTCTAACCAGAGCATTATTTAGTCTGATAATCCTGGAGTTGCATAAAGATTCAATGTTCTAATTAATTTTTCCTGCGTCTGTTAATAGTATCCATGCAAAGCAATAATCTCTCTGCAACTTTCCTCTCTCTCTCTCTCTTTCTCTTTCTCTTTCTCTTTCTCTTTCTCTTTCTCTTTCTCTTTCTCTTTCTCTTTCTCTTTCTCTTTCTCTTTCTCTTTCTCTTTCTTTTTCTCTGTTTCTTTTTTTCTCTTTTTCTCTTTTTCTTTCTTTTTCTTTCTGTCGGGTAGTGCTCCTATTTGTCCTAGTGACACAGAGCTGCCAGCAGGAAAGCAAGCGTAGTTAATGCTCAGCTGCTCAAACCAGTCAAGCAAGCTAGCAAGTCCCAGCTGTGCTACTTGATGTTTTTTGATTGCACCTAGTCCTCAATCTGTGAACTGTTTTCTGGACTTAGATTCATCAAGCTCTGCCGCTTTAAAAACTCATGCAGGCAGGCATCCTAGGATATGCCATTATAAGCTGCTGCCAGGGGATCTTCTAGGAGATAAATGGAATCTGTGTGAAGTAAATTAGTGTGAACCAGTCAATCTATGTGTCAGCCTTGAGCCACATCCATGGGTAACTAGCTTGCTGACTGAAAAGTCCACTGTCTTTTGCCAATCAGAGGTCTCAGCCACCAGGAAGCAGTCCTATACAGCATTAGTTTCTTGGAATAATGCCTCTTTGACCAGCTAGTGAAACTCTTCAGCATACGGAACCGTACTGCCCGAGTTTACTTACTGCTTACAATTGAACTGAAAATCTTTTAAAGTCAGATAACATTTTAACAGTAGGGAGCATCACAGAAATGTGTTGGAAATAAGTACTTCCACTTCCATACAGCAGCCATTCAGCAGCGTCCTGCTGTGCTGCAGTTAGCTTTACGTCCCTATCAGTAATACATCTTCAAGGCCATAATGCAAAATAATAACAATAATCTGGCCAGAAGAGGTTAATAAAGAGGTTCTGTGTGTATTTTTTTCCCATGGATTAAGCGATTTGGACAGCTTTGATCGAGAGAAGGGAAGAGAATGCAAGCTATAACATTCACGTTATGTACAGGGATCTGTCAGTGTCATAACTGTGCTGCACACTTCTGTTTCATTTTGGCTTTAAAAGCAAATTAAGGCAATCTACAGCTAGAATTCCTCTGTAGAAATGGACAGAATCAGAATCCTCTGAAAATTCCCTGATTAATGATTTTAGACTTGAATAGCAAATCAATCTACTGTCATGAAAATAATAATGTCAATACTGTCAATAATGCAATTTTAAAAATACATATTTCTTTGCTTGTTTGTTGTTCTTATAGAAGCTGCTGATACACTGATAGGCAATTGTATCTGCAGTATGTACTCTCCCAAGCCGTTGATCTAATGTGCAGAAACCAGGGGGACCTTGCTATATATTTTTAGAAAATTGGACAGGTGAGGAGATGCTATACACTTTAATTAAAAAAAAAAAAAAAACAAACTAATTCTTTAGTAACTATCAGAACTGAAATTTGGCCTTCTTTACTAATTCCCATAAAATTGTTTTTCTATTGCCTCCCAGTTAGTAGTTGAAAAAAAACAGAGAGAGGCATAAATAATGTTCATCAAATGATTCAGTCTTACACTGCGTTTGGTTAAAATATGCACTAACACACATTTAGGGAAATTGGAAAACAGAAATTTTGGCTTTCTAGCCAGAGAGGACATTGAGAATAAAAAGCAATGTATAATGATAGAAGAATTAGTGAAATACAGTTTGGGCTTACATTTTCCTTGTTTAAATCCTCCTGAGTTTTACAGAAGCATATGCTTCAGAGCTGTGCAGTAAATGTGTGGGATTTTATGGGAAAGTATTTTATTTCTTGCAGCAGAACCCACTGAGACAAATTTAACTAGTTAGGTGGTTTATTATATATACTACATAGAATACATGGACAGGTTCTGGTATAAATCACCACTAAGATCAAGACAACTGCTTTAAAATTGAGTGAATGTTTCATTGCACTAATGAAACAAAAATGGGATGTCCTTTGAGAGCATAATTTGTTATGTGCCATTATATTTTAGTTGAGAGAAGTAGGGAAGTCCCTCTGGGTGAATAAAACTTCAGGGTATGTTGGGAGAAGAATCACTGGAAATTTCAGGTTTCCTGTCTGGAATAACGCTGTCCTCAGCTATGGGGAAGGAATTTCGCAAGTTTTTTAATTTAAAATACGTAAAAATCGTAAAAGAAATTTCACACTTGCAGCAGGAAAAATGCTCTTTAGTTGCAATTCACCTAGCGAGTGGAATGAGCTTTGTTTGCATGTGTCTTCACAGACTGCAAGAGCAAGCTCAGACTTCCCCAGGCACGTGGGTTAGTATTTCTGCAAACTGAACTCTGCAATGTAATATCAGGTCCTGCCTCTGCATTCAGTGTAATGGATTTAAATTGCTGTAGCTTCCAGTTTGGCTTGTTCCATGCTGGCTTATTTCAAGGACAGTTCCAACTATTGTATGCTGCAGCATTCACTTTGGGCTAATAATGTATTCCTCCAGGTTGATTTCTTAATTTCTCTTCTTAAAATTAAAATGTAATGAAGACTGGGCCAGTGTGATATTTAATCATCAGAAGATAACAACCAGCCATTCGCAGTTAAATGACAACTACATACATCAGTGCAGGTTTTCTTAAATGACACTAAAAATTATGAAATGACCAGCAACTGATGTCTTCTGTCAGTGAGATGAATTAGTGGTTTATATGGCCTGAAAAATGGTTTGGAAAAAAATAGGGTTCAGTTCAATAAGGACAAGAGCAAGGATCTAGACTGAGGTAGGATTAATCTTCTGCAAAGAGACAGGATGGGGAGGAAATAGCGAGGCAGCAGTTTCTCAGGAAAGGATCTGGATCACAAGCTAAGCATGAGTCACCAGCATTCACGCAGTGACAACAAAGACAAAGACTGTGCCAGGACCTGTAAATGAGAGTATCACCTGCAGAACCTGCCGAGGGGCCCCTGATGTTTTCAGGGGCACATCCCAGCCTACCTGATACCTGACTCCCCGCCTGCTGGCCCACTGCGCAGTGGAGAGCGCTGTCACCGTAACGGCAGGATGGCTGCTCCACCCGGGCTGGTGTAACTTCATTGCCTGCTTTTTCCATTTCTAGGTGGTTGTGGTGAGTGCTGCTAACACCTCACTTGCCCTTTCATGGATAATATCCGTGAAATAATCATATCCTTTTAGGTTGGCATCAAAGTATGGGGAAAAAGCAAAGTAGGGTGGTAGTCCTCAACCTGGAACAGGGATGGTTGCAGGGATAAAACGAAGGACAGTTCGGTCACAAGCACCATGGAGGGTGTGCAGGGCTTGTACTCACGCCTTGTCTCATACAAGAAGAAGTTTCACATCAAGCTTACAGGCACATGCACAAACAAACCAAAGGAGGTGCCTGCCTACGTGGTAAAACAATGGAGCTTGCCACATTAAGGCAAGTTAGGGTGCAGAATGTTAAGGATGGGAAAATTCTGCATGTTTAAGGGGAAACTGGAGAAGTTTGTGGAATAGAAATCTACTGTGCTATTAAATGTAAAAAAAAAAAAAAAAAAGTTTTGGATTTCCCAGCGTTTCAGAGTGGAGTTTAGGAGAAATTTCTGGTGAAGTGTTACTGTATGGTTGTTGGACTCGCAGCACTGATGATACCTGGTCTCAGTAAGTGCAGCTGGTTTTATGCTTTTTATGATATCTATGAAACGTGCTTTTTAAAATAGCGCTCAAAGCATTTATTGCCCAGCTCTCCATCAAGCTGCTTGGGTATAACACGGTAAGTGCCTGCAGATCCCGTACATCCCAGAAGTGACATTGCAGCATGATTGTTTCATCCATTAACAAAAAAAAAAAGTTGTTTTCCTTTACAGCTTGTTTTCATGCAGTTTTATCTAGATTCAGGTTGCTTTGTATTCTGTATTGGACCTTAAATGTATTTGTCACCTATAGGCTATCTTGCTGAATGTTTTTGACTGAAAAATAATTTTTGTTGCCTTATCCACTTGTTTTGAATGACAAATAGGTTCTTGTTTTCTCCTCAGATAGACTGTCTTTAAGTTACTAATCCACCTTACCAATAACAAAGGCATCTTATCAGAAAACCTAACTGGTTTGTTCACCTGTGTTACGCAAACTTCTTTCTCCACTGTTTCTGCCCTCTGAAAATAGGTATGCAGAGCGAGTTATTTAGACTTTAGGTGTGATATTTCCAGAGTGCTTTTCAGAGTTTAAACAAAACATGTAGAAATAAATTATAGTGCTGAGTTGTTGCTGTAATTAGTGATTAGTGTACATGCACAAAGAACAGCTTATCACTGAACAGTTCATTCACATAAAGACTGTTCTTTTGTAGACTGATCACCAATCAGCCTGTGATTTCTTTTTGGAAATAATTTGGTTTTATTTAGTGGAATTTGAAATATTTTGAAACTATTTACATTAATGGTTCATTGAATACTATGATCCTATGACATTCTTTTACTATTCGAAATTCTATACCTATTTTTTAATGTTTTTTTTTCTGTTTCAATAATGTAAAAGAATGGGTATCAAGTTCAGTAAACAACTCTTAGAAGCTTATTAAGATGTATCAGAAAAAATTACCACAGTTCTCAAGATTGATCCTGTACAATGCAGATTTATGTCATTTTTATATGTTAAGTTCAAGGTCATTTGCCTCAATGAAATCCATCCTTTTGCCTTGCCTCCATGCTAACAAAGATAAATTCTACTGGCCATGTAATAACTGAAATTACATTTCACTGAGTAGAAAGAAAATGTCATTTGAGTTATTATATCAGAAATTGTTGTTTCTTAACTTTTTCTCTGACTTGTGGATTTGGAGCTTATTTATACTCCAGACATTTGCATCACTTTGGCTACATAAATTTGCTTTCAGATGAAAGCAACAGTAATTTTAAGGTCCATTTAAATCCACAGTAGGACAGAGTATCCTCAGAATTAATAAAAATCACAGCTGATGTTGAAGTAGCTTCAATTCCATCAGCATCGTAGGTATAAGCAATTAAGAACAATATTTCCCCTATTGACATTTGAACTTAAAATCCTATTGCCCTAAGGGAAAATACAGTAAGATACGTGTCAGTGTTAAGATTTTTTTAATATTTTTTTCATTATTACATAATTCCATGTTTCACTTTCACTCTTTATTTGGGCCAGACTGTTCTTTCCTTGTTTTTAACTTTTCAATTCCCTTTGTTGTTCTATGATATTTTTAAGGAACCTTTCTCTTCAAATTGAGCATATAACATGTGATGTTTTAAAAAAGAAAGACCTGAAGGTCTCTGCCTGGACTCCTTTCTTGCTCACTGTGTACACTCATTGTGTAACTTCATAAACTGGGGTTTTGTGAAGTTTATTTGCCGAAGTTTTGTCTAGGGAGTTATGTGTACTTCTGAGCAAGTGACAGGGCTAAGACACACATCCGCCATGGGCACCAGTGACCTGGTCCCAGCCTGCCCCAGCCTGTCTCCTGCGTTTCTGAAATCAGTGTTTCCCTCCCTTCACTTTTTCCTGCTGAACCTCGTTCTGCATCAGCTCTTTTAAAACAAGTTGTCTAGAGGTCTGCCTCTCCATCCCTGTGAAAACCCTTTCCATCGTGCTTTCCACTCCCTTCAAACTGTTCCTAATGGCTTCTTGCCACCAACTGTGGGTGCAAGTGTATCATCATTGGGTTTGGTCATTTCTGAGCCATACCAGCTCTGCCTGCGATCCCTTTTTTCTCATTTTTGTCTTTCTTGGCTTTCAGTGACTCCATCCTCTCCTGAATCGCCTCTAGTCTCTGCAATCTCTACTCAAGCCTATCAACTGGAGATCCCCCTGCTTTGTCCAAGGATCTTGCTTGCCTCTCTTGGTTTCTTTCTTGCTCACTTCACACCTTCCTTCTGATGTATCTCATCTGTGTATGGACCTGCTTCTACCTGGGTTTTATTCATTATGTTCTGAGTTACTTCTCAGCTGAACCTTGTACCTTCCCTCAAAATGCTGCTCAGCTCTGCTTTGCTGTAAAATCAGGCAGGTTAGTTTAAATTATATGACTTATACTGACGTGGTCTGGGACAGAGCACTTGAACAGGTTTGTCCTGATCCCATTCAAGAGCAGTTACAGCACAGACTTCCAGCGAGGGAAGTACCTGCCGTCTCCTGACTGGGACCAATGCTTAGTGCTGTGAAAACCCTCCTTGGTTCACACTATGAGAGTTCTTTACTGGGTGAAAACCCACCATTTGTTTCAAAAGGCTGATTCTGAATGTTTGGTCACTGCTGTGTTTTTAGAGATGACAGCTCTAGTGATGTTTCTCTTTCTCTGCAGAGGCATATCCCTACTTTTTGTTTTCTCCCTTTTTCACAGTGTACTCTGTTGGAAATTTTCCTATTGCTCTACTTCAGAGTAGTTCTGACTTTTAAATTCATGCAGCTGTAATGACTCAATCTTAGCACAGTGGAACTGACTGCTTAATGGGAAGAACTGTTCTAGAAAGAATGTTCTAATAAATTTAGTACAAAACAGGTTTTTTGAAAATATGCGTACTTGTATTTTCCAATTTTTGTTTTTGGAGTGTGAATCCTGGCCTTCAAAGTGTGTTTGAAAATTATTTAGATGTTGTAAAAGCACAGATATCTTTGAAGACATTTCTTCCTGCTCATGCCGTAGCATTTTCCTGTGTCAGCAAGAACATTTGTTATTTATTGTAAGTTGTTCTTCAGTGTCAACTCACCTCATTCAGATTGTCATGTCAACACTTCCATGGCAGAGACAAGAACTAAAACTCCTCTTCACGTGGATAAGTTGACCATTGATACAAGTGTACTGGCTTTTTGTAAGCTTAGAAAATGTAACCAGTGTTCATGATTTACCTGGGCAGGGTTTTATATACTGGTTAGTTGCCATCCAAAGTGGATTCTTTAAGCAAAATATACAGTTTTGGGTTTTTTTTCAGGTGAAATGCATGGTCTCACTATCATAGATTTTGTTATTTATTATGTTTTAATATTGTATTTTCAAGGATCTAATTCCACAATTGTATTGAAGCCCTGATTGCTTCAAATGGACTCTGTAGATGGAGGAGTCGAGAATGATGGAACCTTTTGGCGACCTGAGATCAATAGCTGCGAACCGATGGGAGGCACAGAGCTCTGAAACAGAATATGTGTCTTTTGAGCTCTTCCTGTCTGAGTAATGTCCTGAGGCCTTGTTGATTCACTCATAATTTTGGAAAATGTAAATGACTGTTTAAATTGAGTAGTCCTTCACCAAATATTCATTTGGTAAAAAAAAAAAAAAAATCCATCAAAATTTATAAGGCAACAAATTTTTTATTTTAAAACACAAGGCAAAACTACACAGAGATTGTGTGTAGCCGTTGGTACCCTCATCCACGTGGAAGTTTGGAACCTTACTTAATTTTCTAGATATTAGAGAAAGTTAAGTATTTTCTAGTCACTACTATTTTCCTAAGAAATGGAATCAGCTAAGAGTTTTAATGGACTGAAAATTTGGGATTTAATCTTTACTGTACTATTCTATAATACATTGATTAATAATTATACTTTATCTTCAAGATATATTTGTGGCTCCATATGGAGATATGGAGCAGAAGAGAGGGAAATGGACATTGACAAGGGAAACACCTCTCTTCTCTTTAGGAAAAATTATGTTCTAAATTTGTTCTAAAGCCAGGTGAATTACGAAGTCATATACAGACAAATAATTGTTTCCATGAAAATATTTTCCTGCTCTGACATGAAAATGTTTTTATCAATTAAGTAAAGAAGAAAAATCGAATTTGGTAATCCCTAAACTGCAACTCGGTCTGGTTTATACTGCACTTTGGAATTATCACTGATTTTATTACACACTCTAGCTTGTTATATACAACATATTTTCATCTTAAAACAAACACCATTTCTCTCCCTGGTGAGTGACTCCAGCAATCACAAAACCACCTAATTGACCTTTTATATTGTTTAACGGCTTCTTTGGTGAAACAGACAAGCACTTTTTATGGCTTCTAAATTATTTTAGGATTCTATAAGAAAAAAAACGTTCTTTTTACTTCAAAGCGTTCACTTTTAAGCCAATGCCTCAGATTTCTCCCTGAATGAATTCTTGTCCATGGATTTTTCAGCTGTGCTGTGGTTGCATATAAGTACTTCGAGCTTCTGTTTTGTTTCAATCTATTATTTGTGTTTACAAATTATGTCTTCAGCACTGAAAGCTCTGCAGAAAACCAGGAAGTGTTTGTTTCTGAATACATTACCTTTCTCCCTCCCCGTTTTTGTTCTTTATTGCTCCAGTCAGTGCGCTGAAGCATGACAAGAGCTCAAACTCGGCAAACTTCCCAGATGTGGAGGATACGCCTGACAGATGTGTCTTGGAAGAGTCTGAGAGTCCAGGTGAGAGGCACTTAAAGACAGTCACCAAGTATCAAGTGATAAATCTGACACAGCTTTTGGGTCTGTAAAAAAAGCACGTTGTAATGCTGTTTCCTTTTTAGCAGCTGCAATGTCAAATTAATGGTCACCTCCAGGGGTCACAGTGTGGAGCTGTTATCCTTTCCTCTTTCATCAAGAATTCAGGTCTTAGAAAGGATAAAGGCTTTATGACCAAAAAGAAAGCTGACACTACTAGTTCATTATAATTAATTTTGGACTACACTGCTTACTTAATATATGTACGACGTCTGACCCTTTGAAGGTAGCATGAGATTATGAAAAATTAGAAGGACTGTATATACTGCAGTTGCGTGCAGCAGCCAACATTCAAACCTGTATTTCTGGAGGAAAGCAAATTGGTGGTGTTAAATAGCTTGATTCCTTTCTTTAAATCAGCTCACAATCATTATTTCATTTTTAATGGCTCTTAACATTGATTCTGCTAAATACAGGAATATCCATAAAGTGCATCATTTTTGGTGACTAAAAGATTTATCTTCATGTAGTTTCATTATCTTTCTCATTATGGAATATCTATGAAATTTATTAAATGAATCCCAAAGGGAAACAATTAAATATAAAGTGTATCGAGTCACAGCTGATTAAAAACATTCTGTGTGACTAAATACTAGATCTTTTAAGCAAACTGTGAGCTTGACCCATGTAAACCATAGACGTAACCTGCACGTAGTCCTCATTAGTGAAAGTGTTAAACATCTTTCTTCACTTGATATTTTCCTTCCCTGCTTTATCTAGTTCTGTGTACCCTCTCGCATCTTTGTGTGCTGATCCGTGTATCATATTTTTGATTCATCGTCTCTGCGGCCTGTCAGCTTAGTTAAGAGATTTCCAAATCTTGCAGCCTGTGCTGACAGGGGGCAGCTGCCAACAGTCCCCTGATCCTTCCCCAAGGAACACAGCTGAGATTTAATTTTCAGTCAAAGGGTGCAGTCTGAAATCCATGTCAGGTCCCCTAAGTCATCTCAGAACCCAGATAGGACCCATGTCTGGGGGATTATATTTCAGCACACTCCACTCCTCCAAGATTCCTTGGGAGTTCAACTGCTGTCATATACCTGATTTGAACTACATTGCCTTTTCATCTTTTCCACAGAAATGAGCACCAGTGTGTGTTAGAATAATTGAAACCAATGAATTGTCGTATTCATTTTAAAGCCACATAGGCTTGGACTTAATGCTGTACAGCAGAAACCAGCCTAAGATTTAGACACAAATAGATAAGCAACTTGGGAAAGAGCCGAGTTTAATTCCTTACTGCACCTACAATCTGTGGTGTATGGCACCTCCTTCAGAGACTGTCTGTAGTCCCTTCAACAAAGATTATGGCAAAAAAATGTAGGTTGTCCAAGTTCTGATTTGTTCTGAGGTCAGAAAGAGTTAAAACAAGGTGGCACTAGAGTGTTCGGGTGACAATTAATGTACCTTAAAGATAACATTCATTGTAGCCTTAAATTAATTCTGTGTGGCAAAGTGTGCACATTTGGATGGGAACTTTAATATCCAGTTTCGCACTCTGCATATCCATGTGAAGTGATGGGAAGAATAGAAGCCTGTCGGGAGGTGAATATTGACTGGCAAAAATACATGTTGATAAAGCATCTAAACTTAAAAACTGGGTTCCATTCGGTCCGTCTAACATCATTAAACTAGTAATAAACAACGAATTACTCTGGCTTTTGTTTCTGTCCATTCCTGCATTTTAAGACATCTTGTCTTATAGGTCTGAAAACCTCAGGAGATTTCACTACTGGTCTCACTGCTTTCCACTGAGAATTTGTGGCTTGGTTGTCATGGAGACATCGTATTTCTCCAAGAATTGCTCATATTGATCCGTGGACAGGCGTAAATGGCCAGGCGAATGTGAGGAGTAAAGGGGGTTGGGCAGTACTATAAAATGACCAGAGGTTATGGGTCGGAAATAAGCTCATAGCAAACACTTAGGTAAAGAGAAAGAAACAGTTTCATTTTGTTTCAGGATTTCGTTTTTGCACTTTACGCCATTGTCTTCTTTCACTATAGACTGAAAGAAACTTGTTAGTCACTTGTCATGTCAGATCTTTGGTGCTTGTCCTGACACAGCTGTCAGCCTTCCAGCTCTGTGCAGTTCAGGGACACACAACAAAGAGCTAGGAACATGAATTATTTATTGCTCCTTGTGCGGATGAAATTCTGTGATAAGAAATTAAGACACTTCTGCCAGAAGTGCTTGTTTGAAAGGAAAGATTGGTAACACAATGCATTTACTTAAAACTTACCACTTTTAGCGGCAAATGTTGAAACAATAGTATGATATACAGTTGGCTATGATTTTCTCTAGTGTTTCTCAGGTGCTTTCACTTTGAATCCTATCTTGAAATCTGAGAGTGCCTGGAAGGTCAGCATTTGTTTTGGTGAAACCTGCGACTTCAGAATCTCTCTCACACATATTTGAAGTCTGGGCAAACTTACAAGCTTCATTTATAAGTTTTTATTTAAAAGTATGTATATGTGTTTTGGGAGTCTCTTGCACTTCACTTACAATCTGTTGTGATATGTGTGAAAGTGATGTTAAGAAGTATATTGATTTTATTATCTCTTCTAATGAGGAAAAGGTGAAAATATGACAATATACCTGCAAGGAATTCCAGCTATTCCTAGAAAGGGTCCTACCAGAATCGGGAAGGCTATAGAGCAGCTGTCAACAGACATATCTGTGCGTTGTGTTTTCTAATTAAAGGTGCAGTCTCTAACGTTGACATTAGACTGAGAGTCACTTTGAAGTGATTTAATTTTCTAAAAACACATAAAGTTTACTCTGCTTACTTTACTTTCACATTTTCTGTGTGTCTGCACTTGTTCTCACTGCTCCAGGTGTGGGCCTCCAGCAATTGCAGAAAAAGGCATATACTCAGATGAATAGCAGGAATCCATTTGACTACCCGAGACAGCAATCTGAGATTTACCTGTGATTTCTTGTGTTCAGTGTGTGATCTGAACTACTCTCAGATAGGTAATGAAACCCCTCAACCTGCACTTTTCTCTTGGATAATTCACAGTAAACACTTTTCACATGTGATGGACACAAGTAAATATCAGACTGCAGTTTCTTGTCTAAGCAAAATGGATTTTAGTTGCTGCCTTCGTGTGCTTACAAGCTGCCATTACCTGTGATAGTGACTCATGGCTGTTTTAGCCCCCTCACAGAGGAGGTGCTAGGCTTCTCTCTCAGATGCCTAATAGTAGGTTTATCACTGCCATTTTCCCCACATGCTGAGGACCACTTCTGTTTGACATGCAAAGCCTTGGCTTTTCAAACTTGTCTCTGCTCTGGCCTTGAACATAATAATCAGATAAGAATTACAGCAGCTTTTTGTAAAACTTGACTTTTAGTCATATCAACCCCTGTAAAGAATTCACTATCCCTAAGAGTGTTTCTTTAATATAAATAAATATTCCCAGCAGTGTTTTCCATTTTATCAGATAAATTTTCCATATTTAGGGAAACAGAGAAAGAGGCTGAACCTGGGTGAACACGGATGTATAAGTCAGACCTCTAGGTCTGACCTGTTCACCAAGTTTTCTTGTACAAAAACCATGGTGGAAAATTCACATGTCCAGAGGGCAGATCATCTTGGCCAAAGGGAGTTGCTTGAGATGGGTTTTAAGGGGATTGAAAATGCTCAGAATTTTGTCAGTCAACATCTAAGAGGATTGCAGCAGGACTTGACACAACTGGAGTTGTCTTAGCGTTTATATGTGGTGCAGTCCCATTAAGGAGGGTTCTGCGAGCATAGCTGTTATGAGAAAAAGGCATAGGTTTGAGCTGAAGTCATGAAAACTATGTAGGCACAGGGGCCCCTTGCTTCTTATTTCTCCCAACAGATATATTGCACTAGACTAGGCAATGGACTATTACGTCACTTGGTAATAGAGGGAAATGGAGCTGCCTTAAATGGAAGGTTGAGTTGGAAGCTGCAGGTGGAAATTACAGTGTTTTCTATCTTTTGGATGAAAACCGTGTAAACGATAAGAACCCCATGCGCTTATGGCCTTCAGTGGCCGGACAATCTCTGCCTGAGTCAGCTGGTCCCTTCTGCAGCTCATCATCTCTCCCACCCCTTCATCCCAAAAACATTGCCCATATTAAATTTTTCCCTCTTCATTTTTTGACTTTTCAGGACAGAATGTAGTTCTGGGTGTATCACAAATAATGGTGAAAATCTGAGCAGTTTTCGCACTCTTGCTTAGTTGCTTGTCCTAGATAGACCTCGGCACAGAGATGGGAAAGATCTCTGTCCCTGAAATACAGTCTGTGGGAGACAGAACTGCAGCAAATAGAAATGAGAATGTATCAAGAACAACAGTTCTTATTAGCCACAGCATGCTTAAAAATACAGGACTGAAATTGTGATTGGCTTGTTATCAGGCAAGTTATAATTACCGAATATTCGCTTACCAGCTCCAAATTCCATCCACTGGAGAGTACGTTGCTTAAATCAGCATCGTGTCACCTATATGGCTGTTGATCTGTACGCAGGCAGAATGTAAAAGTAAATATTCAGTAAATTTGTAAGTATGAAGCACCTGCAAACCCCATTATTTTCATTTTCTGTATTTGCATTATCGTGAAAAGTAGGTAGCAGTAAATAAGGGCTGATTCAGGAGTGGAGCGCTGGAGGTTGTTGATGATGATGAAGAGGATGCAATGTAGGGGCAGCCCGCTGATCACAGGCACTGATGGCCCATACTGCTCAGTGGCTGTGTATAGACTGTTGGTGCCTAGGAATTATCCCAGAAAGAATTTCTGGAATTTCCAGTGTAGGCACAGATGAATCCATAATAATTCCACTGCAGTAGATGTAGTGTCACATCCTATCAGCATTCTGGGTTACTAGTGTCATAACGCATAGGTTTTGCTTTGTGGTTTTTTGGGTTTTTTTAGAAGTAAATCAAACTGTAAAGCCAGAAGACTACATCGTGGACATCAAGAAAACGTGTGTGTGTCTGTGTCTATGACACAGATAGACAGAAAGATGATAGATAATATGATAAATTTACCAAATATCATTTATACTGGGGAAAAAAATAGCATGTGCTGCTTTCTTGATGTTCTTGCACTCATGAAAGGTGTTGTACCTATTTAAGCAGTGTTTCTGATACAAGTGATATTTAAAATTCAGGTTATAAATATTACCATACATCAAAGAAGAAGAAATCAAGAAGATAAAAACTGATGATTGAGAGTGCTTTTCTGTGGAATTCCAATAAGCCATGACAGAATTAAAATATAATGACTTGTTAGCATGACTTCCAGTTACTTCTGTTTTCAGCTATTGTAGGAATATTTCTGCTGAAAGAAACAACATATAATGTGAAAACTATATTTGCAGAGGAAATGCAAACAGTCTGTTAATTTAAAACAGAAATTATCTTTCTGCTGACCCACCCGAATGTTTTCCTTTAAAACAAAAAAGGAAGAAGAAGGAGAAAGCTATTCAGGAGAAAACTTTTGAGGAATGCCACACATTCTCTGGAGCTGTTTGGGTTCCATATTGCTTCTTGTAGTACAGCAATTATAAAGCAAACAGTCAGCTGGAGGTAGATTTTTTAACACTAGCATGTTGGTACTGAAAGTTTTCATTCCATTACAAAAATTACAGAGTTTATTACTCTATGAAAAGATTGTAAAATAACTTATTTTTTAAAAACAAAATCTTGCATATTACCTCAACCTGTAAAATCATTAAGGCAGCTGAATGCATTTTGTTTTCCAGATGACATGAAGCCTCATCCCTGGATAAATAAGGTGTGCTCCTGTAAGATGTGTTAGAAAACGCTGCCTAGCTGAATTAGAAGATGCACAAGAATATCCCAGAAATATGTGGCGCAGACAAACAATGGCTTGTTATATTTATTACTGTATACCTTTAACAGTTCATTTTCAGAAGAAATACCTTCCATAAGATCAGCTTATTTTTGCTGATTTATTGGCTTCAATTCACGCTTCCATCACTAACAGTTTTACATTTATTCAATTAAATTTAGATAGTTCTAACATAGAAAATATCAGCTCTTTATTTTAGATGTTTTTTCACTAGTTTGTGTAGTAATCCCAAATCTTACAACTTTGATTGACCATGAAACAATTGCATCAATTTTAATATTCTTTTACATACATCAAATTTAATTTTTTCTCTCTCCTTGCTTCTGACTTTTATTACCAATAACATTTTAACCCTGAGCAAAATGAAATGCATTTGAAATAATTAGATTTTTTTAAAGGAAAAATGCACATTTTGAATTAAACATGGACTATTTAGAAACAACTAAAATACAAAGAATGTTCTGTGCACTGGAGAGCATGGGAAATTGATTATAAATCTGGTCATGCCCAGGATGTAAATTTTCCTTTTCTATAAATGGTGCCATCACCATCATCTGTAGAAATATAGTACCAATAAGAAGCTGGAGAAGCCATTGGAGTCCTCTTCTGAAATTATGTACTTCATTGAATTTCTGTTGGTGCTTCTTGGGAAAAGCAGCTATACATTTTTGTGTTTTTAAAAAAATACATCATTATGTTTGGAGAATATTTGCAGCTATTAGACTCATTTGTCACCTCACGCTCTGGGTGATTGATGCCGTTTCAACAAATAACGGCCACCCAGAGCCATAGGCTCACTTCCTGTATTGCCAAGAGCTGGAGTGCTGACGAAGTCAAAGGGACCTGAGGATGTGCTTTGCTGGATCTGTAGCTTATGGTGGGGATCACGGTCTGATGTTGTCCTTCCTAACGGTCACATTAGCCGTGACCTGCCTGGACTAGGAGCGTGAAGATTTCTTCAGTGTGGAAAGGTTCTCTGGCAGTGAATCTCTTTCTTACTTGTGGGGAAATGTCATGGCTGCAGGAGTGACAGAACCAGGTTTCTGTTGCCATACTATGGCTTGGATGTGGTTAGACATGAAGCAGATGTGAAACCTTCTTTCTTCTGCTCTTCTGTAGCCCATGAGTCCGTACCTCCAAGTGCAGCGTATGGCAGCAAGAAACATTGCGTGGAAGGGCCTTCTGCGAAGCAGTATTTCAGTTTTTACTCAAATAAAGAATATGTCATTAAAGTAGGCTGCAATCTAGAGAAGATAAAGATTTTTAATGCTATTTTTCTGTAATTCTAAATACCATGAAAAACTATATCTTTTACGAGAAAAGTCACTGTTTTTTACACGTTTGCTATTTTTCAACTTTACTTATTCTTAGAAGGCATTTTCCTATGTAAAACGTATCTCTTGTTTATATAAGCTCGTATTTGGATTACTGTGACTGAACAATCTGGATGTTCAGTGTTACAGCTTTGTTCTTTCACTTACTGTGCTGGATGCCTGGAATAATTTCATTGACTTATTTATATTTGTACAACACAACTGAGAGCAGAATGTATCTTCAGCTGACATCTATCCTCTTCTGAACTTTTATGGTTAACTCAGAGTTGCAAACATCAAGAAGTTAAAAATAAGATTGCAAATATAACTACAGGAACAAATAACACTGCAGGAACCTTGCAGACAGTAAAACAAATGGCAAGTAAAGGATGGACCTCACTGTCTCCTTCGCCACGCATCCTCGTCAACAGGCGCCTCTAGTTTGCCACAGCAGTCTTCCAGTGGCATTGAGGAGTCCGTTTCCCTTCACAGCAAACATGACTGCTTTGCATCAGCATCTGCTCACATGGGCCAGCTCTGTTCTTAGTGCCAGGGTAAGAAATCTCCTTAAAATTTTTTCTGCTAAATATTTTAAAACCTGGTGTGTTCAAAGAGGTCTCATAGCTCAAGGAATTGGCATTGTCCGCAACACCCACTACTGCTATAGCAGCAATTACATTTGTGCAACACAATATTTGATTGCTTGTCTTTAATTCTGCAAAGCAGTGCACATCAGCAGACTGCCAATACAGCCAGCCTTTGGAATGGTTTGTGCAGTGGTGATTGGTGTTTGGCACATGCTTATGCGTGTTTTGTGTTAATTATAATTACAGTATCAGTAAGGTAAGGCAGGAGCATTTTTTATTAGGTACATTTATTTCCCAGTGAAGCAAATATATTTCCCATGTGGTCTGGATGTCTTTCAAACAACCAGCTTTACAGTATATGCTCAAGATGAGCACTTGCTTAGGACAATCTTAGTGCACCAAAGTGACCGTTTTAGAGCTATATACAAAAATACGTACTAACCTCCTGACATTGTTTCTTGTAAGCAGTAACTGAAGAACCGGTTCTATATTAATGCACTCTCACATACCACTGTATTCATGCTTGTGGAGATTAATTTTACAATGAAGTTGCAAGGTAATTATTTTAAATTAAATATTTTTCTGTTGGGTTGCACTGAAGGAGTCCTGCCAAAAGGAGTAATATGCTAATATTTTAGAGTAGTTGTCTAAACTTTAGATATGGGGTAGAAAATTCATGAGTACCTAAAGTGCTTAAGCAGCAAGGTTGGACTTTTTTCATCCAGAAGTCACAGGGTCCAATGAACTGTATGGCTCAAGTTGTGGTTTCATAGTCAGGGCAATTTCTCCCCACTCCAGCCGTGTGCTTCCGTGTCTCCTCGCTTCTGTTTGCACTAGTGCTTGGATGACCAGGCGGTGGCAAGACAAGCACTGCCCTCAGCGCAAAGAGCAGTTGTGGGGTAAGCAGGCCAGGGCAGGAAGAAGGCACAAGTACCATGTAAGTGGGGGACAACCCACACATATATCAGCGTCGTCGCAGCACAAAATTGGAGTTTTAAGGTGCCATATGCAGGGGTCTTTCTTGAAAATAGACTTTCGGCTTTCAAATCCTATAGGAATTTTTTACGGTGTGTGCATAATTCATTAGATTATTAAAAAAATTTTAAAGGAAGTTACTGGTCCTTTCATATAAGCCCAAACCAAACCTCATTGATGTCTCTTTGATTTGAGGGATTTTGAGTTTTCCAAGTGGTTCATACTTGCTAAATGGTCACTGACCTAGATTCCTGCCTGGAAATATCCCTAAACTTTGACCAACTTATGCTCCAAATCCAAATATTATATTTTGAAATCTCTTGTGCTATTTAGATGTTTCAAATTTGGTTATTCAAATCAACTGCTTCCCTTTTTGGGTTGTATTTTATTGAGCAATGCTCTTCCCCATTCCAATGAAAGCTGTTCTGAAAACAAATGGGCATGGAACTTGAAATATGTATATATGAGATTCAGTGTTTCTTTAGAAAAAGAGACACTTTAACAAAACCTCTATGTAACAGGGCTACAAGCCCCAGACAATACCAGGAATCTAGCAAGGAAAATGATTTTGTAAGTCTGACTGAGCTGAAGTGTTGAAAATTCAGAACAGAATGGGACAGGTGCAATAAGCAGCATTACCTCTCTCCAGCTTTTTACTCCTTTTGAAAGAACGTGTTCTCTGAAGGCAGACCAGGGCACAAATCTCCAGGTCTTTGTGCCAATGCTGAGTAGCATTGCACACACGTTCCTGATGAGGAATCTGGAGACAAAGTCCTGCTTCTTGCAATGGATATTTCTGCTGAATGTCGAGGCCGTTCTTCTTGCATGAGAAAAGGATGCAGAGAAATTTCAAGGGCTGGTCTTCCCCTTTTTCCTTCTCATGGGGTATGAACTGCTAGGCAAAGCTCTTAGAATTATTACTAGATTTTGAGTTGGGTTATAATTTGAATTCATAGACCCTCAAAGTGAAAAGTCGTCACTCGTTTTTGAAGAAGCAATACTGAACTTGGATGCAACATGAACTTCACACAGTAACCCCAGGCTGCCTGGTTGGGGACCCTGGGATGTTTGTTTCTTGAATGACACCTGCTGGAAAGTCTAAAGTGTGTCCAAGATCCACGCTGCAGGACAGAGGCACGTCATGCAAAGCCTACCTTCCCCTCTTCCCATGACTTTGCGTGACCTGGATATGGTGTGGTGGGTAAGTACAAATATAGCTGGCAAGGTGAAGCACTGCAAGTTGTTAAACAGTACTAGACATTATGAAACTTAAGAAACATCTGCAGAGTTTTTTTGGAGTGGACTGTGCATTTGATATGATTCTTACACAGTACAAATTTAATTGCACTTATCTTTTTCTTTCATGTATTTCCAGAAACCTTAGCTTGAGGGGACAGAGTTGTGCAGCCTGAATTTACATGGTGGTTTGCAAACATAGGGATAAAAGTTGGTTTTCTTCCTCTACAATATTCTCAATAAGATAGCTGTGAAAAATCACATCACCGGAGTAAGTAGTATATATTGTTTCATTAATACATTACTCCCTCCATTTTTACAGCAACTGGGAGATTTTTATTTTTTTTTAACAATTGGAACCTTAATGCTCAACAGAAAAATATTAACAATATCCAGCACTAGAACATACTAATATTTTCCTTACTTATTCTCAAATTTTATCCAAATAATATGTAAACTTCTTGATAATAAGAACCTGGGGAATTTGTACTCTAAATCATTATGAATTTTCCACACAGAAACACATGGTAATAAAAGATTCTGTTCAGTTTCAGAACTTCATTTTCTATAATCATGCTGGCAAACAGACTTACAGCTCTGCCCAGTAAACAGAGCGTACATATTTTTGTTGTTTGGTTTGGTTTATAGTCTTCCTGCCATGTAGATGGCAGCAGCACTCAAGCCTTGAAATTCACTCCAGCTTTTTCTTGAGTTTATTCCGAAACACCATGTTTAAGAATATTGTTGTGGAGAATTAACTGAGAGCATGATTACTTTAGAGATGGATATCAGCTTGGTTACACATACCTTTAAAGAAGCCTGTAACTTCATAATACCGGTGTTTGAAAGGAAATGTATCATATCTGTCTGTACGAATATAGGTGCCAATATTATTTTTTTTACATTATGATGTATTTTCTTTCTGTAAATTAAATTGCTAGTATTTTTTCTGCTGTGCTAGGTTTCAGGAGACACAGGGTGTTTCTGAAAGTTCAAAAATGTTAAGATTTACTAGGATAATCCCCACGTTTATTTCCTTGCAGAATAAGAATCCAGTAGCAGGTGCTTGAGCAGGAAAGCTGTTGGCTGTGGGCATCCTTGTTGATGATAGAAAGACCGACAGAAGAAGGCAGTAGGATAGACAGTGTAGGATTTTGTGCTATGGGCTCTACTAATCATAGTGCTTCATAAAAAAATATCATTAATTGTCCTGGAAAAAAACATTTGGAAGGTCCAAATATCTTTACCTTGGCATAGTGTGGAATTGTCTGCACTCTGACATTTACTTTGGCTAAGAAGTAGAGAGAGGTTTTGAAAGAGAAGCCACAGAACTGAGACCCAGAGTCAAAGCTGTCTGCAAGCTTCAGTCTCTGCAGCATCAGCTGAAACCTCAGGGAGGCTTTGTGGGATCATCTCCAGGCCCTGGGAGATAAAAGCAGGTGTTACACATGTGGCTGTGCACAGAGGAAAAAAACTAGCACAAAAAAGCATAATGATGGTCATTCCTTGAATGAGGAAATAGTGTTTAAGTGCTGGAGGCAAATGGTGGTGTTTTAGTAAGCTGTAATACCAAGTAGATAAGCACTAACTCCCTCAATGCTTCTTGACCAGTAGCAGCTGAAGTAACAGGGAGATGAAATATCCGATGGACAGCATTTCGTAAGATCCTGTCTGGGGATGCATTTGGTGGAGGTTTAATCCACACTGAGCATGGAATCAGCTAAGGTAACTGCGAAAGTGGGCAGACTGTGGCACTTGCCCATCCTCATCCAACTGCCACGGCTGCAGGTTTGAACAGGTCTGTTCTAGCCTTGTGCAGAAGCTGGGAGAGAAACAGGAACCAGTATCCCTCGTTATGTGGCATGAAGTGGAAACCCTTGGCCCAGTATATCGTCCAGCCATTCGTAGTCAGGCAGACAATCTTCAGAGGGCAGGATTCCACATTGCAGGGTCCATTACAGCTTCAAGCTGCGCTCAGTGGGTGATCTGTGACCAAACAGGCTCCTAACGCCTAATGGAGCTGAGACCAAAAAGCCATTACAGATGCGATCCCTGTCCTGGAGTGACAGCATTCCTCCTGCTTAACTAGTGCTTCAGGTAAAGGGCTAACAAAGGGAAAGTATGAATTTCTGGCTGAGAAAATTAGTAACAACAGTAAAAATAGAATTAACGACGGCGAGAGCAGAGCAGCAACAGGATACAGGTCCCATCAGAACACCGGGATAGCCAGCTTCTGTCTCCCGCGTGCCATTGGGTATGATGCTACAGCTGCTACATCAGAGAGTGCTAATGGGAAAAGCACTTCCCTTCTCGAATCTCTTGCAGATAAATACATGCCGAGAGCAAATATATTTTAACTGCTTACAGGGTATGTTTTGGAGATTTGGTGGGTTTTGCTCTCCATTTCATAGCATCCTTTAAATCAATCTCAGATTCCATTCCAGTGAGCAGATATTTGTCAGAAAGCTGCTTCAAGGTCTAAATGCACGTGTTTGGGGTTTTTTTATGTATTTTCAAAATGATGCCACTGCTTAAGTAATAAAAATATCTTTTCGCTTTTCCTCTATCACACTGGTAGTACACTCAATGTAGTTATGGGAGAGTTCTGTCCCTTGTACCCAAAAATGCATTTAAATTCACACAGCATTCATATTAGTGCTGATTGTTCATGACCTGTGAAGAATACATATTTTAAAAGCTCTTGCAAACTAAAATAACTTTCTGTGTGTTAGTATTTTGTCTGTGGAGTGGAAACACTTGCAAGGCCCTATATTGGAGAAGTTTTGCAAGGATGTAGTAAGAATTGTGTGGGTGATCACAGCATTTTGTAAGTAAAATACACAACCAAAATTATGTAATAAAATCTTGACAGATTTTTGTTATCCCTGCCCAAACTTGTTGGGCTGAATCAACAAAACTATGCGAGCAATATGATACAGAAACTCTGAGAACATGGCTTTCCTTAGAGAGATTTTTGCAGAATCACCTTGGAGTAGAATGGCTCTTTAGGAACTTGAGATTTGCAGCAAGGAGATTTCAAGCTTTTAAAGAAGTTGATGGACAATTTTAATGGATAGGATACTGAGAAAAACATCGGAGAAGACCTCACAAGCAAAGACTCGTTCCAGACACTGTTTCTCATATTTGTTGCTTTAGTTATATGGAGTGACAGCCCAATGAATCACTGGGCAGTCTTTTAGCTTGACAATTTGGGTATTGTCTGAGCAATTAACAGGCAGTCAGCCAGTTGCAGTGGCTGGAGATTAAATTACAGAGGTTCTTTGGTGGTTTCCATAAAGAAATCTCTGGAAAGAGTTAGGTGGATCCACCGTCTGTCATATGAGGAACATGTGTCTTGTTATGTTTACATGTTTATTCACTAAATACTTAAGAATATTAATCCACTTGAGAAGAGTTGATATTTGAAAGACATTTCATGCTTTCATTTCATGTGGTAACCCTGTGCATGAGGAGAATTTATGATACTGTTGGGGTAAACCTTTAGCTTTAATATAATTTTTGTAGGAGATTTCAGAAATGTCTTTCGTGTCTTGAGCCACATCACTGACTAACTGCATGAGTACTTCACAGGTTTCATTCTAGATTTTTTTTTTAAAATTGCCTTCTTTGTTGTTTAAGTCCCTTAAGCAGATATTATTGGTGTTGACTTTTAACATGTAGCAGTCTGTTACTCACTTTTTTACAATGCTTAAATCTATAGATGCTCGTCTGTGTTTCTGCTATTTGGCTGTTTCTTTTCTTCCTCATGTGTGAGAAAAATCCATCACACTCTTCCCAGAATTTTGAATTTTTTCTTCCTCCTGTGATAGGCAGTGGTTAAACTTCCATAGGGAGAGAACAAGGTAAAAGCAGCATTAAGGAAAAATAAAAAGAAGTAAACTCTATTAGCAAGAGTAAATATACCAGCATGGCCAAATTACAATCACACTGACCTCCACGCTGAACTCTGATCTTTTTATGGTAATTCTGAACAGAGCTGCTGAAGGTAGATGTAAATGTCAATACTCTAAGAAGACTGGGAATTTCTGGGAATTTGCATAGGGTACATATAGCCATAAACACAGTCCTGCAGGTGTCAGGTACAGTACCCACCGCACTGAGCTCAAATGTGGCGTTCCTGAAAGGGGGATGGCACTATGAGGTGAATCGCAGCAACATTCTTAGGCATTCAGCCCTTTTTCCTGGGTTAGACTCTGGATTAGACAGGAAAGCGCTGTTGCCAACTCACAGGGAAGGGAGGAGGTAGTTCTGGACATTTTAATGCTTTTACAGCTTCTGTACTAAAAGACACTGGGAATAAGAGGGAAGCTTGCATGGCATCCTTAGAGATAGATCCAGCTCCCTTGCACACGGGTTTTGCCAAGGTTTTGACAAAATGAATCCCCACAGTAGATGACCCCTGTTTTCTTATCCAGTATTCAGTCCCAGGCCGCATCTTCCAGCAGTTTTTATTCAGCCAAAGCTGCTTCCAAAAGGGCTCAGGGGCATCACTTGGTCAGCAGCAATCAGTGGGTTAATACAGCCTGGCTTCTGCCTCTCTCAGATGTTCAGAAGATAATGAGGCGAGGATAGAGCCTGCAGGTTAATGAGATACCCCAATTGGAAGGCAAAAATCTGAGAGGAGAGACTTGGGAAGCAGAAGAGGAAGGGGAATGTGAGGGTCTTTATATTCAGGCGTTACTCAGTTGAGAGGATGACTGGGGCAGGATTGTTTTCCAGTATTATAAAGACCATATGATTTGTTAAAGCATAGCTGAAATTACTCATCTCCCTGGCAAAAATAGTCTGCATTTCACACTCCTATTTAAATCAATACTTTTGGGACTCTGTTATGCTAAAAAAGTAGTGCGCCCCCCCACTCCCCCCAAAACCCCACCAAAATCCAAAGGCACTCATGTTAGGATAGATGGTGGAATCTCTAACAAATTCTAACTAGTGCTTGAGTAAACATTGTTAGAAACATCCATCATGCATTTGGATAAAATCTATTAATAAAATGAATGAGTAGAACTTAAACAAACAGAGAGAGGTAATATAGTAAAAACAATGGCCCTACTACTCGAAGCTGCTGTACTATGCTGTTTTGAATACCGTCATGAAAGCAGCTTACCTTTTTGCTGAATCTTTTCAATGATCCTGGCCTGTAAATGATGCAGCCATGTAAATAACTCTGGCAGTTGCACTTTGACTATATATTATGAAACATAGCTAGTTCCCCATATTTGCATTGTCAAAAAATTCCTCCTTCTTATCAGTATGCGACCTCCTGTCACAGACAAGCAGAATACAGAACCATCTACACAGTCCACAGCGTTCAAGATGCTGTTCTTACTGTTGTTACCAGCAATGACGATTATCTCTAAATGTTCAACAGTAAATCCAGAGGAATAAATGGAAACATTTCTCCTAAGTGGTGTATAACAATACCTGACATTTATATAGCACCTTTCATCTGTAGGAATCCCAAAGTGCTTTACAAAGTCTTCTGGGATCACTTCACACACCACTGAAATGTAGCTATCTCTATGGTGAAATTCAGCTTCTATTCCACACCAATGCCATTGCACAACAGGGTTTTCAAAAAAAAGTGACAACTAAGTGAAATGCATTGAACTGCTCTTGTGAAAGCTGTCATAGGGCCCTCCGTGACAGCCAGTGGTTAAAGCTCTGCTTTGGCATCTAGAGCAAAAGCCAGCAGATACTTCATCCTCCTCTGCCCTCATACACCTCCTTCCCTGCAAACACACTCCTCTTTCTGTTCTTCTCAGAACAGTGTGCCCGTGGTGAAAAGAGCCGCTGTAAATACACTGGCAGTGCCCAGGTTTGACTTTGCCTATCTTACCTTTGTACCAGCAATGACTATCTGTTGAAACACTGCTCATGAATGAAGTTCTGCTAATGAAATCACACTCATAAGCCTGGGTGCCTGGAGTTATCCTTAGAAAGTAAGTCATAATGAAAATAGAGTGCTTAAAATTTCATACGAAAAAAATAGCATAACTAATGTACGACTGTGCTTCTCTGACAACCTCCGCCTGTCTGAGCCCAGCTCTGTGAAATTAAGTACTAATCTGTTTTTCCTTATGAGGTATTTATATTCTTTTTCACGGTCTTAGTACTTTATCTATGTATTTATATGAGCAAGTATGCCTGGGCCCTCACTGCAAGATGACTAGAAATAGATGCTGTATCTCTCCTGGTAAATTAGAGTGAGGGAACGTTCTCAGGGATGGGAACTCATACAGACTGATGAAATGGTGGAATAACCTCCATATTCTTGATCTACAGCAACTAATACACTCCTGATGACCATACCTGCTAGGAAGTGCTTGAACATGTCCATGCTCTTCTAGGGGGTGAAAGTTTTTCCACTCAACCTTTCTTTCAGGTCTTTCTCTGGCAGTTGGCTTTATTGCCAGAAAACAGTCCTAGGCACGTTTAATTTGCTATTACAGATATATATACAAAGGGTAGGTACAGAATAATAGAGTGTACGTTAAGTGTACTATTTGTGCGTTCCTGCATGTGCTAAAGGTTAGTATAAAAGTGGATCGAATCCTCTTCAAGAGAAACACATGGCATGCAGTATGAGTCATCGTGAAAATGCTCTACCAATATTAATCAAATCATGGAGCTGAAAATACATGTTCTTGCTAGGGTTTCCTATTACATTTTCATCTCGCAGAAGGATGTGAGCACGCCCAGGCAGGAGATCTGAACCCTGCTGAATTCTGGAGAGCTTACCTCTTGCTGCTGATACAGATTTGATCCCTCCAACTCCGTTTTATGCCTGTAACATGTCACTTTAAAAAATCGAGGTCCCATATGGGTTCATTCCACTGCAGTGTTACTACTTTATCTTATATTTCACCTCCTCTATGGTCTTGGCTGTTCTTTGGCAAAATTTGAGTTCCTTTCCTTTTAAGCCTGGGGAAACACTGGACATATGTCACCACTGAGCTACAGAGTCTGTGGGGAAATTAGCTAAGTAGACAGAACCATTTTACTGCTGAGAATATAGTGCTCTCTGCTCTTCCACAGCTATAGACGAGGAAGAGGACCAAAAGTGTTGTTTCAGAAGTTGTTACTGACCTTTCTAAACCAAGCTGTTATATGTCTTTAGCAGAACACATGCAGGTAAACCGATTCATCTCAGTTCTCTTTCTGTACATAAATGCAGGCAAAATATAAGTACTGTATTTGATAGGGTACACTGCATAATTTGGTAAAGGTAGCCTTTGTTTTTAATATGGTTATGTAAACAATAGATTACGAAGTTACGCATGTTTTCTTACAGCTTTTACTTGGTAGCTATATAGCCATAAAAGGGACAAGACTGATGTAAAGGTCATATACTGTAGGAAGTCACTTTAAAGGTAACCTGAGCATAAGAACACTTTATAAAAGACATGCTGTTCTTGTGAAATGAAATTTAGAAAACTTGAGTTTTGTTCAAGTTTAAACTTCTCATCTGCTCTTGGACAAGCCACGTGAATCTCTTTAAGTCTCTGTTCCCACACAAATTGAGGAACAATTTCTAGCTTCCTGGGAGTTCTGTGGGTGTAAGTTCATTAAGGTTTGTGAATCAGTTAGATACTATAGTGGGGCGGAGCTAGGTAAGTATGCAGAGAAATAAAATATCAGAGTTAGATGCTATCAACCACTTATTACTGTAAAAGTAAAAGAAACATTATATTAAGTGCCTAGATGCAATTTTTCCTCTCTCAAGAAGATTCGTTGTACTTTTAAAATAGAGATGAACTATAGAGTGAAGCCTAAAGTAGTAGCAATAACTCTGAATCCACCATGAGATATTCTGAGTGGCATCTTAAGAAAGCATGGTATGAATGCACTGTCAGAGTTCATCTTGCACATAAATCAAAAAAAATCTACCATCAGAGAGACAAAATCATATATGCTTATGAGGAATGTTTGGTTTCTGAAACATGAATGTTAGAATGTAAAAATATCTATTAGGGATGCTAAATTAAAATGTTTAATAGTTTTTACAATGCACGAAAATTTAAGACTGTAAATTTATATGAAAACATCACATTTATTTGCTGTGACCGCACCGTAACAGGTTCACGATTCTAAAGCAGTTTAAGTATGTGTGTGTATGCATATGTATTTGTTTCTCTCTGCTATTGTATAATCCATATTGAGCCCTATTTTAAAAGCAAACTGTGCTTTAAAAAACACAGTTACATTAGGAAATGTCAGCTATAGGACTGCAGAAGAATGGATGTGGCAACACTTAACTCTTCCCGCTGCACCTATGTATTACACACCAATCTTTATGTGTATTAGCCCGTGTCCATTCATAATCAATAATACTGCCTCATCAAACTCCTCTGTACTTTTATATACACATATGTTTAGCACTCTTACAGATACGTTAAAGATAAATGGGTCTAATTTTGGTCCTGGCAATTGGACCAGAACAATGCAATTGATAGATTTGGCGCCACATTTGAAATGTTAACCCGTTATGAGGCAGGTCTTAGCAAACGTGCCCACAAACAAAAAATAGAGAATCCTACCAGTTATTTTCCCTGTCTCCAAAGACTTCATGTTTGGGGCAGAAATTTATAACTCTGCTTTTTATACTTAATTATTGTTTGACTACCGCATCTTCAGTAAAAGCCATATCCTCCTTAAATTTTCCAAGTTTTTTTCCTTTAGCTGACAGACAGTTGCTAATCACATGTATAATACCCTGAGCAAATTTCAGGCCATGTGGGGATAGGATAGCTTCCTGCATATCTTACCCCCTTCCGTCCTTATTTTTTCCACTTTATATGAGAGACCGGTTTGCATTTGAGAATAAATGCTCTGGTGCGTATTGTCTGTGCTAAGAAGAGGGATCGTGTGACTGTTAAGCCTTTAAACATAATGGATGGTGAAGTTTAACAGAAGCTTCCACATTCACACATAGAAAGACAACATTTTCCATGCTCTCTGCCTGCTTTGGAGCACTCTGCAAAGAATCTGCTGAGTACACACAATAAAATGTTCTTTATACCAAGCCTTGACATCTCGCAGTTTGCCTGGCAGACAGACAGGACAGGGCTTCACGCTCTCCTCTGAATGCACCCCTGGGCTCTGCTGGCAAAGTCTCTGCTGCTGTGAGCACAGGGGTATCAGAGCCACCATACAGCAATGAGAACTCCAGAGAGATTCTTTTGAGAAGAATCTTCACATTTGCTTCTAAAATAGGGCTCAATATGGAATATACGCCTGAGATTGGATTCAGAATTTTAAAGATTTGGCATATGAATTTTGATCTCTGGTTGCCTTAAAAAAACCTGTGAATTCCATAACTTCTCTGCCAGGTCTGTTTGAGTGTGCTGGAGGAAGGACGCTGGTTCAAAACTAGCCCAGTGATTATCATTCATCACACTGTCAGCCACACCCAGATACCAAGGCACCTTCAACAAACGTTTTGTATTGTGACCTCTTGGTTGGTTATTAAATTAGTGTTTCCCACAAAGTTCCAGTAGTCACAGGCCATTTTGTGAACTTTATGGGATTTATATTAACTCATAGCAATCTCTGCAAGGTTACCAGAAGGTGTAAAGAAACTAATGATTAGCTAGATTCTTCTTAGTCATTTAGAAGTATCGATGAGTGCTAGTCCAAGTTGGTGTTGCCAGCAATTACCTGCAATGCTTAACTCCTGCTAAGAAGGAAGTCTTCTACACTCAACACAGTCTTACTTTTCCTTATTTCATGTTTCTTAATGTGCAAAATACTGTTGTTATTATATCCCTGTCAAAATCTGCTGAAATCTTCAAGTCCTGCCAAAGACAGTCATCAACTATAAAGTGAGTCCTGCAGACACAGTATTCTCCTCAAAAATTATTGTAAGTAGAAATAGTTACAATAATTATCACTAATATTGAAAGTCTTTTTCTTTTAATCTACAATAATACAAACTAATTTCAGAAGAAGTTAATATGACCTCATAACATGTATGTAGGTTATCTTAAACTGTAGATTTAGTCTTGTTTTAGCATATGAAGAAAAGTTTAAAAACATTTAGACTTTGTTCAAACACTGTCTTGTGCACAGTTCAGGAAAATGTACATATCTGATAGTATAATGACAGTACCACATGCGCCTGTTCCCAGAGAAAGCTGTGTACTTAAGGCCTGAAGCAAGGTCCAGTTTTGAAGAACATTTGACAAGGACAATTTCTTGCTTACCTTTACTAGCTGACAAAGCATAATAATAATAATAATAATAATAATAATGGCAGTTGCATTCGAACCTTTGACTCACCTGAAAAACCACAGGGCCGTTTTTGTGTGTTTGTTCTTTGCTTTCACCACAGTATTATACAGCCAGGTAGGATTTCCAAAGAAGCCCAAGAAGTGTTCGGCTCTCAGGGTCACTGAGCTGCGTGAAGCTGTGCTTGTTCATCCACAGCAATGCTCAGTTCTTCTGAGATTTTGTGCTTAGGAGTGGGCAGACCACACTCCTGGCGCTTCCTCGCATCATTCCTCTCTCTGCAGCATTGTCACATGCATTGGCCACTTTCTGGAACTATACAAGGATTTCCTTTATCTCCTTACCTAGCAAGGCTCAG
This sequence comes from Leptosomus discolor, assembly GCF_034619465.1. Taxonomy (NCBI): domain Eukaryota; kingdom Metazoa; phylum Chordata; class Aves; order Leptosomiformes; family Leptosomidae; genus Leptosomus; species Leptosomus discolor. Next base: position 20,908,949 of record NC_141401.1, on the reverse strand, counting down.
CCAATCCTCTAGAGCAGTTTTGCTCTTTAATCCATCCCACGCCTCCTCTTTTCCCAGGATCTAAACCCTCATCTCCTTCTGCCTTTTGCTGCATTCACTTAGCTGCAGTGGTCTGAGGGATATGAGAGGTGCTTTCCTCTCTGCTTTCAGAGAGGTACCTACACAGAACTGCTCCCTTGAAACCTCACCACTGGCAAGAGAGAGAGATTTCCCTCTGCTCTCTGGCCCTGGTCTGTGTATGGTATTGGGAACAGACACTTCATCCTTCCCCATGCACTCTGTGCCCAGTTAGTTCTGAACTACAAATACAAGGTCGATGTTTCCTCGTCAGCTTTTTCATGGATATTCAAAATATATAACAAATAAAAGGGACATATATTTAGCTCTAGAAAATCTGTTCATAGGTGTTTTGAGTTGAAGCAAAGTATTTTTTACCTGTTTGTGGAGCTCTCTGACCAGGATCACATGCTAATGCAAAATACTGAAATAACAACATTACAAGATGTGGCATTTCTCTATTTTTTTTGCCATAACCTTCTACAGAAGACAGTTCTGTGTCGTAAGTTTAGACCTTTATCCTTTTGCTGGACAAACAGCCCTGAAGAGTAGTTCATTGCTTTTGTGAAGGAACAAAGATTGCCTGAGCTCCCTAACTCACCTCTTGTCTCATTCAGGCAGTAAGATGCAGCATTTTAATATACTTTCCCACACTTTTCAATGTGTGTGTTTGTGCTTTCCAACGCCAGATGCTAAAATCTTGCCATGGATTGAACATTTTTGTAAGGCAAGCTTGTGTGCCCATCTGACTCGCCCTCTGGTTTTGAGCTGTGGATCAGTTTTTCCATCACGCCTTTTGAAAGGTGGAGGTATCAGTTGAGCAAACCAGAGCAGGCAGTTTCCTGTAATCATCTATGCCATCATCTGTGCAGGATCATGGCAGCGGCTGATCAATAGAGGAGTATTTAAATATGTTAGAGCCTGAATCTGATATTCTACATGTTTAACTGCATAAACAGATCAATGGGACAAGATTGATCTCCATTGATATTTGGCAGTTTTCAAATACAATTAAACCACATTTGGAGTACTGAAAGCACTTGAAATAAACAACTGGGCACTATTTATAATTTAAAGAGCTACTCAAAAAATTTAATAGATCAAGTGGTTGTTTCAACAATGCCAATGTCAAGGGAAAAGTTGAAATCCATATGCTGTATACAAACAGCAAACGGAAATTAACGGCTAACTGAAATGCAACGTGTTCTTTAGCACATATTATTACATACAAATATTTCAGTATTTATGATGATAAGGATATGCAATTAAATTGTCATTGACTGATATATATGAATGATTATGCCTGAGCAGAATCTGAGATTGGAATTATTTGTACACTAGCGGCACAGGTCTTCAAAAGTATAAATGATGCCATTAGTAATTGGCATAAAATAAGTAAGTTGACAGTTATTAAATGAGATGCTGTTGATAAAATGGCAACATTAGCTTTCTCACATCCATAAACCAGTGGAATGCATGAGTTACCCAGCTGGCTTTTGGGTTTGCTGGTCCCTGTTGGCTGTATTCCCACTGTGTCTGACAGGGCTCCTGCAATTCCCTGTATTCCAGAGCACCTCCAAGAGCTGACACTCGGCTTCTCTATCATTCCTTCTCAGAGCCTGGCATCAGCATGTGTTTAGGCTACCATCAAAACCTGTTTGCTCAACTGGTGCCAATCTAGGAACGTCCTTGGGTTGCCTTTGAGGGTAATGTCATTGTCACCACGTAGGCACATCAGAGAGCCAAAGGCTGCTCAGTGTTTGACTCACTGACGTGCCAAGTAGGTAGATACTAGAAGTCATAGAAAGAACCAGTGCCCAAAAGTTTTCTCCCTGGCCAATTCAACTGAGTCACACCAAAGCTGACCAGAAGAATATTCATTTTGGGAAATAAGATTTATTGGCCATTCTGGTCTCCCTCTGGGCAGTTTGACACAGCAACACAAATACAGTCATAATGAAACCTAGTGTGAGAGCTGAGAAGCTGATCCAGAACATAAAAGGTGATGAGGAATTTTACTTTCTAAAGCATTCTTTGCAAAGAAAGGCTTGTGGTTTAAAGCAATTTGAAATACATAAAGGAAACATGGATCTGTACGACTACTCTCTGCTCTAAACCCAGAGCACATCGCTGTAACCCCCGGTATCTGTAAAGACATGGACTTGACTCATTACAAGGACACGGAATGTAGCTCAGTAGTACATTTACCAGCCAACTTCAGTGTGAGCATGGGGAGATGTATTTTTGCACTTTATGCTGACAACATTCTGAAACATATCTAAACAGTACCAATGTGTTTTCCTTTCCCAGACACTTTGAAAATAATCTCATACGTTTGTGCTAGGGTCCATATCCTGAAAAGCTGGGAAAGTGATGTCCATGTGTATCATTTGCTTAATCCAATGCCAATGTAAAAAAAAAATAAGGCTTTTCTTGTGATATGGATTGAGAAGAGGAAAATACAGCAAGCGCCTTTTGTCCAGGAAGAAGGAATGGTTAAGCAGCACAGAGCCAGTAGGGCTTCCCAGTGCATGCCTGTCGGAGTTGGGACACTGCAATACTTGACTCTTCAGACCTTCCCAGAACCAAACCCTCCTAGCTTCTGGAGGATTCAGAACATACATATGAGCGTGTACCCTTCTAGTGAAAGTGCACAGGGAACTGATTTTTCTGTTAATCAGAAACACTTGTACCGAGAGGCTATTACAGGGTAAGATTAAGAGGATATGTTCAGTATTAAACTTTGCACTGTTCCAATGGCCATGAGTACATCCCACTACCTATCTGTATTGCACAGAGCAGCACAGCGAAAACTACAACAGAAATACTTTGGCATTTTACCTGAAGAGACATGGTGATGACTTATAGCACACCCTGAATAATATTTCTTCTCTGTGCTTTATCAGGGCCAATAAATGCTTACTCTTCTGGATGCAGGAAGAGCTGTTTGTTCCCCTCAGCTGACAACCCATTAAAAAGAAAATAAAGTAAACATATCAGAATTAGTCCCCTAAAGCTTCCATCAAGCCTTCTGCCATGAGCACTTTGCTGTTGTTTTTGTTTTTTTCCTTTGCCAGCTTTTGACACTCAGGGGCAATCTATCTTGGGGAGAGAGAATAGCATCGCTCTTCTTCTTCAGGATGTACAATCCAAGAACTAAAAATAGAGGCTATCCAGAACAATACCAGATGGCTGCATAACAAATAAGTAGCCAAAATTCTAGAAGAAATCTTCTCCAGGTGATGAGCAGTACAATATACTTAAGAAAAAAACACAAAATCTTACAGTGAGCAATTATGAGATAACTAATGAGTGTTATTTCCTTACCCCACCCCATAGCGGTCAGTTTAAATCCCGAACCTGGGGCAGTTTTCAGAGGATAACTGAGGAATTTGTTGACTTTTGATTATATTTCCTAAAAATAACACTCCAGTGTTGTTGTTCAGCAGCAGCAGCCAAGGAAAGAAAGAAGCATCACTAGCAGAAAAAAAAACACGAGGCGCTGCTTCACCTGAATTTTTCTGTAATGACTGCCAAGCAATGGGCTTTAGGACCTACTGGAAATGCAAACCCTCTAACAGCTTTCAGGCAAGCCCTTGTTTTCAGCTGATCATTACTAGTTCTGACCTTTTAAATCCTCTGCTGCTAAGGGAGAATCTGGTCTTTACAGAAAAGCTGTTCTGTATTCCATTCATAGACAACAGAGAACTTAACTATATTTACTGGTATTTAACATATGGAGCATATTTGCCTGGAAGGTAGATGAAATCTCCTGCATTTAAGATCAAATCAATTTGAATTTAAGGTCACATTTGCAGAAGTCAATGTGCCGTAAAATCAAAGAAGAGCTTAATTCTACTGGTTTTTTCTCCGTCAATCAACTGTGTGGTTTCACACAGCGCGGTTCTGCGAGCCATCCTCCTGGAAGGAATCCTTGCATGCACAAATGTTCAGGTGGGATGCAGCTGCATGACTTGGATCATACTCACCTGAGTGGAGCTGTGAGTGTTTAGGTCCAAGACAAGCATGAACTGCATTCTGCAAACTTCATATTCGTAATTCTCACTCCCACAAATGGTCTCAGTCATATTGCTGGGACTGCTCACACGAGTATCTTGCCTGCTTAGAGTGGGGCTCTCAAGATCAAACCTCTTTTCTTAAGATGAGATGTATCCAATTTGGAACATCTAATTCATGTGCTTCCAGGACTAAATAGAGAAAATAACTTCATGTGATTTCAAGGTGAAAGTGTGTGTATCTTCATTCATAAGCAAGTGCTGCTCCTTCAAAGGAGCGGAGATTTGCAGGAATCAATGATCTGCAATACCTTTTTGCTTAAGATGTAATTGCCCTCTAACGGCACTTACGGACTGTGCTGTTGCAGAGGTCTGGGAAACACAAGCCCAAAATACAACTTTCTGGTTGGGAGATTTCTAATATTGGAACATTGTCTTTGCATGCTGCTAACCCACAGCCTTTTCCCCTGGAATCTAAACAGGAAAGGAGAGAATAGGAGCTGGTGTTGATTTCCCCTTCCACTTTCCCTGTGCAAGTGCATTGCAGCAGGTCTGAAAATGACATTTATGTTGTTAATAATACTGGTTTTGTCTTTATTTTTAAATGAAAATATTGATTACTTAGTCTTGATGAAATAATGAAAATATATAGTAAAAGTGCAGTCGAAAAAAGAAAATGCAGTATTAATTGCTCCCCCGTGTTCTAAAAGAAGAAAGATTTTTTTTTTTTTAACACAATGGAAACAAGAACAGAGAAATAGTGCAGAAAAGTGGGGCAAAATCACAAATTGTTGTTTGATGGATTTTTAAATGACATTATTCATACTGCATATGGGGTATGCAATGATGTCTTCAAATAATATTTGAAGAAAACAAGCAAAGAAATTAGAATTTTTGAAAAGAAAGAGGGAGGGATTTTTTTTTTCCTGTATGAAATGCCATATATTTGCAAACACATTTCCGAGGCAAGCCTTCTTCATTTCTGGGTGTGCTCTATCTTCCACTTCCACTCACAAGAGCCCTTGCTAATCTAGCGTTCATAAGGAACCTTCTCTCATATTGCTGAGATGACAAACCACTCCCAACTCGTTCCTGGCTGTCAGGGTTCAACTCTGTGCCATGCAGTCTTGCAGGACGTGTTCACTTCTGATGTAAATGAGCACAGCTCCATTGAAGGCAGCCAAGTCGCTTTCTCTTGCACCAAGGCTTGATTCGATCCTAGATGTTTAGATCACTAAGCTATCCCCTCTGGCTTAGCAATTCTCCCGTTAAAAGATTACTTTCTGACTGTGAATGCCAATAGTCTTTTTACTCTGGTAGCTGATGAAGTAATAAGTGCATGTGAGGGTTTCATGAAGTGCTTCACAGGTGAAGGGAGACAGCCCGTTGCATTCTGGAAGTGTCTCTTACCTTTCAAGTGAAGAAGAGGAAGTCTGAGCGAATGAAAGGTTACTGTATTTTTTTGACTTCTACATGAAAACCAGAAGATTTTGGACCTTTAGAGATGAGGGGAACCATTGTAACTCAGCAGTGGTTCCCCACAGCACTCATTCAGCTCTGAATCAACAGAGCCTGTAAGCCTCTGACATATAGATCGACCTAAGAGGGGGAGAGGGAAAGAAGGATGTAATTGTGCCAGTTAATCTGAAAAGGCATCTGAGGGAACAATGTCTTCAAAGAAAACCTGATAATGGTATTGGTTAGACCAGAGTAAAGCCAGAGCAATGTCACTGAAATCAACGGATCATCCTGTACTTGTTGGTTATAACCTGGATCAGAATCTGGCCTGGAATTGGTTGTTCATCCTGGACTAGCCTTGGTAATTCTAATCATAGCCCTCTAAGGAGAGCATAAATGGTTGTAATTAATATCAAATATTACATAAAATAGAAAATCTTTTCACGTGCATGACTAAAAAACCCAAATGAAGTAACAATGCTGTTTCACTACTTTTGCGTTTTGCTACAAAACCCACAACATATTTTGAGAAGGGATGTGTGCAGTGCTTATCAGGAAGGGAAGCAGAATCAGTAAGGTATACAGCTCTTATTAGTAGGTTTATTCTAAGACCTTTTATATTCTACAGAGGAGTCAGGACATCAGAAAGTGAAGTAACATGATCTCCAAAGCAGAGTGAAGACAATGAGCCGTCTATCATTTTGATCTCTTTTACGTTAAGAGATTAGCAAGTCTGGGAAAGAAGAAGAATGTAGAACAGAAGTACATTCTCCTTCCTGAGAAATGGGGGCTCTCACTTGCTGCTCCCTTTGTCCTTGCCTCCTGTCCCACAGATACAGAAGCAAAGCCAGACTTTGCTCACTCCTCCCATAAGAGGGGCTGCGAGCCAAGAAGAGAGGGGCAGAATCCAGCCTGTGGACTGTGTATGCACCTACAACACAGAGGAATGCGAGCAGGTGCCTCTCATCCTTCCAGTCCCACTTCCTGATGCAGGATTTACTGGACTTAATGGAAGACACAGTGACAGCAAAGCCATAGCTAACACATAATTTAAATAATCCCTGATTAACTAGTGAAATGATAATTTTAGGAAGTATTGAGTGAATTGGAAAGCACGGAGCCCCACTGAAACAATATTGATTTGACGGCTTTTAATTTGTTAGAGATTGTAACTAGCAATTCTATTCACCTATTTACTCTTCTCATTATTGACCAGAAATAGGTCTGGATTGGAACTGTTAACACAGAAGTGCCAGATACTGCCTAGATCCGCAGGGGGGAATGAATGGTTGGAAGTGAACCTAGGACAGACCTGGGGTGTAGCTGAGGCTGTTTAGTTCCGTGGTTTCCGATCCTCTCCATTTTCTAACTTGCACATTGCTGTTACTTGGAATAGCCTCCACATAAGTATAATTGTTCAAATTTAAATCAGAACACAATGTCTTAGCCACAAGCCACTGCTGACACCCTGGCAGTAATGATAGCCATTGCTGGAAATGTCAGAAAGAGAAGGCAGAGCTGGCTGCTCATATTGTAGTGAGCTTTTCAATCAGAGGTTGTGCTGCTTGGTGTAGAGGAAAGGTGTGGAAATGCTAGCTTCTCAGCTGCCTCTGGCATGGTCACTTGTATGGGTTCACTTGCTTCATGGGCAAGGGATATAACATGAAGTGCTAGAACCAAAATTTCCTACTCACTGCACTGAGGATTAGTCCTAGCTGATCAAATTGAAGCCTACTGGAATGCTATGAGTCTTTAAGACTCAATGGCTGCTGCCACTGTTTTTCTGACATTGCCAAACACAATGAGACATTAGGTCTGGATTTTAATCCACCTCTTTTCTTAGGAAAAATGCACTTGGGAGATTTAAGATCTGATCCTGTAAATTCTGTTTCACATGAGCAATCTCACTGCAGATTAAAGACTAATCATAGAAGGATTTGGAGGATTGGGCCCTTTGATTTCTCTTCATGCTAAGGCTCTCTTTTATCTGGCTCATCCCGTTGATTATCCTTCTCCATCTTTTGCACAGGGCTTTGTGAATAATTAGAAGGAAATAAGATTTTCTGACTTCAACTTAATGAGTAACATGTGTACTTTGAAAAGTTACATTTTTACATGACAAAGAATGCATCATCCAAAAGCAAATATCTCCAAGGTATTTGTACTTGCTTCTAACTGACAGCTTGGACGTTATCACAACTGTGTGGCTGCTCATTTGTTCTGACTCACAGACACTGTGAATGTTTGATAAATGTTACCTTTTTAATTCTTGATAACATTATGAAAATGTTAAGAAATGTTACAGCAGATAACCTTTCTAGACCAAACAGCCGCATTAACCGTGTGAAGTTAATAACTGACTACAGGACATTTACTTAATTTAGCTTTAAAAAAAGTTTTACTCATACTACTCAAACTTTCCCTTCATTTTTATCTCCTTTTCTCCAAGGCCACAGATAAGATTTTCCTCTTACTTACTTGCAGGTCAGCTTTCCGTGACACTCAGGTCTGCCGACAACCAAAACCAAATATTTATGAGTATGTGGGTATGAAACACCGTAATGATAAATGCATGATAATACACCAGAATGAAAGATTTCAAGACAACAGTTGTTTGCTGTCTGAGCTGGACATTTACTTAGTCTGTGTTGCCAGGAGCAGGTACTTTGATATAAATCAGATGAAGTGTTTTTGAATGAGTAAGTCTATGCTCTGAAGTATGACTTCAGGGATCAGGACGTATGGGTGCACAGGTGTCATTTTGCAGTGAAAGCTGCTAATGCTTTCTGTGCATGTCTAAAAACACTTTGTTTCAAGGTTGTGCTTCTGAGGATATAGAGCTGGAGGTTTCTTTTAAAGAATGAACTGCTAAATAATGGATTAAAGGCTAAAAAGGATTTGAAAGGTCTTCACCGTATTTTTAGCACATATACTTTTTACTCCTTAGAAGCAAACTTCCAGACTGTACTTAAATTTGAAGCATGTCATGGCACTGCATATTCTTAGAATGATCAGATAGGCTTGGAAAATGTAATGTTTAACCTTGATCAATTATTACACAGAGCTCCGCATCTGACAAAGCAGATGCTTGATTTTAAGCATGTTAGTAGCCACAGTAGTTTTATTCTTGAACAGTTTGCCAAACCGAGGACACAGTGGACTTCCATGAAATTTACAGTTAGTCCTGCAAAAAATACAAAACACATTCTTTGTTTTGGGCAGATAATAATTAATGTGACTACCAGAGTGTTTAAATTAGATGCTTTTGCTGCCTGACAACATCAATAAAAGTCTCTTTCTCAATTTTGTCGTTAAGAAGAACACAAATCAGGTCCCTTCTCTCACTACCTCTCACAGGAATTACGTGAATATGACAGTCAAAGCACAAGTTTCACTAGTGTTGAGTATTTGTGAATGGGGTCTTGTTACTGTGAAGTGCTCTGCACATGGAGCATGGGCTTGTTTTATACAGGGGCAGGCTAGCTTTGAGGCTTTAAAAAAAATCATCACTCTTGAGCTAAAAAGAAAAAAAAAAGAATAATGAGTTTTTTGCAGCATTTCTCTGCTTCTACTTCTTATATTAGGGGAAACCTCAGTAATACAGCAAGAAGGAAGTGATAGTTCTGCTAACTGAATTTGTTAGTACTGCTTGTCTTCTGTCATCCTCATCAGCAATGTACTGACTTCTTGCTCGAGTCCTCATACTGCAGCAGCGAGGATTAAAAATGTCAGTAATGGCAAATTGTCCTGCCAAATTGTTACCATGTTACCCTGCTGAGTGAAAATGGCTTAACTTACCAAGGAGGCATTTTTTTACAAAGCATGATTTTTTGATTTCCATAATTAAATATATGATGAGATACATGCTTGACCATTGTTGCTCAAGCTGTATTTTGAAGAACCAATAAACTTCAGTCTTATTTTTCAGTTATTAGAGACAGAGTGTCTATAATTGGTAGCTGAACTACTAATATGCAAATAGATGTCCTTACCTTTAGATTTGACCAAGATATATTTGATATGATTTATCATTATGCATGACAATCCAACAATACCAGGGCTCTGGTCCCAAAAATGTGCTGATTCAGAAACTTTACCTTCAGAAAAGGTTATTTCCCTTAACAACATAATATATAATTTATAATTTACTTGCCAAGAATCACCATGTCTGCTTGAATTGTATTTATGGTAATTGTACTACAGATTCTCAAGGAAACTCCAGTATACTCTTGTATTACAGAAGCCCAAAGACATAAAATGCCTGTTACTTCATAGAGTTAGTTTTTAGGTTTGTTGCTTGTTTTTGTTTTTGTTTTTAATTATAAAGCATATAAAAGAATGGCTGTTTGATGATATAGTACTTGGAGTTACACTGATGGCATTATTCCCCTGACCTGCAGATCACTGCTTGTTTTTGGACAGTAGTATTTCATTTGCAGAAAAATGGGGGCTTCTCCAAGAGAAATTATAGATACAGACATGTCAGGAAAAGCTATAGTTTTATGTGGCCACAATCTGGTGCTGTCATTTCTTTTTCGTATGCTGTTACACAATCATGCCAGTTACATCGCCTTACATAATCATGCCACTTGGGACATATTTGGAGGGAGTAGTTTGAGGGTATGAATCAAGCACAACCAAGGAAAATCTTATTATTCATTCATGCACTATGCCAAGCAGTGCTTAACTGGTTCTGAAAACCTAGCCCTGCAAATCTGGGGCCAATTTTGATGACATCTTCCTTCGAAGAGTCTAACTCATTTGATGATCTGATACCACTGGTTTTGCTCTTGGATCCCACATAAGCTCGTAGGAATGCACAACCTACCAGATTTGCAAAGGCAAAACCTGTTACTTTCAGACATGCATGTTCTGGCAACTGGTTAAAAAGAATAATCTTTCAGGATTTAGAAGTTAGGAACAGCAGCAAAGTCCAAAAGCATCAGCAAAAACTATGGGAGATTGAGCAGCCCTAATTTTCTTTTTTGTCCTCTCTCTGTCTTAAGACGAACCTTATTATACTAATTTCTCAGCTTGTTCTGTAAGCCTACTGCCACTCTTGTAGCGTGATATGAATGACACCATCTCCTCTTTACATTTTTGTAAAATTTAAAATATAATAGAGATAGAAGAGCTGGAGAAGATGATAGCTTTATTTCCTAGAAACTATTTACTAGCAGTTTTCCCCAGGGCTGGAGAGATTCTATCGCTTTCAGATTTCTTTAAGGAATTAAAATTAGCATTGGTATCTCTTCTCATTTCCAGTGTTGCAGTCCTGAGCATTTTCAGCTGTAGTTTCTTGATTTTTACTTGGCACCATTTAAATTTTAAGCTGGAAAACGAAACTATTTCCTTTTGTTTAACAGAGTTCTGATTTACCTTGTATATACTACTATGGCATCACTGGAGACATGCTTAACCGCAGTGACATATTATGTCTGTTGAAGTGAACATCAAAAGACCATTTAATCACTTGTAATGTTTTCTCCTTGCCTGGGCCAGGGTTTTGTAAGTGCAGGGTTCTGCTAATGCACACTTCTGCCAGGAAGCTTCCCAAGGTGGGGCACCAGAGATGCTAAGTGGCAGAAGGAGGATAAGTAGAAGCCATTAACATTTCCCCAGCAAGGTCAGATTTGATGTTTCCTTTGTAGTATCCAAATCAAGAGGATGCTTCTGTGCTCTGAGGGTTGACTGTACATAAACATACTCCTGGGTAATCGCAGGCTGGTCACATCTCCTTACTATTAGCCACCTACTAACAAGCTGATTGAAAAGGACCCAGCACAGCTTACGCAAAGCGCTGGTTTCCAGGAACACCAAATTTCTCATCAGCTTCATCAACACCTCAGACTATCAATATACAAAATAAAACACTCTTGTTCTGAAAGGCTGTGATCACAGGACAAACCTTCTCATTCTTTCTTCTTTTTTTTTATTGCAAACATGTTTGGGGGGGGGGGGGGGGGGGAAGGTGTTACCTTGCCTTTTTTTTTTCTTCTTTTTTTTTTTTCCTGAAGCCAGTATTACCAGCCATTTTACTTGTACTTTACTATTATTATCTAGGTGATGGCTGTGACATGTTGATCATATATGGCAGTGAGAAAATTGATTTCCCTCAACAGAAATGCTTCCAATTTTCCCTGGGCCATAATTTTATGTCCACAACAAAATAAAAGGGTCATTTTCCTTAAGATGAGGGAATTGAAATCTTTGATAAAAGCCATAGTAAATGTTGTACTTTTGATTGTGGAAACTGCAGTTTTCACAAACATCTCTCCTGTCTGTTCTGTGCTTATGTGTGTTTCTGGGGAGTACGTGGGAGTGAGAAAAGGAGAGAGAAAGGAGGCAAAAACAAGCTTTTGGAAAGACTGAAGTTGCTTGAGGAGCTCTGCAGATCTATAAATTCTTCCTAGACACAAATGTTTGTTTTCTCATGGAAAATTTGGGACTCTATTGGTAGCTTTCAGTCAAGCTTCTCCTTTTTAAAAATTACTCTAGTTAAAGCCATACTCCTCAGTCACCTGTTTTTAGATACGATTGCCTAACTTCCTGTTATGATTTTAAACAATAGTTTAGGAAAATTTTTATATAAATAAAATTGTGAAATACACATTTATTAAGAGACTATATTCACAGTAAACCAATTAATATTTTTTTTTCTGAAGGAGGATCTCTTCTATCCTTAAACAATCTGTAGCTGTATTTATCAAATTACCATTTCTCAGAAAATACAGAAGCTATTGCTGATGAGACTAAAAGCTACTTAAGGCTGACTCTTCTGTTAAAAAATTATTTAAATATATAATAGACATTTTTCAAAATGTTTGTCTCTTCTTTGACTCTCTACATTGACAAGTAGAGGAGGTCTGGGAAGTTGACCAGGCAGTCCACAAGTAGGGATTTTTTACATTTAAATTGGATTTGTTCAACAGACTGAAAACAAAATATGCTGAATCCTTGAATATTCAGGAAATCCTGAAAACTGACCTTTTGGTACTCTTCTACATTGATCTTTGATGTCCATAGTCCCATGTGTGAGTGTAACACATGAGATAATGTCTCACTAGAAGTTTTTGCCTCTATAAAACTACAGTCTTTGATACCTCACTTCTACGAGATGAAAGATTCCTGTAATTGGCCTTGTCTCAGTTGGTTTGTGAAGTGGCAAGGGAAATGTGCCCAATCAAAACTGTGTGTCCAGAGTTTGCAGTGTGAGAGTGAACAAGAGACAACGCGTGAACAATCCTTTCCCCGTGAGTCTGATCTCAGTCTAGTACCTAGAGCCAGAAACGAAGAATAGCCATTATTTTGATTGAAGCACAGTATCAGGTAAATATGAAGTTTTTCTCTTACTTTCATGTAAGTGAGACAGAGTTTACTCAGTTTGATGGTTTGATGTTTTTTACTTGGCTGCATTTCTTCATACATTTATGACCTCCACATTTTCAAAAGCTGGTGGAAACTGAAGTGGTTGACATCCTTTAAATCGGATTTTTTTCAGACTTTCCTCTGCTTATAGATAGGGACAATATATACAAGAATCCAGGAGTGCAAAGGTTAATTAAGATGCTGAGATGCTGTTAACATCTAAAGAGAATGGCAGTTTGAAAGTCTGGCCTGTCCTTGCGTGTTATGTATGTATTGTTTGCAACATCGAGAAGATGTGTATTTGACAGAAGAGTTAATCTTGTGATCTCTTTGCTTATTTCATCTGTGCTCAGAGGGAAGAGAGGTGGAGGTCAGCTCAGACAGGTAGGTTGTGACTGTTTCACCATGGACATAAACAGGAGGCAGTAAATCATGAAACAAGCATAATGTTGAAAAAAAATTCACAAGCATTTTTTTTGAGACAGTAATTTTCACAGAGCCAAGAAAAGTAATTCTTCTTTCTTTTTGTCTGGGAAGGTACTTTTTGATTAATACTGTACTGATAAAATCATAGTTCTCGTAGTTTTCTTTAACATCACTGGATTAGATTGCAGCAAGCACTGCAAAAGAAGATAGGCCGTATCTTTTATGTCACTAGTGTTGGGAGGGCTTAGTTATGAGAGAACTTCTGCATTTTGTGTTCCCTGCATGGTATATGAGAGAACAGATGGGACCAGTTGTCTGAGCTGCTGCTGATTTTTGCTTTTTTTTATTGAGGTGCAGCACACGGGTTCCCCTGTGCATGATTTTCGCATGCTGAACTAGTGGAGAAGATACAGAGCCCATGGAAGTACATCTTAAGGGCAAAAGAAATTCTGCACTGTGTTTACAAGTGTTTGGAAAGAGTCACCAATAAAAATGGAAAGAGCATGTGCAATCAAAAGCAAGAACCACTTTCTGGTGGAGTGAGCAAAAGAAAGGTAGATGGGTTAAATATGACATTATGTCTCATGAGGTAGAGCAAGCTCCATAGTATGAAAAGAAGGCACTTGATAGGCACAAACAGATGCTAGAATGAGGCTTTTCCTTTTCGTCCTAGAATAGACACAGTCTTGAGCTCTCCTCTTAACTATTACTTCAGAAAATAGTACGAGAAAGAAAAAGTTTGGCTCTGAGGTGACGTTGATACCATCAGTAACAATATTGGTGACTTTTGTTGATCTCCCTTGGAGCAAGGACATACTCAGACACACTGACATGTTCCTGGATAGCCAATAGCAGCCTAAGCTGATCTTGGAGACTGACAAACATGTTTTACATGGACTGTGTTTTGCCACTCTTTAACTGTTTGGGAATGTGAATTGGAGTTTATGGTACACTTGGAGCAATCACCCATTACAGCTGCGATGGGAAATGAGATGGTGAAAGGGAGCAGACAGTGTCTGCTGGGATGCTGAAATCAGCCAGAAAACGAGTGCACAGGTGCCAGGGATGCCTGGAAATCTTAGGGTTACATAGTTATGTGAAGTCCGCACTCCTTATCCTCCTATTGCTCAAACTTTTTAAGGCAGACTCCTGCAGCATCTTTTCTTGTTGTGTAAATGCAAAACTGATTTGCGATAATGTATAGCATCGTGAAATAGTTTTCAGTACGGATTAGGCCAGGTTCTACCACCTCAGCTGCATCTGAGCAATTCTGTTCACTTCAGTGAGCTCACACACACGTAACTGAGAATGGGACCTGGACTACCTTGTGTGTGGAAATCGATAAACATGTTTGTGATCCAGTTGGACTCTGGATCATTTCTACATGAAGCAATTTCCTAGGGATTTTGCTGAAAGACAAGGAATGCAGTTGTTGAAGTGCAACTCTTCAGGGTTCCCTTGAGCACTGGAGACTACCCATTTTCACGGAGCAGGCAGACTTTTTTTTTAAAAAAAACAACCTTATGAATATGTACCTTATTAAACAGTAATAAGGTTATTGGTTATTCATAATTCCACTCAAATTTGCCACCTTAAGTCACCTAGATCCCAGGTTTGCCTGGCCAAATTCCAACAGCCCTTAAAGGAGCAAAATTTCAACTAGAAAATGTTTTACAAAAGGCATTTCTTTGACTATAACTGTGATATAAATAGCTGGTATTCATAGCCAAAATAGGACAAAAGCATTGGAAAAAAGGCTGAATTGAAAGGGTAACAAACTGATGTTCTGGAAAAGTAAAAAACCATTTTGCTACATGCTCATGCAAAAAATATTTGTGAAAGTGCTGCTTTCCAATGCTTCGGTTCACATCCTATACTATCTTCATGAAGGAAAGTAAAAATACTTGTCATTGTCATCCTTAATGTTTGCCTGTTGTTTCCCTCAGAGAATTTGCATTCTTAAATCCTGGATCGTTTCTACTAGACTAAGGTTATTTGTCCTTCCTTTTCTTTTCCTTTCCTGGATACATCCCTGGATCTCTACAGATTTAGAATTTGGTAATCCCACTTTCTCTCTCAGATATTTTTCCATCATCAAAATAAAAATTTCTTTTTATTAAGGATCAAATTCACACCTACATAGTGATAATTTGAGAATCCCATGAGCAGAAACAGCTGATACTGCCTTATTAACAACTGCAGGTATTTTCAGGTTTTCAAGAATGACAGAAAATGGCAGATCCTAACTGCTTTTCACTAAAAACATAGTTGGACAGCACCCCAATAGAAACAACTCTGTCTGGGATGCAATTAATCCTTGGGCCCTTACAGTTCTCCATACAGAGTTAGATTTTACCCAGAAAGTTATGATAAGTAAGGGTTAATCATAAACAAAGAGATCAGTAAAAACCAACCTTTTATCATATAAATTGGATAACATGAAAGTTTTGTGTATTAGATCATTGTTTTGCAAATAGCATAGATTTTCAGGGACATATTTACAATAAAATTTTCAGCTGATATGATAGAATTTTTTTCCCAAAGTCTTTTTATTTGCTAGGCTTACTTCCCTAAATGAAACTTATTTAATGAGAAATAATATATTTAGAAAGCAAGAGTGGTATATCATTTCCAGAATGTAACTGTGGCTATTACCAAGGCGCTCTCTCCTTTTGGAAATTAAGTCCTGAAAATCAAACATAGCATATGCAAAAATAAGCCCTGACCAACAGGGTTGCTTCTGAAATTTTGGGTCTGACTGAAACATAGATCATCCAAGCCAGATTCAAGGAACAGCATTTCCTACTTCCCTGTTCGATGCTCAGTTCTTCCATATATATTTCTGGGTGTGCAATTTGCTAGCACGGGATAACATTACCAGAAAGTATTATTTCTCTTAGTAGCCAAGTGAATCACTAAAACAAAATACATATTGGCAAACGAGAAACAAGCCATCAGGCAACACAACAGCTGCCCTGAACAACGGTGGGGAAGTGCTTGGCACAGACAAGGTAAGAATCAAGCAAAAACATCAGAAAATATTCAAAAGAGTAGGGCAAAGCATTTTGCAGCTCTCTTGTGGGGATGTACTTTACTGCAGTAGAGCACTCCATCTGTGACACAGGTCCCCTCCCTCTCATCCTTCTGTTGGCAGCTGTGGAACATCATGGGGCTATGCAGTAAGTGTGGACCCATGCAGTAGACCGTGCTGCACATCCACGTACATTTTCTTTGCATCCCAGCGAATCACACCGATTAGGTTACTAAGCCCTTTCTGCTGATGGGGCAGTGTAAATGGGACATAATGGAAGAGAAAATTTAGCCCCATAGCAACACTAACGTTATACCTATGGCTCTGTATCCTGCCATAGTACTACACACGATACTGTTTCTTGTTTACCAGTGTAGAATTTGGTACCTTTTATAGGAATAAGACTTTATTTCTTTCATGATTTTTAACTGATTCCTCTGTTCCTTCTCAATCATGTCATCCAGCCATATCTCATAATTCTGTAGCATCAGATTTGGTGAAATAATACTGCATGTTGTTCCTACAGGTTGCCCATTGAGATGGTGTATTTAGTTCAAGTAAAATGTCAAATTATTCCTTAAGGAGCTTAGAGCGGTGGTCCTACCGTCAGGTATGTAGGTACCAATTTTTGTACAAGAGAGGAGTCTGATTGCTTAGTCCTCACCATGCAAAAGAGAAATACCCAAATTCAAAGCTGGAGTTGGAACCAAAAGGACAATTCCAAAGCTAAAGCAAAGTCCTCTACCTTTCATTTTCAATGGGTAACAGGGCTCAGTGACTATTATTAGAAGTGATTTGGCACCTCAACATGCAATAGGCATAGAGTGAGATTTTTTCAAACCCACTGCACATCTAATTTACATTGACTGAAGATCCCATGAGACACCTAAATACCTCCAGACAACCTTACTGTGTCAATTCATAAAACTCGCTTATCTTCCTCTCTCACATTGTGAAACACTACGAATTCCTGTTCCCTTGATTAGGAGGCCAATTTTACATGTAAAAAATTTTCAGCTATTATGGGAAACATTTGTAAGCAATGCTTTCTTTTTCTTTTCATATTCGTTGCTGTTTCAGCCATCCCACTGCTGAGCGTGCGGATCACATTCAGATCAAGACGGTGTGATGCAACAAGCTGAATGTCTTGGACTGACCTTCAGCTCTCTCCCTCCATCGCGATATACAGCTTTCTGTTCTGCTAAGTGAAAGTCAGAAACAGGGGCAAGTGAAAAGTGATTTTTTTCACTCTTTTGCCAGAAACAACAAAAAGGTTGCTTTTTATGTGAGAAATTCTTTTGCTCATCTCTACTGGAGACTGGATTGTTTATTGTATTGACTGCACATCATTGTGGGCTGGGTTTTAACAGATATGTCAATTTATCTGTATCAAGGATGGGGGGGATGTTTTGATACATTAAATACCTTTGCAATCATTTTCCTTTCCTCCTCCTTCCTTCCTTCCTTCCTTCCTTCCTTCCTTCCTTCTCCTTCTTCCTTCCTTCCTTCCTTCCTTCCCTTCCTTCCTCCTCCTTCCTTCCTTCCTTCCTTCTTCCTTCCTTCCTTCCTTCCTTCCTTCCTTCCTTCCTTCCTTCCTTCCTTCTTCCTTCCTTCCTTCCTTTCCTTCCTTCCTTCCTTCCTTCCTTCCTTCCTTCCTTCCTTCCTTCCTTCCTTCCTTCCTTCCTTTCCTTCCTTTCTTCTTCTTCCTTACCTTCCTTCCTTTCTTTCTTTCTTTCTTCCTTTCTTTCTTTCTTTCTTTCTTTCTTTTCTTTCTTTCTTTTCTTTCTTTCTTTCTTTCTTTCTCTTTCTCTTCTTTCTTTCTTTCTTTCTTTCTTTCTTTCTTTCTTTCTTCTTTCTTTCTTTCTTTCTTTCTTTCTTTCTTTCTTTCTTTCTTTCTTTCTTTCTTTCTTTCTTTCTTTCTTTCCTTTCTTTCTTTCTTTCTTTCTTTCTTTCTTTCTTTCTCTTTCTCTCTTTCTTTTTTTTAAGCACTAAATCTCAGCATGACTGTATCCTGCAGCAGAAAATTACTACCCCATTCAGAAATGTGCCTTGTTGCATTACAGTCATATATTTGAAGACTCAAAGCTCTATCTGCAGCACAAAGGCAAGCTCAACAAATGACTTAGCATCTTTGTTCCTTTACCACAACACTTTATGGCAGCATTTTCTCCTTGTTATAATCGAGGTATACTTGTCAAATGAAAATTTTTTGCTGTTTAGTTTATATAACAATTACCCGCCTTCGTTATAATGGGATATTGCAGTTAATATCTACCTAAATTGTTTCTACTAGTTCTGAATTACTCTCTGAATGAATGAATGAATGAATGAATGAATGTTTTTACAGCACCAGATGACAAAATTTACTGTGTCCTGTCTTTATCACAAGGTTTCCTGGGACAATGTTTAAAATAAGTTATTTTTTTAGACCAAATGCAGAAGCACATTCCTTGTCAGCTCTGTATGTAAGATGCAAAAGGTAAGAGGGTCCAGCTACACCTACCTTTTAGGAGTCAATTGTTAAGAATTCCTCCCTCAATATGCACTTGGATCCGCATTAGAAGCAGTCAGAGGCTTTTAAGGGGAGAAAATCTCAGGACAGTGTACAAAATCAGAGCCAGGGTCGTGACCTTGACTATTGATCCAGCCTCTCTTATTTCCACAGCTTGCTGAGGCTTGTTCTTCCAACCTGCTGGTGTACATTAGAGCAGAAATCCATAACATGGCCATGTTCATCCAAGCACAGGAAGAAACTAAATTAAATGTTAAAAAACAATCTGAGGCTAGAGTTGGAGACAATTCATCATGATCCTAGACGTCAGGCAGGTAGGATGACCAGGAGTTCCTCAGCCAATAGACCCCAAACAGAATATGGAGGGACCTCACTGCCTCATTTGTCAGGTACAGAGCAGATAGTCGGAAAAACACTGAGGAAAAAAAAGTCTACTGAAGGTCAGCGTTTTAATTCCCAACCATGCACAAATATTCACCTTTTGGAATGCAACCTGTAATTGAGGTTTAGGGAAGAAAGGAAGGGAGATAAAAAATTATCTGACATGAATACATTAGCAGTCAAAATTAGGAGAAAATAAAAGTTTGCATGGAAAAGGTGTACTAAAAACTGAGTCCAGCTGAGTTCTTACAACTCAGTTTATGTGAGAGAATTTGACTACAGACTTGAGTAACCTATTAAAATCATCAATCAGACACTTTTTCACTTTCAAAAGTTATCTCAGTGGAGTTCCAATCCTCTCTTCTTGATGAAAGAGGTTTAAAGATATACAAACTGTGATGCATAGAATAAGCTCAGCACGTTTAATAAGAGAGAGGTTCTGTAGGCTGGTTGAACTGCCCTTTGCTGGTTTTCAAGCGGTTATTTGTACTGGACACAGAGCACAAGTCTCTTATATACTCATCCAGAACACGGAACCTAAAGAATACTTCTCAAATGGCAGTTCTTTGTTCTGGGAACTATGAAACATACATACCCTGAAAGTACTGTGGCAATATTATGGTGATTAAAAATATTCACAAGCCCCACTGCAGTCCACACAGCTGCTGTTCTAATTCAGCTCGCTGGTGAAAAGAACAACTTGCCGGTTTTGTGAATATGATTAACATTTCCTGTTGCGGATGAATTGTGCTTTCTCTCAAAACATTAATAAGCAGGTATCTGAGCTGAAAATAGTCTACTGCCCTTTAATTTTATTCCTAAATTATGTAACATTATTTGTGCGTTATCAGCCTGTGCTGTTAAACCTCATCATGCTGAATGCCAATCTGATGAAACATAATAAGACATAATACAGTTTGACAGCTAATATTTAAAGAAGAATTCTTATCTCTCACTATCTAAATAGCAAAGGGATCCCATTCAGACACTTACAGATTCTTAGGGGATATCTGAAGAGAACAGTTAACCCAAGCTTTCTTGGAAGGTTTCCCCAGTATAGACAGCAGCTTTGCACGTGTGCAAGCTGAAAACAAAGCACTGTCTTACAGATTGTTAAATTCACACTGAACAATTTCTGAACTGCCTTTTTAATTTGTAGTACTCTAAGCAAGATTATGTAGAAGATATCAGTGAACTGGCGGAATTTTGTTCCCTAGACCTCTTTTACCAAATATTCTGCAATATCCCAATCAGAGAACACATTTTAACAAGCTAATAAAAGCTGAGGTAATTTCCAGTTAACGAAAGTAGGAAAAGTTCAACATATCTTAGGTATAGGAGTTTGCTGAACATTAATTTCTGGATGCTGTGCATCAAAAATTTGCTCTGTTTTCCTGCCTGAGTCTTTCCAGTTAGCTCAGGGTGATTATAATTCCATTTTCCTGCATTATTTTTGCTTACTATTCACACGGGCCTAACAAAGTACTTGGTGGTCTACACATGGATAGAAGATCTGTACTCCACTGTTAAGGGTTTATGCTTTGCCATATTTTTCAAAAGTGCCTCAGTTTTTGGATTCTTACTTTCATGTATCATTAGCCTGATTTTCACCAACAAAAACTAACTTACAGTTAATGCTGTTAACTTAGAGTAATTTCAAAGTAAAGAAAAATTACGGATACTTAGGGATAAATATCAGGGAAAAAAATACCTTATGTAGAACACTTGATAGAGAAGCATCTCAGAATATATATATCTGAGATACATATATTGAATATATCTGAGTTTCATGATTAACTTTTTAAATTGTAAAACTCTTTGAAAGTAGTCAAGGTGAAAGGAACTTCAATACCAGTGAAAAGGTCTGTCTGCTTCCCAAAGTGTTTATTTTTCTTTTCTGAAAATACAGGATCAACTTTATATCTGGCACAATCAAGCATGTTGTGTCACATGTACATCTACCGCCACTACATTCCAGAAATACCCCTGAACCAAACTGAATAAATAACTTGCATGTCAAGACTCTGTGATAACCTCTGTCCAGATGATAAACTGCAGGAAGGGCAGTGCCCATCCAGACCGCTCTGAGAGAAGAGATATCAGCAATGCCTGCTGCCCTCACGCCTGTCCTAGCCAGCTTGCACACCCAAGTACCCAGCATCAAATAAATGTGAATCCTTTGAAGGAGCAGAAACAAAGCAAAGCCATTCTCAGTTCAGCCAGGCAGGATCTGTCCTTGTGGCAGTTCTGTAGCGTGCTGCGGGAAAGGGGTGCTTCCTGCTTGTCGTAATAATGCTCCATGGTGCTTCCCAAATAACAGAGAACCCCACCAGCAGGGTCTGGGATATTCTTTCAGGGAAATTCAGGAAAATTTGGATAAATTCAGCAACCCTTTAAAATATTAATTTGCCCTAGTATATTAGCAGCTTGAACGTATGTAGGTGTTTGTTGTGTTAATGATGATTTTTATTTTTATGTATTACTACTGTAATTGACTGAGAAATAAGATGCAGAATGAAGCAGAAAACTCTCAGAAACTGTGGCTCTGAGAAAGCACTGAATACCACAAGCTAATAAATTAATAGTTAAACAATTATCAGAAACACGTAAGTGTTTCTGAGAAACTCGACGGTATATGCCAGCCCTAGACATTGGTTAAAGGGATAAAAATACCAATGGCACATGGCTGGCAATTTTGTACTGATATTGCAGTTACCGTTAAAACATACAATTCTATAATTTAATAAAATTAATCTAGTGTTTATAACAGTTTAATCCAAAAGATTTCGTAAAGTTACCTACACAGTCTTAGGGTACATCCGGCTGTGCTTGCTTTCCATAGGCTGAATGTGATCCTGCCCAGTCCTGGAAGAGGAAAACAACACACGAATGACACAGATATTGGTTAGCTAAACGTAAGCTGAACTCTTAAACTAGACTATATCTTTTACTGCATCATATAAAGGCTCTTGTTTGATCATATAGATTTCTGAAATACTGTAAAAAACTTGTTTCTATTTCATTTTGAATTGGTATTCTTAACTTTTATACCCTGTTAACTTCTAAAAAAAGTAGATCTGAAAATAGTTTTGTGGTGCAGTAGTTAGAATGAAAGTCTCCAAGGACATGGTTTTTTAATTGTTTGCTGTGAAATTTGACCCACATTTTTACCACACTTGAGCCCACACTTCCTCTTCCAAATATGTCAGTGCAGTTCTCTACTGCTTAGGTAAGAGGGAAGAATGTGTCTGGTAATTTACTTCGTTGGAGTCCTAGTATTTTATTTCTGGCATGAAGGAAAGTGGCATCAGTATTTAGGTGTACTGTGTTAGAAGCAGAACAGAGTTTAAAAGTAAGACCATAATTCATTGTGGTCTCTTTATGGACTATAATCCAGTAGAACTCAATAATATTTTGCAGTGAAAAAAAACCCATCAAAAGTAATGTTTGAATCTTTTTTTTATAGTATTGCAGAGTTTTGATTGTCTTTTTTAAGACATCGCAGAGGACTTAAAGGACCATGACAGATAAATGCAGTCTTTAAAGCTACTCATGCATTCTTAATAGACAGCCTGTTAATTTGAGGTCTAGGTCATGAATTTGAATGCCATTCACTAAACACCTCTTTGTCAACAAAAGCTAGTTTTCCCTTAGGGAAAATTGTAACTCATTAATTGTAATTAAATTAAACATATGCAACAACTAGAAAACCCAGGGTGCATTCTGTGAGGAACATCAGTCACCGGCTGAGCTCTGGGATGTTCAGGGGTTTTGCAAGTGAGAAGAAAATATACATCTATAGTTTTAATATCAGGTTGAACAACGAGGGCAAGTAGTAAAAATCTTGCTCATTTAATAAATTTTTTATCAATTTTCCATTGGATACTAAATATAACAAAAACTTTAACATTAAAAGTCTGTTGGGTTTTTTTGCAAGTTTAAGCCAGTAGTCATGATATTCAAGAGATGTTGTGTCCTGAATATCAACCGTAAGAAGATATAACCAATTTTAAGCCTGTATTTATGTTTATAGCAGCAATTAAACTGTGCTAACAGCAGAGGCTTTTGTATTTGGAAGCTCTGTATAATCCATCCTCAGGTCCTAAGTTAAATCAGTTTGGTTGTCAAAGATGAGTCCCTAATGGGCAATGGTCCACATCACAAAGCTATCATGTAATTGCCACTATTTGGCATATTTGGCAGTTCCTATTAGGAGAGGCCCAGGACTGAGCTAGAACACTGAAGCGTTACCTCATTGCAGATTGGAGACAACAAAACAAGAATTGAGATGAAAAAAGATATACTGGTTCAGACTTTTCTTTTTCAGTGAAAATGTGGAAGTACTTTTTTGTTCAGGAGATTTGCAGGCTTTTGCCACCTTTCTGCATGCTGAAGATTTCTTTTTTGATTTAAACTGAAGTATTTGGCTTTCAGGTTTTTTAACATTTTCATTTTTATAAAAACTACTTTTTTTTCTTTCCGATTAATTTGCTAAAATTGTTATAAATTCATGAACTGCTTCACACATTTTAGGGGGAAAGAATGTTTTTATTAGAACGTTTAGCCCGTTGTCATGTGGAAAGATATAGTTGGCTGAGTATCAGTGTGCTGAAGTCTGATACTGAGAAGGGAGATAGCTATGGTGCATACAGATGCTGAAACTGCCTATGTGATCCGAACAGTAAGTGGTTAACTTGAAGACTGAGGACATTCAGAAACAGTAGATAACTGACCTTGTATTTTTTGTTCAGCTGAGATATGTGCTTATAAAAATTCAGTTAACATGCTCTCTACAGCTTCCTAGCTGCAACTCTGTTGGGAGCACATGTCTCTATTTAAAACACGTGTGTTGTTTAGCATCACTATTTGTATCAAAATCCCCACTGTGAATAGTCAAGTGACAAATATTAAAGTGGGGAACTGTGTATAAACAGTAGTGCTAGGCCCCTTTGAATGTGTATGGAGAATGCTAAATGGAGTGTAGGAGGAAGATAACCTCATGGAGGGGAAGATACACCTCACCTCCACCATACGTTATTTACTCAGGAGAAACCTAATAATGTGTGTTATTAATGAACACCCCAGTATTGCAGATGCATGAGCTCTACATGAAAACTGATCCATGAACTCCTGCATCTAAGGCTTCTTTCACATTACTAACTTTTCAATCCCAGGATCAATCTCACCTTCACCACTGACATAGTCGTGAGGAGAAGAGTGTCTCATCAGCAACAGACATACCACTTCCAAAGTTCTGACTCAAAGAGGCAGTTTGACTAACAGACTGCCAGCACGGTAAAAAGAGTGAATCTCTCCCTGCTGTACAAAATGCAAGCTACTGTGCAAGTGATATGCAAGGGAAATGCAAACTCCCAAAGAAGGCTGCAAAGCAGAGGGAAACAGGAAGATAAGTATCAGGTTTGCTTCCTTCACTGGCATTAGAAACATAATCTTGAGAAAAAGCCATTGCCTGGGAGCTTGATGCAAATGCTGGCTCTGTCACAACTTACTCCTGAGGTCTTGGAGTTAATAAACCTTCCTACGACAGGGAGTTACTTTTTCCTGCTTCACATTGCAACGTAGCAATGCTTAGATAATACAAGAATGATGGCCACAAGAGTAGCAATAATCCTTATAGTTGACAAAGCTTTGTCCAGCTTTCATTCAGCTCCTGTAATGGAGCTTGGCATGAGCCCCTTTTTCTTCATATCCTTCTGTTTTCTGCTTACTTCCTTCGGAGAGCTTTTGATATCAAAAACCTCTGTGAGAAGTACCTGTATATCAACCCTCTGGAAGTTTCTGCTTTACTAATAGGTCAATGGAAGCTGAATGGGATTATATACATGCCAGTCTCAAAAACCACCTGTGAAATTCTTTGCTGTGGTAGGCTCATCTTTCCCTTTCTCTATCAGTGATCAGCATCCTGTTGGCTCATGTCTGTCCCCTGTCTTACACATTATATTTGTGTGACAGATTGATGATCAGGAGGTGGCATACCTGTTCTGCTTTCCAAGGTGTTATGGGCTGTTTCTCATAAAATGTGTTCTTGCTGTGGAGTACACTGCTGCTTGCTTTGTTCTCTGCTTTTTTTTTCCCTCTGCTTTGCTACATATGAAGAAAAATTGCTTTCTGACTCCTGACATTGATACACCCTGTCACCTCCTCTCCTGCTACTAAAACCCAGGAGAGAATGCCCCCTCCATTGGACTGCTTGTATTCTGTAACTAAATCCAGTTTGGAAGCAGTGATTGGGAATTCGTTAAGTGCTGATGCAATATATAGTGTGAGGCTATGCCATGATGCTTGGCCTTGTCTGGAAGGCAGATGAATGTAGAAAGTGCTCCTCATAGTTCAGCAGGTACCGCTCCTCTGTAGGCTGGTTGAACTGAGAGCTTTATAGCATATTCTGGCCTTAGGCGGACAGAGCCTTGAAGCTGTCCATCCCTTTTCTCAAACCTCAAGGTTTACCTTAACATTTAGCACTGTGGCAATGGCCCTTGACCACAGCTCCTTATCCACCCAGATGGCCATAGGCCACTCAATCACATTGGCATTTGTTACTGAAAATAACCTTTACTCATTAGAGCATGTAATTCAATTGGGACACGTTACAAAATTTAGGTTTTGAGTCCCATTGGCTCTGTTTTTATTGATGTTGCAAAGAAAGAAAAAATACCTAACTGGTTTTAGCCTATCTGGGCACCTCAAGAAAACCCTTTCTTTACCTCTGCGAATACTAGACACCCCATAACATGTATCATGCCATTTGTAATTACACCATGATGACAGTGATCATGGCTTTATCACTGTGGTCACAAGAAAATAATGGAGGTTCAGTAAGTGCAAGCAAAATACCCCTTGCTGGCACCCTCGAGGGGCTGCTTGTGACCAGAATCTAAAGTCAGGAAGGACTGTAGTGGACTGATGATGGAGCATTCACAACCTCCTCCCATCATCCCAGCCTAGCCAAAACCTCCCTCTCCTCCCAGACTGAGCGTGGGGAGGGGACAGCAATGCCACTGCTTCTGATATCATTTAATATTCTGTAAAATCTTCCACAGATATGAAGAACAGGACATCACGGTTAGAGCTAGTAAAAGAAAATGATTCACACTGAGAGAAAGCACTGATGTAAGTAATACGTTTTACTCACAGGTTAATGTTAGCTTGCTTGGGGGTGTCAGCTTTCTGGCTGTCTGGCTATGTGACTGCCACTGTCAAGACCCACCAATTATTCATGATTTGATGAATTATATGAGTGCTCTACTTGTCCATAAAATTAAGTTTTATGCAGATGCACCAGTGCCTTGGGAGATCTTTTCTAGGCTGTTCCTCATGTGCAAGCACCTTCTGTCCAAAACACCAGATCAGACATTAGTGAAAACACATTTCAATTGGGGAAAAAAATGTAGTAGGTGATATCCATGTCTGTAATAAGTCTGGAAAGCTATTTGTAATCAAGAGTATTAATATTTCCTTTACTGTGTCAAGAATGGATGACATTTTTCTGTGGTGGTGTGTGTGTATGAATGTGTGTGAGTGTGTGTGCATCTCTATTAGACTGCTTCTCATGTCAAGAACCTCCATGTTTCTTGGCAATTTCAGACAAATCTGATGTTCATTTCTACTTAATTTCCTATTGAGTGATCCCAAATAAGAGACAAGAGTCTATGTAAAAGGAAATTATTTCTGAATGTGCAAAGAGAATATTAGCAGCCATCTTCAGCAATTTTTATAATAGTTTTGCAACAGCTGCTCATATTGTCTGTAATGATGACAAATGGTGCCTTATAGAAATACACACTCTCAAGGAAGGTGGAAGAGAAAGTTTTAGATCATGAAAGCTATGTACAGGATAAAGTATGCCTTGCTGAGACAGCCCACACTTGCTAAATGCTGATCAGCCTCACCTGTGGGCACAGCTGAAGCCCCTCCATTAACACACTTTTATATTTCAAATATTCTGCAAAGACTCATTTCTTAAAAACAAAATTAAAAAACCAATGTCATTATGAACGTTAGCTAAATATGTTGTCACTATTACAAATATGAAGAGGTTTCTCTGGTGAATGAAATGTGTTAATTTGATGAAATCTCCACATCCTTCTAAGACAGAGCTATGTGTTGCATCAGTACATGATACAGACACGCTGCTTCGACAGCTCACCGGGAGAGCCGCGCTCAGCCCCAGGCCCCCATCCAGCCCGGAACGCACCACGAGGCCCTGCAGGCTGCCCAGGGACTGGCGTTTTGGCACTGCAGGCTCAGGGCACCATCAGGCCTCAGTGGTCCCAGCCAGCCCCTGCCGGGGCCTCCCCGCACTCTGACCGGGGCGGCCCTGCAGCTCCACATCAGCGCGGCCCTGCCTCGGCCGGGGGCGGGGGGGGCCTGCCTTCACCCTCCGCCTCAGGCTGCCTCCTCCCCACAGCCTTGCCCGAGAGGGACAGAGCTTTCAGCCTGCTGCAGGAAAGAGTGCAGAACTGGGGCCTGCCAGGCACGCGTGTTGCACAGGCTTCGAATCGCCTCCCCGATGCGGAGGTGGAGAAAAGGAACTCAAACCCCAAATGCCAGGGCTAGGCAGGCTTGCTGATTTTGAGAAAGATTATGTAAGCACGGCACCAAATCCTGTCTGAACCCAAATGTTCTCAGAGGCAGGAACCTCCTCTTTCCCTCAGGTGGCACTGGGCTAATAGCCAGAAGTTGTTAGGAAGTGCTAAAGAGCTCATGGGCTTTGTCAGGCCTTCCCCGGAGCACCTGGGGGGAGGCTACAAAGAGGAGCCCCGTCGAGGGGGGGACACCTGTGTGCCCCTGAGGCTGCCAGAACCCACCAGGGTGGAGGTGCTGCCAGAGGATGGCTGATGGTGGCTTCGGTGAGCTGGCTTGTGCTGTGGAAAAATGCCTTGTGCTGCAAGGCTGCTGCTGCTGCAACAGTGTGGATCCTGCCTCGGTGTTTTCCCAGAGCGAGGGGTGGCTGTTGTGCCCCCCTGTGAAGCAGCTAAAGGGCTTGCTCTGGAGGCCTGTGCAAACCCAGTTTTTCCTGCTTGTGCCTGCCAGGCTGCGGGTCCCCATGACGGCCCAGGCTATTCATCTCCCTGCGAGGCCATCGTGACTGAAGTGAGCAGCAGCCTCTCGTCTCTGTCCTGCAGACAGAGCTCTCTTTGCGTAACTTATGAGCTTGCAATAGCGGCCATAATGACTTTAGGACAGAAAAAGAAATACTTCAAGGAGCTGCACTGACAAAAGAGGACAGATAAAAGGCACCTTACACCTTTCCATGGCAGACTGCATAAGGACACTTGAAAGCTGGAGTGGAGTGCGGTACCTGCTGGGCTGTCTGAGGAGAGCGGTGGAGACACAGGTAAGAGGCCTGTTGGGTGCTGTGGGTGCTTGCCTCTGTTTCCATTCATATAATCGACTCCCCCTGGACTGAAGGAGTGTGCAACTCCATGATGAAAAGCTATAAGCAGTGAGGCAACTGATGACAGAAAATATTTAAGAATACAGGGAATGTAGTGGAAATATAGGGAGCAGGACTTTGTTACCACATCCCTAGCTCCAGTACCATTCTTATGCTTTGGTTTCTTCATTTTATGTTCCTGGATGTTTGTTTATGAAAAGCAAAGGCTAGGAAATTCAGAAGCAATGGGGTATAATTAAAGTAAGGCACTTCACTTGTGGTTGGAGTTCTTGATTACTGTGAAGTCAGGAGACAAATATTGAAAAAACATGATCTTCTTAAGGGTTGATGCTATAGTACAGATTAACGGTTAAGATATTAAACAGCAGAGATACTAGCTGTTTTGCATCTGGTTTTACAAATGAAGATGGTGGAGATTTACTTAAACTGCATCAGATGTTTAAGGCTAACAGATGAAGAATCAGGAAGTGTGCAGATTAACACGAATGATGATTAAGAAAAGCTTACAGGCTCTAAACCTTATTAATGTTTCTGACAAACGACGAGTGATACAAGAAGGATATGCACAAATGTGGTTTTAAGAGGCATGGAAACAGGCAGAGCAAGGACTACTTGGGCCCTGAACGCCACCGCAAGTGTAAAATTAACTCCCAGCTCTGTAGATACCCATCATCTATCCTTTTCTCTTCCCATGACCTATTTGCTCTGAATTTGTTCATTATATGTCTACTGGTTGTTCCACAGTATTGTGAAGCACTCTGTGGCCTGCAGGGTATTAACTGGTTGCCTAAGTCTGCATAAAGTTAGACTTGAAAGGGAAACCTCGCTCATCTGGTTTCTAAATAACAAATAGACCCTATCCTAGCACTCCATTCATACTTACTTTTGTTTTGTTACAACAAAAAGGACTTATAATGTGGACATAATGTGTTTTTGAAGAAATATGTGTTGTCAGTGTAAAGTATAAAAGTATGTCATAAGTTTTACAGAACTAACAGAAATAGAAAGGTTTCTGTGTTTGAAAATGTCACTTTTTACCTATTGAGCTAGAAGCATCTTAGCATCTGAGAACTCTTACAACTAATATTTGGTAACAGTCATCCCACCTCTTTTCTGGGACCTGCTCTATCACTTCTGGAGAAAGCAAAAGGAGAAGGCTCAACTGTACAGATGGCTGCTGTGTGGGGGGGAATGCTAATAGGGACTTGTTTGAAATTTGACAAAAAATAGAAGGGGCTGTTAGAAAAAAAGAGTTTCTGAAGTTTTGGGGGAGGGAGATGGGCAAGCACATGTGCTTGAAGATAAAAAGCCTGAAATAAAGGAGAGAGATATAAGGTATGTGGCAAGAGGAATTTCATCTACTTCCCACCAAGCCTTGAGATGAAGACTGTAAAGGTAAGAGAAAAAGGCAGCTGCAAGTCGTGAGCTGGTAACTGCTGTGAGGAAAGTGGGAAGGCCAGTGTAGTGCTGGTGTTGGTCTGGCAATGTTGATGAGGAAAGGGGGAAGACCTGTGGCAAGGCTGGGGATGCAGTAAATTCTAGGCGATTGCATGAAAAATATTGAGATCTAACGGAGAGGGATATTTTGGTGAGAGAATAAACAATGCCAAGGCAGGGTGAAATGCTGATGTAGGAGGAAATGGGGGGCTGCACCCTGCCCTAGCCTCATGGCAGGGAAAGGGTAAAACACCAAACTCAGTTTTCCTAGTGCTTTCTTTTCTGCTCTTCCTTTCCAAGGCTGAATTATCTGCCCAACTTGATAAGGGCCCAAGGGTTGCACTGGCTTCTTTCCACCCTTTCTCTAGTCATAAGCTTCTTTCTTCTGACTCCTTTACTTCTGCTCAGTGCCCTCCCCCATGTCCTGAAGAGTCCTTTTTGTCTGTGAAAATGCAAAGTGAATGAAATTTGTGTGAGCAGTCAGGTGTTGTCCTCTTGTTTGTCTGGCTTTCATGTGGAAACTTCTTGCTTTTTCCTTTTTGCAGTCAAAATACTACTACAGGGATATAGTATACTGTAAAAACGTTACACAGTCTTGTGTACCCCTTGATTACAACAAACAAACATTGAAAACCAAGGTGGTTGTTACAACTGAATTCACAAACGTTTTTAAGGTAATGTTTAAAAAGTGCTACAGTTATCAAAGTATTCTAACAGTTACAGCCTGGAAAATAAAGGTCTGGTTTCTCCCTTGGTATAACCTAACTTGAGCAGGGCCCCAGCAGTGACCATGAGGGAGTCCTGGCTCACAGTGCTGATCAGAGTGGTTTTTCTCCTGAGACACCATTGGAAATGTTGCTTCATTTTTGTAGATTGTCAGTCATGAGTCAGAAGCAAAGTAATGCTTTCCTTTTTTTCTCCTGAAATCATATTTTTGGTTCTATTATTCCAGCTTCTTCATGCTTGTGTGACACGTTAGCTGAGACTGATTGTAACTGAGGTTCTTATACGGTCTTAAGCTACCCTGCAAAGTGACTCTGATGCTTTTGTTAGTGTGCAGAGATAATAGTTTCAAGGGATGTTTTTGATGAAATTGTGACTGAATTATTTGTTGATACAAAGAGCTGGACTCTTGTCTTAGATCTGATCAGCGAGCTAGTACTTTGCGTTTTGCCTTGTTGTATTATACTCAAGTTACTAAATCTCATTGAATGTTTTAAGAGTAATTACCATTTTATCAGAAAATGTGGTTTACCAGAAAACTACGTAACAGTGAAGGTTTTCACTCTAGGCCGTATGTGCATATGCAGACCATATGTGTACCCAGTGATTGAGCACAGGCTCTCAGTATTGCCTTTCATACTTTGATAACCTTGGTATTCCCGTTATTGACCATACTAAGGGCTACTTTGCCAAATATGCAGTGTGGGAGAGGACTGGGGGTCCTGCTTCCTCTGTGCTGGATGTTGGTTTAGCTGGATAAATGTGGCAGCTTGCAGGAAGCTGTGTCCCCACCTGCAACGAACACCCGTACTGATCCCTCCTCTTCTGAGGGCTAGAGGGCAGAGGGTGGCTTCCAGGCTGAACAGCAGGAGGAGGACAAGACAACCCTGAGGGTACCGGCTTCACTTTTTAACCTAGGGTTGGTGCAGAATCTCTCTGTTCAGTTATGGTGTAGGGGTCCTGGCAGTTCATAGAGCATGGAGCTGGCCTGGGAAAGTGAGTGTTACCTCATGGCAATGAACTGCTAACTTGGACTGCAGTCTGCTTTAAGGCCATAAATAATTTTTGGTTTTGAAGACATAGCGGGAAGTTCAGCTGCTGGGCCATGCTTTCAGAGTACAGGATTAGGAGACGTACAGTTTGCAGTAAAAAATCTTTTAAGAAAGACAGTTTTAAACGAAGATTTTTCCACAAAAGTTGGTTTGAAGGAGGGAAGGGAAGTTTAAAGAAAAACTGTAAATGATTTTGACTATTCCATGGCTCAGGTTTGTTCCTTAAAACTGTTGCAGTAGTTGGAATGTGTTAAGCTGGGGCAAAAATTCTGAAAGCTCTTCTAAATAGGACTGTTAAAACTGTAAAGAAACTTAAGTTGTACATAAGTATTTTCTTTTAACTACAATGAATCTGTACATATACAACCTACCAACAGGTTTTTAATATATTTGAGCAGAAAACACATGCAGGAGCACCCCTGCTTTAATTTGAAGGCGTGTTCCCTTCTTGGTGCGGCAGTGATCTCAGCATCACCAAAGACTAGTGACCAGTAATGAATGTGTCGCACTCTAAGATCCCTCCAGGGTTCTGATTCAATCTTTTGAATTATAGGATCAGGACAAAATGAACTATTTTTCAGGCTTGTAAATATGTGACAAATGACAGTGCAGGAACTATTGATTCCAATCACACTGATTCAATGTTTCATAGTCAGGACAGACCCGCTTTACAAATTACTTGCAAGTTGAACAGCAAAGCCATACATAACACGCTTCAGACCGTATCAATCTTCCAGGGTGTTTCTGTCACTAGTTGCCTTCAGATTTGAATAAAGTGCCCAACATGGAAATGTGTGGTTTAAATATTCTTCTGGATGAAGTCAGCGCAGCAGTGCTTTGACTTGAAGCAGAATCCAACGGTGGGACTTGAGCCCCTTGTGTAGGGCTGGGGCTCTTGTACAGGAGTGAGCGCACACTGTCATTCGTCTGATGTTGGCAATGTTTAAATAGCCTGTAAATGTGAATGATGGACTCTCTGCACTGTAGAGATTGTTACTGCAATTATTACAGTATCAGAAACATCTACAGATGAATCTAGGACACCTCAGCTGACTATGAGGAGCCAGTTAAGTTTTGGGGGAATTTCTTTAAAACAGCGGGCACAATTGGGAAATGTGGTTGAATTTTCTGTTTGTTTCTAAAACTAAGATTTTAATCTGATGTGGTCTTGATAAAAACACTTTATTATGAATATTTTAGACTGCAGGCTAATAGAAAAATATTACCCTATTGGAAAAGAGAGAGACAATAATGAACAAAGAAAAAATCATGTTGCATATAGAGTTGAATATATAATTTTCTTCTGGGAGATGCTTAGAGGAGCCAACTGCATGTGGCAAGTTAGTAGTCTCAACATATTAAGGAAAGCTGCCTAGGTGCTATGGTAATGCAGGCAATATAGTAACCTATAGAAAAGGGGAAAATATCTAGTCCAGTGTCGGTTGTATAAAAATGAGGGGTTTGGTGGTAGCTATTTGTTGTAGCTAGGGACCTACAGTATTGATAATGCTTGAAATCTCTCTCAGCAGAGTCAAATGAAAGCGGAAAACAGGACACTCTGGGTTTTTAGCTAGGGGTAAAATTACAGGAGGTTTAGAAAAGCTCATTTGATTAACTGATAATAAATGGCCTAGAATGCTTTTTGATGGAATATGAATAAATTGCTTGACCTGAGAACAGCACTTGGTCATCTTCAAAGTTAGTTGCAGCAGGAAAACAATAAAAAGAAATACCCATGTTCCTAATGAATGAGTACAGTACACTTTCAGTTACAGAAAGGGATGCAATAATTTGAGCTATGTAACTATCGTTTCTGTTTCCTGGCTTGCTACCATTATCCAGATTTCCGCCGTAGTTCACCATACGTATCACATACTCACCTTAAAGGAGTCCTGTGCGGTGATTTATTATAGACCTTTTTCTCTGATGCTTGAAGGAACAAGCCATTTGTGTACCATAAAGGCATGATAAAAAGCTTTACAGTGTTGTCTGGGAGGCAGATTTAGACAGTTATTACAAAGATCCTTCTACCACTGTGATCTCTGCCGGACCAGCTGGGATGTAGTCCCATCCTTTGCTTCACACCCTTTCCCCTCCTTCCTTCTCATCTGTTATTCTTCTCCATTAAAGTGTGATAAACCAAAAGGCAAGAGAGGTTAGAGAAACAGTCATGCTACAACCAACCTCTCATTAGAAAGTCAAGCTCCTGGCAAGGCTGTAGTGAGTAGGGTTTTGTTTGACCACCTAACTGTATCAAACAATGTCATGGGCTCAGTCTACTCGAGCCAGGTCAAGCTTTGTCTGCTGAGCTCGCTAAGTGAAATCTTGGTCTGGAAAATATTTTAACTGCAGCATGCTGCTAAATCTAGGCTGTAATTGCCTGGAGTTTATTTGGCTGTGCAGGCTGCCGTTATAGCATAGTCAAAGCACAAAGAATTCAGCTTTGCCAAGCCAGTCAAGCCAGGCTTGCAGCTTCCCAAGCGAGTTTTTCCTCCAGCTGGAGTGCATTTTTTACTGCTTCACTTGGTTGATCAATGGGTCCCATTCAATGATAATATTGACTTAGGAAACTAGCTCAGAATGTCAGATGAAGTTCATATTGCTTCAGTCTACAGGAGGAAATGGTAATCGTCAGCACTTATTCTCAGACTGAGAATAACTGATATTCTCCCATTTCCTTTGAGTTGTCCATAGAACATTTTACATTTCTGAGTTTCTTTGCCTTTGAATGATACACTACACAGGGTAATACACACTGATGCAAAAGTGTAAGAAAACAGAGAATTTCTTCTTACTTCCTTACCATCCTCTACAGTGTTGCTGCTGGTGAAAAAAAACAGCTGTGGCAGCTCCATAAGCAAAGGGATAGACAGCTCTGCTTTCCCACACTGCACTGGCCATTTCAGCTGATGCACTGGCAGAGTTCACGCTATGTATAAACCTGGCAAAAAAGTTTCCAGTATGTCTGTGGAAAATCTATGGGAGGGGGAAATGGAGCAAGGGTGTGACCCTTGGCTCTCATGTTCTCAGAAATGCATACTGACTCCATCTGAGAGCTTTCAGCAAAACCACAATTAAACCTTTTTCTACCTGTAGCCTGCAGAGTGTGTATGATCTCTTTTCTGTGTGTACTCAGGTTGGACATGTTGGTGTCAAAAAGCTCTGGGAGGTTGTATGGGTTAACTTGCAATGCCTCATTGGATAACCAATTTCTGAGTCTGGCATCCAGTGTGTAAGATGCAGTTCCTGAGAACTGAATTCCTAATGAATAGAGACTTAACGCTTGCTTAACAATTTGATGTATTACTCTTAGAATCATAGAATGGTTGAGGTTGGAAGGGACGTCTGGAGGTCATCTGGTCCAACCCCTCTGCTCAAGCAGGGCCACCTAGAGCCAGTTGCCCAGGGCAGTGGCCAGATGGCTTTTGAATATCGCTAAGAGTGGAGATTCCGTAACCTCCCTGGGCAATCTGTGCCTGTGCTCGGTCACCCGCACAGTAAAAAAAAACAGTGTTTCCTGATATTCAGATAGAACCTCCTGTGTTTCTGTTTGTGCCCATTGCCTCGTGTCCTGTCACTGAGCACCACTGGAAATAGCCTATCTCAGTCCTGGTTGCACCCTCCCTTCAATTATTTATATACATTGATAAGATCTGCTTCAGCCTTCTCTTCTCTAGGGTGAAGAATACCACTTCTCTCAGCCTTTCCTCATAGGAGAGATGCTCCAATCCCTCAATCATCTTCATGGCCCTTTGTTGGACTGTCCCCAGTCCATGTCTCTCCACAGTGTTAACTTGCCCATTGCTGGACCCTTCACCAAGATCTGTGCCCATACATCGTGTTTGGGGTCCCAGCCTGCCACCTCCTTTCCTTTTAGTAACCCATGAAATGGTAGGAAAACAGGTACCTGTGTCTTCTGTAACGTTCCATTCCCAGCTGTCGTGC
Source organism: Leptosomus discolor (assembly GCF_034619465.1). Lineage (NCBI taxonomy): Eukaryota > Metazoa > Chordata > Aves > Leptosomiformes > Leptosomidae > Leptosomus > Leptosomus discolor. The sequence continues at coordinate 20,873,125 of NC_141401.1, read as the reverse complement.
TGCATGCTGTGCACTGAGCCATGTGAACACTTACTTGCTAAACTTAAGCATTTAATAAGAACCTTTAGTCTCTTAATTTGTCTTTAAACTCATGGCATTAAAAAGCAAATCCAACTTATTCTGTGTCCTGGGTTACAGGGTAAAATGTGCCAAAAGAAAAAAAAAAATTCTATTAGCATCTTAAGGAGCTGTTGAGACCAGGTGGGGCAGTGCTGCCTGCCTCCCCCCCCTCTGGACTATCTCCTGTTAATGGGCACAACAATGCCTTATCGCCTGACCCATCGATAACTCGCTCCTGGACTATCTCCTGTTCATGGCCCATCAAGGAATTGCCTCACGACTCCCCATCCCATTGTGAGATGCTCCGCCCGGGGGGGGGGGGGGCGGGGAAGGAGCCAAGCAGTCCATGCCAAATAAAAACAGAGATTTTGAACACCCTAGCAGCCTTTTTCCACTGGATTCCCAGAGGAGCTTTTCCCCCCACTGGAGTTCCAGAGGACAAGAGCTAGCTACCTACCACTGGACCTTCGGAGGAAGACCAGACTCTTTTACCTGATCGCTGCTTCAACAGAACTACATCCATTGCTTCAGGAGGACTGCAGCCAGCATCTTATCGGACTGCTACTGCCACCCTAACAGGGTGTCAGGTTGTATTTCTGACTCTGTCAGTGTAAACCAGTGGGTTGTTTGTTTTTCCCTGCCTTGTGTTACATATATATATATTAGTAAAGAACTGTTATTCCTATTCCCCATATCTTTGCCTGAAGGCCTGTTAATTTCAAAATGATAATAATTTGGAGGGAAGGGGGTTGCACTTTCCATTTCAAGGGAGGCTCCTGCCTTCCTCCCCAGACACCTGTCTTTCAAACCAAGACATTCTGTCTTTTAAAATGTGAGATTATGGCCTGGATGCGGCCACACTAGGGAAGTGAACGCTAGAGGTTCACAGCAGTGGCACCCAGAGTCCCATTGCTTCTTAAGCCCATACTGCTGGTGAGAAGGGATTATGTCCTGGGCGGGTTTTTTCACAGCACTAGAGTGGATATCTTCTGCCTCCAAGCTGGCACAATTGCAAGGCTGCTCCATCTGCACGCAGACCTTGGGAGCAGCAGATGGCTGGCTGCTGTTATTAAACTGTGCATCTTTCCCTGAAGAATTAAGGTTGTTCAAGTGTAATAACCTTTCCTTTTTATCTCAGGATTGGTCTCAAACAACAGTTAAAAGGGGGGGAAACTGCTGATAAAACATTATTCCTTCGTCTTGGCCACTATATTTAGGTCTTTTGTGAATTTTGTACAACATAGCCAAAGAAAAATTTAAATATTTACTTGACACCAAAATTGGAGGAAAAGCAAGGAAGAAGCTCTGTTCAGTTTAAATGGAGACAAAGTGAACTGTGTGAATAAAGCTCTGGAGTGTTTCCTTTCTGCAGTTATTAAGAAAGAAGGGGACATGTATTACTTAGTATCGTTTTGGTGCTGCCAGGATTTTATAACATCACTGAATGATCCTCCCATAACCTCTTGCTCCTTAGCACTTTTCCGCACTCAGAGGGACTGTTCTTTATTATCCATGAAAACATAAAAAATAATTTCATTTGAAATTAGATATGTACATCCTCAGGTGTCTTCTGTATTTCATTAATACTGAGTAATGTCACCCTTCTAACTGATGAAGTGCATCTCTAATAGAGTCATATTTTTGAAAGATATAATGAAGTGGCCTTTGAAGTGTCCAGTACTTGTAAATTCATCAGATATTATTTTAATTTTAATAGCATGAAGTCCAGTAATACTGTTGCTCGTTCACTGAAGGCTTTTCTGCAAGAAAAATAATTTAGCATGACTCCTACTCTCAGAATTCAAATCTGTTTTTCAATGTAGTGTTTCCAGAATCTTGTAATATGTGTACATATTTATATAGGTTTTTTCAGTGCTTAAGGCAAGCTTGTGTGCATGGTTTTGCACAAATAGGTAATATGCCATTACTAATAGCCTACTTTTTAAACCGTATCAAGCAACTTCTCTCAGCGTGAAACAAATTAACTATTGGGGATCTAAACCAGAAATCATTGATAGATCATAGTCAGGTCTTCAGGGTTAGCTTGAATCTTAGTGCTAGGGGTGAAAGGTCAGAACTTCAAATACTTCCCAATTCATTATCTCCTTTCTTAATAATATTCGCTTAGTTACAGATGTTACTACTTCCAGGCCTAAATGTGTGGGCTTGTTTGATAAAGGTAAGATTTCATTCAGGAAAACCTATGTGCAGTTCCTCTTTAACTTTGTAGCTGAAACACTAAATGATCAAGCTAATAGCCAGGTCACTTGTTGTGTACGTGTGGTGCATACCATCTGGTGCAGCATCGCATGCATTAGACCCTGAGCAGGGCAGGACAGAATAGGAAAAACTTCCTTTGGTGATGGACTATTTTGAGTCTATTTGAACTAAAATTAGCTGAAAATTGAAGGATGAAGGATGGATCCTTGGCTGAAGTGAATTTTCTCGTCCCACTCATGGGGACATCCTATTCCTGCCTAAAGACAAGTTCGTGGACTGCAGGCTGTGTCAGCACACAAGCCCTTGCAGTGGTCTGCTCTTTAAAGGCATGTCCAGGAGTGGAAAGGACGTTAGCAAAGTCCAATAACCCTTTCCTGGCAGAATGGGTCCCCAAGGGGCCAATCCAGGTTGCAATAGATTAGAGCTGTCCGATGGCTCATCCCGTGTTTTATGAGGCTGCGGAGTCTAGCCCTCCTACTGAACTGGCTGGGGTGGTCTGGCCTGCTCTGCAGAGAAGTCTTAAAGGGCTACTTCTGTGAACACCTTGTCCTGGAGTGCACACCTCACATGTAGCTTCTTGCCTGGGAGTAACTTGCACAGTTTGTCGGAAACGGTATGTTGGAACACTCATGTAACGGAGGCAAGCGGCATCTGTAGGGCGTTCTCCCAAGAGAGCGTAGTGCTGATGGCTGCCTTCAGGAAGCAAGTCTGGGTTTGTAACTAGTAGTCTCTTAAAGCAGTATTTTGTCATTTGCCTGTGTCAATGTTTTCAGAACTTAATTTAATCAATAGTTTACAAATGGCTGGAATTAAATGTCAAGTGAAATTTCAAAAATCTGGGTAAATGCATTAACTTCAAACAGAAGCTCTCCTTTCCTATTTCAGGTAGGCAATTAGGGTTTGGCCTTTAATTTTGTTGTTCTCTCAAGTGTTTATTCCCCCCTAAAATGTTTTGTCCCTCTTCTGACTTGTAGGAAATAGATCAAATTTTGAAAGAAGAAAGCCATGGTATTTTGCTGTTTTATTTAATTTTGTCCATTTTGCTCTCAATCCACCAGTCCCTCAGCTAGTAAGCCACTCCCTGGTGGTGCAGTGCACCCCCCGAGTGCAATAGCTATTGCTTCCTCCTTGTGAAACTTTAAGGGTTGGCTCTACTTGGGTGACAGGTGAAAAGCACACCTGCAGCTGCAGAGTCCTGGCTGCAGCTTCCACCTGGAAAATCATTAGATGCCAACAAAAAGTTGTGTTCTCCAAAGATAACACTTTATTTACTTTCCCAAAAGGACTTGTAACTGTCATTGGCTAACTGCTGCCATAATGTAATCTGTCTACTAAACAAATATTGTTTGCTGTTAAAATCTTGGCCACCTCTTGCTGTTTCTATTTAAAGTCCAGATGTGTCTTTAGTCCATAAGAACTGTGTTAGTAATCAGTTTAGTGAGCTGTACATATTCCTTCTCATTCTTCAACATGCTGAAAGAATAACATAGGCACCCAGCTAAAACGAACTCCTAGCGTACATTGCAAGTGAATTTTTGGAGACACGTCGTACATTTTTTCTTTCTGCTGAAGACTTTGTTCGTTAAATGTTTTTTGTCAGATATACTTTTATGTGATTAGCTGAATGGATAATCACGTGTCTGCTTCTACTCTGAATCTGTTTTGCCTAGCCTGGCACCTAGAATACTGTTGTTTTACAGTTCAACATTAACTCCAGAGAGTAGATAACATTGTTTTCCTGTCACAGTGCTATAATACTTCCACTGTTTTTCCTCTTGTATAGTATATTGACTCCAGAGATGCAGTGAATGAAATTTGCTTCTAGCTTTCCTGAGCAGAAACATATGAAGTGCCATTGGTCAGTGGTAGTGGCAGATACGTTCACAGCTTCGTAACTAAAAGTTGCATAATTTGAAAGAGAACCAAAGGCTATTGAAACATATGGTAGGTCATTCTGATTGACCTTACAAGCATCTGAAGTGATATCAGGGCCAAAACTTAATCAATACATATAGCTTCTCTCTAGAATAAGTTTATTTCTGTCATTGTCAGGAGGTAATCGGTGTGCATCTGAATTCTTATCAGTGCTTCCAGGTTTAAAATTTTGGATGCACATTGTGCTCTGAAGCTGAAGCTTGGGATGTGACATTGCATTGCATGCAACCAGAGTTGAGGTCAACAGACAAGCAGAGCAAAGCTCATGTGCACATGATCAGTGTGAACTGAAACACCAATATGCCTTATTTATATATAAGCTATTCACTCTTTCAGTATGAGAAAAATATTAATCAGAGTATTAAAATGAATGTTAATATAAGTAAAGCCAAAATATTCAAGATTAGCTACTAATGAATGTTACAGGATAAATCTCTTCAATTTTGATCTCTGCAGCATGTAGTATTCTGTTTCATTTGACTTCAGAGGGAGAATCACATAGAACAATACCAGGAATCAAGTCCTGTTTGAGTAAAGTAGAAATTATTAAATTAAACAATTGGCTTAAAGTTATTTAAAATTGAGGTTAAACAAATCTGTAGGTTGTAACTGCCATCACCACAAATTCTGTTTCTGCAGAACAGCTAATGTTCTGAGACAGAGACAGCAATATCTGGTTTGAAAAGTTAAACCTGGAAAAGAAATTAATGGAGAAGTTAAAGCTACGTAATATTTCTATAAATTCTAATTTGTCTGTAAATACACACTAGTGCAAAGACTTTAAAGGAGTCTTTCTATTCATTCGTTTATAATGGGATTATTCTAGTGTACACTGTAGAAGGGATTTTCCATGCATCAGCTGCTATTGTATGACCATACGTAATTGGGTCTAAGTGCTTACATCAGCTGCCTATTATGTGAAATTAATTTTTGGAACATATGCTGTTGTATTTATACCATTGTTGTTTCATGCTAGATTAATTCTTCAAGGGTTATAATCACATGACACTTATCATTTTAATTATGCCTCTTTAGTTGCAACATATGACAGCTTTTGACTTCTCACCCTCTCCTTCTGCATGTGTGACAGATAAAATTATTAATAAATGCCTGTTTATTATGTAGTTATGCTGTACATGTCCACAGGGTGTAGGCTGGCCTCATGTATTTTACCCAGAGTACAGTGTCAGCAGAGCCTTTGTGGTTTGCTAATGAGCTAAATCCCGCTAACACCACATATACTCTAAACTGCCAAAAGCCCTTTACACATTCAAACACGTACAAAGACTCAGCTGGGTCCTTTGTATAAAAGATTAACTCTTTATTCCAATTAAAGATGAGCTGGCCTGGCTTGGTCCGAGCAATTAAGAACTGGAAGTAATGAACAAAATGACGGGCAAGGTGGTTTCATAGCAACATTCAACCTTGTGATAGTAAAGAGGTATTTTTGCAAATTTAGAACATGATAGGGAGAAAAAGCTAGATTCCTGAGCACCCTTTTCCTCATGGTGGGCTCTGAGATGAGATCTGTCAGACATCCTGGTTTTGGCAAGTCTCATTTCTAGCAAGAAAAGAGTTTTGGCTGTAAGCAGGTAGAAAGGGATACGTTCTAGGGTAACAATGCATTTAAACCCTGATATTCTCTGCACCATCATTTCCTGCTGAGATCTGAGTTGCACACTACTTGACTTTACGTCTTCAATTAAGGGAAACTTTTATTAGTAATTTCAAAACATTTTGGCTTCAGAGCCTGCTGGCCACGTTTTCTTGTGTTGTTTTCCCTTTTCCTTTAATTTCCTTTCTCTATTTACTCTGAAACATCTGAAACTAAGTAGATATTTTGTTGGACTATTAACTTGGTTAAAACTGAGTCATGGTCAAGGGCAACTGACTATACGCAGTAGAAACAAGGATCATGCACATAGTGCTGCTTAATAGGTGAAGAAACTAAAATGCCTTTTCAGCAATAGTAATAGTGGAGTGGCTGACAAGAATAGGCAATACCTTTCCAGGCAGGAGTATGATTCTTGTGGTTTTAAACACATGTAGATAAGTGACATTGCTTTTGGTCTGTCTTATTCTGTGCCTAGTGCCACAGAACCCTTCTAAACTCTTGTACCTGAACTTCATTGCGAGCAACAGGTAGTAGTATGTCGTGGATTCCAGGCACAAATTTACAGTCTAATATAAACAGGTTTTTCTGATTTGTTTAGGTGGTCCTGACCTGTGTCAGGTGGAGGGATGCCCTGGCTCTGCTTGCTCTCAGCTTATCAGGGCCATCAGTCCTGAGTGTCTACCTGCCTCCCAGCTGGGCACCCTGTGGCTCATGTGTGGGGTGGCATGCTGGCTGTCCCATTCTCTTATGGCCCACTGATAAGGGAACCGCTTGGTCAGGTTTTAATAGCCAGGACAAACTAGGACAACCTTACAATTTTTAAATTATTTTGAAGTAGTAAATATCTGAACAAACAGAAGAATGTTTTAAAAGCTGCTTGGCCAAGGTACTGTTTCTTGTTAAAGCAACTTTTAAATCATTTGTCATATAGATGTATTAATACAGTTCTTGTCACAGACTGAACAAAATATTCTCCTGTGCATTGCATACTCCTTTAAAGGCATAAGAAGTATTAACAGGAAGTTCTATACAATAATATGTGATTTGGCAACCTTAATAAAAAAGGTACCTTGTGAATTAAATGCTAATTTCAGTGAGACATTTGTTATCTCAAAAGATAGAGCAAGGCTTATTTGTTCTTTCTCAAGACCCAAAATGACTACTGTTCCAGTTAAATTTGACTCAGTAGGATAAAGGAAAGCAAAACTTGTCCTAGTGTGATACCGTGTCAGTGAATGGGATTGCCTGATCTGAAGGAAAGCAAAAGTTCATACGTCCTGCTAGTACTTGAAACTGATTCTGCTGTTTTCTTTAAATGTGGCAATAAAGGCAGAAAAAGCTCCAGTTTGAGCAAAGTCTGTAAAGTTATTTAAATGCCAAGAATGCTGATGAGGTGACAGCAGGCTTTTCAAAACTCTGTTGCTAATGGGAATTACATGTCTAGGCTCTTTTAAAAATCCCACTGGGCACAATCTACTGTGTTAAAAGTCTGAATACCTTTAAATAAAAATGTGGCCTTCTGTAGGTTAGAATCAGTGGGAAATTCTTGTGAAATCTAAGATGTATTAATATCTTTTGAGGTCCCTACCAACCCCTAACATCCTGTGATTTGGGGGGGGTTGGACATAAATCTCCATTAACTTTTAATGAGACTAAATTTTTTTAAACTGTTTTTTGTAACATTAATATGTTATTATAACACTTGTTTGTCTTATTTTATAATCACATAATCCAGTATATTTCATTGTCACTTTAAAGGGTGGTACAGAATAACCTTCCAAACATGTCAGTTAAAGCGTGTCACAGGCAGCTGCGGGGAGGGCTGGTTTTCTTGTTCTTGCTCTGCTTTTTTACGTGTTCTGTTTTTTCACCTCCATAACCTTGTCTGATGGGCATCCCTCACATTTACAATGCCTGATGTGCTTCCTGACATCTGTTCAATTTGATTTTCTATAATTTCCATTGATGCCCCTGTTTTCCTGCCATTAAACTAGTATATTGCCCAGCTGTATTCTGGGTCAAGAATGGGCAATCTTTTAAATCTAGTATAAGGTGAAATATGACTGTGGAATGGGAAAGGGAGGAGAGGGGGGAGACGAGGATTATAAAACTGACTGAAAGGCTGTCTGTCCTGGAAAGGGAAGGTGCATGTTTCATCTTGGAGAGTGGGAGAGAAGGAAGAAGCATGTATATTTAAGGGAAGAGTATAATATATTCGCCTACACTGGGAGGCTGTGCATCACCAGCAGCTAAAATTCTGTTTCTGTAGTTGAGACGAATACAAGCAGACGATATCAGCCTTTCTACCCCACAGTGACTAGCCATTGACCTTAACCCTGAAGGAAAGGGGCACTCTCACTAGGGGAATTGCATGCTTACTCAGCCTTAAGCTACATCTGAGCTGAAGCTGCCAATTTTGCCAAATTATGTGTGATGCTTTTGAAATGTGGACTATTGTACACCAGGGACTAAGCTGAAATGACCAAATTCATTTCACTTAGGTTTTCAATGGCAATAACATTATTTTTAAAAAAATACCAACTACAAAGCATTTATCATTCTGATTTTATTCATCTTTGTCATTTACTTATGTTTCATGGTAGTTTGTAAAAGGCAGTGAAGTTAATGTCCCATTATTTCAAACCCCCAAGGTTAGATTTTCAGGCTTAAATTGAATTTAAAAACCACATGTATAGTTAATTCATACATTAACAAAATTTCTATCAATCACAAGAGCCTTGAGCTCTTGTAGATCTTTTTCATGTTTTACTGAAATCATTAATAGCTGAAAGAGCCTTGAGATGCTGACATAGGTACTGTGAAATGCCTCTGAGCAACAGACACAGAAATGCTTCCTTAGGTGAATCTTTAGCATTCCTCTGCTGTGTAAAATAGCAAAGACAAACTTAAGAGCTAATGTACCTTTAGGTCACTGGTGCCAGTACTGTCAGGGCGTCCACTAATGGTGTTGCTAGTGAGTGTAATAATGCTTACAGCATTGTGTTGGTAGTGTGACTTGTTTGTTTGTTTTTAGAAGACTAAGCCACAGAGCTTTTAACTGAACACTTCAAAGGACTTGGCTAAATCAACTGGTAAATTTTAAAATAGCTGTTTTGTCAGGAAATGTCATTTTCCTTCGTTGAGAAATTTTTAGAGCTGACTGTCATGTTTTCCTGTAAACAATGAAAGTTGGTCACAGAACTCATTGCTTTTGGAGACAGAATGCTAATGTGTTTTGCATTAATGTTTTAAAAAACCAGACTTTTGTTTTCAAAGGAATGAGGTTTTGGGGAAATCTTGCAGTTTATTCAGTTTTGAAAGGAAGTAGAAAATGCCCAGACAGCGAAAGTTGTGCCACAAAATGTGTCCAGTACAGGAGGAGAGTGACAGTACTGAGGGTGTTCTTCAAGGCCTCAACTATGAGTCCCCACACGTTCGGCTGGTTGCAGAGCCGTATGTTTGTAAATGCCCATAAAGCTGCCTCTCATTTTGATTTGAGCTGCAGAATTAGGGACAGCCTTAAACTGTCTTGCTTCAGCACTCTCTAAACCTGTTTGAGGCCACACAAGCTCTGAGAAATCAATTATTTAATAGCCTATTCCTCTGTGGTCAATTGCTCATAGCACAAAACCAAGTTTTGGCAGAGCTGAGGATGAACAGATGTAGAGGCAGCCAGCCCAAATGTGTTCCTTTCGGACAAGGAATGGAGTATGGGAGCTACCCTGAAATAAGCAAGGGACCCAAGATGATCCATCTATGCTTCAAAAATAATAATAATATTAATAAAACTGGTCTTCTCACCAAAACATCCTTAAGTTTTTCCCCTCCTACAAAGGTCATGCTGCTGTTATACTCTGTTTTTCCTGGAGACCTCACTTGGATCTGAAGCTAAAAGCTAATAATGACCCAGTTGACAACTAGGCAGTCGTAGCTGTTGTATGTGCAATTATTAATGCAAATGCTCACACATTCACTCACCTATTGCCTATACTCATATTTCCAGAAAATTGTACCTGAGTAAACTTGTTTCTGTAACACCTTGTTTGTTTCCTCTTACCAGCTACTTTCATTTCCTGCACTTGTTTATATGGTGTTTATTGGAATCTAACAGCTAAGGAGAAAGGCGTATGTCTCCTTAACGCTAGTCAGCTTCTAGTGGTGAGAACACTGCCCAGAAAAAAGGGTGCCCAGGCCACTACTCCAGAAAAGCAGCAAAAGACACCAATTGTGGCAGGGACTTTGTTGATAACTGATGTGTCATCTCCTGATGTATGTTACGGTCTATGGTGCATCTCTTTTCTTATGAGGGGAGAAAGTGTAGAATTTACAGTTTTCAAAGCTATGGAAATAAAATTTTCTGATCTGTATGTATAACTATTTTAGGCTTTGAGAAAGAACTGGAAATAAATTACCTGCCAAGTATTTTCAGCTCAGTTCGTTTGAAAGCCAACTTCTTCTCTAGATTGGTAATGGTTAGAAGAAAATTAATTTGGCCTCTTGCTGATAATCACATTTCTCTTCTGCATTACTTAACATTGTAGCAGGACTGAAAATTAACCTCCTTCCCCAGTTTTAAACCACCTTGACAATAAATATGTAGCTGGCCCTTGAGTCAGCTGTGCCTTAGGAAAGCAAGTGCTATGGTGGTGTCAGGCTGCTTGTTCAGATGCCTCGCTGCTAACATGTAGCATGTGCTGAGCTGATCTGATGTGGCTCATCCTGACCTGTGTCAGATGCTAGGGTACACTGAGATCCACCAGCTGCTGAGCACAAACAGAGCCAGCAGCAGCCAACACATGTTCTTCTCTGAAAAGTCCTCAGGTTTTGTTGTGTGTGCTTCTACTCTGTGCACTGGGCAGTGACAGCAAGTAGGACTTCAGGTATGTTAAGTAAGTTTTGTGACACTGCAGGCAATGGAACACAACACCCTTTCAGAAAATACATTTTGGGGAAAGCTTAGAGGGGAATCGTCTGTGTTACTGAGTGCCGCAAGTCTTACTGTTCAGGTGGTCAATTTTTTCTGCTTGTTATTACCCTAAGTTGTAATATAATCCTTGTGTGTAGCTTAAAAGAAGAAGCTACAGGGATGCAGTAGAAGGAGCAGGAGAATGATATGAAAGAAATGTAATTTCATACCCATCATTTTTCATCATTGAATTATGCTGGCTGAAAAGCTTCTATCTATCCCCATCAGAACCTCATTACAGGTCAACTTGCAAAGTAAAGTAATACTCAGTAAAAGTGACAGAATGTCTCAGCTGGCAGATGGCCCAACTCCACAATTATTCACCTTAGATAGTAGTCATATGAACGATACCAAAAAGCTTGTTAGTGCTTTACCAGCAAAAGCAATTAATTTGTACAACTATGTGCTGAAGAAAAGGGTTCCTTGCGATTTGGAAGCAAAGAATGTACTGTTTTCTTGTGAATTTAGTTTAGATTAGCTGAGGCATGGTGAAATGCAAGAACGGCCATACCAAGGTGGCCTTGAGGTGATTGAGTCTATCTGGTCTCTGAGAGGAACTGAAAGTAGATACCTAAGACCTACTACCAGAATATGGCAAGCAGGTAGTGATACTTCAAATCGAGCTAGCCTGCTGTGGCTTGTAGCTCAGAGAGGCTGGTGGGCTACCCTTTCTGTTCGGTAGTGCTCAATGGATTTTCCTTCCATGAATTTGCCTTGTTGCATTTTGACCCTGCATACCTGTTACTAGCTATTAATCAGAGTTTCTTAATTTGTGTTCAATCTAGTTGAAACCTGCTTTATAATCATTGAAATGAGTCTGCCTGAAAATGAATGCTGATTACTTTTTTTAACCACTGAACTGCACCTTACCAGAAAGATTCATGGAGCCAATCTAGGGAGGCTGGTGAGCCCTGATACTCTCTGCCTCCGAGTTGTTTTCCGGCACTGAGGGGGACAGAGCTATGCAAGCATAACTATTGAACAGTTCTTAAAACCGTAAATAACCATTACAATTTTGTGTGTAACTGAATACTAGCAGAGCATAGAAATAATCAGGGGGCAGGGGACACCATAATTGGAAGACATGGAACATTTCAATCTGTAATGCTCTTTATTCTGGGGAAACTTTGGTATAATATTTTAGGAACTAGAGGAAGTAATCTTGAGTTAATTGTTTCTAAGGAAAAACATCCTTCCAAGGAAAATAGAGGAAAGAGAATTCCAGGGAAAGTTGGTTTTAAGCCTCTAAGATCCTATTTCAAGGATTTTGACTAATACAATTTTTTTTTCCATGAGTCCCCTCTACAGACTCAATTTTGTGTATGTGTGCTCATGTGTACACACTCAAGGACTTTGTTAGCTGCCCACGGAAGTTTCTACCTTTGTAGAATCTTGATGGTTCCCTCAAGTCCAGTTTCTTGTCTGGGGAGAGTGGTGCCTCTCTAGAGCTTTGCTGCTGGTCTACAAAGCTGGTTGCTTCCCAGAGCTCAACAGCTTCTCTGTAGGATTAAAGCCACTTGTCTTAAGGGTTTTGTCTGACTGAAGGCTTTCATGTCTACAGCCTGTAGAAGTTCACTTCTATCATAGGGATTACTGTTTCCCTTACTTGGTTTACTACTTGAGACAGACTGCTTTTCCTCACTACTTTAATTTTGACTGTAGAGGAATTGCCTGTTCCTAGAAAGAAATAAAGATGAAAAAATAATAATCTTTCTGTCACAAAAGAATATAGTTGCTGGGGTTTATTCTTACAGACTAGATATACTGGGCTGACAATCTATTTTCTTTTAAAAAAGAGGCTATTAGCTTTTCTTGAATCTTTACCATTTCATGGTATTTCTGTAAAAGACAGCAATGCTAACTTTTCTGATTTTTCGGTTCTTCCTGTGTTAAGATATTTTTTGGGATGGTTCTCTCTCATTCAGAGGGTAATGGATATTCGAGTTTACTGTTTGATAGGTGCTGTTCCTACACCCAATTCAGAACTCTTTGCTGAAAATATTTTAAATTGTGAATTATAAAGAAATTTGAGATGCCTTGGTTGTTTTACTTTGTTAAAATTAAAACTATGTTTTTCTACCTTTTCTGAGGTCTTGAGAAATGTGCCTAGTTGCTCACAGAACTGTTTCACTTCTCCAAAAAGCTTTCTGTCCCTGGAAAGCTAGTGTGATGGAGAATGCTCTCCTTCACAGTGCCTGCTGTTTGAGCTCAGTGCCTTAGCTGGGCACATATCCTTCCTGTCATAATCTCCAGCTTCATGGGTAAGCTGGGGATATATATCTTCTGCACGATTCAAAGCACTAAGCAAGGACTATTCTTCTTTCCCTCTTTAATGATCACATTACTATAAGGCAGATAAGATATTTTAACTGCTTTCGTTTTTCAAGGTATGGTTCCACCTGGTTTTATCATCTTCCTTGAGAGTGACCAACACCTCTCCATCAGGAAATGCTGTGATTACATAGTCCCTTTTTTAATTTGGTCATTTCAGATAATGATAGTGCACTGTAAAGAGGCAAGGGTGGCAATGTCTAGAAAACAGAGAGGTGTCTGAACTCAAGAAGGACCAGCCCAGTGAAAGGATACTGCAGGGCTGCTACTGCTTCAGGATACACTGTGAGAGAAGCAAGAACTTAGGTGCATGGGCAGACTTGGTACCTTTATGTCGTTGGCTCCAGTGATCTCCCTGCTGCTTGGTGGATGCTGTATATCCATGTAACATCTCCCAGGAGGGAGAATTTTACAAGGAGAAAAGCCCCACTCATGCTGCAGGGCACCTCTAAGTTTGTTCTCAAGAAGCCTTGCTTCATAATCGCAATCTGCAACTCTCACTATGAATTCAAATACTGTACTGATGGAAAGACAAACAGTAGAGTTCATCTCCATTTCTTCTTTGCCTGTATTTGAGACATAGAATTTCAGGCATCTAAGCATGTTCATTTTTGACATTAATTTCAAATAAGTAAACCTCTGCTGATACTATCCTGTCCGAGCTATTGGCTGCAAAAATGATGCAGTTTTAATTTATCATAATAAGGGGAAATGCAGTATTTTCTTCCTCAGTCGCAACTTCATAAGCACACACAAGTCCTTTTTCAGCTCCATTTGGAATCAATGTGAAGAAATTGATTTCAAAGCCCAGTGAATTCAGTAGGAGTTACTCTGTTGACTTTTAATGTGCTTTCAGATGTGCTCTAACAGGGGTGTGATCACACTTGAAACAGGAAAAATTCAGTTTTAGAATATGCAATAGGATGATGAAATTCTTATTAGAATAAGAACTGTTCTGCAAGATGGGCTCTTAGGGTAGTGACAATTTTAAGTATACACATCCCCCACTGAGGAAATAGACTTTCAGTCAATTCAGTGAGTGAAGAATCTGAATCCCCAAGGGCTGTGGGAGGCCTACTATAAATTTAAGAAGCTAAAGAAAGTATTCCTGAACTTCAAAAGTGAAGGCAATACTCTGGATTCTTTCAGCTGTTTTTATCTCACTGTAAGTTAAATTATGTAGCCTGTTGCACTTTGAAGTGCCTAGGGATGCCCGTATGTGAAAGCAAGTGTTGAAACGTAAAAAAATAAAACAAGATTGCTTTTTTAATACAAGTGGGCTGTGCTGAATCCCATCTGTATCTCACACAAAACATAAGAAAACATTCATTCTAAGCTATTTGGCATCTCTTTTTTTCCCATGAAAGTGGAAATGCTAAAACAAATTTTGGTGCTTGAGTATTCAAGACCTTGAGCCGTTTGCAGGGACAGCATTATAGGACAGCTTTTAGAGAACTGGACCCATTCACACCAGCTTCACAATGACACAGGTGCTTGTGGTATTACTGAATTAGTTTTAAAATATCTAATTCTTCAGACAAGTAAGAGATATTTTGTGTTGATTTAACTGGAGAAACAGTAACAAAAACTAGTACGGTTTTCTATAAGTAAAAATGATGGGCTAGTTCTTGTACATGCAATCATCTTCAGCTTCTGTATGAGTCATGGAATTGGAATTTGACTTAATGTACTTAAGCTACTATCCCTTCTCCAAATCCTGCAGGAGAAAATGAACTTTGCAATGCCTCCTGTACTGTTCTTTAGCATACGTATTTAGATTTTGCTCTATTTTACCTCTAATGCCTACTAATATAAAAGATTACAAGCATATAGCACATTGGAATAGCAAATGAAAGTGAGTACTAAACTGATCCTGGATAAACAGAAAGCAGATTGGTTAAAAAAAATTGTATCTCCGGGCAGCGTTTGCATAATGAAATATGGACTGCTTTTATTGTGTTTCTGGCATTGCTTCTGTAAGTTTTCTATGAGACTTAATAAACATCACAAAGATGAGAGAATACCAAAATTTTTCCTCTTAAAATTGAAGTTCAGTTTCTAAAAACTGTTAGACAGTGGCACTCGCAGAAGACAGACTGGAAGTGTTCTATATCACCGGCCTCAGGAGGACAATGCTTCCACTTGTTGAAAAGGCTTGAATTCTAGGAAGTTTGTTAATGACTCTGAACTGGGATTACGCCCAGGTAGATGATACCTCTACACCTTCTATTCTTTCTTAAACTAAGTCTGTCCGAAGGCAGGAAATTAGGAAGGACCAATATACTACATTAAACAAGTTCTAGCTTAAATTTTATTATGCTCAGATCTTCAGCCAATTTATCATTAATCTCTTGAAGAATAAAAAAATCAAAAATCTCTAAATTGTGTAATATTTTTCAGTCCCTTGGAGTTCAAGGCCAATATTGTAGAAAACTCAACATAAACATGAACTCAAGCACTTCTAACATAGGGCTTCTGGCAGAGCAGTATATAAAACTATGTCTGTATTCATTTTGAAATAAATACTGCTCACATTCCAATGAAGAGGCCTTTATGCACAGTAAGGATTTGCTCTTATTGGTTAAGTGGCAGACAAGTCCATAAATGCAAAATAAATAGGGGCAAGGAGTAAAGTCTGGAGTGACAACACAGAGATCCTGGGGGCTTAGCCTTGGAGAGATTCTGTGTCACCACACCCTAGAAGCTGATTTTCCAGTTGGCATATACCCTCTTAGAGCAGCACTGGGTCAGTCCATATAAATGCCCAGCTACAGACCTGCTGAAGGGAAAAGCAGCAGCTTATTCTTTTAAACACAGCATTTACATAATGTCGTGTGGGTCAGCGGGTGTTTGTCCAATACATAAGGGGAAGCTGCAAAATGCAGCCTTGAGGCTGCAATGCTTTAGTTACCCCACTAATACAGTGTATTTAAGGAAAAAAAAAACAAATTTAACTTAGCAATGATTAGTACTCAGTTTTTTATAGTTGCTGCAAATGCTGTGATATTTATTTTTGCAATTAATAAGCTTGAATCAATTCTTTAAGCATCTTTGTTACGATTTACAGGGGATATTGAGCCACCAAACCTATCAAAAGCATTAATCTTTAATATGAGGGCAATTCAGTTATCTTGCCAGAAAGTTTTAATTAGAAGGAAATTCTTTGTTTCTGTGATGCTTAGCTGTATTAATCTTTGTGCATCACTGTATCAAGTTTTGGCTGGAGGAACAATGTTTTAAGTTAATTAAGTCTTAAGGGAAAAAAGTTGCTCTGAAGGTTGAGCTTAGCTCTGGTTGGCTAGACAGCTACTCAGTGCCTCTTCTGCCCTTGAACAGAAACTTACTTTCATAAATTGTACCAATTGGAAAAGTTGAACAAGGTTTTCTGAAAGCATGTGCTTGTAACCTCAGTGTGCAGGTGGCTGTGCATGTGCTGGCAGGACAGGGAAGGGGCTGTCACACTTCAGGTGAGCTCTGTAACACTCCTTGAACAGCCTTTGCGCAGCAATAGGGCTGTAGTCATTAATGAAGGCAGGAGCTGGGGCCTCTAGGAAGCTGATGAATGTAGACAACTTTCTCCAGAGGTCACTATGACTGCAATGGTCAGAAATGGTAGTGCAATTAAATCTGGTTTTGTCACATGATGCATTATCAAAATGAGAATTTTTCTCTTTCATTCCAGGAAAACATTTCAGACATTATTATTGTCAATATATTAGTGGTAAACCTTGATTAAGATGATTTGCACAACAGAAAAGCATATTTCAAAGTTTCTAATTTATCCTAAATTACATTATATAGAAGCTACTATTTTTCTTTAGTAAACCAATTGCATAAGCCAAGAGAGAACACTTGCATTAAATGAAAACAAACAAACAAAAAACCCAGAAAAAAAAAAAACACTCCAAAGGAGCCACCTCTAGTTCCAAGTACTTAAAAAAGTTCACAAGAGAAAAAAATCTCCAATCTAAGAATGATCTAATCTTGACAATATATTTATCTGTTTCCCACAATAGCGGTTATTCATTGTAATTGCTGAGTTTACAGGAAATTGTTAGTGTATTCCTGTCTAATATTAAATAACAGATGTATATTTCTTTCTAAATGTTTATGCACATCTCTTTCAAGTGGCAAATTTAATTTAAATGTTATATCTTGCCTTTTTCTGACCATCTTCCAACAGTAGGACATGAAAATAATACAAGAATTCACTGCAAATGAAGTTTTGTTAAATACCATTTTAAATGTTTGATATACTATCAGGAATTTTGTGGTTTAAAAAAGAGCCTTTCGTTCTCTGAAGTCTGAGGTTTTCCTTTTCTTGAAGAATGATTATCCTGAGAAACAGATATTCCATGATGCTTCTTTTCCAAAATTTTCCATACAAATAATCTTACTTCCTCATGTATTGTAAATCTGCTCCTAGCAGTCATCTGCTTATACTTTACATTTTCATGAACACAGTAGTAAATTGTACCTGCATTGAAAAGTCCATCTGCAGTTAAGTCTTTGGTTTAGTTCCCTTCCCAAATGATCAGAAATGTGTATTGTGTCTGTCTCATCCTTTGTCCAAGCCCTTCCTCACTTGATTTGTCAGAATATAAAGATGGAGGTACCTGCCTCTTTCTCAATTGTGTAGCTTTTTGGAGAAGCTGGATATTTTAGGAGCAAAGCTGCTTTTCTCTTGTATCTTTGGTGTGATTTCTTGGCTATAGTCTTGTCATGCAGGATATGCTTATGCAAGCAAACACAGCTATTGTGGAACATCAAGACAACCCTGCACCAGCAGAAATTGTTTCACTGTCAGACGTAGCTGACACTGCCAACAAAAAAGCCTGATGTGAGTTTTTAAGCAAGTTGCTTCACCAGTGGTGTTCCTACCCCCAAGGTATATTCAACTAAGTATGATTTGTTCTGTTATGTAATACATGTGCAATAACTTTGCTTAGATATTACACTATACCATAAACATGGTGTGTGAGACTGTCTTCTTCATATAATCAACTTATTTCAACATTTCCTTTAAATCCAATGGAATATTGCTACTAATGTGCTTTTTTTCTGGGGAAAGTAAATGACTGTAATATGAAGAAAGGTGTGTTTCACCTAGGGTGGACCTTGGGCTGGTTAGTCAGTTCAGTTGGTTTCTTAGGTCCTATGGGAAGCTTGTAATAAGGACAAACACAGATGGACCAGAACAATATGCTTTGTGACCAGTGAGGAGCTGACATGGTCTTATGCTGAACACTAGACTCTGGTTTGATGTTTGAACATGTCACTAGGAGATGTTTAAAATGAAGCAACAAAGCTAAAGGAGACAGGACCTCACAGGGTGCACAGAAACCATTGTTCAGCAGGAGTTACTGTATTTGATTGACTTGTGCTTGTGAGACAAACCATGTCAATTGCAAATGAACAGACGGAAGAAAAACAGTGGAATAATCTAAAATTTTCTTTGAACGATTTCACTTTTTCAGTGCTGGAAACTGAGTATCCAGCCTTCTTACTCAGTGTTCAGTGACTCTTGCTATCACAGTTTTTGTTTTCAAGCTCAGTTTTGCACGCCTAAGTGTGGTGTTTGTTGGTTTTTTAAATGATGAGGTATGCTTTCAAATGACTTGTAATTAGGTCCTAGACCCCCAATTTAAAACTTATTTACACCAGTACTTTATTTTCAGAAAGCCAAGTCTGTGAGCTATGAACAAACTTTAACATACATAACATGTATGAGGTATGGTTTAATTGTTGAGAAATTAAGTTGTTCTGTAAGGAAGTAAAAACTGCTTTTCTATCAGTGGTGAGACAAATGAAGACTGGGGTCTTGTGAAGCTTTGTCCCACCCATCTCTCAACACTGGGTATCCCCACAGTCCCAGCTTTCTCTCCCTGTTTGGCCACTGAAAGCTATTGCTGTGTCTGATTTCGAACTGCATGCATACATACTGATTAAAAAACCCAGTGTGCAGGTATGGGGATCAGCCAAGTGGCTGTTGATTCTCAGAACAGAAATAAGAACAGGATATTGAATGCCTCCTCTTTAGTGTGGAGCACATACGGGTTTCTCTATCTGCTCAGACTTCCACAGAATTGCTAGTAACTTAATATTTTTGTTCTACTGCCTTATCACTTTTTGTTGGCCGTTGTTTAAAAATTAAAGGACCAAGATCATGGCATGTTCACAAATATTTCCTTACGAAAGCCTGTAAATAGGGTTTTATAGATTTTTTTAATTATAATTATTTTAAAATAAATTTTATAGATGCCCTTATTCTGAAATTCAGAAGTCTTGAGCTATAGACTCGTATGGCATTTTAGTCATTTAAATTATGCTTAGGCTGCTAATTGTTTTATAAAGGCCATAAAGCTTGTAGTGAAGTTAAGAAGAGATGCAGCACTTCTCTTCCAGAGGGTATAAACTTGAAACTGAAGGACTGGTATGGACAGGAGTGTGCTACACTTTCAGTAATGCCAGCATCGCCATAGCAATATATAGTATTTGTACATTTTCCAGCTCTGACTGAGAAGTCCAATGACTCAAGAAGACTTTTCTCCTTTCTAGAGATGGGTGCCAGGTCAGGGCTGAAGCATGTTGAAAGAGCTCTTCAGTAAAGTAGCTACTGTGTACTGTGAGCATTCTCTGTAACGTATTTGCACGGTGGATCAATGGCTTAGATTTTCAGTGTCATAAATCTGGAAGTTCAACAGCTTTCAAAAGCAATGCATGCACTTACAAAAAGTAACCTAATGGTTGAGTAGAGATTTCAGTAATGGGATCAACAGTGCTCATGGAAAGCAAGGCAACTGAGAAGGTATTTTCAAGCTGAAGAAGTCCTAGTGAAACAAAGCATTAATCAGATAAGGCAGATTCACATAAACACATTACTTGGTTTCTAAATGCAGATGTGAATAACCCATTACTAAACATTCAAACTTCACAAATGAATGTGCCAATAAGCACTTACGAAAACATTGCAGTGCTTCTGCATGTGTCAAATATCTATGACCTTGAAGACATTGATGCGTTATGAGTACGTTTACCTCTTATACTTATAGTTCCTTTGCATGAATACTTGTGATATGGGCCCAGATGCTGGCAAGATGCACTTGGGCATTTTAGGAAACCGAGACTGCATTTAGATCAGCAGGACTGTCAAACAATTACCCCCGAAATCTGAATTAGGATCAATTTGTGCAAATTTTTTGATACATTCATAGGAACTTTAATGCTCTTAGCAGTTTTGGTGTACATTATGTTCATACTCTGTATTCGTCTTTCTGGAGGGAAAAGAGTAATAAGTGTATTAATTTCCTTGGCAGATGTGTACTGTCTCCAAAGCACAAATATGATACAGGCTAGTATGTTCTTGTGTATGCCTAAAAATAGAATCCTTCTATGGATTTAATGTGTCATCTCTTCAAACGGCAATATGTATAGGATCTGCCTTCCTTATAAGGCACACACTTATGTTATTCTCTTTGAAAAATTTCTGACTCACAAATTCTGTGCATGCAGGCCTATTGCATTCTCCTTTATTAAGGCAACATCTCCTTGTGACATTCAAAATGCTTGTCTTTCAAGGATGCTGTTATGATGAGGTTCAGAGTGTTTGTACTAAATTCATAGAGATCAATTAGCAGTTCATGAAAAATCTTCAGTCACTTGTGTGAAGTGGCAGTGCAGCAAAAGAAAAACTAAGAAAAAAACAGCTGCAGTTGCATACTAAATTAAATGCCTTGCTGTTTTTGACATGAAATTATAAAAGGTTATGCTTTTCGTCTACGTATGAAAGCATTATATTTCTGTCTTGAAAAGATATCTTCAACAAATTGCAGATAATTTGGAGATACTGTATTCCACCTTTCTCTTGCTCTGGGACTGCAAAGGTTCCCATATTTTGATGGAAATATGCCTAAAGGAATAATCATAGGACTATTAAACAGTTGTAGTCAGTCAATAGGCTTGTAACACCTCCTGTAACTCCTGACTATATGTTGTTACTACCAAAGAAAATAGGTGACTCTACTCTTTTACTATTTCCGTATATCTAGCTTAAATGCATTAAGAGCCTGGTGAGGATTTAGCAGTGTCCATGTAAGTATGATGTCATAATAGGATTCAAATGCTGTTTTGAAGGAGTATCTTTTTATAAACGTACAGGACCATTTTTACATTTTAGAAAGAACATGCGTTTCTGCTGTTGCAATATACCAGTTATTTATTATTCAAACGTTTAAAGCCATTTTATTGACGCTACATGCTTTATAAATGAACCAAGCTGTTTGACACGTAACTTTATAAGCATGTGATCATGGATTATGGCGATTAAGGATATCATCATGCTGGAGCTGCATAATTAAGTCAGAAGACTATTCTAAATGCACAAACTTTGAATGTGTTTGTTCTTTAGAGAGCAAATTTTAAATTTAATGAATGTAGCTTAACTATGCAAAAAGTGAATTTTAAAAAAAACCCAGTTTTGATTAGAAACAGCTAAAACTATTCATAGTTAAAACTTTATGAAAGAACCTTCATACTTAGTCTAGAAAGCCAATAGCAAAAGTGGATATTTTCATGAAATAGTGTTGAAAAAGAAACTAATCAGAAATTGCTTTTCTCACTAATAGTGGAAGCCATCACTGTTGCTCTCTAAACCAGCTAAACTGCTCATGATGTCCAAAGACAGAGTATCGCTCTGCTTTACAATCGCTTTAAGCCAGTTTTGCTCTTTAGAAATCCAGGAGAAAGAAGAATGAGGCTGTGTGGGGGTTTTTTTGTCTATCAGTCTGCATAATCAATAGTTGACACAAAAGGACTAATTGCTCTTAGCATTTAAAAAGAGGTGCTTATTAGCACAAAAGCTGTGTATCCTCTTATTGTAGTTAGTAATTCTACTACTTTGATACTTATCTACAGTCACAATCAGATAAAAAGAGAGTTGATTCCAGCCAGGATTTGGGGAAATAAACTATAGCAAGGTGGGAAGAACATAGTGTTAGTAGTATAATCCAGTCTCTCAAGAAGTTTCTCTTTACTGTTACTGAAGATTGGCCTGGTGCCTTCCCATTTTACCTCTATTTTTAATATTGAAATCAAGATAATCTAGAAAAGAGAGTCTTGTTTTCCTGGAAATTCTATTAAATAACACTTAGTTTTTAATGTTTTAAAGTATTCTGCCCCTTAAAATTTTGTAGACACGTCTGTTCTGCGTTTCCTTCCTTATATGGAATCTAGAAGTGTAGTATAATTATAGGGGAAAGCAAACACCATTTTGAGACGCTGTATTTTAAAATAGCAAACAGGCATAGGCATAAACAAAATGTAAAGTGCCTTCCATGGGCTGACTACATCAGATAATGCTCCAGACAATTGATTTTGTTGCTAGCACTTATGTATGAAGCAGTGTGTTGGCCTGATTCAGCACATACGTATCATGAGGTTATGGAAAAGGCTAATGCCACTTACCAAAGGCGGGTGGGGATGTAAAACCAGATTGGTGTGCGCACACACAAAGAGGAAAGTAAACTGACTAGAATGCTTGCAAATTATGCAAGACTGCTCCATGTTTCCCACTGTCGTTTATACCTTAGAAATTAACTGCACCAAATGCCTTTTGGAATTGTCTCAATTTTAAAAGCTTTCTGCAAGAAAGGTTCCTGAAATGTTAATTAGCAATGCAGTAACTAAAGTGCCTTCCAAACCCAGTGTTTTCATGTTGCTCCTCAAACACGTGCTGAAGTCTAACTAAATGAAAGAGAAGGTTCTTTCTAAATCCTGTGATGTTTTGCCCAAAGCCCGTGTTCCCTGCAGCTTGCGGCAGGGAAGCAGTGTACAGCTTGCTGAAATAGAATAAATAGAATAAGCGTCATCATCTTGTCTTAAAAACATAACTGAAGAATGGAGACGGCTTGCAGGAGCAAAGGTGTAGACCCTGGGTATTCTGTTTCCTATAGAAGCAAAGCATTGTTTGTGCCCCAAAACTTTATCAGGCACTGACCCTTTGGCTCCCTGCTGTGCCATTCCCCGGCTTTCTGCTGTCGCCTCTTCCAGGTGTCGCTTGCTGCCTACCCACGCAGCAGCTGGGGTTGCCGCAGCAAGGTCAGGAGCACAGGGGCAGAAGCAGGAGGGTAAGGGATGGGACTGTTGGCGGGATTGCTCCAAAAGGTTGAATTGCAGAGAAACTTTGCTTTCAAATAGCATTTACCTACAGCTAGATGTCTAAAGTCATATCTAGATATCTACGTGGACATTATCTGGTAGCAACCTGAGACCCATGAGAACTGTAAATGTACAGCATGTACAAAAATAAGGTCATAGGCCGGGGACCTAGATAGCATTCAGTCCCAAATTTATCAATGTTGATCAAACTCTCATTGAGAAGTATCTGAGCTGCTATTGCAAAGGAAGAAACAGGGCTGTAGGACAACAGGACTGTTTCTTCTGTGTACTGAGCTACTAAAACACAACAATGTGCTTTTAGCTGGGGGATGTTTTTAACTTAAGAGCTAGACCTTCCCTGTTGTAAAATGACATAGTTTTGTTTCTTTCCAAATGAGGAGCAATCGGTCCTTATATTTTGGTATTTTTTCACAGATTGTTCTCTCAAAACTTCTTTCAAAAGATCTGGTTTCATCAATGTTTTCTTTATGTTACCATAGCCCTGTGCAACTGTACTTTTTTTTTTCCTCGCTAGGCTTCTCTGCCCTTCTATGTTCTCAGTGTTGAGCATTTTGCTGCTGTTTCAAACTTCTTCCTTGGGGTTCCAGGGGCTTAGGATTTTTTTTTTTGCCAGTTCCCTGGGTTTTTTTAATATTAACAGGGGGGTTTTCTGTCTTTTGAATTCCTTATAAAATGATTTGGGGTCCTTTAGGAGCTAGATAGAACTAATGCTTGATAATTTTTCTCTGCCTTTGGTGCATAGTATACCTGGTATACAGTTGATGTCTGCCACTGTACTTTGTGACAGTATTGCTACCAGCACCTCTAATTCTAATCAGAAAGTTTCTGCCCTTTCTCTTTGAGATATTAACCGAAAGAGTACATAAATTATTACACAAAATTTTTCAAAGATACTTCAAAAAAATCCTTTAATGCACATGGTTGGGAATATTTTCCTAAGCAGCTATTGCTAACACGACTCTCAATTTGCTCCAGACTTTATTAAATTATTACCGAAAAAAATCAGAAACCTTGCTATGGAAGTCTACGTAGTACAGAATAAATGCAGCTTGGCTAGTTCGGGGCATGAAATGGAGAAAGCTCTGTTTCTTAAAGACAGCTTTTTCAGTAGTGCCCCTGCAAAAGTAGGCTTTTTCTCCCTTCTTCCCTCTTACATTTATTCCTAAAGACTCTTTCCATCAACGTATGACTAAGTCATTCTTTTATCTTGATTTTTGTGGCAAAATTGCTTTTCCCTTATGGCTGCTTTTGGCCTAGAGCTTGTGAACCTTCAGTCTTTGTCAGTACGGAGTGAAGAAATACAAAATTTTCTGCAAATTGCTCCAGTGTATTAGCACTAGAGCTATGTGAACCTTTCCAAGAGTGATTTGAAAGGGTTACTTTCAAATTGTAACTTCTGTGGGAGATCCAGTTCATATGGGTTCACAGGCCAACCAGTTAAAGGAAAGGTTCCAGGCTGAGCGGCCCCCTCCCTTCTCCCTGTGCATTTTCCCATGGGTTGGGTCTCATTACAAACCCACAGGCAAGGTACGGGGTCAATCACATCATGTTAATTCATACAGGTTGACTGGTTCACTGGGACTGGAAGCTGGATTAAAGGTGAGAAGTTTATCACAGCAACAGAACTGTGATCTTAGAGAAGCAAACATCTCTAAAATAGGTCTCTCATTATCATATGAATCAAAACCTTAAATAAAAACAAGATCATTTTAAATAATTGAGGGAATCATACAGGGAATCAATCTTCCCCTGCCAGGAATGCTCAGAGGTTGGCTTCACTTCTAACACAACAAGAGCTCTGATCTCAAGGAACTATTCCTTTCTGGAACTTGGGTATAATTACATGAGCTGAAATATAAAATAATAATGAGTCAGTTCTATATACCTGGGAGAATTATAGTGTGAGACACACAAGGGAAGGAAATATTTTAATGACTATTCTGGCTGGAGAGGTGAACTCAACTGAAATGTTTTATCTTTCTAGGGGGAGGAAAAAGTAAAAATACCCTCAGCTGAGCAAAAATGACACTAGGCAGCTTTGATCCCATGCATTAATTTTAACTAATCAGGGAAATGTAAGAAGCACAAAATACTTTTCCTCCATGAGCTCTCTTAAGGTATAAATTGGAAATGCATTATGAACATCCTGAGTTTTAGTGTGGTTGGTCTGAAAGCAGCCAATGGTATCCCAAACAGTTTTTGTTTCATTTCTCTTCACTTACTAGCATTGTATTGCAATCAGGCACTAAAAGATTATTATATTAAAAGTTTTTTATCTCTAGCCCTAAGAAAAGTCAAGGGCAAAGTGTAGATTGTTACCCTTTAGTGGATGTCCGTTCAGATTTGTACACATCCTTTTTCTTTGTGCTTTCACTTTGACTAGACTGTCCTCATCAAAAGTGCAGCTCAGTTTGATCTGGATATGAGCTATGCATATGTGAGTTGTCTTTGCCAGCTATGGGGATTTTAAAAGCGGTTGTGTAGTATGTATATATATGTACTGTACCTAGCATATACGATGCATGCTAGCAGCAATTGCTCTACTGCTGAAGGTAGGGCTGTACAGTAGGTTTGAACCTAAAATGGCTGACTAGTTTCTAAATAATCCCCTAGGAAACAGTTTAGTCTAGGCCATTATCTTGATAGTTCATAATTAGGTTCAATAATAAACCTTGTTTTGCTGACCTAGGTCAGATCATGGCGTCCACCGCATCTGTGCGCAGTGACCTTGCTCTGAGAGTGTATTGTTAGAAAATCCATTATTATCATCACATACACTTCGGAGAAGTGGCTGTTTTGTGAATTGATGGTGTGATGTTGCCACTTTAGATAAAAGAATCCATGAATTATTGACTTAATGAGTTAATGTTGCTTGATTTCACAACAAGATCTTTTTAGTCTGGATGCTATTTACTGAGCACATAATCACAACATATGAAGGAAGGCACAGATAACAGTACAGTGCTTTTACAACCATCTTCATTGCTACAAAGTGAAGTGTTAGCTAAGAATTATTCGGTTTCCTTTAGAAAACCGTTAAAACTTAGGTAATTATAAGCAATTCTTGTTTAAACAATTAACAAATAAAATGTTTATTTGTCACCGATTTCTTATCGCTTCCTTCTGTTTGGTTTTAGGTCTATCAAGAAGAACTTGCTAATTTTTCTAGAGCCTAAACTTATCTTTGTCCATATGACTAACCCTAATGCTGCTATCACATGGAGGTCCAGGAAAGGCTGTTAAAAGTCAATCATGTCATCCAAAGGTCATCATATTAGGTTTTTTCTTTTAAAGCATAGTTTTCTGGTAAAATTCATGGTATTCGGAAAGAGAATATAAAGCTTTTATTACAAAATGTAACTTGTGAGAGCAAAGTGGGAAAACATAGGGAGCATGTTCCAGAGCAGATATTTTAATGGCATAAGCATCAGGTTTCAAATACCTATGCTCCTTTGATCCAAAGGTGTGAATCCCAGCTCTGCTAACTGCTCACCTTTACAAGATAAAATAAGGTCTATGTGCAGCATCTTATGGAAACGTATGTCCTGTGGAAATGTAACTCACTAAAGTTGAAGGGAAATTTGTTTTTACAGATTGAGGATTGTAGAATTCAACTCCACATACAGGTTTTTTGGAGGAGACCATATCAACCAACACCCTTACATTCTTCTGAGATTTATATTAGTTCTTGATTAAGTGTATGCAAAACCAAATAACTGTATAGAATTGTCCCAGCAGGTATTTATCTGTATGTAACTCCGTATAGTTTCTGTAGATAGAGGTATGGTCCAAATATGCTGGCCGGGTATGACCTAAAATACCGTCATGAGAAAACTTGATCCTGGCTTTTAATGGTTTTTTTATGTGTCAGTTTTTGAATAGTGTTAACTGCTTCATCCTTTCTACTGTTGTCTCTGTGGTGTAAAGAGCTGCCAGAAGGGATTTTGTCAGCAGTGGTGAATGAGCTGATGCTTACATATATGCAAAATATGCAGTTTAAGGGCTGGATCTCATATTTGCTTTCATGATTTTTCATGTACAGTTTAATATTTTCTGTGTATCACGAAGGACTTTGGTCTACCTGGAAAATGGAAGTTGCGGGGCCATAAGTCCAGAAGTACAAATGGCAATGGGATATACCCCCTGGCATTGTGGTTGTGTGTGGGGGAACCTGAGAAGCAGCCATCCTAGGCTTTCTGGAAATTTCTTGGGGTGAAGATGCTATGAACTGCATCCATGCAAAACCTAGCTGCTAAATCCAGAAGCTAGTGTTATACTGCAATCTTGTCATCTATGACTGTTGAAACAAAGCAAGCTGAGGACAATATCTGTGATGGCACCTAGCTGGCATAACCTCTCTCAGCTTGTCTGAATCACTGAGTTAGAAAATCATCAAGATTTCAAATCTTTTTAGAACATGTGGCTTGCAAACGGTTGAAAAAAACCCAACTGTTCTGCAGGAATCCAAGGATTAAAAATCTGAAAGTGCACACAAAACTAACTGTGCACAACTGACCAGCTCTGGTCTCAAACACACAGTTAGCTGGAAGCAGTCCTTGAAATTCACTGGAAAACAAGGGTTTTTGACTGTCCGTGCATCATAAGGTATTTATAACATAACCCTGATTTATTACAGATTGTTCTTATTAATTTTGTTTATTTCAAAGCCAGGAACAACCTGCATAGAAGTTAACTGAAGAACTTTGGTCATGGTGAAACTTTTTAAATGGAAAAAGTATTTCTTTCCAATCTTCAGTGCTAGTCTACCAATCTCATTCCTTGATCTTCGGTCTTTCAAAGTTCTTTTTAGAAACCTGTCAGCATCACAGTAATGTCACGTTAGTACAGTCTGATTACTGTTGTTAAAATGCAAATGAGTTAATAATGATCTAGTTATTTTGAAGTGCCATTGTAGCCATTTTGAAATATTCCTATGGAGCAGGAAGAATAATGGATTTTCTTCACTTCTCACAACCAAAAGATAAAGTGGGAGGAAAATGTTAGGGCTTTAAGGAAACTCTCAACCAAGAATCCTCACATTTGTGCCGTTATCAGTTCAGTATTAGCCAGCTATGCAGAGGAGATAATTTAAATAGTTACCAAACTCTTGCAAAAGTGACTAGATTGTTTTGCTGTTTAACAGATTCCCTGGTTATATTGGGATTTAAAAAAAAAAATAATATTCAATTCCCATAACGGAAAAGGACAAGATGCTGCTATACCTGCACAAAATACGAGTTTTCTGAGAGATGGTGAAGAGGAAGCACGAGTAGGCCAGGTGCTTGTGAAGTGAGCTGCATCAGCAGGGACAGCACATGCAAGGTTGCCTTTCCCTTCCCGGTTGCTGTACAGACTCACTGCGGTTGGTTTTCGTTGGCAGGTGTGCTCCGCATGACCCAAAATCCTGTTCCATGGGCTCCTGTTTCCTACCGCCTTAGGAGGACGGAAGGCGTCAGGGCATGCTCTTGGCCATTTTTCTTCCTTCCCAAGTGCTTCGCTCTTTGAGTGAAAGAGGCCAGTCAATAGGGCAATAAGGAAGGAGGACAAGTAGCCTACTGGTGCGCACTGCGTGGGAAGGTCTGCTTCTTCCTGAGGCCTCACAATGCGCCGGGTCATGCTGACTCTCCAGCTGTAGATCAGGGAAATGAGATGGACAGAGCTTTCCTTAGGAGTATGTGTGAAAGCTTTGGAATACATAAAGGCAGTTTGTTGCTTTACGGTGCCTTGTATCCTTCCATCACAGTGCGCTGCACAGAGGTGGAAGGGAGGTGATGGTTTCATGGTTGTTTGATTGAATGTTATCTCTGTGTACAGTGGAGGGATATGCCGCTTAGCCCATGTGCACAGGGAGAAACGCCTGCCTTCTGTTGAGGCAGAACGCCGACCCTGATGTCGGTAGTTCTCTATACATGCACCCAGCTACTGAAGATGTTGTTGGCGTCTCCTGGTATTTTGTTTACACTGTGGAAGGGGGAAAAAAAAATCCCAGGGTGTGACAGACTGCATGGACTTCATCTGTACTTGGAGCTGATTTGATGTGAACAAACTCGTACTGGTAAACCATATAGCCACGTAACAGTAGATGTGTCTTGCAATTTTTAAGGATCACGTATGTGTGCGTCCTCTTTACTTCCTTTGTACCAACCTGCCTCAGTGATGTGAATTAGTTTTACAGGCCTTTCAAGGCAGAGAACCCCGATAATTAACTTTAGAATGTTTAAGTGTGAGCTGAGAGCCTTTCTGTGCCTCACAACACTGCAATTTGGTAATTTGACATCTTACAATCTGACAGGTCTAAAATAAAACACTTTACATCTGATAAAGCCTAGATCGAGCAGTTAGGGGGGGTGAGTTTGTGGCTTTCCCCCATTTATATAATGTACTAATTTCTAAGCTTCAAGTATTCTGTGATATTGGACTTTAAACTTGTTGGTGCTCCAAGAGTGCCCTGAACCTCAGACCAATACATTTTGGGGGCAAATTCCTCATTTGTAGGAAGGAAGAAAATATTTTTTTAGCAGGTTATTATCTGAAAAAAAAATGATGCTTGTCTGCAAGCAGCTGATAAGTTTGGAAGGTTAGAGGTAGTCCTGGCAAAGATGGATTAGTGGGCAGAGTGCAGGTGGGGTGGTCAGAGGTGCTGCAGAAATGCAATTTATCACTTGGTTTTGGAGTTTAGTGCATGTATGTCACTGCTGCATATGTGGTGTGTGTAATTATTTTATATGAGGGCTAATACTGTTTGTAGTCTCGCTGAAAAGGGAAATGGTGTCTTTACTGGCAAGATGATATGAATTAGCAGAGGAATTGTAATTACATTAACCAGAAACACTTTTCTGGAGACTCTTTGACCAAATAGATCTCTGCTTTGTTAAAAATGTGTGCCCTTTTGCCGTTTTGTGTATTTGCAAAACAGAATTGAGATTTGGGGTTCATTCTGGGTTTGTGTTATATATTTCGAACAACTTTTTAAATTTTTTAGTTACTTCGTTAGCCACATTTTCAATCGACTCCTTGCTTGCTTCCCTGTTCCAGTACCCTGCAACTATATCTACTTCCATTTACCTACTACATTAGCCAGATTAATTTTGGGCTATCCTATTTTCTAGAAAATTCAAGTTCTTACACTAGGTTATGTTAAGTATTATTTACTCTCTCTGTAAGAAATATTGTTTTAAACTTAGATGCCGTTAGTGAAACTATTAGTTACTGTAAGCAAGAGTAGCAGAGTCTAGCTCATGGGATGTACTAGAAATAATGATTCCCCCCCCCCGTTAGTTCAATTGATACCCTCACAGCTGAGATACCTGTTGGGTTACAAGGAAGGTGCTAAGAGCATCAGATTATCTTTCTGCTCTTTTCTAATAAGAAGATAGTAATTGTTGAGAAATCTGCAAGGCTGGCTGTACTGTTTCTTCATAGTTTTCTGTAGTAAGTGGTCTGCTTTTATAATTGTGGGGAAAAAATTGTATATGACTGTCACCAGAAGAAATCTTGGTAGTAAGAGCAGAAGTTATCAGAGAGGCAGTGTTAATGCCAGCATATCTGCTTTTCAAAAGCATCAATAAATTATTCAAAATACTAAAATGCTTCCTGTTCATTCCTACCTATAGCAAAACAGCACAGTGTTTTGTTGCATTTCTCTACTGGTATAACTTTGACATCTGCACATATTCTCTGGTGGAAATTGGGACTTAATGTAGTTTGTGGACACATTAAACATACGGCAGTGGAAGCAATAACGTATTTGGGGGGGAAGAAGCATGTGGTTTGGATATAATTGCATATAAAGTACAGTTTCTATTTTAATTTTCTAACAGAATTAATTTCTTCCTTGTACAACATACAAGTTTTTTATTTTTCAGACACATGCCCACTTTTCAGCCTGCTAGAAGTCACCTTGTTCAGATCTCACAGGTTTTTTACATTGCTTTCCAAGCAAAGCCGATAGTCAGACACCTGTTACTCATCCTCAGAAGGGGTTTTTAAGCAGCATTTGACAGCAGCCATGTCTTCACAGGGTATGCTTTGTTGGGTATATATTACATCTCACTATACTATGAAACTGCCTTATACGGGGCAAATGTGTAGGTAACCGAGGGCACGAATTGCAACTTCGTGAAGGAATTGATACAGACAATCCATCATCCCCGTGGATCACACACAATGAACAACCCTTTACACGTTAGGAACAGTGTAACAGAAATCACAGTAAAATCTCAGAAATTAAGTTTTAGGAAAAAAGCTGTCTAAACTGTCTAAATATGTGTCTTTAACAGGATCTGTCATCTGAGACAAGACAATACCAAGTGTAATGCACACTCCAGTTCTCGAGTGTAAATGAGAAGCAGCTCTGTTCTGGTTTGTTATTTAAACCAGCACAAGCAGGAGAAGCCTCTGTCTCCTGACTCTTGGTAAGAGTGTAAGTGGCTCCTGACACTGCAGTACCAGGAGCCAAATGTGATCACTGCTCCAATTACATTTTGCTCAGACATGGTCCATGCCTGCCTCTGCCAAGCAAAATAACTCTCCAATTACCATATTTCTCATCCTTTAGTGAAGCTGCTCTTTTCACAAGAAACTCTGCCACAAGTTCTGCCTTGACCACCAGTGAAACACTGAATTGACTTGCCATGGTCAGGCTTGACTGTAGTATCTTTTTGCAGATGAAGATGTCAAAAGGCAATCTGTAGTGAGAATGACAGCATGATTAACCAGAATGAGGCCTAAGTCAGAAGTAGCGTGGACCACTGGGAAATTAAGGCACCAATTTTCACCGTCAAGATTGGCTGTGATAGGGCAGTATATCCTAGCAACAGCAGAAACCTTAACCTCACCATCACAGCAAAAACTAATTTTGTTGTGTTATCTGTTCCAATGTCTTTTAATCAAAAAAGTCTTTAAACAGAAAGTAAATACTCACGTGTCACTTTTCTTGGAACAACTTTCTTCTCTAATTGGGAAATCCCTAATTCGGTGATTTAAATGTTACAGAAGCTTTAACACAAACTTCATTTACCTTACCTTCTTGAAAAAGTGTAGTGGGAAAGGCTCAGAATTTGCAGCTCTCTTTGCAGCTGCAACAGGTTAAGAAAAGTTTTAATGGGTAATGTGGTTTTAATCACGCTTGGGATAAAATATCTCAAAATGCACGTTATAGGTTGGACCCATGATGCAAACACTATTTAGAAAAATTACTAATGGACAGTGAAGACAACTCTCATAAGAAAGAAATGGTAGGATTAAACACTATGTGTTTATGAAGGGCATATACTTAACGTATGGTAGGGAGTATAGCTTGAAAATCCTTTTATTTAAAGGATAATGTAGCTGTCTTCAAAGAGCATGTGTTTGCTTTTTTACTTAGTAAAGGATTTCAGTCATAGTCATTTAAGTAGATTACTTTGCATATTTTTTAGAAAAGTGCTGTCATGGTCTCAGCAGTAGCTTGCTATGTTAGCTTTGAGTGACACTGGTAAATCTTTGGACAGGACTTAAATCATTTTGGGTGGTGGACCTCCATGACCCTAAACGTGGGTGGACATAGGTTTTCTTCAGTTATAGTTATGCAAAATATCTCTATTTTCACACTGTATTTTTCATATACATATGTGTGTATATGCATATGTATCTATAAAGGCATATATATGTGTGTGTGTATGTAGGTATAACCTGTAAAAGCAGGCTCCTCTTCCATGTTCTTCCAGTTCTGGAGTTGTTTCTGCAATGAGTGTGTGAGGCCAGGACTGGAGCAGCAAGTCTGAAACTCATTTGATTCCCTTTGGGGAAGTTCCATATTACAATCTGGAAAGTGGGCAAACTTCCAAGAAGGAGAGTTCTCTGGGGTTACTCTGTTTAAGCAGCTTTAAAAAGCTTTAGAATATTTTTTTTTATTGGTCTGATTTTCAAGGACATATGCCGATATGTCTTTGTATTTCTGAAAATCAGGCTTTCTGTAGACTTGATATTAAAAAGGTTGCCCAGGGATTACACTGGTGCGTACATGGTAATATCAGTGTGATAAACATTTTTAAACATGGGTGCCTAAATGTAGATTCTAACCCCTCTTCCTACATGTAGGTAGATGAAGCTATGTTTTCCAAGCTGTCAAGTGCCTGTAATGCTCTCTAACTGCAATGGAATTCATGGGCATGTATCACTCCTGAAATTGAAGTAACTTCTGTCGGGAACCCAAATTAGGTTCAGAGTGTAATGTGTATACACTAATATTTCCAAATTTTGGCCAGACTCCAAAAATATAGTTTTTTTAGAACACAATCCAAACATAACTTTGCTTTCATAGTAGCAGTTATTGCAAGTCCTATACTGATAAAAAGTAAACCAGATCCTCGTTTTCAGTCTGGGACATCAGAGCCACTATTTTGTAAATTTTGCAGGAAAACAAAATAGAGCCAGAGAAATATTCCATTATTGTCCTGCTATACTGGTTGATTTGTGTGGAACATGTGTTCCCGTTAGCTTCCAGGAAAAGTTTGAAAATCTAGATGTGAAAGTTTGTCATGCTGTGAGCCAACTGTCCCATATTGATGCAAAAGGGAGAGAGAAAAAGCCAAGAAAATGCTTTAATTGATTCATCAATGCACCAAAGTGTGAACAGGCGTGATGAAGTGTAAAGAGGGATGTGACACCAGTGTGGCAGAGCTGTCACAGTGGAAAGGATTTCCTGTAAAAGTGATGGCACTTAAACGTTATCTAGGCCTCCTGTCTGAGCTTTCATATTCCCTGGAAACTTATGTCTTAAGGGAAGTGTCTGACCAACTTGTGAGCAGCCAGGCATCATGCCATCTCAACAGGTAAACATACACAGGCTCTGAAGAACCCCTAGTTGTATAAAATTTGGGAGTTGTGGGCAGCGTGTAATCTCTGACAGAGCAAACAATAACCCATCAACGGATATAATCCTGGGGAGAGGTGATGATCATTAGCAGTGATTCTATGTGGCATCTTTTGTCCTAAAGCGTCAATTTAAGCAAAGTTTAAATTGGAATCAATATCCTCAGTGTTAAAATGATGCCCCCTTGAAGTTATAATGCAGCAGTTCCTAGGCATTGTACATTAGACTGTATTTCAGGGTGGTAGGGTAAGACTGTGAAGGAAAGGCTATTGATAGTGAAACAGAATTGTAGCAAATGGATTTGAGCCAGAGCATTGTACCAAAGGGTTGTTGCAAAGTTCTCCAAGGGATTTTTACTAAAGAGATTGTAGCGTGCATCTCATCCAATGAACAGGAAATCAAAGAGGGTGGAAGGCCTTAAAGTCGCTCTGTGGTTTTGGCTCTGGATTCATTTGATTAGCTGGGTATGAATGTTACTGATTTAATATTGATGCGTCTTACAACACCTGAAATCGCTGCTGTGGATATATTCAGTGTGTTAAGCTTGCTTGTAGGGTATTAGAAGTGTGAATTACTCTGAAAGTGGTTTTGCCACCTTCAGAGAAATATGTTTGGGAAGAAACCCCTACTATTATGGCTTAGGTCACCTGCTTTTGCATTGGAATGCGCCAGTTCCTATCTTGCTCAGGGAAACCAGAGATTCAAATGTGGTCTGGAACGGAAAACCTTAGCAGAAGTACAAATGCAAGGGTGTGTTACTACTACAGTTACTCTGCCACTTTGAAAATCACTAGTCAGACTCCATTTGGAATATCTGCAATTCTGCAATGTATTATAGGAAGGACATTGCTGACTGAGCTTGTAAAAGTGCAGTGGAAGGCAAGCAAATGTATGATCTAGGGTTTTGAAAGTATGACTTAGAAAGAAAGATTGACCTAACCTGTATTCTGTAAGTTAGAGAAAAAAGACTTGAAGGAGTGAGGAATGCTGGTATGGGCAAAAAGTAGTGATGTCATCTGGAGAAAGATATATGTTCTAGTTCCATGCAGATCATACAGCATCACCAAATAATGGCATGTCTGAGGCTAATTTATATCACTATTAACTGCGTTACCATAAGGCAAGACGACTGCTGATCCAAGACCCTATGCTTGGTGCTGGGAGTCCCAGCCAGGGAGCAGATGAAAGAGTGGGAGGCTGCTGGCCCAGGGCATCAGGCAGTAGCTCAGCATGGGCCTGAACTTGTTTTATCAAGGGCTGGGCTGGCACCGTAGGGAATGGGACTTTTAAACTGATGTTTAGGTGAGGGTGATGAAATACCTCTGTGGCTTTCCAGAGGTTCCTGGAAAGCCCAACCCAACTGAGAGGGACAACATGGGAGAGGATGTAAGTGCTCTTTTAGCAAAAGACAAAGAAGGTGATGGGATGAGATGGAGAGAGGCAGGAACTGACCTCTGGCAGTGGGAGCAGATGTAAGAAAAATAAGATGTGCCTTCTAAATAAGAAAGGGAAAAGTGTTTTTTCTTTAATACTTCAGAGAAGGTGGAGCCAAACCAAGAGTGCTAGAGGAGGTCAGAGAATGTGGAAAATTATCTTGAAGTAGGATCCCAAACAGATATAGTTAGAAAGTGTGGCATTATTTGAGTGCTGCTGAGAAGCAGCATAATGCTGGCTAAGATTCGAAGAGTTCAAACCAATTCATTTGGTTACTGACTATACTCCAGCTGAACAGAAAGGAGGGCAGAGCCTGAACTTATGGGTTTGTATGTTCAGCTCCCTGATTTCTTGTGCAATTGTAAAGACTGGTGCAGCAGGGAAGGATAGGAGCGTGTACCAGACAGCTGCACATTACATATCTTGAAAGATACGTGTGTGATGTTGCCATTGCTCCTCTCAGAGTGAGATTATACAGTGTGTGTATTGTTGCAGCTGTACATTATATGTAGTGGGAAAGATTTTGAAACAATTTGATTTGTGACTTTTTTGTTCTGTTTTCACAAATCTGCACAGGATAGATGCTGAATGAGCTTCAGATGATTGGCCTTTTGCATCAACATTTCACTTCAGATTTTTCTGAAGTTTTAAGGTCTGAATCTTTATGGTCTGAATCTTTATGTGTATGGAGACAAATGCTTCCGTCCTGTAATGTGGTTGTGATCCAGGTCTTTAAGAATGAGTTTGAGATGCCTAAAAACATTTTTTGCTGGTAAAAATTGATTTCCAATCAGTACGATATCACAAGAAATTGAGTCTTTCACTTAAAGTGAATTCGTACAAAGGCCAATTACCATTGATTTCTAAGTTCCAAATTGTACCTTTCTTTCAACTACAAACGTATCAAAGACAGATGTAGGGGCATAGCCCGGAACTGAGGTTTCTCACTCTGTCAGTAGTAAGAAGATAGCTCGGGTTTCCCCACTGCACAAGGAAATGCTGAGTGGAGATACAGTTCCTCATTCAGCCATACACTACCTGCTTCTGTCTGAAATGAGACACATTGCTAGAAAAACACATGACAACAGATACTGGAAATGAAAATGGGAGGAGATCAAACAAAAGGTGTTTAATTAAAGGTCGTTAATTAAAATTTAAGGACTGCTGCTTAAGGATAGATCACTGCTTTAGAGAGATGAACAGCATTTTCATGCAAGAAGCTGGAATGTCAGGACTTCATAGGGATACTTGCATTCATCTGAGGAACAAAACCAGTACAGATAATCTGAATATCTAGCTTTTTCTTTATTTGATATTCCTCAATCTTAGGAATAAAATGGTCCCATTCCAATAATATCTGAATATTCTACAAACATCAATATCCAGCTCTGGTAAGTATTGATATGCTATTTTTCCTTCTTTGCTGTCTGGGAAAGTGGATGGAAAAATGAAATGGTGTGATCAGTCACACAAAAAACTGTCAGGTGGTATAGCTTACTTGGACTAATACCCTGTCTGCCTTCACCATCATCTTATGGAAAATGCTAGTGTAACATTTTGGGCTAGGGACTTCATGACTGGTAAACCGCAGGTACGTTAGTGCTGATAACGTGAAAGAACTGTATTCTGCTTTTTCTGTCATGTGTTCCTATCCATCTATCAAACAGGACAGGCGAGGACCAACTGGCTTATAGGCAAGAAACTTAACACACGTCACCAAACTTGGAAGACACTGAGAGAATAAATGGCATTTGTAACTTGAAAACATTTCAGCAACTGAGGTATAGTTTCAGTTTGTGAAACCATCTGTAGTGCAGAATTTGTAACAAAAATCAAGCACCTGAATGCCTTTCAGCTGGTAAGAGCACAAAGCAAACTGAAAGAAGGTCTATGTTGCTAAAACGTGCAACATGATGCCAGCTTTTGTGAGTGAACTGGCCTATATTAAAGTAGTGGTTTATCTTCCATATTCAATTGATATTCCTTATACTGCATTAATAAAGGAGATGGTTTGGGTTAATACAATGTTTAGATCTCTTGAAATCACACGCTTCCCCTGACTGCTCACCACTACTGTGTGGCAGAACTTCATGACTTGCAGGTGCGTTGTGGACTGCTTGCCACAGTGTGAGTTACGGGACTTCTATCTCTTCCCTCCCACCCACAGAGGAGGATCTTCCTCCCATGATAAGAAAGTCCTACACTGTCCTGGAGAGTCCCAGGCAGGTCTGAGCTG
This sequence comes from Leptosomus discolor, assembly GCF_034619465.1. NCBI lineage: Eukaryota > Metazoa > Chordata > Aves > Leptosomiformes > Leptosomidae > Leptosomus > Leptosomus discolor. The sequence continues at coordinate 20,835,297 of NC_141401.1, read as the reverse complement.
ACTTGGGATGGAGGGGAGCAGGCAGGAAAGAGCTGCCATGAATCTGAGCTTTAGGGGTGTGTGGCCATGGACAAACCAGGCAAATACAGAGCGGGGCAGCTCTTCTCATGGTGCCTTGTGCCAGGGACAAACCAGGCTCAGCTGCTCTAGAATAAAGGAGTGGCAAATCCTGTTCTGCTGAGCTCCTATTCTGGGGCCTCCATCAGTGCTGGATTCCTTCTGTGGTCTTTTTTTTTTTAATCTACAGTAAGCATTTCATCATTGTTGAACTCAAGATTTGTTAACCAAGTCACTCTTCTGCAAGACACAATAAGCATCCTTACAGGAATTTATTCTGGTTTTTTTTTTCTTTTGCATCGCTCATTTACACAAAGGGAAAGCATCTGCATGTTTTTAAAAATCTTCAGAAATATCTCTGTTCTGTGGTCATAAAGACCCCCGATCTGTGAGCTAGAAAACAGAGGACATTTTTTCCCAGCAGGTCAATAAAATGATAGATGGATTTGAGTAGAACTGCAGTACAGGGCACACACTTCATTCTCTGTAGAAATAGCTGAAAAGACAAGTTTATACTGAAGTGGATAATATTGGACTGTCTTGCAATGCACCAAAATAAACAAGAGAATTGCCAGGACTATGCATATTCACTTGGATCAGCTTTCACATCTCTCTGTAATACACGTCAGGGTGAGCAGCAGGTTTGGATGCAATCTCTGGTGGGGAAAAAGGTAATGGTAGCTAGGTTTTGGTAAATGTAGTGCATGTTTGGTTTATATTTAGATACATCAAAGTCTGATTTTTCTTCTCTGTGATCGACCTCTCCTGATTTCAGAAGAGCTATTCCTGATTTATACTTGTGGTGAGAAGAGAATCCCACTCCTGAGACTGAAATATTTTTTCCCATTATGCACATGCTGAACATTGCTGTTCTTTCCAGGTGCTGAGCCCCTCTGGGGGGTGTCTCGGCTCTTGCTGCAGCATTCAGCCTACTACGATTTCTGTATTTCAGCCCTGCTGAATCCTGCAGTCCTATGAAAACGTACAGGTGGTAGAAGAATAGCAGGCAGTGTTTTAATTCAGCAGTTTGTGTTCCACTTGGTTGTAAAATAAAGAATTAATGTCGCTGACTTTTCCGTACACTGTTTTGTAACTCCTAAATACCTTTGCACGTAATAGATTCTATTACAACATTACATCAACAGTAAAGATAGCTGACTTAAAAGATTAAGGACGTTTAGAAAGATTTTTCTCAGGCACAATCAGTGCTGACCAGTAGTGAGCTCCACTCTCCAGGGCAGGTTTACAAAAGAACATAGACATTTTAAGATGTTGTCAGGGAAAATCCATGGTAGATTGGCACAAATGTCTAAGCAGACACCTATCTGTCCTCTTAAGCACTTGCATACCTTTGATTAGTGTGGCTAGTACACAAATACATTAACTGAGATAAGCTAGAAAACATCACACCTAAAATATTTCAGCTTAAATCTTCAATTAAATATGCTGGATATGAATATTTTTAAAATGTTACGATAGCAGCATCAATTAGTTACAATTACAACCTATATATGTCTGTCACTAAATATTTCTATTTAAAAATGTCTAAAACTGAAAACTCAACCCCTGAGCACTACAACTCTAAAAGTCCTTGGGCTAACCCACTGGAAAAATCTGAAAAGTATTCAATAGCTCTCAGAACTCTTTCATTTCTTGCCTTTAGAGGGTTGCTTTGGCCATTAGACAGAGCTGCAGGTTGAAACAAGTAGATTCTTGTACAGGCTCTGAAATGGTGAAAAGTAACCTCAGAGGCTGTGGTGGTTAGTGGAGCTGATTTTAGCTTGGGTGAGAATGTTACTCCAATTCAAAGGGAATTTCAGCTACCACATGCCCAAGGTGCTTAAGTGAGAGTTGCCTAACTTGAGCACAGAGAAGATGCTGCAGTTGCAGGGCTGCAGCATCACTGCCTGGGACCTGGGATGCAGTGTAAATACCTAACAAAACGCCAGTCTCTTTTGCAAAGAGCCTCTAGAGCCTCCACAGCACAGTTCGTGTACTGTGACTTCAAGCTGTGAAAAAAAGGTTTTGGGTGTTGTAGACATCTTGACTGGCATTTGCTTCATTTAATGGGCTGACAAATGCTCTAACTCTTGTGATGGTGATCCAGGCTGAGAGAGAATGAGGGTCCTGGGACATTCAGTACGACTCCTTCAAGAGAAAGAGAAATAAGTGGTGGGTGTGTTCTAAAAACCTCAAGCAGATGGAAGCATTTGTTGTTCCGTTTAAATTTGCAGATTTAATTTCCTGCAAAAACAGTAACTGCAGCTCCACCATTTAAACGGCAAACCAAGTGAAAGGAGCTGTTTCTGTGCAGCTGTAAACTCACACACAGATACACGGGTTCCATCTCCACTAAATGTCTCCCCAAGTCTTTAGGGTAATGAAGCTTATGGGATTTTTTTTTTCCCCATTTTGTCTATTCTGAATATCTCTGCTCTTGTAAGCTCTATCTGTAGCCTTATGTGAAGGCTCATTGCCTTTAAAGGTTGAGCACCTTGTCTTTAGTTTGGAGATTCTTTTCTGTATCACCATTGTATTGCAAAACTTCCCCTGTTTAAGGTAATCAAGAATAAAATTATGATGTTGGCCAGATTCCATGGCCATTAGAATAAGCAGGTAGAGCTCCACTGACTTTAATGGTTTCTGACAGTTGTGAATTTGATCCCATACCTTCCTTGAATAATAAGATTTAAAATAATGTGAATTTAGGGTAGGGCAGGAAGCCTTGGATGAAATATCGTATTGCATTGATTTGTCTGTTATTTTCTGTCCTATGAGAATACCCAAGCTGCAAATAAAGGGTCAAGAAGGACATTTAACAATGTATGGGCTATACAGTATTAAAAGACCATCTCACAGTTAATCATATGATTAATTTCTACAAGAAGGCTCCACTAAGTCTGCAATAAAAAGAAGTAATGAGGGTTTATAATAGAATTGAAAAGCTTCTGTGATGCGCACAGAAGTCTTATATAGAAAGGTATGAAAAATCAGTTGTCTGCCTTTCAGTCCGTAGATTGCTGCGGTAGCTTTCTCTGTGAGGCTCTTGGGCTCTGGAACATTGTCTAGCCCTGGCTTGAAATGGTCAAGTTATAGGGCATGTTTTAGGGCCCTTTTCCTTTTGCAAGATGTATTTAAAGAATGAGAGGAGGTTCACAAACTGTCTAATGTACTGTAATTAGGTTACTGGCATTTTATAGTAAGAGTTGCTGATCTACAGAAGGGTTGACTCTAAGGTGTATAGGATGGCACTGTAACTGTAAGAACTGCCTGGTTCCTCAGACTCTGTGGAGGCACACATCCACATTACAAATGGCAAGCAATATATCTTACTGCAATGCTACAGCATGCATTGTGGTGGTGGCTTGACACTTATGCTCTGTATTATAAGGATCTTCAGCAAGCACATTAAATTCCCCTGAAAAACTCAAGATGCATATAAGGACACCTGCTTTCCTGAGGATTAGAAAGATCAAGAATCTGTGAAAAATGCATAGTTGAAGCAGAGGGCCCAGAATAAAGCAGCTGAATACTAATCCACTGGCAAACCATGCTGTAAACTGGTTTTACTTCAGTGCTATGGCAAACTCAAGGGAGCTCACTTGTATGGAATCCAAATCATGAGGCTGTAGGGAGAGAAACGCGCACTCAGTTCTCTGCTCACCAGAGAAGAGGGCAGCTGTTGAAAATGTCAGGGAGGTCTTGTGCTTTCTGTTGGGGATCCATCCAATAAGGTATTTCAGAGCAGCACATCCTCGTGATGTGCTGTAGTTAGTATGTCAGCTCATAGGAAGCAATTTTTCTGCCAAGTCACGTTTGCTGTCTCCCCATTCAGGCTACTAATAGGCTTGAGAATGCACTGGTAGTCCAGGTGAACCCGACTTGAAGGTCTACTAGGTGGATTTCAGTAGCAGAGTACATTTAATGTGTATGGATATACATTTTGCTAGATATACCACATCAGTCTAGTTACCAATGATTAGTCAGTTACATAATATTTCCAGGACAGCAGTTAGTGTGCTATTTGATTTAGTGTTGCTTTTCATAGGTGATTAAGCTATATTCTGGATAGTACACCAGTTTACCTTATTGTAGGTAATCAAAACAAAAGTATACCTGTTTTGTGCCTTTGGCCAGTATTTGCACAGAGGCTGCTCTGTAAAACATGCTATCCAAAGCTATCAAAGTCTCCCAGGTTCCAGAAGACCAAGCACTCCTGACTGGAGTCAGCCATTAGTTCAGTGGCATTCTCCTTGGCTGTAAATGCAATAACGAAAAATATGCAGAGACTTCCAGTCTGGTCCTCAGGTAGGACCAAAAAAGTAGTTGTAGGGCCGGTCTGACAGTCCCACTTATTCTGACTCTGAAATACTTTTGATTTATGGATATGAAGTACTTGAGGCATTTTTAAAGAGTCAAATATTGCTTCAAGAATTAGCGATGTTGTGCACAGGAGCCAGTTTTCACTACTGGGAATCTTTTCTGATTTTTTTTCCTCAGCATAACTTTGAACACAGCCTCTTGAGATGAGGTTGTTGTAGAGTTCTGACTCTTTATAAATAGAATATGCTGTTAAAATGAAAAGGACAATTTCTCACTTATTATAAAAAAATCTGCATATTTTTCTAGTTTCACTCATATAATCTGTCTTTTGTGTAAATTTGCTAATTTTAATTAGATTGCTAATTCTAATATAGGAATAACTATTTCAAAATTTATTAGTTTTCCTTACTTTAAAAAACAAACCAAAACAAAACCCCCAAACAACAACAGTTATTTTGGCCTGTGTCCATGTGCAAGAAATGTTTTGGATTTGACCAATGTGTGCGTTTTCTAGCAAAACTTGTGCACAACTCCGGTTCTAAACCCAAAGATCCTACGTAAGTCTTCAGAGTCTCTTTTAGGGTCAGAACCTCACTTGGAGTTGAAGTGTGCCTTATTTTGTCTTTTCATAGGAGTTCAGGAGTAGGAGTATGATGTTTTTTGCAAGTCGAAAGGTCTCTGGGGAGTTCTGTGATAATGCTTCTTCAAAAAGTCCATCAGATTCTGACCAATTCATGTGGAAAATGTCTCCAGGAAGATTAAGTTTTTGGAGAACCTCTATGAACTTCCACACAGTTTCTCCCTTTAGTTTATCTTAAAACCTTTTTCCCCTCTTAACAAAAAAAAAAAAAAAAAGACATACAGGCAAGATGAAAGACTAATCAGTCTGCAGAGCTGGGCAAGTTGGAATAAAAGCATTGCAAATATGCAACCAAGAAACTAAGCAGTCGGAGTGGACTAGCCATATAGTTGCATGCAATTCCAAAGATTTACAATGAAACTAAGCTAAGTAATTTTTTAGAAGCAACCAAAGAATTGCACAGTGTTAATGTCTGCAGGTCTCAGAAAGCACTTATGATTGAGAATATTAGGCATAAACTGATCTCTGGATTTGTAGTTCTGTTTGCTGTTATGGTTTTTACAGCATGCTGAGATAAATTGATGTTTCTGCTGAAGGGATTACATACCTTGGAAATCTCCTCCACTGCAGAATCTGCCTTTAAGAAAGCATTTCTTATGAGATCTACCCTAATGCACTAAATACCCTTTCAGATTGAGGGCAAACTGGAAGTACTCCATGATTCCTCTTCTGCATTGCTTAATAACAGTAGGCCAAATCCCGGAGTCCTTATAAAATCGTTACTGCATTGGGCATTTTGGCTAATTAGGGGTTGACTATAAACTGACCAGAGGCTTCATGACTTTTCCTTGTGGGACTCTGAAGGCTGATCAAAGTTAGATTTCTAATGCTGTGTGACTTACTCCCTTATGACTAAAACTTAAAGGTCACAAAAATGCATTGAGATGGTCATCAATTCTAAAATATTAGAAAAACCTGTTAATCTAAGAGGCACAAGTGAAACATGCGTATGTATTTTATCTTCATGTATTTCATACATGAGTAAACATCCACACATTTTTATTCTCATCTTTCATGTGTCACCATGAACACATAAGTGTGCAAAAATGTGAAAAACAGACTCAGTATTATGTTATCTGTGATGCTGATGTTGATGAAATACTTATACTGAAATACATAACAAACCAATTGCTGTCACAAAAGCACCAGGCATACAGTGTTACATGCACCGCTTCAAACCTCGTAAAAACAGTTTACATGGGTCAAAAATTACAGAAACTTTCCTCTGGGTGTATATGAACTCCTCTAATTGTGGTATAAAGGATGTAGGTAGTGTGTAGGATACTAGTTTTGTGGGTGAAATCATTGTCCATTGCTGTCAAAAGGAAAATTCTAATTTGCCATGGGTCTAAAACTCTATTTGTCATTGTATCTGCCCTGTTCATATAAACATTGGCTGCTTTCCCCAAACTACATGAAGATGTAAGCAGTTGGCAGTCCTGGTGACAGTATGTAAATTACTCAGAGTGAACCTAATCTTGTATAATAAATGCCAATTTTACTCTAAATTTGTTAACAATATTTTAGTGTGGTAATTGAGGTCAAGGGAGACTCCAGTTGATTGCTAAGCTATCTATAACTGTCAATGTTAAATAGTACTTAGGTATCCTTGCTGAAAATCAGATATCCAGGTTAACATATATCATTGGTTTTTTGCAGCCAGAAATCAAATAAAGTGTATTAGTCTTGGCAGCGCGTAAGTATATTAGTTTATAAATGCGCAGCTGCAAATATCCATAGCTTTGGACTAGTTTTGTATTACAACAGACCAGTAATTTCACTTTTTCCTGTTTTGTATATAATTTTGATTAGAAATCAAGTAATAAATACATGCCTAAAGGCTTCTGGAAATTAACTGGCATGTTTCTTTTGTCAGCTGATTGACGAGGTTCAATTTTAACCAATTTTATTCACAGTTTCACTTATTGCTTCTTTAAAAAGATTTCCATGACATGCAAGTGATGAACTTCTATAGCAACTACACTGGACTGGAAGGGTTTTGTCTATTAAAATGTTCTGATTTTCCCTGAAGGTATTGGCATTCATCAAAACCTTGTAGCTAATTGAGAGTCAATGTGTGTCCATTCTCTTGTTACAGCTTGGATGTAACTGCGGCAGGTCTAGGGGGAAGTTTTAGCAATAACCTCCCTCATTCCATCTCCATTTAGCATAGGCTGTAAATATGAAGGGTCTTACCTTTCCCTTTTATCCAGGAGCATATTTATGATAGGTAATATGAACAGCTGCTTTTTTACGTTCAAGGATATCTAAAAATGTCTTTTTTAAAATGTGGAAAAGGTTGGGTTCTTTGTTTTGGCTGGGTGCCTTTCTCTGTGGATGTTCCAGCTGAGTGTTATTTCAGCCAAAACAGACTTGTGCCAATTTCCTTACCCTACTTTTATCCCTTGTTAAATGGTCACTATGTTCAGCACAAGAGAAAACACTTTCTCCGATGGAAATCAGCCTCCTTTGGTGTCATTAGCCCCCCTGTTGGCAAGGGAAACCATCAATTCAGAATAGTAGCCTTTAGCAGACAGTGGCATACAACAGATCTGGGACCACCAGTGCAACCTCCTGCACAATGTATGTGAAAGAGATTATGTAAAAAATGCAGCACATTGGTCCCGCGTAAGGAGAAGAGTCTCCTTATGACAAAAAGGCTTGGGAAATCCCCATGCAGCCCTTTGCACTGACAGGGGCTCTCTGTGCGCTGTGGGACGAGTTACGGAATTTCTTTGCACCCCTCTCAGTGGTGAGCAAATGCAGAGCTATCATGTTTTACATGCACAGATGCTGCTCTTTAAAATAAGTCCTCAGATATTCAGATGTAGGGACCTGCTGATGAAGTGGACACAAGGCTATGGTGGGTGAGAAGCAGAGGGGTTTAAAGTACTACAGAATGGCAAGGGGTTTAGTAATGGAAATAATTTAAAAATAATACACGTGGAGAATGTGGCGGTCCTAGCTCATTTGGTTCTAACAGCATCTGCATGGGACAGACAATAGCTGCTTCTTCAGCACTCCCTACAACTGCAGCCCTGTTCTTAGCGGAGGACTGCATGTGTTAATGGCCTAATAATAATGATTTCAAACAGGTTTAGAAGAATTATTGTTTAATCCAGGATTTCAAACCTTAACAAAAAACCCTATTCAATTTTGATCACAGAAAGGAAAGGCAAAATCTATTTTATCTGACCCTCTAAATATAGAACATTGTCTTCCATTCTAAACACTCAGGACTTGTACTTTCTAGGTGGCATTATCACATATAATAATACCCTGAAATCTATCCCAGTTAATCTGGTTGTTTTGGGTTTTGTTTAGCACCTTGTAAACTTCGCAGATCTTATAGGTCTGCACTGACTGAATCACCAGATAAGTAATAGCTTCAATAAAATCTTCTCTGGTGGAAACACTTCATGATCAGATTTACAGAACAAGTAAAAAAGTTCTGTATAGAATCCTTTCCCTCCTTGTTAATGCCCATACAGGACAACACTACTATAAAGTAGGTTTATCCAGTGAATAAAGGTACTGCATGATACACCAGTTAACAAAAAGCTGATGTTAGATTTTAGCTGATTCAATCATTTCTACTTCCACTGATTTCAGGCTCCCATTGCAGGCAGTGGGGATGTTTGTCTGGGGGAAGAAGGGAAGGGCTGGGCAAAGACTTTAGGATTTAGCCCCTGGGCTTCAAATTGAATTTAATAAAAACAAGTGATAACCTTTGATAGACCATAAACTCTGCAAGGTATAGGGAGAGAAAAGGCTGGCTGAAGATAACTGTGCTTTTCAATACCCGTGTAGTGCGGGCAATTCATAGTTAACGTAGTAAACCTGGAAAGTCTGATTCAGATCTCATTGAAGTCGATGCTTGTTACACAGGCTTTGAATCGGGTGGGTGGTTTGTGCGTTCACTGGTCAGCATAAGGATTTCTAGAATTGTCAGTCATTCTGTGTGTGGTTATAATTTTGCCAATTCCCAAATCCATTAAAAAAGTAGCGTCACAGAAGTTAACCATAATGTTTGCAAATTACACTCCTTCAGGTATTACTGTGGCACATGAACAAAAGATTGCAATATAATCTGGAGAAGTGGTACTCTCCAAATCCTTGTAAAACTACACCAGGACTGAATGCAGTGTCTTGATAATCACACTTTCAAATGTCATTTAAGAATAATGTCCTTGTCTGCTGGGAGCCAGGGCTGACATACAAAAACATTATTAGCAGCTAGGCTGGAGCAGCTGGAGCAGTGCAGTAGCACCAAATGCAGAAGAAGCAGTTCAGGCACAGAGCATCTTTTGTCTAGTGGTATTTCCTGCTCATCCTCAGGGGAATCCAGCTAAACCCTGGATATTCAAACCCAGAAAATTGCTCTGGCCTTGGCTAGACTAATAGAAGTCAAAACTTCAATCAGGCACTTATTAGTTACTTTGCACATGTGATATAAGGTGCCTTTGTTGGTGGCAAACAAGTGCAATTGCAGCTTGGAATTGACAATGAATTTTTTTGCTGTCTTTGACTGCTCAATATAAGGTTAGGATTGGGTCATGTACCAGGGCTTTTACCAAATTAATGCTATCAAGGGAATTACATTTAAATGGAATTCCTCTATCTAAACCATTTCATCTATTTTTTTCTCTGTGTTTTCTCTTTGTCGGTTGGTATGAGCATATAAAATAATTCAGACAAGTGAACAAATGAAACAATACATAAAATATCATGTTTTGAAAGAGAAACAAGGTTTGCATCAGATCTTGTGCTGCTGCTTCAACCTGAAAGTTCTAAGCAGCTTCTGCTTTTTATCAGTCTTCGAATAAGATTTCCCAGTTTTTGATGGAAGATCCTAGTTTAAGTTAAATCTAGGGTATTTCCCTGAGTTTTAAAAAGAGAATTTGCAGTTTTATTGAGCCCTAGGCAACATCGTGAAATATTAATCGTGCGCAATTCTGCACTGCTATCATGAGAAATTATTCACACAACTCTGCTAAATGCCACTGCAAAGTTGTAGCCGCATAAAGACTGTTTCTTTGTAAATGAAATCTTCAAGAATGCAACCAAAGCTGCACCTCATTCACTGGTCCTTCAGGATGATGCTTGATCACATGTAATGACGAAGCTGTCCTTGCCCCAAAGGTTATTCCAGGAGTAGATCATTCCCAGAAATAGGAAAGAAAAATAGCATGTAAGCGATACAAGTATTTAGTGAAGTTCCATGGCGATATCTGACTTTAGATTCCCAAATCAGAAGAACAGACAAGTTTGAGCGTACACTTTCTAACTTCACAGTTCGTGGACTGATGAATGCGGAGCTTGTATTTGACTGAAGACTCCAAATCCCGTTGGAAGTAGTTGAGGAGCAGTATCCCTTTAGAGCTGCCCGAGACAGAAAGAAAACCTTTTGAAACTGCCTTATCAAATGCTTCGTGCTGACCACAGAAATCATAGTAAACAGTAACAAAAGGAACCTGTTGGGGTGGATTAGGTCCTCAAAGCTTGTTTATCCCAGGTGGAAGTTAACTGATATTCATGTTTCCTTGTCTGCATTTGTGCCATCTGAGCTGGGACTGCCAGGAATCTGCAATATTCAAATGTAAATGGGCTTTGCTTACATTTTGCTTGCATTTGCTTATATGTTTATCGCTTTATTAGATGGAGTTTGCTTTGTGCCATCCCCTTCTTGTTTTGGTAACACTTACATTGGCAATATACAAAGGTAACTCAAAGCAACAGCATAAGTGAAGAATATTTCTAATAGAAAAGGAGAATAATTTTCATTGCTCTATCATGGGAGGGAGGTAGTGTTATGGAGGGAAAACGTATGCTCCAGAAGTTTAAGATGAAAGTAAATTGAAGAATAAAAGAAGTCTGGATGATAAGGTTCATAATGTTTTTTCTTCAGGTATAGCATAAAACTAGCTTTCAAAGGCAATGATAGAAAATAAAAGCTATAAATGTTCTGCCAACAGAAGCTCACATGTCCTAGATGACAAAGTACACATTTTCTATAAGTGGCGATGTTTGTTCTTATTATATTAACAACATTTTGCATGTGTTTAATCAATGGACTTTTAATCAGTTAACTTTGATTGTATTTGTGTGTTTATTTTGATAAATTATTTTCATATACTCTAATTTTAATTATGCAAGTATAGGCTGGTCGTCAGTGATCTTTAATTTGAAAGGAGTGCTTTCACCACTGACAAGAATTTAATTAAGTTTTTGTATTCTTCATGATTAGGAAATAATGCTTTGTTGTCCTACCACCTGAATGAATTGTGCATGATTCTGGAACACAGCTAAGGCGAATAGCATAGCTATTTTCCCTCAAAATATCTAACAATTAAACCACATCAAGAAGTTCAATTACATCTACATACTGGTTGTTGATTGACAGCAGTTCATAGATTGCTAAAAATTTCTGTGAAGATGACACTATGTAAATAATGCTGTTCATGAGATTATCATACCACTTGATTATTTTGTTAAATCTCACTTGATCTTCTTTGAAATAACAAAAATCATTTTTACTAACAACATTATGTCAACATCTTCTCCCAGATTGTGTGACATAATTTTAAAATGCTTTCAGAATGTTTCCTTTAGAATGAGCACTTCTGTGCAAGTAAATGTGGACATTTGTAACCTAAGAAGTGAAGAAATGATAGAAAATGCAGGGAAAGACTAGGAATCAGTTGTAGGTAATTACTCTCTAGGTATATTTTCACAGTGCATAAAAAACCCAAGATGATGCAGCTGTTCCTCAACGCCCTTTTAAGATGTTGAACTCCCTCCATGCATCAGACCATAGAAGAGGCAGTGTAGACAGCACTGTGGTCCATGTGCTCTTATCTGCCTGCACTTGTCACAGACTTTCTCACTCTATTGGTCCCTTTCTCAGTACTACCAGGAGTGCTGGGGAGATTAATCTAAGGCCTTAATTCTTACCACTTTGTGATTTAGAACACAGAGATGATCTGCTGGCGTGACACACTGGGTCTTCACTGCAGCTGCAGGTTTGAAGTCTTGTTCTTCCATGTGCTCTAAGAAGTTCTCATGTGCTTCTTGATTGTCATCTGGGAATTCTCCAGGGAAGAAAAGGAAACACTGACTTCTCAGACTCCCTCATGTCTCTGCACAATTCCCTGCAGTCCAGTCTCTAGGTCTTTTTCAGAGCCAATTCTTAATCTTTCTGCTGCTGTCTTTCTCACCCGGACCACCCATAGAAGGATCTTCAGCACTTCTTGTCACTTGTTAAAGCCAGTTTCATAGACATTGTACTCATCCTGGATGTCTATAAGATCCTCAGGGGGACTAACTTCCTTTTTTGTCTTTCAAAGTCGATCAAACTAGGATGCATTGGTTGGCTGATTCCTGTTCCCTGTAAGAGCCAGTCTCCTAAAGTGTTTCAAAGAGGGTCTGCCTAGAAGAAAACCTACTGTGAAAGAAGGCTCAGAGATTAATTTAAAGATGGCATTTAGCAACACAGAGGGTCTTAAGGTTGTACAACGAGAAACAACTGTGTTTAATATTAGCTGTGTGATACAGGAATAGCAAAGAGACCCAAGAAGAGACTACAGTACCTAATTTTGAGGTTTTGATAGTTTTTCTTAGATATTATTCCTTTCAAGGTTTTGGATTTTTTGCATTTCTGCTGTCTCTTCTTCAAGCAATAGATGAAGTTTATAATCCTTCGTAGGTTTTGACGAAAATCACTATGCAAAGGAGCTGTACTACATATTTACAAATTTACATATTTACTTTGAGTACCTCTGCACTGGTGCAGGTGAGATAAGTGTACATTTTCAGATACAAGTGAGGATTATGTCTATTATTGGCTATTAATTACAACAATACTGTGGCAGGAACCTATACAACTTTGACATCAGGCTCTTTTTGCATGGGTGCCCCATAGTCTTGATAAAATTTCCAGTGCCATTATTTTTCACAGTACTTTTCTCTATTTCCTTCTCTAATTTCTCTTTTGTATGTATCCCAGGAAATAGATGTGTTCAGAAGGAAAGTGAGTTATGACAGTTTGTACAGATTTATTGATTTCAAAACATAAATGACTTACAGCGTTGATTTGAAGTATCAATGATGGGTGTTATCTTGCAATTATCGGAGCTGGCAAAGCATAAAAAGAAGCCTCCTTTACACTAGTAATAAACTTTTGCAAATTTGTAATTAACAGCTGCACCTTGAGCAGTCACATTTTAAATTACTTGAAAATTTGCCAATTTGTTTCCATGCATGTGAAAAGGAAAAAAGCTGCCCCAGAACAATCCAGCTCCAAACACTTGCCTTGAAATCTAGTGCTATCAATGTGATCTACAGACATTATGTCCAAGTTTGTAGTATTTCCTTGTTTAATAAAACTTCATAAAAGTCAAATTTCATCCAATATGGAATTTTTGACTTAGAAATACCTGAAAGTTTGTTTCAGAATTGCTGCTGACAGACCTTTTAACTACAGAAGTGCATTAAATTTTCACTATAATCAGAACACAATAGATTTATATTATAAACCAACTTTGTTACTGCCTACAAATAATAGGAAATAAAAAAGGAAATAAAAATTGCCTATCTTAAATAGTAGGAAAAGAGTGATTAATCATCCTGTTCATGTAAACAGGGTTATTTTTCTTTTTATAACATGACATCGAGCCAAAAGGATGTGATTGATTTTATAAATCAGTCACTACCCTGTTCATACTATCATTTTTTTTCTTTTAATGCACTCTGCATTAATATCCTGCCTCTGGCTTGTTTCATTTAATTTCTTCCTTGCCAGTAGAAAGTAAGTAGCTACGTATGTTTGAAGGCAGTAAGCGCTTCTCTGCAAAAAAAAAATCACAGGGAAAAAACCACAGGAGAAGGTAGAATTTGGGGAGCTTCCAGTGGGAATTCAACGATAAGCATGATAAGCTTGTTTTGTGTTTGGAACTAGAGAGTCAGATTTTCTGTTAGCTTTCAGAAATTGCTCTTGCAATAATGGCTTTACTGCTGTTAAACCTCTCACATAATATGCAACACCTTTCTGACTCTTTATAAGGATTTCCGATATCTAGCAATGGTAGATAACACTCAAGACCACATCCTGACCTTCAGCTCTGACTGACTAGGCCATTTTTTCACTGTCCTTGTGTCCTTGTGAAGCAGTAAGCTTTTTCTCAGCCATTGTTTTTATTCTGATTGCTAACCAGGAAATAATTCAGCCAGCTTCTCACTTGGTCATAGAAACAGGGAATTTCAGCAAGGCATAAAGCCAGAAATCCAACCAGAGGGGATTTGAACTACAGTTTAAATTCTGTTTTATTTGTGTTAAACTATTTATTGACCCCCATGTACTGGAGCTCTTCATAATCCATTTGATAAATTCATGATAATTATCGTAAATACTGAAAGTACAGATTTGTTTGTTGTCACTGGCCCCTTTTTACTCAACCTAATTTTTATCGATCCATTAGTAAAATGTTTCTACTTTATGTCACTGTGCCCCTGGTCTTTTAAGAATGAAGGTACTGGGAGCTTTAGCACACATTTCAATAGGTGCTGTGTCGAGAATATACTGATGAGAATCTCAAATCATTTTCTACATATAGTCTCTAAAGATCTCTTAACACCCGTCATCTACTGAGATCATGTACCTTGGTCTGTCTTGTACTGTTGATGTGGATTGTACTGCTATGTTCAAGTTGCTTCTAAAGTTTCTTGGGGAAGCCCTCTCTTCCTCACAGTTGTTCATTTGCGCTTGGTAACTTCTAACGCTTTCTGCCAGCATGCAGTGTCCGCATCCTAAACACACTCAACATGTCCTCCTAATTCTGGAGGAGACAAGTTGTTGGCTAAGATTTATTGAATTTCTTTTGTGATGAAGTCTCTCCATTTAACACCCAAGACCTTTCATAAGTGCATAAATTTTAGGAAATGTCTTGTTTTGTGCCTGATGTTATAGTAGATCTCCACTGTGTTAACATTTGTGGGGTCAGTAATATACATTGGTCTTGGCACTTGGCCCTTTCGGGTGGCCTCATACTGGTCTGTCAAGTCATGATGCCTTGGCTTGTTTTGCTGTTGAGACTGCAAGAAACATCTGGAATTACACTGAAGCAAACCTGGAAAAGTGCAGTATAAAATCAGCTTACAAGTTCTTTTACTGTGTATTTCTGTAAACACCATGGTAAGTGTACTGCATCAAGAATCACCCATGCCATTCTGGTAACAGTACGGTATAGTGTGTGTTTATGTATTTGTGTATTTTTAGAATATTATTTTTGTCAGGAAATTAGTCTTGTTGCTGTTAAGAAATCTTCTTCATTTCATTTTTCTTACAGTTGGTTAAAAGATGGTGCCTCTTACAGTATTTATTTTTTGTGTCCTTTTAGTTCTCCTGTCTTCGGTTTCTGGCCTTCGTTCTGAAAGACTACCAATCTCTTCTCCACATGATGGTCATAGAAAAGCTGCTATTCTTCCTTATGTTGTGCTACTTTATACTTCTGTTATACCTCTGGATCTTGGGAAAATTATTCATTTTAGACCACTGCTTTTTCAACATTGTTTCTTTTCCTACACCTGAGTTTCGTACCTTGTAGTGCTTCCAGAACATTAGTTTGGCTCTTAAGACTCACAACTGACTTGCGAATCACTTCAGCACCAATTTACCTGTACACATACCTAGTTCTTTTTTCCTAGAGCATGTGGCACAACGTGCATACACCTTCCCTTATGTTGTAGATCCCTAGGATGTTCTCCTCGGGAAAAGATGAACCGCTTTCTCCGTTAGTCCAGCTGCTTCGTTGCCGGGGTAGTTGGGCAACATCTGGTGAGTGCCCATACATCCAGTGAGACTAAGATGCCAGCAGTATCACGGCTGAGCTGGGACCATTATCACCACCTGGATAAGCCCCGAGACCTTTGTCACTCACACAGTATGTGAAATGCCGATCACTTTTACTGTACTGCAGTGATTGTGCTCACACCCAGGAAAACTAGCCTGCTCCACCACTTCAGTTCTGTATGGCCTTATTCCATGGGCTTATTTGACATCTGCTGGCAAAGAGCTTTTACATAGCAAAAGGCAGGAGATGGCATGATCGTGTTAGAGTAGCAGGCAATTTTTAGAGGTTTTATGTTGGGAATGGAAATAAGGCCAACACAGCTAACTACTAACCACATGGTCAGAGTAGTTAAATGGACAGCCCTGGACCACATATTTAAAGCTGTAGCAGTAGATGTGGGGCTGTTTGTTCAGTGCTATCCCATCACAGAATTACACAGCTCGCTGTGGTTGCAGTCTGATAATTATTATTGATTCGCTCTCAGGCTGTCAATCTGGGGACAGCGCTAAAGCAGTCCATGATGGACAGAAAGAGGATTGGACAGCCACCATCCAACGAGGAAACTTCATCTTGAAAATGAACTTAGATGAGATGGTGCTAGTGGATAAGGGTAATTGATGATTGTTTCAGAGTGGAAGGGAAAAAGGAGAGATAAAAAAAAATCCCTCTTTGGCATTCATTCTTAGTGTCCTGTAACACTCCAGGGACTGTCTGCAAACTCTATAAAGTTTAAAGTTTCTATTTTTAACGATTAGCCAAATCCACTGCTGTTACTATGTTACTGTAAGTAGCAATTGGCTTGGGGTCACCAGGATTCATGAGCAAGACAGACCAGTACCTCAGGGAAATAATTTTTCCCAAGCCAGATATATTATCTTGATCTACTTTTGAGTTCCTAAACATAAGCAAATCTTAGCACTTTTAGGCTGGGTAAAACGTTTAATACTTGAGATGTAGATCTTAGTGCTATTGATCACTCTGCTAAAGACTTGCACCTGCAGTAATAAGACAGTTATAAATTGTATTTTGAAGCATCCATACTTGTTATATATTTCTTTGTAAATCTGCTCTAATTAGCTGTCAACTCATGAGAGAGTAAACAGTCGTAACAGACGTGCTGGACAGTGTAAACTAGCCAGAATGTGTCATTTTATGATGTGGTTGGCCTTTGTATTTTTAAAACCCCATACATAATGCTTGAGATGGAGAAATTGGTGCAGATGAAATGAAAACCTACCTACACATCTTGATCTATATTTTTAGCTGAATTCTGCCCAAGCTTTTATTTCAGCACTGATAATGCTGGTTGCTGTTTCCTCTGCTCTTTTTGCTAGCTTAAGCTGAACCGTTGTGTTTCACTTGAGGTTTTTCTTTGTTGGCCATTTTGCATGTACAGGGCATGGGGGACCCGAATCCTCCTATAAACTCCAGAAACCATGGCATGTTAATTCAAAGTGCCAGCTGGAAGCAAACGCTATTGATGTGGCTGCTGGCTGGCAGGGAGTACCACTGGGCCTCTCTTGAAAAATAAACCTCTGGGCAGAGGGGAGCAAATGAGGGCCCTTCCCTCTTCAGAAACACCAGATTTACTCTAAGAAAACAGGATAAATAGGGGGTTTTGCAGCTCTGATGTCTTCAGCAGGCAGGGAGTGCTCAAACCTTCCCCTCCTCCTTGGTAGGACAGCAAGGAGTTTGCTTGCAACAGCGTTTGGGGTGAACCCTGCTGGCTTGCTCTTAGGGGTGACTTCTTACTGGGTCTTGTGTACAAATATTTTCTTCATGTTACCTTTCAACCTAGCAGCCACTGGTATTTCTTTGTCATTTGACTGCTGTAATATTAGACATCAGTTGTAACTGAAAGGGACCATGTATTAGGGAAAATTCACTTGGATTTTCATACAAACCCTCATAGGGCCCTATCTTAAGTGCCTAAGCTATGAGGCTAGTCTCACAGGGATTTTATAGAGGAAGAGATGGGCTCCTGCAGAGGACAACTTTGACCAAATGTCTAATTTACGTGACTTGACTCAGTTCCTTGAAGAGCTTTTCTGTCCCCTCACTACGTGATCAGAGATTGTCAGTAAAAGCAGAGATATTAAGGCAGCTCAGATGAACAGCAAAAGCAACCCTTCCTTTCTGGGTCCATCGTCATTTCCACCCAGTGATATCACCTTCCACAAGGCAGCACGGAAACGTGAAATGCAACCAAGAATATGCATTCCTCTTCCTGCCCTATCCAGTAGGCATGAGGAAGGGTACATCCACTCTCACTGGTGGTGGAAGGGAAAAAATTATTACCTCCAGTGCTGCAGGGCTGCATAAAGGAGTGTCAGCAGAATGGAAGGTATAAGGCTGGTGAGAAGGGTTCATAATCCTTTTTGCAGGTAGCCAGGAAGGTTTATACTCTGGGATATAGCTGGAAAATAGTTAATCCTGCTTTCCTTTTATATTCTTTCTCTTTAGATGAACTTTCAGATAAAGGAAAATTGTATTAAACTTCATTCCTGTACCTCAGAAACAGCAGAACCAGAATATTTCAAACCTGATAAACATTTGCTGTCAGTCTGGGACTAATTGTACCAGCCATCAACCAAGACGGCTAAATTTGTCCTCAAATTCTATGACAGAGCAGATAGACCTTTGAAAAGAAATTGCCTGGATTTCTGTGGGAAAAATGAGGACTGTCATGGAAAAGACATCATTCTTTCATTTGTGACTTTTCAACATTTCCAAGGTTTACCTGGATCACCTGAAGAATTAGCTAGGGCAAATGATAAGGCAAGATCTTCTGTGTGGCCACTTTTTTCAGGTATCTCAAAGGCTTCTAAATCCAGTTGCTTTCTTAGCTTGGCTCCATGATCCGTGTCCACAGTGCGGATTAATGTTTGGATTATTCCTGCCCTTCTGATTAATATCATCCTTGGGAAATTAATACTGTCCACAGAGAAACACTGTGCAAAGGTTCTCTCCTATCTTATCTCTTTGAATGGTGTCCCTATAAAGGCTGAGGAGGAGGCCAAGAGATATTTTCCTGTGTGCATCCAGGGAGAGTGGCGTAATGCTTGCTCTGGCACAGAACCTTGGTTGCTGTCAGATCTGCCACAGGTTCCCCAGAGTCCCCAGAGTAACAGTTTCAGCCTTCAGCAGCAGAGAAGGGGCTGAGCAGGGTGTGAGAGGAGCCTTGTCACAGCAGATGCGGGAATGCCACAGCCCATTGTGGTATCTTTGCACAAAGTGAACTTGCCTTTTCTAAAAGGGATTGGCGAAATGTCATCTTGGAGTGAACAAATCAAGCCAAGCTTCCCAAAGATTGACTCCTTCAAAGCTGTTGTAGTCAGCATGCATTTTAAGTGAGATGTGGAGATTATGGTGCTGTTTGTATTTGGATCTTCTATTTCATTGGCCCTAGACGGTGTGTTTTTTCTTCCCTGCTTTCTAGCAGGCAGCTCTAGGTGCAGTGTTGGCAAGAAGAATATCAGACTGGACACGAGGACACAACAACTGGAGTGTGCAACAGACTGTGCACTCCATGATGCGCGAGAATGTCCCAGTTTTGATGGTCTGTTTACAAGGTTTTTTAGTAGGGATGAGGTGGTATTTCGAACTCTACTGGGCTGCCCAATTGTTTTTGTGTATACAACTGCTTGTATTTAATGGCCATGATGCCCTATATCTTAAAGTCCCCCTTTTACTCATGACTTTCATGATCATGGCAAGGTCTGTCTAATCTTCCGTCCTTTCCCAGAATTTGTGAATTGTATAAGGCTGTGTAAGTTGAAGAATTGCTTCTCTGATAAGATTGTGATTTTTCACTGTTGATACTAATTTGTATCCTTATTATTTATATTAACTAGCTTTCTTAGCTATCCCTGCTTGCAGCAACTACAGCTGCTAGTCCTGGTCCTGGGCCAAGCTGTGTAAATGCCAGGAGAAAGCAGTCAGCTGTCCACAGACTATTTGCATACCACTTAAAAATGGCTTGAATATCACTTTAGGTACTGCAGCCTTGGAAACCTTGGCTTCAATAACTTGTTTGACTGGGTTGCCTTGTGACACAGGTTATTGGTCTGGAGCCCCCTGTCCCAGCCAGGCTGCAAACCAAGGAACTGAGTGATCCTCATGGCTCATCAGGAGGAGGGTTGTGGCTCAGAGAAATGCACTTCCTCCCATCTTCTATTTACTGGACAGCAGAAAGAATCTGTGGCTCTGTTGATGCTCAGTTGTAGGAAATAACATGCCATCCTGTGAGCTTGTCAGCCTGGCTCTGCCCAAGGCTCTCAGATCCCTCCTGAGATTAAAAAGCTGATGGTCTCTGGGGCCACATGAGGACTATATGCTGTGAGGAACAGGTGCAGCAGGCTAGAGCAACAAGTTTTCCTCTCCTGCATAGGTTTATAGCACGTGTTGTGCTTTGACTTTAGGGACCGTTTTCTCAAGTTACAAGCTGTGACTTGAGGACTTCCGCAGGAGCTAACCCCGTGTCCTGGGAAATTCCTCCAAAGGCAGTGTAGAGAAATAGAGGTGAAGGCACGGCTGTACTCTGAGTGTTGTGCCAGAGTAGAAGAATAATTGACTATGTTAGGCAAATGATGGAAGATCGCTGTTCTCTGACAGGGCAGCGTGTGCCCCTCACACTCATAACCACTGGAAATGGAAAATAGTGGGTACTCACTGAAACAAGTAATACAGGGAAGAGACTGTTCCCTCAGTTCCTTTGAAGAACACCAGTGATTAATGAGTGTCAGCACCAGTATTTTCTCCTAGCACAAAGAGTGCCTGCAGGCTCCTAGCTGCAAGGGGCACAGGGTTACAAGCTGATATGTGGGGTGCATTTTCTGGAAGCTAGAGGCCTGCAATTGCTGGGAAGAAAGCTGCAACTGAAAATATTGAATTTCTCTAGATCCCTAAGCAGACCTGCAAGTATAATAATTGATCACAGAACATTGTAGGCCAGTCTGAGATGTGCAGAGATGAGGCAGAAAAAGGCACCATTCCTCAGCTGCCTCGTTCGGCATCTTTCTCCATTACGCTGTTTGTGTCGCATCTGCTGCCCTGGGTTTTTCAGGCATCTCCCATGCCTCTGACCATCCTGTGACAGCTGTTGCCAGATGATGACCATCACTAGAGGCTTGTCTTTATGTCTGTGTGCATATGCATTTTGTTAATATCAAAGTGTTTCAGACGAGTACTTTGAGACTGTGACACCCCTTTTTTCTTGCAGTACCAATGCAGTATTCTGTGCACTCCTTGGGAAGCGGGAACTTTTCAGGAATTAGGAAGCTTTCTGCCTAAGGCTCAGTGGCCTAAAAGCAATACTCTGTACTGGTTGTTTTGATAAGTTTCAACAGTTTTCTAAGAAGTGGCAGTGCTGCTCTCCTAGTAACAGGGTAATAATCCAAAATAAGACTCCCATGCCGCTGGAGGTATAGAAACCAGTGCAGTATTTATTCCTTACGTGTTGCAACTCTGAGTAGTCAGACCTTCCATAGAAGCACCATCTCCTGATTTCTGACCCGAGTCGGGGTGGGGGTGGGTACTTGCCTCATGAAAGAAGAGCACCATAATCCTATAAATGGCTGGGACACACTTGTACATCATTTGAATGAGGCTGTGTCAGTCAGCAGGTAAGCAGTTTTGTAATAGAAAAGAAGCCGGTTTGCAGGAGCTACCCTGCAGTCCCACCACTTGGAGCAGGTGTTACGATAAGATAATGGTCTCTTGTAGTAACCCTTGTGAATCACAATCCTTGAGGAAAAAGTAGGGACAAGCCCTTCAAATTGGGTTTCAAAAGCATATAAAGAGTTGACCTTACAGAGGTAGTTCAAGGAATAACCTAATCTTTCTGTCCCATATCCCCCTATGTACAAAAGCTTGCCTGAAATTGAAAGGAGGGGGAGGAAGCTTGTAAAGGCGATGTTGATACCAAATAAAGAGACTAGTGTCCCCACAAAATCATTTTATAGCCTCTCTCTGCAATCTGCAGAGGATTACAGGTTTGCAGCGTGTTTGTCTGGCTGAGACCAAGGAGGGTTCGCTGCAAAATGGTTATCAGTGTAGAATCAAGGCATAAACAACAGCACTGAAGTAGAAAGCCTAACGATTTGAATGAATCGAGTGGAAGAAATTATGTGTCTTAAAGACAATGTTGCTTGGAAAAAATATATTTTCTGCTGTGGGTTTTTTCCATTATTAAGCTATAGTAAACTGATGTACACTCACAGACTTGCCTTCTGCAAAACTGACATAATTTTTACAATTAAAGATTGAAGTGTAGACTTCTGAGATGATCCCTTATGACCTACACTTTATTAGATTTATGTTACCTTTTGATATGTTCTATTTGCTGGAAGCCCCAGCATCCTATCATTATGATTCAAACAGGCTTTGCTCTCTGCTCGCAAATAATTGATGCTCCCTTTGCACAAAGCATAGTTTTCAGCTGATAAGCAGCAGGGTAATTGGCACCTTCACAGGATATTAGCCAGAAAAAAAAGCATCACACTTAGCAGACAGGAAGCAGGTAGGAGAAGGTAACCAAATAATTGTGGTAGTGTAAGCAGGGCTAAATGCTACTTGACAAGTTCTGTATGTTTGCACTTCCTGTAGTAAATATTGAGATTTCTATTTGCCAGAAGAGTGGGGGGAGGAGCCTTTGTGACACAAACATTTGTGAGGCGCATTGTTAGCAGTATCTGTATTGAAATATGGTTTATTCCTTTAAAGCCTCTGTGCAGTTTTAAACATATCTACACAAAGCATCTCTGCGGTCCCGTGTTAGCTAGTGGTTGTGACATAATCAACAGAGCTGTCATATCAAATAGGTGGCTATGAATAATGTTGAATTGTAACGGATTCCTCTGCAGCTGCGTGTTGCTCATTGTGCCTACAGGCTTGCAGCCTTAAGAAAAAAAAAATAATCAGGTGTATTTGAGGGAAACCAAGAAATGCTTTCAAGTCTAAAATATTACTCCATCCGATGCAGATAAGAAGCTTCTTGGCTGCAGTCACTGGCAGTGTCACTGTGTCTCTCAATATTTTTAGTTTGTTTGCCTTTGCAATGCTATTCTGGTACAACTTTTGTGGTGCCCAGCAGCTAATAGCTATACATTTATTTTGAAATTATCCTTTCAGGTTCAGCCATGTACCTGTTAAGACTAAAACCATCAAACAAACGAGTCATATCCAATATGCAATCTCATCAAATTTAGCTTCTTAAGCTTTGGCTGGTATTTTTAAAAAGTGTGGCATTTCTCACCAGTAATTGCTTTTTCTTTATTTTCTTTGTATAGATTATGGACTTCGTAATAAACATATTGGTGCATCTTTAATCTTGCGAGTCACTCGGATACTACACTGAGTGTGCTGGAAATGTGTATAAATAGAAAGGTTAAAAATAACTGTGACTACGTAATGTCATGTACTCTTTCTAGCAAAACCATTTGTGTTTACTAAGATCCCCTTTTAATAGCTGCTACTTACAGCTTCCTTATGTGCTGTGTAAGTGTGTGAGGGGAGGAGAATGTTATATTAACAAAATAATTTGGTGACGAGCTATATTCTGTTTTCCGGACATAGGCCAATTCTTAACGTTTAATAGTTATTAAAACATCCCTTTGAATCTGTATGGAGCACCAATATATATGTACGAGGTTTAATTATGACTATAGGGTTACAAAGGCTATGGTGGTGTATTTTATTAGATAAGAATAAAGTGTGTCAGTGGAAATAAGACCTATCACATTATACAACAGCTTGTTCCCAAGACAAGCACTTGTGTCTGTCCTGATGATGGTGTTGCTGTATTTGTTTTCCAATTACATCTTGAGTGAACTCAATAGAGCACAAAGCATGATGGGAGAAATCACCTTTCGCTGCAATTGCTGTTTATGGTCTGCCCAGAAATAGGTGAAGAAACATTCTTCCTTACCATCCTTACTTGATTTCTGAGTACATTCCTTAGCACTTGTGCCAAAATGCAAACCTGCAGCAAAAGGAGCCACCTAGCAGAACTCTCTTGGGTTCAGTCCTGTTTCTCACTTGCATGCACAACAATTACACGAGAGAAGAGGATTGATTTCTCCAACCAATTATACTTAAACATGCTAAGCT
Organism: Leptosomus discolor; assembly: GCF_034619465.1. Taxonomy (NCBI): domain Eukaryota; kingdom Metazoa; phylum Chordata; class Aves; order Leptosomiformes; family Leptosomidae; genus Leptosomus; species Leptosomus discolor. The sequence continues at coordinate 20,811,321 of NC_141401.1, read as the reverse complement.
TGTTATCGAGCTACGTTGTTGTTATATAGAACACTGTGCTTATGTGGCACAGCGCTTCCCACCAATACTGATCATGAAATAAGTTCTTGCTGTCTTCATAATGCACAGATGGTGACAGTCTAGGTCTGAGAAACACACATAGGAAGGCAGTATATGGCGTATAGTTTCTTCACATAGCATATCGTTTGGGTAATTATGGCTGTGTGTGTCTCGCTGTAATGCTTGTCAAACAGGATCAGTATTTTAAAAGCTCATAGATTTGTTACAATATCAAATTTCACAGAGCTTTTTTCTGTGTATTTAACATCTCCAGAAATAACAACCTGTTTTAAATCAGAAAACAAACTTTCAATTTTTCTGTTCTGGGCAGAAATATAAATACCAGTTTTGTTGGAGAATACTCCCAGTTGCTTCTTAAATATTGTGACAATTAAGTATTTTCTCAGAGTTGTGGAGTCTCTAGTATAATTATAGAACCTCCTATTCAATTTTTTAAGTTTTATTTAACCACTTGATTGTGATCAGCATTGTTGGCCTGTTATGGCATGTTATTCATGGACCATTTGTATACGTATCTCGTTTATGTGTGCAAAAGGGTCTTTGGTTCATCGCAGTTTCCAACACTACCTAGGTACTACACTGTGTTGGTATCACCCCTGTGGTACTCGACAACACAGCTGCTGAATAACAATATTTCTGCAGCTCTGATTTCGCAGACTCTACTAATATCAGCCCATGGAAAGTCTTGCTGTTGTAGATCATCAGGCCACCGCCTGAGGATCTGGAGCTGAGCTGTTAAAACTGTACCCATGGTTCACTGTGGTCTGCTCCTCCAGAACTTGCTGTTATCCCCACTGTGCTCTGAGGAGTATGAGGCTCCTATAATACTCCTTGAATACCGCTGGAGTTTGGGGGAGTTACTTCAGTGCTTTGAGAAATAAACTCTTCCTAGATTAGGCTCAATCTGTTCTACTCTGCTGGAGCAACAGTCTGTCACTTAGTGACATTTCTTCCCACTTAGTCTGTCCTCCTCCTGGGGCTCTGCTTGACAAAAGGAAAGTGTACGCAGAAAGATAAAAAACTTTTATCATCTATTTTGATGGGGAATCCTGCCTCACAGGACAGAGCACCTCCCCTCCAGGTAGAAAAGGATGGAGGAAAAAAAAGTATAGAAGTCATCAGATCCAGAGTGAGACAAGTTTCCCTCAATCCCTGCAGCCACTATTTATCCGTTGCTACCAGATGCTTTTTAGCAACATAAGCCCCTACTAGAGTAACGCCAGGCTGAACACATGCAGTGCTGTCTTCTCTGTCTGACTGAGTCGACTGTTTGGAGGGAGACACCAAGCTATGGGGGCTGCACCTAGATTTTTGCCTGTAATTGGCAGCATGTTGATGCCTGTGGCAAGCTGAGAAGTATCTTTTAAAATGTATGCTCTGATGTGTTAAATTAGGAGGAGGACTTAAAGTGCAGCCCTGTGGTGTTGGTTGTTGTCACAGATGTAACTCTTTGTAAAGAGACTGTGCTAATAAAGGAAATATCACTTTTCCTCATGCAGGACATTAGCCCTGCATTGCTTAGACCAATAAAGCCATAAATTAAGGTGTCATTTTAGTTATAACAAGAAACCTACCCTGTCCTAAGGAAGAAAATTCTGCTTGAGAGGTGATCACAGCATCTGCCTTGGACAGCTGAGGTTGAAGTTACAGCCCCTAGTAACGTCCAGCCGTGGAGCACTCCGCACTGCTGTGGGCACAGCAGGGGCCTCTTGCCTTGCAGTATCAAGGGCTACAGGACCCACAGCTCTAAAGGGTCCCTGTGCTTTGTCATCCTTTCCCTGCTGCAGCCACTGCAGTGTTTCTCTGTTTCTGGTAGGAATCTGAGTCAAGATATATATTGTGGCTGCACTCCACAAACAGTCTCCGAATCCCGTGAAAGTGACAGAGGACTTAACAGTTTTAGAGACACTCATTCATATGTCATGCTTTGGTTTTTTTTCTCTTGTATCCTGAGTGTGAATTAGGATGATACTTTCAATGCCAGGATGACAATTTGGCCTCCTTGATATGATGTGCATTATTGGAACAAGGGAAGGGAGAGCCTGCCTGTTTAGATCAAGAGAACACTTAAGAGGATACTTACTGTTCTTTCAAAGTCATCAGTAGGCTCGATTAGTATTTGTTAAGTGGTCTGAGATTTTTAAGTGAGTAGTATGTTATTTACCTACTATTACCATTTATATGGTAATGGAGAGGAGGGCTGATCTTTTGGTTGGAGCAGAAGCTGTAGCATCAGGAGATGTAACTCCATGTCACAGGTCTGCCAAAGATTTTTTTTTTTTTTTTTTTGGTGACAAGTCATTTAATCTCTGTCTCCATTCTCCAGCTATAAAATGGGAATAATAATGGTACCTTGTTCCCAGCTTTTGCTTGTCTTATTATTGATGACTGCACTCTCTTTGGGGGTTAGACTTTCCTTTGCTTAAAGGCTTAACACAAAGAGATCCTAATCTCAGCTACTTTAATACAAATAGAGGCTACAAAAAAATATCACTATTACTACCTGGACATCAGCACGACTTGTGACATCAATATCATGCTGACAAGCTCCTTACCTCTCAGGATTTTCTTTGCCTGTCTCTGCTCTTAATCCTAATGCATTCAGTCCTGCTGGTGCGGAAAAACATCTTCATGGTTAATACTCCTCCCTCATGAAAGGAACATTACTCTGGTTTTCTGCCTACCTCTGCTTGTCAGGATGAGCTGTGGGCATTATACCCTGCATACATCATTGCTTAGTTGTTATACTCAAGGAAACCTTTAGTTCATACTGGCATTTGTTTCTCCAAGTGTCCATTTTTAGAGGTTTGCTTTTTTTAAAAGGCACAACCACCTCTTCTCACTTTTAAGCATTTGCTGCAACACCTTTCATTAAGGTGGCACAATACTACCAGATCCTCCCCCTCCTCCCTTTCACTAATCATCTTTAATAGTTTTACACAGGCCTCTCCTCTAACAGAACGAAAGTAACAAAAATATCAGCATTGAGCTTATCTGTTTTTTTCAGGGCAGAGTTCCTGAAGCTCTCAGTTGAGAAGACTGCACAATCTTCCCTGGCGGCTCTTAAGGATCATACGCCCTATAATCAGCCCCACAAATGCTGTTGCCACCTCCAGGTGACTGGGCACCAGGAGTGGAGCCAGGCCTCTGGATAGTTTCCATGACTGCAAACCTACTGTCATTTCTGGACTGTTCACACACAGGGTTTCAGAAAGGTTTATTTGGCCTACAGCATCCTCTGTAGGCTGTGTGTATCCTGCCCTCGTACAGTGACACAGGCTGTAGTAATCCCATCTAGTAACAGGATAGTTCTCTGCTATAATCCTCGTTAGCAAGAGAGTGAAACACGTGTTTTTTCAGGAGTGGATTTGGCTACCAAGGCTAATACACTACATGACAGTGTAGTCAACCTTCCAGAACATGTGTTAGAGTCTTAAAACATCTGAAATATTAGAAATGAAAGCAACCGTTAAAGAAAATTTAGGACCAGGTTAAATGCTTTTATGATGGGTAGAAGTATTGTAAATTAAAATATTTCATAGTGTTTATTACAGTTTCAGCCGAAGGAAATAATAAATGCAATGACTGGCTGATTAAAAAATATCCTATTATTGGCTGAATTATTAGTGGTCAGTGACCCTAATTAACAGGGTAATAAACCTGAAAATTTGCTTATGATGCAACTGTTGAGACACCATATGATCCAGGTAGTTTGCCCTGAAAATGAGAATGAGCCCAAGGTTCCTGGAAGAAACAAACCAAACAAAAAACTGGTTGGTGAGAGTCCCTGGGTTACTGGAACTGACACTGCATTGTAGGTTGCAGACCATAATTATCCTGTAAATTTATAGCTTGGGTAATAAGGAAAGGCTACAAAATAGTTCTGGCATAACGCACCGAGCAAGTGTGAAGGTCAGATAACAAAGTTCATACCCAAGCGTGTGTTCACCTGCTCTTCTGGAAATAAGAATCATAGAATCATCGTAAGATGGTTTGGGTTGGAAGGGACCTCAAAGATCATCTAGTTCCAACCCCCTGCCATGGGCAGGGACACCTCCCACCAGACCAGGTGGCTCCCAGCCCCATCCAACCTGGCCTTGAGCACTGCCAGGGAGGGGGCAGCCACAGCCTCTCTGGGCAGCCCCTTCCAGTGCCTCACCACCTTCACAGGACAGAACTTCTTCCTAACATCTCATCTCAATCTCCCCTCTTTCGGTTGGAAACCGTTACCCCTCGTCCTGTCACCACACCCCTGATCAAGAGTCCCTCCCCACCTCTCCTGCAGCCCCCTTTCAGCACTGGAAGCTGCTGTAAGGTCTCCCCGGAGCCTTCTCTTCTCCAGGCTGAACACCCCCAACTCTCTCAGCTTGTCCTCACAGGGGAGGTGCTTCAGCCCCCTGATTATCTTTGTGGCCACCTCTGGACCCACTCGAACAGGTCCATGTCTGTCTTACACTGGAGGCCCCAGAACTGAGCACAGTACTCCAGATGGGCTCTCACCAGAGCAGAGCAGAGGGGCAGAATCCCCTCCCTCGACCTGCTGCCCACGCTGCTCTTGGTGCAGCCCAGGATGCGATCGGCTTTCTGGGCTGCGAGCGCCCATTGCCGAGTCACATTCAGTGTTTCATCCACCAGCATCCCCAAGTCCTTCTCCCCAGGGCTGCTCTCAACCCACTCATCACCCAGCCTGTATCTGTGCTTGGGATTGCCCCGACCCAGGTGCAGGACCTTGCACTTGGCCTTGTTGAACTCCGTAAGATGTGCACAGGCCCACCTCTCTAGCCTGTCAAGGCCCATCTGGGTGGCCTCCCTTCCTTCCAGCCTGTCAACCGCACCACACAGCTTGGTGTCATCGGCAAACTGGCTGCAGGTGCACTTAACCCCATGTCGCCAACAAAGATGTTAATACAGTACCAATGTAAAAAAAGTTAAATATGTTAACACTAGTCCTAATACAGACCCCTGAGGGGTGCCACTCGTCACTGCTCTCCACTCAGACATGGAGCCATTAACCGTGACTCTTTGAGTGTGACCATCCAGCCAATTCCTGATCCACCGAGTGGTCCATCCATCAAATCCATGTGTCTCCAATTTAGAGAGAAGGATGTCTTGCAGGACAGTGTCGAACGCTTTGCACAAGTCCAGGTAGATGACTGACTTCTAGAAGACTGACTTCTCCTATTTTTCATTCCATCTTGCGATTAAGCAGATGAGTAAACACAAAGTCTTAATTGCTGCCTCAATAAAATACATAATGCAAGGCATTTTTTGAAAGGGGAGGGAAAGAAACAACTGCAATAACACAATTCAGTGGATCTGATCTGCTTTACATGCAGTCTCCCCTTTTTGGGATGTGTCCCTTACAATCTCCCTTCTTCCTGTCATTTATTTGCCTAGGTCTTCCCTTTTAGTTCATAATCTGATCTAGGTGATCATTGCATGGTTTGTGCAGTGCCTAGAACAAGTGGACCACATCCTAATTAGTGTCTCCTTCAGTTTTTCAGCAACTCATCCTGAAAAAAAAAACAGAGGAATCTTAAGTTTTCCTCCTTCTCTGATAAGCCTTAAACATACATTCAGGAATTTTAGAAGAGCCCAAAAACAGTCTCCGAATTTATTGATGTATTTTATCTTTAGGAATAATGGCAAATTTTAAAATGAATTATTTTTGCAGTTTTCTAGATTCAAGTAAGGGATGATTAATTTAATCATGCTTAGATGTCCAGCTGTATCTGGTCTGCATGTTTAATCTGGTCATCAGATGTCTAAGGGCTATAAAATGCTCCTCTGCTTACTCTGGGTACAAAACTGATGGATAAAATTAAGGTCATTTTCCAACATCAGGCCTAATTATGTGTAGGATGGCCTTCAGGCAGCAAAATTAATCTTGTACGTTCAGTGGGGCAAAATGAAGAGCACCAAACCAGAGGGCCATCTCACTGCTTAAATGATTTTTTTCACCACAAAATAACGTACAATGAGGAAATTCCATGGTTCTTTCTGCCTTCCTAGCTGTTCAGGGATAAAACAGTTATCAGACGAGCCTGCTGTATGTATAGCGATATGTTTTTAAGTTTTTAGCTTTTTTGTTGTTTGGAATTCTTCCTGTTTGAAAACTATGGGGAGAAATAAAGACTTCTTCATTTGAGCATTGTCTGTAGTTAGGGATAGAGTGATGCCCCATGTCTCTGGGGCCTGAACCAAATTGTGTGGATGCTTTGGGGATTTTCTTAACTGCTTGTGAGTGGGTTTAGAGCAAGCTATCAGTGGCCTAAAATGAAAGTACAAAATCCTTAGCCAAAAGTTAGGCTTGAGGGTAGAAATGTACAATTATTCTGTTGTTCACAAATTTACTGATAAATGCAGAGGGTTTTAAGGCAAACTTTGGAATATGGGCGATGCCTTATCTCTAAAGTAATCACATGGTGGTTTTCCTCATGAACGTACCCTATCAAAAAAAATCAAAGGCAAACCAACATTTTTATTGCAAAAAAACCCTGCTTCCCAGAATGCCATCTGACATCACTTGTCCTGTGAAATTTTTACCGCTACTGTGATTATTCAAAGGAATTGCCATAAAATATACATGAATTATGGTCAGCAGTCACCCTTAGTATTTTGGGCTGTGATCAAACATGAAGACTGTGTGTAATACATTTTATTGGTTTCAGGACCATGCATAAGAGGAGGGGTCTACCTGCTGCATCCTCCACTAACAATACTGGGATGACTGGAATCTTGTACTGTATTCCCCACCCCTGGTAGCTAAGGCTCTGCTTCCTGCTAAAATTTAGAGGCAACAGAGCATCATCTTCTCCATCATCTGTGTGCGTATGTGTATATAAGTATAATAATGTTTGCAAAGCTTTCATGCACTTCCTCTCTCTGCTATCTCCTTCCCCAGTGATTCAGTCACTTCATATTGTAATACTTTGTTGACTATTGATTTTTGGTTAAGGTTGGAGCCCAGTACAACTGTATGAGCATTCGTTGGCTTTAATTTGATGTTATGCTGCTGCCTTCCATTCCATATTGACAGGCATCCTCTTATTTTCAGATTGGTGTCCATTCACTGATGAACGCGCACTAGGGGGATCATGACCTTTTCTCTTATCTGGACAGCTCTTGGCTTCATGAACATTTTTTGCTGCAGGGTGTTATTAACAACAGGGTGATAGAACAAAGAAATGAAGCAATGGGAAGCACATCAATGTATGAAATTTGCTTTATTAGGATTCCCCTGAGGCCAGAGCAGTCCCTAATTACAGAGGTGTTACATCCCTTCTTGGAATAACAAACTATATTTTTAGCAGTAATGAGAGCATGATTTTGAAATCGTTGTGTGGTCATCCTCCCACTGTACAGATGCTTGTTAATTCACATTTTCCCAGATTCTGATTTTGAGAGAAACGTACAACAAAAGAAAAGCTAAACATCTGTGAAATCACCTACTGCCAATTGAACAAAGCATCTACTGCCAATTGAACAAAGCATCACATGTTTCAATAAATGTATTTTGAATTTTGAGCTTTCCTGCCATTCTATTTCACTATGTAGGAATGCAGTGCAATTTGTTAAATAATCCAGTTTGATACACTTATGCAGATACAAGGCAATGTATTAGTGAGTCTGAATCTCTTCAGCATCTGGATGCTTTGTGTAGATAAATAGTGGGAAGTTTTTTTGTTATAGAAATCTTGTCTGAACATACCTGGGAGATGAGCTGGCATACTGAATTCCCAAGAATAGGCCTTGGTTGATAATTTCCAGATTCTTTGTTCCATCTTGATGTGAATTGCTTCCAGAATATCTTATTTTAATCTTCTTTCGGTCCTCTTGCTCCCAGACATCTGAGACAGACCAAAGATAAAATGAAAAGCAACCAAAATATATTTATTCTGCATTCACATGCCTATTATAACCCATGCAGCTCTTAAAAATAGCGTGAGCTCTGCAGAGCTTATTGTAGCATGCACAGGCTGGACATGCTCCCAAGACAGAGGAGACTAAGAGGTCCCATTGCAAAATGTGTAACCTGCTGATTGCCCAAATAAGTGGCCCTTTTGCTACTGCTGCAGCTTCTGACCTCTCATGTCAGATGTGCCTGGCAGATCGGCCTCTCTCAAGACTCTTCCTTTACAGACGTAAAAACAAATGCAGGCAATTAAAACCGAACAAAAACACACACACACACACACACCCCGCAACCCAGGAGGCAACACTAGCCATTCAGCTACACGAGCACTCTTTGAAGCTTTTGAGTTGCACTCTCCTAGCTCAGTCCTGCTGTGTCCCTCCCTTCCTACACGGGGTGTGATAGCAGTGTGCTGCTGCCCATCGTGGCAGTGGGTTTGAGCTGAATGGGCTGTGACCAGCTTCACCACCCTCCGTGGGGCATGGAGCAGCTTCATATCGACTATCCCATTGCCCTCTGTTGGGCTGACCCAGCACTGCTCTCTTCCTGGGTCAAACTCCTCTTGCTGTTGGTGAAGGCAATTCTTATTCAGAGCAGGGTCTTGGAGGGCAGATTTCGGAGCTAGGTGTGCACAACAGGTGGTAAAATGACAGCTCTGGTTTAATCTGATTTTAGAGATATTTCTTTGTTTAAAACTGAAAAATTATAAAATCTTCCAGCAAGGACCTTTTAAAGCTCTTCATTACATCAGGATTTACTGAAATATACCATTTTTCTGCCACGCTGTCTTTTATTTGCTGTTAATTAATGATTCATAAAGAAAAAAAAACCCAACAAACCCTTGAATTGATGAAAAGTTTTATAAGTGTTCCTAACTGCATTGTAAATTGAGACTTATACTGTGTCTTCTTCAGCCCACAAATGCTTTTTCTCAATAATAAACAGATTGTAAAGGATGGAAGTGCTCCCAAGTGTTTCAAAACTTTGATGGTAATGCTGGTCACTGCTTTGTGAAAACAACTAAATATTTGTCTGGCCAGAAGGGGAGAGAATAATTTTTGGAGCTTGAGACGTAGGATCCTCAGTAGAGTTAGGGGACAGGAATTCCTCTGCCTGGCTTAATATACGCTTATTTATACAAAAGAAAAAAGTTTTGAAAGGTGAGATCATAGTGACCTCGCTTCAAAAGGCCCTGGGAGAACGAGGTGAGCTGCTCTCCTGGGAAGTAAGAAGGACAAGTCCTTATCCTTACCCTGGTCCCTGGGCTCTAGCTGTGGTGCTGCCTTCACCCAGCTCCCCAGGCAGCTGCCTCTGTGTTGCCATCACACCTTCCTCGCTGCTTAGGACAGGCTTCTTTTTTCCCAAAGTACTTTTTGTTCAAAGAGCCAGGAAATTTGCTCAGCCTGAAATTTTTGAAAATGCTAGAAAAGATGCCACGTAAAAAGAATCTTGGTGCTGGTTTTGTTAGATGATTCAACTTAAGGAGTGCCAGAGATTCACATATACAAACATTTGTCTGTGCTCGTTATTGTTTTTAAGGATCCGGGTACTTTTTTATGTACGCTGTGTACTTCACTGCTCAGGATTGCATTACAGGCATTTCCCCCCTCTCTGACAATAATTCAGTCAGCCAAATACAAATCAAAGGAAACACCTAAATGACTCTTTCCCTTTTAGAAGAAAAATGATACCAGTAAAAATATTTGGCTTTAGCCCTCTTCTGCCCCAACAGCTCCTTTTAGTCTCTTTTGCCTCTCCCCAGACAGTTGTTTATTCAATATTAAGCTCCCCTTTCCCAGAAGACCGAAGCATCTACAGTCATACTTCACCAGCAGCGTTGTGATTCAGTAATGAGGATGAAATGCTTTTGGGATCCGGTGCTCACTGAAAAGCTGAAGCTAACCAATCTACTTGCTAAGAAGATGACTTTGTTCAGCCAAGAAGTATCTCTTTAGCCAAGAAATATGTCTTTACTGGGCTCCTAAAGCCCACCCTAACTACTAGAGAGAATGCTAATTGAAAGATGAGGGTGTAATTGCACCAGACAAGTAATTTTTATTGAGTAATTTTTCAGTGTTAGGTGGGCAGAAACAAGAGAGTCTCCTATTAGTGTTAAGGAAAGATGCAGAGCTGAATCCCGGAACCTGATAATGAAAATTTTCCTCTTTATTGTAACTGTTAAAACACATGAAATGCCTCTGCAGTTAAATTACAATTAAATGCTTTCCTTTTTTATATGGCTGACAGATTTACAGAGCATTTTTCCCTCAAGTAGGTATTTTGCACCTGTGAACACAGCATTCACCGGCATTCTTCAAAGCAGGGTGAGAAAACCGCACATACTCGTGTACTGAAAAAGAGCCTTCAGTGGCTGATCTTTCAGATAAAAGATGTGGCTCTAGCACTAAAAGGGAAGGAGGCAGAGGATGTACAGCATCTTCTGTTGCACTATGCCTGTATTGTGTCACGAAAGGAAACTGGAGAAAGCAAGGGAAAGACAGCAACGCTTCACAGTCGAGTGTTTTTCTTTGTTTTGGGGGGATAGTCTGACTTAAAAGCAAAATCTGAAGGCCCTTGTGTTTAAAATCATTTGGTAGCAAGATTATATTGGAGTAAATGGTATGCTCAAACCTATAATCTGTTTTGCTGCAATGCAGTACAGCTTATTAAAGCAACAATGTCTGAGATAGCAGGCTCAAAATTTTATCTTAAAATGCCATAGGACATTTACATTGCCTCCTAATAACCACACAAACATGGGAAGTTTCCACTTTCTAATGCAACAGTTAGCTAAAACATCAGGGATATATTTAACTTCAAGGGCTCGGGTCTGCGTTTGATGAAACAAAGGCCCTTGTAAACACAGGCGATAGTTGCCGTGTCCTGTTTAGGCAGTGGGCACTCAGCAAAGGCAAAGTGCCGAAACGAGCGCATTGTCCTTTCCCGAGCGCTGGCAGTGCCTGCAGCGGCAGTCTGAGCACATGAGGAGATGTGATTGCCTTCCCAAGGAGCTGGTAATTTAAATACGCCGAGGGGGCCAGGGATGCTTCTTGGAATCTATCTGCAATAACACCACAGGCTAGCAGGGCTTCTGGAGCACAGAAATGCTGCGATACGCAGCAGCATCCCCACCTGGGTGGGTCCCACTGGCGGGACACATCAAGTGAAATCACCACCCTAGGCAGCACTCACGTGTGGAAGAAAGGTATTTCGGCTTTTCATGACGGGTAGTGTTGCTGTGCGCTACTGCAGAAGGAACAGAACCATGCTTGTTCTGTAGACATTACGCAAGTTGTCTCAGCAGGGAGGATGAAATTGCCAGAATAATTTGGCCAGGTAACTGGAGATAATACTCCCCCTCTGTCAAAAATAACCACAGGAACTACGACGGGTACAGCTGGCAGAAGGGCTAAAAGTAGCACCAAGCCCTCTAATATTGTATTGAAATATTGGCTCAGCACTGATTAACTCTGTCTGCTTCTTACCACCAAGTATTGAGCTGTTGCAGCTCCAGTGTCTTCCTCAGCCTCACAGTGATACAGAATGTGTCTTGTTAAAATGAAAAACTTTGCTTTGGGTAACTAAAGAATAATTTGTTTTCTATGCAAGAAAACATGTACAAAAAGTGTAATGGAATTCCAGATGTCGGCAGCGGAAGATCCGCCCTCACCCTACTGACAGGGTGATGCTGGGAATCATTCCTGTGACCACTGAACAGCTGGTGCCTGGCATGGGTCAAAGCTGAGAGAGCTCTTGCAAGGTTGGAATTGTCTTGAAGGGCCAGGGATGATGGGAAAACAGACTTCTGCAGCAACTGTCTTTTCATCTTATAAGCAAAGCTGTTTTCCCCCTCAAAATGGACAAGAGGGACACCTTCTGTACTTACCTAAGCATGATTGTGGAAAGCTACTTTGCCTTGATATGGGGAATAGTGCAGTAAGAAGAGATACTGTGTGTTAATTTTAAACCACAGCCAAATGAGTTGTTGGTGCAACATGGATAAAAAGTAAATTAATTTGGTCCAGTATTTAATATTGACAAAATATTGTTGATGCCAGATATATACGAACAATAGCTGGTTTTCAGGGCAAGTTTTCACTTACTTTTTTTTATTCTATATTGACACATTCAGTGAAATGCATGGGATACTTGGAACTTGTGGAAGATTCACAGTATCCAAATTAAAATGGGATCTTCAAGAGCATTGTTATTTCTGGAACTCCTGGAGGTGTCCAGTGCTGGAACTGTTGCCAAAGGACAGTTTGTGACGAACAGAGGCAATCCCAAAAGGATCTGTTCACTGTAGAGCAAAGATGTTCACTGTTTTAGTGGAGGGAGGGGTTGGTATTTTACTCTGTGTATGTGTTTTTCAGCTAGGACCATCTAAAGATTTTGTAACAAAGTCTGAATACAGTTTGCATTCATTTTGGCTTCCATTACAAATGGCAAACTTTTACAAGGAATGAGAAGTGATGAAAGTGAATCTGGGGTTAGTGGCACATGACCAGAGGATGAGAGCATTTGTGATGTGGGGAGAAGGGAAAAAAATGAAAGCTAACTCAGTAATATCCAGGCCAAAAACTTCCTGCTGAAGTTTGAGATAATTTGTGTAAGTTAGCAGTGATCTTATACCACCATGAAGGTGGCCAAAAAAGTGTTTGCAGTGATGCAGATTTCTAAAAGTGCCTGAAACAGGGCCCAGTTATTTTTCTTGGGCTTGTGAATCAAACCCTTCAGTTTTCTGGCCGCCTCCTACAGGGTTCTAAATCCTTCCAGATTCTGTTGACATCAGAGAAACTCAAGGACAGTCAGTGGTCTCAGGATATACTTTTTCAAGGCACTCAACATTGAATTAAATGTTTGCCAGGCTGGCTAATATTTGGTATCGTGAAAAATCTGTCTGCAGCTACAAGTTATAAATATCAACTATTTTGTAATAATTATTGAAAACACAGGGCTTTTCCATGTATTTAGCAGAGACTCGTGCTGTGGGAAGAGGCTGCAGGGGCCCAGGAGCTCTCAACCAGGGAGAGAGGTCTGGAGCCTGCCTTGCACCTACTCCGACCCCTTCTCTTTCCGTCTACACATGCATACGTGGCAAAATTAGGCTGCTATGGTCAAAGCAGCACAGACAGCATCCTTTGAAATCATTATTATAAACACCATTTTAAAGCTTATTTTCAAAACCAGATACTATGTTTTAATGAGAAGCTTTGAAACTTAGCTGTGACAAAGCTTGGAGGGTTTTTGGAATGATAATTTGTGGAAAATATACCACACTCAAATAAAACTCAAGTGTCCATACAAAATATCTCATCTGTTTTCCCAGCATTAAATTAATCCTATCTGTCACTTACTCTACATCAGCTAATGTTTGATAGTCTTAATTTTGCTTTACTGCTAGTTCCACATGGAAGTTGTGGCAGTGAGCAAGGGGTAGCATGGTAGGTCCTGGTCTGTGCGTGTAGTTACGTTTAGGTACACAGCGATACCTGCAACTCCTTATCAGAACTGAGGTCAGCAGAGGAAGCCATACAAAGGCACGTGAATAGATTGACGCTGTGTTGAAAAGGATTTTTTACAACTGTGAAGGTGCTTGCAGTTTGTTCCGCTGTAGAAACAACTGTAAAAGTCCTGCTTTTGAACCAAGTGATTAAATACCAGGTTTGAGGTCTGACATTCATGTGACATCTGTAACATTTTGTTGAGCTTGACTGAAACTGTTGAGATTCTTTACTGCAGCATGTTTTACAGAGAAAATACGTAACAAAACATGCTACCTAGGGCTTCCCCGCATTTGTCCTGCATCTGTGAAACCGCACTGAAGAAGTCTGCTGACACAGCTGTGAAACAAAATTAAACACAAGCATATGAGGGCTAAAAGTAAAATACTTCCTAATATCCCAGGTAATTTACACGTTAAAGAGCGCTGCGGAATGAGTTACGATGTCATGTCAGAAGCCACACTTCAACTCCAAACCTGCCAATCATTATAAAGCTGAGTTTGTTGGGCCTTAGATACAGGGACCTAGCCAACTGCCTCAGGCAACGTCCATACTTATTAGACAACATGGACCCCAGGGAGCTTTTCAGAGCATGGCCCTCACCACCTGGCTGAAGCAGAGAGTAATGAAAGGCAGCAGCACAACAAAGCACTAAGTGACTACAGCCCTGGCTGCAGACCATGCATCCGGTGCCTACCAGAGCAAGTAGGCTCGTTCCCAGGGGACAGCCAGACATGTTACATTTGTTTTTCACGTCCTCTGTGTTTAGCACTTTTGTCAGAAGATATTCCAAAATCTTCACAACATCCCTGTTTCGTACAGCAGTGAGCCTGTGGTCTTCCCCTGGCTTCGCAATTCCTGCAAAGAAGCAGCAGTTTCCCTTCCGCCGGATGGATCTTCTGGGGGGTTTGTTGTCGCTTTGTGATTTGGACATGGGCAGATGCAGGATCAGATTATTGATCCGCCGGTGTTTCCTCCTGCTGTGTTGGATATCAAAGCCTAGAGGGAGCCATCTACGAGGGCTGCGCTCTGAGGAGAGCTTTCAGCAGGACGAAGCATAATGACAGACTTGAGATTTTCCTGAGCATTTGCTTTGCTCTTTTAGTAGAGTCAGGTGTGAATATTTTCAAGAAATGCCTGCTTGATGCACGTTTTGCAGATAATTCTATACTCTGCTCAGGCAAAGGATTGGAAACAAATTAGAAAAGCAATTTTAAAAGCTGAAAGAAATATCTAAAATTGTCACCCATATCATAGGCAATGGGGACACTTTCTTTTTAAGTCTTTATTCATTGTAGTGTAGGTACAATAATATTTACAGATTTTTTTCTACCCTGGTTAAAGCAGTCGGTCAGTACACACTACCTTTTTTTTTTTTTTCCCTGCAACCTGCTTTGTAATATAATGACTAGCTTTAAATCCTTCAGAGTAGAGGACTTAAAAGGTAAAGCCTAGTACAAAGTCATATTTCAGCAGTTCAGAAGTAAATTTTATTTTCTATTCAGAGTGGGCTGGGAAAGAGGAATATCCATAAGGCAGGAAGATGCCACACTGAGCACAGGGGCTGTCAGCTCTACTCCTTCTAATAGATTACCTTAGATTTTCCATTCTGTTTTGAAATACTGTGGGAAGCACTTGCTCCATCTCTGTATGGTTTTTACACGTAGGTATTTATAAAATTCAAATCCAGTGAACTGTTTGTTTATCTGTTATCAGATTGTAGCCACAAGGTATATCCAAAGCTCTGCTGGATTTAATCTTAAGGAGAGTGTGAAAATAATTACTTAAAACACTTGTTTCCACGATTAGCCATACCTATATGTATTTTTAAGTGCATCTCCATGGGACAAGTAACCAGAAATAGTTACGCTTCCTGTCTGCTTTTTAAACCTTCCCAGTGCTGTTCATCGGCCTTGCAGAAGCAGAGAGAACACGAGCAGGGTAGTGTGTGTGTGTGTGAGAACAATTCTATAACAGATTATCTTGTGCACAAAGCGAGTGGCCCTGCCCCCATTGTGAAGGCAGAGATTCCCCCGAGATTAGGCGAGAAGGAATTGCTTGTGGTCAGCAGAGGCAGGAGAACAATAGAGCCCAAAATGGGCAGCAGCAGCAGTCGCTGAGGTGGGTGGGAGACTGGCCAAATGGCCATTGCAGGCTGCCTGGCGTTGTCACTAAGACCAGAAATGGCTAAAAGGTCTCAAATTAGCAATTGTTATGATTAGCAGGTAGTTTGAGAGATAGGAGGCCTAGGGAAGTGATTGGTGGTTTAGACATCACATGCTATTTAGTCTGAAACACTCTTCATTTGCTCATTAACAGAGAATTATGAAATTACTTAAAGGGAAACAATTCTAATGAAAGGTAGAGGGCTATAGAAATCAATTCTTTAAAGGGGATGTGACTTTTTACAAAACTACTACAATTCCTGCAGATTTTATTGTTGTGAAGGAATTCTGTCAGAAAATCTGGCAGGGAAACCAATACTATTCAACAATATTTCATTTGACTAGGAAAAGCTGAAAAAATTACTCTGCTACATATGCATTCCTTTCATAAATAACTCATGTATTTAGATTGTCAATCTGCTCTTAAGAGAGGTCCAAAGATACAAGATTAAAAAACAGATTTACAAGAATCCAAGCTCAGAAGTGTTTTGGTCCAGAGGTTGGTTCAGTTTAACCCACTGCACTAAAGGAAGATCACATAAACAAAATGTGAATCCCTGTCTGTTTATTGACTTTGAAAATAAATTCAAGGATGTCAGGGCCATATTATCACTGGCTCTTCTAAAAGCTAGGACTGGATTCTCCAATTTCATGGATGTGCAGATACCAATACTCTCCTGAGGACTGTCTATGTTCCAGACCCAAAATCTGGAGCACAGCAAGTCAAAAGACGCTCTTGGAATAATATCCATTTACACATTAACAGTCTGCTCTTCTCTTTCTTGAGACTTGTACTACCTACTCCTGTTCTCACAGCGGACAGAGTAATGACTTGTGCCCAGCTTCAATGTCATGAGCACTCCCTGAGTGATCGGCAAGATGCAGTCCTGGACGTGCTAGGGGTGTTAATACTGCCAACGTCTCTAATTAGGGACTCAGACCAAAACTAGATTTGGTATAGTGTTTTATGTTTAATTGGGATTTTGCTGTTCCTGAAATGTTGCAGAAAATACCAAGCTGACTGTATTACCGCTGAGCCGTATCACTGCTACTTATTTCATGTGCTGCAGGCCACCGGACAGCTACAACATCTTTTTTGCATTTGCCAGAACTGAGTTTAAAAGTATTCTTTGAAGGCAAAAACTTCCGTGTCCTGTCCCTAATTCCAATGAAACTGACAGTAATTGGTCTGTCACTATCTCAAGATGGAAATGAGACTATCATATCCACTACTGGTGGTTGTTTTGGAAAATGTTATCCCTACTGTCCAGTAAGCCACAACGCACACTCTGCTCCCAGATCCTTCTGGATACAACTAGATACCATGTTTCCTAAAGATGCCTTTTGGTGAAGCCACCATGACAAAGCTGCATGGTGCGCAAACACAGAAAGTGGGGAAAAGGGTCATAGCCCAAGGAGATATTGTGCTTTAAGTTTTAGAATAGTTGTGTGAAATAGAAACACAATTTTGTGAGATGACCTTTCATCTCTGACCTTGCAACAAGGGGAAAACAAAAAAAAGTCCAACCCATACTCTTTATTTGAATCTGCAGGCATGTGGCATTTCCATAGCTCTTCAGCTGCCATCACAGGGGACTGGATTCAGGGTAGCTGAGACCTGATTACAGCCACATCTTAGTACAGCTGGGGTCCTGAAGTTGGCACTCAGGCATCTAAAATTTGGCAGGATGAATCTGCAAAGGGAAAGATTTCAAGGGAGAGGAGATAAGGACAGTTTGGTTCCAGGCTCATTGTATAAGCATAAACAAACACTTGGTCTGGGCTGGTTGAATAAGCAGTCCAGCTGCCCATGCCACAGCAAGTAAATGGAATGGGTTAGTAACTGAGAACATAAGCAGTGTGAAGGAGGATGAAGACATGCCAGCTTTTACATGCTCTGTTCTCATAGCTTTGTCAACATAAACAGTGCAAAAGTAGGTGTGTATGCCTTATAAAATTACGGTATGGATGTTATAATTGTGAAGGCTTTTAAAAATATCTTAGAATTAAATATTACAGAATTTGCAGCAACCATACCATTAGATACCATGTTTCCTAAAGATGCCTTTTGGTGAAGCCACCATGACATACCCTTTGTTTTACATTCAGTGAAGCCAGAGGGTGTTATTTCTCACAAATGAGATAATTTCCAACTCAGAATGATATGTGCATTCTAAATAAACTCTTGTCAAAAACTCGCAATCTCTCCATCTTTCTGTCATATAATTTATACTTGCAACTTGAAGAGAGAAATTTACACTGCAGGTGCATGTCTGAGCATTTTTTCCTTAGCTGAGAAGTTGGGTGTAAAGTTATATAGATTTGTACCTGTAAATGAAGGGCAAGAACAGAAAATCCAAGGCAAGCAAAGTGAAAAAAAACACCATCCCTTTCATACATCTGTAATAATATACTATAAAATAAAATATATAAAATATACTATAAAATAATATACTATAAAGGCTTCCTTGTTGCTGTTGCATTTCTCTAAGTCAGACGAAGTGCAGTAAAATCTGTTATTCCAGTGGTCATTCGTAAAAAAGCCAAGGAATTCCTCCCCCCTCTGCCCTGCATTTCTCAAAGTTCCGAAACCTTGCAAAACCCAAGCTGCATACAACAGTCACCTTTACTTCTGCGGTGAAAGAGGGCAAACCTCTCCTGAGAGGTGATACCAAGGGTACCCAGGCTATGCGGTGTGAATGACAAAGCCTCAGTGACAGGGAAACTGGCACTTTAAACTCTTCTCTCTGGGTTTAGTTGGGTACCTTCCTTCTGTTCACCATGTTTCATTTGGAGGTTTGGCTGGGTAGGAATCTGCAGATTAAGCATCTGTCTCGCTGCAGAAAGCATCAGCCAAGCCTGGGAAGATGTCTGCCCTAGAATGCAAAGCCTGGATCTGATGATTCAGAAAATGTGAATTCTTATGAAGTACCTGGATGTTCATATTATGCCCTTCTCTGGGAAAGAATAACAAGGATTTTCCTTAAAAACAGAAGAATATTATTTTTAACTCCTAATTCAAAAAAAGGAAAAAGGTTTAAATCTCCTATTTAAAATTTATTTATAGGCACTAGAAATTTCAGCCCAAAAGGATGACCTTTTCAGAAAGCTGTGGAAGAAGTTAAAAGGAAAACTGCTTTGCACAGCTCCAGTGCTGCAGCTGCTGATATGGGCATCCAGTAAAGTGTATAGAATGAAACAGCACTGATAATCCTCATAAAAAATTTAGAATGGATGCAGGGTTTGAAACTTTTGTATCCCAAGTGGATTTTTGTTTGGTCCACACTGAAATAACTGGCTGAAGAGTCGTTAAATGACTGAGAATAACAAATAAGGCAGTAAGAGAAATTACAAATTTTCATTAATCTTTAGATGATTGAAATTATTTATCTGTTGATGTCACTCTTCTCCACTACTTTGTGTCATATTTAATTCTATTTCTATCAAAAGAAACATATGAAAAAGGAGAATGATTAGAAAACTCAGCTTGCTAAAGATAATTTGCTGCCATCTACGGCTTTTCAAGTGGAAATCAAGTGAATGTTGCAAAGAATTAAGGCAAATAGTTTCCTTGCAAGAAATCTGGATGAGGATGAGGTGTTTGAAAAATAATTAATAGACTTTAAGTGAGGCATCGGGCTTTACACACTTTTTTCCCCAGACCTCCAGAAATTTTACATACCACTTCTCATGTTGCTGTCATTAGAAAATAGCTAAAAATGAGATGGCTTTGTGCTTTTTGTGGCAGATCCTTCTTTGCTTTCTTAGGATGCTGTGACAATACATAAAAGCTGTGAATTTTGTTCAGATACACCTCGAATTTTCCCCTTTTGAAGGAGGTAGAAGCAAAACTGGAATGAAAATAGGGGGTTGTAGAGGGTCTCCCAGTCCTCTAAGCTGGGGGGAATTTGTGCAGAAGGACTGTGCATAAGCTTTTCTGTATTGAGAAGTTAAAGTATATTCAGAATTTAAAAGCAAATAAAGAACATTTTAAATATGAACAAGGCTCTTGACTTCAGCAGCTTCTGTCAAAGCATAAGAGTAATAAAAACGTTTTTTATATGGGAGGAGAGAGGGAAATCAGGCAGGAAAGGGGTGCAGGAATGCGTGTGGAGTGCTGCACAGGAAATAGGAAGCTCTAGGGGTTCTCAAGAGCAGGGTAGAGAAAGTGGAAAGAGGACTTTATATTTTAATGGCAGGGAGAGGGTTTAGAAGACCACTGAGGTACAATGAAGCTGGGGAAATAAAGTGTTTGGTTAATGGAAGGTATATGGGAGGTGAAATGGAGGCATAATGTAGAACCAGAAACCTTAAACATGCAGATTAATCCAAAAGGATTAAAATGCATATTATTGGAGTTCAGTCAATACCCAAAGAACAGTGGGTCTGCTTAGGACCCCCGTTATTCTCCACTTACGCTTGCACAACTGCACTGACTGGATGCAGCAACTTTGGTTCAAACCTCTGTTGCTGAGAGCGGAACATTACTAATACCTGTGTCGGAAGTTCTTCAGCTTTTTCACAACTCCAGCATCAGGAAGGCTGAACACCAGCCAATCAGAGGCTTTTCAGGCCCCATTTTGAGACATTTCATTCTTTGCAGTGAAATAGCACCTTCCTTCAAAAGCTGTGAGAGAATACACAAATCATCAAAACAGGAGAGGAAAAAAAAAGGGCATGAGAGTTAAGCAAAAACTGGAGTTTATTCAAAGCATTCAGTTCCAGTTGGTATTCATGGAGATACACATGTGCTATATGTGCATATACATAAAAAGACACGTTCATCTACACATGTGGCTAGTGATGCTTTGGTTTGAAAAAAATATGTACTTTCCTTCTCTTTTTTAACCTTATCTGTGCATTCTTGGGTCATGTAGCCTTTGTGCTGACTCTGGACAAAAATCCCCCTTTGATGGAGGATACATGCTGAAAGGTAGAATTCTGAATTATGTTCTCTAAATTATCCTGTGCTCAGAGAGCAAGTATTGATTTTAAAAATGACTGAGCCAGACCTCGCATTGCAGTCCCCCCCAAAGCACAACAAACAGCAGTCATGTGCTCAGCTACCAAGAGGCCACTGTGCTGGCATTGTTTCAAAAAATCAGAAAGTCATCAATCAACCAAATAGTAATCGGAATAAGTACATGGTATCTAAAGACACATTTTATCCAGTTACATGCTCCAATTCAGTTAGCTACGAGGAGAATTAGAACAATATTGGACTGATTAACAAGTCTACCTTGGGAACTGTGAGCTGTTAAGTTATTTATTTTGCTGCCTTGTATAAAAGAATGAGGAGAATTTCATCTGCATAGTTAAGTGTTCAGTAACTTCCCACAATAAATAACCCAGCATCTCTTCGTGCTAGAGTGTTTTTTACAGAGCTTGATTGAGAACACAGAATTTTACTGTAACTGGTTTCTGTAGCTTTCAAACAGTTTGGACACAATTGTCTTTCAGGAAGATTTTTTTTTTTCCTTCAGGAGCCGTTAGTCATCGATGCTGCAATGGAACTTCACAAGCAGTAAAATTATTAGGATCAGTGTATTCAAAACATCATTGAGTTTTATTTTAATGATACGATTTAAGGATCAATGCAAAAAGCACGGTTTAGAATTTCAGTCTTGCACAATTCAATTGAATCAATAATCTACAGTGTTGCTATGCAGGATGCGCTTCACAATAATACAAAATACACCATTTCTAAAGAAATACATGGCTGAAAAATACACCATTCAAGAGAATACACCCAGCTCTGTATACTTGCAGCTGTCTTTTGGGAGATACAATACAGGAACAGACAGACTGTATGAAATGCTGTCTAAGGTAAGGTAATAGCTCATGCAATTAAGACGGTTGAATTTTTCAGCACTTCCCATAACAAAATCTCCGGGTTTTGGGTTTAGAGGTTTAGAACTCACAGATTCCAACTGCTACTAAACATAGCACATGGTTTTCAGTATAGAAGCGATTAATTTAGAACTATTTTCATTCAATAAATCTTGAGTTTACTAATGAAACAGAAAGAAGACACGTGTGTACTTAAGATGCGATAGTATTGCTCCTAAGACCTAAGCTGATTTTTACGTTTAAAATTTACATACATTTTTAGTGTCTGGAGGAGAGGATGCTTTTCTTTGCTCTTACTAGCACTAAATACAAATGAGTTTGTTTTCTTTCCTTAGGGCACCCCACCTGTCTGCGTTGTGTAATTAGATATGAAACCCGCAAGGTACCATTTACATTAATTTGTGCGGGTTTGCTGTACCTCGGGTTTACGCATAGCCAGTATCACACAGACACTCCCTGCTCTTTGTTTCCTTAGCTTTCGAGAGACGGCAAGGTTGAAGGAGTGGAGCTTTAATTACCTTCTCGCCACAGAAAAGGGTGACTTTTCTAGGCTTGAGCTTACAAAAGGGAGCTGAAAGGATCAGAATTAATCTGTATGATACCTGGCCAATGTATTCAGCTACTCGAGGGTCATCATATTAACATGCTGTCAAGTCCCATCCCTCTCAAGAGCACTTAGTTCTGTCCTTTCTCCTTGGGAAAAAAAAAACAGGTTCTGGGCAGCAGCACATTTTTCAAGCCAGGTGAATAAGCTTGACATAGGCAATGGTGGTAGGAAACCTTTGAATCTTTGCTTTCCCGTGCAATGATCGCTGCAGGGCACTGAAAGATATGCAAAGGGAACATTGATGCTTCATTCAATAGGCCCATATATTTGGGAAACCACACCCAGAAAGGAGATAGGTGCTAGTTCTTCTTCACCGTTTTCAGTGGAAAGGATTTTTGAGAATCTGTCTAAGGTGAAGTATAAGTAAATTGTTCAGGAGCTTTTTGTTGTTACCTCCTTCTCCAGATATTTAAATGCAGTGGAAGTCCCAGGCCTGTGTGACTCAGAAGCTCAGTCCCTTTGTAAGCAGGATCTGTTTTTTCAGTAGTGCTCTTCAAAGTTCCAGTCCAACTATACATGTATCAATACTGAAACTAAATAAGGTTTACCGTAATAGTTTTAGAGAGGCATAAAGCATTTTACATCTTTGCTGATTAGCTAATAGGTCTTGTTTCAGGGGATTTTCCTACTCTGATATGTGTGTCTATCTCTGCATATGTTTTTCTGTCTTCACTGAGATGTCATCAGAAGCATCTGCCCTGTTGAAAAAAAAAAGATCTACTACAACTGTAGCATGTTTGAAGTAGGGAAATCAGAGCTCTTTTTGGCAATTAACTGCTATTAATACTATCTTTACAACACTGAATGAAACAATATTTAAGTTCGTTTGGGCCATGTCATAATTATCCAGACATTTTACTCTAGGTCTGCTGTTCAGTCATATGAATGACGATTAGCTGTTTTGGTGTGTGGTTTTTTTGGCAGTGGGAGCTATCACAGGGCAGGGCATGTTGCTCAGCTTACAGATAGGAGAGCTGGAAATCATTACAAGGAGTGTCAGTTGCAACACTGAGCTCATCTTACGTCTAGAAAAAAAGATCTTTATTTTGAAAAAAGAAATACAGAATTTTGAAGATTCACTTTTGCTTTCCACAAAAGTGGATTTCTACAGTATGTTGCACTTTCCTGTTTCCCCCTTCTACAGTTTCAGAAAAGTTACCTGCTACATTCAGTGATTAACTTGTATGGAAAAATAAAGTTAGGAAAGCCTTAGAAAACCCTGATTAATAGTGCAGAAGCTGTTCACTGTGCGCTTGTGGGGCTTGTCCCAAAAAATGCAAAGTGAGACATGCTTTTTAAAGGACAATTGGCTGGTAGTCACAGTTTTTCTTGTCCTTCCCACTTCAGAGCAGACATTTTTTCCTTTCCTACAGTGTTAAGCTGACAGATTTTTCTCTGAAGAACTAGATATGTAAGAGGTTTGAGTTTTTCACGCACGGATGTTTGTAATTTCGGAGTAAGGAGGGCACGAACAGCACAAGGGAAAAAAAGGAGACAGTGGAATTCTTATCTGTTTTGAAGTCCCATATGCTACCTAAAAATAGCTCTTTGTGGAAATGATCTGCTTTTCAAATACCCTTAAATTGCAAATAAAACTTACATGAAATCCAGGGTTAAACATGGATGCAGAGTTGGGTAAAATAGGTATTTTCCATTAAAGCATAACTTTTTAAAGTTGATTACATCAATTTAGGCAAACTGTGAGGGCAAAAGCGAGTCCCTGACCAGTTACCACAACCTGCAACTGCCTCATCTGCCTAGGCCCTCTAGCAGGTGTCAAGCAGCCTTTAAATCCCCCAGACTTCTCTGCTAGCTAGATCCAGGAGAGCAGAAGGAGGTAGGACCCAGCCATGCTCCCACACCGAGCTGTTGTTCCAGATGGGTGGCTCTGAATGGATTCAAAACGTGTCAGTCCCATGTATGCATGGTTTCTGTAAGGTATTTTATTTTTATGATAAAATTGGGACCTGAAAGTTGAAGGAAGGGAAAGGAATGCAGAGAAAGAAATCTGGGTTCTTTTCCCATTCTCCCAATATTTTACTGCAGCCTAAAGATAAGGTTATAAAATGACTTGCTCTGTTTTTTCATCTGCAAAATGGGAAGCAGAAGAGTTGCCTATGATATTGTGAAAGTATAAAAGTAAAGCCCTAGCCCTCAAACTGTTCTTCTGGTATGTTGCAAGAGTTTTTTCAGGTCCTAAAAAGTATGTGCTGCAAAATACATTTACCAGAAATAAGCAAAGTTACTTAATATTTTTATTTTTTCAGAAAAGAAAAAAAAAACATTAAATTATCCTAGGTCTGTTAGCCACTTTAATTGTTCATTTACTTATTGCTGAGAGCCTGTACAAATTAGAAAATTTAAATGAAGCAGTAAGAAACATGTGGCTGTAGCCAGCCATGGCAAACCTCTGCTGGGAGTGAAAGTTTGGTTCACGTTCACATTCCCAGTGGACTAGAATAACATTAAGTGAAATTCAAATACTTCAAAAAGATTCCTCATTTGCAATTTATGAGACGGAAGTGCATCAAAGGCATAAAAGCCAGCAAATGGTCAGAAGTTAAAAGTGAGGGGTAGCCAGCCTTCAGAAACCTTAGTTAACTGGTGATGCCATTCTATGAATAAAATAACTTCAAGAAATCTATAGCTAGACCATCTCCCTTCAGATGATTATCTCTATTCTAAGGCAGTACCCTGCACTTACCTACATTGAAAATGGTTTTCAATGTAGTTTTCTCCCTTCTCTAGCAAGATGCAGGAGTCATGGGTTTATGGGGTGGCTGAGTATGGACCAAGCGCTGGCTTCCAGGTCAGCTGAGAAGCAACTCCAGGCTGTCTTCAGTAACCCTACATCCCTAGATTGACTCCTGGTTTTGCTTCCACTTTCTTGACTTGGAAGCCAAAAACAGTGGAGTGAAAGGGTGTGCAATAGATATGATAAGTCCATGATTTCCATTCCAAGGTGTCCGCTGAGATCTGGCATCATTCAAAGCTTTTTCTGTCCTGGTTTTCGCAAGAGGAGTATATGCTATCTTTGTTCCTCTTGCTGCACAGCATGGGTTTTGGCTGTTATGACCCTTGGTTCAACCTACTGTCTCTCCTTCTACTATAATTTAGAGCTATTATTGTGATTGATGAGTTCAAGTTCATATTGACTTCATATTTTAGTCAGGAATTTTTTTTGCGTGAATATTGACCAGTATTTGATAGTGCAAAAAAAAGGAAAACACTGTTTAACGGGGTAACAGCACTTACTTACAATGGTCTCTTGCACCTTTTTATGTAGGGGTCCAGAGTTCAGGTCATGTCTGTTTTGCTCTCTCTAGGAAGTGTCTAATGGCAGTTAGTTAGGTCACAAAGTCTCCGAGACAGGACTGTAATTTTGACCTTGGTTTTAATGAAGCTGTCACTGTGGGGTCCGTGCCTCTGAGGTGACACAGCAGTGGTCCGACATAGTACCACCATTCCTGGAAGTTTGCCACTGCCAACTGTCCAGCCTGCCTGATGCTCCACTAACCTCTCATGGAAGATGTCCCATCAGCCATCTATGATACTCACTTTCTAATCTTATTTTCTTGCTTCTCAATCGACCTACTAGATATTCTCAGAATATACTGAGAGGAAGAGCATTTTTTCTCATTTTAAGACTGTATGTGATAAGAGATGGAATAAGTTTGGCTCAACTACTGTCTCTTCCAGGTGTGTTTTGGTCAGAATATGAAGGAAAAGATTATTCACTAGGCTGTTTATTCAATAGCCACTTAGTAATTACTTCTAACACTGGTTTTGCCAGTCTTTTGTCAGCCTTTTCTGTCCCCATTATTTGTGTTGAGATCAGTGCTCCTGGGTGTTTTTTGTTTCTTCTAAATAAAAGCCTTGTACAGAAAGGGTCATCCAAGCCTCCCAGTGACATTCACAGCCAATGGTGGCATTGCATCAGGACTCCAAGAGCTGGCTGTCTGGACCCAGCTTACCTGTTTCTGCATATTTAGATGAAGACTGCTACAGTCTGATTCATTCAAATCAACATTAATTCTGTCTGTAAGATGCCCTAGATTTTTCATTGTTTTCACGTATTTTGGGGGGGGACTTTGTGTTTAAAATTCATGGCAGACGTTTGAGAGGTTACATCCTTTTCATGACTCACTTCAGGGTGTTTCACAGATGTCTTCAGTTTGTTCAGGCAAGATTTCTGCTTCTTACTCTCCAAGCACAAGAGAATTGCCATTAGCCTTTTATACTAGGCTTAATTGCCAATTACCTGCAGGTAAACAGCCTCATAACACTGCATTGCTCCAAGTTTATTACACGTTGCAAAGGAGTCCTGTGCAGAGAAACTTCTGCAGAGGGAGGACTAAAGGGCATTGAAGGACCTCACCATTTCTTCCAAAGTTTTGAATACCTCCATGTAGGTTTGAGAGCTTCTCATTCATTTGGCTGGAATATCACTGCTTGTTCCTATTAAAAAACTTATAATGGCTCCATGCAACAACAAGAGCAAAAAACATTTAAAAGAATTGTCTTTCACAAAATAAAACAAATGTATTTTGAAAATTGTATCAACACAAGCAACCATAATTTTCCAGGTGATTTTTGAAACATAAGATATCACATATGTGAAATGAAGTAAAGAAAGAAGCATCTGTTTTGTTCTGGTTTGTTTAATCCCATTTCTCCACATTTTAAGTGGAGCAGGTCGCAAGCACAGTCCAGTGGGGGAAGTTCACTATATTAAATGCACCAGCAGTTTTCTCTTGCAAATTGATTATTTAAATTGAGCTACTCTCAAGTAATGGACAATACCCATGCTTACAAATATGAATTTGTATGGAGATTTGCATTCCAATCTATTGTTCTTTCTCTCTGAGCTACCAGAGACATCCAACTTCATTTCTTTGTGCTTATCTCAACATTTACATCTTAAAATTAAAACTTACTGGGGGTTCATAAATTACTGTAAGGATTTTTTTTTTTACTGCTTTTCTCTCTTTTCTGCATTTTTTTTCTGTCAAGATCCCAAGCCATAGTGACACATACATATGGCTGGATGCAAGAACTTTTTTGCTGATGAAACTAATGCAGAAATTTGGGAAGGTTAAACAAAAAATTGCTTTGACATTTTGGCTCAGCTATGATAGCTGTAGTGCAGGACTGAAAAGCTGCTTCTCTGGAAACTAGCCCCAAAGTGGGAGAGGTCATTTTAAGAGGAGATGAAGGAATCATTGGAAGTGGGAGTTCATCCAAAGATTCTTGGAAGGATACACAGTCTCTACTTTTTTTGCTGCTCTGATTTTTGGATAATTCACAAGCCATATTAAGTTGTTCTCATATGTCTTGTAGTATCTACTTCTGTCAAGAGCATCATCACGAATAGAAAGTAATTCTCTCATACTAATTAACCACAGTCATTCCTGATTGCTCTATCTGGACAGAGCTCTGTACAGTCCAACCTGCCCGTTGCTGTTTCTCTGAGGAGTTTGAATATGAATCTCCTTCGCTATAAACAGCAGAACAATCCTGTTTGGTGTGAACAGTCCCCATATTCTTCAGGGTCAGCCCGCAAAAGGCTCCTCTGCAGATCTAACTAAATTTCACTGGCAGATCTTGTCTCAGTTATGCTCCATTCCATCGAGGGTGCGTGGCAACTTGGCGATATCTCATAAGCCTTTGCTTTTGGAATGAGACTTGCTGGTGCAGCTTTAAACTAAGTAGGTCTGTAAATCAAAATGTCCTCATCTACAATTCTTCCCTGAGCATCTGATTACAATCATGCTGCATGCTATTTGTACAGGGATGTTTAAAACTGCCTATAACACAACAGCTAATTGCTGATCTGCTTAATTAAAGAGAGCCTTTTGTTGTCACATATACAAAGATAAATGAAATAATCAGCTTTGGACTAATGAGAGATAATTAGATTATGCAGTCTGATAAATAAAGACAAAAATCCTGCAGATTGCCACTGTACTCTGGACAGCTGAGATCACAACAGGGTTTAGAGGTGCACTTTCCTCTCCTTTCTGATTTAGCTATAGTGGTTTGGATGTTTTCCATCCCAGAGTTAACACAGTGATCAGAGCTTCCAGGCATTAAAGACTGTTGTTGTGT
The DNA here is from genome assembly GCF_034619465.1 of Leptosomus discolor. Taxonomy (NCBI): domain Eukaryota; kingdom Metazoa; phylum Chordata; class Aves; order Leptosomiformes; family Leptosomidae; genus Leptosomus; species Leptosomus discolor. Next base: position 20,783,112 of record NC_141401.1, on the reverse strand, counting down.
ACTGTAATTTAGGATTTGTTGTTTAACAGCAGTGTGATTTGCATGGACGCAGTTTAATTTACTCATAATTTAAGCTCCGATTAAAAAAAAATTACTAGTTCTGACTGTTCACCGATGACCTTCCAGCCTGAACAGATGCATGATGCTGACAGTCTTCTTCAGGGAGGGAGGTAAAATCAAATGGTCGTGTTTGTTCTTCTTGTTACCCTATTTGGATTGATAAACAAAGGATCGGTTTTGTCCATAAAACGCCTATGTTCCATGGGTGTTAACACTGAAGTATAGTAATAGTAGTTTACCAGCCTTTAGTGGAAATCAGTTATTTAGTGGGATTAGACAGCTTCTTCAGACTGGTGTCCAGAGCTTTGTGGGAACACCCAACCAGCTTTCTTCATTCTTCATTTCATTTGTGGTTTCTGAAGAAATAACTTTAGCTTACCAAAAGATGCTCTTCCAGCATGCACCTGATGCACGCAAACCATAGGGTCAGACTGCAGCTTGTAGAAAATAAATTCATCACACAGCTGTGTAGCATGGACTTCGTCAGCACCAACTATTTTATTCTTCAGATCCACTTCTGTTATACTGCACTACTTGGTAATGTTGACAGATCCTAGGATTTCTTGAACAAATTGGCAAAAAAATAAATTAGTTTGCCTTTAATTATAATTTTCCATGCCACAGTTTTATAACTGCTTTTCATACAACATATGTGTTAAACTCAGCAAAGCCTTTTTTAGAATAGGAATATCACTAGATGACAACTTTCCCAAGCATAAATGAGACGTTTCTCCTGAACATGGTGCTTCCCTGGCAAATCTCTATTTACAGCTGGATTCTTTGTTTTCTTCATGAAATTGGGTTTCGATGTCAGGAGTCAATACAGAGAAAAAGCAATGGTTGTTTTCTAAGTGACAAGGTTATGAACTTCTTGGAGCTGTCACCCACATCACATGATTGTCAGCAAGTAAAGATGAGTTGTTTATCAGCATTTTTGTCTTATTTACAAGGTCAGATCAAAATATCATTCTGGTAATATGTCTTCCTACATTTATGACTAAAGCCCAGCCTAAAGAGAGTCCGAAATCTGTAATCAGAACCTTATGCTGCTGGTTTGATACATGAGCAACATTCTAGTGATTTTAATAATTTTCACTGTATTGGCTAGTTAGATTAATTAAATATACTGTTAAACAACTGCCGCTTTCTTCTATCTCAGTGCTCACCATCCTGGTGCCACAGCCTCTACTGAGCGCTGTTTGATAGGGACATTCATGGGGCTTCATGGACACCCCAAGGGGTCTGATCGCCTCCAAGAGAGCACTCTCCTGCTAGAAAACACACGAGCTTTCTGCTGCCATTAGTGGTAATACATTTCACTGCTCTCAGATACCTCTTGATGGCAAAAAAAGGGTCCATTGCTTCCTTCTTTCTTGCTATTTATGAGCTTACATACTCTGCCTCCTTTTCTCTCTGTGAGCACATAGAGCTTCAGTCAAGGGGGCTGGCTGGATATTCACCCCTCTTTTTAGCACATTTACAAGACTGAAAATGCTGCTCTGGGTCCTGTGGCTGCCCTTGGTTTGCTTCTTGGTTTGCTGTGGCGATGAAAGCCAACAGGATGCTGGGCTGCATCAGCAAGGACATCACCCGCAGAGATACAGAAGTCATTATCCCACTGTACTCAGCGTTTTTCAGGCCACACCTGAAATACAGCTGAAGTTCTGATCCCCACTATGCAAAAAATATGTGGACAGGCTGGAGAGGGTCCAGAGAAGGACCACAAAGATGATCAAAAGACTAGGAAGCCTGCCCCATGAGGAAAGACTGAGAGAATTTGGTTTGTTCAGCCTTGAGAAAGAAGGCAGAGGGGGAAACCTTATCACCATGTTCCAGTATTTAAAGGGTGGCTACAAAGAAGATGGAAACTCCCTTTTCACAAGGAGTCACATGGAAGAGGCAAGGGGTAATGGATACCAGTTTCCTGGGAAGATTCCGATTGGGCACAAAAGAGGAATATTTTTCACAACGAGAACAATCAGCCATTGGAATGATCTCCCAAGGGAAGTGGTGGATTTCCCAACACTGGACACTTTTAAGATTCAGCTAGACAGAGTGCTGGACCATCTTGTTTAGACCATGCTTTTCCCAAGAAGGGTAGGACCAGGGGATCCCTGAGGTCCTTTCCAACCTGGTATTCTATGATTCTATGATAGAATTCTTGCAGGGACCAGAAGACAGTTCAGAACATGTTCTGACTGTGTGATGTCTGATTGTTTCTAGGCTGTTCCCTATTGCCTTGCTCAATTCTGAGAACCCAAACAGGTGTGATGCTACGTGCAGTTTAAGACTGAAAGGACAGCAGGTGATCATATGTCTGTAGTACGTGCCATGATGCTTGCATGCTTCTTCCATGTCTAGTATTAAGGTCACCTTCACAGGGATATACTGTCACACTGGCACCTATTTTCAACCTATTTTTCAAGCTTCTTAAACCTAGATTAGACCAGTTAATTATTTTAATGCCTTCATACTCAGAATTAGGGTGTTGCATGGTACTAATGCCCATTTAATTAAAGACAACCAGCCAACTCTTCCATTTAAGCTTCATAAGTTTTGCCTATTAACAACACTGTATTTTGTCTGTCCTTACATGGATCATGACATGGACGCAAAGAAAAAAGGTGGAGAAGTGCATTTAATTAAATAGCAGGCATAGGTCAAGTGTCTGCCTCATATGTCACTGTATAGCAATGATGACTGCAGGAAAAATCTCAGGAAAATCAGCTACCCAGTAAACCAGGTCTGCTGGAGAGCCCTGTGGTCTCTCTCCCTTAGAGAAACCATTCATAGAGCTGCCCTACCTCGTGCCTTCATCCACATTGTGTCATGTTTATTTACTCAGGTAAGAGAAAGGAAGAAGCAGGACCACCTGAAAGGCAGATGTTGCTCATCATGAGCGAAAGAAACCAAACTGGACCGTTTGTTACTGGGCAACAGCCTTTTTTCATGGCTTTTCAGGAAGATCTATATACAACACACATCCTCCCTCATTAAAGGCAGCTTGAACACTTAGCAAAGGTCAACTCCTACCTGGGGTAGAGCTGTGGGGAGACAAGAGGTTAAGGCTGGTAAAATTCCCATGATGTCTTATATGGAGGTGAAGAGATAGCATATGAGAAAAAATCAGAAGAAATATCATGTCCAGCAACTTGTGAGGAATGAGCTTTTAACTCTTGGAACTTCTGCAGTAAATATTTGTCAGCTGATATCTGCACTGTTCATCACTAGCTACTCAAAAAAATCCTCTCACAGTTTCTGAGAAGCCTTTTTCCTATTATTTTATCTACTGAAAAGCTGGTGTGCTGCTGCAGGAAGCAGGCCCATGCTCATCCATATTTTCTGGAGGCCTCAGCCCTGGGTCAGGACTCTCTACTGACAGGTGCTCCCCAAACACAGAGCAAAAAATTATCTCTGCATCAAAAGCTTGTGAAAAAATTATTCTTATACAGATTCTTCTTTGTCTGCAGGTTATGGTAACAGGCTGTATTATATTTTCTTTTCCTTAGAGACAGGTTGAAACTGGAATCTGTTGAATTGCAGATTTAAAATAAAATTGCAGAAAGCAAGTGCTCCCTTACATCTTTATTTAGATCAAGATTTGGGATAAGCATCTGCAAATTTGTAGAGGGCCAAAATGTGAGCAGAGCTCCATCAAAACCAGTTTTTACACTTGGTTGGGAAAGGTAATTTTTTTTTTCTTCACTAATTCCTCAGAGGTTTCGCTGGTACTTCTCACCATTGCAGAATGGCTCCCATTCTCTGTGCAGCTGAGGGGAAATGATGGTGTTTGGCAATAGTGGAGTCACCAGCACTTTGCACTGCCAGGTTCTAACTTTTCTCCCTTGGGGCTCAGCTGGGCATATCAGAGAATGACAGTATAGCCAACAGGCATGTCAGAGAATGATGGTGTAGCCAACAGGCGTGTCCACCACCAAATTCACAGGGAGCACTGCTACAGCCATGTTGAAGTCAATGGCGATGCCCCAGTTCAGAGGACCAGCCCATATAGGTTGAGAAATTGATCCTAAAATGCAGGAAGAACCAAAAAACCCAAGTCAAATAATCTCATTTAATTAATGAATTAATTAATAAGTTTTTATTAATTGAATGTATAATAATTAATTAAATTGCTTTTATTAAGTGCATTAAGTGAAGGACCAACAAATTAAAGGTCCTTCAAAGGCTTCTTTTTTTTTAAAAACGTTCAAAACTTGGTACTGATGTTTCCTTCTTGATTTCCTGTTTTTCCTTTTCCCTGGTTTCGCTGTGTAGCTGGGCTCTTCATGCAGCGGTTCAGAGATAGTGTGGCAATTCACCAGCTTGAACTCGCAAGTGCTGAGCTTATTCATCGCTAGGAGATAGTGGTTCTCTGTGGGGAAATGTCTCCAAGCATGATTAGCAAAAGAAAACCAACACACAACCGTTATGAAAAATGCGTACACTGCTAATCAATGCAAAGAGTTTCTTTGCCCATCTCCTGACACGTTCAAAACACTGCTGAACGTGAAGAGCGAGGTGGGAGAAGTGGGGAGGTGACAGCATTTCTCACAATAGGCTTTTGTGCAGATCAGCCTGGAGTGGGTGAGGAGGGTGCTGGGCCTCTGCAGGAGTTTGTGTATGCTTTCAAATATTCCCATCCCCAGTATGTCTTTTCCCACACACCAGTGATGACAGCCGTGTTGGGATGTTGACTTGTTCATTTTGGACACACTCATCCCAGCAGGATGAGAAGGTGTAGTGGTTAGAGGTAGGAAGTCTTTTTTACCTCCCTGCAGGCTTCTAACTTGAGTCTAACCTAGTCTTGAGGAACAAACAGCTACATCTCATCAGTAAAAGAATTAAGTCTGGGGCCTCTTCCCCCAGCAACATCAGAAAGTGTTGACACAGCCGGGGATCCAAAGCGCCGGGAAGAGCCACAGAGCAGCAGGCATCTGATGCAGGCGTGCAAATTAGACCAGGGCTGTTGGTGTAAACATGAATAATATTTATAGTGAGCTAAAGTGAACTTGTAAATGTAGCTGTGTTTGAGATTTGAAAAGCTAAGATGAATACACTTTTCATTATCTTAAAAGCACACTCCTGAATGTTTTATAGTGGTATTGTAATTTAGATCTGTCCATAAATTCTGACATAGGTGGGAACAGGTGTCATACTACCTGCCTTCTCACCAAAGCTTTCCTAGAAGGAGCTGAGTCCTGAGAGAAAGCAAAATCCATTTGAGTTAACGTGGAAACCTCAGGGGAACTTTAAAATGATTCTTGAATTATTTTAAAATCTAATTGTATTTACGCTCCCAACTGCTATAAGCCCTTTTTCAGATTCATTGGCAAACAAGTAAGTTGTATGATTTATCACATGAGATTGCATCAAGAGTAGCGCAGCTGAAATAAACTGCATATTCTCAAAAGCCAACAGGCAGATCCTGCCCCTTTCAGGCATGCTGGAGTTTTTGCCAGTGACTTTTCAGGGCAAGAAAGACTTATTTGTTAAAAAAAAAGCACACTCTAAAGAATATTTAGTGTCATGACTTCTAACATTTGCTGCTGGGGACAATTTGCAATACCCTGATGAGAAAGCAGGATATGAATTATTAGACTCGCCATTTGCATATTAATAGTTCTTTGCATTCTCGCAGCCCTTTCCTACCTAGAAACTCAGTGCACCACTATGCACAGAAATGTGTGTGATGGTAAGCTAACAGGGCAATAGCGTAAGGTAGTGTTTGTTCCTTGGAGGCCAGCTGCTATTTAGCAAGGTAAAGCCACAGCTTACATCCCTTGGAAGGGGACAGTGACAGCAAGAGGCAGCATCCTCCACACTGCCTCATCATAGGAGGGTAAAGCTCTATCAACTCTCAGTGCCTCCTCGGTGGGGCTGTCGGCGATCCTCCAGTTCTTGGTAGCTGTCAATTTTCAGGTACCTAACAAAGGCCCTTTATTCTCAATAACCAGGAAATATTCTCTGGAGACAGAGAATCCTGGCAGTTCATATAATAAAAGACTGTCCCTTTCTGTTTTGGTCCCATGGCTTTGCATTCAGGATCTGTTTTTTTTAAGCACTTAGTTATAGGATTTTGCTCTTATTTGGGTGTGTACAGCTGTCGTTGGGAATGCAGACACAAGGAAGATTTGTATCTGATCTGCAGAATCAATTGCTTGTGTACAGAGATGCAGAAACACCCTGGTCCTTCACAGATTCAGCAGCACACGTTCAACAATTCCAGGTTGTAAGCACTGCATCCAACACAGTATTTATGACAGTAAGTGCTCTCTATTTTTCAGTAAAAATTCAGTAAAATAATTTGTGGCACAGAAATTTTATGTATAGAAGCATAACAATGCTTCTTCTGTCTTGCAACATTGAGTTGTGTTGCTTTAGCTTTAAGGGGTAAATAAATCAGTAAACATTCATTGGACCAGATGAAACTTGCAATTATCAGATATGAAAAATCTTAATTATTACATTAAGCACATACAAAGCTCACAATTAACTGTGTTGTTACAGTGTTATGGCTATACTGATGCCACAAAAAGAAAAATCTAATACAAAAGTAAAGGTTTTAATGCAAAAGTTAATTCAGCTAGGTTGTGTATTGCCCCGTTTTTACAGGGCACAGGGTAAAGCAAAGCTGCAACATTCGTTGTACTGCTCCTTAGTCAAAAACACGTGAGCACGGCACACACGGGACAGCCACAGTAACCGGGATTCTCACAGCTTTGCAGTTCTTACATTTGGTGATTGATTGTGCAGTTATATTGACACAATATTAGCCTGGTATTATTGCCATTTAGTTTTCTTGTTTATTTTAGAGTCTGAGTGAAAACGAAACTGGTGGTATTGAATTTTATTCACTTCTACCATTTGCTTTCCCAAAAGTTTGCTCTGGCAATACGTACAAATACACATCAGGTAACTTACCCACCAAAGATCCTTGACTGCAGCAGAACTACTCACAAGATTAAGTATAAATGCCTACAGGCGTTTTTATAGTGTCAGACCCCTGAGAAGGAATCAATTAAAAATTCACCTCTTATTTGGCTGAAGGTGGGTGCTGAGTCACTGTTTGGGTGGAGATACTTCTCTCTTCACAGCATGATGTCTCTTGGTAATAGCCAGAAAACAGCTCTGTAAAGAGTAAAATCCTAGCAGCTGAGCAATGGTAACGTAAAACTTTGTGAGGTTGTCAGTGCGGGGGGAAGACTTCCTATACATGTATAATGAATGTTTTTAAATAAGAAAGAAATATTTTTACTGTAGGAACTTTCTGAACATGCCATACTTTTCAGAGGCCACATAGTGACCTACAAAGATGATAGAGAGAAATCTAGACTTATTTCATAAACAAAACCAGAGATGTTGATGCAGCTGCCCAAAAAAAGTCTGGATATTTACTGGTCCTTATTTGCTGTGTTTCCTGAAACCAAAGGTGGCATTAGAAAAGTAAAAACGTCAGGTTTCAAAACATTTTTATGGTAGTATTGTCTTTTCAGCACATATTTCAGGCACCTCTTGGTCTATTTTGAATCACATAACAGTCATAAAAAGAGCGTATTTCTATGCCCACCAACTAATGTGCCACTACAAGGGGGCAGCCCATGGGGCCTCCTGGAATCAAGGAGCAGGATTTTTTGTTGCTTTATTTACTGGTTTACTCTTCTGTGGGAACAAAGCACTATTTGATCCCCCCTTTTTTTTCCACTAAATCTCATTTGCTCAGTAGTTTACCCCCATCCATGTGTTCAGCAGAGGTATTTACAGCACTAATAAAAGCATTTTTCTATGAAGGGTCAAAAATCATTACTCTTAATACATTTGTGGCTCTGCTTTTGAACATCATCCATTCATCGTAGCAGGTGTACTACAGAGGAGACTGAAAAATACTTTTTTTAGTGTCAGAATTAATTAATAACTAATCCAAGCATATGTTAGAAAACAGTCTTTTTCTTATATCAGTAATGGTACAAGTGACCTGAGAACTATTGTCTTCATACATCTCATTTTAGCCATCCGTCTGCCAAGGGGAAAGCTACCACGTTCTCACTGCTTAGCATGTGGGCATTTAGCGTTCTCCTCTTCCAGTGGGTTATGTCTGCAGATCAGAAGACACACAGATTCATCCCTGGCCAGGAAGCTGCTGGCTCCATTCTCATTATGGCAGATTGATCAGTTTATACTGATTACAGGAAATGGCTGTTAACTGGGTGAATAAATAACACATCTGTGAGCAGGAATTATCTTAAAATTTATTATTCCTTTCTCCAAAAACGATCATGTAGAAAACCAGAGGAGGGGCAACAGTGTTCCATTTGATCACAGAAAGATTGTCTTCATTTCCAACAATGTCAGATGTTAATTTCCCAGTTTACACAGAGGAAAAAGTAAGCATCATTTTCTGTTCCTTGGAAGTTTCCCTCACAGACATGATCTATCCCAGCTAATACGAACAGCTATTAGCACACAGTGCCCTTGAGTAATTGCGATGTAATTTTGAGAATGAGTGGTAGGTTGATACTAAAAGCAGAGAAGAGTTGCATGTCGCCAGGGCTGCAGGCTGATAAAATGTCCTGTGCTGTGCATGTGCCTGGGACACTGCCCAACACTTTCTGAGTGGGCTGTTTGGTTTGGGGAACGCTTCCCACACTGTGCAGCGTGGCACAGGTTTTGCACTCATGTCCCCAAGAGATGGGGAAAGGCTGGCGAGAAATGGAAGTGCAAGTTCACGCGCTGCAGTTGTCTGTCTTGAAAGCTTACTTTACACTGACGACACTATCTGGGCTTGTTTGCGGAAGAAAGTTTAGTGGCCTGCACTGGGCAAGAATATTTTATTCTTTTCATTTTTTCTCACTTGTAAAAAAAATTTATGTAAGTAAACTTTTTACGTTTGAGCCATTCTCACCTATCTATATTTTAGCATTATTGTGCTCCTTCTCTCCATTTCCAGCCTCATTCACAAGAAACCATGTCTTTGCATCATGTTACAGAGTTATTTGCTTTACCAAGAGGGTGATTAAAGTTTAAAATTTAAAAAAAAGTTCAATTTTATTATCACTGTGAGTGTAGAGTGAACATGTTGTTTACAGTAAAGTTTTCACCTCCATTTGGTTTTGGTGCTTATTATAACTTAATAAGTTTCTTATTCAGTTTGTTAAGTGCCCCTTTTTAGCCTCTAGCTGATGGGTGACACCATCTGTGATTTTCAATGAAATTAAATTAAGTGAAAATTCAATTAACAAAAAGATTGTTTCTTCCACAACTTCACTGAGTGGCTTGGGATCATATGTAAGTGACACATCTTTCACACGGGAAGCACAACCACTTTTTGTGAGACAGTTTAACTTAAAGGAGGAGATTTCACAGAGAATGGAGTAGTTAAAGTACTATTTCCAGTGTATCATGCTTGGTTTAATTAATGATTAATGACCCTAGCTCAGCCCTTCTTGGCAATAAGCTTTCAGAGTGACCTCCCCATTATTCTTCAGCAAGAAGCCCACCTCCAGGTATGTCTTTACTATGTTTCCCATGCTCTGAGAGCACGGGTTTCGTTCCCTGAGCAGTGCCCCTGCACCCAAGCAGGGGCTTCTCCAGCTGAGGTAGGCTATGCATAATAATGCGCTGAGCAGAGGACACAAGCGTTAAAGACTGAAGCATGGACACCACGACACATTTGTTAGTCTTAATATTCACAGAACCACAGACTGGCAGGGGTTGGAAGGGACCTCTGGAGATGATCTAGTCCAATCCCCTGCTAAAGCAGGGTCACCTACAACAGGTCACGCAGGATTACATCCAGGCAGGTTTTGAATATCTCCGGGGAAGGAGATTCCACAACCTCCCTGGGCAGCCTGTTCCAGGGCTCTGCCACCCTCGAAGTACAGAAGTTTCTCCTCATGTTCAGATGGAATTTCCTGTGCTCCCATTTGTGCCCGTTGCCCCTTGTCCCGTCTCTGGGCACCACTGAGAAGAGCCTGGCCCCATCCTTGTGACACCCGCCCTTTAGATATTTATAAGTGTTGGTAAGGTCCCCTCTCAGTCTTCTCTTCTCCAGGCTGAAGAGCCCCAGGTGTCTCACCCTTAATATCCCTGAAATGACTGGTAGGATCTGAGGTTGGTGCAAGAGCAGGGAAATATGGGAATTACAAAAAAATGGTTGGTGTAATTAAGAAAAGAAAGAGATCTTTTTGCACCTGGCATTCTCTCCTTTTCGTTTCTGCTGAGCTGGACTTCATTACTTTATTTTCTCCTTTCCCATAACCATGTTATCATCTTCTCTTTAACCAGTTCATAACAGGAAGCATAATGACTCAGAGTTCAACAAAATACCAGTAAAAACATCCCTTGGGAAACAGTTAAGTGGTCAAAGCTTGGAAATGTGAAAATGTGGTTTATATTATTGTATCTGCACTGACATTTTGCTCTCCTCCCCATACTCTTGTGAGCATATCTAAATAAAAGGTACAACCTAATTCGCCTTCCACCATTCTCCCTTTGAGTCAGGAAGATGTGTTTATTTTTCACCACCTGATTCTTACAGGATTTTCCGATGGACTTTACACAGTCTGTAGCCTAGATGACTCACAGTGTAGTTACCAAAGAACAGAAGTAGTGATTTCCACCGCAGTGGTGAGCTAATTTAATAATAGACACAAATGATAACTTACAGAACCAGAACATCCGAGTATATGACGAAAATCCCTGCACTTCCCAGCAAACACTTTGAGAAAGTGGGGATCAATGTCTAATGGTATCGGTTATTATTAGTATCCTCCTGACACATCTAGCTTTTTTCATCTTAATACAAAAATGAGGCCATTTTGAGAATATATTGGCAGAGAAACTTTTCAAGAAATCTTGGAGGCTTAGCTGTTTGGGTTTTTTAAGCCAGAATAACTTTCTATCTTCTAACCATTAAGTTTGCAGAATCCCTTCCAAAGCACATGGAGTCCTTAGCTCAGGGAATGTGGACTGCAGAAAAAAACTTAACTGCTGGCAGCATAATTCATTTTTCTTTTTGTATTAGAGTCTAGCTACAAATTTCTATTCCAGGTGGACCATGTGGTCTCTGGTACATCTCCTTGAATGTGAGAGTACTGTGGGTAAACCATTTGATGAAGGTTAGCAGTGTCAAAAAGACAAAAGCAAAGCATGAGACATTAATTCAAATTCTTTATATTTGACTGCTCAGTTTTATAGTTCTACCACTGATCACTTAGCTTAAGTTGGGAGCTTTCAGTGAAACCTAGTACATTTGGAAAAAGAAGCGCGCGCGCGTGTGTGTATGTGTCAGCAAAACAACAGATGTCACCAGGTGTCACTATTACACGGGTTTTTTCTTTATGTGTGAGCAAATGGCCAGTTTGGGGAAGATATATCATATTACCAGTTCATGCTTAAGCATTTGATATAGAGACGTCAATGTAGGCAGAAAGGGCTCTGAAAGTGCAGGAAAATTTGCTCTCTTCTCTGGGCTAGTGTCTTGCACATCACTGGGAACAGGGAGGGCTACTGGGCTGAGGTTCCTGATAGGGTGAATTGCCCCAGGTACTGTTGTAGCACCTCTGTTCTGGAATTGATATAAATACGCATAAATAAAACAAAACGCATTGTAATATCTCCTGTAAACGCATCACTGCATCTTCTTCACTGACAAATTGCCTGCAGAGGCCTGATCATCTGCTGCTATCTAGGAGAAGGTAGATGTAGTACTAAAACAAGGTACACCACTCATGTGTGTTTGCTTTACAGTGTCTGTGTATTATAGTCAAGCAGGGAAAACAAGTGTAAATATTTGGAGAAGAAATGGTACAGCATAAGGACAATGGTGACTGCAGACTTACTTTTAATATAAAATTGCAGACATGGATTTACCTTGACAAAGAATTAGTGTGCTATATTTGAAGCAGCGGTGTATCTTTCTCAGAGGATACTGTGTGACTTCCCACAGTATCTTGGATTTCAGAAATCCTAATTGATGTGTGGGTAATGCGCTGAACTCTCAGACCCAACCCAGGCTAAAGCTTGATGACAAACCCCACTTGCATTCACAAGAAGCGTGCAGAGCCCCACTCCTATCTTGCCACGGGTGGGGAAGGCACAGGCAAGCACAGAACAGAGAGTTCGGGCGTTTGCTGAAGGAAGTGATATCGCCCAGCTATTGCGTAAGAGAGGCAGCAGGCGAAGTCGGTCTTTGTATACTGCCATTGAAGCAGCTGGCATAGCTGCAAATATTGATATGAGGTGCAGTCGGTTAGTTTGGAGGAAACTTTCTATTCAGCCTGCCTTCTTTAGCCTGCCTGAGGGCCACAGGGTGGTAAGGAAATGTGCCTCTGCTGGCCCCAGGGCTGAGCTGGGTGGGGAGCTCTGCAGGGAAGCACTAGAGTACTCTAGGGCGTGAGTATTTGTTGCTTCAGTTGTAGTAATCCACCAGAGAATACCTTCTTCAGCAAAAGTGATTTCTGGCAAATAAAACTGTTTTCAATAGCTGCCTTTATCCAAACCTCGCTGGAGGCAATAGGAAACTTTAAGCTGATCGAATAGACTTTGCATCATTCCCTGTTTTGAAGATCTCGTGCTTCCTACCTAATACTGTGGCTTGTGATGTGCTGCATTGCAGCTCCGTCTCTGGAAGAAGCAGCGTTGGAATTGATGAATCACTCTCCTTCTTGAGATATTGCCATGTAGGCCTATAACTGTCATAAATAATATTGCAGTGATTGAACTTAAAAGTCACGATCTGCGGAAGAATCTAATCCCCTTTGAACATTCATAGCTGCCTGCCTTTCACTCTTTACCAGTAACTTCACCTGATTCACTTCAAGGGGTAAACCTCTTTCAAGATATTTTCTTTCCTTTGCTTAAGAAACAATGTCCTTCTCTCTGCATGCTCTGACATTGCTTCTTCCCCTGAAAGCTGGTGCCCTTGGACATTTGAACCTCATTAAATTTAGAAAGCCCGGTGACTTGGTTTTGTTCCCATAGTGATGTTGCAAATCTCATATTTGCAAGGGAATTGCAAGGGATTCTTTTTAAACAGATTCATTTTCTCTTGTGGTTGCCGCCGCTAAGTATAGTATCACATCCTCTTTTATTTAGAAAACATGAATCTGAGACGTTTCCATGAGACGTGGAGCTTTATAGCAATGTAGGGAATAGGACACAATGCAGCAAAGAAGTGACTGCTTAGTACATTTAATAGTGGGGAGACTGCAGAAGGCAAAGAGAACAAAAAAAGTTTGAGGCAAAACACCTGACAGATATGGTATGTCCCGATGTAAATTGAGAACAGATTTTAGATATGTGGGGAAGCATTCACAGTCCTCTCACCTGTCTCAGGATAAGGCCTGTGACAGGGGACTCCTGTGCTGGAGTAACAGACCTTTAATGAGTAACAGTTCCTTCTCGTGACTCAGCAAGCGCTGTCCTGATCGTGACTGCCACAGCCTGCAGGGGCTGACTAGCTCTCTCCATCTTCAGCGCTTGCTCCTGGGCAATCGAAGGAGAACAGTTTTATTAAGCCACTTTGAGGCCATCAAAAAGATGATATTCCTCATAGCTCAGGACTAAAATAGAGCAGTGCATTACACATTGTGTAATGAAGATAGCTGGAAGCATTACAAAATGGCTGGAGAAATCTCCAACATTAATATTTGATTCAAGATCTTTTAGTTGTCTGTGGCATATTTTGATTGAGGAGGCTTATGAGTATATTTATTTATTTTTAGATTTATGTAAATGTGCAAGTCAACATCTCTTGAGGCACCAGTATGGCATCCAGTAATACATACTGCGAAGCGTGAGCCCATTTCCCTCAGAGCAAAGAGACAATCCTGCTCACCCCACCCAAGCTAGGAAAAAAAACCCAAAAAACCCAACTGCTAAATTCCCTGAGAAAGCCCTTGACAAAGCAGGCAACAGCTCACACTTCCACAGGGCCGGCAGCGGAGCCAGCACAGCACAGCACTGGGCAGGAATTGGTGCTTCAGGGCCCCAGACACCGGCCCCACCAGCTTTGTCAGGTCAGTGACCCAGCGGGTGTTTGCCCCGTGCCCCAGCCAGCCTGGCAGCCTGCTGGAGGGAGGGCAGCTCTTGTGCTGCCCCTGCTCCACCGCACACTTAGGGCTTTCCACAGAAACCATCCGCAGGTGCAGCCAGGAGCCCCGGTAGGAGGCCAGTGGCCCCAGGCGGGGGTCCAGAGCCCAGCCCAGTCTCCCCAGGGCTGACAGTCCACGGACACTGGGTGTGAGCTCCGCAAAGACACCACCTCAGTCAGCCCTGGTGGGGAGAGCTGTGAGCTGGAGGCCGAGCTGCCCCTGAGCCTGCTGAAAGGCCGGACTTGCGTATGCAGAAAGGTACGCACCCGCAGCCCATGCACCCTCCCTGGACCGCGCAGCCGATGTAAATTTGGATTGAGGTAGATACGTGTTTAATTTTCTTTTTAGTTCCAGTTCTAGCGCCCTGTCTGCCAGTGAAATGATGCATGATTATCCTTTAAAAACAAAATCTATCCTGCCAAGCCCTAGTGAAGCAGCTTTCTAAATAGGTTTTTCTGATGGGGGATTTGTTGCAATGAAGAGTGTTATGAAAACGATACGTAGTTTGCAATGAATTCAGGAGGGCTGCATATGACTATGTGGCAGCTGTTATCCCAAAGCAACACAGCTGAGGGAGGAGCTGCCCAGGTCCCGCGTGGAGGGGTGATGTCTGGGCACCACCGGGCACACTGCTGGCAAGGCTGGCTCCTGCCTGCCCTGGCCCCGCACAGTCCTGCCCAGGAGGCTCTGATCTACGGGCTTTCCCTGGAGAGCTCCGCTCCCTGCAGCGCCCATGGGGGTCTCTGCTGGGCTTGGTGCAACGAGGAGAACGTGCTGTGCTGTCTCCAGCAGTCTGAGGGTGTGCAGCACTTGGTGTCGGGGAGGGGACATCCAGCACATCTCGGGGTTTACGGGGGGCAACTCCAGCCTGGTCCTGGGGACTGAGCACTCATTCAGGGCTGAAGCACAACTCAGGAGTGGTTTGATTTAACCACCTCGCTCTTCTCCAAGCCTGAGCAGGTCATCCTGTCCAGTGAGGGCTGGGTTTACAATACTTTTGGCCAAGATACTTTTTTGCAGTTAGAAATACAACTACTATTGGAGGTTGAATTATAAAACGTCATCTTGTATTTTAAAAAAACCAAAGATTTCTGGCAAACATTTGTGAATTTTCTGTTGCTTTGACAACATAGGGAAACATCTGTCCTTCTGCAAAATCTTTTCATTTACTCTTTCCTTAATTAAAGTGGAGTGATACAGATTTATTTTTTTAAAAATAGGTTAAAGATGAGAAAAATTAGGCCCTCAGCTTTTTTTTCCATCAGCAGTATTTCAATGGTCTCAAAATTATTTCACACTTTGAGCTTTTTTAGTCAACTAGAATACCATTTAAACAGGTTTTTATGCCTCAGTTTCCTCTGAAGTGAGGATGATTAGCAAAACAAACTTTCTTACAAGAACAAACTAAAGGTAAATTAGAAGTTGGTCTCCCCACTCACACACTCTTATTTACTTTCCAGAATTGTCTTCTCTATTTCACAGCATGAGTTGAGCGCAAATGAGGGCTAAAATCTTCCTGTGACCCTACTTGTCCTCCTAAACTTTCCTGTACTCGAACACAATCATTTTCTCACTTTCATCTCCATTTCATGTGAAGAAATGTGAGGCAAGAGAGGGGGTTTCTTGTTGCATCTCATTCAAGGAGAAGTTTTGAGAAGAAAAATAAAGAGGAAACGGTCAACTGAAAAATCTTATTTTCCAGAAATATTTCAAGGCAGAGGTCCTGCCTGTCCCACCAGGACACTAGCCCTCCTCACCTTCAGGATGTCCCCATTGCCTGCTCCCACAAACACCTCACCCACAGAGGGTCTCTTCTTTCTCCTGATTCGTCCAAATAAGAAATAAACACAGTTTTAGACTTGTCACTGTTTTCCACTGGCTGGCAACTTCCAGCTTTCCGAAGATTGCTTTAGTCTAATTGTTTTGGTAATAATTCAGCTGCAGCCTGCAAGACGACAGCAATTCCTCATGGCTGACATGGGCTGCTTTGTGCTTGCGTCACAATGTCTTTCGAAAATTGTTAGCTCACACTGGGGTAATTCAATTTCGATGAATACCCCAGAACTTAATTTACTCTGTGGCAAAACACAATTGTATAAACAAATTGGTTCTGTCCACACCCATTGTACCTACACAAGACATCATTTTAATATTAACCACTTTCAGTTATGATAGATTATAATACAGACCCTGAAGCAGGAATGTGTCTATAAGCATGGGGCAGATAGTTTTAGTTTCACAGTACAGATTTTACAGAGATCATCCATTGATCGTGAGAATAACAGACAGAAAAAAAAAAAAAAAAAAGAAATTGCCATATCAGAAAACGTGAGTTGTGACAGCAGCTGGGAGAGCCCAGCAGGGACCAGGACACTGCTGCATGAGGGCCCACACAGGACCAAACACAGCGACAGTCTCTGTTCCAAGGAGCGCGTAGCACAAATATGACAGAAATAAATTTTAGTTCAGCAATGATGTTAAATCTGTGTAAAATATCCCCATTATTAGCATAGGAGAGAATGCAAAGTAGTTAAAGAAGATCAAAAGATCCTTTCTGTGATACTAGGAGCAGCCTACAGCTTGTTGTGTGGCTCAGGCTGTCTGCACCGTACCGCCAGGTCACATGGCTCTGCTGCACCTCCATCTGGGTCGGCACATACCGCTGAACTATAGCTGCATCCAGGGCCCCACAGTACCTCCTCGTGAGTGAAGTAGCCAGGTCTTAAACTGCTGCTGGATCTAAAATAGGATTTGGAGCCCTAAAACCGGGGTAACTACCTTAATTAAGTTTGATGCAGGCATACTTATGGTCATTGACTGTGGAGTTGCGTTGCAGTGAGGAACACAATTTCAGTTTTTGGATAACAGAATATTGAAGGTAAAATCAATAGAGATTTGCTGTATTATGTTTGCTCTAAATTATGGAAGTGTTGTACATAAATATTATCAAAATTGTAATATTTGAGCCTAATAAAAGAGGAAAAGCAACATCAGGGAAGTGTTAACAACAGCAAGGCAATTCTGGTCCCTTCGTGTCCTTCAGAGCCACTCTGTGAGTTTGACTTTCGTTTACACAGCGGCCGCTTTGTGCAGGCACAGCTTTACCTGGGGAAAAAGGCGACGGAAGATGTTTTACAAGAGAACAAAGAAACTGACTCCCTTTGCACCACCACAGAAATGCAGTGTGAAGCTGGCCAGGCTCACCTCTTAAAAAATCCCAACCCTATTGATCAGAGTGGGATTATATCAAGGGTCAGATCAGCCCAGTGTTATTTCCAGAATCACCATTATCCCCACCAGTCCCCACCCCATGCTCTCCAAATGTCCGGTTTGAACCCACAGATGTTTCCAGGCACTCTCAAGGCAAACATGTGGCTCAGGCTCCTTGCAGCTTTTCCTTTAATGGATCAAGATGGTCCTAAGAAGGTGTTTACCATATGGTTCCCATTTGCCCCCTCTCTGATACACAGAGGGGTCTAGAAAGCTGCAGATACTCCCTGTTGCCTGGCACTGGAGGCTGGGTGCTATCTTTAAACCTCACTAGCATTAACGCGGCATCATTTGACACTTAAATGCATGTAAAAGTTTGGCTCTTCTCACCAGACCCTCTGTGCGTGCCAAGCTGCACCGTATTCGGTCCCGTCATAACCGAGGTGGGCAGGAGGCGACGGGCAGCCCGCAGCAGGAGGGGCTGTGTGTTCCCAGCGCAGCGCCTGGGTGGCAGGTGGCTACGGACAGCTCACCAGTGAATCAGTAATGCTCTTTGGAAACCTTCTGTGGAGGTTTCAACAAGTGGTAAAGACTAAAGTAGGTGCAAATAAACATTTGGGAAATTTACTTTCAGGAATCAGTTGTGATCTTATCTTGAGCCCAGGGTGTTCATCACGAATAATACTTGTTGGCAGTGTCTGCCTAAGGATCTCCTTTTCTGATCTGTGGATCTGTTACTAAGGGAGAAAGCTGGAAATAACAACTACTGGTCTAAACCATGTAAAGCGTCTGGCTTTAAGCTGAGGATGCTTTGCACAGCAGCCAGAAGCCACAGGAAGGACATGTTACTAGTTCTTCCCAGTGCAGTGACCCAATGTTGTTTCTGCTCCTTGGTTGTAGCAAGCTTTGTTTTTTAACAGGGAGCTTCAGTCGATGCTATCTTCAACAAACCCAAGTTTCCCTAACACCTACTGTGTGTGTTTGTGGCTAAGAGAGAACATGACCATACAGACAACAGCAAATTGCATGTAAATTGCTCATTCACAGGCAGCTTCAAAACTGTTTTTCTGTCTTGAAGTAGTTTTGCAGGGGTAAGAGAGATTTTTAGCCATAGACTGCGTGGACCTTCAAGAACTAGAATTGTTCAGTAGTGCCAGGGGTTATAAACTCTTACCTTGCACTCCAAACGCTAGGTATGGGACTGTCATTTCCCAGCAAGCAAAGCCCATGCCTGACTGCTGTCCTGAGCAGGACTGGATATGGATGCAACAGTGTCCTCAGATGCTTTGCTGGTTTGGGACTCGGTGCATGAATTTAAGCATGTGCAGAAATAATTTGCAGTATTTGGGCTGTAATACTTGTTCTGTTCTGCATAAATGGATACAAAATTGAATAAAAAATGGAATCAAAATGTTCCCACTTAATGTAGAGCAGATATCTTTTAACCAACATTTTGGAGTTTGATCTTTTGAATTTTTATTGTTGGTTTCAGGAATTGCTCAATCCTTCTCTGATCTGCCATGGAATGTTAGGTTATTTCCACCAAAGGTGGTCTCTGTATTAAGATGCAAGCTGCTTTAACAGTAGATTAACCGTTGTGATTAATGATGATAATGGATGAATGCTTTTGCCACTAACAAAACTGCATGACTGCATATAAGCTTTAAAAACAGAATAAAAAACTAGCATTGTTTAATCTGTTTCAAGAAGATTGTAAATGCCTTGAGATATTGATCCAGCCTGCAAGCCTGCATATAAGGGTACTCTCTGCCTGCTGTAGTGTGCTTAGATACAATCTAATAAGAGCTCATTGAATAATAAACAATGGTAGACGCCAAATCCTAAAAATTTAGATTGACGGAATTCCCTTCCCAGTGAAGAGAAAAAAATCTAGAGCTGCCCATAAACCCATTACTGTCCACTCACCCATAAGCCAATAGAAGATCTTTGATTATTGGAACTCCTAGCTTTAAGAGAAATTGCTTTCCTAAATTTGACCTCCCACACTAAATATAAAATATGGACCATCTGTAATGAAGGGATTGCAGTCCAAATAGCTATCATCTCTCAGTGGCAAAGGTTAGAAGGTTGATGCACATTGGTTCCATGGGGATGGGGATGTTGGTGACCTTTTGGCATGAAAATGGTCACTTGGAGCTGTAATGTGAGAGAAAGGGGTCGGGTATTAGCCACTAAAGACTCTCTGATGCTGTGTCCTTGTTAAGCTTTTACAGAAAAAGCCATGGAGGCATTATGGGAAACAGCATCAGATCCCATCTACCAGATCTGAATATGATACAGAGGAAAAGTGAAACTGGATATATGCTCGATTTAGGTAACATTTCTTCACTTCTTAAAAGGACAAGTGTCATCTGAGCTTATACAGAGCATTCATTCCAAAGGAAAAAAAAGGTAAAAAGGCAATTTAGGTGTTTGCAGATTAATCTTTTGCTGCTCCTGGACTCTATATTTGACTGCTCACGATGGGCCAAGTGTACAAGTACGAAGATGGATTCCCTTTTCTTATTTACTTAAGGAATTGAGCATTGTAGAAAGCAAAACAAAAATACGGCATGTGGTTAAAAGAAATTGCCCCTGTCCATACCCTGTGTTTTAGTGTAATTCCTATAAATGATTGCGAGGGGCTATAGAGGGAAACACGGTGAACACAATGTTCCTTTTTGATCAGCAGCTTTTAACAAAGGAAGGATGTTGAACATCTGAAAGTAGGGAGTGCAGAGTTCACTGTGGGTCACCATTAAGGACAAGAACAAGGTAATGTAAGAGGCTGTGTGATTCCAGGTTGACAGGAGGATTTTAAAAGATCAAAAGTGTTTTTTATATATGTTATGGAGGACCAGAAGTGCTTTCAGTCAACAGATGAAAATGCTAATGTTTAGAAATGATGAAAGCAAGACAAATGTGGTGGTGAATTCCAACTGAGTCATCAAAACAACAAGTATTCTTAGTCTGTGGTTTTTAAAAGATTATTGCAAATTGTCCATCAGTGCAGGTGTGGTAAAAATGGTTATTCTGTTGCTATATGAACCATTCGCTGCATTTGTTATTTTGGGATGGCACACTTGACAGTGAGTCGCAGCTTGCAATATTCATTCTTTTAGATCTAGACATGTTTGTATTCGTCTGTTAGTTTTTTACACTTTACGTTGTGCTCTCTTCCTTTCACTGATAGCAATAGGAATGTTTCTACTGTATAATTAAGGAGCTGGAGAGAAAAGAAAGAAACAATTAATAGCTGTTTCTGATAGAACCTTCATCAGTTTAGTGTGAAAAAGAAAAATGATGGAGTAATATTGCCACCAGCAATTCCTCAGTCAGGTGACTTTTTTGCTAGATCAATTCTGGTTGCTAAGCAACAAGCAAAAAGGCACAGTTATGTTTTGGTAAATCTTTTATTTTTGAATATTTTGTGCTGGAGTTTCATGTACTGTGCCTGTTACTAATGCTGTCTATTCAAGACTTGCAGTATCTTCTGAGCCACAAAAGCCCATCTTTTCTTATTTAAAAGAGACGATGTTATTTAGTTGTTAGAAAAACTTTTGTGGCTAATCCACATTTGAAAATACAAATCTGAGCCAGTGATTAGAGAATTTGTTAAAAGAAAGCAACGGAAAAATCATTAAAGCAACTCTGACATTTTTGGTTAATGATATCTACATTAATGAGTTAATTGCCAATGCATCACATTTTATGCCACTATCAAATATTAATGTTATCAATGTTATAATAATAGCATCTATTGATATAATTGAAGCTTGCTTTCCAATAGGTGTCACCATGAATAATACCATTGCAGTATTAAAATCAATAATAAGAATATTAGGAGGGCATTATAAAATGTCAATACAATGAAAACCACTTAAATAAATGCTTGATATAAAACAAACTGACTAAATATACTAAGCTATGATTTAAAAGAATACGTTCACAACCCTATGTATAACAGTTTGGACATTGCAACTTTACCATTCTTAAAAGCATCAGACTGAAACTAACACAATAAAGCTATGAAGAGAAGAAAATCCTTGTACGTTCAGTGAGAAAATACTTCAAGAGTGTATGATATATCTGAGGAAATTATAAATATTGGGAGTGGTTTGATGTTACATTTAAGATAAAGCCCTTGTGTTGCAGCAGTCCAAAATCTGCTAGCAAATGTCGATGCCTGTCTTCCTTTGAGGTCGCTTCAAGCCAGGCACACAGACAAGCCTTGGAAGGATGCGCGCCTGGCTAGCTTACACTGTCTGTAAAGGAATCAGCAGCCCAGCCCTGGAAGAGGTCTGGAAAGACAAAACTCCAATTTTCCAACATGAAACATCTTGTCAATCTGTGGCCATCGCTGTTCCATTTCCACAGTGGTAAATTGGCACAAAGATAAGGGTCTAAGGGTAATTCTCCACGCCTTTCAGCAGCTGGCAATGATGCTGAAAAAGAAAGGTTGCAAGACAGAGTCTGAAAATTTAGCACCCGGGTGAAGCCAGTGCTGTTTGTGTGGAATAGCAAGCAGGACCAATATTTGGGAAAAAAAAAAAGGCACAATTAAGGTGCTTAATTGCCATCCAGGGGACAGGGAGTAATACCCACATAGTCTGGGCTGTTGTTGGCACCAGCCTTCCTCCCGACAGCCACAAAGAGCTAGGTGGTTGCTAGCAGCTTGCCCGGCGTGGGGCCCTTGTTCCTATGCTGAGGCTTCCTTCGTCACGTCTGTGCCCCGAAACAAGGCGGAGGGTCGCCTCTCCTACAGCTGCATAGCTGGTCAGAGGAGAGGAGAGCTGAGGAAAGCGACCTCCAGAGATGGCAAGGACAGCGGTGCTGAGGAGCACCGCTCCTCAGAGGCGTGCTTGGCCACCGGGGAGTAGCGATTTGCTGCCTAAAGATGTTCTGTGAGTGGCCACCCCGCGAGGCACGCGGCGCTGGTGGAAGGCTGCAGGGCGCACGGGCGGCGGGCAGGCCCAGCACCTCCTCTGGAGGCTAGAGGTGGGCAGCAGCCGCAGCGGCTGGCTCCAGGTGCTATCACCCAAGTTACAGTTAAACCAGGAGAGGCCAAGGGTGCTTTGAACAAGTGTCCAAGCTACGAGCTCTGGCGGTCTCGCCATTTTTGGCTGCCTGTGGTAACAACCCCCATGCCCCATGCGGCAGGGTTTGCTGCTGGAGATGCAGTGCATCTGAAAGTTCGTCTGGGAACCCCATAAATCAAAATCTTTAATCCGAAGGCTTTTTATTACCAGCGTTGTCATCTGCTACATCTGCCAAAAAAGTTTTAAGACAACTCAGATTTATTTGCCCAAAAACATTTGACATTTACTTCATTACTCAGTGGATTGCTTTCTCTTTAAATAAATTTTCCAGTGATCTGGACTTTCACCATGAAAACCTGTACAGTGAACTCCTAGTTTATTATGCCTACTTGAAAAGGGTAATTTAATAAGGCATCAGTACAAATACTTAATTGTGCAATGGCTATTGACAATGCCTTTAAACAGTTGCATATTTGCCAGATTTAGCTAATGGAAGTAGAATTGCCACTTAATGTCTCAGTTTGCACTGGCTGAAAATAAATTGTATCTGACATTCCTTTGGCTTTTAAAGGACATATTTAGATATTTACAGTCAGATTGATCTATTCTTGCATTTATGTTTCTTGTGTGAAAAAGTATGAAGTCATTTAGATGGAGATACTTACTTACACATTCAGTATTTGCAATAGCTTCGCACAATCTGCTGTTTCCCAGACTTGAGATATTGATATCAGAGAGAGTTGACTGATAAAATCTATTTTTTCCAAAATCTGTGGATTTGTCAAGTGTGAAATAATTTGCTGGAACAGGCTACCTTTAACGACATTTCCATTTATAAGAAGTTTTGAAAAATAAGTTACAAATTGTTCATACAGGATTTTGCATCATTTCCTAGAAGTTCAGTTTCATTACATTTTGTTTGGAAATTAATTTGTAACAAAAGTAAGTCAAAGAAAAAGTGTAAAAGCAAAATGATGGCACTTTGAACATAGGGAAGCAAAGTATTCTGATGGGCATAAGCTGAAATTTTTCTTAAGTTTTTGATTCAAAAAAGTTTTACAGTGTTTCATTCTGATTTAGGATGCAAGTGAGATCTGCAATATTGAAAATGTTCATAAGATGGGAAAATTATTTCGTATTGAGTTCTAGTGCGGATACATTTAACTCATTTTATATTCTCTATTAGAAATATAATTACTTACCTCTGTACTTCCCCTTTCCTCACACCTCATTTAAGAAGCAAAAAACTTTTTCTAATGAGCAACTTATCACCCCATTAAGAGGCTCAGTAGCAATTGAATTACAAGTACTGTGATACTGCAGTTTTTTCAATGGCCAGTGTATTTTTAACTTCTGTAATGAATGTACTGTAAAGTGTCAATCTACTTAATTCTGATGAAAGAATTTTTTACATTTAACAGTTTTCTGTAAATGTTAAGATTTTTTTGTAGATTGATATGTAAAAATGTTTCTACTTCAAAATTCTGGATTGTTAGACAGCATTGAAATCACATAAACTTCAGAGGGGTACAGCTCATTTGAGTTAGGCCTCACTTTGTTGTTCTATTGGAAGAGCAGTGCTTTGATGAACACAAGGCTTGATTTTCAAAAGCTAGTCTCTGCTGGGGCAACATCCACCGATAATTTTGCCATTTGAATTTCCACTGCTTGGACAAATCCAGGAATGACTTTGCGCCGTGTACTGCTCGAGTCACAAAGCAGGACCAGGCTTGGCAGCAAAACAAAGAGCTCTGTAATTTGGGATCAGGTTTTGTTAAGTTTCTGTGCCCCCTGGGAGCAAGGGTGAAACATCTTCTCCTGGCTGAGCCAGTGACTGCAGCTTCCTTGTTCCCGCTCCTTCTTTGGACCTCGGGACTGAGTGTAAGGGCTGAGAGCAATCGCTATTTCCGAACACAGAGTTTAAGACTGGAAGGGAATTTAAGTGTTTCCTACCTTGTTTCGTGTTGCCCGTGAGCAGAGAATAAGGCACAAATTCATGACTCTTAAGCTTCCCAGTGACTACTGATTTTGGATGACTTGAAATCAGCCCTTGAATCTACATTTACCAGAATTCAGGGAAATTCAGACAGACTTTGCTGCCTAGACAAATTGCACCATACATCAACAATAAGTAGTGGTAAATACGCAGATTTTCAAGTCCTAAATGCTTAGTCAGAGACCTATGAATAAGCATGAACATAGGAATTTGTTGTTCTAAGCTCTGTCCCCAGACTGCAGATGGCCTCCAGCAGGCTGCCAGTTCTGAGCCTGAAGAAGGGCTGAGGGTAAATGGTGACAGAAGTTCCATCAAGTGTGCAGGGCTGGAGCCATTAAGTGCTTTTAAGGGAATAATAAAACTTCAAATTTAACATGGGAATTTTATGGATAGTCAGCGTATGGAATGCATTCTAATCCTGTAGTGATGTGTTTGAATAACTTGGTGACAGATACTTACAAAACTGCAGATCAATCAGCTCTGAAAATATTAATTTTAGACAAAAGAGTAAGAAGCACCTAGATTAAAATATGTGTATTGATCAGATGAGGATCACCCTCTGAGATTAGATGGTACAAAGCACACAGCATCAGTCTTTTGCATTGGCAATACCTAAGTTTAAATTAAAAAGCTTTGTTAATTAGCAGTTCACTTCCATTCAGGAAGCCTTTCTGCAGCCCTTCTAGCTGCAGACCACATCTGTTGTCTTCTGACCACGTGATCTCATGGCGGTGAGCCAGGAAACACGGCCCCATGGTTTGGGTGCTGGAACTCAACCTGGACATGTCATGACACTTGTTGAGTCACAGGGCTGGATCGATGCATTGAGGTTTACAGAACGATCAAGCACAGTGCCAGAACGGACCATGTGGGTAACGTTTCCTTGACTCCTGCTGTCACTGTATTCCCTGGGAAGATAATCTGACGCTCTTGTGGACTAAAGTGCTGCTGAACAATGTGCCACTGCTTTTGATGTGAAACAGCAAGTCTTGTGATTAATTTTGGGTTTTTTTTTCAGTTCAGTGGTAAATTTTGGCACCTGTTACAAGTCCACTCTATTCAAAACCTCAGGTAACTGTTTTTGAGGCATTTAAGGGCTGGGGTTGTTTTTCCTGTATATTTGGTGGGTTAATTTTGCTAATGCATTGCTCAGATGGAAATAACTATTGGAATGAGAAATAGTAGTAGGAGGCTTAATGACTAGATTCTCAGTTTCCAAAACTTCTGATGTGACATAAAGAGGAACTGACCTTCCAGTTCCTAACACAGTGTCCTTTTGTACCTCCTCTTGCTTGGGAAGCTACGTGCAAGCTATGTGAATTCAGTCAGCTCACTATTCTTTCAATTCTAAAACAATGGCTAAGAATTGCTGTAGTTTCCCTCACTTAACTCCGTTTTTCCTGGCTGATTTTATTTCTGTCATCTTTGAAATGCTCGGTTAGTTGCATGTCAGTTGATTTCTCCCTGAGAAGAGCTTTGCAGTTCCGGGTGTTTCTGTGGGCCTATGCTGCATTGTACTGCATCTTTCTGCGCGTTTCTTCAGAACGATCTCAAAGACATATCAGCTAGAAAGAAAATACGTTCTCTTTTGTGATCAGTCTGTGCCGAACCATTCCTTAATTCTGTATGTTCTTGAAATGCAGATACTGTATGTTGATAAGGAATTATGTTTGGTTTAGAAAATACTGGATCTTTCCCCTGGAGAAGACCACTGCCTGCAATGTTTGAGTCAATCGTGCAATAGTACGTGGAGAGGGGCAGAACACAAAACGATAGTACCGAGTGATGAAAGCGGGTTAAAGGAAGAAGCAGCAGAGAAACTACATTATGACCATTGAGTCCAGCAGGATTTGTCCCTCTATACTCAGTGGTCTAAGGATGGCTCAGCTCCAATGATGCAATGACGCTGACTGCCACCTAAGCTACAGGTTCTCATATTTGGAGTTTGCTCTCAGCCGATTTAGGTTTGCCAAAGTTCATTATTTCAACATGAAGCAACACTGTAAAATTCCACTCACTGCTGGAGAAAGAATAGATTTTTGCAGCTAAAAGGAGTGAATAAAAAGCCACTGCCTATGATTTGTCTATGAGAAAGTTAGGAATATCTACTTGTGTTTGTGTGGGGTTTTTTCAGCAGTGAAGCAGATACTCCAGACTTTCAGATATTTATCTAATTCTGTTGAATAGCCGTTACCAGATCATCGTGAAAGCTTTTCTATTGAGATTTGGGACACACCAGTTATGTCAGGGAAAACTGTTTCATGCTTCCACAGACTACAAATCTGTAACCAAACTTTCATTCAAAAGCCTGTAAATGTCCACAGGGAAGATAACAATTTTCTCCTCTTGCCGCTGTTTTGTTAAAAAAACTAATAATAGAGGAAAAAAAAAAACTTACAACAAGGAGTAATAAAAAGGTAATCCATAGTCTGGGGCCTTGTGTAAACGCAGTAAACATGAAGAATTTATTACGTTTTTCTTATTCCAGGTGGAGATTGTTAAGGGCAGAGTTACTTCTCCTGAACTGTTCAAAATTAACTTTCTTGGAGTACAAAGTTTCATTAAGTGTCTTAAAATCAACCTCAAGCTGGACGGTCTGAAAACGTCATAGCTGAAGCAACACAAGCAGGGTGAAACTAAGGGGGAAATAAGTATGGGGGCATCTCTGTGGGTGCCCTCCTGGGGCTTGTCCCTGGCAGGCTCCTGGGAGAGGCCGAGGAGGGCAGGCTGGTGCCCTCCCAGAGGGACTGGCACCTCCAGAGAAGGAAAAGGGCTCAGCTGCACTGGGGAAACCAAACCACCCTCTAGAAAATAGCCCTCTAAAATAAAAGCAAAAAGCGCAGCGAGGAGCCAGCCAGAGGCCCAAAGGAGCCAGAGCAGCAGTGCCCTGGGCTCCATTCAGTTCGGGTGTTTCCTGCCCTCTTCACCGACCGCTGCTTTGCCACTGCGTGGATGGCCAGTCAGGTCCGGTTCCCTCGTTCCCTCCACTCAACGTACTGTCCCCACTCAACCTGCACCCTCACAACTGCCCTCATGCCTGCCCCAAAACCTGGACAGGTAACCACTGGTTAGTGCTGGGGTATGGCTGGGTTGGGCATTCAACACCTTGTTCCTATTGTCTGTGCTTTCTGTTAAGATTACAAGCTTCTTGGGACAGACTTTGTAGTTTATTTTTACAGGCTGTAAAAACAGGGTCTAATTTTATAGTCTCCACATCATGGCTATCATGATGCAAGCCACCATAAGCCCAGTGCCTCGTAATTAATGCAAACTGATCAGGTAGCAAGGTCAAGGGGAAAAAATCTCTTCCTGTTGGTTTGAAGCACTTTTTCCATTTACTTATTAATAGTCTAACTGATGTTGAATTGTCGTGGCTGTGAGCACTTTCTATCTGGCATTTTAGATCACAGCAGTTTCACCCAGAGAGGGCCTGAGTCTGAAAACCTCAATAGTTTTTGCAGTGCGAAGTAATGGACGTCTTCCTACGGAAGACCCTTAGCCTCTGCATGCAAACGCATGTCCTTCTCTCTCATCATGTTCAGTGAAACCTCTGTGACAGTTGTACTGATTCTTGCTACTGATAAAACTACTGTTATGTTATCGATTATAGTTGAGATAAACTCTAATCTTTTTGGAAATCTTATATTTGGTTCAGGAAATCAAAAGTAAAACAATTGAAAGCTCACTTCTATATTTCTAAGTAACCTGCAAAGTTGTGAATGTTTGTTTCCAAACATAATGTGAGTCTGTTTATACCTGAGATACAAATATCTTCATTTCCACACTGTATCAAATTTTGAACTTAATGAGACTTTCAGATATAAGAACCCATCTGCTACAGGTCAGCAGCAAGAACCATTATTTTTTTTCTGCAAGATCCTTGCTCCAATCTCATAATGTTTTTAAGGTAGGCTGTTAAGGTGTATTAAATGTACTACAAAAAGCTACACAGAATACCAATATGTAACATCAGGGTGAATCCTCTTTCTTTTATAAATCCTCCACAAAGCCTTATAGGTGCATACTTTGCTCAGGACTCATCGTTAAGAGTCTAAAACCACATGAAGGCTTACCAACATCAAATGAGTCTATATTTCAGATATGAACAAAGGAAAATGGCTTCTTTTGATTATACACATCTGATCTTGCAGCAAAATATCTAGGCCTACTGGCTACATATTACCTATTTTATTATTTTTATTATTTACAGTATTACATGTGCTAATAGATCTTACTAAGTCCACAGGTTACCCTGGTAACAAAAATGATGTGCACGTTGTTCTGCATCTGACAAAGTTGAGTTTGTTGCTCAGCCCCAGAATACTCCTTTCTTGCTCTTACCTGTAGCACAGAAAATGGATATATGCCGGATGAGGTAAAGGTGATCAACGTCAAACCTGAAGGAATATGTCCCTAAATGCCACCATCATGTAGTATTTGTGAAATTTGTGAATATTTGATCAGTTCTGAAATTAACAGAAAAAACAGCTGCAGTCAAATTGCACGGTGACTCTTGGGTCTGTAGACGTGCTGTAGCACAGGGAAGGCAGAGCCTGACTGCTCGGCGGCACGGCCTCCGTGCTCCACGATCTAGCCCTGGCACACCAGCAGCCAGCTCCTCCTGAGCACAGGGCTGCTGTTCTCCTGAGCGGAGAAGTTGTCTGCAGTCGCGCGTGCGTGGTTCAGTAACATCAACGGAAGCATTTCCGTGGAGCACAGTAGGTTTTGAATCGAGTTGGCTTCATGCACCGTAAATGACAGCTGTGACACCGTGTGTGTGGATCTCTTGGTGCATGTTTCACTGCTTTGTGAGGATGGGATAGGAAGAGGTCAGTATCATAATGGTATACAAGAATATAGTTACTGTACATGAAATAGAGTTCTAGGTACACCCTGCACCTCATGTACGATAAAAAGATGCTGACTGCTTTGTAGATTCCCCAATTCCTCACACAAATTTAGTGGCAGAATTCAGTTCTTGGTCACAGATGGATTGCTGAAAAGGAAATTGCTACTCAAAGCCAAATTCTGACCTCACTTGCCAGATTATAAATGCAGAGTGATCGCTCTGACTTTGGTGAAGTCATCTGTGCTTGGAACAGTGTAAATGAGAGAGAACTGGGAACTATATTATAAAAATTCAACACTTGGGATACTTCAGGAGATAATGCATTAGGGCATTAAAACATGAGTGAAGGTCCGCACGCACTTTATGCCATGAAAAGTTGACTGTTGATCTACTTCAAGATTATTTGTAGTATTATGTCTTTATTCTAGATTCACCCACTTATGATAATAGCATTAAGACTGCAATCCCCTTCTGATGTGGTGTCAGTTACGCTCTTCTCTTTCATGGAGTAATGCTTTGAAATTTCAAAATATTTGAAGATACTGTAACAGCTAGTGCTGCCAATATAGCATGGAACCGCTGCTTCACAATTCAAGTAGTCAGCTATTGACTCATGGCAATCTATATCTGCATTAAAATGGTGAGTTTTGGATTAATGTGGAGCTGAAAGC
This sequence comes from Leptosomus discolor, assembly GCF_034619465.1. Taxonomy (NCBI): domain Eukaryota; kingdom Metazoa; phylum Chordata; class Aves; order Leptosomiformes; family Leptosomidae; genus Leptosomus; species Leptosomus discolor. Next base: position 20,753,197 of record NC_141401.1, on the reverse strand, counting down.
CCAACTGAGGCTCTTTGCTGCCAGCCTGTCTCTGTAATTGCAGCATGGATTTCACCAACCACAAAGGGCAAAATGAATGTGATCATCCCCAGCAGTCGATAGCACATTGATTTTTTTCACTCTACGATTCGCACAAATATTGAAGCTCATTTTTTTAAGCAAGGAGGATTATTAATCTACATTTCTTAAAAAATAAGTCCATTTTGAAGCATGGTACCTTGCAGGGCTTATTTAATGTGCAAGATGTAAATTAGATAAGCAAAATATTCTTTTTTTCTTTTTAACCAGAAATTGGCATTCTCAGCAGGCTATGAAACCTCATCCTCACCGTTGTGCTGTCATGTGTCGTATTGTTTGGTTAAGAGATTAAAGGAGGAAATGCTGGCAAGTCTCGTTCTGGTCAATGGTCTGTGTTTTCTTAGTTTGGTTTCATTTTCACTAACCCCTGAGGTTGTAAACAGACTGCGTACAACATCACCTGTGGTTCCTAAGATGAAACAATGATTCACAACCATTTCTTCCCTAAATGGATGCAGTTAATCTGTGGTATAACAAATATACTTTAAGTCAGGGAAACAAAGAAAGTTCCTGCCAAGCAGCGGTAACGTTTCTGAGAACTGCAACGTTTCTTTTCGTCATTGGCATTACCTGTTTCTTGGGCAGGGGCTTTCTGGAATTATGGCTTCAACTGCATGGCTGTGAGAAAGCCTCAGTGCTGAGCACCAGATTGACTGCTCTGCTGTCTGTGTGCGCGCAGCCTGACGGTGGTGGTTAACATGTGCCAGCTGCGAAATGGGCAGCTGACCTGCCAGAGCAAAACAGACTCATTCAGTCCCTGATAAGCCCTGGTCCCTTGCATGTGAGTGTAATAGGAGCCGTTTGCTGGCTACAGGGTGCCTTGTTTGGCTCTAGACTTTCCTGGTTCTGACTTCACCTTCCTAATGTTGCAGGTCAGATCACAGACGATTTCTTCAAGCCTGCATTTCTACACTACTGCGAGGAGTGCAGGTGCTGGGCCAGCTCTGTGCTGGGTTTGGTCTATTTGTTAAAACTTTTCTCAAGGGAAGCACAACTCATGATAAGAAACATTCCAGGAGTGGCTTTAATGAAAAAGTAGCAAACGAGCACAAATTAGATTACCTTTATAAATGTCCAAGGTCAATCAGGGCTCTCCTGCTCTTTCCTTCATCCCAAGGCAATATTAATGAATGCAAAACCCCTCTTTGCCGAGGGGCAGCCTTGAATATCAAGTCTTCATTTGGATGGATTTAATTCAAACCCCTGGTAAACCTTGAAACAATTGCAGGGTGGTAAACTACAGTGTAGAAAAAAAGACTGAGACACACTCTTTACCCTTTGCTTTGGTCTTTTCACAGGCACCGCACTACCCTCAGAAACAAACCCGTATTCAAGATAGTGTTTCTTATTTCCCTCCCTGTTCCCAGTTAAGTTTCTGAGGCACTTTTCATGAGTCATAAATGCTCTTTTAGGTAAATGTGACAGAATAAGATGCATTTGAAGCTGATCAGGCTCCTCACTGTCATGAACTCTGCTTCTGGCTTTAACTGTTTGTCCCAGTAAATCCTCAAAGTAGAGCAGTTGCTGTGTGTCATTAGCTGTATGTTTGCTTTCCTCAGGGTATTCAGCTACTTGCTCTGCAGCTTTTATTGCACTTAGCAGTACAATAACATCTCAAAATGCCCTACCTTCAATTCCAGAGAACAGTCAAATGAACAGATATTAGTCACACAAAAAGATAATTTCTTGGAATAAACTGCCGTTCCTATTATGATCTGAAGAAGCTCAAACTCCAATTTCCCTTACTTCCCTAAATGTAAGAATAGCCTCAAATATGAAACATTTAAGCCGAGAACTGTGCTTTCTGCTTTTAGGACGCAGAGGAACAGGACTGCAGTTCTCGGCTCCAAGCCCTTGTAACAAACCCTGCCATTCCAGGCCGAGCAGCTGGTGACTGGTTGAATTGTTCTGAGAATCTTTTTTTTTTCTGTCATGATAGTCACCTGCAACAGAAGATGAATTGTGATGAAAGGCAGGAAGTCACCCAGAGCTTTCTGGGCATGATAAATAACGTGGCATAGCAGGTGTATATAAGACAATCTCTTAACTAACTATATTTTGAGGTCACTACTTGATTACATTGTGAAATGCCTTGTTTGGACTTTGGACTTCATCTACTATTCTGGACATTGGGAAGCAGGAGGAAGTTTTCCAGAGGTACCTAAGCAAAGGCGTGAGCTTCCCCAAAAGATGTCTTTTATCTCCTAATTATGCGTTTTCTTCTCCAGCTGCTTTTTACCTAGCTTCACACTGTCCCACACGTGGGGAAGGCCTTTACATCCTTCTGCTTCCACTAATGGTGAGGATTTCAGGTGACATAAAGTCACTTCAGTGGACTGACTCCAGTGATACAGACCAACAGAAAAATGGCCTGAGAGCATAAATCAGACAGGCGTGGAATTAAAATAATGTCTGCCACATAGCAAAACATCTGGGTTTTTATCTACCCGTAAAATGGATAGGAGTGTTCCCCAAAGTGCAGGAGCTCTGCTCTGGTGTTGCCAGAATCCTTCTGAGCAGCGTGGTTAGTTTTTGCAATGTCTGTCCATGACACTGATGACAAGGTAGAGAATAACTTCATGTGTTTCCAGAACCGTTTCTGCTGCGTGACTATGTAAATTCTGATGTCAGCAACCTTTGCTTTGGCCCTTTTGTCAGGTCTTTGGTGACAGACAGACGTATCACAGGGAAAGAGGGAATACCTTTAAGGGAAAATTTATTCTTGTTTCCAGCAGATTTTACATATAAGATCATGGACATAGGTCACATTCAAAATAGTCAGTGCTTACAAAAGAGAATCATGCACCACTGGGTAAGAGCACTCATCTGTGTTCTCAGGAATATTGGAGTCCACTGACCAACAAACTAGCAGTTGTAAAATAGATATAAATGCATTGCTTTAGAATGTCCTGTCCAAATTTAGTTCAAACTGATCTGACTTTATACGTTTGTTTTTCTGTTGTTTCAAAGTATCTGCAGTCATCGGCATGCTGAGTTGTTGATGCCTTCTGGTTTTGTTTCCATCTGAGTCTTTGTATGCTTGAATGTAATAGTAAAGCTTTTAAGAAAGACAGGATGGTCTTGGGGTTAGAGCATAGTAATAGGATTCTGGAGACCTCGGGTCTCAGTGTGATGCTGCCACAGCCTTCCTCTGTGATCTTAGGCAGATTACTTAGTCTTTGACTGATTCTCCTGCTCTGTAAAAGGGACATTAAGATATTAAGCCCTTGAAGAGTCGTGTACCAAAAGTACAAAACAGAAAACTAAAAAGAAATAGATTTTATAAGGGCAAAAAAATACCCCACTGTCCTGCAGCCATGAGGAAAAGGCTGTTGCAGTCTTTCCCTGAACAGCTCTCTGTCATAAGCTCCCAATTAAAACCATAATGGGAATGGAGAATACTTGCATTTTGCAGTACTAGATAGCTAATGAGCTGTGCAGAAAAAACTACCTGAGAACAGTTGCAGAAGTATGCTCTATGTATGCTCATTTACTCTTAGACATATCTGCTCTATTTTAACCAAGCACTGAGAAGGCTGTCATCAGTTACCATACTGATTTTATGAGATTATCAGTGTGCAGTTTAATATAAAGAACATTATTTGAACAAGGTCCAAAGACATTTGTATACAAAGCATCGTTGGAAGCACCTCCCAATTCCTTTGCAACTGAATAAATATGTTTTCTCCATGGTTAGAGAATCTTCTTTACTTAGTTATTGACTAATTGAGTCAAGCAAACTTGTAACCTTACCTAATGCATTTTCACCCTCCATTTGCCCCAGCCATACATTAAAATTTGTACTTAAATGCAAGGACTCTTCCTTCTTCCGCCAGTGACTCCATAGTCTGCAGCTCTGGGTGGCGCTCACCCATGTTCAGTAGCTCTCTTTAAAACCACCTTACATATTTCTGTGGAGGCAGGGCTACCTGAAGGAGGGGACAGATTTTCCAAAGTCCCTTTTCTGTGAAGGACTTATCTTTTCAAAGACAGGACTCATTACTTTATGACACCGTCTATAGTAAGAATGACGGGCCCAGCTTCTAATATTGCTGAATGCTCCTGTGTTCAGCTCCATGGGGCCAAGCATTCCCCCCCCAGCCCAAAGGCAGCAATGTGAGGCCTGACCTCAGCCCGCTGCAAAATCAGCATCTGATCAATGCTGTCCTCCGACAGGCCCAGGGACAAGCAGAGGAGTGCATGCCCTTGGCTATTGAGGATGCTATGTGGGAGGCAGAGGTAACTGCACTGCTGAGCTGCTACTCCACGTAAGGAACTGGCAGAGCTGAATAAGGTTTTAGAGGAATGTAAAAGGTAGAGGAATCTAGATATCAACATAAAAGGTGTCATTCCTAAAGTGTGCAGGAATAAAAGACAAATAGTAATAGGTCTTTCTGGAATCAGAATCATCAATAACAGAGCTGGGAATGAAAGAAAGGTCAGGTAAATGTCAACAGTTGGGGAACAGAGATCATGAACTCTCTCAGATAGAAGGAAGTGCTCAGAATATTCAGCAAAAGCAAGTTCAATTGTGAAATAAACAGTATCTTCAATCTGACTGCCTGGCTAGCAATGTTTTCCAAGGTATTGTGACAGATGAGCAGCTGAAGGAAAGAGAAAACCCAACAGAGATGAGAGATCCAGCCAACACATGGGGTAAATGATTGTGATACACAGACACAGACAATTCTGTAAGATGTCATCCTGGTTTTGGCTGGAATAAAGTTAATTTTCTTCCTAGTAGCTGTTGTGGTGCTGTGTTTTGGATTTAGGGTGAGAATAATGCTGATAACACACTGATGTTTGAGTTGTTGCTAAGCAGCGTTTATACTAAGTCAAGGCCTTTTCAGCTTCTTGAACTGCCCTGCCAACAGAGGCTGGGAGTGCGCAAGAAGATGGGAGCAGCTGTGGTTGGCATTAAGATGTGGAGCTTTATGGGTGGACACTAACCTGGCCTAGCGAAGTGTAGAAGTTACCTGTCCCACGGCAGTTCAGTGGCTTATGTGATACAAACAATGTCTGGATTCAGCTGCACCTGCACGTTAGTTGCTGTGTTGTTTGTACTAGTCGGTGGTGATGTTGGCACGAGACTGGTGGTGGGTGCTGATGCACCACAGGAGTGCATTCAGCAGGAGCTCTACACTTTCTGAAAACCAAGGCACTATAAAGTCTGTGTGAACAGCCCACACCAACATGCTGGAGATAATCTGTTTTTTTGTGTGGGTAAAAAAGACTATTCCAAAGATTCTCAATCCAATACATTTCAAGTACATTGATTTTAAAAAAATAAATAAATCCATAATGTTCACAGCAAATATGCCGTATTTGGCAGGTGACAAATCACAGTAACTCAGCTCTGAGGCTGCTCATTAGATACATTTTTGTCTGGAAGTGGTTGGTTTGATTTCACTTTAGAAATTAGAGGGCACAAGCTTCATAACAAGTGATGGGGTACAGTTATTTGCTGTATCTGTTTGTCAACTTTGTAAACACTGTTTGACAAGTGTGCCAGTTGTTTTAGTCTACAGGTTGACCTTTCCTCTTCGACTAAACACTGAGTATTCATTGTTTGTTAAGTTGTTAACGGTGTATGTTTGCACAGCTCTGCCATAGAATATCCTTCTTGATCTCCGATCAGGTATCTGAAAATATCCAGAAAAAGCAGGGGGTGGGACGTGTTCAAGATGGGTCTACAAATACTTTTATCTTGAAGTTCCAACCAAGTGCATTCACATGATTATAAAAAATTTGTATTTTCCATTAACACGGAAAGAAAATATCCCTTGAGCAATTCAGAAGATGCCTGCCCAAATGCAGGCGCAGCCACAATGAACTTTTTTAATTTGAACAACTGTTGCCAAACTACTTTTTTGTAGCAATTGCCCAGCTCCATCCAGAGCCTTGAAAACCACAATAATAAAAAGAATATCCAATGCCCCAGCTAGAGAGATAGTCAGATGCTTCTTACCTTTCTGACAAACTATTTGTCACTATTTTTCCTCTGTGATATTGCCTTGTCATGGGTGTAATTTTTTGGTATAGCAAAAGCCTGTTGTTGATCTTCACGCAGAGATTATAGATCTCTGCAATACTTGTCCTTCATTATTTATAATTTACATCTTTCCCTACAGTCTAAATACTGTCGTAGTCCCTCTCTCAATTCTTCTCCTGCTGTTACTTTATACTCTCCCTTCATGTATTGCTGGTGAAATTAATATGATTGGGTTCTGATTTCTAGTTGCTATAAAACTATATGGCATGGACGGGTGTCTGCTATGTGTAAAGTTCAAGCATTTGTGCACGCACCTGATCAGAACTCTGCTGCCCTGTTACATCTGGGGTGAATTATGCCGTTGCTGGGACCAGGACAGAGGACGGGCTCACTGTTTGCGTCCCTCTGTCCTGGGGGAGCACCGAGGTGGCGGTGTGGGTCCGGCTCCCTGCTGGGAGGAACGGGAGGTGCCGCAGGGAGCACAGCCTTTACCAGCTCCTCGGGAGCTCCTGACACAGCGTTAGTCTGAGCTGACTTGCAGCTCCAAAATCTGCGTTTGAAATAGGGACTTTTTAAATAGGTAATTTTCAACACAGAGTAGCTTTGGAATACTTTTGAATTGGTTTGGCATCCTTTTTAATCTTATATTGTTAATCCTTAAATAATAAATAGAATTGCTCTGGCCGGCTGCTTTTCTCTGCAGATGTATAGTATTTCTGAGGCTTCCTTCAGCTCGGAGAGGGCTTCAGGGTTAATTTATATCCATTTAGCTAATTGGTGCAATTTTTGTGCTTGTACTCTTTTATGTCGGCCTAAGACTGATTATGCAAATATAGTTCATGCCTGTAAATTCATCAACACAAATTAAACCAATGTGTGAATACTCCCATGCAGAAGTTGCTCCAATTTAATTAAAGCAGTACCAAACAACACTCTCCGTGCCTTTGCGTACAGGCCAGGCCTCAATGGCTTGAGTCACATAACAAAAAGTGGACGAGTCACCTGCTGCAGCCTTAAATTCTTTGGGAGAAGCTCCCTTTTTTGCAATGTGCAATTTTACAGTGCCAGGTACAGTGGGAGACTACTCTTCACACATTGCCTCACTGCAAATCCTATATAGCAATGCAAACATTCATTTCATAAATAAATAGAAGCGGTGCTGATTGTTACAGCAGTTACATAGCATCCTAATTAGGTTTCTTGGTTTAGTTGTCTTTGCTATAAAGAAAATCAGATTCAAACAATGGAACTGATTTCTGAAATCCTGTAAGAAATAATTCCCTCCTGAGCTAGGAGCCAAACTGAGCCATCAGATGCATGTGAATGCAGCTCCCATTTTCCTAAGAAACTGCTGTGTTCACCTAAAACCAGAATTTGTCTCTTACAGAAGCCTGGCAGAATGTTTAAGGGCAACAAGGAAAATGGTATTTATAAAACCAGACGTCACTGGAAAGAGGAGTACTCACACTGCTGTGATTTTAGAAGTTGATCCTGGATACTTAGCAGCACATGAAGCACAGAGCGCTTAACTTCTCACCATCAAAGAAGAGTTCCAGCAGAATTAGAGAGAAAGATGAAGCCACTTAGGGGATCATGCTGTTTTCCCTATTCTAAAGAAATTCTTTGTTGATGATGAGAAATTACTTTTCCCGTGCTCCTTTCTGTTGTCACAGATCAAGTGGTGCTACTGCAGTTTCAACCACATAGCAATTGATGCAATCCTTTTTTGGTGTTTTAGTGTTTTAATATTTGATGCACCCTTCTTTCTCCTCTTCTCTGTCCCTTCCTGTTTGCTGAAGATGGAGAACTGGAAGACCTCAATCCTGAGGGGGTTAGAAATAAGAAAGCACATAAAAAGATTCCCCATAGGAATTCATTTTAAGAACCTCACATTCATTTTAAGAACCTTTCAACCCAGCTCATTATTTTGTTAGGACACTCCTTCCTTCTGAATATTAGCAGTGTTGGAAGTCAGAAGGTACTTGCATCCTCTGCCCACTCTGTTGGTGGAAGGAAGACAATTTTTACTTGAAGCAAAAGAAGTTGCACACAGTATTCAGTGCCCCATAAGTAGCACTTCTACCCAGTATTTGACCTTGGCTGCAAAACTAAAATCCAGATTGTAGTAGTAGCCTTGTGAACACAGAAGTAAATCAAATTGATTTTTAGGGTAGTACTCATAGTGTTTGTTGGTTACTCCTCTTTTTTAAAAAACATAATGGTTCTCCCACAATTAGCTGCAGCTGATGATAAAACCAACAAAGGCTTAATCCAACAACTGTTTCCAAAGTAGGGAGTACCCTGGGATCCCTACAGCGGGGACAGAAGTCATATTCCAAATTATCCTTTGATATACTGTAAGATATGGCAAGACGCCCTATACTAATTCCATTTTAATTAATGCAGTTATATTGTGTGACATCTTCCGAAATACATATAATCGCCTCATAATAAATTGCCAGGTGATTTATGTTACCATTTTATCTCTAGTCTAAACTTCTGTTTGGGTGCCAAACTCCCAGGGTAGATGTGTGAAAATCACCATTGCAAGATATTTGCTCTGTTTTCTTCCTTCCCTTGGGAATGCTTCTCTCCCCTATCAGGAATACCGTTTTATGAAATCAGTGGCAAGATTCCTATGCTTACAAAGCAGCTACATATTCAACAAGGTTGAATTTGTTTTGATGAAAAATAAACATCGTATTTCTGACCAGCAGGATCTGAACCCAAGTGCTGGATGCTGCGTGTCATTGTCACAATAACTGGGGGGGGGGGGGGGGGGGGGGGGAGATGAGCTGGCTTTGTATACTGCTCCAGATATGAGCATCTGGGCTGAGATTTCTGGGAGGGATCTAAGGGAAGGATGCTGAGGAACCAGGTATAAGAAGGGGAAACAAGCATCCCTTGGCCTCTATCCAAAATAAGGAAGTGCTGCTGAAGAGTTAAGGCACAAGGCTGGAAAGTGTTAAACCCAGCCATGTGTTCCTAGGGAGGATGCATGGGCTAAGCGCTGGAGAAGAGAGACACAACAGGCAGCTGGGCTAGTGAAACAGCTTGAACTTCCAGTGGATCCTGGGAGAGGCAACAGTTCCTTGTTGGTGTGGTAATTCAGCACAGATGTCCTAAGTTTCAAGAGGGCAAAAATAAATTAAGTCAAAGACCACGTCAGAGTCCTGCTATCTACTAGAAATATCAGTACATTATTAGGTAGATACGTACTGGTTTTGCAGCTATGAGAACATAAAATGAGACATTTTTCTGTGAATAAGCCTAGTTTCTATGTAATTTGTAATAAAACTTCCATCCCACTATACTGATTTTTTTCCCCATTGTTTTCTCATGCTGCCTGTATGACAGTTCAATGTTTTTATTTCAGCCAATGGAAAATGTTCCAGTTGGGACTGGGTTTTGAGGGAAGATTGTGTTTTTTCAAGAAGTATTTTCTTGGAGACAAATGTTTCAGATTGTCATTCAGGATGTCTGGTTGGACATCTCCTGCTGTAGTCAACTGTGTATTCATCCTCATTTCGTATCGACATATACTGAATATACAAAACTGTGTCTGTCCCATGGCCACACAGCTATGGAGGCATGGGGTTGGTAAAGGAACCCAGATGGAGTAAAGGAACTCAGTCTAACAACTTAGCCATAAGATTTTCTTTGGTGTATTAATGCTTTCAGAGTACTCTCTCTCACTCTCAGCCTTTCTCTCTCATCTTTTCTTTTTCTTTGTGTTTTGTTTCTCTCCATTTCCCTCTCATTTTTACTGATCCTCTTTTTGACTGGAGTCAGTCTCTGCTTTTGTACATTCTCCTCCTGTTTTCCCTATTTAATTTCTGGTCCTGTCATCCCCTTGTTTTGTGCAGACATAGAAAGATTGCTCTGTATCTTGGGAACAAGAAATCAGTTGTGGCTGACTTTGGTCTTTATGAAATCTGGTTCTGAGGGTCCATCAAGCACAATGAGGTCATGGGCTTCTTGATCATGTGCCTGTAGCACAGCTTGTAGTAACTGAGATGAGGCACTGAAGGGAAATCTTGTTGAATCCTAGGTAAGGGCTTGGTCGGCCTTGGTGGAAAATTAGAGTGAAGTTCTAAGGGAAAAGTGCAAGACAAGACTGCCACTTTGAAGTTGGCGTTGTGAGAGGTCATAGCTACTGTCTTGTGTCTGAGTAGTACAGACAGTTCAGCTACACAGTCACAGGTGATTGTTTCTAAGTGCAGTGTTTGGAATTGAATGGCAAGTCCTTTACATCTGATTTTTCAGCTGCGTTCCTGGGTCGGTCAAAACGTTCTGGGAGTCACATACGGAGCACGTGTTGCATAAAATGGAGTATGTTAGTGTTTGCATGAACTTTAGTTACAATGACCAAAGAAGTGTCTGTAATCCAGTGCTACCTAAGCAGCCTTTAGATCCTAAACTAATTGGTTGCATCCAGCACTCTAAAACGATCTCATTTAAAAAATTTCTTTTTGGGAACTGGTTTGTCTGGGAATTGGTAGTGGGATCTTCTGTCTACACTGTTGATAGGGCTTAAATGTTATTAACATTTGACAGTTTTCTGCACCATGGGACATGGTTGCTCTGAACACCTGTCCCTTCCGAGTAAGATGTGCATTTGGTTCCTACCCATGCTATGTCTGGGGTTACCATGGTTTGGCCCAGGCTTCTCCCTCCACATTTTTCTCCTGGCAGCCTCATGGAAGCCGAAGTAGGTATGATCTACATCAGCAAGGGGTTCAGTGAAGCAAAACAGACCTGTAGCTGCTACTGAGGACCTGACACCCTGACTCCTTACTTTTCAGGGGATTTATGTCAGATTTGCTCTAGTCTGGTCCCATGAACTTAATACCCCTTGGTCCCTGAAGCTGATGGTGCTGTTCTCCAGCACACCTTTTGGCCTAACTCTACCTGCCGAATGAGGTGAACCAAAACTTAATGGGAAAAATTGGAAATTTGTTTCAAAAGTGCACTGAGCTCCCAACTAAAACATTAGCATAAATGCAAACATAGTGGACTGAAGAAACAGAACATGAGCTCAGTTCTCACATCTCACAGTAGATTGAATCAGAGATTATATTATTTTCTTTCAAGCTTCTTTTGCTGCCTGACATGCATAGGTTGCCCCTGTTGATTTAACTTCTCTTCTGCATTTATAGTCATAATTGCTTTTCGTCTGGGCTGGTTCCACAGCTATGAACCTTTGGAAACTGCTGGAAATCAGTATGCCACAATTAGTTAAAGTGACAGGTGCTACTTCTTCATTTTCCGTTTTTTCATTCCTATCCCCTTTCAGTGAAGAAAATCCAAACCTACATTGTTACAGTATGTGCAGTGTATTGAAAAGAAATGTTTTAATTTTTCACTTATTACTCCAGGACAGTAAGTGGAAAAGTGCCTTCCTTACATCTAACTAGTGTATGTGTCATTGTCAGCTTTGATTGCAGAGATATTGGGACTCTGACCTTCAATGACATTGCTAGTAAATTTTGACTGACAGCGTGCAACACTGCAAACCCCTGCTGCACATGCCCATCCTCCTAGAAAAAAACTTTTCTCTTTAGCAATGTTCCTGCGCTCCTGACTGTAGACTATCCTAGATGCTAACGTACAAGGTAAACCCAGCAATATCTGCTTACACTTATCAAATACAATCTAGAAAGACATTTGTAGTTCTCATGTAACCGGTTACCCCTTCTATAATATATAAGGTATAAAAGGTATCCTCAATATCCCAATTTAGAGCATGTATCAGTAATATCTGAGAGTGAACGCTGACGCCATGAGCACTGCTCACATTTACTTGCTCATGCTTTACTGTGTGGGAAGAACGCTATTTTCACAAAACCATTGTATCTGAACGTGTGACAGATAGTCAGCTGAGATGTTCACAGGCTCTGAGAATCAGGACCAGACTGAATGCTGCCTGTGAGAAGGCAGTTTGTGTTGGTAGCTCTGCAAGCAACTTCAGGCAATTAAAAAGCCCCAAAAATTTGTTTTCCAATCACCCAATATCTCCAGAGGAACAGTGTTTAGTTTATTAGTACCTCAGTACAGCAGCTGTGCTTAGAAAGACACAGGTTTCCCAAAGCTTTGCCTCGTGTGTGGTTTCTGGAAGTTACAGCCTGATGGGTTTGTTGGGTGCCCAGTAGCAGCGTGTGCTCTCGCAGCCACTCAGGGCACTTTTAAGGCAGCTTTCTCTGCTGCTTGCAGGTTGTCCCTAGTACAACGGATGGATTGCTCACGGGCTCCCTGCGGCACCAAGCCCAGCTCCGTGGGGACCGTGCCTGCTTCAGCCTCGCAGCCTGTCCCGTGAATGGTAAAAACACTCTCATCCTCACACTTCTCAGTCCTGGAGCAGCATAAACCCTGCCTGAATCCAAACTTGTCCTCAGAGGTAAACCAGATAGATGGGCCACAGACCCCTGGAGGGGACACTCGTGCTCATGTCCTGCCTTACACCCTAGGCTGTCCTCAGCTGCCGACGAGACACTGGCCAGGGCAAACCTCAGTGGTGCTGGGCCCTGGTGAGCCCCAGCCCTGTGGAAGCAGTACACATGCCCCTGCAGCAGCCTGGGTGGGAAGAGGAGAATTAGGGCCCCCAAGAGCACCACACAGTGCATGCTGCATCCGACCATGCCACAGTGAGGACCGCTTGCTGCTCCAGTCCAGCTGCAGCCCGCATCTCTCCCTGCTGCCCCTCTGCCAGCCAAAGCCATTTCACTCAGTGGGACCAGCATGTTTCTTCCTTTCCAGATCTCCCTCAGTCTCCGTCTCCTTGACTTTAAAATATTCAAAACATTTTAACTGTGTTTTCAGCTTTATTGCTGTTGACCCAATATGAATAACACCTCTCACCCTCTCCCCCTGACACCCTTGATCAGATTTTTATTAAAACTTTCAGGCTGTGGCCCTTTAATATAATTTTTAATGCATTTAAAAATATTTCTGGAATTTTGTATGGTGTCCCAAATGCTTGAAGAGAGTGAGGAGATTTATAGATAAAATTATTTTTATTACACTATAAAAGAAACTGTAACACTAATGTTGCAATGATAAGATAAAGTATGTGTGGAATCCCTTTTCCTACATGCCATGTGCTCCAAGAAATTCTGCTTATATTTGGTATTACAAATGAGCTAGGCTAACCCAGGACAGTATTGCCGGTGTCAATCAATAGACTATGAACACATTAGTATATTAGCAGTTTATGACAGTATTTAGGATCATATAGCACAATAATGGAATACAGTATCTTCTGCGATACCAGGCAGTCGCATTGTCTGGCATGGTGTGAGCTGTCATGTCCAGCTCCTGCCGTTGCCTAGGCAAAGCAAATAGCTTTTGCGGGTACTGATTGTTTTTGCAGCAGCAGTACCCTGTACAAAGGTCTCTGATACAGTATGTTTGGACAATCATTGCTGTATCTTATCTGTTCCAGGTAACAAAGGGATTCAAATTTAGGGTCACTTAGCAGAACCATGGTCACAACTGCTAAACACAGTAGTGTCTGTTGTCCCAAGTTACTCGAATTTTAGAAATGAATTTTCAAAGCCAGAAAATGCCCAGTAACTCATTCCTTTAGTCTTGACAGTACTTCCTTTGACAGCATGTGTTCCAGTCCTGCAAAGACTTAATCAGGCTCTTACTGAAATTGCTTCTGTGGTAAGCAACGGAAGAAAGGAAAATGTAAAATTTGTTAATGGGTATGTTTCTGTCATGGAGAGGGGCTTTATTATATGTCACCTGGGGATCCCAGTATGGCTATCTAATGAAGACTTACTGAAAATGGAGATAGATTATGCAATATTGATATGATTCCCTGACTCATAGAAAAAATGCCTTTTCCAGCTGTTCCCTTTGCATGCAAGAAGAAAAAAACACCAGAAAACAACAAGTGTGAAGGAAAGCATATAGCAAGTCACGATAGCAGGTCACAGAGAAGGAAGCCCAGTCTGTGGTTCCAACCATCATGTGTTGTGTCATGCAGAGAAGCCCACAGGGAAATGGGACAGGACGATACTCAGGCATCCCCCTGTTCTTGTGAGCCCGAGGGGAGACAGGGAGTGGGGAAAGACAGTCTGCATATTTGTTTGGAGTGTGGAGCAAAGTCAAATTCAAGAACACAGCACTGTTGGCAAAAGTAAAACCTAAAATAAAACTGACACCACAGATTTGGAGCATTTGCTGCCAGAGCTAGAAACCATCCAGAATGCAGGAAGCTGGTTTTCGATGGGAAATGCATTTTGTCTGAGAGAACCCTCCAGGATGTTTCCAGCCACAAAGAGGATGGGGAACTGACATTGCTCACTGCATGAGCATTTACTTGTCATCCGCAAGGTCACAGTGCTCTCTTCATTCAGCTTCTTCCTGGAAAGCTCCTTTTGCTTCACTGACTCTGAGAAGGTGATGGCTGAGTAGAGGAAAATACCCCTCCCCACTTCTCCCTCCCCCCAGGAGGGCTGTAGCAAAATAAACTTCCACGTGAATTAGACCTAAGCCTGCACATACATGCTGCCTACAGCAAAGGGGAGCTTCCCTGTCCCTTCGCTGTCCCCAAACTGGCAGGCAGGCAGGCTAAAAGCACCTGGCAAGCCGAAAGAGGGAGACTGCTCTTGAAGAGATAGCAAAAGAAAGACCATTTGGCCCTTAGAGGATCAGGACTTCTGACTGCGTGCCTGTTACAGAGATGCGCTTCAAATGAAGAATGAAGCCCTCTGACTAAGTAGGTATCCACAGAAAAGGCTGTCCACAGCTGCTGAGCAATGACATCCACAGACTGTTTGAGAGAAGTTGGAGGGGCAGCATGGGTGGGCAGGGAAAGGGCACACAGAGCTGTAGAAGGCACTTCAGGTAATTGTGGCCAAGCCAATTCTAGACCAAAGGACTGGTGGCCAACAGATTGTTTCTTCCTGAAAGAACAAGTGTTTGGAAGATGCACCAAACCCAGCGAGCTCGAAGAAGCAATTGGCATTGCAGTAACTTGTAACTTAGACCTTCTTTAGCGTTACCTGATGTATATTTTATATACCAAATGAATTTGAAAGTGTCTAAGAAATCTAGAAATCATCTAAGTTATCTTTAATCTATGCACCTATTTGCAGGACTCATTCATCAGAGAGCAGTTAGGGAGCCTGCTAAGCGTCCTTGCTTAGTGTTTGCCATTTCAGCATGCCAGACTTGCCTGAAAGCTGTAGTTTAATAATTTTAGTCAGACATATTTTCCACAAGTGCGGGAAAAGTTTTTCTGCAAAGGAGAATGAGTCCACCACATTTTCCCTTCCCACCTCCCTGTTCTCTCAGTGGCTCTGCTGGTAGGACTTTCCCAGGATCTGAAGTAGCAGGACTCACTGTGACTTAGAAATACTGGCTAGGTACAGGAACTTTGCTAATGACATCTTCAAAAATAATTTTCTAGGGCAAGAACTTTCCCCTGCATGTATTTACACTGCCTATGTAACAGGTATTATATTCAAGTAAGTCATGTCAGAAAAGGGTTTAGCATGTTCAATGCATCCTACGGGCAGCATAGAAAAAGACAAATATATATATATTTATAAATATATAAAATTATACCCCTATATGGTACAATTTACATTTCATAAGGAAATCATAATTTCACAATTATCTTTTCATAATAGTTTATTTAAAAATTGTTCCAAAATAAGTTAGCAGCAATTCTACCCTGACTCTTGAAGATTTAGACAAACATTCATTCATAACAACCACTTTTTTTAGTACGAAAAAATTGTCCAATATTAACACCAGATATATCCATGTCCTATTCCATAACAGCACCATGAGGTAGACCTTTCTACTCCACTTTGCTCTCCATTTGTTTATTAATCGGTATATATGAGTCTTGTGGACTCGGTGAATGATTGAAATGTATAGCATCATGTCAGACTTTTTTCAAAGCTCATAAATGATCAATATATCTTTGAGAGCGAATCTGATTTCTGATACATTTATGTTAATAAGAATGGAAACACGGGACACTGGAAATTGAGAGGTAAATCAATAGAAAGGTTGGACCTTCGAGAAGTTCAGTGTACAATAAAATAGACAGCAAAATATGCTTGCTGCTTGTCTGCAGTGCTTGGAGTGACTACAGCTGACCAACAAGGTAAATCAAATCTGCTGCCAATACATTCTTCTGCTGTCCAGATAAAACAGCGGACTAAGCCGGTGAACTTTCACCCTTCACCCGAGCTCTCTAAGCCAAAGTACAGATTAAAAAAAATCAATAACCCCAATCGATGGGAAAATATTTTTAGTCTCTAACTGAACGATATGTTTTGACAAGGCCAAAGAGGCACACAAAAGAATGAGAAAAGATAAAAGACAGAAAATTAGGATTTTGTTTTATTGGTTGAGGTAGGATCACTATTCATCCCCCCTTCCTACAAATCCCATTGACACTGGCTAAAATTATCTCACAGGAAGGAAATAAAATGAAAGGTTATGAATTCATTAAATTGTCTGATTTACTGTGTATCCTTGTAACATGTTATCTTTGTGGGTTTTGTTGCCGTTATTGGACACTTAACATTGAGAAGATACTTTGGGATGTATTAACATGGAAATGGACACCCTAAGCATTTTGCAATGAAAAAATCCAACAAATATTAACAACTTGTGCCTTTTCCTCATGCTGCTTTTCAGCTCTGAATCCAGTGTGCCTAACATGTAAACCACAGAACACTAGAAACCCCTCAGCAGAGCAAGAACCCTGGGGTACACCACTTGAAGAGCACGGCAGAGTTAGTAGAGGTGAGTTGGGCCTCACTAACACAGACAAGAGGGTCCTAAAGATTGACAGAGGAAGGTTGAGGGCGTGTTTTTGCTCAACAGCGGACGCTGCAAATGCTGTGTGGTGCGCTAAATGCCACCCCAGAGTCCCAGGTGGGCAGTGAGGCAGCACCGTGCCGCAGGCTGGCCCAAAGAGGGGAGCTGGGACTTTCCGCCCCGGCCCTCCTCCCTGCTCCCCTCCTCGCAGGATGCAGCCCCTCTCTGCCTCCCTCCAGCCCTGCTGATGGGGGTGATGGGGGACCAGTGGGACCGGGGCTTCTGGGGGGCTGCCGTGTGACCGGTGTGGTTCAAGGCACAATGCACGGGGAGGATTTCCGGTTACTTGCAATTAATAAGGTTTATGCAGCCCTTGGACATTTTTCCCAACGGGATGTCAGCAAACTTTTTACTCATTAACGTGTTGTCTAAGTGGTCTTTGTTGTTCTGTTTACAAAACACACAAGGGGTGATTGCAGGCAAACAAAAGGTGATGTTGAAGGGTAGATAGTGCTCTTCAGAGAACAGCATTGTATTTTTTATGAATGCTGATTTTTGTGTTGTTTTTGCAGTTAATAGTGATTATTGTTGCCGCTGGCAGGGCCCACAGTTCGCTGGCAATCCCATGTCACTGGGAACCTCCAGGCTGCAAGAGAGCTATGGCAAAGAGCAGGCAGGCACGTAGGTGGAAATAAGAGGGCAACAACCAAATCTCCTGTGCAGAAATGGGAGCAGAGGTGGGTCTGATCAGCACTGGCACAGGCACATCCTTTGACGCTTGCTTTTCTGGAGCGGTTTCTCATCTGAGTATGATGGCCATGGTGCAGTTTGTGAGAGGGAGCATAGGGATACATATGGTGATACTATTGCCTTCTCATTTCCTTGTGCTCTTGCATCCGTAACTACCTTTTGCTTTGAATTTAGATTGGGGAAGAACTTCTCTGTTTCATAGTTTCACAGAAAAGAGTGCAGGTCCAGGCTCTTTATTCCTAACTATTGCCTCATTTTAATCCAGGATATAATTGCAATAAAACCAAAAGCCAGCATTTTGAAATACTTCTTCCTAA
Organism: Leptosomus discolor; assembly: GCF_034619465.1. Classification (NCBI taxonomy): domain Eukaryota; kingdom Metazoa; phylum Chordata; class Aves; order Leptosomiformes; family Leptosomidae; genus Leptosomus; species Leptosomus discolor. The sequence continues at coordinate 20,735,272 of NC_141401.1, read as the reverse complement.
TTTATTTGGTCATTATTTTCACATTCAGCAGGTGTTTCATCCTGATTTTCTCTCACTGACTTTTCAGAATGAACTATCCTGAAACACTCATGGAGTAGTGTTTACAATACAAACTCCCGTGATTGAGATGCTGTAGGTAGCTCTTACCATCCTTGAAAGCTTTCAACGTATGCAGTGGAGTATGATGACTGCTAGAATTAATTAGAGAAAACAGATGTCAAGCATGTGCCAAGAGTTATTTAAAGAAAATCTATTGTGTACAGATAGTTGATGGTAGGGTTTGAAACGTTACCAGCAGCTGAGAAATAGCTAAACGTTTTTCCGCTTTGTAGAAAGCATACCTAAAACACATTGAAAAGAACACTTTGGTCACCCACAAAAATAAAAGCAGAATAACATGATGGTGGCCATATTTTTCTTCTTATTAATGCTTCTGTGAGACCCTTAAAGATGATGGGCTTGCCTGGGTTGTGAGCAGGAGAAGAATTTGACCCCTGGGATGGCTCCTGATACATTCGTGGACAAGGTGAGACCTGGGATACGGAGCCCATTTCTCCAGCAGAAACATCGGGAAATGAATCTTTCAGAAATGACAGGAAGAATTAGGAGGGTGGCTTGGCCCTGGCTCACACACCAGCTCCAGCAGAAAATACCTTGCTCCTGTTCCTATGCAGATTGGGCCTATGTTTCCATCATCAGCATCCACCTGCTCTCTGACCGAACGAGTTTGAGTGCTTTGCAGCAGCCAGTGCACCCCATGGCCTGTTCAATCCTCTCTGCTTAAATGACTTATGTCCTGGCCTTCATAATTCTGTCAAAGAAAATATACAGCCTTCATCTTTGTTATCTTTCATTGTGCCTAAAGAGGTCAGAAGTTCAGATCAGTTCGTGCAGATAGCCTGGCTGAATGTAAATATGGCCATCAGTTTTGGTGCAACAAGCCTGCAAGACAAAATTGACAATCTTCTTCCCTCAAGTTTTGTGTGTGCAAGCATGAAACTTGCCTTCCACTAGCCTTTGTACTGTCATGCAGCATTAATGGAAAGCACAAATACATGAGAATGCAGCCAAAGCCAGCTCACAGAAAGAGTGGATGAATGTTTGTAGGAAATTCAATGCTTCTCTCATCCATCACTATTCACATTCCCTTCCTTGCCTGCAGGTAGAGGCACGGAGACTTATTGGATGGGATTCATCTTACCTAACTTTAGACATATATAGTGTGGATATCTCTCTCTCGGCTTGTCTAGACTCTTGTGAAAGTCAGTGGAGAGAAGCAGGCAGTTCTAAGCTCAATTCATCTGACCTGTTTCAGACACCTTCTTTAGGAAAAGATGAAGCTTTCCCTTAAACTGCCTATTTCTCTCTAGTGACTTCAGGACAATTTAGGCCATTAAATCAGGTACAGACATGCACACTGCGCTATCTACATGGGGTGAATCCCGCTCCTCTAGCACATTTGATGATATTTTTCCCACAGTTGGATGAGCTTGATGGGACCTTTTGGGCCCCCAGATTACCCAGATCTCCTGGGCTTTCCCCCTTCCCAAAAAGTGAAATCAGTTCTATAAAACAGTTATTTCTTTGGTTTAAACTTGTTTCCCCGACACGGGTAGAGTTGATTTTTCAGGTCAGGGTTTCCAGACCAGCCTGCTGGCAGCCCTGGGGTGCGGGGAGTGCTGCCTCTGCTCACACCTGGGCGCTCCGTATCTTCCTCTCTGCCCGCTGCCTCCGTACACTCGCCTGCTGCCGCCTGCCTTGCTGAGCCAGTCCCAGGGTACCTCTGCCTGTCTCTCTTATGCTGGGGATTGTGGTGCTTCAGCCTGCACACTTCTGCTCAGGCTTTGGATAATGGCTTTGGCTATTCCTGCTATCGCTATATGAGAGCCATTTAATTGCCTCTTCCATTCAGCCTGCATAAAGGGTGAGTAGGACATCTATTTGCTTTGACCAGGCTTGTGATTGATGCAACCGTTAATACTTTCCAGTGTAACACAATCTTTCCTCACCTCCCAAGGATGTTATGTTGGTCACATGTCCCTTCGTGACTTTTTCAAGGACAGACAGAAAGCGGTATAAAAGGCGAGAGATGGCAGTGGAAATGCCAGTGAGCCTCTGCCCTGTCGCTGCAGGGTTGCCTCTTTCCAGCATCTGTCCCACCCTTCGTTGCTGCCCTCAGCATCAGCAGGAAAGGTGGTGTTTCCTTGCTTGGCCATCATTTCTAACAGACCACTGGCAACTTCTCCATGCAGATCTGCCTGCAGTGTCCTAGGGTCATCTTGCCCCCTGGGAGAAAGCCAGGAGAGACACGTTCTGCTGTTAGACATACAACAAGCCTTCATTCTTTCAGGTAAAGCCGAGGAAAGTCGTCCTCTCAATGGGGCTGTACTGAGCAATCACCTGCCACTTGCCTTGACCTGGTGAAGTTGTCAGGGACATCAGGTCCTTCTGCCATACCGGCAAAGTGCACTGGTGATTCTCACCCCAATCAGATACCAGGTGGGCAGGGGGAGCAACCTCCTCTCAGACCCTGAGGTATGCCCTGTGTCTTTGGAGGCAACAATTACACCCAGAGAACAAAAAGCATAGCACAATAAAAAATGACTACACACAGAGCCCCTCAGTAAAAAAAGTCCAACTTGTATTACATTCATGGCACCACGTAACAGAATTTAAGCCATCCTTCAGGTTACTGTGAGTCCCAGGGAAAAAACAGCAGCACGTAAGGAGGCAGGAAGGGAAAGAAGGGAGAGGGAAAGAGACCATGACTGTAGCTATCAGGAGCATAACCACAGGGCTGTCAGGGAGGCTGCTTCGATCAAACCACTTCCCTGTTATGCACAAATCCACCCCTAGGCCCCCCAACACACTATATATAACTCTGTTTCCCTGTTTATCAACCTTAGTAGAACTGGTTGCATTTAGAGATTTTCAGCTAAAGACCTCCAGAGTTACAGCAGTTTACACAGGCTGCGGGGTTGTTCTCCTAATGCAACACCCAAATAAGCATGGTTCATAAACAGCAGTTAAGCAGTCAAGCTACAACTACCTGCAAATGTAGGGGTTCTGCGACAAGGTCAACTGAGCATGGTGATGACAAAAGGTAGGTGATGTCCTATGCTATCAGCATGCTGCTGGGGCAAAACGTGGCCAGTGCACTGCAGATGTCTGTAATATGGCCAAGACATCTTGTTCAAAACAGCAGGGGAGGCAAAAAACCTCCCAACATGGGCACACAGGGATTCAATGGCCTTACCTGCAGCATGGAAACAATCTCATTACCTCTGCACGGTCAACAAGCAATCCTGTCAATGAGAATATCTCTCAAATACCCTAAAGCATCGTTAGTCATTCAAGAATTGGCAACAGGCCGTAAGTAGGATTGGATGGTTACGTACCGTTGCAGTCAGTGCCATTGACTGTGTAGGGCAGGACAGAGACAAGCTTCCTTAATACTTGTGCTTGTGTTCTTGTTAGCGTTTGATTTCTGACAAACGTCAGTGCTGGTGGTGGTATACATCTTCTGGCTTTGCTTTGGAATGCACTGCCCACAACCTTTTTCTCTGAGCACTGTGCTTGTTCCCCACCAACAAGCTGGAGTGTGAGTCAGCCTTTGCTGTGGGGCTGTCGCTACCCTAACTCAACCACAAGAGATCAGGATCAGGCGAAGTAGACTGGTCTGTGACTTATCTTCAGCAGCAGGACAAGTATCTGTCCTCACCTGCCTTCTTCATGGTCCTCAGTACCTCTGTCTTCTGCCACTTGCTTCCCACTACCTGTGGCAAATGCTCACAGGTCTGTGCTGTATTATCTGGAGCAGATCATGCTACTCTTTAGGACCCGTCCTGAGCATTACTATCCACAACAAGGTGAAATTGGGAAACACCAAAAAATTTCTTAGTACCAAATATTTATTTTTGGTAGGAAATAACAAAAGAAATAGACTAAACATTTTGAAAGCTTTTTCAAAATTATTGAAAGACCTATAGGCCTGGGTGGAGTCCTTGCAGGAAAATGGGAAATACAATAGCAGTGGGAGACCCAAGGGAGATGAAGTTCTGAAACTTAGAGAAAAATTGTAAATCTGTCAATCCTGGGATATAGAAAGATAATTTAGATACTGCAGAGCCTCATAGTGGCTTTCTGCTATTTCTGTCATAGTTTTCTGCCATGTTGTTTTCTGTTAAGCCTTTCAATACTTTGATAAGGACTACCCCACTCGTTTCCCCAAAACTTATCTTTGAATATTGTACACAAGGTCAGAGTTGCACAACTGAACACTCCATTTATTATCAGGAACAAGAAAATCTGTCTGGGCCACATCACCAGTTGTAGCTGTCCACCTAACAGGATGAAATAGGTTGCAGGGAGAGTAACTGAGCAGTAAAGAGAGGCACTGCAGGTGACAGAACAAGAGTGATAGGAGAAAGATCAGCAAAAGTAAAAGCAAGAGAAGATACATCATTGGCAACAAAACCAAATCAAGCTAATGTCTTCTCAAAGCAAGATGGGTAAAATAGAGTGACTCAGTAAATGATCTGAAGTCATTTGACAAAAGATCTATATAGCAGATCAGTTTATTCATAAAAGGATCTGACTGACATCCTTTGCGACTAGGGTTTATCCCAATACAGGAGTATTTTTGAAGTGACAATGGTAAAATTCTGCTTTTCTAGTAAGTATTTTTAGTCCTAAAGCGTGTGATACTGCAAATTACAACCTTTATTTTTAGTGCAATTTATTAGGGAATACTAGTTTGTGCTGCATCTTCCAGTCTGGGGTGAAGCAGCATTGCCAAAGCAAGCCGAGCCCTTTACTAGAGCTTGTCGCAAAATAGAGGCCCTGAGTCATGAGACAATCCCGTTGAAGTTGACAAGAATCACAGTGTTGAAATACCTAAATTTTCTGCAGGTCCTAAGGTCTGCCTTTTGCTGAACTCTGATACCACACCAGTGGGGTGCATAGGCTCCTACTGAGGGCTGGGCCACGCACATAGAAAACCTAAAGAAGCTGGGGGCTCCCAAAAGCAGCAATGGTGAAAATGTGATGAAGGACATGCTTCAAGGATCGTGGAAGTGATGCGATGCGCCGCGAATCTCATCTCAGTAGAGGGTCTTCTGTCTTCGGAATGGGTGTAATCGTTAAATCATGTGCCAATGGTATTTATTCAAGATGTCAACTCGTACTCCACTCTGGAGTGCCCAGGCCGGTGCTGAGGGCTGGTGGTGGCCTTGCTGCACCCCTCACGTTCACGATGCTGAGTTAGGGTTCGCATTTGGGTGCTCGTGGCAGCTTAGAGAAACGCAGCTCTGTCGCTTCCTTGCAGGAAGGAAAGAGACGATGGGAGGCAGGGGTCCGTGAGACACCAACTCAGGGCACAGTGCACTGCTTGCCGGGGACAACCTGAGGAAGTCATGCCCCGGTGCCCAGGGAAAGTGGACAGACTTTCGGGGTGGGGGTCTCCTGGAGCTGTTGGTTGGGTCTGTTGAACGCTCTGAAACTCTGAAGCCGTTGCTCACAGTGAACTGCTGGTACTTTTGGTTGGCACATGGCAGGTACACAGGCAGAGTGGGAGATGCAGGCATCTCAGAGCATATCCAGAACTGTGCTGTTGAGCAACTTCTTCACCTTGTACTGGTGAGTTATGTTATTAAAGACCTGACACAAGGTACACCAAAATCCAGAGGAGACTTTATGCGGCGCTCAGTGTGCTTCGGATTGGGCTTTAACATCCCAGTTACTAATTCACAGCTATCGCGTTCCCTTTCCACACCAAACATCCACTAACATCAGCCCATATTGCCTGCAACAGCCCCCTGCCCCTGCCACCCCGCCGAGCTCACAGCAGTGGGGCTGCGGGGCTGCCCCGCTGCCTGCTGCAGGTGCAACCCATTTCTCAGAGCACCCAGAAAAATTCACCCTATCTCCATGCACAGTTTGAAACAGTAGTGGATCAACGAGAAAACCAGAAAAGCTTTCTGCAAATTTAAGAGTCTGAGAGATTATTTTGTTTAAAAAAAAAAGAGAGAAATCAAGTGAAATGAGCCTAAGAAAGACTTACCTTGCATTTAGACCTGGATTTTGGTTTGTGCTGTTTTTCCTCTCCATTCTCCTGCACACATATGGGGGGGGGGGGGGGGGAAATAAGAGCTCTAAGAAGTGTAATTGATGGCAAAAGAGGTCCAAATGTGTGCACCAGATCCAGACGCTCTCCAAAATGTAATCCTTGTTTGTCTATATGATGGGAATAATAGCCTTCCTCACAGGGGTACTGGGAAGATCAATAAATAGTTAATGCTGGTCTAGGGAAATGCATGATGCCTGCAGTGTAAATCAGAAGTAACCCATTGAAATGCATGTAGTTACATATGGATAGACCCAGTCTAAAAATGAGCAGATGCAATTTCCTAAAAGAAAAGCGCTAGTTACCCTGTAAACATTTTCTCCTGTGTATGGGGCAGAGAGTGGACAAGATTCTCTGCTGGTGTAAATCTGCATCGTTTCATTGATACCACTGGAAATGTGTCAGTTTAAGCAAGAGCAGGCTCCAGCCCGTGATATCTGCCAGTCACGCAGCCTTTACCCATGCACTCTCCCAATTCAGGTTTGAAAAATCTACATTTTAGAGCCCCTAGTATCTCATCAGTCCTGTATTTTCAACAAATTAGAACAGGCAACACAAATGTGAGGGTTAGTTTTTAAATGTTCCTGTATTTTTCAGCTGTCATGCCCACAAAGTCTCATACTAAGTATTGCATAGTTACCCTGGAGAAAATACCAGCTCCCTACCCACAAGGCCAGCTTCTTCAAAGGAAAGCACGTACGGCTTCAGTGCAGACGCCTCTCATCATCTCTCTGAAGTGTGTTCATGATGCTCTATACCACCTCATAATATTAGAGAGTAACATAGCAATTTCTGTGGTGCAATAAATTCTAGTCAAGAAATCAAATGCTAAGGGATAGTAATTAAACTGGAGCATCTGTGAAAGGTGCTCAGTGGAGATGAGGTGTGAAGGCAGTGTTTCACTTGGGGCCAGCCAGCCAGCGGGGCTGAGTCCGCACATCCCCTGGGTGCTCAAAGAGAGGCAGGTTAGGGCCCACAAAAGGCATTTTTGCCACAAGCAAGCCAGTCTCCAAGGAGATAAAGGAGCAAAAATTCCTGTGAATCTAAGCTGAGCCAAAGGAGTGTTGTAAAAGGGAGATAAGGAGAATTTAAACAAATTGCAGCTTCCCGGTCCAAGCAGAGCCAGCGAGCATTCAGCCCCTGTGCCTGGATTGGCTCCTGTGGTCCCCACAGCCTGGAAACATGATTAACGCCTACATATCTTGTAAGGGAAGAGAGAGGAGCGATTTCCAGTGGGCTTCTCCTTCTCCCCTTTTGTCTGAGTGGGAATTTGTCCGTATGTATTCCCTCAGGGAGCGGCGAGGGGGAGGTTTGCACGCGTGAGCGCAGAGGTGTGGATTGGAGATGTTGTGATCTCCTGAAAGGAGAGCAGGGCTGCTGTTTGATTTTATCCTTCCTGCTCAGGTGTGTGCACTCTGAGGGGAGGCTGGGAAGCAGGTATCAAACAGCTTAAAGGTGTTTTTCACAAAGCTTTCCTGTAGTGAAACCTCTTAGACTTATTAATGAAGAAGTAAGATTGTGTTTACAGAGGTCATCATCCCCTTGCCTGCTAATGCCCTTTTTTCCCTGCCATCCATTGTGTTTGCTCTCTGACTGTCACTGCTGCTCTGGCAGCCTGAGGCATGTGAGAAGGATGAAAAAGGGTGAGAAGGTGAACCCAAACCCACCTGAAGTATGGGCCAAGGGGTGCAACCAGGGCAAAGCACCAGCATCACTTCACCCTGGGACTGGCCCTGGAGCCAGGGTGAGGCAGCCCACAGGACATTGCTTCCCAGATGAGGAAGGAGGAGTGCGGCCACCAGCAGCACGAGTTTCCCACCGTCACAGCTGAGATGGAGCTTAGAGACACCACCTCGGGGACCGGGGAGGAAGAGCAGCCTCTCGCTCACTCTGTGGCGAAAGATAAGCCAGATTGCTTTTTTGTGGTGTGGGCATCTGTCTGCTGGCACCTGTCTTGCAACTTGCTAATTTCATATGAGGCTCAGAACCACCATCAGCCAGGAACAGCTTTCAATCGCTGCTAATCCAGGCTGTATTTGTACTGGCAACTGGGAGGTGGAAAGTAGTCTGTGTCCCTTCCTCAATTCAAATCCTTGGAGCTATCCAGTCCTCCTTGGGCTCTGAAGTTCATAAAACACGTGCCTATTAAAACATGTGGAGGTTTGCACTCATGTAGATAAGTGTGCAGTCGGAACGCATGCCCTTTTCTTGATTGACTCAGGAAAGAGAAATTTCTCTGACCTAGGAGAAATCCAGGAATTGCAGGTACAAGCAGTGTTTACATGCACATCAAACACCTGTTAATGACAGGGAAAAGATCTGAAGGGAAGCAGCAGAGGTCTTTAGCTGAGATGAACCGGTTGGATAGGCAGGGACCTACCGGCTTTCCTGCAGGAAAAGGAAACAGGAGGCAGAGAATAGGAGTGGAGGTGTGCATGCTGGGTAGGGAGAGGAAGAAAAGCCTGGCACATTCGCCGGTAGCAAATTGGGCTCCCGCATGGTCTAATTCCTGCTTCACCACAGACTGCTAACACAGCTTGGATAAAAAGGGAAAAAGGGAGAAAAAAATCTATGCAGGAGGCTGCAAGAGCACATAGAGTCTGTTCTGAGCTCCTTCCACAGGCAGACAGAAATCAATAAATCAATAGGAAATGTTCGCTGGCTGTAAAATGGGTAGAGAAGCCAGTGTCAAGCTGCTTTAAGATGGATGGACAGTAGGTTTGCAGTGTACAGAAAGGCTAGAGGTGACTATCACCTTGAGGTGGGATCAGCGGCCAGCAGCCCAGCAAGGCTTTGAACCTCGAGTTTATGATTAAGGGCCAGGGCACAGATTGCAATACTCCTGTGTCCCCTGCACAGCCCGCTCAGGGCTTCGCTGGCCCTCCTCCTCGGCGCCACCAGTATGCTGGCGGCCGGGGCCCAGCAGCTGCAGGTGCTGGCCCTACTGTGCCACTTCATTGAAGTTGAGGCTAAAGAAGACTGAATAAAAATTGACTAGATGCCTGGTAGTAGTGAGGATTGATTGACGACGGGCAGGGGTTTTCTACCCCACAGTTGGATTTTTTTCCTTTCTATAAAGTTTTTGACATAATGTAGGCAGCGACTCCTATTCAGACTTCTGCACCTCCGTTCTCTCCCTAATGAGACAAGCCCAGGGACATGAAGCAGGGCTAAAGATGCTTAGGGAAAGCTGGCATGAGTGGCATCCTTCTTTTGTTTTAAAGGCACAATATCTGCAAGGGGTGGGACAGCTGGGCTTGCAGCAGGCTCGCTGTGCGCCTCCACGTGCCCATTCAGGTCCAGAGGGTGGCCACCGTTCAATGGGCATTTTTCAAACCCAGAGATGATTTTCACTGTAGCGTGGCTCCTGCAGAGAGAGACAAGCAATCTAGCTTCAGGCTTCCCCACTTCCACTCCCCTCCAGGACCTGCGTTTCTTTCAGTCTCCATGCACTGCTGCTTATCCTCTTCTTTGAGGACAGACAGGCCCTCTTAACCTCTTGTAACTGAGACTCTCTCTCTCATAGCCCTCAGAAGCAATGGATTTGGGGCCAGCTGCTCGCTTTTGCCAGGAAAGACTCTTTGCAATGCAGTCATTGCTGCACATGCATTAGGCATTACACTACATTAAATTACTATATTATTATACAGTTACATATATATTGGTCTGCTTAAAGGTGTGCCTGCTGCCAGGCTGCTGTAGGGAGTCTGCCACACTGCATGGACTTCGACTCAGCCTCTTCAGAATAAAACCCCAGAATTGTCCTTTTTCACTACTCGTGTTCAGAACAGATACGCTTTATTACAAACATATTTTATGCTTCTGGGCTAGGTACACCAGTGCTGAGAAAAGCCAGACTTTTCCATCTGAACACGCTCCCTGTGCTGCTGCCGATGTATGGTGCAATCCACGTAGACACTTCAAGGCCAATTCCTTTTACCTGGGGCAACAGCAGATGCATCAGCAGCTGGTGATACCGGAGTCAAGCACTGAACTTTAGAGTCCTTCATCTTACGTGAGGTCATTCTGTACTCATGCCATGAACACTTGGATATTATACTGAGAAGCAGAGAAGGTTTTGTTCAAAAAAGCTGTATTTGGTGAAGTGGGCCCTGACACAGATTATATGCATATTGCTAGGACCTGATACCAGTTTGGGCATTTTTTTTCAAAGATGCCCATTTCTACCAAAACTTTCTGAAAAAATAAGTCAGCTGCAGCCAGTTATGAGAATCAATGTACAGAAAGAGAAGTTTAGACCTCTGCAGTTAAACTTCTTAGCAAAGTTATACACCACGGAATAAAGGCTCTTCTAGGGGAAGTGGCAGGCACCTTTAACTTCAGGTGCAACCATTAGGAGACACACACACCTGCACAGGCACCATAAAATAAGCAGAGGCTGAAGGAGGGATTATCAGCCTGAGCACATCATCTCCTTGTTCAGCAGCTGTTTCTAAGGTAAGGAGAACTTTGTCTTTCTCTCAAGCATGATTGTTTTGTAGATTTTTTAGTTCATCTGTAGTAGAGGGGAGGACTTGTAATGAAAAATTCATTAAATTAGTTACTTTTGTTCTGTTTTCAAATTACTTGGAAATAGATGTTGACTTTGATTGATTTGTTTGTAGCTTGAAGTGGTGCTATGCTTTTGTGCAAACAGGGTTTATCCTGTAGTTGGCTTTACTACGAATCTCCGCTGCGTCTGCTGTCCTTGTCATCAGTTATGCTTGGTGAATTCACAGTGCAAGCTGTAGGGCATACTTTCTGGGTCGCTCACAATAATTTCAATTCCATAGGTGCTTCTTAAAGCAAAATATTTAATTTATAGGAAACTAAAAAACAAATGTCAACATAAAAATTATTTGAATAACTAGTTGCAGAGCCTTGTTTTTTCTGTGCTATACTCGCTTAGACATGAGCGTTTCTCAGGTTTAGCAGAAGTATTTGCAGATTTAGACACAGAACTTGAAATGAGCCTGTTAAGCAGAGTGCCACTGGGAGTAAATAGTTCTGTGTCAGTGTTGGGAGTCTACTTGTGATGTCTCATTAGAAGGTCGGGGCCTTAGTTTTTCTGTTCATTACAAAATAGCTGCAAATCCCTCAATAATGTAGGGCACCTCTTGTCTCAATTTGGTTAAAGCCTACTTATATTTCTTTTTAAACTCCTGTTATTTTTAAGTTAGGAAATAGGAGAGAGTAAAACCCCTTTCATTAACCTTTCTTTCATAAATCTCATCATGAATATTTTTCTTCTCCCAAATCATTAAGCAATATTGAAGTAAAGTGAAAACTGCAGGGGGGGTGGTATATTTTAAATTATTGTTTACATTTTGGACTTTATTTTTTTAAAATGCTATCAATATTTTCAGTAAAACTAAATTTCTGTCAAACACATCCATTCTGTTTTTAAAAAACACTTTTCAATACTAGAAATGACTGATAAAACATTTCAGTGGCTAGTTTTATTTTAATATATAAATAATTATTAGGAAATTAGGTCATTTCCTTGCAAAAGTAATGAAAGAGATTTTGTGTCCCTTGGTACAGAGAGGAAACAATATAGCAGGAGCAAACATTTCATATCTTGAGTAACAAGGAGATGGCACACAGTTATCCGGTGCGTAACAAGAAGGTGTTTGTAATTCACTCATCCCACGTAATCTTTCCTCACCTGCTGCAGTTCCGCACCAGCCTCACACAAACAGCAAATCACCTTGTTTCTCTTAACTGGCAGCTCTCCTCCTATTGTTGTTTTTCGTGTTTTTATTTTTCCAATTATTTTATTGGTGTGTGGTGCCTAGAAGCCCAGCAAAGGGTTTGTTGTGCTAGGATCCCACACGGTGTTTGTCCCTGCTTAGCATAAGAAAGCCAAGGCACATCCCTAATTGTGCAGCATCAGGGAGCATCCCTGACGCACGCCTCACCGCACACCTCACCGGCACTTCCAAAATCAAGCCAGGAGCTCTTCAGGCTGAGACAACGCTTTCCTCTTGAGATTACTCAGCTTCATAATGGGTGTCAATAATTTCCCTCTCCAGCTCATCCTACGGAATTCACCGCTCTAGCACTGGAGCCCCTGTAAACAGCAGGTCCAAAGCGTCACGCCAAGCCCAAGGCTGGCCCTGCACCTCGCCCAGGGGGATCCTGCTCCCCGCAGCCCCTGCCAGAGCAGCATGCAAGGCAGCGCGGCTGAGCCAGCCCAATGGCTTGCCCTTGCAAGAGCCGTGTTTGGAAAGCCATGGCACTGCAGCACGGGTCACCCTTGCCTACCTCTGTGCTGTGCGCCCGCCGGCATAGGCAGAGGTGGGAAACTGGCTGACTCTGATGCAATCATAAAAAACATGGTCTCCTCAGGGTATATCTTGCTGTTAAGGACCTAGTTTTGACTCACAAATGGTTCGGCATTGCTGGTAACACCAAAGCCAGAAATACAGTAGCCTTTCTGCACAATGGGGGTGCCGTGCTTTTGGTGAATAACATCTGATGCTTAGACAAGCAGACGGTCCTGCAATGACTCTCTCCCTCAAGTTTCCCTCCACCTCCCTTCCCCCAGACCCCACTTGCTGACGCCATTTGCCTGGGACTGGAGGTGTCTGTGAGCTCTGAAAATTGGATCACAGGGATAGCTCTTCACCAGCCCTGGTCACGCTGACGGCAAGACTCAGTTGATCAATACTCTGTGTGACACTTTCAGAATTCATTGGAAATGATGTCCTTTTGGAATGACACCCGCATTTTATCAAGGGCAGCTCCAACAGGAAAGCACCAAGTGTGTTTTTGCAAGATACGTTTTGTTAGTAGTAAACTTCACTTTATTTGTAAAGTTCTCTGTATTTGGGATTTCTCCATCCCTCCCTTCAACCTCCCTTTTGAAGAGGGCAGAGATTTAATCTTTAAAGGTAGCTTTGTAGCCTGACATTTAGAGTGTGAGCTGTTTCTAAGCCTGATGTTTATTATGACATATGGCCTCTTCATGTAAAAAAAACAGTAAGCCTTGGGGGAGAATTTAAAATGTAGCCTGAGGCTTATAGCACACAGCCAAAAACTGATTCACAATTTTATCCAAAATATGACGGCCTCTGGTAAAACTATTGCTCTGCTGTGGATTCCCATGAAACTCCCTGGCGCTGCTATCTCAGAGCCAGTTCCTGTGGGTGGGACTACACAAGTCATTCAAAGCAATTCTGCAGAGCCGTTAATTGCTCGTGTTGACAGGCAGCGAAGCAGAATGTGCTTGCAGCTGGAGGCTTCAGGGGTGAGATATGCAGAGAGGGAGATATGGAAGAATCGTTGGGAATCTGTTTTGAAGGACTCAGAGAGAAATCGGTAACCTTTCCATTGAATGCCAGTATTGAAAAGGAATCCTGAGCCCTCCGATTTTGTGACTCCAAAGTAAATAGCTCTGGTTGCTGGAGGGGTTCGGGTGCTGTGTACCTGGCATCCTTTGGGGACTGCACAGCTTGGACTCAGAGGAGCCGGACTGGGTTTTAATTCTGTCCTTATCAAAACTAACGCCAGATGTACCGTTTGCACCTAGACTCAAACCCACCCAAAACGCACAGGAGATTCAGCCTTGATCAACTTAGTGAGAAAAAAGGGAAAAGCAATTTCCCAAAATATAATCCTGTTTAATTTGGGATTTACAACATTCACTGAGCTACACCTTGTTTGCAGCATGGCAAGTCTGTGGCCGGTTTAGCATGTGGGTAGTCCTCAAAAGAAGCGGAAAAAAGAAAGAGGCATCATCTGTGGACTTGAGACACATCTGCAGGGTACGGGTGCAGAAGCTCATGGCACAAAAGCAGTTAATGTGGGAAGATTCTTTCCAAAGACTTTTATGTTTTCACTCTATGTGCACGTCAAGCAGAAGAACTTGCTCTGCACTTCACTGCTGTGCCTCTCTAATGTGGCAGTTTCATCTGACTGTGGGGTAAAATCTTTCCTGGACTGGTGCACCACCGCCTGTCCAGACTTTCTGCACTACAGTGAATTTCACCAAAGTGAAAATGAACGTTGCAAGGTCCAAAAGTTCATGATAGGGGGAAAGAAAATATCAGAGGTGGACTATGGACTTATTAATCTGTCCGGTTGCCAGGAAACATCAGAACTGTCGTAAATTATTAGATAGCAGTTTATAAGGAAGTTTTCAGTTGCTAATCCTGCCCTTGTAATAGCACCTAATAGTTTCATTTACTTTGTTCTTAAGGAATGTGACCTGGCAAATCAGATAACTACTACCCTGAATTATAACATGAGGCTTGAATGGGCGAAACTAGATATAGAAATCAAAGTAACTATTGCCCGATTTTAAAAGTTAATTCCTGTAGCTCTGTATGCAGAAGTAACCCATCTTACTGGAAAATGTATCATCTGAGTGAGCCCTGCACGAGGGATAGCACTCTAAACTAAAATACCTGGGCTTTTAGTGCGAGGTATAGAGGTCGGAGCTTCTAGTTCTGGTCACCGCCAAGTAAATGGAAGCTTGTTCAGGTAAGGATTTCCGTTGCTTGTACAAGCATCCTCAGGCTAGAGGCAGCACCAAACTGGCTGGTCAGAGCATGTTATAGCTTGTCCCTTAATGCAGCTGCAAAAGACAGGAGTTTAGTGTGTCCCCATCCCTTAGTTTAACCTTAGCAGACTTTTATCTCCAGAGGTCTCTGATTCAACCTTTCCTCTTGGAGACCCCATAAATATTTGCAGAGTGTTGTGAACTATTAGAGCTGCTTCTCAAGAAAAAGGTAGTTTTGATGTGCCTAAAACTTGTGCATCTCCCTGATTTGGATGCCCTGTTTCTGGTGTGAGTTCCTTACTCCTTTTACCTTAGTTGATTTCTTACCAAGTTAACTTCAAGCAATCTAAAACCCTGAAAAATAAAAGCATAAGAGTATTCTCATGTCAAGAGTCTGTACTGCAAACCAGTTTCTGAACCAGTGTTACCGAGACTAAAGTTCTCCTTGTAGACAAATGGGTGGTACTTCCCCATGTGAATGCTTAGAGTTGAAGTTCCGCTGGACTCCAGTTTTGCAGTGGCTTGCCTAAGACCTGGTGGGAAAATTGGTAGGGTGGAGTGATAGTAGTGTAACTTTGCTATGAAAGTAGGCTGTCAGAATTGCAGGTTTACAGTCAAACTTTTCTTTGTAGAGAATTGAGAGCGATCTGTGGTATTTCTCTTTAATTGCTCAAATGGTCTGAATGCTGGTCATGGAAGCACCTGATACCCAAGCCTTTTATGAGGGGATTAATGAGCATGTCTACAAAGGTCCCAAACGGGCTATAAAAACATGAGGGAGAGAGAGAGAAAGAATAAGTATCTCGCAAGCATCTGAAACCTCCAGCTCACACATAATTGATGGGCAAGAGGCACCATGGTGTTTGTGGGAAGTGAAGGGGCTTTGCTACTCTTCTGGCATCAGTTTTTTACTAATTCTCATTTATGTTTTTCTCATAATGTTTTTCCTCCTGAAACGTTCTTAAACTGCAAACAAGTACTTGTTTTGTGACAGAGTGATTTGATAATGGTGCTCATTGCTGTCTCAGGTGGTTGGTTTGTGAGAAAGTTGGGTCAGATTTTGTGAGTCTTTGAGCCTTTAGTCCAGGAGTATCGACAGTAGCACAAACCACATAGAGCAAATACAATGTAGAGTAGAACAACAAGAGGTTGAAGGTGCTATTGTACTCAGGGCCTTTCAAAAATACCCAGGAGTCTTCGAAGAGTCTGGTATCTCGAGACAAGCTGGAGCATATAGGCAGATGGGTGTCATGTTGCACGTCCCCCCATGATGGCACGGCCATCACTTCTCGTACTTAAGGATAGCATCAGGAATTTCATTCCCAACCTGTATCCAACAAAGCAACAGGAAAAGAAAAAAAGAACTGACTAAACTAGCATGTTCCTAAAACAGAGATGTAAGAATGCCACATTTTGTATCCCAACTGGCTAATTTCATAAAAAACAATTAATTTGGTGCGAGGTTGAGGTGAACTGGAACACAGCACATATACACCATTGTCATCCCTGCAGACTGAGAGAAATGAGTTTCAAAAAGACGTGGCTCTGTGGCTGCTATTGACTTCAGCATCTATTAAAATCAGGAACAGTTTTACCATTAGCTTAAACAGATTCAAGGGAAGGTCCAGCATAACAAAGCAGGTTCTGCAAATATTTTCTTTATCATGAGAGCTACATGCGTTTCACATACTTTTAAACACTTAGACTTACGTACACTAGAACCCTTAAGTTCTGAACATACTCTCAGTGAAAAATACCTTAAATCTCCTGATGGTGTGTCCTGTATAACTGACCAAAATGTTGGTAGCAAAGTGAGGCTTTTAGGCTTAAAGTGCAAGGAATCTTTGAGTCCTGCTGAGGTTTAATGAGTTAGGATTCTAAGCTGATTCAGCTCTTAAACAGTCTGATCGTTAGTGCTGTATCATCTGTCACCTTTGGGTGATAATTAGAAAAAGAAAGTCAATAACAATAGTACATAACACTACTTTACCAAGATTTAAACAAGTTGTAATATTGTTGAACATCTATTGATGAGTCCAAATGTGCCACAGGCTATTGAGCACAAAGAGTGCTTTGATGTGATGTTTTCCATTATTAATTTGATGTGGTGGAGTTTGTAGAAGTGAGAACATTTGTTTTCATTTTATTACACGTAGGAAGAGACTGAGATACTTTACATATTCATTTTCTTTTTTCTATTGTTTATTCTACTAAAGCTTTTAAGGAACAGGCACAGAAGAAAAAAAATAGGAAAATTATTGTTCTGACTCAGTTAATAACATCAGACTGTTCATTTACCATATTTCTGATTTGTTTTGATTTTTATTGATTTATTTGACCTCCAAAATACACATCCTATATGTACGGTAGCATCCCCTAGATGACAGGGAAAAATTTAAGCGGAACCGTTTTTTCCCCAGAATAGATCAGGCTCTCAGGAACTCACCGCAGTGATACAACACGGGTCAGGATTCATTATGGCATTACTTCAGCAATCCGGATGTTGGGCCTGATGTGCATGAGATACCCCAGTAATGCAGTGGTCAGTTATTGTTTCTTATTGACCACTTCCTCATCTGCCTGTTGGTTCTTCCTTTGAGTGATTCAACTCTGCTGTAAAGAGCACAATTATGGAAATCTCTAAAGAGTGAGCCTTTTGGCGTCTCTTTCATTGCCTTGTTTTGTCTAATTAATCCCTTAATGAAAACTCTTTCCCTTCCTCTAGTCTGTCCTCTTTATGCTTCTTGCAACCACAGTATGTCAACGCTCCAGTCATGGACCTGCAAAACGCAGTGTTGCTTAGTTGATGTTTTGTAGTGATTTAAACAGGAAAGTTGTTAAGCCAAAAATAGAACAATGTACAGAAAGTATCCGAGCAGAAGAGAAATGCCTTTGCAGATTGACTAGGTCCTTTCAAAGAAGCGCAGCCGAGACAAGCTGTTTTCATCTCATGCCTGGAAATAACCGTATGCAGCACACTTGAAAGAAGTTCTAAATCTCTCAGACCTGCGAGGCATGTTTTTCCTTAGCAGTTAAATGAAGATATTTTACTTCTCCTCCCTCCTGCTTGGGAAGAATGGTATCAGGCCTGCTTGGGACCCTGCAAAACATCAGCTAGTCCTGGCTAAACCACACAGATATTTTGTGTGGTGGCATCAACAGCTGGACTAGGAGCTTCGTCTTGGGGGTCAATGGCATCTAGCAGCCATATTGCTGATTAAAATTCCAAGATGTGAAACTAAACTCAAAGGGTTCAGTTCTGAAATCAGTTACATTTTTGACAAGAACCACCCCATACTTCATCTCTTTTTCAAGGTTGCTCAGTACAGGAGCAACCGCAGCTAAGCAATTAAACAGTAACACACAATGTCTCAGGCTAACATTAATAAAACATTAAAAACGGGAATTGTTCATATAAAATATTGAGGCACTACATGCTGCCATTCTCAGTATGAGGTAGAAGCACTTTACACAGATCAATTGCTTACCTATAAAATGTAAAGGGGAGCCCAAGATGAAAATGTAAACCTGGGTTCAGCCTGGGTTTTAAATTCCCAAAATGTTTTGGGATCTTTAAAATAGGGGTTCCTCTTCAAGTTGTCTCACTACTTTAAAACAAAACGATGCATTTCATAGGCACTGGGGAGAGGTGAAAGATGGAGCTAAAAGCTACTTGGTTCTTTCCAGTGGCCAAATGTCCAGTTTTAGTGAATGGAGATCAATGAAAAGCAGGAAGTTGCATCAGTAAAATATAAACCATGCTGTCTCAAGCTTTGGTTATCTACAAATCTGTGACACTCAGCCTGTTCACATATGCCACTACACACAGAAGCAAGGCAGCACAATTGCTTCCCAGCACTCTGATCTGGTGAGTCCCATTTATTATACGTTGCACTGAGATGTTTCCCAGACAAGGTATCCACTGCTAAATGTGGCTGCAAAGTCCACGTCTTGGACAAGGGGCAGAGAAAGGTGATTGCGCTCTCCTCCTGATAAGTAAACTCTACGTAATCCTCAAGGATGATAAAATTTGTCTAAAGTCCAGAATCTGGGTCAGATTATTGGTTACCTCGATGGTGGTTACATCAATAACGATGTGGACCTCAGACTTGAAAACTTAAAATATTCTTTGACGTGACTTTTTTTAAATGTATATGTCAAAATAAATAACTATGTCTTCAAACCTTCATAAACCTGAAGGGCCTCCATTTCCACACAGGCCAGGCTTAACCATCTCTAAATGAAAACCTACTTTAAAATATTACTGCAGGAAGTGTTAACCTATCAAGGTACCCAGCATTAGATTATAGCAGCCTTCCTAATTATTATAAAGAAAAAAATCTATACTCTTGCATATCTCAAGTTTATAGGCTCTGTGTCAACCACCCCTACAGACTGATGACCCCTCTATTACTCCAATCTCTAAACAAATGATTCGGGATTATCTTTTGCACCCCCAACCATTTTGCAGCTGGAAAGCTTAGCCAAGCACCAGGCTCAGCGAGCTGCCCAGTGCAGAGCTGCCCCGGACAGGAGGCAGAGCGTGGCAGGAGGGCAGCAAGGCCACGCGCACCATGCTGTGGCTGACCTACTTCCTCCCCGTGGCTTTGGCAGTAAAGAACCAAGTTCACGAGCAACTGCCTCACAGCTCCGTGTTTCACAGCCCTCTCTGCAGTGGCTAAAGCTAAGCCTGAATTTAAAACTGCTGTACCCGAGTGAAACTAAGCAAAACATCACTTATCGGGCTGGATATAGGCCAGAATCCTTGGAAACGGGTTGCGGGATCTGTAATGAACTCAGCAATTTAGTTCCCTTCACATCAGTCACCCGCCTGACCTGCTCACCGGGGCAGCACTGGCACTCAGTGCCAGGTAGCGATGCTGTGCAGGGAAGAGCAGAGGAATGTTGTCTTGGGGACCTGCTGGTAGTTCTCCCCAGCGCACTGGGTTTGCCTGCATGACCAAGCACCTGATGTCTGTCCACTTGGTTTGTGAACCTGCAGCGTTGGCTGGCGAAGCAGTAGTATCAACAGAGCAATAAGTAGCTTTCCAGATAAATGAGAGTTTCTCGTATTAAGCAAATGTCTTGCGTGTGTATTTAGCATTATTAAGATATTGTTGTTGTTTAGCATTATTAATTATATGTTGTTTCGTTTGTGGGTTTTTTGCCACTTAATGCTTTTCCACTTTGAAAACCCACCAAAGGCGGTGCTTGGAGTCGGTTCCATCTCAAACTTCCCAGCCAAACGTTATGGAAGGATCAGGTGGCTCCGTGCACATGCAATGCGTGCTGCTGGTAGGGAGGAAAGGGTTAAGCGCAGTTCACAGAGATTCTGTGCAGGGGGCAGAGCCCTGGGGGTGCACAGGACCCCTGCACAGCGGCACAGCTCCAGCAGAGCACTCGCCTCATTTTCTTGGTGATTCGGGATCCTGAATCATTAATTAGATCATTGATTAGTTAGTGCTCATGCAGTGCTCTCTGTTTTCAGCGTTGCATAAGAAGCAGGAATTTGTTTATTGATGTTTGTACTCCAGCTGTTCAAGTCACCTCCATGTTTTTCTGTTCTGTCCCTCTCCCTTCCTTAGACCTCCATGGGGCAGGGTTGGTCATGTGTGAATTAAATGTAAATGATAATGAAAACTGATTGAAATTCCATCTGCATATTCCTACTTGCCCTTTACCTCACCCGGGAACTGCTCAGGCTATCCTCTTCCTCTGGGGCCAGCACAAGTGCAGGTCGCCAACCAACTTTAGAAACTATGGTTTTTCTATTACAAATTGTTTGGCAGCTCCGAGGGACTGAAACAACCCAAAAGTGACTCTCAACAAGTCTTTTTATTTGGAATAGTTATATGTCAGTATGCAATAAGCAGCAACTCACTGTCGGAGCGTTGTGTGGTTCTGCACAGATGTGTGCTGTAGGAGGAACTTCTTCCCGTGTCTTGCTCCTGGTGTACTTTTTGCTAGAGATTTTTCTTTTAAAACTGTGTGGATTTGCAGGTAACATTCGGAAACCATTTCTTTTATTGTTGTTTTTGCAGTTTTCCTTGTAGTTCATTGATTTTTGTCCAAACCAAAATCTCAAAGCCAATCTCTGTGGCTGTCAGCCCATTTAGCTGAGGAGGAAAGTCCACCAACTTCTGTAAATAGAGACAACAGTATGTGGCCCTGCAGTCTGTTGTAACTCAGGGCTTGCTTGGTGAGGCTTTGTGCTCAGCCCTAGCTCCAAATAGCCGGGGGGGCGCTGCTGACAGGACCTCTTCTCTGGGGCAGCGTGAGCAGTGCTGAGCAGCCGTATCAAATCCTAGTGCAATAGCCCTCACACTGTACTGTTGTACTGCTCTGTATTAAAATGACCAGTGTCAGCAGCACTTTGTAAAGCAATAAGAACACTGCACGCTCTGAAGACTTTTTTGGATCCACCTTAAAATCTAACAACTTTTAAAAAAAAAAACAACCTTGCCAATATTTGTACTTTGAATTTTTAAATTTTTTTTTGAAGGAGGTGTGGTTAGAAATGCCAAAGCACAGTTTGACTGAGGGCTCATATTCTGTCACCCCTGGGCAAAGAGGAAGGCAAGAAAGCTGCTCTGCAAAGTGGGCGCTTGTCGTAGCGATCAGGTTTGCTTTGCTGTTAGTTAGATGTGAGATGGAGGCAGGCAGCCGGTGCTATGTCTTGCTGCTTGTGTTCATGTTCACTGGCTAGCCCTTGTGACAGACTTCCACCCCAGAGATGAACCTTAGCGCAGGGCTAGGGGCTGCAAGCACAGCGGCCTCAGCATGATTCGCTTCCCCCTTCAGAGCCTTTCTTCTTGCCATTAGCAAACTCGCAAACCCCAACAACTGCCAAAACACTAGAGGCAGATGAAAGGAAGTGGGTCCATTTTCTCTAAACCAGCTCCATGACATTTTATGAACAGCCTTTTAACAGATCCAAAGCTATGAATATTTTCGTCTCTTCAGCTCAAGAATACCTTTTGAAGGCCAGCGGGGTCTGTAAGTGGGACAGAGATCAATGTAATCCCTTTCCCTGCCCCATCTAGAACCTCTCCTGGAGGGAGCCTTATCTGCTTCCATCCTCTGCCGCCAGCCTGACCCCCTTACTCCCCACGCAGGTTCTGAACAACTTCTCCCTTTCGCCAGGGATTATGTTTTTCTGTTACAATCAACACACTAAAAGGTCTGCAAGAGTAGTGTAGAGCTTTATGCTCTTTTTTTGGAAGAACAACGCCTTATGATAAATCTTCTTTGCTCACAGTAAACAGTAGCATATAACTCAACAGAAACTTTTATACTTACTTTCAAAGCTTTACATTGATAACTGTGGTTTCTATGACTACCACATAGTGGTATTCTGTGTTATTCCTCCATACTAGTGATTCACAGGGCAGAGAATGAAGACATTTGTGATCCCTTCAGTTATACATCAGCTGCAGCTATTAAAACTCAAGGAAGGCCATCAGTTAGTTTATAAAGCCATAGATGATGATGCTGTCTAATCCCCACCTGCAGACAGGTTCTAGTGGTAACCAAGTGTATAGGCTTTTTACACATTATAAATAATGTACAACCCTGGGCTTTGGACATGACTGTTTTTCTTAGAATGCCTTTTTCCTGGACCACCTCTTCTTCTGTCTTTGGTGCAGATAATGTAAAATAAAAGGGGAATTGCTAGAGATCTCAGTATAGTTCTTATAGTGTGTTTATTTTACTTCATTTTTAGAAGTAAAATAAAAAACCTTGTTATATTTTCTGATACCATATACAAAGACTTTGTCAGCAACTTCACTTTTTTCTTGGCAGTGTATATGATCTTGGAAATGTTTTCCTGTATTTTAGTTACAGTATGTATCCCGCCCCTTAGAGTCACTCTGTGGGAAAGGGCCTCCAAAAAAGGTATTTCTGCAAGCACAGACTGCATTAGGCAGGGAAGCTGTGTTGAAAAAGGGTGAAACAGAGCCCGGGCAGTTGTGAGACAGGCCATGCAATTTAACTTGCACAGAAATAACGAGCATGTGAAAAAAGAAGACTGAGTCTAAACACCCAGAAACAGGTAGAGAAAAGTAAGAAGTCAGGCAGCCTTCAGCCACCTTGCTGGCCGCGTATTGCCTAGGACTGACTTCTAAGAATCTCTGTTCTGAGAAAGACTGAAGAAATTCAAATACACGGTGCAAAAAGAGACAGAGATTTGTCATGGAGGGAAACTTCAGTTGAAATATGCAGGTTTCATTGTCCTAGCGACTGATGCCATGGATACCCAGATTCCCATCAGCCGAGTCCAGGCAAAGGCTGGTGTGCCATCTTCCAACCTTCCTACCAAAACCCAGAGTTCAGGAAGACCCTGAACTCTGTGAATTTATCATCCACCCGTTTATTGTTTGCCTCCCACATGCACCCAGAAGCTGCAGGAACTATCTGGGACCTGCGTGCCCTACATGCCGCGCAGACACAGCGTTACGGGTATCACGGTCTTAAAAACTTCTTGGCCCAGGTCCCTTGTTTGAGCACAACTAACAGGCCGACATGAAAGAGAGCACCATTTTTCTGTGTCCTCATCTTTTGACTGGTGGCTTGGCCATTTTTAAATGGAAAAGGTGTTTATACCACAGACAATTTTTACGCATCAGACCGAATGCAAATAACTTGCCTTCATTACATCTTTGTAGGAAGAAAAGGAATCTGCAGTGTCAGAAAAAGCTGTACAATACATTCTTTCGCATTGGGGGGAAAAAAGAAATAATTATATTGGTGACCCTTTAGGCTGCACACATCCAACCACTCATGGCTGATCTCAATGTCCCCTTCAGGTATGTCACCTTACCCAAGAAACTTATTCAAAAAATTCAAGAGTCTACATCAAGATGGTCCATGTTAAGTACGTTGAGAACGTCAAATATCAAACACAACTTTGTATTTAATGTAGACCAACACAGCCCTATTTCTGGCTTTATTAGAAATTTACTTGGCTTCGAGGGATCAGTTAGAGCTGAAGTTCTTGATATTCCTGCAGCAAGGTGAAATACGTGGGGTTTTTTTCTTTCCATCTCATAAAGAAGTTAAAATCTCGTAGACCCTTTTCCAGTAATCCTTGAGATCACATCTGCAACAGTTGTGGAGTAAAGTTCAGTGAAAATTCGCACTTCGAATTAAAAGCATATGTTACAGTCTTAAGAGAAAGCGGATGTGTACCTATGTCCATAGCAAAGTGGAGAAATGCAGAGGTATATGTCTGGACATTGATGCTCACCTGTCAGTGGCTGGTAAATCAAAGCATCTCCACTGAGGTCAGAGGCATAAAGGTGCAGCGGTGCCGGTGAAAGATTAAACTGGACCCACATAGCCCATTAAATGACTCGAATAACAGAAAGTCCAAACTTGGAAAAACTCTCTAGTTTTTTTCCTGATGTGAACTTATTGATATACCTCAAAACCAGAACTTATTCAAAGAGCTGCTTTACAGAACAAGCACTAGGAGCTTCTTAAACTTGGATCATTTCAGCTTTCTTAGAAGGAAATTAAAATGGTTTTTCCTGGGTAGGAGCAACGCCAAACCGGCAACAACTATCTCATTTCTGTTTCATAATTTTGAGGTGTAGAGGATACTTGGGGAGGCAGGTCCCCAGCCCCAAGGAGCAGATGCAGCCCCTGGGCAGCTTGTTGTCCTGGAGTGGCTGGGGCACATCTCCAGAGACTTGCAGCCTTCTGCAAACTGGGCTTGCCCTGGCCTGGGGGGGCATAGCCATTTCCCAGCTTTCCCTCTGCCCATCTCACCCTGCATCCTTTGGGAAAATGCTTCACCAAGACACTAGTTTTTCTTGGCTAAAAGCACCAAACCCCACCGCTGCCTCCCCAGGTATTTATTCGATGTCTGTTTTGGAAGTGACAGATGGGAGAGAATGAAAAAGAAGAAAACGCTGACTCTTTCTCAAATCTGGAATTGCAATCTTGTAACTGTCTTCATTTAACACTAAATGGTTGTAATTTTTATGGATTTACATCTGTGCTATATCGCTCTCTGTTTATGTTCTGTGTTAATACACTCAATCTTGCCCACGTTTGCATTCTGCAAACAATATACTGCCGGAAGGTGTATGTTTGATCGGACTCCTGTTCATCCTATTTTGTAGTTAATAAAATGGACCGTGTTATCCAGGAATATTCTTAATTCCACATGAATACTCGTGAGTGCTTGTGTGGGGTCAAATATTTCCTAGGAGCATTGCATTGACCAGAATATATCTAAATGTTCAAGAAACTACTTTCAGGGCCATTCAGGTATTGTTTCACTGTGGCTTCCTTCAGCAGGAGAAAAAACAAGAGACAAATGATGGGATCTCTCACCACAAAAGCAAGCAGAGAGGCAAGCTGGAGTGGGCAGCAGCTGCCTCCGGCCTCCCTCTGCTCTTTTCCCAGTGGGCTGTGATGTGTGACCTTGTATTTCTATGGGGGTACACCCGCTGCACCAATGTGCTTGTTGTATGGCAGGGCAAGGAGTCAAAGATTGTTACCTGTTGCCCCAAACTTACCTGCCCTTGTGGGTAGACACGTGGCAGCCCTGGAGATATGCGCTTGCTCCCTCGCACAGCAGCTGCCCTTCCTTGGCGCAGCTCCGTACCCTCCACCTCTGAATAATGATCTTGTTTCTAAAGGGGAATGTGTAATAGGGAAAAGGAGATGGCCAGAACTCAAATGAAGGAGAAAAAAAGAGCAGATGAATCAATTTTGGGATGTTCTTTTGATGCTCTTGCCCTCTATTTCCCTAGTCTTCTTCCAAGCTCTCTGCAGTTATTTCGGTGTGGGTGCTGCTAGCCACATGGTTAAGATTCAGCTCGCAAAAAGATATGCTTGCAGCAAGGAAGACTTACCCTTTAACCTTTAGCAGCCATTTCCTCTGAAAAGCACAAGTTTCATTTTCGCTTACAGTGAAAAACATGGGGAGGGGGAAGGGGAAGAGAACCTCATCTCTCTGTGGAACAGCCAAGCGCTCCTATTTTCATCCTCTGCTCCAAACTTTTCACGTAGCTGTTTTTGCATTATGCAGTGTGCCCTGAGGAAAGAGATCTGGCAGAAAAAGCAAATGCAAACTCTCTCATTAGTCTTGAAAGACCTGTTCTTGAGCGTTTGGGGTCAATCCCCTTCAGCAGGTTCATTTTTCTTCATTGTAGTTTCATGAATTTGGCCATAAGCAAAAAGCAGGCTTTAGTTTTTTAAAAAATATATATATATATAGTATTCGTTAAACAAAACTGAAAATTGCATGCCACACAGAGAAGTCGGGAAGGCAGGAGATCCACACCCCTGCAATATATCCAAACATTTTGCAAACAATGTACTGTAGCACCAGCAGCCAATGGGGTGTGCTTTCACCTGGGGTAAATCCACGTAACTCATGCTAGGAGTTCTAAAAACATGACAAAGAAGAGATCTTTTCACTTTAAACTCTCTCACTCAAGTGCCTTTCTGCCTAGAAAATATGCTGCTTTTTTTCTTTTTCCCTTTCGTTCTGACATGAAAGATGGGTATCAGGACTATCAGCTTTACCTCATGTCAGTGATTTTGAATTTGGCTCATCTTTCTAGTGGTCAAAAATTGTTACCAAGAGAGAAAAGTTCAGTTGCCTGTTTGTTGTAAGTACAAAAGGAGGCTGAAACTCCCATCCCTGTTGCCTGCTGAGCTCTGTTCTTCCTCCCTGGAGGTTCCCCAGGCATAGCAATGTGTATGGTGATGGTGCAAGATGATGAACTCCCACATCACCCTCATCTTCGCCACAGCATTTTTGTGGATAAAAGTGAGTGGTTTCTAGTTTTGTCAATCTGCGTTCTTCCACAACAATCAAAATGGCTTAAATAAACCAACAACTTTTCTTCCCTTAGCCAATTGTCCGCTTTCAACTTGCCAAGTCCCAAGGCCTGATCCTCCAGCTCAAAAGCATACAAGCTTCTCCTGTCCTGCAGCCTGCCTGGTCTCAGTGCTGCCTGGAGAAGGGCAGTCAGCACTACCCTGCCTCACCGCAGGGCTGCGGCGACGGTGGGTGCCCCATGCCGGGGCTCTCACTCCCTGTGCCACAGGGGCCCTCCTCCAGCAGCATCACAGCCCCAGGCCTGGCACCCCTGAGCCACCATCTGCCTTCCCTGGGCTGCCTCCTGCTCCACCACGGCATTTTTCGAGCATTTGTACGTTTTTAAGTTGAGTTTTTAGGCGCCTACCTTCCTATAAAAGCATTTTAAATTATTTTCAAATGAAAAGTCCATGATCTTATAAAATATTTCTCTTTCAAACTTTTTGTTCGAACAAGTATCATCACATATTCTCATTCTCACCAACTGATGACCTGAATAGAGCTGCTGGTCCACTGACTAGAAGGACATTGCTCAGTCACCAGCCTCCTATCGCACACAGGTTTTAGGGATGGCAGCTCTCGCAACCCTTCTCAGCCCCCCTAAGCCCTCTGCTCTTTTTGTGGAGGTCAGCAGGGCAGAGCATCCCCTCCTAGAAAACAAAGGCTGCTGAAAACAATGCTGTTGCCAGTACCTTTCACGAGGTGTCATTGTATACCAATACGCATATAAACCACACACTATCAGACGAAATAAGAAGATATCACAGTAAGCAAGATGAAGAGATTTGACTGAAAATAAAAAAGTTACTGGTGAAATATGAATACATGAGAAATTTGCTCAATATATTGTGAACTGGGAGAGAAGTATGAATTCTTGCAGTCTTTTTTTTTTAAAAGGAAAATGCAATAGTGAATTCTCCTATCAAAGTAAGCGTAAATGAAGCAGTTGTATGGGATAAAGGTGTAAAGGAGGGAGTCGGGTGTGTGAGAAGGAAGAGTGCATAATGTATTAGCATCAGCAACATAGCCTGATGGGTGAAGGCTTTTATACTACCTCCTTATTGATAAGGATTTCAACCAGCAGTAAAAAACTGCTCTTGACACTCATCTGTAGGGAAAAATATCCACGTAGTCTTTGCCGTACGACCAATTAGCCTGTGAAAGCAGCTGGGGGGAGGGGGGAGGCCTGGGATATAAATGCAGGATGCATCCACACTTGATTACTCTAATGAAATGTCCATTGATTCCTATAGATTAATGTGAGAAGAACGGCAGCTGCGGAGTGGCTAACACCTCTAGGTCAGCAGCTCTGTGTGTGTGTGCGTCAGTAATGGAGGGGGCAGTGCACAGCCTGACCAAGGTAGACCGGAGTGGGCGAGCCTGGCTGCAGAGGGAGAGGTGGCTGAGGTGCGGGGATGTGACAGCCGGCAACAGGGAAGGTCCGCGGGAGGCCGCAGCGAGGGGCTGCGGGGACAGCGTGGTTCCTCCCCGCCTCGCTCGGCGCCACTGCCCCTCGCTCCGGTTTGACTTTGCTGTAAGGCAGGCTGAGCTCACAGGTCATCTGGTTTTGTTAGATTAATTTGATTCAGCATGTAGGAATAGAGGGCTGAGCAGGCTAATGGCTCTCTGCAGGTGACATTGGGGATGGTCAGTGCCTGCGTCCTCCTCCCCATCCCTGTGGCTGCAAAAGAGGAATCACCAGCGAGGGGGTCCCTCTGTGCCAGGGCTGCCGGCAGCACCGTGCTAACCGCACCACAGCCCCCACACCCAGCACTGCCGCTCTCCAGCAATTTCTTCACGTCTCGCATACAAATCCCTTATCTCTTGCTCCACGTCATGTAGAAGGACTTAATTACGATAAGGGGCAAGGGACTTACTGAGTGACTGCAGTGCGTGGTGTGAGGCTGTTTTTATTGTGCAGGGACTAGTGTTACTGGGGACTCTGCCATAATTGGCACAACAGATGCACCTTATCCTCTCGCGCTGTAACCCTGGCATTTTGTCATTGAACGTGATGTGCAGGCATCAACCTGCCTCCTGTGCAAGGGAAACCTAGAGGAGCAACCCCACAGTGCGAGATCGGAGCTGTAAATTGCCCTGAGGGAAGAGGCTGATGTGAAAATATAAAGCAGTAAAATATTTAGGCTGGGATTCCTGAAGTGAAATTTCAAACAAAACAAAAATGTCTCTGGGCCAGGTTCTCACTGAGATAGTATCCAACAGTTATATGGGTCATCTGGTTCTTCTGGTCCTGGTAGAGGAAGATCTGGCTCTGTTACTTATTACTGAGGATGAGGAGTCTTGTAGCTGTGTTGCATTTTGAGGAGAGTTTGATGTTTTCAGTTAAGAACGCAAAACAATTACACATATTGTGGCTGTTTCTTCAGTTGTTCTCAAAGCACGCTTTACCACATTGTTGTAGTACTTTGGAACTCAACGTCAGCCAAAAATTTCAGAAGCAATACTTCTTAGCAATATGTACAAATGGGGTTAGGCAACGGCGAGCGCCACACAGCACTGCAAAGATCAGGGTCCCCCAGGAAGTGCAAGATCTGATGGTTAAGTATTAAAAATTCTGCTGTATTTTACGAACTTTGGGGGGAAAATTAATCCAAACTCTAAATCATAGCTTTGAGCAACCCGCTACTCTTTTGGCAGCAATTACATCAAATGCCCCAAACTGACGCTGAGAGATGATCTGTTCTCTGGTAAATGTGCGTTTATGCAAACACGGGCAGAAAAAGGTCAGAGTCTGGCATCCTGCAGAGTTTTCTCCAAGGCAAGTCCTGGCCTGGCCACACCAAGGGCTCTCCAGACTCCTGAAGTGGGTGCTGCTGCCACTTGTTCCTGAAGGCCGCCGGGCTCTCTCAGCTGAGCCCAGCCCTGCCAGCACCAGGGCTCCAGCTGAGCCTGCACAATACTTGGCACCGCCGGCTGTAGGTCCTGTCTCTGTGCAATCAAGCGACAAAACTTCTCATCACTATCTGCAGAGCATAATCCATCCCTGAATGCACAAATAAACATAAACATATGGCGTGCAGGTTGCCGTGTTTCCCCGAGACTGCGCTACAACCCCTACACGTAACAAACCCGGCTCCTCAGCGGATGCGCAACCCGGGTGGAGCCGGTGCCTGGGGCTGAAGCTGTGCCCTGCCTGCGGGCAGTGGCCGCAGTGTCCCCAGCCGTCCCACCTGGCAAACGGCAGTGCAAGTGGCAGGAGGTAGTCGGCCTCACTTGGCAGTGCTGACCTTCACGCTGCGGCCAGCCCTAACCAAAAATTCTGCCACCTCCTTTGATCGCTGTAGAACACTGGTTTTAGCTGAAAGTTTTCACTTCTGTCTGTTCAAGAACATGCTTATCAATGATTCCTCTTTTTTGTTCAAGATTTTTACTTCTGTTTTACTAGTATTTTAATTTTATGCTTTCTGCTGCAGAAACACCTTGCTTCTCTTGCTTAAATAACTATATCCAAGCAAAGACTTTGTCATACCACTTTTCCCCCTTTTCCAAAACACAGGACACATGGCGTGCTGTCAGCATAGATGCAGTATGTGTGAGGAATTTGGGTGCAGTATATACAAGGGTTTAAAATGCAGTGCCTAGTTACCCTCGCCTGCTCCGGCGTACAGGGTGCAGGCGTGAGTGCAGGCGTCAGCAGCAGCAGCCGGGACACGGGCAGCGGCAGTACGGGCTGTCCCTTTAAGCCTGGCTGGTATATTTTTAGAAAACATAAATAGGCTGCATTCTCCTACTTGCTCACTATCCAAGACATAAAAAGGAAGGGCTTTCTGCTTTCTTCAAGTCTCCTTCCCCTGCTGGCACCATGTAAGTCTGTCTTTTAAGCAGTACAGGACCACGGCTGTTGGTTGTTTTTTTTTTTTATTGGGAAGCTGCAGAACTCTAACCGGTGGTTCAATAAATTGTATTACATCCCCTTCGTACTGAATGCCCTACAAGCTTTGGCTTTCCATGTGTAATTGCAAGCTGTTATTAGCCCAGAGCTTTGTCCGTTACTGTGCCACACTATTGCTGAGCGGTCAATTTTTTTCCCCTGTCATTTCCTTTGCTCACACCATGCTGACCACGTTGGCCAGGGGCTGCCCGAGGTTTATAGTGCAGCATTGATTTTTCTTTTCTCTCAATACTGACAGAATCATAGATCCAAGGCAAATAAAGAAATGCATTCTGTGGTGATGAAATGTCTTTCGTTCAGCCTGGATTGAATCAAAGGCCATCACAGAAATGTTCTACTCTAAAATGCTAGTGAAGCTTAAGGCATTGTTGGAAAATGAATTTTCCATTTTCTTAGCTGTAATTTGGATTCTCAGATCACTGTGCTAAAAATAATCAGATAAAATTGAATATAGACTACAAGCCTATGTAAAATGTTATTTGTTAGGTTTTGCAAGCTGCTGTAGCTGATATGAAAGGAATCTGGCAATAGATCAGAAAAGTAATTGCTTAGGTGGGTTTCTAGTAAGTATGTTGCATTACTCTGAATACCAAGGTATGAGATGACTGCTCTGTAATTCATACAAGCCATGGTAAATAACCAAGCCATAAAGATACATTTTGTATATCTACTGGGGAGAGATATTTCTAGTAAAAAAATCATCACCACCTGTCACCTACATGTCAACGATGAGCATTTTTCCTTTTTGTTTGGGGATGTCAAAGGACCTTTTTAGATGGGCGAGTGCCAGTGTCCTGTTATACAGACGGAGAAACAGAAGCAAAAAAGTCTGTGAGGACAAAGTCACAAGTAAACCTCTGGCAGGGCCTCAAAGCGAACTTTGATGCTCAGAAGCTTAACACTGTTTTCAGTGCAAAATAAGAACAGCCATGATTTTCACAACGTGTGTGGGAAGGGGTCACTCTATATGATGCTTTTGCCACCACAGGCTGTAAAGAGACCAGGGCTGGCCCCAGCCTGCGTGGCTGGCTGCACTGGCACAGGACTTCAGCTGCCCATAGAAAGGGAGCACTGTTACTAATTTTTAGGCAATTGTCATTTCTCATAACGCAGAGCCAGCTCAGTAACTCGAAATTGCCATCTTGGAAAACAGAGGAGAACCACATGTTAAAGATTTCCCCATGTTCTGGGTTTTGGCTGCTTGTTTTTTTTTTCTCCTCCTGTACTATCAAGACTCATGACTTGATACCTGGTGTATGTGGTCATTAGAAACTTAACCCGGCTTGACGTCAGAGACATCAATGCTTTATTCCTTGAAAAAACAGGTAAATTGTGCAGGAAGACTGAGCAGAGGATCCTCGTGTCCTCTCCCTCACAGGACAAGGAGCAGTTCCCTCTGTGGCCCTGCAAAGGTAAAGCCCCAACTTCTACAGGGTCCTAGGGTAGATGTTACCTTAACTGGCAATCCAGAATGCCCTCTGTCTCCACACCCCGGGGAGATCCCACATGTTTTAGTGAGAAGCTAGAAGAGGGAGAGGAGGAAAAAAAAAAAAAAAAAAAGTCAGTGAAAAGGTATCCCGCTGACAGAAAGAGTATTGGAGTATTTGAAAATAACAGATAGATTCAATCAAGTTAAAGCTACAAATTAAAAAAGTAAATGTATTTGAATGAAGCCCTTGGGCAACATTGCATTAATTCCCTAGCTTTGGACCTTCCTTTTTCTCCTTTCTTAATGACTACAGATGTGATATCAATATGCACTGTTTGCAGCTATTCCTTCAGCATCTCGTTCCTGGCTATGTGCAATAGGTCTTTACGCTGCATAACAAAATCAGATTATTTTTCTTCATTGACGATCCAAAAAAAAAATCTAAAAAAATATTGAAAAGTTTTGGGGTCAAATTTGCTGTCTTATTCAACCTGAAATCCTTCTGAACTGTTTTGGGGTTTTTTTAATCAAAAGACCACTAAGAAATTAAATAAGTTAAACCAGAAAATCTGTCAAATTTTGAAGTCCTTCCTGCATCCCAAATTGTGCAAGAATTTTCCTTACCAAATTTCTCAAAAGGTTACAGTGTGACTGAATCTGTGTTGTTCACTGTGAAAGACTTTGTTGTGCAAAGTGCTGTCTGGCTTTTGTTTGTAACTTCCAAGAATGCTCCACAGTGGAAGCAAAATCAGGGTTAGCTCCCTCCCATTTGCCTTCCCAACTCGATTCTCCCCTAAGGTTCAGAAACTCTTGAGAAACCCATTGCTTTCTCTTCCTCCCATTTTGTCCCACTCCTGCCTCGTGGTGCTCAGCAATATGTAAAGCGACAGCAAAGCAGGCCCTGCAAGTTAACCTGAAATCAGCTGCAAACCGGCTCAAACCCTGGAAAACGTGGATCTGTCTAATGAGCCTCTATGTTGGACCTGCAATAATTTTTAGTCCTTGCACCCGCTGTGGATATCCTTATACAGTATTCATAACTGTCCCCTAATAGGTAAACCTTTTTTGTACCGATTAACTCCTATCTTTTGCTTGCTGGCATTCCTGAGGCAGATAAAGGGTAGACCTCAGCAGTAACCAAAATGAGGGCCTGCTATTTAGTGTGTTGAAATCTTCAAAATTCACTTGCCAGGATTTTTGACAGCAGCAGATTTGAGCTGAGAGTTAAATCCAGATTCAGGGCTTGTGTTTGGACAGTACCTCCATAAGGAGCTGGACCAAATAAGGAGCAGAGCTTTCCAAGTGTTGGTAAACAGTCCACCAAGGACGGAGAGTGACACTCAGCGAAGTCCTGTAGGTATGGCTGTACAAGGCGGGGTCGAAATTAAGATGTGTGTAAAACTAGGAACACAGCTGCCCTTCTGCCTCTGCCTATCACTTTACGTGTTTGCAACATCACTTATGGCTAAAATCCAGCGATTGCTCTGCACAGCCTACAGTCAGGAATCTCCACTCTAAATCCTGGGAAGGGGAAAGCGAGGAGAATCTACAAACAGGATTAGTGTCAGGGAATACAAGCGTGATGAATACTTCCGCATATTACTAAATTATATCTAATAGCCTAAGTATGCAGGAAATCATTATCAGGGGGGAAAAAGCTGTTAATTGGATCATATATGAAATGTGATGTTTTCTTAATGTTTCAGCTGGTGAGTAAGTGCTTGTGGACTGGTGCGTGATCTCTGTGTTTTTATGAAATGCCTGTACTAGCAAGCAGCTATGATAATTAATTTTTAAGGGGGATGAAAAAGATCAGCAATGCTTGCAGTCCCAAATGGATGCCTTTTCTCTGATCCACTGGGTTCACAGCTTTGAGTGTAACAAGCAAAAATGTTTGAACAAGCAAAGAGCAGTGGAAAGGGTGGCATCAAAATGCAAAGCAGCTACATCGTCATCTGCGGTTCAGTGGGGCGGTGCCGTTCTGCACGCCTGAAGCTGCTCAGCAAGGCACAGCTTTTCGTTCAAAATGGAAAAAAAAAAAAGGAAAAAAGTTAAAATTGGTGTGGGAATAAGAAAATAATATTAGTAATAATGATTCCAGCCCTACTGTGAAAATAGTGGAGGGTCTTACAGGACCTGTTGTCTTTGGTTGGTCTGAGGGCCCAGTGTGCAGCTGGCTTCTACAGGAGGACCTGAGCAGGAGCAGTGTGCAGCCAAGCATGGGCTCGGTTTGACCGTATAGCTCACACCCGTGGTTAAGGATGTGCAACTGCAGACTCAATTTTTGGGATCCCCCTGTTCTCTGAAACCTGCTAAAGCTGATGCAGGCGGGTACCAGCTGCTTTCAGAGGCTGTGGGCTGTGCTGCGCACCAGGCAAGGGCTGTCTGGGGTGGTTTACCCTGCTCTGTGTCAGAGTCCTCTGTGCTTTCATCTGCTTTAGGTGATCTGATGATCTTCTGCAAATTTGGCCTGCAAACACAGTGGCAGCAGCAGAAAGTTTTTATGTGTATGACAAAATAGAAACTTGTTTGTTTTGTGAAACACTTTCTTTCTGTATGTAAAGCCCAGTTCACTTTTGAGGAGCGTTTTGAAGCTCAAACCTCTTTGGATGTCATCTTGCAGCAAAAGACCAAGGATTCCTTAGCATATTTGTGTTGTTTAGCAGTCGTCACCCTAGAAACACTGAAACTGTCTGGCAGACCTGATCCTTTTCTGTAAAGGTCCCCTGCAAAGATGCTCAGTGCCTTCAGCCCTTCCCGGGTTGAAGCGTCCCTCAGCACCTTGCCCGGCCCAATAGGTGCATGCTTCTAACCAGCTGCCAGTACACATGAAATTGCATAAGACATACAGAAAACTAGCGAAATTATGATATTCATTGGGATGTTGTCTAAATTGAGACTTTTAAGCACTAATAATAATTAACTACTTTCTTAGCAATGAAAAAGTCTTAAATGCCTATTTACTTAACAGTCCCCTAGGGTGTCTTTGTTCTGAATGGGCTAAAAAATCTTAGCTGCAAAATAAGCAGGCGATTCCAATCAATAGAGCCAGAGGACTATATTGATTACCAGAACTCCATTCTTTAGTCATTAACCCTGTGAATTCTTTACAAAAGCTGTACAGGACAATTCCTAACCACTATACCGTTTGAAGAGTCATTCAGATATTTGAATGTCATTAAACTTTCATAGCTTGTTTACAGCCCCTTCAGCCTCGCCTGAAGGATTATGCTCCGAGACTCCCCACCACACAGCCACGCTCTGCCCAGCTGAACTGACAAACAGCATTAATCAAGCCTGGAAATTTCCTCTGCAGATA
Source organism: Leptosomus discolor (assembly GCF_034619465.1). Taxonomy (NCBI): domain Eukaryota; kingdom Metazoa; phylum Chordata; class Aves; order Leptosomiformes; family Leptosomidae; genus Leptosomus; species Leptosomus discolor. The sequence goes on along the minus strand of NC_141401.1, from coordinate 20,700,142 downwards.
GGTTTTTCTTGTGGGTTATTGCTAATACTGCTACAGAGCACGGAGACAGATCACAGAAGGAGTGAAAGAATATTCTTAATTTTTTCACGTTTCAGCTCCATGCCAGAACGCTCTAGCTGGAGATAAACACACCTTTTGCTCATCCTTGTATGGAAAACCACCTGTGCACCCTATAGGACCCTACCTCCATACTGGGTGCTGCAGGGCTCCATATGTGGACAGGAGGGGAATGACACAAAGAGGGGCAGTGGGGAGGGAAGACAATGGTGAGGTGGGAGGAGGAAGAGGAGGAAGTGATGCTGGGAGAGCTCATCAGGGCTCTGCACCTCCTTCCCCTTGCTGGGTCCTGCGGGACCTGCCCCCATGACACCTTCCTCTCAGCAGCTCCATATTTAAGAGAAGATTCTCGCATTTCAGATTAAGAAAGTTCATGACACACGGTAATGGCTCTAAATGGTAAATTGAATCACACAGACAACAATTTAATAGAAGCAGCACAAATGAGCCAAATGCCAGCAATTTAAGGGGATGCTGAAGGAACTGCCAGCAATCATGGGCGTGCTGCGAAGACAGACACTCTTCCTCTTCAAAGTTCAGCTGGCTCTAATGGTATAGACCATGCAATGTTCTGTAACTTAGTATTTCTTTGCTATGGAAACTGTGAGCTGACCAGCATCTTTGTAAATACACAGAATGGGAATGGTTATTTCCGTAATATTTTACATAAATTTCAGCCATAGCTAGTCCCTGGGTTGTTTGCACCAACTGTTCTTATTTACCGGTTATGGCTTTGACCCAATGACTGGTGGATATGGGGTTTTGGCTTAGGCCGTGCTAGTTACACAACACAAACATGGTATTGTTCCTTGGCTCCCACTGTACAATGAAGATTTTAGCCACAACATATCAGATGAACACCAAGCAATCATTTGAGCTGAAACTGAGGATGTTTTGAAATTAAGGAACTGCTTGAGAAATACACAGGAATCTGTCGAAGCACTTGCAAACAGGCAATGTAATTTCAGGGTCATAACTAAGCAATATCCCTACCTTTAGTCACAAAAATCATCCTGCATCTTTTTTACAATTAGTACTTGATCCACTCCAGTTTCACTGTTCCGCCATTATCCTTATCTATTTGAAAACTCCCCAAGAGAGCTATAATGAGCTAGGGCTATTTTCATGACTATTGATTTCACGGTTAAAATTATAGTATTTGGTTGTTGTTTGACCAAACTGAGATTATTGTATGTTTTGAAAATGGGCAGCAACAGCAGAAGTCATGTTCCTAGAAAAGTACAAAGTTAGGAGCTGCAAAACAACGCTGCTTCTCCTTTGATCCCACAGGGCTCTGTGAAAGCCCTCCTCAGTGCTGCTGTTTTACAGGGAGCAAACAGAAGGTGCTAGAGCTTCAATGACCTTTCCAATGCCATCCTGTGCATTGTGGCAAAGCATGGGATAGATCTCAAGTCTCCTTCCTCCTAGCCAGTGCCCACGCCACTGTCACACGTTTTCCTACGTGGGGAACGCTCGTACCTGCTTGCAGTGCTGCTTGTAGTCAGTGGGTGAGTTTTGTGGTGAAGACTCTTTTAGGACTGAAAGGCATGAATTTCATTATAACTCATGGTAAATAAATAGGCACTGGACAACCATTTATGAAGTTTATTTTTCACTGTCACAATACATTCAGAAAATGTAGCTAAACCTAAGGACTTTCTACAGGCTCCAGTTCCTGCTTTTCAACAGGCTAAACTGATCACAAGTAGTAATGGATTTCAGATAAATCCAGAAATGTTTTAAGCAAGTTCCTAAATGTGATAAGAACACCAAATACCTTTTTGAATAGGGTGTTTCAAAGGACTATTAGGACTAAATAGCCCTAGTGCATCATGTGGACAGAACCACCATTTCTTTGCCGTTTGTTTTATTTTTTCAGTATGAGACCTCTCTGTATTTTATGAGACGAAGGGCAGATCTCACCATCCTTTCTTTTCTGATCAGAATGGCAGAATTGTTGATTTTCAGGTTGTGTTGACATTTTGAGCTGTGTGAAATCCAATAAGGCTGCAAGTATTTCCTAGCAAAACTGTGGGCACAGTCAGGGACTGGCAGAGGAGTGAAGCAGGAGGTTCCACACCAGCAGGCAGGAGCTACCTGAGCTGTAGCCCAATTACTCCACGTGAAATGGGGCAAATGTAGGTGCATTTGCCACATTTTTGGCTTTTTCTATCAATGCCATGGAAATCATCGCTAATTTAACGAGTGAATTTGAACATCTTGGCTCCAGTAGCTGCTGCTGTCTGCATCTTCAGAGCAGGAGCATTTTGACATCCCATTTTCTTCAGGCTGAGTCACAGGTCAAAGGGCAGTGAGATACCTTTCCCCAGCTACCAGTGACCTGACTCCTTTAAATAAATTAAACACCCCTGTCCCCAGATGGCTGGGGACTGTGGCTGTGTCCGTGTGGGCAGGACAGCGTGGCTGTGCCCCTGTAGGGGGCTCCTGTAAAGCTGCTCAGTGTGTGGGTGATCCCCGTGCTCAGGGCTCTCCTGAGCATCACCGTGCCAAGCCTGTCCTCCCATGACGTGGCCCCCAGCCAGGGCTGAGCTTCTAGGACACACGAGAAAGCACTGATAGATGCTTGTAGCTAAAACTGCTCACCAGTACATACACCTTGCTGCGTTTAGAGGCTCCTCCAGCTCAGATTAATGTGCCTTTGGGAGGAGTGCAGTATCCTAGGGGACACAGGGGAGAGCATATGGAGAGGATGGAGTCCTCCTGCACCCAGCTGAGGAGGGAGGGGAGCAGTCCTCACCCTCTCTGAGAATCATCTTCCTCTACATTTAGCAGAGGAGAGTTGGCTGCTTTACTGTCCTCTGCTGCCCTTTTACTTAAAAGTCTCCTTCCTGGGAGTCATAGCATCATAGAATGGTTTGGGTTGGAAAGGACCTCAAAAACCATCTGTTCCAACCTCCTGCCATGGCAGGGACACCTCCCCTTAGACCAGGTTGCTCAAGGCTCCGTCCAACCTAGTCTTGGATCAGTTTTGAAGCGAGGCTACAGGCAGACCCTGCTTGAATGTGCCGGTGCTGTACCCGTGGGGAGCCGAGGAGAGGGCCAAACCGAGCTTTAGACATGCAAAGCCGTTGTATAGGTGATCCCCCTGCAGCATGTGGGCAGAAATGGTGAGGAGGAAAATGTGCCCGGTGCTGTGTATGCGGCTCAGCCAACCACTGTAGTGCTCGGGGCGCTCTCTGCGTCACCCACCAACAAAATACCTGTGTTGGCAACCGAAGAAAACATTCCCCTCCAAAAGTGCCATGTGCTGCTGCCTTCATCTCTGAAAAAGCTGGACCATTTAGCAACAGGTCTCTGCTCACTGATCCCGAGAGATGCCGGTACTGTTGTCCTTGTGAGCCAGAGGCTGAGACACTTCCGCGGAAGAAATAGGTGCTTAAAGCCTTGCTCTGATTACATCTGCTCCGCATAAAGCACAGTAACCTAGCTTAAGCCAAGAGTCACCCCGGTGTAAAACAGGATCGTGGCAGATCAGAAGCTGGGTTGTAATCTTCCTATTGCCCCAAAATAAATTTTCTTCTTGGCAGCAAGGCTTAGCAGTAAATGTTCAATCGTGACTTGCAGGTGGCTGAGGAGCACCAGGCGGGCAGCGGAGGCTGTGCCGCGCCATGTGGGCAGCAGCTGTCCCCAGGGCTGCAGAGGGAGCGGGCTGGGCTCCTGCGTGTGCCCTGCCTGCGAAGGGCTCGTGGGGAGCAGCCCCTGCGGTCACGACTGCTGCCAAGGATGACGTTTCAGAAGGTTTTGCCTTGTAGAGGCTCCAGAAATGGCAGCGCTCCCTGCTGAAGCTCCTGGTGGTGGCTGCTCTGAGCAGGGAGCGGGAGCCAAGTGATTCCCCTGGAAGGGACAGCTCTATGTCAGGTTTCTCCATCAGTGTCACACATCTCTCTGATAATATTTACTTACCGTTTGAAAGGAAAATGGCTTTCTAAAGCCATTATTTCTTTCACCTGTCTACTGTCATAAAGGTCTTTGTGATGGAATGATAGAGGATTCATGCACAAAAATGGATAAAGCAGGAAAAGACACCAAAATATAATGGCATTCCTAGGTAGGGTGGTGTGAGATCACTATGTCTATCAGTCATGCCCTTTGTATATGCAAAGGCAAAAAAAACCAACCAAAAATAAATAGTCAAGACGAGCACTGATATTTGAAGGACTTGGAAACTAGATTTTGTCTTAAAGTTGGGGTTTTTTAAGGTGGTATTTTATCCCATCTCATCTTCTCTTGTATTCCTTTCTGTCTAGTTTGAACCCTATCCTTGACGCAGTACAGTCAGTTTATCATGAGTAAGATGTAGTGTATATTAAAGCAGCAATAACAGTAAGTCATTTGGAGTGTACGTCACAGGTTACAGAGAAAATAGGGATGCCATTTTATTATGCTGAAGCTGTAAAGCTTACACTAATAGAAAATATTGCTGGCAGTCACCTTGTTTTATTCTTCTTTTAACAACTTACTAACAGTGTGTAAATATAAAAGCAAACTTTGATTTTTCCATCCAGATACACTGAAAACTCTTTCAATAAAAATGCTAGGGTGCATTTAGCACTGTGACCAGAAATATTGAAATTTGACAGTTAGGAGGTTAAAGGTTTCAAATTTATACACAGAGGTGTTTTGCTTCTGTCATGGTCATAGCAGCTTGCTCAGGATAACCCCTTTTGCTTACTGAACCTTTGAAAAGCAGAGAACATTAAGCAATATGTCTTGGCAGATGCCCTGGGATTTCACACCACCAGCAGAAGCCCATATGCACACAAAAAGTGAACCTCTTGGGTGAAAACTGGTCAAGCCTTTCTCTCCCTCTGCTCCTGCACCATGTGCTGACAGGCAGTTGTCTTGCACCGCTGCCACCACCATCCTTTCCACTAGAATTAAGGCAGAGTTTCCATAATATTTTTCAGGTATAAAGTGCTATCGCTTTTAATTTCCACATAGACTGCTGGAAACGGTGGCCATTGCTGTGAGGAAAAGGCACCAAATAAATAGGTCTTTCACATTCCTGCCATTTTGGCCCCCAAATGTAAAGGGTTTAGATTTCTTCTAGTCTTCATCTGAGGCATTTCAGCCTGTGGTGTATATATAAGTGTAGTATAGTATTTGCCTCTTTACTGCCATCTGAGAGAACAAGTGCAGCTGAGAACGGACAAGGTACCAGAGTGCTTATATATTTTTCAAGCTCTCCCAAAAAAAAAAAAAAAAACAAAAACAAAAACAAACCACGGCTATGTGTTGATTTACTGGGAAACCATCACCACATAGACCTGCTTGAAACATTACAGCACTACAGCCTTGGCAAACCCGCAAGTAAAACGATCAACTTTCCTTTTTTGATCTTCATATCGTAGCATGTAAAAGAATCACTATGGGCATTTCTTTTCATATTCGCCAAAAAACTGTCCTCATAAATATTACTACAAGTGCACAATGGCTTTTTGGCTGATGTTCTCAGAACAATTACAGTGAGAACATGTTTTTACACAGAGGCATCTCTGCGATGTTAACGCACCCACCTTAGAGTGGAGTAGAGCCTTGTCCCTCATGGGTAGGCACGGTGGGGCTGGCAGAGGGGATGCTGTGAGGTAGGCAGTCCCACTTGTTAAATGCTCCCCGCTGTTGCTCCAGGGGCTTGAGGAATTTAGGGTTGGCCTAAACTCAGGTTATAGCCCCTGTTCTCTTCAGACCGAGGAGCATGCAGCCTCCACCTTTGGTGCGTGTAGGACCTGCACCAGTGGGAGCACCAGGCACGGGGCAAAGCCCATCTGTTTGTTCAGGGCTTTCCCTGGGGTGGGCAGCGGTGGGACATGGGGTGGCTGGTAGGAGATGCTTCTGTGGACTTAGCGCTCTTACAGTGAAACAACAGCAGGTAGGAGCGCGGGAGTTGGTTGCACACAGTATTTTAGCAGTTTAGTGACTGTCTGTGAGAGCAATTTGTCCTCTGGTCCTGGAAAAGAGCACGTGGCAGCGCTGAGGCTGCACAGCACTGTCCCCCTCGCAGCGTGCATCGAGGCTGGGTGTGTTTGTGACGAGAGCCTCCGCATTGCGCCTCTCAGCTGCATGTTGTGCTTCAGGAGTGCAGCAGGAAAGGCTGTGTGGGGAGCACGCAGAAGGGGCCGTGCTGCACGCACATGGTTTTGGGTGCAGTTTGGAGTTTGGGGCTCCCAATGTGCTGGAAAGTATGCGGCGGCCACCACACCTCCTGCAATTCCACAGGGGGTCGAGCTCTCCTGTGCCCTGGCAATGACGAGGCTGGAGGTTTGACTTTGCACGTTCCTACAGATGTAAATACAGGTTCGTCTGAGGGCTCAGGTTTCTGTACAGTCGGGAGAAACTGTGCGTTTCCTGCATGGCAGAACGGCGTGTCCTGCAGGACTCCGGTTTTTCGGCTGTTGGAGCAACAATCAAATTACAGCGCCTGCACCAGCGGTGGTAGCTGAGCCATTTTTGTCTCTAATTACTTCCCTGTATAACAGCCTGTTCATCCTGCCTCTCCCTGGCAAACAGCTCAGGGTACTGTGTGTCATGGAGCTCCTGCTTAAAGCTGGCTGTCTGAGATGTGTGGCAGAAGGGCACTCTGGGCAATGGAGAGACATGCTGGATCAGAAAACAACCAAATCGAAATTGTCAGTTAATGCCATTGAAAACGTTAAACTCCTCTATTAAGGGCTTCATTGATCCCCAAGGCTTTCACTGTGCCATCCAGGTTCTAGAAGGAGCCTACTGTACATTGGGTGAATCTCTCCTGTGCTGTCTTCAAGACGTCCAGGCCTTCAGAAATTCAAATTAAATATTGTGAGGTAGATATATTCTCGTGTCTCTAGTCTTGCTGTAGTTGTTTTGTGTGTTTTCCCCAAATACTTCTTTATCAGTCTTTTTCTCTCCACCACTGAGGCCAGTCTGCACGAGCCAGCAGCCTTACGGGGTCCTGGCTCACCTCTGGTACGATCATGCAAAAGAAGCAATTTTTCATTATTGATAAAATGTAATGTCATAATGTCATGGCCTTTCAGGTCATCATCTTTGTAAGTCAGCCATGACATTATCACAATTTATAATGATAACAAATGACCATAATGTTTGCATGTAATTTTCATTGGCTATTGCAGAATTCTAAAATCGGTCCTTCGAAGGATGGATTCCATTAACAAGCAACTGCTATTACACAGTAGTAACTGCTTCTGCTGGGGGCTTTTTGCTAACGCGAAGGCTGTTCTGTTTGATATACCAGATTTATGTACTTAGTAGAAAGCTAAGATTTGGTGACTCTCTGTTATATATGTATCGATGCAAACTGAGAGAATGTTCTTGCCTTTTTATGGTAACAAGTGCTTTATAATATGCCTAAACACTAATAAGTCCTAAAGGCTTATGAAAATATGCACCCCATGAAGATTGCTGGCTGGAAGATCTGACTTGAGTGTCAGATTCATTCTTGACTGTAGTGTTGGCTTTACTTATTTAATATTTCATGATAAACTTAAAAGATTTACAGCTTCAGGAGCTGGTGAGAATCATAGGACATTTATTTTCATGTGATATTTAGAGGTTGAAGCTCCAGTCCCCAAACACTTTATATTCTTAGCTTTAACATCTGGACTGAGAACATCACTGGGGTAGGTTCCCCTTGCTCTGCAGGATCAGGACCTCAGTGTAAGTGCACCAAGTTCAATAGAGCTGAATCTGGAGCACTTGTAGGGAGCACTCTGTCAATCTAATCCATAAATAAATACTCGTCTACTCCTGAAGCTCTCTGAAGCTAATGCATGAAAAACAATGAAACGCCTGGGCACTCCAGGCCTCTTGAAAAAGCAGAGCCAGGCTTTTGTATATGTCTGTGTGTATGCGTACATGTGCGTGTGTGCACACGCGTGCATGAAACAAATTAAAACAAACAAAAATACATATTTCTGAAGTAGCAGCTGTGAGTTATAGTCCAACAGACTCCATGACAGGCCACCAGGCAAAAGGACTCTCTGAGCTGCACAATTGGTCCCCAAGGGGCACGGTGCCTCAGAGAGGACAAAGCGAGAGCTGGGGACTCTCAGCTGTGCTTTGTTTCAGCCTACGGGGCTTATCAGACCCATGTTGTAATTCATTTTTCATCTGCAGCAAGAAGGTTGCAGGAAAATTTTGCCTTTTGGGGGTTTGTTTGGTTTTTTTTTTCCTTTCTTAGGCCTGCTACTTTTTTCACTGAAAATCATAAAATTACTGCCCTTGGCCAGATTTGCAAACTCACAAAGGAGGAAATACCTGATCTCACTTGCTAATGTTTTTAAGGGAAATGAGGATAACTTCTGTATTTGTATTTCTTGTGTGGTCACCATGGGGTCTGCAGAAGTGAGAAGCAAGCGACACTGCTGTGTCTGTGTTCTGAGTTCATGAGAGTTTTTCCATGGAAAATATTAGACTAAGTTTCATCCTTTGTCATTGTGACACCAAGGCTACCTGGTTATTATTGCATTGTCCACGAGGACATGCAAACAGATAAACAGAAGGCTCTCTTTCCTTCAGAGTGAATTGTATATAAAATATCTCATTGTCTAGAGGATCACACTTCATGTGGGATGTTGCCCAATTATATTCATGGCCATTCATTTTGTAGAGCTTGAACATCACTCATTCGGGGATCTCCTTGTTACTGTCTTTGAAACCTCTACCATGAAGACCAGTTTCATCAATTTCTCCAAGCCTGCTGGCCTACAAATGACTCAATAAGGTCACCCATAGCAGTTCAGTCTCCATGCTGTAATTGCTCAAACGGATCATAGACAGTTGTTTTGTATGCTTAAAAGTGTATCTTCATTCTCGGCAGCAAAGGGGGCTGAACTCCATTGCAGTATGCAGGCACACTTGCATCAAGATAAATTCTTTTAAGTCACTTTAGCAGAAAACTGCTTGAGCTATCAAAGTTCATATGTGCTGTGAGCAATGAACGTTAACCAGAGTCTTGGGAGATACCAAAAGAAACCTAAGTGTCTGTGTTTAATTGTCCTTCCTGAAATCCTTTTTATTACACATCCCTGTTGCTCACTTAATTTCCTCAGTCTAACTCAAGTTTTACTTTCTTTCTAGGATGTGTTGACAGCCCAAGGGCTTGGTTGTACCAGGGAACACTTTGCAGACTCTTAGTGAGATTGATCAGGTCTGTTTTAGCACAGCTACAGCTCTTCTCTTATGGTTAGTGTACCCAGAGATCAGATGCAAAGTGTGAGGTACTTGAGCAGATTTGCCTTAGTTTCTGTTAAATTATATGTTATCACAAAACACCATTCACTGAATTTTAAAGATGATGGCTACCTCACACTGCTTAATTGGTGCTCTATTGATGTTTTATCTGGTGACACATATAATGAGATGTCCATGAGATGGCATGACACCATTGCAATAGTCCGTGTAACTTCTTAGGTGATTTTCACCCCATCATCACTTCGTTGCTTTGCAACCCCCCAGCCCCAGGTCAGCACTGGCCAGTTAATCAGCTGCCCTGCTCAGGTGATTCCTCCTGCTTGACTTTATCTGAGCAGAGGCTCAGAGCAGGATCAGAGGCTGCTCTCCCACAGAAAGACAGGATAATCTACAATATTGCAGAAAGACACAAATAAAAGACTCCTTTGCATTGTTCAATCAAGCCCCCTTAAGCAATTGTTTACAAAGGTGCCTTCACCCCTTCGTTTCATCTTGGTGCTGTTCTAGCTGGCCTGTGTAGGCTTCCCCCCACCGGATGCTCATGCCTATGTCTGAGCTCAGTAACAAGCTGTTATCCAGCTGTGAGCACCCATCTGCTTTGCCACAGATTGCCGGGTTGTTCCCCACCACCTGAGAAAGATCCACAGAGAACAGGCAAAGGCTGGTTTCAGCTTGGCATGACCCAGTTCTGCTGCGCTGCTTTGCTTTGCAGAGCACAGTGGCATGTGCTGGGCTCAGGGTGGTGGAGGGTTTTACACAGTTCAGGAGACAGCAAGACGTGAGTTTTGGGGAAGGGGAGGTGGAGGTGGGTGTCACCGCTCAAGCAAAGCCAGAGCCGCCTGATCCTTCCAAAGCACACAATTCTGTTCTTCTGAAGGCTAAATTACAATTAAGGTAACATGTAGAATTAGCACAAATTTGCTGATTTGTCATTAAAAATGGGTTTGCTGCCAAAACAGCAGCTTTGCTGCTGGGGGAATGTCTGTTTGTACTGTCAGGCCTCAGCTCAGCGCGAGCGTGTACTGCACTAAAGCAAACGAAAGGGGAATTATACAATATTGAATGTGGACCTGTCTCTAAATGCATTGAAAATGTAGGTTATTGTCTTTTGGCATTTCCTAAAAAGCCTCTTGAGCTCCTGTTGGCAACTGCTGATATTGAGGGTACTTCTAGCTGTTTAAGTCTTCCTGTTCTAACAGGGGTCAAAGGGCTGTAAAGATCTTCTCAAAAGGATATAGAAGGAATCATTAAAAGGGAGGAGGAAGAAAGTGGCAGAAGGTCAGTCTTTTTTTTTTAATGGGTGCATCCCCTGGGGGGTCAGACACAGTTGTGCATTATACTCCAGCGCCAGTACCTGACTTTTAGAAACCCACAGCAAATCTTACTAGCACTTCCATAAGCATAAAATACAGAACAGAGTCCAACATTCCAGGCAGAAGTAAAGAGAAAAACCATGAAATAAATCAATTTAGTCTTTCAGTTGAATTTAAATCAACATAGTGCAAGGTTATGACCAAGATGAGGACAAATACTCAAATATGTGCAAGGCAGTTTACAGTCCCTGGGAAGCGTGTGCATATATCTGTGTGTGTTTAACTCCCTTGTTGATTTTTTTTTTTCCTTAGAGACAAATTTACTGTATGCTTATTGCTATAGCATGTCATGTAGCTTTTTGTAAGGACCGGTGTAGGGCAAAAAATTTACCTTTTTATGTGACACGGCCAAACAGAATTGTGAAGGTTTTCAGTGATTTCTAGACAGCAAGCAATAAACTGCGTTTGCACCCACACACTTGCTGCCTAACACCCCATCTGGTAACATTTCCACGTCTCCAGGAAAGAAATCAATAGCAATAATCTGTGAGGGCCTCATAGGGTGTATATTTTTTTATCGCACTGCTATTTGGAATTTTTTTCCTATCTGCTTACAGCACTAGATTGTTCTTTTTTTGTTAGCTAACATTGAGATCTTGGAAACATTATTATATTTTATAAAAAGCAGTAACTAACACTGGGGTCAGGATAATATATTCTAAACACTCACATTCAATAATATCATGGTGTTCAGACAGCAAAGTCCTATTCAGTGAAGGCACTGAAAAATCTCCTACAGTAAGAATCTGTGCATTTAAAATGATATGTTAGCACACTTCAAAGACTAGCATCCTAAAAATCCATGATTACTTAAAGATAGTTTATATTTGAAGGGCGTATACCTCCAGCTTTCATCTTGCTCCAATGCAGAGAAGAAATTGTCCTTATATTCTGAAATTTAGAACTGTGTCACTGTTGGTTTTCTGTGTAAGAAGGAAATATGATGCTTTGTTACTGGTCTTATTTATTGCAGACCTTGTCTGGAATCTAGTATTGAAGCTGTGCTTGATGAGTTGCTGCCTTGAACTTTTCCACTGATCAATGCTGGTGCTATGGCTGCATGAAAGAATAGCTTTCCTGAGGAGAAGCTATCACATGGGAAACACGCTACACAGTAAGCTCAGAAATCTGCTATAATCTTGTATGCTTAGGCTTAGAAATGTGTTTCCCAAAAGAAATGGCGATAGTGAATGACCATTTAAAAACTGTGAAGTTACATGAGCAAGAGGTCAGGTCAAGAACAGGGAGGTATTAAAAAAAGAGAGAGAAAGAAAGATGGGGGGAAAGAAAGAAAGAAGCAGAAACCCTCCTTTCACTAACATGATAAGACACAACTGGACAAAATGCACAGCTGAAGAAGAGGACATTATAGAGACAGGAGACAGGAATGGTATTTCCTCTTCTTCCTGCAGTGACAAATAAAAGGTTGTTTTGATTTTTGCTGTACAAATAATACGCTTTACTTAGAAACCGTAGCTGCTGAGTTGTTCTCCACAAAAATATTTTTGCTTTCTGTCCTAATGACAGCGTGAGAGGAAGAAAAGGAAGCAGTTCTGTAATCAGCATATATTTTGTTTACACTCGTATTGTCCTGTGCAGCCTGCAGTGGGGGTAGGACTGGCACTCTGAACACAAGGCATGTCCTTTGGAAGCGGGATTTCAGCAGCGTTAAGCATGGCTGAATCCATGTCTCTGCCTACCAATCCTTTCCCTTTGTGCCAAGGCTGTCCGTTGTGTGACACTCTTTTTTCAAGCAGGAGATATGCTGTGCTGAACCCACTGAAATCCTTCCTTTAAGTCGCCAAATCACTGTCTCGGTTACCAGCAGGGCACATAGCAGGTCTCCCTCAGTGCAGATGGCTGTATTCATTCCTCCCTCTAAATAAGCCAGTTGTAACAAAAATGAGTTACATTTTTGGAGCACTATCGCAATAGAGATCCCACGAAAACTAATTAAGTAGATGCATAGGATGCCTTTGGTTGTAAGCAAAGACTTCAATATAGTTTTATTTTTGAAGTTAGCACCAAACCTAAAATCTCTAGATGAGCTAACATTATTATTGCTATAAATGACTGCTCTTGCATCATTTTTGCTCCTGCGGTTCACATCTTGTCTGTCTTCATTTGCACTCTGAAAAGTTGAGAAGCCGAATCTCAACACTGAACAAATCGTAACACTGTGAATGAGGATTCAGTAGATCAAATCGCTGGTGGAAAGGATAAATGGGGCTGAGAATCCTGGCCTGCCCATGGGTACTGTGAACAAGAGTTGCTGGGTTTTTTTACATTAAGTAGGCTTATCAGGATGGGTTTATGCAGTTAATCTTTCACTTCTGTTTGGTTTTAAAATCTGACCCTCCATGTCTCCACTCTTTGAGCAGGTAGAATGAGAAAAATAGTGCTTTTCTAATTCACATCATTGCGATAAAGATAAATCCATGGTGGCTGGGGTGTTCAGGTATCGTGGGAAGGAGGACTATGTAAATACTTCAGTCAGTGTCTTTTTTACCTGTGGTCCAAGGACTGTGAATGAGAGCACTATAAAAGATAACCAAGGATAGCAAAGCTATTGTCAATGGGCTCAAATTTTCAGTATAAGGGTCCCTACCTCCAGCAGAAGATTTTAGGCGTATAAATGTTGAAGACATTGAAAACCACTGACATAAAGAGGCAGTCAGACCATTACAGGCACTGAGAACAGTATATTCAGTCAGTATTATCTCAGTCTGAAGATTTGAATATGTCCTTCTAATACTATTGCATTTAATTTGGTAGTCTAAATTAAAACACAAAAGTAAAAACTGAGTGTTTTCAATAAATTTGTATTTGAGCTCAGTCTTTGATAGTAAATAAGCCATTCACTTCTGTACATCTGCTAAAGCATTCATAGGAAGCATTGGGCTTAAATGAGTTGTGACCTTATGAGACAGTCTACTGTTTGGAGACTATATAGGTGACTGCTGGGTTTTGAGTCTTGACCTCTCTGTTTATATTCATCATGAATGTGCAGATACTTTTATTCTTTCCAGAAAAAGGCTGTCAATCTCCACACTCATTTTAATGCCTGTGCAATGCAGAACAGTGGTGGATCTTAGCAATAACAATCACCGACTGACTAAAATTAACTAATTCAGGCTGCTATGCTAAATTGAGTATAAGCCGGTTTGTTTCAGGCCCGGCATGGAAGCACAGGTGCAGTTGATAAATAGGACACATACGGTGCCTAAATACACTCTCACTTGTAGTGACCTCACGGCGAAAAAGCTCTGACAAATCACTTGTGACTTTCCAGAGCTTGTCGAGCTGCTGCTCAGTTGATCCGTATTTCTCTAGACTGGAGGTGACAGGAAGAGGCACAGATACTTATGAGCTCAGAAAGGGCTTGAATTCCTATCCCAAAATCACGATGCCTTCCAAGGACTGGCTGTGTAAACAGTGCCTGACCCCTCGGCCAGGGCCAAGGCTGTTGGTCTCTGTCCTTCATCACATCTTCTTCCTTACCTCTGCCGCAAAAGTTCACCGTGGTTCAGGGACCATCTCAGGACCTTTTACACCATCTGCCCCATGAGTTGGGGAGACCCCTTTTTCCCCCTCTGGCCCCCCTGGGGAGGCTCAGGTGGTCTCCCTGGAGTGCAGCCTGGGGCAGGTTGGCATTCTGACATCGCTTCTGCCCCAAAGCTGCTGAGGTACCCTGCTGTTGGGAGGTCCCAGCTCAAATCACCCAAACAGCAATGCAGGATATAGCCTAAAATTATGATGACCTCGTTCAAGGCATGGGTCGCTGAGGCACCCATGGGGCTTTGGAGTAGCCACCCTCTGCCTTGCTGGGACAGGGGCACAGAAGGAATTTTCTCTGGTAATCTCCAAAAATAATGGTTTTTTGCAATTTTAACCCAGTCTAGTGCTGAACAGAAAAGGAAGCTGCTACTGCAGTTTTGGTACCCCAAGCAGAAGAGCTTTGTGCAGGCCAGATATCTCACTCCGTGTGGCAGAGCTGTCCTCAGCCCTCATTTCCCTGTGGCCATGGGTTTTACGCTGGCATCACCTGCTTTTCCCCAAAATCACTCCCTGCTTTTGCAACACCTCCTTCAGTCTCACACACTTTCTCATCCTCATCCAGTGTTTTCCTCCCAAATGGTATCTTCGTGTATAACTTGTTTATCAGAAAAACCTCTACATGATTCTTCAGAGGAGCTTCAGATGGGGAAGCGATTACCTGAAGTAAAAAAAAAAAAGAGGGGAAAAAAAAAGTTTTCCTTGGCTGTCAACTTTCCAGGAGCCAGATCAGTCCTAGCATGGATGCACAAAGATGTTTTTCAAGCAAATTTTACAGAGCTCTTCCACTAAAGGCATATTGGCTTAAAAGGGCTTCAACCCTACTGATATCTGAGCTTGTTTCACACAGAATTGCTCAAATGAATGCCAGTTGTATTGCTCTTTTCTCCCGTGCTAGCCCCAGTGAGCTTTTGTTACCCTCTATACTGTGCCAAAGTCATCACAACCCAGTCAGTCCCCAGCCGCTCACTGCTGGCGGCACTTTCCTACCTACCGTGCCCTGTACGGAGAATTATGCACAAGCAGTTGCTTAAGCAGGGTGCAAAAAATACCACTGTAAGGCAGCTTCAGAACGACTTTGCTGGCTTGTTTCTGCTCTGTCCCTGTCCTTGTTTGCTTTACCGATGGAAAAGGGTAAATTAAATTATAGTAAAATGTCTTCCTAAATATGCTTTCTCACTCCTCCTTCATGTATACAGGCTCTGCAGACCTAGCAAGAGATTATGTATCCCAAAGGAATTTGGTGCAATATTTTGTAATTCTGATTGAAATGTGTTCTGTCTGGTCCCCATAGTTTAATTTAGAACAATTAAGGTTCAGAGTACATGAGCTTGCAAAGCACATTACAAACAATGGCTGCAGAATAAACTGCAAATCAATCCACACTAAATCACCCTGAAAATCCCTTCGAACACAACAAAGAGGTCTACATTCACAGTCCTTTAATACAATCTCCTCTGTCTTTGTAGCCATAAGTAGTTCAGCTTCTTCATTTATGGAAAGATGTGATCAAATTATTTCAGGTTTGGGGTTTTTTTTATTGTTTGTTACCCAAAATGAAACAACAAAGAATTGTCCTGTATGTGTTTATGCAAGCATGTCAAATCAAACCGAGAGAAAGAAGCCACTGCTGTGCTCCCTTCTCTGCTTTACCTTGCGACGCTTATTTCCAATGATTGCCTTGCTGCTTTTATACAGGATACAGATGAGCATCGGGTACTAATATAATTAAACCTGATAAGAGGGTGTCCTGAATATCATGCAAGTGCGTGCACAGCCTGTGTAACAGGGCTGGTACATGTCACACATCAACTTTCTATGATTTTTACATTACCTTTATTACACTGGCTGACACCCGTGTTCTCTCTTTTTATGACAATGTTTTTTCATTAATATTGTACCTAAAACATTATTTTAAGTGGAGTGAAGTCAGGTTAAAAAAAAAAAAATGTAAAATTCCTCTGATTTCTGCAAAACTAATGTTGTATTTCTCATATGCGCAGACTGTTAAGTCTCGGAAGCAGCATATGATGTTTTCCAGCAGATCGCCTTGCACAGCATATTCCCATATTCAGATGAACAGACACGCATGTGTAGATTGCGTTGCAATCATAGGCGGACACCAGGAGAAAGCTGTGGTTTGGGTTGGTTTTGGCTATGAAAAAAGCCCGCACCTCAGTCCGGCAGGGGCTCGTGCACAGTCTCCTTTTCAAACCACGGACAATAACCTATTCCTCACAATCAAAGTTCAGTGAAGGGAAATGGCTTCCAGGAGAGCACAGTAGCCTGGCCGGCCCCAGAGCAATCGCACTACGTGACAGAAGGCAAAGCAGGAGCTATCAGGATAATTGCCTCTGGAAATGACCACGGGGGAGGGCCTGATCCAAAACCCCCACCGGTCAATAAGAGGCTACTGCTGACGTGGGCTCACATCATCAGTTGTTGTATTGGAAAGATTTTTTTCCAGGACAGTGGTTCTGATTTTAATGTTCTTTGCACAGAGCCACAAATACAGATACCCAGCCGCTGGAGGAGGCAGGGGCTGATTTAAGGCAGTGATGAGGCTGACATGTTCCCCAGCACTTCTCTAGGGCTCACACCATCTCTGCGTAACCCCACAGGTCTAGCCGTAGTTGCCTTGGTCGTAGAAGTATTCAGGGCTACTGACACATAAAGAAGGCAGTAAGACAAAATGATTTCAGCATTTTTCCACACCGCTGTTCTGCTGCATCCCACAGTGTTTCATGCAGGGCACTGTCCCCCCGGCGCGGGCAGGGACACATGCAGCCTTGCGCACCGCCCTCGCGGGCCGGCACAAAGCCCATCGCATCGAGGTCGCCATCCCCGCGGGGCAGAGGCAGGTTCGTGCTCCACGCGGCGCGGTCGTGCCAGGCCCGCCGGGTGTCCCCTGTGCCGCCTCCCGCCGCTGCAGCACCCTAAGCGCAGAGCAGCCCTGAGCCCCGACATGCCCTTGGCACATGTCAGTCACATCCCCATTGTGTTCAGCCCATTACAGGTTTTACATTTTCCAGCAAGGGCAATGTACAGCCTCGCTGAGGCCAATCAATACGCTCCAGGACCACTATCCTATAAAATGCCCACTTATTTAAAAAGGGGTGGGGGGTACAAACCTTTAGATCCGATCCAGCTCTGTTAAAGTCAACGGCCAAACTTCCATTGATTTTCAGAGGCAAAGAGTTGGCATGGGCTTTAAAATATTCACAACCCAGGAATAATAGCAACAAGCAGAAAAATATAGAACCGGCATCTTCAATCCGTGTACTATGGTCTACGTGGTACTTCTGTCATTAAAAAATAAACAATCAGGTGTTTGGGAGAAAATAAGCGTGCATAAGCAATTGTGCATCGCAGAATCCCTCAAAGCATGGGCAATGATTATAAGGGCAAGGCATAAAACCTGGTAGGTGTTTTATTTGCATGTTCTCACACTGGTTTCTGAACCACTTTTTCCTTCCCTCTACCTAGTGATCTGCTCATCCTCGCCGTTGTGCTCATTAGACTGGTTAAGCTGCACTGCAGGATTCAGCTTGTTATTTTAAGAAAAATAATTGAATTAATATGGGATTCTGTAATTATTCCTTTTTGGGAGATAAACATAGTTAATCTGAGTACAACAGTGTTTGTTCCTTAACCTGGGAGCCCTGGATTTTAAGCAGAGCCAACAGATGATTTTCAGAGAGGTATTAGCACAGTGCTTGTATCTGTGGTGGTGTCTGTGTCGCACCCCTAATCCTGCACCACTACTGTGCAGAAACAACAGGGAGTGCCAAACTTGTAAAGACCTTTAGGAATTAGATAACTTCCTCCAGGGTACGAAGCTCTTCTGTCAAAGGTTCCTGGCATCTGCGGGGTTACTGCTGATTCGTGAGGATTGCATTAACCGATTTTCACTGTCACGGTGCCACTGGTGAAAAGGGAGATGATAAAAGACTTTCCCAATGAAAAAGTGCTGTCATTTCCACTTCAAACGAGGCACTGGTGTGGTTGGTTTAGCCTTATGTTCACTGGGACAGTATGGATGAAAAGGAAGCATAAGCATTTTGTTTTGTAGCTGTGGAGGTAATGACTGGTAGCTCCTGGCAAGTCTGTCCTTGGGTGCTGGATCATGGGGACAGCTCGGGGGGGGGGGGGGTGTCCCTCCTAGGGCCTCCCCCCAGCCACATGGGTCACATAGGTGGGGTGCTGGGCATTTCCTTGGAAGCTGCTCACACACAGTGGTGATGGGGACAAGCTCCAGACAGGGGGGGGAAAAAATCACTCTTTTTCTCTGGAAAAGTTTCTAAATATTCTTCTCGGTTCGGAGCAGTGGATGCACAGCTCCTCAGCTCCCCGGGAACCACACCCCAGGGCCAGCCTTATCCTGCAGCAGTGTTTGTGCTTTGCAATTTTGCCTCCCACCTGGCTTGGGAGAAGCCCCGTGGGTGAGGCTGACACCTGGCCCGGGGCAGCGTGAGGGGGTGCGTGGCTATGTGGGGCTGCAGAGGGGCAGTGAGTCCCCTTTCCCCCCGCCTCCCCAGGGGCCAGCGCCGCTCCCTGCCCTGGGCCACTCTGAGTTGGTCACCCCATGCACATGCAACCGAGCCTGGATTCACACTCTGCTCTCCACGTACCTCTGAGTCTGCGTTTCGACTCCTTTCGGGAACACGTCTGCTCCCTTGTGCTATTTGTCCTGTAAATACAGCGGTGCTACAGCTGCGTGTGGCTCCACTACAGAGGAAACATTTTTATCTTAACAGCCAGTGACCCAGGAGGTTTATATATATGGAAGGACACTAACCTTTGGTCTAAATATTTCATCCTTGTTTTCAGCTCAGAGGGGAATTTTTATTTTCCTCTAAACATCTGTGAAATACTTCTTGGCCATTTTAGAGTCCTCCACATATGGGACTTGAAAAGACACTTCCTTCTCTGTCAGTAGTATTTCAGATGCTTTTATACAAGAAGAAACATCAGATGACTATTTGCTTGTGTCTTTTTTAATTACATCAGCCCTTGAATGAAGTGCACGGCCAGTGGGGCCCGTCCTGCCTCCTAGGTGAGTGCCTTACTCTCTCAGTGAGATGGTCAGGCTCGTGGCTGCTCTCGCTGCCTCCAGGGACCCTTCCAAATGGCATTTCTCAACAGGAGGGGTGAAGAGCCATTTCTCTTCTGGCCTTCCTACAAGCTTTTCCTGTAGAAGAATACAGTTCAGTAGCCACGACACCCCTGTATGCAACCTTCTCAGGCAGAAGAGGAGAAGCCCAGGTCTCCCTTTGCCTTAACCATGGGGTTTCTCTAGAAAAGAGCGGCAGCATTTCTTCTCCCCGCTGTGTGAAAAGAAAGGAGAGACCAAACAGCACAGGCGAGGCTGTGGGGTATGAAGGAAAGCACAGCTGATGGAAGAGTATCCCCTACTTGGACCTCAAGAGATGCCGACCCACTGAGCCTGGTCATGCCAGAGGAGCGTCTGTCAGCATGGAGTTGTGGCCACTCAAACTTTAACTTTGAAAATGAAGTTTAAGCACCTCAGATATCGAAATACAGACAGGTGGTAATTCTGAGGATGGTATTTCTGAAACCAGGAACCTGAATTTCACCTAAACCTCTTTTTGGATCAAACCTTTGACAGCTTCTAACTCAACATTATACAAAAATTAATTTTATCGGATTTAACAGAGTTTCCACATGATTTGAGAGCACTGTTGCTTAGGACTGAACATAAGCACATGCTTAAAACAAGCAAATGCACAGATGTTGCTTTGAACCTGGGGGCCCAAGAATACAGCTTGAAACTTTTCCTGGCTTGACTTGTGCCAGAAGGAGGGTCATCTCTTAGTCTGTGCTCTATCTACTCTTTTTGCTTGTTGGTTTCCTTCTAAAGCCATGTTGTAACCAACCAACTGGAACATTTCCAAGCCACTAGTGTATCCCAAACAGGAAAGCCATGTCTACCCACCACCAAAAAGCAGGAGGACAGGGCACAACGGCGGCACGTCAGGGTCCCAGCTAGTGGTCTTTCACCTGGGTCACCACCATGCTCTCGCCAAGAGGGACGGGCACTCACTTGGGCTGTGGGCTCCCTCCCATGCAGCATCCTGGGGTGGCAGGGCTGGCAGCTGCCTGGGCTGCCACCAGGTAGAATAGTAATTGCATGAGGGATTTATTGGAAACAAGACTTCAGATTGAATTATGATGTAATTATGGACTGGTTTTGTGTGTGCTACAAGACTGGGCAACTTGCCACTGGGCACCATCCACTGTGCATCAAGCAGCCGCAGGAGAACCTGCCAATGCTGCCAGCCCTTCCCTCTCCCTCAATTAAACACTCCTCCTGACTGCCAGTTACACGAATTAAACTGCTTTAGACACATTTACAATATCATAAGTGAAGAGCGACAGGCTCAAACCATCAAGCACCCTCAGCTTTCAGCAGCCTTATTCCTGCAATGGCCATATGCTTGTGCACCGTTGTCTTTCTCAGCTGATCTGATACAGAATTAATTGACACTCAGATTTTAGCTTTAACATACCAGCTGTTAGCTGTAAAACAACAATCAGGGCCACTCTTTAATCAGAAAATGTACTAGCTACCTTAAGGGTCTAATTTTTCTGACAGCTATGAGTGATTGCTTATGCTTACATGATCCAGGCATAATTTTAGACGACGTTGAAATACTGCTAAATGGGCTGCTCAAAAAAAATGCATTCCCTTCTTTTTCTTTCTGATAGTTGGCAGAGAGACAGACATGGAACCAAAAGATAAAGGATGAGTTGCTGTGATGGTGGTGCAAGGCAAAGGACCATATTTCCAGCTGGGGAAGACCCACACGGGGCCTGGCTCCTGCCGACAAGCACCCTGAGTCTCATGTTTCTATGAATATCTGGGAGACCTCCTTGGACAGCTTCTCAGCTGGTATAATAGAGCACGAGTGATTTACCCCAGCTGGAAGAATGGGTTTGAATTTGGCAAATACATTTAACAAAGAATGGCTGCCCTTAAAAAGCAATGGTATCGCAGGATAAACTAAGCTGCAAGGGCATGAATCGGACAGGGAAGCTGGTTTTCATAGTGCTTGGACATCTCACGTGGGCAGCCAATTTCTAAATTTGGGCGCCTAAGACTCAACACATTTTAAAATATGATATTTCTTCTGTTATTTTGGTTTTGCTGATCTTTCATCCTGCTTAGAATTGTATTTTCTCCTTGACTTCTAATAAAATGAGTTAAATAATTAATGCCAAAATCCAATAACTGATTATAGAATTTTTTTCAAAATGGCGTGTAGCACTGTTCACATACTAAATCTTTTTGATTAATGATTTTTAAAGAAGGCTTGTTACATCCATAATGTAAAAAAGTAGAGAGATGTAAGCTACTGAAGTAAAATTCTAAATACCTTTTATGAACAGTAATTTATTTTATAAGCTTGATTCTTGATGTGTACGTAGGAAATACTAACATGGAAGAAATATCGTAAAGAAACTGCGGATAGAAGCCTCCTCTTCTTTCTATACCCCCCTGAAATCTAGTTTATGTCCATAGGTGAATTGCTGCTGTGAAGCCACTGCAATTTGACTTTGTACAAAAAGGGTCATTGAACAGAAGGTCAGGCAGCTGGCCATTTCCATTTCAAAGATGCTATCAAAAGGGCAAGAGGCAGTTCATCCAGCAGCCCTTTAGCAAACAAGATTTTGTCCTTTCTCATTTATGATATTTTTTATGCTAAAATAGTTTACAGGCTACTGAGAGAAGGGCCTTGATTCATTTTCTTCGCAAGCAAAGTGGACTAAGTGGAGCTTGGAAAAGACTTTGGTTCAAGAAATCAGAGGAGCTTTTGAGTAATGAGGAGCCATTTGGTGTCCACTTATCAAGAGCCTGGCAGTAAGGCAATAAATCATTACGGGGACTCTCCACTTCAGCTGAAGACAATTGGAAAAGGTAGCTCTTTTATTACAAATTATGGCTTATCATCTTCTTAATGGCAGACCTCAGCTTTACAAATACTTGGGCTTATTAATCAAGATAAACCAAACAGGTTCAGAAAAGTTTGGGGATTCTGCATGCCAATGTGCCGTCACAGAGGAAAGTCCACCGCAAGGTTTGCAGCGCTGCCTGACAGCCAGAGGCACAATCCATCCTGCCTGCCAGTTGCTGACAGCTCAAATGATACTGGTTCTTCTGGGATTAGAGAATTGTCTCTAGCCAATGAGTAGCTAAAATTCGCCCATTATAGCGATTTAAAAATAGGCTGTTCCTCCTCCACTATTTAGTGCACTTGTGTAGTGGGACAGGCAGAGACAGAGGTTCTCACCAACATCTCGCCCAGGCTGGTGACTCTTGTGAAAGTGTCCCTGCTCACTAAGGGGGCTGGCAGCTTAGCTGGTCGTTTTAACAAAAATTATCTTGCTCTCGGGAAAAATAAAATACTTAAAACAATATAGGTCCTGTATTTTACTCTGCATACCATTCTGCTTGTTGTCTCGGAGTGCTTTCACACTGCAACGTCACGGATTTGTTTTCACAAGTACAAACAGGGAGAAGGCTACCTTAGCAGTGTGCTTTGGAACTGAAATACCAGACTGCTCGTGAGTCCCCCGCTCCACCGCGCAGCCCTTGGGAGGAGCAAAAGACAAACTTTCTGAAAAGCGAATAAAACAACCTTTCTGTACAAACCAGTGTGAGAATTTTAGGCTCCAGTAACTCATTATTTATCAATGGATAGAACGAAGGATGATTTATGGGGCAAATTTTGAAAGTGGGTCCCCACTGCAAACAGATCCCTGACCCGTGCTTGGGCTTGTACATGCAAAACAACTGATAACAGCACGAAACTCTAGTGAATGTTTGGTCATCCTCCCAGCCCTTGCCGTGTCAGAGATAACTGAGCGAGCTCACAGCTTCCTCACCAGCACAAATATTTTCAGAAGCAAGTCAGTGTAAGTTCAAAATATGTCATTGTAAAATGTTTATACAACATTGAGCTGAAAATCTATCGATATATCTGTGCTATACTAATACATCCTGATAATAAGAATGCTTCATCACAGCAGGTCAATATTTATTCGAGTAAATCAACCTCTTGCCAATGTGGAAATGAAGGTGTCCGTTACCTGAAATTGGAAGAGTTGTATATTCAATTATAAAAACTAACAAATGAAGGCTTTAGCTACTATACAACGACATCACTCCATTCGCTTGATGGAGCTGCATCGGTTTCCATCAGATAAGTCTGGTCTTAAAAGCCTTAACAGAATATCTGGGAAGGACTGGAATGGCCTTTACGCAGTGCAGTTATAGAGGACAGCGCAGCCAGATGTGCGGTGAGCAGAGTTGTCCCCTGGCACATAGCAGAGGAGGTGGCACCAAGCATCAGCCCAGTGAGCAGCTCCGTGAGTGAGCCCCTGCCCTCCCGTCCACCACAGCGGAGCCCACCAGCACCCAGAGGCACAGGAAGGTCCATGGTGCTTTTTGGCGAGCCACCCCGTAAGGTGTAAGGGAGCTTGTGAAGCCCGATGGCCAGAGGCAGCAGGAGAGGGGAAGGTCCTGGTCCTTCGGGAGCACCTCTCGCAGCTGCTTGGAGCACCTCGCTGCCGGTGCCTCCTGCTGCGGCTGGGCTCGTGCTGGGCCAACCCGCTGCCCACGTCCAGCAGTGAGATGCGTCCCTTGGTGGAGTGTGAGTGAGATCAGGGAGGTGGTGATGGAGGGCTGGGGAAGACTGCACAGAGAGAAATGAGTAAATATTTTCTATTATCCCTCCATAGCTTTATCCCTGTTAACAATATTGATTGTGGAAAGTGAAGGTGAAGTATGTGATTTTAAATACAGCTGTTGTGAGTCATAATTCAAATAAGGACATTTCAAATGTGTCTGAAGCACGGCAGCAGCAATCAGCAGCACGGGGCTGCTTGGAAATACAGGCACTAACAGTCTTCAGAAGAGCACAAGCCACATTGGCAGCTAAAGAAGAGCTAGAGCAGCACCACAGCCTGCTGTATTTTCCAGGGTGGCCAGTGAGAGGTTGTTCATGGTGTCCTTTGGAGAAGGAAAAGCATTTCCCACTAGCTGGTTTCTCCTGTGCCCCTGCCCCACCAGCTTGGCTGCCGCTGCTTCCCAAGGCTGCGGAGGAGAGGGGCCGGCAGCCGTGCTGCCTTCCCCGGAGGTGCCCTGCCCTGTGCCGCTAATGACCCTGCTCCGCTCCTGGGCAGCAGCAGCAGCTGATGCTGCTATTGTTTCTTTGACAATAATACAGATTTTAGACTTACTAGTCACGGAGACATTTTTCTTCTTCCCTTCCTAGTGCAGCATAAGCTACTTTGACACCCCAGGGACCAGCTTAGGCACAGCCCTGCAGCAGGTTTGGTGCCGAGTCGGTGAACCTGTGACCCCTAGCACTGCTGCGGACATGCAAGTAGATTCAGAGGGACTAAAGGTAACTCTGGAGCTCTGCATTTTCTGCTCGTTGGCTCTGCTTCAGCATCACAGCTACACTTTGTGCCTTTAGTTCAGTTTCCACTTACCAGGTGAGGAATGAAATAAAAATGGCAAGATCTGCAAATGTAGCTAGACCTTAGGGTGCCGCTTCCCCCGCCAGGGTGAAGAGCAGGGCTCCTCTGGGATTGTTCACAGCAATTATAAAAGGAACCATGCAAAAAACCTCAGGAGTAACTCAGCAGCAGTCCATTCGCTTTGTAAGCGCTGGAACTTGTCCCCAGGTGTTTCAGAGGGACCTCCAGGCAGCCCCGAGTGGTGACTCGTTACCGTAAGGGATGTGTGTTTTGCATTTAAGTAAACCACCTGCTCTACCAGACTTGAAGGTACTGTAAATATGAGACTGTCATGTTTAAGGTATAATAATATTTTCTCCTTAAATTCAACCGTAGGTTTTGTACCCACCAGAGTCAATGTGAGTTTTATCAATGGGACCATGCTTATGTAAAAGTACTACTGAATAGGCAATCATTTTTAAGATTTGTATTTTAAAACTGTAAAACAAAAAGATCTTCGTTTCTACGAAGCAATAGCATGTCAGAGAACCGTAGACTTATAACTAAGGATCTATACCAAAAACCTGTAAAGGGAAAAGCTAACAAGAGGTTGTAAGAAAAGGTCGATGAAGCTGTACAAAAGGGTGAATATTCTGATGGTTTCCTCTCAAATGCGTTGATACTAGATTCAGAAAGAATTCTCCAGGTATGTCAGCTTTCCAAGTAAATACTGCATATCTCTGCTTTTAATCCAATGTAAGACCACTGGCTGAAGGTCTGAGCAGTTTTTGAAAATTCACCTAAAATTTTCAATCTTTTCAGCATGAATTCATTCAGGCTGCAGAGCTGGAACAATTGCTATTTCATTATATAAAATGAGAATATTAAACTTGACAGCAATTCCAGGGTACAAAATTTTAGCAGAGCCATGGAAGTGATAGAGCAGCTATCTTTGACCTTTGGTCCACCATGAATGGGGAAAGAGATGTTTGTCTGAAAGGGAGAAAGTATCACGCTTCTGGAGGCTGTCGCTGCTTTTATTAACACAGCGACCTCCTAGTCAGCTGTGGTCCTCCAGCACTGGCTGGTGGGGCTCGCACACCCAACAAAGAGGTAATACTGAGTAGTATAAGGGTGGAGGGGAAAATTTGAGGCAGAAATAGGTCAGCACCAAACCCTCTTGAGGGACTCAGGTGGGAAGAGCACCCTGATGAGGCATATTAGGTGTGTAAGCTATACTGAGTAATCAGCAGTCACCAAACAGGGCTGGTGAGTGATTCGTGCTGAGTGAGCATCAGTAACGAGCTGAAGGTCCGAGTAAGTACTGCCTCTGTGTCCTGCCTCAACAAGATGTTTTCAAGAGCCTTGAGGAGCTGGGCACAGAAAGCGTTAAGGAGATACAAAGTACCACAGAATTCTGATTTAGCTTAGTGTTGAGGCAAGTCAAAGTTTCAGTGTATAAATAACAAAGGAAGATCTAAATCTGTAATACCCTCTGCAGTTCTCTTTTTTTCCCATACCTGAGGAAGCTACTGATAATGTTTTGCTTGTGCTGATCAAAACCTCGTCGTACTCCGTCCTGGTCCTCTCCTTTTTTGCTCTCTAAGAGGCCCTCATTTTCCTGTCTGTCTGCCAAGCGTCCAAGCAGTTTTTCCCACTGACTCTGTACTCAGGAGAGTGATGAAACTGTATTTTCGTTCACAGCTTCAGAGCACCCCCTGATAGGAATGCATTTTTCTTGGGTGCTGCATGAGCATCCCCTCGGTAAACGCGCTGCGATCTCCCATTGCTGTCAGAGCAGTGGTACTCCTATCACTGATCTATGAGTATGCTGTGATTTAAGCATTTTTTAAAGCCCCATAACTTGAGCCAGGCAGCCAAAATGGAAAAAAATAACTCCAACAATTTTGCTGCCTTTGCAAGGAGAGAGCGAAGAGAGACATGGGTCACCCTATGGAAACGAGCTCGAGACAGACAAAATGAAGCTGCAGCCTCAAAAATCAGCAGAATTTAGTAAGGGTGGCCTTTGCCAAGTGTTCCCAGCTCCACGTGGGCAACCCGACCTGCAGCCTGCGATTGCACAAGGCGCGTGCCAGCAGGGGTGACACTGCAGAGCAGCCGGTCGCCTCGATGGCCTTTGGAAGAGCCCTCAGCCGCGGCCAAGCTGGCTGCTGTTTTCCTGGCCCACAGACACTCTTGGCACTAAAAACGACGGCCCGTGAACCCCAGGCCTGGGGAGCCGGTCTGTGGCCTCGGCAGGCTCAGAGCACACGGACACACAGCGGCAGCACCGGGGAAAGAGCTGCTTGGCGGGACCTGAGGAGGCCGTGGTGCCCCGCTGCTGCCTCGGGGGCTGACGGTGGCCTCCTCATGAACCTCTGGGCCCCTCTCCTGGCTTGCTGCTAGCAGGACGTGGCGATGATTCCCACTCTTCATCTGCTAAGCCTGCAAAGAAAAGATAATCCCCGTTCGCTTACGCAGTGTTTGACCTGCCCAGTGCCCCATGGGAGCGAAGCAAAGGATGTGGGGCGGTGCAGGGCAGGGGGGCGGCTTTGTCACCTGAAGGGGGAAAGCAAAGGAAACCACTTTAAATGGATTTAAGGCTGATTTTTGCCACCAGACCTGCTTCAGATGAGCCATAACCTGGTACCTTGTGCTTCCACGGATTCTGTGAGCACTGAAACCGGTGAATTAGCAGCTTTCCTAATAATATATCAAGTATTTCACACGGTGCTAATGACAAATGTAATATCACAGTTAAAATAAATAATTGGCACTTTTAAAAGCACTATGTTATTTCAACTGTGTTCTTATGGTTCAGATATTTCTATGGAATAGTCATATTTTCTTCTGACACCTTTACAAGTTGGGTTCAAAATGTATCATTACGAAATATGGTCAGATGCGTTAAAATTATAATTAAAAAATTGCATTTCACCCTGACATGAAAAATTTAAAGCTGGTACCAAGGAACAAAGTACTTTAACCTATTGGATAAAAGGAAAGCAATGTATTATTTTAAAAGTGAATTATTTTTCAAGAGTTTATTTTATAATGGTATAATGACATTTGTGGACCCTAAAACAGAAATATTAGTCCTCACAGTTAATTAGCTCTTAGAGCAAATTTTGCACACTCACATTACGAGTTATAATTGCCTGTTTCTGGGTTCACAGTGAGGACACCAGAGGGGAAGCAGCACACCCCAAAACTGTGCAAAGGCCCCCAGCTGCCTCAGCAGCAGCGCTGAAAACAGCAGGAGCCCTTCCTGCTCTGCTGCTCCCGGAGGCCACCGTGACCCTCAGGCCGCCAGGAGCTGCGACAGTCCCTGCTCCTCACGTGGGATCCCTCGCTCTGATTTCATCGTTCTGTGGTAACCCTCTCTGGGTAGTACAGTCAGAACCATATAAAATCTGCAGTGTCAGGGGTTTTTCCATGATCATCACCAACTAAAAAATAAGAAAAGGGATTTTGCTCTAAAAGGGTTGCACAAAAAGGTTAATTGTGAAGGGACTCAGTGTGGGAAATATGACTTTGAGGAACGGTTCTTCTAGAAAGCGGGAGAGGATTGGGACTGACAAAACCGTAACCAGTGTGAGCCGGATGGTCTCAAAGGGGAGAGATGGTCACAACCCAGGGAATGTAGAAAGCCAGAAGAGGGTGCTACAATATCCAATTATCCAGAAAACTTATTTAAATAACTTTCTTTAAATATTTCTCTGTCGGGGCTGTGAAGCTCTCCATCTATCACGCCCACAACCCAACTGCTCCCAACTGGGCACCGGTCTGAATTTGGTTACCTCAGGGGTTGGTGTGACCCCAGCGGTGCAACGTGTCTTACTGGGCTAACGAGGTTTGGGTTGCAGACTGCGTCCAAGTGAAAGAACCTGCAGGACAAAGTGACCATGCTGACAGCTGTAGGCTGTGTGGAAAACACCTCCTTGGGTCCCATCTCTTCCCTGGTCACCACCGCCTGCTTTACATGAGTTGTAGCCTTTACTGCACTGATGGTTTCAGCATTTGGAGGTGAGGTTTAAGGGCGGGCAGGGGACTGTTCCTTAGTTGCTCTATTTTTGCTTGTCATGTAGCGTTATCGCCAGGTAATTATTCCTCATACAAACAGTGCAGTTGCAGGAATGCTGTGGTGTACTGGCCATAGTCCAGATAATATCAGAAATGGCTGCTTTGCATCTCATGATCCATTTTAAGTCATCTAATTTAAACCCTTCACCTGACCAAGAGTGCCATAAAATGTACTTATAAGTCTTGTATTGTTCATTGCTTCAGAAAGTGACTCATACAGGAGGGTGGAACAAGCCCCTTTGCATAGAGGGAATTGTCTCTCCCTGCTGCCAGCCAGGAGGGTGCAAGAAAGAACAAACAGCCCCGGTGCTAGTGATGACATGACACAAAAGCCAAAGCCAGGTACAGGCTTCATGTTTCTCCTCCCTGGGACAGTGCAGAAAAAGCTCTAGTCCATCGAGCACCCAACACAGGGCCTCTTGACTGCAGTCGTTTAACAGGAATTCTGGAAATCAAACTGAGTGTTGGATTAGCCCAATTGCCATTGCTGTTAGTAACTAACTGTAAACTGCTGAGGGAGCAACTAGTGTTTTAAAAAGCACAAGGAGAAGCTATGGTTTCCTGTCCCCAAGAGCTCTGCCACACGGACAGATAAAGCAAGTCAGGCACAAGATGTATCCTGGTAGTGTTTGCATGCCAGAAGCCTTTGTACAGTAATTACAGAGACGTCTAGAAGTGTCATCATTATTAAGGGCTGTCGGTGTTTCCATTACAATCCCCTCTGTGCATGGAGTGAGGCCTCCAGACGCGGTGAGCTGGAGGCTGCGTGCGGATTGCGGGTGCGTGTCTCCGGGCTGCATCGATTCAGCCGCTTGGGGTTCTCCCTGGCCACCAGGTGTTCCTAATGCACCCGGTACAGGAGCCACCCTGCGCCAGGGAGGGGGATGATTAGCTATTCCAAAGTGTGTTTTAATGATATACCCAGCTCTTGCAGACCTTGAAATGAATTACGACAAAGACAGGCATTTCTGAAGGACAAGCATATGATGCTTAGGATGTCAAATTAAATCTCAGGTGCTAGGTCTGAGAGCTCAAACTGCATCCTTCACACAAGCCAAGTGGCGCTGTGCGGCATTTTCCGAACGGCGCGAGTCACAAAGCGGCAATGGAAGTTGCTGGGAAATATTTTTAAAGCTTCCACTTTTTTTTTTAATTTTTTGCAAAGTTTTCCAGTTTAGAATTTTTAAAAGCAAATGTGAAAAAATCAGCAAATTTTTTCCCTGCTTTTTGTCAGAAAGTTTTATTATTGATGCTTTATAGAAAAAGATATTGCCTGGTTCAGTTTGAACGGCTCTCCCCCACCGTCTGACCTGGCACAAGTTTCAGTCTTCTTCCAAAGGTGGCAATCTTCTATTACCAATTTTTTTGAGATAATTCTAGTGGTGCAAAGGGTCATTGGAACATAGGACACTGTGCAATGTTTTTATGCCCGTGTTATGTAAGCAGAAGATTTGGAGATACAGGGTGAAAACAGAGTGGCTTGTCTTGTAGGACGTCATGTTTCTACTCCCATTCTGTTACAGCTCACACCTGAAGAAATGTGATTTGATGCATACTACCTTATGAGGCTAGTAGTTTAAACCATATGTTAAAATAGACATTAAAAAAACCTGATTTATTGGTTTTGGTCTGTTTGTTCCTCCTGTGAGTCTAAATACAGCTGTCTCTCCATAGCAATTTACACTGATAGCAAAGCTAGTCAGTGGAAGAAAAAGACTCAAGTTATTAGATACTCTAGGGCAGCATGTGGCAAATCAGATGCTATTGAAGCCAGCAAGTATGTTAAATACCACGGAGACATAAACAGAAACTACAGGCCCTTTTCCTTTCTGGTCCATAGGGGAGAGACAAACATGGCACAGATCTGCGGAGTCTCTCTTCAGCATTGCTCAGAGCATCGCATCAACTACAACGCTCACACGGACCCCAGCAGGGATTTGCTGTCGTCTGAGGGGACCCGCTTTCATTGCTTTGGTAAGTCGAAAATTAATGGGGAAGTTAGGAGCTGATAACCAAAAGGCACTAGTCTGGAACTACAGTAACACTAACTGGTTTAGAGAGAAAATAAATATTAGAAATCCGTTCCAGATTGCCCGAGGAGAAAAGGTGGGGGGAATTGTTTGTGTTTTGAAATACCATGTTATTTTGGGGGGAGATGATGTATTTGTCGCTGGTGAACAACTGCCTCGGCAGAACCACTTCCATTTGTGAGCACGAGTTGCTGCGTCGGGATCCGGCCCCCAGCGCTCACTGGGGCTGTGCCTGGTCCGGGGCTGCGAAGCAAGGGCATGGCCACCCTACCGCGTCTCCTGGGCCGAAACACCTGCCCCCGGGTGCGAGAGCTGCCAGTTGCGTGCAACCAGACGTGAGGACCATCGGCGCTTGCTCAGTGCCTGCTCTCTGCAGGCACCGCGTGGGGAATTGAGAGGCGAAGGCGTCCTGCAAGTGTCCGTGTCAGCCCAGCCTAATTGGCTGTGGCCTTTCAATCAGGCACTTCATGAAGACACTTAGGAGTGTGCCTGCTGCTCTTCTGCATGGGCAAATGGGAGATGATTTGAGCCACAGGTTAAGAAGGGATGGGCCACCCCACTGCCATAATCAGCCCTCATCAATCACCACATTCAGCGTGGACACAGAAGGGCTGAAGTGCAGCTAACAAGACTTTGTCAGTTAAAAGCTAGAGCTGAGGGTATCACAAGCGCTAAAACACTCCATTTACTACACGTGAAGGTAAAGCAATCTATATCCCAATCGCTGGAGTCATTTGAGGCGCGCAGACTGCTGACAAATGTGGACGGACAGATATGTAAAGATGATGCGTCATGAGCTCTGCTGATGAGTTTACAGCAGAAGCCTCTGAATTCACATCAAATGTGTCAAAGGGTGACAGAACTACATCACACAAACTCTGGCAGTTTAATTTGGTGTCAGCTATTAGTGTTGACTTTCAGCACTATTGCCGCTCAGTGTTTC
Organism: Leptosomus discolor; assembly: GCF_034619465.1. NCBI lineage: Eukaryota > Metazoa > Chordata > Aves > Leptosomiformes > Leptosomidae > Leptosomus > Leptosomus discolor. Next base: position 20,668,406 of record NC_141401.1, on the reverse strand, counting down.
TGCCAGCAAGGTGACACAGCCTCACAGATTGCTAAATTTCTTTGTTGTAAGAAATAGAGTTTGCTCACTGCACAGTAGTCCTCTAATAGAGGAAATCCAGAAGGTCAGAAAACTATTTTTCCAGGCTGCAATGCTCCATTTTGTGACCTAGACTTTTCATTACACCATTTTTGGTTAAGTATTTGATTGTGTCACTACACAGAGAAAATGTCTGTCTTGGGTTTTTTAATTATTCTCAGTTGTTTGGAAAGGTCTTATTCATGTTACTGGCTCTGCTCAGCGATGCTGGAATTTACTAGATGTGCTGGAGGACTGTAGAAGTGTGGAAGGCTTTGAGAACTGAATTTTCCATTCAAAACTTTTTTTCAAGGCAAAGTGGTGTTTTTAGTATGTTTTGCTCATCAGATGCTTCCTTTGGTGATGGTTTGGGGGACTGGCAATAGACCCAAAACGGAAACACTACAGCTTCCCCTTCTTCTATCTGTTCTTAGCTATTGTTGTTGAGCCTTACAAAGGTTTGAAAAACAGAGGAATAAAGTGGAATACAAGGAGCCCAAGTGGGAAAACAAAAGCTACACTACTTGAGAACAGAAAAGGGGTTAGGGAAAGCACATCCAACCATAAAACATTTCAAAGTGTGTTATGTGAAACAGTTTCCTTCATTAACAGAATAAGGTGGGCAGAAAGAAGAGTCATGTCTTCTAGAAAGACTTAAAGTGTTTGTTATCCAGTTGCATTTCTTTTAAAATGTCCAGCGTGGACACCCAAGTGTGAACGCAAATGGACCCAGACACCCTGCTCCAGGAGTCCCTGCCGGGCTCACGGCGGGGGGGTTTGCTCTGGTGCTCCCAAAGCTGGAGATGAGAAAATACAGCTCCCGCTGCAATGAGATTGTTTAATACATACTCTCTGTCATTCACCAGCGTAAGTTTAAGCAGCACATAAGCCACTTTGACACAGCAATATATCATTCAAAAACAAAACCTGTGCACTCTGCACCGGGCACGGGCGGATGGATAGCTCATCAGAGGGAGAAAGAGTCTTTCATCAGCTGCCGTTCACCGGGTGATGACAATAATCATTTCAACACAGAGTATACAACCTAGAGTGATGAAGGCAGCAGAACACATCTGGCCTGATCTCTTTAATACCGAATATTTTAAAAACCCGAGAACATTAGTCAGGGTGGTTCAACACAATGCCTGAGCCATAGGAGAAAAGGTTACATTTATTAAAAGAAGAGTCAAGAAAAAAGGAAGACAAACTGCCTGTGACAGAAGAGCGTGGCTTGTGCTGCATCCAGCTCCAACCATGCTAGTAACTTCCCACCAGGGTTGTCAGAAGGCCAAAAAGATTTTACAGCTTTTAGCATCTGATCCAAAACTGACCAAAGTCAGTGCAAAGCTCCCGTGTATTTCATTAAGCTTTGGCTCGGTGCGCCATACTTACACCAACCATGCACTGTTCTACACAGCGATATTCAGTCCTTAGATTGTGCTTGTCCTCAGGGCATGGCAAACTGCTGTACGAAGGTGGTCAGCGTGGTTCCTGCAGGTTACCAGTGAGAAATGCAGGCAAAGCAATGAACTTTCTTAACCAAGGTCACCCAGAAGATTCAGGGCAAAGCCGTGCCTGGAAACAGAAGAACTCTGAGCCCTTAGGTAGCATTCAAGTGCACTTGGGTTGGTTCCAGCCACAAAGCAAGCTGCCAGGCCTGGAGGAGCTTTGCCAGGTGTCGTGTTATTGGCTGGCAGCTCACAGGTCCCACACATGTGCGATCCCACGCAAGGACTGCACGGGGATACCTCCCAGCCACAGCCTCCATGGACATTTTTGATCTAGAACTCCAGGACAGTTTCCTGCTTGTCCCCTCCGTTCAAACAGCACACATGAGAAGGAGGTAAAGACATCCATCGTCTGTGCTAGCCGGTAACGGATGAGGAGCATGGGAGGAAAGGCTGCATGACAAGACGTAGGGGCATGAGCTTCCTCTGCCACTCAGTGCCAGAGATATGGAGGAGAAAACGGCCTGCCAAGAGCAGGAGATACCTTCTCAGCATCTGAAGGGAACTGAGTGGATGTGCACACATACAGCTTCCAGGACGTATTTTTTCTTTCATGTGAGGTAAAAATAATGTCCCAAAGAAACCTGTTTGCATTCAAGTTATATGGCAATGGGTATAATTCATGTCCTTGAAGACCTTCTGGCAAGTAGAAGAACCTCAACGAGTCTAGAGATAAAGCCCTAAAATTGAGCTAAATGGTGTCTTTGAGTTTCTCCAAGGATTTCTTTACAGTGTCATCTATATACAAACCTGTTCTTTGCTCAGCAGCAGGAGTTTTTCATTTTCTGTATTCAACATAGAGCTTCTACTAAAAATCCTCTGTTAAAAAGTCTCCTAAAAGCCGAGTTTAAAATGGATTAAAAATGAATTAGTGTATTAACATACTGGTTAGAAAAAAAAAAGAGATGGAGAAGGGCATAATAAACAAGACAGTATGAAGAAACAAAGCTAATTGCCAGCCTGGGAGAGCCATGTGGCACATTTCTAGTAAGCTGTCTGTCTTAAACCCTCTGGATCAAAAAGTGATTAATCCTACAGACAAATGTAGCCTTGATGGTAGAGATACGCAAAATCCCCTAAACAGGGCAATGCACTGTTACACTTACTGTTCTGAAGTCCTCAATTAAAGGGTCTTTAGCTCCAGCCTTTCCCATTACGTTCCCTGACTTACCAGGAAGCCCTGTCCTCGCAGCAGCCCACGCTGAGCCTCAAAAAAATGCTCTTGGCAGTGCCCACTGCTGCTCAGCCAAGCTTTAGCCCTCCCTCCGCAGCCCCCGTCCCTTCCCTCTGAATTAGCCGCCCCAGCCGGCGCAGGGAGGAGCGGGAACCTCGGCATCGCCCACCGCCCCACACCTCCTGCGGGGCAGGGGGTGACAGCGCACTGGCTGCCTGCCAGCACACTGGTGGTGCCCCGAGCGGGAGCAGGGGCTCGGGCAGGTGAGGGCAGCTTCTCCTCAGCCTCCAGGAAAACCTAACATGAGAGCAAAAAGGAGAAGGGAAGCAAAACTGGGGGAGGTTCAATGGTGCAGTTTCTGCCCAGAACCACAGAACTTTAACCCCGCGTTTCTTGCCCATAAGGGCCACATGCCCGGGCGGTGGGACCAGGCAATGCTTGCTGGTATCTGGGGATTTTGTCCCCAGGAAGGGACTGGCAGTTTGTGGGGCAGGATCTGCCCTGAGCTGCTCCCCTGCCATGAGTGGGCTCCCCTGCCACCCCCCTGGCTGCTGGAAACACGGCCCAAAGACAAATTGCACCTGGTTAGATGGAACTCACTGAGAGCACTTTTTCTACAAAAAGTGTTTTTGAAACAAACTGTTTTGGATGCTTTTTAACTTTTTTTTCCGTTTTTCTAAGATAATACCAAACTCCTGAAAACTAGACTTTAGGAATCTAAAGATCTCAGGTTAAATGTAGTTGAACAAAAAATCTTCTCAAATTATTTACACCTTTAAATGAATAGCTGCATTTATAAGAGAAAGAAGATATTTTCTGGAAAAGAACTTTTTAAAAAAAATAAAAGCTCTTTCCCTCTATAAAAAATACAGAGAGCTTTTTGACTGTCTCTGCTGGATTTTTTTACTTGACACATCTCCTTTCTAGTTTATTATACACTGTGTTAAGTGAGTCCTTTTAGACTCATCAGTACTTCGCTTGTACAACGCACTAAAAGGCTCTAGAAAACACATCACACTAAACCAAAAATGCTCTAGGCCCTACGTGGCAAAACACGGGGCTGAAAGTCTTTACCAAAACCAGATGTCGGTTAAACAAGTGGTTGCCTCGCCAGCTCCCAGCCTCACGGCTCTGACCGCACCGCTCGGCGCCGTGATGCACAGCGTGCCAGGGGCAGGCACGGCCGCCCCAGGCAGAGCCCACCCATGCCGGAGCACACCAGGAGCAAAGGCAGCCATGCTGCCTGCATGGGGAGGCTGACCTGCCTGCACCCAGCTGGGGGGGACACCACGGCCACGCTCCTGAACCAGCAGCCACCACTGTGGTCCTGCAGCGGCAGCTGCTCAGAGAGGTGTTGGCTGGTGGCTCCAGGCTCCCTCGGCCACCTCTCGCAGTTATCGTCGGTGTTACAGAAATGCTCAGAACAGGCTCGCTAATACAGTGAATGAAAACACAGAAATGTGAGGAACATCTAAGCAAGCACCTTCATTGATGGGAAAATTAGGGTGTGAGTTACATGGCCATGCTAGGGCTGCTCAGAAATACGAGGCTTATATGTCCGAGTTTGGGGGCTGGAGCAAACAGCCATGACAAGGGGGAGAATCAGGCCCGTGTATCTGGTGCCGACGTGGGAGGTAATCGGTGTGAAACAGATGCATCATTCAAATGTTTCACTCCATTTGCCAAGAGAAACCAGAATTCCTGTGCTTATAAACAAGGTCCTTGCTCTGTACGGTGTGACACCCTGAACCTCCCTGCAGTGCTGTGCTATTTCACATCCCAAACGCTGCTCATTTACTGAACCGACTGGAAAAGACGGTGGCTCCCAGGGGAGGAGGGCAGGGAGTGAATACCTTCCTGACCCCTACAGTTGCTCATGTTATGCCGTGAAACATGAAATTTGATTACTCTTATCATTAGCTTAGCTCACATAGCTACAAATGTTATTAGTAGCCATAAAATTATCGAGGCCCTTTTAAAATCCATTTTTAAAGAGTGTGTGACATGTATTAGCAGATCTGAAATCCTGATTTCAAATACCCGTACTCGAACATCAGAAACAAAATGTCGAGCTAAGCAACAGTGACAGGGCCTGAGAAGCGCTAATGAAGAGTGGTGCCATTGCCTAGGAGAAACATTACATATTATTAACACATTAGCCCAGTAAGGCACTGTGCCAGCTGTAATAAGCAACCAATTTGGCATGCTAACTTAGATACACAGGACCATTCAGAAAATCTTCCTCCATTTTTTTTCTCCCTGGTGGACAAACACATGGTGCAACCTGTTCCCATCTCGCTAATGCCCAGAAAATCACTGCTTAGCTGTGCCCTAATTCCTGCGCACGGCCGGTCACAGCACTATTAATACTTTGACACCGATCTTTCTGATGCAAGGTCCGGTTCACAAATTGGCTACATATATTATCTGTGCATGGGAGTGTGGGAGGGATAAATCATATTCATTATTCACATTCATGAAATTCCAAACACATGGGAAGTACTGATGGTGTCCTTGGGGAACTAGAAACAGCTTGTCAGAGATATCCAAGTAAAAGGGGTGCAAAATCAATTATGAAAGGAGGTGTTTCCTGCTCTAACAAGCTAATTACTGTACATCAAGTCACAAAGGGAAAACTGATGCTTTTTATTTTTTTAATGGAGGTGCTGTCAGATTAAATCAACTTGGAAGGGCAACTGGGTTTAATGTATTCCCTCAGCTGATGCTCTCTTTAACACATTTACATATGCAAACATGTTAATATTCTGCCAGAATGCATGAAATAGGACTGACAGGGCAGAACCTAACAAAACGGTTACGTGACCCCACTCCTGCAGCTTATTTACGTCATTTACCTACGATGATAACTCCAGCTCAAACTGAGAGCGATTGCTTTGGGAGTCACTACTGTGAAAGCAGGAGCATCTCAACGGGGAAATGACACATCCCTGCTGCTGGAAGAATCCATTTTAGGAGGCAAACCAAACATATAAATTGCTAATGAACTATCCCATCCTGTCCAGCACAGCTAGCAAAACCGCAGATGGTTGATTCCCCCTGGGATAAGGAATAGGTGAAGCTGGGGTATCTGTTAGATGGCTTCCAGGTTAGCTGCCAGGAGCAAACAGCCACGTCGTGTTGCCTTTTCCACAGCAGGAATCAGAGCGAGGGGTATTCACCGACCGCCTCTCCCAGTCCCTCGGCCAGCCCGCGCCCAGCAGGACTCCCTGGCTTTCCTCAGGGCTCCTGCCTCAGTGCTTGCCTAGGACAAAGGTAATGCTTCCCTGCTTCCCTGTCTCCATTTCTCCAGCTTTCTTTGCCTTTCCTTACAGCCCCACAACCTCCAAAAGCTAGCAGTCAGTGAAAGCTCCCTGTGCGCCCAAGCCTTTGCACCGGGCAGCGACACTCACCTGTGTTAGGAGTCGAGGCACTAACGTTTCTATCCCCTGCTCGCTGAAGAGTAATTGTTTTCATGTCACCATCTGCACCGGAGGCCAGGGGTTACACCCTGCCCACCGTGATCCCATCTACGAGCAACACCCAGAGAGCAGTGTAGAGATGAGAGCTTGCACCTCTCAGGCATGCAGGTGCTTCCCCGGTGTGATGCTTTCCCCAGCCTCAGGGCCAGGCAGCCGGGAGGGTCTGTGTCACCTGATGTGCCCCAGAGCCCTTGCCTGCAGGCGCCAGCCAGCTCCCTGTCTCTGCCAGCAAGCACTGGCCTCAGAACAGTGCCAGGGGCTGCAGAGGCTGCCAGATCAAGGACAGGTCGTGTCACCCCACATGCCTACAGGTCCCAAAACCAAACCCAGTCTTAGGCCTCCCTAAAGTGTCGGAGCGGGCTCAGCAGAAAGCAACTTCAGCGCTTTGGCCAGGCTCTCCAGAGCTGGCGGCCAACCCCCCCCCGACAGACAGCTTTCACGGGAAACACGCGGGCTGTGCTTTGTGCCTGCCGCAGCTCTGCTGACCGGTGCTTGCAGGCTCCAGCGTGATGGCTGCACCCAGCTGTGTCAATCTGCTTCCACCTAGGAGCTGACTAGAGCTGAAAGACAGATGACCTGTTACATATTTTCTTACCTTTAACTATTCCCACATGATCGGAGTGTTTCTGGGATATAGATAATAGGTCCACTCTTGAAGTCTTTATCAGGGCCAGGTTGTCGCTGGTCCCTGCAACACCAGGTGTACAGGGGAAGATTAGAAGGAGCAATCAGATTCCCATTTGTTCAGAGCAAAGGCAGGAGAAATTTATATACTTAGAGATCGTAACAAGCTGCTTTCCATTGTATTCAACGAGCAAAGCCTTGCTCTAAAAGGGCTGGAGCATCTCCCGCTGCACACCACCCAACTGCAGACAGAGCAAGCCAGGAGAGAAGGCTATGTTTTCCAGAAGATGTTTCAGCTTGGACACTACCACATTGCTCCTTCAAAAGAGGAATGCAATCAAGCTCCTTACTCAAGCAAAACTCTCAGCATAGCTCCACTGAAGTGCAAAGGGAGTAAGGATTCAAAACCTGGTCCAAGATGAGCCAAATATCTGTTTATTTGCCTCTTGTCTTCTCTCCTACTGAGCAAGCGTAGGCAATGCTAGGGAAGCCATGCCATTCATAAGCTGGATTGATGTCCTTGAAGCTGTTCAGCTTCTTCTTGAGGGAAATGCACAACCTGTGTCTTACGCTCAGATGGATTCACTCACTTGTGGAATTTATCCCTTGATACCATTGTCTGACACAGGCTTTCCTTCACACACACATCTGCAGACAGCAATTTCCTATCACAGATGCTGCCCATCACCTCCATGTTCCTTTCTTCCACTCACAAGAAATTCAGATGCACTTCAGAGCCAACTGGGATGGCCAAAGGAGTCTGGCCCTGGCTTGCCTGTGGTTTAGCACAGACGCAGAGGAAGGGCCTCGTGGAGAGGGCAGAGTCTGGCCAACAATCCCATGCTTGGCCAGCCCACTTAGGCCAAAGGCACGCTGCTCGGCAGAGCCCTTTTCTTCAGGCGCCGTTTTCCTGGCAGCTCTGCACAGACAGAAAGGGGACCGATGTTAACGACATGGGGCAGCCCCCACAGGGAAGTGGGGTAGCTGAAGCCTCCAAAACCTCAGCCCAGAGCAGCATGCATGCTTCCAGGCAAACAGGAGCTGATGTTGTCAGATGCACTGTGCACGGGCCTGTGGGAAAATGGAAAATGAAAGGAGTGTGAGCTGCCGGGCATTTCAAACCCTGCCTTGCCAGGCAATGTCCACTTGCTCCTCCATGGCTGGAGCAGATGAGTTGGGCCTCTGGGAGCTCTCTGAAGAGCCTGTGTTGGCCCCACACGCTAAGATGCACTCTCCAGTGAAGTCTGTCTCCTCAATAAAGGAGAAAATGGAGAAGATGGAGACATCTGCTGGGAAGCTGTCAGGTTTATTAGATACATGCGAGTTTGGGGACGGAGCAGCAAGAGGATCTCAAGGAATCTGAGCTCAAAGAAATAAAGGCAACTTCAAAAGGCACAAGCAGACCAGCACAATCACTTAACAACAGTAATTTTTTGCTGGCAATACAATTGAAAACACCTGAGAATCAAATCGAGATTCAGCCTATCCCCCTGCCTGGAACTGCAGCTGCTATTGATTGTGGGCGCTAGATCTTAGGAAAGCTCTTCTGTAAACTCCTGACACTGGCCATTACAAGCGATCCCAGATGTGGAAGGATTTATGGGATCCCCACACTTTAAAATATGCGCAGATTAAAGACCATGCTAATTCTAAAGCTAGAGGGAGATGGCGCTTGCAGCCCCACCGCTCTCCTCAGTGCCAGGGTACCACAGCAGTGCAGCTGGCCGGCAGAGGCAGAGCAGGCTTAGCCTGGGGACTGTGGAGCTGCAGCAGGTCATGGAGTGCCCCAAGATGTCCGCAAACAGGGCCTGGGAAAAACATGTTTATAAATGCAACCCATGTGAAATGGCTTAGCGTCGCTATCAGGAAACGTGGTGCAAATCGCAAGTCACCTGCAGCTCATAGTCCTCACCCAGAAGAGCTCTTTCTTATGGCTTGAACTCCTCACCATGACACAGAGGAAGGCTGGGCACCCCTTTGCCACACGCTGGTGGAGCCCAGCTGCTGGGACGGTGCTGTAACCCGCTGGAGCTCCTACATGCCCCACATCAGCATTGTCACTTTTCAGATTCATACCGTAACTCCCGTCCAGGGATCCTGGAGCAGAAACAAGGAGACTGAGGGGTGGAAACAGCCAGTATTTGCAGCCTTCGCAAAGCAAAAAGAAGCAACCTGGTCCACCTTCCACCCAGCCCAGTGTCCCTAATACGAGGGAAACAATTTGCATTGACTCAAGTCGGGATGAGATAAGACCCTTTGTGCTGCCAGAATAGATGAGGCTGTTCGCAGCGGTAAGTACCAGGTCAGCTGCGTACAGAGAAAGCAGCTTTTCTTCCGTGGCAAAAAGCAGGCGTGTACCTCCTCACTATGTATACCTCTGAGTATCACTGCAAAGGGTAGCATCCCTAAAAGCAGGTCAATCCCATACAATTTCCTTGTTATTTGTCTGTAACAGAACAGTAGTCTTTAAAGTAAAGAAATTAAAATCTACCTGCTTGGAAAGCTGAGTGTGCAGCCCTTTGGTGGGGTTTGATTTTGGACAGTGAATACAGCAAAGCTAGCTGCCAGCTTGTGTTCACACACATCCCTGAATTGTCTGTGAGGTCTCAAAACTAATGATCGATACGTTGTCTATTGTGGTAAACAGACATTTTTAAAAGATTCCTGCTTCATAGTCCACAGAAGAACATGATTTCCATGCCTATTAAATAATGATAGATTTTATGACAGCAAATGTAAAATCTGTCATGTGACTGGGATTAACTTTTGCTGATAATCCAATATCTGACCCTATAGCAAAGTAACCAGTGCTTCACATCTCCAGAGCAGCATCCACCCTCCTTTTGCAGTCTGAGCTTGGGGCAGTCTCCTGGGCTGGATGCTCCCTTCTCATGGGACCTTACCAGGCTGCTGCCAGCTTGTCCTGGGCAAGGGAGTGTGAAGGAGCACGAAAATACGCCAGCATCCCCTGCATTTCTAAATAATTGGGGATGAGGGTGGAAAGGGAAGCCGCACAGATTTGCAGGATCATTCCAGGATATCGTTTCCTGTTCTTGTGTGTATTTTAATGTATGGATTGACGTTAAGACCCTGTGCTGCTCAGGTAATGTCAACCCACAGGTATTCCCATGCTTTCTTGACACACCCAGCACGATAGGAGCCTTCATCTTGTTGTGGCACACTCTGTACTGGGGGTTGTCACAGGGGGCTGTGAGCATAGCCACACACGGTGCCTGCCCGAGCTGGGCACCGAAACACCAGGGCACGCTTCCTTAGCAGAGAACTTCGCTTCTTGCTAGCAGGTGAGAGACAGAGTCAGAATAACAGGTACCATTAGCTTCTCATTAACAAATTAACAGAGCTCAAAACCAGAAAGGCATCTTCCCAAGGCCTGCTGCTCCAAGTGAGTGGGACAGCTGCCACACAAACGCTTTAAAACTGCCAGACCAAGCCCCAGCTAAGCTGTTTGAAGCCCCACAGACCCCTGCAACCACTCTGAGTGATGTTTTCTTTTGCTTCTCCAGCCTCTGAATAGCTAGTAAAACTGTTACAGCCAAGGGTACCAAAGAGCTGTTCAAGCCCTTCAGAAAAAGCAAAGCTCTGTAGTCATTAACAAACGTGATGTGCTACCACATTGAAAGAGAAAACTACTCCCCTTCAGCAGCACATGGTAAGTATATCAAACAAGGAAAACTTTCAAATGCTGTTGTCATGAGGACTATATAATCTGTCTTCAAAATTAAAGCCGTGGGGTTCTCTTGCTAGGTACCGTCCTGCTGGAATGATAAACCTTGTGGGGCTTGCGTGAAGCAGGGGAGGCAGTTCCAGTTGCAAGGGAAGGGAAACTCTTTCTTCATTGCCTTGATCCCAAGTCAATAATCTCTCCCTCTCTGAATATATGTCCAAACTGCTCCACGCAGAGCAGCCCTGGTGTTGGGTGATGTGGCCAGTGGCCCTCTCTGAGTTGGGACACGGTGTTAGCATCCTCCTAGCCAGAGTTATGCTGTGTCTCTGCCTTAGCTTATCTTAGCATACCCGGATGGAGGAGGCCGTCAGGAAAGCTCTCAGAAAGGAGTCAAAACATGACAAGACCCCCCTTTTGGACCCACCTGGCCCCCCTGAGGGAGGAAGGGGCAGGGAATGGGATGCTTAGATTGCCACAGCCACTTCTGGGACAAACATTTACTTTAGATTAAGTAGCATGTAAAGGAGAGAGGGGCCCTCTCTGGCTGGCTGCTAGGGTTTATCATTAAATATTTATAATGTCCAAATTGGCATAGTGAAAGCTCAATTCATCAATTTGTTCTGGTCTGTTTGTAAGAAGGGGAGGAGGTTTCAGGCGCCGCACAGGAGATGCAGCCATGGGTGGGCAGGGCACGTGTGCTGCCTCCATCTCAGGTCCACAGTGCGGCTCCCTGCTGGCGCTGAGACTCGTTGCCCTGGCTTACCCCTTTCGGCGGGGTCAGGGAACAGGCCAGCTGAGGGGCAGGGCTGCAGGGATCCCTCCTCTCCCCCAAACCCGCCTGCCCAGGGGGCAGCCCCACGCTGCCGCTGCCGGGGAAGCTGCGGGGAGCAGCCTGGCCAGGCAGCACCAGCCTGGGGCAGCCTGTGCGGGCTGTCCTGGAAGGGTTAAGGTTTTTCAGGCCGAAATCCCCCAACAGAAGGCAGGGTCAGCCTCGGAGCTGAAATCTAAGTGCTAATGACTGATGCCCTTCACCCCTCCACTGCCTCCAAAGGAGAGTGCCGTGGATGAGCCGGGGCCGGAGAGCATTTAACATTTGAACTTCTTCTTGTCTGCAAGGCAGCAGGCCGTTGTGTGCAAGGTCGATGACCCCCAGCCCTGCTCCCCCCAGCCCCTCAGCTGCCTCCCAGCCCTAATTGAATGACAGATGGTCAGCGGCAGGGAGAGGGCAGGAGCAGGGCCCCACACCCCCGGCACTCCTGCCCACGCACCCCTGTGCCAGCTGCCCCCGAGGGTGCCTGGCACCCGCAGCCACGCACCAGAGGGAGACGGGGCAGTGGGCAGGATGGGCAGGGGGTGCAGCACCAGGGGCACCCTGGGGCCAGGGCAGCCCTCACCAGCCTGACCCCAGCACCTCACCAGCCCTTCCCAACCCTCTGCCACCCAACGAAACTTTATCAAATGCGTGGAGATCTGACCAGTACAGGGTGGCCAAGGCCTCCCAGTGCTCCTGGCAGTGCCAGGGCTGGGGAAGGCGAGGAGCTGGGCTGAGTTGCTGGGCCTCCACGGGGACATGGGGCAGCCACAGGGAGCCTGGGCAAGGGAGGCAGTGCTGTGGCCATCCCCTTCCCCTGCCTGCACCCCCAGGGACTGCTCTCTCTCCTCAAGCTGAGGGTGCTGGACATGCCCTGCCCTGGGTGGAGGATGCCACAGGTGACAGGAGGGGCCTTACTGCAACCCAAAGGGGAGTGTGGAAATGGTTCTTGGTAGAGCCAGAGCCTGTCCTTGCCTTCTGCCCTCAGCCTTGCCCATTTCCTTCCAGACAGAGCTAGGGAGGCCGGGGTGGGTCCTTTGGGGGCAGGGGCTGTGCCACCCAGCCGCCGAGCGCAGCCCCCACGCCCCCCGCTGCAGCCCGCTGTCCCTTTAACAGAGAGCCGTGATTCCCACAATTACTGGGATTACAAGGAAAGGGTTATCGATTTGCAGCCTGCACCGTGTGATCAGCACCCAGGCAGCCCCCCCGGCCCACCTCTCCTACTGTAAGCACGAAACCATTTATAAATGTTTTATTTCACTGATCGCCTCACCCTTGCTGCATAATAATAACTCCAGCAGCATGGCGATATATTCTCTCCACTCCCCCTTTCCCCACACCCGCAGCCTGCAAAAGGCACCAACGTGATATGCAGCAGCCCCTGATTTGTGTGTATGTTTTAATTACCGCTGGAGAAACCTGTACACAAGCATAAAAAAGGGTGAGGGAAAGGGAGAGCAGGCCCAGACAGCGGAGGCAATGGCAGCCTAATGCACCGCTGGCTGACAGCGACTTCCGCTCAGGCACCTTCTCCAGATCGAACCCTTCGATTGTAACTGAAACAATTTGCATACTGATTCCTCTCATAGCCTCCCGATCCATAACCAGCCAGGCAGCTATTCAAATGCAAGTAGCATCCCTAAATGCAAGGCTAGACTGACCAAAACGCGCTGTCCAACAAGCAGAAGGAGAAGAAAAAAACCCTTGATTATTATTTCTATTTTTGTTCCTTCTAACCTTTAAAAGATTTATCTGGAAGCTGTTTGTTTATGACTGGGGATGTAAGGGAGAGAATTGATCCTGGATTGGACTTAAAGATGGAGCAAAATGGGGCGCTGGAGAGATTTTTGGTTGTGGGTTGTTTTTTTTTTTTCCTATTTTTATTTTTACCTAAGCCACAAACTGAGGCTCTTTGGGGGGAAAGAGGGTCTGTCCTCTCTCCCACCCCCTTCCTCCACCAAAACCGTCTCAGCTCCTGCAGACCCAGGGAATACACAAATTGCTGCCTGTGCGTCTGCCTCTGGTGCATGTTGGGCTGATGAAGAACGTGTAATTCTGGCTGTAAATTCTTGCGTTTAAGTTGGTCCAATAAAAGATCTCTCCTACACCTTGTGAGGGTTTGGTGCTTTATTTTTTAATGGGACTGGCGTGGCAGCCGCGGCGGTTGCATTTTTTTTCTTCTTCTTCTTTTTCTTCTTCTCGTTCTCATTTGAAATTATGCAGGTAGATTTTTTTTTTTTCATTTTTATTTTTCTCCTCTTAGGGGGCAAATTTAGGAGGCGAGCCCGCATCGGATGCCCGTCCCGGCGGCGTGCGGCGGACGGCGGGGTAAGCGTGCCCAGCGGGGCACGGAGCGGGCGGCGGGCCGCGCGGGCGGGGCGGGGCGGGGCGCGCAGCGGGCGCGCAGCAGCGGCGGCGGGCGGGCGGCGGAGCGGGGGCCGTGTGGACACCGTGCGGCGCCCGCGGCCTCTCCCGCGCCCGCGGAGCGGGGTGCGCGCAGGCGGGGGAGGGAGCCTCGTCCGGCGCCTCCGCGCCCGCGGAGCCGCGGTCGCTCCCCCGCGCTGGGCCGGCTTGTCGGCCGCCCGTCCCTCCGGCCGCGGGCCGCTCCCGCGCCCGCTCCGCCGCGGCTCAGCGCAGCGTCCAAGGCGAGGGCGGTCCGGCGGCTCCGCCAGCCTCCATGTTTGGGGCTGCTCCGCGCTCAAACCGCCGCGAACGCCTCCGAGGTCGATCCCGGCCGCTCCTTGCGAACGCGGGCCCCGCTGCTGCTGCGGCTCGGGCGAACGGCGGTGCGGCGGCGGCTGCGGGCTGGGGCGCGGGTGCGGGTGCGGGCTGGCGTCTCCGCAGGTCCGTGCGCCGCAGAGAGCGGCCGCAGGGACGGCTGAGCGTGTGTCCGCCGTGCAGCTGTGCGCGGGAATAAGCGATGGGGACACGTAGATATTTTATTACTCGGCGACAGCTCAGGGGGAGCTTTTCGGATGCCGCGGAGCTGGCTGGCTCCGCGCATCTCTAAATTTCCGTTTGCCTCGGGCTGCGACCCGTTATTTGACCTTTAGACACCCGCGAAGACAGCGGAGGTCCCCGATTCGGGCAGCAGAGCCCGGGCGGTGGGGTGACACCGCCGAGCGGAGCGGCCCCGGGCCCCTGGCCGGCCGCGGCCGCGCAGCCCTCGCGGGTGCGGAGCAAGGAGCGCCTTCCGGCGGGGACCGGGGGGAGCCCAGGGTGACACGCGTTACTTTTGGTTTCATTTGAAGGCATTTGATGGTTGTAGATCTTTCCCTGGTCTGTTGCATCAGCACAGCTCACCCCTTAAAACAGTAATTCAAGATGTAAGTAAAAGTGTTTTCATTTTTATTGATCCTGCTAACGTCTTTCATTACCCAACACGTAACCACAACAAACGATTGCTCATTTGATACGGAGAATTTTATCGACGCTCTCTCCGGTCGGGGCGCGAATCCTAAATCCCGGCGGCGTTGGGAGCGGAGGGTCGCGGTGCTGCGCGGCTGCGTAGCGGGGAGGGCGGGCGGGCGCTGCCCGAGCCCCGCCGGCCCCTGCCCGGGGCGCCCGTCGGCGGGGCCAGGAGCGCCTCCCTCGGCGGTTCCCCTGCCGAAAAGCGGGGTGTACCTCCGGGGAGGGGAAGGCAGCGCGCGCACACACACACACACACCCGCCTACGCCGGGCCCGACGGGGCGCACGGGGCCGGGCGCGGGGCCGCAGCGTGCGGAGCCGGCCCGCGGGCGGGGGGCGCTGGCGGCCGCCCGCCGATTTCGTTCCTTCGCAGCGAAACCCAACAAGTAGCGGGAGGAGAAACGGCCGCGCCGCCGGCCCCGGCACCGCCTCGGCCGCCGCACGCCCGTGCCCGCCCGGGAAGCTCGGGAGCGCTGGGAACCGCGCTGCCTCCGCTCGCCCGTTCTTCTTCCTCTTTCTTTTCTCCAATACGCTAAATAAACATGTATTTAAAATAATTAAAAGGGCGGGGGGGGGGGGGGGGGGAGGGCATTTTGCTTAAAAAATACAAATAGAAATCAACAAACCTTTGGGATTACCAGGGGATACCAAATGATTTGAAACAGCGGGTCCTGTTCCATTTACACGATCCCTTTCGGCTAACAGCGTGAAAGGGTTTTTTTCACCCATCAAACAAATGCTACTATTTAACTCTCTTTGAGAATATTAATTTTGTCCTTAATACTAGAATGGAAGGCGAGTTTATGAGAGAGAGGGTCGAAGAATTGGTTTCGATGCAAGAGACCTACAGTGAAATTAAACTAGGTGGATTCTTTATTAAATGATTTTCGGTCTTCTGTGGTTTTATGAAAATAAAAGACAGCACTTTGTCATTTTTAACAATGTAAGTAGCCAATAAATCTAATTTTCACATTGATTTCTGTAGGAATTAAGTGATATCTACACTATCTGCTGTGAATTGTTTTTGGAAATAAGTGTGACTTTCTCCTGGCGGTAGCTGTTTTTAAAAATAATAATTACAAAAATATTTTTTAAAAAAAATAAATGCTTAAAGTAGCTTTTTAAAGCACGGGAAAAAAAATGTATCTATGAGCTTGACCGTGCATATCTGAGACGGCATCTAGACAAAGAGTTTTATAAAATGCGTTGGCAGGCACAGCAAAGCATTGCACGAAAAAATGTCTAATACGAATTAATTACAGAGGGGAACAGCTTACTGAGCCCTCGGTCTGGCGTCCGGGGAAGGGGGGCGGGGGGGGAGCAATGGGGAAAAAAAAGTGAGTGACTCTATCCGTTCATACGTGTAACTAATGAAGACCTCAGCGCAGAAACCCGGGGCGCTGCGAGCAGCCCTGCCTGATTAAAACGTGTCCCTGCCCTAATTGATAACCCACGGCCACGTGCTGCCTGCGCGGCCAGGTGCCCTTCCCGGGGCGCGGGCAGAGCATCGCCCCGGAGCAGCCGGCGGGGGTTTTAACAGCACCCTGCCCTAAATAACAAACCCCATTCACAGCGCTCGCCGGGGCGCCGCTGGTCTCCGCTGGGTCACCGCCCCTGTGAGTCTGAACGCACTGCTCGGCTGTCCCGCAGCGGGCTTGGGTTTGTGCCGGGGTACCTCGGCGTGGCCGGGGGGAGGAGGAGCCGGGCCGGGGCTGCACTCCCTCCCTCCCCTCCCCAGGCCCCCTTAGCCCTGCCCCGGCGGAATCGCGGGGCCGCCGGCCGGGCCGGGCTGGCAGCCGAGCTCCCGAGGAGCGGGGTGCCCTCCTGCGGGTTTCGCGGGGCACCCGGGATCTCAATCCCCCCGGAGGGTCCGCCCCGGCGGGGGACAGCCCAGGCCGGTCCCAGCCTGCCTGTGAGGAGGCGGCAGCGTGGAGTTCAAACGCATCAAACTATCAGAAGTCATTTATCCGGTTTCATAAATAATGTCCTTGTTATCTCCAGCTCCCTTAATTCATGCTCCTGTCCGCTTGATTGCGGGGTTTCAGCAGATAAAAAGTTTATAAGTTGGTCGGGTTCTTGTTTTCCTTTTTCCATCATTAACATCATTAATATAAGCTATCAATAACCCTGTCGTTTGGAGCATAGCTTCACGGTATTGATCTGCACAGCTATTCATCTCTGCCATAGAAGACACGGAATAATTTTCGCATTACAGTAGCTTGGATTTGCTTTTAATTCATATTTAAAGCTGCAACTGGCTCTGTGGAGCTCTCTGCGAAAGACTAGAGGCGCCTAATTAATAATAAGTTAGAAACGAAGGAAGGCACCAGCGGATAAATAATTAATACAGACATCTCTGTCTCTTTGAATATTGCTACTTTAAAAATTTAGACTTACCAGGGCCATACTGTAAGTCTGCAAGTTATATTGAGGAGGTGATTTAAGAAAGCTATTTTTTTCCTGAAATACAATGCTAAATTATTTACGGTGTTTTGCAATCTTCCCTAAGTTCCTTCATTAACAAGCGCTGCGGTTTGCTCCGGGGGGTGCGGGAGAGCGCGGCTGCAAAGAGGGATCGCGGCGGCTCGGCCGGGGCAGAGCCCTGCAGCCCGCGGGGCTCTCGGTGCCCCCCGGCCTGGGCAGGCACCGCCCCCGGGGAGGGGGGGGGACAGAGGGGAGCCCCGCACCCCGGGGCGGGCAGCCGGAGCTACCTGGCAGGCGGGGAACAAGCCCGGTCGCCGCCCGTCAGCTCCTGCAGCTCCCGCAGCTCCCCTCGGGCAGAAGGCCGGGGCCGGGGGCGAGGGCTGGGGGGGAGCCGGGACCCCCCCCGGGCGGGCACCCGCAGCGAGCCCCAGCCGCGCCGCAGCTCCCCCTGAAAGGCGGGCCCCCCTCCCGTCGGCCCCGGCCGGCGCAGCCCCCTTTTCTGTGCCTGCCCCCGACAGATGTAGATGTTTTTGTCACCAAGCAAGTTTCCAAGAAGCTCGACGGGGGAAAGTCTGGAAAAGTTAATCCCCCCCGGCAGCTGTTGGCTTTGGGAGCCTTCGAGCGTCACCTTTGACACGCTCCCCCATGCGAGGGGACCCTGGTGCCGCAAGCTGTCACCGCGCAGGAGGCGCGGGAGAGCCGCGCAGGGGCGGGAAGGCGCAGACGGCGGCAGCGCGCACACGCGCAATTTAAAAAAAAAAAATAAATAAATAAAAATAAAAGGGACAATAATAATAACAACAACTATTTTAAAACCCCTCTGGCGCGTCCGCTCCAGAGTACTGCGATCGCTCCACTGCGCTGCCCCGGGTTTGGCCGCCCCGTCCGGGCGGGCCCCGGTGCCCGCACGGTGTTTGCTGGCGTCAGGAGGGAGATTACGGCCGTTTCATGGTGTCATTATCTCGGATTTAAAAAGCACACACGCGCAACGCAACTCAAACAAGCAAAGTTGCGTTTTAAGTCCGCTCCGAGTATCTGCTGATCAAATAAAGACTTAAGGGCGGTAACGATTATTCTGTTAAATATATGGTACTTGACTGCACAAGCAGGAATTGATTAGCGCACCGAAATGATATCTCTCGCCGGCGCTCCCCTCTCAGCCTGCGGGGCGGGAGGCTCCGCGGGGAAACCGTGCCGGGGTCCGCGCCGAGGGGACCCCACCACCGGCCACCCCCGACGGCCGGGAGCTGGGGCGGTGTGCCGGCTCGTCTGCCCAGCCCCGGGCCCCTGCAGGCCCACCGGGGGGTCCCGGGGCACCCCGCGGCCGAGCCGGCCCGGGCGCCGTCGGGGAACCGCGGCATCGCCCGTCCCGCCGCTCCGGCGGCTTTGGCGAACCAAGGCCGCTTCGTCGTGGGGATCCCTCAAAGACGAACGGAAAAAAATATTTTAAACAGAAAAAAAGCATGTACGGCTGGGGGCAGGAGGGTGCGAATCTACGGCCAATTTTTTCTCAGGTCAGAAACTGAAACGTCAGCAAAGACAGAGGCCGGTGTGTCGCAGGACTCCCCGAATTGTTCGGGGTTGGTTTGATGCTCCTTTCTTGAAGAAAAATTTAATGTTGAAATTTCCTACAAACTCGAGGGAGTGACTTATATTCGCGATGATGTTTGCTTCCGTAACTAATCGCTGAGCGCGTGAAGATGAAATATTTTTAATTAAACTGTAAATTGTGTACAGGTATTGATAATGAGGAAGCTGACAACGTTTCGATTAGATCCGTGACATCACCTCGCGTTGGCCTGGGAAACAATCACAGCTGTTCACTTCGGCCTCGAAATGCTCTCGATAATTTTGTTGTATTTTATCCTAAACATTTCCTGAGATTATTAATTAGATTTGAGGTCTATTTTTTTTTCTTCTTTCGCAGGTACACCTTTTCTTATCTATCCCTCACTTTAAGAAATGGAGACACTGTGAACGTTAACATTACACTGTTAACGTTAACATTACACAAATTCAGAACGATGTGGACGCGTTTAGGGACGGGGAGTGACTAGAGAGGAAAGAACTGTGCGGGATCCGCATGTGTTTTTTAGCGCAAAATAAAACGTGGAAGAGCTTCGTGCACCCAGTGAAAACGAACGGAGGTGAGTAACGGATGTCTTTTGGAGAGGTGGTTCAATGGCGCTGGATTCTTACCAACACGTGTGTGTGTGCGTGCGTGTGTGTTAACTGCAGGAAATTAAACCCGCTGTGGAAATTCTGAATTTCTAGGGCGGAAAAAGCTCATGGTACTCGCTTCCAGGGCCGTACGCGCAACGTACCGAGCAGATGGTGGTCGTGATTTTAAAAGTTCCCTGCGAGCCCGGTCTGGGGCTGGTTTCAGCTCACGGACCGCACGCACACACACACGCAGCCACGCACATGGCCGGTCCCGCAGAGCGGCCCCCGCGCCGAGCTCCCAGGGCAGGGTCCCCCGAGCACCCCACAGGGGACCGCGGCATACCGCGGTGCCTGGGCGAGAGGCAAGCAGCGGGGAGGCAGCGGGTGCCGCCCGCTCACCTCCGGCGCTCACCGCGGCGGCTGCGGGGCGGCGCGGGGGGAGGACGGGCCGGGCGGTGCGGAGCGGCGAGCACGGTCCCTATGCCCTCAGCCCCGCGGGGGGACATACACGTCGTCCCCGCAGGCGTTGGGTCGGGGGCAGCCGGGGCAGGAACGGGGCCAGGCCTGGCTCCCAAGGCGGGGCTCCTCGCCGGGGGCCCTCCGCGCCCCGCGCTTCGGCCGCTGCTGCGGTACTTGGGGCTCGAAGGGTGGGGATGAGGGGTCTCGCTGCCCCTCACGGAGCCGGTGCGGCAGCGAGTCCCCCCGGGCTCCCGAGCAGCGCGCTCCCTATCGCACTGAGGGAAATCCCCGCGGGCCTTGGCCGGCGAGCTGGGGCGGCACCTCCGGGAGAGTCACCCCGGGGTTCGATGTCAGCCTGCGCCCGGGGTGACGCTCGCCCCGGGACCGGCTCCGATCCCTGCTCCTGCGGCGTGCGTCCCCCGCGGGGCTGGCGGCCTGCTGGCCGCCGTCTCCTGGCTCCTGCCGGGGAAGGGGCCCGGGAGCTTTCAGCAGGGCGAAGGGAGGACAACGGCCGCCCGTGGCAGACCTCCGCGCGGCTCACGGCGGGTAGCTGCGGAGCGAGGCGGGGAGCCCGCCCTCGCCTTGCGTTCCGCCCGCGGGGCTTTGCCGGGGCGCAGCCTGGTGCTCCAGCCCTGACCCCCGCTCCGTGGAAGAGGTGCCCGGCTTGAGGGGCCCCGGGCCTCGGGCCTCGCCGGGGCGAGGGGTCCAGGCGGCTCCGCGGGGTGCCCGAGAGCTCCCGCAGGCCCCGACGGCGGAGCGGGGAGCGGGGGGGAAGCGGCGGCGGCCGGGCCGTGAGGCGAGGCGGCCTTTGTGCACTGCCGGCCGGGCCTCCCGGCTGTGGCCCCGCGGCTCTCCCGCGGCGCGCCTCGGCTCGCCCCGTCCCTCCCGCCGCTCGGCGCCGCACACACGCTGCACTCTGCCCGGCGTGGTTCGTTATTGTTAATGGGCGAACAATAGGCACATCTGCCCTTTCTTCCAGCATAAAGACACCTTAGCTAACGAGGGGGGCTGGCGGGCGGGCTCGCTTTTTCTTTCTCCTCCTCCTCCTTTTCTTTGGGGTAAAAATGAAAGAAAACCAGCGGCATGTCCGGCTGCTGGGCGCCTCGGGGCATATGCTCGCCTTGCACCGCCGGGCACGGCCCCCGGGCCGCTCGGGGTCCCCGGAGGGCTGGAAGGGGGGCCCCTCCCCATCGCATTGCCTGGTTGGAGCCAGTGGGATCGGGGGGGGGGGGGGGGGGGGGGGGCGGGGGGACAAGAGCCTAGGTGGGAACGAGAGCTGAGGGGCACGGGTGGCCCCGGGCGGCCCCGGGACGCAGCGCCGTGAGGCTCCCGGCGCCCGTCCCCAAGTGGGTAACGGGAAGCGCCCCGATAGGGCAGCGCAGAGGGCCGATCCCCAGGCCGGCGGGCGTGTAGGGGCCGGTGGCTGCTGGACACTGCGGGGGGACACGGCGGGCACGGCCCGCAGACGCCCCGGGGCTGGGCGGCATCACCCCCGGAAGCTCACGGTGAGGTGAAGAGGCTCCGCGCTCACGGAAAACGCGGAGTCACCGAAGGGGCGGGGCAGGCAGCCCTAATACCCGGGAGTCAGCCGCCCGCCCGGCGGAGGCGGGGTGCGGGGGTGCCGGCCCTTTGTGCCCGGCGGGGAGGGGAGGGGGCGGGGAACGCTAGGGCCCGGGGCGGCGGCACGGAGCAGCACCGCACCGCCTGCTCTGGGCTCCGCGGCGCGGGGCTCGCCTCCTTAATAGGGGCGGTGACGTCACGGGGGGCGGGGGCGTCGCGGGAGGGGGCGGGGGCGGTGCGGGGCCGACGGGCGCATGCGCCGGGCCGCCGGCCGCGCCGCTGCAGCAGCGGAGCGGTGTCCAAACGCGGAGCGCAGAGAGAGCCATGGCTAGAGATGGCGAGGGACGCGGCCAGACACCCGCCGCGGCTGCGGAGCCTGGCCTGAGGGAGCGGGGGCCCTAGAACCGGCCCGGCGGCGTCATCCGGCAACAGGGAAAAAAACCCAAATAAATAAATTATTTAAAAAAAAAAAAAAGAAAAAAAAAAAAAGAAAGAAAAGGAAAAGCCACCAGCCCGGCAGCAGCAGCAGCACCACCGCCACCAGCCCACAGCGCCCGCCCGCCCGCCGCCGTTGGCCCGTGGGAGGAACTGGCTCGCGGCCGCCGCGCAGAGCTCCGGGACGCTCCGCCGCCCACCAGATAGATGTGCGGTCCGGCCGCCCGCACGGCCGACGATGAACGCGCAGCTGGCGATGGAGAACATCGGCGATCTGCACGGGGTGAGCCATGAGCCGGTGCCCGCCGCCGCCGACCTGATGAGCGGCAGCCCCCACCACCGGAGCGCGGTGGCCCACCGCGGCAGCCACCTGCCGGCCCACCCGCGCTCCATGGGCATGGCGTCCATCCTCGACGGCGGCGACTACCACCACCACCACCGGCCGCCCGACCACGCGCTGACGGGCCCCTTGCACCCCACCATGACCATGGCCTGTGAGACACCCCCCGGCATGAGCATGAGCAGTACCTACACCACGCTAACCCCTCTGCAGCCTCTACCTCCCATCTCGACGGTCTCGGATAAGTTCCCTCACCACCACCACCACCATCACCACCACCACCACCCCCACCAGCGGATACCGGGCAACGTGAGCGGCAGCTTCACGCTCATGCGGGACGAGAGGGGTCTGGCGTCCATGAACAATCTCTACACCCCCTACCATAAGGATGTTACCGGCATGGGGCAAAGCCTCTCTCCGTTGTCTGGATCGGGCCTGGGGAGCATCCACAACTCCCAGCAAGGGCTGCCCCACTACGCTCACCCCAGTGCCACCATGCCCGCCGAGAAAATGCTCACCCCAAACGGATTCGAAGCCCACCACCCTGCCATGTTAGCCAGGCATGGCGACCAACACCTCACCCCCACCTCCGCTGGCATGGTGCCTATCAACGGGATCCCACACCACCCCCATGCCCACTTGAATCCCCAGAGCCACGGGCAGATCCTGGGCTCTGCCAGGGAGCAAAACCCTTCTGTAACTGGTTCGCAGGTCAACAGTGGAAGTAATTCAGGGCAAATGGAAGAAATCAATACCAAAGAAGTAGCTCAGAGGATCACCACCGAGCTCAAGCGGTACAGCATCCCCCAGGCTATCTTCGCCCAGAGGGTGCTGTGCCGCTCCCAAGGGACCCTCTCAGACCTGCTGAGGAACCCCAAGCCCTGGAGCAAGCTCAAATCCGGCCGGGAGACCTTCCGCAGGATGTGGAAGTGGCTCCAGGAGCCGGAGTTTCAGCGGATGTCTGCTCTGCGGCTGGCAGGTGAGCCCGCTGCGGGGCGGTCGGGGCACGGCGGCGGCGGCGGGGCTGGGGCCCCGGGCCTGGCCAGGTTGCCCCGGTCCCTGCCTGCCCCTGAAGAGCAACCCCGGCCCCCTCCGCCGCTCCGTTTCTCCCCTCTCCCCGCTCCCTCTCCCGGCTGCGCGCACCGACGCCGTCCGGCTCCTGCGCGCCGCTCTCCCGGTTGCCAGACAAAGCCGAGCCGGGGCTTGGGCTGCGCACTGCGGCGTCCCGGCTTTCCCCGTTATCCCAGGCGGGGCGCACCCGCCGGCGGGACGGCGTCCAGCGTGCCCGGTAACGGGGCGCAGCCGACACCCGCACCGCCCGGCAGCAGCGCTGCCCTGAGCGGGCGGGGCGAGGCGGAACTGCTTTAATCGGCGGCCGCTTGCACGACCGGGCCGGACCGATACTGCCCGGTCCGGCCCGGGTGCGGAGGAGCCCCGGTAATGCACCGCCGAGATGTTTCGGTGCACCCGCTTTGTGCTGGCGGCGGCGGCCCCGGAGCGGCGGGCTCCGGTCGCAGCGCCCGGCGGGGCTCGGGGCCGGCGGTAGCTCCGTGTCCCGCTCGGGTTGGGTTAGGTGTGCTGGGAGAGGGTTTTCCCACAAACGAAACGAGCTCGGCGTGTGAGCAGTGGCTGAGAAATGCTGTTGGCTAAATCGTTAGATTTTTGTTGTTTTGTGTTGGCGGGTGTGTGTTTTGTTTGGTGTTTTTTTAAATTTTTTTTTAATAACAGGTTGTAATTATCGTTAGGCCGTGGCGTTTGAATTTCGCGTGGGTGCCTCTGCCTGAGACGCGCAGGTCCGTGTCGCGGATCCCGTATTGTCTGCTCGGAGGTCGCCGTCCCCGTTCGGTACCTGTTCCCCGCCGCCTCCCAAACCCGCCAGCCTGCGCTCCCAGTGCAGAGCCCGGGTTTAATATGCCGTGAGTGAGGGTTTGTTAATTAAGTGATAGGTCTCCATTAATTTGTCCCTGGAGAACGCGAGACAGTCAATCCGAGTTGGAGCCGGGGTCACTGATCCGTTTCACGGACAGAAATAAGGGAAGGGCTGAATCTTTCCTCCTTTCGAACGCACAAATGGTTCTGCACTCTCGACTACCACGACGGTGGGAATTTGGAACCGGCTTCCCGACCGTGAGGAGACCCGGCTGGGCCACCACCGTGCTCCTTGCTTGGTTTCAGCCAACATCCTCGTTTCTGAAGCCTAAAGCAGAGGTAGGGAGGGCCGGTAGCAGGATCTCCTTCCCCGGCTGTAGCTGGCCCTGTCGTGCGCGCCGGTGGGAGGACGTTGCTCTCTTTGACTTCCACTCCTGCGAGTCAGTTTCAAAGGTCTGAGCTCTCAGAAAACGCACTTTCCGCCTTCACTTCCTAACAACCACCCCACCGGGAAAGAACCCTCGTCTTGCTGGTGCTACCCAGGGGAGGAGGATGGAGTTTGTGTTTCCGATATCCCCGTAGCGATCGCTAAGGCGAACTTTCTTCGATTTGGAGCGTGTTTTTACGACAATTCGGTCGACCTGAATCTCCGCTCATTTGCATAGATCGATACTGGAAACAACCCCTCGCTTCGAAGTCTGCTGGCATCCCCTCCCTGGCGCTGCCTGCCGGGAAGCTCCGCCAGGCCCGGCTGCAGGCCCGGGCAGGCGGCTGCGCCCCGCGGCGCGGCCGCTTTCTGCGGGGACGGCGGCGGTCTGCCCAGCTGCCGGGTCCGGAGAGACCCATTGTTCGCTTCTGCCCCCGAACCGCGCCTTCCTCCAGCCGCCCCAGCGCTGCCCTCGCATAAACGGATCCCGGTAATCCCGTTAGAGAGACAAAGCCTCATTATTCCGCCTTCCCTTTCCGACGAAACCCGAAAGCTGGCACCTTGCGGGAACGGCCTCCCCGGAGCCAAACCGGGCTGGCAGCCCGGCGAGGCGAGGGGGAAGGTGCCGGGGAGGGCCGGCTGCGCCACGGCGTCCCCGCGTCTGCTGCCGCCGGGCCGGGGCAGAGCCTCCCCCCGCGGCCGGGGGCTCCACGGCTTCGCCCGCCGCTGCCCCACCCGGGCGCCGGCCGCCCCGCAGCACGTGGTCATTTGCATAGCGCTGCGTCCCAGCCAATGGGGCGGCCCCGGAGCCCCCCGCCCCGCGCAGGCAGCGCCGCGCTGCGCGCCCCTCCGCGCTACCCTCCCCCCCCCCCCCCCCCCCCCCCCCGCGCGCGCTGCAGGCAATCTGCCGCAAATGCATAAAGTAA